>NC_138969.1:74237500-76881666 GCF_055761805.1 Camellia sinensis
CCAATCCATCATTTATCAACTCAATTTCAACATATAAATTCCCTAACACCAAAATCCCCAATTTTTACATCACATTCAAACCCTAGATTAACCCAAAAATCTAAATCTCCAAATCAACCATCAAATTGACCATTTTTTTTTTTTAAACATGTAAAACATTCATGGAAACTAATTGAGAGTATAAAATTCAACAAGCAAACCCCAAATCATAATAGATCTAAAACACAAAAATTTCATCATCTCTAACTCAAAATATGTAAAACCTTCAACTAAACTTTTAGAGAAAGATTCTTACCAAGTACAAGCCTCTAATCCATCAAGAAAATAAATCCCATGCTTTGATTCTTCAAAAGATTAAGAAAAATCTAGAGTTTGTGCTTCTATTGTGTTATTTTCGGATGGATTCAAGGAGTGCCGACCGGACCCATTTTCCTGCGAGATAAGGTGGCCGGAGGTGGTGGAGATGGTGGGTCAAGGTGGTGGTGTAAGGGTGGAGCAAAGGTGTGGTGTTTGGCCTCCAAGAAAGTAAAGGAAAATGAGAGAGAAAGTAGAGAGAAGTTAGAGAATGAAGAATGAAGAAAAAAAATCTGCACTTCTAATTTTTTTTTTTTTGTGTTGAAATGGGGTGTTTGGTTACACCTACCATCAAGTTTGGAGTTGGGTTTAGATATCCTAAATGGAGTTTAACATAGGAGTGTGTTTGGCTCTAGATGAAAAGTTGGGAATATTATAATTCTACCCCCCTAAAGGAAAATTTCGTCCACGAAATTTATTCGTTTGTTTAGTCTAGTTCATACCTTGAAAAAGATGTGGATATCGAATTTTCATATTATCCTCCCGCTCCCAAGTAGCTTCCTCCAAAGCATGATTTTTCCACAATACCTTTACTAGTGGTATGGTCTTGGAACGTAGTACTTGATCCTTCATGTCCACAATCTCTATGGCTTCCTCTTCATAAGACAAATCATCCTTGAGTTGGATTGGTTGGAAATCTAACACGTGTGATGGGTCAGGCATGTACTTCTTCAATGTGGATACATGAAACACATTGTGAATGCGAGATAGACTAGGTGGTAAGGCCAAACGATAAGCAGTCTTGCCAATGCGCTCTAATATCTCAAATGGCCCAATATACCTTGGACTTAGTTTGCCTTTCTTACCAAATCGCATCACTCCCTTCCATGGCGAGATTCGTAAAAATACATGATCTCCCACTTGAAATTCCAAATCTCTCCTTCGATTATCTGCATAGCTCTTTTGTCTACTTTGAGCCGCCTTCAACCTTTCTCGAATAATATGCACTTTATTGGTAGTAATTTGAACAATCTCTGGCCCTAACAATTTTCTCTCTCCAACCTCATCCCAACATACTGGAGTTCTACATCTTCGCCCATATAAAGCTTCATAGGGAGCCATCCCAATACTTGATTGATAACTATTATTATATGCAAATTCTATTAAGGTCAAGTGTTCATCCCAACTACCTCGAAAATCTAGGACACAAGCTCTCAACATGTCTTCTAAAGTTTGAATTGTCCTCTCGGATTGCCCGTCGGTTTGGGGGTGAAAAGCTGTACTGAATCTCAGTTTAGTACCCAAGGCATTTTGAAGACTAGGCCAAAAGTGGGATGTGAAGCGCGAGTCTCTGTCTGAAACAATAGATACCGGCACACCATGCAATCTCACAATTTCATCCACATAAATTTTTGCTAATCGATCAAGTGAAAAGTTTTTTCTTAGTAGCCAAAAAGTGTGCAGATTTG
Source organism: Camellia sinensis (assembly GCF_055761805.1). Classification (NCBI taxonomy): domain Eukaryota; kingdom Viridiplantae; phylum Streptophyta; class Magnoliopsida; order Ericales; family Theaceae; genus Camellia; species Camellia sinensis. Next base: position 74,239,264 of record NC_138969.1, read on the forward strand.
GTCAACCTATCCACAACAACCCAAATAGAGTCATGCCCCTTCTGTGTGCGAGGCAGGCCCGAAACAAAATCCATGGCAATATGCTCCCATTTCCATTCAGGTATAGGAAGAGGTTGAAGTAAACCAGCTGGGCGTTGATGCTCTGTTTTAATCTGCTGACATACCAAACACCTTGACACGAATTCTGCTATTTCTCTCTTCATATTTGGCCACCAATAACTTTCTCTTAAATTTCGATACATCTTTGTACTCCCCGGATGCATTGCATAAGGTGAATTATGGGCCTCATCTAATATCTCCCTTTTTATCTCGGGCTCATTTGGAACACATAACCGATTTTTAAACATCAACACACCATCTTCTTTAATAATAAAGTCTAACAGAGTACCATCTTTCACTCGAGCTCGGGTCTTCTCCAAAATTGAGTCTTTCCCTTGGGCTTCTCGAATGCGATCCACTAACAAAGGTCTCACTTTAATTGTAGCTAACAAGGATCCCGACTTCCCAACTGCTAGATCAACTCCAATAGATTTTATTTCATGTAAGAGACTAAATTGAATGCCCTGAATGTGAGTTAATTTCCCTGTAGATTTTCGGCTAAGAGCATCGGCCACCAAATTAGCTTTTCCTGGGTGATAATTAATGGTGCAGTCATAGTCCTTAATCAGTTCAACCCATCTCCTTTGCCTCAAATTTAAATCCCTCTGTGTGAATAAATATTTCAAACTCTTATGATCAGTATATATCTCACATTTTTCCCCGTATAAATAATGTCTCCACAACTTTAAAGCAAAAACAACCGCTGCGAGCTCTAAATCATGGGTGGGATAATTGCGTTCATGGTTCTTCAATTGTCTAGATGCATAGGCCACTACCTTTCCATGTTGCATCAACACACAACCGAGCCCTTGATGAGAGGCATCACTATAAACAATAAATCCTTCACCACTTAACGGAATAGTAAGCACTGGGGCAGAAGTTAATCGCTTCTTTAATTCTTGAAAACTCTTTTCACAATTCTCCGTCCACTCAAATTTGGTATTCTTACGGGTCAAATGTGTTAATGGTGCCGCAATCAATGAAAACCCCTCTACAAATCTACGGTAGTAGCCTGCCAACCCTAAAAAGCTCCTCACCTCGGTCACGTTAGTAGGACGATCCCAATTCACCACAGCCTCTATTTTCTTCGGATCCACAAAAATACCTTCACCCGAAATCACATGCCCCAAAAATACGACACGATCTAACCAAAACTCACATTTGCTAAACTTCGCATACAACTTCTTTTCTCGTAAGGTCTGCAATACCACCCGCAAGTGTTGTTGATGATCCTTTTGACTCCTGGAATAAACAAGTATGTCATCAATAAATACAATCACAAATTGGTCAAGGTATGGTTGGAACACTCTATTCATAAGGTCCATAAATGCGGCGGGGGCATTAGTTAGACCAAAAGACATAACAAGAAATTCATAATGGCCGTAGCGAGTTCGAAAAGCAGTTTTCGCTATGTCTTCTTTCTTAATCTTAAGTTGGTGATACCCTGATCTGAGATCGATTTTGGAGAACACACATGCTCCCTGAAGTTGATCAAACAAATCATCTATACGCGGCAAAGGATACTTATTACGCACCGTGACCTTATTCAACTGCCGATAGTCAATGCACAATCTCATGGTGCCATCTTTTTTCTTCACAAATAACACAGGTGATCCCCAAGGCGAGACACTTGGCCTAATGAAGCCTTTATCCAATAACTCTTGCAATTGTATCTTAAGCTCCTTAAGTTCCATTGGGGCCATACGGTAAGGTGCACTAGAAATTGGGGCAGTTCCAGGAATTAAGTCAATAGCAAACTCAATTTCTCGATCTGGGGGTAATCCAGGTAGTTCATCAGGAAAAACATCTATGAAGTCACACGCAATTGGTATATCCTCCAATCTTGGACCACTCAATTCGGAGTCAATCACATAGGCTAAGTATCCTTGGCACCCCTTCTTAAGCATTTTTCTAGCGGTAATAGCAGAAATAACATAAGATGGGGACGCACATCGATCTCCACAAAATCTAAATTCAGGTTCCCCAAAATTGGAAAATACTACCTCTTTCCTATAACAATCCACCGAAGCATGGTAAGAAGCCAACCAATCCATTCCCAAAATCAAATCAAAATCAAGCATCTCTAAAGGCAATAAATCCGCTACCATCTCCCTATCTCCCAACTGTAATACACAACCTCGATATACCTCCTCAATTATAACACAATCCCCAATAGGAGTAGTAATGGATAAGCAATAGCCTAGAGGTTCAATAGGTTTATCAGCATGCAAAGAAAATGATAGAGATACAAAAGAATGTGTAGAACCCGGATCAATAAGTACATGTGCCTCCCTACTGAACACATAAATAATACCTGTTACCACCTCCGGATTAGCCTGAGCATCCCGCTGAGTCAAAGCAAAAACTCTCCCCTACGAGGTTTGTCTATCGGATTGAACACCTCCTTTATTCTGCTTGCCAAATCGAGTCCCAACCTGACCTCCTCCTCGGCTTCCCCCTCGGCCGGCACCTGAAATTTTATTACTACCAACTCCAGTACTAGCAGATAAAGCAGTTCGTGTGCAATCTCTAGCCAAATGTCCGGGTTGTCCGCAATTGAAGCAAGCTCGTGTATCTCCCAAATTAGTCATTTTAGGAACTGTGCAATCTTTCACCAAATGACCCTTCTGGCCACAACGAAAACACAAGTCGGTACCAGCATGACAAACACCTGTATGTGCCCGCCCACATTGCTTGCAAACACTTCGAGTAAACTGAGATGATGTCCCACTAGACTGTCCATGACGCTGATTAGAAATGCTTTGGGTTGGGGTGGGATGCTCTCTATTTTTTTGATATGCACCAGAGCTCTTGACTGAACCATAACCATGACCACCTCTTTTTGACGGTCTATTAAATGTGTTCTCATGATGGGATGAACTAAGGTGGCGCTTCTTCTGTTGTTCCGCTAACTTCATTTCTATGACATCTTCCTCAACTGTTAAGGCTTTATCAACCAAGGTTGAATAGTTAGTTATTCCCAATACTCGGATACGAGATTTGATGTCCAAATCCAACCCATCTGTAAAACGACGACATTTGACCTCCTCATCATCCACAAACGAAGGGGCAAAACGAGATAAAGAAATGAACTTAGCTTCATATTGAGCTACAGTCAAATCCCCTTGCTCTAGCCGAAGGAACTCTCTTTCTTTTTCATACCGATAGGTAGCTGGAAAGTACTTGTCATTGAAAACCTTAGTGAATTGGTTCCAGGTCAATCCTCCGGTGCCACTTGCCGTAAGTAGGCGTTGCGTGGCCTCCCACCAATATTCAGCCTCCTCCACCAGCATAAAACTAGCAAGTGCAACTCGCTGCTCGTCTGATACTTCCATCACAGAAAATATCTGCTCTACCCTCCTTAACCAGGCCTCTGCCTCCATAGGATTGGGCGATCCAGAAAATGATGGAGCCCCCAACTTCTTGAACCTCTCAATTGCGGTGAGGCGGTTCTCTGTAGGTTGCACAAATGGCCTTGACTGTGCTGCATTCTGTTGTTCAAGGATGTGAGTCTGCCTCTCCGCTAGGCTAGCCATTGACTCTAAAAGGCGCTGCACACTAGGGTCTAAAAATGCTGGAGCTGTGTCAACCCTTGGTGGTACGACTCTATCTGAATGTCCCACTTCTGGATTGGCACTTGACTCTTGAGTTTGCTCATTATGCGATTCATGTTCAATCTCTTCTTCCTGAACCCGAGGTGGAACTTCATTTCCAACACTAAGATGTGGCTCTCGCTCAGCCTCAAGTACTTCCATAAGGGGGCGACTCTTATGAACTCTTCGCCTTGCCATACACGCCTGTATAACAAGACAATTAAAACTTAGAATACTAGATCGCTATTAAACATCATCACTAATCGAATTACTAAGTACAATACCCTATCAACTTTAATTCTAAAATAACTAGTCTACAGATTCATAACCAAATGCTCTGATACCAAAAATGTAACGACCCAATCTTGGCAAGGCAAAACCCTGCCAAGAGGGTGCACCTCAAACGCTATAGCACCTTTCAATTGCCTAACATATATGAGATGATCTATTCAAAGACAAAAAAATATTATCATGCTACAAGATAGTTCCCAAGCATTTCCTCCCAAAAAAATATAATACATACTAATCACGAATCCATCAATACATCCAACTTCATAAGCAATTTTTACAATCAACCTCCTTCATAAAAAAAAAAGGGTAAGCTTACATCCTAGAATGACCCTAAGCAAAACCTCAACCACAAGATGCCCACCTGTGATCCTTCAAAAAAAAAAATCTAGTCTTCCAAGTTGAGGCGAGCCACACAAAAGTCTATGAATCTGAAAAAAAATTATTTAAAAGAATGAGCTAAAGCCCAATGAGTATACCAATACCATGGAGTTATAAAACTTGCTCCTACCAATAGGGTTCAAAATAAAGATACTAAACATAAGAGCTTAATTGGACTTCAATTTATACAAAATAAAAATAAAAATGATGCAATACAATTTTCATAAAACGTTATCAAGATTTTTCCAAGGAATCGCATAAGGCAGAAAAAAAAACATACATTTGGATAATGAAAGTAAACAAAAATATAACTTTTCAATACATTAAGATTTCCTGTCCATCATACAATCCACCACATAGCCTTAGGGTCGCGTTACCTCGCGACTTAGGTGGTGACGGTACCGTTACCCAGAACATAACCATAGGAGCATAGCTCATGTCATCGTAGCACTTCAATTCTTGTTTCAATGTTTCGGTCCCCAGGACCCCTTATACATACAACGACCCTTATGGTCCTTAAAACATTTCGGTCCCCAGGACCCCAAAGCATTTTGGCCCTTGTGGCCCCAAAGGCTATATTCGGTTATATGATCAATAAAATAAATACCCTCACATAACATTTCACTGTCATTCAATCATCATCATCATAAAATTTGAAAGACTCAACTTAAATAAATTCTCATAAAAAAAATTAATGCTTCATTATACAAATGAAATCGTATCTTTATTAAAACTCAACCCTTGGCCTCAATAAATTTATAGATTTTCTTTTTATACATATATCATGATGAAATGTATCATTCACTTCCTTTAATTCAAAAATTATTTTCAAACTTTGTAATAAAGATAGAGGTAAGGTAATTTCCATGGTAAGTATACTCACCTCCAAAAATAGCAAAAGTGTAGATTTGAAACTCTACAAATTAATTTCCAAGAGGTGGAGAGATGCCTTCCTCCAATCCTAACAATTAGTAAATAGGATCTCAAATTAGGAAAAGCTTTCAATGAAAATTACAACATCTACAAAAATGATCCTAAATAAAATTATGCTAAGGAATGGCAAGCTAAAGAACTCCTCCAACTTTAAATCACCCAAACAAATAACTTATCCAATCTCCATAACACCCATCCTTTGAACATCTTTGAGTTAGTAACTTTTTAAATATCCAATCAATTTATATGCACAATACCACCATCAATTTACTACAAAAGTCAAAAATCAACATTTTTGTATAAACTCAACAACTTAAGTAAAATCTCTTCAATCACTTATAAAATTCCTCCATAGAACATAGAGATACCCAATCCATCATTTATCAACTCAATTTCAACATATAAATTCCCTAACACCAAAATCCCCAATTTTTACATCACATTCAAACCCTAGATTAACCCAAAAATCTAAATCTCCAAATCAACCATCAAATTGACCATTTTTTTTTTTTTTAAACATGTAAAACATTCATGGAAACTAATTGAGAGTATAAAATTCAACAAGCAAACCCCAAATCATAATAGATCTAAAACACAAAAATTTCATCATCTCTAACTCAAAATATGTAAAACCTTCAACTAAACTTTTAGAGAAAGATTCTTACCAAGTACAAGCCTCTAATCCATCAAGAAAATAAATCCCATGCTTTGATTCTTCAAAAGATTAAGAAAAATCTAGAGTTTGTGCTTCTATTGTGTTATTTTCGGATGGATTCAAGGAGTGCCGACCGGACCCATTTTCCGGCGAGATAAGGTGGCCGGAGGTGGTGGAGATGGTGGGTCAAGGTGGTGGTGTAAGGGTGGAGCAAAGGTGTGGTGTTTGGCCTCCAAGAAAGTAAAGGAAAATGAGAGAGAAAGTAGAGAGAAGTTAGAGAATGAAGAATGAAGAAAAAAAATCTGCACTTCTAATTTTTTTTTTTTGTGTTGAAATGGGGTGTTTGGGTACACCTACCATCAAGTTTGGAGTTGGGTTTAGATATCCTAAATGGAGTTTAACATAGGAGTGTGTTTGGCTCTAGATGAAAAGTTGGGAATATTATACTCCAGCAGTAGCAAACAATTCATCGTCTCGATCAAATTCTATACTGCAAAAAAAGAAGGAAATTAATTCACAATCGATCTGATAACCAAGGAAACGTGTGTTTGTGTTTGTGTGTGTGTGTGTGTGTGTGAGAGAGAGAGAGAGAGAGAGAGAGAGAGAGAGAGGGGTCACATGATTGATGGATTTTAATTCAGATGCAAAATGTTATGTGTTTACTTCATAGGAATACAAATCTGAAAATTGAAGGAAGCTTAAATACTCTGGAAAATTTATAAACATATGTCTGTATTGAGTAGGAACAAATAATTGCTGCCGTCAATTTCACTCTTCAAGGTATCCAGACAGCTAGAACAAAGCTAGATCAGCTTGTTTATCTAGAAGGTCTTGCCATAAACATTTTTTATTTTTATTTTTATACCAAACATGATATTGTTATTGAAGCTGCAAGAAACCCCATGGTTACCTTGGATTTAACATTCACAAAGAACCCAATGCAAGCCAACCCCAGTTACGTCTAAGTCTTCTTGATTTGAATTGAGTAATATCTTATTGAGGTATTTCACCCCACAAGTTGGACTATGAACTTCCTCATTTAGCAGGAATTCTTCGATCCCACAATCCTCTGACACCATTTATCCAATTCATCCACTTAGTTTTACTAATACAATTTGAACTCCCCTTCCTTGTCTGAATAGCTAATTCAAAATATTTTAAATGGTTATTCTAATTGAAAAATCTAGAAATTCCCTAGATGTTGATTTGTGATTATGTACCAATTTTAAGCAGTATATAACAATCCCAATCAAACAATCAAGACAAATTGACACAATGATTTTACGTGAAAAAACCACAATTGGACACCTCCAATTGTGATAAAAAAAACCACAGGCAACAGCCACAAAACAATCCACTAAGAAGATATAAAGGAATTACACAGGTATACTCTCAATTACCTAGTGAATCCACGCCCGAATTGAACCAACCTCTATGTACCTCTTCCAACCCCGTCTTCACCTCGGAATTGCCTTGACGATGAGCCACTCCGGAATCCACCAAAGCTTCAGGCTCGAATTCTTCAGAATCTACCGAAGAACAACTTCCTGTTTTGTGTAGAACAAACAAATAATCCTTTGATGTATATTCTTTAAACTATGAGTTGAACACTTAATCAAAACATCAAAGAAAACTAGCAAAATATCCCTAGATATAAACCCTAGAACCCAAGAAGAAGATCTGGAGCCGTTAATAAAGTTTTGGGAGAAAACCAACTACTTATAGAAATCCAAAGTAATCATAGTTTTGGAAGAAAACCAATTCCTTATAGAAATCCAAGAATCTGTGTTCGCGTGGTCTGCTCGAGCGTGGGAATTCCCGCTCGAGCGGAGGCTTCAAAATTGTGTGATTCATATAGGCTTCACGCTCGAGCGTCAAATCACACCATCCAGTACTTTTTCAAGCGAAACAGAGATGCTGTGAGCTTGCAATCCCTGCTCGAGCGTCACTTTCCCCGCTCGAGCGGGACGGCCAAAATTGGAAAATCTGGAAAACTTGATCCTATTACAACCTCAGTTTTGATCCATGGAAATTGACAAAGGCACGATTCGGGTTGGATTCGCATCTAATAAACTCATAGCCTCACTGAAATAAAAGGTGCGAAAACAAATACAACTGAAAGGAGTTTTGTCAAACGGGGTTGCCAAGAATAAAACCTAACACTAATTTATCTCCTGATTATCAAGCTTTATTATGCCCTCTATCTACCTATAGTTTTACTAAAGCTACACCACAATCATTCTTAGTCTTACTCAGCCTAAAACCCCTAAACTCTAAGGTATTTGTCCATACATTTTGTTTGAAATGAATTACCACAGATTCTAGCTTGGTCAGCTTACATCATGTTATTTCAAATAACATATACTTTGGCACATTCTATCTATATGCCTAATAAATTATCCAAAGCTAATGATAAAGAACTAATACCAATGGTAGATTATGAGCCTATTGCTACTTGTCTTTCCTTCAATTGCTCTCACATGAATTACTAATACAAGATAGATGTCATTAATTACATTAACATATCTAGCAAATGTAAAATCGTAGTCACATCTTATGAATACAAAACTATTTAGGATCCACCAAGCAGAGGCTAGCATTAATGTCAGCCTAAGAGAAAGGTTTGCAATTTGTAGCTTATACATACATAACTAGGAAAATGGTTTGAATTCCATTGACCATACACTCGAACAAAACATGGTATTTTATAATTTCAATAATCAATCAACGAATATAGTTTTAAGTAGTGGAAATCAACAGGTCTTTGATGACTGATCAGTCACTTGAGTACAAAGTCTTATGTAATATGCAATAAATTGTTTTTTTTTTCTTCTTAGATAAATATGTAATTGTACCAAAATTAACTCGCCTTGATACAATATTGGCCGAGTGAAAAAGATCGCCATGCCTAAGTTCAGCAACGACCCTCAATCGGCTATTCATTAAATATATATATATATATAGAAGAGAAGTATAGCATCAGCACACAGACAAACTTAAGAAATAGGAACAAAGCCAAGAAGCTTCCTGAAATAAAACCAACATTATTGACCAAAAACGGAAAAATAAAAAACCTGTATCGTGTAAAGGTAGACAGCACAGACTGGAAATCCTCAAGTCCTGCATGATAACCTTCTCTATTCATGGCATTTGTGTCCCTTTCTTCCTGTTTATATGACTGTCGGACCCAATGCCGTCGCCTTTGTAAGTAACACTCTTGTAAGTCATTGAACTGTTGAAAAATAAAATATTAAAGAACTATTTGAACCAACAAAAATCAACACAAAACTACAGATCAATACACAATGTCTCAGGTTGGCCAGACAGCCTTAAGCTATTCACCATGTAGTGTTCCAACGCTTCAGCAGAAGTCTACTGAAGAGTGACATGCTAAAATTACCAACTGGGGAGATCAAGAGTAGCTAGCCAACAGTAGAAGACAGCCAGCACAAATAAGCACAATGAGGATCTAGACCCTCCACTGGTATGATCGTGGCTCCTAAACACATGGCCTATATTATTATCTTTTTGATAAGTACTTTTGGTGCAGAATACTACTCCCTCCATCCCAAAATAATGGTCACTTTTGGAGAATTCATCTTTTTTTTATAGTACAATTATTATATTTTAAAAATATTAATCTTTCAAAATTACCCTTTGATAGTATATTTTTTGGAGAATATTAATTGTCATAATTTTACTTTTTGTGTTATTAATGAATTTAAAAGGGCAAAACAGTGAATTCATATTATTTTATTCCTTAATTTTTGAAAAGGGACTAATATTTTAGGACAATTAAAAATGGAATAAGGGATTAATATTTTGAGACGGATGGAGTATTAAGGATTTACAGAACGGCATCACCCAAATCTGCATGCTGACAGTGACCAGTAGGATGTTGCACTGTTGGTTGATGATCCTTTAATCCGACAAAGGAAAAAAATTAAAAAAATAAAATAAAATTGAACCATCTCATAAATTTCTACATGATTTGTTTTTGATCAAATATATTTCTACATGATTGATAAGCATGAATAATAAGATTAGCCCAATTTAGAGGAATTTTACTGACCTGTGCATGGACCCTCCTTTTTCTTGCTACTGCAAGTCCTGATTGAGTAACATGTGAATCTGACCCACTGTAAGAATCCTTTCTTTGCACCATTTGAGAGCTTATAAGAGCTTTTCCATCAACTTTCCTGCTCTGTGAATTGCCTTCATTCATCCAGCATTGGCCCTGTGGACTGGGGGGGGGGGGGATACTAGAAAGGATGCCACATCTACGTCTATCCATCAATGACGGCCATGCTTTCTGTGGGGATATATTTTCTAAGTACCAACACCTGGCAAGGTGACGCCGACGTGTCAGCCGAGGTGCCACGTGTCTTGGTCGTTGTGCCGAGGTCATCTCGGCTAGGCCGAGGTTTCCTCCGAAGATATCGGAATCCGAGATAAGCGGATAAGGGACAAGAGTCCTAGAATCACTACAAGAAAATCAGGTTTTAGCAGCGTTTTTTATTGCAGTGGCTTGAAAAATACTGCTATAGATGGGCTATCGTAGCAGTTATTGACCACAACTAAAAATTAAATTTTTAGTAGCATTTTTTTCCTAACACGCTGCCATATTTTTTTTTATAGTGATGGTTTGTACTCAACCGTTACAAAAACCCAAGCAAAATAAACGCCCGCCAAATTCAATTCTCATTTCGCGCAGAATCAATTTTTTTTTTTTTTGGTGGGTTTGGGTGAATAACATATCAGAATTTCAATCCACAAAAAAAACCGTTCAACTCACAATTTGTGCCCTAGTCTATCAACACTTCTTTTACGAAGTATCAGAGCCTTCCTTCATCCTCTCCTGCGGCGTATTGACGACATCAAGCTATACAACATCACTGTGATTTCAAGGTCAGTTTGCTCTCTCTATTTCTCTTTCTCTATCCCTCATTTTCTTCTTGTCTCTCGATTTTTCTCTCTACCCTTCTCTCTTTCTTCTACTGTCTTAGTTTCTCTTTTTCCCTTACTGTCTTCAATCAAGTTTGGGTAAATGAAATTCATTGTTAAGCTGAGACTTGCCATCCATTCATTGCTTCTAATATCTCCAAAACTTCTCTACTTTGAAGGATTTCATGAACATCTTAAATGATTTTGATTTGGGAAAATAATTTAAAAAATAGATTGATTAACATGTTCGGTATTCTGATTTTTGATCATCTATGATATTCATATTTTAACCAATATAATTAGTGAAGTGAATGGATTGTTGCTGATGCTACCCAATAAAATCTCGTGCTTGAGGAATCATTATGTATGCTAGGTGTTTGATAAAATGCCACAATGGAGTAATAGTGCCAACATTTTTGTTTATTGGTTTGTTCTGTTTTGCTCCTTTTTTTCTCTTTTTTTTTTGTGAGAAAATTGTTGTTTATGAATTTAATGCACAATTTGTAATGTTTTGTATGAATTTATGATGCTATCTATTTTCAACAAAAGCTAGCCTTCTTTTTGCCACCTGCACTGTAGAATCCAGTTGGTCAATCTTAGTCAATAGAGTTCTTAGGGGACATTATTTGATAGCATGTCTACTATGTGATTCTATTTTGCCTACAATTTATCCACTCATGCACGGATATGATAGAATGGGCGTGGATGAAAAAGAGAGGAAAAAAAAAAAGTAACAGCTTTTGTTAGCTAGGATTTTCTTTGATGGATTTAATAAGTAGGTATCTGTGGAGGACTCAGGAAAAACATTAGCCTTATTAAATGTTACCTTGTACATATATTTTCCTACCACTCAGCAGGTTTGCTGATATAAAGAAAAATATTAGTGAAATGTTAAAGGTGGCTATTCCCTATTGGATATACACACACACATCTATACATGACAGGACATGGAGGAGATGAATTTTTAAAATTTCAGGACTCAGAGTAGCTTCAAAGTCACGATTTAGCCGATGCAGTGAAACAAGTGAAGGCAAAGTGTAGGTGAGAGCATGTCCTAAATGCTACATCTGTCTGTTTGGTCTTTTTATACTAATTAACTTTCATTATATTTTGATTGTGCAATAGAAAGACAATATGGTTTCAAACAATCATGACTAAGCATATAAATATAATAATTGCTATTAGTTAATTGTGATTCTAGAAAGGTCTGTTATATATATATGTCGATCTTATGTTGAAATGCTAGTATGTATATAATATAATGAGGCCTTCTTCATGGGTGTATACAATTACAAGTTAGGTGCTCCTTTTTAAATGTTAATCTTCACTTTCAAGTAGTGAGCTGACATGCTCTTGATTATGATCAAAATTCAGATTCAAGGAGCTGTTGATAATGGTTGACACTTGCCAAGTTGCTACTCTCTTTGCTGGTATGGAGTTTGGGGAGTAGAGCTGTTATGGGCTGCTGATTTAGAGCTCTTTGCTGCTGACCTGGTTTTGCTCTGGGCTACTGGTATGGAGTTTGGGAAGTAGAGTTGTATTCTGCTTTCCCTTGGGTTGGTGTCTTACCAACTGTGGGTGGTGTTAGTCTTTGCTCTTTGTCTTTTTATTGATAATTGTCAATGTATTTGCTTGATTATTATCAATAAAATTTCTCTTTGGCTGTTTAAAAAAAGAAAAAAAAGTAGCTACTCTCTTTTCTCAGGTTTGTGGTTATCCTTCTAAATGCTGTGACTATTCTATTTGTGTAATATTCTACGGACTCCTATTCAATTTTTCAGTTCACATTTTGTCAGCTTGTTTGGAAATTTAATTTATTAGACCAGTTTGAGCGAATATCCTGGTAAGTGGTTTGAATGAAAAATCAATTTTACCTCCAGTTTCTTGAAGATGCACACTCCACAGTCCATATGATAAAGACTACAAGAAACCTATGAAAAGCTAGGGTAGAGCCTTACTCATATTGACATTGTTTCATACCTTCTTTTTTAGATGGTTGGCTTGGCTAAATCTCCCAGTTTTTTAGAATACTTATTAACCTCATTAACTCATATGTTGTCCTTTTTCTAAATTTATGCATACTTATGTAAATTTTATTGTATAAATTAGGCGACAGATGTATCTAGTGGCATTCTAAAAAAGGCTTCTCCACAAACACATCAAAGATTCTCTTTTGGGAGTCATGAAATGCGACCTTCTAATCGGGGTAAGTCATCATTACAATACACATATATTGACACAAATTTAGAGCCATTGTTAATGACTTCTTTACCAATAAATTGTTAGTTAGTTTGGACAAAATTGGGATTTGATAGGTTGACTTCTCTACTTTGCTTCCTTTATTGGCATCCGTAAAAATACCAAACAAACCAGTGAAATAGAGAATTGGGCAATCGAACAAATATGAATATCAATGTATCAAACTGTAATATACAATTAAAAATAGACCCTTGGATGTTGCTATTGGTTGCTTGATTTGGTGGCTGCTACTACTGTTTGGCTTTATTGGCTGATTCAGTCCAAATGCCAGCCTGCTAGTTGCTTGCTTACATGTTCTAAGCCCTTTAGATGTCTTCAAGCATATCTAATCTTAGAGATCAACTTGTAGTGCTTAAAGAACAACACCAAGAACTAATGCAGAGTTTTTTTTGTTGGGTTGAAAAGAAAACAAAAAATAGAGGAAGAAAATAGAGAGGAGTGGGTTTCATCATAATGCAGAATTATTTTTTTTTGCTAGTATGGAGTGGGTTTCTTTGCTACCTTTGTTTGGCTTTTGTGATGCTTTATGGAAGCTTAGGTGTTGTTTGGTTTGGTGTGTTTAGAGTGAACCTGGAATATATGGAGCAATAAAGGTAGTGTGTAATTTCTTTGTATCTTTTTATTTCCTTCCTTTTGTTGTGGTTGGTATCTCTTGTCAACCCTTTTGTTTCTCTTAGTTGAGCTTGCACATGATTTTGCAATCCTTCTTATGCCAACCTAGTTGGAATGAGTTAGGTTCGCTATGATGCAATCTCGATTTTCCTTGTTGGTTGTTGTATTTCTCCTTTATCTTTAATAAAGAGTGCTCTATTTGGCTGATAAAAAATAATATGCAAATATGATCTTCAACTTCATTGTAATCTTTATTTTTTGATATGTAAACCACATACTTACCAAAAATACTTACCAAAAAAATAAGACTTGTGGAGAATTATTTGTAATTTAAATTTTCTATGTAGATTTTAAAATTGAAAATGATACTTATGCTCATTCAATTATTTTTATTGCAGGAAATAAGACAACATGAAAGCATCAAACAATGGACGCCATTTCTCGATCTGAACATTTTTCATGGAGGTCTTTATAAAATGGCGTCATGAGGAATACTTTTGAGTATATTGTTATGTGACAAGTTTATATGTACCTTTTGTATTATGGTGTGGCTATTAGTTTGCTAGAAATATTTGATCTATTTTGGTATGACAAGCTTATGTAATGAACCTTTTAATTAAGGTGTTTTGGATATTTTGGGATTATGAAAATGCAAACTCTTTAATCTTTTACAGTTATTGAGTATTGAGCCATTAGAATAAAATAGTGCTTTTATAGATATATAACGCGAGTAGGGATAAGTGAGAGACAACAATTAATGGTTACCAAACCATTGAAAATTTCAAGCTATATATTATTGGTAATTGAAGAGTAAACATAGCATATAACCGCAGTTAATAACGGTCGCTGCAAATAAAATTCAAAAAAAAAATTATGGCTATAGCGACAGTGTAAAATTGATGGAATAGAGTCAAAATATAGCAGCGGTTCACAAAATGTCGCAAAAATGAAGGATGTAGTAGCGGTTAACTTGTCGCTATAAAGTTATCAAGTCATGGTTATATTTAAGATATAGTGACATTTATAACCGTCGCTACAGCAACCGTCGCAATAAAAAAACTTATACCAGCGTTTCACAAAAACGTCACTATAAGGCTATGCTGACGGGGCTATTGTGGCGGTTTGGCCGCCGCTATTGCAACCGCGGGTAAAGGTATTCTAGTTTTTAGCGGCGCTTTTTCTTGCTTTTAGCGACAATTTTGGCCGCTGCTATAAGTGAATTTTTTTGTAGTGAATGAAGAGGGAACTCAACTTAGATATGGACAAGAGTCCTAGATTGGGAGAAGACTTCAGTTTGGGTAAAGATAAGACTCTTAGAGAGTTTATCCTAAATCCACTGGGAGTTCCAGATTAGCAGTAATCCTAAGTCCATTAGGGTCAGGCTCCTTTTGGGACTAGGATTGTATTGGCTATAAAAGAGAGGCACCCCCATAGGTCTAAGGTATGCTTTTGATACTCAAGCTTGTGAGTTTAGTACTTGATTTATCTTTGAGAGATATACTGACTTGATCGTCGGAGTGCCCCCGGGTGGTCGAAACCACCGCGGGATTCTTATATGTCTGTTACAGGTCAGTCAGGTGCCATCTATTCTGCCAGTGCTCTCCAGCTGGTTACTAAGCGGGCAGTGTGGTCGGAAAATCACCCACACAATTTGGCGCCGTCTGTGGGAAAGAAAGAAGAATAGATGGCCAATGACAGACAGAAGGATCAGATTAGAGACAACGCTCCTGCTGGGAGTGGGAGACCTATCGATCTCGACGTTGAAGGGGACGACCGCAACACAGAAACTCATGACCAAAGTCACGGAGTGAAAGACACCGGCCAGGAAGGTGACGCACCATAGGCAACAGATCGAAGCGGATACTACAACGAAGATGACCTCTAGGTATGGAAGAATAGATGCTTGCGGAGGAACGAAGACCCTTCCAGAAGGGATGCAAAGACAGGGGGCATGAGCGCTCCCAAGGAGATAACATTCAAGTATAGAAGAGCTCAACCTGAGTGAGCAAATCCCAGATCCCAGATCCCTGATCCTAGAAGACATGATCTCGGCCTAGATGAGTAGGTCCGAGAAAAGAAGAGCTCAACTTGATGAGCAGATCCAAGATTCCAGAAGATAAGATCTTGGCACCTGAGTCTGAGAAGAGAAGAGCACAATAAGCAGATCCCAGAAGATAAAAAGGAAACACACAAGATCAGACTAAAGTTGGCCAGAATTGAGAAGTATGCTAGGGCCGAGGAGGACATGCCGGGAACAAAGGCGTCGGAACAAGAAAAGAGAAACGGCTCGCCGATGCGAGGCCGAAATGAAACTCAGGTTGGAGCCAAGTAAGATCAATAGAGAAACCAAGGCCGACAACCTCGGCTTGAATTAAACCTTGGCGACAAGGTCGAAGCTACATGTATGATGAGAACCCAAGTGGATTTTAAGTTCACACTGGGGGGGCAGAGAGAAGAAGAGTGCGTTTACCACTTGTTGAAATTTGTAGCAATTTACAAGTTGGTTAAACCAATATGATGCTTAACCGAAGTTAAGCCGAGATGATGCTTAACTGAAATTAAGCCGAGATGGTTCCTTATCTTCACTTGTTGAAATTTGTAGCAATTTACAAGTTGGAGTTAAGCTGATTCCTTATCTTCACTTATTGAAATTTGTAGCAATTTACAAGTCGAAGTTAAGCCGAGATTATTCCTTATCTTCACTTATTGAAATTTGTAGCAATTTACAAGTTGGAGTTAAGCTGATTCCTTATCTTCACTTGTTGAAATTTGTAACAATTTACAAGTTGAAGTTAAGCTGAGATTACTGTTTCTCTTCGCTTGTTGAAATTTGTAGCAATTTACAAGCCGAAGTAAAGCCGAGGTTATTGGTTAAACACTTGTAGAAATTTACAAGTTGGTTAACCCGAAGAAAATGCTTAACACTTGTTGAAATTTGTAGCAATTTACAAGATGACGTTAAGCCGACATATGATCATCCGTTGAAATTTGCAGCAATTTACAGGTTGAAGTAAAAGCTAAGTATATTGTTTAACACTTGTTGAGATTTTTAGCAATTTACAAGTAGATCATTATTTAACACTTGTTATAACTTAAGGAAAGTTTATAGGTTGAAATTAAAACAGTATGTGTTTTATATCTGTTGGAATTTATGCAAAGTTTACAGGACAAGTTATTGCCGAGGTAAATCATCAGTTTGTATACCCGAGGTATGTCACCCCGTGAAGGTTGCACAAAGAAGGAAGAGCATACTAAAGACATGCAAAATATTCTAAGTATAGAATCATGCAAGAGCAGTTAGAAGAAGATCAAAACAGAATTCGTCGTGATTGACACGCCTTCACCTTACAACATCATCTTGGGAAGGCCATGGTTGCATGCAATGGGGGCAGTTCCCTCAACGTTGCATCAACTATTGCGGTTCCCCACAGAACATAGGATTGAAGAAGTCAGAGGAGACCAACTGCAGGTAAAGAATTGCCCCATGGCAGTAATGAAAACTACCTGCAACATTCGGGAACCAGGAAAGGCAGAGATTGAAGACGAGGACATGAAGGTCCTAGATGATGTCGGCAAGGAGCCAGCCAAAAAGAGTAAAGAGACACTGAAGAAAATCCTCGTCTAGGAGGGCGACGAAGAGCGCTTCATTCAGAGAAGGAAAATTGAATTAGACATTGAAGAATAAGGAGGCACATCGGCCATATGCAGAGCTTACATTATCTAAAGAACAAAAAGGTACAAGAGTACAAGCGACAAAAAAAGGAAAAACTTCAAAAACTGAGATCATGCTTAACCGAAGTTAAGCCGAGATGATGTTTAACCGAAGTTAAACTGAGGTGATGTTTAACTAAAGTTAAGCTGAGATGATACTTGACCGAAGTTAAACCGAAATGATGTTTAACACTTGTTGAAATTCTGAGAGAATTTACAAGCTAAAGAGTGCACAAAGTTAAATGTCGGCAAAAGATTCGCCAGAGTCAAACGTCGTTTTGATTAGAACCACTAAGTGCACGCCAGAAGTGGTGACCAGAATTGTGAAAGGAATAAATGCTTCAAGAAACAGCGATGATAGTTTGCAAAGGCCAAGAGAAAGAGGGTCTAAAGGGGGTGCATTAAATACCAGAAGTTTTAATACATCGGCGAAAGAAGAACACATCAGGTCTGTGACTACAGCACGAAGCCCACTTCCCTAATGTGATCCTAAGTACAACTTATGTTCACATTAGGGGGCAGGGAGAAGGTGCAGGGGGAAGTAATGATAATTAAGGAGCAAGGAATGTTAACACTTGTTGAAATTTTTGAGCAAATTACAAGATGAGTTAACCGAAGATTATGAAGTCTATCACTTGTTGAAATTTGTAGCAATTTACAAGTTTGGTATAGCCGAGATAACACTGAAAGACGTTTCCGAGATATGATCATCCGAGATGACCAACTAGCTTGTTAAGAGCTGAGAAGGTTGGCAAGTACAAAAATGAAGACCTTAAAGAACTAGGGCCTTGAAGCAATAACGTCAGACTGATCTGCTTCGACGGACGACGATGGTTCAGCCTCGGCAGTCAGTTGGAGGAGCTTCTCTACCGTTACCTCGGCATCAATTTCAAGAAAGAAGCAAACTACTCGGCATCAGCGGTAGGTTGTGTCTCACCTCCAGAAGACAGTTGGAAAGAACTTCTCAGCAGCCTTCTCAGCCATGAAGCTCAGCATCAATCTCCTGAAGAGTTTGATCAAAGCTTTTCTCGGCGATTGGTACCTCGGCATTTTGAAAGCAAGGATTGAAAGCAAAACTCTGGGAAAAGACACAGAAAACAGAAACAAGAATGTAATTCGTAAATCAAAAATGGTGATGAAGCTATCAGGAAATCAAGACAAAAAGATTGTACAGGTGTGTCAAGCCAAGAACAGTGGCAGAAATCAACAGATATGTGAACAGTGTATATTCAAGAAGATGATTTGGAAACAACGGGTAAAACAACAATGGTGGTTAACAATGAAGCAGAGCTTCTTGGAAAGCAACAAGAAATAAAACCAGGAGGAAAAGTGGCTTACTAGAAAGAGGGAAGCCGGAATGAGAATTGCCGAAGTCTGACGACGGATGCGAAAATGACAGAATAACGTAAGCTTCACCGGAGGAGAGGAACGAAAACAATTGCAGAGCTTGAAAGCTTGGAACAATGACGGATTTAAGCAAAAGAGCTAGAAAGAAAAAAAAGCCAGAGGATTAAATGAAAAAAAAAATAGTCAAGAAGACGACAAAGTTCAAGAATAAAGCGAAGTGCACAGGCACTAAGT
Organism: Camellia sinensis; assembly: GCF_055761805.1. Lineage (NCBI taxonomy): Eukaryota > Viridiplantae > Streptophyta > Magnoliopsida > Ericales > Theaceae > Camellia > Camellia sinensis. The sequence goes on from NC_138969.1 coordinate 74,258,320, forward strand.
AAGTATGTGAAAAACAAGAAAATAATGACCCAGACATGATGCTAGCAACAGAAAGCAGATATGACAAGGACAGTGCCAGGCATTCAAACAATTCAAAACGCCAAAAAAAAAAAAGACGAAAATAGAAGGCAACAGATGGCAAGTAAACAGATTCAGAAGAGTTATGAAAGATTGAGCTTAATAGCAAATAAAGAGTTTATGAACCTACCAAGTGAAATGAACGCCGATATAAAAATCGCCGGAGTCAAAATAGATGACTGGAAATCGGGAACTCACCAGAGAGTGTGAGTGGAGCAGTTGCAAAGCTCTTAGAGTTTACGAATTAATGGAACAAGAACCTCGGCTAAGAGGTGTGATCTCGAGCAGCTTGAAAAGCATGAAGCTTGATACTTGACACAAATGGACAGTAAGGTCCAGGGAACTTTGAGGTCGGCAAGTTTGATCTCGGACATAGGGGCACAGATGAACGAACAGTGTAGGTTCCATCACCTCAGAATGCCGAGGTAATAGAACCTAGGGGGCAGTTGTGGGGATATATTTTCTAAGTACCAACACCTGGCAAGGTGACACCGACGTGTCAGCCGAGGTGCCACGTGTCTTGGTCGTTGTGCCGAGGTCATCTCGGCTAGGCCGAGGTTTCCTCCGAAGATATCGGAATCCGAGATAAGCGGATAAGGGACAAGAGTCCTAGAATGAAGAGGGAACTCAACTTAGATATGGACAAGAGTCCTAGATTGGGAGAAGACTTCAGTTTGGGTAAAGATAAGACTCTTAGAGAGTTTATCCTAAATCCACTGGGAGTTCCAGATTAGCAGTAATCCTAAGTCCATTAGGGTCAGGCTCCTTTTGGGACTAGGATTGTATTGGCTATAAAAGAGAGGCACCCCCATGGGTCTAAGGTATGCTTTTGATACTCAAGCTTGTGAGTTTAGTACTTGATTTATCTTTGAGAGATATACTGACTTGATCGTCGGAGTGCCCCCGGGTGGTCGAAACCACCGCGGGATTCTTATATGTCTGTTACAGGTCAGTCAGGTGCCATCTATTCTGCCAGTGCTCTCCAGCTGGTTACTAAGCGGGCAGTGTGGTCGGAAAATCACCCACACACTTTCGTTGCAGAAGGATCATCTAAAAGCATCCTCAGTTTTACTGAATATCTCTCTTTTGCCCGATATAAGTCTATTCTATGTCTCTCCACAGCGTTTATGTCCTCCTTAATGTACTGGAGATCAGTTTGTATCTACATAACAAGCAGGAGACCATCAAATTTGGCTTTAAATCTTTAGTTACCACTATCTTTGTTAACCCTGAGGCCATGATGCAGCCATCCAACAGCTAAATGACAAAAAGGCCACGTTGCCAAAACATGCTACTCAGTGGGTCTCATTTTGGAGATATCTCATGAAAAGGCCAACTTATATTATGAACATTTTTATATATGAACCCCAAATCACATATGTCTAGGCAGTAGATAGACACTATAATCCACGTCACTTACAAAAATTAAAAAAGTCAAAATAAATCAAAATCAGGAGTACTCCAAGAATTTCTGCTAAACATATCTCTGCAAGAAAGGATGCCAAAAGAAGCAAACATGGGGTGATTATTCTGCCATTATGTAACAAGTCTAGGCTGGAATTCCTGCAAAATGATTGCAATGTTTTGGAGTTCATAAGCTTCTAAGAAACTTGCTAATTTAATCATTTTAATATCAAAACGTTGTGCACAACAAACTCTTGTTTGAGAATGGGACAGTCACTAATGTACCAACCAACATCAGCCTGACTTTCTTATACAAAAAATTTCTTTGTTTATATGTGGCTGTTGGTATTTTTTACCCCTCTTTTAGCTGCTGAATGATAATCCGTTATATGCAACTGCACATGATGGATGCTCACATACAGCCAACTAGGTATGGTCTTTATACAAGGTGACCCACGAATGACTTTATAAGCAGGTACCCCTTCTAGAGAATGGTACCCCCTTCCACCCCATTATTGGCTATGTAGTTTATACAACAAAAAACATATATATGTATATATTTTCATCATTACAAGCTTGTACAGGAAAATATAAGAAAGCCGGAAAGTGAGTCAAGTACAAGAACCTCATTGAGCTCTTCAAGCTTTTGCTTCCTTAGGCAATGCAAAAAGTCTAGGAGAATCTGCATATTTGTCTCAGCTTCTTCTTGTTCTATTTTTCTCTTTTTCTCTTCAAGCAGAGTCTAGAGACTGTCTAGCTCCTTAACTGACACATCACAACCCTGTCTAACAACCACAAAAAAAGTCACTTTCTAACAAATGAAAGCCGTCAAGCATGGATGGAAAGACAAAACGTGCATGCATGCACCATTAGAGTTAGAGAAGTGAGTCAAGATGATCAATTCTACTTAGATCCCAACTGGAAAAGAGATGCCTTCCAGAGGCAACATTTATTGATATATGTGTCATGCATAATCATTTATTGTGAGCATTGTGAGAATCCGAATATAAAAATTAAGTAAATAATAATAATATTACAATCTTAAAATATTTTGGTGGTGAATCCTAAAGTGCAAATTAAATATTTGGAAGGTCTTTTAATTAATTTTAAAACCTAAAATAAATTTATGGTGAAAGTCTTTAATTTAGAAGTAAGATTTATTATTTAAATAAATAAATAAATTTAAGTGCCAAATTAGTAAGCATATTTTGATCTAATAATATTTGTATTTTAATGGAGAGAGAAATTAAAATAATATAAAGGGATAATAATTTAAAACCTTTTGTTTAGATATAAAAAAAAAAACCCTAGTTTTCCTAACAAAAGCCCTAACCCTTATTATAATTTTTTTTTTCCACAAAACTTTCAACACATAGCAGCCGTGAGAGAAAGAAATGAGAGAGGGGAAGAGAAGCTACGTTGGGTGTCTCTAGGAATCATCTGAATCTAAAGCAAATTCTTCAAGGTAGACTAATGTTTTAATTGTTTTGTCTCTTCTTTTACATTTTTTTCCCCTTCTTTCTTCATTGTGATGTGCCACTGTTTTGGGTATTCTTGAGTACTGTTTTGGGTATAGTGTATGGCTTGTGTGCAGAGGTTATTTGGAGGCTAGCATGTATGGCCTTGGTAAGGTGAAGGGCTGAAGGTGTGTTTGGGTGGTAATGGGTCGGATTGTGAGAGTGCAACGTAGAGGGTGTAGATTGTAGTCTAAAAATTTTGTATAGAGTCACAAATTTTAAAAATCAAGAAACCATAGTAAACGGATGAATTTTAATCTGAAATTTTTACAGTAGATTAATTACATGTTGAATTGCATATCTGAATTTTTTCATAATTTTTTGGAGTCAAAATCCATATAAACTGATGTGTTTAAATCTGTCCAGAAAACTGGTTTTTAACAGTAAATTCGGAAGTGCTTTTCTCTTTGGGTATAAATCCAAAAATTATCAAATCAGCGTCATTAGAACCGGTTACGAGTCTAGTTTCTTGAATTTTTAACCTTGCATTGATTGCTCATGTATACTAAGAGAACCGTCAATTTCTTTAAAGTGCTGCAGAAAACAACCTGTTTGGATATAATAAATTGTAGATAATTATTTTGATAAGCAAATCAAGTGAAACCAATTGGGTTTGAAACTTAGGATATATTAGTTGATATCTGGAGGTTTTTAAAATTTTTCGAATTTCGTGGAGTAGGTTTTGTAATTTTCAAAGTTAGCGAATAGATTGAGAAAACTTGTTTAAAACTCTGCTTTATCTTAAAGTTATTTTTAGTTAAGTTTCGATTTGAACCCATGTCTTGGGTGATTTTAGACCTTGAAGAACATGAACTTAGGTAATATTTAAGAGTAACGGTGAGTTGGGTTGAGCCATGTTAGTGCGCTTTAGTTTGGGGTTACTTAGTTCTTATTCTTTAGTATTTTTTAAATTAGTAGTGACGTGTAGTTTTCATACTTGGTTCAGGGCACTAGTTGGACTTTTATACTCTATTCGATGATTATATTATTTCGGTTTCAAGTGAGTAGTTTCATGCTACATATTTTTATAAATGTTCCCCTACCCTGAACTGTTGGAAAATTAAATTGTTGTTTCATGACTAAACTGTTTTGATAAATTATTATATTATCAATGGAATCAAATTATTTCTGAAACATGTGTGAACTTGGCATACTGTAAACTATTTGTTTTGGTCTCATGTTTATAATGATGAATTACCATGTTTTACGAAACTGATGTGTATTGATTATTGGGACCATGTGTGTATTCAGTCTAGGGAAATTATTCCACTGTGTGTGGTAACTCTGGCCACTAGGGAACAGATCCGGGTTGGGCCGTGATGACTCTAGTGCTCAACGATTGTAAGGAAAAGACCTTAAAAAAAAAGCTAGGTGACCTTCAATTGGATCGTCTTTGAGAAAAGGCCCAGGTGCCACCCTGAGGATGACTCTTAGTTCGGTATTGGATCCAACGGGGCTTATAGCCTTGAGAACTGTGTGGCATATTATTTGTTTTTCTTGGTACCCAGAAAATTATTGGTGTTCATGTTATAATCTGTTTTAAGTGGAAAATGTCGTTTATCATGTTCTTGCGAGACATGAGTATTTTAAGTGTTGAACTGTGAAACCTTCTTTTTGAAACAGATTGTATTTACCAAACTGTATGCCAATCTAGTTTCTGTGATATATATCTTATTTTGGAATTGAACCATGTTTTCAAAACTGTATTTATTATCCATGTTGCTACTCACTGAGCTATCAGCTGACTTAGTTGTTTACCATTTCCAGGTGTTAGAAAGACTTAGAGTGGACTCATGGCGTAGCGGGTACTCAATTGCATGGACCTCTAGGGCATTTATTTAATTTGTTTTAGGTTGCTTTGTCGAGTTTTGTGCATACATTGTGGTTGGATTTTATTTAGAATTATTTTATTTTGTGGGCGGTTTGTGTCCCATTTAGTATATATATATATATTTTTAGGAAGTTGGTTATGACTTGTTTTTCACTTGTGGTATGTCACTGGATTGAGTGTTGATTTATTTATTTCTGAGCTATCATCACATTTATTCTTTATGGTTTTGGGCTCATGTTTAGGCTTACGTGTGCCTTGGGCTAAGTCCTTGTGGGCCACTGCCGGTCATGCTCGAATTTGGGGTGTGACAAGCATAGTTCTAAATATCGGCCGATACGCTACGTATCGGCCGATACGTATCGGAAAAATGGGGTGCCGCGACGGATACAGGCCGGTATACCGTTGAGATTGAAAATCGCAAGAGTATCGGCCAAGTCTTGGTACGTATCGGCCTGCAACCGTTACACAAGCCGTTACACAAGCCTCAACGGACCGATATGCACCAGTTCGGACCGGTACAGTAAAGAAAAAGTTGAAAACTTGTAAAATGATTTTTAAAATTTCACCGCTGCGACGCCTGATTCCTGATACGTACCGACCGATACTACCGATATCGATACTCCGCGATCGATACCGTTACGCTACCCGATACCGCGATTTAGAACCTTGATTGTGAATCATCTAGGTTCTAAATGAAATGAATCACACTTTACAGTGTTGCAAATGATTACAGTCAAAGTCCAGGGACATATCCAAGTGGGAAAGGAGGACGGTCCAGTTCGTGTGAAATAGGGAGATATCCCTAGCTCATCTGAAAGAGGATCAGTATGTGCTCCTCTGCCATGTTAAGTGTAAGAGGTTGCTCAGCAAGAGGAGGTGGAGGATGTGTTGAAGCCATCACAATAAAAGTTCCCGCAACAAGAACCGTCTGAGGTACATAAGCTTCATTTAAAATTGAGGCCAATGGAGGGGGCCAACAGGCTACTCTCCTGTTGTAGAGGCCTGCAAGTTAGTTTGAGGAGAGGGTTTGACATTTGAGATGGTCAGAGATGGTGCGACATTTTGGGATGATGAAGGAAGGAGGGAAGAATGGCTCCTCTTTGTGCTGCCAGCAAAGAGTCAATAAGGAGCTATTAGTTCTGCTACAATACACTCTTAGGCAATAAGCGAAGTTACTTAGTGATGACTCCTCTTTGTGCTTCCAGCAGAAAGTCAACAAGGAGCTATTGGTTCTGCTGCAATACACTCTTAGGTAATAAGCGGAGTTACTTAGTGATGGACGGCCGAGAGGTTAGCTCTTCGCTTGAGGTATCGGGTCAGACACTTCAATAGAGTATGTTGTAGGTATTAGGTATGTGCGGCGGTTGGTCATGGACCTCTGGGAAGACGACTAACACTTCAATGCCCACAGCTCATTGGAGGTAGCGAATGAGAGAACCAAGGAAGCCTTAGATTGAGAGAGGGTGACAGTCAGAGCCCTCAATCACCGGAGCTATGGAAGATGATAGCCAAATTTGTGCTTGTGTTCTACATGCATTGATACTCCCTAGTGAAACACCAAGACCGGTGGAGGCCAACTCACTAATGGACAGGTTGTCAACTCTCCTTGGTTCGACAAAGCGGAAGTATTAGGCCTATCATTGTGTCCTATGATTCAAACTTTTGAGGCTGTATCATGGAAGCTGCAGAGGTAGGTATGATGCATCAGAAGGTGTATCATAGCATGACACGTGTGGTGGTAAGTATGATATCTCTCTTCAGGTGTTGGGTCAATGTCCCTCTCTCTGAGACTGGTCAGGAGTAGTCTTTGTTGGAAATGGTTATAAAATTCTGGATAAAACCAGAATTTTTTCCTAAGTTCGGTCTATTTTTTAGGTGGGCCCCGAGTGTCGATTTACTCGGGTCAAAGTGGTAACGCGTTCTATGCCGCGTTGTGATTCACGTGGTATATTTGGTTGCTCAAAACCATTACCGAGTGAATGGGAAATTGAAGCCAAAGTGTGCTCCATGGAAATGGAGTTTTGGTGGAAATTCCTTAAGGTTGTAAATTGGCTTGTCCCACATTGATTTGGTGGGAAGTTTTGAAAGGGTTTATAAGGCTTAGGGTGAGATACTTGGGGTGTGCCCCAAGGGGTACCCAAGTGTTTTAGAGGGAGAGGTTATGGGCAAAATGGGCTTGGGCTTGGGCTCGGGTGCGTGGTGTGTGGTTGGGTTAGGCTTCTAATCTTTTTGGGCCAAAAACATTTGAATTTAATTTTATTTTTATTAAAATAAAATCCAGAATTCAAATTAAATTGGTTTGGATTTTTTGTTCATCCAAACTGGGCCCTTCCCGTTTTCAAACAGAATTAAACGGATTTGGATTTATTGCTCATCCAAACAGAGCCCTTCCCGTTTTTCAAACAGAAATAAACTGGTTTGGAATTAGTGCACACCCAAACAGGGCCCTTCCCGTAATTGCTATCTGTTTGAATTGTTGAATCTGTTTGAAATTCAAAACCCAACAGGTATCATACCTGTTCAATTCAAAACCAAGAGCCACATACCTGTTCAATTCAAAACCAAGGGCCACCTTCACATCTATAAATAGGACCACCCTCATTTGATGTTTTGCATTCAGAAATTTCGTATTTCACCTCTGCTAATTCTATTCTTCATCTTGCTGCATTTTATTTCCGAAAGAAAGAGTGTAAACACTTAGTGTGTTCGTAAGGCAAACAATTAGTAGTGCTGCTATTGTTTGTGGTAGATCATTTCATCCTGGGAGATAGACGTCCAAATTCTGAAAGCACCGTGGAGAGGACGAATCTATCTTAAGGACACAGTGTCAAACACTGGACTTGATCAGAAAAATAATTCGAAGAAATTTAATCAAGTAAGTTATTTAATTTACTTTCAGTGTTGTTTTTATTTGTTTATTTATTCAGATTTTAATTTTGTTTTTGTAACAAAATAAAATCTATTTTATTTATATATTTTTATTTCAAGTTTGATTTTTGTAATCAAACATATTCTCTCCTTTTCTTTATTTCTTTATATTCTGGTTGTTGTTTAGTACACAACAGAATTTAATTAATTTAAATACAGTGAAGATTGCCTAACAATCTTAAGACAGATTCCTTTTTGGGTATCTTCATTGTATTTAATTTTCTGTGTTTTCAAATTAATATTCTGGTTGGAAAAACAAATAGTGATTTATGCTATTTGACAGATAGTAGTAATATACTGTCTCTTTTCTTTGACAACAACTAGTAGTACGATACTGGTGTCATTAACAATTCAGAATATTATTTGGCATTACAGAAAATTCTTGTGATATTTTATTTTTCTAGTTTTAGTAACAAGGAAAATAAAATTATTTTGTTGTTATAATTATTTTCTGGTTTTAGTAACTAGAAAATTAATTTGTGTTTTAATATTTTCTGATTTTTGTAATCAGAGATTATGGCTACTACAACTGAAACTGCATCTGGCAATGGTACTCCTATTGTTACACCTACATCGGTCCCTATCCAGAACCATGTTCATGTACCAATCAATCATGGAGAAAAATCGGAAAAATTTAACGGTACCGAGTTTAAGAGATGGCAGCAGAAGATGCTGTTCTATCTTACAACTCTTAATTTGGCCCGGTTTCTCCATGAAGAGACTCCAGCACTTAAAGAGGGTGAAAGTGATCAGCAAGTTGTTGCCGCTGTAGATGCTTGGAAACATTCAGATTTCCTGTGCAGAAACTACATCCTAAATGGCCTTGACAATATGCTGTATAATGTATACAGTCCTCTGAAAACAGCAAAAGAATTATGGGATTCTTTGGAGAAGAAATACAAGACAGAAGATGCCGGCACGAAGAAATTTGTCGTCGGTAAATTTCTGGACTTTGTTATGGTAGACTCCCAAACGGTAATATCTCAAGTTCAAAGTTTTCAAATAATTTTGCATGATATTCATTCAGAAGGTATGTCTCTTAGCGAGTCATTCCAAGTCGCTGCTTTAGTGGAAAAGTTACCACCGGCTTGGAAAGATTTCAAAAATTATTTAAAACATAAACGCAAAGAGATGACTATGGATGAATTGATTGTAAGATTAAGAATTGAAGAAGATAACCGAAAGGCTGAAAAGAGGAATGGAAAAAATCCCATTGAGTCCAAGGCTAATGTGGTTGAACAAGTTCATAAACCACATAACAAAAAGAGGAAGTTTACTGGAGATGGTTCTAAACAAGGCGATAGTAGCAAGAAGTTCAAAGGAAAATGCTATAACTGTGGCAAAACTGGACATCGAGCTTCTGACTGCCGCCGCCCTAAAAAGAATCATGGAAGTACAAGTAAGAAGACCACCAATCAGGCCAATGTAACAGAATTGGATTACATCTCTGACGGAGTAAATGACATCAACCTTTCTGCTGTGGTGTCTGAGGCTAACTTGGTTGGAAATCCCAAAGAGTGGTGGGTTGACACTGGAGCAACTCGTCACATTTGTGCGGACAAGAAGATGTTCACTACCTACAATGAGGCTGCAAATGGTGAACAACTTTTCATGGGAAATTCTTCTACTTCTACTATGGCTGGACAGGGGAAAGTAATCTTGAAGATGACATCAGGGAAAGAACTGACCCTCAACAACGTACTGCATGTACCTGACATCCGGAAGAATTTAGTTTCTGGGTCTTTGTTAAGTAAAAATGGTTTTAGGCTTGTATTTGAGTCTGATAAATTTGTATTAACAAAGAGTGGTATGTATGTTGGTAAGGGATACATGAGTGATGGTCTCTTTAAGTTGAATGTAATGACAGTTGTACCGAAAGTTGCTATGAATAAGAATAACACATCTTTTGTTTATATTCTTGAGTCAAATTTATGGCATGGTAGATTAGGACATGTGAATTTTGATGCTTTGCGTAGATTAATTGGTTTAGATCATATACCAAAGTTTGAAATTAATCCTAATCATAAATGTGAAATTTGTGTAGAAGCGAAACTAACTAAGGCTCCATTTAAATCGGTTGAAAGAAAAACCGAACCTCTAGAATTAATTCATACTGATGTATGTGATTTAAAATTTATTCAAACTAGAGGAGGCAAAAAGTATTTCATAACATTTATCGATGATTGCATAAGATATTGTTATGTTTATTTACTTAGAAGTAAAGATGAAGCTTTAGAAATGTTTAAACTCTACAAAACAGAAGTTGAAAATCAACTTGGAAAAACCATTAAAATGGTTAGAAGTGATAGGGGTGGTGAATATGATGCACCATTAAATGAATTTTGTGCACAACATGGCATTATTCACCAAACTACAGCCCCTTATTCTCCACAGCAAAATGGAATTGCTGAAAGGAAGAATAGAACCCTAAAAGAAATGATGAATGCCATGTTACTAAGTTCAGGTTTACCACAAAACTTGTGGGGGGAAGCAATATTGTCTGCTAATTATGTTCTTAATAGAATACCCCACAAGAAAACCAAAAGCATTCCTTATGAATTGTAGAAAGGTCGACCACCTTCCTACAAATACTTAAAAGTGTGGGGGTGTTTGGCAAAAGTTGAAGTACCTGTTCCTAAAAAGACTAAGATTGGACCAAAAATAGTAGATTGTGTGTTTATTGGTTATGCTCAGAATAGTAGTGCATATCGGTTTCTGACTTATAAATCAGAAATACCTGATATAAATGTGAACACTATTATAGAGTCAAGGAATGCTGTGTTTTTTGAACATGTCTTTCCTTATAAGAAAGGACAGGAATTAAGTTCACAGAAAAGAACTTATGATTGTACACAAAGTCAAGAGACTAATGACAATCAAACACAAGAGACTAGTAATAGTCTCGACCAACAGGATTTAACTAATGATGAACCAAGACGAAGTAAAAGAGCGAGAACATCAAAATCCTTTGGTCCAGATTTTCTGACATACTTGTTAGAAAATGAACCTCAAAGCTTTAAGGCAGCAATGACAGGTCCTGAAGCACCTTTGTGGAAAGAGACTGTTAATAATGAAATTGAATCCATTATGCAAAATCATACTTGGGAATTGGTGGATCTTCCACCAGGTTCTAAACCTCTTGGATATAAATGGATATTCAAGAGAAAAATGAAAGCAGATGGTTCAATTGACAAGTATAAAGCAAGACTTGTTGTTAAAGGTTACAGACAAAAGGAAGGTCTGGATTATTTTGACACATATTCCCCTGTGACAAGAATAACATCTATTCGCATGCTTATTGCTATAGCAGCGTTGTTTAATTTAGAAATACATCAAATGGATGTTAAGATAGCTTTCTTAAACGGTGATCTAAATGAAGAGATCTATATGGAACAACCCGAAGGGTTTGTAGTATCAGGGCAAGAAAAGAAAGTTTGTCGACTTGTAAAATCCCTTTATGGATTAAAACAAGCACCTAAGCAATGGCATGAAAAATTTGATCATGCAATGCTTACTAATGGGTTTAAGATAAACGAATGTGACAAATGCGTCTATGTTAAAAACACTGACCAAGGATATGTCATAGTTTGTCTTTATGTGGATGACATGCTTATCATTGGAAGCAGTCAAAACATGATCAAATCAACTAAGCAGATGCTTAACAAAAGATTTGATATGAAAGATATGGGGGTCGCAGATGTTATATTAGGAATGAAAATTACTAAAACATCTGACGGATATGCATTATCTCAATCTCATTATATTGAGAAAATTCTTGATAAATTTATCAAGGATGATTTGAATTTAGCTAGAACACCTGTAGACATCAGTCTTTATTTATCAAAAAATAAAGGTGATGCAGTGTCTCAGTTAAAATACTCCCAAATCATTGGAAGCCTAATGTACCTAATGAATTGTACTCGTCCTGATATAGCTTATGCTATCAGTAAATTGAGTAGGTACACTAGTAACCCTGGAGAAGACCATTGGAAAGCGATCATTCGAGTTCTTAGATATCTAAGATTTACTCGTGATCATGGTTTGAACTTTACGCGATATCCAGCAGTACTCGAAGGTTATTGTGATGCCAATTGGATATCGGATACTAAAGATTCAAAATCCACTAGTGGATATGTCTTTACTCTAGGAGGCGCTGCTGTTTCTTGGAAGTCCACGAAACAAACTTGCATCGCACGATCCACAATGGAATCCGAGTTCATTGCTTTAGACAAAGCAGGTGAAGAAGCAGAATGGCTTCGTCATTTCTTAAAAGACATTCCAATGTGGCCAAAACCTGTGCCAGCTATTTGCATTCATTGTGATAGTCAATCTGCAATAGGCAGGGCACAGAATCACATGTATAACGGTAAGTCACGACATATTCGTCGTCGACATAATACCGTAAGGCAATTGTTGTCAAATGGAATAATCTCAATAGATTATATAAAATCTAAAGAGAATATTGCGGATCCGTTAACAAAAGGTTTGACAAAAGAGCTAGTGTATAGTTCATCGAAGGGGATGGGATTAAAGCCTATTACATAAGAGTCGTCATAATGGTAACCCTACTTATATGACTGGAGATCCCAAGAACTAAGTTCAAAGGAACAACTAAAGTTATGTATGGCTCGCCAGAAATCATCAAGGGATTAAAATTCCTACCCATTCCTATGGTGAGAGTGATATCTGCAACATATGTTGTCTGCAGGGGTATAAGGATAAGCTTTGCTTTTAATGATTACTTATATCTTGATTAAGGCATAAAATCAAGACGAGTATAAGGAGATACTCACAATAAGAATCACCTATATGAGTGTTGAACTGGGGCCGGTTCTATGAGAATGCAAAGGCTAAATTCTCTAGAAACACTTATGAAAACCAGGCGCGTTCAAGGCCAAAATGAACACAACAATGAGAACCACGATGTGTTAGAAGATATTTTGTGTGAAATCTATTGTCTTGGCTTACACAAACGGCTGAACAATTCAAGGCATCGCGTCCATTGGTTAGCCAGTAAGTCCGATAGGTTATCACTAGGGAAGGTTCAAAGCCGAAAACTGTCACACCCCAAATCCGGGCATGACCGGCCGTGGCCCACAGGGACTTAGCCCAAGGCACACGTAAGCCTAAACACGAATCCAATCACATTGAACAACTGAACAATAGTCCAATAATAAATAACCAAAACTCAATCCAGACATGCCATAATTATAAACGGCAAAATCAACCGTAATCAAAAGCCATCCAAACTTATGGGATATAAACAACCCACATATCAAAAATAATCCTAAATGAACTTCGATAAGAATAAATATAAATATGCACAAACTTGACATAACACTCTAAACTAAAGGAATGCCCTAGAGGTCCATGCAATTGAGTCCCCGCTACGCCATGAGTCCACTCTAAGTCCTTCTAACACCTGGAAGTGATAAAAACTAAGTCAGCTGATAGCTCAGTGAGTAGCAACATGGATAGTAAATACAGTTTTGAAAACAGGGTTCAATTCCAAAATAAGATATATATCACAGAAACTAGATTGGCATACAGTTTGGTAAATATAATCTGTTTCAAAAAGAAGGTTCCACAAATCAACACTTAAAATACTCATGTCTCGCAAGAACATGATAAACGGCATTTTCCACTTAAAACAGATTATAACATGAACACCAATAATTTTCTGGGTACCAAGAAAAACAAATAATTTGCCACACATTTCTCAGGCTATAAGCCCCGTTGGATCCAATACCGAACTAAGAGTCATCCTCAGGGTGGCACCTGGGCCTTTTCTCAAAGACGATCCGATTGAAGGTCACCTAGTTATTTTTAAAGGTCTGTTCCTTACAATCGTTGAGCACTAGAGTCATCACGGCCCAACCCGGATCTGTTCCCTAGTGGCCAGAGTCACCACACACAGTGGAATAATTTCCCTGGACTAAATACACACTTGGTCCCAATATCAATACACATCAGTTTTGCAAAACATGGTAGTTCATCATTATAAACATGAGACTAAAACAAATAGTTTACAGTATGCCAAGTTCACACATGTTTCAGAAATAATTTGATTCAATTGATAATATAATAATTTATCAAAACAGTTTAATCATGAAACAACAATTTAATTTTCCAACAGTTCAGGGTAAGGGAACATTTATAAAAATATGTAGCATGAAACTACTCACCTGAAACGCAATAATATAATCCTCGAATAGAGTGTAAAAGTCCAACTAGTGGCCTGAACCAAGTATAAAAACTACGCGTCACAACTAATTTAAAAATACTAAAAAAAAATAGGAACTAAGTAACCTCAAACTAAAACGCACTAACACGGCTCAACCCAACTCACCGTTACTCTTAAATATTACCTAAGTTCATATTCTTCAAGGTCTAAAATCACCCAAGACATAGATTCCGATCGAAACTTAACTAAAAATAACTTTAAGATGAAACAGTGTTTTAAACAAGTTTTCCCAATCTATTCGCTAACTTTGAAAATTACAAAACCCACTCCACGCTATTCGAAAAATTCCAATAACCTCCAGATATAATCTAATATATCCTAAGTTTCAAACCCAATTGGTTTCACTTGATTTGCTTATCAAAATAATTTTCTACAATTTATTATATCCAAACAGGTTGTTTTCTGCAGCACTTTAAAGAAATTGACGGTTCTCTTAATATATACGAGCAATCAATGCAAGGCCAAAAACGTATGAAACTAGACTCGTAACCGGTTCTAATGACACTAATTTGATAATTTTTGGATTTATACCCAAAGAGAACAACAATCCCGAATTTACTGTTTCGGACTAGTTTCCTGGACAGATTTGAATACCTCAATTTATATGGATTTCGACTCCCAAAAATTATGAAAAAATTCAGATATGCAATTCAATGTTTAATTGATCTACTGTAAAAATTTCAGATTAAAATTCATCCGTTTGATATGGTTTCTTGATTTTTAAAGTTAGCGATTATGTGCAGAATTTTTGGACTAAGATTCACACCGATTCTTTATACATGAATTTAACTCCTTAGATTTCTTAACAGCATATATATATATATACAAAATACATACACCTACAATCTCTCCATCAATGAATTAAATAACAATATTATTAGGATAAAGAACAAAGAAAGAAGAGAAGAAAACCTAGGAAGCCACACAGCACAACACATCCAAAGCTCTCCTTCTTGGCTACAACAATAATCTTGATGATTGAAAAACCCCTCTCTTTTCTTCATAAACCCACGGCTGCTAGGGCTGCTAGTGTTGTGGAAAACAATTATAACAAGAGTTAGGGTTTGTGTTTATTTTATTTTATACTAGTTGTGGGCACACTTAGGTCAAATAGATAGATAAATATACAAAATACATATATAAGTTACAAGCAATTCAAATGGTAAGAGTCTAACTTATTAATTTTGTAGTCTAGAGTTCAAGTCACACCCTCTTCTCTATTTTTTTTTTTTTTTAATAATAAATCTTGCTTCTCAATCAATGACTTTCACCATAAATTTATTTTAGGTTTAAAATTAATTAAAAGATCCTCTAATAATATTTAATTTGCACTTAAAGATTCATAATAAAATATTTGAGATTTGTAAAATTATTATTTAATTATTTAATTTTTATATTCGGGTTCTCACAAAAACTACCTATCCTGATGCAAGATATTTTCGACTTATACTCTTTCGTTAAAGTCTGCATATTGTTGCATTTCCGTTGTCATCAAATTCCATTCATGTGGGGGATTATTGGAAATGGTTATAAAATTCTGGATAAAACCAAAATTTTTTCCTAAGTTCGGTCTATTTTTTAGGTGGGCCCCGAGTGTCGATTTACTCGGGTCAAAGTGGTAACGCGTTCTATGCCGCGTTGTGATTCACGTGGTATATTTGGTTGCTCAAAACCATTACCGAGTGAATGGGAAATTGAAGCCAAAGTGTGCTCCATGGAAATGGAGTTTTGGTGGAAATTCCTTAAGGTTGTAAATTGGCTTGTCCCACATTGATTTGGTGGGAAGTTTTGAAAGGGTTTATAAGGCTTAGGGTGAGATACTTGGGGTGTGCCCCAAGGGGTACCCAAGTGTTTTAGAGGGAGAGGTTATGAGCAAAATGGGCTAGACCCATTGGACCCAAAAATCACCACACGCGCGCCGCCGTCCGTCCGGGCGGGCTGGGCTTGGGCGCGGGTGCGTGGTTGGGTTGGGCTTCTAATCTTTTTGGGTCAAAAACATTTGAATTTAATTTTGTTTTTATTAAAATAAAATCCAGAATTCAAATTAAATTGGTTTGGATTTTTTGTTCATCCAAACAGGGCCCTTCCCGTTTTCAAACAGAATTAAACGGATTTGGATTTATTGCTCATCCAAACAGAGCCCTTCCCGTTTTTCAAACAGAAATAAACTGGTTTGGAATTAGTGCACACCCAAACAGGGCCCTTCCCGTAATTGCTATCTGTTTGAATTGTTGAATCTGTTTGAAATTCAAAACCCAACAGGTATCATACCTGTTCGATTCAAAACCAAGAGCCACATACCTGTTCAATTCAAAACCAAGGGCCACCTTCACATCTATAAATAGGACCACCCTCATTTGATGTTTTGCATTCAGAAATTTCGTATTTCACCTCTGCTAATTCTATTCTTCATCTTGCTGCATTTTATTTCCGAAAGAAAGAGTGTAAACACTTAGTGTGTTCGTAAGGCAAACAATTAGTAGTGCTGCTATTGTTTGTGGTAGATCATTTCATCCTGGGAGATAGACGTCCAAATTCGGAAAGCACCGTGGAGAGGACGAATCTGTCTTAAGGACACAGTGTCAAACACTGGACTTGATCAGAAAAATAATTCGAAGAAATTAAATCAAGTAAGTTATTTAATTTACTTTCAGTGTTGTTTTTATTTGTTTATTTATTCAGATTTTAATTTTGTTTTTGTAACAAAATAAAATCTGTTTTATTTATGTATTTTTATTTCAAGTTTGATTTTTGTAATCAAACATATTCTCTCCTTTTCTTTATTTCTTTATATTCTGGTTGTTGTTTAGTACACAACAGAATTTAATTAATTTAAATACAGTGAAGATTGCCTAACAGTCTTCTCTTAGGAAGTAAGTTGAGCAACCTCAACAAGCCCATGATCTTAGCATCCAATCCACAATCCTCCAACAATCCCAAGCAATTGATGTCTAAGCCCTGCTCCCAGCCTAGGATGGCAAGTGATGGCCATGATGGTAATAAGTAATGATCCCAACTAAACAGGTAAGTGCACAAGGTAGACATAAGAATGTAAAACGAACTAAGCTACTCATGTTCAGCTCATTAAAGATTTTGTTTGAGATCGACTCATTATGTAAACAAGTAAAGTTCAAACAGATTTTAAAACTCGTTAAGTTGTCATACCAAGCTTGAACAATCTACCTGCTAGACACGACTCAATTATATGCATTATGAAAGATCAAGTTACTTAAGCTTGGCCAGTGATTGGATTGATTAAAATTTGTTTGAGATTGACTTGAAAATTAAAAAAACAAGCTTAAACACATTTTGAAACTCGTTAAGTTTTCAAGTCAAACTTGAACAACCTATGACTCAACGCGACTCAACTCAACCTTGAACAGCCGAGTAGGCTATGGTCGAGCAGGTAAGCTTGGCTCCACCACGTAGTGTTGCAACTTATGCATTGGGCTCTTCTTACTTTGACTTGTTCACTTGCTGCTTTAGCTCTCGGACGGTGGATGCGGTAAGGCAACAAACGCGCTAGAAAGGCAAGCGCGTTAATGGACTGAGCATCCATACTGAATGGTATATATGCCCCCACTTAGGCTAGGCATATAACCCCAAATTTGTCTGCTTGAGATCATCATGGTGCCTCAAGAGGACTGCCACATGGAGATCATGATGCCGAGGTGGCACTGACGTGGCACCCATGGAGCTTGCCACATACTGAGAGTGTAGTATAGATACACCTACAATAGGATGGCTGGAATCCATTGACATTTTGTTAAAAATGATATCATAAGAGGTCTACAACAAAAGTTAACTAAAACTATCAAATATGACATTAAAATACCTTAAAAGAAAATAAAGATACAACAAATGCCAAGAAACCACAAATCCTTATAGGAAGCCTAAAAAATGCCTCCAAAAGTATTTTGAATTATAGATATGTTATAATAGTGAAGCAATAGCTAAAACATATACATTATACATATGTAGACACAGGTTGTTATTTTAATATAAGCCTAGCTATGTGATGACAACATATCTTCGAAAGATATGTTATAAGCCACCTCAGGCAAGCCAAGTGATGTGCTGAAGACCTCATGTTAGCCTCAACACACTTTAGCACATTAACATGCACTCGTTGAAGTACTAAGCAATCTAGCACTTCACTTGTAACTTATAAACAAACAATTTAAGCACCAAGTCCAGTCATTTTAGGTAAAAAATAATTCATCGTATAAATAAATTTATCTACATTATCACACAACACATTATAGCATAAAATGTAAGTTGTCCCATGGAGTACACCGCATATTGCCAAAAAAAAAATGTCACTACATATACAAAGCAGTGCGATACAAAAAGTACTTCAAAATTTTGTATTGAACAGTAATATAATCAAAAGCATTTCTTTCAAAATATTCCTAAATTTAACAACTGACCTATTGCAATGCATGATGAAGTTGTTTAAAAGGACTAGCAGTTTTTGCTATTTGACGAGCAGAAGTCTCCTTCAATAACTACAAAATTTGACAAAATGTTCACAATAAGCTTAGTATCATGGCAGATAATTGCAAGATATGCTAAAAATTTAAGGAAACACCCTAACGTATATAGTTCCACTTCTTCATAATTACATTTTTTAACAATTTTACATCTTCAGAGTTGAATTCAGATATTGCATCATCTCATGTCAGTTTGAACTCCTAAGGATGAGACACAAATATGATGCAATATGGATGCACTAACACCGCATTTCTCAAAAAAGTTAGGAGATGCACACCAGAGACACACATAAATAAATATATACTTTTATATATATGTGTGGACAATAATAATTTCTTCATTTTCACATTACAAGTGTGTTTATAAGAAATCATTTTTCACACTCTATAAATTGAAAATTTCTTAATCTCTTTTAGAAAGTCTAATCATAAACAAATTGGAACTTTTAGGCTTTAAACATCAGATATGCTTCAATGTCCGCCTAAGCTATGAACATATATATCGCCTAGTTGTCCAAACCAAACCAACCTAGAGCCTTATGTCTGAAGCGTGTCTAGTTCTTACAAAATTTAAAACCTAATAGGATGTGTTTGGATGTGTATTAGGAAATGTGTCAATGTCAAACACGGACATGACATCCTGTTAGAAGTATCTAAACTCACAAAATTGAAAAGAAAGAGAATGTAATGAATTCCAAACAGAGCGGCAGAGGTATCACAAGTTTAACCAATCATTTTTTGATACAAAGAAACTTAAGAGTTTTGAGCTCTTCTACTTTTTCCAATTGGTTTTGTGTCAGGTGGCGAAACTTCTTGTAAGGCATAGCTTTGCCACACTGCTAGAAATCAAGGTTTTAGCGGCGTTTCTAAAAACCGCCTTCAAATCCTTTTGTGGCGTTTAGCACCAAACGCCGAAGATGCGGCCGTCGCTATAACTTTATGGCGCTTTAGAAACATCGCTATATTACTATAGGCGGCATTTTACAAAAACGCCGCAAAATGTCCTACTCACACCACCATGACGTCATTAGTGACGTAGGCACACCTGTAGACCTTTACATGGCGTTTTCATAAACGCCGTTAATTCTGCTAATTCAAACCATCATCCCCCAATTCATATTCAAACCCAATGGTATTATCTCCCAATTCAAAATACCCAACGGTAAGATATGACGTCATGCTGACATTTTTAGTGGCATTTAAAAACGCCGTAGAAGATTTTTTTTTTTTTTTAAATTTGAAATTGTGGTAATTTATTTCTTTGCTTGTTTAAATTTAAACTGTAACAATTAGAATAAAAGTAAACCAAATCTACTCCATATAAATAACAAACAAACAAGAGCACCACTGATTCTCATTCAACTTGAATAACAATAAAGATCAAATGAGAAGGAAAAAACAACAAAAATAACTAGTATTAGAACCACATGACCTGTTCCGCATCAAATTAAAAACTAGTTATGAATTAGTGGTTTGTTGCATCAACCAAACATGCATCAACTAGTTGTGATTGTAAAAATTCATGAATATACAATCATCAAAAAAAAAAACAAAAAGAATTTGTTGCTTGAACCCCAAGCTCCACCAACCCTTGTACCTTTGTCACGAGTTATCGTACTCCTAGTAAGAAACAATAAGAGAGAAATATCAGATAAGCTGGTTATGTTCATTTAAACAATCAAATGCACAACTAAGCAGAATACTCAAAATACATTATAGAAATATTGCAAGACTATTTGTAAGAGAGAAATATCAGATAAGCTGGTTACGTCCATTTCTTAAATCGATTCGAATTAATGCTTGTAACAACTTCAAATCCTTGCCAGATGCCATGCATAGCAGCAACAATAATGAATTCAAAAATCTCAGCCTAGTGGACATAAGAGGTTGTGAAAACATGGAATCCCTTCCGGAAGGTTGGTTCCGGTTCACCACATCGAATCTGAGACTTGCTTATCTACGACTACAAAAAGCTCGAGGCCCTACCATACAACCTCAGTTCTCTTCAAGTGCTGAAAGTATGGAAATCCCCTACAGGAATTGTCTCCAATTGGAGTTCTCTGATGAACCTCAGTTCACTTAACATCGACACGATCATGATCAGTAAGCCCCCATCAGAGTGGGGTTTGCACAAATTACCCTCTCTTAGAAACCTCCTTAATGGCTCAACAGATTGCCCACCCCTTTGACTACAACCTCTCTGTCAACATTTTTGAAACATCATCTTGATATGATCTTATACAAAGAATTGCTTCCAAGTCTCAATACAACTTCTCATATCTTAATACCTCCCTTAACTTGCTCAATGAAATAATAACAATTGCAATCTATTCAATAAAATTGAGGAAGATTATGTTTATACCCTGTTTTTCAGAGCTGCCAATCTGTCAACATACTAAGAACTAGTAAAGCAACACCAATCAGATAACTCCATTTTTTTTAACCAATCAATATTAAACAGGTACTAGAATTGAGTAGTCCTACAATAACATCAAAGAAACCCCCCAAAAAACTTAATGTACGACAAAAAATCTTCCACATACAATGCTTATCTAATTCAATTCCTACTGCCAAAGCCATCTTCTTTTGATCCTTGGCTGTCTACAAAAATCTGCAATCTATGGGATGACTCTTCCTTTTGTACAATATGTAAACAGCCAAAACGGTAAGCCCACTCTTCAAGGCTCATCACTCATGTACATATAAGGGGAATAGGAGCAAATTGAATCTGTATCCTGAAACAGAGAGCTTAATCAATACGTTGGATCATGGATCTGATTTATGTCAACATACAGTAGTCATTTGCTGACCACTGTGGTAATGCCTGTTGGAATGGAACTAAACAGAGGAATAACCGGGTTGACAACTGGTTAAACAATAACCCACAGTTTAGTAGCAGAAGAGATCTCAAATTTGTATGTAAGGGACCGAAGAGATGACTTGGACTCTAGAGGGGCTCCCACTTATTTTTGTTGACGAAAACATTGAAAATAAAAATTACACCAATTAGGCCCCTAATAATTAGAACCTAAAAATGGGAATATTGAAATCAACAGAGGTTCTGGCTATAAATATGGAAAATGTAAAGCAAGGGATTAAATATGGGGCACCAGAAATTTGAATCTCAAGACATGAACTCAAAGAGCACGACCACAAGGCAATGGCAGAATTAGATAAAAAAATATTTCTTTTGGGGTGGGAGTGGTTAGCTCATTGAATTAGGGGTGTCAAGGCTTGTGTTCTTGTGGAAAATCAGTGGAATTCTACGACTTTTTTTGGGACCTTGCCTGCCTAATCCAAGCTAATATAGGATCTACTTACTATAATATCACTCAAGAATTCTATAATCTAATGAAGCAATTGAGTTGTATTTTCAACACCAAATCACACTATGTCTTAATAAATTTAGAAAAGTGAGAAATGAAAAAATAGTGATGTTGGTACTTTTACCTTGTTAGTTCTTCTTTTTCTCTTTCTTTGAAAGGTGAACCTATATTTAATAAGAGCAAGTATTGTAATTAATAAGATATGGTATTTGTCAAAAAAGCTTTGATTAAATGATTGCTCACCTCTTGGGATGAAAATGCATGAGATTGTTGTTGATGTGACATTGGCCGAACAGTGGGATGACTACTAAGTGAATCCTCAACCTATCATTCAATAAGAAGCTTAAGTTGTATATTAGCTCTAAGCAATTTAAAGTAATAACTAGTAAAAATAATTAAAATACCTGTTGTCTATGTAATGGGTTTGAGGGTGCAACAACTGGATCAACGGGCACACCTGCAGCTTGCAATTGAGATTCCAAAAACTGAATTCGTGACTGAAAATTATATATTTTGCGTATTCCCACATGATGTATCCTATATTTTTAGAAATTTCATATCTGTGTAGTATCACGTGTCCGTGATTTTAAGATCGTGTGTGGAGGAAGAGAAATTTTCCTAGATGAGGAGCTGAAATAGAGGAAAGCATATATAGATCAAATTAGAAGAGGGAATAGGGCAGGAAACAAGAGAGAAAAACAGAGCAGATAAAACAGAAGATTTTGAAAAGGTTACATGAAAGAAAAAAATTGTTAACTCCATAATGGAATCATACTAATCAAATTTTAGGCACCAGAACAGTGGAGAGTTTTGACATGCTCAAAATTTTTGCCAGGTCATCAATCAAGCAGAGTCCCTTTGAATGTTCCTCAAAGGAATAAACCTGCAGCAAGTATGCAAAGCAGCATCCTTGGGCGATTTCTTTCAAATCATATTTTCCAAATACCCGTTTTCAATTTATTTTTCCAACTCATATTGTTTTGTGAAGTGATAAACACAACTTCAACTAATTTTTGTATAACTTTTTTTAAAGTCGTGTTATCATAACATAACTTTCCAAAAACCGACATGAGTACAGGAAATAACTTCAAAACAACTTTTGTGCTAGAACATGCCAGAAAATATTACCAGCTCTGGTAGTGGGAAGGGGAGACAAAATGAAAACCACTGAAATTAATGCATAAAAAACTTGAAATTATTGATTTAGCAAAATATTTCGTTTTAAAAAATATATATATTTTTTCTGCAAAAAACATTTTTCATATGTTTGGTTGCGATTTTGAAACTAATGTGCCACTAGTTGTATTAGAAGCAGTGGTGGTGGTGATGGTTGGGGTGGTAGGGTGGTGGTGGTGATGGTGGCGGCAATAGCATAGTGGTATTCGTGAGACTTTAATTTGAAAAACGTTTTTCATATTTCAGAAGTACAAATATTTCAAAAATAAAAGATATCTTCTCCCCAAATAATCTTGTTTTCCATTGATCACAGAAAATAGTTTCCATTAGCTTTCGTTTTCGGCATACCAAACACCAAAAAATGAGAAATTTTTTCCAAAAAACTTTTTTTCACCAAAACAAAGAAGCCAGTCTAAACCATATATTGTTTAGTTCAAACATAGATAGATTAGCTAGAGGAAATAGTACCTGCAATTCAGAGTTATGTACAGATGCAAGTGCGAGTCTTAATTTTAGGTACCAATAATTTCACTTTGATCTACATTCTCAAGTGTGAATTTGATTTGCCACGTAGTTCCTTTGTATATGTTATCACCTATTTTCCTGCAATTCAATTGAACTGGTAAGTAATTGGACATGTAACTATAACTAGCTATTCTGTAGTAGTAAGAACATCAAGTCCAAATGATTAATACCCTCTTAAACATTAACAAATCCAATAATGTGATTTTATAAATCGTTGATCAATATTGATTTATAATGCAATGAATACAAGTGAAGAAAATTTAAAGATCATTTTATATGATAATGCATTAATTAAAAAAAGAAAAATAGAATACTGTGAAAGTACATATAATCAAATTGGGTTACAAGACCTTGTGCCCCAGTGATATGCTTTCCAATCTCCATGGTGGAAGCTGTGGGTTCAAGCCCTATGTGGGGCAGTGGGGTTGATCCCCTTTCCCCTTCCCCTTAGATTAGACTACTGTTGGTTGTAACGAGTGACCAAAAAAAAAAAAAAAGAAGATTGGGTTATCCTTCCTCACCCAAAACCCGCACCAAACACGATTTGATTCTTTATTCCACCCAAAACCCAACTCATCATACTAAAAAAACTCCAAACCCGTCCCATTAGGGTTGAGAAGGGTCGGGCGGTTAACCAGATCGATTTTTGCCATCCCTAATTACTATAACCACCTTTAACCCATGTAAGTACTAGGCAAAGAAAGGAAGCATTAGCAACAGGACACAGTTTACCATTTCATGTGATACGTGAATCAATATATATATAGCAGTGAAGCAGATTGTATCAAACAAAACACATTCTCATACATTGTCTAAAGAATGTATTAATTTTCAACCTTTTGGGAAGGAGTGTAATGACTGAAAAGAAATAGACATCATATATATGGAAGAAGTGTACCTGGTTACTTGAGCAAAGAACCAATCTTATTCATCTGAAGAAAAAATTGCAGAAAAATTTTTTAAAAAAAAATTTAGGTGGAACAAATTTTAGGTGGGAAGGAGTGTGATGCTGGGAAATTGTAGGGCCAGCTCTGGACCTCAATATTCATCTGAAGAAAAAATTGCAGAAATTTCTTATTCACCTTAAAAAAAAACTCCCTATATTTATGTTATTTATATCAATAAAAATGCTGTAAGCACAGAAACTTTTCATAGAAAAGTGCATGAAATGTAGTGTTAGCAGCAATGCATTCATCTAGGTGGAACATGGCCCCATACAAGAGTCCAGTGCTACCACTTACACATTATTTTCATCCGGTACAGAATTAAGATAGATAAAAACCGGACCAAAAACCTTTTTTCCATATGTCACCAGGTTCAAATTTTACTATAAGATCTGGTCCGGCATAATGAGAAGTGACAAGAATCTAATACACATGCAATTTTGATCAAGATTATGTATCAATTGGAGATAATCACCAAAAGCATTAATACAAATTAGTGAAATCAACATGGATCATGTAATTATTTGTAAGTAAAAATGGGTATGGGTTGTCACTTACAGCAAGGGTTGTTGGGTTGACATGGGAGGTTAGGTCTTGTTTGAAGGGTCCACCGGTTCGGAACTCATTGCTGGGTGTGATTTGCCAGAACCCCACAGGCGGGTCAAAGCATATCCACCCGTGAACCCGATTATCTTTGTCCTCAGTTGAGTATTGGTACTTGTCATCCACCTTCACATCAGGAATGAATCAACATCTAAAACAATAGATGTAGCATTGCAATTAATGTCACATGGAGACAGGATCCACTATGCTCATCTCCTAGTTCTCTATTCCAAACTTCATCTATACCACATGATTAGAATCAAAGAAAGTAGGTTTGAAAAAAAATAGAAACAGAAGATCTCGTGTGAGTTAGAAGCACCACCATAATCATCATTCACAAATTGTAAAGAAATAGTCATTTTGTAAGAAGGGTAAAGGAGGAAGATCATTTCATTCCATTCTATTTCGTTCTAGTGAACTAAACACTACATACCTAGTAAATGAAAAGATAAAACGATATATCTGGGAGAATTAATGCTATGTTTGCTTTATTGGAATGAAAGTAGAATGTAACGGGATGTTCATTCCTTGGTCTCTTAATGGAATGACCTATCACTCATCCAAACGAACCAAACACTACCTGAGAATTTGTTATAGAAAAAATGGCATGGAATAGTGAGAAATAATTTAATATTACCATTTAGGACTACTATATTTACAACCTATATATGTTGCTTTCATGTGTTATTGTGGGTCCTATTATTTTTAAACATGATGAATTATATACGTATATATGATATTTCATGTGTTCTGTTTTAACCAAGGAAAAAAGCTAAACACCTTGGGCTCATCTGGGGGATCATACTGCAGAATCCAGTCCTATTAGTAGAGAAGATAAAGAAAGTGAATCAACATGAACTATTATAGATTCCATCTTGAAATGAAATAGTTCAGTCATAACAATTGGTACTTTTCCAGTGTTCCTTGTAGACAATTTTTGCAACCTTTTCATACATCTCATGGTAGTAAATTAGATGCTTGTAAACAGTTTTATACAGAGTTAACTGAAATAAATAGAAAAATAAAATTTCACAGCAATGCCAACTAACAGCAGACATCACCATGGCATGCTTGGCAGAATTAATTTCATTTATCATCTAAAGGTGCAAAAGTTTTTAACTGCTATAAATCCCTTCCTCATTTTTTTCTTTCTGTTTGGGGTTGAGGACTATCATTGCTGGCATACCATATTCAACACCAACAAGCAAAAGAAAGTAACATACCACTGCAGGAATATCAAGACCGCGAGCAGCAACATCAGTACATAATAAGATGCCCTTCTCTGCTTTGCAGAAGTCAAAAAAAGTGGATGTACGTCTCTGCTGCTTTTGCTTTTCCATGGATATCAAAGCAATCTACATGAATGTATCTGAGACGTTCAGAGTGGAACTTGACTGAGTTACATGAAGAGAAGAAAACCATCACTTTCTTTGAGAGATTCCTCTTCAAGAAGGAATACAAAAGAATAAATCTCTTGGCACTTGGCACAACACAATAGCCTTGCTGCAGCCCTTCATTAGTGACCTATAATAGCAGACATCTTATCAGGTTCTAGAAGCGGGTACTGAAGAAAATCAAAACACACTGAATAAATTCCAATGATTAATTTACCTTCTTCTGTCCATCATCCACATCAATATAGACAGGAGTTGTTTAAAACGATAACCGAGCAAGATCCTCAACTTGAAAATTTATAAATATTTAAGCTTCCGTAAACACAGAATTTATAATTTTGGTGTTGGAAACACTTGCAATGTTCAAGCAACAAAATTAGGAAAGTCTTATCAGAATTTTATTCACTGTGAGAGTTTCTATAAAGAAAAGAATTCAGAGATATTGATAAATAAAAAAAATATTGAGTTCAAAACAATGTATGTTTACAATCTAAATAAACAAAGGAAACAATAAAAGCATGTACAGAAATACATTCTTAGTCTGGGTAGCTGAGAATAGAGCTGTTTGCCTCTTCTGCACATCAGATAACATCTCAATTAATTCAGACACAATGAAAGACACCAAATATACACTTGTATAACATTCGTATAGGTGACAAGAAGTAAACTTGAAGCATTTCAGTTACTGCAGGAACAAATTAACACATTTTAAAATCAATTATGAAGCTTCAGGGGTGAAACGCAGCCAGAAAATTGATCCCAGGTGAAGGAATCAACAAGGCAATGCAGAAAGCAACAATCTCTCAAACATTAGATTTTCCTTCCCAGGTCATTCATTCACTCCCTTTGGGAAATCATATCAATTGGCATGTTTGTAAAATCTAAACCATATGACTCAAAAAGGTAAAATGCGCAATTATCTTCATCGGGAGGAAAAAAATCATTCACGAGGTGTATATTTTGAAAAAAAAAAAAAAGTTTCAAATAGATATAGAACAGCCTACATCATTTTTTCAATTCAAAAAATTGAACAAGAATCTTTCAATTCAGAAGATTTTTTAGATTTTCCAATTAAATTATGCAGGGAGAATAAAAACAATCACATGATATTAATTTAATGAAATAAGGTGCTAAAACAATTTCATATCATATAAGGCCATGATTCATAATAGCTGCCATGACACCCTGTACCACATTACAGTCAATAATACAAATGACTAAAATATGATTTACCTTTGGCAGAATCTTAATAATTTGCTTCATTTCTTCTTCAAAGTTTGCTTCCAATATCCTGTTGGATTCATCAATTATGAGACACTGCAAGTCCAAAAAAAGAAGCTTAAGGGCTGGTTTGGCAAGTTTAGAAAAAGCCTTATTATGTTGATGGGCTCATGTAAAGTCTTAAATATTTCTTTCTAAAATCATGAATAAAAATATCTTAATATGTTGATTTTGTTTTTGACCCCCCCAAAAAAAAAAATTGCAAATATATACTTTTTACAATTAATAATGTAATTAGCAGAGTGTTCTTGTTGCCATTATTAAATTATTAAAGTAATTAGCAGAGTGTTCCCAATATATGAACCCAAATTAATTTATTCCAAATAGTTGTACAAGAATGACTTCAGCTATATATATACATATATATTTATATTCAGGTCATAATCAAATATCAGTTCAGATTAATTCAAATCAGTTCAGCTTGATTCAACAGGACATATAACATGATTCAAATATCAGTTCAGATTAATTCAAATATCAGTTCAGCTTGATTCAACAGGACATGTAACATGATTCAAATATCAGTTCAGCTTGAGCGAGAGAGAGAGAGAGAGACAATGGAGCTCACCGATCTGAATCGCTGAGATGAAATTTGATTTCGATTTTGATTTCGAGAGAGAACTGAAATGACTCTGATGAATCACCGATCTGTTTCGCTGAGACCGAGCTGAATCTCTGAACCACAGAGCTGAACTGACAGAGATAATTAGGGTTTAGACAGCACAGAGAGAGAGAGACAGTCGTTCACCGATCTGAATCGATTTTGAGAGAGAACTTCAAAATGGCTCTGATGAATCACCGATGTAAGATCTTGGAAATGGCTCTGATGAACGCTCACAAGTTTGCTGTCACCGATCTGAATCGATTTCGTTTTTCAGAGAGAGAGAGAGCGCGAGTGAAAGTGAGAGTGAGAGTGAGAGTGAGAGCGAGAGTGAGAGTCAGATTCAAAATAAAGGTGAAAGAGGGGGAGGGAGCGTGCGGGACAAAGCCATTTCAAGGCGTTTATAAACGTCTTCTATTCATGAAACGGCGTCGCTTTGATTAGAGAAAAATGCGACGTTTATGAAACGCCGTTAAATATTACAAACAGTGACGTTTTAAAAAACGCCGTTAAAAATACGCCTCCAAAACTGATATTTCCTGCAGTGCCAATGCGTATTTTCCCACGTGTGATCAGGCTGGAGTGATGCATCTAAGCAACAAAACAAGAAAGTTAGTGAACCAAAAAGGGCATGAACAATGCATCCTATGCTAAGTAAGGGTTGAGAAGGTGCCCCTTCTGCTAAGTTGAAGTTGGGGAAGTTAAATTAGGGCATTTCATGCGAGGCTATCCCTATAGATGACATGTCCTAGTCGGTAGACTGGTAATATGAATAGGGTGTTTAAAATATAGTACATGAACTGTTTAAGTTCTTTACTACTTTTCTTAACCTCTCTTCTTATTTTTTACATATTGAGATCCAATTCTTCCCTTCAATAGCTTATGAAAGTCCAGAATGTGAAACTAGGCACCTCTATATTTGAATAAGAAAGGTAGTTGATTAATTCCAAATGTGTGGTCCTCCATACAATAATATGACTATATGAGCAGTACAAGTGGGCAGAATGTTAGCCATTGGACAATCAAGATACTAGTCTAACTAAGGGCAGCAGCAATGAAACAAAGAGATGAGTTTGCATCTCTTCATGCATGTATGTGTCTGTCCCAGAAAGAGAAATGCTTTGTTTTAAGTTGCATCTATGAGGCATGGAGATAACTTTTGTCTCCTTTTGTGAATGCAAACAGTTGCGATAATTAACAAAAGGATAATATACTTGTTCATATTTCCCTAATCAAGGTGCTTAATTAACTTCATCTAATGTGCCTTGCATTTTTATATGTTATGTGCAAAACTTAATCGGGATTAGTGGCAATTAAACATGAATAGTAGACCTAATCGTGATTAATTAAACCTAATCATAATTACCTAGGTTAAGTGTGATTAGTGTCCTAAACCTGATTAATTAGTGTTAATATCAAGTAATTAAGTTAATATTATAATTAGTGTGCCACCCCATACTTGTGTAGATATACATATACATATATATATACTAGTCAAATAGGCCCGTCTTGCACGGGCTGCTTGCACATTTTTTTTTTAAATTTTGATTTCACTTTTTGACTTTAAAGGGCATTGTTTTAATGGGAAAAAATGTAATGAAATGCTTATTTTTTGAAGGTTAAAAAATAATAATATCATTCCATTTCACATCAATGTTTCGAAACAACATGCAACTGTTAGGACATGCATCCCACGTCTCATAGATGAAGCCCAAATCTGTTGAGACCTTTTGAGCTTTGTAATATGAGTCCAGGAGTTTCACACCCAATGGGAATGCCTCATTCAATAACTCAATCAACATGTCAACAGACTTGCGTGGCTACTAATTAAGCACCTTCAAATGTAGAAGTCAAACAATGAATGACAAAGATGTGAACTTCTCATAACCTGGATACAATTCACTTTGTGCATCTTGAAGAAGTTTGAAATACTTTGCAGTCTCTGCATTTGGACCGAGTTAGAGTTCAGATGCATGGGGATCAGGCCCTTGTGGTTCATTACCCTCAATACTTGTACCAGCATGTGGATTTCCCATAGCCCCTTGTACCATTCAAACCATATCATCCCCAATGTCTAAATTAGCCGATGTTTCATTCTCTCGATTACCATGCAGAGATATGTAAGATTTCCCATTATTAATCCAATGTTTGTACCTTTTTAAAAATCATTCAAAATCATATGCTCCTCTACACCCTCTCATACAAGATGGTATCGATTCTCACATTTCCTACACGGACAACTAATCATCGAACCTTCAGCCCTATTGGTGTAGGCAAACACAAGGAATTGATCAATCCCATTAATGTATTCCCTCGACATCCTATTTGGCAAATTAATCCAACTCTTATCCATCATCTATACTTCCCTCAAATATCGCTTTTGCACACATCCACAAAAATTAGACATCAAATAACTCTAAATAATACCTACATATTCATGCATCATGATACCTATCCATCCAATTTCTCTCAAATAGGTAGGTGGTCTTATCCCATTCAGTTATTTACTGATTTCTGCATCAGGTACTTAACCCAAAAATGATTAAGTGGATTTATTTCTAACATGATAAAGTCAAAGTTTTCAATCAAGACCACCTACGTAGTTTAACACAAGGAACTAACAAGAATTGGTCTATATCAGGTATCTCATGAGTACCCAACAGGTAACCAATGTGAATCAAGCAATGCAAAGTTGATTCGTTATTTTAATTTTGGTAACCAATGATATTAGTAAGAGACACTGATATTCAAGACAAAGCTACAGATGTTGCGTCAATTCACAAAGCACCTACAAGGCTACAACCTATAATTCAAACAGCTGGTTCACATTCCAAGCAATGCAAAAGACACCACATATAAGGGAGGCAACCCAAAAAACAAAACACCAAAAACATAACTCCAGTGGGACAATATATGTACAACTACTAAAACCTGCTTAGACTTAGATGGAATCAAACCCCATATAACAGTGAAACTCCTACTTATACTATCCCAAGATGTGATTAAATGCATACTCTTTTAGGCACCAAAACCTAAATTACAATGTATTTATTTTGATGCAAAAGACACCAGACACAACCGCGTCATTAATTCACTTACCAATAAGTCTTTCTGTTGACCAACTACAAAATTTTAACCCCTCAATCCATCCCTCCCTTTTCAGATGCTATATTACAGTTTTTATTTCTACATCATTGGGCCATTTGACTAAACAAATTGAACTACCATTTAACATTAAAAATAAAAATAAAAAATTAACCATCTAACAAAAAATTATAAACATAACCCTAAAACCCAATCTTCAAATCCATACCAGAGGGGGGGAACATAATTTTACAAAACAAATGCAATGACGATTATAATTTTTTTTAGCACGTATATTAAAAAAGGTGAAAGCAAGCGAGCTATGACTGATTAGATCAGTCAAAATACATATGCATATACCACAGTTGATAACTATTCCTCAAACCCTACTTACAGACCAATCAATTCATGAAAAAATAGTGAATTTGAGTAAGATCTATGTGAGAGAGAGACAGAGAGAGAGAGAGCATACAGGGGTCGTCACTCGCTGAGTGAGTGAGAGAGGCGCGATTGAGACTAATTGAACCACCGTTGCTGCTGCTAGCCGTCGTCACTCCTCATTGTTTTATTAGCTCTTTTAAGAAAGCAAACACAAAGAAATCAAAGGCTATACATTGTAGGTATCTATAGGAAATTGAATTACAAATAAATTTGGTGTATATAAAATCCTATAGAATGATATGTCAGTTGTATATTTGTAATTTTGAACAACAAAATTTGGTGTTTTTGACTTAAAATTAACAAGACTAAACAGTTTTCTATAATGAGAAGATGTATATATTTATATATAACAAAGATGCTTTCTATAACAGTTTTCTATAACAAAATTGAAACAGTTTTCTCCATTTGAATTATTTGAACTTTTCACCTATAACATAAACCATAGGGTAATATTATACATCCATTATTATACAATATATAATCATTTTAAATTTCTTATAGTATAGCAAGCGTTAACAAAATCCAAAATCCAATGTAATATGAATATGAATGAGGGTACAGTGAACCCAACCTAGGTTTAAGATTACAGATTTAACTTGATGAGGTATTCCTTTATAAGATGTGATGTCTAAAATAAAATAAAAAACCAGGGTTTTGAATAGTTACTAATACCTAAATCTAGACAAATTGATGATGACTTACCTGATACATTCACTCCTGCTACTAGCTGTACCACTGCTGCTGCTGTTAGTAGGTAGCCGTCATCACTTGCCGCACCATCGCTACTACTCGTAGCCGTCGTCACTCCTGTTTGTCGTCGTTGCTCGTTGAGAGAGAGATCGTAACACGCTGATGCAATTTTGCCTCAAAGGATTTTGGGGGAAAACAATAGCACAAATGAGTGAATGAGCGGGATATGAAAAAAATTTCATTACTTTTTGCGATAGCATGTTTAAACCGTCACAAATGATAAATCTAATAAGTAAAACGACGTTGTTTTAATAAGAGTTTTTTTTTGCGACGGACAATTGCCGTCACAATTGGTCCACTATTCGCAAAGGTACACAAGCCGCCGCAAATACTTCTGTATTTAACACACTTTTTATTGTATTCTCATTCGTAACGGGGTACTTACCGTGGCAAAAGCTATTTAATGGCGACGGTTAAAAATGCCATCGCAATAGACCATTTTTTGCGACGGGATATGCGCCGTCACAAAAGAGTCGCTGCCTTCAACATTCTTCAAAGTTCTCCGACAGCCCTTCGAATGGAACACTGAGTCTAAGGAGGCCTTCCAATAATTAAACAATGCCTAGCCAATTCCCCTCTCCTCTCTCAAGCATTGCCAGGAGAGACCCTTTTCCTTTACTTAGCTGTCCCCATTACGGCGGTCAGTGCTGCTTTCATCAGGGAAGACAACTCAGTCCAGCGCCCAGTTTACTACATCAACCGCGCACTCCGGGAGGCAGAACAGAACTACCCTTTATTAGAGAAGATGGCTCTGGCTCTGGTCATCGCCTCAAGATGCTTCTAACCCTATTTCCAGGCACACTCAATTGTGGTCCCCACTAACCAACCTTTTAAGGAAAATTATGCAACAACTAGAGTCATCAGGCAGACTCATACAATGGTCTTTCAAATTAAGTCAATACGAGATCTCTTACCGACCTCGGACAGCCATCAAAGGCCAAGTCGTTACCGACTTCATTCTGGAATTCCCCAACCTTACCCCGCACATACCCCCTCCATGGCCACAAGCCATTCATGGGACAACCGATCCCCATTTTTAGACCCTTAATGGTTATGGATCATCCTGCAAAGAAGGTAGTGGAGCCGGTTTAATCCTCACTACCCCAGAGGGGGAATACTTCAAGTGTGCTCTCCGTTTTCTATTCAATGCAAGTAATAATGAGGCTGAGTATGAGGCCCTCATAGCGGGTCTTCGACTGGCTAAAGACATTGGGGTCGACCACATCCACGTGTTCAGTGATTCCCAATTAGTTGTCGGATAGATAACTAGGAAGTTTGACGCGAAGGAAGAAACGATGCGAGCATACAGGGACATCGCTCTTCCACTCACCCACCTTTTTAGTAGTTTCTAGATCCAGCACATCCCCAGGCCAGACAATTCTCAGGTGGATGAAATGGCTCAATTAGTTTTGGCCGACCCATCAAATCTCAGCCACGACGTTCGAGTCGAATACCTGACCACTCCCGTCGTTTTGCCAAATCCACAAGAGGTCCACTTCCTCCAAAACGAGCCTATCCCATGGGCCCAAGACATCATCTCATTCTTAGAACACGGGGTGTTACCAGATGCTAAACAAGAGGCCAATAAAGTCAAGGCTCGGTCATCTCATTATGTCATCATCAACGGCTTGTTGTACAAACGGGGATTCTCACGCCCATACCTCAGGTGTCTCAATCCTGCTCAAGTGAACTATGTGATGAGAGAAATACAC
The DNA here is from genome assembly GCF_055761805.1 of Camellia sinensis. NCBI lineage: Eukaryota > Viridiplantae > Streptophyta > Magnoliopsida > Ericales > Theaceae > Camellia > Camellia sinensis. Next base: position 74,292,652 of record NC_138969.1, read on the forward strand.
GAGGGCGTTTATGGAAACCATTCAGGCAGACGGTCTCTGGCCCATAAAATTCTCCCCATAGGTTACTTCTGGCCCATGATCAATCAAGACACAATTGACTTTGTGCTTAAGTGTGATAAATGCCAGCGTTCTGCCAACATCCCTCATGCACCGCCAGCGGAACTGACCACACTCAACAGTCCATATCTCTTTGCCAAATGGGGCATCGACTTAATTGGTCCCTTACCCACTGCCAGAGGCTAAGTCAAGTTCTCTGTGGTTGCCATTGATTACTTCACCAAATAGGTGGAAGCACAACCTTTTGCTACAATCACTGAACGAAACACCACCAAGTTCATCTGGCAATCAATCGTGTGCCGATTCGGAATTCCCCAGGCCATTGTCTCAGATAATGGAAAAAAAATTAACAACGCCAAATTCAGGAAATTCTGTGAAGAGCTCTACATCAGACCATGTTTTTCCTCTCCAGGCCATCCCAAGCTAATGGGCAAGTCGAAGTCACCAATCGCTCCCTTTTGAAGATCATCAAGACTAAATTGGAAGCCACTAAAGAACTCTGGGCTGAGGAATTTCCGAATGTACTCTGGGCCTATCGCACGCAACCCCACAGGAGAGACCACTTTTCGCCTAACACATGGTGCTGAGGCAGTCATCCCGGTGGAAATCGATCTTCCGACTCCCCGGGTGCTACATCCGAACCCAGAACTAAATGAAGAGCTGCGACGGGCCGACTTGGACCTAATTGAAGAGCTCCGAGAGTCAAATGTTGTCAGGCTGGCATCATACCAACAGAGAATGAAAACACATTATAACCGTAGAGTCAGATCCCGAGAATTCGCAGTAGGCAACCTAGTCTTATGCGAAGCCACTCTCGCCACCAAAAACCCAATCGAGGACAAACTAGCAACTGAGTGGGAAGGACCTTAAATCGTCCTAACCAGACCATTCGAGCACTTACCGTCTCCAAGACATGATGGCCAGAGACCTCCTTCATCCATGGAATGCAGAGCACTTAAAGCGCTATTATCAATAAAACGATTTCTGCTAATTTTTGTATGATACCTGTTGTATGGTCCACTTTGTTTTTCAGAACACTTGTTCATTTTTGCTTTTGCTATACGATGTGTAAATCTATGAATGGAGGATCATGCTTTAATGACAAACATTTTCAATCCGCATTTTTGGTGTTGTACCCTCTTCTTGAAGAGCTCAGCCAAACTGAGACACATAGGGCTTGTTTGGTTTGTATTTGAGAAACATGTTTTGAGATAAAAAGTACGAAAATTTGTTTGGTTTGGTTTATTTTCAAAAGATGTTTTGAAAAATTATTTTGAGAGAGAGTTTTGGAAAAAGTGATTGATTTGATGTGTATGAGAGAAAGATTTGTTTGGAAAACTTGTAAACCAAACAAGTTTTGGAAAAATATTTTGGAAAAATTTGTTTGGTTTGATTGCTTTTGAAAACCTATTTGTAGAGAATTTTTTCCAAAATTTTTTGAGAAACACAAACCAAACAAGGCCATAAGCCTCAGCATCATCAATCAGTCTGTCTTAATTTTACTTGTTTGATTTTGTTATTTCTTTGAAGCTATTTTATCTTTTCTTAGAGACCGAACAGAGAGAGAGAGAGAGAGAGAGAGAGAGAGAGAGAGAGAGAGAGAGAGAGAGAGAGAGAGAAAGAGAGGGGAAATGGGAACTTGGGCTTTGAGAATCTTGGTCCTGATTTGGGATTTCTTGATGAGATCGGCCACTATGCGAAAGCGTCAATGACAGTAGTATTGACAGAAGGGTAATTTCGGAGTGTTTTGGAAAGATGGTTAAAAATTGATTTTTTTAGCTTTGTGTGACTTTTTTTTTGAAAAAATATGTACAAAATGTGAGATATGATGTGACCTAAAATGAGTTAAAAGCCGAGAAGTGACTTTTAATCCACTTCCCAAATTAGACATTCATCTAGTATTAAAAGTTAATAAGAAGTAAAAAAAATTATTTAGGATTTAATGAAATATAAGTTTACAAAATGAAACTTGTATATAAATGATGCTTGGAGAGGCTACTGCACATGGTGCGCAGCCAATGATGGAATTAGAAGACTATGGGGGTCATGGCCCCTCTGTTTCTATGAAAATAGTATTTGTCATAGCACTTTAAAATATATATATATATATATATATATATCATTTTATACATAAAATGGTCTCCTAGTATAAGAAAATACATATTTTATTATTCTTTCATCATTTTTTTTTCTATTTTGCACTATAATTTTTTTTTCATCATATTAGAGATTGCTTCTATGATATTTAATTTTTTTTCTATATATATATATGTATAATTTATATATCACATTGTACATACATGCATGTTTGTGTATTTGGTAATTTTTTTTTGAGTGATGCTGGAGACCCCCAGTGACTAGGCACCCCCAGCACCCCCAGTGCCACATGGCACACTGCCAGTGGCTAAAGTCCAAAAAAAAAAAAAATTGTTTTCCAACCAATCAGCAAGGACCCCCAGCACCCCCACTGGGGGTCCAACGCATTTTCCTTTTTTTTTGGCCCCTCCGATGATGAAATCCTAGTTTTGTCCATGTGTGCAACAGTAACTATTGTGTGGCTAATTGGGCCTTTTTTGAGCCTCATTTTGATGATCCATACCTTTCAATTTTTAGAAGATATCAAGCAAAATATGTCTGCAAAAAATTCAAATTAATCAGATATCAATATCCTTTTCATCAAGTCATGTTTGTATTCAAATTTATACTTCAAATTATATTTATCATTCAATTTTTAAATACAAATATGTCTTGATAAAAGGGATACTGATATCTTATTAATTTAGATTTTTTGTAAGTATGTTCTGCTCGATTTATTTTAAAAAGTAGACAATTCAGATTATCAAAATAAGACAAAAAAAAAGAAAGAAAAAAGAGTTCAATTCGAGTGCAATAGTTATGCACAATAGCCTCCTCAGTCCCGTCTAAATACCCCCTAAAAAAAACTAATTGACAAAGATGCTCTTAACCTTAAAGGTAAGTTTTTTTAGATAGGTCCTTAAATGTAAGTTCGAAGTGGCTTTTTGTACAAATAAAGATAAAGTAAAAGGAAAATGACTCGTAGCACCGAATTCGGCTCGAAACCCAAAACGAAAATGACTCATAGCTCGAATTCGGTGGCCCGAATTCGGCTCAAAACCCAAAACGACGTCGTTTTGGGTTTCGATTTTTTTTTTTTTCTGCCTTTTCTTTCTCTTCCTTTTCTTTCTTTCTTTTCTTCTTCTTCTTCTTCTTTGTTGAACACAGGAGAAGAGCAGAGGAAGAAGAGAGGAGAAGAGAAAGAGGAGAAGAGAGGGAGAAAGAGAGAGGAGAAGAGGAGATCGTCGCAGCACCACCGCCGCCGATCGTCGCAGCACCAGCGATCGTCGCAGCACCACCGCCGTCGCCTCCGGCCCCGCCTCCACCTCCTTCTCCCCCTGTGATTATGCCCCTTCCAGTCCTCCTCCTTCCTCCTTCTCTTCTTCTTCTCTTCTTTTTCTTCTCCGAATTCGAACCAAATTCGAGCCTCCAAATTCGAGCTACCTATCGGAACCGAAAGTAAAAATTGCTTTGGTCCAAAAGTGACACTCAAAATGAATCATGCCAACACATTTTAAGTCTGGTCATTTTTTTTTTTGTTTTTTGTCATTTACCTTGTATTTTGATTTTCTTCAATAAAGTTTTTTTAATTATTAAAAAAAGTCAGCTTGGATCATACTACTATACACCTCTTTTGGGGTGTAGAATATATGCAAGTCAGCAAGTAATGATATTTGTTAGGTTGATTACTATTACAAATGTCATAACTAAATCGTTTGCAGTCATAATTACAAAAAAATAATAAGTCATAACTAAAGTACACATAAGGTATAATTAAAAATCTTTTTAATCATAACTAAAATAATAATCAAATAGATTATATAACCAATATTACACCAAATCATAACTAATACTACAATAAATCACAATATATCATAATAAAAAAATACAATTATTATAACTAGGGCATATGATATACATCCAGAATGAGGTGTGCATTGTAACATTTTTCTTCGTTTGTAGGTAAATTATAAATTTACAATAAAACTTCCCGAAAGTTAAAAGAATACAAAAACACCACATGCGATTAATTTGTCTTCAAAATTTATTTTCGACTAGTTTAATGCAAAATATGTTTGTCTTTTTTTTTTTTTTTTTTTTTTGTTTTTTCCTTTTTGGCATCGCATTGTTTATATAATACATGTTAAAGAGTTGCTCTCCTTATGACGCTCAAACGTAGAGCTTGGAACCAAGAGCAAAGCTGAAAGTAGGGGTGGCAACGGTTTATTCGATTTGTAAAAATCGTTCAATTCGTTTAACTTGTATATAAATGAGTAGTTTCACAAATACAATGCGAACAGATACAATTTGAAATATGATATGGTTGCGGGTTTAATCCGCATGCGTAAGACCAGCCCGCACTTTTTTTTTTTTTTTTTAATTATCTTAACTGTTGATTTCATTTCTATATCCCACCTAGATATTATTTTTTTCAAAACAAAACACCCTTTATTCTTTGAACTTACTCTACCATTACATTTGCTAATAGTATTATATCAACTAAAACTAAATAAATACTGATCATATTATTATTATTACATAACTGAACTTGTCCCATATGAAGTGTGATTTGAAATTTTAAATTCCTTAATGAATATGAAATTCTAGTTTAGGATTTTGAAATATGTGCATGTATTAATTTATGATTTGATTTAAAATTTTGAATAATTTGTTTACGTTACGAATTGATTTTGTTGTGTTTTTAATTTTATAAGTTTTAATTCATTAATTATTAATGTTAGAGAATTTTAGAAAATGGGTGAAAAAATGGCTCAAAATAAATATTTACAAAATGAAAAAAAATAAGGCTCAAAAATAAATTTTTGAAAAAAAAAAGTCTAATCCGCAAACTATTCGCACATCCACGAATCCTATCCGCACAAACTGCAAACCACACTGCGGGCGGTTACAGGTTGTCTTTTCCCCAAACCGCGTAGATGCAGGCGGGTCCAAACCGATCCACAAACCGTCTAAATCCGAACCGCGAACACCCCGAACTGAAAGAGCTCAGAAATTTGGTTACTCCTCTATTTAATAAAACCTAAGAGAAACATTATAATACACACTCCTCAAAAAATATATGTTATATGTATTTTATAATTAAAGAAAAAATGACATAATTTCATATTTTTTAAGATATAATTAAAAAAAAAGTATAACTAAATAAAAAATGAGACATATCCAAAAAAATTTATAAATCATAATTAAAGAAAAAAATTAATTATAATTAAAAAAATAATATAATTAAAAATACATATAATACACCTCCTTAAATTGTGTGCAATTTTCCTAAAAGTTTTACTAAATTTTAACTTAGAGCAATTATTGTATGTTATTAGTCCTGAGGTTATAGTGGGCGGCTTAGCTCATGCTTTGGACCTTAGACTCGTTTGGTAACAGGTTAATTTAATAATTTTTTACCTATTTAGTTAAAATATGAGTTAAAAACAATTAATATGTTTGAAATGACTTTTTAACTTTTTATAAAAAAATGTGCAAAAAATAAAAATAAAAAATTTTTTAACTTTTTAATATAAATTATTAACTTTTTAACTTTTTAAATAATTTTTTAACTTTTTAACTAAATCAATCGCTTCCCAAACAAAGCCTTAATATCCGCAAAGACATCCAACCTCTTCTGAAAGTGGAGCATCCAAAGAGGATTATTAAATTTGATGTCAAATCTATAAATTCTGAGAGATATGAGTGGCTGAGACTCGGGCACTACTATACTCGTGAAACTTATGGTCTCTAATCCCTAGACACACACAATAGAGAGAGGAAGTAGAAAGTAGTGACTTTTTTGGAAATTTGAAGATTCTAAGGGATATTTTTTCTTAAAAAGTGATTTACTCTTCATCCATGTGTGTTTCCAGCAGCATATTAATTTCTAGTTCAAAAAAAACAGCATATTAATTTAAATGGAAAACTATGAACTTTGTGTAAATTCAAGGTGGTGGTCTTCAAATGCCACGAAACTTATGTAAATTTGAACATATATATATATTTGAAATTTGATTTTGTTTTGTGATTTTTTTTTTTAAATTTTTTTAGCCCAAAAAAAAAAGTTATATGTTTAGGAATTACTTTTTTAGATGTATAAAAAATTTGGATGACTAGTACATATAATTTGACTTTTTTAATAATTTTTAATTTCTCTTTTAAGCAATGATAAGGACCCAAAAAAAGTTATTAAAAATTTTGCAAAATATTTACAAGGGTGTTAAAGCATCCTTACCTGCTTATTTATATTTGAGCACTGATAGAGGCCTCGAATTCGAGGCCTCGAATTTGCCTCGAAAGTGCTTTCTTTTTTTTTTTTTTTCCTTTTTTCTTTTTTTGACTTTGTGTATTATTTTTTTTGTTTATTTTATTTTTTTAGGGTAGTTATATGTAGGGATGTACCAAAAAAATTAAATATTTCATACCAGTTCATCGTATAAAAATATATAAAATTAATAAATTGATCAGTCAATTTTGGATCAGTCAATTTTATCACTCAACCAGTCCAACCTAATTGATTGATCACTGCTGGTTAAAATTTATTAATTCCATATAATTTTGTATGATGAGTTGGTGCGGAATGGCTAATTTTTTGGCACACCCCTACATATGACTACCTTTAAAAAAAATAAAAATAAATAACACAGCCCAATAAATAAAATAAAATAAAATAAAAAAATTTATTCAATTTTATCATTCAATCAGTCTAATCCAACTCACTTGCAAAATATCTAATTTTTTAGCACATCCCTATACATAAACTATCTTTGCAAAAAGAAAAAAAATAAAAAATAAAAAATACCAAACTAACTGTCTTAAGTTAAAAGAAAAGAAAAAAAAAAATTTGGGATTCGAGGCAAATTCGAGGCCTCAGATTCGAGGCTTTAGGCATTTCCCTTTATATTTTATCCTAAAATATTATTAAAAAATTCATTTCCTATTTTAAGAATTATTTTTTCATCTACTTCTTCTAACAAACTCTATACTCTTTCTCTATTGTAATAAAAGATTATATTTAATTATTTGATATTTTATATTTTTGGGGATGGAGCTGCTCAAAAACTAATCAATGATGGTTGAATAAAAAATAATTTTATATTTTTGGAGGTAAGTAGTTGCTCCCTATAGCATTTCTTATAATAGGGAGTTGCTTTAGGAAACTGATGGGTTGACGATTTTATAAAAAAAGACTCTCTAAAATAGGTAAGGGATAGATTTAGGAGATTCAATGATAATGCTCTTAGATGCCACATGTGACTTACACCCAATCGAGTATTATATAAAATTTTTAATAATCTTTTTGAAGTAACATTTTTGTTTCACTTTTTTTAACTTTTGAGTTTATTTTTATTTTTATTTTTTAATCAAAAAGCCAAATTTCCAGACAGGTTCCATGTATTGCTTCAATTGAAACGTGGATCTATTTCTGGAGACTTCCATTATTGAGCTTTTGTGGTGGCCTAGAAGGATAAAACAAACCAAAATGCTCTGGTACTTAAAGATTTTGTTGTGGGACATCATTTTTTGCTATATGTAAATCATTTTGTTTTATGAATTTAAAGAAAGGGATCTTGAGCCCTCAAGATGGGGAAAAGAAACAAATATCACAAAACGGAAATGAGAAAACTAATTGTAAAGTTTTTACTATTAATTTTTTATTTTCACGAAAAAGAAAATTTGGTAATATGAATTCCTCCTACATGAGATAGACTGAATAAGCCAAGCAGGTGAATCAATACTAAGGTAAGATCAACCATATCATCCTTCAATTATCTTCATGTCATTAATGTACCAAGAAGAATAAAAGATTCAACATGGGAATAATGATAGGGAAAATCGATGTGATTCCCCACAAGTAAATCAATCAATGGGAATAAAAACTAATGCGGAAAAATTAAATCAAAAGCAACACAAGAATTTTTACGTGGTTCTCTCAATGTGAGGTACGTCCACGGGATCGAAATCCGATTCCACTATCAACCAAATAAGTTCCAAACGATTACAAACGAGACACTAATGGTCTCACAAAACACCCTTAGGTGAATTCCAAATAATCACAAATAAACAAGAGGAAAAACCTCACCAAATAGATGAACCAAATCTTCTGAACCAGAGTTGAAGAAGACCCAAAAATAATGAACCAAACACCAACCGAAGATGCCCCAAAAATTGAGCTTCACAAAAACTGAAATTGAACCAAATATTCCAATCTTCGGCACTGTTACCCAAAAATAATGTAAGCCGCCACTCACCCTTATTTTGTTTTCAATGTTGTTCTTTTGTATCACACGGCACAGCACACACTACACAATATATATATATTGTTAATCTAGGGTTTTGTAATCAAGCCCTAATTGTATTCAAATTGAATTGGATCTCCACAAATATAATATATAAAAATATATTATACCTAAACCAAGTCAAATTAAAACTCTTTTAATAAATCAATTGGGTCCCACACTCCAATAAGGAGGTATACCCAACAATTCTCCCCCTACCGACTTAGGTGGAGAGATCAACCATACCCGCCAAAGTTCGACACTTTAAATGTTTGTCCCTCGACAAAGTCTTTGTCAACATATCCGAAATATTATCATCCGTGTGAACCTTTTCGAGTTGCAACAATTTCGAATCTAACACATCACGAATCCAATGGTATCTTACATCAATGTGTTTCGATCTCGAATGAAAAGTAGAATTTTTGCTCAAGTGAATAGCACTTTGACTATCACAATAAAGCACATATTTTTCTTGCTTCAAATCCAACTCTTGCAAAAATTTCTTCAACCATAACTCTTCTTTGCAAGCTTCCGTAGTGGCAATAAATTCAGCTTCGGTAGTTGAGAGAGCAACACATTTTTGTACTTTAGATTGCCATGCCACAGCTCTCCCTGCAAAAGTCATCAAATACCCCGAAGTAGATTTCCTAGAATCAACATCACCAGCCATGTCAGAATCTGTGAACCCATCAAGCATCGGTTTACCATCCCCAAAACACAAACACACTTTCGAAGTCCCTCGAAGATACCTTAGAATCCATTTTACCGCTGCCCAATGTTCTTTACCCGGATTAGAGAGAAAACGACTCACCATACCAACGGCGTGAGCGATATCCGGCCTTGTACAAACCATGGCGTATATCAAAGAACCAACTGCTGAAGCATATGGAACTTTCAACATCTCTTCCTTGTCTTTCTCACTTGTAGGACATTGATTCGAACTAAGCTTGAAGTGACCCGCAAGTGGACAACCAACCGACTTTGCTTTATTCATGTTGAACCTCTTAAGAACTTTCTCAATATAGCTTTCTTGAGACAATCAAATTAGTCCCTCTTTGCGATCACGAACTATTTTCATACCAAGAATTTGCTTTGCCAGTCCCAAATCTTTCATAGCAAAAGACTTGCTCAACTCCAATTTCAACCTGTTTATCATGATAGAATCTTGACCCACAATTAACATGTCATCAACATAAAGCAAAAGAATAATAAATTTACCATCTGGAAAATTTTTCACAAACACACAATGGTCCGAAGTGGTTTTAGAAAAACCATTATTCATCATGAAAGAGTCAAATTTTTTATACCATTGCCGCGGGGCTTGCTTGAGGCCATACAAACTTTTCTTCAATTTGCAAACAAATTTCTCTTTCCCTTTTTTCACAAATCCTTCCGGTTGCTCCATGTAAATTTCTTCTTCAAGATCACCATGCAGAAATGCGGTCTTCACATCAAGTTGCTCAACTTCAAGGTTCATACTTGCAGCCATGCCAAGTACAACCCGAATAGAAGACATCTTTACAACTGGCGAGAAAATTTCATCAAAATCAATACCTTTCTTTTGCCCAAAGCCTTTCACGACAAGACGTGCCTTGTACCTCAGATTCTTGCCATCATTCTTCAATTTGAAGACGCACTTATTTTTCAGAATTTTCCTCCCCTTAGGCAACTTCACTAAATCATAAGTCTGGTTTTCAAGCAAGGAATTCATCTCCTCTTTCATGGCCTTTTTCCAATCACCTTTCTTTGTATGCTCAATTGCTTCTTGGTAGCTCTCCGGTTCCCCTTGATCAGAAATCAACACAAATTCATTAGGAGGATACTTTCTTGAAGGTTGTCGGTCCCTTGTAGATTTTCTTAACTCAAGTTGTGGTAGCGGTTCTTGAGTTGGATGTTCTTCCTCAATTTCTGGCTCAACTTCATTAGGATTAGCATCATCCTCCATATCTTCAATAGGTGGCTGCACATCTCCCCCGTTTTCATCATCAACTGAAGATGAAGGAGATAAATCCATGTCAATGAGATCACTAGTTTTTGGCTCCGGTTGATCACCTTTGCCAAAGTCTTCAATTGTTTGGTCTTCAAGAAACACAACATCACGGCTTCGAATGACTTTCTTGTCGACCGGATCCCACAATCTATACCCGAATTCATCACGCCCATAGCCAAGAAAAATACATTGTCTTGACTTGCTATCAAGCTTGGACCTCTCATCTTTTGGAATGTGAACAAAAGCTCGGCAACCAAACACTCTCAAGTGCTCATAAGATACATCTTTACCAGTCCAAACTCTTTCTGGAACATCACCATTCAAAGGATAGGAAGGAGACAAATTGATCACGTCAACCGCTGTCTTCAATGCCTCACCCCAAAAGGATCTTGGCAATTTAGCTTGTGAAAGCAAACACCTTGTTCTTTCCACAATTGTGCGGTTCATCCTCTCGGCAACTCCATTTTGTTGAGGAGTCTTCTTAACTGTCTTTTGGTGCCGAATACCTTGGCTGCGACAATACTCATCAAATGGCCCAATGTATTCACCACCATTGTCTGATCGGATGCACTTCAATTTCTGCCCTGTTTCTCTTTCAACCATGGCCTGAAAATGCTTAAATACTTCTAGAACTTGATCTTTAGCTTTTAGTAGAAAAGCCCAAACTTTCCTTGAATAATCATCAATGAAAGTAACAAAATAAAGTGCACCACTATGTGTTCTAACTTTTAAAGGACCACAAACATCCGAATGAATCAACTCCAAAACATTTTCTTTTCTAGAAGCAACATTTTTATGAAAAGAAACTCTATGTTGTTTACCCGCCAAACAATGAACACAAGTTTTAAGATGTGTACCTTTCAAACCGGGTAGAAGCTCTTTTTTGAACAAAACTTGCAGCCCCTTTTCACTCATATGGCCAAGCCACTTGTGCCACAATTCGGTAGAAGTATCATCTTGAAGTACAAATTTTTCCTTGCATCGAATAAAGTGTATGAGTCTTCTTGCACTTAGCCACCACCAAAGAACCCTTTGTGAGCTTCCATATTCCATCACCAAATTTGTTGTTGAAGCCTTCATCATCTAGCTTCCCAGTAGAGATCAAATTGAGGCGAATGTCGGGAACATGCCTCATATCTTTAAGCAACAACTTGCAGCCCAAATTTGTTTCCAAGCAAACATCACCCATACCAATAATCTTGGACAAACCTTTATTACCCATTCGAACAGAACCATAATCTCCTTCGGTGTAGGTAGTGAAAAAATCAACTCGAGAAGTCACATGAAAAGAAGCACCGGAATCAATCACCCAATTGCTCTCTTGGCCCACAAAATTGATACAATCATCTTCACAAACGACCATGAGATCACCATTGGTAGTAACTGCCGTTGTGTCTTCTTGCTTATTGTCCACACTTTTGTCACGCCTTTTCTCCTTATTCTTGAGCTTTCGGCATTCTCGCTTCATGTGCCCTTTCTCATGGCAATAATAACACTCAACGTCTTTCTTTGAAAAAGGGTCATCTCTTGACTTGTCACGGCTTTGATCACGACCATGAGGAGTCTTACTCCTCCCCCTTGTTTTGCTTCGGCCTCTCACAACAAATGCTTCCGAATGAGAAGAACCGGCTGATTTTCTTCTAGTTTCTTCATTCAACAGGCTACTAGTGACTTGGCCCATTGTGACAACTCCATCGGGCACCGAATTACTGACGGTCACAACCAAAGTCTCCCAACTTTCAGGCAAAGAATTAAGTAGTATCAAAGCCTGCAACTCATCATCAAAAACAATTTTCATAGAAGCAAGTTGGTTAATAATACTCTTTATTTCATTCAGATGTTCCGGAATAGGGCTGCTCTCTTTATATTTTAAATTAACCAACTTACGAAACAGAAAAGCTTTATTTGTGGCTGATTTCCTATCATAAAGGCCCTCTAATTTTTTCCATAAATCATGTGCTGAAGTTTCAGTAGCAACATGATGAAACACACTGTCATCAATCCATTGACGGATAACACCAACGGCTTTTCGATTAAGCCTATTCCAGTCATCATCTTTCATACCCTCGGGTTTGCTATTATCACCCTCAATGGGTCCATACAAATCTTTACAAAATAATAGGTCCTCTATTTTAGTTTTCCAAGTTACCCAATTGCTTCCATTGAAGCTAGACATACGACCCACATTCCCTTCCATTGATTTGTACAAATAAATAAACTCAAATAGACCGTAAGCTTTGATACCAGTTGTTAGGGAAAATCGATGTGATTCCCCACAAGTAAATCAATCAATGGGAATAAAAACTAATGCGGAAAAATTAAATCAAAAGCAACACAAGAATTTTTACGTGGTTCCCTCAATGTGAGATACGTCCACGGGATCGAAATCCGATTCCACTATCAACAAAATAAGTTCCAAACGATTACAAACGAGACACTAATGGTCTCACAAAACACCCTTAGGTGAATTCCAAATAATCACAAATAAACAAGAGGAAAGACTTCACCAAATAGATGAACCAAATCTTCTGAACCAGAGTTGAAGAAGACCCAAAAATAATGAACCAAACACCAACCGAAGATGCCCCAAAAATTGAGCTTCACAAAAATTGAAATTGAACCAAATATTCCAATCTTCGGCACTGTTACCCAAAAATAATGTAAGCCGCCACTCACCCTTATTTTGTTTTCAATGTCGTTCTTTTGTATCACACGGCACAGCACACACTACACAATATATATATATATATATATATATATATATATATATATATATATATATATATATTGTTAATCTAGGGTTTTGTAATCAAGCCCTAATTGTATCCAAATTGAATTGGATCTCCACAAATATAATATATAAAAATATATTATACCTAAACCAAGTCAAATTAAAACTCTTTTAATAAACCAATTGGGTCCCACACTCCAATAAGGAGGTATACCCAACAAATAATTATGGGATAATATCAAATAACTCCTATTTTTCTAAAAAAAATATATTAACACCATGTTGAGAAATTTGATTCTATGAAAACTTCGTTTAACAAAATAAGACTTAGGCCAAGTTTGGGAAGACTAAATAAGTGTACTTTTTGACTTTTTATGAAATATGGGTTGGGTTTGGATTGGGTTTGAAGTGATGTGTTAGAGAGGTGATGTGACTTAAATAAGATGATGCGATTTAAATAGAATAGTGACTTTTTGACTTTTTGAATTTTTTAAGAATTGCCAAACTTGACCTTATTTAATATTTTTTTGTTGTTTCTATATGTAGTCCCTTCTTCCTCAACCCTCTATTTTCCCTCTCATGCACATACATTAGAATCCTCAAACCTCATTTGCCCTCCACTGTATGATTTGAACATCAAATTTCATTGCTCCAAAAATATCCTAAAGTAAAATATATATTCTTATTCTATCTTATTAATTAATTATTTATTTATTTTGTTTTTCATCTTTAACAAGAACCTGTCAAGTTCTTCAAATTACCAGACTGAGAAAGCTTTTTTGTCTTTATCTTCAACAAGAACGTACCAAGTGGCCCAAATGATGATAAGGGTTAGGATAGAATGTCTTCTAAACTTTTTCATTAGATATGTTCTTTCATTTCATGGAAATCAAATTTTCCAGTACGATTTTCTTACGAAAAGCTATATGTAATCTCTCTCTCTCTCTCTCTGATTTTGTTTCAACAGTTGACCTGTGAGTGAAGTACTGGAATTGGTAGCTGAAGGGTTGAGGATTGAGCCAAAGGACTGTGATTGTTAACCTTTTTGTGGGATCAAAACAGCGCGGTTGTGGGGTTGGGGAAAATGGTGATGGCGGGGGAGACAACTTGGTAAACTTATAGGTATATCTAACAAAAGAGTATAGCTATTTAAGTTTAAAAATTAAATTAAACTTTTAAATTTAAAGGGGATGCACCAATAAATCCCAAATTAATAACTTATATACTGTTTAGTCCTAAAAGTTTTCTTATAGACTGAAAGGTCCCATTACAATGTTTCAAACATCAGATTAATGTTTCGAACATTAGATTTCGAACATCAGATTAATGTTTCGAACATTAGATTGATGTGCAAATGGGACTAAATGGAGCATAAGAAATCTTTTAGGACTAAATGATTCAACTTTTCAGAAACTAGGACTTATCGGTAAATTTTCCTAAATTTAATGATATAACAATTTCTTAGAATATTTAAGGTAATTAATTCTCTCTCTCTCTCACATATATATTTTATAATCATTAATCAATCATACTTTTTACACATGGTCTAAGAAGTGAATTGCATTTTCCATAATAAGAAGGTGTCTACAAATTTATTTTGAAACCCAAATTTTAAAAAAAGTAATAAATAAATAAAATAAAATAAAAATTTAATATCATTATACCCCTAAATTAAATATCACAAAGCCCAAACCATAACCTCACTTTAGCAGCTCCTTCAAGCTCTGATTGGCCATTCCCTACTCCAATTTGCCATTCCCATCCCTTTCCTACTTTGGCTAACCATTGGTCGTTGCCCTCTTTCCGTTGTTGCCACCTCATTCTCTTCTTTTTCTTTCAACTTTCGCACCTCCCCATCGTCGTTGCCTCCACCATCTTCGTATTCTTTTGTCCTTCTCGGACAGTGAAACCCTAACCTAGTCCCCTTCTCTATCGCGACTACCATCTCCCATTGTCCACTATGTCATCTTAAACCCCCCTCTCCCATAGCAACTATCCATCCCCATTGTCCTCCTCTCTATTGTGAAAACTTTCTTCGTAGCGAAACCTTAAAACAATCCCCTCCCCCCAATACCCCACTATGCTTCTCTTCGTTGTCAACCCCCTCGTAGCCCTTTCCTGAACCCTAGATTTAGGATTTTTGGATCTAAGGTTTTAGAAAGAGAGAGGAAGAGGAGGAGAAGAAGAAGGGAATGAAAGTGAGCGATGGATGATGAGAGGTATCGGAATGTAGCTACAAAGGTAACTAGGAAGGGTTGGGGCTGGTGAGGGTAGGATTTGAATTATTTGGAATGTTGAAAGAAAAAAACTTGAATTTGGAAATGTGGCATTTTGATTAGTGAGGTGTCCAACTAAATTTTTGGGATGCCTCTAATAAAAGAGAATTTTTTTGCCCCTTTCATCATTTTCTATTGGTCGTAGAAGAAATGATGGAATTGTTCTTATGTGAACTTTTTTTTTCCCTTTTCCTACCAATCTCAATATTATTTAGGATAAATTACACCAAATCACTTAAATTATGACTTAGTTGTATTTTACTTCCGTTAATTCAAAATGCAAATTAACCACCTCAAACTATTATTTTGTTACATTCAACATCTTTTGTTAGGATTTTGTCTCACAATTTAAGCAAAATAAGGTCATTACATGATAAATAACATGCGATAAGACAATGTGGCTATCATTGCATTAAGGCCCATTATTGGCTAATGATTAGTATTATGTAAAATGGTATTACTATTATATTCAATATTTGTTATATAATTAAAAATTGAGGCGGACATTAAAGGTGACCATTCAATAAGAAAAAATATATATAGAAAGACGGAAAATTCTACTGTAAACCCCCTATTATATGCACCCTTAGGTTATGTTATTTTCTTTTTTAATTATAACCAAATTTTTAAATTTTTGGTTATGTCTCATGTGTTGTTTGATTATGACATTATCTTTTTTTAGTTATGACTTAAAATGTAAAAAATTATGTAGTTGTTGTTTTTTTTTTTCTTTTTTTAGTTGTAAGGTGCATACGATAAATAAGAGTGTGTACTATAGCCTTTTCCATAGAAAGACAAATAATTATATGGCAGTGGCTTTAGTCCAGTCCAAGATCGAACTAGACCGTGCTGTTGGGCCCGTGAGGGGCCACCACGGGTCCCGTTTTGATAATCCGAACCGTTCAATGTGTAGAACTCGTCGAGTATTATATGCCTGTAAAAAATCATGTTGATCGGATATCGATAGCTATGTAAACAAAACAGTTTTTTATCAACCGTTAATTTTTTCACCGTCCATTTTTTTTTATACAAAACTGATTTAATCACATAGCTATTGATATCCGATCAACGTGATTTTTTACAAATATATAGTATTCGACGAGTTCTACACATTCAGCGGTTCGGATTATCAAAACGGGCCCAAAAAATTGGCCCCATGGGCCGAACTGGACGGATCTAGTCTTGATATCAACTTGAGACAAGCTGGACCATAATTATATTTACAACATAATTATTAATACTGATAATTAAGCATAATTGATCCTCAATCATGGAGGCGAACAGCACCATCGATAAACAATACTAATAATAGAATGATAGACATAATTTGACAGGATTACCACAAAAAGAACTAATGATAATAAGGCTTATTTTGGAAAGTTGATTAAAAGTTAATTTTTTTAACTTTTTGATTTTTTTTTTTGGGGATCAAATTATCTCTTTATTTTTTTACATATTTTTTTTTTAAAAAAAAGTTAAAAAAACATCAAAAAAATTAACTTTTAACTTACTTTTCAAAATAAACTAAAAGGTGACGCATCAATAAGTTGAATTGTGACAAATTATGTAGACGGTGATAATGAAAATTATGAAGCGATTATCAATGCAAGCAATTGTGATAATTAAGCATAATTAATCAACACACGTAACAGTAAGAAATACTTTTAACGATAAATAAATGAATAATTTGGCTGGCCAAGATTGTTGATGATAAGTAAAAGAATAATGTGGTTGGCATGTAGGTCGCATTGTGCCAAACTACTAATATATATACATGAGTTTAGAGGAAGAAGATGATGTATTTAAATAAATTTAGTCGTATATTTTGGTTCACAAATCACAACGGAAAATGTTCTTATTTACAAATGAATGGGACTCATCTGCATATGGGTCAAATAAAAGGATAAAGCGAATTTGCGCAAAAAATAGAAGGAAAAGGAAGGGGAATTGGCACAAACATTCCAAATTATGAGTGACATAAACAGTTGAATACTACCAATAAGATCTAAAAAAAAAATACATGATTATAATGAACTATCATATAAAAGAAATGGGAAAAGGTAATAAAAAAGATAATCTCATACAAAGACACAAATGTGCAAGAACAAAACTTCACCTCAAATAATAATATTTTTTTTTTTTTTTTTTTTTTTTTTTTCACCGATGGAAAATCAGATAAAAACATAAGTTCCACAAAGAAATTACATGGCTAAAACAAGCTTTTGTTATAGTGAAGTCGCGGCCCAAAAATCACATAAAATTTCCATGTCGAATGACAAATAAACTTTCCTAAATCACTATCACATCTAGAATTTAAACAATTTCAAGGTAAACATAGTGGCATTGAACAGTCACACATATTGGCTTTCATAACACCAGAGAAGACAAATCTAGTCATTTTGAACATTCAAATTCTTCCAAAGAGAGGATCTGAAAAACACACAACAACAACATAAAAGCTGTGGAAGCAAGATAGGTCATGTAGAATTTGAGGATACTAGTACGCAGTGATGGATCTTTGTGTTGGGGGTGGGGGGCGGCCAGACCCTTAAAAATTTGAAAAAGATTATATATTATATTAGAAATTTTAAAATAATTTAGAATTATAGGAGTTTGTACCCTCAATTTTTTTTAGATAATGTCAAAATTATATAGAGTAGTCTCCCAATTTTTTAAACTATAGAGTAGTCCTCAAAGTCATAATCCTGGATCCGTCCCTACTGGTACGGGTACATTACGGGTATATCGATACGGTAAAATTTAAAATAAAATAAGATACAGATACAGCTGATATACGTCAATAAATTTTTTATTTTTTTTAATTTATAGTTCAGATTCAATTTACAAATCAAAGTTTAATAGCAAAAGTAAAAGAAAAAATTATAAAACCAAAAGAGAAATCGTAGTTTAACAATACTAATATCAAAACAAAGTCTATAAGATGTTTTAATGCCATCAAATAGGAAAAATTATAAAATAAAGTTTTATTCTAAAAGCCAGCTAAGTAAAATTTGAAAACTAAAAATTTCAATTTTCACTTCCATCAATTTCATCATTGAATAATATATTTTTTATCTATGGTATATCAAGTAAAGGATTCGCAATTTCAAGTAAATCATAATTCTCTAATAAATTAAACGTATCTCCACTAATATCTCATAATTTGGTGTACCCTCGATATACCCATCATGTACCCATAGAATACTTAACTGTCAAAGAATATATAAGAAATAACTCGATACATATTTCAAATACTCAATCCGCATACAACCCTATTAATATGAGTATCAATATCTGGTGCACATACAATCCTATCGATACGAGTATTAATACCAGTATCCAATAAATATGCGATATGAATATGATAACATTTTTAAAGTAATCATACTTCGTAGTTTTGTGTAAGCAGGTGATTTCTTACCTCAAGATTGTTGGAGGGCGGTGAAAGCAGAGTAACACTACTGTCCAGGCCATTGGGCCTTTCTATACAAGAAAGTTCTCTGAGATAATGCAATCAATCAGCCACATAAGCCCACGTCACTGAGAAACATCATTGGGTTGAGATTTGCAATCAAGATGCACATGAAAAAAAACAAGAGAGTCAGTGTACAAGACCTATGTAAAAAGCGAAATCTGCGAGGGTAAGATTTTCAAAGCTTATTTTCAGGGCCGGCCCTGGCCCAATCTAAATTTTTGTCAAATTTTAAGGGCGCCCAATTACTTTTAAGTCTCATATATAAAATTTAAAATTTATCTAATTTCAAAATAAAAAACTTACATCAATTAATCTTCTATATTTTTAATTGTTACTGCAAAATCTAATTTTTTTATATATAAATTTAAAAACAATATTACATCTCACCACAATTGGATTTTTGTCAGACGGTCACTGAAAACTCGCTGAAATGTTCAACATCACTGAGAAGTTCGTTAAAGTATCGCCGGAAGTTTGAAGGAATATCATTAGAGTGTTCTGAACGTCACTGGAAGTCGTTAGAATGTCCAGAATGTTCGCTGGACGTCAAGAAAATCATCAGATTTTCACCGAAATGTCCAGTATATTGCAATGGAAAAAAAATAATAAATGGAGAAATTATAGTGAAAAAACATAACAAAATGTACTAAATATTGATAACTTAAAAGAAAAAAAAAAACAAAAAACAACAACAAATAACAACAATGGGAAAAATATATATATTTTTAAAATTTTTGTAGGGTTTAAGCAAATAATTTTCAATATTAATCAAACTGAAAAACAAGTATGATTCTATTAAGCATTTATCCTTATTAATCAAACCGGAAAACATGTTATGAAATTACAAAATTTTACAGTTCTAAAAAATGTTATGAAACTGCAAAATTTTGCAATTTTAAAGCATGATTCATTTCATCACTAAAAAAACTGAAACTGTAAAATTTTATAGTTTTCAACACCTATAACTAAAACTCGAAAACAATTTGTTCAGAATTTGAAAATTTTCTACATTAAAACAGGAAAATAGAAGTGTTTAACAGAGAAAGGTAGAAAAATTGAGAAATCAAAAGAGAGAAACAGATATATAGAGAAGATTGTATTCTGACAATTATTTTTTATTTAGATCTAATCTATTCTCATGTAGATTTACATAAGATATGAGTATATCTACTCATCTTTTTCGTCAGAAACTTGTCTCCTTTGCCGTCAGTAAGAGTGTAGTAAGAAATTGGTGGTTGGCAATGAACCTCAATCAATGATGGTCGTCGATTGCCAGTGATATATGTTGATTGCCAGTCGCCGAAAAAGAAGAGAAAGAGACAAACAAGAATTAATGCACAAAGAATAATGAAGAAGGAAAATATGTAGTGGATTTTTAAAAGTATCTAAAAAGTTGTAGAACTAAATAAACTTCTCCTATTTTAAATAGGATTTCTTAGTAATTGACCCTTAATTTTAACATGTATATAATATGGTGTTAGTAGGCTTAAAAATGAGACATTTACACACAAATTCTAATCTAGAACTTATTAATACTCCATTAAGTCCTAACTAATTTAGTCTTTTAAGTTCTATTAAATTTTTAATAAAGGAACATAATGATTTGACATTTATTTTGCTATTCAAAACTTTAAAACATCAACTTTCAAATTGAAAAAATTAAAAAAAAAATTATGTGTAAAAAAAAAAAACTAAGGGAGCTTTTTGAAAAAATTATGTGTAAATTTTTTTTTTTTTGCTTTTTTGGATTAAGTTTTTTAAAAACTGAGTTTTTTTGGTTTCCGTATTTTTTTGTTTTTAGTGAATATTTTTAAAATTTTAAACATTTTTTTTTTTTACTTTTTTAGATGCTCCTTACTTAGATGTATCTAAAAAGTAAAAAATTTGTGAAAAAATATTTTAAAAAATTAATAAATTCATAAAAATACAAATAATGTACTGAATTCTCTTTTTTTTTTTTGTATTTTTGGTATTTAGTGAATTTTTAAAAGGTTTTTTCACAAATTTTTTACTTTTTAGGTATATTTATGTTAGGTATGTTTATAAATTAAAAAAAAAATTACTTAAAATATTAAAAAAAATTCAGTAAAAACAAAAAAAAAATGAAAAATAAGAAAGTAGAATTTTTTAAAAAATATTTTTGGAAAACTCTAACCAAGCAATGTTTTTTAAAAAAAAAAAAAATTTGATTTTTTTTTTGGGGTGCAAAATTGAAAATTTTGTGTCTATAAATGAGCATAATGATGGAACATTGATGTGCAAAAAAAAAAATGAAAAATGAAAAAATTGATAATGTTCACAGTTTTTAAATTGAAAAAAATAGTTAATATTTTCCATTTTATTGGTTAGTTGAATCAAATCAATAAGTAGAAGGGAAAAAAGTCTAATCTCATGCTCTGTTTGTTTTTTTTTTTTTGTTTTTTTTTTCATCAGTTATGAAACAATTATATGGAACATTACTATAAAAAATTTATAATGTTCTTAGTTTTAAAAATTAAAAAAAAAATTGATAATATTCTTAATTTTATTAAATAGGATTTATTGATTCAAAAAATCTTAAATAGGACCTAAACTATCATAACATTTATAAATAGGACTTTTAAGTAATTAACTCCTTAACAATAAAATTTCAAACAAATTAATTTAGTTTCACAATCCAAATTAAAGGTCCTTACAAATTATATGTGACCTTATTTAGTAATTTTACTCTTAAAAGTGCAAGGAAAATAATATTTAATTTCATATTTTACTGTAGTTTAATTTTTAAATTTTGTTTGATATTTTTCTTTTTCTTCTTCTCTTTTTTAATAGATTAGGTGATATTTTTCCTTATTGTTAATTGAATTTTCTAAATTATAAATCAAACCACATTTTTTTATTTTTAAGTTTGTAATAATTTCCTTCATACGTTGATTTATTTAAGTAAATTTTAATAGAGCAATAGTAGGACCTAAAATAAAAATATTGTGTACAATATTTGATAATTCATTGGGAGTCTTTAATATTTTTTCAAAATATAATTTTAATGATTATATAAAGCATATTCTATGTGAGTAATAGTATAAAAATATATATCTATATACATGGAAAAAAAAATTATTGGTACTTATCATTTTACCCACATTTTTTTTTTATGATTATGTATACAATAATACTATATATTTATGATTTTTTTTTTATATTTTTTATTATTATCTAAGCATGGCTCATATCTCATTACATTGATTTTGAATCTATATTATATACGTTAAAGTTAAAATTTTGAATAAATAATTTATTATTTTTTTTAATACATGAGAAGCTCAATTTTAAAATTTTCCCTTCGGCCCCTAAGATATGAGGACCAGCTTTGCCTACCCTATTTCTAGAGAGGTTATTTTTGTGACTTGAACTTGTGTCATTAGGACACTAAAAGCATCTCCATCTCTCCCTAAACCCACCCCTCACCTATTTTAAGGGATTGAAATCTCTTTATACACTTCCATCAGCTTTCCTAAATAATTCTTTAAACTAGTTTTTACTACAGTGGCTCCCTATTTGTAGGAAGTTACTGTAACTCCCTTATATATATATATATATATATTGCTTTACTTTATTTAGGGACTGCAATACACATTTATAATTTTTATTTTTTTAAAATTTATAATTAAAAATTATATTTTAATAAAATAGAGAAAAAATAGAGATTGCTAATAGAATAGGGAAAAAAAAATAGAGAATCTGTTAGGGGAAGTAGATGAAAAAGTGATTCTTAAAACAGAGAATGAATTTTTTAATAATATTTTAGGATAAAATTTAGGTAATCTGATAAGAATGCCCCTAATGGCAAGCTAAGATAGAGATCATTGATGCAAATCCAACTCCAACACAAAGAAAGGAAAATGATTAACTTCCAAACATGTTTTCCAAATAGTATAAGAATGCAATATGAAGTTCTGGGTCGAGCCAAAGAGTCAAGCTTTGCCTTCAATAATTATTTTTGCTACAGCAGTTGTTAAAAGTTGCCACAAAAGAATAATACTACTATTAATTTCCTCACTTTATCCGTATCAGGTCATCGTCAAGGTTTGTCCAAGTAATTGCTAAAGTAAACACTACGGCCATGTTTATTTGGATGGACTGGATTAGGTTGGATTAGTATTTTCATGAGTAATAATCCTAGGACTACGAATCCCTTTAGATTGTGTATCCTATCCTATGTTTGGATTGAGTTAGTATTATAAGGAATGACTAATAATTCAGACTTTGACTTAGCCTTCCAATTTATATCCCACCCCCTCTCATATGTGGGATACCATATCTGGCTGAATTGTTAATACGTACTTCAATTGTTTAACCGAATATCGGATTAATAATTTTATTAGACTATTAGTCCAATCCCAAGCTCATGTCTATCCAAACAAACATGGCCTACATGTACAGTTTTTTTATTTCTTGAAGAATAGCAACAAGAACAAGAGATTGATTAATAATAGGAAAATGGTAGTAAACACTACATGTACAATTTTTTTATTTGTTGAACAATAGCAACAAGAAGAAGAGATTGATTAAGAATAGGAAAATGGAAGATTTTTTTAGCAGATCAAAAGAAAATAGTTGGTTTTAATTCTTTTACAATGGAGTATTTCATTAATATATATGTTAATGGTTATTACTTGTTTGAAAAAAAAAAAATTAAAATTAAAAATTCATGTCCTGATAGAATGCCATTCAAACAAACCAGGTACTCAAACCAGCTCGCACATCCAATTCAGATTGAAACATTAGATTGCAGATTTCAACAATGATGTTAAAGCTTTATGTTTATGAATTCAAAATAACACCATGAAACTAGTTATTTCAAATTCAGCCATAGAAGCATTTTAGTACAGCAAGGATCCTTCAGCCCTCCCCAATAGCTATTTCAATACATTAGTAGCTAGCAACCAAGCTTCCTATATTGTTTGTATTATCTTAACCTCAAATCCCTTCATTTCAAATTCATCCATCCAAATGCAACCGGTATTGGTCTATCTAATGACAACATACCATCTGCAAGAAATACATCTAATATTTTTTGATAACAACACATGCTTAAACTAGTAACAGGAATATGCCTCCATTTTAATAGGTAGATTCAAGGAAAGAAGACACATGCCCTGCATAATTGAGCTCACTTACACAAATTATCTTATTTTATTGCAAACCCAACCTTTAAAGAAATGGCATGGGGGATTTGTTCCTGTGCTCTTGATTTGATTGACAAAGTAAAATGTTGCAAAAGAACTCAACCAAGAATCAGTTTAGTTAAATAAGAAGTTGAGAACAAATTAGACAACCAATAGTATGACTCCCAGCAAAGAAACAGACCAAAGTCCAATAACAATCAAGAACACATAAGACAAACCGTAGTTGGAACAGAGAGTGAAGACCAAAATGCACATCCTCTGCAGTTAAGATTGCTCATAGAAAGCTCATCAGTAAGGGAAAAATCGTGTAATCTTGACAGCAACCAGGAAAAAATGAAGCTTGTGACCTTCTCATTAACGGTTGTGTGGTTTTGGCACCTAACATCCTATTCAAAAAGAGGTGAATTTTTTTTTTCACATCCTGAACTTGGGCTGAGAAGAAAAAGCACATCCTCTTCCCAATGAGAAGTAAATCCAAATGCATCAAATTCACTCTGAAGATACTTGGCCTCATCATCTGCTTTATCAACCATATATCAGTGACTAGGTTCCCAACCTTCTTCACGTCTCCTTCAATAACATCACCATTGGAGCAAGGTTCTTCAAAACTAAGGAAATGTCAGTTTCAGAAGAACCGGCAAGCTTAAATCGCTCAACCACATCATCTAGATTCTTTGTCCACCTTTTCAACCCTCGCACTTGGATTTTTTTAGCTCTCTTCTATTCCAGTTTCTCCCACATCACGGTCGCGACTTTCATTTTCTCCTCTGCACTATCAAAAAGTTCAATAATTTCAGTAGGATCCCATTTTGAAATATCTTCTTTCTTGGAAAGTATACAAGACCAATGCAGTTTTGCCATTTCAAATTGTTGTTGCCCCAATGCAAGTAACCCCTCAAAAATCTGGTTTAATCAAGAGTGCATCCTGGTATTTCTCTCTGGCCAGAGAGTATTTTTTTCCTCACCCAATCATAAACTGTTTGGAATTGTGTTGCAACCACCTCTTTTGCCCCGAGTCATTAATTGGATATGTTTCCTCACAACACACATATGAACATTTCCTCAGTTGAGGAAAGCAAGTGCAGCAACTTCTTGGAATTTTAAGGCAGCCTTATCAGAAAGGCTTTGAGCCTCTTTACTCGTTACTATCTCTTCAAGTAACACTTCTCTATCCCAATTACTACAACAAAAGACAGATTTGACGACTAACTTTTTAGTTGCTAAAGGTCCAATTTTGGTTGCCAAAACCTTTTGCTGACTAATATTTTTGGTCGCCACCTTTGTCGTTGAAAGATAGTCAGGAAAAGTAATTGGCGACTAAAAAAATTTTAGTCACTAAAAGCATACAATTGGCCACTAATAATTTAGTTGCCAAAAGTGTTTCAACTAAATTTAACATGACATTTTCAGTGATTGATATTTTTGTTCACCAAAACCTAAACTGTTTAGCTACTAAAACTTTAGTTGCCTAAGGTCTAACATTTTTTGTTTGGCTACTAATATTTTAGTCGCTTAAAGCACTTTTCAGCGACTAATATTTTTGTCGCTAAAGCTTAAATTGCTTAGCTACTAGCACTTTCGTCGCCTAAGGTTCAATATTTTCTGTTTTGGCTACTAATAGTTTGGTCGCCAAAAGTGTTTTTCCTTCCTTTTTTTTGGGGGGACTACTAAATTATTTGTCGCCTAAAGTCTTGTTTGTTATGGCTACTAAATATTTAGTCGCCAAAAGATTTGTTTTATTTAATTCTTTTTTTAGCTGCTAACTATTTAGTTGGCAAAAATATTGACTTTATTTTTTGCTACCAATTTTTTAGTTGCCAAAACATCATTATATATATATATTTTTAATTTGTCCACACCCACAACCTGTATATATTCCATGCAATCTATACGATATATACAAACTGGTTTATACGTGTATTATCACCCATTCAACAATCTACATCCATTTCACTTCCAACCATCTAAAAATTAATACCTTCAAATGTCAATAATTCCATACAAATCAAATACATTAATTCCAATTTAAAATAATAATTCCATACATAACATAAATGATCATAGGAAAATTTCATCCTCCGTATACAAAAATATATTTACTACTATGCCAAATGACTGTTTGGCATGGTACAAAATACCATGGTAATATGTACCACGACAAAAGCTAATCAATAGATCACGACATCAATTATCTGCTCAAAGGCAAAAATATTATGTACCCCGCCAAAAGTATTCTGTACAATTAATACAAACCTACACAAAAAGCAGAGGACGACAAAAATGCAAGAGTTTTCAAAAGTGTAAATTGTCATCCGTCCACAAAAATGGAATATCCACAACACCATGCCAAAAGCCATCTACAAAAAAAATAAATAAATAGACCAATTAGTTCCATATATAACATTTGAGCATAATGTCACACCCCTTGTAACTATAATAGAACTTTATCTTAACATTCGTAATTTGATATCGGTTTAACAATATTCTGCCTCATTACTTTTCCTCTAGCAAGGCTAGAGTAGCTTCTGTTTTCTTCCATCGCCAAAACATCATTTGACGTTCACTGTTTGGCAGGGTTGATAACATTTTAGTCACTGAAATATGTACTTCCTTTTTTAGTACGAATTGTTGAGTTGCCAAAAAAATGGTCTTATGTTTTATCAAAAAATTGTAATTTCTCCACAACCTGTCTATATTCCGTGCAACCTGTAGTATGTATATAAACAAATCAATACATATTTTATCAATCATTCCACAATCCAAATTACTTCCATCCTCTAAAAATGAATAACTATAAATGTACATATTCCATACAAACGAACTATTTTTCAAACTAAAATTATACTTCTACACAAAATAGAGAAGCATACAAAAATCCAACTGTCCATATACAAAAAAATATATTTAGTACCATGTGAAATGTCCATTTGGCATGGTACAAATTACCATCGTAACCTGTACCACGACAAAAGGTGATCTATATGCCACACCAGTAACTATCAGTTGGATTGCAAAAGTTATCTAACAAAAGTTGGTTGTCACATCCACACGGTGGTTCGGGGGCCGATTCACATTTTCGCCCCCTTAACGCCCTTTTTCGGTTAAGTTTAAAGCGTTATCGGCTCTAACTCCCAACCTACACGTGCTAATTATATTTCGTCTATTGTCATAGGTCCTATTTGTCGTGAGGAAGCTGGTTGTGACATCTGTATGGTGGTTCGGGGGTTGTTTTGCATTTTTGCCCCCCTTAACGCCCTTTTTTGGTTAAGTTTAAGGCGTTTTCAGCTCTAACTCCCAACCTACATGTGCTAATGAAAGTCCGTCTGTTGTCACTGGTCCTATTTGTTGTAAGGAAGCTGGTTGTGACATCCGTATAGTGGTTCGGGGGCCGATTTGCATTTTCGCCCCTATGTGCCCTTTTCGATTAAGTTTAAGGCATTTTCGACTCTAACTCCCAACCTACACGTGCTAATTACATCCTTTCTATTGTCACAGGTCCTAATTTCCATGGGGAAGCTGGTTGTGACATCCGTACAGTGGTTCGGGGGCCGATTCGCATTTTTGCCTCCTTGACGCCTTTTTTCGGTTAAGTTTAAGGCATTTTCGGCTCTGACTCCCAACCTACACGTGCTAATGACAGTTCTTCTATTGTCACTGGTCCTATTTTTCGTGAGGAAGCTAGTTGTGATATCCATACGGTGGTTCGGGTGCCAATTCGCATTTTCACCCCCTTTGCGCCCTTTTTCTGTTAAGTTTAAGGTGTTTTCGTCTCTAACTCTCAACCTACACGTCCTAATTACATCCCGTATGTTGTCACAGGTCCTAATTTCCATGGGAAAGCTGGTAATGACATCCATACGGTGGTTCGGCAGCCGATTCGCATTTTTGCCCCCTTAACGCCCTGTTTCAGTTAAATTTAAAGTGTTTTCGACTCTAACTCCCAACCTACACATGCTAATTACATTCCATCTATTGTCATAGGTCCTAATTATCATGGGGAAGTTGGTTGTGACATCCATACGGTGGTTCAGGGGTCGATTCGCATTTTTGCCCCCTTTAACGCTTTTTTCAGTTAAGTTTAAAGCGTTTTCGGCTCTAACTCCCAACCTACACGTGCTAATTACATTTCGTCTATTGTCACTGGTCCTATTTTTCGTGAGGAAACTGGTTGTGACATCCGTATGGTGGTTCGAGGGCCGATTCGCATTTTCGCCCCCTTAACATTTTTCTGTTAAGTTTAAGGCGTTTTCGGCTCCAACTCCAAACCTGCACGTGCTAATTACAGTCCATTTGTTGTCACATGTCCTAATTTTTGTGAGGAAGCTGGTTGTGACATCCATACGGTGGTTTGGGGGCCGATTCACATTTTTTGCCCCCTTAACGCCATTTTTCAGTTAAGTTTGAGGCGTTTTCGGCTCTAACTCCCAACCTACATGTGCTAATTACATCCCGTATTTTGTCATAGGTCCTAATTTCCATGGAAAAGCTGTTTGTGACATCTGTACGGTGGTTTGATGTCCGATTCACATTTTCGCCCCCTTAACGCCCTTTTTCGGTTAAGTTTAAAGCGTTTTCGGCTCTAACTCCCAACCTACACGTGCTAATTAGATTTCGTCTATTGTCACAAGTCCTATTTGTCGTGAGGAAGCTAGTTGTGACATCCGTATAGTGGTTCGAAGCCGATTCGCATTTTCGCCCCTTTAACGTCCTTTTCCGGTTAAGTTTAAGGCGTTTTCGGCTCTAACTCCCAACCTACACGTGCTAATTACATCCCGTCTATTATCACATGTCCTAATTTCCATAGGGAAGTTGGTTATGACATCTGTACGGTGGTTTGGGGGCCGATTCGCATTTTCACCCCCTTAACGCCCTTTTTCGGTTAAGTTTAAGGCGTTTTCAGTTCTAACTCCCAACCTACATGTGCTAATTACATCCCGTCTATTGTCACAGGTCCTAATTGTCATGGGGAAGCTGGTTGTGACATCCGTACAGTGGTTCGGCAGCCGATTCACATTTTTGCCCCCTTAACGCCCTTTTTCAGTTAAGTTTTAAGCATTTTCGGCTCTAACTCCCAACTTACACGTGCTAATTACATCCTGTCTATTGTCACAGGTCCTAATTTCCATGGGGAAGCTGGTTATGACATCTGTATGATGGTTTAGGGGCCAATTCGCATTTTCACCCCCTTAACGCTTTTTTTGGTTAAGTTTAAAGTGTTTTCGACTTTAACTCCTATCCTACACGTGCTAATTACATTATGTCTGTTGTCACAGGTCCTATTTGTCATGAGGAAGCTGGTTGTGACATCCCTATGGTGGTTCAAAGGCTGTTTTACATTGTCGCCCCCTTAACGCCCTTTTTCGGTTAAGTTTAAGGCGTTTTCGGCTCTAACTCCCACCCTACACGTGCTAATTACATTCCGTCTATTGTCACAGGTCCTTTTTGTCATGGGAAAGCTAGTTGTGATATCCATACAGTGGTTCGGGGGCTGTTTTGCATTTTCGCATCCTTAAAGCCCTTGTTTGAATAAATTTTAATAAAGAAAGCTACATAGGTTTGTCTCTAGGTCTCCGATTCCTTTAATTTAACCTGATATCCAAGTACGTTACAAAATATTCCTATTTCTTAACATGTTTCATTTATTTTCTATAATAGAATAGTGTGCACAATATGCCATAAAACATTTTATTCATATTTTCTGTATAGTTTTACGATTAACTCGAATTGGTAAGTATGTTTGTAGGTGAATGTCTAATTACACATATTGGCTAAATATTTTATACTCATATCTATATCGAAGTATAATGTCTGACAAGGATACTCTATACATTTAGAAAAGGATAAATTTCACTGACCTCTCCTAAAGTTTACAGAAAATACAAGCATTAATTTTGGTGCATTTAGTAAGACTAAATGTACCGAAATTAATACAAATAGTGCAAAGATATAAAGAGAAATAAGGTAAAATAAACATTTCAATGTAAAAGAGTTGATAATATCATTTTTTCATAAATATGAATAAATTATTGATGAAAAGGGGTTTAAGTGTTATGTAAATTAAAATTTTTAGGGATCCCAATGTAATTATGCCAAACTTGTGGAGTTCACTGTATTTTTATTTTTATTTTCCAAATCTTGGGGGAGGTTAGTGAAATTTACCCTTAGGAAAGTATGTAACATAAAGATAATGAGATCCATATTAATAAATACATATGAAATCCATCGTCTTTGAGTTTAGAAGTAATAAATCAAAAATTGAGTAAGAAATAATACTCAACTAAATTATAGCATTTCACAAAACCATGGAAAATGGGATAACATCACCAAAAAGAGATTAAAACAATTTCGCAATAACAGTAAGTATCTACCCTCAAGTTTCATTGACAGAAATTTTTTTTCTCTTTGCTACCAAAAAGCATCCAAAGCATGACAACAAACTCAACTTGACCAAAAAATAACAATAAGTCAAGGAACATAAACATTAAACATAGAACTTGACAAAAAAATACATTGACGAAACATGATTTTTTAGAAGTGAGACCGTCAACTAATTTTGTAGAAATGATGTGCATTCATGTGTTTCTAGGTCCGGTTCTGTGTTTGGTTTACATATTCCTAAACTTACTGAAAAACTATTAACAAAAGTATATAAAATGAGGAAGGGCACGAGAACAACTACTCTTGGGGAACTAAGCTAATCTCACCTTTATTGAGCGAGTCATAGAATCCTGTGGTTCTTTTCTTCATGTCTCACTGTTTCTTCTTCTGCACGCTGGCAACAGACAGACCGATTATAATCCCCAAACAAATCTCCTTAATCACCCCTGGACCTTTCAAGGTGACCTGATGACCAGCCATTTTCACTCTAGTTGTAAAGAAGAAATCTCTTCAGTTTAGAGAAGGATCATGAAGGGCATATCATAAGTTAATTGTTAATTAACGTAACATGATAGTTGGTTCAATTTTCTCCCAAAAAAAAGAAGAAGATATAAGATCAACCAATTATCGGCCACCAAAGTACGACAACCTAGTACACGAAACTTTTTTCTAAAGCGAGTTTTAAGGAAGGCAAGATGTATGCAATCTTAGTCTCAATTTTCAAGACGTTGGCCACCAAATTATGGGATTGAATTTCTTTAAAAAAATCTTCAATCTTATTAGTGACATGAATGCTCTGGGTGTTTTCCCTCGCTCAACTATTCTTTATTTCTTTTTTTATTTTTATTTATTATTAGTTTTTTTCTGGTGCCCACAACTTTAGGCAAGGAATTTAACGCCCCATAGATCTTTTAACCTCTTTCAAACTTTATCTATTGATTAAACTCAATTTTCTTAATTTAACCATTATAATTGCAACTTGTTCTAGCACTGTTAGCATGTATGAGGCCAAAGAGAAACACATCGGTGTACAAGCTTAATCAAAATATAATAAAAAATACAAAAGTCCCCATTAGACCGAACCATCCACTCCGTGCTTTAGGCCCTCATATGTTGCTTCTTAATTCATTTTAATACATGATATTCCTACCCTCATCATCTCATGAAAAATTTAACACTAATTGGTTAAACTTTTTTAGTAATGCTTGGTGGCCCGATCTTTCATGGTCCGAATGGCTCGAATGTCTTGAAACGACACAAATTCGGACCACCAAGCATTTTTCAAACTTTTTACATGTGCTTCCTAGTTTTTATGAAGCACAAAAGTCCCCATTAGACCACAACACCCACTCAATGCTTTAGGCCCTCATATGTTGCTTCTTAATTCATTTTAATACATGATACTCCTACCCTCATCATCCCATGAAAAATTTAACACCAATTGGCTAAACTTTTTACGTGTGCTTCCTATTTTTTATGAATGCTAGAAAATAATAAACTAGGCTTTTCCTTTTTGGATTTTTAATTTTTGCAACGTGAAACTAAAGAAAACAATGATGGAATTGGTGTTCATGGAAATTTCTTAAGAGAAGTGTCCTGTAAGCAATCATGACTTGAAAAAATAGGAGCTTCACAACATACTATTGCATATCATAAAGTTAGACAAACCAAATTACAATGAACAAAGCCATGCCTTAGGAATTTACATAATATAAAGGGGAGATGAATGAAGCAATTATACAATACCTAATTGATTAGATGATCATCTTTTTCATTACTTATGGTGAATGTCATTGTAAGTTCGGCGTGAAGCCTCATATAGCATAACCCCCAAGTGTTAATACAAGTATAAGAGTGATGTAATGTTATAGTAGCAAGGTGCCATGCATGATGTGCGTGAAGTTTATTTATTTTTCTTTCTATCCAATCAAGTTTCACACTTCTCACTTTGCATTTGCAACAAAATAGAATGTTGAATTTAAAATTTAAAATAGTTACAAGCTAAAAACCTATTATATCGCTTGTAGAACGTAGAGATATTTATGAAAAAAAAATGGTGTTTTAGGAAAACTAAATATTGACATGGTTTAAAAAACAAGTAAGGGTGTTCTCTCTTTGGAATTTTATAGATATGGATTATAGATAGGTATATGGTGTCCAGGTTTAGGCTAATTTATTACTACTTTTCCTGAAAGACATTTTGAGTTGAGAATCTCTAATAAAATTGCAAATAGGGGCCTTCAAAGTTTCTAAAAGCATCATAATAGTTCTATTTTCCTTCTTTTTGTCAACAAAACTAGAGAACGAAGACAAACAAAAATACACACATACCCACATATATATATATATATATATATGACATCTGGCCCAAACAAACTTAATTACAAAGCATATAACTTAATTAAATGTTTCTTCAAGTAGATCCACTTAGCTGAACAAAAAGGACATGAATATAGGTTTGATATAGCTCAAGAGAACAATCAAACGAGAGAGATTGATATGAATAAAGCGAACAAGTCAAACCAATTCGAACCTAATTTCACTCCCAGACATCTATTTGATACTATTAGCACAACACAGCATAAAGAGAGAGCAGGTTTTATATTTCACAACATAATGTCACAGATTCATGGATCTGAAACAGAAATTAATGGAAAGCAAATGACACAATTCATAAGTACAGAACCGCACTACAGAGCTTGAAGCTAGGGATAGAATCATAGAAAAGCAAAATGAATGCCAAAGTTCTACATTTCAGTTCAAAGTTCATAATCCATCCGGGTTTCCCACATTCGCTTCAGTTTTCTCACCATCTTGATTGAAAGTGGACAATACATTCTGTACAAGTTCATTACTGTTACTAAATAATTTATAATTAGAATACCCCAGTCATGTCCCAAATTCTTGCTTCATCTAGCTTAAATTTGGGATTTCTATGTAAAAATCAACACAAACCCTATACCAAGTGTAGGAAATCAACACAACATTAACTCAAATTCAACACAAAATTAAACAACAAAAATCATATAAAACCCTAGGGAAAGTGTGAGAAATGGGAAAATAGAGGAAGGGAGAGAGAGAGACAGTGATTGAGATGCACAGAGAGGGAAAGAGAGCTCCATCGACAGATAGAGATAGAGACTAAGAGCGACAAAGAGGGAGAGAGACCGAGAGCGATAGAGCGAGAGAAACATACCTGTGATTAAGTGGCGTTGATGCTTTATAGGTGGCAGTGGCGATGCGCGACGGTCTCTCTCGTCGGTGGACAATGACGGTGGTGAGCGGGGTGAGGCTTGGTAGTGTCGAAAGAGAGCGAAATATTTTTGAGACATTGTATATCGTGTGTGTGTATGTATGTGTGTGTGTGTGAGTGAAAGACATATCGGGCGCCAAATTATATTGGTTTCCCTCTAAAAAAAATTTCAACTTTTAGCAACTATTTCACATTTTAGTCACCAAATAGTACTGAATGACGACAACCTGTTTTGCAGCCAAAAGATTACGTATTAGCGATTAATATATTGGTTGCCAAAAGTATCTTTTCGCTACTAATTTTATTTTTCATCAGCAAAAAGTAAATATACACCGACTAAATTGTTTAGTCACCAAAAAGTGTAAACAATGTCCATTATATTTGGCGACTAAACTATGTTTTTGTCAGCAAATTAGCTTGTTCTGCGACTAAACTTAGAATTAGTAGCGTAAAATATTAACTTTTGGCGACTAATTGTTTTTTAGTCACCTATAAATATATGTTTCACAACTAAAATTTTTTTTAGTCGCCAGAAAACAATGTATGTCGACCAAATTAAAATGGTAGCCAAAATTTGAACCTTTGGCGACTAAAAAAAAATTTAGTCGCCAAAAGAACTATTTTTGGGTACTAAAATTGTTTTGGTTGCCCATTTTGGTTGCCAAATGTGTAAATTCTTGTAGTGCAAGCTTGTGCAGGTCAATATGCGCATTTGGGTCAATACCAACATGGGTCCGGAATAATTGAGCAAATTCAAATAACCAATCATCCATCTTCACTTCTTTGCACTCAGGATCTTCTGAAGCTCTAGTTTTTTTCCTTTGGATTTGGAGCTTCCTTTTCTGGATTATCAATCTCAACATCCACAATTTCAACAACAGACTCACCCAGAGAAGATTGTGAGCCAATCTCATCTCTTTTGAATCCCTCACTCTTAAGAGGTCTGTCATTCTCCTCTTCCAATATACGCGTTCTTGCTCAAAACTCACCTTAACAATATGCAACCACAACATTCCAATTGAGTCAATCTTGTTTGTTTCAGGGTCGTTTGGAATGAGGCTATCAACACATGACTCTGCCAATCTGAGTTCACTGGAACACATTATAGTCACCCAATCACCATCATTATCCTTATATTTAATTTAATAAAAAACTGACTTTGAAGATGGAAAGCGTTTTCACAATCTCCCTCAACACTTTAAAATTGTAAGTCACAGGCATTTGAGCAAGCCTTATGTCATGATCATAAATAAGCTTCAATGGCCTAATTGCAGTCTCTGAAGTCTAACCACTAGTAAGCAATGATACCGACAAAGATGTATGCTCTTTTTGGTTATCCTTAATGGCATTCAATTTGATAGAACCATTTGAGGCTTCAAAACAATCTTTTGCAATTGGGTTTTGATTTCAGGACCATTTTTAGTAGGTGGAACTAATTGGGGCTTATTCGGCTTATTGTTAGGCAATACAACTGTAGAGGGTCAGAAGTTAAGGTCAAAATTAGGTATGGACCTAAGTGTGGAGGTCGCCCATGTTAGGCGACCAATAATGATTAAAGGAGCATGGGCCAAAGCCCAAGGGAAGTGGGTCCGCAGTGGGCCGGAGCAGGTTGAACCCGCCAAGAGTCTGAATAAACTCTATGAAGAAAAATGTCTAAGTCAAGTTACGGAAGCAACACTTGCAACGGCCAAGTTGCTGAGACACTTTGTCTTAGCGTCGCCATTCCTAGAATTGTCAGCGTCGCCAATTGAAATTGCTAAAGGAAAGAGAAAACTGGAGTAACTAAGTTGTAAAGGCAACACTTCCAGTGGTCGAGTTATTAAGGTACTTTGTTGGCGCCACCATTTGAACTTGCCATAGGAAACAACTGCCGTCGTAACTAACTTGCGGAGGGAAGACTCCACCAAGGTGATAGCAGCCTTTGAGACAAACTTCCCCTCCACAAATAGAGGCTAATGCTTAGGGCTAATAGCAAGCCTCAAGGCATTACTAGCCTAGGGTTAATAGAAGGCCCCTAAAGTCATCATTAACTCGGTGCTGATAGCAAGCCCCGAAGCTCACTAACTTGGCGCTGATAGTAGGCTCCAAAGCTTACTGGTTGGACCTAATGGCAAGCCCAGAAATACCAATATACCGCAGTAACCCCGCGAAAATTGGAGCAGGGCAACCCGAGAGTAAGGGACTCCTTTCCATTTAATTAGGTCATGGACCTGCCTTGGTTGCATAGGAAGGACCAATGAAGCCCCCTTAGGCTTGGTACTAAGGCATAACATGGCTAATAGCAGGTTTGGCTGTGGCCTTCGCCGTAGGAAGTTGGGGAGTTTGTGGTTAGGTGGCTAAGAGTGGAGGCTTCGCTAAGGTAAACACAAAACATGGCTGATAACAGGCTATGAAGTGCTGAGAATGCATGTCTTGGCTAAACTGAACTGAGAAGGCAAGTGCAATGACGAACCTTACCGCCACAAGTGCACTTGCTGAGGTTCAAGCTGAGAAGCCAAGTTCCAGCGGCGTCGTAAGTGCGCTTGCTGAGGCATCTGTGCCAAACAGATAGTACATACAGAGGGACACGTGGCATCTTCAACCTGGTTATCCAAGGCAAAATATTCCATGTGATTCTTAGGGACACATGTCTTCACTTTATTTGGCCGCTTGGTATCCTATTAGTGCCAAGGCAAAGACTATAAATAGGACCGAAGAGGTTAATCGTTGGTCTTTTGCTTCTGACATTTCTGGGTTGAAAAAGTTATAGTCAATGAAAAAGTACGAGAGAGAGAGAGAGAGAGAGAGAGAGAGAGAGAGAGATTAATTTGGTGGTTTGGTTTGGTTTTGTTGGGATAGGAAAGGGTGAGAAGAGATCTGGATAGGAGTGTGGTGTGGGTGTGAGAGTTGGGTGTCTTGGGCTTTCGTTGTCGTCGTCATCGAATCGAGTACGCTTTTGATCCGTTTAACCAGTTGGGTGCGCCAAGTCAGCAGAGGGAAAAATTAATTCTCAACCAATAGTTCTACGTGGCCATGAGATCTTCCCTTTCACTTTCTTTTTTTTTCCTCTTTTTGATTCTCCACTACCTCCACCTCCTCCACCAAAGTGGACGACTCTTCTTTTCTGACTCAACATTTTTATTTTTATTTTTTTAATTAGCTCCTTAATTTTACCTCTAAAAAAAAATAAATTTAAAATTTTAAATCAGTTGCGTTAGAGATCCTAAATAATTGATCAAATTTTCTATTAAATTTCTTACATTGGTGTGATACCTACACATATATGAATTTGTGTGAATCCCACAGCCATAAAAAAAAGATTTAGTAAAAAATTTGATAAATTATTTAAGATTCTTATAATTTTTCTTTTTAATAATATATATTATATAATAATTGATGTTTCACCTACCTACCATAAGATTTCATTTTAATTTTCAAACTTCATTAATGCAAGTCAAGTTAGTGAATATAAAAATTTATAATTTTTTTTTACTTGTATTATTTTTCTCTTTTTCAACCACGATGCTATATATCACAAAAGAAATTTTAAAAAAATAAAAGTACCAAATTTAATTTTTGGATAAATTACACTTACATCCCCTGAGGTTTGGGTTTAATACATATCACTTCCTAATGTTTGGAAAATTACACTAACCCCCCTGTCATTGTAATTATTTAGAAGGAATCAAAACATTGAACTCATGCACTCTTTCTTTGTAACGCCCTCAAAATAATAACATTAAACCCATCAAATAAGACATTCATTGACATAAGAAATAACCACATTCTTCTATTCATGAGAGTTTGATTACATAAGTATTACATGTTAACAACAAAAGCAAAATGCCCTACGGGCCTACAGCTTTCCAAGTTAACACTTGGTTACAACAAAAAGAGTACTAACTCATACACATTAAGCCCTTGGCTTGAGTTTACATGTAATACATCAAAAGTAATACGACAAAAGTATGTCCGCCTCTAGCCTCCCAAGCTATGTCCTTGGAGGTGGCATGCTTTCTGCACCTGAAAATGATATTCCCATATAGGGTGAGCCACAGCCCAGTAGAAATACACTAAACCAACCATGAACAATGACTAAAAAATTAGCAATTTATAGATGGCCAACACTGATACATTCACATAAATCACAAATTTATGTCGTACGACTTATGAGTCCAAATTACTTCTCATTTTCCCTTTTTCAACAGATAAGCATGTTAGCTCTATCATTATTTCAACAGATATGTATAAAACACTATCCCACATTCACAGATAAGCATATGAGCTATATCCACATTCTCAACAGATATGTATAACAACAATATCCACATTCACAGATAAGCATATAAGCTATATCCACACTTCACAAAGATAAGCATATGAGCTCTATCTTTACTTCTCTAGACAAGCATAAGAGCTGTATCTACGGAGTTCATCCCCTATCTTCTCCCAACACTATCCGGTTTAGAGGTACATCCCCCATCTTCCCCTAAACCGCGGAGTACATCTCCCATCTCCTCCTCTACACATAACGTATACAAACACATTGGTTCTATATACAATCACTCAATACATACAGTTAATGTATTCTATCAACCGTCAAATTCCATGACACATTCCATTGATTAGTTTCCATTTGCCTAATCATCATGCATTGTCTACAACAATCACGACTATCCTCCACCGATAGCCCAAAGCAGATATTTCTAAACAGAAAATAAATGCACAAATGGATATTCAATCAACATTTCATTCCTCACAATTAATTAAACAATGTAATTAGGTCAATTCCCATAATTAACATTTCAACCCTTAGGTCCCATTTTCATCAATAATTCAACATTCATTCCATTTCTCTATGCCAAACATGCATCTAGGTTTATTATGAGTAAAACCCCAACTTTTGTAAAATTACACAAAAGCCCCAAACTTTCACGAAATTACCAAACCAACACCAACATCTCAAAATACTAAAATTTAAAGACAAAATCCATAGAGAGGAGTAGGATATCCCTACCTCAAAGTTTGAGCCAAAAAGGAGATGAAGACTCGAAGATCAACGTGTTCCAAATCCCAACTTTTTCAGATTAAAACAAAGCTCTCAACGCCCTCTATCTTTTTAACAAAGGCCCTAGGCTAGATTCACACTCTAGGGAGATCAATTCTTAGAGAGAATATAAGTTTAGAGAGAGAGAGTCTCGGATCTAGGGTTTAAAAGAAAAAGGGAGTGAAAAAGTGATGTTCAAAAACGCTACTGTCCGCTGATATAAAACACGCTCGCTCGAGCGAAGGCTTTGTCGCTCGAGCGACCAGACACAGAAAACTCTCGCTCGAGCCAAGAAGCTCTCGCTCGAGCCAAAAACTCAGAAGTGCGCTCGAGCGAAAGAATGCTCGCTCGAGCCAACAACTCAAACCCTCAGGTCTGCAACTAGAAGCACGCTCGAGCGACAGACTCCTCGCTCGAGCAAAAGAACAAACCAGACCGCTCGAGCGAAGAAAGCTCGCTCGAGCCAAGAAATGCAACTCTCAGGTCCAGAACCAGGTGCAAGCGCTCGCTCGAGCAAAGCCACTCTGGCTCGACCCACCAGACACGAATTCAACTCTCGCTCGAGCGACCAACTCCTGGCTCGAGCGAAGGTCCAAAAATCTGGGCAGCAACACTAGGCTCCCAAACACAACCAACCTGAAACAAACTTGCCCAACACATCCTATAACTCAATATACCAGTAAAGAGGATGCAAACAAGATAATAAACAACTATCAACATCCACGGACACATGTCCGGTTCACTGTACAACAAGGGTAAACCCGGGATCGCTATATTCTTTTCTTACTTGCTTTACTTCCTATATTCTTTTTTTCCTTCCTTTGCTTTACTTTTTTTTTTCAATGTAATTTTTTCTATTTTTCTACTAAAAGTTGTTGTCTTTTATATGAGAATGGGGATTTGTGAAATGAGACTATTAACCACAGTGGTGAGAATGTAATTTTCAAAACATCAAGGAATAGGATGTAATTGAACCAAATTTTAGGACATGTCTGTGTAATTTACCCTTAATTTTTTCAATATTCTTTTAAGTACATAGTGTCTTTATTTACTTTTATTAGTTTAATATATAATATGACTTAGATAGTAAATAAAATATAATTAAAAAATTATAATAATATATTTTTAAATGGATTTCAATCATAAAAATAATAATTCTTACACCACTTACAACAAATGACAAGTACACATACATGACCAGTCATATTCAAAAAAATAATTATAATGAATCTTATAGAAATTGTTATATCCACACATATAATATGTTATGTGAATCTACTTATAAAATTAAAAAATAAATAATAATAAAATTCATTATAATAATATGTATAAGATAAGTTCATCACTTTTTAACAATGCATCTCCGTTTCTCAGCTACCCTACCCCATCCAAACCCCACTTTTCAAAAAGTTGCATAACTTTTCTTTTGCTAAAAGCTTTTTATTTATTTTTTGTATTTTTCTTTTTCTTTCTCCTTAATTATTTTAGTTGGCCCAAGTACTTTAATTTTGATTCTACCTCCCAAATACATTTACGTGTAGATCTAGTTACTCATATCTGACTTCAATGAAAGCTGAAAACCAGACCCAATCTAAACGGTTGCGGATCCACTTTTACACCCAAATAAAATCTTGACAAATAAATAAGAATCACTCTAAAATATTGTATGTATCTAAAACTTGTGTCTCAAAATTTATTTTAAAAATGAGATGTAATGTTGATTTGATGTGAAAATGTGATTTTTTTTAATAATTTAACTTTTTTGAATATGTGACATTATTGTTACTATAAGAAATTGTTGGCTATATATTTTGTATAAGTCAATTATAGTTTGACACGTGGCAGGATAAGGGCAATACGGGAAGACAATTTGAATCTTCAATCATAATCACACACGTGGCAGTTAGTATTGGTTTTTGTAGATCTGCATAAGTACTAGATCAGCAAAGAGATGTGTACGGAAAAGAAATAAACCTTCACGCTCCTCCGTACGACGTCGCTTTACTCCCTGAAAACACAAGCGTGAGATAGCCGGCGGGTGTGTGCCGGAAGCCCCTCCGATGCCTAAGTCAGAAAAACAGACAAGTAGACAAGAAGCTCTGTGAATTCGAGAATCAAAGTTGTGTTACCTCTCCATAGGTGATGTTTGTGAGCTTTTATAGGTTTTGCATGGTACAATCCTAGTAGGACTTTTACTCCTCCATGCAGAGTCCTCCTAGGATTCATACTCCTGAAGGATAATGCTTATCCTTCAACACCCCCCTCACTGCTTAAACCAAGTGAGATGGTTCTTCCATGGCCGGCCTACCATACGACCGAAGTAATCATGACTATGCTTAGCCGAACTATACCTAGTTCGGTTCTCTGCCCATAGTTTTCTACAAACCATGGTATGCCCAAAACTGAACTATCTTTTATCAAGGTTTAGACCGATCTAGTTTCACTGCGCCATGACTGGTATAAGTTCAAAGCACCCTTAAACCGGTCTAAAGCGTCCTTCAACCGGACTAACATCAAGAGTCCCTCGGACCGGTCTACCTTCTGGGCTTGAGATCGGGCTAACTTTAAGCCTCTTCAAGACCGGAGTAACTTTATGGCCTCTTTACTCAGCCCTTCGTACTGAGGCCCATAAAGGCCCAGCTCGGCCCAATTCGCATATAAATTATCCTCTCAATTGCCCCTTAATTCCATCTGCGTAGCATGATAGGGATTACCTGTCTATAAAACCGGGCTAAAGTTTTACCTTTTCAGCCGAGTTAAAAAAAAACCCTTTAGCCTTTCCAGCCGAGCTAAAACTCTGAAGCCTTTAAAGCCGAGCTATACACTTTTAACCCTTCCAGCTGAGCTAAACTTAAGCCGAGTTGTGCTTGTTCGGTCACAACATCCCTTCAATCACAGAAACTGAATCGATTCTCATCCCTATGACACGTGGCATGCTGGTATTGGCTTACTGCAGCTGTTGCGCCGTCCTCGTACTCCACAAAATTTGAACAGTCCCGCGCATTTCCATCCTTCCTATATCCCAAAACAACACTTTAGTCTTTTGAATCACCCTCATCAATCATTTTACTGTTTCAAGCTCTTCTCTCTCTTTCTCTCTTCTAAGCTCTTACTGTTTTTTGTATTTCGAAGAAGCTGCGTGTTCTTGCTATTGTTGCTACTTCCATTTCCATCTTCTTGTGCCTCTGGACCTGGTAAGCATCATAAATCTGTTTCTCTATTATTGTTTCTGCTTTTGTTTAATCCATAGCATACTATGTTTGAAAAACACTTTTTCCTGCTAGTTTCTGCATTTTTCTGGAAAAAAACCTTTTAAGAACCACTTGAACTTCATGAAGTAGTCTATAGAACACTGTGTTTGATCCAAAATTACAATATAACCGAACTAAAAAGTAGTTTGTAGTTCATGCCACACTAATCTATCTATACGACGGAGCTAACACTTCATACTTATACTAGCAATTTCGATAAGTCAAACCATCCTCTGATTTACCTTAGCCGGGATAAACGAACCGAACTAAGTCTGAACTTAGCATACTGGAAACCTTAACTTTCGACCGAACTAGGTCTTTGGGGCTAAGCCAGCTTTCTAAGTTTTTAGACCGAACTCAGAAAGCTGCCCTTAGAGACTCAACCAGTCTAACAGAGCCTTCTCTTTAACGGAGATAACGAATCGCTCGCCAAGACCGAGCTATCGAACCCCCTGCTCAATCCGAGCTACCAAGCATCTTGTTGAAACCGAGACAGAACCTGTAGTATCCCACATAGCCGAAGTAAGACTCCTATTCTTGCTTTTATTTTGTAGCACGGTCCAATGATCTGTGCTTAACCCCTTTGTCTTCCACTTTGCAGACTTAGGTTGCCCAGGCACTCCACTGCGCGCTCAACCGAGCTACTGAGCACAGTTTTGCGACCGAACTAATTTATCCATAACTTAAAAAATAAATGGGGAAGTATAGGTTTTTGGTAGAAACCCCTGGTGGCCTGGCCGAATTTCGAAGGGATTACAACATCCCTGATGACGTCCAACTTATTCTGGCCGAACAAGATATCGTTCCATGGGGAAAAGAGGGCTATGTACCTTTCACCCTCCTATCAATAATAGAAACCGGACTAAGATTCCCCGTTCAACCCTTGATTTGTGAATTCCTAAGACAAACCAGAATATGCCCAACTCAGCTTTCCACCAATTCTTACCGTATAATAATGGGAATAGCCGAACTAAACCGCCGAGCCGGTCTTAACCTCAATCTAGCTGAAATATTCCACCGATACTCCATTGGCTCCAAAGACGACGGCTGGGTCTACTACCTTAGGATACGCCGTCGCAGAGAAAAAATAATAAAAGACACACCGGACAAAGACTTGAATGATGATGACTTTTTTTGGGTGTCTGGCAATTTTGAAGACCATCAAGCCCAGATCCCTGGCCAAAGTATAAACTGGAATAAAGGCGAACCTGGTATAATTACTTCGATTTGTTGGCATGCCTTGTTTTATTTCGGTTACCTGCTCCTGAACCGAACTAACAGTTTGTCTTCTTTATGCAGATTCAGCCCATCTTCAATCCCTGTACAGTTACCCCAATCTGAACACTATCCGCGCCGCACTTCGTTTTCCCGAAAGAAGTTGGGCCAAACTTCTAAATTTCGAACCGACATACAGATACAGCGGCCGCCGAAAAGCCAGAGTAACTGACTTTTTGTTGGAGGACGCACCAGAACCGGACCCAACTTTGCCCCAAATTATCCTAGTCCCTCTCACAGCCGAACAAGAAATGGCCAAGAGAAACAGAGTCAGGGCCCTCTTGACCGAAACCAACAGACCCGAAGTACCGCCACCAAGCCAAACGCAACAAGTCGTTGTGGGCCTTCCTTCTCAACAGCCTTCTTCATCACGCCCATCCAAGCGCGCCCGGTCTACCCCAACCGAGCAGCGTCTAGCGGATGAGGACGAAACCACCCCTCCACCGAGCCACCCACCGATTCCACAACCGGAGCCTTCTGACCGGGCTGGCTCTTCCAAGTGGGCACCAAAGCTGAAATTTCAGAAACGAGATATCCAAGATACCGATTCGGTGGTTGCTGAGAAGGATCACTTGATGGCATTCAACCTTGCCAAGAGTGTTTGCCTTCCAGCAAACATGGAACACCACCAGCACCTGACCGAGCTAAGGGCCATCCGATCGGCCACTAAATCCATGATCCTGGTAAGATGCCCCTCTTGTCTCTCAAATTTTTCAAACTTTCAGTTCGGCTTTGTCATTGATTTCTTTCCATTCATTTCAGTCTCTTTAGAAGAGCCAAATTGCCCATCAAAAGGTATTGGAGCTCAGGAAAACGGCTAGGCAGGCCATGGCAGAGGTGGAAGAAAGAACAACCGAACTGAAGGAATCACAACAAAAAACGACCGAGCTAGTGGCTGAGGTAGCTCGTCAAACCGGACTAGTTACCTCGGCTGAAGCTGACAAACAGAAGGCGTTGACCGTGATGAAAGACAAGTACCTTCGTGAGCTAGTCAAGCTCGAAGGGAAAAAGGACGCCGAAATCGCTGAACTGAAGAAGAAGGTGGATGGTGCCAACGCCGAAGGTTTCAAGGAGGCGGAGGGCCTCTACATTCCACAATGTGAGGGAGCGAAAGACTTATTTTTCAAGTGTGGCTGGAGAAGTGCTGTGGAGCAGCTCGGCTGTGGGCCCGAAACCGAGGTCTACAATGCTCCTCAGTATTTCATTCCAGCCTCACTAGCGGAGTATGCTGCTTCTGTCCAACAACAATTTTTGCAGGGTTCAGATGATGAAGATGAAGAAAATGAGCCAACTGTTACTCCAGTAGTCAACGAGCAAGGCAACGATCAATCAGCTCGGTTGGAGCCAA
Source organism: Camellia sinensis (assembly GCF_055761805.1). Classification (NCBI taxonomy): domain Eukaryota; kingdom Viridiplantae; phylum Streptophyta; class Magnoliopsida; order Ericales; family Theaceae; genus Camellia; species Camellia sinensis. Next base: position 74,337,237 of record NC_138969.1, read on the forward strand.
CGGTTGAAGACCTAACTGTTGAGCCGCCGACTGACACCGTGCTGCCAGTTGCTACTGAGACTGATCTTCCATCTGCAACCGGTGTTTAAGTTGATATTGAAGCCGATCTTGAAGACCTTTTTAATTGATTCTGTACTTTCTTTTTTCTTTTTGTAACCGGGCTGTGGCCCCACCTTTGTACTTGTTTTGAGTTTAATCAATGCATTTTTTTGTTCAAACTGTCATCTCGGTTTGCTTTCTTGTTTGTGCTTGCTTTCTAACTACAACTTGAACGAAACATAATATTTTTCGACCGAGATACTTTATTCTGGTCTAAGCTGAGCAATCTGACTGAGCTTACTAGCCAACCACTCTTTTAGCCGATGTCCTTACTTCGGCTAAAGAGTACTAAGAGTTGGTTTAATCCAGCCAACCACTCTTTAGCCGATGTCCTTACTTCGGCTAAAGAGTACCAAGAGTTGGTTTAATCCAGCCAACCACTCTTTTAGCCGATGTCCTTACTTCGGCTAAAGAGTACCAAGAGTTGATTTAATCCAGCCAACCACCTTTTTAGCTGATGTCCTTATTTCAGCTAAAGAGTACCAAGAGTTAGTTTAATCCAGCCAACCACCCTTTTAGCCGATGTCCTTATTTTGGCTAAAGAGTACCAAGAGTTAGTTTAATCCAGCCAACCACTCTTGAGCCAATGTCCTTACTTCGGCTAAAGAGTACCAAGAGTTGGTTTAATCTAGCCAACCACCCTTTTAGTCGATGTCCTTATTTCGGCTAAAGAGTACCAAGAGTTGGTTTTATCCAGCGAACCACCCTTTTAGCCGATGTCCTTATTTCGGATAAAGAGTACCAAGAGTTGGTTTAATCCAGCCAACCACTCTTTAGCCGATGTCCTTACTTCGGCTAAAGAGTACTTAGAGTTGGTTTAATCCAGCCAACTTCTAGATTGGCTTTTCCAGCCAACCTAAAGTAAAGTGTTTGGTTATTCTGATCAAACGTCCTGCAGCCTGGATCCTTATCCTGGGCTTAGGAAGGGTGTTGGTTTTTCCAGCCAACCTTTAGATTGGTTTTTCTAGCCAACCTAAAGTAAAGTGTTTGGTTATTCTGACCAAACGTCCTGCAGCCTGGATCCTTATCCTAGGCTTAAGAGGGGTGTTGGTTTAATCCAGCCAACCTCTAAGTTGGTTTTTTCAGCCAGCTTAGAATAAAATGTTTGCAATGTTCCTAACTTCACTAAAACTAACTTTTACAGAAAACAACTATGCTAAAAAGAATCGACTTGTTTTATTGAAGAAAGAAAAAATTACACATGTTTGAAAGTGGAAAGCTAAAAATAAAATAACTTGAGATTGGCGGTGTTCCATGGCCTGGGGATTGCTTTGCCGTCCTTGTCTTCTAGGTGGTATGCCCCTTTGCCTGCTAACCTAACCACTTTGTAAGGACCTTCCCAATTAGGCCCTAGCTTGCCATCTCCTGGCACCAGGGTGTTTCCCATCACTTTGCGCAGCACCCAATCTCCGATCTTGAATTGCCTTGGATGCACTGTTTTGTTGTATTTCCTGGATAACTCTTGTTGTTATGAGGCAATGTGGACTAGTGCTCTTTCTCTTTTTTCTTCGGCGAGGTCGAGCTCCAATGCTATGGCTTCTCCATTTAAGTCTGGATCAAAATTTTCGCTTCTAATTGTGGGAAGGCCAACTTCCAGCGGGATTACTGTTTCCATGCCGTAGGCTAAGGAGAATGGTGTCTCTTGTTGATCGTCGAGGTGTGGTGCGGTAAGCCCATAAAACATGAAGAAGTTCCCCCGCCCACTTGCCTTTTGCCTTCTCTAACCTTTTCTTCAGTCCATCCAAGACAACCTTGTTTGATGCTTCTGCTTGGCCATTTGCTTGCGGATATGCTGGTATAGAATTGTAGAATTCTATCTTGTATTCTTCACAAAAGCCTTTAAAGATTCTGCCATCAAACTGGGTGCCGTTGTCTGATATTAGGGCTTTAGGTATGCTGAATCGAGTAATGATATTCTTCCAGACGAACTTCTTCACATCTTTTTCCTTGATCGATGCCAATGCTTCTGCCTCCACCCACTTTGTGAAGTAGTTTGTTGTTGCGAGAAAGAACTTCCTGTTTCCGGGTGCTGTTGGAAGTGGTCCTACTATGTCCAAGCCCCACATTGCAAAGGGCCATGGGCTGGTTAGTGGTAGGAGTTCTCTGGCGGGCTGATGTATTTGATGTGCGAACTTCTGACATTTCTCGTACTTCTTCACATACTTCTCTGAGTCAGCTTGCATGTATGGCTACCAGTATCCTTGTGAAATGGCTCTGTAAGCTAACGATCTTCCTCCTTGGTGGCTTCCGCACACCCCTTCATGTATTTCGAACAAGAACGCTTCTGCTTTACTGGGGTGGACACACTTTAGGTAAGGTCCTGAGAATGACTTTTTGTACAATGCCATAGATGGGGAGAGCCAAAATCACTGCGACTTTGCTCTAATTTTGTTGGCTTCTTTCTTGTCTTCCGGTAAGATGCCGTCTTTTAAGAACAGTATAATGGGATCCATCCATGAGGGGCCTAATTTGGCGCAACATACCTCTTCTACTTCGGGGTCTTCAATGCTTGGTCTTGGTAAGTAATCAATTAGTAGTGGGTGAAGGATGGATGTATCTGCCATTGACGTAAAGCCTGCTAGTTCGTCTGCTCTGCTGTTTTCCTCCCTGCCAATCTATTTTATCCTTACTATTTCAAATTTCTTGATCTTTGTTCTGACCAATTCTTGGTACTTGGCCATCCCGTCATCCTTTGCTTCATAGTCGCCAGAAATTTGGTTTACTACCAGCTGTGAGTCATTAGAGACCATTAATTCGGTGGCCTTCATGTAGAACGCTGATTTGAGTCCTGCAAGAAGTGCTTCGTACTTCGCTTCATTGTTTGATGCTGGGAAGCCAAGGTTGATTGCTTGCTCCACAACCAGGCCGTCTGGTGAGATGAGGACTATGCCAAGTCCTGCACCATGCCGGTTGGATGCTCCATCCACAAAGAGCTTCCACATCTCACCAACGAACAACTTCCAGCAAGTGGAGGGGTCAGATGATGTTGTGGGGTCAAGAATATTGCTGGTATTTTCTTCAAGGTCCATGCTTGCTGTCTGCCCCTCGCTATCTGATTGTACCAAGTCTTTATTTGTTGGTGAGTCTTGGCTTGGTGTAGCATGGTTTGCTTCTTCCATGCTGTCTTTACTCTGGTCTGTCATGGGGTCTGACGGAATATCCTGCACCAGGGGCTGCGCTATTCCAGCGTCAATTTCTACTCTTGGTTTGGTTGTATCAGTCAGGTCGACTGGGCAGATATGATGGCTTCCTAGGGTGAATTCTGCGACAAAGTCTGCCAAAGCTTGGGCCTTTATCGCGGTCCTGGGTTGGAACTTGATGTCGAATTGTCCCAACTCAACTGCCCATTTCAAGATTCGCCCAGAAAAGTTTGCCCTCTCAAATAGGGCTTTTAATGGGAAAGCTGTGAGGACAACTATGGTGTGGGCGTGAAAGTAGTGCGACAACTTCCTTGAGGCCATCATCAAGGCCAATGCCAGTTTTTTCAGTGGCAAATACCTTGTTTCGGCACCCAGCAATGTCTTGCTGACATAATAGATGGGCAGATGTTGAATTCCTTCTGCACGGACCAACACTGCGCTAATTGCGTGTTGAGAGACTGCCAGGTACAGGAAGAGTTCTTCTCCAGGTATTGGGGTGACCAGCAATGGTGGAGAAGACATGTATTCTTTCAAGCTTTCCAGAGCTTGGTCGCATTCTTCGTCCCATTCGAACTTGGCTTTCAATGCTTGAAAAAATGGTCGTAGTCTGTCTGACGACCGGCTAATGAATCGGTTGAGTGCAGCTGCCATGCCGGTGAGATGCTGCACTTCTTTTACTGAGTTAGGCCTCTCTAGATCCTGAACAGCTTTGATTTGGGAGGGGTCTGCCTCTATACCTCGGTTGGTCACCAGGAAGCCCAGGAATTTGCCACATCCTACACCGAACGCGCACTTAGATGCATTAAGGCGCAACTTGTGTTTCTTCAGAATCTGGAATATCTCATCTAGGTCCCTTAGATGGTCGTTCTCGTCCTTGCTTTTGACCACCATGTCGCGATGTAAGCCTCTATTGTTCTGCCTAACAGCGGCTCAAACATCTTGGTGACCATTCTCTGGAATGTTGCCCCTGCGTTTTTTAGGCCAAAGGGCATGACCTTATAGCAATACAGTCCTCTTGGGGTGGTAAAGGACGTGACCACCTGGTCTGGTTCGTACATGGCAATCTGATGGTAGCCTCTGTATGCATCCAGAAAGCTAAGTCGGTTGTGCCCCGCCGTCAGGTCTACCAGTTGATCTATCCATGGTAGGGGGAAGCTGTCCTTTGGGCATGCTTTGTTGACTGTCTTATAGTCGACGCAGACACGCCATTTGCCATTCTTCTTTGGTACCACGACTGTGTTGGAAATCCATCTGGGGTAGTGCACCTCTCTAATAGCTCCTGCCTTTAGCAGATTTCCCACCTCTTCCGCTACTATCTCGGTGTGGTGGAGCCCCGATCTGCATGTGCGCTGAATGATTGGTCTGGCAGATGGGTGGACATTGAGTTGGTGACAGATGAAGTTTGGATCAATGCCTGGCATGTCATAGGGTGTCCAGGCGAACACTTCGATGTTAGAGGTCAAGAATTCTAAGACCTCCAATCTCTCAGTGTTGGACAACGAAGAACCGAGCAAAAAGAACTTATCCGGGTTCTTTTCATCTATTCTTACCTCGACCAAATCTTCCACCGCTTTTTGATCAGCTACTCTGCCGACATCTGCGTACAGTTCATTACTTTCAGGTTCTTCCACCGAATGAACATACCCCTTGGAAGCGCGGCTGCCATTAGCCGTGACAAAGCATTGCTTGGACATAATCTGGTCTCCAAAGACCTCTTCAATTGCTCCAGTTCCGTTGGGGAACCGCATTACTTGATGGTAAGATGATGCTACTGATTTCATGGCATGGAGCCATGTTCTTCCCAAAATTATGTTGTAAGTGGAAGGGACTTTCAGTACCCAAAATTCCACTTGTTTTGTCACGCTTCCTGCCTTGACTGGCAGGATAATTTTGCCGACTAGCCATTCTGGCATTGAGTTGAATCCAATCAGGGGGGATACAGCTGGTGCCAGGTCTTTGTCCTCCAATTTCAGTTGTTTTAAGGTATCGTAGTACATTATCTCACACAAGCTGCCTTGGTCTATCAAAATTCGTTTGACGTCATAATCCTTGATGCGGAGGGTGACGACCAGTGCATCGTTGTGAGGGCAATATATTCTTTCCAAGTCCTTGTCAGAAAAGACATGACGTTCGTGGCCTCTGTTCTCCCATTTTTGGTGGTAGGTTGGGCACTTAGTACCTCCCTTAAGTGTTCAGCCTTCTTGATCGATCCTCTGAGCTCGCATACACGCTCTGGTTCGAATACTCCATGTATCACATTGATCACACCTTGAGGTGGGGCATCAATTGGCATTCCATTGGGGTGATTGTGATCCTGGGGGGCTGGTTGCGTCCCTCCTTCAATGTATTTATCCAAGTGACCGGCTGCCACCAACTTCTCCAGATGTTGTCTCAATGGCATACAATTTTCAGTGCGATGCCCCTTTTCTTTGTGGAAGGTGCATCGTGACCTTTCGTCGTAGTCTTTCTGTGCTTCTCCTAACTTAGCTGGCCATCTGACGAAAGGTTCATCGCGTATTTCACTTAGAATCCGATAGATCGGTTTCTTGAATACCGTGGTTATGGCTGTGCGGATTCTTAACCATCTCTTATCCTGGTCCTCTCCGTTGTCTCGCCTGCCTCGTCTGTTTTTGTTCGGACGTTCTACTGCGTTGATCTTTGCTGTGGTCTTTTTATCTGGTACTGCAGTCGTGCCAGATTTTGCCTTAGCACGAGCGCCATCCTCTTCCACCCTAACGTACTGATGCACTCTTTCCATCAAGGCCTCCATGGTAAGGGGCGGTGTCATGGTGATTGAGTCCCTTAGTCTGTTTTCGACTGGAAGACCTCTTTTGTACTGTGTAATGGCGAGATTGGTGGGGCAGTCCCCAATCTGGTTGAATGTCTCCCAGTAACGATTATTGTAGGATCTTAGTGTCTTCTTTTCACCCATGTCGATGGAGAGTAACTGGTCAATTTCCACCGGGGTTTTGGTGTTCGTTCTGAACCTCGTGACGAACACCTCCGCCAATTGTGCCCAGGAGGCTATGCTGCCTTCTAGAAGTTTTTCGAACCAAATTAAACCTAGATCACCAAGGCTTGATGGGAAGAGGATGCACATCAAAGCCTCGTTTCGCCGATATACCGCCATAACTTGGTGGAAGTGGCTTAGGTGTATGTAAGGGTCCGTCTTCCCCTCGCACGTGGTAAATTTGGGTTGAAGGAAGCCTGAAGGTAGGGGCGTGTTTTCTATTGTCGGAACGAACGGCGAGGTCTGCAGCCTTGCTAATGCTTTGTCTGTTGGTTCGTAGGCAGGGTGCGGTAATGGCATTCTAACCTCGACGCTTCCATGCGTCCGAGGAGCCAACCACTGAAGGGCAGATACCCTGTGAGGGTCCAAACGTGCCCTTTCTTCTAGTATGATCCGCAAATCGGATGATTTGGGTAACTCCGTTTGCCTGGATGATGTCTGGTGTGAGCGCGAGGGTCGATAGGTACTTCCCTCTGTGTAAGACCTCAATGATCTCGTTCTCTTAGACTTGGAGAAACGAGCTCTGGAGGTTCTGGATTGAGTATCGCCTGTCCTGAGGCTTCTATTCTCTCCTTGTGATGGTGTGGAATGCCTTCTGCGGTCATCTAAGCGGCGAGGGGGCGTCTTGCTTTTGCACCCCTCTCCTGTCGCCACTCCTTTTCCCTTCATCTGGCGCTTCATGGCCTCCATGTCCACCGCCATCTTCCTTATTAATTCATCTTGCTCCTTCACACGGTCCTCCAGAACTTGAGGATCAATCCTCCGCCTTTGTCTATCAGGACTTTGTGAACGAGAGTGACGGGGGCTGTTAGTCCACCTCCTCCCCCTTGTATCCCTCCTGGGATTCTGTCACTGTGGCTCCAAGTCCGCCATAGGAGGGATAGAGGGCAATCCTTCGCGCCTCCCACCCCCCTCTGGGGTTTGTCCGTCGATGGCAGAATGTGGCAAATCTTCGTTGTGTGCCATTGCTTTTAAAGAGGAAAAGCTTGATCAAGAGGTTCTGTTCTTGTCTGATATTTCCCACAGACGGCGCCAATTGTACGGGAAAGAAATAAACCTTCTCGTATAATCCTGTTGATCAAGTCTGCGCTCCTCCGTACGACGTCGCTTTACTCCCTGAAAACACAAGCGTGAGCTAGCTGGCGGGTGTGTGCCGGAAACCCCTCCGATGCCTAAGTCAGAAAAACAGGCAAGTAGACAAGAAGCTCTGTGAATATGAGAATCAAAGTTGTGTTACCTCTCCATAGGTGATGTTCGTGAGCTTTTATAGGTTTTGCGTGGCACAATCCTAGTAGGACTTTTACTCCTCCATGCAGAGTCCTCCTAGGATTCATACTCCTGAAGGATAATGCTTATCCTTCAACACCCCCCTCACTACTTAAATCAAGTGAGATGGTTCTTCCATGGCCGGCCTACCATACGACCGAAGTAATCACGACTATGCTTAGCCGAACTATACCTAGTTCGGTTCTCTGCCCATAGTTTTCTACAAACCATGGTATGCTCAAAACCGAACTATCTTTTATCTAGGTTTAGACCGATCTAGTTTCACTGTGCCATGACCGGTATAAGTTCAAAGCACCCTTAAACCGGTCTAAAGCGTCCTTCAACCGGACTAACATCAAGAGTCCCTCGGACCGGTCTACCTTCTGGGCTTGAGATCGGGCTAACTTTAAGCCTCTTCAAGACTGGAGTAACTTTATGGCCTCTTTACTCAGCCCTTCGTACTGAGGCCCATAAAGGCCCAGCTCGGCCCAATTCGCATATAAATTATCCTCTCAAGATGCAAGATGATGTGACTTCAATGGTTACTCATATTTAAATTCAAAATCATGAGGGAAGCCTAACAGCAAATATGGCATAGTGGAGCTAATTATAAGGCAGCATGATCAACGACCATGGAGGAATGGTTTGACGGTTAGAAATGCGATTCGACGACTGTCATTAAGAAGTATAAATAGCATAGAAGGCCCCAGAAAGTACCCTCGAACGCAGATCCAAAAAACTAGTTTTATCTACTTTATTTCCTTTCTAGTTTTTACAGTTCTTGTTCTTTACATTTTTGTATTTCAAATTCCTGCACTGCACTTCGTTCATAGGAGTAGTTTCAAGTAGTTTGTTGTTGTAAACCTCTACGAGGCTGATTTGGATCTTTGTAAGTCTTCCATTTTACTTAATGAAATGTTACAATTGTTCTTCATATTAATTATTGTTTGCTCAATTCTCCTAAATAAAGCCACCAGTAAAAGTCCTCTTCATTGAGGTTGAATGAACTAAAACACAATCGTCTGATAATTGGTTGACAATTAATATTCTGTAAGGACTTATTGATCCTTACCATAATAACCTTCGAAAGCCAAAAAGCCAACATATATTTTTGGCATGCCCTGTGGGACTCATTAAAATAGCTGGATGTAGGAGACAAGGAGAAAATGAACGCTTGGAAGAAGGCATGGAAGGAGAGGTAGAAATACCTAATCCAGAGGATAATGTGATAACACATCCTGTGGAAGTACCTGTTTTATCAGAACCTATGGTCGAACAGACCAGCACTTTGGAACAAGTACCACATGTTCAAAGTATTGGACGAGGCCAAGAAATTGGACCATCCATTGTTCCATCTACTCAGCCAATGAATCCATAAGGAGGCCTAATAGATGCCATGATGCAGCAGTTAATGAACACAATGGAAAGATGGGCAACATCCTTTTTGGATCGAATGCATACTCATCAACCAACTAACGCAAGGCAAATAGAGGAAAATTCAAATGTACCTCAGCAAAGATTGGCTAGAGATAAACAGCCTATGCAGAATAATGGACATAGTAATGATCAAACTAGTAACCAAAACCATGAAAGACTATCGCCTCAGTCTTGGTATGAGCCTCTTTCGAGGCCTATGGCAAATCAAAATGCCTCATTACTTAACAGTGAAGCCATGCAAATTGGTAGATCTGACCCAACATAAGAAAATGACATAAGGATGTTTCCAAATCCCATGTTCGAAGCCATACCTGGCACGAGGGGGTTCATTAATCCTTTGTTCGAATTTGTACTCGGGGGGTTGGAAGGATTTCCTGCAACTGGAAGAGACACAACACCTGTTCCAGCACCTTTCGCAGGACAGGTTCAAAGAGGTCACCCATACCCTCAACAGTAGCCAGCACCACAGGGACAACCAGTCCCAAGCATACCACCCTATGGACCAAGAGGACCCCAGGCACAAGGTTGTCCACCAAATCCTGTGTTTGTTCCTCTAGTAGTGGTTCAACAAGCACAAAATATGGTCCCTAGGGACCAAATTGCTGATATTGTTAAAGAGATGTGTGGACCAATGGCTCGGGGGGTTCAAACTCCTGTGTACAGGAAACCATACCTAGAATGGGTAGATAGGGTACATAAATACCCAAGAGGCTTCAGGATACCGGACTTTGCCCTTTTTTATGGGAATAGAAACCAATCAACGGTTGAGCATATTGCTCGGTTCGTTGCTCAGTGTGGTGAATTTACCAATAATGACTACATAAAGTTAAGATTGTTCCCAAATTCTCTAACTGGGGCAGCCTTTGTATGGTATATTAACCTTACGCCTGGCTCTGTCCAAACTTGGCAACAAATGGAGGAGGCATTTCATGCTCAATTCTTCCAAACGGAGCCAAACGTTTCTATGGCAAACCTGGCAAGGTTGAGTCAAAAACCTGATGAAAAGGCTTCTCAATTTATTGCTAGGTTCAAAAGAGCACAAAACAAATGTAGAATTGTCCTACCAGAGCCTGAGTTCATGAGATTGGCTCAAAATGGTCTAGAGTTTAGGCTTCAAAAGAAGTTTGACTCAACTAAGTTTAGAGACTTAGTAGAACTGACCTATAAGGTATCTAGGTATGAAGCATTACTAGAGGAAGAACAAGATCGAAGTAATGCATCATACAAGACGTATTATAGAGATCCTAATTATGAGATTGATGCAGCAGAGATTGCAGGGAAAGAACTTGTGATCTATGAAGCATTAATTCATAAAGACACAACAATAGACCAGCAGTTTAAAAAGAAAGACCTTCATAGGAAATACTTTTTTGATTTGACAAAGGCAGATGACATTTTTGATCAGTTGCTTGTTGCGAACTTCCTGAAGTTACCAAAATGAGTCAAAATTCTGTCTCCAGAGGAACTTAAAGGAAAAGTTTATTGTAAATGGCATAATTCTTGGTCTCATTCAACTAAAAACTTGATTGTTTTTCGAGACAAGATCCAAGAGCAGATTCGAAAGGGAAGTTTGAAATTCCCAGCTAAAGTAGAAAAGGCCATAGGGATTGACACTAATCCATTCCCAGAAATTGGAGAAGTGGCCGCCAATGTTATTGTGCTAGACTTCCAGAACTTGTCCTTGAAAGAATTGGAAGAGGTCAATGTGCAAATGCATATTGCCAGCCAGACTACTGTCAAGAAAGATGCTAGAAGTCTGTCAGCTATTGGACAAGGTTTTCCAGACCAGAGGGAAGACTCTGATGAAGAAACGCTGGATGATGATTCTTTAGAGGCAACTGTCATGCAAAAAATGTGTCCCAGATGCAGGTTGAGCTACAAGTGGCTGAAAGGGCTTCCGATTGATGGGAAGTAATATTACAAAGATGTGTAGAGGGGTCCTAAACCAACCAGTGCTTATAACAAAAGGCCATATCCAACTGGTATTAGGCAGCAACCATTAATGGCTGAGCTAACAGCCACTAGAGTGGACTCTAAAGGCAAGAGACCTCTACATGAATCCAGACCACCAAACTATTACAAAATGGAGGGTAATCATCCTGAAAGGAGACCTAAAAGGGATTCAAGTTATGGGATCAAAGCCAGGGATTGGCCTCCTAGACCAGCCTCACACAAGATGGAAAGTGGCCACCTTCACGGAAGGCCTGAATTGGGCCCAAAACAGGGAGTCAGGGCCAAGCAATGGCCTTCACAGCCAGCTTCGAAGATGGCTTCAAAGGAAGAAAGAGACAGTTCAACAACTGGGCTAGTAGGTTCGTGGGTGCCTGGAGTCCCAGATTGATTTGTCATGCAGAACAAACCTAGGGAAATGTCTACCCAAAGAAATGTTGTTGGAAACCAAGGTAGGATGGTCAAACCTCCTTTGGTGGCTCCAAATAATTGGGTGTTACTTAAGAATCCAAAAACAAAGGAACCAAATATGGTCCCAGTGATCTCTAGGTCCCAAAGGAGGAAGATCCAGCAAAGGTACACTCAATACCAGAAGGATCTGAATAAAAGCGGAGAAAGTTCTTCATTGGTCCAGCCAAAGGGCCAGGCAGAGGGAGAAAAAAGTTCAAAGTTAGATTTTAATCCAAAATCAACTCCTCAAGACAAAAAGAGTTGTAACAGAGAGCAATTGGCCAAAGTTCATTCTGAATTGAAAGCCAAAGAAAGATCTAGTCTGGCAGGAATGGAAAAGGCTTTGATGGACAGTGATAGTGAGATAGAGGAAGAAGTTAGCCTAGGCCAAAAGAAGAAAATGGTTGAGGAAGAAATGTTTGAAGCCTTCGTCGCTGAACAAACATTTTTGGTTGAAAAACCAGCACAAACAGACCATTCAAAGGAAGTTACGAGTACTGAAGTGCCAAAATGCAACATAGGTACAGCCAGTTATCCAATTTGGCTCGTTTGCTCCAGTATCAGTGAATATGGTACATATACTACCACAGGAATTCCAAGCTGAAGATGAGAACCAAGAAGGTCAAGAAATTGACCCAATTCTAGTTTCTAGTGAAGACTCACAAGTGAGTATGGTGCAAAATGAATCCGAAGTGGCCATACCAATGGAAACTGGAGATGAGAGTGAGGAAGAGGTGAGCATTAACCTCTCATACCCTTTTAAGTATCCCACGACATCCATGACACAGCATGTCAAACCCTTGTATATCAAAGCCTTCTTCGATGGGATACAGATGAACCGAGTATTGGTAGATAATGGGGCAGTAGTAAACCTGCTTCCAAAATCTTCTTTGAAGAAACTAGGAAAGAGAAACCCCAGATTAATCCCAACCAGTACAACCATTGCTGGTTTCGCTGGGGACAAACAAATGGCTCAAGGCATTTTGCCCATCAACCTGAGTGTAGGAACCAGGGACTGTATGACTGCATTCTTCATTATTGATAGCAATGCGAAGTACAATGTTCTACTTGGTAGGGATTGGATTCACACCAACAAGTGTGTGTCTTCCTCTCTACATCAGAATATAATGATGGCCTTAGGCAGTGGAAAGACAGAGGAGATCAATGCAGATCATCAACCCTTCATAGCTTGTGCAGATTTTGCAGAGGCCAAATTGTATACTGAAGGAGTAGCACCACTCAATGTACTGAGGAAACCTGATGGATTAGCTGAAGTGACGGCTGATGAAGAATTAGCACACCTGAAGCACTTAGTCCAAGAAAGTGCTGATGAGGAGTTTGTCGCCAAAGATAACAATGATGCCTGGTTATAGGCAAAAAGATGGAACCCAGGAGGCCAGGTCTTTGGCTTTAATTAAGTTCTCAATATTGGACATAAAATCAATAGTCCAGAAGATGCAAGAGCAAGAGGAAGAAGCCATGGCAATTAGCTGTAAGCAGGAGCAGCAACAGGTCAGGGGTTTGTCCTTGGGAAAATACTATGCATTGGACATTGAAACAGAAGTCCAGGAGATACAAGAAGAAGAAGCCTTGTGGACAAACTTTGTCTATGAGGAGGAGGGCAAAGATGTTGAATCAAAGAAACTGGGAGTAGGACAGAGCAAGGAGATTGCTTCGAAGATAAAAGAAATCAAAAAAGAAGCATCAGTGAGTCCTCAGATACAAGACCCTTTGGAAGAAGTGAACTTAGGGGAAGGTTCTATACCGCAGCCCACCTATATAAGTGCTTGGTTGAATGCTCTTGACAGGGACCCGTTATTGATGGTCTTGAAGAGATATAAAGATTGTTTTGCATGGTCTTATAATGAACTACTAGGATTGGATAGGTCATTAGCAGAACATAGGCTCCCTATGAGGCCTAATTTCAAGCCATACAAGCAAAAACCAAGAAGAATGAGCCTTGAGGTGATTCAGAAGGTTAAGGAGGAAATTCTTAGGCTCCTCAAGGCAGACTTTATTAGGATAGCCATGTACGTTGAATGGCTATCTAATATTGTGCCTGTAGTTAAGAAGAATGGTAAAATGAGGGTATACATCGATTTCAGAAACCTGAATTTAGCAACCCCAAAAAATGAGTATCCTATGCTCATAGTAGATTTGTTGGTAGACAGTTCAACAAGGCATCAAAATTTATCAATGATGGCTGGGCACTCTGGTTATAACCAAATTTGCATTGCAGAGGAAGATATCCACAAGACAGCATTCAGATGTCCTGGGGATATTGGCACCTTCGAATGGTCAAAATGCCATTTGGCCTGAAGAATACTGGGGCTACATATCAAATGGCTATGAACACTATCTTTCATGATCTCATTGGAGGATATTTAGAGTGTTATATTGATGACATTGTAGTGAAATCCCAATCCATGGAAAAACATTTGTTTCACTTAGAAGCAGCTTTTGAAAGAATGAGAAAGTTTAAGTTGAAACTCAATCCTCTCAAGTGTGCTTTTGGCGTATTAGCTAGAAACTTCTTGGGCTATGTAGTAGACAAGAAGGGAATACAGATTGATCAGAACAAAGCCAAAGCTATCATTGAAGCCAGACCTCCATCAAGTAAGCAAGAAGTACAAAAATTCCTTGGGCAGGTTAATTTTTTTCGAAGATTTATTTATAATACTGCAGGGAAAACTAAATTATTTTCTTCCTTATTGAGGATAAAGGATGGAGAGGAATTTGTGTGGACAGCAGAGCATCAAATTGCTTTTGAAGGAATCAAAGCCTACTTTGGCCAACCCTCCAGTGCTAATGTCACCAAAGGGTGATAAGCCCTTGAAATTGTACATAGCTGCAGCAGAAGATTCGTTGGAAGTTTTCTTAGCCCAAGACAATGATGAAGGAAATGAGCAAGTTGTTTATTACCTTAGTAGGTTTCTAAATTTTTGTGAATATAAATATTCAGCTGTAGAAAAGCTGTGCCTTGCATTGTATTTTGTTGCATTGAAATTAAGATACTATCTTTTACCTATAATTGTCTTGGTAATTGCAACCACAGATTTGGTTAAATATATGCTATCTAGACCCATGTTGAGGGGAAGAATTGGCAAATGGATACTAGCTTTATTAGAATTTCATTTAGAATATGTCCCCCAAAAGGTAGTAAAAGGACAAGTTTTAGCTAATTTTTTGGCAGACCATCCATGTCAATTAGAAAGCCAAGAGATAATGGAACTTGGTACGGTTAGTGTTGAACCATGGCAAATGTGGTTTGATAGATCAAAAGCCAATGGTCTAACTGAAATTGGTGTAGTAATTAAGTCACCACAAGGGGTAGAAACCACACATGGTTTCAGAGTGGATGAAATTATTTGTTCCAATAATCAAGCTGAATATGAAGCCTTAATAATGGGACTGGAAATACTTATTGGATTACAAGCTCATGCAGTTGACATATTTGGAGATTTTCAATTGGTAGTTAACCAAGTGAAAGGGATTTTCAAATGTCAAAGTGTAAGCATGTTGCCATACTATGTTGTTGCATTACATCTGCTTTCTCAATTTCAGATAGCAAATGTAACTTATGTCCCAAGATTCTTGAATAATAAAGCTAATGATGTGGCTCAGAAAGCTTCGAATTTCAAAAGAAGGGATAATACTCAAAGGGACATAAGCCAAACAACATATCATAAAGTAATACCACCCTTAAATAAAAGGAATATGGTCCTGGAAGTCAATCATAATGACTTACAAGAACAAGATTGGAGACATCCAATAATGCAATATCTAGTTGGTCCATCTTCGAAAGCCAGCAGAAAAATCAAATTGCAATCTATGCAACACATAATGTATGGTAATGCTCTCTACAAAAGGAGGGCAGATGGGTTATTGTTGGAATGTTTAGGTCCAAAGGAAGCATTGACAGCTATGGCTGAGGTTCATGAAGGCATTTGTGGTGCTCATCAGCCTGGTGTGAAGATGAGATGACTACTTCGAAGACATTCCTACTATTGGCCAACCATCCTTAAAGACTGCATAGAATATGCTAGTGGTTGCCAGGCATGCCAAAAGCATGGCACAATAAGGCATGTACCCATAACTGATCTGCATGCAGCTGTAAAGCCTTGGCCATTTAGAGGATGGGCCATGGATATGATGGGAAAAATACATCCACCCTCTTCAAAGCATCATTGCTTCATCTTAGTGGCCACAGATTATTTCACTAAGTGGGTTGAAGCTAAGCCATATAAGGCTGTAGACCAGATCGAAGTTATTGAATTCATTAAAGATTTGATCCACAGATTTGGCATCCCTCAGACTATAACTGTTGATAGTGGGACTATATTTGATGGGAAAATTGTAGTCTTTTATGGCAGAGTTTGGAATTAGCCTTGTTAATTCTACCCCCTATTATGCACAAGCCAATGGTCAAGCTGAATTATCCAATAAGTCTTTGAAGAAAGGAATACAGAAAGTTGTGGAAGACAATGGGATTGGCATAACTTGTTGTTGGATGTATTGGGGGCATATAGGACTTCTCCAAGATTAAGTACAGGAATCACTCCTTATGCCTTAGTATATGGGCATGATACAAGGCTACCTGTGGAAATTAATATTAAGTCCTTGAGGGTGAGATGGCAGGATCAGTTAGATCTTGAGCAATACCATCAGAGTATGTGCTTAGAATTAGAAAGTATAGATGAAGCTAGAATTCTGGCATTAAATAGCATTCTTTTCCAAAAGAAGAAAGCAGCCAAAAACTATAATAAGAAAGTCAAGCACATTAGCTTTGATGAAGGTGATTTGGTATAGAAGACAATACTCCCAATAGGGATTAAAAGCCACAAGTTTGGCAAATGGTCACCTAACTGGGAAGGACTATATCAAGTTCATAGAGTCTTGCCTTTGGGAGCATATCATTTGAAAAATTTGAATGGATATGTACATCCCAAAAAGATCAATGGCAGATATTTGAAGCCTTATTATCCAACCGTATGGGAAACATAAGAAATAAAATAAGTGCTAAATGAAAAGAACATGAGAACACTCAAATGATAAATAAAAACTTTATTTCATAAAGAGTTGAGTACATGTAACCATAGATTGGCCCAAAAGTCAGTACAGTGTTTCAGTTGTTCTTTTACAATAGATGCTCTATTCTTGAGAGATGGGAACAACTGAATGGCTGTGGTCATCTCCTGCTTTCAATTAGCCAGCTCTTGATTAGTAATTTGCAGCTTGGTGGCAATTCGATCTAAGGCTTGGTTGACTGCTGATAACTCTTCCTCAAGTTGAGCTTTCTTTTCCAACAGTTGAGCTTGAAATTGGGAGACATAGAAATGTTACTCTTTCAGTTCTGACACTTCAACATGTATTTTGGAAACAAAACTCTGATCTCTCAGCAATTTCTCCTCTATAGCCTTTCCAGCATGACAAATGTTGATGTAAAAATCGACGGTGGCTGCCGCCTGAGATAAATGACTTGAAACAGTCATGCTGGATTGCTCAACAATCTTGCAGCACTGGAGGAAGCCATTTTTTATTATAGGCCTTTGTAAGGCTTCGAAAGGAATCCTCGAAAAGAATGTCAACAGCTCCAGGCAGCTGTCCAAGTCTATTGAAGGCAAGGAAGTCTTACTAATGGAGGAAGAGCTCTAAAAAATTTCTAATAAAGAATCAGCTAGAATTAATGGCTCAGTCTCACTGCTAGCTGTTGGAGAGATGGAAGGTATGTCAAAGAGGCTAGCTAGCCTAGCTTCGAAGATATCCACCTCATCCATTGACATGGAAGGTGCAGAAAGAGCTCTGGTAGAAAGAAGAAATGACTGCATAGGAATAGGAGAAGAAGGTGGAGTATCCTTAGCAGTTTCTATGATTTTGGCTACCAGTAAATCGAGATAAGAGGGACTGGAGCTAGACAGAGATAATGAGCAAGGAATTGGAGAGCTACCAGTGTCTTCTCTATGGAAATAAGCTATCATTGGAGATGATGTATTAGCTGGAATTTTCTCAGAAGGAGAAGAAGTAACAAGGCTTAAAGGGAGAGTAAATTGAGTGGAATTGAAAGATAAATGAGGGAAGTATGGAGTTAAGCCAAAAGAGAGAGATGCAGGAATACTTGGCCTCAAGAAGGGTATGGAAAATATGGGACCAAGAGGAAGAAGTATTGCTCGAATTGGCTGTACAATTCGAAGTCTTTCAACTTCAAATGAGATTGAAGGAGTCCTTGTTGAAGGAGGCAGAGTAGTTGTTGCTGCAAAAGAAGAAATACAAAATAATGTCAAGTTTCAGTACCAAGAATTTGAGAAAAGAAAATAGAGGCACGAAGGAAATTACTGGTTTCAGAAGTAGTAGCTTTGATCGGAGAGCTGCGAAGAGTATAATGTCCAGCAGTTTGTTGTTGTCTTGCAACTTCTCTTTGGAATGCATCAGCGGCAGTAGCCTCCTCATCTCTAAGCATTTGTTGTTGACTTCTCTTCTCAGCCCTTTGAAATACAATAAGCTCTTTGGAATGCTCTGCTTCCACTGCTTTAGCAGATGCTTCGTGAATGGGATCTCTAGTGAAATCAGATAGAGAGACAGTCATTTTCTTTCTTCTCTTCAAGGGTGTCTCTTGCTCTTTTTCTATCTTTTCTTGTTCTGCTTCCGTTTCTTCTATACGAACCTCAGGTATTTCTTCTTCAAGGTCGAATAAGAGCCTTCTCTTCTTCTTTTGTTGTTGTTTCCGCTTCAGAAGATTTAAAGCTTGAACCTTTTGGAGAGAATCTCCTTGAGAGGCACCCGTGCCACCTACACCGAAGGAAAAGTTATAAGTAAGGACAAGAGTATCATAAAGGAGGAGAAAAGAAAGAAACAGGAATACATACCTTTTTTCGAGGCAGCTCGAGTAACTCTAGGAGGAGTTGAGGCAGTAGGAATGGTCTTTGTGATGACAGATGCAAGAACTGTAGTAGCAGGAGCAGTGGACGAAGTAACAACTCCAGCCCCTTTCGATTTAGCTTGAGGTACGTCCAGTACCATTAATAGGTCTTGGGAAAGAATGGCCATGCGTACCTCCATATTGGCCATCCACCAGTTCTGACACATTTTCAATATGTTATTTTGAGGAATGAAAGGGAAGTACTCAAAGTCAATAAAGTCCTGGATAAATTTAGAAGTTACTTCTTTTAATCTGGATCTTCAAACCTTCAAGTCCCTGCTGGTAAGGCTTAAATTGGTCTGGCTGCAGAGAGGTATTGGGACCCCTTGTGAGAAGTCAAATTGCCTAGCAAATTGGGCAGGACAATAGGGCTCAGCAATGCATTTGTAAGCTTTGGGGTTCATAGTCCAAATGAATAACTTTCTAGGGATCAGAATAGAGGCCCATATGTTCTTGTGTTGGGGTGAAGAGCAGAACCTATCACTCAGAAAGGTCCTCAACTAGGATGGGCCAATGTTGGTAGGTTTGAAGGGACGAAAGCTGTGGAAAGAAAGGGAAGCTGGGAGTTAGTGAAAGAAAGAAAAGTAAAAAGCAAAGGTGGAAGGATAGAATGAAACATTGGCCAACCTCATGCCATGAGTAGTAGGGTTTGGCTCCAAAAACTTTAGGCATTTAGATTGTAGCTCAGTAAAATATGCAAAAACCCAAAGCTGAAGTATCCAAAATGGACCTCCTTGATTGGCATCCAAGGGTTTCTCACAAAAAAAGGGAGCAAGCTTTATATACATGACCTAGAACATATGGAGCTAAGGCCACCTTTCTTTGTAAGACGAGGGCTTTGGCAAGAGGGGCGAATTCAGGCATGATCCTTTGAGAAGAGGTGTAGAAAAGGAACTTGCAAAGCCAATATAATATAAAAGAAAAGAATTCCCTATCAGTCACAAGGCCCTCTCTTTTATTCTCAACCTTGACAAAGTCACTATAGGATGAGTTAAAAGAGAGGAGGGAAAAAAGGGGTTTTGAGGTCGGGATAATCTGGACCAATGGGGGTTCCAGTATGGGACAATCCTAATAGATGGCAGACATCAAGAATAGTAGGGGCCATCATCCTACATTTGAATTGAAAGAAATTAAAAGTAGAATTCCAAAAGCAAAGGGCAGCAGGTATTAAGAAAGGGTCCTCCAAAATGGTGAACCTGGATAATTGGAAGGCGTCGAAAAGGGAGAGCTCTTGAAGATCCAGAGTCCTATCAGGGACAACCCGATCATACCATTCTTGCCACTCTGGTCTCACCGTGGGTCAACAGCGATGGGGGCGGTTCATCCTCCAGCTTCCCCAGTCAAGACCACCTTCGTAAAGGAGAGAATGGTCTTCTAAACGTGGATATAGAGCTGGAAGCTCAGTAGGAATCTCCCTGAAGATGGGCCCAAGCACATACTCTTGCTGCTCATGACGACGAAGAATGAAGATGCGTCCGTCAATGGCGCTTTTCTCACCGGCCTTGTACTTCTCACACTCTGTGTCAATAATCCTTTTCAAGGTTACAGACGGACTCGCACGTTCCACGACCGGTATTTTCAAAGAAGAAGAAGCCATTGATAGAGAGTTTTCTCAGAAGACGAAGTCGGGAAAGAGAGTAGAGGAAAAAGGAAGGCCAGTAGAGATGAAGGGTTTGTGTGATAGGCAAATAGGTGAATTCAAAGTACGAAATAAAAGGGTTTTAAAACTTTTGTGTCTGAAAAATATACCCAGTCGTTTTGCACGGACGGAATTTACAAAGAAGTACTGAAGGTACGGATGCGAAAAGTTTCTTTCTATATTGATAGTTATGAAGGGAAACACATCTCAAATACTGATGTTAACTTCGAAATAAAATATTTGGCTTCGAAGCCAAATTTTGGCACCAAAATCAAATGATAAACGGCTTCGAAAGTAGGAAGTCGACTTCGAAGCACATTCTACGCCTCTCGGTGAAAGAATGCTTAGGTATTTGTTTACTTCAAAAGGATTAAGGATCTGTTTGTAGGTTTCTAAATGAGATTAAAATCCTTCGAAGAAAAATTTGAAATACTTTTCGGTTAGAAATTGTTTATTCTAAGTTTTAAAACGGTAGTTGGTTTGATATGATACAGAAGGAATCATTAGTGCAGTCCTTAGAAGAGGTTTCCATATTTTGGAAAATGTAGGCTGTTTGTTTGAAACAAAATTAGTTGATTCGAAATTACTTGATTGTATTAATCATATGTTGGGGAATTCTGTATGATCAAATCAAGTTTCGAAGGGCAAAATTGTTGAATTCGAAGCTTCGATTCTGAAAAGAAACCAACAAAAGTTGTCAATTATACTCTATAAGTTGGAAAACTTTAAATTGGGTTTTCAGTATTTCATTGGGCATGATTGAATCGAGATTCGAAGGGTGAAATTGTTGAATTAGAAGCCTTAAGTTTGTTTGTCTTTGACGAATGGGATAAAATCAGACTATGCCAAATAAAGAAAAGACATCTTGGCTTTATTAAGACAGAAGCAATTACATCAGAGGCCTTCTTTGGCTACATATTCAAGTTCATAAAAATAAGGAATAGAATAAATGACAAGGTCATGGAACTTGTTCCAACTATGGTCAATAAACTTCTATTCCTTCTTTATTCTGTCTTCAATCTTCTCCAAGCTAGGCTGTTGAAGTTGATATGCTCTTACTTGATAAAAAAGTTTTTCGGCCCTTATTTGAAACTCTGGTTCTTTCAAACTTTGTTCCATCTCATCCATGTCCAAGTCATCCCAGTATGCAGAGTCTTTATTCTTGAAATCATTATATTCATCGATGAGGTTCTCTGCTTCATACCGGGTATGAACTCGACGGGCTGAGATTTGATCCAAAGATCGAGTGGTGACCACAGAAATGTGATGCCAATGAAGAAGCAATGGGAGTTGGTCTAAGAACATCTGGAGCTCTGCTTGGGTGATAGGATTGAGAACATGACCTCGGGTCATAACATCAGAAGCCCATCGAAAGTTCTGGAGAGGAACATCGTCCTTGAGAACATTAAAGGGCAAGTGAGAAAAGGCCGCAAGCAAAAGTTGGGCCTGCTGTTGCTAATGTTTAGTAGGGGGAGATGGAGGGTGATAAGTGGGGAGAAACTGGTCCTCAAAGAGGTTAAGTCTCAGTTCCTCCATCCAATAAGGGTTTTGCGGAAGAGGAGGTGCAAGAGCTTCCATCTCGAAAGAAGGAGGAAATTGGGGATTGTTGATGATATCAAGCCAGTCAGAAGAACAAAGTTTTGCCTTTTGGGCTAAGAATGATGGGTTGTACCCTTGAGCCTCTTTTGGACGGTGAGTGGCTTGTACTATCTTCGTAGGCATGGAAGACGTGTACCATGCTACGAGTAATTTGTCTTCCAAACAGCGTTGACGGTCGATGGGTACGTATGGGTAAACCATCAAACTCCGAGCAGATGGAGGGAAAGTTAGAGGATCGATGAATTCGACAAAATGATGATTGATTTGCTCTCTTAATTTGGACTCCTCAAGTTTTGTCCAGCTTCTCCAACCAGAAGCTCCAGAAGAGGAAAAAGCTGCAGCCTCATCCTACGCAGAAAATTTTGGACTAGAGGAAGAGCTTCCAATATCCATGTTTGCAAAATTTTGGGTTAAAGAATTGTGGAAAATAAGTTCGTAATCCAAAGGTTGATAGTTGGCAAAAGCCTCCATGACTTGAATATATGAAGGTGGGTAAAGGTGGCTAATCAATGCATGAAAGTTTTTTCGAGGATGAATAGCATCATCAAATAACTCTTCGTATGCTTGATCAATGTAAGAAAAGATTGGCTTGGCCATAGAAGATGTATCAGTCTTTTCGAATACTAAGATAGTGGGAATGTTCAAGAGTTAGAAGAGAATTTAATGCAAATGATGAATGACGGTTGCATTTCTGGAAAAATGCACAGCCCATACACGTTCTAAGATGTGGATAAAACACATTGATCCATTAATATCACCAAGTATTGGGTATATTAGTGCGGGGGGTAATGTTGGCTACATATTTTGTATAAGCCAATTACAGTTCAACACGTGACAAGATAAGGGCAATACGGGAAGACAATTTGAATCTTCAATCATAATCACACACGTGGCAGTTAGTATTGGTTTTTGTAGATCTGCATAAGCACTGGATCAGCAAAGAGATGCAAGATGACGTGGCTTCAACGGTTACTCATATTTAAGTTCAAAATCAAGAGGGAAGCCTAACTGCAGATATGGCATAGTGGAGCTAACTATAAGGTAGCATGATCAGCGACCATGGAGGGATGGTTCGACGGTTAGAAATGCGGTTTGACGGTTGCCATTAAGAAGTATAAATAGCATAGAAGGCCCTAGAAAGTGCCCCCGGACTCAAATCCAAAAAACCAGTTTTATCTATTTTATTTCCTTTCCGGTTTTTACAGTTCTTGTTCTTTAAATTTATGTATTTCAAATTCCTGCACTGCACTTCGTTCATAGGAGTAGTTTCAAGTAGTTTGTTGTTGTAAACCTCTACGAGGCTGATTTGGATCTTTGTAAATCTTCCATTTTACTTAATGAAATGTTACAATTATTCTTCATATTAATTGTTGTTTGCTCAATTCTCCTAAACAAAGCCACCAGTAAAAGTCCTCTTCATTGAGGCTGAAAGAACTAAAACACAATCGTCTGATAATTGGTTGGCAGTTAATATTCTGTAAGGACTAATTGATCCTTGCTGGCACACTCAAAATTACCATAATAACCTTCGAAAGCCAAAAAGCCAACAAAAATTAAGGTTTTAAAAACAAAAATTTAGAAATAAAATGTTTTTGTAGCTTAAAGTGTTATTATTTTATTTTTGAATGACAAAATTGTACATTTAGTAATTAATTACTAATCTTTTGAAATTAAAAGTTTTGTCTCAAAAAATAAACTTCTTTAGGATCAGGTTATTTTATTCCTAAAAGTACATTTATTAGCGATATTTTCAAAATTTTGTCCCTAATAGCTCTTTTTTTTACTCTTTTAAACGACTTATTTGCGACTATTATTGCGACAGTTGAAATTAGTTCTTAAATATTTTTTATAATAAAATTTATACTTTTAAAGACAAAAAAAAAAAAAAAAAAAAAAACAACAACAACAACAGCAACAACAACAACAACAACAACAACATAATCTTTAAAACTATTGTATGTTGTGGTGATTCAATATTGATATGTTCAACAACAATTGTACAAATCATCTGTACTTACCTCATAGGCTGTATTCAATTTTTCAAAGCTAACTTTTCTTATATTCTTTGTAACTATTTTTGTGTTCATAATGTTTGGTCAACATTTTCTACTTATGGTGCTGGTCAGTGGTCCATATTTTCCACAAAATAGCTAGCTCTTGCTAATTGAAATGAATGTGAGATCTACACAAGTATAATAAAAAGATTATAAAAAAAAATTAAAGACCATGGTATTGTGATAGTGACGATTAAAAGCTCATTTGACAAACTAGTTAAAAGTTAATTTTTGATTTTTAATTTATTTTGTATTACATCATCTTTCATATTTTTTACTCATTAAAAAATAAAAAGGTCAAAAAAAATCAAAAAAATTAACTTTTAATTAACTTCTCAAAACACCATTAAGATTGATAGTAATGAATCGTGATGGAGGAATAGTGGGTATATGGGAGAAGCAGTACGGTGGGGAGGATAATGGGGTGAGAAAAAGTTGGTAGTTCCAAAATAAACAATGTTTGGGACCTTTTTTTTTTAAGGACTCCCATAATTTCTTTTGGATCTCAATTATTAATGTATGTGTATGACTCACTCATGTATGTATGAGGTCCACACCATTAATGATTGAGATCTAAAAAAAATTGTGAGTCTCAAAAAAAAGATCTCAATCAATGTTGGTTCCGAAATAGTGTGATGAACTATGAGGTGGTGGTTTCAAGTGATAAGATGGGTTGCAGTCTGGAGGTGGTGGAGGTTCTAGATGATAGTTTAAAAATAAAAAAGTAAATAAAAGAAAAAAATCCTACCAAAAAATGTATTATGATTTTAACGCTATGTTTAGTTGGGGGATTTGAGAAGTGATTTGGAAAAAGAAATTAAAAAGGTAGATGAAATGTGAATAAAATATATCTATATTAGTTTCAATGAGACTGTACTTACTACTTTGGGTCTAAATTAGCCTCTCTTCGTTGGTTTAAGCCACACTTATTACTCAATGAGACTGTACTTACTACTTTATTAGAATCACACTTATTACTCAATGAGACTCTACGTACTACTTTATCAAACTTGATTTATCAACCATTTAAACCACACTTACTAGTCAATGAGACTGTACTTACTATTTCATCAGACTTGACTTACCACTCATTTGAATCACACTTACTACTAAATGAGACTCTTCTTACTACTTTATTAGACTTGACTTACCACTCATTTGAATCACACTTACTACTCAATGAGACTCTGTTTACTACTTTATCAGACTTGACTTACGACTCATTTAAGCCACACTAACTACTCAATGAGACTGTACTTACTATTTTATCAACTTGACTTATCACTCATTTAAACAATACTTACTACTCAATATGACTCTACTTATTACTTTATTAGACTTGATTTATCAATCATTTAAACTAAACTTGAGACTACATTTACTATTTCATCAAACTTGATTTTTTTTCTTACCACTTGAATCTCATAATTTTTCTTTTAACTATGTGAAATGTTGTTCCAACAAAACATAAAAATTTATAAATTCAAAATATAATAGAAGTGAAAGTAAAAAAAGAGAGATTTACCTAAGAAGTTCCAAATCAACAACAATTCTATCTTAAAATCTTCGAAAGTTTTAGAAATGAACATCAAATTTTGTTTATGGAATTCTCAAATGAATTTGAAATTTTTCTATATTTTGTTAATCATATTTCTCATTAATTGCATTTATTGTGGTAGATGAAAAAGATACTAGGTTTCATTTATTGCCATCAAGTAGATAAACAAAAAAAATCACATTCCATAAAAATTATAATAAAATTTATAAATTTCATATTTATTTTTTACTTTTTTTTTTGTTTACATTCTATTTTATAAATTTTATATTTATTTTAGAGATTAGGTGGATTTTATTAATGTTTGAATGGTAAGTGTAGTTATGTGGAATAGTAAGTACTACCATATCAAGTATAAGTGTGTTTAGTTGTTGTAGTAAGTTGGAAACTGCTCATTTAAACCATACTTACTATTTTATCAGACTTACTTACCACTCATTTAAACCACACTTACTACTCAATGAGACTCTACTTATTACTCAACAATCTTATCTTCAAATCTTCAAATATTCAAAAAATTTTAAAATAAACATAAAATTTAGTTCATGGAATCCTCAAATAAATTTTAAATTTTCCTATATTTTATTAATTATATTTCTTCATTAATTGCATTTATTATTTTTAAGTGTGGTAAATGAAAAGGAAACCAGGTTTCATTTATTGCCATTAAGTAGATAAATAAATAAATAAATAAAATCAAATTTCATAAAAAGTAATAAATTATAATAAAATGTATAAAATTCACATTTATTTTGTATATTTTTTTTCTTAAATTCTATTTTATAAATTTTATATTTATTTTAGAGGTTTGAAAATTTATTATAACTTAATTTTTTAAGTTTACCTGTTACCTGAATAGCAAGTTACGTGTATTTTATTAATAACTGAATGGTAAGTATAGTTATTAAAAATAGTAAGTATAATCATATCAAATAATAAGTGTACTTAGTTATTGTTGTAAGTTAAAAATCACTTTTTGGTTTCAAAACCATTGAAAACTACCTTATTTTTTACGAAACTACCTAAATTTCTTAACATGGTTTTAATTGTTACCAATCAATGGCTAGATTTATTTTACTTTTAGATCTAGTGGTCCAAATTTATTTATGTATGGTACATAAAAACCACCTTCATGTATCATAGAAAAATCAACGTGCACATATACATATACATAGCCCAAGCATTTATTGCATGACCCTATATCGTGCTTATTCCTTAATTTATCAATTAACATTAAAAATTAATACCAAGCTTATTTTTGAAAAAATATGAGATACAGAACATGTGTTATTGTATTTATGAGAAACAACAAATTAACAATGTTACATAATGTTTTAAAATTATTAAATAATTATTCCTTCAAAATATTAATTCTTACATTTGATTAACTAAAAATCTGAAGGTGTTTGAAGTCAATATACTATTCTATTATAAATTCTTATGATTATATAAGAGTGCAGATAAAAGTGAAAGTTCTGGATTTTTGGTAAAGCGAAAGATTACAGATAAACACTTTTAGTTAATAGTTAATTAACTAAATAAAGGTGGAATGAGATTAAATGGTCATTATGTGGTGGCAGTGGTGGTGATGAGGATGACCATGGTAGTTGGGGTAGCAGTGGTGGTAGTGACGACAGTGATAGTGTGGTTATAGCGGTGAATATCGATGCTTATGTGTAAACAAATTATAAATTTAACTAACATAAAATAAATTTTCTATTATTTAAAATTGTCTGAACTTTTAACTTATATTCAAGAGTCATTTAAACTTATAGAAATTTCAAATGAGCTTGATTGGGCTAGTGGTGATTGTTGGGCTATGATACCTCTTGTGTTTATTTCTTCTAATTATGGAGGTTATATGCAGTTTATTTTTTTCCTAGTTTGGGCTAGAGGTGATTGTTGTTAGGTATGATGACTGTTGACTTTCTACCTATTATTTCAACTTTTGTTGTTTAGCCTTCGTTTGAGTAGCTCCATTTAGGAATTTTTTTTGATTTTTTTGTTTGTTTGTTTGGATGCGATAATTATGAGAGAAAAAATAAAATGATTATAATTTCGATATGATATTTTGTCTTATTGATAAAATTAGTTTATTTTATCTTTTTGTGTCAATTTAGCCACTTTAACCCTTCTCAAACAAGACCTAAATTTGATGTAATTACTCTTTTACCAATTTTAAATACTGAATTGAGTTATCAATTATCACCCAAACTAAGATTTGACTATAAAAATTGAACTGGAAACCATTGTTGAATTTTACCAACATTGTTTACTTGTTATGTGACCTCTCATATTGTATGATAAGTCCCCACCTTATACATACCTATAGAGTTTGTTGTACAGATATGCTAAATTCATATCGAAGAGCATTGTAGAAATCTCAATGTTACTTAGGCCAGGTTAACAATTTCACCATGGACAACATACTTGCATTTCAAAACCTGTCAAAATAGAAAACTTGGAGGTGAAAATGTGGACTAGCATGTAAATTCAAAATAGAAAATAGCCCACATTGCATAAAAGCAGCCCACATTGTAACGCCCCCAAAATTAATACACAATTACATCCACAAACATATATAATTGATAGCATAAATCAGAGTCTCAGTCCTTTCATTTAATATAATTAATGATTACAAGAGTTTGACAGAAGTAATTGCCCTATTGGCTTACACCTTTCCAAGCATTTAACTTGGTTATAACAAAAGTGAGCTTCGCTCATTACATTTTAAGCTCTTGGCTCTACAAAAATATACAATCAAAAGATGAAGCTCTTGCTTCTGAAAATTTCTCCAATGTTATTGCCTAGGTGGAGGCTTGCCATTATTACCTGAAATGTTATTCCCAAATAGGGTGAGCCACAGCCCAGTAGAAATTATCTAACACGATATATGAAACTTAGCAAAGATATAAGTACAAGTGCATAAACAATGTTTGAGTCAAACCTTTCATGATTATACTAATATTCATCAAATATCAATTTAAAACCTTAACCCATTCACTTCCAAGTCTTATTCTGGTCATGGTTCAATATCATTATTCCTTAACTATCAAACTAAGACTACAACTCAATTAATTTCAAATCAAACCACACATATGCATAAAACACTTCAAATCCCCATTTCACGGATATTTTGTCCGTGGGCAGCCATCAAACGGGACCCATATAAACGTAGGCTATACAAGCACTACAATCTCTATTTTATGGATATTTCGTCCGCGAGCTAGGTACGCATGTATAATTTTGGGACTTTTACCCAGGACACTCCGACCAACTTAATTATAGTGGAGTCCAACCCCTTTCTCCTCTCAAACAAACACACATACATATGCAATGTATTTAAAAGGATAATCAAACATGAAGCACATCCCCTTTTCACTTCCAAACAAACATACATATACAATGTATATAATCACGATCATATTCAATAACAACCATCAAAAGATTTGTTTCAATTTACCTAGTCCACATGCAATTTCTACAACAATCCAAAGTTATCCTCCACCGATAGCCTAATACAATTATCTCTAAATAGACATTCAATCTCAACAGATAATTTATTCAAAACTTCCAAAAGAGTAAATTTATACATAACCAATTCCACCATTTAGGTCAAGTCTCTCTTAATTTTGCCTTTACAATGCCAATTTCAATTTTTGTACAAAATAATAGTTTGACCAAATTAGGGCAATTTACCCATTTTCCCAAACATAGGCCAAGTGCCAAAATCATCAAATTACACATGGTACAACATCATTTTCAAGCCCCACAAACATTAATTTCACCTACACCCAAAACCCATCTTTGTATTCTAAGCCCAAACCCTAGGTTTGTTTAAAACATCCCCAAATCACTCTATTGTTACACAAGAGACAATATCTAAGCTAAATATCATATGAAAGTGTAAAAAGAATCCCTACCTCAAAAGAAGAAGATGAACCCAATAAGAGAGAAACTCCAAGAATGCCGAAACCCACTTCTATTCGGATCACAATGTAGATCTTGACAAGCTCTACCTTTTTCTCAAAGGCACTAGGGTGAAAAGGAGGATGGATCTAGATGAAATCTAAGAGAGAAGGTGAAATGTAGAGAGAGAAGCTCAAGAATAAGCTTTTTGGAGAGTTTTAGAGAGAGAGAGAGATATGAAAAAGTGGCTCAAAACTTCATCTTCTCAGATTGATATTCACGCAGTCCACTCGAGCGTGGAAAGCCCCGCTCTAGCGTCAAACACAGACTCCCACTTGAGCGTGAAACAGGACGCTCAAGCGTCCAATGCATTCTTCCAGCATCTGCAGACCTGCAAAAAAAATGCTGAGAGTTATAGATTCCCGCTCGAGCGCGAGAATGGCCGCTCGAGCGGAGGAGCAAAATTTGTAAAGCTCGTTCGAGCGTGAGAATGCCCGCTCAAGCGGAGAAACCAAAATCTGGGCAACACACTTTTTTTTTTTTAAAAACAACCAATCTGTTCCAAACGTACAATCACAACCCGATAACCAAACATAGAGGGGAGACAAGGGACACAAGATATGAACAACAATATGAAAGCATTAAACCTGAATCTAGAATACCATAAATAACAGGTCAGAACCGGAATCGCTATACACATTTCCCACCAGCCATGTAATATCTGAATCTAATTACTCTATACAAAGACAAAATTCAATAAAATCATTGCATAGCCTACAATAAAGACTAGGTATAGGAAGGATGCTTATCCACTTTGCACATGAATATCATTACATAGAATGTAATGCCAATGCAGTCAGTCATAAAGCTAAGCATAACTGAAGAAAATAATCCAAGCAATGATTTATCACTCAAACACGATACAAAAAAAAAAAAAAAAAAAAAAACAAAACAAAA
This sequence comes from Camellia sinensis, assembly GCF_055761805.1. NCBI lineage: Eukaryota > Viridiplantae > Streptophyta > Magnoliopsida > Ericales > Theaceae > Camellia > Camellia sinensis. The sequence goes on from NC_138969.1 coordinate 74,367,218, forward strand.
CAAAACAAACAAAACAAAACAAAACAAACAAACAAATAAACAAACAAACAAACAAACTCATCATAACAATATTTGTAAGATTTTAATTTAGCACCAATGAGAAGAGACCAATGAACAATTTGGAGGGAAGCAATATGTCAAGCAAACTAAGCTACATCCAGCACACATGTTCAAGGATCAACAAAGATAAAAACAGAGAATACATGAACTTTTAATTTAGGCCAATGTTAATATTATCAACTTCAAAAGAGATAACAACAGTATAAATTACCTCCAAAGCAAAGCCACAAGTTCTATTATATGAAGTTCCATAAATGCAAGTAACTTGACACAAAATTCATAATCACAAATTGAGAATAAACATTTTAAGGTGATGAAGAGCAAGAACAAAACCATTTGGCTTGTTTATGAGTATCAAATGATTTGATCTGGTTCAAAAGGAATTAAGTCATTCCTTGATTAGTTTGATCATAGAATAACTTGTAAAGAAGGATGCGAGCGGTTTGAGGCTCCTTAGAATCTTCAGGTGATGCCTTAAGCAAAGCTATTCTTGTTAAACAATCCAACATACGAATATACACAAAACAAAGCTATTCTTGTTAAAAAGGACACTATAAAAACAAATGGCATTATCCTAAATCAAGTAGACAACAATTTCCCAAAAATAAAAAATAAAAAATAATATTAAAAAAATCCAAGAGGAAAGCGACAAATAGGACAAACATAATCTACTTATAAGCAATATGCACTAGTGCCTCAATTATTTTGAGGCTATATCAAATGCACTAAATTGGTAGGTAATAAAGTGCCATGTATCGACACTACAAACAATACAACAAAACTAACTATTTACGACATCATGTTTACGGCATACATTAAATGCATGTCGTGATTAGTACATTCTACGACATTTTTTTTTTCAAGCCGTTAATGTTTTGTCAAAATAGCATACATGTGATGATCAGCTACGTCGTTGTCCCTTCGCTCATCGTTTTCATTGGGTTTGTTGTGTTCGGAGGATTTTTTTTTTTTAAATTTCAGTTCTTGTTTACTTCGATGTTGAGTTCACCTGTTTTGGAGGGTGCGGGTTCGGTCCAAAGTGCCAGGGATTGAACTGAGAAAATTCTGAACTGGAGGACCAGGGCTGCATGCGCGGGGCCTTGGGCCGCACGTGCGGGAGAGGGGCCGCACGTGCGGAAATCAGGGGATTTCTTTGCCGCACATGCGGGAGGACGCTCCGCACGTGCAGGCGTGGGTGCTGCACGTGCGGGACTCTATTGAGCCCGAAAATTAACTTTTTTTTTCTTTCCTTGGGCTGTGTGTATGTCATTGTTTGTATATCACTCTCTCTCTAAAAAGCCTTTTCTCTTCCTTCTCTCTACATTTCCTACACCAAACAAGATCAAAACTTTGATTTCCCTTGATCCATTAGAGTTTTTCCCTTTGTCCCTTCATCAAAGGTGAAGAGCTCCTCGAGAGCTACATTGTGTTCCGTGAAGATTGGGATTCATCACCGTTGATTTTTGGGGATTTCATCTCTTTTCTCTCCAAGAACTTGAGGTAGGGATTTTTCTTAGAGTTATAAATATATTTTTGCAAGTTTTGGGTAATTTCGAGATTTCCTCTTTTATTGTTTGGAAAATTGGTTTTTGGCTTTAGAAGTTAGTGGTTTTGTAAAAGGAATCCATCTTTTGTTTCTTTTTAAAGATTTTCTTGAATAGTTGAATCATATTGACTTAAGAATGATGTTTTTGGTGAGGTTTTACTAAGAAATGAAGAAATGTCTAGCTTTGGGTGAAAAACCTAGAAATTGGGGGTTTTGGAAAATGTTGAGAATCTATGAAATTTTCTTGTGTTAAATGAATGAGTGAGTGTAAATTTCATATTGTTGTTTGCAAATATGGCAACTTTCTTGATGTATGAGGATTTGGAGACCTTGTTCGAATTTATTGTTAAATGCATATACATATGTAGTTATGAAATGGCAAATTGTTGAGAACGCATGAAATGTGGAATTGTTGCTACACTTGGATATATATATATATATATATATATATATATAAACATATATATTCATACATGATAATTAATGAAATCGCATTGGAAAGGAAAAATGGGAATTTGTGATCGAATTTGATAAATTGTGTGGGAAATATTGTCAATGGAGGATTATTATTTTTCTCTGATATATAGATTGCGTTGGCATTTCTATTATTGCATAGTTACAAATTTTGAGTTAAGATTTGAAAAACATTTGCATTGGGAAAGAAATGTGGTGAAATGAAACTATCGAAATGTTTTGGGGTAAATACGTTGGTAAGTCCGGATAGGAGGTGTAGATGGAATTGATTAAGTTGGACTGAGTGTCCGGGGTGAAAGACTGAAAACATGCGCGGAGGAGGTACCATTTCCGTTCCGGTTAGCAACCGGTAAAGTAGGGTATTGGTGGTGCTAGTTATGCCTACTTGCAGACACCAACCTAGGGATTATCTGAGTCGTATTTACCACCCCCCTTGAATTAAATTGATAGTTTATGCATTGTTGAGATTTCAAGATATCATTGAGAATAAAGGATTTTCATGTCAAAAGCATAGCATGGCTTATGCATTCCTTTTTATGAGGCTTGTGTAAAATGTATATACTTTGTTAGGATTTCTCTACTGGGCTTTATGCTCACCCCTATGGGATTTTGGTGCAGGAAAAGATGTGGTGAATCCGCCAAACTAGGGTGTGGATGTGTGTATTGAGAGCACGAGGCTCTATTTTGTTGTGACCATATTTTTTTTTGTAAGCCAAGGGCTATATATGTATGGGTTCAAGAAACCATCTTTCGTATAATCGGGCTTAAGCCTTGGAACATGTAAGCCCCTTGAGGACATTTTATTTATTCTTCGATTTGATGTTCTATATGCTATAGATTCATGTATTTCATACCATTGAATGTATAATTCGCATGTGGGACTATTTTCTACAAGATTTGATGATCAATGTTATGATGATTTGGCAATTGCTATTATTCTATAATAAATGTTAGTTAATGTACCTAGATTATGTTGGAGAAATTTTGAGGGCGTTACAACTTGGTATCAGAGCTACCGGGTCTGAATACTTGGAGCTCGTAGGAAGTGGTTGTTATGCCACAGTGGGTTCATTTCGTGTTTTTAGGAGAGGTCTTGTATTTTTTAATTATGTGATAACATGTTTATGTGACTAGATGGGTATGGGGTTGGTCATTTTGGATGTTGTTTGCGCCTACTAAATTCTTTGAGGTCTTATTAAAAGGGTACTTGATCAATACTCATTCTACTAAGAATTATTGGTTTTCCGTGAGACAAATTACATCACAAAAGGATAATCCGTATGTGCTTACATGACTAAGTGCTTATGTGGAATGGAATTGAATTGTTTGTATGGTAGAAAATATATGAAATTGTTGTGGTCAAACGTGTGAGAGAAGTCGCAAGCACATTTGAGATTATGTGCTGAATTGTTTATCTTATTCCCTAATTAGGATGTCAGGAAGGGGTCAAACCCATGGTGGTAGAGGTGGAAGGCGTGATAGGGCTCACCGGGGTGTGCACGGAGTACTGGCCCATGAGCTTCCGGTGCAAGAGGAGGGGTTGGGCAAAGCTAATGTAGTCGAGCATGTGGGACAAGCAGAAATTCTAGGCACGCGGGTCAAGCCACAATGGGGGCCCTAGCCCGAAAAATGGCAGGAGCTTTGAGGGAATCAATGAACATTTTGAGGGTGGAGAACCAAGCTAGAGAGAACACCGTAGAGACAAGGGCGAGTTTCCTTACGAGGGAGTTTTTTGCGAGCCAAGCCAGATGAGTTCCATGGTGGCCCCGAGCCTAAGAAAGTGGATGAGTGGCTCGAGCAAACAGTGAAGACTTTTGAGATGCTTCACATTAAAGACAGTGAGCTAAGAGTGACTCTTGTGAGTTACTACCTCAAAGGAGATGCGGACCAATGGTGGAAGTACGCCAAGGGTAGAGTAAATTCGACGTACGAGGCATTTGTGATGGCTTTCCAAGATAAGTATTTACCTCCCACTGTTTGGGAGAGGTTGAGGCAAGAATTTCAAGACCTCAAACAACTCAATATGTCTGTGGCCGAGTTTTCTCTAGTTTGTTTGGGTTTACACCACAGTTGGTGGCAATGGAAGAGCGTCGTTCCATTGAATTTGAGAAAAAGTTGAGAACCAAGATCTTGTTCAAGGTTGCTGGAAATATGATCCGAAACTATGATCGTCTTGTGGAAGCGATGGCACACGTAGAGATTACCGTGGAGGCCGAAGAGGAGAGAATCCGGGGTTCAAGGTCCAGGGGTCAAGGGTCACAGGGGGACTATAAACCCAACAAGAAGAGCAGAAACACATTTTCATCCCAGTCCCAACCATAACAGTCTAGATCCACATTTCTTTTGCTTAGTGTGGGGCTGCAGAAGAGTGCACCGAGTGGTTTTTCATGTTTTAAGTATGGCCAACCAGGTCAAAAGGCCTTTGCGTGTCCACAGAAGGGAGGAGGACGGCAGATGTTGCCACCACCACCACTACTACCTAACCGATCCAAGAGTCAATCTCAGAGTAGAGGGCCAGGACTTACTTCCTATCAGTGTGGCCAGTGGGGGCACATGAAGAGAGCTTGCTCGTAGTTGGGAGACGTATCTGGCGCATTAGGGTCGAGGCAGACTCAGAGCCACCAGCAGGCTCACTTAGTCCAGACTTCGCGAGCTAATCAGGGAGCCGCTTCGGCTCAATCAGTGCAGCAGGCCTATGCTCCGAGAGATGAACAGGTTGATCAAAGGCTACAGGGACGCGTGTATGCTGTTACCGCACCAGAGTAGTTGCTAGGATTCTCAGTTGTGAGAGGTATTTTTGTTGTGCGCAATTCTTTGGCTAATGTGTTGATAGATACGGGTGCGTCTCATTCATTCATATCTGCTGCATTTGTGTCTACATTGGGGTTAGAGGTGGCACGATTAGCATCTCCGCTCAGATTAGAGTCACCAGTTGGGGGTACAGTTTATTTAGACCGAGGGTGTCGTGGTTGTGAGATAGAGGTTGTCGGGCGTCAACTCCCATTTGCTTTTGTGTTGCTAGACATGTCGAGTTTTGATGTCATCTTAGGCATGGATTGGTTATCTTCGTATCAAGCTGTGATTGATTGTTACTGTCAGAGTGTTACAGTGTGCACCTCGAGTGGAGATTGTTTTTATTTTCTAGGGGATCGGGTTGATAGGGTCTTGTCGCCAGTTGTTGACCCTCATAGTAGAAGCAAGCTTTGTGGCCTCCTTGCTACTCTCTTGGATAGTGAGAGTGACGGGACCCGTGTTGAGTTGCCAAGGGTAGTTTGTGAATACTAGGACGTATTTCCCGAGGATCTTACTAGTTTGCCACCCCACCGGGAGATTGAGTTCACCATTGACTTAGTGTCTGGCACTGCACCTATTTCCATGGCGCTGTATAGGTTTGCACCCGCCGAATTGCATGAGTTGAAGATTCAACTCAGAGAGCTTTTAGACAAGGGCTTCATTCGCCCTAGCACATTGCCTTAGGGAGCACCGGCTCTCTTTGCGAAAAAGAAGGATGGGTCATTGCGGTTGTGTATTGATTACCATAAGTTGAATCGGGTTACCATCAAGAACAAGTATCCTCTACCCAGAATAGATGACTTGTTTTACCAACTTAGAGGATCTTGTTGCTTTTCGAAGATAGATTTGAGATCGGGGTACCATCAGTTGAGAGTCCGGGAGGAGGACATCCAAAAAACGGCCTTTCGTACGCATTATGGCCACTACGAATTTCTTGTAATGCTTTTTGGGTTGACTAATGCACCGACTTCCTTTATGGATTTGATGAATCGAATTTTTTGAGAATACTTGGATCGTTTTGTGGTCGTCTTTGTGGATGGCATCTTAATTTACTCAACCTCTGAGGAGGATCACGAGGCTCATTTGTGGGTAGTGCTTGATTTGCTTAGCGAGCACCAGTTGTATGCCAAATTTAAGAAATGCGAGTTTTGGCTCACTGATGTGAAGTTTTTGGGTCATGTAGTGTCAAGAGAGGGGGTAACTGTAGACCATTCAAAGGCCCTGTTTGGTAAAACTTATAAGCAGCTTATTTCAGCTTTTAACTTAATTTAAGCTAAAAACATGTGTTTGGCTTAGCTTATTTCACCAACTTATAGCTTAAATAAAGCTAATTTTCAACTTATTTGGAAAGTGGGTCTAGGGATGCTTAAGTTTATAGCTTAAGTGCGCAGCTGCATATTGGGTGCTAAAATGACTTAAATGCTCCTCCTAATCTCCATTATTTACGAAAATGCCACTATATATACACCACATCTCAACACTGTTCACAAACCAAAGAGAGACGCAGGCAATTTCCGGCTGCTTGGCGATTTCCGGCGACGTGTCCCTCGCTCCGGCGATGAAACAGAGATCTCTCTCTACTCTCTCTCTCTCTCCCTCGCTCTTTATCTCTCTCTCTCTGCGCTACATCCATGGTGCCGGTCGATCTCAGGTTCGTCGCCATCGCGATCGTAAAGCTCTGTCTGTCTCTCTCTTCGGCATTGGTTCGTTGCCATCACGATCTGAACCAACGTCGTCATCGATCTGAACCATCGTGATCTGAACCGTCACTGGTCGTCACCGGTCGTCGCCCCTGTGCTTTTCAAACCCTAGAAAATAAATTGAAAAAAAAAGAAAAAAATCAATATTAATATTAATATTAATTAAAAAAGAAAAAATTACTTTTCAGAATTAATAAAAACAGAATTAATATTTAATATGAAAAAAATTAAAAAAAATTACTTTTCATAATTAATATTTAACACAATTTATTTCAATTAATATTTTCTTTTCATAATTAAAAAAATTACTTTTCAGAATTAATATTTACTAAAAACGAAATATTACTAAAAATAATTAAAATGAATAATAATAAAGAATAATAATATGAATAATAATAATAATAATAATAATAATAATAATAATAATAATAATAATAATAATAATAATTGATGGACAAAATGATACTAATTTTAATATTTAGCACAATTTATTTCAATTAATATTTACTTTTCATAATAATAAAGAAAAGAAATACAGAGAAAGAAGATACGAAAAAAATTAATAATTTTGATAATGAATATATGAAAGATAGTATGTAATGAAATCACAACATTAATATAAATTAGAACATGAATATTAATTTTAATGAATTAATAAATTAAAAAAATTAACAAAGAAAGAAGAGAAGAAAAAAAAATTAAAAAGAAAAGAAAATAAGGTGAAAAAGAAAAGAAAAGAAAATAAAATGAAAAAGAAAAAGGGAAAAATGTATTATAAATGAAATCACAAATTTTATATCTTATAAGGGCAAAAATGACAATTATACAGAAAAAAGCTATTTTACAGCTTATTTACCAAACACTACTCTGCTGCTTAAATCCATAATCCCACAGCTGCACCAAACAGATTACCAGCTTATGTTCACAGCTATAAGTTATAATCTATTAAGCTATAATCTATAATCACTTTCCCACAGCTCTACGAAACGAGGCCAAAGATAGACGCCGTACATGATTGGGGGTAACCTAAAAATGTTTTTGAGATCCGGAGTTTCTTGGGATTGGTGGGGTACTATCGACGTTTTGTAAGGGATTTCTCTAGACGAGCCGCTGCTTTGACTAGATTGACTAGAAAGGGTGTCAAATTTGTGTGAGTAAGGATTGTGGAAGGTCATTCCAAGAACTTAAGACTAGATTGACTACCGCACCAATATTAATAATTCCAGAAAGAGGCTTGGGTTACACTGTTTATTGCGATGCATCTCGGGATGGGCTTGGTTGTGTCTTGATGCAAGGAGGAAAGGTCGTGGCTTATGGTTCACGACAATTGAAAACTCACGAGAAGAATTACCTCACCCATGATTTGGAATTAGCGGCAGTGATTTTGCCTTAAAAATTTGGAGGCATTATTTATATGGCGAGAAGTTTGAGGTTTTCTCTGATCATAAGAGTCTGAAGTACTTATTTTCCCAAAAGGACTTAAATTTATGCCAATAGAGATGGATGGAATTTATGGAGGATTATGACTTCGAGTTATACTATCATTCGGGAAAGGCCAATGTGGTGGCCGATGCCTTGAGTTGGAAATCCGTGAGTAGTTTGGCAAGTGTGGCCATTCGAGAATGGGTTATGCTAGGTGACATCGGCAAGTTTGACTTGCACTTAGGTGAGTCCGGTGAGAGTGCAACCTTGTTTACTTTGAGTACTCAACCTACCTTGATTGGCAAAGTCATAGAGGCGCAACAAGGGGACTGTGAAGTGGAGTCAATCCGAGATAGAATCTCCAACGGGAAGGAAGAGAAGGGTTTGAACATTCACTCGGATCTGAGTGTACGTTATCTAGACTTTTGTTTGTTCCAGAATCTTGAAGAGAGGAGGTACTTCAGGAGTTCCATCACTCACGCCTTGTAGTACATCCAGAAGGCACCAAAATGTATCATGATCTTAGTCGTCAGTTTTGGTGAAGGGGCATGAAGCAGGATATCACTTTATTTGTATCGAAATGCCTTACTTGTCAACAAGTGAAGGCCGAACACCAGAGACCAGCGAGTTTGCTACAACCCTTACTGATAGCCGAATGGAAATGGGAGCACATTACCATGGATCTTGTAGTTGGGCTTCCTAGAACACAGCGAGGCAAGGATGCCATTTGGGTGATTGTTGATAAGTTAACTAAGTCTACACATTTCATTTCGATGCGTACCGACGACTTAGTTGAGTACTTGGCAGAGTTGTACATTAGAGAGATAATTCGACTTCATAGAGTTCCTATAACCATTGTATTGGACAGAGATCCTCGTTTTACTGCCCAGTTGTGGCAAAGCCTTCAAGAGGCGTTGGGAACTAGGTTGACTTTTAGCACCACTTACCACCATCAAACCGATGGACAGTCGGAGCATACTATTCAGATTTTGGAGGACATGCTTAGAGCTTGCGTCCTTCATTTTAAGGGGTCTTGGGAGAGGCACTTACTGTTGATTGAGTTTGCCTATAACAATAGTTACCAAGCTAGCATCGAGATGACACCATTTGAGGCCTTGTATGGCCGACCTTGTAGATTACCGGTTTGTTGGGCCGAGGTAGGTAATGCACCGTTGTTGGGCCTAGAGATTGTTAGAGAGACAACCGAGAAGGTTGCCCTCATTCGAAAGAGGTTAGCTACGGCTCAAAGCCGACAGAAAAGTTATGTCGATAAGAGGAGATGACCTTTATCTTTTGAAATTGGTGACCCTGTGTTCCTTAAGATCTCACCAAGATGGGGTTTGATGAGATTCGGTAAGAGTAGTAAGTTGTCTCCGAGGTTTATTGGGCCTTTCGAAATATTGGAGCGAATTGGGGAAGTAGCGTATCGGTTAGCCTTACCTCCACAACTTTCAGGGGTTCACAATGTGTTTCATGTGTCTATGCTTAGGAAGTATGAGCCCGACCCTTCTCATGTGTTTGAATGGGTTGATTTTGAGGTAGATGAGGATGTCTCTTACGAAGAGCGACTGGTTCAAATACTAGATACCCGGGAGCAAGTGCTACGGGGCAAAACTATATTGTTGGTAAATGTGTTGTGGAGACACCATGGGGTTGAGGAAGCAACTTGGGAATGGGAAATGGAGGCCTGCTCCAAGTATCCAGATTTATTTGAACATGCTTAAGTTGTTTTTCATTAGTATTATTCCCTAGCGTTGAAGGGAAAATGTATTGAAATTGTTAAGTACGTGTTGTTATGTACATTATTGTTTCAAGCATGAAGTAGTTGTGAGTTATTACTAAATTTATTAAAAAGCTCCATGCATATGTTTATCTTGGATGGTCAATGTTAGTGTGGTAATCATGATGAGAATAGTAAATGTGGGTTGAGAATTTATTTTGCGGTTTGAATTATAATAGCATGGTTGTGATTGCTAGAAACTTTTCTTTTTGAGTAGTTGATTTAATTGCGGGGATGAAATTTTCTATGGTGGGGAGGTTGTGATGACCGGCTACGTCGTGCGTCCCTTCACTCATCATTCTCATTGGGTTTGTTGTGTTCGGAGGATTTTTTTTTTAATTTTAAATTTTAGTTCTTGTTTACTCCAGTGTTGAGTTTCACTTGTTTCAGAGGGTGCGGGTTCGGTCCGGAGTGCCAGGGATTGAGCCGAGGAAATTCTGAACTAGAGGACCAGGGCTATACGTGCAGGGCCTTGGGCCGCACGTGCGGAAATCAGGGGATTTCTGGGCTGCACACTACATTATATGCAGGTGCGGCTGGAGGTACGGGGAAGGATCACCACGCGTGCTTGGGTGTTTACTGCACGTGTGGGAGGATGCTCCGCACGTGCGGGTGTGGGTGCCACACGTGCGAGACTCTACTGACTCCAAAAATTAGCTTTTTCTTCTTTCCTTGGGCTGTGTGTATGTCATTGTTTGTATATCACTGTCTTTGTAAAAAGCCCTTTCTTCTCATTCTCTCTACATTTCCTACACCAAACAAGATCAAAACTTTGATTTCCCTTGATCCATTAGAGTTTTTCTCTTTGTCCCTTTATCAAAGTTGAAGAGCTCCTCGAGAGCTACATTGTGTGCGGTGAAGATCGGGATTTATCACCATTGATTTTTGGGGATTTTATCTCTTTTCTCTCCAAGAACTTGAGGTAAGGATTTTTCTTAGAGTTATATATATATTTTTGCAAGTTTGGGTAATTTCAAGATTTCCTCTTTTATTGTTTTGAAAATTGGTTTTTGGCTCTAGAAGTTAGTGGTTTTGTAAAAGGAATCCATATTTTGTTTCCTTTTAAAGATTTTCTTGAATAGTTGAATCACATTGACTTAAGAATGATGTTTTTGGTGAGGTTTTACTAAGAAATGAAGAAATGTCTAGTTTTGGGTGAAAAACCTAGAAATTTGGGGTTTTGGAAAATGTTGAGAATCTATGAAATTTTCTTGTGTTAAATGATGGAGTGAGTGGAAATTTCATATTGTTGTTTGCAAATATGAAAACTTTCTTGATGTATGAGGATTTGGAGACCTTGTTTGAATTTATTGTTAAATGCATATACATATGTAGTTATGAAATGGCAAATTGTTGAGAACGCATGAAATGTGGAATTGTTGCTACACTTGGATATATATAGATATATATATAAACATATATATTCATACATGATAATTAATGAAATCGCATTGGAAAGGAAAAATGGGAATTTATGATCGAATTTGATAAATTTGTGTGGGAAATATTATCAATGGAGGATTACTATTTTGCCTTGATATATAGATTGCATTGGCATTTCTATTATTGCATAGTTACAAATTTTGAGTTGAGATTTGAAAAACATTTGCATTGGGAAAGAAATGTGGTGAAATGAAACTATCGAAATGTTTTGGGATAAATATGTTGGTAAGTTCGGATAGGAGGTGTAAATGGAATTGATTAAGTTGGCCTGAGTGTCTAGGGTGAAAGACTGAAAACAGGCGTGGATGAGGTATCACTTTCTTTCCGGTTAGCAAACGGTAAAGTAGGGTATTGGTAGTGCTAGTTATGTCTACTTGCAGACACCAACTAAAGGATTACCTGAGTAGTATTTACCATCCCCTTGAATTAAATTGATAGTTTATGCATTTTTGAGATTTCAAGATATCATTGAGAATAAAGGATTTTCATGTCAAAAGCATAGCATGGCTTATGCATTCCTTTTTATGAGGTTTGTGTAAAATGTATATACTTTGTTAAGGATTTCTCTACTGGGCTTTATGCTCACCCCTATGAGATTTTGATGTAAGAAAAGATGTGGTGAATCCGCCAAACTAGGGCGTGGATATATGTATTGAGAGCACGAGGCTATATTTTGTTGTGACCATATTTTTTTTTAATAAGCCAAAAGCTATATATGTATGGGTTCAAGAAACCATCTTTTGTGTAACAGGGCTTAAGCTTTAGAACTTATAAACCCCTTGAGAGCATTTTATTTATTGTTCGATTTGACATTCTATATGCTATAGATTCATGTATTTCATACCACTGAATGTATAATTCACATGTGGGACTATTTTGTACAAGCTTTAGTGATCAATGTGATGATGATTTAGGAATTGCTATTATTCTATAATAAATGTTAGTTAATGTACCTAGACTATGTTGGAGAAATTTTGGGGCTGTTACAATACATGCCATGTAAGTTGTTAATTCATATATTTATGGCATGCAAAAATATGCCGTAAAAAATGCATGTTTTTACGACTTACAACAATATGTTGTAAAATATTTGTACTTAAGACGACATACATTTTATGTTATAAAATATAATAACTTTACATGATATGCTAATGAATGTCATGAAAACTTGTACAAAAAAAATAAATAAATACAATTTGATTTTTTTGTGGCATGCAAAAGTATGCCGTAAAAAATGTATATTTTCATGGCATACAAAAATATGTTATAAAATATTTGCACTTAAGACAACATACATTTCATGTCGTAAAATATTAAATTTTATATGTTTTTGAATTAAGTGATATTTTTAGAAAATTAAAAACTAATTTTCCTTCTAAAGTATATGTAAATTATTTGAATTTAAAAAGTAAAAAAAAAAATATTTAAAAAGTTATGCCATACTCCCTTTCATTCTAGATCCATACTTATTTTTGTACCAAACCGTCTCATTCTCTAGAGAAATTATATTTTAATAATAAATAATAATAAAAAAATTCTTAACGTTCTTAGATATTTATAAATTTCTAATAGATATGACAATTTTTTATTTTTTATTCCAATAAACTAGATATTCTAGTTATAATCTAGATTTTTTTAATACAAAAATAATTTATAAACTTATACTTAAATCTTTTTTCCTAAAATTTTGTACTCCAAGTTTTATTTATTTATTAATATTGTTAAAATTAGACATTCTTTGCATCTCAAATTTGTTTTTATTAATATTGCCATTTATTTTTTTTAACAGATTTATTAGCAATCTGATTTAAAATAGCAGTTTTTTTTTTTTTTTTTTTTGAACAGATTTATTAGCAATCTGATTTATTTTCTTTTTGAATATACGTCTCTCTCTCTCTCTCTCTCTCTCTCCTCCTCTCTCCTTTCTCTCCATCGACATCTCACACAAACACACGAGCACCACCAGCCACTGCCAATCGATTGATTCCGAGCTTGGCATTTGAGTCTAATTCCGAGCCTTGGATTTATTCGGTGAGAGCCTTGATCCCTTATTCGATTAATTCAGTTTCTCCTCTCTCATCTCTCTTTGATTTTGATTTGATTTCTAGAGTTTTGATTTTGATTTCTTGGGTTTTGATTTTGATTTTGATTTGATTTCTAGAATTTTGATTTCTAGGGTTTTTATTTTGATTTGATTTCTAGAGTTTAGATTTTGATTTCTAGGGTTTTGATTTTGATTTTATTTCTATTCAATTAACCTAAATTTTTCTCCCTTGCAGTTTCATTTCAACTTTATGATCTCAAGCAGCAAGGATTCATAGAGAGACAGGAGCTAATGAGGTATTTTGAATTGTGTTGTGTTTATGGCTCTTCAATGAAAATTTCTATTGATTTGGTTATGTAACATGTTTTGATGGTTTGAATGTCTCTGTTCTTACAGAAATTGTTTCCAATTGCTAGTTGAATTTTGCTTTGTTCTGAATTTTGATGGAGATATTAGTTGCTTAGTTAGTATTATTAAATTTAACTGCTATGCTTGATAACTGATTCACTGTATGCTGTATTACTTGTACGACTATGTAATATTGAAGTTCACACTATTTCATGGGTTTTAAGAATCCTATGAGCCCTTGCCTGTGCTTGAAGATCAACCTGATAGGACACCACAGAAAATATATACATATATTTAGAAGTAAATGTATATATTCACCACCTGAATACGTAGAAGTAAATGGAACAACAAAAATCAATTTAAGTAATAATATCAAATATGTAAGGCTTCTAAACAGAAAGGACCATGGCCGTAAGTGTGTGATTCATGATTAGATTCATATGTTTTGATACAAGTTTCAACCAAAAAGATGTTTCACCCCTCTATCAAGAAATAGAGAGATCAATTAATTATATTAATGAACATAATTATATATACATGTATATATAATTTAGTTATATTGATATTCATTTTATTTTAAACATTGTGTGTATTTTTATATGTATATATACATGTATGAGAATATATTATTTTTTCATAAATTATATTACATTATATTAAACAAAGTGCTCTTATGATTCATGATTCACTATTGTAGCATAACAATTCACAGTTCGGTTCGCTATTTGACAATAATGGAAATGACAGATAGATTGGGAGAAAAAAAATTGTTGAGACTCACTAAAATGAAAATTTATATCGTGTCAACAACTCAAGCCAATTTATCCCAGTTGGATAGCTGATACAAATCTAATCAACAGATCTACGGCATTCAAGTAGGCTAAATAAAGAAAGAAACACACCATCCACGGGTCAAATGTTTCATTTCAACAGTCTAAGAGGTACACTTGCAGAAATAAAAATCACCATATGGAGAGAATAATCATAGAAATAATAAACCTCTAAGAAGGAAGGTTAAACTAAGAAGAAAAAGAAATGGCAATCATAATTATGTCTAGTTGGACATGCACGCATTATGTATTGAGTGTACCTCATAACTTTGCATAAAACTCTCATTTTATGTCTAAAATACTCGACATTAGTTTATAAACACAATTTTACTCTAAATAAATAAAGTACTTAAGAAATATGAAATCAAGCCATATTTTGGTATCCTCTTGGACATGACAATTAGATGATATGACACACTTAAACACAAACCTGTACACAACACTCGTACCCAAGTCCAGGAATCCATATATGATATACCACACAAGAACTTGGCACCTTTTGAATTGTAACACAATTTAAATTGAGGCTATACCAGTAACTGGTTGCTGGAGATAGTCAAACTTGGGTTTTAATCACTTGATTTGCAAGATATCACCTATTGCTTGGTGCAATGGCAAAAAGTTTGCGCTGTCAAGTGTAGTACACAGGTTCAAGCCTGCGAGTAACTATGTCGTCCAATTAAAGGTAAAGGTTAGGAACACTAAGTAACATAGATAATTGCATCAATATAAATTTCACTGTACACATAGCAATAGCAATGGCAACAGTCACTATGTTAACTGAATCATTTCTGATTATATAGTTCTTCACGATCAAATGCACAATCTATGAAATTGAAAACTAAACTTTGAGAAAGTACTCATTTAATCTGTCATGACCTTATCTTGCCTCTTTCATAATATATTCAAAAAATATAAATAAAAAAAAATTGCTTACTAAAAAGAAAAAAAAAATACAAAAAACAAAAAAACTCAATTTTCAGAAAATTGAATTCAAAAAATTAAAATCAAACACACTGATTAAAATTTTAAATTTTGAATTTAAGAAGGAAAATAAAAGGGGAAAAAATTATTTATATGTATTCATTCCATTTATGATTAAAAAAGATCTTTAAAATTTAATGCTTCCATAATTTAGTACCTTGTTTTAAGGGAAAAATATCTGTTAGTGTTGTCTTCAAACCTTAATTACAAAATCAAGAAAAATATTATGATTTTGCATATTAATATTTATAAAGAATATCATTCACTTGAAAATACTTTTTTACTCATACACTGAGAAGAAGTAATTTCTCCTCGTTTTAATCACCTCTACCAATGATATGAGTGTCTAAAATGGGTGTAAAGGTGGTGTGTGCTTATCTTTATTCACATTAGATTGATTTGGCTTTTCTAGATCCACGTTTTCTATTATTTTTATTGCGATTGGTTGTGAACTTGTAATGGCTAGCGTATTGCAAAATTAAAAAGGAAAATATATATATATATATATATATATATATCACTTTTGCATTCATTCTAGATTATTCTTGTAACCAAGCACTTTCATTTATGTTTTGAAGAAATGGATGCGCAATTTCGTTGGCTTTGATTGAGGGATCCAACTTTGGCCAAACATCTTTGCTGAAAAAAGAAAAAACCAAAGAAATGGTGAGTCATTACATACATGAAGATGTGATGGTTGAGATTCTTGTAAAATTACCAGTCAAATCTTTGTTGCGATTTAAGTGTGTCTCCAAATCTTGGTCCTCTCTCATTACAAATCCCAGTTTCATAGCCAAGCATCTCACTAACAGTAACAAGAAGGAAAATGGTTGCCTCTTCGTTCATAGCATTGAACCCAAAGATGCAAATAACTTTCCTAGAAAATATACCTTTGCTGTGTGTCGTGACAAATCCCTCACAGTTCCAGTATTTGAATATCTTGGTCTAAAGTTGAATGCAAAAGTGCGTGTTATGGGTCCTTGTAACGGGATTTTTTGCCTTTTAACCAATTGGGATTCTGTAGCTCTATGGAACCCAGCGAACAGAGAATCCAGAGCTCTTCCGACACAAACATTCCCCAACTCCATTCCTCCAAGAATGGAACTCGAGAGAAATGCTTTTGGGTTTGGGATGGATCCTTTCACTGGTGATTATAAAGTGGTTTCAATTAGGATGTACAACCGGGGTTCCAGCCTTGATGATGATATTCATCCATCAAGTTACCCTAAACACATTGCTATATATTCATTGCGTGATGATTCTTGGAGAGATTTCGAGGGTTTTTTTTCCAGAATGTAGTGTTTCTCCCATTTCTAAGTTCTACACTTACATGGATGGAGTTTACTACTGGAGTGCATGTAACAAAAATCATGATGCTACGAAACTCTCATTTCATATGGGCTACGAGGTGTTTCAAAATATATTGGAGCAGGATGAACCGGTGCCGTTCAAAGGGATACCAGAGCTAGGTTGTCCTCACCCAGGAACTAATTTTGTCGGACATTATTTTGGAGTCTACAATGGCTCTCTTGCTTGGATACAATCTTATCCAACACATTACGTGGCACCAAACGTTTTCAACATTTGGGTATTGAAAGAAGAACGTTGGACAAGAGAATTAATAGCTGGACCTTTTGAAGGAGCAATTCCGCTTGGCTTTTGGAAGAAAGGTGAGTTCCTCATCCAAGTTGAGGATGGGCATTTGTACTTGGTAGACCCTATTACCCTTGAGATGAAGGATCTTCGAACTGTGGCTTCTCAGGCTATTGTTTACCATGAGAGCCTGGTTTCAGTTCAGAGAAGAGACGAAGAATTTGATCATTCATATATTACACTACGTCTTAATTTCGATTCTTTTTACTGAGATGTATTTGGATTTTCAAATTAGGATGTATTTGAATTTTAAAACTACTCATTTGAGAACTTTCTTTTTGAATAATTTCTTTTGTTTTCAACATCAAGCATGTTTCAGTTTTGATAATTTTGGTTTCACTAAAATTTTCTTTTTATATCAATTTAGGTTTGCTTGCTTGAATCAAAATAGAGTTGAATTATGAAAAAAAAAAAATTATAACCAAACATCACATAACGTAACACTATAATAAATCAAATCAAAGACCACAAACATATTAAACCAAAGGTATATATGTTACACACTCCAAACAATTTTCCTTTAAAATGTTTAAATTTAAGGGTTTATTTTTTTATTTCTTTAGATAGGGTAAATTTAAGTTACTATAAAACAAATATATATATATATATTCTTTATCAAAATTTAAGTTAATAATGTTTTAAAATGAATGCGCCCAACTGATCTCGAACTCATCATTCTACACAATTTAAAGATTAAATGAGTTTAAAATCAATCCAATTATATTTATTTTAAATTTTAAAAAAAGGGAATAATACCTTAGTGGAAGGCGGAATCAAAATTAGGGAGATGACAGTCAAATATTTTAAATAGCCTTTATTTGGAATGTCGGTTAACTTTTTGATTTTTTTAATCTGGTGTTAAAAAGCCTTGTTTAGAATAAGCTTTTTGGTTTTTATGATTTTTCTGAGAAAAAAAATGAAATGATTATGGTTTAGATATAACATTTTGTTTTATTAGGTTAAAAAGTCAATTTTGGCTTGTTGTAACTAAAATAACCCAAACACAATCCAAACCTAAACCTTCATGCCAAATATAACCTTAGTAATAAAAGTAGTAAAGGTCCAGGGATTTTTTTTTTTTGAGTTAAGGTACCTCACGGTTTTAATTATATTGGAGTCTTGTTTGGGAAGTATGCTATTTTTGTTCGCTATTTGATTTTTTAATTATTTTAGCCTTAATAATTATTTTTGGAAAGATAGTTGATCTTTTTTTAATAGTTGATTTGATAGTTATGAGAGAAAAAATAAAATGATTATGGATTAGATATGATATTTTGTCTTATTCACTATTTTAACATATTTTGTCATTTAGTAAGCTATTTTAAGGGTAATTTTATTTCCAATTACTCTCGGTACACAAACTTAACAAACACATTCTCAATACAAATATTATAAAAATATAAATTCTCAGTACACATCTCTATATTCCAATATTATCTTCATTTTCATTTTTAAAACCTTAAGGCTATGTTTGGTTTCGATTTTTGAATCATTTTTTTTTTTGAAATTTTTCTGAAGAAAAAATAATTAATTTGATAAAAATAAATACCAAAAAATATTTTTAATTTTTTTTTGCCCCTAAAAAGATAAAATCATATTAAAATAAGAAGTTGTATTTATTTATTTTAAAATATATTCTAAAATTGAACTAAACAGAGCTTAATTTTTATTTATTTATTTATTTATTTATTTCCATTCTTCTAGTTCTCCTTTACTGTTGTTGCCGCCAGTCAACCTTTAGTGATTTGCGGTGGTAGATTTGTGAGTGTATGGTTAATAATGGAAAATGATCACAGGCAGAGAGGGAAAGAAGTGATGGGAGAGGATGGCGGATGAGAGTGGTGGCACTGGCGATAGAGGATGATTGTAGTGTTTTAGAATTAGGGTTTGAATAGAAGAAGAAGAGGGTATTATGGTATTTTTATTCTAGGACAAAATTGTATTAATGAAAATTTTCATTAAATGTGTGAATTGTGAAGAATTAGGGTGTGGAAATAGAATTACTCCTATTTTAGGCCAACTCTCTTCTAAAAAAAAATACCAACTTTACCTTTTAATGATACGTATTTGGTCTCTCACTTCTTCTCTTTTAGATGTACTTTCTCTTTTTTTGTTTTTGTTTTATTTATTTATTTATTTATTTTTTCTCCCTTGAAGAAATTCGAAGACAACGATGCACCTCTGAAGTACCAGTGCATAACCATAATGATCGACGTCACAGGCATCATCGGTAGCAACTTCGCCAAGATTCTTCTTCTCTCCAACACCCCCAGTGGCCCTTAGAAAGTCTACGGTGTCTCTCACTGCCCTCGTCCGCTGTGGAACACCGACCACCCCCATTGAATACATCTAGTGCAATATCTCCAACTTCGACGACACCCAAACCAAGCTCTTAACCCTCAATGACGTCACTTACCTTTTCTACGTCACTTGGACCAATCGATCTTCCAAGAATTATAAAGCCAATGGATCTATGTTTCGAAACGTTCTCAATTCAGTGATCTCAAACACCCCAAATCTCTAACACATCTGTCTTCAAATGGGTCAAAATATTACATCAGTCCGTTCAATCTCGTCAGAGAAAAATCTCAATCTAATGATCCTTCCTTTATTGAAGATCTTCCTCGAGATTGAACGGAAGGATTGATGTAGTCTGTTCATTTATGTTGTGTTTGATTGGGGGATTTGGAAAGAGATTTGGAAAGGAAAGGGAAAAAGTATATGATATTAGGTGAAATGTAGATACATTTTATATATTTTATTTATGTTTTATTTTCTTTTTCCCTTTCCAATTCCCTTCCCAAACCTCCTAACCAAATATAGCACTAGAGAAATTTCAAAATTGCTCAGAGAAAAATTTGAATTTTCAATTTTGTGAGAGAATTTTTAGAATTGCTTAGAAAACTTTTTGAATTTTCAATTTCTGAGAGAAATTTCTCAATTTTCACTCAGAGAAATTTATGAAATTTCAAAAAAATTTACCTAGGGCCAAGGGGTTTGGTTTTATTTTATGCTTGAGTGCCTCATATCTTTCTTTCTTTCTTTCTTTGCTCTCTTCACAACCCCTCAATGTCTCTTTCTTCCTTTGTCTCCATCATTCAGTGAAATTTCTCTAACTAAAAGCCAAAAAAATTTCATTGATGGTAGATAGTCAACTCAGTAAAATTTTGTCAATTTTTTTTTAGAATTTTATATTCATCATTAATTTTATTTGATAGATCTCAATAAGAACATTTTAAAAATATAAATTTTATTAAAAACGAATATATAATCAAAAGTTATAGAATTTTTAATTTTTAAAATTTTTCAAAAGGTGAAAGGCATTGAATACTGAAACAATGTGTATCGTTTAGTGCTAAAATTGAATAAGGGTATTTTCGTCTGAAAATTGCTCCTCGCATTTCCTAGAAGAGTGATTCTACTTACACCACCAATCTAACTCCTTACACCCTCAAATTTTAGTTTATTTTTTTAATTTATACAATTCGTTTATTACCCTCATCTCTAACATTTCTCCTCCTCCTTCTCTTTACACTCAAAACCTCAAAAAAAACCCTAACCCTAGTTGTCCCTATCACATCCATCAGCCCACTATCGGCGTTGCCACTCCGCCACTACTCCACCACCTTTCCTCATTCTCATTCTCTTTCTCTTTCTCTCACTGCATATATACACATCTATAGCTTCTCTCTCTTACTGCACCTGTTGCAAACTAGCAACAATCACCAATGGGTTACGAAAACAATTTGCAAGTCTTCTCTCTCTCTCTCTCTATCTCTCTTTCTCTCTAATTCTCTCTTATTTGTAGAAAATCAGCGGTAATGCTCTACTTCGGAGCACCATCTCCATCGCTGCCTGGCACATGTGCCAGTTCTCCGTCCACAACAATCCGACGACTCTGTTCACTGGATTCACAATCCTTCTACACGCTTCAAACAAAAGAGACTGAAACAGAGCTGTATATAGAGATCACAAAATCCTTATCATCAGAATCAAAACGATATACAAATACTTATATATATATATATATATATATAGAGAGAGAGAGAGAGAGAGAAGAAATTACCAGGTCATTGGATTCGAATGCGAAGTCGAAGAGGATTGTCTGTGAGATGAGACAGAGGAAGAAATTACTAGGGTTAGGGTTTGGGTTTTTAAGGTTTTGGGTGTAAAGAGAAGGAGAGAGAGTAAGGTTAGAGATTAGGGTAATAAAAGAATTGTATAAATTATAAATATATAAGATAAAAAAAATAAAATTTGAGGGTGTAAGAAGCTAGATTGGTGGTGTAATGAGAATTATTCTTTCTAGAAACCTTAGCTACTACTATAATATTTGTTTTATTTTATCTTGTAAAATTTTAATATGAAAATCTTAAACTAAAAATCCCCAAAAAAATACAAATTCATAAAAATATTTACAAATTTAATTATTAATATTTATAAAAACAAATTACTAATTTGTAATTTGTAATTACTTTTTAAAATATCCACTAATGTAATATTTTCCTTTTAAAAATAACAGCAATCCAACTGGACCGGCTTAACGAGTGAGCCTCCAGGCCATGCCGACCCCTCACATGATGGCCTAATTTAAGTTTAAAATCAATTCAATCAAGGGGAAAGCTGACTGAACCCATGATAGGTTTCGCCTATAAAACTTTCTCATTTTAAAAAATTATATAAAAATAAAAATAAAAATAAACAGAAAGATAAAAGAAGAAACGAAAAAGAGAGAGAGATGAGGAAAAAATTGATCCGAGTGTGGGATAGAAAAAGAGACCCCCATTCTCGAAACGAGGAAGATGAAAAACAGAGGTGTCATTTGGCATGAGAGTTGGGTTGATTTTTTGGCTAAATTAATTATTAAAAAATAAAATAGATTACAAATTTAATAAAATAAAATATTACATTTAAATCATAATTATTTTATTATTTCTCTTACAAAAGTCAAAATAAATTAATCCAAACAAAATTTTTAACCGAAACTAAAATAACTAAAAAGTTAAAAATCCAATCTAACTTCCTAAACTAAACTAGAATGTCAAAGTGAATTCTCACACGGCATTTGGAATCATTTCAATTTCAACAACCTCTTACTCTTCAATAATTTCACTTATCTAAACGAGTAATATTCAGTTTCTTTGATTTAGTGTTTAGGATTTATTTTTCAAAAAATTAAATTTTTTTTTATTTTTCATATTTATTTGTTTTCATTTAATTTTTTAATATTTTCAATAAATTTTTTAATTCTTAGATACACCTAACATAAATATACTTAAAAAGTATAATATTTGTGAAAAAAATCTTTAGAAAATTCACTAAATAGCAAACATAAAAAAAAAATGAGAGAGTATATTTTTCGTATATTTGTGTATTTATTGATTTTTTAAAATATTTTTTTTATAAATATTTTACTTTTTGATACATCTAAATAAGGTACATCTAAAAAAGTAAAAAAATTGCTTAAAATTTTAAAAATATTCACTAAAATTAAAAAAAAACAACAACAAAAACAAAAAACTTAATTTTTAGAAAATTGAATCAAAAAAATTGAAACAAAAAATAGTGATTATGTTTCATGAAA
Source organism: Camellia sinensis (assembly GCF_055761805.1). NCBI lineage: Eukaryota > Viridiplantae > Streptophyta > Magnoliopsida > Ericales > Theaceae > Camellia > Camellia sinensis. The sequence goes on from NC_138969.1 coordinate 74,389,879, forward strand.
CAAATATGACAAATTTTATGAACATTCTCCATTCTTGAATTAATTTGTAGTTTATTGTATGTTATGTAATCATATACACCCAGTTACAAATTAAGATTTTAAAATTAAAACATACTTTATATTAATGTAATTCTCTTTTCTTATTTTATTACCTACTATACTAAATTATTTCTTAAAATTTCATGAAAATTTTTATGATATTTTGTTTCGTGAATCCTAATATTACTCATTGAAGTACTTAAAAATTATAGGGAAAATTACAAAAAAAAAAAAAGAAGAAGAAGAAAGAAAACTCCAGAGTTTGAGCCGCGTGACAAAATAAATCTTAAAATTTTAATTTTGTCAATTTAAATCTTAATTTTTTTATTTGTTTTCAATTTTAACCATTTGTTGATTTTTGTGGGGATATATTTTCTGAGTACCAACACGTGGCAAGGTGACGCCGACGTGCCAGTCGAGGTGCCACGTGTCCTGGTCGTGACGCCGAGGTGATCTCGGCAAGGCCGAGGTTATCTTCGAAGATATCAGAATTCGAGGTAAGTGGATAAGGGACAAGAGTCCTAGAATGAAAAGGGAACTCAACCTGAATGAGGGACAAGAGTCCTAGAATGAGAGAAGACTTCAGTTTGTATTAAGATAAGACTCTTAGAGAGTTTATCCTAATCTTACTGGGAGTCCAAGATTAGCAGTAATCCTAAGTCCATAGAAGTTAGGCTTCTATTGGGACTAGGTTTATGTTGGCTATAAAAGAGAGACACTCCCATGGGTCTAAGGTATGCTTTTTGAGCTCAAGCTTGTGAGTTGAATAATTGATTATCTTTGAGAGATATACTGACTTGATCGTCGGAGTGCCCCCGGGTGGACGAACCACCGCGGGATTCTTATATTTCTGTTGTAGGTCAGTTAGGTGCCATCTATTCTGCCAGTGCTCTCCAGCTGAATTACTGAGTTGGCAGTGTGGTCGGAAAATTTCCCACACAATTTTCATTAAGTAAAATTGATGAAAAAATAGATATTTTAATTATTAAACTCAATGAAAAGTATATTTTAGGCATTTTATGAATACCTACATCGAGTTTAATGATTAAAATATTCTTTTTTATTGATTTTACTTAAAAAAAATAGACAAATATTTAAATTGAAAAGAAATCAAAAAATTATGATTTAAATTGACAAAATTAAAAATTTATTTTGTTAAAATGCTGAAATTTTGAATCTTTTTGTATAATTGCTTCAAAATTATATATATATATATAATAAAGTGGTTATATCGTCTCTATTACTTTAAAATAAAGAACTTATCAATATTATTATAATTACAAAAATATGATTGTCACATTTTTTCAAGTGTAAAATGTTGTATCAAAGTTCTGCAATTTTTTTTTTTCGTGCCAGAGATGGGAGATTTTTTAATGAAACTACCATATATATGTTCTTACATCTTGTTACATGCCATTTTCTTTTCTCCTTATCTCATATACTTTTTGAATCCAAGGTGTTATGATCCACATTTAAGATTAATAAAGATACATAGATGAGTAGATGAAAAGAGGGTTTATTTTATTATTATTTTTTTTTGTAGGAGAAATAGACTATCACATGTCCTTGTGTCCTCGTTTCATAATTTTCCCAAAGTGGGTAGCTCATGCTTTTAGAAAACCATTATGAAAATTTTGTGTAATGCAAATATTCATAATCCTAAACTAAGAATATATATATATATATCGGAAAAGGTAATCTCACTAATAAGGACAAGGGTCCCGTTTGGTAAAACTGTGGGAAAGTGATTATAACTTATAGTTTAATAGCTTATAGCTTATAACTGTGAACATAAGCTGATTTTTTACTTATAAATTAAGTTTCTTCTCCCCTACTCAAAGAATAAGTTGATTTTTGACTTACAAAAAGCTATAAGCTGTATTGTTAAACTGAACCAAACACATTAAAATAACTTAAATTAAGATAAAAACTGAAATAAGCTGAAAATAAGCCCTACCAAACAGGGCCAAGCTAATCCTAATTTGATACTAAATAAGGAGGTTGCTTTTTGAAATGATTAGTGAGTGTTTGGGATCTATTTATTTGATGACTTTTTTTTTTTAGTGAACTTTTATTTCTTCAAAATTTTAAAATTTTTGATTCAGTTCGATGAGATGAATTGAAAATTTTTAAAATTTTCAAAAAGAAAAAAAAAGAAAAAAAGAAAATATAATTTTTTTTTGATTTTTTATTTATTTTTTAAATTTGTATATATGAGGATAAAAAAAGTAAAATAAAAATAGCATAACTTAAAATATAAAAAAAAACACTAAAGATAAAAAAATAAAAAATAAAAAATAAAAAATTTGTAGTTAGTCCCTATTGTTTAAAGCTCTTGGGAAGAATAACCTTACTATAATTATTTATTTCAAATTTTTTACAGTAAATAATAATACATGTTTTCGTCCTTGACAAACCACTCCAGACTATCCCCAATTTTGTAGAAAAGGACCTAGAGCTTGACTTTCTTACATCTTATCATGACGCACAAGAATATCTCAAATTTATTTTTTTTTTTTTGTTGAAAAGGAATGTAGATAATAAATGTATTCCGGTGGTTTTAATTAAGGACGCAATGTAAAAAATTTATGAGTAAAATATTATATTGATTCACTTTGGTAGTTGAGAGATAAAAAATAATATAATTTTGAAAAAATTATATAAAAAAAAAATCTTAGGACTTGATCCTGTTAATTGTCATCTCAGCTAAAAGTTGGGAGTTGAACAATTTATCAACTCTTTTTGCCGAGCAAAATCACCTCGACTAGGAGCTGGTTACCCCTTGTCCACTACAATCTATTAACACAACAAATTTGCTAAGCACAGTAATTCATTGCCATCATATACTAATTCAAAGAAGTCACAAATTTCACATATTCTTAATGAGACTCAAAGAATTACATTGGAGATTGGAGGGATATGTCTTCCCTTCAGGAAAAAGTACATGAAAAGTTTAAACTAAAAGTAATACAACTTCAAATTAGCTGCGTTCCATAATCGAGGTATGGCCTTGCTGTCTAAATCTGCCAGACTATATGCCCATTTGCTTGCCAAACCGGTTATCTTGTAAGGCCCTTCCCAGTTTGCCCTTAGCTTTCCTTTGCTCAGCACTAGAGTGTTGCCTATCACCTTCCGCAAAACCCAATCCCCAACCTTGAATTGTTTGGGGTTAACTGCCTTGTTGTACTTCTTGGACAATTCTTGCTGGTATGCCATGGTGTGGATCAGTGCCTTCTTCACGTGTTCTTCTACAAGGTCTAACTCAAGGGCGATGGCTTCTGCGTTTAAGCCCGGGTCAAAATTTTCAATTCGGATGGTGGGCTTGCGAATCTCTAGTGGGATGACCGCCTCCATGCCAAATGCCAAGGCAAAAGGCGTCTTCGTCGTTGAGTGTCTTGGCGTCGTTCGATAGGCCCAAATGACAGTCGGAAGTTCTTCGTTCCATTTTCGTTTTGCTTTCTCTAGCCTCTTCTTCAACTCATCCAGAATGGTCTTGTTTGATGCTTTGGCTTGGCCATTTGATTGAGGATAGGCCGGTGTTGAGTTGTAGAATTCTATCTTCAGCTCCTCACAGAATCCTCTGAACAATTTTTCGTCAAATTGGGTGCCATTGTTGAAGATCAAAGCTTTGGGGACGCCGAATCGTGTTATTACGTTCTGTCAGACAAACTTCTTCACGTCCTTTTCTTTGATAGTTGCCAGAGGGTTGACTTCTACCCACTTGGTGAAATAATCCGTCGTAGCTATAAAGAATTTGCGGTTGCCCAGGCCGGTTGGGAGCGGTCCCATGATGTCGAGTCCCTACATTGTGAATGGCCAAGAACTTATGAGAGGAAGGAGTTTTCTCGCCGGTTGGTGAATCTGGTTCGCGAATTTCTAGCACTTTTTGCATTTCCTCACAAATTTCTGGGTGTCGGCCTACATGCACGACCACCAATACCCCTACGAAATAGCATAGTAGGTCAGGAATCTTCCCCCAATGTGGCTTGTGCACATTTCATCATCTTGAAACAAAATATTTTTAATTATTTAAAATAATTATAATTGATGAATTCAATAAAAGTGGCGTTTAAGTCAAGTTTCATTGCTAGAGATCAAATTTCTCGAAAAAATAAGAAATGTGAGTTCTCAACCCAACTTTGACAAATTGATCCAACCATCCTTTTATTTATTCTATGACTTTTCTGAAGTTTTTTTTTCTTATTTGTTTAATCAAATTCTGCTAATTGGACAAAATATTTTACATAGTGAACCCACATTACTCTCACCCTCTCTCTTTTATTATCAATCTTTTCATTAAATATTCATCAAATCAATTAAGGGTTATTATTTTTCTATCAAATTAAGAATTTATTAAATTTTGTATCATATTTGAATTTGATGAAAACCTAAAAAGATGAAACATTGAAAATGTTTTTTTTTTTTATCATATTTGATGAAAAGAAAAATTTGGGATAAGAAGAAATTTTTAAAAATATTTTGATGAAAATATAATGAAAAAATTAGAATAGTTCATATCAAATCAATTTTTTTTACTCTAATTTAAAATCAGAGTAAATTAAAAAAATTAATAAAGGGTTGGAAATAGCTAACAAAATTATTTAGCACAATTAGCAATGTTACAAATCTAAGAAATATTATCCAAAATTTAAATTGAATGGACTAGATTTAATTGTTGATGAGGATTTACAATTCATCAAGTCTAATCTTTATTTTGAATAATTTTATAAACATTTGTTTTTTGGTCTGTATCTTTCTCTGATGTAATTTGTGTTGTCTTGTTCCTGTACTACTAGTAACAATAATGATACATCGCCTAATTTTAGAACTCTAATTAAGCTTTAATGACATGAAAAAAAAAAATAACAACAAAGACTAAAACATCACATTGTAGTGAAACTCACCCCATTAAACCTCTTAGCACTCCTAAATAAAATAAATAATAATTAAAAAGTGCAGTAGGCCACACCCCACTGCACTCGTCAGTGCGCCTCTCTCTCTCTCTCTCTCTTCTTGGTTGGCCAAACACTTGGCTAACTGTGGCTAGACATTTAGTGACTGACACACTTAGGGCCTGTTTGGTAACAATTTCGTTTTCAGTTTTCAATTTATATTTACAAAAATTTAAAAACTATCATAAAACCTTATTTGATAATTTTTTTGGTTTATAAATGATTGTCTCAGTTTATAAATTTGAGGAAAAAACGTAAACTTAAAAAATGAGTTTACGCTGGTTTTTAAATAGAAATTTAAAATCTTGACTAACAAATTTTTTTTTTTTCAATTAATTTTTTTTTCAAATATTATTTTTAATTAATTTTTTTCAATTATTTTTTTCCAAATAATTTTTTTTCCAATAAATTTTTTTTAAATAATTTTTTTTTCCAATTATTTTTTTTCAATTAATTTTTTTAATTGATTTTTTTTTCAATTATAATGTGTATGATTCCATTGTCATAAATAATAAAAAATAAATAAAAATATTTTAGGCTTGAACAAACATATTTTTTAGTTTATATTTTTAAAATTTTTTCAAACATTTTGTTTAAACCAAACGCGTTTGTAGTTTATATTTTTCTAAAAATAAACAAAAATTAGTTTATAAAATTTTTGTAAACATAAAATTTTAGCATTTGATAGGCAGATAGATTGATAGCATCCGCTGTTGGGCAATCTTCACTGTATTTAAATTAATTAAATTCTGTTGTGTACTAAACAACAACCAGAATATAAAGAAATAAAGAAAAGGAGAGAATATGTTTGATTACAAAAATCAAACTTGAAATAAAAATATATAAATAAAAAACAGATTTTATTTTGTTACAAAAACAAAATTAAAATCTGAATAAATAAACAAATAAAACAGAATAATAAATTAAACAACTTACTTGATTAATTTCTTTGAATAATTATTTGATCAAGTCCAGTGTTTGACACTGTGTCCTTAAGACAGATTCGTCCTCTCCACGGTGCTTTCAGAATTTGGACGTCTATCTCCCAGGATAAAATGATCTACTACAAACAATAGCAGCACTACAAATTGTTTGCCTTACGAACACACTAAGTGTTTATACTCTTTCTGACAAGAAAATAATGCAGCAAAATGAAGAGGAAGTTTGCAGAATTATGTAGGACGAAAATTAGAGTTACAAAATCCAAATGAGGGATGTCCTATTTATAGATGTGAAGGTGGCTCTTGGTTTTGAATTGAACAGGTATGTGGCTCTTGGTTTTGAATTGAACATGTATCATACCTGTTGGGTTTTGAATTCAAACAAATTTGAATTAATTCAAACAGATAGTAAAACGGGAAGGGCCCTGTTTGGGTGTGCACTAATTCCAAAACAGTTTATTTCTGTTTGAAATCGGGAAGGGCCCTGTTTGGGTGTGCACTAATTCCAAAACAGTTTATTTCTGTTTGAAAACGGAAAGGGCCCTGTTTGGATGTATAGAAAATCCAAATCAATTTAATTTGAATTCTGGATTTTATTTTACCAAAAAATAAAATTAAATTCAAATGTTTTTGGCCCAAAAAGATTAGAAGCCCAACCCAACCACGCACCCGCGCCCAAGGCCAGGCCCAGCCCAGCCCGCCCGACCGGACGGGCGGCGGCGCGCACGCGCGTGTGTGGTGATTTTGGGTCCAATGGGTCTAGCCCATTTTGCCCATAACCTCTCCCTCTAAAACACTTGGGTACCCCTTGGGGCACACCCAAAGTATCTCACCCTAAGCCTTATAAACCCTTTCAAAACTTCCCACCAAATCAATGTGGGACAAGCCTATAGCGACCCCGGTCTTTTCCCATTTAATTATTGTATCCGGACTGTTCCGTAGATTCTGTCATTGTAAAATGGTTGTTGTTGTTATTCCTTATTTTCTCATTTGGAATTATAGGATGTGTTGGGCAGGTTTGTTTCAGGTTGGTTGGGTTTAGAAACTAAGAGTTGCTGTCCAGGTTTTTGGTTCTTCGCTCGAGCGAGGAGTTGTTCGCTCGAGCGAGAGGTAGTGTTTGATTTGGACCTGTAGCTGTGCATTCTTGGCTCGAGCGAGCTTTTCTTCGCTCGAGCGAGTTAGTTCATCCTTCGCTCGAGCTATAGTTCCTTCGCTCGAGCGTGTGTCTGGGTTCAGACCTGAGGGTTTGAGTTCTTCGCTCGACCGAGCTTTCTTTCGCTCGAGCGAGCTTTTGAGTTGTTGGCTCGAGCAAGGCTTCCTTGGCTCGAGCGTAGTTTCTCTGTGTCTGGTCGCTCGAGCGACCAAGTCTTCGCTCGAGCGAGCCTGTCCAGTTTAAATACACAGCAGCGGGATTTGATCAGTCTTTTTCATATTCATTTGATTCAAAACCCCAGGTTCGACCTCTCTCTCTCCCTACTCACCTTCTCTCTTAGGTTTGATCTGTTTAGAGAGTGTTTCAACCCTAGTTGCTTTATTAAAAAGATAGAGGGAGTCGAGGGCTTCCATTTAATCTGAACTTTTGGCAATTTGGAGCACTTTTGTATTTGGGCATTCATCTCCATCTTCTCCATTCGGGTTACTCTCTTCGAGGTAGGGATTTCCTACTCCATTTTATAGGTTTTGTCCTAAGTTTTGGTATTTTAACATGTTGGGGATACTTTGGTGAATTTTGGGAAAAACCCTAGTTGTATTATTGAATTTATTTGTATAAGTAATTCATGGAATTGGGAAAAGAGGGTTAAATTCATGGAATTCATTGATTAAATGGCGTAATTGGATAATTGGTATCATTTGTCTATGGAATTGTTGACATAGTTATTTTCAGTTTAGAAATAACTGTTTTGGGCTATCGGTGGAGGATAGTCGTGATTGTTGTAGATATTGCATGTGGATTAGGAATAACTGAACTTATCACATTGGTTAAGTCATTAGTTTTGACTATGGCATTGATACAGAAAATACGTGTAATGATTGAGCATTGCATTTGCATACATTGTTTTGTGTGTGGGAGGAGATAGGGGATGTACTCCACGGTTTAGGGGAAGATAGGGGATGGACCTCTAAACCGGATTTTTGTTTGGGAGGAGATAGGGGATGGACTCCATTAGCATCACTTTTATGTGTGCTTATTTATAGAAGTGTTTTATTGATACAGCACTAAAATGTGTATCAATCTGGAAGTATGAAGTGTTTGATTTGAGCTTGAGTCTCATTTGTTGTTAATATTGGAAGATTGTGAATATGATATAGGTGATTTCACTGTTATAAGTTTGGCCAGGTTCTGAGCCATGTTGATAAAACTGGAAAGTAAAACGTATCTTTGGCAATAATGTCATGAGTCTGTAAAATGTTGTAATTGATTATTTTGGTTAAACATCTGTTAAATGCTACTGCTTTATTCATTGCTTATATGTGGTTTAGTATATTTCTACTGGGCTGTGACTCACCCTTTATGGGAACATCATTTTCAGGTTCAGGTGATAAACTACCTCCAAGGAATTAGCTTGGGAGGGTTTGGCTTCTGGATTGAAGAAGACTACTTTTAGATAACTGTCTTAAATTATAAGTACATGTAAACATTCAAGCCTAGGGCTTTTATTGTATTGAGTTAGAACTCATATTTTTGGTATCCAAGTGTTGGCTTGGAAAGATGTAAGCCTGTAGGGCATTTTATTCGATGATATATGTTATGCTTTATTTTGTAATACTCTGATGAATGAATTAATAGATTATCTTCTTTAAATAATGAATGTCATGATATATATAATGGGTTAATTTTTAGGGCGTTACAACTTGGTATCAGAGCGTACCGGGTTTGAATACTTTGGGTACGTGGGAAGTGATTAGTATCACATTGGGTTCATCTCGTTTGATAGAGACTTAGTGTAATGTTATATGCTTATGTGATAACATGTTTATGTGATTATGTGGGTATGGAATGTAGTTTCTAGGATGTTGATTGGACCCTTGAGTTTCTAGTAGTCTTGTTGGAAAGGCACTTGATCACTGCTGCTTCCAACCGGAACTATAGTAACCCTTTGGGACTATCATTATCCGGGAATGAAATTCGTAGGTGCTTATGTGATTATGTGCTTACGTGGAATGAATTATTGTTGTCCATTGCATTAGGACGTGAGTGTTTAGCTTCGGCACATTTATTAATGTGCTAATGTCTTTGTTTCCTTTATTAGGATGTCAGGACGAGGACGAGGACGCGGTAGGCGTGGTAGGCCGGGTAGGCAGGAGGTGCCTGTGCCAGAAGAGATTCCGGCAGTTCAGGAGGGAATTGGCCAGGCCAATGTGGCCGAGCCAGTAGGCCAGCAGGCTATGGGCGCTCTAGCCCGAGAGATAGCAGGGGCATTCAGGGAGTCAGTAGGCATTCTTAGAGCTGAGAATCAAGCTCAGGCTGGTATTGCGGATGCAGGACCTTCCTTTCTGAAGAGGGAGTTCTTCCGGTCTAATCCGGATGAATTTGTGGGTGATCCTAAAGAGCCACTTAAGGCAGATGAATGGCTCGAACAGACAACGAAGACGTTTGAGATGCTTGGCATCGAAGATGAGGGATTGAAAGTGACCTTGGCATCTTTCCAGTTGAAGGGGGATGCAGGTCAGTGGTGGAAGTTTACTAAGGGGCGTATAGGAGGTACATGGGAGGCTTTTGTGAATGCTTTCCAGGAGAAGTTCTTATCTCCAGCAGTCAGGGAGAAGCTGCGAGACCAGTTTTGTCAGCTTAAGCAGGCGAGTTCTTCAGTGGCCGAATTTGAGGCTGCATTTACTAGTCTGTCCAGGTTTGCACCTGAGTTGGTGGCGTCTGAGGAACGCCGTTGTATTGAGTTTGAGAAGAAGTTGAGGCGTGGCCTCAAGCTGAGAGTTGGGGGAACTATGATTCGGGAGTATGGGCGTATGGTTGATGCTGCAGCCCACATGGAAATAATGATGTAGGAGGAGGAGGAAGGGCAGAAGGGCTCTAAGAGGAGTCAGGATGGTCAGAATGATGGTAGGAGACAGAAGGGTTTTAATCCCCAGCAGTCTCAGGGTAGCTTTTCTCGATCGACTTTTCCTGTACCGAGTGTTAGTTCGGGGAAAGGCAGCCAGGGAGACATTACCTGTTTCAAGTGTGGCCAGCTGGGCCACAAATCTCCAGTTTGTCCTCAGAGGGAAGGAGTTCAGAGAGCAGCATCTTCTTCGGCTCGATCTCAGAGCCAGAGTCAGGGTAGAGTTCAGCCACTCTCGTGTTATCAGTGTGGTCAGCCAGGGCATATGAAGAGGTATTGTCCGCAGTTGGGTGGCACATCTGGTGCATCTGGTTTGAGGCCGATTCAGGGTCAGCAGCCAGCTCCGTCGGGTCAGGCCTCAAAGGCCAATCAGGGGGCTTCATCATCTCAGTCGGTGCAGCAATCTTATGCTCCTAGGGTTGAGCAGGTTGATCAGAGGTCGTCTGGGCGCGTGTATGCTGTTACCGCGCAGGATCTTGTGCCAGCACCATCAGTTGTGAGAGGTACCTTCTTGTTTTGCAACTCGGTTGCTAAAGTTTTGATTGATACGGGTGCATCTCATTCCTTTGTGTCTGCTGCATTTGCATCTGTTTTGGAGTTGGAGTTAGCACAGCTAGCATCTCCTATTTGTGTAGTGTCACCTCTTGGGGGTGAATTGATTTTGAAACAAGGCGTTAGGGGTTGTGATATAGAGGTTGATTATCATAGAATCCCATTTTCCTTTGTAGTTATGCCTATGAGGGGTTTCGATGTTATTTTGGGTATGGACTGGTTATCGTCATACCGGGCAGTTATTGATTGCTACCGCCAGAGGGTCACTTGTTGTACCGTGAGCGGAGAGTATTTTCATTTTCTGGGGGACCGGGTTGGTGATGTGTTGCCACCGGGGTATGTTCGGCGAGGAAGGAGTGAGCTTAGTGGGCTACTAGCTAACCTTTTGATTAATGAGGATGTTGAGACTCAGATTGTGTTGCCTAGGGTGGTTTGTGAGTACTCGGATGTCTTTCCCGAGGATCTTGTTGGTTTGCCACCGCATCGGGAGATTGAGTTCTCTATTGACCTAGTGCCCGGCACGGCGTCGATTTCCATGGCACCTTATCGTTTTGCCCCAGCCGAGTTAGTTGAGTTGAAGATCCAACTCCAGGAGTTGCTAGATAAGGGCTTCATACGTCCTAGTGTTTCACCGTGGGGAGCACCAGCCCTCTTTGTTAAAAAGAAAGGTGGTGCTTTGAGACTTTGTATAGATTATCGGAAATTGAATCGGGCTACAGTTAAGAATAAGTACCCTATGCCTCGTATCGATGATTTGTTTGACCAGTTGAAGGGTTCCCGTTGTTTCTCTAAGATAGACTTGAGATCGGGTTACCACCAGTTGAGGGTCAGGGAAGAGGATATTCCGAAGACGGCATTCCGTACGCGGTATGGCCATTATGAGTTTTTGGTGATGCCATTCGGGCTCACCAATGCACCGGCAGTTTTTATGGATTTGATGAACCGGATCTTCCGGGAATTCTTGGATCGGTTTGTAGTCGTTTTTGTGGACGACATCCTTATCTATTCGCCTTCTGAGGAGGAGCACGAGGCACATTTGAGGGTGGTGCTTGAGTTACTTAGAGCCCATAGGCTGTATGCCAAGTTTGGGAAGTGTGAGTTCTGGCTGAAAGAAGTCAAATTCTTAGGCCATGTGGTATCCGGTGAAGGAGTGTCTGTTGATACATCCAAGGTAGATGCAGTGCAGGATTGGGCACAGCCTAAGAGTGTATTTGAGATCCGCAGTTTTCTGGGGTTAGCTGGGTATTACCGTCGGTTTGTGAAAGATTTCTCCAGGTTAGCATCACCGTTGACTAAACTGACTCGGAAGGGAGTCAAATTTGTATGGAGTGAGACTTGTGAAAAGTCGTTTCAGGAGTTGAAAGTTAGATTGACTACCGCTCCAGTATTGATTATTCCAGAGAGAGGGTTGGGTTATACGGTCTATTGTGACGCCTCACGAGAGGGTCTGGGTTGTGTATTAATGCAAGAAGGGAAAGTAGTTGCCTATGGCTCTCGTCAGTTGAAAATTCACGAGCAGAATTACCCTACACATGATCTAGAGTTAGCAGCTGTGATTTTTGCCTTGAAGATTTGGAGGCATTATCTTTATGGTGAGAAATTCGAGGTGTTCTCGGATCATAAGAGTTTGAAGTATTTATTTACACAGAAAGACTTAAACTTGAGGCAGAGGAGGTGGATGGAGTTCATAGAGGATTATGACTTTGAGTTGCATTATCATCCGGGAAAGGCCAATGTAGTGGCCGATGCCCTTAGCAGGAGACCTGTTGGTGACATAGCTAGCATAGCCATCCGAGAGTGGGAGATGTTGGGTGCACTTGGAGAGTTTGATTTACTTATGGGCGAATCTGTTGAGGCTGCGGCCTTGTTTTCTGTTGTTGCACAGCCTACACTTGTGACTCGAGTGTTAGAGGCTCAGAGAGGTGACCTTGAGGTAGAATCTCTCCGTGAGAAGATTTCCAGTGGAAAGGTTGAGAAAGGTTTGACGGTGTATTCCGACCTGAGTGTGAGATACCGAGACCGTCCGTTTGTGCCGGAGTCTTGCCGAGAGGAGGTACTCCGAGAGTTTCATCATTCACGCCTTGCGGTGCATCCGGGAGGCACTAAGATGTATCGGGATTTGGGTCGTCAGTTCTGGTGGCGGGGTATGAAGAGAGATGTGGCATCTTTCGTATCTAAGTGTCTTACTTGTCAGCAAGTGAAGGCCGAACATCAGAGGCCAGCGGGTTTGTTGCAACCCTTGCCTATTGCCGAGTGGAAGTGGGAGCATGTCACTATGGACTTCGTTGTAGGTCTTCCGAGGACTCAGCGGGGTAGTGATGCTATTTGGGTGGTTGTAGACCGGTTGACTAAGTCGGCGCACTTTATTTCTATGCGCGTGAGAGATTCGGTAGATCATCTTGCCGACTTGTATATTCGGGATATAGTGAGATTGCACGGGGTCCCAGTGACGATCGTCTCAGATAGAGATCCTCGTTTTACTGCCAGGTTGTGGCAGAGTTTGCAGAGTGCTTTAGGCACTAAGTTGACCTTTAGCACGGCTTATCATCCTCAGACTGACGGACAGTCTGAGCGTACTATTCAGATACTTGAGGATATGCTTCGGGGTTGTGTTCTAGACTTTAGTGGGTCGTGGGAGAGGCACTTGCCGTTGGTGGAGTTTGCCTACAACAACAGTTTTCAGTCTAGTATCGGTATGGCACCATTTGAGGCCTTGTATGGCCGACCGTGTAGATCTCCTGTGTGTTGGGCCGAGGTGGGCGATGCACCTCTGTTGGGTCCAGATTTGGTGAGGGAAACGACGGAGAAAGTTGAGCTTATCCGTAAGAGGCTTGTTACAGCACAGAGTCGTCAGAAATCGTATGCCGACCGTAGGAGGAGACCTTTGGTGTTTGGGGTGGGTAATCATGTCTTTCTGAAAATATCACCTAAACGGGGTTTGATGAGGTTTGGAAAGAGTGGGAAGTTGTCCCCTCGATTCATAGGTCCGTTTGAGATCCTTGAGAGGATTGGCGAGGCTGCTTATCGTTTAGCTTTGCCGCCGCAGTTGTCCGGAGTACATGACGTGTTTCATGTGAGTATGCTTCGGAAGTATGAGGCCGATCCATCACATGTGTTGGATTGGACCGATTTGGTAGTTGATGAGGATGTTTCATATGAGGAGAGACCGATTCGAGTCTTGGATAGGCGGGATCAAGTTTTGCGAGGCAAGACCATCCCTTTGGTCAAAGTTTTGTGGAAATACCACGGAATGGAGGAAGCCACTTGGGAACATGAATTGCAAGTCCGCGAGAAGTATCCGGACATGTTTGTTGATTTGTAATCTTATAATTAGATTCTGTTATATTGTTGAACTTAAGAGCTTTACATATGTCTTAAGTTGTAAAACATTGAGTATGTTTTGGTGAATGGGTGTATCTTGAAACTTGTTTCATTATAGAAAGATTAGTGTAACATTGTATATGTGGATTACATTGTTGGATGTGGTATATATATCATGCAGTTAAATATGATATGGGATTGTTAGCATTGAAAGGAATAATACATAATAATGATACAGATTGAAATATATTTTGTGTTATATATTTGGTATGAGATGCCTCTTGGTAAAGAGATGAAATGACCAGTTTTGGGTCAAGATGTTTACTAATGAATTGTTTAAAAAAAATCGGTTATAAAAAAAACTTATGCTTAATTTCGGGGACGAAATTCTTTGAAGGGGGGGAGGTTATAGCGACCCCGGTCTTTTCCCATTTAATTATTGTATCCGGACTGTTCCGTAGATTCTGTCATTGTAAAATGGTTGTTGTTGTTATTCCTTATTTTCTCATTTGGAATTATAGGATGTGTTGGGCAGGTTTGTTTCAGGTTGGTTGGGTTTAGAAACTAAGAGTTGCTGTCCAGGTTTTTGGTTCTTCGCTCGAGCGAGGAGTTGTTCGCTCGAGCGAGAGGTAGTGTTTGATTTGGACCTGTAGCTGTGCATTCTTGGCTCGAGCGAGCTTTTCTTCGCTCGAGCGAGTTAGTTCATCCTTCGCTCGAGCTATAGTTCCTTCGCTCGAGCGTGTGTCTGGGTTCAGACCTGAGGGTTTGAGTTCTTCGCTCGACCGAGCTTTCTTTCGCTCGAGCGAGCTTTTGAGTTGTTGGCTCGAGCAAGGCTTCCTTGGCTCGAGCGTAGTTTCTCTGTGTCTGGTCGCTCGAGCGACCAAGTCTTCGCTCGAGCGAGCCTGTCCAGTTTAAATACACAGCAGCGGGATTTGATCAGTCTTTTTCATATTCATTTGATTCAAAACCCCAGGTTCGACCTCTCTCTCTCCCTACTCACCTTCTCTCTTAGGTTTGATTTGTTTAGAGAGTGTTTCAACCCTAGTTGCTTTATTAAAAAGATAGAGGGAGTCGAGGGCTTCCATTTAATCTGAACTTTTGGCAATTTGGAGCACTTTTGTATTTGGGCATTCATCTCCATCTTCTCCATTCGGGTTACTCTCTTCGAGGTAGGGATTTCCTACTCCATTTTATAGGTTTTGTCCTAAGTTTTGGTATTTTAACATGTTGGGGATACTTTGGTGAATTTTGGGAAAAACCCTAGTTGTATTATTGAATTTATTTGTATAAGTAATTCATGGAATTGGGAAAAGAGGGTTAAATTCATGGAATTCATTGATTAAATGGCGTAATTGGATAATTGGTATCATTTGTCTATGGAATTGTTGACATAGTTATTTTCAGTTTAGAAATAACTGTTTTGGGCTATCGGTGGAGGATAGTCGTGATTGTTGTAGATATTGCATGTGGATTAGGAATAACTGAACTTATCACATTGGTTAAGTCATTAGTTTTGACTATGGCATTGATACAGAAAATACGTGTAATGATTGAGCATTGCATTTGCATACATTGTTTTGTGTGTGGGAGGAGATAGGGGATGTACTCCACGGTTTAGGGGAAGATAGGGGATGGACCTCTAAACCGGATTTTTGTTTGGGAGGAGATAGGGGATGGACTCCATTAGCATCACTTTTATGTGTGCTTATTTATAGAAGTGTTTTATTGATACAGCACTAAAATGTGTATCAATCTGGAAGTATGAAGTGTTTGATTTGAGCTTGAGTCTCATTTGTTGTTAATATTGGAAGATTGTGAATATGATATAGGTGATTTCACTGTTATAAGTTTGGCCAGGTTCTGAGCCATGTTGATAAAACTGGAAAGTAAAACGTATCTTTGGCAATAATGTCATGAGTCTGTAAAATGTTGTAATTGATTATTTTGGTTAAACATATGTTAAATGCTACTGCTTTATTCATTGCTTATATGTGGTTTAGTATATTTCTACTGGGCTGTGGCTCACCCTTTATGGGAACATCATTTTCAGGTTCAGGTGATAAACTACCTCCAAGGAATTAGCTTGGGAGGGTTTGGCTTCTGGATTGAAGAAGACTACTTTTAGATAACTGTCTTAAATTATAAGTACATGTAAACATTCAAGCCTAGGGCTTTTATTGTATTGAGTTAGAACTCATATTTTTGGTATCCAAGTGTTGGCTTGGAAAGATGTAAGCCTGTAGGGCATTTTATTCGATGATATATGTTATGCTTTATTTTGTAATACTCTGATGAATGAATTAATAGATTATCTTCTTTAAATAATGAATGTCAATGATATATATAATGGGTTAATTTTTAGGGCGTTACAAAGCCAATTTACAACCTTAAGGAATTTCCACCAAAACTCCATTTCCATGGAGCACACTTTGGCTTCAATTTCCCATTCACTCGGTAATGGTTTTGAGCAACCAAATATACCACGTGAATCACAACACGGCATAGAACGCGTTACCACTTTGACCCGAGTAAATTGACACTCGGGGCCCACCTAAAAAATAGACCAAACTTGAGGAAAAATTCTGGTTTTACCCAGAATTTATAACCATTTCCAACAATCCCCCACGTGAATGGAATTTGATGACAACGAAAATGCAACAATATGCAGACTTAACGAAAGAGTATAAGTCGAAAATATCTTGCATCAGGATAGGTAGTTTTCGGCCTTGAACCTTCCTTAGTGATAACCTATCGGACTTACTGGCTAACCAATGGACGCGATGCCTTGAATTATTCAGCCGTTTGTGTAAGCCAAGACAATAGATTTCACACAAAATATCTTCTAACACATCGTGGTTCTCACTGTTGTGTTCATTTTGGCCTTGAACGCGCCTGGTTTTCATAAGTGTTTCTAGAGAATTTAGCCTTTTCATTCTCATAGAACCGGCCCCAGTTCAACACTCATATAGGTGATTCTTATTGTGAGTATCTCCTTATACTCGTCTTGATTTTATGCCTTAATCAAGATATAAGTAATCATTAAAAGCAAAGCTTATCCTTATACCCCTGCAGACAACATATGTTGCAGATATCACTCTCACCATAGGAATGGGTAGGAATTTGAATCCCTTGGTGATTTCTGGTGAGCCATACATAACTTAGTTGTCCCTTTGAACTTAGTTCTTGGGATCTCCAGTCATATAAGTAGGGTTACCATTATGACGACTCTTATGTAATAGGCTTTAATCCCATCCCCTTCGATGAACTATACACTAGCTCTTTTGTCAAACCTTTAACGGATCCGCAATATTCTCTTTAGATTTTATATAATCTATTGAGATTATTCCGTTTGACAACAATTGTCTTACGGTATTATGTCGACGACGAATATGTCGTGACTTACCGTTATACATGTGATTCTGTGCCCTGCCTATTGCAGATTGACTATCACAATGAATGCAAATAGCTGGCACAGGTTTTGGCCACATTGGAATGTCTTCTAAGAAGTGATGAAGCCATTCTGCTTCTTCACCTGCTCTGTCCAAAGCAATGAACTCGGATTCCATTGTGGATCGTGCGATGCATGTTTGTTTCGTGGACTTCCAAGAAACAGCAGCGCCTCCTAGAGTAAAGACATATCCACTAGTGGATTTTGAATCTTTAATATCCGATATCTAATTGGCATCACAATAACCTTCGAGTACTGCTGGATATCGAGTAAAGTTCAAACCATGATCACGAGTAAATCTTAGATATCTAAGAACTCGAATGATCGCTTTCTAATGGTCTTCTCCAGGGTTACTAGTGTACCTACTCAATTTACTGATAGCATAAGCTATATCAGGACGAGTACAATTCATTAGATACATTAGGCTTCCAATGATTTAGGAGTATTTTAACTGAGACACTGCATCACCTTTATTTTTCGATAAATAAAGACTGACGTCGACAGGTGTTCTAGCTAAATTCAAATCATCCTTGATAAATTTATCAAGAATTTTCTCAATATAATGAGATTGAGATCATGCATATCCGTCAGATGTTTTAGTAATTTTCATTCCTAATATAACATCTGCGACCCCCATATCTTTCATATCAAATCTTTTGTTAAGCATCTGCTTAGTTGATTTGATCATGTTTTGACTGCTTCCAATGATAAGCATGTTATCCACATAAAGACAAACTATGACATATCCTTGGTCAGTGTTTTTAACATAGACGCATTTGTCACATTCGTTTATCTTAAACCCATTAGTAAGCATTGCATGATCAAATTTTTCATGCCATTGCTTAGGTGCTTGTTTTAATCCATAAAGGGATTTTACAAGTCGACAAACTTTCTTTTCTTGTCCTGATACTACAAACCCTTCGGGTTGTTCCATATAGATTTCTTCATTTAGATCACCGTTTAAGAAAGTTGTCTTAACATCCATTTGATGTATTTCTAATTTAAACAACGCTGCTATAGAAATAAGCATGCGAATGGATGTTATTCTTGTCACAGGGGAATATGTGTCAAAATAATCCAGACCTTCATTTTGTCTGTAACCTTTAACTACAAGTCTTGCTTTATACTTGTCAATTGAACCATCTGCTTTCATTTTTCTCTTGAATATCCATTTATATCCAAGAGGTTTAGAACCTGGTGGAAGATCCACCAATTCCCAAGTATGATTTTGCATAATGGATTCAATTTCATTATTAACAGCCTCTTTCCACAAAGGTGCTTCAGGACCTGTCATTGCTGCCTTAAAGCTTTGAGGTTCATTTTCTAACAAGTATGTCAGAAAATCTGGACCAAAGGATTTTGATGTTCTCGCTCTTTTACTTCGTCTTGGTTCATCATTAATTAAATCCTGTTGGTCGAGACTATTACTAGTCTCTTGTGTTTGATTGTCATTAGTCTCTTGACTTTGTGTACAATCATAAGTTCTTTTCTGTGAACTTAATTCTTGTCCTTTCTTGTAAGGAAAGACATGTTCAAAAACACAGCATTCCTTGACTCTATAATAGTGTTCATATTTATATCAGGTATTTCTGATTTATAAGTTAGAAACCGATATGCACTACTATTCTGAGCATAACCAATAAACACACAGTCTATTGTTTTTGGTCCAATCTTAGTCTTTTTAGGAACAGGAACTTCAACTTTTGCCAAACACCCCCACACTTTTAAGTATTTGTAGGAAGGCGGTCGACCTTTCCACAATTCATAAGGAATGCTTTTGCTTTTCTTGTGGGGTATTCTATTAAGAACATAAATAGCAGACAATATTGCTTCCCCCCACAAGTTCTGTGGTATGCCTGAACTTAGTAACATGGCATTTATCATTTCTTATCTATGATGTGCTAGATTCATAAATTTCAAATCCAAAAATCCAAAATAATTATGACTACACAAATCAGAATTAATGTTTTGACAAAATCATATCCTCATAAAAATTTTGCCTAAGAAACGAACAATTCAAAAACCCAATTGATTGTATACATTCTTGCAACTCAATAACAAATAAATGTCACTGTCATAAAATATTTGTGACAGAAGAAAATTAAATTATCTCAACTAATGCAAGAGATACACCCCCATATAAATAAAATGGTTCATGGTTTAACAAATTCTACTACGCAAATAAAATAATTATTAATGACATCTCATGTCACATAATTCAATAATCAACATAAAAGATTTCTTAAATTACTTCCCAATTAAACGGACCGATATAATTACATACATCTTCATGTTTAAATTTCTCTGGTATTTAAACATCCATTCAAAATTGATTAGAAATATTCAAATTAACATGCTTATGTCCAAAGTCGACATAATAATTTATCATTCTAAATCACTTTGAAATTATTGTTAAGAAATAACTTGAGTTGATATCATACATGCATATCAAACGCATCAACTAAAAAATAATGAATTAACAAAATAAATTAATCATGCATGATCCCATCACTTGCATCATGAAATAAAAGGATTCTCAACGCATAAATAAAATCCAACGCATTTAAACTTTAAACTTCAAAATGACAAAACATACATTCATTTAATAAGTTTAATTTGTACATAAATAAACAAATTAAATATGCATTAAAATGTTCTTGTCAATATATATATATATATATTTTCCGACTCAAGTGCAGAAACAATTCAAGACTATGAATCCACATTGTAATAAAAACAAAATTAGTTTGTAAAACTAATATTTTACCATAGAAACAAATTCTTCCATGTATACTCACAATGAACTATGATAAAGTCAAAATAATTAACACCTTTTCACAAAGGGTTCAAAAAATGAGTGGTCTACCAAACGAAACCATAAGTTACTTACAAAATTAACAGATTGTGACCGAGTCACAAAGTTACATGATTGATTAACAAAATTAATTTTCGAGTTACTAAAACCAGAAAATAAATTACAATACAAAATAATTTTATTTTTCTTGTTACTAAAACTAGTAAAATAAAATACCGAAATAATATCTAATTACAAAAATCAGAAAACCAAACCATAAATTAATTTTCTAGTTACTTAAACCAGAAAATAAATTATAACACAAAATCATTTTATTTTTCTTGTTACTAAAACTAGAAAATACTGTAATTTTATTTTCCTTGTTACTGAAACTAGAAAATAAAATACCACAAAACTATCTGATTACAAAAATCAGAATAAACACAAAATAATTTTCTAATTATCAAAATCAGAAAATAAATTAAACCACAAAATAATTTTCTAGTTACTAAAACCAGAAAATAATTATAACAACAAAATAATTTTATTTTCCTTGTTACTAAAACTAGAAAAATAAAATATCACAAGAATTTCCTGTAATACCAAATAATATTCTGAATTGTTAATGACACCAGTATCGTACTACTAGTTGTTGTCAAAGAAAAGAGACAGTATATTACTACTATCTGTCAAATAGCATAAATCACTATTTGTTTTTCCAACCAGAATATTAATTTGAAAACACAGAAAATTAAATACAATGAAGATACCCCAAAAGGAATCTGTCTTAAGATTGTTGGGCAATCTTCACTGTATTTAAATTAATTAAATTCTGTTGTGTACTAAACAACAACCAGAATATAAAGAAATAAAGAAAAGGAGAGAATATGTTTGATTACAAAAATCAAACTTGAAATAAAAATATATAAATAAAAAACAGATTTTATTTTGTTACAAAAACAAAATTAAAATCTGAATAAATAAACAAATAAAACAGAATAATAAATTAAACAACTTACTTGATTAATTTCTTTGAATAATTATTTGATCAAGTCCAGTGTTTGACACTGTGTCCTTAAGACAGATTCGTCCTCTCCACGGTGCTTTCAGAATTTGGACGTCTATCTCCCAGGATAAAATGATCTACTACAAACAATAGCAGCACTACAAATTGTTTGCCTTACGAACACACTAAGTGTTTATACTCTTTCTGACAAGAAAATAATGCAGCAAAATGAAGAGGAAGTTTGCAGAATTATGTAGGACGAAAATTAGAGTTACAAAATCCAAATGAGGGATGTCCTATTTATAGATGTGAAGGTGGCTCTTGGTTTTGAATTGAACAGGTATGTGGCTCTTGGTTTTGAATTGAACAGGTATCATACCTGTTGGGTTTTGAATTCAAACAAATTTGAATTAATTCAAACAGATAGTAAAACGGGAAGGGCCCTGTTTGGGTGTGCACTAATTCCAAAACAGTTTATTTCTGTATGAAATCGGGAAGGGCCCTGTTTGGGTGTGCACTAATTCCAAAACAGTTTATTTCTGTTTGAAAACGGAAAGGGCCCTGTTTGGATGTATAGAAAATCCAAATCAATTTAATTTGAATTTTGGATTTTATTTTACCAAAAAATAAAATTAAATTCAAATGTTTTTGGCCCAAAAAGATTAGAAGCCCAACCCAACCACGCACCCGCGCCCAAGGCCAGGCCCAGCCCAGCTCGCCCGACCGAACGGGCGGCAGCGCGCACGCGCGTGTGTGGTGATTTTGGGTCCAATGGGTCTAGCCCATTTTGCCCATAACCTCTCCCTCTAAAACACTTGGGTACCCCTTGGGGCACACCCCAAGTATCTCACCCTAAGCCTTATAAACCCTTTCAAAACTTCCCACCAAATCAATGTGGGACAAGCCAATTTACAACCTTAAGGAATTTCCACCAAAACTCCATTTCCATGGAGCACACTTTGGCTTCAATTTCCCATTCACTCGGTAATGGTTTTGAGCAACCAAATATACCACGTGAATCACAACACGGCATAGAACGCGTTACCACTTTGACCCGAGTAAATCGACACTCGGGGCCCACCTAAAAAATAGACCAAACTTGAGGAAAAATTCTGGTTTTACCTAGAATTTATAACCATTTCCAACATCCGCATGCATGCCGACTAATCATTTTTAAATTGAGATGGTTTTCTTCATCCACTCCACCAAGGTGATTGTTAGATCATTTTTTTTTTTATCACTTTGTTTTCATTGAGGATAAATAATAAAATTACACCTCTCTGTAATTGCTTAAAGAATGAATGCATTGGTTCAATTCCATTAGCATGTAACGCTTGCTTAAGGCAAAATTCAGGTTTTTTCTTTTATAAACATTCTTCATCGTCATGTTGAGAATGCAAATATTTTGGGTTAATATTTCATCTCTTACTTTGGGGTTAATATTTAACCTAAGACCAATTTATACCTTAACCAAGTTTTTATTATTCTCAACATAATCCTATTTTAAATCCACCCCGCCTTAAACAAGGTGATCCATTCTACGTGGACCACATCTACGTGATAGTCTATTTCTTCTATTATATTCATGTATTTTTTTATTATTTTACAAAATAATAAATATTTTATTAATAGCACAAAATAGTTTGTACAGAGATCACTTTTAACGCGTCTCATGCGAGAGGAAGAAAGGGTGGTGTGAACACCGGGACGCACCCGAATGTTTTTTAACGAAAGCGATCCTGACACGTCTCACGCGAGAGGAGAAAAGGGTGGTGTGACTACCGGGACGCACCCGAATGTTTTTAACCGAAGCAATCCTAACACGTGAGAGGAGGAAAGGGTGGTGTGATACCAAATTTTGTGTGAATTAAATCAAAGAACATGATTGTTATTTCTTTTGAAATGACATGAATAAAAGATCAATATTATTTGATTATTTGATATGTATAAAAGTTACGGGACAAATATGTCATTTTAATCAGACAGGGAATAAGTGTAATTTTTTAAATATGAGGAAAAATCTATATTAAACAGAAACTTTAGAGATGTCTGTGTAATTTATCCCAAAAAAATAATTAAAAAAAATTATTTTCTGTATTGGGTGTTGAGTTTTTCTCTTTCTTCCTCTGTTTTCTTTTCTGGAATGTGAGCTAGTAGATGTAATGGCCTTTGAAGCCTTGTCTGGGAACAGACTATTTTAGTAATTTTTTTAATTTTTTACAAAAAAATGTACAAAAAAGTAGAGATAGTGATATGACGATTTATAATATATTTTTTGACTTTTTAACTAAAATATATGATTGACAAATGAGACCTAAGTGAGCCATGAAACTCTCTTTATGTCATGTCAATAGATACATCTTTTCCTCTTTCGTAATATTTTATTAGCTATTAATAAAATATTTATTATTTTGTCCAGTTAAAATTACATTTGTTTTTATTTGTTAGTTAAAATTACATTGTTTACTAAATTAATGCATTTAGGTGATGTTTGTTTAAATAGATTAGGTAATGAAATATTGTAATACAAATTGATAGTCTTGGGATATAGTTCATGAATTATTTGGTTAGAAATGATGTATATCATGTACTTATTTTATTCGATTGGATGTCTACAAATAACTGTTTTTGTGGATCTCATGTTTGGTTTAAAAATTATAAATTATTGAAAGACCATTTTGTTTTTTGAAATTGTTTATATTTTATTTTATTTATTTAAAGTATATCTTATTTTATTTATCTGAAGTATATTTTATTATATTTTACAAAGATCACTTTTAATTTTATTTAAATACGACATTAGAAGTATATTTCTATTCATGATTTTGTTAATACAAAAAAAGAAAAGGATGAGAAGACTATTAAATATTATGAAATTAATTTACACATGTTTAAAAAAACTCAACATGTTTTAAAAAAATAAAAGAAATAAATTTTACATACTTGAGGGTCAATTTCATCATTTAACCAATTAATCAAGATGTTTGCTCAGTCCATCCATTTTTATTCCACATCTTCCGATGGATTAAGTAATCTCACATATAAAGGATTATTAATGCGACCGAATTATTAATCTAACTTTTACTTTTTCAACCAAATATTAAACTATCCATTCTATTAGATATGAAATCCAATTCTATCATCAAATGACCACCCCCTTAAAGAGCTACTTCAATATAATTATAGTTGTGGCGAATTTGGCATTGTATAAAGTTATAATATTGTACTATTTGGTACTACACTTTTGACTAGTTGATTTTTTCAATAAAGATTTTACTAATGTGTTACATTTATATAATTATAATTATTATAGTTTAACTTATCACCAAGTTATTATCATTTTTATTTAAGAAATTAAAATCCTCACCACCTTATTAAAATCCTTACATATCTTTATTAATTTATTAATAACAATTAAAACTTTCACGAGATTTTTTTCCCCCATTAATAGCAAATATCAAAGTGGCAAGATTCCAAAAAGCTAATGAATCATGAAATAACCCTTAACTCTATATCCAATCTTCTTCCTTTTGAAGGCCTAATGAAAAGAAGAAGACAAAAAAGTAATAAAAAGAATAAAGTAAGAGATGGTTTGAGCTTTTATTTTTATAATTTGATGGAGAATTCAAACACGCAAAGATGTGAAACTAAAGAGAGGAAGACTAGACTAGATGAAAAAAAAGTAAGAGTAAAATGATAGATGATTGAAAGGAAAGGGCAAAAAAATAAAAATAAAATGATTATGACTATAAACATTTTTAACATGGAGCATAAGATACAAGCTTATTATCAACAACATAAACATAAGGTTTATGTTAAAATAATGGCACATTCAATCAATTCTATTTTTTTTTTTGAATCTTTTTTGATTTTTCATGATTAGATGTTGTATTTGTTTGTTTAATAAACCAAACCAAGCCTCAAGTCTCATCAAATGAGGTCGGTTGCATGAATCCTTCTTCTCTACTCGATTCTATCTAAGGCCATTTTGTTAGTCAAATTAAGGAGATTCATATCTCTATTTACTACATTAATCCACGTCAATCTAGGTCTACCCCTTTTTCTAACACTATCATCTACCGTCATTGTATCATATCTCTTCACTACTGCCTCTGTTGGTATGACCAAACTATCTCAATCTATTCTCTCTCCACTTATCTTCTATTGGTACTACTCCTACCCATACTCGGATATACTCATTCTTAATTCAGTCTTTTTTAGTCTTGCCATACATCTACCTTAGCATCCTCATCTCAGCAACACTCATCTTCTCTACATGTTGTTTCTTAGTTGCCTAACATTCCGTTCCATACAACATCACTGGTTTAATAGTCGTTCTATAGAATTTCCTTTTTAGTCTAATGGGTGCTCGTTCATCACACAATACTCTAGACGCACTTCTCCACATAATCCACTCCGCCTTAATTATGTGGACCACATCTGCTCCAATCTCTCCATTCATTGTAATCGATCCTAAATAACAAAAATATTCACTCTTAGGTAGTTCTTAGTTCTCAATCTTCACTTCTCCTCTGCTCCCATTGTGACTGTTACTAAAATTACATTCCATATACTCTGTCTTAATTCTGCTTATCCTAAATCCTTTAGGCCACGTTTGTTTGGTGGATTAGGTTGGATGGGGTTGTTAGGATTGTTAGTGAAGGGATTGTTAATGTGGGGATTGTTAGTGAGGGTATTAAGTAAAAGTATGTTTGTTTTGATGATAGTGTGAGAGGTTAGTGATGGGGTTGTTAAATCATTTTTATATTAATATATAAATAAATTATTTCTATATTAAAAAAAAAAACTAAAACAAATAGGTGCACTAGGTAAAAAAAAATATAATTAAAAAAAAATAATATTTTTATATAAAATAGACTCAATCCCTTCACTATTTTCTTAATCTTATCCAAAATTCACCTAAGCTAATCCCCCTACTGAGGGGGATTAGCAAGCCGGTTGAAGTATGAAGCCGCTCACCCAAACCATCACCAAACGCGCTATGGGTGGAACCCATAGCATTGTTAGTCCAATCCGACCTCCTACACTGCGAAATAAACGTTATCTTAGATTCAAGTTTTTTTCTCCAAATCTTCAACTTAGTGTTAACTCATCCTCTAGTCTCATCCACTAACACGATATCATCTACAAAAAGCATACAACATGGCACATCATCTTGAATATGACGCGTCAATTCATCCATAACTAAAGCAAAAATATAAGGACATAAATTAGAAATTCTCTCGTCTATCCAGCAGGCGATCTAATAGTGGTCACCAAACCTTCATATATATTCCTGTGGGAGCCGAATTTCCTTGGATCAATAGAGACGAATGGACCAGTCCTGTCTAGAACATAACCTCTATTCGGCATTGATCCTAGTCAATTGAAGAGCCGAATAAAATAGTTGGCATTCGGAGCAGTAGAACAAAGGTCGAGTAGAGGTACATGTAAAGGATCAGGGATGGGCCAGGCCCTAAGACCCAAAGAGAATACTATAAATACAGGATCTTCAGTCAGAGAAAAGTATGTGAGAACTAGCCAATTTAACTTAAGATACAAGTAATCAAAAGGGTATACACTGACTTATCCGTTGGAGTGCTAATTCCGGCACCCCTGACCGCAGTGTTCATTCCTTTTCAGGTGACTAGCTGAGGATCACGAGTGTCCCCTAGGATCTGAAGAGTATTTCAAAACCACTTCTCCACAATTGGCGCCGTCTGTGGGAATACTCAAATACATCCACGGCAGGCGTAACGGAAGACCCTTTGATAGTCACTGATGAAACCATGCAGAGAGACAACCTCACTCCAACAAACATGCTTGGACCGAAGACTATCCCCGCAAGACACGCTTTGAACGTCGCCTCGCCCTCGACTTCAGAGCATGAGGCAATGCAAGCGATCATGGAATAAGCAAAGCAAAACGAACAGAGATTGGAGAACATGATCACTGAGAATGAATGTCTCCGTCAGGATTTGGCCTTAGAAGTGGCGATGTCCAAACAAGCTGTACGCCAAGATCTGGAACGACCTCTGAGGGCAGGTGGTCGACGACCTCGAGCCCGACAACAAGACACTGATAGCGACTCCGACTCATTATTCCCGGAGCCCAAGAAGAAGGGACGACCTGAAACTTCCAGTTCCTCTGAAGAGAGTCCACGTATAAGGCATAAGCGAAGAAGAAACAGTTCAGATGAAGAAGACTAGCATGATCCCTTTGTGCGACGGAATGTAAGGGCGGTTTTTCCCAAAAAGTTCAAAGCTCCGTCATTCACTCTCTATGATGGAAAATCATATCCCATCGATCACATCCGTCACTACAAGCAAGCCATGACATTGCACGCAGACGATGAGGCTCTCATGTGCAGAATATTTCCGAGCAGTTTAGGACCACTAGCTGTCAGGTGGTATTATAAACTGGAGCCAGCTTCGATTAAAAGCTTCCACCAACTCCAAAAATCATTCAGGGCAAGATTTATCACTAATGAGGTCCAGCCAAAGTAAGCCAATTCCCTCTGAGCAATGCAGATTCAACTAGGCGAAACCCTTTATGCGTATTCAGTGCGGTACTGGGAGTGTTTTAATCTGGTATATGACGCTTGCAATGACTCCATGGCCATTACTGCCTTCAAGATGGGTTTACATCCAGACAGTGCCCTCCGCAGCTTTTTGACCAGACGGCCTCCCAAAACGGTCTGGTCGTTGATGAAGAAAGTTGAAGAATACTGCAAAGTGGAAGATGACGCCTTGCGAGTTAAAGCCGAAAACACGGCCAACAAGACGACTCCTTCTGAAATTGCTCAGCCAATAAATTCCACACCACCTCAGAGCCCTAAACCACGGCATCGGGCCAAACGAGATAAGAGCCAGGATTCTCGCCGATCGAGTGACCAATGCTCCAGCCGAGCAAATGAACAACTGTAAGTTGACAGTAGGCGCACGAGGCGCGCCAACAAGAAATATACGGCGTTGACAGAGTCGATCAGCGCAGTAATGACCAAAGTCCAACACCTTTCGTTCTTCAAATGGCCGTCCAAAATGGTGGGACCTCCCGACACGAGGAGACGGGATAGACGGTGTGAGTATCACAAAGACCATGGCCATGATATTGAAAGTTGTTATGCATTGAAGGATCACTTGAAGGAGTTGGTACAAGATGGTCAGCTACAACAGCACGTCCGAAAAGGTAACTCAACCAAAGCAATAGCCTTAAGACAGGATTCCCCTTCACTCGGCGTAATCCACATGATATACAGCCTGCCAACGTCATCCGCAGTGCATACAATTCAGTCGAATCCTGACCCTCAAAATTAACTCACTCTGGCTAAACGGCCCCATGAAGCTGCGAGCATTGCTTTAGATGATTCAGATTTGACCGGAGTGACATTTCCCCACATTGATCCCTTGGTAATTGAATTACGCGTAAACCGATTCACGGTTGAGCGTGTACTCATTGATCTGGGGAGCACGTCGAAAGTTATGTACTACAAGACATTCACCAAACTCGGCTTCTCCGAATCGGATCTCTCTCCGGCCCTTTGTCCACTATTCGGCTTCAACGCTAACCTAGAATACCCGTTGGGGAAAATCACACTACCCGTTCGGGCAGGCTCCCGAATAGTGGATGTGGAATTCTTGGTCGTCAAGCTGCCATCGCTGTACAATCTCATTATGGGGCAAACTTGGTTGCATACTTTGCAGGCTGTGCCAAGCACCTATCATCAGCTGCTACATTTCCCGATAGAACGCGGCATTGAGCAAATCCATGGCTCACAGAACTCGGCGCAAGCATGCTATCTCCTTGTTGGAAAGACGCCAAAAGAGTCGCAAGTGAATTCCATTGAGGTACCGGATTGGGAGAGCCTTGACGATGTTGGGCGGCTACCAAGTGAAAAGGCCACGGAAGGCCTAGATCGAGTTGAAATCGACGGAAGCCCAGACAAGTTCTTCATGGTCGGCGCCTCCTTGAATTAAGCTGACAGACAGCAGCTAATCTCTTTCCTGCTCAGCAACCTTAATGTCTTTGCGTGGACTCCATACGAGATGCCGGGTATAGATCCGTCCGTTTCCCAGCACCGTTTAGATGTTGACCCTAAATGCAAGCCGATCATTCAGAAAAGCCGGCGGTCAGCCACAGAGCACACTGCCGCAGTTGTCGAGGAGGTTGACAGGTTGCTTGACACCGGGGCAATCAGGGAAGTGAGCTACCCTACATGGCTCTCTAATACAGTGGTTGTGAAGAATAAAAATGGGACTTGGCGAGTGTGCGTCGATTTCACGGACCTAAACAAAGCCTGCCCCAATGATTGTTTTCCCCTACCCAGAATTGACCAACTTGTAGATGTGATGACACGCCATCAGCGTATGAGCTTCCTCGATGCTTACAAAGGCTACCATCAAATCGCTATGCATCTGGAGGACCAAGATAAAACTGCATACCTCACCCCAAGAGGAACATACTGCTACAAGGTTATGCCTTTTGGGCTGAAGAATGCAGGGTCAACTTACCAAAGATTGGTCATTGCCATGTTCAAGGAGCAACTCGACCACACTATGGAAGTGTACATTGACGATTTGGTGGTCAAGTCCAAGGAAGAGCAGAATCATATAGCCGACCTGGAAGAGACATTCGACATTCTACGTAAATATAGAGTAAAGCTGAACACTTCCAAATGTGCGTTTGAGATTGGCTCTGGCAAATTCTTGGGTTACATTGTCAACCACCGAGGAATCGAAGCCAACCCAAGGCAAATCACCGCAATCCTAGAACTCGGCTCCCCGCGATCAGTCAAGGAAGTTCAGAAGTTAATGGGGATGGCCACCGCACTCAACAGGTTTATCAGTCGTTCCACGGACCGCTGTCGATAGTTCTTTCACACACTATGGCAGGGCAAGGCTTTTGAATGGTCCGCCGAGTGCGAAGCTGCTTTCAACGGCCTCAAGACCTACCTCTGATCAGTTCCACTCTTGACAACGCCTTCGGCCGGTGACCCGCTCATTTTGTATCTGGTAGTTTCCGACTGGACCGTCAGCGCCGTACTGATAAAGGAAGAACTAGGGGAGCAGCAGCCAGTGTATTATGTGAGCAAAGCAATGTTGACACCGAAACATGCTACCTTCCGCTGGAAAAACTCATTCTGGCCCTTGTCATGGTAGCAAGAAAACTGATGCATTTCTTCCAAGGGCATAGCATCGGGGTGCTAACGGATTACCCCCTCCGATCAATACTACGAAGTGCAGAAGCATCAGGACGTGTTGCAAAGTGGGCTCTTGAACTTGGCCAGTACGATATTCGGTTTCTACCTAGAACCTTAATCAAGGGACAGGTGCTTGCTGACTTTGTTGCTGAATTCACGGGGGGTCTTGCCGACTTCAAGTCGAATGAAATTCAACCGAAGCCGAACTGGAGTGTGAGAACCCGAATATAAAAATTAAGTAAATAATTAAATAATAATATTACTATCTCAAATATTTTTGTGGTGAATTCTAAGGTGCAAATTAAATATTATTGGAGGATGTTTTAATTAATTTTAAACTTAAAATAAATTTGTGGTGAAAGCATTTAATTTAGAGGCAAGATTTATTATAAAAAATATATATATAGAGAGAGAGAGGAGGGTGTGACTTGAACTCTAGACCACAAGGTTAATATATAAGACTCCTACCATTTGAGTTACATATAACTTATACATATATTTTGTATATTTATTTATTTATTTGACCTATGTGTGCCCACTACTAGTATAAAATAAAATAAACACAAACCCTACTCTATTATTTGTTCACCACATAGGGCAACAACACAGCAGCCACGGGAGAAGGTTTGAGAGAAGGAAAAAAAGAAGAAGATGTTGCAATCAAAGAACTTTTGGGTGTGTTGTGTTGTGTGTGATCATCAAAGGTTAGCCCTCTTAGGTTTTCTTCTCTTCTTTCTTTGTTCTATCCTTATTCTATCCTTATTTTATTCATTCATGGAGAGGTTGTAGGTTTATGTATTGTGTATATAGATATCCTATTAAGAAACTTGAGGAGCTAAATTTATGTGTAAAGATTGGGTGTAATTTTCAGTCCAAAAAATGCTGCACAGAATCGCAAACTTTAAAAATCAAGAAACCATATCAAACGGATGAATTTTAATCTGAAATTTTTACAGTAGATCAATTACACGTTGAATTGCATATCTGAATTTTTTTCATAATTTTTGGGAGTCGAAATCCATATAAATTGAGGTATTCAAATCTGTCCAGGAAACCAGTCCGAAACAGTAAATTCGGGATTGTTGTTCTCTTTGGGTATAAATCCAAAAATTATCAAATTAGTGTCATTAGAACCGGTTACGAGACTAGTTTCGTATGTTTTTGGCCTTGCATTGATTGCTCGTGTATATTAAGAGAACCGTCAATTTCTTTAAAGTGCTGCAGAAAACAACCTGTTTGGATATAATAAATTGTAGAAAATTATTTTGATAAGCAAATCAAGTGAAACCAATTGGGTTTGAAACTTAGGATATATTAGATCATATCTGGAGGTTATTGGAATTTTTCGAATAGCGTGGAGTGGGTTTTGTAATTTTCAAAGTTAGCGAATAGATTGAGAAAACTCGTTTAAAACACTGTTTCATCTTAAAGTTATTTTTAGTTAAGTTTCGATCGGAATCTATGTCTTGGGTGATTTTAGACCTTGAAGAATATGAACTTAGGTAATATTTAAGAGTAACGGTGAGTTGGGTTGAGCCGTGTTAGTGCGTTTTAGTTGAGGTTACTTAGTGCCTATTTTTTTAGTATTTTGAAATTAGTTGTGACGTATAGTTTTTATACTTGGTTCAGGGCACTAGTTGGACTTTCATACTCTATTCGAGGATTATATTATTTTGTTTCCAGGTGAGTAGTTTCATGCTACATATTTTTACAAATGTTCCCCTACCTTGAACTGTTGGAAAATTAAATTGTTGTTTCATGATTAAATTGTTTTGATAAATTATTATATTATCAATTGAATCAAATTATTTTTGAAACATGTGTGAGCTTGGCATACTGTAAGCTATTTGTTTTGGTCTCATGCTTATAATGATGAACTACCATGTTTTACGAAACTGATGTGTATTGATTATTGGGACCATGTGTGTATTTAGTCTAGGGAAATTATTCCACTGTGTGTGGTGACTCTGGCCACTAGGGAACAGATCCGGGTTGGGCCGTGATGACTCTAGTGCTCAACGATTGTAAGGAACAGACCTTTAAAAACAACTAGGTGACCTTCAATCGGATCGTCTTTGAGAAAAGGCCCAGGTGCCACCCTGAGGATGACTCTTAGTTCGGTATTGGATCCAACGGGGCTTATAGCCTGAGAAATGTGTGGCAGATTATTTGTTTTTATTGGTACCCAGAAAATTATTGGTGTTCATGTTATAATCTGTTTTAAGTGGAAAATGTCGTTTATCATGTTCTTGCGAGACATGAGTATTTTAAGTGTTGATTTGTGGAACCTTCTTTTTGAAACAGATTGTATTTGCCAAACTGTATGCCAATCTAGTTTCTGTGATATATATCTTGTTTTGGAATTGAACCCTGTTTTCAAAACTGTATTTACTATCCATGTTGCTACTCACTGAGCTATCAGCTGACTTAGTTGTTACCATTTCCAGGTGTTAGAAGGACTTAGAGTGGAGTCATGGCGTAGCGGGGACTCAATTGCATGGACCTCTAGGGCATTCCTTTAGTTTAGAGTGTTATGTCAAGTTTGTGCATATTTATATTTATTCTTATCGAAGTTCATTTAGGATTATTTTTGATATGTGGGTTGTTTATATCCCATAAGTTTGGATGGTGTTTGATTACGGTTGATTTTGCCGTTTATAATTGTGACATGTCTGGATTGAGTTTTGGTTATTTATTATTGGACTATTGTTCAGTTGTTCAATGTGATTGGATTCGTGTTTAGGCTTACGTGTGCCTTGGGCTAAGTCCCTGTGGGCCACGGCCGGTCATGCCCGGATTTGGGGTGTGACATGGAGAATTTATGTTAGGGACATTTAGCAGTTGTACTATGATGGATCATCCAATCAGTGGGGCAGTGGAGTCGAAGTTGTAATCATGGCTCCCGACAGCGCAATAATTGAGCAGGCCGTCAAGAAGAGGCTGGAGAAAGCTAAAGGCAAGTGGGTCAAAGAATTGCCGAGTGTGTTGTGGGCCTATCGAACTACGCCGAGACGATCTACTGGGGAAACGCCGTTTGCTCTATGCTTTGGAACCCAGGCAATCATACCCTTGGAAATCGGCCTCCTAACCTTGAAATCGAAAGTTTTTGATATGGGCCAAAACGACATGATGCTGGCCATGGATTTAATTCTGATTGAAGAATGAAGAGACCGTGCCCTTGCATCTATGGCGCGGTATCAGCAGCAGCTTGCTAAGTTATATAATCAACGTGTTTAGCTGCGCTGCTATACACCAGGAGAGTTGGTTCTGAAGAAAGTACTCCCAGCTGCTAGGAAACCAGCTGATGGGAAATTGAGTCCTAACTGGGATGGCCCCTATCAAGTCGATTCGATTGCGGGAGTAGGGACATATCGGCTCAAAGACATGTCTAGAAGGAGCCTGCCACGGCCTTGGAATTCCATGCACTTGCGCAAATTCTATTATTAAACCTAACTTGTGGGGAATGATACTAGTTTTTAATGATTCACTATGTACACAGTCCATTTCTATAATGCAAAGATTCCAGTTTACATACTACGAAATCCATTTGAAAAGTGTTCCGATAAAAGCCTCCGGATTCGGAGCGTCCTTCGTGGATGTCACGATTGGCTAAATAAAGTCTTTGGATTCGGAGCCTCATCGGCGCATGATGCCGTTGGGCCGAAAAAGCCTTTGGATTCGGAGCACCCTTCGTGGATATCACGATTGGCCAAATAGTCTTCGGATTCGGAGCCCTATCAGCGCATGACGCCTTTGGGCCAAATAAAGTCTCTGGATTTAGAGTCTCATCGGCGCATGATGCCGTTGGGCCGAAAAAGCCTCCGGATTCGGAGCCCCATCAGCGCATGACGCCTTTGGGCCGAACAAGTCTCCGAATTCGAAGCCTCATTGGCGTATGACGCCGTTGGGCCGAAAAAGCCTCCGGATTCAGAGCGCCCTTCGTGGATATCACAATTGGCTAAATAGTCTCCGGATTCGGAGCCCCATCGGCGCATGACGCCTTTGGGCCGAACAAGTCTCTAGATTCAGACCCTCATCGGTGCATGATGCTGTTGGGCCAAAAAAGCCTCCGGATTCGGAGTGCCCGCCGTGGATATCATGATTGGCCAAATAGTCTCCGAATTCAGAGCCCCATTAGCGCATGACGCTTTTGGGCCGAACAAGTCTCCGGATTCAGGGCCGAACAAGTCTCCGGATTCAGGGCCGAACAAGTCTCCGGATTTAGGGCCTCATCAGCGCATGACGCCTTTGGGCCGAACAAGTATTCGGATTCGGAGCACCCTTTGTGGATGTCATGATTGGCCAAATAGTCTCTGGATTCAGAACCCCATCGGCGTATGACGCCATTGTGCCGAAAAAGACTTTGGATTCGGAGCACCCTTCGTGGATATCACGATTGGCCAAAGTCTTCAGATTCGGAGCCTCATCGGCGCATGACGCCTTTGGGCCGAAAAAGCCTCCGGATTCGGAGCGTCATTCGTGGATATCACGATTGGCCATGTTTCCAAATTTGGAGCCAGGGACGTGCGTAACACGTGTATGCTGAATAAATATTTAATGTAGAATGCTCTATTATGTCGAGCTGGCAAAAACCGTTTACACATTAAAGCATATAAACATTCGAAATGAAATGCTTAGTTAACTCGGGCCAGTCAATGTTTGTTCAATCATTTAAAACACATTTATTCAAACATTTATACAACGAAACACAAAACATGCAAACACGTGTGTGCCGAGCAAAAATTACAACGAAACACAAACATTTAAAATAAAACATCTTATTCGATCAGTCAATGATTACATAGTTTTGAACGCAATCTGTGTTTGAGCATTACAATGAGTATTTTTATCCGACGTCTTCCTCATCCTCACTCTGCTCGACTTCAAAGGCGGAAAAGGGAAAATGATTACGTTGGTATAGTGGTAACCCCGAATCAATGCCCGACGCTCGGAGAGCTTCCGCGGCTTGAAATGCCTTGATCCAACCGTACTTAAATCCACGATTTTCACATCGGCAAACTTCCTCGGTGAGCTTTTCCTGAGTCTTCTCTATCACCACTTTCCAGCCTTCATGGAAGCCTTTTTTATAAGCCCTCTCCTTCGCGGACTCTATCGCAAGCATGCTCGCCGTATCATGATCGGTAAGTGCAGTATTGATAAGCCGCTAGGTCACCCTTTCTTTCATGATTGGGTTAGCCTGTCCGGCTGGTTGTGTCTGAGCGGCCTTGACCTTTCTTAGCTCACGCTCAGCCGCTTCCGCGCGAGCTTCCAAGCTTCGAATGCGTTCATCCTTTTTCTCTATTTCTCGTCGCGCAGCACGAAGGCGTATGCCGATTTCATAGGCGGTGTACAGCCCTTTCACCACCGCATGAACGCCCTCTCAAAACACCTCGAAGTTAGGTCAACCAACCATCGATTGCTGTACTTCCCGCAGAAAAACCCTTTGGGCCGAAAAAGCCTCCAGATTCGGGGCGTCATTCGTGGATATCACGATTGGCCATGTTTCCAAATTTGAAGCCAGAGACGTGCGTAACACGTGTATGCTGAATAAATATTTAATGTAGAATGCTCTGTTATTTCAAGCAGGCAAAAACCGTTTACACATTAAAGCATATAAACATTCGAAATGAAATGCTTAGTTAACTCGGGCCGGTCAATGTTTATTCAATCATTTAAAACACATTTATTCAAACATTTATACAATGAAACACAAAACATGCAAACACGTGTGTGCCGAACAAAAATTATAACGAAACACAAACATTTAAAATAAAACATCTTATTTGATTAGCCAATGATTACATAATTTTGAACGCAATCTGCATTTGAGCATTACAATGAGTATTTTTATCCAGTGTCTCCCTCATCCTTACTCTGCTCGACTTCAAAGGCGGAAAAGGGAAAATGATTATGTTGGTATAGTGGCAACGCCAAATCAATGCCCAACGCTCGGAGAGCTTCCGCGGCTTGAAATGCCTTGATCCAACCGTGCTTAAATCCACGATTTTCACATCGGTAAACTACCTCAGCGAGCTTTTCCCGAGTCTTCTCTATCCCCACTTTCTGGCCTTCATGGAAGTCTTTTTCATAAACCCTCCCCTTCGCGGACTCTATCGCAAGCATGCTTGCCGTATCACGATCGGTAAGTGCAGTACTGATAAGCCGCTGGGTCACCCTTTCTTCTACGATTGGGTTAGCCTGTCCGGCTGGTTGTGTCTGAGCGGCCTTGACCTTCCTTAGCTCACGCTCAGCCACTTGTGCGCGAGCTTCCAAGCTTCGAATGCGTTCATCCTTCTTCTCTATTTCTCGTCGCGCAGCATGAAGGCGCATGCAAATTTCATAGGCTGTGTACAACCCTTTCACCGCCCCATGAACGCCCTCTCAAAACACCTCAAAGTCAGGTCGACCAACCATCGACTGCTGTACTTCCTGCAGAAAAATCTGTCATGGGAATTCAACCGCCACATTCGGGTCCCAGATAATGGAATCCGCCTCTGTCATCGGTCTGTTCCCAATGAAAACACAAAAGCTCAATGGGCGTGGTGGTATGCTGGCCTCACTTTGCGAACGAGGAGAGCTCCCCCATTGACGCTTCTCCTTTCTTGGTGACCTGCTTCGTCGACGCAGAGAGTGGTGCCTCTCGTGCTCTGCAGATGCCCTACCTCCCGTATGGGGAGGCTCGCCACCTCGATTCATTGATGAGTCCAGCTCTGCCAAAGTCCTGCCTTCCTCCTTACTATTAAAGAAAAATCTGGTTGACATTCACACTTTTCCGGCCATGAAAGACGAGCAGAGTCGAGTCGCTTTATGAAACCCAGATGGAATCTCTCAACCCATTTTTAATCACTTAGGAGTGCACCCCACTCCCGAGGCGACATCATCAATGCGTGCACTCCAGCAACCACCAATATTTAACATTATTCATTCACTCTGATCTAGAAGTTCTATTCGACTTTCGGAGTTCATACAATGGCTGGGGCAAGGGCAGATTTATTAATCTGATCGGCAAAATACCTAAGCCTAATGCTGACCGATTTATGCCGCAGCCACTCCATGAACTAGTTCTATTCGGCTTTCGGAGTTCATACATTGGCTGGGGCAAGGGTAGATTTATTAATCTGATCGGCAAAATACCTAAGTCTAATGTCGGTTGATTTGTGCCGTAGCCACTCCATGAACTAGTTCTATTCGGCTTTCGGAGTTCATACACTGGCTGGGGTAAGGGCAGATTTATTAATCTGATCGGCAAAATACCTAAGCCTAATGCCGGCCGATTTGTGCCGCAGCCACTCCATGAACTAGTTCTATTCGGCTTTCGGAGTTCATACATTGGCTGGGGCAATGGCAGATTTATTAATCTGATCAACAAAATACCTAAGCCTAATGCTGACCGATTTGTGCCGCAGCTACTCCATGAACTAGTTCTATTCGGCTTTCAGAGTTTATACATTGGCTGGGGCAATGGCAGATTTATTAATCTGATCGGCAAAATACCTAAGCCCCACGAACTAATGATATTTGGCAAGTCTACACGAACGTTTGTCTACCGCGCGATAGACAGCAATAGTTTTACCCAAAATACCAAAAATAAAACAACAATTTTCATGGATAACCACAATTAAATATAAGAAATAATGCAAGGTAAGGGAAATATTCATTCATAAATTGAATACAGCATAGTCATCATTTTATACATGAAGATTACCCCAAGAAAATAGATGTCTACTAAGAAAACAAAACATGATTACATGATTACAAAAAGATACATTGAAAATACCTAACAAAACTAAAGTGATCCCCAAATCAATCCTCGGGATCAGACTCAAGCGGTTCAACGTTTACTTGCTCGTATGGAATCGACATGTCCGATGTCACTCCAGCGGTAGCAAGGGCTTTGAGCCAGCCATGTTTGAATCCCCGATTCTCGAATTTGGGGACCTCTTCTACATATTTTTCAAGAGCGGCGCTCTTCCCAGCCTCGAATGCTTCGAAAGCCTCAGAGTCGGCTTTTTCTTTCGCCGTCTTCGACTCTGCCAATTCGGCCTCCAACTTGGCAAGTGCCTCGTTGGCTAACTTTGAGAGATTCCTCGTTCGCGTTTGCCCTCTCATCAGCTTCCGATCTAAGCTGGTCAGCAGTCCGCGCCCTTTCCTTCTTAGCCTCGGCCCGCGCACTTTCCATTGTCGCCCTCATTGCCTCAAACTCGGCCCTGCTCCTCTGACCCTTGACTTCCAACTGCAAATGGCCAATCCTTTCAACGGCATCATGCTGGCGGTGCCCTAATTCGGCGATCCTTCCGACCGTCTGCAAAACAAGTTGGGATTGTCACATATCAAGAAATACCGTTTGCAAACAAAACCAAAACAAGGAGTTAGAATGAAATCACATACCAGAAGGGCCGATTGGGCAGCTAATGTTATTGCTACCAAATCCGGCTCCGCCCGAAAGGTTGCCTTGTCAGCCGGCAATGAGATCAAGGCAGCCAAGCTCAACGCCACAGCGGGATCCTTCAAGGTCGACGCTTCAGAGGAGATCGATGTGTTTTTTATCTTTGGTTGAACAACGAAAGGAACAACCACATCCGATTCCTCTAAGCATGGCCATTTATCAACAGGGTTCTCCTCAGAGCCGGCCTCACCCTTGGCGACACGTTTCTCTCCCCGATCTTCTGAAATCGGTCGTTCTTCTAGATTCGGCCGATCGGCTGCCTTTTCCGCCTCGGCCATGTCAACGTGAACTGTTTCTTCTACAATAATAGGTTCGACAGATTTAGTCGGGGTAGGTCCGGAACGGATGGCCTCGGTTTTCCGTCGAGCGGCCATGCGTTCAGCGTTTCTCTTTCGTGCCATCTGTGTCAGACTTTCCTGAGCCATACCCTCAGAATAATTGCCAGGAAGGTCTCCCAAATTTGTAAAAATATCTTCAAAGGCGTCTCCTCGGCCTGATGTGGATGGAGGGTCAAACAAGTTCAATCCGGCTTCCTCAAAGGCCGAGTTAATAGCTTCGTCA
Organism: Camellia sinensis; assembly: GCF_055761805.1. Taxonomy (NCBI): domain Eukaryota; kingdom Viridiplantae; phylum Streptophyta; class Magnoliopsida; order Ericales; family Theaceae; genus Camellia; species Camellia sinensis. The sequence goes on from NC_138969.1 coordinate 74,429,193, forward strand.
ACTTCCGCTGCCAACTGGTCCAGGCCCTCGGCGATTGGTTCGACCGTTTGTTCTTCTACGTGTTCAGAATCGGATGTTTCTAAACCAATCTGTCTCAAGTTTTTGAAGCTGGAGAAGATGAGGGCTGTAAGATGGTTGTCGCCTTACAGGATCGAAATGTTGTCTGCCGCCGAGAATGTCGTGTAAGTCGGCTTGTACCGCAGGAGAATGTGAGCCGCCCTCCATTGTTCTTGAAGGTTTGGACGGCCGACGAACTATAGCGCAGTTTTAATTTCTGCAAGCACAATGTCGTCGTCCGAAACTAACACTCTCTTCAAGTCGCTGCCTGCATAAACAAAACGATTAAATGTACATAGTGTTGAATACAGACATGGAAATAACATAAACAAAAATGATCTAATCGGCCACTTGGTTCACCTTTTCGCCATGGCACAGAATTTAGGCGGTCTTCACCTTCACCGAATTCCCAATTACTGCGGACAACGACCATCACTTCATCGACACACTTGCTAGAGCTAGCAAGCATGGTCACTAAGTGATAATCAGTATCCTTGGCTCTAAAAAAGTAGCGTCCTAGTCGGTCAGTAGATTTGGCTAGGACATAACAGTGCCAAATGGCAGGTATACCTAAATTAATCCTAAGACACCGATTTAGCTCTACAATTCCCATTATGATACAAAAGAAATTCACATTGGGATGGGAAGGGATTAGACCCCAGTATCGAAGAATGGCCCTCAAAAATGGGTGAAGGGGAAAATGGACTCCGCTCTCAGCAATTGATAGGAGAGGAAAGACGATTGTGCTCTCATCTTCCCTCTCCATATTAGTGGTGCTGTCTGCCAAAAGTGACAGATGGATGTCATCGGGGATGGAAAAATGGCGTCAAAAGCCAGAGATTCGATCTGCTGAAAGGAGCTCCTTCAAATGTTTTGCCATTTTGGCCAACCCAAGGATTATGGAAAACTAAAAGTAGGCAAGGAAGCGGGATCAAAAATGAAAGAAAAGAAAACTTACAGGAGACGAAGGGAAAACGGGAAACAAGGAGTTACAGAAGCCGCGAAGTGAAAGAGTTGCACTAGAAGGCGAGCCAAATATCTTCGAGTATTCAGAACATACATTCAAAGAGACAATTTTAAATCACATTAAATGGAGGCAGTGTACGAAGGGGCGGGAAATCGTTACAAATGACCAAAAAGCGTGCATGCATTCTGACATGCATTGGGAAGAGGATTAACCGTCGAATTTTTGACTTCCCAGGCTAGAAGCCAAACATGTCGACTAACTGATGCTAGTGGAGTGTTTGGGGGGCAATTGTGGAAGCCGAATTTCCTTGGATCAATAGAGACGAATGGACCAGTCCGGTCCAGAACATAACCTTTATTCGGCATTGATCCTAGTCAATTGAAAAGTTGAATAAAATAGTCAGCATTCGAAGCAGTAGAACAAAGGCCAAGTAGAGGTACATGTAAAGGATCAGGGATGGGCCAGGCCCTAAGGCCCAAAGAGAATACTATAAATACAAGATCTTCAGTCAGAGAAAGGTATGTGAGAACTAGCCAATTTAACTTAAGATACAAGTAATCAAAAGAGTATACACTGACTTATCTGTCGGAGTGCTAATTCCGACACCCCCGACCGGAGTGTTCATTGCTTTTCAGGTGACTAGCTGAGTATCATGACTGTCCCCCAGGATTTGAAGAGTATTTCCAAACCACTTCTCCACAATTCCTAATCATATCAATGTAACTTTTTTGTCACCCCTTTCTTCTCTAACACCTACCATATTATATCTTGAGACACTCTATCATATGCTTTCTCAAGATTGATAAAAATCATATACTTTTTTATTACTCTCCTTAAAAGATAGATCGCTTCATTGTTGACCTACCAGGCACAAACCCAAATTGATTTTCTGACACCTTTGTTATATCTCGCAATCGATGTTCCATTACTCTCTCCCACACTTTTATTGTGTGACACATTAACTTGATTCCTCTATAGTTGTTACAATTCTGGACATCTCATTTAATCTTATATATTGGCACTAAAATACTCTCCATCCACTCTTCTGGCATTTTCCTAGCCAACAAAATCTTACCAAATAACCTAGCCAACCAAACAACCTCCTTCTCACCCAAATATTTCCACGCTTTAATAGGTATATCATCGGGTCTTAAAGCCTTATTCAATTTCATCTTCTTAAGTATAGACTCTACTTCAAAGTCCCTAATCCTACGATAGAACCTATAGTCCTAGTTTCCTCATTACTACTTACTTCGTCCCCTTTTAACCTACCTTCATGTTCCTAATTTAATAACTTCTCAAAATAGTGCTTCCACCTCTCCTTAATATCTTCATCCTTCACCAACACTTTAGAGTCCTCACCCTTGATGCATTTAACCGGATTAAAATCTCTTGTTTTCTTCTATCTTATCTTAGCAAGTTTGTGTATCATCTTCTCTTATTCCTTCCTATATAGTCTAATGTATAGGTCATCATAGGCTTTCAACTTAGTCTCTCTCACTACTTTTTTGACCTCCTTATTGGCCAATCTGTAGTGCTTAAGGTTTTCCTCAGTTCTATCATTCTGTCACTTTTTAAAGTTCTCTTTTTTCGTCTTTATTACTGTTTGGATCTCCTCCTTCCACCACCAAGTTTTCTTAAAGTTGGGTCCCTTTCCTTTCGACTCTCCAAGAACTTCCCTTGAGATTCTCTTCATATAATTGGCCATCAAGTTCCACATAGTATTAGCATCATCTTCCGAGTCCCAAGTACCTTCTTTATCTATTATATTCTTGAATGTATCTAGTTCATCCCCTTTTAGGCCCCACTATCTAGTTTTGCGACGTCCACTATCTTTATGAGTTTGTTGTTGCCCTTTAAAGCATAAATCTAATACCAAAATCCTATGTTGAGACGTTAAGCTCTCTCCCAGAATCACCTTATAGCCATTGCCTTTTAGACGGTCTCCTTTTATTTCTAGAAAGTAATATATTTGGCTCCTAATTAACTCACTCTTGAAGGTTATCAAATGATCCTCTCTCTTCTTATACATAGTATTGGCCACGTCAAGGTCAAAAGTAGACGAAAAATCTAAAATACTCTCTCCAACCTCATTTCTATCACCAAAATCATACCTACCATGCACCCTCTCATACCCTAGTTTATCTACTCCTATATGGCCATTGAAATCACCACCTATAACTAAGTTCTCTCATACAAATATTTCCTGCAATACCGCATCCATTTGGTCCCAAAAAACTCTCTTAGTCTGATCATCTAATCCTACTTGAGGAGCATATGCATCAATAATGTTCACTATATTATCTCCAATAACTAGTTTAATTAACATAATCCTATCACCTATCCTAATGATCTCAACTACATTTTTTATAAGTCTCTTGGCAACTATTATTCCTACCTCATTCCTGTGTCTATCATTTCCTCTTGGCAACTATTGTAGTAGAAAGGTGGTTGTTGGTGGTGCAGAAGGAGGTGGCTAGAATGGTGGTGATGGCCACAGCGGTGGAGTGGCGATGGAGGTTGCGGAGGTGATGGTTAAGGCAGTAGTGATCGTGGTGGTTAAAGGGTTGTGAAGGCGGTGACACTGGTGGCTAGCGGCGGTGACAGTGGCGATGACCAACAGCAAAAACATGTTGAAAAAATAATAATTTTTTGGTGACTTTAATGTAATCTTAAAGTGGGTGTCAATCCTCAATTGAGCTGGAGTAAAGTAGGTTTAGATTCTTTGGAATGAGATATTTACACCACAAAAAGAATGACCAAAAGCCATTAAGGTTTGAATGAAAAATTGACTCATTAAGTTGGCCTCATGAAAGAGTTGGGAAAGGTGTAAAACCTTGTATCTCACATTGATTGTAGAAGAGAGCATTGATGGGTATTTATATCTCATTTTTTGCATTAGGGTGTAAGCCCTTTGGGGCATCTAAATTTTCTGAAGGAAGGAAGTTATGGATACTTCAAGGATAGACTTAGGCCAAGACTATGGTCCAAGTTGGTTATGAAAAAAATTGCCACACGTGCATAGTAGATACACGAGTAATCCGAATGCTACTCATTGGAGAGGCATTATGCGGGTGTTAGATTATCTACGTTACACTTGGGGTTATGGGCTTCATTATACGAGACACCCAACGGTTCTAGAAGGGTATAGTGATACTAATTGGATATCTGATATAAAATACTCCAAATCCACTAGTGGTTATGTGTTTACCCTCGGAGGGGTAGTCGTGTCTTGGAAATTTTCCAAGCAAACGTGTATATTGAGATCAACGATGGAATCTAAGTTTATTGCTTTGGATAAAGCAACTGAGGAAGCTAAATGGCTTTGCCAGTTTGTTGAGGATATTCCATGTTGGATGAGACTTATGCCAGCCATCTGTATTCATAGTGACAGCCAATCGGCGATTGGACGGACACAAAATAATATGTCTAATGGAAAGTCTAGATATATTCGTCGTAGACATAATTCCATATGACAACTACTCTCGAACAGAGTTGTCACTTAAGACTATGTAAAGTCTCAAGACAACATTGTGGATCCGCTAACCAAAGGGTTAAATTAAGTGTTAGTAGAGAAGTCCTCAGAAGGAATGGGGTTAAGGCCTTTAGTGTAAAGTGTTATCGGAATGGAAACCCAACCTAGTTGACTGGAGATCTCAAGATCTAGATTCAATGGGACAACCTAATTACGTGTAACGGTGGTATGTCACTGAGGAGGTTAAACCTCCAGCTATTCCTTTTATCAGTGATACCTACAAGTGTAGAGGTTAAGCTGAGCTTTTAATGACTCTAGTGTGTTAAGCTATTGAGTTGAGTATAGCAAGATACTCAAGTAGAGTCACCCATGTGAGTGTGAAGTGGGGCCACTTCTATAAGAATTGACAGGGCTTAATTCTTTAAACCGCTCACTGAACCAGGCTAGTGTTCCAGGGCCAAACTGGACACAACAGTGAGAACATAATGATGGTTGGGGTAATTCCTATGTGACGTCTGTTGTCTTGGTTTACATAACGACAGAACAGTTCAAGACTTCGTGTTCACTGGATAGCTAGTAAATCCGATAGACTTTACTATGAGGGGTTCAAAGCCAAAAGCTACATTTTCCGATGTCGGGGTTATTCCGTTGCACTCTCTCCAAGTCTTTATTGTTAAACATTATCCGTTTGTTGTTATTCGGTCAATTTTTATTCATGTAGGGGATTGTTGAAATAGATAATAATTTTTTGGTGACTTTAATTTAATATTAAAGTGGGTGCTAATTCTCAATTGAGGTGGAGGAAAGTGGGTTTAGATTATTTGGAATGAAATCTTTACACCACAAAAAGAATGACCAAAAATTATTAAGGTTTGAATAAGAAATTAACTCATTAAGTTGGCCTCATGAAAGAGTTGTTGGGAAAGGTGTAAAACCTTGTATCCCACATTGATTGTATAGGAGAGCATTGATGAGTATTTATATCCCATATTTTGCATGAGGGTGCAAGCCCTTTGGAGCATCCAAATTTTCTGAAGGAAGGGAGTTATGGATGCTTCAAGGATGGACTTAGGGTAAGACTATGGTCTAAGTTGGTTATGAAAAAATTGCCACACGCGTGCGCCCTCGTTGCCCGCCTGCTGGGACCGGACTGGGCCGGGTCCGGATCCGTGGTCCTTAGATCTTGGGATTTGGGCTTAGGTTTGGGCTAGCTGGAATGGATTGAGTGTGGGGGTTGGGCTTGGCCCACCTATCTTAATCTTTTTGGGTCAAGCCAGATGTGTGGGCTGCAGGATATTATACGCAAAACCTAATCTCCTCTATTGATGATAGAATTAAACCCACCAGTTTTGCAGAATTAATTCAGGGTAATGCAGAATTAATTCCTGCATTTGTTGTGGGGAAGTCTCTTCCTCTCTCCCTCCATGTGTATAAAAGGAGGCCCTCTCCTTTAGCTTTCACCACCAGAAATTGCTGTTATTCCAGTCTTCAAAAGTTGTCCAGTTTTATTATTTTCTTCCTGTGAGAGAGTGCTGCAAAGTTTTGTTCGCCGAAGCTATTCAGTCGGTGCATTGCATAGCTGGTCCACTCGTCGTATCCTGGGAGACAGATGTCGAGCAACCTCCAGCACCCAACCGGTGAGGCGGCAAATCTGTTTTAAGGACACTGTCTAGTGCAGGTTTCGGTTTGCTTCCTTTTGCTAGTTTTATTTTAGTATGAATTTCTGTAAATTCAAGCTTGTTCTTATTCAGAAATTCAATTTGTTTGTTCAATATGAATATATTTGTTTTATGTTATCATACAATTTATACAACAAAACAATGAGGAGGAAAGACAAAGAAAATAAAAATGGGTGTTAGGGTTAGGGATTTTAGGTTTTGGGTGTAAGGAGAAGAAGGTTAGGGATGAGGGTAATTAAAAAATTATAGAAATTATAAAAAAATTTAAGAGTGTAAGGAGTTAAACTTGTGGTATAAGTTGAATCACTCTTTATATATTGAGTTTAATGACTAAAATACTCTTTTTTCATTGGTTTTACTTAACAAAAATACATGAATGTTTAGATTAAAAGCAAATAAAAAGATTAAGGTTTAAACAAAATTAAAAACTCAAGGTTTATTTTGTTAGATGGCTCAAACTTTTTTTTTTTTTTTGGGCAATCGATAGGAGAGTAATTACAAGAATGAGAAATATTTATATTATTAGATAGATTACTAACCCACAATAACTAAAAAATTAACAAAGTCTAATACAACCAATATACCAAGCCCAAGCCTAGCAACCAAATAATCACCACAAACCTCATAATGGAAGAGAAATAAACAACCATCACAAAGGGTATCAAACTCCACTTTATAATAGTTGAATTCAAAATCTCACACTACAAAAATTGTTATATAACCATTAGGCCAAACGTTCTGATTGTATCTTATTTTTGAGTTAGTGAGCACATTTAGACAAAAATGAAATAAATCATTTGCTTCCCATATGCATTGTAATTTTCAAATATCTGCACATTTAGACAAACATTGTTACAATTGAAATCATTCAATTGCTTCCCTGGCATAATATATAAGAGTAGAGGGCCCACTTATCCAAAAAATTATAATAATAAATAAATAAACCATCAATCACATAATGCTCAATCTAATAATATTAGGAAAAATAAATAAATAAATAGAGATAAAATCTGTCATGAGAATGTTTTACTATAAATAGAGATAGAATCTCTCTATGCTATACTATAAATAAATAAATAAAGGAGGCCTCTCTAACTAAGTAAAAGTTTGTCATAAAATCATCTCGTTGTGCCCCTCTCCCTCTTCCCTTTTTTATTCTAATTGATTTTTAAATTTATCGGAAACATTAAGTTCATGATTTTTATTTATTTTTTTATTTTTTGGTGAAACATTTATTTGCATAGTGACCTGATTTGTCACATTTCCAACGGTTTACAGTTTTCTTGGAGGAACTGAGTTTGGATTTAGAGATATTGGAGGGTTTAAAATTGGTGAACTTTCTCTTTTTATAATAAGGTTTCTTTTTGTAGTTTGAAAATTTGTTGTAATTTTAGTAGAATACTTGCGGCTTTTGCAGATACGTGCTCTCTGGGAAGAGGATCCTGACACAGGAGGAAGAATAGAATTGTAACCAAATTGGTAGCAAAATTGACCAAGTTCAGTACAACTAGTGGTTCTTTCTTTCTTGAGTTGATTTTTAAGTTTGATATCATTACATAAGAATAATCCTTCGTCACAAATTTCAAATATTAATTCACCAAAGGTATATTGATTGTAGTAATGATCTTTTAAACAAAAAATTGATCCACCCTAGCAAATTTCCATGGTCTTGTCCTACTTTCTAAGTTAACAAAAATGTTGAACTAGAAAGTGGAACATCTTGATTGGTTATTAATTATAAACCTCTTAATACTATCCTACAATGGATCTTGTATCCTATCCCCAACGAGAAAGATTTATTAAATAAACTATTTGAAGTCAAAATATTTTCTAAATTTGATATGAAATCTGAGTTTTGGCAAGTCTAGCTCACTAAAAAGGATCGCTACGAAACTGCCTTCACAGACCCTTTTGGCCACTATAAGTGGAATGTTATGTCTTTTGGTCTTAAAAATGCTCCCTCTGAGTTTCAAAATATAATGAATAATATTTTCAATTCCTATATTGCATTTACAATAGTTATTTGATTATTAAAATTATAACATATACATTTATTTCAGGTTTTAGAACATTGTGTTTTTGTTTTTTTTATAGGGTTTATTACATTTTGTACTCCTAAACTATGTCCAAATTGTATACTTAGTTTTTGAACTATAGATTGAGTCTATTAAGTCTCTAAAGTATATAAATCAAACTCTATTGAGTCCCTAAATTATCAATTGAGTCTATTAAATTCCTAAAATATTTAATTCAAACATATTTAGTCTCTAAAATAATAACAAAAACAAAATATAAGCCCATAAATATCATAAATTAGTAAAAAAATTCTTATCTAATTAAAATTTTATTTAAAAAAAATAAAAACCTTAAATTTTTTCAATCTTTGAAAAATTGGTGGAAGTTCTTATGATGAATTTCCTTTATAAGGTTAAGGGTAATTATCTAGGATATTTTCTTACTTCTCTTCTACGTGTTTACCTTTATGTAGTATTATATACCATATTTGTTTATAATTTATAATTGATTGAATTAAGTTTTTCGCTAAGTTATTTTTATAAGGGGAGATTTGCAGGTGGTAATTGCAAAAAAGTATTACATATGTGTGGAAAAGTGTATAATTTTAATCATTAATATTGATAAATTTTATCATTAATTCGTAAATATTTTTCAAGTTATACACTGATTTGAAATTCTCCCTTTTTATAACTCAATTAAAGTATTATTATATTCTATTATTATTTGTAACGAAGTATTATTATTTAAATTATCTAGTTCTACTTCTTTAAAATATCTAATACTCATATAATTTTATTAACAAGATTGAGAAGTCAGATTCTAATACTAATTTAAACACACAATCAAATAAAACACCTTTTAAAGACAAAATAAAATTTTAAGATTTTCTATAATACAATCTTAATTAGGTAGGCTCTTTTCCTAATTTATAATACTTATGGGCATATTTTATTTTTGTATTCCTTTTAGGAACGAACTAGATTTGAATTAAATACTTTAGGGAGTTAATAGATTTAATCGATAGTTTAGAGAGTAAATAGACTTTGATTTGTATGCTTTAGGAATTTAATCGACTCAATCAATAATTCAAGAACCAAGTAAATAATTTGGCGATAGAAAATGTAATAAACCCTTTTATAAACCTACGAAAATTGAATTATATATTAATTATTGAAGAAATATTTTGATTGGGATGACACTTGATGGTTATCAAGACCAAAAAAATTAAAATTAGAATAAACAAAATTGTTTTGATTGTAAATGTTATGAGTTTTAAATAAATAAAAATTACAGAATTAAAAAAAAAATCAATGTGAATGGCCCTAATTAAATTTTTTGCCTTAGGTCTCAAATAGGTTTGAACCGCCTCTCCACAACACAAGTTGTTGTTGCTATTGTTATTGTTGACATTTTCATTGTCTTGGCTCTATTACATTGAGGGGGCATCTCTAATAAACACCAAGAACTCGATTACTCGGTAGGAGTTATTGGTCCCTTGAGCCTCGTTGTACATCCACAATTTGGCTTATGAGTAACACTAAGGTCCATTGGGACATAGGGTACATGATTTGATGACTAATTTGGTGGCTAATTTAGGAGTGAAAGTGTAATAGACCCTTTTATATTGCATGAATTGAATTCTTAATTTTAAAAATTAAAAAATTAAAAAAGTATTTTGATTGTGAAGATTATGGACACTTGATGGTTATCAAGAGCAAAAAAAATTAAAACTAGAAAAAGCAAAAATTGTTTTGATTGTAAATGTTACAGTATTCACTACAAGAATTCGCACTTTTGCCGACTAAAATTTTGGTCGGCAAAAGTTCATTTTTAGTCGGCAAAAGTTATCCGCGACTAAATTTTTTGGTCGCCACTTTGGTCGCCAATTGAGGGTCGCGGAAAGTAATTAGTGACTAAAAAATTTTTTAGTCGCGAAAAAGTTATATTTGCCAACTAAATTTTTGGTTGCTAAATATATAATTACTGCGACTAATCCATTTAGTAGCTAAAACACTTTAGTCGCGAAAAGTCATATTTTCCCGACCAAACATGTTAGTTGCCGATTCGCACATTCAATGACCAAATAGTTTGGTCGGCATTTGTCGCCCATTTCCACGACCAACTAATTTGGTCGCAAATTGTCACATTCCGCGACCAAAAAATTTGGTTGGCAATACATTCCACGACCAAAAGATTGGTCGGCAATATTCACTACAAAAAATATTTCACTTTTGCCGACAAAAAATTTGGTCAGCAAGAGTCCATTTTTAGTCGGCAAAACTCATTCGCAACCAATATTTTTGGTCGCCACTTTGGTCTCCAATTGAGGGTCGGCAAAAGTAATTGGCGACCAAAACTTTGTTAGTCGGGAAAAAGTTTTGACGACTAAATTTTTGGTCGCTAAATATATCATTACCACAACTAATTCATTTAGTCGCTAAAACACTTTGGTCGCGAAAAGTAATATTTTCCCGACCAAATATATTTGTCGCCAAAAGCAAAAAATCAGCGACCAACTATTTTCGTCGCCAAAAGTTGAGGAATCGCCAACTAATAATTTAGTCGCCAAAAGGTAAGGAATTGCTGACCAATGATTTTAGTCGCAAAAGTGTAGAATTTGGCGACCAATTATTTAGTCACCAAAACTTTTCTCAACCAAATATTTTGTCGCCAAAAGACATTAAACAATCAACGACTAATTAGCTATTCGCCGAATCTTTTTTTTTTTTTTTTTGCACAATCAATTTTTGTTTATAAACATTCAATCCAATATTGAACAAAATTCATTCAACCCAACCTAAATATAACATTAAAATTCATCATATTTTCCTGCTCAATCCCAAACTTTACAATCATTCAATTCAAAACCTTAATTGAGACAAGTTTTAAACATCCATCCATTGAAAACCAATAAGTAATTGAACAAAAATTAAAAGGAAAATCAATGAAGGAATCCAAAATATTTTTCTACAACAGGAAGGAATATATATGGTTTTGAAGCATCAGCCTTGTGCTTGATCGTTTTTGGAAGTCACCTACGAATAAAATAAGAAAAGTTAGAATCTAGAAAAACATCCAAAGTGAAAAAATTAACCAAATGGCAAAAAATTTATAGGATTACATTACAAACATTTGATGATGACTATACCACAATTAAGTATTGGCATACCTAAACAATGAGACAAAGCAGCTCAGCAAGTCTCGCCAAGGTAATCCTTCAGTAATACTTTGAGACAACAAGGATGTTCTGCAAGAAACAATAATGTCTTGTAGATGAACCATTGCAACATATAATTGAAATATATAATTGAACATGAGTGAAAGATTACATGTTCTATTACTCTCTGTCTCAAATCTTTAGCTGCTTTTGTTTCTCTTCTTTTGCTAAGCCCATTTACAACAAGAAATTATATGCTTCAAGTGTCCTTGATATCTTGTATTTACTTCAAAATTTTATTTTTTTTTTAATTTTCCTTTTCAAAAGAAATAATCATTCACATTCACATTCACACAATTAAGAGATTGCATGCAGCAAAGAAATAATTATTACAGAACATCTGTGCCTCTTTGTGAAAAATTGTTCTTTAATATGCATTTATTTATGTTCAAGTTTCTATTTGTAAGTGGACGAAATACTGATCACAACATTTATAGCAGAAATGAATGAATCACTTCTTGTACAGCAACATTTCATAAAAGTATTCCAAGTATTGAGGATAGGATCATTCAGAAATTACTTACTACTCCAATGCACTGACCAAATCCAGTTGCCACATGATCGTCTTCGAAATGAACACCAATCATATTAACCTGGATCACATTTACTAAAACAAATTATTCATATTCCAGGTTACTGAAAGCTTATCCTTGAGCGTCAAGAAAATGAACTAAGTGACTGACAAGATTACCGTTCCAAGATACTTCTGACCATTTTTCACTCCTCCAAGTACAAGTTAATTCCATAGTGGGTTGAACTTGTTGTGACGATTGTACATCATCCTAGTCAAATAGTTGTGCACTTCCTTAGGCCCTAGTGAGTTCCCATCATCCCACATATTGTCATACAAACTGCCAAATTAAGCACTCACAAAAAAAAGTCAGCACGAATCTACAATGAACACTAGGAGCGCCACCATCCTCCATATAGTGATAGTAACAATAGAAAACAAATAAAAATTAATAAATACAAAAGGATAAGCATTTTATCACTTGCCAAGTCTTTTTACAAGATCAGATGCTTACATGAGCTTGTCAAGGTTGCATAAAATCTCCTGGAAATCATTTATTTCGCCACTTGCACCAAGGAGAGAGTGTTTCCCAACAGACTTCAATCGCTCCACACTCTTATAACGCAGGGTAGACCCATAGGAACCTATAAATGAAAGCATCAATCACTTGAAGTACACATAATTTTAGAATTTTGTCTCAAGTACCCAGATAGAAGCACATGTGAAACATGAGGAATAAAGAAGTATCAATGCTATCTCTGCTAGTATGAATAACTAAAAAGTGCAAATAGCCAAATCTTTGGTGTTGACTTCCAGTAGATTATCCACTGTCTGCATCTAAACAATTATACTATTCAAACAGATGTTTTGGTACCAATGAATTGGATATTGACAAAAAAAAAAATCAAATCAATTAAATCAATAAATAAGTATATGTCATGCGAATTCAAGTAAGACAAGTTAAGGAGCTACCTCCCATATCAGCAGCCATGAGAATACCATCCTTGAACTTGATGCCAATTACTGATGTACCGGTCACATATGGATAACTGTACCAAAATTCATCAAGTAATGATTTCATACTTAACATACACACACACACACACACACCAAAAAGAAAAAAGAAAGAAAAAGAAGAGAAGCTAATCCATTACATACTTCATGCTCGTGAATGTGACCAATGTGCATATGCATGCATCAATATACATATATACACGTGTTTGTTGATATATATGAGTATAAATTCAGGTCCAGCAATTCAACCCTGGTTCAGAGTTTCAATTCCTAACTAAAGCCATGAGATACGAACATGACTAGTGACCCTCCAATAATCTACCACTCAATACATTCTTGTATTTCAGTAATGAGTACCCATCATAGAAAGGCCACATTTGGTTGCACAAATTCAACCATTCCATTTAGAATTTAATAATTCCAATGAGCAATCCTAAATTAGTTAATTCAAAAACTGGTATAGCCATAAGAGGACAAATACATATATATATATATATATATATATATTAAATCTCTCAATTATAGATTACGTAATTCTTTAGTTTATAACGAATGATTGATTTTAAATTTTTAATACAAAAGCAGAATATAGTAGATTTGGGAATTATTTTACAACCAAACACATCTAATTATCTAATTCATAAATGGGGGAACAACATGGGGGAACAACACGCAAAATCCAATCACTTTACCTACTTTATTGCCCCCAACTGTTTCTTGTTCCTCCATTGAAACATAAAGGTTTCATGTTCTTTCATTAGTTGGTTATTCCCTCCAATTGTATCTCTTTCTCCAATTCTAATCTCATTTAATTCACAAGATTCAATGGCCAGTTCTCCTCCGGACCTTTGATTCAATTGTTTACCAAGAATTTTGAGCATGGTGCATAAGCATAATTTTCGGACGAACTTAAAAGGACTTTCAGTTCTTTTCACCCTGTTCTGGTTTGCAGCTTCTAAAATGGTCCAAATAACATTTTCAGGCCACCAAACAGCTCCTGATGGAATACTTGTGCTTGTGGGGGAATAATAAAGAGTGCCCTTGGCACTTTTTTAGATGTATCTTATTCCTTTCCCTTGTTGACTTCAACTACCACCATCGAGATGAAATATACTTCATTTATTTTACGTTTGTCACCAGATGCTTAGACCTTTGTTACTTAACACCCTACAAGACCCTTCTTATATGTTGAATGATGAGTTTATGGGATCTATGGGGTCAAGATAGGTCTCTTCTATTGAAACTAGTATTCAGTAACTATCATGCAGAATGAAAGTAGCTGCAGGCACGTAGGCAATTTGACAAAGGTTTGTCTCCCTCAATGGATATAGCTCACCTTATTGGCAACTAGCCAAATGAAATATGTCTCCAGCTTGCTCTATCCACTCTTTCTCCTTGAGGTTTTCAATCTAAATGTGAGATAGCCTAAATCAACTTGAGAGTGTCTCCCCCAGTTATAGAATCATATCATAAAATCCCTCAACTAGTGAAGCCATGAATAGATTGGTTTTCATCTAACTTCTAAATAGCACAAACACGTGACACGAAACAACGACACGGCAATTTTCAAAAAATGAGGACAATAAGCTTGAGACACATTAAAATTTTATATTTTTATAAATTTATTATATGTCCAACATATGCATAGTTTATTCAAATGTACTGGGAAAAAAAAAATAGAGAAACATGACAATAACTAAAATTAAAAAGTCATATATACCATAACTTAACATTAAGATATCATTCACATAACAATTGCTTTTAAAGAATGCAAAACAATTGTAGAACATTAAATTACACATAATGTATTTTTCTAATAAATGTTTCAAAACATACTTAATGCAGATTGTTACTATGAAGAGATTCATCACATAAGTTGAGTTTGGAGGGTTCAAGAAGTGTTTATGAAGTGTCCAATATTATGAATTTAAATTTCAATTAAGACAGGTTGAAGAAGCGTCGAACACGCTCTTGGGAGTACTTGTAGAGTGTCTTGTCCGACATGGCACACCTTGTAACGCCCTCAAAATAACCCATTATATGTATATCATTGGCATGCATTATTTAAAGAAAACAATTTATTAATTCATTCATCAGAGTATTACTAAATAAAAAACATTACATGTAACATCAAATTAAATGCCCTATGGGCTTACATCTTTCCAAGCCAACACTTGGACACAAAATATGAGTTCTAACTCAAATATAAATAAAGCCCTAGGCTTGATTATTTATCCAGTAAAAACAAATAACTAAAGATAGTCTTCAAAATTCAAGTCCTTCCAAGCTAAGTCCTTGGAGGTAACTTATCACCTGAACCTGAAAATGATGTTCCCATAAAGGGTGAGCCACAGCCCAGTAGAAATATACTAAACCAAATATAAGCATTGAATAAAGCATTAGCATTTAACAGATGGTTAACCAAGATAATCAATTACATCACTATACAGTCTCATGACACTAATGTCTAAGGCACATTTTATTTTCCAACATTATCAATATGGCTCAGAACCTGGCCAAACTTACAACAATGAACTATATATATATATATATATATATCATATTCACATTCTTCCAATGCCAACAAACAATTGAGACTCAGGCTCAAATCAAAACACTTCATACTTCCAATTTGATACACATTTTAGTGCTGTATCAACAAAACACTTCAATATAAATAAGCACACACAAAAGTGATGCTAATGGATTCCATCCCCTATCTTCTCCCAAACAAAATCCGGTTTAGAGGTCCATCCCCTATCTTTCCCTAAACCATGGAGTACATCCCCTATCTCCTCCTACACAAAACAAAGTATGTAAACACATAACATATACATCACACAATCAATATACGTAATGTCTGTATTAATACAACAGTCAAAATTAATGACTCAACCAATGTGATTAGTTTCAGTTATACCTAATCCACATGCATTGTCTACAACAATCACGACTATCCTCCACAGATAGCCCAAAACAGTTATTTCTAGACTTTGGGAAAAACTATAACAACAGTTCAATAGACAAGTGATTTAAATTATCCAACTTCACCATTTAATCAATAATTTCCCAATTTCATGAATTTAACCAAATTCCTCAATTCCCTTAAATCAATTATACAAATTAATTTATTATTACAACTAGGGTTTTTCTCAAAATTATCAAAGTAACCCCAACATATCAAAATACCAAAACTTAGAACAAAACTTATAAAATGGAGTAGGAAATCCCTACCTCGAAGAAAATAACCCGAATGGAGAAGATGAAGATGAATACCCAAATTCCAAAGTGCTCCAAACCACCAAAATGAAAGCCCTTGACTCACTCTATCTTTTTAATAAAGGACCAAGGTTAGATACTCACCCTAGGTAGATCAATTTTTAGAGAGAAGGCAGGTTTAGAGAGAGAGAAAGAGAAAGAGACTCTCAAGGGACGGTTTTCTAAAAGTTAAGAAAGAAAAGTAGGTCAAAAAGTGATCCGAAAAGTGAAATCTCGGACTGATGTAGCGTGAAAATCCCCGCTCGAGCGTGAAAATCCCAGCTCGAGCGTCAGACACAGACTCACGCTCGATCGTAAAAATATCCTCTCGAGCGTAGATTGCACACTTCTAGAAGTTTTGCAGGCGATGGTACCCGCTCGAGCGTCAAAATCTCCGCTCGAGCGGAGGGACAAAAACAAGGGATCACGCTCGAGCGGAGAAAATTACCGCTGGAGCGAACGAACTGCAGAGCAAAGTACTGGGAGATGAAAAATCACGCTCGAGCGTCAAAACTCCCGCTCGAGCGGAGAAGCAACAACGAAGAGCCCGCTCGAGCGTTAAAACTTCCGCTCGAGCGTGAAAGCCAAAATCTGGGCATCAACCTTTTGGTTTCAAGTGGAACCATCCTGTTTCAAATCTGCCCAACACAACCCAAGGCTCACATACAAAAGCAAAGGCTAGAAGTGATAATGATACAACAACTAGTCCACGGAACCAAGTCTGGAATACAGTATACAAAGGAAGGGAAAACCAGGATCGCTATACGCCTCCTCCATAGTGTCCATGCTTTTTAGGTTTTCATCGGTCTCTAACAACCACACACACACACACACACAAAACAAGGAGGAAAAAGCACGAAGAAGGAAAAAAGAAAAAAAAAATAGTACACCATTGTTCTTTTCTCGAACCTTAAAAAGCCAGTCTACCCTGTTTACAACAAAACCATAAACACTGAATTGCGCACAAGTAATGGTACCTGCACTTACCTGCCCAAGTCCATGCACACAGCTCCACGTAACATATGTTATTTAAAAAAATGTCATCAAGATTTTTTTTAATTTTATTTATTAATTTTTTTTATTATTATTATCATTTTTTTGGATCTTTGACTCATGAAGATCAAACAATTGAAGCCTCAATATCAAGCCTCAATATCAACGATCGTATGAGTACTTGAATTCATTTGATGAGTTCGGACATCAGAAAAAATCTCCGACAGATTCACATTCACGTATGCATACAGGCCAATTAAATGACTATACAGGTTTTCAAACAAAATATTGCAGATTGAGGCAGATAACAATATTATGGTAAAATTTTCTTTTGCCAACATGCACAAAGAACACAACCAAATAAAACTTGAATTGAATAATGCTATAACAAAGCTCAACCTATTCATATTTCCATCACAGCAATGAGTTGCAACAAGGAAACATATATTGAAAAACCACATATTAGGACTACATTAATTTCATCTTCTAAAAGCCAATTCCAAATGTTTGAAATCTCTAGATTAAAACTCTTGACAAATCATGGAATTGATTACGTGTCGATATCAAAATACAGGTATCATACATATGTCATCATCAATATTTCAAACTTCAACACATGCTTTCTGCTTTTGTATGTATTAAAGTCATTGTGTATGCCATTCTATTAACTACTAAATTTCACCACTTCTAGAATGTTAATATCACTACTAAAGTTAACTACCACTGTCCTGCAATAATCAACATCAGCAAAGTCCCTATATTTTTTGAACCTTGATATCACTACATTCATATTTTACTCCCACAAACAGAAGGGGCCCTAAATGAATGGAGGCATAACTTAAGTAGATTGGAACTTGGAAGTAGCGATTACACTACTATCCATTAGGAAATTTGGGAAGCATAACTTAAAGGGCTATGATGCAATATTAAAGGATGCTCTTTGGGCAGTTAGGAGGACCAAAAAATATTGGCAGCACTGTTGAAAAGGTGAAAACAAAGGCATCTAAGTCATTCCAAAAGCTTGACATGCACAAGTGTTCATATTGGGGTTAAAAAATTCACTACGCTTTCAAGGTTTAAACATCCCAACAATTTCAGGTTTTTGAATAATAATAGTCGAACGCTATTTGACCATTTCAAATTTTTGAATTTTGAACATCAGAGAAAAAAAAAATCCCAATTCCAACCACAAAATAATAAATAAAATTCTCATTGGTAGCCTAGCCATTCCTTCTCATCTTAATTCTTTATCATTTCAAAATAAACATTTATGGGTCAGACATTTTAACAAACAGTTCAAAGACTATTTGGTGACTTGAAATTGTAAAGCTAGATCAAAGAGTAACATAAACAATATACATACCATGTAGTGGTTGCCTTCAATAGAAATTGACAAAGGTATAGTCCTCATAAAGACTTCAAAGTTCAAACCTAGCTAAAAAACAATAGATAGAGTAACAAACCCAAATAAATTAAATTATGTTGCACTATGAATAGCCACTTCATTCAAGCACATAACACAAAATTCCCAAAATCAAATAATTGAAACAAGAAACTGAACCCAAAAGAAAAAAAAGAAAAAAAAAAGAAAAAAAAAAGAGCAAACAAGATAAAAATAAATTTAATAGCACTTCATCCTATCTGCCTCTCATAGCACTTCATCCTAATTATAGCACTTCATCCTATCTGCCTCTCGTAGCACTTCATAGAATTATAAGACATCCTTTCTACAAGACTATAGTATAAGATATCAAATGACATGGATATTCAAATTTAAAACATCCCATTTGGAATTCAAATCCAATTTCCATAAAGGAGAAAAAATAATAATAAGAATAAGAGGAAAAAAATACAAGAGAACAAAAGAAATAATCATTCACATTCACACAATTAAGAGATTGCATGCAACAAAGAAATAATTATTACAGAACATCTGTGCCTCTTTGTGAAAGATTGTTCTTTAATATGCAATTATTTATGTTCAAGTTTCTATTTGTAAGTGGACGAAATACTGATCACAAAATTTATAGCAGAAATGAATGAATCACTTCTTGTACAGCAACATTTCATAGAAGTATTCCAAGTATTGAGGATAAGATCATCCAGAAATTACTTGCTACTCCAATGCACTGACCAACCCATAGACAGTGATGGTCAAATCTTTGAACACAGTTCCTTCTGATAACACCTTCTCTAATAAACAAAAGCAAAAGGAGGGCCTGTCCCTGATAAAAAAGAACTTTCTATTAAAGCTTTAATTCTTTTGGAAGCTGATCTCCAAAAATAGGGGATAGTTAAATCTCTTGCTCTCTTTGTTAACTACAATACAGGTACCATATAATGGAACATGGTATTCATTACTGGGCCTATGAGAGAGTAATTACTAGGCCTAGTTAAATCTCTTTCTCTCTTTGCTAATTTTTTATCCATCACCATAAATATCAATCACCTAAAAGATGTTTCTGATAAATATCAATCGACAACGAAACAATTTTCATGCACACCTAAAAGATTTGGCCACCAGCCTTGGCAAACTTCAGCAGTAAATCCATAAAGCAAGTCTAACAACTGAAACCAATCAAAAATATAACAGGCACATGGATAGTCACTCTGGTTCTTTTGCCGGGTTTGGACAAAACAAAAAATATAATATTGAGTCTATTGACACACGCATGATTGAAGAATCCACCAATTGCTCATAATATATATATATATATAGAAAATTTGAATAAAACAAAAAACCCATCAAATTCATGTAACGGAAAATCAAACCCACAATAACAATGAAGAAAGAATAATCAAGACCCACCAACTGTTCAATCAAATGTATGAATCAAAAAAAGTCGAGATTTGATTAGAAACTGTTACCTTAGTACCAGGGGCTGCTTGGCGGATCTCCTCCTCAGGGATAATAACAGGCCACTGCTCACCGGTGTCGCGAAGCATTTGCTCGGTCTCGAGAAGCTAACCCTTGTCGAGAATCATGGTCCTGCTGGTCGCTCGTCCAAACCAAAATTCGCCGCTCGTCGCTCGCCTCCGTGAGAGAGAGAGAGAGAGAGAGAGAGAGAGAGAGTGAGTGATGTTTCGAAACTTAGGGCTCTGCAAACCTGAAAGGAAATGAAAAAATGGGGGGGAAAAGCAGAGCGAAAAAAGGGGGGAAATTAAGTTTGGGCGGGCGAGTCAGTGAAAAAAAGGGGGAAAATTTGTTTCATTTTTATTTTAATGATTTTTTTTTTATTTGGTAGAAGTAGGGGTAATATTTTAATGAAAAATATTTTTCGTTAAAATAAAATTAATTTTTTATGGTCAATGAAAAATATGTTTTTGTTGGCCCATTTTTTTTTTGTTACTAAAAATCAAGAACTAATTTTTTGTGGTAGAGGAGAGAGAGCGACAGTAATAGTGAAGGTTGTGGATAAGAGGTGATGATGGTGATGGCGAAGGAGATTAGTGATGAAGTTGTGGTAGTGGTAGTGGTAGAGGAGATGGAGTGGCGGTGGTAGAGGAGAGGTAATAGTAGTAGTAGTAGTGGTGGTAGTAGTAGTGGAGTGGTAATGATGGTGGTAGTAATGGTAGTCGTAGAGGTGGAGTGGCAACAATGGTAATAATGCTGGTAGTGGAATGACATTTGCAGTAGTAGTGAATGTGGTAGAGGAGATGGGTGGTGAGAGAGAGATGAGTGAGAGATAGATAGAGAAGAGAGATAGAGAGAGAGAAAGAGAGAGACAGAGACAAAGACAGAGACAGAGTGATGAGCGAGAGAGAGAGACAAAGTGTCGCTAAAAGTGTATTTTCTTGTAGTGAAGAGCTCGGTAAATAGAGAAGAGGGGAGTGAGAGAGTGAGCAAGGTGAACACAATGGGGGAGACAGACAGACACATAGAGAGAAAGAGAGAGAGAAGAGTGAGAGACAAACAGACAGACATAGAGAGAGAAAGAGAGAGAAGAGTGATGAGTGAGAGAAAAATAGAGAGAGATAGAGAAAGAGAGAGAGAGAGAGAGAGACAGAAAGAGAAAGAGATAGAGACAGAGACAGAGAGAAACAAGAGATGAGTAAGAGATAGACAAAGAGAGAGAAAGAGAGCGAAAAGAGATGATCGAGAGAAAGACATAGAAAAAGAGAGAGATAGAGAGAGAAGAAAGATGAGCGAGAAATTGTTAAAATAATTTTTTTTTTATAGTTAATGATTTTTTTTTTTAGTAATTAAAGTTGAAAATTTATTTGTTTCATTTTTATTTTAATGAATAAAAAATTATTCTTATTTTTTTACTTTGGTAGAAGTAGAGGTAATATTTTAATGAAAAATATTTTCCATAAATTTTATAAATTGATTTTTGTTTATTTTTAGAAAAACATAAATTACAAACGCATTTGGTTTGAACAAAATGTTTAAAAAAAAATTAAAATATAAACTAAAAAACATGTTTGTCTAGGCCTAAAATATTTATATTTTTATTATTATTTATGACGATGGGATCATACACATTATAATTGGAAAAAAATATTTGAAAAGAGATGAGAGAGATAGAGAAGAGAGATGAGTGAAAGAGAGAGAGAAGAGAATGAGCGAGAGACAGAGAGAGAGACCCATTTCATTTTTTGACTTTTTCCTCTTTCAACAACAATGGGCTCAGAGAAAGAAATGAGTGTGATTGAAAGAAAAGAGAGATGAGTGAGAGATAGAGAGAAAGAAAAAAAGAGAGAGATAGACACACACGCAGAGAGAGAGAGAGAGAGACACCAAAAAGAAATGAACAAGAGATAGAGAAAGAGACATAGAGAGAGAAGAGTGATGAGTGAAAGAGAGACAGAGAGATAGACAGATAGAGAGAGAGAGACAGAGAGAGAAAGAGATAGAGACATAGACAGAGAGAAACAAGAGATGAGTGAGAGATAGACAAAGAGAGAAAGAAAGAGAACGAAAAGAGATGATCGAGAGAAAGACATAGAAAAAGAGAGAGATAGAGAGAGAAGAAAGATGAGTAGGAAAGACATAGAGAGAGATAGAGAGAAGAGAGATGAATGAGAGAGAGAGATAGAGAAAGAAAAAAGATGAGAGAGATAGAGAGAAGAGGGATGAGCGAGAGACAAAGAGAAAAAGAGACAAAGACAGAGACAAAGACAGACAGACAGAGAAGAGTGATGAGTGAGAGAGAGAAAGAGAAAGAGAGAAAGAGAGAAAGAGATAGAGAGTGAGAGTCAGAAAAAGAGACAGAGAGAGAAGAGATGAACGAGATAGATAGAGAGAGAGAGATGAGCTAGAGAGACATAGAGAGAAGACAGATGAATGAGAGAGACAGAGAGAGAGATAGAGATAAGAGAGATGAGCGATAGAGACAGAGAGAAAAGAGAGATGAGAGAGAGCGAGAGAAGAGAGATGAGCAAGAGAGATAGAGACAAGAGATATGAACGAAAGAGACAGAGAGAGAAAAGAGATGAGAGAAGAGATAGATGAGTGAGAGACACATAGACAGAGAGAGACAGATAGATAGACAAACAGAGAAGAGTGATGAGTAAGAGAGAGAAAAAGAATAGAGAGAGGAAGATGAAAAAATGGGTGAAAAGAGACAGACAGAGAGAGAGAGAGAAAAAAAAAGAGCGAAAAGAGATAAACAAGAGGATACATGAAGAGATGAGCGAGAGAGATAAAGAGAAGAGAGACAGAGAGAGAGGAGAGATGAGAGAGATAGAGAAAAGAGAGTTAAGCGAGAGACACAGAGAGAGAGACAGACAGACAGACAGAAAAGAGTGATGAGTGAGAGAGAGAAAGAGAAGAGAGACAGAGACAAAGACAAAAATAGAGACACAGAGAGAGATAGACAGACAGAGAAGAGTGATGAGTGATGAGTGAGAGAGAGAGAAAGAGAATAGAGACAGAGGTAGAGACACAGAGAGAAAAAGAGAGACAGATAGATAGAAAGAGAGAGAAAGAGTAATGAGTGAAAGTAATTTTTTATTTTTCTTTCAGCGACTAAATTATTTTAGTTGCCAAAACTATCTATACAGCGACTAAAATATTTTTTAGTCACTGAAATTAAATTTTGGCCGACAAAAATTTTGGTCGCCAAAGATAAAAAGTGAATTTTTATTTTTCATTCAGCGACTAAATTATTTTTGTTGCCAAAACTATCTATATAGCGACTAAAATATTTTTTAGTCGCTGAAATTAAATTTTTGCCAACCAAAATTTTGGTCGCCAAAGATAGAAAGTGAATTTTTATTTTTTTTTCAGCGACTAAATTATTTTAGTTGCCAAAATTATATATACAGCGACCAAAATATTTTTTATTCGCTGAAATTAAATTTTTGCCGACCAAGATTTTGGTCGCGAAAGATAAAAAATATTTTTTTATTTTTCTTTCAGCGATGAAATTATTTTAGTTGCCAAAATTATACATACAGTGACCAAACTATTTTTCAGTCGCTGAAATTAAATTTTTGCCGACCAAGCTTTTGGTTGCGAAAGATAAAAAATAATTTTTTATTTTTCTTTTAGCGACGAAATTATTTTAATTGCCAAAACTATACATACAGCGACCAAAATATATTTTAGTCGCTGAAATTAAAGTTTTGCCTACCAAACTTTTGGTCGCGAAAGATAAAAAATAAATTTTTATTTTTCTTTCAGCGACGAAATTATTTTAGTTGCCAAAACTATACATACAACGACCAAAATGTCTTTTAGTCGCTGAAATTAAAGTTTTGCCGACCAAACTTTTGGTCGCGAAAGATAAAAAATAAATTTTTATTTTTCTTTCAGCGACGAAATTATTTTAGTTGCCAAAACTATACATACAGTGACCAAAATGTCTTTTAGTCGCTGAAATTAAATTTTTGCCGACCAAGCTTTTGGTCGCGAAAGATAAAAAATAAATTTTTATTTTTCTTTCAGCGACGAAATTATTTTAGTTGCCAAAACTATACATACAGCAACCAAAATGTCTTTTAGTCGCTGAAATTAAAGTTTTGCCGACCAAACTTTTGGTCGCGAAAGAGAAAAAATAAATTTTTATTTTTCTTTTAGCGACTTAATTTTTTTAGTTGCCAAAACTATATATACAGCGACCAAAATGTCTTTTAGTCGCTGAAATTAAATTTTTGCCGACCAAGCTTTTGGTCGCGAAAGATAAAAAACAAATTTTTATTTTTCTTTCAGCGACGAAATTATTTTAGTTGCCAAAACTATACATGCAGTGACCAAAATATATTTTAGTCGTTGAAATTAAAGTTTTGCCTGCCAACTTTTGGTCGCGAAAGATAAAAAAAAAAAATTTATTTTCCTTTCAGCGACTAAATTTTTTTAGTTGCCAAAACTATATATACAGTGACCAAAATTTTTTTTGGTCGCTGAAGTTAATGTTTTGCCTACCAAACTTTTGGTCGTGAAAGATAAAAAATAAATTTTTATTTTTCTTTCAGCGACTAAATTATTTTAGTTGCCAAAACTATATATACAGCGACCAAAATATTTTTTAGTCGCTGAAATTAAAGTTTTGCCGACCAAACTTTTGGTTGCCAAAGATAAAAAGTAAATTTTTATTTTTCTTTCAGCGACTAAATTATTTTAGTTGCCAAAACTATATATATAGCGACAAAAATATTTTTTTAATCGCCAATTGTGGCAAATTTAATGACTAAATTTTTTTTAGTCGCCAATTGTGAGATTTTTAGCGACTAAATTTTTTTTAGTCGCCGAAAATTAATATACCCCGACCAAAAAAATTTAGTAGCTAAATATTGTACTTTTACCGACTAACATAGTTTTTGGTCGCCAATTCCACAACTTTTGGCAACCAAAATATTTTTAGTCGGCAAAAGTGGTCGCCAATTGTGTATTTTCTTGTAGTGATTAAAAATTTAGTGTGAATGGCCTCAGTTAAAATTTTCACCTTGCCTCTGTACAACAACAAAAGTTATTGTTGTTATTATTATGTTGATGTTTGAATTGTCTTGGCTCTATTACATCGAGAACTCGATTAGTCGACAGGACTTGTGGGTCTCTTGAGACTCGGCGTGCATCCACAATTTGGCTTATAAGTAACACTAAAATCCATTGGTATATAGGGTACATGATTTGATGGCTAATTTGATGGGTAATTTAGGAATAGAAAGTGCAATAAACCTTTTTATAAACATACTAAATCTTGAATGAATTGAATTCTTAATTTAAAAAAAATAGCATTTTGATTGTGAAGATTATGGACACTTGATGGTTATCATCAAGAGCAAAAAAAAAATTAAAATTAGAATAAACAAAATTGTTTTGATTGTAAATCTTATGAATTTCAAATAAAAAAAAATTACAGTATTAAATATTTTTAAAAAATTAGTGTGAATGGCCCCAATTAAAATTTTCTTCTTAAGTCTCAAATATGTCTGAACTGCCTCTGCACAACACAAGTTGTTTTTCTTATTCTTATTGTTATTGTTGATGTTTTGTCTTAGTTCTATTACATTGAGGAGGCTTCTCTAATAAATACCAAGAACTCAATTAGTCGGCAAGACTTGTATGTCCTTTGACACTCAACGTACATCTATAATTTGACTTATGAGTAACACTAAGGTCCATTGAGACATAGAGTACATGATTTGATGGCTAATTTGGTGGCTAAGAGTAAAAGATAGGGAATTGAGATGTCGATGAGCGCTTTTATTTGGACTAAAATCAAGTAAGAATCATCATTGTCACATAATTCAAGACAAGAATGCGACCTCAACAAAAGTGTTGAATCTTACTCTTGAGTTATGAGATTAGAATTTTGCATCCGTTCCTCCACACAATCACATTTGACAATACCACACCACAATACCAACAAAGTGGACAAAAAAAAAGTTTGATAATAATGGAATTGTTAAAAGTTAGATGTCTGAATTTTTTTTTTTAACATAAATATTTGTGATTCAGTTCATCAAATAGATGTCTGAATTGTTAAAAGTTAGATGTCTGAATTGTTAAAAGCTGTTGTGTTAATGTCGTGACTGGAGGGTTCAGGAAGTGGCTGGTCATGTCCTTCTTAAGACATCTAATAAAATCACAATCATCTCTCAATGATTGTGAGCCAAAAGATTCGAGGCCTTTCCATTTCAATGTGCAGTGTTTGTCTGATGACATATGGCATTTTGCAAGGAGTAGTTATTTGGTGCTCTGGACCACAGTCACATAGTGTTTCAAATCGAATGTGATTGATAAAGAAGGGTGAGATTCACTTTTTATTATTATTATTTATAATGCAAGAATGGTAAGGAGTATGTCAATTGGGGATTGATTAGGGACAAGATACGTGGTGCTCGTCCAATATCTAATAATTTGTCGTTTTAAAAAGTGTATACAACTGCTAAAAATCAAATCATGTGGATTGTCGGGATGGTATTCCTTGCAATCTTCTTTATTGGAAAAATTATTTAGTGATCCTGAATCAAGATGATATGATGTCTCAACTTAATTTTTATTAATTGAAATTGTGAGATTCATTTCTTTTGTTAATTTTGGGAAAATAACAAAACAAAGTGTGGAGCAATTCTCCCAGACCAATCAAAAACTTCTAACGCGTATTTAAATAAATCCTAAAAACTATTTTGTGATAGTTGATCCTATTCAACTATCACAAAATAGGGAAAAATTAGGTGCAAAACAAGATATAATTTTGGCGATGTTTGTTTAAGGCGTGGTGGATTAAGGAAAAAATCCACCCCGCCTTAAACAAGGTGATTGTTAAATCATTTTTCAACCAAATATTTTAAAATCCATTTGAAATATTTAAATGAGTGTTGCTGAGATAGTGAAGATTTTAATTTAGCAAATCCTACAAACACTTTATTTTTTACCAATTCAAGAAATGGATGAGATCAAGGACTCCTTGTGGGCCCAATCATATCAAACGCCTCATGCCTAATTCATTCATATTCATATTTATGTGCATTTCATATTCGTGGTCATAATCATATTTATATTCAGACGGCCTTCGGCCCAATGCATTTTCTTCATAAAGCCTTATACATACATTGGGCATAACGAATACACATTGACAAATCAACAAATCCACAAAACTTATACAAAAGTAGCATTTGGAAAGTAGTATACTTGAAAGTATCTTTGCTAAGACATTACTCATAGTGTTCCGTCAATGGATTTGCCATCGTGATTGACCCTACATGTTTCATAATACATTGGGTCACAAATAATTAATTCCATCCTTAACCTATTATTTCTCTTACGGCTCTTTCTTATCCCTTTTGTTCATTTACAATGTTCAATGCATGCCTAAGAGTGCTTAGAAATGAAAGAGAACAGAAAACGGAAAGTAAAACAACTATTCAAAATTTTTGAATCGGATATTATTATCAACTAATATCCTCACCATTGCAAATGCAAATGCAAAGACTGAGTAAATGATTAAATGATTTTTTAATCATTTACTGCATGAAACCTTCTTCTCTACTCGACTCTATCCAAGGCCATTTCGTTAATCAAATTAAGGAGATTCATATCTCTATTCACTACACTAATCTACGTCAATCTAAGTCTACCCCTTTCCCTAATACTATCATCTACAGTCACGGTATTGCATCTCTTCACCACTGCCTCTATTGGTATGACCAAACCATCTCAATCTATTCTCTCTCAACTTATCTTCTATTGGTACTACTCCTACCCATACTCGGATATATTCATTCTTAACTCAGTCGTTTTTAGTAAAGATTATTTAATGAAACTAAATATTCTTAACTCATAGACTTTATGTACCCAACCAAAATCAATATTTAATAATGGTGTATGTCTTCCTAATATAAAAGTTTCTGAGGAATGGTATTTGTTAGGTCCCTTGATTGTCAAATCCGGGTACAAAACTCTGTGTTAAACAAGTTGTAATTTTCCTGTGTTTTTTGTTCTTCCCGCTCGAGCGTAGATTGTTGTCTCTCAGTATTTTGTGAGGTCTGTAAAAATACTGGAAGGTTTGATTTCGCGCTCGAGCGGGTCATCGAGCGCTCGAGCGGAACTCTGTTTTGTTGCACGCAGTTTTTGCTGAAGCCGCTCGACCGGGATGTTGGACGCTCGAGCGGAGATCGCGGACTCAGGAATCCTATTTGTATCTGTTTAGGTTGTTTTTAGGACTACTTTTCCTAGATCTTATTCAAGAGTCCTAGGGTTTTGTAGGAAGTTTTCTTCTGAGTTTTTTGTGAGTTTTCCTTGATGTTTTGAGAAGAGTTCTTCAATCATGATCTAAGATACATACATCAAGGAGTTGGTTACTTTGAATTCAAGAGAGAGATCTCTTCGGT
Organism: Camellia sinensis; assembly: GCF_055761805.1. NCBI lineage: Eukaryota > Viridiplantae > Streptophyta > Magnoliopsida > Ericales > Theaceae > Camellia > Camellia sinensis. Next base: position 74,457,660 of record NC_138969.1, read on the forward strand.
GGATTCCGAAGATTCAAGCGTAGAGTATCAAAAGGAGTTTGATTCTGTACGTAGTCGTTCATTCGACAAGTGAAGTTGTGGATTCAACTTTAGGATTAATCAGTTCCGAGACAAAGGCGTGGTGAAAGAGTTACAGAAGATTCGAAGGCAAATTGACTGAGTGGGGTAATTTGTGTGTTATCTTTGTAATCTTTCTTACTTCAGTAGTGGATTGATTAGTGACGTTTCGCCCGTGGTTTTTTATTACAATTGAAGGTTCTTCAATTGTGGTTTTTTCCACGTAAAAATCGTTTGTGTCGATTTATTGTTTATTCCGTAAAACAAACAATCTAAATCACTTTCGTAAGTGCTTGTTGGTTTAGATTGTGTGTTTTGGATACTTGGGATTTGGAATATTTCAATCTTGATCTAATCACGAATCACTTAGGATTTTCAATTGGTATCAGAACAGGTCACTCTTTTTTTAAAAAATATAGGAGTGTGATTTTGTGTGACTAGTGATATGGATTCTATTCGTGAAGGTAACTCGACCCATAGACCTCCTTTACTCGATGGTACAAACTATTCTTATTGGAAAGCTCGTATGAGAACATTTTTAAAATCCGTCGATGAGAAAGTTTGGCACAGCGTAATCTATAGGTGGAGTGAACCTACTATCACCATTGATGGTGTTGATATTCCTAAACCCCTTGATAAATGGGACCCTACTGATTACCAAAACTCGAGTTAGAACAGTAAGGCTCTCAATTCCCTGTTTTGCTCCGTCACACCTGAAGAATTTCGTCGTATCTGCACGTGTGAGGTAGCAAAAGAGGCTTGGGACATTCTTGAAACAATTCACGAAGGTACCACTTCTGTCAAAAGGTCAAAACTTCAACGTCTCACCTCATCCTTTGAAACCCTTTTAATGCACGATGAGGAGACGTTTGATGATTTCTATGCAAAACTTAGTGATATCGTGAATTCCTGTTTCACACTCGGGGAAAAAATCCCGAAAGCTAAAATTGTTGGAAAAATTTTGAGGTCTTTACCCGAGAGGTTCCAACCAAAAGTGACAACCATTGAGGAGGCTCAGGATGTTGATACCCTCAAGCTTGATCAATTGGTTGGAAACTTGCAGACTTATGAAGCCCACCAGATTTCAAAGAAAAAACAAAAAGAAAGTATGGCTTTCACTAGTGCTCATGAGTCTGCAAAAACTCCGGAGGTTGAATTTGATTTAGAGTCTGAGATGACGACTATGTTTACTAAACAATTTAAAAAAATTTTGAAGAAAAAGAAGCCTAATTTCAGAGACCCTATTTCTAAAGAAAAGAGTAATGAAAAACCCAAAACTTTTCCACCAAAACTTGCTCCAAAAACTGAAAAGAAGATTGTAAAGGGGCAAGGGGTCAAGTGCTATGAATGTCAAGGGTTTGGTCACATTGCCCTTGAATGCCCTTCGAAAAAGAATTGAAAGAAAGTCTACACTGTAACTTGGGATGATGAAAGCGGGTCGGAGCAAGAACCCGAAGAACCTGAATCTGGAGAAGACGGGGATAGTGCTTTCATGGCATTTTGGTCCACTTTCACTCAAACTCTTCCAAAGCCTGCAGAGTTAGTTCGTGGTCAGAACCTGCATCATGCTCCTACCTTTGATGGGAGTAACTACCTGTTTTGGAAAATCAGAATGAGGGCTTTTCTGAGAGCTTTTGATCCAGAAGGCTGGTAGGCCATTGAAGAAGATACAGACAGGGCTGACAATCCGAGCAATCAGAGAGCCCTGATCACTATTCGTGGAGCAATTTCTACTGAAGAACAGCAACGGGTTGTTCATTGCACAAAGGCTAAAGAGGCATGGGAAATTTTGAGCCAATTCCATGAAAGAGGAAATTCACCTTCACTACCATCCAGCAACCTTCCTGTCTTAGTTGCTAGACTGGATGAGGTCAAGGAGAATGAAGAGCAAAAAGAGGATAACGAAACATCTGAAGATAATGATGAGATCAATGGCGATGAACTACAACAAGCCTACGAAAAGCTGTACGAGGAATCTCTGAATTTGTCCAAACTCAACGACAAACTCTCTCTCAAGCTCAAAACATGTGAGAGTGAGAATGTCAGGCTGAAAAGAGAACTTGCAACAGCAAAGCAGAATATCATCAAGATCTCTAGTGATAGGCAAGAACTATGTGGAAAACTTCTATCCTGTGAAACTGAAAGGAATGAACTCCTAAAGGTATATTCCACATATGAAGAAAAGCTTGAAAGTCTTGAGATGTCACAAGCTACACTGGAAGAGAGAGTCTGTCAAAAAGATGAAGAACTCCGTGTTGCTAGAGCCACTATTGCCATGTGGAACAAAGGTTCCAAATCTTTAGAGGACATCCTTGGGTCTCAACAAATGGGTTGTGACAAAAGCGGGCTAGGTTATGGTGCAACAGCTCACAAGGGACAGGTCTCCACTTCATATGACATGAAGACTCAAGCAAAGGGAAAGTTTAAGGTAGACCAGGCTGATCTCTCTCTTCATCCACCGAAAGTTGGTAAGATCAACAAAAGGGAGGTAAAACCTGTTTTTATTTGTCATCACTATGGTAGGTATGGCCACATTCGTCCTTATTGTTTTGAATTGTTTGGTAAGGTGTCTCAAAAGGGTAGAAATTCGAAAACTTTTTGGGTTAGGAGACAACCTTATATGTCTAGGCGAAATACTAAGACTAAAAAGATTTGGGTGAGAAAAGATGATTTGACTTGTTTAGTTGTTCACACTGCTCTAAAAGCACGTGATTCCCACATGTGGTATCTTGACAGTGGGTGCTCTCGTCATATGTCCGGTAACAAATCTTACTTCACCTCCCTTGAAAAATATGAAGGAGGAATTGTTACTTTTGGAGATGGCGGCACTTCTAGAGTCATTGGTAAGGGCTCTATAAGTGTTGCTGGTCTTCCTAAGCTCGAAAATGTTCTTCTTGTTGATGGTCTTAAAGAAAATATTTTGAGCATTAGTCAAATGTGTGATTCTCATCATGAAGTATTGTTTTCAAAAAATAAATGTGAAATTTTGGATAAAAAGGGAAATACTGTCTTACATGGGCTTCGCACATCTGATAACTGCTATGGGATTGTTACTACTAATGATCTCACGTGTCATTCAGCCATCATTAGTAACATTGACCTGTGGCATCAAAGATTAGGTCACATGAATTTCAAAGACCTAACTAAGATAGCCAACAAAGAGCTTGTGAGAGGAGTACCTAAATTGGGTAAGAATTTGAGCCATGTGTGTGGACCATGTCAACTTGGAAAGCAAACCCGTGCCCCTCATAAAAAGGTGAACAGCTTTACAACCAAACGTCCTCTTGAATTGGTTCACATGGATTTAATGGGTCCTACTTGCACTGAAAGCATCGGAGGTAAAAGATACATTTTTTTAACTGTTGATGATTTTACTCGATTTTCATGGGTAAATTTTTTAAAGGAAAAATCTGATACATTTGATGCTTTCCAGGCCTTAGTCTTTAAAATCCAAAATGAACAAGGTGTTTCCATTGATCGTATCATAAGAATCCGAACCAATCATGGTCGTGAGTTTGAAAATAGTTCGTTTTCGGATTTTTGTGATATACATGGAATTAAGCATGAATTTTTTGCACCCATTACTCCACAACAAAATGGAGTTGTTGAGAGGAAGAACAGGGTTGTTCAAGAAATGGCTAGGGTCATGCTCCTTAGTAAGAAACTTCCTCCAAAGTTTTGGGCCGAAGCCATAAATACTGCTGTTTATGTCATAAATCGCGTGTATTTAAGGCCTGGCACTTTACAAACTCCATATGAATTGTGGAAGGGATTGAAACCTAATGTAAAATACTTCAAAACTTTTGGGAGTAAGTGCTACATTTTCAAAGATAGAGAGCCTTTGGGCAAATTTGACTCCCGAAGTGATGAAGGTATTTTTCTAGGGTATTCAACCACTAGTAGGGCTTTTCGAGTCTATAACCTGCGAACTTCATCTTTAATGGAATCTATCAATGTGGTTATAGATGACACAGGTGCACCTACTCCAGCAACATATAAGGATGACAATGATGAGTCTCCAATCTTGGATACTGAACCACAAAATCAAGGAGAAGCTGCGGACCAATCACAAGAAATTGTTACAGCTCCATCCTCACAGGTAAGTTCAAATCCAAAGAGTGCTCCAAGGGACATCACTCCTGTTGCACTTGTCACCGCAAGTCCTAAGCTAAAACCATCAGCTACGGTGAAACTGAATCATCCAACACAACAGGTCATTGGAAGTGTCTCCGATCGAATGAAAACCCGAAGACAGATTCGGGATGAGGTATCACATATGTGTTATGTTTCATTAATTGAACTTAAGAATTTTAAAGAGGCCTTGCTAGATGATAGTTGGGTCAATGCTATGCATGAAGAATTAGGTCAATTTGAACGTAACAAAGTTTGGACTCTAGTTCCCAGACCTAGAGACATGAATGTGATAGGTACCAAGTGGATCTTTAAAAATAAATCTGATGAGAATGGTACAGTTGTTAGGAATAAAGCTAGGTTGGTTGCTCAAGGCTACACACAAGTAGAGGGTGTTGACTATGATGAGACGTTTGCCCCAATTGCACGTCTCGAATCTATTCGTATTTTGCTTGGTGTTGCATGTTTTCTTGGCTTTAAATTGTTTCAAATGGATATGAAAAGTGCCTTTCTGAATGGGTACTTGAGAGAAGAGGCATATGTTGAGCAACCAAAACGGTTTGAGGACCCTAAATGTCCTAATCAATCATGTCTACAAGTTAGACAAGGTTTTGTATGGATTGAAACAAGCCCCTCGAGCTTGGTATGATAGACTTACTACATTTCTTCTTGATAATGATTTTCAAAGGGATAGTGTGGATAAGACTCTATTTGTGAAACATACTAAGTCTCATATTCTTGTTGCTCAAATTTATGTTGATGATATTGTGTTTGGATCCACTGCTGAACATCTTGTGAAATATTTTTCGGATTGCATGACACATGAGTTTGAGATGAGCATGATGGGAGAGTTGTCTTATTTTTTGGGTCTTCAAATTAAACAGTCTCCTTCAGGTATATTTGTGTCTCAGTCTAAGTATGCGAAAAATCTTGTGTCTAAGTTTGGTCTTGAGTTTGCCAAACATGCACGCACTCCCATGAGCACCAGTCTTCACCTCTCCAAAGATTCCTCTGGTATTGATGTTGATCCTACCCTCTACAGGAGTATAATAGGGAGTCTTTTGTACCTCACAGCCAGTCGTCCTAATATTGCTTTCAGTGTAGGTGTTTGTGCCCGTTACCAAGCTAGTCCTAAAGAGTCTCATCTTCTTGCTGTCAAACGCATCATTAAATATGTTAATGGGACATTGGGGTATGGGGTTTGGTTTTCTACTGATACTACAGCTGAGATTACTGGTTTTTCTGATGCCGACTGGGCTGGGTGTGCTGATGATAGGAAAAGTACATCCGGGGGGTGTTTTTACCTTGGGAATAATCTGGTTTCCTGGCATAGTAAAAAGTAAAATGCCATCTCTCTCTCGACTACTGAGGCTGAGTACATTGCTGTAGGGAGTTGTTGTGCACAAATGCTGTGGATGAAGCAAATGCTTCATGATTATGGGATAGAACAGAACACTCTCACTCTTTTCTGTGATAACACAAGTGCCATAAACATTTCAAAAAATCCTGTCCAACACTCTCGCACCAAACACATTGACATACGTCATCATTTTATTTGAGAGTTAGTGGAAGAGGGCCTTGTTGTTCTTGAGCATATTCCGACTGAGCATCAAAAAGCTGATATTTTTACAAAACCCCTTGATCTTCTTCGGTTTGAGTTTCTTAGAAAGACCTTGGGTGTCATGCTCGATCACTAGAGTGTTACTTGTTTCTTGAGTAGGTGTAAGTGTTTTGCCTTATGTATGCTTGGATGTGATAATCTCATTGTCATTGATATCTGTTTTACTTGCATCCAACTTTTTATGTACACTACTCATGCTGCTTACAAGATCTCATTGTTCATTGGTCATAGCTCATTTTGAATGCCCATACTCATTAACCTCATGATCTCATTCTGTACACATCCTTGAGATTAATTGTTGCAGGGTTTCCGCACATGTGATCAAAGTTCTCTATGGACCACTAACAGTGTTTCTTATACTTTTACAGTGGAATTGACCGATACTAGCATATCATGGGTGATGTTGAGTCTCTTAACCATCTACCATCTGTTTTTCACTTCCACGGTTTCTCCCTCAGTTCTTTGAAGTCCGGGCATTAGGAAAAGGCTACCTCAGAGGCACCAACCAGGCCATCCTTTATGATTTCATTCTTCTCTGGTTTGGTTTCCATACTCTTGAGAGTGAATGCCACCAGTGAGTGCCCACAAGAAAGAAAATGTTTAAAAAAAAAAAAATGACTCATTGATTGAGGGGGAGCCTCCGCATTTACTCAATAAATACCCCGTGATTCCTAGTGGTTTGACTTTTCTCTGTATTGTTGAGTTACTCTTGATGGAGGTCCAGCCATCCGATCACTACTAGGATTAACTCTAGCTCAGTGACCTCTCATGGATTGCACACACACACTTTTTTTTGTGAGCTCTCATGTTGGATTTTGAGTTGTACATTCTCTTGTAGCTTATTATCATTGATTAAATTTTATCTGCCTTGCTCATGATTCCTGTGTCATTTTGTTTTAAAAAAAAAAAAAAAATTTGCAAGTTTACGGAATTCATGAATTGCGGATTATTACATCTTTGTCGTCAATTTTGGCTAAATGTGATCATCTACTTTTGTCCCAGGTTTCTTCTAGATATTGAGTTTCTTGGTTTATTTATATATATATAAAAAAAAATGTTTTTCCCTGCTCGAGCGGATATTTACACGCTCGAGCGTGTTTTTTCGCCCTGCAGTAGTTTGCTCTTTGCTTTACAGTTCTGAGAGAGGTATTTTTGTGCTCGAGCGTTCTTCTTCGAGCTCGAGCGGGTGTCAGCTTGCGTTGACTAACGCTCGAGCGTTCATTCCTACGCTCGAGCGGACCTATTTTGTATAAATCTCCCTCCCTCGACTCTTCAGGTCATTTTTTTCCCTCCTCTTCAGTTTCTCAGACCTAGGGTTTGGGTCGTGGGCTTTGCGTGGTCGATCTCCCCTTCCTTCTTCCTCTTTCTTGCCGATTTCACCTTTGGTAGGTTTTCCCCTCTCTTCTCCTCTGTTTTGATTGCTATTTCGGCACTTTTGAGGGTTGTATTTAGGGTTTTTGGTTTTTTTTTTGTATTTCCTTTTTTTTCTCCTTTCTCTCACACACTATCACTGCATCGTCCTGTCTTCCTCATGTTGCATTTCATGTTTGTGTGTATGAAGTTCGTGTTGTCCATTCGACCTAGGGTTGTGAGATCCCCATGCTTGAGGTATTTGTGTTTGTGCTACAAGTTTGAGCAGTTGTTTTGCCCACAAGATGATGTAGTGTTGCCATAGGTGTTCTCTTGGTTTTTATATCCTTGATTAGCATCACTAGGTCATTATTTATTCTGCCATTGCCATTATGCACATTTTTTGCATTCTGCATTTCATTGATATTTGTTCTTCATGTTTCTGAAATGATATCATTGATATTTGTCCTTCATGATTATGCATTATGCGTTTACTGTTACTAATGCTCTCTGTCTTGTGCCTGTTTTGTTTTTCGGGTTTGGTTTCTTTTTGGCTTTGTTGGGATTTCGGGTTTTAGTCATCTCTCCTCTCATCATGTCCGCCCCTAAACGCCGAAAGGCGACAGTGTCTCGCCCTTCCTTTAATTCTGAGAGGTTTCAGTCTGCTAAGCAAGACAAGTTGTTCCATAAATCTTTTGAGGCTCGCACTGTTCACCTAGAACGGACTGTCCAGCCTAACACTTTCGAGTCCATCCCTATCCGTCCATTGTTTGATCCTCTAGGTGGTGATTTGGTATTGTCGTTTTCTGGGCGTCAAAATCTCGACTGGGTCCGAGAATTTTACTGCAATATTGAGCAAATTCGTGATTTTGAGCCTTCTTTCACTACTTGGGTTCGGTCCACATCCATTTCAGTCACCCCTGCTCTCGTTCGCCATCTTCTTAAGATTGATCAAGTGTACCCTCAACACTATCCTTTTCCTGTCCCAGGTCGTCCTACCTGTGATTTCAATCATGTGACTGAGGTTTTATGTGGTTCTTCCCGTCCTTGGCCTACGGGCGCTTTGATTAAACAGTTTGAACTTCTTCCGGAGTTTAGACTGCTTAATCTAATTATTTGTGCCAACATCCTTGTGACCACTCACTCCTCCGAAATTAATCAAGACCAAGGTTTTGTTTTGTTTTGTATCGCCCGTCACATGTCTATTGATCTAGCGACCCTGATCATTAGGAAAATGATAGGAGTTTCTGGGAATAAACAGTTAGGTCTTCCTTATGGGTGCTTGATCAACCGTCTTTTGACTGAACTTGGGATTCGAGTGTTAGAAGATGATGAGTTTGCCTTCCCCTCTCGACCTTTCACAAAGAAAACTATTTCTCAGAGTCGGGCTCATGTTAAGGGGGAGTCTTCTCGGGCTGATCGTTCTGCAGGTACCACTGCTGGCCTAGCTGAGGAGGCTGAGTTTGATGCTGCAGCAGCCGGGGGTGAGGAGGATACTACTCCACCTGTTCCACCTCGCACTTTTCATGATCAGCTTCAGCATTTTGGGGAGACTATGACCTGGAGGTTGGACTTTCTCGATGCCCGTTTTGATGCCTTTGATGGTCGTCTTGGTCAGTTGGAGCAGACTGCCGCTCACACTACTTCCCAGCTGGACCACATCATTTCCTTACTGACGCTTCAGCCGCCACCCCCTCCACTTGGTGCATGATTTATTGCTTCCTTGATTCCTGGTCAAAAAGGGGGAGATATTTATGGTGTATTGGTGTTTGGTGCTCATCCTTCATTGGTGATATTTATGGTACATTTTTTTTTTTTTTTGTAAGATGGTTATTTTGTTTTGTTCATATGGATATTTTGTTCATTTGGTTATGTCACATGGATATTTTGTTCATATAGATATTTTGTTCCTTTGGTTCTGTCGGATGGATACATTTTTGATATGTTCTTATACAGTTCCACAAGTTTTGGTTTTTCTGGTATGTTGCTAGTTTTTTCTCAGGTGAATGTTGGATGAAGAATTGGATTGATGGACTGATACATGGAAATATTGGCAAGATTGGTTGTTTATAGAGTTGTTTTGAGTTTATTTTATTTTATTTTATTTTGTTTTTAATCTTGTCTAGTGCGTGTGTTTAAGGACATTTGTTTAGAAAGGTTTTGTCCGGGAATTGACAAAGGGGGAGATTATTAGGTCCCTTGATTGTCAAATCCGGGTACAAAACTCTGTGTTGAACAAGTTGTAATTTTCCTGTGTTTTTTGTTCTTCCCGCTTGAGCGTAGATTGTTGTCTCTCAGTATTTTGTGAGGTCTGTAAAAATACTGGAAGGTTTGATTTCACGCTCGAGCGGGTCATCGAGGGCTCGAGCGGAACTCTGTTTTGTTGCACGCAGTTTTTGCTGAAGCCGCTCGACCGGGATGTTGGACGCTCGAGCGGAGATCGCGGACTCAGGAATCCTATTTGTATCTGTTTAGGTTGTTTTTAGGACTACTTTTCCTAGATCTTATTCAAGAGTCCTAGGGTTTTGTAGGAAGTTTTCTTTTGAGTTTTTTGTGAGTTTTCCTTGATGTTTTGAGAAGAGTTCTTCAATCATGATCTAAGATACATACATCAAGGAGTTGGTTACTTTGAATTCAAGAGAGAGATCTCTTCGGTGGATTCCGAAGATTCAAGCGTAGAGTATCAAAAGGAGTTTGATTCTGTACGTAGTCGTTCATTCGACAAGTGAAGTTGTGGATTCAACTTCAGGATTAATCAGTTCCGAGACGAAGGCGTGGTGAAAGAGTTACAGAAGATTCGAAGGCAAATTGACTGAGTGGGGTAATTTGTGTGTTATCTTTGTAATCTTTCTTACTTCAGTAGTGGATTGATTAGTGGCGTTTCGCCCGTGGTTTTTGATTACAATTGAAGGTTCTTTAATTGTGGTTTTTTCCACGTAAAAATCGTTTGTGTCGATTTATTGTTTATTCCGTAAAACAAACAATCTAAATCACTTTCGTAAGTGCTTGTTGGTTTTGATTGTGTGTTTTGGATACTTGGGATTTGGAATATTTCAATCTTGATCTAATCACGAATCACTTCGGATTTTCAGTATTGAAATCAGACGGTCAGAACAGAAAATCGAACATGTGGCACTTTCCTGTGTTTGGCGGGTGCATGATAGCTAGCTGGGGAAGAATCCTCTGAGAGTGGGTCAAAGGGGCCTTATAATTTTGAGAGAACCCAAAATATAGAAACCAATGAACAATTTATGTTATGAATGGGATGGGATGTGTATCGAAGTGGGAATAGTTCAAGTGGGCAGGTGTATGATAGCTAGCTGGGGAAGAATCCTCTCTCTCTTCTCTCTCTCTCTCTCCTTCCCGTTTTTGTAGCATTTTACTTAGACGTTAGCGTGGTAGGCTTGTTTGAATCTCTCTGTGTATGAGGGGGTTCAAGAATGTCGTTGGAAAATTCGAATATCTTCGAAGATCCTTGAAGAACAAATTCGAATTCTCTAGAAGATGATGAGAGGCTTAGATTCTTCAATAGTCTCAACTTAAGAACACAAGAGTAAAGGAGATGATGGAGATAAGAGATTGGGTGAAGAAGAAGGCAAAATGGCTAGAGAGAGAATACTGGCAAGGCTCTCCCATGGATCTCCCATGGATCTCCCACTTTCATTCTCAAGGTTGATAATGGAGAAGGGAAATGAGTTCTTTCCCAAGAGTTAATTCTTCAAAATCCATCCCTTGTAAAGCTATGAGTGGGTGCTATTTATAGGCACCTCATGACGTAGAATATTCTCTCTAACTACCTTGTCCAATGAGGTGACCTCTCCGAGGATAAGGAAAACCCTGAAGAGGAGATCAACCTCTCGGCGAACCCTTCTTCTTAGCCACACCTAACCAATGATCCCTAATCATCCCAAAGGGTCAGGGGTAGTCCCAGAGGACCTCCTGCCGCATAAAGGTCAGGGGTAGTTCAAGAGAATGCCCTGCCGCAAATATTGCCGAGTCTCAGGGACCCCCTAGATCGTGCCACCTCGACCCGGGTATAGGCTAGTTTAATCGAAGAGTGAATTTATCTCCACTCACCGTCCTCAGGATCGGGTCCTTTATTCGGACTCCATTACGCCCATGGTTCTGGTACGTAGATCCCGGAAAGCTCCGAGTCCGCAAGTGTTCTGGGACTCATTAATGGAGCAGCTTCTAGATTGCATCTGAATCCGTTCAAAGTCAAGTGCTTCAGATCTCTAGATTCGTGGGTCCGAATCCTTTCGAGTTCGAGTGCTTCGGATCTCTAGGCTTGCTCAATACCCTTTCGAGTCCGAGCCTGAGTAAGTCTGCAAGTTCGTGGATCCAAACCCTTTCGAGGCTTAGAGTGATTCAGCCCGTTTGATGGCGATAAATCCGGGCCCACCGATCTTGGACTTGCGATAAATTCGGGCCCACCAACCTTGGACTATTGGGCCTAATTAATTTAGTGGACTCAAATTAGCTCCTCTTACATTTGTCCCTTGCGTGTATGAGGATTTTTTTTTTTAATTTTTTTTTCAGACATGCATATTGTCATTTCTTCGGCCCTGCTTCGCATCACGTCCCAAAAAAAAAAAGTTATCTCGACAGAGCCTATGGATAAAGTTGATGACGCACTGTAATTTACGAATAAAATTGACAAGCAAAAAAAAAAAATTTTACTTTTTACTTTTTTTTTTTTTTTTTTTTTTTCGGCCCACTGAAATATATATTTTTATAACATCTGAGAAAAAATACACATATTAATATATATATTTTTAATCCAAGCAAATAATAACGAAGCACCCTTTTTTTTTTTTTTAACAAATAGCACACAAGGCTCACGTTTTGTTGTTTGGCACACAACAGACCAATTACATATCAGCAATGCTAGGTATCATGAAAAGTCTTTCATGAAAATGATCATGAAAGATTTGTGACCTTTGGATTACACTTACAATAAAACACCATACACTAATCAAGACAATCTAAGGGTCACAAATTTTTCATGATTTTTTTCATGACAAAATTTTCATGATCTCTAACATTTCTCATTACATATACATACATGTTTAGAATATCCTAAGGGAATATTCAACGAATAATGCTCCCTTTTTTCTATTTAAGGAAGGGGCCCAAAACCCTAAGCCTCACCAAATTTTTGTACAGCCACCACACCATTTCTCAGCCTACTCTCTCTCTGGATCGAGAGGCCATCCTCCTTCTTCAACAAACCAGCACTGTTGCCGTTTGCACAGACCTCCATTGCGACGTCAAGCAACGCCGCTGAAGACCCAGCCATCAACTTGTCGCAGCTTCGACAGTCGCAGGCGTCACGGCCCAAGCTGCCACTCACCTTTGGTGTTTCTCTTCAGTGTAACGAGCAGCTCCTCAAAGACCCAGGCACACCGGAGCTCCATTCTTACTGATCAACGCCGGTGAATACCACCATTGCTTGTGTATCGTCTATTGTCTCAATCCTCCGAGCGCCACCGTCGGTTTCTGTGCGAACCCACCATGGCGCTGCTCTGTGCGTGACCATTTCAACTCACGCGGCTCATCTGTCTCATGCGCAGCTCCTACACCGTCGTTGCACTTGTCAACTGTAACCGACCAGTGACGACCACGCCGCCCCCTCAAAGCGGCATGGGTCTGTCCGTGGCCTTTCTCGCCTACTGTCCATACGGTCGCTGGTTCTCTACGCTGGTGCTTGCTCTAATGTTACTGATGTAGATTTAACCAATCTCCAAGACTGCTTCAGTTTTTTTTTACTTTGCTACTTGAAAATTTGTAGACAAGTATATATATTGATTATTGTATATACATATTTTTTTTAGAGCTTGGACTATCCACATCTCAAGCCGCCATCGGCCTCTCTCTGCTGGAACTCTGCCGCTGGCTTCAATTGTTCTAACGCAGACCACACACGTTGCCCACTCAACGTGACGTGTGTGGTTGCACACACTCTCTCACTAAAACATTGAAGACCCAGATTTCATCTTCTTTAATGAAGGTCTCCTGCTAGAACACCAGAGGCCAACATCATATCAGAGTTTCTTCATGTTTTTGCATCCTATCCAAGACCACTGCCGCCGGCCTCCTCCTTTTATTCCCCGTCACCTCAGCTGGGACTGCACACTGCCGTGGACCATCACCATTTCTTGCAGTAGCTTTGTTACAACACAGACCTTATCCACGTCGTCAAGCACTCCGTCGGTGCTGCTGCTAGTTTAGATGTCGCCAGCTCTATCTCATCGTCGGTGGAGAGGAGCTCGGCTTTTGCTCCCACAACCACCGAAGATGACCACTGTTTGCATGCCGCCTGTTGTCCTAGCCCAGGCACCGCCGTCGGCCTATGAGAGAGTCACTCAAGGCACTGTCATGCGCGCGACCACCTCAACTTGCGCAGCCTGCACGCTTCGCGTCTGACCCATGCGGTATTGCCGCTGCTCTCGTCCTCGACTGGCTAGCACCGACCATGAATATCGCCCACTCAACGCAACGTTATCTTGCCTCTTTTGCTCCTACTGCTCACGTTGTGGCTCCGGACACTACTGACCTGCTCTGAAACCGATTTTTGGACCTTAATTTTTGGTGGGCCTTGGTCTTCCTCTCAACTAATTTCATTTCTTTTCAAAACCTTTCTTTCTTGATTTCGGGTTTCAAAAAATCTGGGTAAGTTTTGGCCCTTGTATAACTTGATTTAATACTCTGAGAATTTGCAATTTTTTTGCTTAAGATAGGTAATAATCTCTTGACCCTGCCCTGATTGATATAACTTGAAGAAAACAAATTTCAAATCCATGTCTGAGCTACGAAATTCTATTGATGAACTTGACTTGAATATGGCGTGTTGGCATTTATCATTGAGAAAAGGCACGATGGGACTACGTTGAATATTGAGCTTCATTTTTTTTTTAGCACTTGTGTTGACCATTCTGAGATTAATAGAATACGTGTTGAGAGAGAATATGTAATCCAAGTGAGTGTTGTTGCTAGCTTCGCTTGAATAGGATAAATAAAATATTTGTTGTTGTTGTCGATGAAACCCGAGGAAATGAGACCCTCATATTGTATATAATTCTTGTTGTCGAATGATTGATTGTCGTTTTGTTGATCTTGTGGATGCTTGGGAAATATATAGCCGATGCCAAAATTTTGTGTGACCGTTGTAGCTTTACGTGATAATGCTTGAATCATGATCTGAACTCGATATTGCTTATCTCGTTTGTCGACTTTGCTATTTCAAGCAAATGAATTCTTGATTGAAATCCACGACCTCGGGGCCCTTAGAACCCGCACTAATGAGAGCAAGGGTTGTTCCTTGGGAGTCCGAACGGAAGCAAGACTGTCCCTCGGGAGTCTGAAAGTAGCATACACCCTACTTTGGCAAGAAAGATTCCTCTGGAAGGTAGCCGAGTCTACCAAGCTTGCACCAACAGAAGTAAAGATTGTCTCTCGGAAGTCCGAGCAAAAGCAAGGTTGTTGCTCAGAAGTTCGAGGCTGTCCCTCAGGAGTCCGAATAGTGGCACACACCCTACTTCGGCAAGAAAGATCGCTCTAAGGAAACCAAGTCTAACAAGCTTGCACCAACAGAAGTAAAGATTGTCTCTCAGAAGTCCAAGCAGAAGCAAGGCTGTCCTTCAGAAGTTCGAGCGGAAACAAAGCTCTCCCACAGAAGTTCGAGCGAAAACAAGGCTGTCCCTCGGAAGTCCGAGTGGATATGTACTTCTACTTTGGCAACTAATGAAAGCAAAGGCTATCCTTCGGGAGTTCGAGTAGGAGTCCACTCTACTTCAACAAGAAAGATCCTCGAAGCTCACACTGATGGAAACGAGGTCCGTTCTTCGAAAATCTGAGTGAGAGCATACACTCTACTTCAACAAGAAAGATCCTTGAAGCTCGCACTGATGGAAACAAGGTCTGTTCTTCGAAAGTCTGAGTGGGGGCACATACTCTACTTTAGTAAGAAAGATCCTTAAGGCTCGCACTGATGGAAGCGAGGTCTATTCTTCGAAAGTCTGAGTGGGAGCACACACTCTACTTTAACAAGAAAGATCCTCGAAGCTTGTACTGATGGAAACGAGATTTGCTCTTCGAAAGTCTGAGTGGGAGTACACACTCTACTTCAACGAGAGAGATCCTCGCAGCTTGCATTGATGGAAACGAGATTTGATCTTCGAAATTCTGAGGTGGAGCACACACTCTACTTCAACAAGAGATATCCTCGAAGCTCGCATTGATGGAAGTGAGGTCCATTCCTTGGAAGTCCAAATGGAAGCAAGGGCTATCCCTCAGAAGTCCAGATGGAAGCACACTCTTTTCTTTGGCAAGAAAGGTCCCATCTGGCAGGCAATCGAGTCTTGAGAGCTCTTCTTCAGAAGTCCAAGTAGGAGCACACATTTTGCTTCAATAAGAAAGAACTTCGAAGCTTGCATTGACAGAAGTAAGGGCTATTCTTCAGAAGTCCGAGTGGGAGCACACATTCTACTTCAGCAAGAAAGACCCTCGAAGCTTGCATTGAAGGAAGCAATGACTGTTCTTCGGAGGCCCGAGTGGGAGCAACACTCTACTTTAGCAAGAAAGACCCTCGGCTGCTCTTTGGAGGTCCAAGTAGGAGCACACACTATTTTGGCAACTAATTGAAGCAAATGTTGTCCCTCTCTGAGTGGGAGTACACTTCTACTGTGTCAAGAAAAGTCCCTTTAGGTTGGTAACCGAGTCTACTATTCCTCTTTCTTCTTCGAGGGGCAATAAAAATTGAAAACTATTTCAAGCAACACAACACAATGAAGATATACAATGTAGAGAAAATAACTTCTAATGGGGATACATAATATAGAGGAAATAACTTTCTTCATAACATAAGAAAGAAAGATAGAAAAATCTTAGACAATGCAGTAAATACGAATTGTAAATGTCATAGATAGACTTCTTCTACGGAATGTCAAAATTTGCCCCTAGAGTTGCAAGATCATTTGGAAAGTTTTCACCAGCTGCTCGGGTTGTGGCCATCATGCACCATCATAGCCATGTCTTCTAAGATATCCTGGGGCTCCTGTTCTTTAAACTCTATCTCATGTGCTTCGACTTTCTTTCTAAAGATCTTCTTAAGTGTCCGGTACTTTTCTGTAGGATGCCCTAGTGATCGGTGGAAAACACAATAATTAGGGCCCTCATGGTCCTTCTTTGGCAAAAGCTCTTCGATACGAGGCAACTTCAGTTCCCCATTTGCCACCCATTCTTTAACTAAGGCCTTCACCTCCTCAACACTACACGAAAAAAGAGTGTCATCTTCGCAGTATTTCCTCTTCTAACCTTTGAATTTCTTCCCCTGCGACTTTCGGGTAGAAGACGAGGAAGTCGCAGTGACAGAAGGTCCTCGGGATGACTTGAAGCTGGTTTTATAACTAGTCTCGAACCCGATCGGCTGAGATTGAGGTATGTTGATGTTCCGAGATGCTTCAATTAGTGCCGAGAAGGTGGGTAGCTTGTGATTAACTAGAAGCATCTTATATCCGTTTAATGCCGCTTCAACACAGATTTGGACCAAGTAACTTTCCTCCACAGCCTCATGATAGTCTACGGCTTTGTCTTGAAACCTCTTCACATATTCAAGAATGTCTTCACCTTCTCACTGCTTTTCCTTACATAGGGTAAGTGCGGTTACCTTCTCAGCCGCTTGAAAGAATTTGGTGTGAAATTTGTTGACCATCTCCTCCCAACTCCGAACAGAGTTTGGGGTCAAGTTAACGTACCAACTATATGCTCGGTCGGTGAGGGACTTGGAGAATTCTCTCAGCCGGAGGACGTGGTTTGAACCATGAATACCCAGAGTCTCGATGAACTGCATAACATGTTCTCGAGCATTTCTTTGTTTGCCATCGAATTTGATGAACTTCGACACTGTGTACCCCTCTGGGTATGGATAACTCAACATCTCGATAGGGTATGGTGGCTTGACATCCAGATCAGGCAAAGAGGGTAAAGTCCTCTTGCCCCATTCGAGATCGAACATGGCTTGCACATCGGCGAGAGTAAGAAATTGTTGAGGGAGAGAACTTGATGGTGGTATTCCCAGAACCTGACTTGTAGACCCGAAGACTGAGCTTGGAGCAACTTGGCCATTTGGGTGTTGAGAATTCAACATCGGTGAAGACACATGATGAAATTGGCCAGCGGCACCTATGGACACGCCATTTGGTGATGGGATGTTGCATTGGGTCCCATAAAGTCCATTGTACGCCATGGCTCTATCAGGTTGGGCTTGCAAACTCAACATTGGAGCCAAAGGAGACTCACTCGGTACATGAGTAGAATTTACAATTGGTGGAACAAAATTAGGCATGGATGAAGCACCATTTTGTAGAGAAATTTCTGTAGGCTTTCTTTGAACTTCCACATTCGCTGGAACACCATTCATTACGCCAGAAACTCCTCCAACCACCGATGGACCATGGCTCGATCATCCAGGTGCATGATTTTGCACTCCATGGGCCACAGGTTGGCTGTGACTTGTTCCTCCTAGCACTTGATTTTAAACACCATTTTGTACAACTTTAGGGAGAATTTGGGATAGATCTTGATGGTTTTGACCATTTCCAACATTACCATAAAATTGTTGATGCTTGTCAGTGTTGACTTGACCTCCATTTGTTACTGGTGGTGCGAAATTCGAACCCATCACCAACATGGCGTGGGTGAGATTTTGATGAGTCGTGAGAATCTTTTGTTGTGTGTGTTGGAGTTCTTGAATGGCTTCAAGGATGAGAGGTGAGTCTTGAACTTGAGTCCTTTCATCACCACCATTGGAAGAGCCTTGTTGATGAGTCTCATTATCTGTCATTTTTGTCGGTGTTGTATGAGTGCCAGATCTCGTTGAGACCATTAACCAATCCGCCTCCCCAATGGAGTCGCCAAATGTATGAGGGGGTTCAAGAACGTCGTTGGAAAATTCGAATATCTTCGAAGATCCTTGAAGAACAACTTCGAATTCTCTAGATGATGATGAGAGGCTTAGATTCTTCAATAGTCTCAACTTAAGAACACAAGAGTAAAGGAGATGATGGAGATAAGAGATTGGGTGAAGAAGAAGGCAAAATGGCTAGAGAGAGAATAATGGCAAGGCTCTCCCATGGATCTTCCACTTTCACTCTCAAGGTTGATAATGGAGAAGGGAAATGAGTTCTTTCCCAAGAGTTAATTCTCCAAAATCCATCCCTTGTAAAGCTATGGGTGGGTGCTATTTATAGGCACCTCATGATGTAGGATGGAGCCCATGTGCAAGGCACACGGGGAATATTCTCTCTAACCACCTTGTCCGAAGAGGTGACCTCTCCGAGGATAAGGAAAACCCCGAAGAAGAGATCAACCTCTCGGCGAACCCTTCTTCTTAGCCACACCTAATCAATGATCCCCAATCATCCCAAAGGGTCAGGGGTAGTCCCAGAGGACGTCCTGCCGCATAAAGGTCAGGGGTAGTTCAAGAAAACGCCCTGCCGCAAATATTGCCGAGTCTCAGGGACCCCCTAGATCGTGCCACATCGACCCGGGTATAGGCTAGTTTAACCGAAGAGTGAATTTATCTCCACTCACCGTCCTCGAGATCGGGTCCTTTGTTCGGACTCCATTACGCCCATGGTTCTGGTACGTAGATCCCGGAAAGCTCCGAGTCCGCAAGTGTTTTGGGACTCATTAATGGAGCAGCTTCTAGATTGCGTCTGAATCCATTCGAAGCCAAGTGCTTCGGATCTCTAGATTCATAGGTCCGAATCCTTTCGAGTTCGAGTGCCTCGGATCTCTAGGCTTGCTCAATACCCTTTCAAGTCCGAGCCCGAGTAAGTCTGTAAGTTCGTGGATCCGAACCCTTTCGAGGCTTAGAGTGATTCAGCCCGTTTGATGGTGATAAATCCAGACCCACCGATCTTGGACTTGCGATAAATTCGGGCCTACCAACCTTGGACTATTGGGCCTAATTAATTTAGTAGACTCAAATTAGCTCCTCTTACACTCTATCTCTCTCATTAAGATAGAGAGATTCAAAAAATAATAATTTGCGGACCTAGATTGCACAACCAATTTAGATCTTTTTTTATTATTTTGTAAAATAATAAAAAAAATATCATTGATTAAGTTTTCAAGTTCTAAAGAATGTTATGAAACTACAAAATTTTACAATTTTAAAGCATGATTCATTTCATCACTAAAAAAACTAAAATTGTAAAATTTTATAGTTTTTATCGCCTGTAACTAAAACTCATAAACAATTTGTTTAGAATTTGAAAATTTTCTACATTAAAATAGGAAAATAGAAGTGTGTAACAGAGAAAAGGTAGAAAATTTGAGAGATCGAAAGAGAGAAATAGATATATAGAGAAGATTGTACTCTGACAATTATTTTTGATTTAGATCTAATCTGTTCTCATGTAGGTCTACTCAGATCTGATGTAGATCTGAGTAGATCTACATAAGATATGAGTAGATCTACTCATATTTTTTCGTCGGAAACTTGTCTCCTTTGCTGTCGGTGAGAGTAAAGTAAGGAATCAGTTGTTGGTGGAGGTTGGTGGTGAACCTTAATCAATGGTGGTCATCGATCGTCGGTGACTATATGTTAGAAAGAAAAAGAGAAGAAGTAAGGTATGATTGCCAGTCGCCGAAAAGGAAAAGAAAGAGACAGGAGAATGAATGCACAAAGAAGAATGAAGAAGGAAAATACACAATGGATTTTTGAGGGTATCCAAAAAATTGTAGGACTAAATAAACTTCTCATCTTTTAAATAAGATTTCTTAGTAATTGGCCCTTAATTTTAACGTGTATATAATATGGTGTTAGTAGGCCAAAAATGAGACATTTACACACAAGTTTTAATTTATGAACTTATTAATACTCTATTAAGTCCTAACTAATTTAGACCTGTAAGTCCCATTAAATTTTTAATAGTCAAAATTGCCCTTCAAATAATGATTGTTCATCATTTATGATTATCTATAAAGGAACATAATGATCTGACATTTATTTTTCTTTTCAAAACTTTAAAACATCAACTTTCAAATTAATAAAACTTTAAAAAAAATTATGTGTAAAAAAAAAAACTACAAAAAATTGAATTATTTTTTGTGCAAAACTGAAAATTTTGTGTCTATAATGATGATGGAATATTGATGTGCAAAGCTAAAAAAAAAAAAATGAAAAATGAAAAAACTGATAATGTTCACAGTTTTAAAACTGAAAAAAATAGTTAATATTTCTGTTTTATTGGATAGTTAAATCAAACCAATAAGTAGAAGGAGAAAAACGTCTAATCTCATACTTTGTTTGTTTTCATCAGTTATGAAACAATTATATGGAACATTACTATAAAAAATTTATAATGTTCATAGTTTTAAAAATTAGGAAAAACTTATAATATTCTCAATTTTACTAAATAGGATTGATTGATTCAAAAAATCTTAAATATGACCTAAGCTACCATAACATTTATAAATATGACTTTTAAGTAATTAACTAATTAAAAATAAAATTTCAAACAAATTAATTTAATTTCACAATTCAAATTAAAGGTCCTTACAAATGATATGTGAAATTACTTAGTAATTTTACTCTTAAAAATGCAAGAAAAATAATATTTAATTGTAGTTTAATTTTTAGATTTTGTTTGATATTTTTCTTTTTCTTCTTCTCTTTTTTAATAGATTCGGTGATATTTTTCCTTATTGTTAATTGAATTTTCTAAATTATAAATCAAACCACATTTTTATATTTTTGAGTTTGTAATAATTTCCTTCATACCTTGATTTGTTTAAGTAAATTTTAATAGAGCAATAGTAGGACCTAAAATAAAAAGATTGTGTAGAATATTTGATAATTCATTTGGATTCTTTAATATTTTTTTAAAAAATATAATTTTAATGATTATATAAAGCATATTCTATGTGAGTAATAGTATAAAAATATATATCTATATATATGAAAAAAAAATTATTAGTACTTATCATTTTACCCACATTTTTTTTTTGTATGATTATGTACACAATAATACTATATATTTATGATTTCTTTTTTATTATTATCTAAGCATGGCTCATATCTCATTACATTGATTTGGAATCTATATTATACACCTTAAAGTTAAAATTTTGAATAAATAATTTTTTTTTTTTTTTAATACATGAAAGGCTCAATTTTAAAATTTTGCCTTAGGCCCGAAGATATGAGGACTGGCTTCGCCTATCCTATTTCTAGAGAGGTTGTTTCTGTGACTTAAACATGTGCCATTAGGACACTAATGGCAGGCTAAGATAAAGATCATTGATGCAAATCCAACTCCAACACAAAGAAAGGCAAATGATTAATTTCCAAACTTGTTTTCCAAATAGTATGAGAATGCAATATGAAGTTCTGGGTCGAGCCAAAGAGTCAAGCTTTGCCTTCAATAATTATTTTTGCCACAGAAGTTGTTAAAAGTTGCCACAAAAGAATAATACTACTATTATAATTTCCTCACTATCCATATCAGGTCATCGTCAAGGCTTGTCCAAGTAATTGCTAAAGTAAACATGTACAGTTTTTTTATTTCTTGAAGAATAGCAACAAGAACAAGAGATTGATTAAGAATAGGAAAACTGTAGTAAACATTAGATGTACAATTTTTTTATTTGTTGAACAATAGCAACAAGAACAAGAGATTGATTAAGAATAGGAAAATGGAAGATTTTTTTAGCAGATCAAAAGAAAATGGTTGGTTTTAATTCTTACTGTGGAGTATTTCATTAATATATACATTAATGGTTATCACTTGTTAGAAAAAAAAAATAAAAAAAAATAATAAAATAAAAAAAAAATAAAAATCCATGTCCTGATAGAATGCCATTCAAACAAACCAGGTACTCAAACCAGCTCACACATCTACTGCCAAGGTAATTTAACAAACCAAGGGAGATATTGGTTACATACATAGCTGAATTAACTAAGGTTGTATTTGGATCTGCGGATTTCAAATCAATGGATTTGCCATTGATCATTTGAAGGTTTATGCATCCAATTCAGATTGAAACATTAGATAGCAGATTTCAACAATGATTTTAAAGCTTTATAGTTACGAATTCAAAATAACACCATGACACTAGTTATTTCAAATTCACCCATAGAAGCATTCTAGTACAGCAAGGATCCTTCAGCCCTCCCCAATAGCTATTTCAATACACTAGTAACTAGCAACCAAGCTTCCTATATTGTTTGTTTTATCTTAACCTCAAATCCTTTCATTTCAAATTCATCCATCCAAATGCAGCCGGTATTGGTCTATCTAATGACAACATACCATCTGCAAGAAATACATCTAATATTTTTTGATAACAACACATGCTTAAACTAGTAACAGGAATATGCCTCCATTTTAATAGGTAGATTCAAGGAAAGAAGACAAACGCCCTGCATAATTGAGCTCACTTACACAAATTGTCTTATTTTATTGCAAACCCAACCTTTAAAGAAATGGCATGGGGGATTTGTTCCTGTGCTCTTGATTTGATTGACAAAGTAAAATGTTGCAAAAGAACTCAACCAAGAATCAGTTTAGTTAAATAAGAAGTTGAGAACAAATTAGACAACCAATAGTATGACTCCCAGGTAAAGAAACAGACCAAAGTCCAATAACAATCAAGAACACATAAGACAAACCTTAGTTGGAACAGAGAGTGAAGACCAAAATGCACAACCTATGCAGTTAAGATTGCTCATAGAAAACTCATCAGTAAGGGAAGAATCATGTAATCTTGACAGCAACCAGGAAAAAATGAAGCTTGTGACCTTCTCATTAATGGTTGTGTGGTTTTGACACCTAACATCCTATTCAAAAAGAGGTGAAATTTTTTTTTCACATCCTGAACTTCTGCTGAGAAGAAAAAGCACATCCTCTTCCCACTGAGAAGAAAATCCAAATACATCAAATTCACTCTGAAGATACTTGGCTTTATCAGCCATATATCAGTGACTAGGTTCCCAACCTTCTTCGTGTCTCCTTCAATAACATCACCATAGGAGCATGGTTCTTCAAAACTAAGGAAATGTCAGTTTCAGATGCGCCGGCAAGCTTAAATCGCTCAACAACATCATCTAGATTCTTTGTCCACCTGTTCAACCCTCGCACTTGGATTTTTTAGCTCTCTTCTCTTCCAGTTTCTCCCACATCATAGTTGCGACTTTCATTTTCTCCTCTGCACTATCAAAAAGTTTAATAATTTCAGTAGGATCCCACTTTGAAATATCTTCTTTCTTAAAAAGTATACAAGACCAATGCAGTTTTGCCATTTCAAATAATTGTTGCCCCAATGCAAGTAACCCCTCAAAAATCTGGTTTAATCAAGAGTCCATCCTGGTATTTCTCTCTGGCCATAGAGAATGTTTTCCTCACCCAGTCATAAACTGTTTGGAATTGTGTTGCAACCACCTCTTTTGCCTTGAGTCATTAATTGGAATATGTTTCCTCGCAGCACACATATGAACATTTCCTCAATTAAGGAAAGCAAGTGCAGCAACTTCTTGAAATTTTAAGGCAGCCTTATCAAAAAGGCTTTGAGCCTCTTCACTCGTTACCATCTCTTCAAGTAACACTTCTCTATCCCAAGCTCATGCAGGTCAATATGCGCATTTGGGTCAATACCAACGTGGGTCCGGAATAACTGAGCAAATTCAAATAAACAATCATCCATCTCCACTTCTTTGCACTCGGGATCTTCTGAAGCTCTAGTTTTTTTCCTTTCGATTTCGAGCTTCCTTTTCTGGATTATCAATCTCAACATCCACAATTTCAACAACAGACTCACCCAAAAAAGATTGTGAGCCAATCTCATCTCTTTTGATCCCCTCACTCTTAAGAGGTCTCTCCTCCTCCTCTTCCAATATATGGGTTCTTGCTCAGGACTCACCTCAACAATATGCGACCTTAACATTCCAATTGAGTCAATCTTGTCTGTTTCAGGGTTGTTTGGAATGAGGTTATCAACACATGACTCTGCCAATTTGAGTTCACTGGAACACGTTATAGTCACCAAATCACCACCATTATCGTTATATTTAATTTAATCAAAACTGACTTTGAAGATGAAAAGCGTTTTTACAATCTCCCTCAACACTTTAAAATTGCAAGTCACAGGCATTTGAGCAAGCCTTATGTCATGATCATAAATAAGCTTCAATGGCCTAATTGCAGTCTCTGAAGTCTAACCACGAGTAAGCAATGATACCGACAAAGATGTATGTTCCTTTTGGTTATCCTTAACGGCATTCAATTTGATAGAACCATTTGAGGCTTCAAAACAATCTTGTGCAATTGGGTTTTGATTTTAGGACCATTTTCAGTAGGTGGAACTAATTGGGGCTTATTCAACTTATTGTTAGGCAATACAACTATAGAGGGTCAGAAGTTAAGGTTAAAATTAGGTATGGACCTAAGTGCGGAGGTCTCCCCTATTAGGCGACCATGAATGACTAAAGGAGCATGGGCCAAAGGCCAAGGGAAGTGGGTCCGTAGTGGGTCGGAGCAGGTCGAACCCACCAAGAGTCCGAACAAACTCCATGAAGAAAAATGTCTAAGTCAAGTTACTAAGACACTTTGTCTCAGTGCCGCCATGCCTAGTATTGTCAGCTCCACCATTTGAAGTTGCTAAGGGAAAGAGAAAACCGGAGCAACTAAGTTAGAAAGGAAACACTTGCAGCGGTCGAGCTGCTGAGGTACTTTGTTGGCGCCACCATTTGAACTTGCCAT
Organism: Camellia sinensis; assembly: GCF_055761805.1. NCBI lineage: Eukaryota > Viridiplantae > Streptophyta > Magnoliopsida > Ericales > Theaceae > Camellia > Camellia sinensis. The sequence goes on from NC_138969.1 coordinate 74,482,584, forward strand.
AGGAAACAGCTGCCGCCGCAACTAACTTGTGGAGGGAACACTCCACCAAGGTGATAGTAGTCTTTAAGACAAACTTCCCCTCCACAAATAGAGGCTAATGCATGGGGCCAATAGCAAGCCCAAAGGCATTACTAGCCTAGGGTTAATAGAAGGCCCCTAAAGTCATCATTAGCTCAGCGCTGATAGCAGGCCCCGAAGTTCACTAATTTGGCATTGATAGTAGGCTCCAAAGCTTACTGGTTGGACCTGATAGCAGGCCCAGAAATACAAATATACCGCAGTAACCTCGCAAAAATTGAAGCAGGGCAGCCCAAAATTTAAAGCGTTTTCGGTTCTAACTCCAAATCTACACGTGCTAATTACAGTCCGTTTGTTGTCACATGCCCTAATTTTCGTGAGGAAGCTAGTTGTGACATCCGTACGGTGGTTTGGGGGCCGATTCACATTTTTGCCCCTTAAAGCCATTTTTTGGTTAAATTTAAGGCGTTTTCGGCTCTAACTCCCAACCTACACGTGCTAATTAAATCCTGTCTTTTGTCATAAGTCCTAATTTCCATAGGGAAGCTGTTTGTGACATCTGTATGGTGGTTCGGGGACCGATTTGCGTTTTCGCCCCTTAATGCCTTTTTTCGGTTAAGTTTAAAGCGTTTTCGGCTTTAACTCCCAACCTATACGTGCTAATTACATTCCTTCTATTGTCACAGGTCCTATTTGTTGTGAGAAAGCTGATTAGGACATCCGTACAGTGGTTCGGGGGCCGATTCGCATTTTCGACCCCTTAACGCCCTTTTTCGGTTAAGTTTAAGGCGTTTTCGGCTCTAACTCCGAACCTATATGTGCTAATTGCATCTCGTCTGTTATCACATGTCCTAATTTCCATAGGGAAGCTGGTTGTGACATCCGTACGGTGGTTCGGGGGCCGATTCTCATTTTCGCCCCCTTAGCGCCTTTTTTAGGTTAAGTTTAAGGCGCTTTCGGTTCTAACTCCCAACCTACACGTGCTAATTATATCCCGTCTATTGTCACACATCCTAATTTTCATGGGGAAGCTGGTTGTGACATCTGTACAGTGGTTCACCGGCGGATTCGTATTTTCGCCCCCATAACGCCCTTTTTTAGTTAAGTTTTAGGCGCTTTTGGCTCTAACTCCCAACCTACACGTGCTAATTACATCCCGTCTATTGTCACAGGTCCTAATTTCCATGGGGAAGCTGGTTGTGACATCCGTATGGTGGTTCAGGGGCCGATTCACATTTTCACCCCCTTAATGCTTTTTCAATTAAGTTTAAAGCATTTTCGGCTCTAACTCCTGACCTATACGTGCTAATTACATTATGTCTGTTGTCACTGGTCCTATTTGTTGTGAGGAAGCTGGTTGTGACATCCCTATGGTGGTTCGAAGGCTGTTTTGCATTTTCGCTCATTTAACGCCCTTTTTCGGTTAAGTTTAAGGCGTTTTCGGCTCTAACTCCCAACCTACATGTGCTAATTACATTTTGTCTATTGTCATAGGTCCTTTTTGTCATGGGAAAGCTGGTTGTGATATCTGTACGGTGGTTCGGGGGCTGTTTGCATTTTCGCCTGCTTAAAGGCCTTGTTTGAATAAATTTTAATAAAGAAATCTACATACACTACAACAAAACTAATTATTTGCGGCTTTAACTTTACAACATACATTAAATGCATGTCGTAATTAGTACATTCTACGATTTTTTTTTTTTTGCATGTTGTTAATGGTTTTTCAATAACGACATACTTACCATGTAAGTCGTTAATTCATATATTTATGACATACAAAAGTATGCCATAAAAAATGTATGTTTTCACGACTTAAAAAATATGTCATAAAATATTTGTACTTAAGACGACATACATTTCATATTGTAAAATATTATAACTTTACACGACATGCATTAACATGTCGTGAAAACTTCTTTAAAAAAAAAGGAAAAAATCCAATCCGATTTTTTTTATGACATGCAAAAGTATGCCGTAAAAAATGTATATTTTCACGGCATCCAAAAGGAAAATGGTTTGTAGCTCGAATCTTCCCTTCCCCGAATCCCCCGACTGTAATACCCCTGTCCCGTATTATGTTTATTGGTCCTTATTTTGAATATGAGTATGTGTTTGACATGATTTTGTGTGCCATTATGCAGTTTTGAATTTCTATCTGTTCACCGTAGGAATATCTGTTTGATTTTTCCGCTTCGGAAATTAAATTGAAGGCCTTATCAGCCACAGAACTCGAAATTGATTACGCCATTGTGATTGGCATAATTTTTAGAGCCTACGGTGAAATTTAATTAAAAATTGATTTGGATCAAATTAAGTTGATTAAATTGGTGAATTAGTGTCCAACTATTTAATATTATTAATTAAGCATTAGTGGGACTTTTTATATGGCCATATACACTCTCTTTGATCCTTTTTGAACTCAAAAATCTGAGATAGGCATGGTGAGGGTGTGAAGGCCGGCTATAGAGAGAGAGAGAGAGAGAGAAGAATTGTGCAAGTTTTGCTCTTGAACTTTGAAAGTCTTGAAGATAACTCAAGAATTTGCCATAGATTGTGAAGATTAAAGCTCCTTGGTGAGTAATTCATGTGTTTTTAGTTATTATCTTGTGAATTCAAGTTTGAATGAGGGTCAAGAACATGAATTAGTTTGATTTTGTTGTATTAAAGACCCATGTGTGCATGCATGTATGTAATTGCTTGAATTTGTATGTTTGAGTTTAAAATACATGATCCATGTAGGATTTTGGTTAAAGCTCATGTATAATCACCATTTGTGTCATCTAAGTTGAAAATGGAAGCAATACATCACATGCATGTACAATTTATGAAGATAAGAGCTTTGGATGCATGAATGTCTATATTGGAATTGAGTTTGGTGTCAATTTGGGGCATGCATGTGTTTGATTCATGAAATTGAGCTCCATGATGATGTGTTTTAGTGTTTATACCATGTTAGTACAAGAATATATGAGGTTGGAGCCATAAAATGCGAGAAATGTTGGTTTGAATGTTGAGAGGGAGCTCAAGAACACATTCTGGATTTTCCATAATTTTGAGGTCCGCCTGAGTGGGAGAACCTCCGCTCGAGCGTAAATTACGTGCTCCCAGTACTTTTTGCAGACTTGGTGTCCGCTCGAGCGGGGTATTTCACGCTCGAGCAGGGAGCTTTGTAGACAGGCCTTCCGCTTGAGCGCCCTATTTCACGCTCAAGCTTATTTTTCATGCAATCAGTACTTTTGCAGGCCTTAAGGGTCCGCTCGAGCGGGGGAGTCCACGCTCAAGCGGGGACCCTGTTTTCGAAAATTTTGTTTTCGCATTCTGTGTTTCCTTTTCCGTTCTCTTTCACTTACAAGCACTCTTAGGCATGTGTTAAACATTGTAAATGAGTTAAAGAGATAAGAATAAAGCCTAAAGAGGAAAATGTGAATTTAGAACGGATTGAATTGTTAGTGACCCTTTTGTGTTCATGGAATGTGTAGGGTCAAGCTCCAGGGCAAATCCACAAACCGATCACTGTGAGTAATATCTTAACAAGATATTTGAAATCTATTGTTGTCCAATTATTTACTTATATGTAAGTTTTGTAAGTTCATTAATCTGAATGGTGGACAACGATAGATATGAATGATTGGGCCGAAGGCCGATAGATACGAATGATTGGGCCGAAGGCCGATTGATACGAATGGTTGGGCCGAAGGCCGATTGACATGAATAATTGGGCCGAAGGCCGATTGACATGAATGACTGGGCCGAAGGCCGATAAATATAAATGATTGGGCCAAAGGCCGATAGATATAAATGATTGGGCCAAAGGTCGTTTGCTGTAACTGTTTCAATGATTGCTTATGTATCTTCTTTAATTGATATTATTCACTGGGCATTCGCTCACGCTCATTCATGTACATGTAGGTGAGCCAAGGGACGTCCAAAACCAACCCCGGTGAAATTGTGAGAAACAGTCAGAGTTTTGAGGAGTCAGCCCAAACATCTCACGCACGAGACTGTCTTGGCCTTTTTGTCCTCTGTTTATAGTTTTGTTTTGTTGGCGAAAACATCGGACCATTTTTGTATATAAGTCTTGGGTTTGACTGACTTAAATCTACATGATCCTGTATGTACAGTGTTTTGTGCTAGTACATATTCTGGTGTGAGTTATTAACATATAAATCTTTGGAATGTTTTGGTGTGCACTTAAGCATAGCTCTATGGACAAAGTTTCAAATTTGCTTCCGTTTGGCCCCCATTAACTCTATTAAAATACGTTTGGTTCGCTTTGGGGCCGTAGGTAGTCTCATGATTACTGGCCGGTTATGTCCTTAACCCACAGTGGCGGGTTCGAGTCATGACACCGACTGTCCAAAATGACGTCGTTTTGGGTAGTTTCTTTTCTTCTTTTTTTTTTTTCCTCCTTATACAGTCTGAAACAAAAGGAGAGAAAGAGAGAGAAAGAGAAAGAGAAAGAGAAAGAGAAAGAGGGAGAGAAGAGAGAAGAAGAGAGGGGAAGAGGGAATGGAGAGAGAGAGGGGGGGTCGATCGCCGATCGCCACCGCCTCCGCCTCCGAATTTTTTTTTTTTTTTAAGATCGAAGCCCAGTTTTTTTTTTTTTTTTTGAAAATGTGTTGATGACAATGGTGGTGATGTTGATGATGATTTTTTTTTTCTCTCTCTCTCTCTCTTTGCTACTCTCCTCTTCCTCCTCCTCCTTTTTCTTCTTTCTTCTTCTGTGTTATTGGAAAAAAAAAATCAAAACGATGAAACGACGTCGTTTTGAATTCGTGGGATTCGGGGAAGGAAGGATTCGAGCTACGTAGCATAACTGCATCCAAAAATATGTCGTAAAATAATTGCACTTAAGACAACATACATTTCATGTCATAAAATATTATAACTTTACACGGCATTACTTTTATTAAAAAAAAAATTCAATCTGATTATTTGTTTTTAATTTTAAAAAGTTATCAATTTCCAATCAAGCTTCTCACCTTAAATTTTCCCAATTGAGGGCAACGTAAAAACTAATTTATACATTATTTTATAATTTAGTATAATCTTTTAAGGAATAATTGCACCCAGTGGGATTTTTGGGAAAAAATTACATGTTCATGAAAAAAGTTTATAATTTTAATTATTAATATTTATATTACTTCTCACTTATTTGTAATTATTTTTTTCAAGATTATCTTGATTTGATATTTTCCCTTCTTTTAATAATTTATTTTTAAAAAAAAACTTTTAATAATTTATTTTTAAAAAAAAACTTTTAAAAAAAAAACTTTTAATACTTTTAAAAACTTTTAATACTTTTTAATCTGAATAAAAAGTAAAATATTTGTAAAAAAAATACAATAAAATATAATATATATGAAAATTTTATATTTTTTTGAATTTATTGATTTTTTTAGAAAATTAAAAAAATTTAGCGATTCAACCTCTCTGCAATCTCCTCTCTGATTCAACGTCGACCTAGAAGCTGAAGAAGAAGAAGAAGAAGAAGAAGAGGAGGAGGAGGAGGAGGAGGAGGTTAAGAATGGAGACACAGTTGAAGAGGTCAAGGTCGAGGTCTCTGTATAGTATACTCAATCTATTTAGGCACCGTGATAGTTGGTTAGGTCTCCTCTCTCACATACAACAAACACAACAAATCAACTATTTAAACAGTGCTCCATCTCCGTCTCCGTCGGCGATTGGGGCTCTCTCGCTCTAGATTTAGGTTCGTTCTTTCTCTCTCCGATCTTTGCTCTCTCTCTCTCTCTCTCTCTCTCTTGATCTTTCCCTCATCGAAGACACTTGCGAAGTCTCGACCTTTGTATTCTCAAGGTAATTTCCATATCTATTCTCTCTTCTTCATCGATTGAAATTTTGGAATAGAAACCCTAGTTTCAAGTTTTTCTATGATTAGAGCTTAAATCATGTATACTTGATGTGAGAGTTATTTTTCTTATTCTTGCTCATCAAGAATTTTGTTTTTCTCTAATTTGATCCCGATTTATGGTGATTTTCTCAGATTTGCTCGTTATCTCTGATCAGAACATTCCTAAGATTCGCAAGATCACAATCTTAACCACAAAGCAATGCAGGTTCTCATCAAACTACATAAGATCATACTCCCTTTATCTAGACTCTGAAATTGTAAGTTTCCTTAGGCAGCTTGAAAGGTTTAATCAATGGTTGGATGACTTGGTTGCAGATGGAATTGGGACCAATGAGAGAATAGAGACCTTATGGAAGCAGTTATATGGATTTCTATTGGAGCATGTTTAGTCCATCTTTGTTGTTAGTAATTATGGCTGTGTTTATCTTTGAATTTTGATACTTTCTGGCAACATTGTTATAGTACTTATTATTTATTTCTTTCATATTGTATATCATGTCCATGAGTTAGGAGTTGGGGATTTTTCATTGGAAATTATGAGTATGCAACATTATTTTGTTAGAGATGTTATGTAATGCATATCATGTGAGAATAGTGAATATGAATATGCTTTCTACACATGTTTAGTGCTTGTAAAACTCAAATAAAGTGAAACCATGAAGGGTAATGGGTGAAATTAGTTACAGTGATTTGGTCTTTAATTCAAAATTTGAAAGAAATGATTTATTGAGCTGAAATGTACTGGTTAATTTGGTGATGGTTTGATTCATCAAGTTTTTAACTACTCAAGGGTCTATTTGGGGTTGGGTGAAGAAGATCAAGTGCCGATGACACCAAAATCGATTGTGTTTTGTAGTGGAACTGGTTTTGGTTGAAGGCTCTAGAGGGGGTTTCTTGGTGGTTTTGTCCATAACAACCATATGAAGTCTCTGCGTACAACAATCCTCACCATTTCTTAGTAATATATTTGTTGGGTTTGGTGGTTTTGAGGAGTACATTCAGATTTAGATGGAGTTTGTAGAGCAAAGTGAGGGTATTATGGTGTTTTTGGTTGGGAAGGAAGTGCAAGAAGCCTTTGAGACATTTAGTGTTGAGCTATTGTGGTAATAGCTTTTGTGGTTACAAATTTTAGGTGATATTATCATTTCAGAAATGAGGTTCTCTTCTGCTGGTTTCACTCAGCAGTCTCCTGAAGGTATATTTCTCTGGGTTCTTTTTTTGTTGTTGTTGAATTTCAGTCTTTGTCCCTATTTTCCTGGTTTGGAGATCTTTTAGTGTCTAGTTCAGCTTTAAAATATTGTTGTTGTATCTTCTGGTTCTAGTTCCTTTTTTTGGGGGGGGGGGGTTTATTTGTTGAATTTCTGTCATTTTCCTCTACATTTCACACACTTTTTCCCTTTCTATTTTCCAAATCCCTCTCCAAATCCATGAACCAAACACATCGTCAGTATCAAGTTAAGCTACAAAACATTGTTGTTAGACTGATTTCTTGTTAAAAAATTACATTGATAATCTGCAGGGGAGAAGGGATGTCTGAATTATGAACTTTGGCATGCATGTGCTGGTCCTCTTGTTTCCCTACCTGCTGTTGGAAGCCGCGTGGTGTATTTCCCTTAGGGCCATAGTGAGCAGGTCAGTCTACTTTGATTGGTTTTGACATATTCCTTGCTTTTAGATTTTTGAAATCAGAAATAGTAAACTACTACTTAGCTTTGCTTTATCTAATGTTATCTTATGTAATATGACAAGGTTTTCACGTTTTTTTCCTTTGGTTTTTCTTTCTCTTTCCTTCTCTTTTTTGGAAGGATGGGTGGGATTGGTGGCTGGGCTGAAATTACCAATTACACTAGATAAATTATACTATATTGTGATTGATTTTACAAGGTATGATTTATGGAAATATGTTATTGTAGATATTGCTATATGATCTCTGTTCTTAATTGATCTGAAAGTCAACATTTTAAATGGCTAGAAATGAGAATTTGACTTTCAATGGTAGTTTTATCATTATGTAACACATTTGACGGCATTTTAGAATATTACAATTAAATTTAATTTATTAGTTTACAACAGTATGATTAATTAAGTTGGCCCCCCAGACTTCGCTTGCTCTTTATTGGAATTCTTCTGGTTCATGCCTTTTACACTAGACATGCATTTGGGAAATTCAGAATTGTGGCATTATTTCATTGTCCATGGTGTTTTGGGATCTCCTTTAATTTTCCACTATGTATTCCTTTATATTTCCGTTGTGCAGTTTATATTGTTGTAATGGATTAGGGTGTTTTTGTTTCAATTTTCATCAGGGAGATAATGTACCCCCTTATTTAACATCATTTGAAGCTACGGGTTTTCCTTCAGAGTTTCTTCGAGAGGTATGAATTTCTTTCTATATTTGCAACTCTGTATTGGCCAAAAGTCTATGCAAGTTTGCTTTGATATGTAATCTTAGTGTTTTTTGTGAAAACTTCTGTGATTGCTGGAGGTCTGATGTGAAGCTTCAGGACTCACATCCATTATTTTCCATCTTTACTTTTTGTCGCAGGTGCAATATTTACTTTAAGAATTATATATTCAGGTTGTCTCATCGCGATCTGTAGACACCCCATTTTTGATCGACCTTAAGACTCAGACGTCACCGATTGAGCGCTCGGTGATGTTGCATATCGTGCTCGTTCAGAAGTTTCAGAGTCTCGGTCGCGAGCTTTGCCTCCGGACTTCCGGGCTCTTTCGTGCTTTGCCTCGGTTTGCGAACCAAGCTCTGTTTTCTCTGTTTTCTCTTCCTGAAGGGAGGGAGAGGTCTCGTAGATCATCTCTCAGTGGCCGTAGGCTACGTTTCGTGGTCGTAGGCCGTTTTGCCCGTTTGGAGTCCGGTTTCCGATTTTTCGGAGCTGTTGGCCGTGTGCCTCGGTTCGGGACTGCTTAACCACCTCCGTTTGCTCCAATTTTTGATATGCATCTTATTTGCTCCCTTTTGAGGGACACTGCGGTCCGAGAGACCAACTTTGTGGTCGGACACCACTTCCGGTGCCCAACAGCCCACTTTCGGGGCCCCGAACTGCATGTTTTGGCTCCCGAACCTTCATTCTGCATTTTTGGGCTCCGACCTAAACTTAAGATAGTCATATTTTGAGGTCCTTTTCATGTTTGATTAAGGACCTTTTGCTGTTTGAGATCTCCTACTGCCACTTGCTTCTTTACCCCTCTTTTAGGCCTTTTCTTGCATGATAGTTTAGGCCTACTTGTATTTATTTTAGTGGCTTGTCATAAACTACAAAGTGTCTTATTTTGAGTCCCTCTTCAACTTTGTTGAAGGGCTCTCTTCAGTTTGAGATCTCCTACTATCACTTTCCCCTTTATCTCCCTTTTAGGCCAATTTTGGGGGGAAATTTGAATTTCATTTCCCCCCCATTTTTTCCCCTCATTTCCACCCTCTTGTGTCTATATAACAGACCCCCCAGCTGTGTTTTAGGGGTTAGAAAATTTTGGTTTGGAGCTCTCACATTAAATCTCTCTCTCTCTCTCTACTCTAAGCCTTAAAAAACCCTTTTGATTCTTACACCATTTCCTCACCATCAACTAGCACCACATCACCACTCCATTCCAGCAGCTTGGAGGGTCTTCTCAGAGCTTAGGAGGCAGCATTTCTTGGTCCAAAATGCTGTCAAAGATTAGTCTTCAAGGGTAAGTCCTCTTCTCCCCTTTTTGACCCTTTTCTTGGTTCATATCTTAGCTCTTTGTGCTTGCATGTTGGGGCTCCGACCCTAACTGAAAATATCATTTTTTTGAGCTCTATTTCATGTTTGTTTTAGGACCTCTCACTGTTTGAGGCTCCCTTTTTGCACTTGCTTCATTACCCCCTTTGTATGCCATTTTCTTGCATATTATTTTAGGCCTATATGTAAACTGTTTTGAGCTCTAGTCTGAACTGTAAAGAAGCTTATTTTGAGCCCTTATTCAACATTTCTGAAGGGCTCATCACTGTTTGTGGCTTCCTTTTGCCACTTGCCTTTATATCCCTCTTTTGGCCTCATTTTTGCATGATTTGTTAGCCCCTTGTGTTTGTGTTTCTGGACTTTGGTCCGAACTGTAAATGGCCTTATTTTGACCCCTTCTTCATGTTTCATTAAGGGTATTTTACTGTTTGAGGCATCCTTTTTATACTTTGTGTTATAGCTCTCTTTTTGGCCTTGTTTTGCATAGTATTTTGAGCATGCTTGTGCACTGTTTTGGGTCTGGTTATAAACTGTAAAAGGTCATATTTTGGGCCCCTCTTCAACATTGTTGAAGGGCCCTCATCTGTTTAGAGCCGGCAGCCATGACTTGCTTCTTTATCTCACATTTAGGGCCATTTTTGCATATTGGTTTAGCCCTATTTTTGCTCACTGTTTGGCCTTTCTTAAAACTGTAAACATGCTTTTTTTGGGGCTTCCTTGAATCTGTCTTCACATTTCATGATCAAATAGTGCATTTTTTGTATAGCTATAGGCCATTGCGCATGCCTAATTTTGCATTTCGGGTCCCATTCCATGCATCGGGTGCCATGTTTCCATGATTCGGGGCTGTTTTGGGTCATATTTTAGCGCTGAAATTTTCATGCTAGTATGCCATATTCCATGCTTTGCCATGTCTTGTTAGAGTGGCATTCGTGCCTTAGGTTCGGTCCTCGGTTTGCGTGCATGTGTGCACGCATTCCGAGTTGTCTCATTTTTCATCCAATGGCCTCCTATGTGAGTGTGGTTGAGGTCCACTCATGTTGGTGTAAGTCCATTGTGCATTTGTATGCCATTTCATTTCATAGCATTGCGTATGCTAGGTTGTATGTTAGCGCATTGTGTATGCCATGTTATCTCGTGCATCGTGTATGCCATTTCATAGCATTGTGTATGCTAGGTTGTATCTTAGTTGCATTTCATGCATATCATGCATATTGCATCGTGTTTGGGGTAGGAGTTAGCCCGAGCATGGGAAACGAGGGACGTTTCGTAGTCCGAGTGACGGAACGTATCTCAATTCCCAGTCACCAACACTCTGGATTATCCATGATGGAGTCTAGGTCCTGTTATGTTTATGTGTGCATTCATTCCATATTGAGTTGCACAGTTCGACTCCTCAGCCATCATGCATCGATATGCGTGATTGGTGGCACGAGGATCGAGGCATGCATACATTTGTGAAAATACATTGCTATGCCCCTTTCCTGCTCTCTGTTGTAGCAAATCAAGAATTAGCAACCTTCCGGAGCTTGGCGCGCTTTCCAAGAATAATTGTAAAACAGAGGCTAATTGGGGCATCCCAGTGGATTTCCACGCAAGGCAGCCCAGACATGCATCATCCATCATCTGAAGAAGAGTCAAGGCAGTCCCTGGCTTGCATGCCAGTTTATTTATTTTTTTTTCTTAGTTAATTTGTAAATTAATTAGGAATTTGTATATATTTGGACTGTATTATTTGGACTGTACTATTTATTCGGACCCTCTGCGCGAGGGCATAACTGTAATAAGTGTGCGTGTGTGTGATGTATGTCTTCCAACCCCCACGACTTTCTCCCTTTTATTTACCCGCTTATGATGGTTAGATTAGGGCATGTTTTAATTAGCATACAGTATGATAGCATGTTTGCATTCATTCATCTATTTTGCATGCACCGGGCTCGGCGCATCATACTAACTGCATTGTATTTTCAATTCCAAGTTGAATACATGTTAGCTGTAGCATTTCATATGCCATGTCTAGAATAGCCGAGCCTGCTATAGTTGCACTTTTGCATGTGTTGCATTAGGCATTTCTGTATAATTAGGATCATGAATGGATTTCTAATTAGTTTCTGTTTTGGCTTGGAGTACTCGGTGAGTTTTATGCTTTAGCATCCTTGCATGCGTGTGAGTGACTGCCATGATAGCATGCTTACTATGAGGCTAATTGCTTATGTGATATATCTGCCTGAATGCCTGTGGGTGAAGGTTGGGTTATTTGGATTGGAACAAATCATTCAAATGTGCGTTTTAAGCCCACCAGGTAGTGGCAAAATCATGTTTTTCTAAGCCCACCCGAGGGTGGCAAATCCACGTCTTAGCCTACTTGCGGGTAGCACCATCAAACCATTTTCAAAATAAACAAACATGAAATGTTTTGTTCCAATTCAGACGATCCAGTCTATACTTGTATGCTGTGCGCATCACATAGTAAATCTAGGCTAATAACCGGAATAAGAACACACAATGTTTTCAAAACTTGATATCATGGTTAGTAGAGGCCGATCTTTGATCGGGCGAGCGGGGGTGCTTACGAAGTGACCTTCCCCAATCGTACCCAAGTTCCCGAGCCGAGGCAACTTTGGTGATGACGGACACGTGGCCTTAGGCAAACGAGTCAGGGTTTCCTAAATTTCCCAAAATAAAATATTTAGGTTGCGACTCTGTATCTGGCAAAGCAGTCCATGTTTGGCACTTCTTTTCTAAAAAAATCTGTTTTCTCAAAAACGATTTGCCGGATTTGGACTCTTTGGTTCAGACTTAGAACCGTGACAATTTGAGAGTCCTGAGCTGTAGTGAGCCCAATATCGAACGGAACGGGAGCTCGTTCCTCCCGGGGGCGTTCGGGGACGTCTACACGATCACTTTAGCCAAAGTCTTCTTCGAAGAATGTTTTCACGGTATCTTCTCTCTTTAGCTCTTGTTTTTTTTATTCTTTCTTGCTGATTTTTGCTTGTATTTTGAGATTCCTATGATTTTTCGGTGGTTTAGTGTGGAGTGAATTGATGTTGAATTTGATATTTTGAAGTTGAATGAGAGGAGCACAATAAAAACATAATAAATATTGCAGAGGCATAGAGGCTAGAATTGCAGTGATAGGACATGTGGGGCTTACTCCTCAAGCCATCAATGTTCTTAGAGGATTTAGGGCTCAAGGAAAGAATATTGGTAGTGCTGTCAAAGTCAAAATTTGTCGCTCCTTACTATGCATACATAACATAAATACTTCATAATTTTTGTTGATAAAAAAAAATACATAAATACTTCATAATTTCATATATAATGAAATATGCTCACACACAAATTTGCATAATTTATTTTAGCGTTGTGATGCTAAATTGGCTTGGTTTCTGTAGGTTGTTGAGTTTGCCTTGGCTTTGCAGGAAGCTGGGTGCTTTTCTGTTGTTCTGAAATGTGTGCTTGTACCTGTTACTGCTGCTGCAACATCTGCTCTTCGAATCCTTACCATCGATATTGGGGCAGGAACTTTCTGTAGTGGCCAAGTTAATTGATTCTTTAGCTTTCTCTAGTAGACTTGACTGGCTTGTGTTGTGTATAATCTTTTTGTTTTCATTTGTACATATAATTTGCTATTTGCTATTTGATCTTGTAATTTGCTTTTAAAGTACTAAAATGAGTATTTTAATGATATCATGTGTTCATATATTGAGTTTACTGATATAATAAACTTTGAATTTGCTCTCTCTCTCTCTCTCTCTCTCTCGCTCTATATATATATATATATATTAAAAATAATCCTCTACGGCATATAAAATTATGTCATGAAAAGTGTAATGATTTATGACATGCAAGAAAATATCGGAAAAGATTATATACGGTATACAAAATATGGCATAAATATATTAAAAATGACCTTTTACGACATATACAATTATGTCGTGAAAAGTGTGATGATTTATGACATGCAAGAAAATGTCGTAAAATATTATATACGGCATACAAAGTAAGTCATAAATATATTAAAAATAACATTTTACGACATGTAAAATTATGCCATAGAAAGTGTAATGATTTAGGGTAAACTACCAATAGGTCCTAATAGTTGGACTTAATTCCCATCAAGTCCTATTGAAAATAAGTCTTGGTAAAATTGTTGATAAAATAATTTTTTTGTGATAATTTTTTATATATGTCGTTAAAAATTGACAATTAGTGACTTTTTTTGTCATGATTTTTATAAATTGTCGCTAAAACTTACAATTAGTGAATTTTTTTATGGCAAATTTTTCTCATAGGACCTATTAGACAATAAGTCCACTTATTAGGACCTACACGTAAGTACCCCGATGATTTATGGCATGACAAAAATGTCATAAAAAATTATATACGGCATACAAAGTGTGTCATTAATGTTTAATTTATTACTTTTATGACTTTACCTGCATGTTGTAAATGATGCTCAACTTTCTACGGTATGTCATATAACGACATTTGTGTGCATGTCATGAAATAGTTTTTACGGCATGCATTGTAAGCCATAAAAATTCAATTTTGTGGTAGTGATAGGTTTGTCTCTAGGTCTCCGATTCCTTTAATTTGACCTGATATCCAAGTACATTACAAAATATTCCTATTTCTTAACAAATTTCATTTATTTTCTAGAATAGAATGGTGTGCACACAATATGCCATAAAGCATTTTATTCATATTTTCTATATAGTTTTACGATTAACTTGAATTGGTAAGTATGTTTGTAGGTGAATGTCTAATAACATATATTGGCTACATATCTCATACTCATATCCTTATCGAAGTATAATGTCTGACAAGGATACTCTATACATTTAGAAAAGGATAAATTTCACTGACCTCTCCTAAAGTTTACAGAAAATACAAGCATTAATTTCGGTGTGTTTTGTAAGACTAAATGTACCGAAATTAATACAAATAGGGAAAAGATACAAAGAGAAATAAGGTAAAATAAATATTTCAATGTAAAAGAGTTGATAATATCATTTTTTCATAAATATGAATAAATTATTGATGAAAAGGGGTTTAAGTGTTATGTAAATTAAAATTTTTAGGGATCCCAATGTAATTATGCCAAACTTGTGGAGTTCACTTTATTTTTATTTTTATTTTTTCAAATCTTAGGGGAGGTTAGTGAAATTTACCCTTAGGAAAGTATGTAACATAAAGATAATGAGATCCATATTAATAAATACATATGAAATCCATCATCTTTGAGCTTAGAAGTAATAAATCGAAAATTGGGTAAGAAATAATACTCAACTAAATTTTAGCATTTCACAAAACCATGGAAAATGGGATAACATCACAAAAAAGAGATTAAAACAATCTCGTAATAACAGTAAGTATCTACCCTCAAGTTTCATTGACAGAAAATTTTTTTCTTTTTGCTACCAAAAAGCATCCAAAGCATGACAACAAACTCAACTTGACCAAAAAAATAACAATAAGTCAAGGAACATAAACATTAAACACAGAACTTGACAAAAAAATACATTGACAAAACATGATTTTTTAGAAGTGAGACCGTCAACTAATTTTGTAGAAATGATGTGCATTCATGTGTTTCCAGGTTCGGTTCTGTGTTTGGTTTACATATTCCTAAACTTACTGAAAAACAATTAACAAAAGTATATAAAATGAGGAAGGGCACGAGAACAACTACTCTTGGGGAACTAAGCTAATCTCACCTTTATTGAGCGAGTCATAGAATCCTGTCGTTCTTTTCTACATGTCCCACCGTTTCTTTTTCTACACGCTGGCAACAGACAGACCGGTTATAATCCCCAAACAAATCTCCTTAATCACCCCTGGACCTTTCAAGGTGACCTGATGACTAACCATTTTCACTCTGGTTGTAAAGAAGAAATCTCAATAGTTTAGAGAAGGATCATGAAGGGCATATCATAAGTTAATTGTTAATTAACGTAACATGATAATTGGTTCAATTTTCTCCCAAAAAAACGAAGAAGATATAAGATCAACCAATTATCGGCCACCAAAGTATGACAACCTAGTACACGAAACTTTTTTCTAAAGCGAGTTTTAAGGAAGGCAAGATGTATGCAATCTTAGTCTCAATTTTCAAGACGTTGGCCACCAAAGTATGGGATTGAATTTCTTTAAAAAAATCTTCAATCTTATTAATGACATGAATATTCAAGGTGTTTTCCCTCGCTCAACTATTCTTTATTTCTTTTTTTATTTTTATTTATTATTAGTTTTTTTCTGGTGTCCACAACTTTAGGCAAGGAATTTAACGTTCCCTAGATCTTTTAACCTCTTTCAAACTTTATCTATTGATTAAACTCAATTTTCTTAATTTAACCATTATAATTGCAACTTGTTCTAGCACTATTAGCATGTATGAGGCCAAAGAGAAACATATCGGTGTACAAGCTTAATCAAAATATAATAAAAAATACAAAAGTCCCCATTAGACCGAAACATCCACTCCGTGCTTTAGGCCCTCATATGTTGCTTCTTAATTCATTTTAATACATGATATTCCTACCCTCATCATCTCATGAAAAATTTAACACTAATTGGCTAAACTTTTTCAGTAATGCTTGGTGACCCGAATTTTCATGGTCTGAATGGCTCGAATGTCTTAAAACGACAATTCGGACCACCAAGCATTTTTCAAACTTTTTACATGTGCTTCCTAGTTTTTATGAAGCACAAAAGTCCACATTAGACCACAACACCCACTCAATGCTTTAGGCCCTCATATGTTGCTTCTTAATTCATTTTAATACATGATACTCCTACCCTCATCATCTCATGAAAAATTTAACACCAATTGGCTAAACTTTTTATAGCGATCCCGGGTTTACCCTTGTTGTACAGTGATCCGGACATGTGTCCGTGGGTGTTTGTAGTTGACTATTATCTTGGTTGCATCCTTTTTACTTTGTGTTTGAGTTATAGGATGTGTTGGGCAGGTTTGTTGCAAGTTGGTTAAGTCTAGAAACCAAAACTAGTTGCCCAGATTTTGGCCTGTCCGCTCGAGCAGGGGTTCTGGCGCTCGAGCGGAGAAAACACCAATCCATTATTTCCTGTGTAGTGTTGGACGCTCGAGCGTGGGATTGACCGCTCGAGCGGGAGTGTTGTGTGTGACGCTCGACCGGGGGAGTTGGGGCTCGAGCGGAGACCTGATTCTGTAAAAGTGCTGGGAGTGTGTATCCGGCGCTCGAGCTGGAGTTTGGTCACTCGAGCGGAAGTCTGTGAGTGACGCTCGAGCGGATAGACTTTTATATAGATCCGGGATCCGACTTTTGGATCACTTTTTCAAGATCTTTTCTCTCTCTTACTTTTCCAAAAGTCATTTTCAGAGCTTCTCACTCTAAACTGGCCCTTCTCTCTTAGATTTGATCTAGTAGGGGTTGTTTGCTCGCCTTTGGTCTTCACAAAAGTTGTGTTGATCGTCGAGGGCTTCCTTTTAATCTGGAAATTTCGGGTTTTGGAGCACGTTGGGTTTTGTCATCTTCTCCATTGGGACTCCGAATTTGAGGTAGGGATATCCTACTCCTCTCTATGGATTCTGTCCTTAAATTTTGGTATTTTGAGATGTTGGGGTTGGTTTGGTAATTTTGAGAAAGTTAAGGGCTTTTGTGTAATTTTACAAAGGTTGGGGTTTTATTCATAATAAACCTAGATGCGTGTTTGGCATAGAGGATAAATGTTAAATCATTGATAAAATGGGGCCTAAGGGTTGAAATGGTAATTATGGAATTGACCTAATTACATTGTTGATTAATTGGGATAATTAATTGGGAAATGAGGAAATGTAATGTTGATTGAATATCCATTGTGCGTTTATTTTCTGTTTAGAAATAACTGCTTTGGGCTATCGGTGGAGGATAGTCGTGATTGTTGTAGACAATGCATGATGATTAGGCAAACTGAAACTAATCAATGGAATGGGTCATGGAACTTGACGATGGATAGAATACATTAACTGTATGTTTTGTGTGATTGTATATAGAACCAATGTGTTTGTATACGTTATGTGTAGAGGAGGAGATGGGGGATGTACTCCGCGGTTTAGGGGAAGATAGGGGATGTACCTCTAAACCGGTTAGTGTTGGGAGAAGATAGGGGATGAACTCCGTAGATAGAGCTCATATGCTTATCTAGAAAAGGGAAGATAGAGCTCATATGCTTATCTTTGTGAATTATGGATATAGCTTATATGCTTATCTGTGGATATTGTGGTTATACATATCTGTTGTAGAGTGTGGATATAGCTTATATGCTTATCTGTGGATATTGTGGTTATACATATCTGTTGTAGAGTGTGGATATAGCTTATATGCTTATCTGTGGATATTGTTGTTATACATATCTGTTGTAGAGTGTGGATATAGCTTATATGCTTATCTGTGGATATTATTGTTATATATATCTATTGTAGAATGTGGATATGGCTAATATGCTTATCTGTTGAAAAGGGAAAATGAAAAGTAATTTGGACTTCAAAGTCGTAAGACATAAATGAGTGATTTATGTGAAAGTATCAGTGTTGACCATCTATCAATTGCTAATATTTTAGTCATTGTTCATGGTTGGTTTAGTGTATTTCTACTGGGCTGTGGCTCACCCTATATGGGAATATCATTTTCAGGTACAGGAAGCATGCCACCTCCAAGGACATAGCTTGGGAGGCAAGGGGCGGGCACACTGGTGTCGTTTTACTTTTTGATGTATTACATGTAAATACAAGCCAAGGGCTTAATGTGTACGAGTTAGTACTCTTTTGATGTAACCAAGTGTTAACTTGGAAAGCTGTAAGCCTGTAAGGCAGTTGCTTTTATTGTTAACATGTAATACTTTTGTAATAGAATTCTGATGTAATGGAAGAATGTGAAACTTTGAATATCAATGCATGTCTTATTAAATGGGTTTAATGCTTTTATTTTGAGGGCGTTACACTTTTTAC
This sequence comes from Camellia sinensis, assembly GCF_055761805.1. NCBI lineage: Eukaryota > Viridiplantae > Streptophyta > Magnoliopsida > Ericales > Theaceae > Camellia > Camellia sinensis. Next base: position 74,501,161 of record NC_138969.1, read on the forward strand.
GTGTGCTTCCTAGTTTTTATGAATGCTAGAAAATAATAAACTAGGATTTTCCTTTTTGGATTTTTAATTTTTGCAATGTGAAACTAAAGAAAAAGATGATGGAATTGGTGTTCATGGAAATTTCTTAAGAGAAGTGTCCTATAAGCAATCATGACTTGAAAAAATAGGAGCTTCACAACACACTATTGCATATCATAAAGTTAGACAAACCAAATTACAATGAGCAAAGTCGTGCCTTAGGAATTTACATAATATAAAGGGGAGATGAAGGAAGCAATTATACGATACCTAATTGATTAGATGATCATCCTTTTCATTACTTATGGTGAATGTCATTGTAAGTTCGACGTAAAGCCTCATATAGCATAACCCTCAAGTGTTAATACAAGTATAAGAGTGATGCAATGTTATATTAGCAAGGTGCCATGCCTGATGTGCATGAAGTTTATTTATTTTTCTTTCTATCCAATCAAGTTTCACACTTCTCACTTTGCATTTGCAACAAAATAGAATGTTGAATTTAAAATTTAAAATAGTTACAAGCTAAAAACCTATTATATCGCTTGCAGAACGTAGAGATATTTATGAAAAACAAATGGTGTTCTAGGAAAACTAAATATTGACATGGTTTAAGAAACAAGTAAGGGTGTTCTCTTTTTAGAATTTTATAGATATGGATTATAGATAGGTATATGGTGTCCAAGTTTAGGGCTAATTTATTACTACTTTTCCTGAAAGACATCTTGAGTTGAGAATCTCTAATAAAATTGCAAATAGGGGCCTTCAAAGTTTCTAAAAGCATCATAATAGTTCTATTTTCCTTATTTTTGTCAACAAAACTGGAGAACGAAGACAAAGAAAAAAAAAATACACACATACATATATATATATATATATATGACATCTGGCCCAGACAAACTTAATTACAAAGCATATAACTTAATTAAATGTTTCTTCAAGTAGATCCACTTAGCTTAACAAAAAGGACATGAATATAGGTTTGATATAGCCCAAGAGAACAATCAAATGAGAGAGATTGATATGAATAAAGCGAACAACACAGCATAAGGAGATAACAGGTCCTATATTTCACAACATAATGTCACAGATTCATGGATCTGAAACAGAAACTAATGGAAAGCAAATGACACAATTCATAAGTACAGAACCGCAATACAGAGCTTGAAGCTAGGGATAGAATCATAGAAAAGCAAAATAAACGCCAAAGTTCTACATTTCAGTTTAAAATTCATAATCCATCTGGGTTTCCCACATTCGCTTCACTTTTCTCACCATCTTGACTGAAAGTGGACAATACATTCTGTACAAGTTCATTACTGGTACTAAATAATTTAGAATTAGAATACCCGAGTCATGTCCCAAATTCTTGCTCAATCTTGCTTGAATTTGGGATTTCTATGTAAAAATCAACACAAACCCTATACCAAGTGTGGGAAATCAACCCAACATTAACTCAAATTCAACACAAAATTAAACAACAAAAATCATATAAAACCCTAGGGCAAGTGTGAGAAATGGGGAAATAGAGGAAGGGGGAGAGAGAGAGAAAGAGAGAGAGACCGAGATGCACAGAGAGGGAGACAGAACTCCATCGACAGATAGAGATAGAGACTGAGAGCGACAGTGCGAGAGAAACATACCTGTAATTAAGTGGCGTTGATACTTTATAGGTGGCGGTGGTGATGTGCGACGGTCTCTCTCGCCGGTGGCCAATGACGGTGGTGAGCGGGGTGAGGCTTGGTAGTGTCGAAAAATAGCGAAATTTTTTTGAGACATTGTATATCGTGTGTATGTGTGTGAGTGAAAGACATATCGGGCGCCAAATTATATTGGTTTCCCTCTTAAAAATAAAATTTCAACTTTTAGCGACTATTTCACATTTTAGTCACCAAATAGTACTGAATAATGACAACCTGTTTTGCAGCCAAAAGATTACGTATTAGCGATTAATATATTGGTAGCCAAAAGTATCTTTTGGCTACTAATTTTATTTTTCGTCAGCAAAAAGTAAATATACACCGACTAAATTGTTTAGTCACCAAAAAGTGTAAACAATGTCCATTATATTTTGCAACTAAACTATATTTTTGTCGGCAAATTAGCTTGTTCTGTGACTAAACTTAGAATTAGTAGCATAAAATATTAACTTTTGAGGACTAATTGTTTTTTAGTCGCCTATAATTATATGTTTCACAACTAAATTTTTTTTTAGTCGCCAGAAAACAATGTATGTTGACTAAATTAAAATGGTAGCCAAAATTTGAACCTTTGGCAACTAAAAAAAAATTAGTCACCAAAAGGACTATTTTTGGCTACTAAAATTGTTTTGGCCGCCAAATGTGTAAATTCTTGTAGTGCAAGCTTGTGCAGGTCAATATGCGCATTTGGGTTAATACTAACATGGGTCCGGAATAACTGAGCAAATTCAAATAACCAGTCATCCATCTCCACTTCTTTGCACTCAAGATCTTCTAAAGCTCTAGTTTTTTTCCTTTGGATTTGGAGCTTTCTTTTGTGGATTATCAATCTCAACATCCACAATTTCAACAACAGACTCACCCAAAGCAGATTGTGAGCCATTCTCATCTCTTTTGAACCCTTCACTCTTAAGAGGTCTCTCATTCTCCTCTTCCAATATGTGGGTTCTTGCTCAAGACTCACCTCAACAATATGCGACCTTAACATTCCAATTGAGTCAATCTTGTCTGTTTCAGGGTCGTTTGGAATGAGGCTATCAACACACGACTCTGCCAATCTGAGTTCACTGGAACACGTTATAGTCACCCAATCAACATCACCATCATTATCCTTATATTTAATTTAATCACAAACTAACTTCGAAGATGGAAAGCGTTTTTACAATCTCCCTCAACACTTTAAAATTGCAAGTCATGAGCATTTGAGCAAGCCTTATGTCATGATCATAAACAAGCTTCAATGGCGTAATTGCAGTCTCTAAAGTCTGACCACGAGTAAGCAATGATACCGACAAAGATGTATGTTCTTTTTGGTTATCCTTAATGGCATTCAATTTGACAGAACCATTTGAGGCTTCAAAACAATCTTCTGCAATTGGGTTTTGATTTCAGGACCATTTTTAGTAGGTGGAACTAATTGGGGCGTATTCGGCTTATTGTTAGGCAATACAACTGTAGAGGGTCAGAAGTTAAGGTCAAAATTAAGTATGGACCTAAGTGTGGAGGTCGCTCCTGTTAGGCGACCATGAATGATTAAAGGAGCATGGGCCAAAGCCCAAGGGAAGTGGGTCCGCAGTGGGTCGGAGCAGGTCAAACCCGCCAAGAGTCCGAATAAACTCTATGAAGAAAAATGTCTAAGTCAAGTTACGGAGGCAACACTTGCAATTGTCAAGTTGCTGAGACACTTTGCCTCAGCGCCGCCATTTGAAGTTGCTAAGGGAAAGAGAAAACCGGAGCAACTAAGTTGCAAAGGCAACACTTGCAGCGGTCGAGTTGTTAAGGTACTTTGTCGATGGCACCATTTGAACTTGCCATAGGAAACAGCTGCCGCCACAACTAACTTGCGGAGGGAAGACTCCATCAAGGTGATAGCAGCCTTGGAGACAAACTTCCTCTCCACAAATAGAGGCTAATGCTTAGGGCCAATAGCAAGCCTCAAGGCATTACTAGCCTAGGGTTAATAGAAGGCCCCTAAAGTCATCATTAGCTCGGTACTGATAGCAGGCCCTGAAGCTCACTAACTTGGCACTGATAGTAGGCTCCAAAGCTTACTGGTTGGACCTAATAGCAAGCCCAGAAATACCAATATACCACAGTAAGCCCGCAAAAATTGAAGCAGGGTAGCACGAGAGTAAAGGACTCCCTTTCCATTCACTTAGGTCATGGACCTGCCTTGGTTGCATAGGAAGGACCAATGAAGCCCCCTTGGGCTTGGTACTAAGGCATAACCTAGCTAATAGTAGGTTTGGCTGTGGCCTTCGCCCTGGGTAGTTGGGGAGTTTGTGGTTAGGTGGCTAAGAATGAAGGCTTCGCTGAGGTGAACACAAAATATGGCTGATAACAGGCTATGAAGGGCTGAGAATGCATGTCTTGGCTAAACTGAACTGAGAAGGCAAGTGCAGTGACAAACCTTACCGCCGCAAGTGCACTTGCTGAGGTTCAAACTGAGAAGGCAAGTTCCAGCGGCGCCGCAAGTGCACTTGCTGAGGCATCTGTGCCAAACAGATAGTACATAGTACATACAGAGGGACACGTGGCACCTTCAGCTTTGTAATGCCCCAAAATAAACCCATAATATACATAACATTGACATGCATTAATAAAGGAAAACCAACCGTTATTCTATTCATCAGAGTATTCTTATTGAAAAACATTACATATAACATCAAATTAAATGCCTTACGGGCTAACATCTTTCCAAGCCAACACTTGGACACAAAATATGAGTTCTAACTCAAATACAAATAAAGCCCTAGGCTTGAATGTTTACATGTAATATCAAATAAATAAATAACAAATAAACTAAACAGAGTCTTCAACTCCAATTCCTTCCAAGCTAAGTCCTTGGAGGTAGCTTATCACCTGAACCTGAAAATGATGCTCCCATAAAGGGTGAGCCACAGCCCAGTAGAAAAATACTAAACCAAATATAAGCATTGAATAAAGCTATAGCATTCAATAGATGGTTAACCAAGATAATCAATTGTGACTTAATACCGTCTCAAGACACTACTGTTTATGACATGTTTCAATTCCCATTATTATCAATATGGCTCAGAACCTGGCCAAACTTACAACAATGAACTATACATCACATTCACATTACTTCCAATATCAACAACACTAATGAGAATCAGGCTCATATTAAAACACTTCATACTTCCCGTTTGATACACATTTTAGTGCTATATCAATAACATGTAAAAACACTTCAATATAATAAGCACACATAATAGTGATGCTAATGGAGTCCATCCCCTATCTCCTCCCAAACAAAATTCCGGTTTAGAGGTCCATCCCCTATCTTCCCCTAAACCGTGGAGTACATCCCCTATCTCCTCCCAAACAATATGCATATGCAATGCTCAATCAATACATGTATATTCTGTATTAATTCAATAATCTAAATTTATGACTTAAACAATTTGATTAGTTTCAATTTTCCCTAATCCACATACAATGTCTACAACAAACACGACTATCCTCCACCGATAGCCCAAAACAGTTATTTCTAGACTGGAAATAAATACATCAACAATTCAATAGGTGAGTGATTTAAATTATACAACTACACCATTTAATCAATGAATTCCTCAATTTCATGAATTTAACCAAATTCCCCAATTTCCTGAAATTAATTATACAAATTAATTCATTATTACAACTAAGATTTTTCCCAAAATTACCAAAGTATTCCCAACATATCAAAATACCAAAACTTAGAACAAAACTTATAAGATGGAGTAGGAAATCCCTACCTTGAAGAAAATAACCCGAATGGAGAAGACGGAGATGAAGACTCAAATTCCAAAGTGCTCCAAATCCTCTCTTTTTCAGATTAAAAGAAAGCTCTCGCGAAGCTCTACCTTTCTTCCAAAGGAATTAGGGTAGAAGACCACAAGGAATAGATCAAATCTTAGAGAGAAGGTGAGAGTAGAGAAAGAAACTCTCAAATGGCGGTTTTTAAAAGTTAAGAAAGAAAAAATAGGTCAAAAAGTGATCCAAAAAGTGAAATCACGGACTGATGTAGTCGACTCTACGCTCGAGCGTGAAAAACCCCGCTCAAGCGTAAGACACAGACTCACGCTCGAGCGTAAAAAGAGCCGCTCGAGCGTCGATTGCACACTTCCAGAAGTTTTGCAGGCGATGGTATCCGCTCGAGCGTAAAACTCTCCGCTCGAGCGGAGGGACAAAATCAATAGATCACGCTCGAGCGTAAAAAATATCGCTCGAGCGGACGGACTGCAGAGTAAAGTACTGGGAGATGGAAAACCACGCTCGAGTGTCAAAACTCCCGCTCGAGCGGAGAAGCAACAACGAAAAGCCCGCTCGAGCGTTAAAACTTCCGCTCGAGCGTGAAGGCAAAAACCTGGGCATCACCTTTTGGTTTCAAAGTGCAACCAACCTATTTTAAACTTGCCCATCACAACCCAAGACTCAAATACAAAGAGTAAAGGCTAGAAGTGATAATGATACAAAACAAATCCACGAAACCAAGTCTAGAATACAGTATACAAAGGAAGGAAAAACCGGGATCGTTATAAGCATGGTTGTCAAAGGCAAAATATTCTATGTGATTCTTAGGGACACATATCTTCACTTTATTTGGCCACTTAGTATCCTATTAGTGCCAAGGCAAAGCCTATAAATAGGACCGAAGAGGTTAATCGCTGGTCTTTTGCTTCCGACATTTCTGGGTTGAAAAAGTTATAGTCAATGAAAAAGTACGAGAGAGAGAGAGAGAGAGAGAGAGAGAGAGAGATTAATTTGGTGGTTTGGTTTGGTTTTGTTGGGATAGGGAAGAGTGAGAAGAGATCTGGATAGGGGTGTGGTGTGGGCGTGAGAGTTGGGTGTCTTGGGCTTTCGTCGTCATCGTCGTCATCGAATTGAGTACGCTTTTGATCTGTTTAACTACTTGGGTGCGCCAAGCCAGCAAAGGGAAAAATTAATTCTCAACCACAAGTTCTATGTGGCCATGAGATGTTTCCTTTCACTTTCTTTTTTTTCCTCTTTTTGATTCTCCACTCCCTCCACCTCCTCCACCAAAGTGGACGACTCTTCTTTTCTGACTCAGCATTTTTATTTTTATTTTTTTAATTAGCTCCTTAATTTTACCTCTAAAACAAATAAATTTAAATTTTTAAATGAGTTGCATTAGAGATCCGAAATAATTTATCAAATTTTCTATTAAATTTCTTACATAGGTGTGATACCTACACATATATGAATTTGTGTGAATCCCACACCCATAAAAAAAGGTTTAATAAAAAATTTGATAAATTATTTGAGATTCATATAATTTTTCTTTTTAAAAATATATATTATATAATAATTGATGTTTCACCTACCTACCATAAGATTTCATTTTAATTTTCAAACTTCATTTGTGCAAGTCAAGTTCGTGAATATAAAAATTTATAATTTTTTTTAACTTGTATTATTTTTCTCTTTTTCAACCATGATGCTATCTATCACAAAAGAAATTTTAAAAAAATAAAAGTACCAAATTTAATTTTTGGATAAATTGCACTTACATCCCCTGAGGTTTGGGTTTAATACATATCACTCCCTAATGTTTGAAAAATTACACTAGCCCCCCTTTCATTGTAATTATTTAGAAGGAATCAAAATATTGAACTCATGCACTCTTTCTTTTCTTACTTGCTTTACTTCCTATGGTCTTTTTTTTTTTTTTTTTTCCTTTCCTTTGCTTTACTTTTTTTTTCAATATAATTTTTTCTATTTTTCTACTAGGAGTTGTTGTCTTTTATATGAGAAGAGTGATTTGTGAAATGAGACTATTAACCACAATGCTGAGAATATAATTTTTAAAACGTCAAGGGATAGGATGTAATTGAACCAAATATTAGGACATGTCAGTGTAATTTACCCTTAATTTTTTCAATATTCTTTGAAGTACATAGTGTCTTTATTTACTTTTATTAGCTTAATATATAATATGACTTAGATAGTAAATATAATATAATTAAATAATAATAATATATTTTTAAGTGAATTTCAATAATAAAAATAATAATTCTTACACCACTTACAACAAATGACAAGTACACATACATGACCAGTCATATTCAAAAAATAATTATAATGAATCTTATGTTTTTCTAAGTATAGTCTTGTTATATCCACACATATAATATGTTATATGAATCTACTTATAAAATTAAAAAATAAATAATAATAAAATTCATTATAATAATATGTATAAGATAAGTTTATCACTTTTTAACAATGCATCTCCTTTTTAATAATATGTTTTCTAAAACCTTCTTATTTATTTTTTGTATATTTCTTTTTCTTTCTCCTTTATTATTTTAGTTGGCCCAAGTACTTTAATTTTGATTCTACCTTCCAAATACATTTACGTGTAGAGCTAGCTACTCATATCTGACTTCAACGAAAGCTGAAAACCAGACCCAATCTAAACGGTTGCGGATCCACTTTTACACCCAAATAAAATCTTGACAAATAAATAAGAATCACTCTAAAAAATTGTATGTATCTAAAACTTTTGTCTCAAAAATTATTTTAAAAATGAGATGTAATGTTGATTTGATGTGACAATGTGATTTTTTTTAATAATTTAACTTTTTTGAGTATGTGACATGATTATTACTGTAAGAAATTAAGGTTTTAAAAGCAAAAATTTAGAAATAAAATATTTTTGTAGTTTAAAGTGTTATTATTTTATTTTTGAATGGCAAAATTGGACATTTAGTAATTAATTACTAATCTTTTGAAATCAAAAGTTTTGTCTCAAAAAATAAACTTCTTTGCGATCAGGTTATTTTATTCCTAAAAGTACATTTATTAGCGATATTTTCCAAAATTTTGTCCCCAATAGCTATTTTTTTTACTTTTTTAAATGACTTATTTGCGACTATTCTTGCGACAGTTGAAATTAGTTCTTAAATATTTTTTGTAATAAAATTTATAATTTTAAAGATAAAAAAAGAAAAAAAACAACAACAACAACAGCAACAGCAACAATAACAACAACGTAATCTTTAAAACTGTTGTATGATGTGGTGATTCAATATTGACATGTTCAACAACAATTGTACAAATCATCTTTATGCCTCATAGGCTGTATTCAAATTTTCAAAGCTAGCTTTTCTTATATGCTTTGTAACTATTTTTGTGTTCATAATGTTTGGTCAACATTTTCTACTTATGGTGCTGGTCAGTGGTCCATATTTTCCACAAAATAGCCAGCTCTAGCTGATTGAAACGAATGTGAGATCTACACGAGCATAATAAAAAGATTAAAAAAATATATATGTTTTGATAATGACGATTAAAGGCTTATTTGACAAATAGTTAAAAGTTAATTTTTGATTTTTAATTTATTTTGGATTACATCATCTTTCATATTTTTTACTCATTAAAAAATAAAAAGGTCAAAAAAAATCAAAAAACTTAACTTTTAATTAACTTCTCAAAACACCATTAAGATTGATAGTAATGAATCATGATGGAGGAATCGTTGGGTATATGGGAGAAGCACTACGGTGGGGAGGATAATGGGGTGAGAAAAAGTTGGAAGTTCCAAAATAAACAATGTTTGGGACCTTTTTTTTTAAGGACTCTCATAATTTCTTTTGGATCTCAATTATTAATGTGTGTATAGGACTCACTCATATATGTATGAGGTCCGCACCATTAATGATTTGAGATCTAAAAAAAATTATGAGTCTAAAAAAAAAAGATCTCAATGATTGTTGGTTCCAAAATAGTGTGATGAACTATGAGGTGGTGGTTTCAAGTGATAAGATGGGTTGCAGTCTGGAGGTGGTGGAGGTTCTAGATGATAGTTTAAAAATAAAAAAGTAAATAAAAGAAAAAAAATCCTACCAAAATGATGTATTATGATTTTAACACTATGTTTAGTGGGGGGATTTGAGAAGGGATTTGGAAAAAGAAATTAAAAATGTAGGTGAAATGTGAATAAAATATACCTGTATTAGTTTCAATGAGACTGTACTTACTACTTTGGGTCTAAATTAGCCTCTCTTTGTTGGTTTAAAACACACTTATTACCCAATGAGACTGTACTTACTACTTTATTAGAATCACACTTATTACTCAATGAGACTCTACTTACTACTTTATCAAACTTGATTTATCAACCATTTAAACCACACTTACTAGTCAATGAGACTGTACTTACTATTTCATCAGACTTGACTTACCACTCATTTGAATCACACTTACTACTCAATGAGACTCTTCTTTCTATTTTATCAGACTTGACTTACCACTCATTTGAATCACACTTAATACTCAATGAGACTCTGCTTACTACTTTATCAGACTTGACTTACCACTCATTTAAGCCACACTAACTACTCAATGAGAATGTACTTACTAGTTTATCAACTTGACTTATCACTCATTTAAACAATACTTACTACTCAATAAGACTCTACTTATTACTTCATTAGACTTGACTTATCAATTATTTAAACTAAACTTAAGACTACATTTACTATTTCATCAAACTTGATTTTTTTTCTTACCACTTGAATGTCATAATTTTTCTTTTAACTAGGTGGAATGTTATTCCAACAAAACATAAAAATTTATAAATTCAAAATATAATAGAAGTGAAAGTAAAAAGAGAGAGATTTACCTAAGAAGTTCCAAATCAACAACAATTCTATCTTAAAATCTTCAAAAGTTTTAGAAATGAACATCAAATTTTGTCTCAAATGCATTTGAAATTTTCCTATATTTTGTTAATCACATTTCTCATTAATTGCATTTATTGTGGTAGATGAAAAAGATACTAGGTTTCATTTATTGCCATCAAGTAGATAAATAAAAAAAATCATATTCCATAAAAATTATAATAAAATTTATAAATTTCATATTTATTTTGTACATTTTTTTTTTTGTTTACATTCTATTTTATAAATTTTATATTTATTTTAGAGGTTAGGTGCATTTTATTAATGTTTGAATGGTAAGTGTAGTTATGTGGAATAGTAAGTACAACCATATCAAGTATAAGTGTGTTTAGTTGTTGTAGTAAGTTGGAAACTGTTAGGTTTTTATTCTTGGCAATCCCGTTTGACAAAACTCCTTTCAGTTGTATTTGTTTTCGCACTTTTATTTCAGTGAGGCTATGAGTTTATTAGATGCGAATCCAACCCGAATTGTGCCTTGCAGAGAAGTTTGTGATGTTAATGCTTTCAAGATTGCCACTTCGCTGATTATGACGGGGGTCAGCTCGCGGCCGAAGCAAAATGCCAAAATGCATTTAAAGTTGCCTGTCCGCTCGAGCGCCCGTTTCCCCGCTCGAGTGGAGAATGCTGAGTTCTAGAAGTTTGGTGAACCTACAAAAATACTGTGATTCGTGTTTTCACGCTCGAGCGTCAAAATCACCGCTCTCGAGCTTACATCCTGGTTTGGAACACGTCAAATAGTGTCCCCGCTCGAGCGTCCATTTCCCCGCTCGAGCGTACACCTTAGTGTGGAACACTTCATATGGTGTCCCCGCTCGAGCGGACCTCGCGATTTTAGATTCTATAAATTCGCAACTTGCTCCAAATCTAGGATTACTTCTCCAGATCTTCTTTTTGGGTTCTAAGGTTTATATCTGGGGATATTTTGCTAGTTTTCTTTGATGTTTTGATTGAGAATTCAACTCATGGTTTAAAAAGTATACATCAAAGGATTATTTGTTTGTTCTACACAAAAGAGAGAGTTGTTCTTCGGTGGATTCTGAAGAATTCGAGCCTGAAGCTTTGGTGGATTCCGGAGTGGCACATCGTCAAGACAATTCCGAGGTGAAGACGGGGTTAGAAGAGGCACATAGAGGTTGGTTCAATTCGGGCGTGGATTCGCTAGGTAATTGAGAGTATACCTGTGTAATTCCTTTATATCTTCTTAGTGGATTGTTTTGTGACTGTTGCTCGTAGTTTTCTTTATCACAATTGGAGGTGTCCAATTGTGGTTTTTTCACGTAAAATCGTTGTGTCAATTTGTCGTGATTGTTTGATTGGGATTGTTATATACTGCTTAAAATTGATACATAATCACAAATCAATATCTAGGGGATTTCTAGATTTTTCAGAAACTACTCATTTAAACCATACTTACTATTTTATCAGACTTACTTACCACTTATTTAAACCACACTAACTACTCAATGAGACTCTACTTATTATTCAACAATCTTATCTTCAAATCTTCAAATATTCAAAATTTTTAAAAATAAACATAAAATTTAGTTCATGGAATCCTCAAATAAATTTTAAATTTTCCTATATTTTATTAATTATATTTCTTCATTAATTGCATTTATTATTTTTAAGTGTGGTAAATGAAAAGGAAACTAGGTTTCATTTATTGCCATTAAGTAGATAAATAAATAAATAAAAAATCATATTTCATAAAATGTAATAAATTATAATAAAATGTATAAAATTCACATTTATTTTGTATATTTTTTTCTTAAATTCTATTTTATAAATTTTATATTTATTTTAGAGGTTTTGAAAATTTATTATAACTTATTTTTTTAAGTTTACCTGTTACCTGAATAGCAGGTTAAGTGTATTTTATTAATAATTGAATGGTAAGTATAGTTATTAAAAATAATAAGTATAAAATTCATATCAAATAGTAAGTGTACTTAGTTATTGTTGTAAGTTAAAAATCATTTTTTAGTTTCAAAACCATTGAAAACTACCTTATTTTTTATGAAACTACCTAGATTTCTTAACTTGGTTTTAATTATTACCAATCAATGGTTAGATTTATTTTACTTTTAGATCTTAATGGTCCAAATTTATTTATGTATGGTACATAAAAACCACATTCATGTATCATAGAAAAATCCGCGTACACATATACATATACATAGCCCAAGCATTTATTGCATGACCCTATATCGCGCTCGTTCCTTAATTTATCAATTAATATTAAAAATTAATACCAAGCTTATTTTGAAAAAATATGAGATACAAAACATATGTTATTGTATTTATGAGTAACAACAAATTAACAATGTTATATAATATTTTAAAATTATTAAATAATTATTCCATCAAAATATTAATTCTTACATTTGATTAACTAAAAATCTAAAGGTGTTTGGAGTCAATATACTAATTCTATTATAAATTATTATGATTATATAAGAGTGCAGATAAAAGTGAAAGTTCTGGATTTTTGGTAAAGTGAAAGATTACAAATAAACACTTTTAGGTAATAGTTAATTAACTAAATAAAGGTGGAATGAAATTAAATGGTCGTTATGTGGTGGCAGTGGTGGTGATGAGGATGACCATGGTAGTTGGGGTAGCAGTGGTGGTAGCGACGACAGTGATAGTGTGGTCATAGTAGTGATATCAATGCTTGTGTGTAAACAAATTATAAATTTAACTAACATAAAATAAATTTTCTATTATTTAAAATTGTCTGAACTTTTAACTTATATTCAAGAGTCATTTAAACTTATATAAGTTTCAAATGAGCTTGATTGGGCTAGTTGTGATTGTTGGGCTTTGATACCACTTGTATTTATTTCTTATAATTATGGAGGTTATATGCAATTTTTTTTTTCCTAGTTTGGGCTAGTGGTGATTGTTGTTAGGTATGATGACTGTTGACTTTCTACCTATTATTTCAACTTTTGTTGTTCAGCCTTCATTTGAGTAGCTCCATTTAGGATTTTTTTATTTTTATTTTTTTGTTTGTTTGTTTGGATGTGATAATTGTGAGAGAAAAAATAAAATGATTATAATTTCGATATGATATTTTGTCTTATTGATACAAGTAGTTTATTTTATCTTTTTGTGTCAATTTAGCCACTTTAACCCTTCTCAAACAAGACCTAAATTTGATGTAATTACTCTTTTACTAATTTTAAATACTGAATTGAGTTATCAATTATCACCTAAACTAAGATTTGACTATAAATCGAACTTGATACCATTGTTGAATTTTACCAACATTGTTTGGTTGTTATGTGGCCTCTCATATTGTATGATAAGTCCCCACCCTATACATACCTATAGAATTTGTTGTACAGATATGCTAAATTCATATCGAAGAACATTGCAGAAATCTCAATGTTACTTAGGCCAGGTTAACAATTTCACCACGGACAACATACTTGCATTTCAAAACCTGTCAAAATAGAAAACTTGGAGGTGAAAATGTGAACCAGCATGTAAATTCAAAATAGAAAATAGCCCACATTGCATAAAAGCAGCCCACATTGTAACGCCCCCAAAATTAATACACAATTACATCCACAAACATATATAATTGATAGCATAAATCAGAGTCTCAGTCCTTTCATTTAATATAATTAATGATTACAAGAGTTTGACAGAAGTAATTGCCCTATTGGCTTACACATTTCCAAGCATTTAACTTGGTTACAACAAAAGTGAGCTTCGCTCATTACATCTTAAGCCCTTGGCTCTACAAAAATATACAATCAAAAGATGAAGCTCTTGCTTCTGAAAATTTTTCCAACGTTATTGCCTAGGTGGAGGCATGCCATCATTACCTGAAATGTTATTCCCAAATAGGGTGAGCCACAGTCCAGTAGAAATTATCTAACATGATATATGAAACTTAGCAAAGATATAAGTACAAGTGCATAAACAATGTTTGAGTCAAACCTTTCATGATTATAATATTTATCAAATATCAATTTAAAACCTTAACCCATTCACTTCCAAGTCTTATTCCGGTCATGGTTCAATATCATTATTCCTCAACTATCAAACTAAGACTACAACTCAATGAATTTTAAATCAAACCACACATATGCATAAAACACTTCAAATTCCCATTTCACGAATATTTCGTCTACGGGCAGCCATCAAACGGGACCCATGTAAACGTAGGCTATACAAGCACTACAATCGCCATTTTACAGATATTTCGTCCGCGGTCTAGGCACCCATGTATAATTTCGTTACTTTCACCCAGGACACTCCGACCAACTTAATTATAGTGGAGTCCAACCCCTATCTCCTCCCAAACAAATACACATACATATGCAATGTATTTAAAAGGATAATCAAACATGAAGCACACCCCCTTTCCACTTCCAAACAAACATACATATACAATGTATATAATCACAATCATATTCAATGACAACCATCAAAAGACTTGTTTCAATTTACCTAGTCCACATGCAATTTCTACAACAATCCAAAGCTATCTTCCACCGATAGCCCAATACAATTATCTCTAAATAAACATTCAATCTCAACAGATAATTTATTCAAAACTTTCAAAAGAGTAAATTTATACATAACCAATTCCACCATTTAGGTCAACTCTCTCTCAATTTCGCCTTTCTAATGCCAATTCCAATTTTTGTACAAAATAATAGTTTGACCCAATTAGGGCGATTTACCCATTTTTCCAAATATAGGCCAAGTGCCAAAATCATCAAATTAGACATGGTACAACATCATTTTCAAGCCCCACAAACATTAATTTCACCTACACCCAAAACCCATCTTTGTATTTTAAGCCCAAACCCTAGGTTTGTTTAAAACATCCCCAAATCACTCCATTGTTGCACAAGAGACAATATCTAAGCCAAATATTATATGAAAGTGTATAAAGAATCCCTACCTCAAAAGAAGAAGATGAACCCAACAAGAGAGAAACTTCAAGAATGCTGAAACCTACTTCTATTCGAATCACAATGTAGATCTTGACGAGCTCTACCTTTTTCTCAAAGGCACTAGGGTGAAAAGGAGGATGGATCTAGATGAAATCTAAGAGAGAATGTGAAATGTAGAGAGAGAAGCTCAAGAATAAGCTTTTTGGAGAGTTTGAGAGAGAGAGAGAGAGAGAGAGAGATATGAAAAAGTCACTCAAAACTTCATCTTCTCGAACTGATATTCACGCAGTCCGCTCGAGCGTGGAAAGCCTCGCTCGAGTGTCAGACACAAACTCCCGCTCGGGCATGAAACTGGACGCTCGAGCGTCTAATGCATTCTTCCAGCATCTGCAGACCTGCAAAAAAAAATGCTGAGAGTTGTAGATTCCCATTCAAGCGCGAGAATGGCCGCTTGGGCAGAGAAGAAAAAATTGTGAAGCCCGCTCGAGCGTGAGAATGCCCGCTCGAGCGGAGAGGCCAAAATTTGGGCAACACAGGTTTTTTTTTTAAAAAAAGCAACTAACCTGTTCCAAACGCACAATCACAACCCTATAACTAGAAATAAAGGGGAGACAAGGGACACAAGATATGAACAACAATACGAAAGCATTAAACTCGAATCTAGAATACCATAGATAACGGGTCAAAACCGGAATCGCTTTACACATTGCCCACCAGCCATGTAATATCTAAATCTGATTACTCAATGCAAAAACAAAATTTAATAAAATCATTGCACAGCCTACAATAAAGACTAGGTATAAAAAGGATGCTTATCCACTTTGCACATGAATATCATTACATAGAATGTAATGCCAATGCAGTCAGCCATAAAGCTAAGCATAACTGAAGAAAATAATGCAAGCAATGATTTATCACTCAAACACGATAGCAAAAAAAAAAAATTCATCATAACAATATTTGTAAGATTTTAATTTAGCACCAATGAGAAGAGACCAATGAACAATTTGGAGGGAAGCAATATGTCATGCAAACTAAGCTAAATCCAGCACACATGTTCAAAGATCAACAAAGATAAAAATAGAGAATACATGAACTTTTAATTTAGGCCAACGTTAACATTATCAACTTCAAAAGAGATAACAACAGTATAAATTACCTCCAAAGCAAAGCCACAAGTTCTATTATATGAAGTTCCATAAGTGCAAATAACTTGACACAAAATTCATAATCACAAATTGAGAATAAACATTTTAAGGTGCTGAAGCGCAAGAACAAAACCTTTTGGCTTGTTTATGAGTATCAAATGATTTGATCTGGTTCAAAAGGAACTGAGTCATTCCTTGATTAGTTTGATCATAGAATAACTTGTAAAGAAGGATGCGAGCGGTTTGAGGCTCCTTAGAATCTTCAGGTGATGCCTTAAGCAAAGCTATTCTTGTTAAACAATCCAACATACGAATCTACACAAAACAAAGCTATTCTTATTAAAAAGGACACTATAAAAACAGATGGCATTATCCTAAATCAAGTAGACAACAATTTCCCAAAAATAAAAAATAAAATTAAAAAAATCCAAGCGGAAAGCGAGAAATAGGACAGACATAATCTGCTTATAAGCAATATGCACTAGTGACTCAATTATTTTGAGGCTATAGCAAATGCACTAAATTAGTAGTTAATAAAGTGCCATGTACCGACACTACAAACAATACAACAAAACTAACTATTTACAGCATCATGTTTACGGCATACATTAAATGCATGTCGTAGTTAGTACATTCTACGACATTTTTTTTCAAGCCGTTAATGTTTTGTCAAAATAGCAAACATGTGATGACCTGCTACGTCGTGTGTCCCTTCACTCATCGTTTTCATTGGGTTTGTTGTGTTCGGAGGATTTTTTTTTTTTTAATTTTAGTTCTTGTTTACTCCGGTGTTGAGTTCACTTGTTTTGGAGGGTGCGGGTTCGGTCCAGAGTGCCAGGGATTGAACCGAGGAAATTCTGAACTGGAGGACGAGGGCCACATGTGTAGGGCCTTGGGCCGCACGTGCGGGAGAGGGGCCACACGTGTGGGAGGACGCTCCGCACGTGCAAGCATGGGTACCGTATGTGCGGGACTCTATTGAGTCTGAAAATCAGCTTTTTCTTCTTTCCTTGGGCTGTGTGTATGTCATTGTTTGTATATCACTCTCGCTCTAAAAAGCCTTTTCTCCTCATTCTCTCTACATTTCCTACACCAAACAAGATCAAAACTTTGATTTCCCTTGATCCATTAGAGTTTTTCCCTTTGTCCCTTCATCAAAGTTGAAGAGCTCCTCAAGAGCTACATTGTGTGCGGTGAAGATCGGGATTCGTCACCGTTGATTTTTGAGGATTTCATCTCTTTTCTCTCTAAGAACTTGAGGTAGGGATTTTTCTTAGAATTATATATATATTTTTGCAAGTTTTGGTTAATTTCGAGATTTCCTGTTTAATTGTTCTGAAAATGGTTTTTGGCTCTAGAAGTTAGTAGTTTTGTAAAAGGAATCCATCTTTTGTTTCTTTTTAAAGATTTTCTTGAATAGTTGAATCACATTGGCTTAAGAATGATGTTTTTGGTGAGGTTTTACTAAGAAATGAAGAAATGTCTAGTTTTGGGTGAAAAACCTAGAAATTGGGGGTTTTGGAAAATGTTGAGAATCTATGAAATTTTCTTGTGTTAAATGAAGGAGTGAGTGGAAATTTCACATTGTTGTTTGCAAATATGGAAACTTTGTTGATGTACGAGGATTTGGAGATCTTGTTTGAATTTATTGTTAAATGCATATATACATATGTAGTTATGAAATGGTAAATTGTTGAGAACGCATGAAATGTGGAATTGTTGCTACACTTGGATATATATATATATATATATAAACATATATATTCATACATGATAATTAATGAAATCGCATTGGAAAGGAAAATGAGAATTTGTGATCGAATTTGATAAATTGTGTGGGAAATATTGTCGATGGAGGATTATTATTTTGCCTTGATATGTATATTGCATTGACATTTCTATTATTGCATAGTTACAAATTTTGAGTTAAGATTTGAAAAACATTTGCATTAGGAAAGAAATGTGGTGAAATGAAACTATCGAAATGTTTTGGATAAATATGTTGGTAAGTTTGGATAGGAGGTGTAGATGGAATTGATTAAGTTGGCTTGAGTGTTCGGCGTGAAAGACCGAAAACACGCACGGAGGAGGTACCACTTCCCTTCCGGTTAGCAAACGGTAAAGTGGGTTATTAGTAGTGCTAGTTATACCTACTTGCAGACACCAACCTAGGGATTACTTAAGTCGTATTTACTACTCCCTTGAATTAAATTGATAGTTTATGCATTGTTGAGATTTCAAGATATCATTGAGCATAAATGATTTTCAAAAGACAATAATGTGATTTTCATGTCAAAAGCATAGCATGGCATATGCATTCCTTTTTATGATGCTTGTATAAAATGTATATACTTTGTTAAGAATTTCTTTACTGGGCTTTATGCTCACCCCTAGGGGATTTTGGTGCAAGAAAAGATGTGGTGAATCCGCCAAACTAGGGCGTGGATGTATGTATTGAGAGCACGAGGCTCTATTTTGTTATGACCATATTTTTTTTTGTAAGCCAAGGGCTATATATGTATGGGTTCAAAAAACCATCTTTTGTGTAATTGGGCTTAAGCCTTGGAACTTATAAGCCCCTTGAGAGCATTTTATTTATTCTTCGATTTGACGTTCTATATGCTATAGATTCATGTATTTCATACCATTGAATGTATAATTCGCATGTGGGGCTGTTTTGTACAATCTTTAGTGATCAATGTTATGATGATTTGGGAATTACTATTATTCTATAATAAATGTTAGTTAATGTACCTAGATTATGTTGGAGAAATTTTGGAGGCGTTACAATACATGCCATGTAAGTCGTTAATTCATATATTTAAGACGATATACATTTTATGTTATAAAATATTATAATTTTACATGATATGCTAATGAATGTCATGAAAACTTGTACAAAAAAATAAATAAATACAATTTGATTTTTTTGTGGCATGTAAAAGTATGTCGTAAGAAATGTACATTTTCAGGGCATATAAAAATATGTTATAAAATATTTGCACTTAAGACAACATACATTTCATGTCGTAAAATATTAAATTTTATACGTTTTTGAATTTAGTGATATTTTTAGAAAATTAAAAACTAATTTTCCTTCTAAAGTATATGTAAATTATTTGAATTTAAAAAGTAAATATATATATATATATATATATATTTAAAAATTTATGCCACACCCCCTTTCATTCTAGATCCATACTTGTTTTTGTACCAAATCGTCTCATTCTCTAGAAAAATTATATTTTAATTATAAATAATAATAATAAAAATTCTAAACATTCTTAAATATTTATAAATTTGTAGTAGATATGACAATTTTTTATTTTTTTCCAACAAACTAGATATTATAGTTATAATCTAGATTTTTTTAATACAAAAATAATTTATAAACTTATACTTAAATCTTTTTTCCGAAAATTTTCTACTTCAAATTTTATTTATTTATTAATATTGTTAAAATTACACATTCTTTGTTTCTCAAATTTGTTTTTATTAATATTGTCATTTATTTTTTTTAACAGATTTAGGCCAAGTTTGGAAAGACTAAATAAGTACACTTTTTGACTTTTTATGAAATATGGGTTGGATTTTGGTTGGGTTTGAAGTGATGTGTTAGAGAGGTGATGTGACTTAAATAAAATGATGTAAGTTAAATAAGATAGTGACTTTTTGACTTTTTAAATTTTTTTGAAGGATGTCAAACTTGGCCTTATTATACCAATCTGATTTAAAATAACAGGTTTTTTTTTTTAACAGATTAGCAATCTGTTAGCTTTTGTATATACGTCTCTCTCTCTCTCTCTCTCTCTCTCTCTCTCTCTCTTCTCCTTCTCTCTCCTTTCTCTCCATCGACATCTCACACAAACACACGAGCACCACAAGCGGCAACCACCAGCCACTGCCAATCGATTGATTCCGAGCTTGGCATTTGAGTCTAATTCCGAGCCTTGGATTTATTCGGTGAGAGCCTTGGATTACATCCCTTATTCGATTAATTCAGGTTCTCCTCTCTCATCTCTCTTTGATTTCAATTTGATTTCTAGAGTTTTGATTTTGATTTATAGGGTTTTGATTTTGATTTGGTTTCTAGAGTTTTGATTTTGATTTCTAGGGTTTTGATTTTGATTTGATTTCTATTCAATTAACCTAAATTTTTCTCCCTTGCAGTTTCATTTCAACTTTACGATCTCAAGCAACAAGGATTCATAGAGAGACAGGAGCTAATGAGGTATTTTGAATTGTGTTGTGTTTATGGCTCTTCAATGAAAATTTCCATTGATTTGGTTATGTAACATGTTTTGATGGTTTGAATGTCTCTGTTCTTATAGAAATTGTTTCCAATTGCTAGTTGAATTTTGCTTTGTTCTGAATTTTGATGGAGATATTAGTTGCTTAGTTAGTATTATTAAATTTAACTGCTATGCTTGACAACTGATTCACTGTATGCTGTATTACTTGTACGACTATGTAATATTAAAGTTCACATTATTTCATGGGTTTTAAGAATCCTATGAGCCCTTGCCTGTGCTTGAAGATCAAGCTGATAGGACCCCACAGAAAATATATACATATATTTAGAATCAATAAGTTATGGTTTGAATGCAATTGACAATTAAGCAGTCTAGACTTGGTGCTCATCTTCATCATTGGTAAGTTGGGTCTCTCGAAGTAAACAGGAAGTAGGCAAAACCTATGTCTAAGCCAGTGGTGGTGGTGATGAAAAATGCAATTGGCTCCATAACATCCCATGAGAATTCCCAGAATGTAAGACGAAAGAAGAGCCCGACCTGCATGATAGCCAACCCTAGCCCTGACCAGAGGATGCGCCAGACCTGCTTATGTGCCAGCATGTCGATTTCTTCCTTCTTCTCCTAAAGCTTCTTTAGCTCATCCCTCCTGGGGTCATCTTCAGGTGTCAGGGCAAGGGGCACTGCTCTTCTAACCAAATCCATCTCCTGAATACGTAGAAGTAAATGGAACAACAAAAATCAATTTAAGTAATAATATCAAATATGTAAGGCTTCTAAACAGAAAGGACCATGGCTGTAAGAATTGTGTGATTCATGATTAGATTCATACGTTTTGATACGAGTTTCAACCAAAAAGATGTTTCACCCCTCCATCAAGAAATAAAGAGATCAATTAATTATATTAATGAACATAATTATATATACATGTATATATAATTTAGTTATATTGATATTCATTTTATTTTAAACACTGTGTGTATTTTTATATGTATATATACATGTATGAGAATATATTATTTTTTCATAAATTATGTTACATTATATTAAACAAAGTGCTCTTATGATTCATGATTCACTATTGTAGCATAACAATTCACGGTTCGGTTCGCTATTTGACAATAATGGAAATGACAGATAGATTGGGAGAAAAAAAACTGTTGAGACTCACTAAAATGAAAATTTATATCGTGTCAACAACTCAAGCCAATTTATCCCAGTTGGATAGCCGATACAAATCTAATCAACAGATCTACGGCATTCAAGTAGGCTAAATAAAGAAAGAAACACACCATCCACGGATCAAATGTTTCATTTCAACAGTCTAAGAGGTACACTTGCAGAAATAAAAATCACCTTATGGAGAGAATAATCATAGAAATAATAAACCTCTAAGAAGGAAGGTTAAACTAAGAAGAAAAAGAAGAAAAAGAAATGGCAATCATAATTATGTCTAGTTGGACATGCACGCATTATGTATTGAGTGTACCTCATAACTTTGCATAAAACTCTCATTTTATGTCTAAAATACTCTACATTAGTTTATAAACACAATTTTACTCTAAATAAATAAAGTACTTAAGAAATATGAAATCAAGCCATATTTTGGTATCCTCTTGGACATGACAATTAGATGATATGACACACTTAAACACAAACCTGTACACAACACTCGTACCCAAGTCCAGGAATCCATATATGATATACCACACAAGAACTTGGCACCTTTTGAATTGTAACACAATTTAAATTGAGGCTATACCAGTAACTGGTTGCTGGAGATAGTCAAACTTGGGTTTTAATCACTTGATTTGCAAGATATCACCTATTGCTTGGTGCAATGGCAAAAAGTTTGCGCTATCAAGTGTAGTACACAGGTTCAAGTCTGCGAGTAACTACATTGTCCAATTAAAGGTAAAGGTTAGGAACACTAAGTAACATAGATAATTGCATCAATATAAATTTCACTGTACACATAGCAATAGCAACGGCAACAGTCACTATGTCAACTGAATCATTTCTGATTATATTGTTCTTCACGATCAAATGCACAATCTATGAAATTGAAAACTAAACTTTGAGAAAGTACTCATTTAATCTGTCATGACCTTATCTTGACTCTTTCATAATATATTCAAAAAATATAAATAAAAAAAAAAATTGCTTACTAAAAAGAAAAAAAATACAAAAAACAAAAATACTCAATTTTCAGAAAATTGAATTCAAAAAATTAAAATCAAACACACTGATTAAAATTTTAAATTTTGAATTTACGAAGGAAAATAAAAGGGGAAAAAATTATTTATATGTATTCATTCCATTTATGATTAAAAAAGATCTTTAAAATTTAATGCTTACATAATTTAGTACCTTGTTTTAAGGGAAAAATATCTGTTAGTGTTGTCTTCAAACCTTAATTACAAAATCAAGAAAAATATTATGATTTTGCATATTAATATTTATAAAGAATATCATTCACTTGAAAATACTTTTTTACTCATACACTGAGAAGAAGTAATTTCTCCTCGTTTTAATCACCTCTACCAATGATATGAGTGTCTAAAATGGGTGTAAAGGTGGTGTGTGCTTATCTTCATTCACATTAGATTGATTGGGCTTTTCTAGATCCACGTTTTCTATTATTTTTATTGCGATTGGTTGTGAACTTGTAATGGCTGGCGTATTGCAAAATTAAAAAGGAAATATATATATATATATATATATATATATATCATTTTTGCATTCATTCTAGATTATTCTTGTAACCAAGCACTTTCATTTATGTTTTGAAGAAATGGATGCGCAATTTCGTTGGCTTTGATTGAGGCCAAACATCTTTGCTGAAAAAAGAAAAAACCAAAGAAATGGTGAGTCATTACATACATGAAGATGTGATGGTTGAGATTCTTGTAAAATTACCAGTCAAATCTTTGTTGCGATTTAAGTGCGTCTCCAAATCTTGGTCCTCTCTCATTACAAATCCCAGTTTCATAGCCAAGCATCTCACTAACAATAACAAGAAGGAAAATGGTTGCCTCTTCGTTCATAGCATTGAACCCAAAGATGCAAATAACTTTCCTAAAAAATATACCTTTGCTGTGTGTCGTGACAAATCTCTCACAGTTCCAGTATTTGAATATCTTGGTCTAAAGTTGAATGCAAAAGTGCACGTTATGGGTCCTTGTAACGGGATTTTTTGTCTCTTAACCAATTGGGATTCTGTAGCTCTATGGAACCCAGCGAACAGAGAATCCAGAGCTCTTCCGACACAAACATTCCCCAACTCCATTCCTCCAAGAATGGAACTCGAGAGAAATGCTTTTGGGTTTGGGATGGATCCTTTCACTGGTGATTATAAAGTGGTTTCAATTAGGATGTACAGCCGGGGTTCCGGCCTTGATAATGATATTCATCCATCAAGTTACCCTAAACACATTGCTATATATTCATTGCGTGATGATTCTTGGAGAGATTTCAAGGGTTTTTTTTCCAGAATGTAGTGTTTCTTCCATTTCTAAGTTCTACACTTACATGGATGGAGTTTACTACTGGAGTGCATGTAACAAAAATCATGATGCTACGAAACTCTCATTTCATATGGGCTACGAGGTGTTTCAAAATATATTGGAGCAGGATGAACCGGTGCCGTTCAAAGGGATACCAGAGCTAGGTTGTCCTCACCCAGGAACTAATCTTGTCGGACATTATTTTGGAGTCTACAATGGCTCTCTTGCTTGGATACAATCTTTTTTTTTTTTTTTTTTTTTGATCGGCAAAAATGAAATCTTTATTGATGAAACATACAGGGAGCAATATTACATCAATAAAGAGGAGCTTGGTGCTAAAAAAGCACCAAGCGCCAGCTGGTGAGGAACCAACAAGAGAAAGCAAGAAGGAAGAGCAAGCTAAAGGATAGACTAAAATACAATGGAACAAAGAAACCAACTGATATACACAACTGATATACCAGTGACCAACCAACACTAGCAGAGTTTGAGCCAACCAGTGACCAACCAACAATAGTGCCCACCCAGACCAGCAGATGCATAAAACCACAGATGCATACCCAACCATCTGTGTTGTTAATACCACAGATGCATACCCAAACAGCTTCAAGACAGATTTATATCAGCAGATGCAACCCAACATAATAACACAGATGCAGACCAGTGGCAATCAAATACAGAGTCAGAAGAACGTTTTATGTGCTTGGATACAATCTTATCCAACACATTACGTGGCACCAAACGTTTTCAACATTTGGGTATTGAAAGAAGAACGTTGGACAAGAGAATTAATAGCTGGACCTTTTGAAGGAGCAATTCCGCTTGGCTTTTGGAAGAAAGGTGAGTTCCTCATCCAAGTTGAGGACGGGCATTTGTACTTGGTAGACCCTATTACCCTTGAGATGAAGGATCTTCGAACTGTGGCTTCTCAGGCTATTGTTTACCATGAGAGCCTGGTTTCAGTTCAGAGAAGAGACGAAGAATTTGATCATTCATATGTTGCACTTCGTCTTAAGTTCGATATTTTCTACTGATATGTATTTGGATTTTCAAATTAGGATGTATTTGAATTTTAAAACTACTCATTTGAGAACTTTCTTTTTGAATAATTTCTTTTGTTTTCAACATCAAGTATGTTTCAGTTTTGATAATTTTGGTTTCACTAAAATTTTCTTTTTATATCAATTTAGGTTTGCTTGCTTGAATCAAAATATAGTTGAATTATGAAAAAAAAAAAAAAATTATAACCAAACATCACATAATGTAACACTATGATAAATCAAATCAAAGACCACAAACATATTAAACCAAAGGTATATATGTTACACACTTCAAACAATTTTCCTTTAAAATGTTTAAATTTAAGGGTTTATTTTATTTTTTTCTTTAGATAGGGTAAATTTAAGTTACTATAAAACAAATATATATATATATATATATATTCTTTATCAAAATTTAAGTTAATAATGTTTTAAAATGAATGCGTCCAACTGATCTCGAACTCATCATTCTACGCAATTTAAAGATTAAATGAGTTTAAAATCAATCCAATTATATTTATTTTAAATTTTTAAAAAGGGGAATAATACCTTAGTGGAAGGCAGAATCAAAATTAGGGGGATGACACTCAAATATTTTAAATAGCCTTCATTTGGAATGTGGGTTAATTTTTTGACTTTTTGATTTTTTTAACATGGTGTTAAAAAGCCTTGTTTAGATTAACCTTTTTGGTTTTTATGACTTTTGTGAGAGAAAAAAATGAAATAATTATGATTTGGATGTAACATTTTGTTTTATTAAGCTAAAAAGTCTATTTTGTCTTGTTATAACTAAAATAGCTCAAACACAACCCAAACTTAAACCTTCATGCCAAATATAGCCTTAGTTTTTTTTTTGATCGGCAAAAAAAAAAAATCTTTATTGATGAAACATACAAAGTATGATTGGATACATCAATAAAGAGGAGCTTAGAGCTAACATGAAGCTCCAAGCGCCAGTTGGTGAGAAACCAACAAAAAGAAAAACAAAAGATGCTGCCAAAGAACCAAAAAACCAGTTTTTGTACCACCCATACCATGACTGGACTAGCAAAATGAACAACCTTGGAAGTCTAAAAAGAGGCCCAAATATAGCCTTAGTACTAAAAGTAGTAAAGGTCCAGGGATTTTTTTTTTTTAGTTAAGGTACCTCACGATTTTAATTATATTGGAGTCTTGTTTGGGAAGTATGCTATTTTTGTTTGCTATTTGATTTTTTAATTATTTTAGCCTAAATAATTATGTTTGGAAAGATGGTTGATCTTTTTTTAATAGTTGATTTGATAGTTATGAGAGAAAAAATGAAATGATTATAGATTGGATGTGATGTTTTGTCTTTTTCACTATTTTAACATATATTGTCATTTAGTGAGCTATTTTAAGGGTAATTTTATTTCCAATTACTCTTGGTACACACACTTAATGAACACATTCTCAATACAAATATTATAAAAATATAAATTCTCAGTATACATCTCTATATTCCAATATTATCTTCATTTTCATTTTTAAAACCTTAAGGCTATGTTTGGTTTCGATTTTTGAATCATTTTTTTTTTTTGAAATTTTTCTGAGGAAAAAAATAATTAATTTCATAAAAATAAATGCCAAAAAATAATTTTTTTTTTTGCCCCTAAAAAGATAAAATCATATTAAAACAAGAAGTTTTATTTATTTATTTTACAATATATTCTAAAATTGAACTAAACAGAGCTTAATTTTTATTTATTTATTTTTTTCCCATTTTTCTACTTCTCCTTTACTGTTGTTGCCGCCAGTCAACCTTTAGTGATTTGCGGTGGTAGATTTGTGAGTGTATGGTTCATGACGGAAAATGATCACAGGCGGAGAGGGAAAGAAGTGATGGGAGAGTGGTGGCACTGGCGATGGAGGATGATTGTACTGTTTTAGAATTGGGGTTCGAATAGAAGAAGAAGAGGGTATTATGGTATTTTTATTCTAGGATAAAATTGTATTAATGAAAATTTTCATTAAATGTGTGAATTGTGAAGAATTAGTGTGTGGAAATAGAATTACTCCTATTTTAGGCCAACTCTCTTCCAAAAAAAATACCAACTTTACCTTTTAATGATACGTATTTGGTCTCTCACTTCTTCTCTTTTAGATGTACTTTCCCTTTTTCTGTTTCTTTTTTTGTTTTTGATTTTGTTTTTTTTTTTTTTTTCTCCCTTGAAGAAATTCGAAGACAACGATGCACCTTTGAAGTACTAGTGCATAACCCTAATGACCGACGTCACAGGCATCATCGATAGCAGCTTCGCCAAGATTCTTCCTCTCTCCAATACCCCGAGTGGCCCTTGGAAAGTCTACGGCATCTCTCACTGCCCTCGTCCGCCGTGGAACACCGACCACCCCCATCGAATACATCTAGTGCGATATCTCCAACTCTGACGACACCCAAACCAAGCTCTTAACCCTCAATGACGTCACTTACCTTATCTACATCACTTGGACCAATCGATCTTCCAAGAATTATAAAGCCAATGGATCTATGTTTCGAAACGTTTTCAATTCAGCGATCTCAAACACCCCAAATCTCTAACACATCTGTCTTTAAATGGGTCAAAATATTACATCAGTCCGTTCAATCTCGTCAGAGGAAAATCTCAATCTAACGATCCTTCCTTTATTGAAGATTTTCCCCAATTGGCATCTTTGAATTTCTACTACACTATCAAAGATATTCTCTTCAAAGAGGCTGTGAACAAAGAGGGATTGACGTAGTCTGTTCATTTATATTGTGTTTGGTTGGGGGATTTGGCAGGAGATTTGGAAAGGGAAAGGGAAAAGGCATATGATAATAGGTGAAATGTAGATACATTTTATATATTTTATTTACATTTCAACTATATTTTCTTTTTCCCTTTCCAATTCCCTTCCCAAATCTCCAAACCAAATATAGCACTAGAGAAATTTTAGAATTGCTCAGAGAAAAATTTGAATTTTCAATTTTGTGAGAGAATTTTTAGAATTGCTTAGAAAATTTTTTGAATTTTCAATTTCTGAGAGAAATTTCTCAATTTTCACTCAGAGAAATTTATGAAATTTCAAAAACATTTACCTAGGGCTAAGGGGTTTGGTTTTATTTTATGCTTGAGTGCCTCATATCTTTCTTTCTTTCTTTGCTCTCTTCACAACCCCTCAATTTCTCTTTCTTCCTTTGTCTCCATCCTTCAGTGAAATTTCTCTAACTAAAAGCCAAAAAAATTTCATTGATGGTAGATAGTCAACTCAGTAAAATTTTGTCAATTTTTTTTTAGAATTTTATATTCATCATTAATTTTATTTGATAGATCTCAATGAGAACATTTTAAAAATATAAATTTTATTAAAAATGGATATATAATCAAAAGTTATAGAATTTTTAAGTTTTAAGAATTCTTAAAAGGTGAAAGGCATTGAATACTGAAATAATGTGTGTCGTTTAGCGCTAAAATTGAATAAGGGTATTTCGTCTGAAAATTGCTCCTCGCATTTTCTAGAAGAGTGATTCTACTTACACCACCAATCTAACTCCTTACGCCCTCAAATTTTATTTTATTTTTTAATTTATACAATTCATTTATTACCCTTATCTCTAACATTTCTCCTCCTCATTCTCTTTACACTCAAAACCTCAAAAAAACCCTAACCCTAGTTGTCCCTATCACTTCCACCAACCCACTATTGGCGTTGCCACTCCGCCACAACTCCACCACCTTTCCTCCTTCTCATTCTCTTTCTCTCACTGCATAGATATACATCTATAACTTCTCTCTCTTACTGCACCTATTGCAAACTAGCAACAATCACCAATGGGTTACGAAAATGATCTGCAAGTCTTCTCTCTCTCTCTCTCTCTCTTTCTTTAATTCTCTTTTATTTGTAGAAAATTAGCCGTAATGCTCTGCTTCGGAGCACCATCTCCATCGTTACTTGGCACACGTGCCAGTTCTTCGTCCACAACAATCCGACGGCTCTGTTCACTGGATTCACAGTCCTTCCACATGCTTCAAACAAAAGAGACTGAAACATAGCTGTATATAGAGATCGCAAAATCCTTATCATCAGAATCAAAACGATATACAAATACATATATATATATATATTGTAACGCCCTCAAAATAAACCCATTATATATATCATTGTCATGCATTATTTAATGAAAACATTTTATTAATTTATTCATCAGAGTATTACTAAGTAAAAGCATTACATGTAACATCGAATAAAATGCCCTACAGGCTTACATCTTTCCAAGCCAACACTTGGATACAAAAATATGAGTTCTAACTCAATACTAGAAAAGCCCTAGGCTTGAATGTTTACATGTACTAATAAATAAAGACAATTAACTAAAGATAGTCTTCTTCAAAATCCAGAAGCCAAACCCTCCCAAGCTAAGTCCTTGGAGGTAGCTTATCACCTGAACCTGAAAAATGATGTTCCCATAAAGGGTGAGCCACAGCCCAGCAGAAATATACTAAACCAAATATAAGCATTGAATAAAGCAATAGCATTCAATAATTGGTTAACCAAGATAATCAGTTATATCTCTATACAGTTTCATGATATTAATGTCTAAGATACGTTTTACTTTTCAACATTATCATTATGGCTCAGAACCAGGCCAAACTTACAACAGTGAACCATATATATATATATATATATATATCAAATGCACATTCTTCCAATGTCAACAAACAAATGAGACTCAGGCTCAAATCAAAACACTTCATACTTCCAGTTTGATACACATTTTAGTGCTGTATCAATAAAAACACTTCAATATAGATAAGCACACATAAAAGTGATGCTAATGGAGTCCATCCCCTATCTCCTCCCAAAACAAAATCCGATTTAGAGGTCCATCCCCTATCTTCCCCTAAACCGTGGAGCACATCCCCTATCTCCTCCCACACAAAACAATGTATGCAAACACAAAACATATACAACACACAATCAATACACATAATGTCTGTATTAATTCAGCAGTCAAGATTGATGACTTAATCAATGATTAGTTTCAGTTATTCCTAATCCACATGCAGAGTCTACAACAAGCACGACTATCTTCCACCGATAGCCCAAAACAGTTATTTCTAGACTTGGAAATAAATATACCAACAATTCAATAGACGAGTGATTTAAATTAACCAACTACGCCATTTAATCAATCAATTCCCCGTTTCCATGAATTAATTATACAAATTAATTTATTAATTCAACTAGGGTTTTTCCCAAAATTATCAAAGTAACCCCAACATATCAATATACCAAAACTTAGAACAAAACCTATAAAATGGAGTAGGAAATCCCTACCTCGAAGAAAAACAACCCAAATGGAGAAGATAGAGATGAATACCCAAACACCAAAGTGCTCCAAATTGCCAAATGTTCAGATTAAATGGAAGCCCTCGACTCACTCTATCTTTTTAATGAAGGATCTAGGGTAGAAACACACCCTAAATGGATCAAATCTAAGAGAGAAGGTGAGTAGGGAGAGAGAGAAGTCGGACCTAGGGTTTGGAATAAAAAAGAAGATGAAAAAGACTGATCAAAACCCGCTGCTGCGTATATAAACTGGACAGGCTCGCTCGAGCGAAGACATGGTCGCTCGAGCGACAAGACACAAGAAAACCTCGCTCGAGCAAAGAAAAGCTCGCTCGAGCCAAGAATGCAATGCTACAGGTCCAAACTGGACGCAACCTCTCGCTTGAGCGACCAAACCCCAGCTCGAGCGAAGAACCAAAAACAACATCTCGCTCGAGCGACCAACCACTCGCTCGAGCGAAGAACCAAAATTCTGGACAGTAACACAAGGTTTCTAAACCCAACCAACCTGAAACAAACCTGCCCAACACATCCTATAACTCCAAATAAGAAAATAAGGGACAACAACAACAATTTTACAATGACAGAATCTACGGAACCTAAGTCCGGATACAATAATCAAATGGGAAAAGACCGGGGTCGCTATATATATATATATATAGAGAGAGAGAGAGAGAGAGAGAGAGAGAGTGAAGAAATTACTAGGTCATTGGATTCGGATACGAAGTCGAAGAGGATTGTCTGTGAGATGAGACAGAGGAAGAAATTACTAGGGTTAGGGTTTGGGTTTGGGTTTTTAAGGTTTTGGGTGTAAAGAGAAGGAGAAAGAGTAAGGTTAGAGATTAGGGTAATAAAAGAATTGTATAAATAATAAATATATAAGATAAAAAGAAATAAAATTTGAGGGTGTAAGAAGTTAGATTGATGGTGTAATGAGAATTATTCTTTCTAGAAACCTTAGTTACTACTATAATATTTGTTTTCTTTTATCTTGTAAAATTTTAATAAGAAAATCTTAAACTAAAAATCCCCCAAAAAATACAAATTCATAAAAATATTTACAAATTTAATTATTAATATTTATAAAAACAAATTACTAATTTGTAATTACTTTTTAAAATATCCACGAATGTAATATTTTCCTTTTAAAAATAACAGCAATCCAACTGGACTGGCTTAACGGGTGAGCCTCCAGGCCATGCCGACCCCTCACACGATGGCCTAATTTAAGTTTAAAATCAATTCAATCAAAGGGAAAGCTGACTGAACCCATGATAGGTTTCGCCTATAAAACTTTCTCCTTTTAAAAAATTATATAAAAATAAAAATAAACAGGAAGATAAAAGAATAAACGAAAAAGAGAGAGAGAAGAGCAAAAAATTGATCCGAGTGTGGGATAGAAAAAAGACCCCCATTCTCGAAACGAGGAAGATGAAAAACAAAGGTGTCGTTTTGCATGAAAGTTGGGTTGATTTTTTGACTAAATTAATTATTAAAAAATAAAATAGATTAAAAATTTAATAAAATAAAATATTACATTTAAATTATAATTATTTTATTATTTCTCTTACAAAAGTCAAAAAAAAATTGATCCAAACAATTTTTTTAACTGAAACTAAAATAATTAAAAAATTAAAAATCCAATCTAACTTCCCAAACTAAACTAGAATGTCAAAGTGAATTCTCACACGGCATTTGGGAACCATTTCAATTTCAACAACCTCTTACTCTTCAATAATTTCACTTATCTAAACGAGTAATATTCAGTTTGTTTGATTTAGTGTTTAGGATTTATTTTTCAAAAAATTAAATTTTTTTTATTTTTCATATTTATTTGTTTTCATTTAATTTTTTAATATTTTAAATAATTCTTTTAATTTTTAGATACACTTAACATAAATACACTTAAAAAGTATAATATTTGTCAAAAAAATCTTTAGAAAATTCACTAAATAGCAAACATACAAAAAAAATATGAGAATTCAGTATATTTTTCGTATATTTGTGTATTTATTGATTTTTTAAAATATTTTTTATATAAATATTTTACTTTTTGATACATCTAAGTAATGTGCATCTAAAAAAGTAAAAAAATTGCTTAAAATTTTAAAAATATTCACTAAAAATTAAAAAAAAAAAAAAACAACAACAAAAGCAAAAAATTTAATTTTTAGAAAATTGAATCCAAAAAATTGAAACAAAAAATAGTGATTATGTTTCATGAAATAAATATGACAAATTTTATGAACATTCTCCATTCTTGAATTAATTTGTAGTGTTTATTGTATGTTATGCAATCAGATACACCCAGTTACAAATTAAGATTTTAAAATTAAAACATACTTATATTAATGTAATTCTCTTTTCTTATTTTATTACCTACTATACTAAATTATTTCTTAAAACTTCATGAAATTTTTTATGATATTTTGTTTCGTGAATCCTAATATTACTCATTGAAGTACTTAAAAATTATAGGGAAAATTAAAAAAAAAAAAAGAAGAGAGAAAACTCCAGAGTTTGAGCCAGGTGACAAAATAAATCTTAAATTTTTAATTTTGTCAATTTAAATCTTTAATTTTTTATTTGTTTTCAATTTTAACCATTTGTTGATTTTCATTAAGTAAATTGATGAAAAAATAGATATTTTAATTATTAAACTCATTGAAAAGTATATTTCAGGCATTTTATGAATACCTACATCGAGTTTAATGATTAAAATATTTTTTTTATCGATTTTACTTAATGAAAATAGACAAATATTTAAATTGAAAAGAAATCAAAAAATTATGATTTAAATTGACAAAATTTAAAATTTATTTTGTTAAAATGCTCAAATTTTGAATTTTTTTGTATAATTGCTTCAAAATTATATATATAATAATGTGGTTATATCGTCTCTATTACTTTAAAATAAAGAACTTATCAATATTATTATAATTACAAAAATATGATTGTCACTTTTTTTCAAGTGTAAAATGTTGTGTCAAAGTTCTGCAATTTTTTTTTTTTTTTTTTCGTGCCAGAGATGGGAGATTTTTTTTAAAAACTACCATATGTTCTTACATCTGGTTACATGTCATTTTCTTTTCTCCTTATCTCATATACTTTTTGAATCCAAGGTTGTACCCCATAAAAAATAAAAAAAAAATAAAAAAATGAAGATATATATATATATATATTTTTTTTTTGTAGGAGAAATAGACTTTCACATGTCCTTGTGTCCTCGTTTCATAATTTTCCCAAAGTGGGTAGCTCATGCTTTTAGAAAACCATTATGAAAATTTTGTGTAATGCAATTATTCATAATCCTGAACTAAAAATATATATATATATATATATATCTCGGAGAAGGTAATCTCACTAATAAGGACAAGCTAATCCTAATTTGATGCTAAATAAGGAGGTTGCTTTTTGAAATGAAGTGAGTGTTTGGGATCTATTTATTTGATGATTTTTTTTTTTTTAGTGAACTTTTATTTCTTCAAAAATTTTAAATTTTTGATTCAGTTCAATGAGATGAATTGGAAATTTTTAAAATTTTCAAAAAGAAAAAAAAAAAGAAAAAAAGAAAATATAATTTTTTTTGATTTTTTATTTATTTTTTAAATTTGTATATATGAGGATCAACAAAGTAAAATAAAAATAGCATAATTTAAAATATATATAAAAAAAACACTAAAGATAAAAAAATAAAAAAATTATAGTTAGTCCCTATTGTTTAAAGCTCTTGGGAAGAATAACCTTACTATAATTATTTATTTCAAATTTTTTACAGTAAATAATAATACATGTTTTCGTCCTTGGCAAACCACTCCAGACTATCCCGACTATCCCAATTTTGTGGAAAAGGACCTAGAGCTTGACTTTCTTACATCTTATCATGACACACAAGAATATCTCTTTTTTTTTTTTTTTTTTTTGTTGAAAAGGAATATAGATAATAAATGTATTCTGGTGGTTTTAATTAAGGACGCAATGTAAAAAATTTATGAGTAAAATATTATATTGATTCACTTTGGTGGTTGAGAGATAAAAAATAATATAATTTTGAAAAAATTATATAAAAAAAAAACTTAGGATTTGATCTTGTTAATTGTCATCTCAGCTAAAAGTTGGGAGTTGAACAATTCATCAACTCTTTTTGCTGGGCAAAATCACCTCGGCTAAAAGTTGGGAGTTGAACAATTCATCAACTTTTCGTGCTAGGCAAAATCACCTCGCATGGGAGCTGGTTACCCCTTGTCCACTACAATCTATTAACACAACAAATTTGCTAAGCACAGTAATTCATTGCCATCATATACTAATTCAAAGAAGTCACAAATTTCACAAATTCTTAATGAGACTCAGAGAATTACATTGGAGATTGGAGGGATATGTCTTCCCTTCAAAAAAAAGTACATGAAAAGTTTAAACTAAAAGT
This sequence comes from Camellia sinensis, assembly GCF_055761805.1. Taxonomy (NCBI): domain Eukaryota; kingdom Viridiplantae; phylum Streptophyta; class Magnoliopsida; order Ericales; family Theaceae; genus Camellia; species Camellia sinensis. The sequence continues at coordinate 74,536,204 of NC_138969.1, forward strand.
AATACAACTTCAAATTAGCTGCGTTCCATAATCGAGGTATGACTTTGCCGTCTAAATCTTCCAGACTGTATGCCCATTTGCTTGCCAGACCAGTTATCTTGTAAGGCCCTTCCCAGTTTGTCCCTAGCTTTCCTTCGCTTAGCACTAGAGTGTTGCACATCACCTTCCGCATAACCCAATCCCCAACCTTGAATTGTTCGGGGTTAACTGCCTTGTTGTACTTCTTGGACAATTCTTGCTGGTATGCCGTGGTGTGGATTAGTGCCTTCTTCACGTGTTCTTCTACAAGGTTTAACTCAAGGGCGATGGCTTCTGCGTATAAGCCCGGGTCAAAATTTTCACTTCGGATGGTGGGCTTGCGAATCTTTAGTAGGATGACCGCCTCCATGTCAAATGCCAAGGCAAAAGGCGTCTTTCTCGTTGAGTGTCATGGCGTCGTTCGATAGGCCCAGATGACAGTCGGAAGTTCTTCGTTCCATTTTCCTTTTGCTTTCTCTAACCTCTTCTTCAACTCATCTAGAATGGTCTTGTTTGATGCTTTCGCTTGGCCATTCGATTGAGGATAGGCCGGTGTTGAGTTGTAGAATTCTATCTTCAGCTCCTTACAGAATCCTTTGAACAATCTTCCGTCAAATTGGGTGCCATTGTTGAAGATCAAAGCTTTGGGGACTCTGAATTGTGTTATCACGTTCTCTCAGACAAACTTCTTCACGTCATTTTCTTTGATGGTTGCCAGGGGGTTGACTTCTACCCATTTGGTGAAATAATTCGTCGTAGCTATAAAGAATTTGCGGTTGCCCCGGCTGGTTGGGAGCGGTCCCATGATGTCGAGTCCCTACATTGCAAATGGCCAAGGACTTATGAGAGGAAGGAGTTTTCTCGCCGGTTGGTGAATCTAGTGCGTGAATTTCTAGCACTTTTTGCATTTCCTCACAAACTTCTGGGTGTCGGCCTACATGCACGGCCACCAATACTCCTACGAAATAGCACGGTAGGTCAGGAATCTTCCCCCAATGTGGCTTCTGCACATTTCATCATATTGAAACAAAATATTTTTAATTATTTAAAATAATTGTAATTGGTGAATTCAATAAAAGTGGCGTTTAAGTCAAAGTTTCATTGCTAGAGATCAAGGTCTTGTTTGGTTTATATTTCCCAAAAATTTTTGAGAAAAATTCTCTACAAATAAGTTTTCAAAAGTAATCAAACCAAACAAATTTTTCCAAAAAAATTTCTCAAAACTTGTTTGGTTTATAAGTTTTCCAAACAAATCTCTCTCTCATATACATCAAATCAATCACTTTTTCCAAAACTCTCTCTCAAAATAATTTTCCAAAACATCTTTTGAAAAAAACCAAACCAAACAACTTTTCGTACTTTTTATCTGTAAAACTCATCTCCCAAACTCAAACCAAGCATACCCCAAATTTCTCGGAAAAATAAGAAATGTGAGTTCTCAATCCAACTTTGACAAATTGATCCAACCATCCTTTTATTTATTCTATGACTTTTCTGAAGTTTTTTTCTTATTTGTTTAATGAAATTCTGCTATTTTACATGAAGTGAACCCACATTACTCTCACCCTTTCTCTTTTATTATCAATCTTTTCATTAAATATTCATCAAATCAATTAAGGGTTATTATTTTTCTATCAAATTAAGAATTTATTAAATTCTGTATCATATTTGAATTTGATGAAAACCTAAAAAGATGAAACATTGAAAATGAATTTTTTTTTTTTCCATCATATTTGATGAAAAGAAAAATTTGGGATAAGAAGAAATTTTTAAAAATATTTTGATGAAAATATAATGAAAAAATTAGAATAGTTCATATCAAATCAATTTTTTTTTTACTCTAATTTAAAATCAGAGTAGATTAAAAAAATTAATAAAGGGTTGGAAATAGCTAACAAAATTATTTAGCACAATTAGCAATGTTACAAATCCAAGAAATATTATTCAAAATTTAAATTGAATGGACTAGATTTAATTGTTGATGAGGATTTTCAATTCATCAAGTCTAATCTTTATTTTGAATAATTTTATAAACATTTGTTTTTTTGGTCTGTATCTTTCTCTGATGTAATTTGTGTTGTCTTGTTCTTGTACTACTAGTAACAATAATGATACATCACCTAATTTTAGAACTCTAATTAATCTTTAATGACATGAAAAAAAAAATTTAAAAAAAATAACAACAACAAAGACCAAAACATCACATCATAGTGAAACTCACCCCATTAAACCTCTTAGCACTCCTAAATAAAATAAATAATAATTAAAAAGTGCAGTAGGCCACACCCCACTGAACTCATCAGTGCCTCTCTCTCTCTCTCTCTCTCTCTCTCTCTCTCTCTCTCTCTCTCTCTCTCTCTCTCTTCTTGGTTGGCCAAACACTTGGCTAACTGTGGCCAGACATTTAGTGACTGACACACTTAGGGCCTGTTGGTAACAATTTCGTTTTCAGTTTTCAATTTATATTTATAAAAATTTAAAAACTGTCATAAAACCTTGTTTGATAATTTTTTTGATTTATAAATAATTGTTTCAGTTTATAAATTTGAGGAAAAAACGTAAACTTAAAAAATGAGTTTACGCTGGTTTTTAAATAGAAATTTAAAATCTTGACTAACAAATTTTTTTTTTCAATTAAATTTTTTTTTTCCAAATATTATTTTTCATTAATTTTTTTTTCAATTATTTTTTTCCAAATAATTTTTTTTCCAATTATTTTTTTTCAAATAATTTCTTTTTTTAATTATTTTTTTTCAAATAATTTTTTTTCAATAATTTTTTTTCAATTAATTTTTTTAATTAATTTTTTTTTCAATTATAATGTATATGATCTCATTGTCATAAATAATAAAAAATAAATATAAATATTTTAGGCTTGAACAAATATAGTTTTTAGTTTATATTTTTAAAAAAAATTTCAAACATTTTGTTCAAACCAAATGCATTTGTAGTTTATATTTTTCTAAAAATAAACAAAAATCAGTTTATAAAAGTTTTGTAAACATAAAATTTTAGCATTTGATAGATAGATAGATTGATAGCATTGCATTGGTAGAACGTTTATAAAAGAAAAAACCTGAATTTTGCCTTAAGCAAGCGTTACATGCTAATGGAATTGAACCAATTCATTCATTCTTTAAGCAATTACAGAGAGGTGTAATTTTATTATTTATCCTCAATGAAAACAAAGTGATAAAAAAAAAAAAATGATTTAACAATCACCTTGGTGGAGTGGATGAAGAAAACCATCTCAATTCAAAAATGATTAGTCGGCATGCATGCGGATACCCTTGCTTGTCTAGCCTTTTCATCGTCATGTTGAGAATGCAAATATTTTGGGTTAATATTTCATCTCTTACTTTGGGGTTAATATTTAACCTAAGACTAATTTATACCTTAACCGAGTTTTTATTGTTCTCAACATAATCCTATTTTAAATCCACCCCGCCTTAAACAAGGTGATCCATTCTATGTGGACCACATCTACGTGATAGTCTATTTCTTCTATTATATTCATGTATTTTTTTTATTATTTTACAAAATAATAAATATTTTATTAATAGCACAAAATAGTTTGTACAGAGATCACTTCTAACGCGTTTCACGCGAGAGGAGGAAAGGGTGGTGTAGACACTCCATTTTGACCGGTCCTAAAACTTGGGTACTTTCTTTTGACCACCCGCTGATAAAAATTAGAATATGTCATTTTATAAATTTTTCAGCCGAAAAATCAAATTGAAGCTTTAATCCCAAACCTCACCTATTTTGGTCAAATTATTTTATATCACTAATATTTTATCAATTTGTAGTATTTTATAATTTTTATCTAATTTTATGTGTGTGTACACATTTTTAGGTGTTTTTTATATAAAATAATAAAAAAACAAACAAAAAAATAAAAATGAAAAAGAAAATAAAGAAAAGAAAAAGAGAGGGTCAGATGAGGATAATGGGTTTTGGGATGGAAAAGGATTTTGTTTTTGCTGGATTCAAAGGGGAACAGAGTGGACATTGTGATGATAAGTTTTGGGTGGAAAATAATTCAGTAAAGTAGGTTTGAAAAGTGGTGGAGGAAATTGAAAAAAGAGAAGGGCAGATGAGAGTGGATGGAGAGGAGACACCTAACAAACACACTATCTCTGCCTCTTCAGAATAATTGAGGTATCTCTGCCTCTTCAGAATAATTGAGGTCTGTGGGCACCAGGGGTGTGGATTTTTTATGATTCTTGGCATGGTGGATGATAAACAATTAAAAAATCTCTCTCTTTATATTTTCCAACTTGTTTGAAGCAACAGGGGGGGAGGGGAGGACATCACAGGCAAAAAGACTCTCAGTCTCATCTCTCTGTAGCTGGGTCTCTCTCCCCACACATACACACACCATTCACACACGGCATACACACACGGCACCTCACTGAAACACACCACACACGACTAACATTCATACTCAACACACCACTCATCACCCACACGCTACACAGACCCAACACACTTAACACGGATAGACTGAGCACATGCATGACAAGAGACATGAGGCTACACGATACACACACACACGGTTTAGAGAGAGAGACATAGACACCCACACACAACCCATAGACGGATGGAGCTTCAGCACTGATACAGACCAGACACACACACCAAACCCAGCTCTCTTCTCTCTCTAGATTTCTAGGCTTCTCTCTCTCTAAGACACACACAGCACACAGCACTCACTCAGCCACCCACGCACACGGCACACCCAGCACCATACACCCACTCCATACACACCCAAGATCTTCCCACCCATGCACATGACACCCAGCTAACACACACCTCTCTCTCACCCACGGCTCTCACACACGCCACTCACCCATGCACACACCCAGTCACCATACACTTCTCACACACGGCACTCACAGCAGACACACAACACACACACATGGTTTAGAGAGAGAGAGGACACACACTCCACACACCCAACACAACACACAGCTCTCTCTCACACTTAAAACACACATGCATACATATTGATACACATTCACACACCCAAGAGGGACACCCAGCAGATGCATACACGCTGAACACATACACACACAAGCTCCACCTCCCTCCCTCTCGGCATGCACACCACCACCACCACTACCATGCATACACACACACCGAACCCAGCTCTCTTCTCTCTCTAGATTCCTAGGTTTCTCTCTCCCTAAGACACACCCAGCGCAGAACACACACACTGCACAATCAGAGCTACACACACACACACTGCCATCTCATCCTCTCTCTCTCGGCAAACCCACAACACACATGCATTAAGACTCACACAGGGTCATACACTCTCTTTCTTTCTCTCTACAATGGATATAGACACACAGAGAAATAGAGGGAGTTAACAGATTCACACATGCACCACACTCTCTTTTCTTTTGGTCTCATCATCATCATCATCACAGAGCTGAATTCAAGGATGAGCAAAGTGTCCGTGGGCCACCTCATGTGATTAAGCCAAGGTTCATATTTTATTGGGCTGGTTGAACAATCCAGCACTTGGAGAAAAATTATGGTTATTGGGCCGTAAAGTTGTGGGATTTTGGTGCTGTAGAATAATAACCCATGTGGATATCATTCACGTTGGGTTGGTGCATTTTTGATTGGCTGGTGGTTTGGTCTTGAAGAGGTCGGGCCGGCTTGACAGTGGGCCGTTTTGTTTGAGCATTGATGGGGCCGCCATTGAAGATGAGTTTACATGGGCTGAGGCGTGAAGACAAATAGTTTGTTTTGCTAATTAATGACTTTTTTTTATATTTTTTTTTATTTTGAGTGTTTGTGAGGATTTAATTTTATTCATCTCCCTCGGATTTGTAATATTTAAAATGATTGTAATAATTCTCCCACCCCGTTTCTTTTCATCCCATTCTTTAATCGCTTTCCCTAACTGTACATATGTATATATCTGACATGCCATGCATATCCATGCTTTACATTTATGTCTCATGCATTAAGATTCGGCTACATTTACATGTGTGGATTTAATCAATTCTTCTGTGATTCTATGCGCTACCTCATGTTATTGAGATGATTCGCATGCCATATTTTAGAAGCCGAATCTTTAGTGCATCTCATGAGTGAATTGCATTAGGATTCTGTATATAAGATCATGCATATTTTACTAACTTTGTTTTGTAGTTGTTCGAGGGACGCCGGTCGATTTGTGAGTTTTTATGCTTTAGCATCTCATTTGTGTGTGATTTTCTTATTATGTTTAGCATTCTACTGTGTGGCTATTTGCTTAAGTGATAAACTGTATGAATGCCTATGGATGAAGGCTTGTTGTTTGAATTGGAATAATTCAATAAATGTACGTTTTAAGCCTACTTTGTAGTGGCAAATTCACAAACTTTAAGCCCACTTTGTCAAGTGGCAAATTCAAACCCTTTTCGAAAAATAAACATAAAATTGAATTGTTCCAATTTAAGCAAACTAGTCTATACTTGTATGCTTCACATAGTAAATTTTAGGATTTATTCAATAATCAGAACATGAACATATAAAGAAAATAAAAAGTCATATCATGGTTTAGTAGAGGCCGATCTTTTGATCGGGTGAGCGGGGGTGCTCATTATTGACCTTCCCCTCTCATACCTAAGGTTCCGAGCCAAGCATCCTTGGTTACGACGAACAGTGGCCTTGGCACCGAGTCATGGGTTTCCTAATTTCTCAAAATATTAGGTGGCGACTCTGAGATCTGATGACGCAGTCCATTTTTGACAAAATTGCAATAAAATGGATTATCAATAAAAGTTGTCAAATCTGGACCCTCATCTATGTTTCACATTGCACTCGTGAAACTTGAGATCAAAGAGATCTCGGGAGTCCGAACTGTTTAACGTGCGCGGGTACCCCCCGGGCATGTTACAGGTGGTGTGATCACCGGGATGCACCCAAATGTTTTTAACCAAAGCAATCCTAACGCGTCTAACGCAAGAGGCGGAAAGGGCGGTGTGAACATCGGAACGCACCCGAATGTTTTTTAACCGAAGCAATCCTAACGCGTCTCACGCGAGATGGGGAAAGGGTAGTGTGAACACCGGGACGCACCTGAATGTTTTTTAACCAAAGCGATCCTAACGCGTCTCACGCGAGAGGAGAAAAGGGTGGTGTGAACACCGGGACGCACCTGAATGTTTTTAACCGAAGCAATCCTAGCACGCGAGAGAAGGAAATGGTGGTGTGATACCAATTTTTTGTGTGAGTTAAATCAAAGAACATGATTGTTATTTCTTTTGAAATGACGTGAATAAAAGATCTATATTATTTTATTATTTGATATGTATAAAAGTTACGGGACAAATATGTCATTTTAATCAGATAGGGAGTACGTGTAATTTTTTAAATATGAGGAAAAATCTATATTAAATAGAAACTTTAGAGATGTCAATGTAATTTACCCTAAAAAAATAATTAAAAAAATTACTTATTTATGACATTAAATTAAAAAAAAATTATTTTCTGTATTGGATGTTGAGTTTTTCTCTTTCTTCCTTTTCTGGAACGTTAGTAGTTGTAATGGCCTTTGAAGCCTTGTTTGGGAACAGACTATTTTAGTAATTTTTTAATTTTTTACAAAAAAATATACAAAAAAAAAATAGAGAGAGTGATATGACGATTTATAATAATTTTTTTTTGACTTTTTAACTAAAATATATGGTTAACAAATGAGAAGTAAGCGAGCCATGAAACTCCCTTTATGTCATGTCAATAGATACATCTTTTCCTCTTTCGTAATATTTTATTAGCTATTAATAAAATATTTATTATTTTGTCCAGTTAAAGTCACATTTTTTTTTTATTTGTTAGTTAAAATTACATTGTTCACTAAATTAATGCATTTAGGTGATGTTTGTTTAAATGGATTAGGTAATGAAATATTGTAATATAAATTGATAGTCTTGGGATATAGTTCATGAATTACTTGGCTAGAAATAATGTATATCATGTATTTATTTTATTCGATTAGATGTCTATAAATAACTGTTTTTGTGGATCTCGTGTTTGATTTAAAAATTATAAGTTATTGAAAGACCATTTTGTCTTTTGAAATTGTTTATATTTTATTTTATTTATTTAAAGTATATCTTATTTTATTTATTTGAAGTATATTTTATTATATTTTACAAAGATCACTTTTAATTTTATTTAAATACGACATTAGAAGTATATTTCTATTCATGATTTTGTTAATAAAAAAAAAAGAAAAGAAAAAAGTATGAGAAGACTATTAAATATTATGAAATTAATTTACACATGTTTAAAAAAATTCAACATGTTTAAAAAAAATAAAAGAAATAAATTTTACATACTTGAGGGTTAATTTTGTCATTTAACTAATTAATCAAGATGTTTGCTCAGTCCATCCATTTTTGTTCCACATCCTCCAATGGATTAAGTAATCTCACATATAAAAGATTATTAATCTGACCGAATTATTAATCTAACTTTTACTTTTTCCACCAAATATTAAACTATCCATTCTATTAGATATGAAATCCAATTCTAGTTGTGGCCAATTTGGCATTGTATAAAGTTATAATATTGTACTATTTTGTACTACACTTTTGACTAGTTGATTTTTTCAATAAAGATTTTACTAACGTGTTACATTTATATAATTATAATTATTATAGTTTAACTTATCACCAAGTTATTATCATAAAATCCTCACCACCTTATTAAAATCCTTACATATCTTTATTAATTTATTAATAACAATTAAAACTTTCACGGGATTTTTTTTCCCCATTAATAGCAAATATCAAAGTGGCAAGATTCCAAAAAGCTGATGAATCATGAAATAACCCTTAACTCTATCTCCAATCTTCTTCCTTTTGAAGGCCTAATGAAAAGAAGAAGACAAAAAAGTAATAAAAAGAATAAAGTGAGAGATGATTTGAGCTTTTATTTTTATAATTTGATGGAGAATTCAAACACGCAAAGATGTGAAACTAAAACGAGGAAGACTAGACTAGATGAAAAAAAAGGAAGTGTAAAACAATAGATGAATGAATGGAAAGGGCAAAAACAAAAATGATATGATTATGACTATAAACATTTTCAACATGGAGTATAAGACACAAGCTTATTATCAACAACATAAACATAAGATTTATGTTAAAATAATGACAAATTCAATCAATTCTGTTTTTTTATGAATCTTTTTTGATTTTTCATGATTAGATATTGTATTTGTTTGTTTAATAAATCAAACTAAGTCTTAAGTCTCATAAAATGAGGTCGGTTGCATGAATCATTTTTCTCTACTCGATTCTATCTAAGGCCATTTTGTTAGTTAAATTAAGAAGATTCGTATATCTATTTACTACATTAATCCACGTCAATCTAGGTCTACCATTTTTCCTAACACTACCATCTACTGTCATTGTATTACATCTCTTTACTACTGCCTCTGTTGGTGTAACCAAACTATCTCAATCTATTCTCTCTCCACTTATTTTCTATTGGTACTGCTCCTACCCATACTCGGATATAGTTATTCTTAACTCAGTCTTTTTTAATCTTGCCATACATGTACCTTAGCATCCTTATCTCAGCAACACTCATCTTCTCTACATGTTGTTTCTTAGTTACCTAACATTTCGTCCCATACAACATCGTTGATTTAATAGTCGTTCTATAGAATTTCCTTTTTTAGTCTAATGGGTACTCATTGATCGCACAATACTCCAGACGCACTTCTCCACATAATCCACCCCGCCTTAATTATGTGGACCACATCTGCTCCAATCTCCCCATTCATTGTAATAATCGATCCTAAATAACGAAAATGTTCACTCTTAGGTAGTTCTTAGTTCTCAATCTTCACTTCTCCTCTGCTCCTATTGTGACTGTTACTAAAATTACATTCCATATACTCTATCTTAGTTCTGCTTATCCTAAATCCTTTAGGCCATGTTTGTTTGGTGGATTAGGTTGGATGGGATTGTTAGTGAGAGGATTGTTAGTGAAGGGATTGTTAATGTGGGGATTGTTAGTGAGGGTATTAAGTAAAAATATGTTTGTTTTGATGATAGTGTGAGAGATGGTTAGTGATGAGATTGTTAAATCATTTTTATATTAATAAATAAATAAATTATTTCTATATTAAAAAAAAAACTAAAACAAATAGGTGTACTAGGTTAAAAAAAATAATTAAAAAAAATAATATTTTTATATAAAATAGACTCAATCCCCTCACTATTTTCTTAATTTTACCCAAAATTCACCTAAGCTAATCCCCCTACTGAGGGGGATTAGCATGTAAGGCCCCGGTGTCCCACATCGGGAATGGAGGGAGAGTTCCTAGGCTATAAAAGTAAAAACCTAGACCCTTATATAGCATTGAGGCCTTTTTCCAAGTGGTCAAATCCCTATTAGAGCTCCCCAGTTAAGCGTGTTTAGGCTAGAGTAGTTCTAGGATGGGTGACCCACTGGGAAGAATAAATCCGTGCGGGCGTGGCCCAAAGTGGACAATATCGATGACGTGTAAAGGGTTGGGGCGTTACATAGCAAGCCGGTTGGAGTATGAAGCCGCTCACCCAAACCATCACCAAACGCGCTATGGGTGGAACCCATAGCATTGCTAGTCCAATCCGACCTCCTATACCGCGAAACAAACGTTATCTTAGATTCAAGTGTTTTTTTTCCAATTCTTCAACTTAGTGTTAACTCATCCTCTAGTCTCGTCCACTAACACGATATCATCTGCAAAAAGCATACAACATGGCACATCATATTGAATATCACGTGCCAATTCATCTATAACTAAAGCAAAAATATAAGGACATAAATTGGAAATTCTCTCGTCTCTCCAGCAGACGATCTAATAGTGGTCACCACACCTTCATATATATTCCTAATCATATCAATGTAACCTTTTTGTCACCCCTTTCTTCTCTAACACCCACCAGATTATATCTTGGACACTCTATCATATGCTTTCTCAAGATCAATAAAAATCATATACTTTTTTATTACTCTCTTCAAAAGATAGATCGCTTCATTGTTGACCTACCAGGCACAAACCCAAATTGTATCTCGCAATCGATGTTCCATTACTCTCTCCTACACTTTCATTGTGTGACACATTAACTTGATTCCTCTATAGTTGTTACAATTCTAAACATCTCATTTAATCTTACATATTGGCACTAAAATACTCTTCATCCATTCTTCTGGCATTTTCCTAGCCAACAAAATCTTACTAAATAACCTAGCCAACCAAACAACCTCCTTCTCACCCAAATATTTCCATGCTTTAATACGTATATCATCGGGTCTTAAAGTCTTATTCAATTTTATCTTCTTAAGTACAGACTCTACTTCAAAGTCCCTAATCCTACGGTAGAACCTATAGTCCTGGTGTTCTCATTACTGCCTACTTCGTCCCCTTTTGACTTACCTTCATGTTCCTCATTTAACAACTTCTCAAAATAGTGCTTCCACCTCTCCTTAATATCTTCATCCTTCACCAACACCTTAGAGTCCTCACCCTTGATGCACTTAACCTGATTAAAATCTCTTGTTTTCTTCTATCTTATCTTAGCAAGTTTGTATATCATCTTCTCTCTCTCCATACTATATAGTCTAGTGTATAGGTCATCATAGGCTTTCAACTTAGTCTCCCTCACTACTTTTTTGACCTCCTTATTGGCCAATCTGTAGTGCTCAAGGTTTTTCTCAGTTCTATCATTCTGCCACTTTTTAAAGTTTTCTTTTTTCGTCTTTATTACTGTTTGGACCTCCTCCCTCCACCACCAAGTTTTCCTAAAGTTGGGTCCCTTTCCTTTCGACTCTCCAAGAACTTCCCTTGAGATTCTCCTTATACAATTGGTCATCAAGTTCCACATAGTATTCGTATCATCTTCAGAGTTTCAAGTACCTTCTTTATCTATTATATTCTTAAATGTGTCTAGTTCATCCCCTTTTAGGTCACACCATCTAGTTCTGCGACGTCCACTATCTTTTTGAGTTTGTTATTGCCCTTTAAAGCATAAATTTAATACCAAAATCCTATGTTGAGACGTCAAGCTCTCTCTAGGAATCACTTTACAGTCATTGCCTTTTAGACGGTCTCCTTTTCTTTCTAGAAAGTAATCTATTTGGCTCCTAATTAACTCACTCTTGAAGGTTATCAAATGATCATCTCTCTTCTTATACATAGTATTGGCCACGACAAGGTCAAAAGTAGACGAAAAATCTAAAACACTCTCTCCAACCTCATTTCTAACACCAAAATCATACCCACCATGTACCCTCTCATACCCTAGTTTATCTACTCTTACATGGCCATTGAAATCACCACCTATAACTAAGTTCTCTCCTACAAGTATTTCCTGCAATACCTCATCCATTTGGTCCAAAAAAACTCTCTTAGTCTGATCATCTAATCTTACTTGAGGAGCATATGCACTAATAACGTTCACTATATTATTTCCAATAACTAGTTTAACTAACATAATCCTATTGCCTATCCTAATGATCACAACTACATTTTTTATAAGTCTCTTGGCAACTATTATTCCTACCTCATTCCTGTGTCTATCATTCCCTCTTGGCAACTATTGTAGTGAAAATGTGGTCGTTGGTGGTGCAGAAAGAGGTGGCTAGAATGGTGGTGATGGCCACATTGGTGGAGTGACGGTGGAGGCTGCGAAGGTGATGGTTAAGACAGTAGTAATCGTGGTGGTTGAAGGGTTGTGAAGGCGGTGACAGTGGTGGCTAGCGGCGGTGACAGTGGCGATGACCAACAACAAACACATGTTGGAAAAATAATGATTTTTTGGTGACTTTAATGTAATCTTAAAGTGGGTGTCAATCCTCAATTGAGCTGGAGTAAAGTGGGTTTAGATTCTTTGGAATGAAATATTTACACCACAAAAAGAATGACCAAAAACCATTAAGGTTTAAATGAAAAATTGACTCAGTAAGTTGGCCTCATGAAAGAGTTGTTGGGAAAGGTGTAAAACCTTGTATCCCACGTTGATTGTAGAAGAGAGCATTGATGGGTATTTATATCTCATTTTTTGCATTAGGGTGTAAGCCCTTTGGGGCATCTAAATTTTCTAAAGGAAGAGAGTTATGGATGCTTCAAGGATGGACTTAGGCCAAGACTATGGTCCAAGTTAGTTTTGAAAAAATTGCCACACGCGCGTAGTAGATACACGAGTAATCCGAATGCTACTCATTGGAGGGGCATTATGCAGGTGTTAGATTATCTACGCTACACCTGGGGTTATGGGCTTTATTATACCAGATACCCAGCGGTTCTAGAAGGGTATAGTGATGCTAATTGGATATCTGATATAAAAGACTCCAAATCCACTAGTGGTTATGTGTTTACCCTCGGAGGGGCAACTGTGTCTTGGAAATTTTCCAAGAAAACATGTATATCGAGATCAACGATGGAATCTAAGTTTATTGCTTTGGATAAAGCAACTGAAGAAGCTAAATGGCTTTGCCAGTTTGTTGAGGATATTCCACGTTGGACGAGACTTGTGCCAGCCATCTGTATTCATTGTGATAGCCAATCGGCGATTGGACGGGCACAAAATAATATGTATAATGGAAAGTCTAGATATATTCGTTATAGACATAATTCCATATGACAACTACTCTTGAACAGAGTTGTCACTTTAGACTATGTAAAGTCTCAGGACAACATTGCGGATCCTCTAACCAAAGGGTTAAATTGAGTGTTAGTAGAGAAGTCCCCAGAAGAAATGGGGTTAAGGCCTTTAGTGTAAAGTGTTACCGGAATGGAAACCCAACCGAGTTGACTGGAGATCCCAAGATCTAGATTCAATGGGACAACCTAATTACGTGTAACAGTGGTATGTCACTGAGGAGGTTAAAACTCCAGCCATTCCTTTTATCAGTGATACGTACAAGTGTAGAGGTTAAGCTGAGCTTTTAATGACTCTAGTGTGTTAAGTTGTTGAGTTGAGTATAGCAAGATACTCAACTAGAGTCACCCATGTGAGTGTGAAGTGGGGCCACTTCTATAAGAATTGACAGGGCTTAATTCTTTAAACCGCTCACTGAACCAGGCTAGTGTTCTAGGGCCAAACTGGACACAATAATGAGAACAGAATGATGGTTGGAGTAATTCCTATGTGAGGTCTGTTGTTTTGGTTTACAAAAACGACAGAACAGTTCAAGACTTCGTGTTCACTGGACAACTAGTAAATCCGATAGACTTTACTATGAGGGGTTCAAAGCCAAAAGCTACATTTTTCGATGTCGGGATTATTCCGTTACTCTCTCCAAGTCTTCATTATTAAGCATTATCCATTTGTTGTTATTCGGTCAATTTTTATTCATGTGGGGGATTGTTGAAAAATAATAATAGTTTTTTGGTGACTTTAAGTTAATATTAAAGTGGGTGCCAATCCTCAATTGAGGTGGAGGAAAGTGGGTTTAGATTATTTGGAATGAAATCTTTACACCACAAAAAGAATTACCAAAAACCATAAAGGTTTGAATGAGAAATTGACTCATTAAGTTCGCCTCATGAAAGAGTTGTTGGGAAGGGTGTAAAACCTTGTATCCCACATTAATTGTAGAGGAGAGCATTGATAGGTATTTATATCCCATATTTTGCATGAGGGTGCAAGCCCTTTGGAGCATCCAAATTTTCTGAAGAAAGGGAGTTATGGATGCTTTCAGGATGGACTTGGGGTAAGACTATGGTCCAAGTTGGTTATGAAAAAATTGTCACACGCATGCGCTCGCGTCGCCCGCTTGCTCGGATCGGATCGGGCCGGGTTTGGATCTGTGGTCCTTGGATCTTGGGAATTGGGCTTAGGTTTGGGCTTGCTGGAATGGATTGAGTGTGGGGGTTGGGCTTGGCCCACCTATCTTAATCATTTTGGGTCAAGCCAGATGTGTGGGCTGCAGGATATTATACACAAAACCTAGTCTCTTTTATTGATGATGGAATTAAATCCACCAGTTTTGCAGAATTAATTCAGGGTAATGCAGAATTAATTCTTGCATTTGTTATAGGGAAGTCTCTTCCTCTTTCCCTCCATGTGTATAAAAGGAGGCCCTCTCCTTCAGTTTTCACCACCAGAAATTGCTCTTATTCCAGTCTTCAAAAGTTGTCTAGTTTTATTATTTTCTTCTTGTGAGATAGTGCTGCAAAGTTTTGTTCGCCGAAGCTATTCAATCGGTGCATTGCATAGCTGGTCCAATCGTCGTATCCTAGGAGATAGACATCGAACAACCTCTAGCACCCAACCGGTGAGGCGGCGAATCTGTTTTAAGGATACTGTCTAGTGCAGGTTTCGTTTGCTTCCTTTTGCTAGTTTTATTTTAGTATGAATTTCTGTAAATTCAAGCTTGTTCTTATTCTGAAATTCAATTTGTTTGTTCAATATGAATATATTTGTTTTATGTTATCATACAATTTATACAACAGAACAATGAGGAGGAAAGACAAAGAAAATAAAAATGGGTGTTGGGGTTAGGGTTTTTAGATTTTGGGTGTAAGGAGAAGGAAGGTTAGAGCATCTCCAACGATATTAGGCATTTTACCTATCTAAACATTACTATAAAGTATACATTTTACTTTACCTATCAACTGTTTTATGTTTTTACTGCAACCATGCTCTGTATTTTAGCTATTTATCTAAATACTATTAACTTTATAGAATGCCACATCAGCAACAAAAATGGAGGAAAATAATCCTAATGATTAAATACATTTTGCCTAGCCTTGAAGGCTAGCTACATGTAGCTAGTGAATATGAGTTGAGCTAAAATGCCTAATCATATGCCTAGTGTATTGGAGTTGAAAAAAGTGAGTTATGTTAGGCATTTTGACTAACAAGCATTATATACCTAGTGGGTTGGAGATGCTCTTAGGGATGAGGGTAATAAAAAAATTATAGAAATTATAAAAAAATTTAAGACTGTAAGGAGTTAAACTTGTGGTATAAGTTGAATCACTCTTTATATATACCTATGTTGAGTTTAATGACTAAAATACTCTTTTTTTCATTGGTTTTACTTAACAAAAATACATGAATGTTTAGATTAAAAACAAATAAAAAGATTAAGGTTTAAACAAAATTGAAAACTCAAGGTTTATTTTGTTAGATGGCTCAAAAAAAAATTTTTTTTTTTTTGGGCAATCGATAGGAGAGTAATTACAAGAATAAGAAATATTCATATTATTAGATAGATTACTAACCCACAATAACTAAAAAATTAACAAAGTCTAATACAACCAATATACCAAGCCCAAGCCTGACAACCAAATAATCAACACAAACCTCATAATGGAAGAGAAATAAA
Source organism: Camellia sinensis (assembly GCF_055761805.1). Lineage (NCBI taxonomy): Eukaryota > Viridiplantae > Streptophyta > Magnoliopsida > Ericales > Theaceae > Camellia > Camellia sinensis. The sequence continues at coordinate 74,552,557 of NC_138969.1, forward strand.
CAACCATCACAAAGGGTATCAAACTCCTTTCTATAATAGTTGAATTCAAAATCTCATACCACAAAAATTGTTATACAATCGTTAGGCCAAATGTTCTGATTGTATCTTATTTTCGAGTTAGTGAGCACATTTAGACAATAATGAAATAAATCATTTGCTTCCCATATGCATTGTAATTTACAAATATCTGCACATTTAGACAAACATTGTTACAATTGAAATCATTCAATTGCTTCCCTGGCATAATATATAAGAGTAGAGGGCCCACTTATCCAAAAAATTATAATAATAAATAAATAAACCATCAATCACATAATGCTCAATCCAATAATATTAGGAAAAATAAATAAATAAATAGAGATAGAATCTGTCATGAGAATGTTTTACTATAAATAGAGATAGAATCTCTCTATGCTATACTATAAATAAATAAATAAAGGAGGCCTCTCTAACTAAATAAAAGTTTGTCATAAAATCATCTCGTTGTGCCCCTCTCCCTCTTCCCTTTTTTATTCTAATTGATTTTTAAATTCATCGGAAACATTAAGTTCATGATTTTTTTTTGGTGAAACATTTATTTGCATAGTGACCTAATTTGTCACATTTCCAACAGTTTACAGTTTTCTTGGAGGAACTGAGTTTGGATTTAGAGATATTGGAGGGTTTAAAATTGGTGAACTTTCTCTTTTTATAATAAGGTTTCTTTTTGTAGTTTGAAAATTTGTTGTAATTTTAGTAGAATACTTGCGACTTTTGCGGATAGGTGCTCTCCGGGAAGAGGATCCTGACACAGGAGGAAGAATAGAATTGTAACCAAATTGGTAGCAAAACTGACCAAGTTTAGTACAACTAGTGGTTCTTTCTTTCTTGAGTTGATTTTTAAGTTTGATATCATTACATAAGAATAATCCTTCGACACAAATTTCAAATATTAATTCACCAAAGGTATATTGATTGTAGTAATGATCTTTTAAACAAAAAATTGATCCACCCTAGCAAATTTCCATAGTCTTGTCCTGCTTTCTAAGTTAACAAAAATGTTGAACTAGAAAGAGGAACATCTCGATTGGTTATTAATTATAAGCCTCTTAATACTGTCCTACAATGGATCTTGTATCCTACCCCCAACAAGAAAGATTTATTAAATAAACTATTTGAAGCCAAAATATTTTCTAAATTTGATATGAAATCTGGGTTTTGGCAAGTCTAGCTCACTAAAAAGGATCGCTACAAAACTGCCTTCATAGACCCTTTTGACCACTATAAGTGAAATGTTATGTCTTTTGGTCTTAAAAATGCTCCCTCTGAATTTCAAAATATAATAAATGATATTTTCAATTCTTATATTGCATTTACAATAGTTATTTGATTATTAAAATTATAACATATACATTTATTTCAGGTTTTAGAACATTGTATTTTTGTTTTTTATAGGGTTTATTACACTTTGTACTCCTAAACTATGTCCAAATTGTATACTTAGTTTTTGAACTATAGATTGAGTCTATAGTCTCTAAAGTATATAAATCAAACTCTAATTAGTTCCTAAATTATCAATTGAGTCTATTAAATTTCTAAAATATTTAATTCAAACATATTTAGTCTCTAAAATAATAGCAAAAATAAAATATAAGCCCATAAATATTATAAATTAGAAAAAAAACCTTATCTAATTACAATTTTATTTAAAAAAAATAAAAACCTTAAATTTTTTCTATCTTTGAAAAATTGGTGTAAGTTCTTATGATGAATTTCCTTTATAAGGTTAAGGGTAATTATCTATGGTATTTTCTTACTTCTCTTCTGCAATAGTTATGTGTTTACCTTTATGTAGTATTATATACCATATTTGTTTATAATTTATAATTGATTGAATTAAGTTTTTCGCTAAGTTATTTTTATAAGGGGAGATTTGCAGGTGGTAATTGCAAAAAAGTATTACACGTGTGGAAAAGTGTATAATTTTAATCATTAATATTGATAAATTTTATCATTAATTTGTAAATATTTTTCAAGTTATACATTGATTTGAAATTCTCCCTTTTTATAACTCAATTAAAGTATTATTATGTTCTATTATTATTTGTAATGAAGTATTATTATTTAAATTATCTAGTTCTACTTTAAAATATCTAATATTCATATAATTTTATTGACAAGACTGAGAAGTCATATTCTAATACTAATTTAAACACACAATGAAATAAAATACCTTTTAAAGACAAAATAAAATTTTAAGATTTTCTATAATACAATCTTAATTAGGTAGGCTCTTTTCCTAATTTATAATACTTATGGGCATATATTTTATTTTTGTATTCCTTTCAGGAACAAAATAGATTTGAATTAAATACTTTAGAGACTTAATAGATTCAATCGATAGTTTAGAGTGCAAATAGACTTTGATTTGTATACTTTAGGGATTTAATAGACTCAATCAATAATTCAAGAACCAAGTAAATAATTTGGCGATAATTTTGCGATAGAAAATGTAATAAACCCTTTTATAAACCTACGAAATCTTGCATGAATTGAATTATATATTAATTATTGAAAAAATATTTTGATTGGGAAGATTATGGACACTTGATGGTTATCAAGACCAAAAAAATTAAAATTAGAATAAACAAAATTGTTTTGATTGTAAATGTTATGAATTTTAAATAAATAAAAATTACAGTATTAAAAAAAAAAAAAAATCAGTGTGAATGGCCCTAGTTAAATTTTCCGCCTTAGGTCTCAAATAGGTTTGAACCGCCTCTACACAACACAAGTTGTTGTTGCTATTGTTATTGTTGACATTTTCATTGTCTTGGCTCTATTACATCAAGGGGGCATCTCTAATAAACACCAAGAACTCGATACTCGGCAGGACTTATTGGTCCCTTGAGACTCGTTGTACATCCACAATTTGGCTTATGAGTAACACTAAGGTCCATTGCGACATAGGGTACATGATTTGATGACTAATTTGGTGGCTAATTTAGGAGTGAAAGTGAGTGTAATAGACTCTTTTATATTGCATGAATTGAATTCTTAATTATAAAAGTAAAAAAATAAAAAAAGTATTTTGATCGTGAAGATTATGGACACTTGATGGTTATCAAGAGCAAAAAATTAAAACTAGAAAAAGCAAAAATTGTTTTGATTGTAAATGTTACAGTATTAAAAAATTAGTGTGAATGGCCTCAGTTAAAATTTTCGCCTTGCCTCTGTACAACAACAAAAGTTAATGTTGTTATTACTATGTTGATGTTTGAATTGACTTGGCTCTATTTCATCGAGAACTCGATTAGTCGACAGGACTGGTTGATGTTTGAATTGTCTTGGCGTGCATCCACAATTTGGCTTATAAGTAACACTAAAGTCCATTGGGATATAGGGTACATGATTTGATGGCTAATTTGATGGGTAATTTAGGAATAGAAAGTGTAATAAACCTTTTTATAAACATACTAAATCTTGAATGAATTGAATTCTTAAAAAAAAAAAATAGCTTTTTGATTGTGAAGATTATGGACACTTGGTAATTATCATCAAGAGCAAAAAAAATTAAAATTAGAATAAACAAAATTGTTTTGATTGTAAATCTTATGAATTTCAAATTAAAAAAAAAAATTACAGTATTAAATATTTTTAAAAAATTAGTGTGAATGGCCCCAATTAAAATTTTCTTCTTAAGTCTCAAATATGTGTGAACTGCCTCTGCACAGCACAAGTTGTTTTTCTTATTCTTATTGTTATTGTTGACATTTTGTCTTAGTTCTATTACATTGAGGAGGCTTCTCTAATAAATACCAAGAACTCGATTAGTCGGCAAGACTTGTATGTCCTTTAACACTCAGCGTACATCTATAATTTGACTTATGAGTAACACTAAGGTCCATTGAGACATAGGGTACATGATTTGATGGCTAATTTGGTGGCTAAGAGTAAAAGATAGGGAATTGAGATATCGATGAGCGCTTTTATTTGGACTAAAATCAAATAAGAATCATCATTGTCACATAATTCAAGACAAGAATGCGACCTCAACAAAAGTGTTGAATCTTACTCTTGAGTTATGAGATTAGAATTTTGCATCCGTTCCTCCACACAATCACATTTGACAATACCACATCACAATACCAACACAGTGGACAAAAAAAAAGTTTGATAATAATGGAATTGCTAAAAGTTAGATGTCTGAATTTTTTTTTTTTTTTTTAACATAAATATTTGTGATTCAGTTCATCAAACATGTTCATGGATGTCTATATCAAAGCTGTTGTGTTAATGTCGTGACTGGAGGGTTCAGGAAGTGGCTGGTCATGTCCTTCTTAAGACATCTAATAAAATCACAATCATCTCTCAATGATTGTGAGCCAAAAGATTCGAGGCCTTTCCATTTCAACGTGCAGTGTTTGTCTGATGACATATGGCGTTTTGCAAGGAGAAGTTATTTGGTGCTCTGAACCAGAGTCACATAGTGTTTCAAATCGAATGTGATTGATAAAGAAGGGTGAGATTCACTTTTTTTTATTATTATTTATAATGCGAGAATGGTAAGGAGTATGGTAATTGGTGATTGATTAGGGACAAGATACATGGTGCCCCTCCAATATCTAATAATTTGTCGTTTTAAAAAGTGTATACAACTACTAAAAATCAAATCCTGTGGATTGTCGGGATAGTATTCCTTCCAATCTTCTTGTGTGGGTGATTTTCCGACCACACTGTCTGCTTAGTAACCAGCTGGAGAGCACTGGCAGAATAGATGGCACCTGACTGACCTGTAACAGAAATATAAGAATCCCGCGGTGGTTTCGACCACCCGGGGGCACTCCGACGATCAAGTCAGTATATCTCTCAAAGATAAATCAAGTACTACACTCACAAGCTTGAGTATCAAAAGCATACCTTAGACCCATGGGGGTGCCTCTCTTTTATAGCCAATACAATCCTAGTCCCAAAAGGAGCCTGGCCCTAATGGACTTAGGATTACTGCTAATCTGGGACTCCTAGTGGGATTAGAATAAACTCTCTAAGAGTCTTATCTTTATCCAAACTGAAGTCTTCTCCCAATCTAGGACTCTTGTCCATATCCAAGTTGAGTTCCCTCTTCGTTCTAGGACTCTTGTCCTTTATCCGTTTATCTCGGTTCCCGATATCTTCGGAGGCAACCTTGGCCTAGCCGAGATGACCTCGGCACAACGACCAAGACACGTGGCACCTCGGCTGACACGTCGGCGTCACCTTGCCACGTGTTGGTACTCAGAAAATATATCCCCACACTTCTCTATTGGAAAAATTATTTAGTGGTCCTGAATCAAGATGATATGATGTCTCAACTTAATTTTTATTAATTGAAATTGTTAGATTCATTTCTTTTGTTAATTTTGGGAAGATAACAAAACAAAGTGTGGAGCAATACTTCAACAAACCAAATAAAATCCCTCTATTAGAATAAAATGATCAGTAAAAACTAAATGCAAAATGTGGTACATGCATGTAGAGGCACTTCATTCATTTAAAGGAATTGTGTGGATACTTGTTTTTTAAAAAAAAAATTGGAAAAGTCTTATAAGCAGGGAGGCAATATGTCAATTAGGTCAAGTAAGCAGTCTCTAAAAGTCTCATAGATATACTAATTAATCATTTTTACCTTGATCAAAAATTGATAGACACACTAATTAATCATATTTTGTTTTATGAAATTAACGATAAATATTATTTTAAACTAAAATCATTTATTTTATAGAACAAAATTATACTTATCGATATCCGATTAAATTAGTTTTGTACATATATATTGTTTTTTGAGACTTACCAAAGGATCCACAAAATGGAATATTGAGAATTATAGAGGAATTTAAGAAATAATTGTTTAAATTAATATTTAAATGTTAGAAAGTTTCAAATTGAGTTATGGCCTAAAACTCTAATAATAGTTGGGTTTCCCTTACATAAATTGATTTATTAATTGATTTTTTTTTAATAGATACAAAAGTAAATGAGATAAAGAGAAAGAATATGAGTTTTTTTTTTTTTTTTTATCAGCAAAAAAGAGACTTTATTGATGTAAAAACTAGTACAAGGTACAAAACAAATTACACCAATAAAGAAAAAAGGAGTGCAGGAGCATCACAATGAGCTAAATGATCCAAACTAAGTTGGCACTAAAAAGCCCATCCAATCATTTGCTAGCACCCACAAATTGGTGAGGAGCCAACGAAAGAAACAGACCAAAACACCAAACCAATGCTGCTAGACTTTATTTGCTAGACACCAGCAGAACAACAACCAGGACTAAGATCAACAACCAAAACACCAAACCAGGACTAAGATCAACAACCAGACAATAGAGTAACAACTAGACAGCACAACAGAGCAAGATAAAAAACAAACCAGCAGAGCAGCCCACTAACAGATCATACCAACAACCAGCAAGCTTAACAAAACAACAGCACAGCTTGACAACAGCAAAGCATACCAAGCAGTAGATCAGAAATGCTTAGTTTAACAGATCAGATGAGCTCTCCAAGATGCCAAAAGTACTTAGAAACTTCACCAAACAGCTTTCATTGGCAACAAGCTAAACAGACCAATTATAAGCTCCAAAATCAAAATTATCTTCATTGACTATGGATGCACTTCTGGCTTGCTTTACACCCCCCCTCCCCAGACCAGTCTTACTTTATCTTTCACCAAGCTTGTTAATCCATAATAAATGGGCTCTTCACAAGCCAAAATTCTCAGACCATACCCCTTTATTTCTCTACAATACATACTCCCACTGCCTAGGATTAGCAGCAAGCCATCCAGTAAGCACGACTTCCATATGAAGAAAACTCAGCCAATATTTCAAAACTAACGGAAGAATAGTAAACACTGCAACATAGCAGGACAAAAACTACACTCCAAACCACCATGCTAATCTAATCCACCATGCTCAGATTCAGACAAAAAAACTCCTTTAACCCAAGCACCTTCTCACCAGGGCATAACAGCAGCTGCAGATCCACAATACAACTGCAGCAGCTGTGATGCCCGGGTGAGAACACCAACATTTGATTGAGGTAGTTCTAGTTTACCGTGTCATACTCTTTTTCAAAGTCCAACTTAAGAATTAATCCTTTTCTGTTTGATTTCTTCCACCAATCCACAACCTCATTTGCTATGAGAACACCATCCATAATGTTCCTCCCACCTAGGAAAGCTGATTGGACTCTGTCAATAACTTTTGGCAAAACTAATCTAAGCCTGTTAGCAAGCACTTTAGATAACACTTTATAAATTGAACTAATGAGACTGATAGGTCTAAAGTCTTTAATTGATTTAGGACAATCAGATTTAGGAACAAGAGTCACAAAAGAACAATTAATGTCATTTCCCAACACCCCATTAGCATGAAACTCCTTCATAAAATCCATGATATCACCCTTCATGATCTTCCAATCCTTTTGAATGCAAAACAAGTTAAATCCATCTGGACCTAGAGCTTTGTTTCCATCACATTCCTTAACTACTGCCCAAACCTCTGCTTGTAAGAAATCTAACTCCAAACTCTAAAGTTAGGCTTGATCAATGCAACTAAATTCACTCCCTAGTCTTGGCCTCACTTTCCAACCTTTAGTGAACAAATCTTTAAAATAAACCCACACATTCTGTTTTAACTCCAAGGGCTCCTCATATAAAATATCATTAATCTTCATTGAATCAGTGAGGTTCCTACTTTGTCTTCTGGAGGCCATGATGTGAAAGAATCTGGTGTTTTTATCTCCTTTTAACCCAATTTAACCTAGATTTTTGCAACCAGATCCACTCCAATTTTTTTCTACTCTGCCAAACCTCATCTCTGACTTCAATTCTCTTTCTAGCTTCAGCTTCTGTAAGATCTCTCTCTTCAGCAACTAAATCCCAGGAGTGTAACTCAGCTTCGGCTACTTTAAGTTTAGATACAACATGACCAAAGACCTCCACATTCCAAATCTTCAATGCCTGTTTGAGTGACCTTAGTTTGGCCATAATTCTGAATCCAGCCCAATCCTCTACTGGTGCACTAACCCAAACCTTTTTAACTTCTTTTAGAAAGCTAGGATGTAACATGCATGCATTTAAAAATTTGAAAGGCTTGAGACCCCAATCCCACTCATCTTCCTTTAAAAAGATTGGGCAATGATCAGACAAAATTCTAGGAAGGCCCCATAACTTAAAACTAAACCATTCAAGCCACTCCGGATTTAACAGAAATCTATCAATTCTACTCCAGCACACTCCTAACTGTGAATTACTCCAAGTGTATTGCCTCCCTAACATAGGTACATCCACCAATTCCAGTTTATTAGCGAAATCATTGAACTCCTGCATGCCCCTATCACATCTAACACAACCTTTCATTTCCCTTATATTTTTAATTTCATTGAAATCCCCCCCCCTAAACACCAAGGTTCAGGGAAGGATGCTTTTAGATTAGCTAGAACCTCCCAAAGATGCCTTCTCCCACTACTATCGTTAGGAGCATAGACATTAACAATGACACAGTCAAGTCTAAGATAGGCTAAACTTGATAACAAAACGAAGTTCCTAGAGCTGTAACAACCTGTAATATGAAAGACCTCAGGTTTTCACAAACACAACAAACCCCCTGAACTCCCTTCTGCATCAACCCCTATATACCCCAGGTCATCTTCTGGCCATAGGGATCTAGCAAAATTCTCATCCATACATGACTTCTTCGTTTCTTGAATTAAAACCGTATCCACCCTTTTTTCCTTTATGAAATTTATTAACCTCCTTCTTTTCTTAGGCTTACCCAAGCCTCTAACATTCCAAGAAAGAATTTTCATTATGAAACTACTGTTAAGTACCACCACTGATCCCCTTTTTGGGTACTCTTTCCTCATCTTGCTTTTCCATCTCCATAATTTTCCGAATAACACTCTTTTCATTACCCCCAATTTCAATACGCAGAGCTTTCCCCATCTTTACAGTTTCATGGGCTTCACTTTGATTCAAACTCTGTCGATATGCACTAGAACTAACCGACATGGATGACGAAATTGCGGATGCCGCTACACGAAACATAGCTTCTCGTGGAAAACCCCTACAAAACTGAGTAGCACCTCTAATTTCCTTTTTCCGTTTTGGCCTTAAAACTTGAGGATCATGCTGACCCTTAGCTTTACTGGTTGAAACCTGTGCAACCTTTTTTCCTTTATCCTTTTTTGCCAAAAAATGCTGCTCACCATCTGTAACAGCTTGAGTCGAAAAATCCTTCTTTCCCTTATCTCTTATTTGTACTAGAGATTGATCAGAGCCTGAGTCATCTTGACCTTCAATGACCTTCTTTCCTTTGACAGTTCTATTCTGAGTTAGTTGTTCACGATTTGGATCCTCATGGGCTTCAGTAAGGCCCTTAGGCTGGGCTTCAGACACTTGGTAAAAAGGAGGCACTAGAGTAATTGTACCAGGATCCACCACAATCTGTTGATCTAGGCCCATACCTGAGCCATTACATAACCCTTCAAATTGGGCCTGATTTAGCACTACCTCCAAATTAATATTGGGCCTAATAATTCCATTGTCACTGATACTTCTCATTACTCCAATTGATTCAAAATCACCAACGACTCTACAATTTCCCACAACTTGGCTCTGCAGAACTTTACTTTGCATGCTTGCCTTGGAACTTACTTCGCCTTCAGCTGCTTTTTGGTTTTCCAAAACTGTAGCTGTTTCATCAACAATTGAAATTGTGGGTGAGATACCATGGCCACCTTACATTAACCTCTTCACTTCCATGTCAACCCACTTGGTCTTTTCCACCTCACTTTGGACACAGAACTCTGGTCCACTCTCCCATGGCTACCTTCAGCAGACCATGATGAACTTCTATTAGCAATCTCAACAGAATGATGCCCATGTCTCTGTTCAAAACACTCCACAACTTTTATTGGGTATGAAATACCCTTGCTTTCCATGGTAACCATCTTGTCAATAGTTTCCAATTGCAATGTAATAACTTTCACCTTACCATATTTCAGTGATGCCAAGCTCAAAGTTTCTTCATGAATGGCCACCACTTCGCCCCAAAGCTCACCTATCTTTTTAAAATTATGAGAGTTCCACAGATTTGGTAGAACACCAAGACAATACAACCATGTCAACCTTTCACAATCAATGAGCATTCCTTTCTCCCACTCCGTTGCCGACTCACACCAGTCCTCAACCTATTTGTTGATCTCAGTATTTTTGTTCCTCATTTCTTGAACTGATTGGAAAGTTACATATGCTAATCTACCCCCACCTTCCTTAACCTCAACATTTTGTAGGCCTCTGGTCTGCAAATCCTCCTTGAATTTTCCAAATAAGAGTTGTGGTCTCAGCTTGACCACCAAACTGTTAAATAGCCAGTTATTCCCATATTCTACTGCATGAAAACCCAATACTGATTCCTTTTTCAGCGCTCCACCTTTTACCACCTCAGCATATGTGTACCTGTTCCTTTTTTTCCTCCACTACTTTTCTGAGCATCGTTAATGGTTTCTTTGTTCCTAGTATCATTTGCTCCTTGCCAAAATCAGCTTTCTTCACTTTCAGGACTTTATTTTCGCACCACGCACCATTGGCTTTCTGTATTGTTACTCCCGCTGCTATCGGACAGTCAAATCTCATAAATGCTAATCTTGATCTCGTTGCCTTTCTTCTTTTAGCTGGAATGAACACATCCTTTACAACCCCAAACTTAGAGAAGAGTGAGAACAGTCTTTTTGGATTCATTTCTTTAGGTAGATCATCCACAAACACTGTGTGAATACAAGAATTTATCCCCTGACTTCGAAATCTTCTCTTAAACACCGGTTGCCAACCTCTTCTGTTAACTTCAGATCTTCCCCCCTCCATACTTGCATCCACAAACACTTGCTGAGAAAGAATATGAGTTAAGAAAGTAAAATGTGATGCATCATACAAATTGGCCAATAGAAACCAGATAAAGGAAAAATAATTGTTTACTCATAGGGCAAGTTGAGGTGATGTTCTAACTTGATTGTTATTGGTTGGATTAGTAGGACCTATCATATTTCTGTCTTTTTTTAGGATACAATAGAATATTTATCCCTCAATGAATGATGTGGAACAATGCTCCCAGACCAATCAAAAACTTCTAACGCGTATTTAAAAAAATCCTAAAAACTATTTTGTGGTAGTTGATCCTATTCAACTATCACAAAATAGGGAAAAATTTGGTGCAAAATAGGATATAATTTAGGCGATGTTTGTTTAAGGCGGGGTGGATTAAGGTAAAAAGTTACCCCGCCATAAACAAGGTGATTGTTAAATCATTTTTCAACCAAATATTTTAAATCCATTTGAAATATTTAAATGAGTGTTGCTGAGATGGTGAGGATTTTAATTTAGCAAATCCTACAAACACTTTATTTTTTACCAATTCAAGAAATGGATGAGATCAAGGACTCCTCGCGGGCCCAATCATATCAAATGGCCTCAGGCCTAATTCATTCATATTCATATTTATGTGCATTTCATATTCGTGGTCATAATCATATTCATATTCAGACGGCCTTCGGGCCAATGCACTTTCTTCATAAAGCCTTATACATACATTGGGCATAACGAATACTCATTCACAAATCAACAAATCCATGAAACTTATACAAAAGTAGCATTTGGAAAGTAGCATACTTGAAAGTATCTTTGCTAAGACATTACTCACAGTGTTCTGTCGATGGATTTGCCATCGTGCTTGACCCTACACATTTCATAATACATTGGGTCACAAATAATTCATCCGTTCTTAACTTATTATTTCTCTTACGCCTCTTTCTTATCCCTTTTGTTCATTTACAATGTTCAATGCATGCCTAAGAGTGCTTAGACATGAAAGAGAACAGAAAATGGAACGTGAAACAACTATTCAAAATTTCTGAATCGGATATTATTATCAACTAATATCCTCACCATTGCAAATGCAAATGCAAAGACTGAGTAAATGATTAAATGATTTTTTAATCATTTACTGCATGAAACTTTCTTCTCTACTTGACTCTATCCAAGACCATTTCGTTAGTCAAATTAAAGAGATTCATATCTCTATTCACTATACTAATCCACGTCAATCTAAGTCTACCCCTTTCCCTAACACTATCATCTACCGTCACTGTATCACATCTCTTCACTATTGCCTCTGTTGGTATGACCAAACCATCTCAATCTATTCTCTCTCAACTTATCTTCTATTGGTACTACTCCTACCCATACTCGGATATACTCATTCTTAACTCAGTCTTTTTTAGTAAAGATTATTTAATGAAACTAAATATTCTTAACTCATAGACTTTATGTACCTAGCCAAAATCAATATTTGATAATGGTGTATGTCTTCCTAATATAAAAGTTTATGAGGAATGGTATTGAAATCAGACGGTCAGAACAAAAAATTGAACATGTGGCGCTTTCTTGTGTGGGCGTGTGCATGATAGCTAGCTGGGGAAGAATCCTCTCTCTCTTCTCTCTCTCTCTTTCTCTCTCTCTCTCTCTTCTCTCCCCATTTTTGTAGCATTTTATTTAGACGTTAGCGTGGTAGGCTTGTTTGAATCTCTCTATCTCTCTCATTAAGATAGAGAGATTCAAAAAATAATAATTTGTCGACCTAGATTGCACAACCAATTTAGGTCTTTTTTTATTATTTTGTAAAATAATAATAAAAAATACCATTGATTAAGTTTTCAAGTTCTAAAGAATGTTATGAAACTATAAAATTTTACAATTTTAAAGCATGATTCATTTCATCACTAAAAAAATTAAAATTGTAAAATTTTACAGTTTTCATCGCCTATAACTAAAACTCGAAAACAATTTGTTCAGAATTTGAAAATTTTCTACATTAAAACAGGAAAATAGAAGTGTGTAACAGAGAATGGGTAGAAAAATTGAGAGATCGAAAGAGGGAAATAGATATATAGAGAAGATTGTACTCTGACAATTATTTTTGATTTAGATCTAATCTGTTCTCGTGTAGGTCTACTTAGATATGATGTAGATCCGAGTAGATCTACATAAGATATGAGTAGATCTATTCATATTTTTTCGTCGAAAACTTGTCTCCTTTGCTGTCAGTGAGAGTGAAGTAAGGAATCGGTGGTTGGTGGTGAACCTTAATCAACGGTGGTCATGGATTGTCGGTGACTGTATGTTAGAAAGAGAAAGAGAAGAAGTAATGTATGATTGCCAGTCGTCGGAAAGGAAGAGAAAGAGACAAAGAAGAATGAATGCACAAAGAAGAATGATGAAGGAAAATATGCAATGGATTTTTGAGAGTATCCAAAAAGTTGTAGGACTAAATAGACTTCTCCTCTTTTAAATAGTAATTGGCGCTTAATTTTAACGTGTATATAATATGGTGTTAGTAGGCCAAAAATGAGACATTTACACACAAGTTCTAATTTATGAACTTATTAATACTCTATTAAGTCCTAACTAATTTAGGCCTGTAAGTCCTATTAAATTTTTAATAGTCAAAATTGCCCTTCAAATAATGATTGTTCATCATTTATGATTATCTATAAAGGAACATAATGATTTGACATTTATTTTTCTTTTCAAAACTTTAAAACATCAACTTTCAAATTAAAAAAAAAACTAAAAAAAAAAAATTATGTGTAAAAAAGAAAAAAAAACTAATGTTTTTTTCTTTTTGTGCAAAAATTGAATTATTTTTTGTGCAAAACTGAAAATTTTGTGTCTATAATGATGATGGAATATTGATGTGCAAAACTATAAAAAAAAAAAAAATTAAAAATGAAAAAAATTGATAATGTTCACAGTTTTAAAACTGAAAAAAGTAGTTAATATTTTCTATTTTATTGGATAGTTAAATCAAACCAATAGGTAGAAGGAAAAAAACGTCTAATCTCATACTCTGTTTGTTTTCATCAGTTATGAAACAATTATAGTTACTATAAAAAATTTATTATGTTCATAGTTTTAAAAATTGGGAAAAACTGATAATATTCTCAGTTTTACTAAATAGGATTATTGATTCAGAAAATCTTAAATAGGACCTAAGCTACCATAACATTTATAAATAGGACTTTTGAGTAACTAACTCCTTAAAAATAAAATTTCAACCAAATTAATTTAATTTCACAATCCAAATTAAAGGTCCTTACAAATGATGTGTGAACTTACTTAGTAATTTTACTCTTAAAAATGCAAGAAAAATAATATTTAATTTCATATTTTATTGTAGTTTAATTTTTAGATTTTGTTTGATATTTTTCTTTTTCTTCCCTTTTTTAATAGATTAGGTGATATTTTTCCTTATTGTTAATTGAATTTTCTAAATTATAAATCAGACCACATTTTTATATTTTTGAGTTTGTAATAATTTCCTTCATACCTTGATTTATTTAAGTAAATTTTAATAGAGCAATAGTAGGACCTAAAATAAAAATATTGTGTAAAATATTTGATAATTCATTTAGACTCTTTAATATTTTTTTTAAAAATATAATTTTAATGATTATATAAAGCATATTCTATGTGAGTAATATTATAAAAATATATATATATATATCTATATATATGAAAAAAATTATTAGTACTTATCATTTTACCCACATTTTTTTTGTAGGATTATGTACACAATAATACTATATATTTATGAATTTTTTTTTATTATTATCTAAGCATGGCTTATATCTCATTACATTGATTTGGAATATATATTATGCACGTTAAAGTTAAATTTTAAATAAATAAATTTTATTTTTTTTTAATACATGAAAGGCTCAATTTTAAAATTTTGCCTTAACCCGAAAATATGAAGACCAGCTTTGCCCATCCTATTTCTAGAGAGGTTATTTCTGTTATTTCTGTGACTTAAACCTGTGCCATTAGGACACTAATGGCATGCTAAGATAAAGATCATTGATGCAAATCCAACTCCAACACAAAGAAAGGAAAATGATTAATTTCCCAACTTGTTTTCCAAAAGATTAGGAATCTTGTTCAGGAGAGGAAAGTTGATGTCCTATTTTTGCAAGAAACGAAGAAAGCAACAATGTCCTATTTTTCCAAAAGACCAGTGTGTTTTCACTTTCCAACTGTTGCAGTACAAGGAACTTTCTTGTTCTAGCAGGTATGCTCCTTCCTGATTTCAATTGTGTATTTATCAATGTTTGTGCTCCGAATGATGTTGCTAGAAAAGGGGCTGTATGGTCTACTTTGAGGAATCTAAAGTCACAGTTCATATATCTGTGGTGTTGGAGAGGGAGGGGGGGATTTCAACGAGATCAGAAGTTTGGGAGAAAGGAGGGGATGCATAAGAAGGGATAGAGGGATGAAGGATTTCAATGCTCTTATTGAAGGCTTGGAACTATCTGACTTACCTATGCAAGGTAGGCAATATACATGGAGTAGCTCCAGTGTGAGGGGTAGTTGGAGTAGAATCGATAGAGTGTTACTCTCAACAGAATGGCTAGAGAAGTATAATTTTAAGCTATGGGGCCTTCCAAGGGGGGTTTCTGATCATTGCCCTCTCCTTCTAATGGAGGATGGCAGAGATTGGGGTCCAAAACCATTTTGATTCATCAATGCGTGGATTCTGCACCCCCAATTTATCTCAGTCATAAAGGATGCCTGGTTTGGAACAGTAATCACAGGTTGGGCCGGATATGTCATTCTAGAGAAGCTTAGAACTCTTAGATGGACTTTAAAGAAATGGAACATTTGAGGAATTCGGGAATGTCTCACACTCTGTCAAGCTAGCCGAAGCTGAAATGCACAATCTTGATTTGCTGGCTGAATCTAGGGAGTTGACTGAAGCTGAAGTTGGAAGAAGTTGTGAACTCAGGAAGCTAGTATGGTCTCTGTATAAAAAACAAGAGTAGATATGGCTTCAGAAGTCCAGATTGGAATGGAGTATGAAGGGGGACAAAAATACGAGATTCTTCCACATTGTGGCATCTAGTAGGCAAAATAGAAATCTGTTAAATTCGATATCGGTGGGGGGCACGATGGTTGAGCATCCACAAGGGGTGAAGCAGGAGGTCTTCGCACACTTTCAGAAAGTATTCTCCGAGCAATGGAGGATTAGGCCAAAGATTCTTGGTCAGTTTCAATCTATTGGTACTGATTGCATAGTTGAGAGTCTTGAAGCTCGGTTTACTGAAGATGAGATATGGGCTGCTGTTAAGAGTTGCGATGGAAACAAAGCGCCGGGCCCTAATGGGTTCAACTTGATGTGTTTTCAGAAGTGATGGAAGATCTTCAAGGCTGACGTTATTCAGTTTTTCAATGAATTTCATGAGAATGGGAAATTGGTACGTGGTGTAAATAGATCATCACTTTCATTCCCAAGATTGATGGTCCAGCCACTATTTCGGATTATAGGCCAATAAGTTTCATTGGGTCACTCTACAAAGTCCTAGCTGAAGTGCTCACTAATAGACTGAGGAAAGTGATGCCTCGAGTGATTGGGGAGTCACAATCTGCTTTCCTTGGGGGGAGGAACATCTTGGATGGGGTTTTGATAGCCAACGAAGTGGTTGACTGGTGGAAGAGAAGTGGACAGATGGGAATGATATTAAAGTTAGACTTTGAGAAGGCTTATGACTCTGTCAATTGGGATTGTCTGTTGGCTATGATGAGTAGGTTTGGTTTTGGAATAAAATGGAGAAAATGGATACAAGAGTGTTTATGTTCTTCCAATTTCAGTTCTTGTTAACGGATCTCCAACGTTTGAATTTACTCCCGAAAAAGGACTCCGCCAGGGAGATTCTCTGTCAGCTTTCCTTTTTAACCTTGTAGTCGAGGGCTTGAATATGCTATTACAAAGGGCATGTTCAGCAGGGCTCATAACAGGAGCAGTTTTAGGTTAGAATGGGACAACTATAACTGTATCACACCTACAGTTCGCAGACGACACAATAATTTTTTCTAAGGCTGATGTGGTGGAGGTTCTAGTAATCAAGAGAATTCTAAGATGCTTCCAGTTAGTTTTAGGGCTGAAAATAAACTTCCACAAGAGCTTTGTTTGTGGAGTTGGGGTACCTGAGCAGATGGTGATGGAGTGCGCTGCTAGGCTTCACTGTAAAAATCAAAGCATTCTTTTTTCTTATCTTGGCTTGCCCCTTGGTGCTAACACCAGACTCAAGAAAACTTGGAAACCAGTTATAGACAAAGTGGGAGCCAAGTTAGCATCTTGGAAAAGGAAACTACTATCCTTTGGGGGTCGGCTGACTCTTATAAAGTCTGTGTTGTCTAGCCTCCCTGTGTATTACTTGTCCATATTCAAGATGCCTAAATCTGTGATTACGACCATTGATCGCCTGTGGGCAGCTTTTCTCTGGGGTGGGACTGAATTAAGGAAAAAGATCCATATGGTAACATGGGAGGAGATCACTATCAGCAAAGAACAAGGTGGTTTGGGGATTAGAAAGTTAAAGGATGTAAATGATTGCCTACTAGCCAAATTGTGGTGGAGATTTGGGATTGAAGATACCTCCTTGTGGAAGAAAGTTCTGTGCAATAGGTATCAGTTTAGTTGAGGAAGATGGTCGCCATTTTCATGTTCTGCAGTTTCCTGTTCTAAACTATGGGGTGGGATACTAAGTGTTGGCCAATCCAACCCCCACTTGCTGAGCATTTTTCTCTGTGGAAATGGGAGCAGGATTCACTTTTGGAGTGATCATTGGTTTGGGCAGCAGTGTCTTCAGTTGGAGTTTCTGAGGCTGTATAGCTTGTCAACAGAAAATGAGATAACCTTGAGTGTGTTGATTGAAAGGAGAAGACTATCAGAGGACTGAAATCTGAATTTTTGGAGATCATAATTTGCATGGGAGAGGCTGAGGAATTAGCTAGGTTGGTATCACTCATGAGTCAGGTTGAGTTGGGGGCAGCAGGGAGTGAGGACTGTTTGAAATGGCTGGCATGTTCTTCACAACAGTTCAGTGTAGCCTCCCTCTTGAGAGTATGTGCCTAGTATTCCATTGGTGTGCACTGGTCTGATATGGAACAAGCTGGCTCCACCAAAAGTTCAATTCCTTTGTTGGTTGGCTTGGAGAGGAAGATTAAAAACTGCTGTCTTCCTTCAAAAGATTGGAGTGCTGAATCAAAACGCTTCAGTTAGCTGTGTTTTTTTGTAAGAATGAGGAGTTGGTCCAGGTTGTTGAACTGGTGGGGTTTGCAGCGGGTACTGCCTGGTAGTGTTGAGGGCTTGATTCATTGGTGGTTGGGGTTTAAATGGGGAAAATTTGAAGCTAGAGTCTGGAAGGCCATTCCGTTGGCAATCATGTGGTCTATTTGGAAACTCAGGAATGAAGTAATATTTAGTGGAAGGCAAGTTTGGCTAGATGACTTCTGTGATTTGATTAAGGCAAGGGTGGCATTCTGGGTCAAGGATCACTTCAAGGGGTGCTCTTACTCAATTCAGGAATTTATCTATAACCTACAGCAAATTCGAAATATGCCTATCAGTTGAAGTCGCTGCTGGGTTGAGTTGTCTTGTTCTGGGAGTTAAGACTCTGCTCAATTATGTTGCAGTTACTGAGATCTGGTGCTGTGATTGATGGTTGCAGGGTGGTCCCAAAGGCAGCATGGGGCTGTTTTGTCTTGCTATCGATTGACCCTAAGGCAGTGGTGTGTGCTGGTGTGCTATTGTTGCTGCTATCTTGGTATTGTTTCTGCTGCTGGGTTGGTTTTGATAGCTCAACTATGGTGCTGCTGCTATATGCTGTTCTTTGGTAGACTTATTATTGTTGTTTGGTCTTTGTGTCCTGTTTGTTTTGTTTTCTTCTGTGGTGTTGGTATCTTGCCAACCCTTTGGCATGAGCTCTCAAATGATTGGGTGTTGCTCTTGGTGCCAACCTAGTTGGGATGAAGGGTAACACTATGATGTTCGATGCTCTTCACCCTTGCTTTATTGATGTAATCCATTTATTGATATCAATAAAGTTGTTTCCTTTTGCTTATCAAAAAAAAAAGTATGAGAATGCAATATGAAGTTCTGGGTCGAGCCAAAGAGTCAAGCTTTGCCTTCAATAATTATTTTTGCTACAGAAGTTGTTAAAAGTTGCCACAAAAGAATAATACTACTATTATAATTTCCTCACTATCCATATCAGGTCATCGTCAAGGCTTGTCCAAGTAATTGCTAAAGTAAACACTACATGTACAGTCTTTTTATTTCTTGAAGAATAGCAACAAGAACAAGAGATTGATTAAGAATAGGAAAATTGTAGTTAACACTAGATGTACAATTTTTTTATTTGTCGAACAATAGCAACAAGAACAAGAGATGGATTAAGAATAGGAAAATGGAAGATTTTTTTAGCAGATCAAAAGAAAATGGTTGGTTTTAATTCTTACTGTGGAGTATTTCATTAATATATATGTTAATGGTTATTACTTGTTTGAAAAAAAAAAAAAAAATTAAAAATCCATGTCCTGATAGAATGCCATTCAAACAAACCAGGTACTCAAACCAGCTCGCACATCTACTGCCAAGGTAATTTAACAAACCAAGGGAGATATAACCTTTTTGATAATATTGATTACATAGCTGAATTAACTAAGGTTGTATTTGGATCTGCGGATCTCAAATCAATGGATTTGCCATTGATCATTTGAAGGTTTATGCATCCAATTCAGATTGAAACATTAGATAGCAGATTTCAACAATGATTTTAAAGCTTTATATTTATGAATTCAAAATGACACCATGAAACTAGTTATTTCAAATTCACCCATAGAAGGATTCTAGTACAACAAGGATCCTTCGGCCCTCCCCAATAGCTATTTCAATACACTAGTAACTAGCAACCAAGCTTCCTATATTGTTTGTTTTATCTTAACCTCAAATCCTTTCATTTCAAATTCATCCATCCAAATGCAAGTGGTATTGGTCTATCTAATGACAACATACCATCCGCAGGAAATACATCTAATATTTTTCGATAACAACACATGCTTAAACTAGTAACAGGAATATGCCTCCATTTTAATAGGTAGATTCAAGGAAAGAAGACACATGCCCTGCATAATTGAGCTCACTTACACAAATTATCTTATTTTATTGCAAACCCAACCTTTAAAGAAATGGCATGGGGGATTTGTTCCTGTGCTCTTGATTTGATTGACAAAGTAAAATTTTGCAAAAGAACTCAACCAAGAATCAGTTTAGTTAAATAAGAAGTTGAGAACAAATTAGACAACAAATAGTATGACTCCCAGCAAAGAAACAGACCAAAGTCCAATAACAATCAAGTACACATAAGACAAACCTTAGTTGGAACAGAGAGTGAAGACTAAAATGCACATCCTATGCAGTTAAGATTGCTCATAGAAAACTCATCAGTAAGGGAAAAATCATGTAATCTTGACAGCAACCAGGAAAAAATGAAGCTTGTGACCTCATTAACGGTTGTGTGGTTTTGGCACCTAACATCCTATTCAAAAAGTGGTGAAATTGTTTTTTCACATCCTGAACTTCTGCTGAGAAGAAAAAGCACATCCTCTTCCCAATGAGAAGAAAATCCAAATGCATCAAATTCACTCTGAAGATACTTGGCTTCATCATCTGCTTTATCAGCCATATATCAGTGACTAGGTTCCCAACCTTCTTCGTGTCTCCAAATACATCAAATTCACTCTGAAGATACGGAGATTGCCGCCGCTAGATCATCGCTGTTGCAAATCACGGATGCTGGAGTGAGAGAGTGAACCCTAGCTGTAAACAGGGCATATGGAGGAGTAGGCAGGTAGGAAAAAAAAAAGGCAGAAAACCCTTGCATGTACTTCGGGTATCCATTGCCATGCAATTGTGTCATAGAAACAAACATGTTTTTCACACACAACTCATTGGTCAATTTGAGAGACCAGGATTCAGATGGCACATATATGATATGATCATCCGCATATACCCAAACCTTGTTGTATGAAGAAAATTAAGGAATAGATAACGTTGGTGTTTTTAAACATGGACAACATAAACACAGTAACAGTAAAATTTACTTTGTATTTCTCATTTCATAATTCCACCAAACATTTCTATATAGAAGTTGGACAAATACTAAACTTCTTCCTACATAAAACCTGTATGTACTTTACTTCTTTCAATCGACAAAGGCTATAGCTATTTCCATGTAACAAGTTCTTGGTACCTAAAAGAAAGATTATAGCTCTCTCTTCCTGAAACAAAGATTAGAGCGGGATATTAGTGAACGAATTAAGAAATTTTTTTAAGGAAATTTATAGCAAAGTGATTAAAAAAATACAAAGTGGACATACTTATTCTTTTCAACAGAAAAATATACGTAGTTATTGTTCCCATTGCACCCATTAGAATATTGCCTTTCGCACGAAACAAACTCGTGTCCTGCAGCTGTGTAACAGCGCCCGGGGAGGGGCCTCGCGCTACAGTTCGGACTCTCGATTTGTGTCACGGTTCTTAATCTGAACCAAAGAGTCCAAATCTGGCAAATCGTTTTGAGAAACAGATTTTTGAAAAAGTAGTGCCAAACATGGACTGCTTTGCCAGATACAGAGTCGCCACCTAAATATTTTTTTATGGGAGAATTTAGGAAACCCTGACTCGGTGCCGAAGGCCACATGTCCGTCATCACCGGAGTTGTCTCGGCTCGGGAGCTTGGGTACGATCGGGGAAGGTCAGCTATGAGCACCCCCTTTCGCCCGGTCCGAAGACCGGCCTCTACTAACCGTGATATCCGTTTTTGAAAACTTTATGTGTTCTTAAACCAATTGTTAGCCTAGAATTACTATGTTATGCGCGCGGCAAACAAGTATAGACCAAATCACCTAAATTGGAACAAAACATTTCATGTTTGTTTTGAAAATGGTTTGCTACTCGCAAGTAGGCTAAAATGCAGGTTGTGCCACCCTCAAGTGGGCTTTTAGAAAAGATGGTTTTGCCACTATCTAGTGGGCTTTAAAATTCACAGTTTTAATGTGTTATTCCAATTTAAGCAATTCGACCTCCACCCACAGGCATTCAAACAGTTTATCTCATATAAGCACTTAGCCGCATGGTAAGCATACTGTCATGGCAACACTCACACGCATGCTGGATGCTAAAGCAAAAATACTTACATTGTACTCCGTGCCAAAACAGTAAACTAGTTAGCAAACATGCATGTCCTAGTTCATGTTAAAAGTGGCTAATGCATCGCATGCAAAGATGCAATCTAAACAGGCTCGGCTAACCCTAAAATGGCATATGAAATGCTACAGGTAACATGTATTCAATTTGGAATTGAAAAGTACAATGTAGTTTGTATGATGTACCGAGCCCGGTGCATGTCAACAAATGCATGAATGCACGCATGCATAGCATAAGGTATGCTAAAATAAATATGCCCTAATCTACCATCATAAGCAGGTAAATAAAAGGGAAGAAAGAAGTGGAGGTTGGAAGACATGCAAACACACACCCACACTTATTACAAGTTTGCCCTCGCTCGGAGGGACCGAATAAATATTACAAATTAATTAACTACGCAAGCTAATTAATATTACAAATTAACTAATTTAATTAACAAATTAAATAAATTAATTGAAACAGGAAAACGCCTCTGGAAGCGTGCCGCCATGCGCAAGCTGCCTCTGTTTTCCTTCTTTCACTCCTCTGGAGACTGTCAAAACCTCAGGGTTGCATCCCTAGGCACTGGGGGGTACCACCGGCTGGGTGAAATTGCCACCGGCACTGAGATGTTGCCACCGGCACAAAATTGAAGCTGTCGGCAGAGAAAAGATTGCCGGCCGGCACCTTACACTGCCGGTCGGCAGAGTATTCCTGCAGAACCTGCAACCCACAGCAACAGAGGACAAGGCAAAGCATGGCAGCACATTTCAAGGCATATATGCACCAACCATGTCTCTTATCATTGTAATGACTCAAAGGGACATGTGCTTCGATTCTCGGACCACCAATCACGCATTTCCATGCATGATGGCCCAAAGAACCAAGTATGCAACTTTGATTTCAAATGTATGCAAACCAATCAAACAAAACTCCCAATCCCTATCACCCAAGTCAAGGGACAAGGAATGCATGCAAGATGCAATGCAACCTAGGCATACAAGCTAAGGATGCAACATGCCGATACAAGCAAACGTGCAAGATGAGCATGCAAATAAGCAAAGGATGGTCTTAAACATGAATTAGGCAGCTCTAGTTAGGCCCAAAACAGTGGCCATAATATGAAAATGAAGTGCCTCGAAACGCGTGCACACGGGCACGCAAACCGAGGCAATGGCATACGCAATACAATGGCTAAAACGGCATATAGAATGCAACATGGACTTATACTAACATGAGAGAGCCTCAGCCACACTCACATAAGAGGCCGATGGATGAAAATGAAGTACCTCGAAATGCGTGCACACGGGCACGCAAACCGAGGCAATGGCATATGCAATGCAATGGCATGGAAAATGACATGCAAATATGCTAATGGGATTTCAGCAGCAAAATGAGGGGGCAAAACAGCCCCGGAATGAGGCGAAAACACACCCGATGCATGGAATAGTCCCGAAACATGGACTTTGGCACCCGAAATGGCCTATAGCTATATCAAACATGCACAACATGGATATGCAATGAATAGACAGTAGCAAGGCAGCCCCAAAATTAGCATTTTACTAGTACAAATCATGGTCAGAAAGCAAACAAAGATAGGGCAACAATGGCATACAAAAACGGCCCTAAACATGAGATTATGAAGCAACTCACAGCTGCTGTCCCCAAACATGTTAGGGCCCTTCAACAACATTGAAGAGGGGCCCAAAATATGCACATTTACAGTTCATGGCAAGGCTCGAAAACAGGTACAAGCATGGCAAACAATTTATGCAAGATTAAGGCCACAAAAGGGCTATAACATGAGGTATACAAAACATTCACCAAACAAGAAAATACCCTTAATAAAACATGTTCAGGAGGTCAAAATAAAGCCACTTTTAGTTCGGACCAAGGTCCAAAAACAGCAACATCAGGGGCTGCCAAGACATACAAAAATGGGACCAAAAGGAGGATATAAAGGGGAGTACAACATGGAAGTCCCAAACAGTGTTGAGCCCTCCTTCAATGTTGAAGAAGGGCTCAAAATAAGCCTATCTTCAGTTTACATCAGGCTCAAAACCAGATTACACATAAGCCAAAAATAACATGCAAGATTATGGCCTAAAGGAGAGATAAAGAAGGAAGTGCTAGCTACTGTCCTCAAACAGCAAGAGGTCCTCAATCAAACATGAAGAGGACCTCAAAATATGATGATTTGAAGTTTAGGTCGGAGCCCAAAAGTGCAAGAAACTATGGCTTAAATATGGAGCAAGAAAAGGCTAGAAAAGGGAAGATGAGGACTCACCCTTGAAGACCAACAAACCAACACCTCTTGGACCAAGTTTGGGAACTTTTAACCTCTGGAGGACAGCCTCAAGCTGCTGGAATAGGCGTTGGATGCCTTGTGCTATGAGTTGATGAAGAAATGGCCCAAGAACAAAGGTGTTTGATGCTTGGATGAGAGAGATATGGAGAGAGATTGAGGGTTGTATGTATGTATATCAGATATATGTGGTATATCTCTGGTTTTTTTGCTTCAAATCTCTAACCTAAACAAAGGAGGAGGAGAGGTGCTTATATAAGCAATGTTAAGCTTCTAAGACAAGCTTCAAAGGGTCAAAGGGGTTCAAGGCTTATTGGAGAAGCTTGGACAGCTGGTAGGCTTCTTGAGGAAGCCAAGAAAAGGGGTCAAGGCTTCCTCAAGAAGCCTTGAGCAAAGGGTGCAAGAAAAGGGGCCAAAGGTGTGCAAAGGGTGCAAAACAAGCACACATGCACGTGGGGGATCAATTCTGTGCATTCCAGCTGGCACAGCTGGAATCCACTCAATCTGCAGAATGCTCCGGAAGGTCGTCGGCTAGCAAAAACTGCCGGTCAGCAAAATAAAGTGCCGGTCGGCACAATAAATGGCCGGTCGGCACAATAAATTGTCGGTCGGCACAAACATAGTGCCGATGGGTGGCCGGTGAGGTCAAAAAAGTGCCGGTGGATGTCCAGATTGAAGCCCCGGAAGTTAGCTTTCCAATGGCGCAAACCTTGCATTAAAATTCCTTCTGTACAAAAAGTTATGCCCTTTTCCGTGAAGCCGCGCAGATTCGATCCAACCGGGATGATGCCCGACTTCAACTGATCATATCTCCCCCACCCGGACTTGGCTCTAGGAGATTCTTGAGTGAAAAATGAAGCCCCGGAAGTAAGCTTTCCGACGGTGGTGGCCCCATAGCTAAACTCCAAGTGTACAGATAGATATGCCCGATTCAGCGAGGGCTGCTCGACTCGCTTCTACCCGGATTCATGCCGAACTTCTCCCAAATTAGTTTTCTCCTCCCCTTTCCTCTTTTCTTCAACTCCAAACCCCTAAACAAAGTGTTTTGAAGGATTTGCCTCTCTCCTTGCCGAAGAAATTGAATCTTTGCCCTGCACATCTCTCAACACCGAGCAAACCATCAGTAGTGCCCAAGTCTTAAGGGCGGTCAAAAATGGGGTGTCTACAGTTGCCCCTCTTTGACAGAACTCGAAAGTCATAACAATGACGGGAGTGAATGTCAAAGCCCAGAGACGACCCATTTTTGACAAGGCCGAAGACTTGGACAAACAAACAAAATACAGATAAATAAATGGTTGTGCCCACAGGCTGCCTACGTATCCCTTTGCAGGGAATCAAACCAGCGTAGTTCAGGGGCAGGATGCAAATGATATGCAGGAAGACTTTGATAATTGGACTTATACGCCACGCGAAGCCGGTTTGAACATTGGACTTATATGCTACGCAAAGCCGGTTTGTAATTGGACTTATACGCTTTCGCGAAGCCGGTTTGATAAAACAATGCAAGTGGAATGTGCGTGACAACGCAAGTGAAGAGGTGTGCATGACAATGCGACCTAAGATGAATTCCAAACACACTGAAATTGTGTGGGGAAATGGGACAGGGAGAAACATAGGGACATATCCCGGTGTTTCAGAATGGTGTGAGCATTGGAACGTATTCCAAACGCTTTTAACTGAAGAGGGAGAAACATAGGGACGTATCCCAAGGATTAGGGACGTATCCCAAAGGTTAGGGACGTATCCCAAAGATTAGGGACGTATCCCAAAGGTTAGGGACGTATCCCAAGGATTAGGGACGTATCCCAAAGGTTAGGGACGTATCCCAAAGATTAGACAAAGGAGAAGAAACATAGGGACGTATCCTGGTGTTTCAGAAAAGGAGAAAGAAACGTAGGGACGTATCCCGGTGTTTCGGAAAAGGAAGAGAAACATAAGGACGTATCCCAGTGTCTCGGAAAAGGGAGAGAAACATAAGGACGTATCCCAGTGTCTCGGAAAAAGGGAGAGAAACATAAGGACGTATCCCAGTGTCTCGGAAAATGAGGAGTGAAACGTATGGACGTATCCCGGTGTTTCGAAAAAAGAGAGAAACGTAGGGACGTATCCCGGTGTCTCGGAAAAAGAGAGAAACGTAGGGACGTATCCCGGTGTTTCGGAAAGAGAGAGAAACGTAGGGACGTATCCCGGTGTTTCGGAAAGAGAGAGAAACGTAGGGACGTATCCCGGTGTTTCGGAAAGAGAGAGAAACGTAGGGACGTATCCCGGTGTTTCGGAAAGAAGGAGAAACATAGGGACGTATCCCGGTGTTTCGAAAAAGGAGAGAAACGTAGGGACGTATCCCGGTGTTTCGGAAAGAAGGAGAAACATAGGGACGTATCCCGGTGTTTCGGAAAGAAGGAGAAACATAGGGACGTATCCCGGAGTTTCGGAAAAAGAGAAAGAAACATAGGGACGTATCCCGGAGTTTCGGAAAAAGAGAAAGAAACATAGGGACGTATCCCGGAGTTTCGGAAAAAGAGAAAGAAACATAGGGACGTATCCCGGAGTTTCCGAATGAGAAGGGAAAGCATAAGGACGTATCCCAGTGTTTCTGAATAAGAGAGCGTGCATAACAATGCAAGTGGAAAGTGCGTGACAACGCAAGTGAAAAGGTGCATGACAATGCAAATGTAATGAGCATGACAATGCTGGATAGATGTGCAAAATCAATGCAATGAATGAGCATAACAATGCTAGTGAAGTGGGTGCATAACAATGCAATTGGAACGTGCATCACAATGCAAGATTGATCTTGCGCCTGAGGTAGAGGTACACTCATATTTCGGAGCATTGACAAGGCCCTGAAGAGGTACGTCCGGTGTACAATCACGGAATTTTCTGAAGTTGACACAAACTCAGATACTTCGATTTTCGCTCTTTTGCTTTTGCTTTGCAGTCTGGAACTATCATAGCTTCAGATAGGTCCTGGTTTCACCGTTCACACTTATCGGGGGTGGACCCTGCAGTTTTCGAAAGAACAAATTCCCTTTTTTGCACAAATGTGGAGAATGGCACAGCACTCTGAGCACACAACAAATCATTTTTTGAAATTGAGAAAATGAGTTCTCGACCAGGTATTGAGCCTACGACTGAACACAGCGAGAAAGACTCAACAACGGAAAACAAAAGGTAAACAACCTAAACACGTCGAGACACGCTCGGAACGACTCAAAGCAAGAATCGAGACAAACAAAACAAAAGACACGACACATAGACGTGCACAGGGAGCCTGTTTCACCGGGTATTATTCCCACCCTTTCTTATTTGTGATTCTCACATCACTCGGCTCTCAAGCTCGGTTTTTCTCTCAAAACCCTTTTCTCGCTTTTTCTCTCAGCGCACATCTCTCTATTCTTTAATCTCTCGTTTTTTCATCCCTCCCCTGGGTGGTTGATGGATAAGCTGGAAATTGTGGGCTCTTGCCCCTGGTATTTTACCAGACTCTTGTTCACAACAGTGAATTTCTCCCACAGAGGGGTTGCAATGCGACCAGACGCGCAGCAGATCTGCAATTGACATCGGTTGACGATGCTCCGCTGGGGAGTTTGGACGTGATCAGATCTGTCCAGATGAGGGAGTGGAATATCTTGATCCTTTCCAGTTTGTGCTTCGCACTTGACTTGATTCCTCGTTGCTTGGAGGATGAGAGAGCTTTTAGCCCTTTGTTGTTGACTTCAGTTGTGCCCTTTTCTGGCAGGTAGAGTGCCCTTCTTGGCAAGTATGTTCTGACAACGGGGGAAAGACAGGAAGCCTGACTCAACTATGCCCCTAGTTCATTATTTTGACCATTTTTTTGTTTTGGTTTTCTACTAAAACAATTTTCACCAATATGAGAGTTAGATTGACACACTTGTTCGATTTTTGATTTGAAATCATGCAAGTCAGGCTATGAGCACTGAAAATTTTCCTATTTTGGGTCCAAGAAATGGTCCAGTTTTTTGGGAAAATGGAATAATTTTCGAGAGAATAGTCAACCTCAGTAAAAATTCTCAAAAACTATTTTTACAAACGGCCAATGCTTAACAAGCACGGAACCCGCTCTTGAGACGCACAACCTCAGATCTGGAGGAAAATTGCCCCCTTGGTTTGAAGGGGGTGGGAGGCAACGGAAAGTTGCCCCTAGTTTGAAAGGCGGCTCACAGCGGCTCGTGGCAACGGAAAGTTGCCCCTTGTTTGGATGGTGCCGCAGCAGTCCGCAGACAGTCTTCATTGGCGGTGGTCGAACTCTCAGACACAGAGATGACGAAGACGGTCACAACACATATATGGACACAGTCGCCTTGGGAGCGTTGGCCACTGGACTTTGGGATGAAATCGAAACCATTGCATGGACTGAGACGCTTATGAAAGCGTTGGGGGCTGGACTTCATGATGAAGTTGCCTACGTATCCCAAACATGGGAATCAAGCCTTACGTAGTTCCGGTTAAGGTCCACTCGGGTATTTAACCTCTCCTTTTTAGGCTCTAACTTTTGCCAAGGCGCCCGATGCGGGTTTTCGACCTTGCGAGCTTTGTTTTTCTTTTCTTTTCAATTCTTTTCATTTCTTTTCTTTTCATTTCTTTTCATTTCATTTCCTTTTTTTTTTCTTTTTTTGTTCTTTTCTTTGCATTTTTTTTTCTTTTTTGTATTTTTCTCTTGCTCTAACTTTTGCCTGGGTCGCCTTTCCGGGTTTTCGGCCCAGCGAGCCTCTCAAAGGGTAAAAGTGTAACAAATCCATGCCAAATGGTTTTAGGGTTTTGAAGCCATCCGTATCCAGGAGGGTGGCTGTTGTATTGATTTACTGAAGGATCCATCTTCGGCTCTTCGAGTACGTCTGACATCTTTGCCCCTAGTTTGAAGGGTACTTCTGTTCTAGCTTTACAAGCTTATTCTGATCTTCTGATCTTTTTGATCTGACTTTCCTGGCCTCTTGTTCGAGGGCTGCTTCAAATCTGGCCACACAGGCCTCACATCGTAGTTGACCTTTGAACCTTCTGAATTCAAGTTCAAGGTTTGAAAGCGAAGGGGTTGAGTCTCGAGGCTGAGAGCGATCCTAGGCTGCACAATCTCAAGAGCGATTCCACACAGGTCTTCGCAAGACCGCGCAAAACATTTTGTTTTTGAAAGTTTTTAAGAAAGCGACAAATCGCTCGCGCTGAAGGTAGTGTGAAACCAGTCTGGATCAAGCCAGGGTCCTTCTCAGTACTCACGCTAACAAGCATGATTTCATTCATTAAGGGCTTAGCATGCCTCTCTTTCTCTCAAATGATCAAAGTTTTGCAAATCCCAAGGAATTCCTTCCTCTTCGTTTTTATCATAATGTTTCGAAAAAAAGTTTTGGAAAACTTAGGTCATTACAATGACTTCAAAGGCACAGAAAAGGCAGGCGAAGAGCACTGTCATCTCATTCAAACTTCTGGCACAACTGGCACACGGCAGAAGCAAACACAAGAGTGCGAAAATCACTGCTGTTCATTCAAATCTGTTGGTGTAACTGGCTCCATGGCAGAAACAGACTCAAAAGAAGGCAAAAAGACAAACGCAAAACAAGATAGTGATGTCCGAGGTAACACCCCCGGAATCACCCGACTCTTAACAAAACAGGACTGACTCGATACAACAAGACAGACCTGACTGACTCAGCATGAAAGGACTGACCCAATACAAAACGACAAGACTGACCCAATACCCAAGTCAGAAAGTACAAAACTAACATTCACAAATGCTCAAAACAGTGCATGCCATACACCATATCTGGAGTAAACTGAGTGCCGCCCGCAGGTGGTCCAACCTCTGATCACATCACATTATCCCCCCACAAGTTCACTGATCAAGTGTCGATAGACTTCGCAGGGCCTGGTGCGGGGATGACCCCGTTGTCAATCAAATTTTGTATCTCGTGGTGGAGACGGACGCAACTGTCGGTGTCATGACCGGTTTGTTGATGGAAAGCACAGTACTTAGTCGGGTCATGTTTTGGAGGGAGAGGATCGGGTAAAGGCCGTTGCTCTAACGGTTTCAGATGTCCTTTCCTGAGTAGGACCCCCAGGGCTTTAGACAAAGACATATAGAGTGGGGTGAAAACCCTCTTGCCTCGGGGCAGATAGTCTGAAGTTCGGGGGTTTGAAGTGGATGCACCAACAAAGGGGGTGGCTGCTCTTGGTGTGGTAGTGGTGACCATGCCCACTTCAGATGATCTTGCAGCTGCGTCACCGCTGGTGGTCACATTCGAACTACGGGAAAATGCCCTCCTGGGCTGCTCCTTATCCTGGTCAAACAGACCTTGCCTCATTGCATCTTCGATTTGTACCCCCATATCGTGTAAATCTGAGAAAGTGGGAAAGGGGATTACAATCATTCTCTGCATTAGCTTAGGCTGGAGATTGCGCACAATCATCCGTATTTGATCCTTATCTGTTGGCCTAATGGTCATCATTGAGGCCTTGGCCCTCCAGCGGGCCACGAATTCTGAGAAGCTCTCCTTAGGCTCCTGCCTCGTCGTCTCAAGATCACGGGTCGTAATCTCGATTTGGGTATTGTATGAATATTGTGCGACGAAGGCCTCAGCCATCTCATCCCAACTTCTCTTGACGTCATCCTCCAATTTGGCATACCATGCGGCCGCTACACCCGACAGGGTCCGGCCAAACAAAGACAGCTTCTGCAATCTAGTGAGGCCCATTGGTCTTAGGATGTCTGAAAATAGTCGCAGGTGTACCATGGGATCCTCAGATCCGTCAAAACGATCGATTTGTGGCATCTTAAACCGATCTGGCAGCGTCACAGCTGCGTCGATGTATCCGTCTCCAATGTCCGGAATGGACTTCGCACCTTGAGATTTCTTGAACAGCTTTTCAAGCTTGTGCATTTTTAATGCCACGGGCTCCACCTCGGGCTCGAAGGGAGAATCTGATTGGTTGATAGGAGTGGGTGCCTTGGAGAGTTGAGGCAGAATCGGGGGTGGAGCTGGCCCGACTGGAATGTCCGTATTATCCTGGACATGGGTTGCCTCCCCGAGTGTGGGAACTCTTGGTGGGGGAGGAGCCTGGTGCGAAGTAGATACTCCAGTTTGCTGCTCCAATCTGGCAATTGTCTCTGCCTGTTGGGTTATGACCACAGCCTGTTGCTTGGCGAATTCTGCTTGACGGACAGTGTCTTGCTGCATGGCTTTCATACTATCCTGGAGTTGGCGCACCATCTCTTCCAGACTCGACATACTGTTCTAATCTAACTGAGCAACCGGTATATCTGTCTCTGTGGCAAAAGCAGATATCTCAACCCAACTGCACACAGGCGAGATGGATAATGACTGTTGATCTGAAGACTGTTGAACTGATGATCTGTGCCTGACTAGCCTGCTCTGGCCCTGATTACCCTTGAACTGAGTCTCTGACCTGACAAAGTCTATCAGCACAAGTCCGATGAACCTCGGGAGATATCGGAGCCTTCTGAAGCTATGGTTCCAGGACTACCTTGCAAAAGGGAAAACAGAGAGCATCTCAGCCTAATTTCACTGGAACAGATTTGAGCATACTAGGATAAATGTACCCAATACTGATCACTGTTTCCCAAATATCTGCCTGTAAATTGATACCCTCAGGTAAAACTGATTCCCCAAATACTGATGCTGATGCCCACAGGCCTGATGCCCAGACTTGTAAACTGGCATATGCATTCCTATAGAGATACACTCTAAAAGCACATAGCAAGTAAGAGAGAGCCAAAACACCCCTATGTTGGGGTAGGGTTTCCCTGTCCTATTTTGTCAGGAACTAGGGTTTCACTACGCACACAGCGGTTCCAAACAACTTAGCATCGGGTAAGCAACCTGTCCTAGCTTGGAATGGTCACTATGGATTTCGATATGCACTAGGTCGAATGGTCAAAAAGGGTGCCCCGGTAAACCGGGGTTTGTGTTCCCATACTGTCAGAGCCCATAGCCGGTCAGCCTTATGGACATGCCTTGACAAGACAAGCCTCCGGCAAACCGTTCAGGAATGGCAGATGGCAAACACTGTGTTCCTAGGCGCACCAATGCACATGCGATGCAAAGAAACACATAAATGAAGTCAAAACAGGATATCACGAGTTCGAGTCAAACTCTCTAAAAGTCCCCAACAGAGTCGCCAGAAACTGTAACAGCGCCCGGGGAGGGGCCTCGCGCTACAGTTCGGACTCTCGATTTGTGTCACGGTTCTTAATCTGAACCAAAGAGTCCAAATCTGGCAAATCGTTTTGAGAAACAGATTTTTGAAAAAGTAGTGCCAAACATGGACTGCTTTGCCAGATACAGAGTCGCCACCTAAATATTTTTTTATGGGAGAATTTAGGAAACCCTGACTCGGTGCCGAAGGCCACATGTCCGTCATCACCGGAGTTGTCTCGGCTCGGGAGCTTGGGTACGATCGGGGAAGGTCAGCTATGAGCACCCCCTTTCACCCGGTCCGAAGACCGGCCTCTACTAACCGTGATATCCGTTTTTGAAAACTTTATGTGTTCTTAAACCAATTGTTAGCCTAGAATTACTATGTTATGCGCGCGGCAAACAAGTATAGACCAAATCACCTAAATTGGAACAAAACATTTCATGTTTGTTTTGAAAATGGTTTGCTACTCGCAAGTAGGCTAAAATGCAGGTTGTGCCACCCTCAAGTGGGCTTTTAGAAAAGATGGTTTTGCCACTATCTAGTGGGCTTTAAAATTCACAGTTTTAATGTGTTATTCCAATTTAAGCAATTCGACCTCCACCCACAGGCATTCAAACAGTTTATCTCATATAAGCACTTAGCCGCATGGTAAGCATACTGTCATGGCAACACTCACACGCATGCTGGATGCTAAAGCAAAAATACTTACATTGTACTCCGTGCCAAAACAGTAAACTAGTTAGCAAACATGCATGTCCTAGTTCATGTTAAAAGTGGCTAATGCATCGCATGCAAAGATGCAATCTAAACAGGCTCGGCTAACCCTAAAATGGCATATGAAATGCTACAGGTAACATGTATTCAATTTGGAATTGAAAAGTACAATGTAGTTTGTATGATGTACCGAGCCCGGTGCATGTCAACAAATGCATGAATGCACGCATGCATAGCATAAGGTATGCTAAAATAAATATGCCCTAATCTACCATCATAAGCAGGTAAATAAAAGGGAAGAAAGAAGTGGAGGTTGGAAGACATGCACACACACACCCACACTTATTACAAGTTTGCCCTCGCTCGGAGGGACCGAATAAATATTACAAATTAATTAACTACGCAAGCTAATTAATATTACAAATTAACTAATTTAATTAACAAATTAAATAAATTAATTGAAACAGGAAAACGCCTCGGGAAGCGTGCCGCCATGCGCAAGCTGCCTCTGTTTTCCTTCTTTCACTCCTCTGGAGACTGTCAAAACCTCAGGGTTGCATCCCTAGGCACTGGGGGGTACCACCGGCTGGGTGAAATTGCCACCGGCACTGAGATGTTGCCACCGGCACAAAATTGAAGCTGTCGGCAGAGAAAAGATTGCCGGCCGGCACCTTACACTGCCGGTCGGCAGAGTATTCCTGCAGAACCTGCAACCCACAGCAACAGAGGACAAGGCAAAGCATGGCAGCACATTTCAAGGCATATATGCACCAACCATGTCTCTTATCATTGTAATGACTCAAAGGGACATGTGCTTCGATTCTCGGACCACCAATCACGCATTTCCATGCATGATGGCCCAAAGAACCAAGTATGCAACTTTGATTTGAAATGTATGCAAACCAATCAAACAAAACTCCCAATCCCTATCACCCAAGTCAAGGGACAAGGAATGCATGCAAGATGCAATGCAACCTAGGCATACAAGCTAAGGATGCAACATGCCGATACAAGCAAACGTGCAAGATGAGCATGCAAATAAGCAAAGGATGGTCTTAAACATGAATTAGGCAGCTCTAGTTAGGCCCAAAACAGTGGCCGTAATATGAAAATGAAGTGCCTCGAAACGCGTGCACACGGGCACGCAAACCGAGGCAATGGCATACGCAATGCAATGGCTAAAACGGCATATAGAATGCAACATGGACTTATACTAACATGAGAGAGCCTCAGCCACACTCACATAAGAGGCCGATGGATGAAAATGAAGTGCCTCGAAATGCGTGCACACGGGCACGCAAACCGAGGCAATGGCATATGCAATGCAATGGCATGGAAAATGACATGCAAATATGCTAATGGGATTTCAGCAGCAAAATGAGGGGGCAAAACAGCCCCGGAATGAGGCGAAAACACACCCGATGCATGGAATAGTCCCGAAACATGGACTTTGGCACCCGAAATGGCCTATAGCTATATCAAACATGCACAACATGGATATGCAATGAATAGACAGTAGCAAGGCAGCCCCAAAATTAGCATTTTACTAGTACAAATCATGGTCAGAAAGCAAACAAAGATAGGGCAACAATGGCATACAAAAACGGCCCTAAACATGAGATTATGAAGCAACTCACAGCTGCTGTCCCCAAACATGTTAGGGCCCTTCAACAACATTGAATAGGGGCCCAAAATATGCACATTTACAGTTCATGGCAAGGCTCGAAAACAGGTACAAGCATGGAAAACAATTTATGCAAGATTAAGGCCACAAAAGGGCTATAACATGAGGTATACAAAACATTCACCAAACAAGAAAATACCCTTAATAAAACATGTTCAGGAGGTCAAAATAAAGCCACTTTTAGTTCGGACCAAGGTCCAAAAACAGCAACATCAGGGGCTGCCAAGACATACAAAAATGGGACCAAAAGGAGGATATAAAGGGGAGTACAACATGGAAGTCCCAAACAGTGTTGAGACCTCCTTCAATGTTGAAGAAGGGCTCAAAATAAGCCTATCTTCAGTTTACATCAGGCTCAAAACCAGATTACACATAAGCCAAAAATAACATGCAAGATTATGGCCTAAAGGAGAGATAAAGAAGGAAGTGCTAGCTACTGTCCTCAAACAGCAAGAGGTCCTCAATCAAACATGAAGAGGACCTCAAAATATGATGATTTGAAGTTTAGGTCGGAGCCCAAAAGTGCAAGAAACTATGGCTTAAATATGGAGCAAGAAAAGGCTAGAAAAGGGAAGATGAGGACTCACCCTTGAAGACCAACAAACCAACACCTCTTGGACCAAGTTTGGGAACTTTTAACCTCTGGAGGACAGCCTCAAGCTGCTGGAATAGGCGTTGGATGCCTTGTGCTATGAGTTGATGAAGAAATGGCCCAAGAACAAAGGTGTTTGATGCTTGGATGAGAGAGATATGGAGAGAGATTGAGGGTTGTATGTATGTATATCAGATATATGTGGTATATCTCTGGTTTTTTTGCTTCAAATCTCTAACCTAAACAAAGGAGGAGGAGAGGTGCTTATATAAGCAATGTTAAGCTTCTAAGACAAGCTTCAAAGGGTCAAAGGGGTTCAAGGCTTATTGGAGAAGCTTGGACAGCTGGTAGGCTTCTTGAGGAAGCCAAGAAAAGGGGTCAAGGCTTCCTCAAGAAGCCTTGAGCAAAGGGTGCAAGAAAAGGGGCCAAAGGTGTGCAAAGGGTGCAAAACAAGCACACATGCACGTGGGGGATCAATTCTGTGCATTCCAGCTGGCACAGCTGGAATCCACTCAATCTGCAGAATGCTCCGGAAGGTCGTCGGCTAGCAAAAACTGCCGGTCAGCAAAATAAAGTGCCGGTCGGCACAATAAATGGCCGGTCGGCACAATAAATTGCCGGTCGGCACAAACATAGTGCCGATGGGTGGCCGGTGAGGTCAAAAAAGTGCCGGTGGATGTCCAGATTGAAGCCCCGGAAGTTAGCTTTCCAATGGCGCAAACCTTGCATTAAAATTCCTTCTGTACAAAAAGTTATGCCCTTTTCCGTGAAGCCGCGCAGATTCGATCCAACCGGGATGATGCCCGACTTCAACTGATCATATCTCCCCCACCCGGACTTGGCTCTAGGAGATTCTTGAGTGAAAAATGAAGCCCCGGAAGTAAGCTTTCCGACGGTGGTGGCCCCATAGCTAAACTCCAAGTGTACAGATAGATAAGCCCGATTCAGCGAGGGCTGCTCGACTCGCTTCTACCCGGATTCATGCCGAACTTCTCCCAAATTAGTTTTCTCCTCCCCTTTCCTCTTTTCTTCAACTCCAAACCCCTAAACAAAGTGTTTTGAAGGATTTGCCTCTCTCCTTGCCGAAGAAATTGAATCTTTTCCCTGCACATCTCTCAACACCGAGCAAACCATCAGTAGTGCCCAAGTCTTAAGGGCGGTCAAAAATGGGGTGTCTACAAGCTGTGACACAGAGTTTGATCTCTTGTATTACCCAATACTTTCCATCATTAACCTCAAAGCAATCCACAACAGTATTGTAAGTCGTTGTTTCTGCTATTCCAAGCAATATATCCCTCACAATGTATGTCCTTTGCCTTGGTTGAATTCCTGTTGAAATTTTTTCATTACGTTAGTAATGAATTTGCAGCAAGTAAAAGTACTCCTTACATTCAAACAAAAGAAAAAGAAAAAAATAAAAAGAAAAAGAGTACAGTTAGCAATTAGATATACCAAAAGATCGAAGAGCGCCAAGCATATTGATTTTGTTTTTAAGGTTCATGGCGATGGAAAAATAAGTCTTAGGGTCCAGTTTTGAACAAGTGCCATGTTTTGTCCATTGTTGCTTCCAAAATGCAAAATCAGCTTGAAACTCATTTTTGTAACCGTAAGCTTTGCTGTCTAGGAGATTTGGCCAATGGGTTGAAAGTGAACCTCGAATACCCTCCACCTACAAAAAGACATTATACCATCCAACAAACAATAAACATAAAAGTTCAAATTTGAAGCTAAAAAACAAAATCCAAAAGAAATTTGACATGTGGACTTACATCTTTTCTCTTTAGTTCATGGATTGGTGGGCAATAAGTAGCTTGCGTACCATTCTGCCAGTAAGGCCAAAAACCATGTAGTGTGAAGTCTTGAGGGATGTGATCACGACACTGTCTTGGCACACAAAAACCATTTGGCCAAGTCAATGACAATTCAAAGAAACCAAGTTCTTCCCCATACACAGGAATGAAAACAAACAAGAAGAGAAGAGCCAATTGCAACTTTACAACTCCCATGGTTTAACAAACAACTCAGACAAAAACAACAAATACAAAGCAACTGTATATATAATACTTGGTTTGGTATTAGTGTCAGTTTCATTCTCTCTCTTCCTTTCTCATGCCATTGGCGCATCCATATCCTAAACCAAAAATGTCCTCTGCTGCTATTAAATGCACCTATGAGCCATTTTTGTGTGTATTACTGAAATTTTCACTTTATGAGGAAGCTTCCTTGGCCTGTGACTGTGGCAGGGCAGGAAAAACTTAGTTCAGGATTATGAATATTTGCATTACACAATTTTCATAATGGTTT
Source organism: Camellia sinensis (assembly GCF_055761805.1). Classification (NCBI taxonomy): domain Eukaryota; kingdom Viridiplantae; phylum Streptophyta; class Magnoliopsida; order Ericales; family Theaceae; genus Camellia; species Camellia sinensis. Next base: position 74,590,424 of record NC_138969.1, read on the forward strand.
TCTAAAAGCATGAGCTACCCACTTTGGGAAAATTATGAAACGAGGACCCAAGGACACGTGATAGTCTATTTCTCCTGCAAAAAAAAAAAAAAAAAAAAACACGGTACAATCTTTTTTTTGTTTTTGTTTTATGGGGTACAATCTTTTTTCATCTACTGGTCTATATATCTTTATCAATCTTAAATGTGGATCATAACACCTTGGATTCAAAAAGTATATGAGATAAGGTGAAAAGAAAATGACATGTAACAAGATGTAAGAACATCAATTTTATTGCAGAACTTTGATACAACATTTTACACTTCAAAAAATGTGACAATCATATTTTTGTAATTATAATAATATTGATAAGTTCTTTATTTTAAAGTAATACAGACGATATAACCACATTATTATATATATATATATATATATATATATATATATATATAATTTTGAAGCAATTATACAAAAAATATTCAAAATTTGAGCATTTTAACAAAATAAATTTCAAGTTTTTAATTTTGTCAATTTAAATCATAATTTTTTGATTTCTTTTCAATTTAAACATTTGTCTATTTTTGTTAAGTAAAATCGATAAAAAAGAATATTTTAATTATTAAACTCGATGTAGGTATTCATAAAATGCCTAAAATATACTTTTCATTGAGTTTAATAACTAAAATACCTATTTTTTCATCAATTTTACTTAATGAAAATAAAAAAATAGTTTAAATTGAAAACAAATAAAAATTTAAGATTTAAATTGACAAAATTAAAAATTTAAGATTTATTTTGTCACTCGGCTCAAACTCTGGAGTTTTCTTTTTTTATTTTATTTTTTATTTTTTTTAAATTTTTCCTATAATTTTTTAGTACTTCAATGAGTGATTCACGAAACAAAATATCATAAAAAATTTCATGATGTTTTAAAAAATAATTTAGTGTAGTAGGTAATAAAATAAGAAAAGAGAATTACCTTAATATAAGTATGTTTTAATTTTAAAATCTTAATTTGTAACTTGGTGTATATGATTACATAACATACAATAAACACTACAAATTAATTCAAGAATGGAGAATGTTCATAAAATTTGTCATATTTATTTTATGAAACATAATCATTGCATTTGGTTTGAATTTTCTGGACACAATTTTCTGAAAATTAAGTTTTTTGTTTTTGTTGTTGTTGTTTTTTTTTTTAAAAAAAAATTTTTAGTGAATATTTTTAAAATTTTAAACATTTTTAAAAAATTTTTTAGGTATACCTTACTTAGATGTATCTAAAAATTTAAATATTTGTAAATTTTTTTTTAAAAAAAATCAATAAATACACAAAAATACAAAAAATATATTGAATTCTCGTTTTTTTTTTTTTTTTTTTTTTTGTACCTTTTCTATTTAGTGAATTTTCTAAAGATTTTTTTTCACAAATATTATACTTTTTAATTATATTTATGTTAAGTGTATCTAAAAATTAAAAAAAATTGTTTAAAATATTAAAACAATTAAATAAAATAAAAAAAAATATGAAAAATAAATCCTAAACACTAAATCAAACAAACTGAATATCACTCATTTAGATAAGTGAAATTATTGAAGAGTAAGAGGTTGTTGAAATTGAAATGGTTCCCAAATGTCGTGTAAGAATTCACTTTGACATTTTAGTTTAGTTTGGGGAGTTAGATTGGATTTTTAACTTTTTAGTTATTTTAGATTCGGTTAAAAAATTTGTTTTGGGTTAATTTTTTTTGACTTTTGTAAGAGAAATAATAAAATAATTATGATTTAAATGTAACATTTTATTTTATTAAATTTTTAATCTATTTTATTTTTTAATAATTAATTTAGCCAAAAAATCAACCCAACTTTCATGCCAAATGACACCTCTGTTTTTCATCTTAATCGTTTCGAGAATGGGGGTCTCTTTTTTTATTCCACACTCGGATCAATTTTTTCCTCTTCTCTCTCTCTTTTTCTTTTCTTCTTTTATCTTTCTGTTTATTTTTATTTTTATATAATTTTTTAAAAGGAGAAAGTTTTTATAGGCGAAACCTATCATGGGTTCAATCAGCTTTCCCCTTGATTGAATTGATTTTAAACTTAAATTAGGCCATCGTGTGAGGGGTCGGCATGGCCTGGTGGCTCACTCGTTAAGCCGGTCCAGTTGGATTGCTGTTATTTTTAAAAGGAAAATATTACATTAGTGGATATTTTAAAAAGTAATTACAAATTAGTAATTTGTTTTTATAAATATTAATAATTAAATTTGTAAATATTTTTATGACTTTGTATTTTTTTTGGGATTTTTAGTTTAAGATTTTCATATTAAAATTTTACAAGATAAAAAAAAACAAATATTATAGTAGTAGCTAAGGTTTCTAGAAAGAATAATTCTACTTACACCACCAATCTAACTTCTTACACCCTCAAATTTTATTTATTTTTTATTTTATATATTTATAATTTATACAATTCTTTTATTACCTGATCTCCAACCTTACTCTTTCTCCTTTTCTTTACACCCAAAACCTAAAAAACCCCAACCCTAGTAATTTCTTTCTCTGTCTTATCTCACAGACAAGCCTCTTCGACTTCGCATCCGAATCCAATGACCCGGTAATTTCTTCTATCTCTCTCTCTCTCTCTCTCTCTCTATATATATATATATATATATATATATATATAAGTATTTGTATATCGTTTTGATTCTGATGATGGGGATTTTGTGATCTTTATATACAACTCTGTTTCAGTCTCTTTTGTTTGAAGCGTGTGGAAGGACTGTGAATCCAGTGAACGAAGCTGTCAGACTGTTATGGATGGAGAACTGGCATGTGTGCCAGGCAGCGGTGAGAAGGTGCTCCGAAGCAGAGCATTGCGGCTGATTTTCCACAGATAAGAGAGAATTAAAGAGAGAGAGAGAGAGAGAGAGAGAGAGAGAGAAGACTTGCAGATCGTTTTCATAACCCATTGGTAATTGTTGCTAGTTTGCAATAGGTGCAGTAAGAAAGAGAAGCTCTAGATGTATATATATGCAGTGAGAAAAAGAGAAGGAAAAATAGGAAAGGTGGTGGAGTAGTGGTGGAGTGGCAACGCTGGTAGTGGGTTGGTGAAGGTGCTGGGGAGAACTAGGGTTAGGGTTTTTTGGAGGTTTTGGGTGTAAAGAGAAGGAGAAGCAGAAATGTTAGAGATGAGGATAATAAATGAATTGTATAAATTAAAAAATATAAAATAAAAAAAAAATTTGAGGGTGTAAGGAGTTAGATTGGTGGTGTAAATAGAATCACTCTTCTAGAAAATGTGGGGAGCAATTTTCAGACAAAAATACCCTTATTCAATTTTAGTGCTAAACGATACACATTGTTTCAGTATTCAACGCCTTTCACTTTTGAAAAATTTTAAAACTTTAAAATTCTATAACTTTTGATTTAGATATACATTTTTAATAAAATTTATATTTTTAAAATGTTCTTGTTGAGAACTATCAAATAAAATTAATGATGAATATAAAATTCTAAAAAAAAATATTGACAAAATTTTACTGAGTTGACTATCTACCATCAATGAATTTTTTTTGACTTTTAGTGAGAGAAATTTCATTGAAGGATGGAGAGAGAGGAAGAAAGTGACATTGAGGGGTTATGAAGAGAGCAAAGAAAGAAAGAAAGATATGGGGCACGCAAACTCAAAATAAAACCAAACCCCTTGGCCCCAGGTAAATTTTTTTGAAATTTCATAAATTTCTCTGAGTGAAAATTCAAAAATTTTTCTAAGCAATTCTAAAAATTCTCTCACAAAATTGAAAATTGAAAATTGAAAATTTTCTCTGAGCAATTATGAAATTTCTCTAGTGCTGTGTTTGGTTGGGAGATTTGGAAAGGGAATCGGAAAGGGAAAAAGAAAAGCTAGGTTAAATGTAAACAAAATATATAAAATGTATCTACATTTCACCTAGTATCACACCTTTTCCCTTTCCCTTTCCAAATCTCTTCCCAAATCCCCTAACTAAACACAACATAAGCGAACAGACTACGTCAATTCCTCTTTGTTCAAAGCCTCGTTGAAGAGCATATCTTTGATAGTGTAGTAGAAATTCAAAGATGCCAATCGGGGAAGATCTTCAGTAAATGAAGGATCATTAGATTGAGATTTTCCTCTGATGAGATTGAACAGATTGATGTAATATTTTGATCCATTTGAAGAAAGATGTATTAGAGATTTGCGGTGTTTGGGATCACTGAATTGAGAATGTTTTCAAACATAGATCCATTGGCTTCATGATTCTCGAAAGATCAATTGGTCCAAGTGATGTAGAAAAGGTAAGTGACATCATTAAGGATTAAGAGCTTGGTTTGGGTGTCATCGGAGTTGGAGATATTGCACTAGATGTATTTAATGGGGGTGGTCGGTGTTCCATGGCGGACGAGGGCAGTGAGAGATGCCGTAGACTTTCCAAGGGCCACTGGGGGTGTTTGAGAGAGGAAGAATCTCGGCGAAGCTGCTACCAATGATGCTTGTGACACCGGTCATTAGGGTTATGCACTGGTACTTCAGAGGTGCGTCGTTGTCTTCAAATTTCTTTAAGGGAGAGAAAAAAAAAAGAGAAAGTATATCTGAAAGAGAAGAAGGGAAAAACCAAATACGTGTCATTAAAAGGTAAAGTTGGTATTTTTTTGAGAAGAGAGTTGGCCTAAAATAGAAGTAATTCTATTTTCACACACTAATTCTTCTCAGTTCACACGTTTAATGAAAAAATTCATTAATACAATTTTATCTTAGAATAAAAATACCATAATGCCCTCTTCTTCTTCTTCTATCCAAACCCTAATTCTGAAACACTACAATCATCCTTTATCGCCAGTGCCACCACTCTCATCTGCCATCCTCTCCCATAACTTCTTTCCCTCTTCGCATGCGATTATTTTCCGTCATGAACCATTCACTCACAAATCTACCACCACAAATCACTTAAGGTTGACTGGCAGCAACAACAATAAAGGAGAAGTAGAAGAATGGAAAAAAAAATTAAGCTCTGTTAGTTCAATTTTAGAATATGTTTTAAAAATAAATAAATAAAACTTCTTATTTTAATATGATTTTATCTTTTTAGGGGCAAAAAAATTTTTTTTTTGGTATTTATTTTTATCACATTAATTTATTTTTTTCATAGAAAAATTTCAAAAAAAAAAAAAAAAAAAAGAATAAAAAATCGAAACCAAACATAGCCTTAAGGTTTTAAAAATGAAAATGAAGGTAATATTGGAATATAGAGATGTGTACTGAGAATTTATATTTTTATAATATTTTTATTGAGAATGTGTTCATTAAGTGTGTGTACTGAGAATAATTAACGTGTGGAAATAAAATTACCCCTAAAATAGCTCACTAAAAGACAAAATATGTTAAAATAGTGAATAAAAAAAATGTCATATCCAATTCATAATCATTTCACTTTTTCTCTCACAACTATCAAATCAACTATTAAAAAAAATCAACTATTTTCCCAAACATTATTATTTAGGCTAAAATAATTAAAAAATCAAATAGCGAACAAAAATAGCATACTTCCCAAACAAGACTCCAATATAATTAAAACGGTGAGGTACCTTAACTCCAAACCAAAAAAAAAAAAAAAAAAAAAAAATCCCTAGACCTTTACTACTTTTACTACTAAGGCTATGTTTGGCATGAAGGTTTAGGTTTGGGTTGGGTTGGGTTGGGGCTATTTTAGTTACAACAAGACAAAATTGACTTTTTAGCCTAATGAGACAAAATGTCACATCCAAACCATAATCATTTTATTTTTTCTCTCACAAAAGTCATAAAAATAAAAAAGCCTATTCCAAACGAGGCTTTTTAGCCTCAAATTAAAAAAATAAAAAAGTTAAAAAGTTAACAACCCACATTCCAAATGAAGGTTATTTAAAATATTTGAGGGTCATCTCCCAAATTTTGATTCTGCTTCCACTAAGGTGTTATTCCCCTTTTTTTAAAATTTAAAATAAATATAATTGGATTGATTTTAAACTCATTTAATCTTTAAATTGTGCAGAATGATAAGTTTGAGATCAGTTGGAAGCATTTATTTTAAAACATTATTAATTTAAATTTTGATAAAGAATATATATATATATATATGTTTTATAGCAACTAAAATTTAAACATTTTAAAGGAAAATTGTTTGGAGTGTGTAACATATATACCTTTGGTTTAATATGTTTGTGGTCTTTGATTTGATTTATTATAGTGTTACCTTATGTGGTGTTTGGTTATAAATTTTTTTTTTTTTTTTTTCATAATTCAACTATATTTTGATTGAAGCAAGCAAACCTAAATTGATATAAAAAGAAAATTTTAGTGAAACCGAAATTATCAAAACTGAAACATGCTTGATGTTGAAAACAAAAGAAATTATTCAAAAAGAAAGTTCTCAAATGAGTAGTTTGTTCTCTTATTATTCTCATTTCTTTTGCCTTTGGCTAATTTAAAATTCAAATACATCCTAAGTATCATCATCGGAGCTACAATAAGTGACATGAGAATCTATTCGATTATCCTAGTATGAGTCACGGAAAACATCGAACTTAAGATGAAGTGTAATATATGAATGATCAAATTCTTCGCCTCTCTTCTGAACAGAAACCAGGCTCTCACGGTAAACAATAGCCTGAGAAGCCATAGTTCGAAGATCCTTCATCTCAAGGGTAATAGGGTCTACCAAGTACAAATGCCCAAGCTTCATCTAAGGAGTTTGCTAGGGTTTTGAATTGTTTAACTAAGAAATTACCCTTTTCTTTCCTTGGTCTCCCTTTAGGGGCTAATCCTAGGAAACAGAGTTCTTGGGACCCAGTTGTGCAGAAAGTGAAGAAAAAGCTGGCCTCTTGGAAGAGGAAGCTTCTTTCCTATGCTGGGAGATTGACCTTGATCAAGTCACTCCTTGCTAATTTGCCAATCTATTTTCTTTCACTCTTTAGAATGCCTAAGGGTGTTGTTAAAGCCTTAGTCAAGTTGCAGTCATCTTTTTTGTGGGGAGGGAATGTTAATAAAAGGAAAGTGCACTTGGTCAAATGAAAGGAGATCACAAGAAGTAAAAGTCAAGGAGGTTTGGGTGTGAGAGACTTAGGAGAGGTGAATGAATGCTTGCTATTGAAGTGGTGGTGGAGGTATGGTAATAAAGATTCAGCTTTGTGGAAAACTGTGGCTTGTTCAAGGTATGGTAGGAATGGAGGAGGTTGGCTTCCAGATCTGAACTTTTCAGGTGGGATGTCCATAGTCTGGTTGGACATTGTGAAATTGCTCTCAGAAAATCAGCAATTGGGGGATTTCTATGGTGAGCATTTTAGAATTAAGGTTGGAAATGGAAGGAGAATCTTGTTTTGGCAGGATAAATGGCTTAACAATAGTGACCTAAAGATTCAATTCCCTAGGCTTTATAGTTTATCCACTGAGAAAGAGGAGTCCCTTCAGCAAATCAGTGCTAAGAAGAGTAATATGGGGTTGTGGCATCTTAAATTTAGAAGGCAGTTATTTGTATGGGAAGCTGAGGAGCTGCAGAGATTGATGGAGTTGTTGGATACATCTACAGTGATGAGGTTTGATTCTGTTGACTCTTGCTATTGGTTAGCAAATAGTTCAGGCCTTTTTTCTGTCTCTTCTGTGAGAAGATGGCGGGATGCTCAAATAGGGACTAGTCAGGTTGTGCCTAACGGGGTATGGGTTGGTTTAGCTCTGCCAAAAATGCAGTTCTTTTGTTGGTTGGCTTGGAGAGGCAGAATAAAGACTGCAACCTTCCTTCAAAGGATTAGGGTGCTACCTGTTTTAGCAAATAATATGTGTGTGTTTTGCCATGCTGAGGTGGAATCCTTGAATCATGTGCTTATGTTTTGTCCATTGGTGTGGAAATGTTGGTCTCAAATGATAAGATGGAGTGGTCAGGCTTAGGCAATCCCTGGATCAGTTTAGGACTTGTTACAGTGGTGGCCTACTGGTAAGAGTAAGCATTGGGTCTCTAGATTATGGGAGATAGTTCCAGCTGTTATGTTATGGTCAGTTTGGAGTTTGCAAAGTAAATGTACGTTCAAAGGGGTACAACCCATTTTTGATGATTTTTGTGATAAAGTGAAGGTATAGATTGCTCTGTGGGTAAAATGGAGTTTGGAGGTTGAGTATTCAGTTGATGATATTGTTTGCAATTGCAATCAGATCAGGTTGTCTGTTCAGACCCTTTGCAATTTTGCTTAAGGTCTTCTGCTATAGGGTGCCTGATTCAGCTGCTTCAATGTGTGAATGGTCTGGTCTGGTCTAGTTTGATTCTGCTTCAGGTCCTCTGTTTTGCTGATTGTTGTTACTGTTGTGATGTGAATGGAGTCTAGTTGTTATTTTGTTTAGAAATTGAAGATATCCATTTGTATAGGTTGCTCTTCTGCTGGTCTGCATCTGATATGGTCTGCTGATCTGTGTGTTGGTCTGGTTGTTATTGTGTTAAGAGTCTATGTTGGATGCTTCAATGGGATGAAGGTCAATGTGTTAGGTGGTTATTTAGGCTGTGTATTGATCTGCAGTGCTGCTCCAATTTGAAGTGATTTCTGATGTTTGCTCCAATTTCTACTGCTAGTTTAGCCTGGTATACTCAGTTTTGGTGCTGAGGTATGGGGGTGAAATCTGATCTGATGGTGCTGGTGGCTTAGTTTCGTGTGCAAGGTGCAGGAAATGTGCTGCTGAGGGCAGAAGTGTAGTGATTTGGATGCAGGGGAGCTGTGCCAAGTGCTGTGTAGTCTGGGGTCTTGGTGACTTATTTCAGTGAGGACTGCAACTGGTTTTTTGGGTGTTTTGCTACTAGATAGCTCCTTTTTGGTCTATATCTGAGTTGGTCTGCTGCTAGTGGCTGCTGTTGCCTATCTGTCATTTAGGTGTTGCTTATGCTTTGTTTTGTGTTGTTGGTTTCTCACCAACTTGGAGGTTGGAGCTTTTTCTAGCTCCGAGCTCCTCTTTATTGATGTTTTGCTTTCATATGTAATTTATATGTGGTTCATCAATAAAGATTTCTTTTGCCGATCAAAAAAAAAAAAAAAAAAAAAGCCCGTCCTCAACTTGGATGAGGAACTCACTTTTCTTCCAAAAGCCAAGCGGAATTGCTTCAAATGGTCCAGCTATTAATTCTCTTGTCCGACGTTCTTCTTTCAATACCCAAATGTTGAAAATGTTTGGTACCACGTAATGTGTTGGATAACATTGTATCCAAGCAAGAGAGCCATTGTAGACTCCAAAATAATGTCCAACAAGATTAGTTCTTGGGTGAGGGCAACCTAGCTCTGGTATCCCTTTGAACGACATTGGTTCATCCTACTCTAATATGTTTTGAAACACCTCGTAGCCCATATAAAATGAGAGTTTCGTAGCATCATCATTTTTGTCAGATGCACTACAGTAGTAAACTCCATCCATGTAAGTGTAGAACTTACAAATGGAAGAAACACTACATTCTAGAAAGAACACAAGTTTATAGAACATTGTTGGACTAAATTCAATGAATTTGTTACTCTCTCTATCTCTTATTATTATGAAATTGAATTTGTGGCCAAATAGGCCTTCCCAATGTAAATATTCATACATCAATAAAACTGGGTTCTCCAAATTTCTTTTTTGCATGATCTGGTTTTATATTCCAATTACATGATTGATGATTATATGATTGAAATGACCTTACTCCTTTTTTCGTTCACATAATTTATGAATAATAGTTTCAAAGTAACCAATCTTGCTTTGAAGCCCGGTTTAAGTGCTCTGCATCATGGAATTTCTCAAAGGAGTGACAATATTTGTCTTGGGTATTCTCATTCCAATTGCATGGTTAACATAATCTATGTAAATAACAACTTCGAATTAACCAATTTTACTTCGAAGTCAAGTCTAAGTTCTTCGAAGTATGGACTTTTCCTTAGGAATAACAATGCTTATTCCTAAAGAGTCCTTTTAAACAGAAAATCCAAGGATGTATTTTCATGTATAGGTAAGTCTTCTGGTCTTGGACATTTTCACTTTGCTTGACCAAGTACCGGTTTCGCAATATTCACTTACTTTAAAGTCCAAAAACATCAGGCAAGAATCATGTTCTAGTTGTAGAATACTACAAAGACTCCTTCGAAGAACTTTATCTCTTACAGAAAACCTAAGAGTATGTCTTCAAACCCTCCGAAGCAAATCAATCCCAATTATTCTTGAATTTAAGGCATAAACTCTATTTCGAAGCCAACTACCTGCTCTTAAAGTCCAGTTGAATGTTTGACCACTGGCTTCGAAGCCAACTCCTTGTTTTAAAACCTTGGGAAGAAACTGGCTTCGAAGCCAAATACATGTTTTCGAAGCCCAGTTGAGTATTTGAAATATGTTTTCCTCCAAAAATTTGCTCTTGAAAGAGACTCTCCATGTTGTGTTTTCAGGACCCTTTCGTGTTTAAAACAGATGTTTTAATTCCACATGGGTCCAAAACAACTAAGTGATTATTTTGGACCTACTTGATTCGTTCAGGCTGACCGGGTAACTTTTGGACAGAAAGGTTTAAAACCCCTTCTTCTCACGTGTTTAACATGCTCACTTGCCTAAAACCCCTTTCCACTTCTATTGCTCTTGACTGCAATTTCTTAGTCTTTCCATACTCAAATCCCTTTGCCTTCTTTTCATCCTTTCACCAATGGCTTCTTCCTCAAAAGTATCAGTTATTAAGAGTGTAAGTCCATCTATAGCTTTGAGGAGAGTTATTAACAAATAATGTGGAAAACATAGAGCTGGTGAACGAAGCACTGTTGATGGACGTATTTTCATTCCTCGTCACTGTGGAGAAATGGTTTGGAAATACTCTTCAGATCCTGGGAGACACTAGTGATCCTCAGCTAGTCACCTGAAAAGATACAAAAACTCTGGTCGGGGGTGCCGGAATTAGCACGCCGACGGACAAGTCAGTTCAGACATTTAGGATAACTTGTTTACTAAGTTAAGTGAAATCATTCTTGCATACCTTTCTCAATCCATTGTTTCTGTATTTATACTTGTTTCTTTTGATCCTCGGGGCCAGGGCCTACTTTTTAATCATTGTCCTTTCTTTTATTCGGCACATATATTATATTCGGCTTCCCATTCTTGTAGGATACAACTGATTAATATTAGTCTTCTAAGGTATGCACCTTCTGATTTTGCCATTATTCGGCTCCCACCATTGCCCCCCGAACTCCCCATTGACGGTAGTTAATCGGCGTGTTTGGTCTTGAATTGGAAAAGTCAAAAATAGGTCAGGCGGCTTCTTGTACCCCAATACAGATGTCAAAATGCGCACACCTTTTCGGTCATCATTACACTTTCCCGCCTCATTCGTGCGTCTCGCATTTATTGCAATTTGAAATTTCAGTCCTTTCGAGTGCACATTTCGTCGAGTATTCGAGACTCTTGGACCGCTAGCGGGTATCCCTTCTCTGACTCGCATTTTCTGTAACTCTTTTCCGTCTACCCTCGTCCCTCTTGCTCCTCGTAAGTCTTCTTCTCTTTTCTTTGCAATCCTACTTTCTGTTTGTTATTTTAATTTTGGCGAACCCTTGATTCCCCGCAAAAATGGCTAAACACTTGAAAGACCTCCTTTCTGAGGGTCGTGTTTTCGGATTCCGGTGATACTTTTCCGTCCCCGACAATGTTCATCTGTCTCTAGTGACGGACAATACTCTTGATATGGAGAGAGAGGATCAAAATTCAATCGTCTTTCCTCCTATCCATAGTAGAGGGCGGGGTCCGTTTTCCCCTACATCCATTCCTTAGGGCCGTCATCCGCCATTGGGGTCTGATTCCTTCTCAGCCCAATGTGAACTTTTTTCGAATCGTAATGGGGATCGTAGAGTTGAACCGGCGCCTCAGGATCGATCTTGGCATTCCGGCCATTCGGCACTGCTATGCTTTAGCCAAATCTTCCGGTTGGCTTGGGCGGTACTTTCTTAGGGCCAAGGATACTGACCATCATTTGGTAACCATGCTTGCCAGTTCTGGTAAGCGTGTGGACGACGTAATGGTCAATGTCCGAGGGAACTGGGAATTTGGCGAAGGCGAGGGTCGCCTAGACCCTATTCCCAGACGGAGGGGTGAACCAGGTTGCCGTGTGTCTCATTGCGTTTATTGAACTTTTCTTTCACTCGGCCTTCTCTCCATGTTTAACCCTTTGTCTTTACAAGCAGTAAATTGAAGAAGATTCTGGTTTCTACTGACGATGCAGTCCTTGCGCAGATTGCGACTGCACTCAGATACTTCGGCCGTCCAAACATACAGAAGCAAGGGAGAGCAGCCCATATACTTCTTTGATACGAGCCTACTTATACTACTTTTTCGGTTGCTGACAACATTCCGATTCCATCCGGCGATCAACACCTTGCGGCTCTTATCTTCTCTAGCTTCAGGAGCCTTAGGCAAGTTGGTCTCGAAGCTTCTGATTCGGGCCAAGATGTGGAGTCAGTGGTAGAGGTAGTCACCGAACCAGCCAGAGAGTTTGCTGAGGAGGCCGAAGAGGTTGACGAGGCCTTAAACTCGGCGTTTGAGGTAGCCAGACTTAGTCAGCCTACCTCGCCGTCCACTTCGAGTCGGGCGGAGTTTTCTTCGGGAGATATTTTTGGAAGTTCGGGAGACCTACCCGGCGATTTTTTTGAAGGTATGGCTGGGGAAAACCTCACGCAGATGGCTCGAAAGAAAAATGCTGAGCGAATGGCCGCCCGGAAAAAGACCGAGGTTGCCCGTTCTGGACTTGCCTTGATTGAGTCTTTCGAACCTGTTATTGAAGAGCCAGCTCAGATTGTTGTGGCCGAAATGGCGAAAGAGGTTGAACAACCGGTCATTGAAGAACGGTTGATTCTGGAAGAGCGAGGCAAGAAGCATAGCGCCGAGGGATGGGTCGATTCGGAAGATAGTCCTGCTGACAAAAGGCCTCGCTTAGAAGAGTCGGACGTGGTTGTTCCTTTCATTGTTCAGCCGAAGATCAGAGACAAGTCGATTTCCTCTGACGCATCCATCATTACTGACCCAGCGGTAGCTTTCAGCCTGGCGGCTTCAGTCTTCCTACCAGCTGATAAGGCATCCTTTCATGCCGTGCTGGATTTGGTGGTCGTAGCCCTGTCTGCGCAGTCTGCCCTTTTGGTAGGTAAACTTGACTTGTTTTGATTTTGGTTGCCTATGGCATCTAACGATCCCAACTCGTTTTGCAGACGGTCGGCAGGATCGCCGACTTGGACCGTCGCCTACACGATGCCCTTGAGAGGATTGACCATTTGCAGTTAGAAGTGGGCGATCAAAAGAGTAGGGCCGAGTTTGAGATGATGAGAGCTGCAATGGAGACTGCGCAAGCCGAAGCTGAAGTAGAAAGGGCTCGGACTGCCGATCATCTTCGTTCTGATGCCGAATATAGGGTGAACGCGAGCAAAGAATTGCTTAGGCTAGCCGAGGAGGCGCTTAACAAGGTGGAGACTGAGTTAGCAGAGTTGAAGGCGGCCAAGGAAAAGGCAGAATCTGAGGCTTCTGCCGCATTCGAAGCAGGAAAAGGCGCCACCTTCGAGGAATACGTAGATGAAGTCCCCAAGTTTGAGAATCGGGGATTCAAACATGGGTGGCTTAAGGCCCTTGATGCCGCTGGGGTTACATTGGCCTTGCCAATTCCTTATGAGCAGGTGGACGTTGAGCCACTTGAGTCTGACCCTAAGGATTGATCTGGGAGTCATTCGAATTTTATGAATGCTTTCCCTTTTGATGTATGTTTTTGTTTTAAGGACTTTTGTTGGTTCCGAGTAGTTTTAATGTATAAACTGGTTACTGTCTGTGCTCAATTATTAATGAAAATTACCTTGTCGTTTCACTACTACTTATGCGCAGTTTGTGATGTTATGTTGGTGAAGAATTTTTGCCTTTCACTATTTTAGATAAAATGATTATTCGGTTGAGCTTTCTACGATTGAATATCTTGGCAATATTGACTTATCATTCGTATGCCGAATAGTTCGTGGGTATTACGCTGGTGAATCGATTCATGGGCCGGCTGGGGCACTTAATCCGAATAGATTGATTAATCTGCCCTTGCCCCAGGCGGTGCATGATCATTCGGGCGCCGAATGAGACGAACTCAAGAGTTTTGAAGTTGATTCATGGGGCGGCTGGATCACTTAAGCCAAAATACATTCGATCATTTAAGCCGAATATATTGATAAATCTATTTGCCCTTGCCCCAGGCGGTGCATGATCACTCAGGAGTTTTGAAGTTGATTCATGGGCCGGCTGAAGCGCTTGAGCCGAATATATTTGATAAATCTATCTGCCCTTGCCCCAGGTGGGTCGATCCAGTCGATTCATGGGCCGGCTGGAACGCTTGAGCCGAATATATTTAATAAATATATCTACCCTTACCCCAGGCCGTGCATTATCGCTCAGGAGTTTTGAAGTCGATTTATGGGCCGGTTGGAGTGCTTGAGGCAAATATATTGATAAATCTATCTGCCCTTGCCCCAGGTGGTGCATGATCGCTCAGGAGTTTTGAAGTCGATTCATGGGCCGGCTGAAGCGCTTGAGCCGAATATATTTGATAAATCTATCTGTCCTTGCCCCAGGTGGGTCGATCCAGTCGGTGCTGGGTGATTGAGGTTTTCACAATTAATGAGATTGCCTCGAGGGTGCTGCCTCTGTAAAGGATAAATGATTAAAGGTACAACTTTTATGAGTACAGTAAGCAACTGACTCCAGCTTTTGAAGGTATCATGTGAATGTCGAACAGACTCTTCTTTAACAGTAGAGGGGAAGCGAGGACGCTAGCTGAGCTGGGTGGATACATGAATCGAGGTGGTGACCCTTCACGCACAGGGAGTAGGAGTTCCAGGGATCGAGAGAGGCTCAGTCTCCTCGACATCGAAGCAAGTCGCCCAGGCGGGACAAGCAGTCGCAGGGCAGATCTCCTCAACCTCGAGTCGAGAGGGGATTTGACGTGAATTCGTGCCCATTAAGCTTTGCGGTATTTGTGAGGAATAGACCCATGACAAAGGCGGACTCGATCGTTTGAGACCCAAATGTAGCGGTCGAGTTTGCTCGACAAATTTTTCCTCCTGAGGTTCAGCAATCGATGGTAGGTCGACAGGACTACGAAGTATTTCGTGAAGGCATTCACGGGGCGGTGAAGGGGCTTTACACTGCCTATGAAATCGGCATGCGGTTGCGTGCTGCCCGCCGAGAAATAGAGAAGAAGGAGGAACGTATTCGAAGTTTGGAGGCTCGCGCGGAGGCGGCTGAGCGCGAGTTAAGGAAGACCAAGGTGGCTCAGGCACAACTTGCCGGGCAAGGAAACCCAATCGTGGAAGAAAGGGTTACCAGTCAGCTCATTAGTACCGCGCTCGCCGATCGTGAGATGGCGAGTATGTTCGCAATGGAGACCGCGAAGGGGAGGGCCTATGAAAAAGGTTTTCATGAAGGCCGAAAAGTTGGAATCGAAAAGACCAAGGAGAAACTTGTTGAAGAAGTTTGCCGATGTGAAAATTGTGGATTTAGGCACGGTTGGATCAAGGCATCTCAAGCCGTGGAAGCTCTTGGAGCGTCGGGCATTGATTCGGCATCGCCACTCTACCACAGTAAACATTTTCTGTTTTCTGCTTTTGAAGTCGAGAAGAGTGAGGATAAGGGTGACGCCGTATAAATATACCTATTGGAAGGTTGAAACGCAGATCACATTCAAAACTATGTAATTTATTGTTTGTTTGATTGAATAGAAACATTCTATTATAAATATTTCGTTGCAGTTCGTATTCGGCATGTACGTGTTTCGTTTTATTGTATACATGTTTGAATGAATATATAAACGTTGATCGGTCCGAGTATCTGTTAAGTTCCCAGTGATACACTGGTTTATACGTGATAGCCGTTTATTCCTGAATAAGGCCATTGTAACTTGATGAAGCCGAAAACCAGTGAGTAGAGTGGCTGCGGCAAATTTGACTCAGCTCGCGGCCTAGGCTTTTGGCCAGTGCATGTGCTTCAAAAAGTCATTTGGATAACTAGGCCGTGGCGAATGTCAACCGACGTTTGTCTCATGGAATTTAGCGTTAATGAAATTGCCTCGGGATTGGGGCCTTGAGATCGCTGCCAGTATTGAAAATAAAAGGAGTGGGCGCTTCGCGCATATAAACAATCACTTATTATGTGAGGTGAGATAAGTGGGGATGTTAGTTAGAGAGGCTCGGAGTTCAGCCGAGCTTGGTGTTGCAATGGAGCGCGGCAGAGGACCCATCAGTATGGGAGGTAGGGCGTCCAAAAGTTGGCATGAGTCTTCAAGTCGTCGAAGCAGATCACCCCGAAAGGAAAGGCAATGACCGTTGGGTTTATCCTTCCTTGTCCTGAATCTTTGCCTTGACATTGTCAATGGTATCATGGGAAGTTTGGCAATGCACAAGTCATGGGCTTGGGCACAGTTGGCTCAAGGCATTGTAAACTGTGGAGGACTTCCGGGTGACGGGAGTTGATTCGGCGCTGCCGCTTTACCAATGCGTCTTTTCCCCTTTTTAGCTTTTGAGGTTGAAAATGGGTATTGTAATGCTCAAATGTGGGTTGCGTTTATGTCACAACTATTTGATTAAATAAAAAGTTTTATTTCAAACATTTGCGTCTTATTCTGAATTTTTTATATACTTAGTTAAACACCTTATTTCGGATGTTGGCATGTTTCGTTTTGTTCGTGCCGAAGGGTACTCCGAATACGGAGGTAAGATCTGCCCTAAGGTATCATGTACCAAAGGGGGCTCCGAATCTGGAGACTTAATCAGCCATAAGGTGTCATGCACCAAAGGGGGCTCCGAATCCAGAGACTTAATCGGCCCTAAGGTGTCATGCACCAAAGGGGGCTCCGAATCTGGAGACTTAATGTGGCCAATCGTGATATCCACGAAGGGCGCTCCGAATCCGAAGCCTTAATCAGCCCTTAGGTGTCATGCACCAAAGGGGGCTCCGAATCCGGAGACTTAATCGACCGTAAGGTGTCATGCACCAAAGGGGGCTCCGAATCCGGAGACTTAATGTGGCCAATCGTGATATCCACGAAGGGCGCTCCGAATCCGGAGTCATAATCGGCCCTAAGGTGTCATGCACCAAAGGGGGCTCCGAATCTGGAGTATTAATCGGCCCTAAGGTGTCATGCACCAAAGGGGGCTCCAAATCGGGAGACTTAATTGGCCCTAAGGTGTCATGCACCAAAGGGGGCTCCAAATCGGGAGACTTAATGTGGCCAATCGTGATATCCACGAAGGGCGCTCCGAATCCAGAGTCTTAATCGGCCCTAAGGTATAATGCACCAAAGGGGGCTCCGAATCCGGAGACTTAATCGGTTATAAGGTGTCATGCACCAAAGGGGGCTCCGAATCCGGAGACTTAATGTGGCCAATCGTGATATCCACGAAGTGCGCTCCGAATCCGAAGTCTTAATTGGTCCTAAGGTGTCATGCACCAAAGGGGGCTCCGAATCCGGAGTCTTAATCGGCCCTAAGGTGTCATGCACCAAAAGGGGCTCCGAATCCGGAGACTTAATCGGCCCTAAGGTGTCATGCACCAAAGGGGGTTCCGAATCTAGAGACTTAATGTGGCCAATCGTGATATCCACGAAGGGCGCTCCGAATCCGGAGTTTTAATCGGCCCTAAAGTGTCATGCACCAAAGGGGGCTCCGAATCCGGAGACTTAATTGGCCCTAAGGTGTCATGCACCAAAGGGGTCTCCGAATCCAGAGACTTAATGTGGCCAATCGTGATATCCACAAAGGGCGCTTCGAATCTGGAGTCTTAATCGGCCCTAAGGTGTCATGCCCCAAAGGGGGTTTCAAATCCGGAGACTTAATCGGCCCTAAGGTGTCATGCACCAAGGGGGGCTCCGAATCCGGAGACTTAATCGGCCCTAAGGTGTCATGCACCAAAGGGGGCTCCGAATCCGGAGCCTTAATGTGGCCAATCGTGATATCCACGAAGGGCGCTTTGAATCCGGAGTCTTAATCGGCCTTAAGGTGTCATGCATCAAAAGGGGCTCCAAATCCGGAGACTTAATCGGCTATAAGGTGTCATGCACGAAAGGGGGCTCCGAATCTGGAGACTTAATGTGGACAATCGCGATATCCACGAAGGGCGCTCCGAATCCGAAGTTTTAATCGGCCCTAAGGTGTCATGCACCAAAGGAGGCTTCGAATCCGGAGTCTTAATCGGCCCTAAGGTGTCATGCACCAAAGGGGGCTTCGAATCGGAAGACTTAATCGGCCCTAAGGTGTCATGCCCCAAAGGGGGCTCCGAATCCGGAGTCTTAATGTGGCCAATCGTGATATCCACGGAGGGCGCTCCGAATTCGGAGTCTTAATCGGCCCTAAGGTGTTATGCACCAAAAGGGGCTCCAAATCCGGCGTATTAATCGGCTCTAAGGTGTCATGCACCAAAGGGGACTCCAAATCGGGAGACTTAATTGGCCCTAAGGTGTCATGCACCAAAGGGGGCCCCGAATCTGGAGACTTAATCGGCCCTAAGGCGTCATGCACCAGAGGGGGCTCCGAATCCAGAGACTTAATCGGCCCTAAGGTGTCATGCACCAAAGGGGGCTCCGAATCTGGAGACTTAATGTGGCCAATCGTGATATCCACGAAGGGCACTTCCAATCCGGTGTCTTAATCGGCCCTAAGGTGTCATGCACCAAAGGGGGCTCCGAATCCGGAGACTTAATCGGCCTTAAGGTGTCATGCACCAAAGGGGGCTCCGAATCCGGAGACTTAATGTGGCCAATCGTGATATCTACGACGGGCACTCAGAATTCGGAGGCTTAATCGGCCCTAAGGCGTCATGCACCAAAGGGGGACTTTGAATCGTCGACATGACGAGCGCTACAATGGGGTTTGAGAAATGAATTGAGCAACGAAGAAAAATGGTTTGCATTGCAGAAGTGATATGTATACAAGTATCAAAGCCCACAGGTCGGGTCTGTGATAGGGTTTTCATAAAATCTCTGCTTGTGCCGATTGTGGGGAGCCACGGATTTCTTCAATGCCATGGGCTGTGGGGAAGCGCACAAGCTGATGATAAGTGCTTGGAACGGCCTTCATAATATGTAACCAGGTTCGCCCCATGATGACATTATACGGCGAAGGGAGCTTTACGACCAGGAATTCTACTTCGACCGTTCTGGAGCCCGCTCGAACAGGTAGTATGATCTTCCCAAACGGGTACTCAGGATTCGTATTAAAGCCGAACAATGGGTGAGGCGCCGGAGATAGATCTGACTCGTTGAAGCTGAGTTTGATGAAAGTTTTGTAATACATAACCTCTGAAGTACTCCCTGGGTCTATGAGAATGCGTTCAATGGTGAACCGATTTACGCGTAATTTGATGATGAACGGATCGATGTGGGAGGCTGTTGTGCTGCTAAGATCGGAGTCATTGAAAGTAATTGTCGGAGCTTCTCTGGGCCATTCGGTCGGAATACGTTGCTTTTGGGGGATTGGATGCGATTGAATTGTGTGCACGGTTGGGGATGGAGGCAGGCTGTAGATTATATGGATCACGCCAAGTGGAGGTGAGTCCTACCTCAAGGCTAATGCCTTGATTGGCTTTCCCTTTCTCACGTACTATTGCAGTCGGCTGTCTTGCACCAGTTCTTCCAGGTGATCCTTTAATGTGTAACAACTCTCGGTTTCGTGGCCGTGATCTTTGTGATACTCGCACCGCCTATCCCTTCTTCGCGTGTCGGGTGGCCCCACCATCTTTGACGGCCATTTGAAGAATGGAAGGTGTTGGACTTTGGTCATTATTGCAGTGATTGGTTCTGACAACTCTGTGTACTTCTTGTCGGCACGCCTCGAGCGCCTGCTGTCGACTTGCAGTTGTTCATTCGTTCGGTGGGAGCATTGATCGCTTGATCGGTGAGAGTCCCGCCTTTTGTCTCGTTTAGCGTATTACTGTGGCTCAGGGCTTAGAGGTGGCACAGAACTTATTGGTTGAGCAATTTCAAGGGAGGCCATTTTGTTGGACATTTGTTCGGCTTTTATTCTCAAGGCATTGTCTTCCACTTTGCAATACTCTTCAACTTTCTTCATCAACGCCCAGATTGTTTTGGGGGGTCTTCTGGTCAGGGAACTGCGAAGAGCACTGTCAAGATGTAGTCCCATTTTGAAGGCAGTGATGGCCATGGAGTCATTGCAAGCGTCGTCGATGAGGTTGAAGCACTCCCAATAGCGCGCCGAATACGCTCTGAGCGTTTCTCCTAACTGGATCTGCATAGCCCAGAGAGAGTCGGCCTGTTTCGGCTGTACCTCGTTGGTGATGAACTTGGCCCTAAAGGATTTCTGTAATTGATGGAAGCTTTTGATCGAAGCCGGCTCCAGCTTGTAATACCACCTGACAGCTAATGGCCCCAGGCTACTAGGGAATATTCGGCACATGAGGGCTTCGTTGTCTGCATGCAGTGTCATGGCTTGCTTTGTAGTGATGGATATGATCAGTGGGGTCTGATTTTCCATCGTAAAGAGTGAATGACGGAGCTTTGAACTTCTTGGGCAGGGCCACCCTTGTAATCCGTCGGACAAAAGGATCGTGCCGGTCCTCTTCCTTTGAACTGCTTCTTCTGCGCTTGTTCCTTGTATGTAGACTCTTTTTGGAGGAGCTGGAAGTTTCGGATTGTCCCTTCTTGTTGAGCTC
The DNA here is from genome assembly GCF_055761805.1 of Camellia sinensis. Lineage (NCBI taxonomy): Eukaryota > Viridiplantae > Streptophyta > Magnoliopsida > Ericales > Theaceae > Camellia > Camellia sinensis. The sequence goes on from NC_138969.1 coordinate 74,611,112, forward strand.
CGTGGGTAATGAGTTAGAGTCGCTATCGATATCCTTTGGTCGGGCACGAGGTCGTTGTCCACCTGCCCTCGGAGGTCGTTCGGGATCTTGGCACACGCCTTCTTTAGATTTTGCTACTTCCAAGGCCAAATCTTGACGGAGACGTTCATTTTCAGCGATCATGTTCTCCAGCCTTTGTTCATTCTGCTTTGCTTGTTCCATGATCGCTTGCATTGTCTCTTGCGCTGAAGTCATTGGTGAGTCGAAGTTCAAGGCGCGTCTTGCAGCGATGGTTGCCTTTTCGAGCATATTTGCTGGAGTGAGGTCATCTCTCTGTGCGGTCTCATCAGTGGCTATCGGAGGATCTTCAGTCACGCTTGCCATGGATGTATTTGAGTATTCCCACAGACGGCGCCAATTGTGGAGAAGTGGTTTGGAAATACTCTTCAGATCCTGGGAGACACTAGTGATCCTCAGCTAGTCACCTGAAAAGATACAAACACTCCGGTCGGGGGTGCCGGAATTAGCACTCCGATGGACAAGTCAGTTCAGACACTCAGGATAGCTTGTTTACTAAGTTAAGTGAAGTCATTCTTACATACCTTTCTCAATCCATTGTTCCTGTGTTTATACCTGTTCCTTTTGATCCTCGGGGCTAGGGCCTACTTTTTAATCATTGTCCTTTCTCTTATTCGGCTCTAAGGATCTACACTTATTCAGCACATATATTATATTCGGCTTCCCATTCTTGTAGGATACAGCCGATTAATATCAGTCTTCTAAGGTACGCACCTTCTGATTTGCCATTATTCGGCTCCCACAATCACCATGCTCAAGGGGAGTTCATGCTTGGACCCATCTTCAAGGAAGCCCCTACTCAACTTCCTACCTTATACCCACGTCTAGAGGATCACTGCCTCCTTTACGAAGGTGGTCTTGACTGGGGGAGCTGGAGGTCGAATCGACTCCACCGCTGCTGGCCCACATTGAGGCCTGAATGAGAGGAATGGTAGATTGAGTTATTCTTGCTAGGATACTGGACCTTCAAGAACTCTGTCTCCTCAACGCTCTTCGACTAGCCAGGGTTTTTTTTTAATTTTTGAAGACCCTTTCCTCATACCTGCTGCCCTTTATTTTTGGAATCCATCTTTCAATTTTTTCCAATTTTGATGTGGCATGATAGCCCCTACTGTTCTTGATTTATGCCATCTCTTAGGGCTATCACCCATTGGCACTCTTTTCGGTCCTGATTACCCTAACCTTAATGTGCCTTTTCCCATTCCCCCCCCTGAACTCCTTCTTTAGTGATTTTGTAAATTCTGAAAACAAGAGAGAAGGCCCTGTAACAGACTGAGAGTTCTTCTCTTTTCTCCTATATTAGCTTTACAAATTTCTATTTTGCACTTATTCTCAAAGGATTATGCCTGATTTTGCCTCTCTTGCCAAGGCTTTTGCTTCGAGGAAGAAGATAGCCTTAGCTCCATATGTTTTGGGCCATGTATATAAAGCTTACTATCAGTTTTGTGAAAAGTCTTTGGATGCTAACCAAGGAGGGCCACCCTGGATATTGCAACTTTGGCTTTTTGCCTACTTCACTACTTTACACTCCAGATGTCTGAGATTTTTGGTACCAGACCCTACTACTTATGAGTAAAATATGCAGAGTTTCATTTTACCTTTCTAATTTTGCTGATTACTTCACTTTCTTCCACCAACTCCCAGCTTCTCCCCTTGCCTCTTTCTTCTGTCTCTTTGTGTTTGCGGCCAACATAAGGCCAGCATGGTTGAGGACCTTCTTGGCTGACAGAACCTACTCCCAACCTCAGCACAGGGATATGTAGGCCTCTATCTTAACTCCAAAGAAGCTCTTTGTTGGCACCTTTCACCCTTGAACATAGTCAAAGCCTACTGCCCTGCTCAATTTGCTAGGCAATTTGGGCTTACTCATGGGATTCTTATCCCTCTCTGCAGCCAAACTAACCCAAATCTAGCAAGGAAAGAGCTAAAAATTCCAAGAACTAGGTTGGAGGAGGTAACCTCTAGGTTTATACAAGATTTGATCGAATTTCAATTCACCCTCCTCATCCCACAAGGCACTGCACTGAAAAGATACCAGAATTGGTAGATAACCAACATGGAAGTGCTCTTGGCCATCCCCTCTCAGGATCTGTTGGTAGGGCTGGATGTGCGTTCTCAGACTAAGCCCAAGGAGGTTGAAACCACTGTTACAGCCTCCATTGCTCTTGTTATCCACAGTTTTTCTGCTGTTGCTGCCTCAGTACTTACTCCTATTGCATCACTCCCTCCTCCTAGAGTCACTAGGGCTACTTCGAAGAAGAGTATGCATCCTTGCTTCCCCTTTCTCTTTCCTTTATAATGCTTCACTCATTTATTTATAACTTCTATTCTTGGTGCAGGAACTCTATAGGAGGACTCTCCTCAAAGGACTCAAGCTCTGAACATCCTTAAGGGCAAGCAGCAACAACAAAAGAAAAGAAGATTTTTGCTTGACCCTGAAGAAGAGATTCCTGAGGCTAATATAGAAGAAGGGGAGACAAAAAAAAGAAAAAGTGACACCATTTAAAAGGAAGAAGAAAATGACAGTCTCCCCTTCTGACTTTACTGAGGACCCTATCCATGAGGCTGCTACCAAAGCAGTGGAGAAGGAGCACTCGAAAGAAGTCAATATTTTTCAAAGGTCCGAAAAGAGGAGGTAACAACATAAGCTAAAGGATGAAGCTGCTGCTGCTGATGCATTGCAAAAGGAGACTACGAGGAGGAAGCAAACTGTTGAGTATTATTTCCTTCGCAGCTCTCCAGCTAGCACCACTGCCACCTTTGAAGCTGGCAATTTTCTTCAATCCCTTTTGATAACTTCTCTTTCCAGGATGATAATTTCCCTTTCCAGGATTTTAGCGTAGAATTAACACTGTTCTTTTTTATCTGTCATGCAGCAATAGTCACTCTAGCTCCTTCTCCTTCGACACTAGCTTCCTCTGTTTTGCTTGTAGAGGAAAGGCCATTAAAGGCATCCTCAGAAAGGAGAAAGAAGAGTAATACTGAAGTGTCCATAGGTGTAAAGCCCATCTAGATGGTACTTTTACTTCTCGGCTCTACACTTCCCATGCCTTATTCCCTTCATTCTTTGAGGTAAAGCATCCTAATTTTTTTATGCCCGGCCTAACTCCATATCTGCCCTATGTAACCTTTTCCTCAACTCAATATACTCTTCCTATAGTCTTGGTTGTCCATTCATCACCTGAGAGAGCCCCAGTTGCCACTTCATCTTCAGTGATAGTTGGAATTCCCAAAGAAGACACTGGTAGCTCACCCATTCCTTCTATACCATCCAGCTCTAGTCCTTCTTCTCTTGACTTGCTGGTGGCCAGGGCAATAGACACTGCTAGGGAATCCTCAACTCCCTCTTCTATCCCTATGCTGCCATCTCTTCCTTCAACCAGTGACACCTTTGCACTTTTAATGCCAGAGGAGGAGATGGACATTTTTGAAGCTCGACTGGCTAGTGTTTTTGACATACCTGTACCAACTCAAGCAACTAGCAATGACGCTCAGCCCTTAGCCCTTGCCGAATCTTTTCTGGAGATCATTGAGAGTTCCTTCACTGCCAGACAAGTCTCTTTGCCTCCAGTGGACTTGGGCACCTGTTTGGAATTGCTGACATCATTTTCAAGGATTTCATTCGAAGCCTTACAAAGAACCATCATTAAGAATGGTTTCCTTTAGTGCTGCAAAGTTCTTGAGCAATCCAACATGGCCATCTCAAGCCACTTATTCCAAGCAGTAGCCACCATAGATTTCTATGTCAATATTTGCCATATGGATAAAGCTACCGAATAGAAGCTATTAAAGGACAAAGAATTTGTTTCCCATATACATGCTAAGGTATTTGAACTAAAAGGACAACATTCTGATGCCTCTCTGTTTCAAACTCAACTTTTGGAGAAAAAGGCCCAACTGGAGGAGGAGCTAGCAGCAGTCAACCTAGCTTTGGATCGAAATACTAAAAAACTACAAATTATTAACCAAGGGCTGGCTGACAGAAGGCAGGATATGGCTACAGCTATTCAGTTGTTCCCAACCCTTAGAAGTAGAGAACCAATTGCAAGAGAACAACTGAAACATTGTCATGATTTCTAGGCCAATATGTGGTTACATGTACTTAATTCTTTATGAAATAAAATCCTTATTTATTATTTAAGTGTTTCATGCTGTTTTGTTTATTCTTACTTAGCTTTTCTCACACTTCTTGTGTTTCCCACACAGTTGGATTATAATGTTTCAAATACGTACCATTGATTTTCTTGGGATGTACATATCCATTTAGATTTCTTAGATGGTATGCTCCCTCAGGTAAGACTTTATGAATCTGATATGGTTCTTCCCAATTAGGTGACCATTTGCCGAACTTATGGCTTTTAATTCCTATTGGAAGTATTGTTTTCCACACTAAATCACCTTTATCAAAGCTAATGTTCTTGACTTTCTTGTTATAGCTTTTGGCTACCATTTTCTTTTAAAAAGAATATTATTTAATGCCAGAATTCTAGCTTTATCCACATTCTCTAATTCCAAGAACATGCTTTGATGGTACTACTCAGAAGTAAACTGGTCCTGGCATTTTACCCTCAAGGATTTAATGTTAATTTCAACAGGCAACATTGCATCAAGTCCATATACTAAGGCATAAGGAATGATTCCTGTACTTGACCTTGGAGACATTTTATATGCCCACAACACATCCAACAATAAATTATGCCAAACCCTAGGATTGTCTTCAATAACCCTTTGAATTCCTCTTTTCAAGGATTTGTTAGATGATTCAGCTTGACCATTTTCTTGAGCATGATAAGGAATGAAATTAATAAGGCTAATCCCAAATTCAGCTGTGAAAGACTTTACCATCTTTCCATCGAACACAGTCCCATTATCTACAGTTATGGTCTGTGGGATGCCAAACCTGTGGATCAATTCTTTAATAAACCCAATTACCTTAGTCTGATCTACAGCTTTATAAGGTTTAGCTTTGACCCATTTAGTAAAGTAATCTGTAGCTACTAGAATGAAACAATGTTGCTTCGAAGAGGGTGGATATATTTTCCCTATCATATCCATTGCCCACCCTATAAATGGCCAGGGCTTCACAACTACATGCAAATCAGTTATTGGCACATGTCTTATCATGCCATGCTTTTGGCATGCTTGACAACCCTTTGCATACTCTATACAATCTTTAAGGATAGTTAGCCAATAGTAGGAATGCTTTCGAAGCAACCATTTCATCTTCACACCAGGCTGATGGGCACCACAGATGCTTTTATGCACCTCAGCCATGGCTGTCAATGCCTCTTTTGGCCCTAGCCATTTGAGTAATAGCCTGTCTGCTCCTCTCTTGTAAAGAGCATTGCCATACACTATGTATTACATAAACTGTAATTTAAGCTTTCTGCTAGCCTTTAAAGAAGGGCCAGTCAAATACTGTATGATTGGATATCTCCAATCTTGATCTTGTAAGTCATTATGGTTGACTTCCAACATAATACCCCTTTTGGCCAAAGGTGGTATTAATTTTTGATATGTTGCTTGACTTATGTCCAACTGAGCACCATCCCTTCTTCTGAAATTCGAAGCCTTCTGAGCTACATCATTGGCTATGTGATTCATGAATCTTGGAATATAAGTCACATTTGCTATTCGAAACTAAGAAAGCAAATGTAGGGCAACAACATAATATGGTAACATACTTTCACTTTGACATTTAAAAATTCCTTTTACCCGGTTGATTACCAACTGGGAATCTCTAAATATATCAATTGCTTGAGCCTGTAATCCAATGAGTATTTCAGGTCCCATTACCAAAGCTTCATACTTAGCTTGGTTGTTTGAACAAGCAGTTTCATCAACTCTAAAACCATGTGTGGTTTTTATCCCTTGTGGTGACTTAATCACAACACCAATTCCAACCAGACAATTGGCTTTTGACCCATCGAACCACATTTGCCATGGTACCACATTAACTAAACCAAGGTCCATTATCTCTTGACTTTCTATTTGACATGAATGGTCTACCAAAAAGTTAGCCAAAACTTGCCCTTTTACTGCCTCTTGAGGAACATATTCTAGATGAAACTCTGATAGAGCTAAAATCCATTTGCCAATTCTTCTTCTTAGCATTGTTCTGGATAACATGTATTTAACCAAATCTGTGGTTGCAATTACCAAGACAACAGTAGGCAAGAGATAATACCTTAATTTCATTGCTGCAAAGTACAATGGTAAACATAGCTTTTTTATAGCCGAATATTTACATTCACAAGAATTTAAAAACCTACTAAGGTAATAAATTGCTTGTTCTTTGCGTTCTTCATTGTCTTGGGCCAGAAAAACTCCCAATGATTCTTCAACTGCAGCAATGTATAGCTTCAAGGGTTTATCTCTCCTTGGTGGCATTAACACTGGATGCTTGGCCAAGTTGGCTTTGATTCCTTCAAAAGCAATTTGATGCTCATTTGTCCATACGAATTCCTCTTCATTTTTTAGCCTTAACAAGGAAGAAAATACTTTAGTTTTTCCTGCAGTGTTAGAAATAAACCTTCGAAGGAAATTAACCTGGCCAAGGAATTTTTGTAATTCTTTCTTACTTAATGGAGGTTTGGCCTCAATGATAGCCTTGGCTTTGTTCTGATCAACCTGTATTCTTTTCTTGTGTACTACATACCCCAAGAAGTTTCCAGCTGATACACCAAAAGCACATCTGAGAGGATTAAGTTTCAACTTGAACTTTCTCATTCTTTGGAAGGCTGCTGTTAGGTGGACCAGGTGCTCCTCCATAGACTGGGATTTCACAACTATATCATCAATGTAACACTCTAAGTATTCTCCAATGAGATCATGAAAGATAGTATTCATTGCCCTTTGACATGTTGCCCCAGCATTCTTTAAACCAAATGGCATTTTGACCCATTCGAAAGTACCAATATTTCCAGGACATTTGAAAGTTGTCTTGTGGACATCCTCCTTTGCAATGCAGATATGGTTATAGTCAGATTGCACATCTATCATGGATAAAATCCTATGACCTACTGAACTATCCACCAATAAATCAACAATAGGCATGGGGTACTCATCTTTTGGAGTTATTAAGTTTAGGTTTCTGAAATCAATGCATACCCTCTTCTTGCCATTCTTTTTAACCACAGGCATAACATTGGACACCGATTCAACATACCTGGTTGTTCTGATGAAACCTGCTTTAAGGAGCCTAAGAATTCCTCTTTTACCTTTTGAACCACCTTAAGGTTCATCTGCATTGGTTTCTGCTTGTCTGGCTTGAAATTAGGCTTCATAGGGAGCCTATGTTCTACTAATGACCTGTCCAGTCCAGGCAACTCATTATAAGACCAAGCAGAGCAATCCTTATATCGTTTTGAGACGGCCAACAATTGGTTCCTGTCATTAGGATTTAACCACGCACTGATATAGGTGGGCTGCTGTGCTGTACCCTCCCCAGGTTAACTTCTTCCAAAGGGTCCTGTACTTGAATACTTACTCATGCTTCCCTTTGATTTTTTCTACCTACGAAGCAAACCTTTTATTTTGTTTTGTTCCCACATTTTGGCTGAATATCCTTGCTTTCTTTCTCATAGACAAAATCTGCCCATAAGACTTCTTCTTCTTTATGTATTTCCTGGACTTTAGTTTCAATATCCAATGCACAGTACTTATCAAAGACCAAAGGTCTGATCCTTTGTTGGCCCTGGCTGCAGCCAATCATTATGGCTTCTTTTTCTTCTCCCTACACCTTTTGGACTATTGACTTTATATCCAATATTAAGAATTTGATTAAAGCCAATGATCTGGCTTCTTGATCTTGATCCTTTTGCCTATAACCAGTCATCATTGTCGTCTTTGACAGTGAACTCTTCATCAGCACTCTCTTGTACTAGATGTTTCAGATGTGCTACTTCTTCATCAGCCGTCACTTCAGCTGTTACATCAGACTTTTTTAGTACACTAAGTGGTGCTACTCCATCAGTGTATAGCTTAGCCTCTGCAAAATCAGCACAAGCAAAAAAGGGCTGTGGATCTAGATTGATCTCCTCTATCTCCTTATTGCATAGTGCTATCATCATCTTATGATGTAAAGAAGAAGGCACACATTTGTTTGTGTGGATCCAATCCCTACCAAGCAAAGCATTATACTTGGCATTGATGTTTATAACAAAGAATGCTGTCATGCAGTCTCTGGTTCCTACACTCAGATTGTTAGGCAAAATATCTTGAGCCATCTGCTTATCTCCAGCAAAACCAGCACTGGTTGTGCTTGTTGGGATCAACCTGGGATTCTTTTTTCCAAATTTCTTCAAAGAGGACCTTGGAAGCAGATTCATTGCTATCCCATTGTCTACTAGCACTCTATTCATTTGTATCCCATCAAAGTAAGCCTTGATGTGCAGAGGCATCACATGTTGGGTCATGGATATTGTAGGGTATTTGAAGGGGTATGAGAAGTTAATGGTCACTTCCTCATTTTCCTCATCAGTTTCCATGGGTTTGGCTACTTTAGATTCATCTTGAACCATACTGGTTTGTGAATCCTCACTAGAAACTGGAATGGGATCATCCTCTTGACCCTCTTGGTTTTTTTCCTCAGCTTGAAATTCCTGAGGCAACACATAAACAATGTTAACTGGTACTGGGGGAAATAAACCAAATTGTATTACTGGTTGTTTGCTCCCCTTTTACATTAGCTTGCTTTGATGCGTGAGAAGCATCCTTCATGCTACATTCTAGTACATCAATGCTAGTATGGCTCGATTTTTCGTGCCCCCTTTCGGAAGACAAATAAGCCCTACAGTATTGGACTCCCGCGGTTCTGAATCTGATCTCACAAGTGCAATGTGAAATAGATAAACACCCAAGAGTCCAAATCCGACAAATCTTTTGGAAAATTGATTTTGAATCAAATTGCCAAAAATGGATTACTTTGCCAGATATAGAGTCGCCACCTAATTATTTTTGAGAAATTTAGGAAACCCATGACTCGTGCCAAAAGCCACGTGTTCATCATCACCAAGATTGTCTCGGCTCGAGAACTTAGGTACAAGAGGGGAAGGTCATGAATTGAGCATCCTCGCTCGCCCGATCAAAGATCGGCTTCTACTAATCATGATGTGAATTTTATTTACATTATACGCTCTTGTTTCGATTTATTAGGCTAGCATTACTATGTGATGTGCTCACAAGTATAGACTAACTTGTAAAAATTGGAACACTTGATTTCATGTTTGTTTTTTTAAAAGAGTTTGCAAATGTGCCACTTTAAAAAAAGTGGACTCAAATGTACATGAATCAAACTATCCCAATTCAACCAACTGGCATTCATCCATAGGCATTCAAACATTTTATCATTTAAGCAATTAGCCTTATGGCAAGCATGATATACATGGCAACAATCACATTCGTGCAATATGCTAAAGCACAAAAGAGCTTACCTAGTACTCCAAGCCAAAAGATAAAAGATTTAGGAAAAATGCATGAATCCTAACTATGTAATGTGACTAACGCAACACATGCGATATGTAATCTAAATAGGCTCGGAAACTTAACATGTGAATCAATTTGATAGCATACAGTCTAAGCACGAATTTAAAGAAGTGTTAAACTAACAATGCAAGTAAGCATGATGAACCGAGCTTTGATGCATGCAAAACAAATGGATACAAGATGCTAAACAAAACATGAAACTCTAAACCAACCAACATAAGCTAGTGAATAAAAGGGAGAAAGACGTGGGGTTGGAAGACATACACATTATTACAAGTTTGTGCCATACGCAGGAGGGTCTGAATGAACTAACTAGCTAAGCTATTTACTACGAATTAACTAAATATTACAAAACAAATTGAATAAATTAGCTAAGCTACTTAACTAATTATTACAACAACAAATTAATTGACTACTCAAGTTAATTAACTATTTACAGCACTTTACAAAATTAACTAGCTATAACTAATTAATTACAACAAATACCTAAGCTACGTAATTAGATTAAATAACCCCTGGAAGCGAGGAGTGCTAATGCATGCGCGTGGATTTCCACCCGAAAAAGCCACTGTTCTGCTGCCAGGAAGCCTCTGTTGCACAGTTAGAACACTTGTACTATTTTTCACCTCAAAATCAACTCTGTTCCATTTTAAAAAGCCACTGTTGGATTTTGCAAAGGTGGCCGGCAGGCTAAAAATGGTGGCCTGCCGTCCATAAATGGTGGCTTGCTGACCACAAATGTTGGCCTACTGGCCACAAAAAGTGGCTTGCTGGCCACTAATGCTTGGTTCTTTCCACTGTAATAGAGAGCAAACAGAGCACAACCTAGGTATTCTCAAGGGTTGTTCGCACAACTTATCCCTCCTTATCATCAAACAGTTCAAAGGAGTGGTGAATTTGTTTCACAAACCATCAATCGATGCAATTTCATTGCATGATGGCCTATGAACCAAAGTGTCCAAGTTCAATAAATGCAACAAATAAAGACTCTCAAACCTCCTCCCTATCATGGATTGATCAAGGGAAGTGGTCGACAATGACTCTTGAACCGTTTACATCATTAACAAGTATGAAATGATTCAAGACTCAATGGTTCAATTAACGTCCAATTGAATCCAAACCAAGTAATTATCTTGCATCATTTTAGTCCTCATTTTATTACTCCATTTTAATTTACCGACCATTCCTTAGTAAATTAAGTCCAAAGGTGAGCTTTAAGTCCTCTAATAGAAAAAAGCATCAAACCAAGAGTTGTTTTAGCCATGAGAGAAATGTCATGCCGTTGGTAATGAACCCCCAAAGGGATTAAACCATTAAGCACAAGACCTTAATCTCAAGCTTTAAACAAGCAAATAGCTTGAAACAACTTTCAAAGAAAATAAAAAGCCAAGAAAGGAGGGAGGTTACAGAAGTGATTAGGGGTGAAAACAAGTATGGAAAGCCATAAACAAATGCTATCAACTCAAATAGGTTGGTCGCTAAGGCCTAAACCACCAAACCTATGAAGACAATTATACTACAAGTATGCAATACAAGGCTCAAATGCAATGAACCATTAAAAACAGTCCTAAAATAGTGTTAAAATAGTCCTAAAACATGCTGTAATTAAGACAAAAATAGCTAGAACAATAAGCTAAAACATTGAGCTATGTAAGCTAGTAAGCAAAACAGAAGGAGGGGAGGCTACCCCCTCCATTTTTGGACTTCAAAACAAGATTTTAGGCACTGAAAAAGCTCTGAAAGTTATTGTTTAAAAGCTCAAAAAAAGATAGTGTAAAGGTGAGAAACACAAGGGCAAATGCTATAGAAGCAATGTGGAAAGAAAGGTGAACCACCCCTCCACCCTTTATGGCCTTAAACCATAAGTTTCAGCCCAAAATTACAGAGTTTATATAGTCCAAAAACAGTAGAAAAATAGTAGGAAAAATAGCAAACAAAGTAAGGAAACAAACGAAGCTTTATACCTCTTGAAGACGTAAGAAACAACTGAACACTTACACATCCTTAAGAGCTCAAAGTAGGCTCAAAAGTACCTTAGCTCAAAGATGGCAAAGTTTGGTTTAGAGTATATAGGCAAAGGTTAAGAAATTTGCAAGAGAGAGAGAGAGAACTGTAGAGAGAGAAAAACTATTTTTCTCCAAAATTTTCCAACCTTGGCAACAAAAGAGAGGGTCATCTATATATAGAAAACCATGAAACTCCCTCAGAAATATCAATACATACACATGTAAGCAAGTGCATGCATCAGTGACAACAGCTGACACAGCTGGCAGAAAATATCTACAAAACACACTTGTGGCTGGCAGGCCACACAAGTGGCCAGCAGGCAAGATCAGTGGCGGGCAGGCAACAAGGTCTTTTAGGCTTGAAAAACTATGGTTGTGGCCCAAAACAAGGCAAGAGGTGTATAGGGTTTGAAGGCACAAAGCTGTGATATTCTGCTGAGGACTTCGAGCACTTGACAAGCATACACACATTCATCATTGGGTGTGCAAGTGGTGACGGCCAAGTCGTAAGAGCGGTCAAAAATGGGGTGTCTACAGCTAGTAGGCATCTTTGAAGCAGTCTGATCAACCTCTACTAGCCTATCAATCATGAAGGTTTGTTCAGTCATAAAAGCTTCAAACATGTCATCTTCATCTAATGCCTTTTCCTGGCCTAGCACAATTCCTTCATCTGTCTCATCATCACTTTCCATCAAGGCCTTGTGGAGGCCTGCTAAACTAGATCTCTCCTAGGCTCTTAATTCAACATGTACTTTGGCCAACTGTTATTTGCTGGCACTCCTTTTGATCTTAGGACCCAGCTTCGAACCTTCTCCTTCTTCTGACTGGCCTTTTGACTGTGCCAACGAAGCACCTTCCCTATTCTCCTTCAGATCCCTTTGGTACTGGGTGTACCTTCGTTGGATCTTCCTTCTTTGGGATTTGGAGATCACAGGAATCATGTCTGTTTCCTTTGTCTTTGGGTCTCTAAGTAGCACCTAATTATTTGGAGCCACTAAAGGGGGTCTGATCATCCTTCCCTTATCTCCAAAGGCTCTTCTCTGGGTAAGCATCTCCTTAGGTTTATTTTGTATGACAAACCAATCTGGAACCCTATGAACCTATCAGAGAGAAAATATTTTTCTCCAAAATTTTCTAACCTTGGCAACAAAAGAGAGGGTCATCTATATATAGAAAACCATGAAACTCCCTCAAAAATATCAATACATACACGTGTAAGCAAATGCATGCATCAGTGACAACAGCTGGCACAACTGGCAGAAAATATCTGCAAAACACACTTGTGGCCGGCATGTCACACAAGTAGCCGGTAGCTAAGATCAGTGGCCGACAGCTGTAGACACCCCATTTTTGACCGTCCTCAAGACTTGGACGTCACTGCTTGAACACTCGGTGATTACTCATGTTTGTGTTTCGTTTTGAGTTCCCGGAGGTCTCGGCTACGCGCCTTGCCTCAGGATCTCTCAACTCGACTGTTCTGTGTTTGGTTTTGCACCAAACACTTGTGTTTTTGCTTCTGAGGGTAGAAAGTAGCTTGTTAGCTACCCCTGACACCCACCGGCCTTGGTTTGAGGCCACCGGCCATGTTTTGAGGCTACTGGCCATTGGTGAATTATACCATTGGCCGGTCGGCACTCAGTATGGCCGGCCGGCCATCTGTTTGGCCGGTGACCTTCTTTTCTGGCCGGTAGCACCTTTTTACCTTTTTTAGGCATGGCAGCTGGAATGCACCAAACCTGCCCCGGGGCATACACGTGGCTGTTTTGCCCTTTTTGCACCCTTTTGGTCAAAGCTTCTTGAGGAAGCTTGACCCTTTGTCAAAGCTTCCTCAGGAAGCTTGCCAGCTGTCCTAGCTTCCTCAGGAAGCCTTGCCCCCTTTGACCCCTGTTTTTGTTTAGCTTCTTTGAGAAGCTTCAAACCTTTGTTTTGTCTATATATAGAGCCCCCCTCCTCCATTGTTGGGGGTTGAACGAAAAAAACCAGAGCTTATACATATATTCTGATATACATCACTCTCTCTCTCTATATATATTTCCCTCTCTCTCCTCTTTTGTGTGTGTTTTGTGGCCTAAAAGTGTGCTTTGACCTTAGTTTTGCACTAAAACACACACCATTACACCACACTTCGACCTTGAGAGGCTTAGAGGGTTTGTTCTTGAGTTTTTGGACTGGTTTTGATTATAGGAAGGTGGCTGATCTTGCTGTTCCTCAAGGGTTCTTCAAGGGTAACATTCTTACTTTAGATTCCCCAATCTTGCAATAGATTTTTTCCTACCTTGCTTGCTGTTTTAGACTTTGTGTATAACTGAAAAAAGTCTTGTATTGTCATGCTTGAGATCTTTCATTAAGGTCATTTGGTTGTTTGGGGCCGACCTCCCCTTCTTAGGCCTCTTTTGGCCTCTTTTTGTGCTTTTTTGTTAGGCTTTGGTTACTCTTATGTATTGGCTTTCTCACCACTGAAATCCAGTGGATTTTTAGTGGTGAAGAAGAGGTTTTGAGGTTTTGCTTAGGGGAGGGACACCCCTCTCCCTTGGTCTCTCTTTTGTTTGCATATTTGGCTCAATATGGTAGCATGCATGCCTAGTCTTGTTTGGCTTTATTTCAGAGCTTATTTGGTGCTCATTTAGCATGTATTGTCTCTGCCTCATGTTGGTTTTTTTTGGCCTTTTGCATGTATAATATACTTGCTTTGAAATCCCATCATTTGGCTTAAAGTGTATCATGTTGTAGCATATCATTTGAGCATGTTTTTGGCTTGGTCCTAAGAAGGTTTTAGCATTATTTTTCCATGCTTAAGGTCCGTTGGTTACTGATTTGGTCATGCTTGACATGTTTGATGTGGTTGCTATGCATTTTGGCTTGTGAGCCCAAAGTGTGTGAGTCATAAACATGCCCTAGTTGGCCTATTTCAATGAGTTGGTGTCATTTGCCATGTCATTTCAGTCCCCAAACCATGCTTGTATGCTTGCATTCATCACCTCTTTCATGCTTTGAAGATGCGTCCTTTTATGCCTTGAAATGAGCATTGTGCATGCCTAAGTGTTTAAGCCTTCGGGGCTGCCATATCAGAGGGTTTTAGGACTTATTTCAACGCATCCAAACTCTGTTTTTGGTTGTATAGCTCATGCCATGTTGGCTTGGGGTAGTGGTAGTAGAATACCCCTTGGTTATGCCTTAATCTTGGGCCTATTGGTGTGTATGCTTACATGAGTATTTGTTCATCATTTTAGGCATCTTTTGTCACTGTTTTGGGGGTGGGCTGAGGTTTGCCCCTTCGCATTGCATTATTCATGTTGCATCTTTGAGCCAAATTTGTATACATACATTGCATTGTTTGGTTTGGGGTGTCAAGCGAAACTTGAGGGTTGAGGAGTGTTTGCACTTCAAGTGACAAAACATGTCTCAACCCTCGGTCGCCAAGCCCCTTGACCCCAACATGATAGGGTGTTGGCATTCATCTCCTCTTTGTTATATGCATTTTTACATTAAGTTGCAAACATGGCTTATTAGGCCATCATGCATAATTGATGGCCCGAGGGTCGAGGACCACGCTCCATTGAGTCCATAACATGATTAAGAGAGTGGCCATGCACACATTTGCTTGAAATGCATTGCCATGCTATGTTTTGCCCTCTGCTGCTGTCAAAAACAGATTCTGCAGGAAGATTTGGCCGACCGGCCATCTGCAGTGCCGACCGGCCATCTATAAGTGGCCGATGGATTAATTTATGGCCGAGGACCATTCCCCATGGCCGGTGACTATTCCTCACGGCCGGTGGTGCTCCATAGCACTCAGAGAAGCAACCCTGGGACTTGTGCAGTCTTCAGAGAAGCAGAACAGTCAAAGCAGAGGTAGCTTGTGCATGACAGTGACATCCGAGCGGAATCGAGCACGTATCACATTGGACCGTCTTCCCGAGGCTGTTTATTGCTTAAATTAGATTAATTAATTTGCTTAATTAATTAGGTGGTCTGTAATATTTAATTAGCTTGTTAGTTAGTTAAATTGTATTATTCTTTCGGTCCCTCCGAGTGAGGGCTAACTTGTAATGAGTGTGGGTGCGTGTGTGCATGTCTTCCAACCCCCACTTCTTTCTCCCTTTTACTTATCTTCTTTTGATGGTTAGTATTAGGTCATATTTGATTTAGCATACCATATGCTATGCATGCGTGCATCTATACATTTGTCTTGCATGCATCGGGCTCGGCGCATCATACTAACTGCATTGTATTTCAATTCCAAGTTGAATACGTGCTAGTTGTAGCATCATCATATATCATCCATAGATTAGCCGAGCCTATTGTAGCTGCATCTTGCATGTGTTGCATTAGCCATCTTAACATGAACTAAGATCATGCATATGATTGCTAACTAGTTTCTGTTTTGGCTTAGAGTACTCGGTGAGCATTTATGTTTTAGCATCCTTGCATGCGTGTGAGTGTTGCCATGACAGCATGCTTACCATGAGGCTACTTTCTTATGTGATATAACTGCTTGAATGCCTGTGGGTGGAGGTTGAATTACCTAAATTGGAATAATGTATTTAAACTGTGAGTTTTAAGCCCACTAGATAGTAGCAAAACCATCTTTTCTAAAGCCCACTTGAGGGTGGCAAAACTTGCGAGTAGCAAACCATTTTCAAAACAAACATGCAATGTTTTGTTCCAATTTAGGCGATTTGGTCTATACTTGTTTGCTGTACGCATAGCATAGTAATTCTAAGCTAATAATCGAAATAGGAACTCATAATGCTTTCAAAACAAGATATCACGGTTAGTAGAGGCCGATCTTTGATCGGGCGAGAGGGGGTGCTCATAGCTGACCTTCCCCAATCGTACCCAAGTTCCCGAGCCGAGGCAACTTTGGTGATGACGGACACGTGGCCTTTGGCACCGAGTCAGGGTTTCCTAAATTTCCCAAAATAAAATATTTAGGTGGCGACTCTGTATTTGGCAAAGCAGTCCATGTTTGGCACTTCTTTTCTACAAATCTGTTTTCCAAAACAATTTGCCGGATTTGGACTCTTTGGTTCAGATTAAGAACTGTGACAATTTGAGAGTCCTGAACTGTAGCGAGCCCAAAACGAACAGAACGGGACTCGTCCTCTCGGGGCGTTCAGGGACGTCTACAACAGCCAACGGTGGTGGCCGACAGGCAACAAGGTTTTTCAAGCTTGAAGAGCTATGGTTGTGGCCCAAAACAAGGCAAGAAGTGTATAGGGTTTGAAGGCTCAAAGCTGTGGCATTATGCTGAGGACTTGGAACACTTGATAAGCATATGCACATTCATCATTGGGTGTGTAAGTGGTAACGTCCAAGTCATAAGGGCGGTCAAAAATGGGGTGTCTACAGTTGCCCCTCTTTGACAGAACTCGGAGTCATGAAATGAGGTGAGTGAATGTCAAAGCGCAAAGACTACCCATTTTGACAAAGCCGTGAGACTTGGACAAACAATCAAGATATAAATTAAATGGTTGCGCCCGTAGGCTGCCTACGTATCCCTTTGTAAGGAATCAAACCAGCGTAGTTCTGGAGGAAGATGTAAATAATATGTACGAAGAAAACTTTGAAAGCTTGACTCAGACGCTTCGCGAAGCCAGCGATTTTGAAAACTTATGATCATGTAAGATGATGCAATAAGCAATAACAGATATAATAAGCAAGATAACAATATATGAATGAGCAACTTCAAGCTTAAAACCAACATAGGTTTGATGCAAAAGATCTAAAACACACTCTAACAACGCCAAAATACGGGACGAGAAAAGAAAGCACAGCTCAGGGATGCATTTCACACATCTTCAAAAATTGGGAAATGAAATTCGCTTGGGGTCGTATTTCACGTGTCCCAAGATATAGACAAAATCACTCAAGGTCACGTTTCACATGTCCTGAGATACTCCAATCATGCTGAAACTGTGAGAAGAAGAGAAAAACTACTTGGGGTCATGTTTCACGCATCCCGAGATAAAACCTGCCTAGGGCCGTGCTTCACGCGTCCTGAGATAAAAGAAAAATTGCTTGGATCGCGTTTCACATGTCTTGAGATACTCCAATCATGCTGAAACCATGAGAAGAAGAGAAAAACCGCTCGGGGTCGCGTTTCATGCGTCCCGAGATAAAACCCGCCCAGGGTCGCGTTTCACTTGTCCTGAGATACAAGAGAAATAGCTCGGGCTCACATTACACATGTCCCGAGATAAAAAATGCCCAGGGCTGCGCTTCACGCGTCCTGAGATACAAGAGAAATCGGTCAGGCTCGCGTTTCACACGTCCCGAGATAGAACACTCCCAGGGCAGCGCTTCACGCGTCCTGAGATAAAAGAAAAATCGCTCGAGCTTGCGTTTCACACATCCCGAGATAAAACACGCCTAGGGCCACACTTCATTCGTCCTGAGATAAAAGAAAAATCGCTTGGGCTCGCGTTTCACATGTCCCGAGATAGAACACGCCCAGGGCCCCGCTTCACACATCTTGAGATAAAAGAAAAAGATGTAAAGAGGAATGAGCGTGTGATAGATGCACAAAGTGAACAAGTGCGATGGATGCACAAAGTGAACAAAATTACAAATCGATATAGTGACAACGTATATTCTATGCAAGATAAACAACCGACGTATGATGCTAATTAAAAGCATGTTCTATGCAAGAAACAAAAGCATACTCTATGTAAAATTGAAAACATGTTCTATGCATGAATCATGAATGATACAGGACAAGCGTGCAGCATACGTATATGTGAAAATGCACATTCTATGCAACAAAAGAGAACAACTGTGCGATTTTGACAGAAAGAGCAAAAAAAAAAAATGATATTCGGCGACAACCTCCGATTTACCTCTCGGAGACTTTGTAATATGTTCAAAAAGGATACACCTCGTTCATATTGGCAAGTAGGGCACATTCACACACCGGAACGCAATTTCGAGATTCCTTAGAATCAATCTGGACCCAACAGTGAACCTCCAATACACTTCTCAAGGAACAAAGGCACAAAACAGCATCAAGACACAAATAAGGACCACTGGCCACCTGCCGGCCGCAAGGGAAAGCCGCAGGCCACTCGTGCACAAATCGGGGCAGAAAAGCCTTTTTAGCCTTGAGTCTTTAAGTATACATCTCCACACTTCATTTGCACACACCCACACCTCTGAAATACTCTCCCTCTCTCTTTAAGTGTATTCTCTCTCTAGATTTGCGCTTTATACACATTTTCCAACGTTGCATGTAAACTTTTTTCTTAAAACCCATTTGATTCTTTACACTTTGAACTGATCAGATTTTGATTTCGTCACTTTTCTTGCATTTTCACCATTTTAGGCTTGTTCTACTAGAGTTTCTCTTGGATTTCGTGAACTTTCCCAGATTTTGACTTTTTCTTCCATTTTCTCTCCCCTAGGGTTAACTTTTTCCAAGTTTTCCCTTTTCTCTCAATTTTTCTTCATTTTTCACCAATTTTCACCTATCTTCCAGATGGCGGATGAGATACCTCATGATGGAGCTCCTCCTAAGGTTTCACCCCCATTATCATCCCATGCCGAGGCTAAGGAGCCGGTGGTTGCCGAAGCCGGTGAGGTGGCAGAGGACATTGCAGCTGATCTGGAGGCAGAGTTCGCTCCAGAGCTCGAGCCATAGCCATTACCAATAAGGGTGTGGCCCTTTAATCCGATGACGTATCACCCTCGCACACATATACTGCCGCTTGGAGGTATTAGGCGCTTTAGTGACTTCGCTCGTTGTGTGTCCAAGGACCTCCTACTGAGGGAGCTGGACTCCCATATTTCTTCCAGTGCTACTGAGGTATGAACTCTATTTTCATGCATTCCTGCCTTTCTTTTAACTATATTCCTCGCATTGCCTTTTATCCAAATGCTCTTTTATCATTGCCTTTTATCTAATTCACCTTTTTTTTTTCCATGGGGGGACTCCCGCTCTTATAGGCGATGTGGAGCGACGACGGCGAGAGACTGGTATGATAAGCTCCCCGCTAGGGTCCGCGACATTATTGACGAGGCCGGCGACCTATTCTGCTCCGGGCTTTCACAACACATAGTGAGCCGGACTTTTGTAGGGGCATTGGTGGAGAGGTGGTGGGACACCACCAACTCTTTCCTTTTCTCTTCCATTGGAGAGATGATGATGACTCCCTACGACTTTGCCATGCTCACAGGCTTAGGAGTAGGGGTCAATCTGATCCCCTTTGACACGGATATGGGTGAGTGGGAGGTCACATGGATTCACTTACTTGGAGCGCATCCACCTCTACATCGGCCGACCATGGTGAGGTACAGTTGGTTTGCTGAGTAGTTTTGTAAGAGCGAGCCTAAGACACCAGAGGAGATGAAGAAGTATGCCTAAGGCTTGTTGATGTTTATCGTCGGTACCACCTTGTTTTCGAACAGGTGGAACACCGTAGGCTTATATCTGCTGAGCGCCCTGGTGACCTTGCCCTAGGTGCGATTCTATGATTGGGGCAGGGCATGATTGGGGCGTAGCTGGCCTTGCCACCCTCTACGGCTACATGAGCTCCACTTCTCGGATGAGATGAGAGCGAGTTGGAGGCTACTAGAGAGCTTGGGAGGTATGCAGTACACCTTTCTGATTTTGTACTATCTGTTCAATATCTGTTCAAAACTTGTGTTTTCTGCTTTGCACTTTCTGTATTTGTTCATACATTGTGCTTTCTGCTTTGCACTTTCTATATCATATTTGTTCATGCATTGTGCTTTTTGCTTTGCACTTTCTGTATCTGTTCATACATTGTGCTTTCTGCTTTGCATTTTCTATGTCATATCTATTCATATATTGTGCTTTCTGCGTAGCACTTTCTATGTCATATCTGTTCATGCATTGTGCTTTTTGCTTTGCACTTTCTATGTCATATCTGTTCATATATTATGCTTTCTGCTTTGCACTTTCCATGTCATATCTGTTCATGCATTGTGCTTTGTGCTTTGTGCTTTTTATATTATATTTGTTCATGCATTGTCAATAACACTGCGGCTCTTTCCTTGAAGTTGTGGGTTTATGCCTACCTCACAGCTTTGGCTCTAGAGCCTATGGAGGAGGTCCCCTCGGTGGTAGCACATTCGCGATGGTATGACGATCGGTGTCAGCGTCGAAGCCGTGATGACACGACTTTCACCTTCTTCCACTGCTACTTCGATACGATGGCCGTTGATGAGGTAACCCGAAACTCACTGTCATTTTTGCTTTACTACTGCTTTGATTCATACTTCGACAACTAACGACAAGTAACAATCTGTACATTCTCTGTTTGCAGATCACATGGCAGCCCTGGGCGATGATGTCGGTTGGTGTGAGGGACTAGTATGTCGGGGCCTGGGCCACATCTCGCTTTTGAATTTTGCTAGAGGGCCCAATCTGCCGAGCCTGGTTTCTGAGCGAGAGGTTTGTACGCTAGACCATAGGCTCACTCGATCCGGTTATTCCTATGCCATCCCCAACGTCCATGAAGACAGTAGATAGCCTGCCAGTTGATGCGATCGTCCAGTTCATGGTGGGCCTAGATGCTGACTTCTTCAGAGTAGAGGGTGACTACGCGGCATTCATCTAGACTTATCTTATGCCCACTCTGACGGGCATTGGCGCAAGCGAGGCAGTAGGAGCTCTTGCGGCGGGTGAGGCGACTCGGGTGACTAGGGCCCATACTAAAAGGGCCCCTCCTGTTGAGCAAAGGATCGGTTGGTCGGAGATTCCCACTGCGCTCACATGTTGGCGGCCGACCAGGACAGCTTACTAGATTTTGATCGAGCCGGCAGAGGCAGGGCACAAGTATATCAGAGCTCGAGGCGCACCTCCGGTATGGACCACACTTTACAATTGCACCCTACACTTTCCATTTTAGATATGTCTATTCCAGATATTGAATAGTCACATGCACTTGTAGGCACCTACTGAGTATATAGAGAGCCTTCTTGAGCTAGTTGCCTCTCTGATCGGCATGGTGCAAAGGAGAGAGACGTTGCTTGGTCTCCACAGTATTGAGATAATTTCTTTTATTTCAGCATGCATTTCATTACTAACTCTGTTGTGCACCACATTTATGATACTCTTACTAATACATTGGCACTTCTATTGTAGTCTTCCCCAAACTGCACTGACACACTACATTGGCACACTGTACTCACACACTGCACTCATATCGTATATGGTTTCTACATGACACTCATTCCGCATATTATGCCTATATCTGATACACACACTGTAACTGATATGTTGACAACTATTTTTCCAGGTTCTGGGGGCACCAGCAGCAGCACCAGCACTAGTACCAGCACTGGCAGCACCTCCTCCAGTAACAGGGAGGAGAGAGAGGCAGACCCTAGCATACGGCCGAGATGTGCGCCGTGGTCGAGGTAGAGATAGAGGTATCTGAGGCCAGAGCAGTCCTTCAGAGCCTATTTTGAGTGATGATGATGTTGAGACCAGTGACTCCAAGGAGCCAGCGAGTCGACATTCTGAGTCATCTGAGAGCGGAGATGATACCGACTCTGGTTCAGAGTCTGATTATGACAGTGATGCTGATGAAGACAGTGCCCCTGAGTCCCCTTTGTGGAAGACGACGAAGAAGGCCTCTCGAGCCTGAGACGACTGGCGCCGATTTTTGTACTTTTGTTTAGTTTCTTTTTGTTTGGTAGCTTAGCACATGTATAGCTTTAGATAGGTTTTACTTTTGCTCTTGAAACTTGTACTCTGCTTTTGTAAAAACCATGATTAGAATAAAACCTCGCAGTTTTTATGAAAAGTATTGTTATTTTTGCATCATGAACATCATATTTGCATGAAATGGACATGAAATTGAATTTGAAAATGAAAACTTGCATTGGCATGATGTTCTTAATCGGGTAATAAGACAACCAACGACCAAATACAAAATATAACTCAATAAGCAAAGCAAAAACAACTTAAAGACATATAAACACACTTGCTAAGACCAAAAGACTTAAAACGATACCTCAAAACACAAAGATCAAGACAAAAACCAGGCTGTCAACACTGCCCAACACAAGTGGACGGTAGGCCAGAAAAGGGAGTTGCCGGCCACAAATGTGAGGATCACTAGATTGTTGACAGTTGGCCTCCGCTCATAGCCTTATCTTCTACAAAAGGTCCTCCTTTGTGATTTCTTCTCTAGAACCTCATTTTAGCTACCGTTTCTTCCACAAAGGGAGATATTCCTTGTCGAGAAGCTCATAGATTAGATAGCCACTTTACATGGCACGGAAAAGGTAAATTTTCAGGGTTTTGGCATAAATGCACTTTTTTCGTTGAGCCATACTCTACTTTGCTTTTTGTTCCTCCATGTTGTGGCCCGATGCTGGTGCCCAATTACGTATACATTTTGCTTCGGAACACAAGAAATGTGCCCAACTCTTGAAGAATTTCAGGCATTGATAGAAACCCGGCGCGATGAGGAAATCATGCTTTAGTCCCGTTTTCGCCACACCCAAGCTTTCGGACGAATGTGTGGGCTCACTTTGCACGAAGCTCGATCTTTGGCCCATAACGAAGAGCTAGACATGCCCATCTTGATTCATCAATTTTCTGACTGAGGCGACCTCTTCTGGTGTGGTTTTCAGCAACATGCCCTCTATTTATGTATTCTTGCGTATTTCCTTCTTGCCCCGAGTGTAGACACCCCATTTTTGACCGTCCTCAAGACTTGAATGTCATCATTTGAACACTCGATGATCATCCATGTTCGGGTTCATTTTGAGTTCCCGAAGGTCTCGGCTGTGCACCTTGCCTCAGGATCTCTTAGCTTGCCTGTTCTGTGCTTGGTTGTGGACCAAGAACTTGTTTGTTTTTGCTTCTGAGGGTAGAGAATGGCTTGTTGGTCATCCCCACACCTCACCGGCCTTAGCTTGAGGCCATCGGCCCTGTTTTGTTGCTACCGGCCATTACTGAAGCCGGTCGGCATTGTTTTTGGTCAGCCGGCCATTTGTTTGGTCAATCGGCCATATTTTCTCGCCGGGACTTCTTTTTTTCCTTTTTCAGGCATTTTGCATGCCAGCTGTGCCAGTTGGAGCACACATACCTGTCCTCCATACACGTGTATGGAGGATTTGCACCCTTTGCACCCTTTTGCTCTAGCTTCTTGAGGAAGCTTGAACCTTTTGCTCTAGCTTCCTCAAGAAGCTTGGACCTTTGCCTTAGCTTCCCCAAGAAGCTTAAACCTTTGTTCTAGCTTCTTGAGGAAGCTTGACCCCTTTGTCTTAGCTTCTCCAAGAAGCTTAGGCCTTTTTTGTTCTATAAAAGAAGGCCTCTCTTCTCTTTTAGAGGGGTTAAGCAAATGAAAGGTATATATCAGAGATATATATCATATATATATCACTCCCTCTCTATATCTTCCTCTCTCTCTCCATTTGTGTGTGGAATAGTGTTCAAAAGGTGCTTTTGTTCTTAGTTTTGCCCTAAAACACCTAGTGTTGCACTATACTTTGGTTACTAAGGTGTTGAGGGACTGGTTTCAGAGCTTTAAGGTTGGCTTTGATTAGAGGAAGGGGCTGGGGTTGGTGCTCTTGAAGTGTTGTTCAAGGGTAAGCACTATTTGCTTTGTATTCCTCATTTTTGTACAAGCTTTTAAACTATCTTTCATGCTATTTAAGCTTAGTGTATAACTAATAAAAGTTCTGTATTTTCATGCTTAAGATGTTTGTTTAAGGTTGCTTTTGGGTTGGGGGTTGTCTACTCCCTCTTAGGCCTTGTTTGGCCTCTTTTTGTACCTTTCTTGTTGAGCTTTGATACCTTTGTGTTTTGGCCCTTTCACCACTGAAATCTAGAGGATTTTTAGTGGTGAAGAAGTGGTTTTGTGGTTTTGTATAGGGGAGGGACACCCCTCTCCCTTTGAGTCTCCTTTGCTTACATTTAGGGCTCACCATAGTAGCATGTTGGCATAGCTTTGTTTGGCTTTATTTCAGAGGTTTTTGGTGTTATTTGATCATATTATACCTCTATTTTTGGTCGGATTGTTAGCCCATTGCATGCATAATACACTTGCCTTGTATTCTTTTATTTTGCCAAGAAATGCATCATGCATTTAGACCACCATGCTTGCATGTTTTGACTTAGCTTTGTGAAGTTTTTAGTCATGTTTTACCATGTTTAAGCTTTGTTGGTGTCGATTTGGTCATGCTTGCCATGCTTTGTATAGCCACCTTGCATTTTGGCTTGTTAGCCTTGGGCACGTGAGTCTTGAGCATGCTTCATTTGGGTTATTTCAGTGATTTGGAATCACTTCTCATGCCATTTCAGTCCATGTTCCATGCTCGTATGCTTGCATTTAACATCCTTTCAATGCTTCGAAGAGTTGTTGTCTTATACTCCATGTTTAGGCCATTATGCATGCCTCTTTGTTTAAGTCTTCGGGCTGCCATATCAGTGGATTTTGGGGCTTATTTTGACTTGTTTTAACTCTGACTTCATTAGTCTAAGTCATGCCATGTTCGGTTATAAGAGGTGTAGTGCACTTGCCCTTTTAGGCATTGTATGCGTTTTGCTTTGTGCCTTTCTTCATAGCATGTTTTGGCTTTGTTCCATATGAGTTTTAGCTTCATTTTGCTCTGCCTCGGGACTGTTTTTGGTCACCTCGACCATTTGGGGCTTGATTGACATAGTCATGGTTTAAGTCCCGTAGCTAGCTTTGAGCTTTAACTCCATTAACATGCCATGCTTGCATTGTGTAGTCGATTTGGCGTCATTCTTCATGTGATTTCAGAGTTTATTTGCAATGCCATATCCTCATATTTATCACATCTTGCTCATGTTTGAAGGTTGTGCATCGTGGCCTAAATTGATGGACCAACATGTGTGCATGTTTATCTTGCATTTTGGTGCCATAATTTTGGTATTTTGGCCACTGTTTTGGGATTGGCTGAGGTCTTCCCATTTTGGTTTAAGCCCATTTTCACATATAGTTGCATGTTTGACATGTTGCATTTGTGTGTTGTTGCATGCTTGCATTATACCATGTTTGCGTGTTTATTATATTGCATGTCATTTAGCTAGTTGCATCACATAACCTTGTTGCATACTTGTTGTGTTTGTGTTACATTAGCTTAGCTTGCATGGTAGGTCACATTGCATTGCATCTTGCATGCTTAGCACATTGTACATTTGCATGTTTAGGTTGTGTTGCATTTGGCATGCTTTGCTAACTCAGCCTCATATTGCATACATGAGCCATTTTGCATATTTGAGCCATATTGCATGCATGCATTGCATTGTGTTTGGTTTGGGGTGTCAAACCAAACATAAGGTTTGAGGTGTGTTCGTACTTAAAGTGACGAAACACGCCTCAAACCTCGGTCACCGACACTCTTGATCCCAACATGATAGAGTGTGTATTATTCATTTGTTTTCATTGCATTCATTTTACATTGATTTGCAAACTTGGCACCTTTGGCCATCATGCATCGAAATGCGTGATTGGCGGCCCGAGGACCGAGAGCCATGCTCCCTTGAGTTCATTGCATGATAGGGAGATTGGTTATGCACACATTACCTTGAAAATACCTTGCCATGCATTGTCTGTCCTCTGCTACAGTGTAGACACCCCATTTTTGACCGCCCTTAAGACTTGGGCACCACTGATGGTTTACTTGGTGGAGAAAGCTGTGCAGGGCAAAGGTTCAATTTCTTCGGCAATGAGAGGGTCAAATCCCAACTTCACACCCCATTTTGGACCAAAGCTATTTTGAATGGTTTTTAGACCTTAAAACCCTCTCTTTCAAAACATTTTTGAAATAAAGTTTCTACGATGTTCCAAGGCTCACATTTTGTCAAAAAATGCGCTTTTCGATAAACCGAGCAAGGACAAAGTGGAAATGAATGAAAGAGAGATGAAATCTTTGAAAAATCTTTCAAAACACCTTGCTTAGGGGTTTGAAGTTGAAGAAAAGAGGAGAAGAGGGGAGAAGCCAAGTTGGAGAAGAAGATAGGCAAGAATTGCTAAGAGAGGGACGAGCAGTCCTCGCTAAATCAAGCTTATTTGTCTATACACTTTGAGTTAAGGTATGAGGCCACCACCGTTGGAAAGAAGACTTCCGGGGCTTCATTTTGCACTCAAGAATCTCTTAAATCCGAGACCGGAGGGGGGAGATATGATTGGTTGAAGTTGGGCATCATCCCGGTTGGACCGAAACTGAGCAGCCTTCACTAAAACAAGCATAACTTTTTTCACAGTTGGAATTGTGATGCAAGGCTGGTACCATTGGAAAGCTTACTTCCGGGGCTTCAATTTGGACACAAGATTGACCTGAAAAGGAGTTCATATGAAGACGTTATGCCCGTTTGAAGTTGGACCTGCAGAGCAGATTTTTTCTGCCGGCCGGCCAAACATTATGCCGACCGGCCAAATAGATGGCCAACCGGCCAGAACAGATGGCCGACCGGCCAAATAGATTGTCGACCGGCAGGTTAAAGTAGCCGACCGCCTTTTTTGCTAGCCGACGACCTTCCGGAGCATTCTGCAGATTGAATGGATTCCAACTGTGCCAGCTGGAAGGCACAGACTGGATCCTCCATACACGTGTATGGAAGATCTTGGCTCTTGGTTTTGAAGCTTCTAAGAGAAGTCTTACTCCCTTGGCTCTATAAAGGAAGCCCTCTTCTTCCTTATACAAAGGTTAGAAAAACCAGCTGGGATTGATATATACATCCCTCCATATATCTCCCTCCATCTCTCTCTTTCAAGCTCAAGCATCCAAGTCCCTTGCATCATTCCTTCATCACTACCAAGCACCACCACCACTACTCCATTCCAGCAGATAGGAGTGGCTTTCCAGCAGCTAAGAGGCAACATTTTTCAGTCCTAGAGGCAGCAAAGGTTGGGTCTTCAAGGGTGAGCACTCTTCTCCCTCTTTCTAGCTCATTTTTTGCCTCATTTTTTAGCCTCTTTGCTTGCTGTTTTGATCTCCGACCAAAACATAAAATGCCATTTTTTTGAGCTATATTCCATGTTTCATTAAGGGCTTATTACAGTTTGAAGCTTATTTTTGGCACTTCCTTCATTACCCCTTTGTATGCCATTATTTTGCATGATTCTTTTAGCCTGTGTGTGATCAGTTTTCGAGCCTGATGTAAACTGAAAATAGGCTTATTTTGAGCCCTTATTCAACATTGAAGAAGGGCTCACCACTGTTTGGGACCTCCATGTTATACTTGCCTTTATATTCTCTTTTTGGTCCCATTTTTGTATGCCTTGGCAGCCCCTGATGTTGCTGTTTTTGGGCTGAGGTCCGAACTCAAAACAGCCTCATTTTGACCCATTCTTCATGTTTCATTAAGGGTCTTTGGCTGTTTGATGAATGTTTTGTATACTTGCTTCTTTGGCCACCTTTTGGCCCATTTCTTGCATAAGAGCTTAGCCATACCTATGTTTGTTTTTGGGGTTTTTACAGTTCTGTAAATGTGCATATTTTGGCCCCGTCTTCAATGTTGTTGAAGGGCCCTAACCTGTTTGGAGTCAGCAGCTGTGAGTTGCTTCATAATCTCATATTTAGGGCCATTTTTGCATACTTGTTTTGCCCTATTTATGTTTGCTGTTTGGCCATGCTTTGAACTGGAAAAATGCTTATTTTTGGGCTGCCTTGCTACTGTCTATTCATTGCATGTCCATATTGTGCATGTTTGGTATAGCTATAGGCCATTTCGGATGCCAAAATTCATGTTTCGAGACTATTCCACGCATCGAGTGTACTTTCGCCTCATTTCGGGGCTGTTTTCCCCCACATTTCAGTGCTGAAATCCCATTAGCATGTTTGCATATTATTTTCCATGCCATTGCCTCAATTTGCGTGCCCATGTGCACGCATTTCGAGGCACTTCATTTTCATCCATCGGCCTCTTATGTGAGTGTGGTTGAGGCTCTCTCATGTTAGTATAAGTCCATGTTGCATTCTATATGCCATTTTAGCCATTGCATTGCATATGCCATTGCCTCGGTTTGCGTGCCCGAGTGCACGCATTTCGAGGCACTTCATTTTCATCTTATGGCCACTGATGTGGGTGCGGCTGAGGTCCACTCACATTGGTGTAAGTCCATCTTGCATTATGTATGCCATGTTTCAATGTGTTGTGCATGTTATGTTGTTAGCATTGTGTGTGCCATGTAGTTGTATTGCATGTTTGCATGTTTGCTTGCATGTTTAGGTCGCATGTGCATTGTTGTGCATTGCCTCGCCTCTTGACCAATCATGATTGAGGTTGGGTCCCTTGTATGTTTTGTGTGCATTGCATTTGACATTGAAATGCATACTTGACTCTTTGGCCATCATGCATCGAAATGCGTGATTGGTGGCCCGAGGGTCGAGGGCCATGCTCCCTTGAGCCCATTACATGATAGGGAGTGTGTCCATGCATACATTTGCCTAAAAACCCCATGCCATATACTGTCTACTCTCTGTTGCTGTCAAAACTATCTTCTGCAGGAAGTTTCTGCCGACCGGCAGAATTTAGTGCCGACCGACAATATTTTAAATGCCGATGGCCCAATCAACAGCCGGTGGAAATTGTGAAGTGCCGGTGGAAATTCCGTCTGGCCGGTGGTGCTCTGCGGCATGGAAGGAACCTGCTCCAGGACTTTGGCAATTTTCAGAGAGACAAGGTAGTATAAACAGAGGTGGCAGGGGTATGGTACGGGTTTTCCAGGCGGGCCGAGTTTCGAGCACGCATCATTCGCGCATCCCGAGGCAGAGGCTGCGGCCATCCTCTTCTTTCCTTCGCATTCTTGCTATCAATTAATTAGAAATTCTGTAATAATTTTATTTGCTTATCATTTGGACTGTAATATTTATTTGATTCCTCCGAGTGAGGGCAACTATGTAATAAGTGTGCGTGAGTGTGTGTATGTCTTCCAACCTCACGTCTTTCTTCCCTTTTATTTACCTGCTTATGGTGGTAGACTAGGGCATTTTTAAAATTAGCATACCTTATGCTATGCATGCGTGCATTCATGCATTTGTACTGCATGCATTAGGCTCGGTACATCACGCTAACTGCATTTGTACTTCAATTCACAAATTGTATATGTGATAGTTGATCGCATTTCACATGCCATGTTTAGGTTAGCCGAGCCTATCTAGATTGCCTTTTTGCATGCGATGCATTAGCCATTCTTAACATGAACTAGGACATGCATGTTTGCTAACTAGTTTACTGTTTTGGCACGGAGTACAATGTAAGTATTTATGTTTTAGCATCCCACATGCGTGTGAATGTTGCCATGACCGTATGCTTGCCATGCGGCTAAATGCTTACGTGAGATAAACTGTTTGAATGCCTGTGGGTGGAGGTTGGGTTGTTCGAGTTGGAAAAACTCATTGAAATCCGTGTTTTAAGCCTACTTGCGAGTAGCAAATTCCAAAGCGTTTTTCAAAACAAACAGATATGCAATGCTTGTTTCCAAATTAGGCGACCTAGTCTATACTTGTTTGCTGCGCGCATAACATAGTAATTCTAGGCTAATAATCGAAATAAGAACACACAACGTTTTCAAAAACGGATATCATGGTTAGTAGAGGCCGGTCTTCGGACCGGGCGAGAGGGGGTGCTCATAGCTGACCTTCCCCGATCGTACCCAAGCTCCCGAGCCGAGACAACTCCGGTGATGATGGACATGTGGCCTTCGGCACCGAGTCAGGGTTTCCTAAATTTCCCCATTAAAAAAATATTTAGGTGGCGACTCTGTATCTGGCAAAGCAGTCCATGTTTGGCACTACTTTTTCAAAAATCTGTTTCTCAAAACGATTTGCCAGATTTGGACTCTTTGGTTCAAGATTAAGAACCGCGACACGCAAAATCGCGAGTCCGAACTGTAGCATTGAGGCCCTCACGGGCGCGTCTACATACAGTAAAACCAGTGTTCTGCAGGAAGAAATGGCCGGTCGGCAACTTTCATTGCCGGCCGACTACAAAAGTCTAGCCGGTGGTTCCACTTTTTGTCGATAACTGTATTTCAATGGCCGGTGGACTTGAATTATGGCCGGTGACATCCCACGGTGCTATGGGAGTGTTCCAAAGGCATCACAAGTATTTTCACAGTTCTCAGAGGTGCAAGAGCCCGCAATTTCTTATTTATCCATCAACCACCCAAGGGAGGGATAAAAAATGAGAGATTGAAGAATAGAGAGATGTGCGTTGAGAGGAAAAGCGAGGAAAAAGTCTTTTTCAGAAAAAAACAGAGCTTGAGGGCCGAGTGATGTGAGAATCACAAATGAGAAATGGTGGGAAATAATAATCGAAAAAAAAAACTGTTTCCTCACGAATTGAGAGGCTTCTCGCCTTTATAACGCGTCCGAGTGTCGTGTCTTTTGTTTTATTTGTCTCGATTCTTGTCTTGAGTCGTTTCAAGTGTTTGTGTTTGTCTTTAGGTTGTATCCCTTTTGTCTTCTATTGTTGAGTCGTTTTTCGCTGTGTTCAGTCGTAGGCTCAATACCCGATTGAGAACTCATTTCTCGATTTTCAAAATGAATCGCTTTGTGCTTAGTGTGCTGTGCCATTCTCCACGTTTGTTCTTCCATATTTGGAGCATCTGAGTATGTTTCAACTGCCGCCAATCCCACCTTCACATCCCGTCTGTTCGAATTGAACTGTTTGTTCAGAATTGGCTGTATGCTGAATAAACTGAATGATGTGTTATGGGCTGTAAGTTCAGAATGAGCAATGTTCACAATGGGCTGTGTATTCAGACTCGGCAGTGTCCTGCATGAGCCGTATGATCAAAATGAACAGAGTACTGTGATACGAGCGGTGTGTTCAAAACGAACACTCTATATATTGAACATATTGAGAACTTGTGATTAGTTCCATTTCCAGTGCCTTCTGATGTTGATTTTGCAAAGTCACACCTGTATTACTCCAATTTGCTTATCGAGTTGTTGCTCATTTGCTTATCGAGTTGTTACCCATTTAGCTTATTGAGTTGTCGCTCATTCGCTTATCGAGTTGTTATCCATTTTGCTTATCGAGTTGTCGCTCATTTGCTTATCAAGTTGTTACTCATTTGCTTGTCGAGTTGTTGCTCACTTGATTACCAAGTTGTCGCAATTTTATTTATCGAGTTGTTGCTCTTTGTTTATCGAGTTGTAAACTTGTCAGGGTTTTATGGTTGCTTATTGAGTTAAGTTGCTACGTTGGTCTACCTGACCTGGTGATACATGCATGTTCAATTTCCAATTCAACTACATTGTTATGTAATATGATGCGGTGCGATGTATGAAATATGCGATGCAACACTTTTTTTAGAAAAAATTTGTTTCATTCCATCATCTTTTCAAGTACATAGTTTTGAAGAAAACAAAACCTGCCTGCGGCAGTATAATGTGCTTAATCTACCAGCAAAAAGAAAAGCAAAAAGAAAGAAAAGCAGCAAAAGTCTAGATCAATGTCAACTGGTCTCAGGCACGAGAGTCTGTCCTCGTCCTCTTCTTGGACGAAGGTCCAGGAGCGTCGTCGCCGTCCCCACCATCTGAGCCCAAGCCCGAATCATCTCCAGTTCCATCCTCCGATGACTCTGCCTCTGCCTCAGTCTCGGACTCATCGTCATCTGGAATCGGTGCTCTTGAGCTGCTCCCAACATGAGTGCGCCCCGCTTTGGTGCGGGGGTGTACTGCGGTCCCTCGCCTTGCTCTCCCTCCTCCTCGGGTAGATACAGATGGTCCTGCTAGAGCACCTCCTGCAGCCGATATCTGGAATGGGGGCTGAAAAGGACAAATGGTAAATACATCAGTTATGCTACGCAAAGCAGAGTATGAATACAGAATGCAGCGTATGAGTACAGTTTATGAATGCTATGAGTAATATATTAGTGTAGAATGTCGTGTATGAATGCTATGAGCAGTATATCAGTGCAGAATGCTGTGTATGAATGCTATGAGCAGTATATCAGTGCAGAATGCCGTGTATGAATGCTATGAGCAGTGTGTCAGTACAGAGTACAGTGACTGAGTGCAGTGTATGAATGCCGTAAGCAACGCTATGAGCAGTCTGTGGGTTACAGTGTATTAAATGTCGTGAGGGCCGTGTATCAAGTGCCATGTTGGCAGTGCGATGCATTAGATTATGTATGAAACAGATTATGCACAGTTTGAGATTGTGGTTGAAAGAGCTTACCGGGATACTGTAGATAGCCAGCAGGTCGAGGCTCCGCTGTAGCATCCCCATCACGGAGGCAGTCAACTCCAAAGACTGGCGAGTGTACTTGGCAGAAGTCTGCAAGAGTGTTAGAAACATCAGTATTTTGCAGAATATCAAGAGAAATAAAATGAAATGACTGTACAAGATACAAAATGCAGTAGCGCATATCGGAGGTAAGCCGTAGAATCTGACTAGCTCGTGATCAGGCGGAGAGGGAGCGATGGGGATTTCGTAAGTCTCCTCACCCTGCCCTCGGCATGTCATCATAGTAGGTAGCTCAGGCCACCCGGCTCCCTGCCCTCTCCGAGATCCACTCATGCCTCGAGCCAGAGGTACCATCGCTGCCCTAGGTGTCCTCGGTGCCCCTGCTCCAGCCACAGGCGCCGCAGGCCTCTCCCTCTCAGCTCGACGAGCACTACTCAGAGGCCTCATGATATAGGTCTGGACGAACTCCGCATAGTCGCCCTCGTCTACAAAGCACTCATGGCTCCAGCCAATGGTGTAACTCATCATCTCTGCTAAGGTGTATCTCTCAGTGACCCTCGCAGGGGTAGGAGGAGGTGCTGGAACCGACTGCTCTGGCACGCCCAAGGTCTGCCGCAAGAAGCGCTCCCCAAAGTACCAAGCGCAGCAGATGGGGCCCTCTAATAGAACTCTGAATCGGGCCGTCTCTTGGGCACCAGCATACCAGTTCCGAACTGCATCAGGTAATGGAGCCCAAGGCTGCCAGGTAATCTACAAGTAAAACGCAGTTTGTTACCTACTGATATTGAAAGAACAATGCAAAGCGAAGCTTAAATGAACTGTAATGTTTGACATACCTCGGCTGCGGTGATGGTATCAAAGTAGCGGTGGAAGAAAATGAGGGACTCCCATGGTCTCCGCTCGTACCTCACGTCGAAGCGATGAGAGAATGGAATGCCAAGGGACATCTCCTCGTCTGGCACTGGGGCAAGTCTCGGGAAGTAGGCATACACCCACAACTGTACAGTG
This sequence comes from Camellia sinensis, assembly GCF_055761805.1. Classification (NCBI taxonomy): domain Eukaryota; kingdom Viridiplantae; phylum Streptophyta; class Magnoliopsida; order Ericales; family Theaceae; genus Camellia; species Camellia sinensis. Next base: position 74,644,814 of record NC_138969.1, read on the forward strand.
TGATAGAACGGATACGAGCATGCTTATCAGATAAAGCAATATACAGATAAAGCAGTACACAGATAAAACAGAAAGCGGTACATGCAGTGTATTGTGCAGTGTGTGCAGTGTATAGAGTACAGATAATGTAAAACAGAACTGAAAAGACAGAAGAGGGAATATGTACCTCCCAAGCTCGCCAGTAACCTCCGAGCAACTGTCCGCTGAGGCGGGAGGATGAACTCATGTACCCGTAGAGAGTGGCCAAGCCGGTGCCACCCCTGTCATAGCGGTGGATCTGTGTCACATCCACAAGCGTGCTCAGCAAATAGAGGGCAACGGTGTTCGCTCGGTTGGCAAACAGAGTGGTCCCCAGCAAGAACATGATGAAGCCCCGGGCGTACTGCTCCTCCTTCTCCTGGGTAGTAGGTGCTTGGATCCGAAAATGGTCCTCGAACCATGAGTATCGCACGAACCCTGCACAAGCGAGAGGTGGCTGAGCGCCGAGCAGGTACATCTGAGCGGCGTCCCACTCGTCCATGTCTGTATCAAAGGGGATCGGATCACCCCCCACTCCGATGCCTGTGAGCATGGAGAAGTCGAAGGGAGTCATCGTCATCTCCCCAGTGGCAGAAAGGTGGAGGGAGTTGGTGGTGTCCCACCACCTCTCCACCAGAGCAGCAAGAAGGGGCCTACTCGCAGTGAGGTACGAGAGTCCCCTGCAAAAAGTCCTAAACCCGGCTCAGTCAACAATGCGACGAACCGCGTCAGGTAGCTCCTTGTACCAACCTCTGGCGGTAACATTCGCATACCCCCGGAAGGCATGAAAATCCCCCTGTGGTCAAAACAAACGGTTGCGAAGCAGTGTTACAAATACAGTGTTGAGTGGTTCAGTGGAAAATATAGTGTGTGTACATGTGTTGAGATTCAAACAGATATCGGGTGCGGGTGTGCTCGCAGTGAACTACAGCATGTGATGTATCAGTGTGTTTGAGTGGTTCAGTGGAAAATACAGCGTGTGTGCGCGTGTTTAGATTCAAACAGATATCGGGTGCATATGTGCTCGCAGTGAATTACAGCATGTGATGTATCAATGTTTGAGTGGTTCAGTGGAAAATACAGCGTGTGTACACGTGTTCAGATTCAAACAGATATCAGGTGTGCGTGTGCTCGCAGTGAACTACAGCATGCAATGTATCGATGTATCCGGGCCAAAACAGTTAAAGAACAGAATCAACTATTGCAGTTATGTATTCTACTTTGCGGAAAATGAAACAGGGAAGTGTGTACCTCAGAAGCGCCATAGGACAAATGTGACTCTGGCTCGCGCAACAAAAGCTCCGGTGGCGCGCCTTGTGCATGGCTCCGGAAGTGGCGAAGGCTGTCAGGAGGAAGCACGTGTATCACCGGCCTGTAGGCCGCCGGATCAAACGGCTGGATATGAAGAGGTAAGAGCTCGACCTCGGGATCCACATCCATCTCCAGGGGAGCCCCACCCTGTGGTATGTCATCTGCCATCTCAAAGAGAGTACAAAAATGGCCGAAAGTGTGAAAACCAGGCAAGAATGTGAAAAGTCAACCCAAAAGTCAACCCAAAGAGGATGAAAATGGACAGAAATGTCAAAGTGCGGAAAAGGGCACGAAGATCGAGGAAAACTTGGGAGAAACAAACCCTGGGTGATGGAAATCAAGAAAACTACACCGAAATCAAGTTTTGTTCGGTTCAAAATGTGCGAAATCGGAAGGATTTCGCGAATCAAACAACAAAATGGGCCCGAAAACCAAGGAAAGACGGGGATCGAGAGGAGGAAAATCACCTAGAGAGAAAGGGGGGGTTTTCGAGCTAGGGCAAAGTGAAAATATGAGGTTTAGAACCTCATATTTAAAGATCCGCGGCCAATTGACAAAACTGCCCTGACATAGGCATTTTTGGCCGGTCGGCCAAAAAGTTGGCCGATGGCCTTATTTTGTGGCCGGTGGATGGCCGGTGGACTCTCCCGGTGGCCGGTGGATGGCCAGTGGACTCTCCCGGTGGCCGGTGAATCTTCCACACCCTTGGTTGGGTCATTCATGTGGTTTGGAACCTCCATTTATCAAGGCAGTACAAGGAAATGCACTTTTGAACCTTGATCGGCCTTCGTGTTGACCTCGAGCCGTGTTTCTCGTATGTGATGCTCAATACGTGCAAGGTGTATCCTTTTCGTATCCTTGGGTATCTTGTAAGGTTCAATAACCACTTTAAATGCGTTGCATTACATGTGTTGCCTCGTTTATGATAAACATGCATAGGTTGCATTGTTATGCACGTCTATGCACGTTGTAACACAAGCAATTTGCATTGTTATGCACTGTTCATTTGCATTGTCATGCATTTCAAAAAAGACCTACGTTGTCGCGCATTGTCATGCATTTCAAAAAACAAAACACGCGTTGTCATGCATTTGAGGTCATTTGCACTGCCATGCATTTCAATAAATCATGCATTATCATGTACCTCAAATTACACGCATTGTCATGCATCTTCCTTATCTCGCATTGACATGCGCACCTCACATACATTGTCTTGCATGTTCCTTGTCACACATTGTCATGTGCACCTCATTTGCATTGTCATGCATTTCCTCTTATGCATTGTCATTCATTTCAATTACATGCATTGTTATGCATTTCAATTACACGCATTGTCATGCATTTCAATTACACGCATTGTCATGCATTTTAATTCATGCATTGTCATGCATGTCTCATTTCGCATTGTCATGCATCTCCATATTGTACATTGTCATGCATTTCAGTACATACATTGTCATTCATGTTCCTTATCATGCATCGTCATGCGCACCTCTCATACATTGTCCTGCATGTTCCTTATCATGCATTGTCATGTGCACCCTATTCGCATTGTTATACATTACACACATTGTTATGCATTTCAATTACACGCATTGTTGTACATTTCAATTACATGCATTGATCGCGCATTTCAGTTCATGCATGTCGCATTTTGCATTGTCATGCATTTCAATTCCATGCATTCTCGTTCATGCATTGTCATGCGTGTCTCATTTTGCATTGTCATGCATTTCCTTACTTTGCATTGTCATGCATTTCAGTACATGCATTGTCATGCATTTCTCTTATCATGCATTGTTATGCACACCGCATTTGCATTGTCATGCATTTCCTTATCATGCATTGTCATGCATCTCCTTACTTTGGATTGTTATGCATTTCAGTACATGTATTGTCATGCATTCCCTTATCACGCCTTGTCATGCATTTCCTTATCATGCATTGTCTTGCATTTCGATACATGCATTGTCATGCATTTCAATTACATGCATTGTTATGCATTTCAGTATATGCATTGTCATGCATTTTCCTACCTCGCATTGTCATACACGTTTCATTTGCATTGTTCCTGTTATACACATTTCATGCGTTTCCACGCGTGTTTTACTTACATGTGTATATTTTGCTTGCTCTACACATTACATGCTTTTCTGCGCGTGCTTTACTTATATGTGTTTATGCATCCCCCCTAGTGGTTATACATTGTATGCGTTTTCGCGTGTACTTTACTTACATGTGTTCATACCTTGCTTGCTTTACACATTGCATGCGTTTTTGCGTGTGCTTTACTTATATGTGTTTATGCATCCCCTCAGGTGGTTACACATTGTACACGTTTTCGCGTGTACTTTACTTACATGTGTTCATACCTTGCTTGCTTTACACATTGCATGCGTTTCTGCGTGCGCTTTACTTACATGTGTTCATGCATATTTTCAAGAGGTTACGCATTGCATGCGTTGTCGCATATTGCGTTACCTATATGTGTTCAAGTTCCTCATTATACACATTGCATGCGTTGTCGCGTATTGCTTTACTTATATGTGTTCAAGTTCCTTTTTATACACATTGCATGCGTTGTCGCGTATTGCTTTACTTATATGTGTTCAAGTTCCTTTTTATACACATTGCATGCATTGTCGCATATTGCTTTACTCACAGGTGTTCAAGTGTCTATTACACACATTGTACACGTTGTCACGTGTACTTTACTTATATGTGTTTGTGCCTTCGTAGCATTGTTATGCTTGTTTCAAATCGCATTGTTATGCACACACTCGGGTTGCGTTGTTATGCTCCCCTTCCACCTACATTGTCATGCACCCTCTCACTCGCGTTGTCACGCACTTTTCACTTGCATTGCTATGCATGTATCTAACGATATTGTACCTGTTAAGTTCTTTTTTTTTTTTCAGGCACGATATTGTATATATGGTTCATTTGAGGCTGGCACGACCAGACGAACTTGACAGGAACGATATTGTATGTACGGTTCATTTGAAGCTGGCACGACCAGACGAACCGCAAAGGTATTGTATTCTCCGCGTCAAACGTAGCAAGAATTGCATAATTCTCTTACATCCTTTCTGCATTGTAATGTAGTTTGTTTTTTGGCTTGTTTAAAACTGTTGCATTTATTGTATGTATTTACTTCGTTACAGCTTTCTTTGCATGATCATAAGTTATGTTCGGTTTTGTGCATTGTTCTTGCATTTTGCCCCTGCCTTCGGGCGCATATCTTCGTCTGTAGTTTGTATGCTTTGTCTAAGTCTTCGGCCTTGTCAAAAATGGGTCGTCTCCGAGCTTTGACACTCACTCCCGTCATTGTTATGACTTTCGAGTTCTGTCAAAGAGGGGCAACTATAGACACCCCATTTTTGACCGTCCTCAAGACTTGAACGTCATCGATTTAACACTCGATGATCATCCATGTTCATGTTCGTTTTGCGTTTCCGAAGGTCTCGGCCACGCGGCTTGCCTCAGGATCTCTTAACTTGCCTGTTCTGTGCTTGGTTGTGGACCAAGAACTTGTTTGTTTTTGCTTCTGAGGGCAGAGAATGGCTTGTTGGTCATCCCCACACCTCACCGGCCTTGGCTTGAGGCCACCGGCCCTGTTTTGTTACTACCGGCCATTGGTGAGGCTGGTCGGCATTGCTTTTGGTCAGCCGACCGTTTGTTTGGTCAATCGGCCATATTTTTTGGCCGGGACTTCTTTTTTTCCCCTTTTCAGGCATTTTGCATGCCAGCTATGCCAGTTGGAGCACACGTACCTGTCCTCCATACACGTGTATGGAGGATTTGCACCCTTTTGCTCTAGCTTCTTTAGGAAGCTTGAACCCTTTGCTCTAGCTTCCTCAAGAAACTTGGACCTTTGCCTTAGCTTCCCCAAGAAGCTTGAACCTTTGTTCTAGCTTCTTGAGGAAGCTTGACCCCTTTGTCTTAGCTTCTCCAAGAAGCTTAGGCCCTTTTTGTTCTATAAAAGAAGGCCTCTCTTCTCCTTTAGAGGGGTTGAGCAAATCAAAGGTATATATCACAGATATATATCACATATATATCACTCCCTCTCTATATCTTCCTCTCTCTCTCTCCCTCCATTTGTGTGTGGAACAGTGTTCAAAAGGTGCTTCTGTTCTTAGTTTTGCACTAAAACACCTAGTGTTGCACTATACTTCGGTTACTAAGGTGTTGAGGGACTAGTTTCAGAGCTTTTAGGTTGGTTTTGATCAGAGGAAAGGGCTAGGGTTGGTGCTCTTGAAGTGTTCTTCAAGGGTGAGCACTATTTGCTTTATATTCCCCATTTTTGTACAAGCTTTTAACCTATCTTGCATGTTGTTTTAAGCTTAGTGTATAACTAATAAAAGTTCTGTATTTTCGTGCTTAAGATGTTTGTTTAAGGTTGCTTTTGGGTTGGGGGCTGTCTACCCCCTCTTAGGCCTTGTTTGGCCTCTTTTTGTACCTTTCTTGTTGAGCTTTGATACCTTCGTTTTTTGGCCTTCTCACCACTGAAATCTAGAGGATTTTCAGTGGTGAAGAAGTGGTTTTGAGGTTTTGTATAGGGGAGGGACACCCCTCTCCCTTTGAGTCTCCTTTGCTTACATTTAGGGCTCATCATAGTAGCATGTTGGCATAGCTTTGTTTGGCTTTATTTCAGAGGGTTTTGGTGTTATTTGATCATATTATACCTCTGTTTTTGGTCGGATTGTTAGTCCATTGCATGCATAATACACTTGACTTGCATTCCTCTATTTTGCCTAGAAATGCATCATGTAATTAGACCACCATGCTTGCATGTTTTGACATAGCTTTGTGAAGTTTTTAGTCATGTTTTTATCATGTTTAAGCTCTAATTGGTGTTGATTTGGTCATGTTTTCCATGCTTTGTATAGCCACCTTGCATTTTGGCTTGTCAGCCTTGGGCGTGTGAGTCTTGAGCATGCTTCATTTGGGTAATTTCAGTGATTTGGAATCACTTTTCATGCCATTTCAGTCCATGTTCCCTGCTCGTATGCTTGCATTTAACACCTTTTCAATGCTTCGAAGAGTTGTTGTCTTATACTCCATGTTTAGGCCATTATGCATGCCTCTTTGTTTAAGTCTTCGGGCTGCCATATCAGTGGATTTTGGGGCTTATCTTGACTTGTTTTATCTTTGACTTCATTAGTCTAAGTCATGCCGTGTTCAGTTATAAGAGGTGTAGTGCACTTGCCCTTTTAGGCCTTGTATGCGTTTTGTTTTGTGCCTTTCCTCATAGCATGTTTTGGCTTTGTTCCATATGAGTTTTAGCTTCATTTTGGTTTGCCTCGGGGCTGTTTTGGATCACCTCAACCATTTGGGGCTTGGTTGACATAGTCATGGTTTAAGTCCCGTAGCTAGCTTTGAGCTTTAACTCCATTAACATGCCATGCTTGCATTGTGTAGTCGATTTGGCGTCATTCTTCATGTGATTTCAGAGTTTATTTGCAATGCCATATCCTCATATTTATCACATCTTGCTTATGTTTAAAGGTTGTGCATCATGGCCTAAATTGATGGACCAACATGTGTGCATGTTTATCTTGCATTTCGATGCCTTAATTTTGGTATTTTGGCCACTGTTTTGGGATTGGCTGAGGTCTTCCCATTTCAGTTTAAGCCCATCTTCGCATATAGTTGCATGTTTGACATGTTGCATTTGTGTGTTGTTGCATGCTTGCATTATACCATGTTTGCGTGTTTATTATATTGCATGTCATTTAGCTAGTTGCATCACATAACCTTGTTGCATACTTGGTGTGTTTATGTTACATTAGCTTAGCTTTCATGTTAGGTCACATTGCATTGCATCTTGCATGCTTAGTACATTGTACATTTGCATGTTTAGGTTGCGTTGTATTTGGCATGCTTTGCTAACTCAGCCTCATATTGCATACATGAGCCATTTTGCATATTTGAGCCATATTGCATGCATGCATTGCATTGTGTTTGGTTTGGGGTGTCAAACCAAACATGAGGTATGAGGTGTGTTCGTACTTAAAGTGACGAAACACGCCTCAAACCTCGGTCACCGACACTCTTGATCCCAACATGATAGAGTGTGTATTATTCATTTGTTTTCATTGTATTCATTTTACATTGATTTGCAAACTTGGCACCTTTGGCCATCATGGATCGAAATGCGTGATTGGTGGCCCGAGGACCGAGAGCCATGCTCCCTTGAGTTCATTGCATGATAGGGAGATTGGTTATGCACACATTGCCTTGAAAATACCTTGCCATGCACTGTCTGTCCTCTGCTGCAGCAAAACCAGTGTTCTGCAGGAAGAAATGGCCGGTCGGCAACTTTCATTGCCGGTCGACTACAAAAGTCTAGCCGATGGTTCCACTTTTGGTCGATAACTGTATTTCAATGACCGGTGGACTTGAATTATGGCCGGTGACATCCCACGGTGCTATGGGAGTGCTCCAAAGGCATCACAAGGATTTTCACACTTCTCAGAGGTGCAGAACAGTGCTAACAGAGGCAACAGTGGCATGGCGACGGGTTTCCGAGCGAGGCGAATCGAGCATGCATCGTTCCATCATTCCGAGGCAGGGCTGCGGCCACCTCCTTTTGTAATTAATTTGTTAATTAATTAGAATTTTGTAATATTTAATTAGCTAGAGTAGTTAATTATTTATTTGGTTTGTATTATTTATTCGGACCCTCCGAGAGAGGGCAATGTTGTAATAAGTGTGCGTGAGTGTGTACATGTCTTCTAACCCCCACTTCTTTCTCCCTTTTACTTACCTGCTTTCAATGGTTAGTTTTAGGGCACGTTTCAGTTAGCATACTTATGATAGCATGTTTGCATCATTCATCTGTATTGCATGCACCGGGCTCGGCGCATCATGCTAACTGCATTGTATTTCAATTCCAAGTTGAATACATGTATTGGATTGTCGCACCTCATATGCCATTCTTAGGATAGTCGAGCCTATCTTAGTTGCATTTTGCATGAGTTGCATTAGCCATCTTAACATGAACTAGGATCATGCATGATTACTAACTAGTTTCTTGTTTTGGCTCAGAGTACACTGTAAGTGTTTATGCTTTAGCATCTCGCATGAGTGTGAATGTTAACATGACAACATGCTTTCCATGAGGCTAATTGCTTAGGTGATATAACTGTCTGAATGCCTATGGGTGAAGGTTGGATTGCTTGAATTGGGATAATTCATTGAAATCCGTGTTTTAGCCTACTTACGAGTAGCAAACTTCAAATCATTTTCCAAACAAACGGATATGCGATGCTTTGTTCCAAAATTAGGCGATCTAGTCTATACTTGTTTTGCTGTACGCATCACATAATAATTCTAGCTAATTAATCGGGATAAGAACGCATGTGTTTTCAAAAATGAGATATCATGTTTAGTAGTGGCCAATCTTTGATCGGGCGAGCGGGGGTGCTCATAGCTGACCTTCCCCAATTGTACCCAAGTTCCCGAGCCGAGGCAACTTTGGTGATGACGGACATGTGGCCTTAGGCAACGAGTCAGGGTTTCCTAAATTTCTCAAAAATAAAACAATTAGGTGGTGACTCTGTATCTGGCAAAGCAGTCCATGTTTGGTACTTCTTTCTAAAAATCGATTTTTCAAAACGATTTGTCAGATTTGGACTCTTTGGTGATTTATCAATCTCACATCGCACATTGTGAGATCAGATTAAGAACCGTGACAATTTGAGTCCGAACTATAGTGAGCCCAAATGAACAAAACAGGATTCCCTCCCGGGACTCCATTTTCATGGAGCATACTTTGGCTTCAATTTCCCATTCACTCGGTAATGGTTTTGAGCAACCAAATATACCACGTGAATCACAACGCGGCATAGAACGCGTTACCACTTTGACCCGCGAAATTGACACACAGGTCCCACCTAAATATTAGGCCAAAGTTAGGAAAAGATCTAATTTTTTTACCCATATTTTCTAAACAGTTTTCCAAAAATCCCCCACATGAATGGAATTTGATGACAACGAAAATGCCACAATATGCAGACTTTATCGAAAGAGTATAAGTTGAAAATATCTTGCATCAGGATAGGTAGCTTTCGGCCTTGAACCTTTCCTGGTGATAATCTATCGGCCTTACTAGCTAACCAATGGACGCGATGCCTTGAATTGTTCAGCCGTTTGTGTAAGCCAAGACAATAGATTTCACACAAAATATCTTCTAACGCATCATGGTTCTCACTGTTGTGTTCATTTTGGCCTTAAACGCTCCTGGTTTTCATGACTGTTTCTAGAGAATTTAGACTCTTCATTCTCATAGAACCATCCCCAGTTCGACACTCATATAAGTGATTCTTATTGTAAGTATCTCTTTAGACTTGTCTTGGTTTTTATACCTAAATCAAGATAAAAGTAATCATTAAAAGCAAAGCTTATCCTTATACTCCTTCAGACAACATATGTTGCATATATCACTCTCACCATAGGAATGGGTAGGGAATTTTAATCCCTTGGTGATTTCTGGCAAGCCACACATAACTTAGTTGTCCCTTTGAACTTAGTTCTTGGGATCTCCAGTCATATAAGTAGGGTTACCATTATGACGACTCTTATGTAATAGGCTTTATTCCCATCCCCTTCAATGAACTATACACTAGCTCTTTTGTCAAACCTTTTGTTAACGAATTCACAATATTCTTTTCAGATTTTATGTAATCTTTTGAGATTATTTCATTTGACAACAATTGCCTTACGGTATTATGTTGACGACCAATATGTCGTGACTTACCGTTATACATGTGATTTTGTGCCCTGCCTATTGTAGATTGACTATCACAATGAATGCAAATAGCTGGCACAGGTTTTGGACACATTGGAATGTCTTTTAAGAAGTGACGAAGCAATTCTGTTTCTTCTCCTGCTTTGTCTAAAGCAATAAACTTGGATTCCATTGTGGATCACGCGATGCATGTTTGTTTCGTGGATTTCTAAGAAACAGTAGCGCCTCCCAGAGTAAAGACATATCCACAAGTGGATTTTGAATCTTTAGTATCTGATATCCAATTTGCATCACAATAACCTTCGAGTACTGCTGGATATCGAGTAAAGTTCAAACCATGATCACGCGTAAATCTTAGATATCTAAGAACCTGAATGATCGCTTTTCAATGGCCTTCTCCGGGGTTACTAGTGTACCTACTCAATTTACTGATAGCATAAGCTATATCAGGACAAGTACAATTCATTACGTACATTAGGCTTCCAATGATTTGGGAGTATTTTAATTGAGACACTGCATCACCTTTATTTTTTGATAAATAAAGACCGATGTCTACAGATGTTCTAGCTAAATTCATATTATCCTTGATAAATTTATCTAGAATTCTCTCAATATACTGAGATTGAGATAATGCATATCCGTCAGATGTTTTAGTAATTTTCAATCCTAATATAACATCTGCGACCCCCATATCTTTCATATCAAATCTTTTGTTAAGCATTTGCTTAGTTGATTTGATCATGTTTTGACTACTTCCAATGATAGGCATGCCATCCACATAAAGACAAACTATGACATATCCTTGGTCAGTGTTTTGCACATAGACACATTTGTCACATTCGTTTATCTTAAACCCATTAGTAAGCATAGCATGATCACATTTTTCATACCTTTGCTTAGGTGCTTGTTTTAATCTATAAAGGGATTTTACAAGCCGACAAACTTTCTTTTCTTGCCCCGGTACTACAAACCCTTCGGGTTGCTCCATATAGATCTCTTCATTTAGATCACCATTTAAGAAAGCTGTCTTAATTTCCATTTGATGTATTTCTAAATTAAACAACACTGCTATAGCAATAAGCATGTGAATGGATGTTATTCTTGTCACAGGGGAATATGTGTCAAAATAGTCCAGACCTTCCTTTTGTCTGTAACCTTTAACTACAAGTCTTGCTTTATACTTGTCAATTGAACCATCTGCTTTCATTTTTATCTTGAATATCCATTTATATCGAAGAGGTTTAGAATCTGGGGGAAGATCCCCCAATTCCCAAGTATGATTTTGCATAATGGATTCAATTTCATTATTAGCAGCCTCTTTCCACAAAGGTGTTTCAGGACCTATTATTGCTGCCTTAAAGCTTTGAGGTTCATTTTCTAATAGGTATGTCAGAAAATCTGCACCAAAGGATTTTGATGTTCTCGCTCTCTTACTTCGTCTTGGTTCATCATCAGTTAAATCATGTTGGTCGAGACCATTACTAGTCTCTTGTGTTTGATTGTCATTAGTCTCTTGACTTTGTGTACAATCATAAGTTCTTTTTTGTGAACTTAATTCCGGTCCTTTCTTGTAAGGAAAGACATGTTCAAAAAACACAGCATTCCTTGACTCTATAATAGTGTTCACATTTATATTTGGTATTTCTGATTTATAAGTCAGAAATCGATATGCACTACTATGTTGAGCATAACCAATAAAGACATAATCTAATGTTTTTGGTCCAATCTTAGTCTTTTTAGGAACATGAACTTCAACTTTTGCCAAACAACCCCACACTTTTAAGTATTTGTAGGAAGGCAATCGACTTTTCCATAATTCATAAGCAGTGTTGTTGGTTTTCTTGTGGGATATTTTGTTAAAAACATAATTAGCAGACAATATTGCTTCCCCCCACAAGTTCTATGGTAAGCCTGAACTTAGTAACATGGCATTCATCATTTCTTTTAGGATTCTATTCTTTCTTTCAGCAATTCCATTTTGCTGAGGAGAATAGGGTGTTGTAGTTTGGTGAATAATGCCATGTTGTGCACAAAATTCATTTAATGGTGCATCATATTCACCACCACTATCACATCTAACCATTTTAATGGTTTTAGCAAGTTGATTTTCAACTTCTGTTTTGTAGAGTTTAAACATTTCTAAGGCTTCATCTTTACTTCTAAGTAAATAAACATAACAATATCTTGTGCAATCATCAATAAATGTTATGAAATACTTTTTGCTTCCTTTAGTTTGAATAAATTTAAGATCACATACATTTGTATGAATTAATTCTAGAAGTTTGGTTTTCCTTTCAACCGATTTAAATGGAGCCTTAGTTAGTTTTGCTTCTACACAAATTTCACATTTATGATTAGGATTAATTTCAAACTTTGGTATATAATCTAAACCAATTAATCTACGCAAAGTATCAAAATTCACATGTCCTAATCAACCATGCCATAAATTCGACTCAAGAATATAAGCAAAAGATGTGCTATTCTCATTCATAGCAACTTTTCGTGCAAGTGTCATTACATTTAGTTTGAAGAGACCATCACTCATGTATCCCTTACCAACATACATGCCACTCTCTGTTAATACAAATTTATCAAACTCGAAAACAAGCCTAAAACCATTTTTACTTAACAAAGAACCAAAAACTAAATTCTTTCGAATGTCAGGTACATGCAGTACGTTGTTGAGGGTCTGTTCTTTCCCTGATGTCATCTTGAAGATCACTTTTCCTTGTCCAGCCACAGTAGAAGTAGAAGAATTTCCCATGAAAAGTTGTTCACCATTTGCATCCTCAATGTAGGTAGTGAACATCTTCTTGTCCGCACATATGTGACGAGTTGCTCTAATGTCAACCAATCACTCTTTGGGATTTCCAACCAAGTTAGCCTCAGACACCATAGTAGAGAGGTTGATGTCATTCACCCTGTCAGAGATGTAATCTAGTTCAGTTACATTGGCCTGATTGGTAGTCTTCTTACTTGTACATCCATGATCCTTCTTAGGGCGGCGGCAGTCAGAAGCTCGATGTCCATTCTTGCCACAGTTATAGCATTTTCCTCTCAACTTCTTGTTGCCATTGTTGTTGCCTTTTTTAGGACCATCTTTAGTAAACTTCTTCTTTTTGTTATGTGGTTTATGAACTTGTTCAACCACATTAGCCTTGGACTCAATGGGATTTTTCCCATTCCTCTTTTTAGCCTTTCGGTCATCTTCCTCAATTCGTAATCTTACTATAAGTTCATCCATGGTCATCTCTTTGCGTTTATGTTTTAAATAATTTTTAAAATCTTTCCCAGCCAGTGGTAACTTTTCCACTAAAGCAGCGACTTGGAAAGACTCGCTCAGAGACATACCCTCAGAATGAATATTATGTAAAATTAATTGAAAACTTTGAACTTGATAAATTACCGTTTGGGAGTCTATCATAACGAAGTCCAAAAATTTACCGACAACAAATTTCTTCGGGCCGGCATCCTCTGTCTTGTATTTCTTCTCCAAAGAATCCCATAATTCTTTTGCTAACTTCAGAGGACTGTAAACATTATACAGCATGTTGTCAAGGCCATTAAGGTTGTAGTTTCCGCACAGGAAATCTGAAGGTTTCCAAGCATCCACAGCGGCAACAACTTGCCGATCACTTTCACCCTCTTTAAGTGCTCGAGCCTCTTCATGGAGAAACTGGGCCAAATTTAGAGTTGTAAGATAGAATAGCATCTTATGCTGCCATCTCTTAAACTCGGTACCGTTAAATTTTTCCGGTTTTTCTTCATGATTGATTGGTACTTGAACATGGTTCTGGAGAGGGACCGGTGTTGGAGTAACAATTGGAGTACTACTTCCAGTTTCAGTTTCAGTAGCAGTAGCCATAATCTCTTATTACAAAAATCAGAAAAATTAAAACACAAATTAATTTTCTAGTTACTAAAACCAGAAAATAAATTATAAACCAAAATAATTTTATTTTCCTTGTTACTAAAACTAGAAAAATAAAATACCACATTAATTTTCTGTAACACAAATTAATATTCCGCAATTGTTAATGACACCAGTATATTACTCTTAGTTGTCAAAGAAAATAGACAGTATATGACTACTATCTGTCAAATAGCATAAATCACTATTTATTTTTCCAACCAGAATATGTCTTTATGAAATCACAAAAAATTAAATACAATGAAGATACCCAAATAATCTATCTTAAGATTGTTAGACAATCTTCACTGTATTTAAAATAATTCTGTTTAGGTACTAAACGACAAACAGAATATAAAAGAAATATAGGAAAGGAGAATTAATGTTTGATTACAAAAATCAAACTAGAAAAAGAATTAAATAAATAAAAAAGATTTTATTTTGTTACAAAAACAAAATTAAAATCTGATTTAAATAATTAATAATAAAATCAGAAAATAAATAAATAACCTACTTGATTAATATCTTGAATATTATTCTGATCAAGTCCAGTGTTTAACACTGTGTCCTTAAGACAGATTCGTCCTCCCCACGGTGCTTTCAGAATGTAGACATCTAGCTCCCAGGATGAAATGATCAACAACAAATATATGCAGAACTACAATATATTTGTACAACGAACAAACTAAGTGTTTTATACTCTCTCTCACAAAAATTAAATGCAGCAAAATGAAGAATAAATTTGCAGAGGTGAAGTACGAAATTTCTGAATGTAAAACATCAAATGAGGGCTGTCCTATTTATAGATGTATTGGTGGCTGCAGGTTTTGAATTAAACAGGTGCAAACCTGTTTGAACAGGTATGAAACCTGCTTGGTTTTGAATTTAAACAAATTTGAATCTGTTGGGTTCAAAATTCAAATAGATAAAAAACGGGAAGGGACCTGTTTGGGTGTAAAGAAAAAATCGGGCCAGTTTATTTCCGGAATTAATTTGAATTCTGGATTTTATTTTTCAAAAAGTAAAATTAAATTCAAATGTTTTGACCCAAAAAGATAGGTATTGGGCCGGACAAGCCCAACCCAACCTCAAACCACGCACCCGCGCCCAAGCCCAAGCCCAGCCCGATCGACCGACAGACGGCAGTGGCGACGGCATGCGTTTGTGGTGATTTTTGGGTCCAATGGGTCTAGCCCATTTTTCCCATAACCTCCCTCTCTAAAACACTTGGGTACCCCTTGGGGCACACCCCAAGTTCTAATCCCATGCCCTATAAACCCATTCAAAACTTCCCACCAAATCAATGTGGGACAAGCCTTATTCAAACCTTTAAGGATTTTTCACCAAAACTCCATTTTCATGGAGCATACTTTGGCTTCAATTTCCCATTCACTCGGTAATGGTTTTGAGCAACTAAATGTACCACGTGAATCACAACGCGGCATAGAACACATTACCACTTTGGCCCGCGAAAATCGACGCACGGGTCCCACCTAAATATTAGACCAAAGTTAGGAAAAAATCTATTTTTTTACCCAGATTTTCCAAACCATTTTCCAACAATCCCCCACATGAATGGAATTTGATGACAACGGAAATGCAACAATATGCAGACTTTATTGAAAGAGTAGAAGTCGAAAATATCTTGCATCAGGATAGGTAACTTTCGGCCTTGAACCTTCCCTAGTGATAACCTATCGGACTTACTAGCTAACCAATGGACGCAATGCCTTGAATTGTTCCGCCGTTTGTGTAAGCCAAGACAATAGATTTCACACAAAATATCTTCTAACACATTGTGGTTCTCACTGATGTGTTCATTTTGGCCTTGAACGCTCCTGTTTTCATGAGTGTTTTTAGAGAATTTAGCCTCATCATTCTCATAGAACCGGACCCAGTTCGACACTCATATAGGTGATTCTTATTGTAAGTATCTCTTTATACTTGTCTTGATTTTTATACCTAAATCACGATATAAGTAATCAATAAAAGCAAAGTTTATCCTTATACCCCTACAGACAACATATGTTGCATATATCACTCTCACCATAGGAATGGGTAGGGAATTTTAATCCCTTGGTGATTTTTGGTGAGCCACACATAACTTAGTTGTCACTTTGAACATAGTTCTTGAGATCTCCAGTCATATAAGTAGGGTTACCATTATGACGACTCTTATGTAATAGGCTTTATTCCCATCCCCTTCGATGAACTATACACTAGCTCTTTTGTCAAACCTTTTGTTAACGGATCGGCAATATTCCTTTTAGATTTTATATAATCTATTGAGATTATTTCATTTGACAACAATTGCCTTACGATATTATGTCGACGAGGAATATATCGTGACTTACCGTTATGCATGTGATTTTGTGCCCTGCCTATTGCAGATTGACCATCACAATGAATGCAAAAAGCTGGCACAGGTTTTGGCCACATTGGAATGTCTTCTAAGAAGTGACGAAGCCATTCTGCTTCTTCTCCTGCTTTGTCTAAAGCAATAAACTCGAATTCCATTATGGATCGTGCGATGCATGTTTGTTTTGTGGATTTCCAAGAAACAGCAGTGCCTCCCACAGTAAAGACATATCCACTAGTGGATTTTGAATCTTTAGTATCCGATATCCAATTTGCATCACAATAGCCTTCGAGTACTACTGGATATCGAGTAAAGTTCAAACCATGATCACGAGTAAATCTTAGATATCTAAGAACCCGAATGATCACTTTCCAATGGTCTTCTCCAGGGTTACTAGTGTACCTACTCAATTTACTGATAGCATAAGCTATATCAGGACGAGTACAATTCATTAGGTACATTAGGCTTCCAATGATTTGGGATTATTTTAACTGAGACACCACATCACCTTTATTTTTTGATAAATAAAGACCGATGTCTACAGATGTTCTAGCTAAATTCATATACTCCTTGATAAATTTATCAAGAATTTTCTCAATATAATGAGATTGAGATAATGCAGATCTGTCAGATGTTTTACTGATTTTCAATCCTAATATAACACCAGCGACCACCACATCTTTCATATCAAATCTTTCGTTAAGCATTTGCTTAGTTGATTTGATCATGTTTTTACTACTTCCAATGATAAGCATGTCATCCACATAAAGACAAACTATGACATATCCTTGGTTAGTGTTTTTAACGCAGACGCATTTGTCACATTCGTTTATCTTAAACCCATTAGTAAGCATAGCATGATCAAATTTTTCATGTCATTGCTTAGGTGCTTGTTTTAATCCATGAAGGGATTTTACAAGCCGACAAACTTGCTTTTCTTGCCCCGGTACTACAAACCCTTCGGGTTGCTCCATATAGATCTCTTCATTTAGATCACCATTTAAGAAAGCTGCCTTAACATCCATTTGATGTATATCTAAATTAAACAACGCTGCTATAGCAATATGCATGCGAATGGATGTTATGTTATTCTTGTCACAGGGGAATATGTGTCAAAATAGTCCAGGCCTTCCTTTTGTCTGTAACCTTTAACTACAAGTCTTGCTTTATACTTGTCAATTGAACCATCTGCTTTCATTTTTCTCTTGAATATCCATTTATATCCAAGTGGTTTAGAACCTGGTGGAAGATCCACCAATTCCCAAGTATGACTTTGCATAATGGATTCAATTACATTATTAACAACCTCTTTCCACAAAGATGGTTCAGGACCTGTCATTGCTGCCTTAAAGCTTTGAGATTCATTTTCTAACAGGTATGTCAGAAAATCTGCACCAAAGGATTTTGATGTTCTCGATCTCTTACTTTGTCTTGGTTCATCATCAATTAAATCATGTTGGTCGAGACCGTTACTAGTCTCTTGTGTTTGATTGCCATTAGTCTCTTGACTTTGTGTACAATCATAAGTTCTTTTCTGTGAACTTAATTCCGGTCCTTTCTTGTAAGGAAAGACATGTTCAAAAAACACAGCATTCCTTGACTCTATAATAGTGTTCACATTTATATTAGGTATTTCTGACTTATAAGTCAGAAACTGATATGCACTACTATTCTGAGCATAACCAATAAACACACAATCTACTATTTTTGGTCCAATCTTAGTCTTTTTAGGAACAGGAACTTCAACTCTTGCCAAACACCCCCACACTTTTAAGTATTTGTAGGAAGGCGGTCGACCTTTCCACAATTCATAAGGAGTGCAGTTGGTTTTCCTGTGGGATATTTTGTTAAGAACATAATTAGCAGACAATATTGCTTCCCCCCACAAGTTCTATGGTAAGCCTGAACTTAGTAACATGGCATTCATCATTTCTTTTAGGGTTTTATTCTTTCGATCAGCAATTCCATTTTGCTGAGGAGAATAGGGTGCTGTAGTTTGGTGAATAATGCCATGTTGTGCACAAAATTCACTTAATGGTGCATCATATTCACCACCCCTATCACCTCTAACCATTTTAATGGTTTTACCAAGTTGATTTTCAACTTCTGTTTTGTAGAGTTTAAACATTTCTAAGGCTTCATCTTTACTTCTAAGTAAATAAACATAACAATATCTTGTGCAATCATCAATAAATGTTATGAAATACTTTTTGCCTCCTCTGGTTTGAATAAATTTAGGATCACATACATTTGTATGAATTAATTCTAGAAGTTCGGTTTTCCTTTCAACCGATTTAAATGGAGAGTTAGTTAGTTTTGTTTCTACACAAATTTCACATTTATGATTAGGATTAATTTCAAACTTTGGTATATAATCTAAACCAATTAATCTACGCAAAGCATCAAAATTCACATGTCCTAATCAACCATGCCATAAATTCGACTCAAGAATATAAGCAAAAGATGTGTTATTCTCATTCATCGCAACTTTTCGTACAGGTGTCATTACATTTAGTTTGAAGAGACCATCACTCATGTATCCCTTACCAACATACATGCCACTCTCTGTTAATACAAATTTATCAATCTCGAAAACAAGCCTAAAACCATTTTTACTTAACAAAGAACCAGAAACTAAATTCTTCCGAATGTCAGGTACATGCAGTACGTTGTTGAGGGTCAGTTCTTTCCCTGATGTCATCTTGAAGATCACTTTTCCTTGTCCAGCTACAGTAGAAGTAGAAGAATTTCCCATGAAAAGTTGTTCACCATTTGCAGCCTCAATGTAGGTAGTGAACATCTTCTTGTCCGCACATATGTGACGAGTTGCTCTAATGTCAACCCATCACTCTTTGGGATTTCCAACCAAGTTAGCCTCAGACACCATAGCAGAAAGGTTGATGTTATTCACCCCGTCAGAGATGTAATCTAGTTCAGTTACATTGGCCTGATTGGTAGTCTTCTTACTTGTACATCCATGATCCTTCTTAGGGCGGCGGCAGTCAGAAGCTCGATGTCCATTCTTGCCACAGTTATAGCATTTTCCTCTCAACTTCTTGTTGCCATTGTTGTCGCCTTTTTTAGGACCATCTTTAGTAAACTTCTTCTTTTTGTTATGTGGTTTATGAACTTGTTCAACCACATTAGCCTTGGACTCAATGGGATTTTTCCCATTCCTCTTTTTAGCCTTTCGGTCATCTTCCTCAATTCCTAATCTTACAATAAGTTCATCCATGGTCATCTTTTTGCGTTTATGTTTTAAATAATTTTTGAAATCTTTCCAAACTGGTGGTAACTTTTCCACTAATGCAGTGACTTGGAAAGACTCGCTCAGAGACATACCCTCAAAATGAATATCATGTAAAATTAATTGATAACTTGGAACTTGAGAAATTACCGTTTGGGAGTCTATCATAACGAAGTCCAGAAATTTACCGACAACAAATTTCTTCGTGCCGGCATTCTCTGTCTTGTATTTCTTCTCCATAGAATCCCATAATTCTTTTGCTAACTTTAGAGGACTGTAAACATTATACAGCATGTTGTCAAGGCCATTAAGGTTGTAGTTTCTGCACAGGAAATCTGAATGTTTCCAAGCATCTACAGCGACAATAACGTGCCGATCACTTTTACCCTCTTTAAGTGCTAGAGTTTCTTCATAGAGAAACCGGGCCAAATTTAGCGTTGTAAGATAGAACAACATCTTCTGCTGCCATCTCTTAAACTCGGTATCGTTAAATTTTTCCCGTTTTTCTTCATGATTGATTGGTACTTGAACATGGTTTTGGATAGGGACCGGTGTTGGTGCAACAGTTGGAGTACCACTTCCAATTTCAGTTTTTGTAGCAGTAGCCATAATCTCTGATTACAAAAATCAGAAAAATTAAAACACAAATTAATTTTCTAGTTACTAAAATCAGAAAATAAATTATAAACCAAATAATTTTATTTTCCTTGTTACTAAAACTAGAAAAATAAAATACCACAATAATTTTATGTACCACAAATTAATATTCGGCAATTGTTAATGACACCAGTATATTAGTACTAGTTGTCGAAGAAAATAGACAGTATATTACTACTATCTGTCAAATAGCATAAACCACTATTTGTTTTGCCAACCAGAATATGTCTTTATGAAATCACAGAAAATTAAATATAATGAAGATACCAAAATAATCTGTCTTAAGATTGTTAGACAATCTACACTATATTTAAAATAATTAATTATGTTTGGGTACTAAACGACAAACAGTATATAAAAGAAATATAGGAAAGGAGAATGAATGTTTGATTACAAAAATAAACTAGAAAAAGAATTAAATAAATAAAAACAAATTTTATTTTGTTACAAAAATAAAATTAAAATCGGATTTAAATAAATAATAATAAAATCAGAAAATAAATAAATAACTTTCTTGATTAATATCTTAAATATTATTCTGATCAAGTCCAGTATTTGACACTGTGTCCTTAAGACAGATTCGTCCTCTCCACGGTGCTTTCAGAATGTGGACGTCTATCTCCCAGGATGAAATGATCAATAACAAATATATGCAGCACTACAATATATATGTATAACGAACACACTAAGTGTTTTATACTCTCTCTCACAAAAATTAAATGCAGCAAAATGAAGAATAAATTTGCAGAGGTGAAGTACGAAATTTCTGAATGTAAAACATCAAATGAGGGCTGCCCTATTTATAGATGTATTGGTGGCTACAGGTGTTGAATTAAACAAGTGCAAACCTGTTTGAACAGGTATGAAACCTGTTTGGTTTTGAATTTAAACAGATTTGAATCTGTTGGGTTCAAAATTCAAACAGATAAAAAAGGGGGAAGGGACCTGTTTGGGTGTACAGAAAAAACCGGACTAGTTTATTTTGCGAAATTAATTTGAATTCTGGATTTTATTTTTCAAAAAATAAAATTAAATTCAAATGTTTTTGACCCAAAAAGATAAGTATTGGGCCGGACAAGCCCAACCCAACCTCACACCATGTACCCGCGCCCAAGCCCAGCCCGACCGACCGGACGGACGGACGACGGCGGCGCACGTGTGCGGTGATTTTTGGGTCCAATGGGTCTAGCCCATTTTGCTCACAACCTCCCTCTCTAAAACACTTGGGCGCCCCTTGGGGCACACCCCAAGCTCCAATCCCATGCCTTATAAACCCATTCAAAACTTTTCACCAAATCAATGTGGGACAAGCCTTATTCAAACCTTTAAAGATTTTTCACCAAAACTCCATTTCCATGGAGCATACTTTGGCTTCAATTTCCCATTCACTCGGTAATGGTTTTGAGAAACTAAATATACCACGTGAATCACAACGCGGCATAGAAGGCGTTACCATTTGGACCCACGACAATCGATGCACGGGTCCCACCTAAATATTAAACCAAAGTTAAGAAAAAATCTGTTTTTTTTACCCAGATTTTCCAAACCATTTTCCAACAATCCTCCACATGAATGGAATTTGATGACAACGGAAATGCAACAATATGCAGACTTTATCGAAAGAGTATAAGTCGAAAATATCTTGCATCAGAATAGGTAGCTTTCGACCTTGAACCTTCCCTAGTGATAACCTATCGGACTTACTAGCTAACCAATGGACGCGATGCCTTGAATTGTTTCGCCGTTTGTGTAAGCCAAGACAATAGATTTCACACAAAATATCTTCTAACACATCGTGGTTCTTACTGTTGTGTACATTTTGGCCTTGAACGCTCCTGGTTTTCATGTGTTTCTAGAGAATTTAGCCTCTTCATTCTCATAGAACCGGCCCCAGTTCGACACTCATATAGGTGATTCTTATTGTAAGTATCTCTTTATACTTGTCTTGAGTTTTATACCTAAATTAAGATATAAGTAATCATTAAAAGCAAAGCTTATCCTTATATCCCTACAGACAACATATGTTGCAGATATCACTCTCACCATAGGAATGGGTAGGGATTTTTAATCCCTTGGTGATTTCTGGCGAGCCACACATAACTTAGTTGTCCCTTTGAACTTAGTTCTTGGAATCTCCATTCATATAAGTCGGGTTACAATTATGACGAATCTTATGTAGTAGGCTTTAATCCTATCCCCTTCGATGAACTATACACTAGCTCTTTTGTCAAACTTTTTGTTAACAGATTCGCAACATTCTCTTTAGATTTTATATAATCTATTGAGATTATTCCATTTGACAGCAATTGCCTTACGGTATTATGTCGATGAGGAATATGTCGTGACTTACCGTTATACATGTGATTCTGTGCCCTGCCTATTGCAGATTGACTATCACAATGAATGCAAATAGTTGGCACAGGTTTTGGCCACATTAGAATGTCTTTTAAGAAGTGACGAAGCCATTCTGCTTCTTCTCCTGCTTTGTCTAAAGCAATAAACTTGGATTCCATTGTGGATCGTGCGATGCATGATTGTTTCATGGATTTCCAAGAAACAGCAGCGTAAAGACATATCCACTAGTGGATTTTGAATCTTTAGTATCCGATATCCAATTTGCATCACAAAAACCTTCGAGTACTGCTGGATATCGAGTAAAGTTCAAACCTTGATCACGCGTAAATCTTAGATATCTAAGAACCCGAATGATCGCTTTCCAATGGTCTTCTCCGGGATTACTAGTGTACCTACTCAATTTACTGATAGCATAAGCTATATCAAGACGAGCACAATTCATTAGGTACATTAGGCTTCCAATGGTTTGGGAGTATTTTAACTAAGACACTGCATCACCTTTATTTTTTGATAAATAAAGACCGATGTCTATAGATGTTCTAGCTAAATTCATATCATCCTTGATAAATTTATCAAGAATTTTCTCAATATAATGAGATTGAGATAATGCAGATCCATCAGATGTTTTAGTGATTTTCAATCCTAATATAACACCTGCGACCACCACATCTTTCATATCAAATCTTTCGTTAAGCATTTGCTTAGTTGATTTGATCATGTTTTGACTGCTTCCAATGATAAACACGTCATCCACATAAAGAAAAACTACGACATATCCTTGATCAATGTTTTTAACATAGACGCATTTGTCACATTCGTTTATCTTAAACCCATTAGTAAGCATAGCATGATCAAATTTTTCATGCCATTGCTTAGGTGCTTTACAAGCCAACAAACTTTGTTTTCTTGCCCCGGTACTACAAACCCTTCGGGTTGCTCCATATAGATCTCGTCATTTAAATCACCATTTAAGAAAGTTGTCTTAACAACCACTTGATGTATTCCTAAATTAAACAACGCTGCTATAGCAATAAGCATGCGAATGGATGTTATTCTTGTCACAAGGGAATATGTGTCAAAATAGTTCAGACCTTCCTTTTGTCTGTAACTTTTAACTACAAATCTTGCTTTATACTTGTCAATTGAACCATCTGCTTTCATTTTTCTCTTGAATATCCATTTATATCCAAGAGGTTTAGAACCTGGTGGAAGATCTACCAATTTCCAAGTATGATTTTGCATAATGGATTCAATTTCATTATTAACAGCCTCTTTCCACAAAGGTGGTTCAGGACCTGTCATTGCTGCCTTAAAGCTTTGAGATTCATTTTCTAACAGGTATGTCAGAAAATCTGCACCAAATGATTTTGATGTTCTCGGTCTCTTACTTCGTCTTGGTTCATCATCAGTTAAATCCTGTTGGTCGAGACCATTACTAGTCTCTTGTGTTTGATTGTCATTAGTCTCTTGACTTTGTGTACAATCATAAGTTCTTTTCTGTGAACTTAATTCCTATCCTTTCTTGTAAGAAAAGACATGTTGAAAAAACACAACATTCCTTGACTCTATAATAGTGTTCATATTTATATCAGGTATTTCTGATTTATAAGTCAGAAACCGATATGCACTACTATTCTGAGCATAACCAATAAACACACAATCTACTGTTTTTGGTCCAATCTTAGTCTTTTTAGGAACAAGAACTTCAACTTTTGCCAAACACCCCCACACTTTTAAGTATTTGTGGGAAGGCAGTCGACCTTTTCACAATTCATAAGGAGTGCTGTTGGTTTTCTTGTAGGATATTTTGTTAAGAACATAATTAGCAGACAATATTGCTTCCCCCCACAAGTTCTGTGGTAAGCCTGAACTTAGTAACATGGCATTCATCACTTCTTTTAGGGTTCTATTCTTTCGTTCAGCAATTCCATTTTGCTGAGGAGAATAGGGTGTTGTAGTTTGGTGAATAATGTCATGTTGTGCACAAAATTCATTTAATGGTGCATCATATTCACCACCCCTATCATTTCCAACCATTTTAATGGTTTTACCAAGTTGATTTTCAACTTCTGTTTTGCAGAGTTTAAACATTTCTAAGGCTTCATCTTTACTTCTAAGTAAATAAATATAACAATATCTTGTGCAATCATCAATAAATGCAATGAAATACTTTTTGCCTCCTCTAGTTTGAATAAATTTAAGATCATGTACATCTGTATGAATTAATTCTGGAGGTTCGGTTTTCCTTTCAACCGATTTAAATGGAACCTTAGTTAGTTTTGCTTCTACACAAATTTCACATTTATGATTAGGATTAATTTCAAACTTTGGTATATAATCTAAGCCAATTAATCTACGCAAAGTATCAAAATTCACATGTCCTAATCAATCATGCCATAAATTCGACTCAAGAATATAAGCAAAAGATGTGTTATTCTCATTCATAGCAACTTTTGATACAACTGTCATTACATTTAGTTTGAAGAGACCATCACTCATGTATCCCTTACCAACATGCATGTCACTCTTTGTTAATACAAATTTATCAGAGTCGAAAACAAGCCTAAAACCATTTTTACTTAACAAAGAATCAAAAACTAAATTCTTCTGCATTTCAGGTACATGCAGTACATTGTTGAGGGTCAATTCCTTCCCTGATGTCATCTTCAAGATCACTTTTCCTTGTCCAGCCACAATAGAAGTAGAAGAATTTCCCATGAAAAGTTGTTCACCATTTGCAGCCTCAATGTAGGTAGTGAACATCTTCTTGTCCGCACATATGTGACGAGTTGCTCCAGTGTCAACCCAGCACTCTATGGGATTTCCAACCAAGTTAGCCTCAGACACCATAGCAGAGAGGCTGATGTCATTCATTCTGTCAGAGATGTAATCTAGTTCAGTTATATTGGCCTGATTGGTAGTCTTCGTACTTGTACTTCCATGATCCTTCTTAGGGCGATGGCAGTCAGAAGCTCAATGTTCAGTCTTGCCATGGTTATAGCATTTTCCTTTGAACTTCTTGTTGCCATTGTTGTCGCCTTGTTTAGGACCATCTCCAGTAAACTTCCTCTTTTTGTTATGTGGTTTATGAATTTTTTCAACCACATTAGCCTTGGACTCAATGGGATTTTTCTCATTCCTCTTTTCAGCCTTTCGGTTATCTTCCCCAATTCTTAATCTTACAATAAGTTCATCCATGGTCATCTCTTTGCGTTTATGTTTTAAATAATTTTTGAAATCTTTCCAAGCCGGTGGTAACTTTTCAACTAAAACAGCGACTTGGAAAGGCTCGATCAGAGATATACCCTTAGAATGAATATCATGTAAAATTAATTGAAAACTTTGAACTTGAGAAATTACCGTTTGGAAGTCTATCATAACAAAGTCTAGAAATTTACCGACAACAAATTTCTTCGTACCGGCATCCACTATCTTGTATTTCTTCTCCAAAGAATCCCATAATTCTTTTGCTGACTTCAGAGGACATTAAACATTATACAGCATGTTGTCAAGGCCATTAAAGATATAGTTTCTGCACAAGAAATCTGAATGTTTCCAAGCATCTACAGCGGCTACAACTTGCCGATCACTTTCACCCTCTTTAAGTGCTGGAGCCTCTTCATGGAGAAACCGGGCCAAATTTAGAGTTGTAAGATAGAACAACATTTTCTGCTGCCATCTCTTAAACTCAGTACCGTTAAATTTTTCCAGTTTTTCTTCATGATTGATTGTTACTTGAACATGGTTCTGGATAGGGACCGGTGTTGGTGTAACAATTGGAGTACCACTTCCAGTTTCAGTTTCAGTAGCAGTAGCCATAATCTCTTATTACAAAAATCAGAAAAATTAAAACACAAATTAATTTTTTAGTTACTAAAACCAAAAAATAAATTATAAACCAAATAATTTTATTTTCCTTGTTACCAAAACTAGAAAAATAAAATACCACAATAATTTTCTGTAACACAAATTAATATTCTGCAATTGTTAATGACACCCGTATATTACTACTAATTGTCAAAGAAAATAGACAGTATATTACTACTATCTGTCAAATAGCATAAACCACTATTTGTTTTTCCAACTAGAATATGTCTCTATGAAATCACAGAAAATTAAATACAATGAAGATACCAAAATAATCTGTCTTAAGATTGTTAGACAATCTTCACTGCATTTAAAACAATTAATTCTGTTTGGCTACTAAACGACAAACAGAATATAAAAGAAATATAGGAAAGGAGAATGAACGTTTGATTACAAAAATCAAACTAGAAAAAGAATTAAATCAATAAAAACAGATTTTATTTTGTTACAAAAACAAAATTAAAATCTCATTTAAATAAATAATAATAGAATCAAAAAATAAATAAATAACTTACTTGATTAATATCTTGGATATTATTCTGATCAAGTCCAGTGTTTGACACTGTGTCCTTAAGACAAATTCGTCCTCTCCACGGTGCTTTCAGAATGTGGACGTCTATCTCCCAAGATGAAATGATCAATAACAAATATATGCAGCACTACAATATATTTGTACAACGAACACACTAAGTGTTTTATACTCTCTCTCACAAAAATTAAATGCAGTAAAATGAAAAATAAATTTGCAGAGGTGAAGTACGAAATTTCTGAATGTAAAACATCAAATGAGGGCTGTCCTATTTATAGATGTATTGGTGGCTGCAGGTTTTGAATTAAACAAGTGCAAACCTATTTGAACAGGTTTGAAACCTGTTTGGTTTTGAATTTAAACAGATTTGAATCTGTTGGGTTCAAAATTCAAACAGATAAAAAATGGGAAGGGACCTGTTTGGGTGTACAGAAAAAACCGGACCAGTTTATTTCCGGAATTAATTTGAATTCTGGATTTTATTTTTCAAAAAGTAAAATTAAATTCAAATGTTTTGACCCAAAAAGATAGGTATTGGGCCGGACAAACCCAACGCAACCTCACACCCGAGCCCAAGCTCGACTGACCGGACAGACGGACCGCGGCGCTCGTGTGGTGATTTTTGGGTCCAATGGGTCTAGCCCATTTTGCCTATAACCTCCCTCTCTAAAACACCTGGGTACCCCTTGGGATACACCCCAAGTTCCAATCCCATGCCATATAAACCTATTCAAAATTTCCCACCAAATCAATGTGGGACAAGTCTTATTCAAACCTTTAAGGATTTTTCACCAAAACTCCATTTCCATAGAGCATATTTTGGCTTCAATTTCCCATTCACTCAGTAATGGTTTTGAGCAACCAAATATACCACACGAATCACAACGCGGCATAGAACACGTTACCACTTTGACCCGCGAAAATCGACGCACGGGTCCCACCTAAATATTAGGCCAAAGTTAGAAAAAAATCTATTTTTTTTACCCAGATTTTCCAAACCATTTTCCAACATATTTTATATTATGTTTTGCCACACATTACTAAAATGCCCATCGAAAAAATAAAATAAAATAATCTTCAACAAATTATTTTACATTATATCACATAAAATTACTTTTTGAATTATAAAAGATAAATCATTATACGGGGCACTACAACATCTTTTGACTTTTTTAAAAACATTTTCTAAAACACACTCATTTTGGATTGTTTTTATCAAGCTACTAGACATCACGTTTGTGAATGGTCTATTTTAATTAGTTTTTTTAATTTTTTAAGAAAACAGTACAAAAAAGTAGAGAAAGTAATGTGACAACTTATATTAATTTTTTGGCCAAAAATCACACTCTCCAAACGGGTTAGTATTGGGACAACCTTCACATATCAACATTATTGAAATTTATCTTATTTTAAACATCTTTTTCTTGCCTTTAAATGCATGAGCTATTCAATAGGATTTTTTTTTGAAAATTATTATTATTTGAAATTATTTTAAGGGTTAAAGTGAGAAAATCTGTTAGGTTTTATTCTTAACAATCCCCTTTGACAAAACTCCTTTCCGTTGTACTTTTGTTCAACTTTTATTTCAGTGAGGTTATGAGTTTTTAGATGCGAATTTAACCCGAATTGTGCCTTACAGAGAAGTTTCAGAGGATAATTCTTTCATGTTTGCCACTTCGAAGTTGTTTGTCCATTTGAGCGGCCGTTGGTGCGCTCGAGCAAAAAATGTTTGGTTCTAGAAGTTTGACTTGTCTGCAAAAGTACTGGAAGTTGGAATTTTACGCTTGAGCGAACTTTCCTACACTCGAGCGAGATCCGCTTCAGCGGCCATTCTTGCGCTCGAGCGGAGATCGCAAAACAGTTTGCTATAAAAGGTGCGGTTCGGTCAAATTTTAGGGGGCTTCCACATCTTCTTCTTAAATATTAGGGTTTATATCTGTGGCTATTTTGCTAGTTTTCTTTGATGTTTAATTGAGTTTTTAACTCATGGTTTATGAAGTATACATCAAAGGATTGTTTGCTTATTCTATACAAAAGAGAGAGTTATTTTCTTTGGTGGATTCCGTGGAATTCGGGCCTGAAGCTTTGGTGGATTCCGGAGTGGCTCATCGTTATAATTCGACATCGGCATTGTGGATTCAACGTTGGGCAAGACAATTGCACGGTGAAGACGGGGCAGGAAGAGGGACATAGGGGTCGGTTTGATTCGGGCATGGATTCGCTAGGTAATTGAGGATACATTTGTTTAATTTCTTTATGTCTTCTTACTGGATTGTGTTGTGGCTTTTGCCCGTGATTTTTTTTATCACAATTGGAAGCGCTCCAGTTTTGGTTTTTCCACGTTAAATCATTGTGCTGATTTGTTTTTGATTGTTTGATTGAAATTGCTATTTACTCGTTAAAATTGATACATAATCACAAATCAATATTTAGGGGATTTCTAGATTTTTCAAAATCATTAAATATAATGGGGACAAAGTATAATTTACTTGATTTTAAACTCATTTAATTTTTATGTTTGAGCTTGGAATAATGAATTCAAGTTCAATCATTCCTGTCCATTTTAAAACATTACTTGTAGTTTTGATATTATTTAGTTACATAATAAACTAGAAGATAAGAAAAATATAAATTTGTTTTGTTTTATAACTTAAATTCAAACATTTCTTAAAAGACCCAAATTTATTTTACTTTGAGATTTTGCTACTGTGTTATAAATTCAAATAATTATTAAAAGAGAAACTCATTTAATAGCCTCCAAAATAGTTAATACATATTGAAGTAGGTGAACAAATTTTAAATTTAAAAATTCTTTTAAATCAGATTTGATATAATTAAATTAATTTTGATCATGGGGCAGAACATTGTAAAAGTCTACACACATTTGGAAAGTTTTAAAACATTCTAAAATAGTATAGAAAACTCCACAATATAGAAGAATAGTTTAGAGAATTCAATAATATAATAGAAAGAAGAAAATATCTTAAAATATTTAAGAAGACTAATAATAACCTTTTGATTAAGCTAGTCTTAACCATCCGTTGAAAAAAATGGAAGACAATATAAACAATGAAAGACCCCATTTGAGAGATGTTCATAAAAAATCATAGTGGCCTGGTAGAGAGTACCATATTTTCAATTGATATCTATCTCTTAATATTTGTTATTGTTAGTGTGTTTTGAGCCATTATAGTGACTGTCTTTTGTGTCAAGTTTTTCATTTGAGTAGAGTAGGTTAATACTCTGGTTTTTTTCTCATGTGTTAAGTTTTTCATTTGAGTATAGTAGGTTAATAGTCTGGTCTTTTTTGTTAAGTTTTTCTTTTGTGTCTTTTGTGTTTTTTTAAGTATAGTAGGTTAATACTCTTGTTTTTTTCTCTGGTACATCGGAAAGGAAATACTCTATTCAAACCATGGTTTAAATATCATATGAAATGAAATGGTACCTATTACTATAGTCAGTTCATTTTTTTTAATCTTATTGTGAATATTTTTGGATGTTTTCAATGAACTTGCTTCCATAAGTCAGACCATTTTTTCTTTCGGCATCATAAAACTGATTGCAATTTGGATTCAAGTCACTCCATACCAATGCACAGTTAAAGCTGTTAAAGCCATTCTAGTGATGGTCTTTTGTGTAAGTCTTTCATTTGTTTAAAGAGTATATTATGAAAAAAAAATAACAATAATTTCAATATACATGTAATAGTGTCTCGGAAAATGAGATATTATAAAAAAGCGGGTCATTTTTTGGATTTTCAAGTACTTAACAAATGTGAGTTACTATATTTTACACGTAAAACTTCCCGCCCGCTACCCATTGATTTGATATTCTGGAAATACCGAATAAATTTAGCCATATTTATTTTATTCATTGGGACATCAGTCATGGTTTAGGGCCAAATCATCACCTTCAGCAAACCAAAAACCAAAATTTAATTATCTTAATTGAAAGCCAAAATAACCCGATCCATGTGACTCATCAGTCCAGCCAGTGCTAACTTCTTGTGAAGTTAGATGGTTCGAAGACAAAAATGTTGGATCAATCTTCTGTGTAAATAAAATAACTTGAAATAAAATCAAACAAAATAAATAAATAACATACCGGATTTATTTATCGAATCGAATTAAAATTAAGACCAAGTCGAGTGTGTGACACTCTGTCTTTAAGACAGATTCGCCCCGCTATGGTGCTTACGGTTGAGTGGCGTCTATCTCCCAGGATACAATGATCTTCACAAATTTGTAGAAGCACTTCAAACAAATTTGTCCGGCGAACTAGAACCTTGTGTTCTATAACTCTCTGAAATTTATTACTAATATTTTATATGAAGAATAATGCACTAAAAGAAAATGGATAGCAAAGAGACAAGAATTTCAGACTGAATTTTTCGGATCAATCAAAATTGGAATGGGGCTGCCTTTATATAGGCTTTGTTGACACCTATTCAATTTGAATAGAAAAGGTATGAAGAAGGGACATACATATTCCTTTAAAATAAAGAGACACCATGAAAGGTTTGCACCCTTTTATTCAAATGGAGGTTTGACCCTTCATTTAAAACAAAAAGACACCATGAAAGGTTACACTCTTTCATTCAAAATGGAGTCTATTTCAATTCACAACCACCTCTTTATAGATTTTCCAACAATCCCCCACATGAATGAAATTGACAGAGAGAAAATGCAACAACATGATGTAAATACAGAGAATACAGAAATTGGAAATATTTTGCAAAGGATAGGTAGCTTTTGGCTTTGAACTTTCCCTTGCGAGATACTATCGGATTTACTAGCTAACCAGTGAACATGATGTCTTGAACTGTTCAGCCGTTTGTGTAAACCAAAACAATAGAACTGACACAGTATATCTCCAGACACAGTTTAGTTCTCACTATTGTGTTCATTTTGGCCCTGAACAACCTGGTCTTTCATGAGTGCTCTAAAGACTTGTAGCCCTTCACAAATCTTATAGAACCAGCCCAGTTCACACTCACATAGGTGATTCTTATGAAAAGTATCTTGCCATACTCCACTAGGTTTACCTAGATATAAGAATCATTAAAAGTATTACTTAACCTAAACCGCTGCAGACATCGCTATTTCATCAAAGAAATGGGTAGGAGATAAACTCCCCAGTAATCCTTCTAAGTCATTCACAACTCGGTTGTCCCTTTGAACCTAGATCTTGGGATCTCCAGTCAACTAGGTTGGGTTGCCATTGTGGTAACTCTTATTTAATAGGCTTTAGTCCCATTCCCCTCGATGAATTCTCAACTAACTCTCTTGCTAACCCTTTGGTTAGTGGATCCGCTATGTTGTCTTTAGACTTAACATATTCTATGAACATAATTCCATTAGAGAGTAGTTGTCTTACGATATTATGTCGACGACGAATGTGTCGAGACTTACCGTTATACATATGACTCTGTGCTCTACCAATTGCTGATTGACTATCACAATGTATGCATATAGCAGGCACCGATTTTGGCCATATTGGAATATCTTCAAGGAAGTGGCAAAGCCATTCTGCCTCTTCCCCTGCTTTGTCTAAAGCTATGAATTCAGATTCCATAGTAGACCTAGCAATACAAGTCTGTTTGGAAGATTTCCAAGATACAGCCACCCCACTAAGAGTAAAGACATACCCACTAGTGGACTTTGAGTCTCTTGTATTCGATATCCAATTTGCATCACAGTATCCTTCAAGTACTGCTGGATATCTAGTATAATTAAGCCCAATGTTACGAGTAAATCGGAGATATCTAAGAACCCTTATAATTGCTTTCCAGTGTTCTACTCCCAGATTACTCGTATATCTACTTAATTTACTTACTGCATAAGCTATATCTGGGCGAGTGCAGTTCATCAAGTACATTAAGCTTCCAATAATTTGGGCATACTCTAATTGAGAAATACTTTCCTGTACATTCTTAGAAAGATACAAATTAATATCTACAGGTGTTCTTACAAGATGATCATCATATTTGCTGAATTTGTCAAGTATTTTCTCAATGTAATGAGATTGTGACAAAGCATATCCTTCTGATGTTTTGGTAATTTTCATATCAAGTATTACATCAGCAATGCCCATGTCCTTCATGTCAAAATGCTTATTCAACATTTTCTTGGTAGTTTTAATCATGTCATTATTACTACCAATGATGAGCATATCATCTACATAAAGACATACAATGACATAACCTTTATCTGTATTTTTAATATAAATACATTTGTCACACTCATTAATTTTAAATCCATTTGACATCATTGCCTTGTCAAATTTCTCATGCCATTGCTTTGGTGCTTGTTTTAAACCATATAATGATTTAACCAATTTACACACTTTCTTTTCTTTTCCTGGAACAGAAAACCCTTCTGGTTGTTCCATGTAAATTTCTTCATTTAACTCCCCATTTAAGAAAGCGGTTTTTACATCCATTTGATGAATTTCTAGATTGTATAGAGATGCAATGGCAATTAGCATTCTAATGGATGTTATTCTAGTAACCGGTGAGTATGTGTCAAAGTAATCAAGACCTTCTTTTTGTCTAAATTCTTTGACCACAAGTCTTGTTTTGTATTTGTCAATTGATCCATCCGCTTTCAATTTTCTTTTGAAATCCACTTGTACCCAAGAGGTTTACAACCTGGTGGCAAATTCACCAATTCCCAAGTGTGATTTTGCAAGATGGATTCAACTTCACTGTTGACAGCTTCTTTCCATAAAGGAGCTTCAGGACTGGACATAGCCTCTTTAAAAGTTAAAGGCTCATTTTCTAACAAAAATGTTAGGAAATCTGGACCAAAAGATTTTAAGGTTCTAGCACGTTTACTACGCCTAGGTTCCTCTTCCTCATTTTGATCTAACTCTTGCGCTTGATTATGTTCTTGATCATTACTAGTAATAGCATCAAAAGATCTTTTATTGTTACTAGTCTCTTGTCCAGTCTTTTTTGGAAGTACATGTTCAAAGAATGATGCATTTCGAGACTCAATAATAGTATTTACATGCATTTCGGAATGTTCTGATTTATGAATCAAAAACCGATATGCACTACTATTCTTGGCATAACCAATGAAAATGCAATCAATGGTCTTAGGACCTATCTTAGTCTTTTTAGGACTAGGAATAGCCACTTTAGCCAAACACCCCCACACTTTTAAGTATTTGTAGGACGGTACTCTACCATGCCACATTTCATAAGGTGTTTGATTCACTTTCTTTCGGGGTACTTTATTTAAAATATAATTAGCAGAAAGTATTGCTTCCCCCCATAAGTTCTGAGGTAATCCAGAACTGATTAACATGGCATTCATCATTTCTTTTAAAGTCCTATTTTTCCTTTCAGCAATTCCATTTTGTTGAGGTGAGTAAGGAGCGGTGGTTTGATGAATTATTCCATGTTCTTTACAAAACTCACCAAAAGGTGATTCATATTCACCACCTCTATCACTTCTAAGTTTCTTGATTTTCTTACCAAGTTGATTTTCAACTTCATTCTTATATTGAATGAAAGTTTCCAAAGCTTCATCCTTGGTTCGAATTAAATAAACATAACTATATCTAGTATAGTCATCTATAAAAGTGATAAAATACTTTTTCCCACCTCTAGTTTGAATTGATTTAAAATCACAAATGTCACTATGAATTAATTTAAGTGGTTCCGTACTTCTTTCAATTGAATGAAAAGGAGTTTTAGATAATTTTGCCTCAACGCAAACTTCACATTTATGATTTAAATCAATGTTAAATTTAGGTAAACATTCCATATTAATTAATCTACGCAAAGATCCATAATTAACATGTCCTAGTCTACCATGCCATAAATTTGAAGACTCAAGCAAGTAAGAAGAAGATGTAGTATTATTAATAACTGATGGTACAATGGTCATTACATTTAACTTGAAAAGGCCATCAGACATGTAACATTTTCCTACATACATCCCGTTTTTGGTAAGTACAAACTTGTCACTTTCAAAAACTAGCCTAAACCCATTCTTACTCAACAAAGATCCGGAAACTAAATTCTTGCGAATATCCGGTACATGCAGCACATTGTTGAGAGTAAGTTCCTTTCCAGATGTCATCTTGAGTACAATATTTCATTGTCCTTCAACTTTGAAAGTTGAGGAGTTGCCCATAAAAAGTTGTTCACCATTGTCCACTATAGAATAAGATGTGAACATCTTTTTGTCGGCACAAATATGGTAAGTAGCACCAGTGTCCACCCACCATTCTTTAGGATTTCCGACAAGATTTTCCTTGGAAATAACTGCAGAAAGATTGATGTTATCGACACCATTGGAAATATTGTCCACTTCGGTCATATGGGCTTGAGCAGGCTTCTTGCTTGTTCTTCTTTTGCTTTTGCCTTTGCTACGGCAATCTTTGGCCTGATGTCCCTCTTTGTCACAGATGTAACATTTGCCATTAAACTTGTACTTTTTATTATCCCCCCCTTTAGAGCCTTGTGATGAACTTTCTCCAGAAGACTTTCGTTTCTTGGTTTTTGAAGCATGTTCCACCACATTTGCCTTAGACTCCATAGGATGCTTACCAGCCCGCTTTTCAGAATTGCGGTTGTCCTCCTCAATTCTCAAACGCACAATTAATTCGTCCATAGAAATTTCTTTGCGCTTGCGTTTGAGGTAGTTCTTGAACTCCTTCCAGCCTTTTGGTAATTTTTCAATTAAGGCTGCAACTTGAAAGGATTCACTGAGAGACATGTCTTCTGCGTGAATGTCATGCAGAATGAGTTGGAAATCTTGAGCTTGGCTGATCACAGTTTTTGAATCAACCATTACAAAATCCAAGAATCTGCCAACCACAAATTTCTTTGAGCCGGCATCTTCCGTTTTATACTTTTTCTCCAACGATTCCCAAAGTTCCTTTGCTGTCTTCATTGGACTGTAGACGTTGTATAATGTGTTGTCAAGTCCATTCAAGACGTAGTTCCGGCAAAGGAAATCAGCATGTTTCCAAACATCAACCGCAGCAACCACTTGCCGGTCGGTTTCATCCTCTTTCAGGATAAGAGCATCTTCACGGAGAAAACGAGCCAGGTTCAGAGTTGTAAGATAGAACAACATTTTCTGTTGCCATCTTTTAAAGTCAGTTCCTGAGAACTTCTCTGGCTTCTCTCCATGATTTATTGGTACTGTCATCACAGGAGAGGGGGTTGGTGCAATTGCAGCCACCACAGTAGTACTTGTTTGGGCATTTGTTTCAGTAGCCATCAATTCTAATATATAAAACAAATTTATAATTAAAATTTTCACTACACAGAAAATTAAACCAAATTCACAGAATTAAATTCTGGAAAAATAAAAGAAACAACAATGTAACTTTTATTTTCCAATTAATTTGAAAATAAAATAAAATTTTATTTAAACAAATTAATTCCACACAGAAAAATAAATTCTGTAAAATAAAAGAAATAAAAACTATAACTTTTATTTTTCAATTAATTTGAAAATAAAATAAAATTTTATTTAACCAAATTAATTCCACACAAGAAATTAAATTCTGTAAAATAAAAGAAATAAGAAAATAACTTTTATTTTTCAATTAATTTGGAAATAAAATAAAATTTTATTCAACCAAATTAATTCCACACAGAAAATTAATTTCTATAGCACTTCAATAATTAAAATACTAAAACGGAATTTTAAGTAATGAAAACTCAGAAAATAATTTCTAAAACCCAAAATTAATTTCTGAAAAGTTCTACAAAAATATATTCTGAATTGTTAATGACACCAGTATCGTACTACTAGTTGTTGTCAAAGAAAAGAGACAGTATATTACTACTATCTGTCAAATAGCATATAATCACTATTTGTTTTTCCAACCAGAATATTATTTTGTAAATCCACAGAAAATAATTTTCTTCCGAAATTATTTACGAAGAATGGAAAAAAAGGACACAAACGAAAAATTCTGTAAACAGAATAATTCGAATCTGTCTTAAGATTGTTGGATCAATCTTCTGTGTAAATAAAATAACTTGAAATAAAATCAAACAAAATAAATAAATAACATACCGGATTTATTTATGAAATCGAATTAAAATTAAGACCAAGTCGAGTGTGTGACACTCTGTCCTTAAGACAGATTCGCCCCGCTACGGTACTTACGGTTGAGTGGCGTCTATCTCCCAGGATACAATGATCTTTACAAATTTGTAGAAGCACTTCAAACAAATTTGTCCGGCGAACTAGAACCTTGTGTTCTATAACTCTCTGAAATTTATTTCTAATATTTTATATGAAGAATAATGCACTAAAAGAAAATGGACAGCAAAGAGACAAGAATTTCAGACTGAATTTTTCGGATCAATCAAAATTGGAATGGGACTGCCTTTATATAGGCTTTGTTGGCACCTATTCAATTTGAATAGAAAAGGTATGAAGAAGGGACATACATATTCCTTTAAAATAAAGAGACACCATGAAAGGTTTGCACAATTTCATTCAAATGGAGGTTTGACCCTTCATTTAAAACAAAAAGACACCATGAAAGGATACACCATTTCATTCAAAATGTAGTCTATTTCAATTCACAACCGTCTCTTTATAAATTTTCCAACAAAAAATAAAAAAAATTCATTCAGTTGTACAAAAAAATGACAAATTGTTGTACATCACATCATTATTCTAAGTGGAAACTATTGTACAAAAAGTACCGCAGAGATGGGAGGTTTAATGTACAGATGGGAGGTTTAATGTACGAAGATCATTACCAGTAACATTTATCTTTTAGGAAATTGGTATATACAATTGTATTACTTCGTTTTCTTAGATGTCATTATGAGTAGGTGTAAAGGATCCTTAAACTTGTTTTTTGTAGAAGATATGATATGACTTTCACATGTGTTTGTTTTCTCATTTCTAAATTTCTCCAGGCTGGTACCTCATGCTTTCAGAAAACTATATTACAAAAATTCAATGATTTTGTGCATAGCAATTTAGCAAATACTCATAATCTTTTTACAATTTAGGTGCCTTTATATTCACACTAATAACGATAAGTTAAACTTAATTTACTTACCACCAAAAAAGCGGGTTGTATTATTTAGTGGCTCCAGCATGGTCCCATCATTCAACTCGATTAGTTTAATTGACACTTTTATATAGAGGAGGTTAGGGATCAATCTTTATATTTATAAATTGTTTCCTATTACGACTCTTGCCAGCCACAAAATTATGTACGTTTGTTCTAAATTGTAATTGTGCAGTTCTTGGGGATAATGTTCTAAGATTATCAAATAAATAAAGAGTTCTTGGGGATAATGTTCTAAGATTAAATCAAGAGTTGTTGTGTCAAACGAAGAGTCTAAAAAGTAGAGGGAGTACATCTCCAAGTGATTCCATTAATGGGGAGACTACAAAGGAGGATAACAGGAAAAAACTCAGAGCGAAACTTCATTATTTGAAGAGTGCTAGAGGGAAATTTTGAATCCTTTGTTGTGTATGTTGTGTTTGTCGTCTATAGGCTTAGTTTGTTTCTTTCGAGGGAGTAGTTTGTTTTTTGTTTATGTTTATTCTCCCTACAAAAGATGTGCATTGAACTTCATTGTATATCTTTCTTTTTTGGTTATAATATGACTAACTTATCCAAATAAATAAATAAATAAAAATTGGACAAGTAATAATATTCATGGTTCCTGTAATTTATTTGTTATATTAATTTGATCATTATTATTTTAATTGTGTCAATTTTGTTCTTTGATTTTTCACATTGCATCAATTTTGTCCAATAAAATTGGCCATTTTTAAATCCTGTAATTAATATTGTAAGATAAACATATAATTGGATTTATATATTTTAATATTTATTGCAAAACAAATGTGTATAAGAGAGAATTATTTACAATCACACTACAAATCCAAAATTATGAATATGTAGTTCAAATTTAATCTATACGTAAACCAACAACACACTATTTAAATCTCAACCATTTATTTATTTTATTGGCCAAATTCGTAGTACCCAAGCCTAGGTAATTAGACTTTTTTAACTATTTAAAGTTTACTAATTCAGTTGAATAATTAATTTTACACTAATATCATTGCTTTCTAATATATATATATATATATATATATATATATTTAAGAAAAGATAAAATACCATAAAAAGCTTAACCAAAGAAAAATAACCTCTAAGACTAGACTCGAAGAAGCCGACCTAAGAGATCATCTGTAAATCAGACAATATAATCATAAAGTGTTTAGCTCCTTAAGAAAGCAATCTTGGCAGCAGCACGTGCTACCTCCACTACCTTCCTAATAGGTTTGAACTCATGTGTGAACGTAGAAAATGTCAGTGGAGCTCTAATTGGGCAATCAAATGGGTCGGATTTTTTTTTAGTCTGAAATCAGATTGGAATATATTATAGAATATGGAGACTCATCACGGATCCTGTTTTAATAATTATTTAATATGTAGAATTTGCTGAGTATTTTATCCTTGTAAAAAATCACGTTAATTGGATATCGATAAACACTTGATCAAATCATATTTCAGTTAACGGTAAATATGATTTTCAATATAAATTATTGACAGAAATCTGATCCGATCAAATAGTTATCGATATCCGATCAACGTGATTCTTTTGCATGAACAAAATAATCGACGAACTCTACATATTGCACGGTTCGAATTATCGAAATAGAATCCGAGATAGGCCCAATGAACCCGAAGAGCACGGTCCAGTGCACATAGAGAATCTGTTTACCAGTCGCTTGTGTTTAAGAGCATAGAACTTATTTTTCTGATACGGTAATTTTTTCTATATACAAAAGGGTCCTTTCTCTACGACTTTTTTTATTTCCCCTATAGCGAACCATCTTGATCAAACTCTTAAATTTAATTTTACTCTTCAATCTTTCATATTGTTTGATTTAGTTCAATTGATTAAGCCCTTTAGAAATTTGATTAAAATCAATTGGGCAAAATAATTTATTCACTCTTCTCAAAAGTGATTGAGAAATTGACATTTAAATTTAAATGTCCCTTTTGAATTGACCATTTTGTCATTAGTTTTTATCTAATTTTTTAATGAATATTATCAATTAAACTAAAGTGACATAGTAAGAAAACTTAAAAGACAAAACTAATACAATTAAAATTACACGAACTAAAATAACACAATAAATCAAATGAAGTACATATATAATTTTCCCTTTTCAAAATTCTCTTTGTGATTATATGTTTCCGTTCTTCACAATATTTTCAAAATTTGCAGTAGTGATACTTGGGAACTTTTCATAATATTTGCATTAACCACCCCCACAACATCCCAAATATTGTTGAAAAGGACCTTGATTCTTTGTCATCAATTCACTACACAGACTATCCCACTATTTTTGTTTTCTTTTTTGGTTGAGAAGACATAGAGATCATAGTTCCTTTTGATAAAGATTTATAATGCTTAGTATGCACACCTCAACCACCCTGAGTTATCACTGCAATACCCAAAACTATTCACCTCTTCAATAACCAAAACTAACCTCACCTTAGTCATTCCCTTGGAAAGGTACTTCTTTGACTTGCTTGCCAAAGCCGTTGAGGAAAAAGAAGTGGGTTTAATAAAAATCAGATGTGTAGGGATTTTTTATTTATTTATTTTAAACAAAGTCAAAGATCAATAAATGGTAATAGTCTTCTTCATGTGTAGCCATCTTATGCCTGCGTTGATCAACAAAAAAAGAAAATGAATAGAAATATAATAAGTATCACCACATGCATCACCTTTATATCTGTAATGAGATTTAAAATAACTAAAAATATTAGAAATACAAAAATGTATAATGACTTAATAAAACACAGACTCTTCTATGATTGTGGACCCCACAGCTCTCATTTCATTTTTGTGTTTTGGGATGTTGCTCCTATTTTGATTAATGTTGCTGCTGCTGCTGCTTGCTAGTTGTTTAGTTTCTATATGTTTTTTACTATTTAAAAATAATAAAAAAAATATGACAATACTACCACGATCAGAATTTTAATTTTATCTACTTCTAATACGTCCAAGGAAAAAAAAAAGGCAGAGAAATATTTTAAGAAGATGATTAAAAATTAACCATTTAACGTTTTAGTTTTATTTTTATTTTTTTTAAACTTTCTAGCTTTTTTTTGTGAAAGAAAAAATAACTTTTAATTTACTTTTCAAAATGAGCCAGAACAGTTTTTCATATCCAGAAACAATTACCCTTGAAACCAAATGTCACATCATCTTAGAGGCTTATAATAAAAAGCACACATCACACAACAAACTCTATCCAGAAACAATTACCCTTGAAACCAAATGTCACATTATCTTAGAGGCTTATAATAAAAAGCACACATCACACAACAAACTCTTACGAGACGTCAATGTTGGAAAATATGTTTTATATAAGGCTTATTTTGGGCCAATTTTAAGCACAAAATTGAGTGGTTTCCAAACGTCTTTTGGGGTAGATCCGAAAAGGTGACATGTTTCTTACCGCATGGCAACTCACACGGTGAACACTAGGGTGTATAGCGATCCGGTTTTCCTTTTCTTTACTTGTTATATACGGACTTAGGTTCCGTGGAGCTGGTTGTTGAGAGTATGTTGTTTGCACCCTTTAATCCTTATTTTGAGTCTTGGGTTGTGTTGGGAAGATTTGGAGCAGGTTGGTTGAGCTTAGGAACCAAGTCTAGTTGCCCAGATTTTTGCTTGTCCGCTCGAGCGGGGGTTTGGACGCTCGAGCGGGGAATACACCCATCCAGTATGTCCTGTGTAGTGTTGGCCGCTCGAGCGGGGGATTGGACGCTCGAGCGGGAAGTCGTGAGTGACGCTCGAGCGGGGAGTTGGGAGCTCGAGCGGGGACCTGTCTGCAAAAACTTCTGGGAGTGTGCATTCGCCGCTCGAGCGGGAGTCTGTGAGTGGCGCTCGAGAGGGGGTTTCCACGCTCGAGCGGGGCGACTGGTATAAAGATCCGAGATTCGACTTTCTGGATGATTTTTCATCTCCTTTTTTATTTTAAAACCCTAGAACCGTCTTCTCCCTCTCCCTACACACCTTCTCTCTTAGGTTTGATCTACTTAGAGTGTATTTCTACCCTAAGTCCTTTGTTAAAAAGATAGAGTGGGTCGAGGGCTTCCGTTTAATCTGAACAATCTTGGGTTTGGAGCACTTTGGTTTTCGTCATCTTCTTCATTCGAGTTCTTTTCTTCAAGGTAGGGATTTCCTACTCCATTTTATAAGTCTTGTTCTAAGTTTTGGTATATTGATATGTTGGGGTTACTTTGATAATTCTGAGAAAAACCCTAGTGGTATTAATTAATTAATTTGTATAATTAATATTAAGGGAATTGGGAATTTTGGTTAAATTCATGAAATTGGGAATTTATTGATTAAATGGTGTAGTTGGATAATTTAAATCACTTGCCCATTGAATTGTTGATATATCTATTTTCAAGTTTAGAAATAACTGTTTTGGGCTATCGGTGGAGGATAGTCGTGATTGTTGTAGACACTGCATGTGGATTAGGGATAACTGAAACTAATCATTGATTAAGTCATCAATTTTGACTGTTGAATTAATACAGACATTATGTGTATTGATGGTGTGTTGTATATGTTATGTGTTTACATACATTGTTTTGTGTGGGAGGAGATAGGGGATGTACTCCACGGTTTAGGGGAAGATAGGGGATGGACCTCTAAACCGGATTTTGTTTGGGAGGAGA
Source organism: Camellia sinensis (assembly GCF_055761805.1). Classification (NCBI taxonomy): domain Eukaryota; kingdom Viridiplantae; phylum Streptophyta; class Magnoliopsida; order Ericales; family Theaceae; genus Camellia; species Camellia sinensis. Next base: position 74,687,542 of record NC_138969.1, read on the forward strand.
TAGGGGATGGACTCCATTAGCATCACTTTTATGTGTGCTTATTTATATTGAAGTGTTTTTATTGATACAGCACTAAAATGTGTATCAAACTGGAAGTATGAAGTGTTTTGATATGAGCCTGAATCTCATATGTGTTGTTGATATTGGAAGTAATGTGAATGTGATATATAGTTCACTGTTGTAAGTTTGGCCAGGTTCTGAGCCATATTGATAATCATGGGAATTGAAACTTGTCATAGACATTAGTGTTATGAAATTGTAACAAGTTATAATTGATTATCTAGGTTAACCATCTATTGAATGCTATAGCTTTATTCAATGCTTATATTTGGTTTAGTACTTTTCTACTGGGCTGTGGCTCACCCTTTATGGGAACATCATTTTCAGGTCCAGGAGATAAGCTACCTCCAAGGACTTAGCTTGGAAGTATTTGGATTTTGAAGACTATCTTTAGTTATTTGTTTATATTTGATAAACATTCAAGCCTAGGTGTTATTTGTAATTGAATTAGAACTCATATGTTTGTGTCCAAGTGTTGGCTTGGAAAGATGTAAGCCCATAGGACATTCAATTTGATATTACATGTAATGCTTTTACTTAGTAATACTCTGATGAATGATTTAATAAATTGTTTTCTTTAAGTGTTGCATGTCAATGATGTCTATATAATGGGTTGATTTTGAGGGCGTTACAACTTGGTATCAGAGCGTACCGGGTTTGAATACTTTGGGTACGTGGGAAGTGATTAGTATCACATTGGGTTCGTCTCGTATGATAGAGACTTAGTGTAATGTTATATGCTTATGTGATAACATGTTTATGTGATTATGTGGGTATGGAATGTAGTTTCTAGGATGTTGATTGGACCCTTGAGTTTCTAGTAGTCTTGTTGGAAAGGCACTTGATCACTGCTGCTTCCAACCGGAACTATAGTAACGCATTGGGACTATCATTATCCGGGAATGAAATTCGTAGGTGCTTATGTGATTATGTGCTTATGTGGATTGAATTATTGCTGTCCAATGTTTTAGAACGCGAGTGTTTAGTTTCGGCACATTTATTAATGTGCTAACGTCTTTGTTTTCTTTTATTAGGATGTCAGGACGAGGACGAGGACGCGGTAGGCGTGGTAGGCCGGGTAGGCAGGAGGTGCCTGTGCCAGAGGAGATTCCGGCAGTTCAGGAGGGAATTGGCCAGGCCAATGTGGCCGAGCCAGTAGGCCAGCAGGCTATGGGCGCTTTAGCCCGAGAGATAGCAGGGGCATTCTGGGAGTCAGTAGGCATTCTCAGGGCTGAGAATCAAGCTCGGGTTGTTGTTGCGGATGCAGGACCTTCCTTTCTGAAGAGGGAGTTCTTTCGGTCTAACCCGGATGAATTTGTGGGTGATCCTAAAGAGCCGCTTAAGGCAGATGAATGGCTCGAACAGACAACGAAGACGTTTGAGATGCTTGGCATCGAAGACGAGGGGTTGAAAGTGACCTTGGCATCTTTCCAGCTGAAGGGGGATGCGGGTCAGTGGTGGAAGTTCACTAAGGTCGGATAGGAGGTACATAGGAGGCTTTTGTGAATGCTTTCCAGGAGAGGTTCTTATCTCCAGCAGTTAGGGAGAGGCTGAGAGACCTGTTCTGCCAGCTTAAGCAGTCGAGTTCTTCAGTGGCCGAGTTTGAGGCTACATTTACTAGCCTGTCCAGGTTTGCACCTGAGTTGGTGGCGTCAGAAGAACGCCGTTGTATCGAATTTGAGAAGAAGTTGAGGCGTGGTCTCAAGCTGCGAGTTGGGGGAACTATGATTCGGGATTATGGGCGTCTGGTTGATGCTGCAGCCCACATGGAAATCATGATGCAGGAGGAGGAGGAAGGACAGAAGGGCTCCAAGAGGAGTCAGGATGGTCAGAGTGATGGTAGGAGACAGAAGGGTTTTAATCCCCAGCAGTCTCAGAGTAGCTTTTCTAGATCGACTTTTCCTGTGCCGAGTGCTAGTTCGGGGAAAGGCAGTCAGGGAGACATTACCTGTTTCAAGTGTGGCCAGCTGGGTCACAAGTCTCCAGTTTGTCCTCAGAGGGGAGGAGTGCAGAGAGCAGCATCATCTTCGGCTCGATCTCAGAGCCAGAGTCAGGGTAGAGGCCAGCCGCTCTCGTGTTATCAGTGTGGTCAGCCAGGGCATATGAAGAGGTATTGCCCGCAGTTGGGTGGCACACCTGGTGCATCTGGTTTGAGACAGATTCAGGGTCAGTAGCCAGCTCAGTCGGGTCAGGCCTCGAGGGCCAATCAGGGGGCTTCATCGTCCCAGTCGGTGCAGCAGTCTTATGCTCCTAGGGGTGAGCAGGTTGATCAGAGGTCGTCTGGGCACGTGTATGCTGTTACCGCGCAGGATCTTGTGCCGGCACCATCAGTTGTGAAAGGTACCTTTTTGTTTTGCAACTCGGTTGCTAATGTTTTGATTGATACGGGTGCATCTCATTCCTTTGTGTCTGCTGCATTTGCATCTGTTTTGGAGTTGGAGTTAGCACAGTTATCATCTCCTATTTGTGTAGTGTCACCTCTTGGGGGGGAATTGATTTTGAAACAAGGTGTTAAGGGTTGTGATATAGAGGTTGATTATCATAGAATCCCATTTTCCTTTGTAGTTATGCCTATGAGGGGCTTCGATGTTATTTTGGGTATGGACTGGTTATCGTCATACCGGGCAGTTATTGATTGCTACTGCCAGAGGGTCACTTGTTGTACCGTGAGCGGAGAGTGTTTTCATTTTCTGGGGGACCGGGTTGGTAGTGTGTTGCCACCGGGGTATGTTCCGCGAGGACGGAGTGAGCTTAGTGGTCTACTTGCTAACCTTTCGATTAGTGAGGATGATGAGACTCAGATTGTGTTGCCAAGGGTGGTTTGTGAGTACTCGGACGTCTTTCCCGAGGATCTTGTTGGTTTGCCACCGCATCGGGAGATTGAATTCTCTATTGACCTAGTGCCCGGCACAGGGCCGATTTCTATGGCACCTTATCGTTTTGCCCCAGTTGAGTTAGTTGAGTTGAAGATTCAGCTCCAGTAATTGCTAGATAAGGGCTATATCCGTCCTAGTGTTTCGCCGTGGGGAGCACCGGCCCTCTTTGTTAAAAAGAAAGGTGGTGCTTTGAGACTTTGTATAGATTACCGGAAATTGAATCGGGCTACGGTTAAGAATAAGTACCCTATGCCTCGTATAGATGATCTGTTCGATCAGTTGAAGGGTTCCCATTGTTTCTCGAAGATAGACTTGAGATCAGGTTATCATCAGTTGAGAGTCAGGGAGGAGGATATTCCGAAGACGGCATTCCGTACGCGGTATGGCCACTATGAGTTTTTGGTGATGCCATTTGGGCTCACCAATGCACCGGCAGTATTTATGGATTTGATGAACCGGATATTCCGAGAATTTTTAGATCGTTTTGTAGTCGTCTTCGTGGACGACAACCTTATCTACTCACCTTCTGAGGAGAAGCACAAGGAACACTTGAGAGTGGTGCTTGAGTTACTTAGAGCCCATAAGCTTTATGCTAAGTTTGGAAAGTGTGAGTTCTGGCTAGAAGAAGTCAAGTTCTTAGGCCATGTAGTTTCTGGGGAAGGAGTGTCTGTTGATACATCCAAGACTGAGGCAGTGCAAGATTGGGCACAGCCTAAGAGTGTGTTTGAGATCCGCAGTTTTCTGGGGTTAGCTGGGTATTATCGCCGGTTTGTGAAAGATTTCTCCAGATTAGCTTCGCCTTTGACAAGATTGACTCGGAAGGGAGTCAAATTTGTATGGAGTGAGACTTGTGAAAAGTCGTTTCAGGAATTGAAAGTTAGACTGACCACCGCACCAGTATTGATTATTCCAGAGAGAGGGTTAGGTTATGCAGTCTATTGTGACGCCTCACGAGAGGGTCTGGGTTGTGTGTTAATGCAAGAAGGGAAAGTAGTTGCCTATGGCTCACGACAGTTGAAAATTCACGAGCAAAATTACCCTACACATGATCTAGAGTTAGCAGCTGTGATAATTGCCTTGAAGATTTGGAGGCATTACCTTTATGGTGAGAGATTTGAGGTATTCTCGGATCATAAGAGTCTGAAATATTTGTTTACACAGAAAGACTTGAACTTGAGGTAGAGGAGGTGGATGGAGTTTATTGAAGATTATGACTTTGAATTGCATTATCATCCAGGGAAGGCTAATGTAGTGGCCGATGCCCTTAGCAGGAAATCTGTTGGTGACATAGCTAGTATAGCCATTCGAGAGTGGGAGATGTTAGGTGCACTTGGGGAGTTTGATTTGCTTCTGGGCGAATCCATAGGGGCAGCAGCCTTGTTTTCTGTTGTTGCGCAGCCGACACTTGTGACTCAAGTGTTAGAGGCTCAGAGAGGTGACTTTGAAGTAGAATCTCTTCGAGAAAAGATTTCCAGTGGGAAGGTTGAGAAGGGTTTGACGGTGTATCCCGACCTGAGTGTGAGATACCGAGATCGTCTGTTTGTGCCGGAGTCTTGCCAAGAGGAGGTACTCCGAGAGTTCCATCATTCGCGCTTTGCAGTGCATCCGGGAGGCACCAAGATGTATCGGGATTTGGGTCGCCAGTTTTGGTGGCGGGGTATGAAGAGAGATGTAGCAGTTTTCGTGTCTAAGTGCCTTACTTGTCAGCAAGTGAAGGCCGAGCATCAGAGGCCAGCGGGTTTGTTGCAACCCTTGCCTATTGCCGAGTGGAAGTGGGAACATGTCACTATGGACTTCGTTGTAGGTCTTCCGAGGACTCAGCGGGGTAGTGACGCCATTTGGGTGGTTGTAGACCGGTTGACTAAGTCGGCGCACTTCATTCCTATGCGTGTGAGAGATTCGGTAGACCATCTGGCAGGTTTGTATATTCGGGACATAGTGAGATTGCACGGGGTCCCAGTGACGATCGTCTCAGATAGAGATCCTCGTTTTACTGCCAGGTTGTGGCAGAGTTTGCAGAGTGCCTTAGGCACTAAGTTGACCTTTAGCACGGCTTATCATCCTCAGACTGACGGGCAGTCCGAGCGTACTATTCAGATCCTTGAGGATATGCTTCGGGGTTGTGTTCTAGACTTTAGTGGGTCGTGGGAGAGGCACTTGCCATTAGCGGAGTTTGCCTACAACAACAGTTTCCAGTCTAGTATCGGTATGGCACCATTTGAGGCCTTGTATGGCCGACTGTGTAGATCTCCTGTTTGTTGGGCCGAGGTGGGTGATGCACCTCTGTTGGGTCTGGAGTTAGTGAGGGAAACGACGGAGAAAGTTGAGCTTATCCGTAAGAGGCTTGTTATAGCCCAGAGTCGTCAGAAATCTTATGCCGACCGTAGGAGGAGACCTTTGGTGTTTGAGGTGGGTGATCATGTCTTTCTGAAGATATCACCAAGGCGGGGATTGATGAGGTTTGGGAAGAGCGGGAAGTTGTCCCCTCGGTTCATTGGTCCTTTTGAGATCCTTGAGAGGATCGGCGAGGCTGCTTATCGTTTAGCTTTACCACTGCAGTTGTCCGGGGTACATGATGTGTTTCATGTGAGTATGCTTCGGAAGTATGAGCCGGATCCATCACATGTGTTGGATTGGACCGATTTAGTAGTTGACGAGGATGTCTCGTATGAGGAGAGACCGATTAGGGTCTTGGATAAGCGGGACCAAGTTTTGCGAGGCAAAACCATCCCTTTGGTAAAAGTTCTTTGGAAGCATCACGGAGTGGAGGAAGCCACTTGGGAACGTGAGTTGGAAGTCCGCGAGAAATATCCGGATCTGTTTATAGATGCTTGAGCATATGTTGTTTATTTGTAATATTAGACCTTAAGTGTATTGAATATAACTTAGGTTGTGAAACATGGTTTATGTTTTTGATTGATGGAAGCATTTTGAAACTTGCCTTATAATGGAACTTTAATGGAATATTGTGTATGTAGAAAATATTGTTGAATTGAAAGGGAATGCATATTGATAATACAAATTGAAATATATGTGGTTTTATATATTGCGTGATGCCTTTTGATAAGAGATGGAATGACCGGTATTGGGTCAGATTGTTTAAATATCGTAATGTCATATTGTTGGAGATTAAGGAAAACCTGTTTTGTTTGAAAACTTATGCTTAATTTCAGGGACGAAATTCTTTAAGGGGGGGAGGTTATAGCGATCCCGGTTTCCCTTTTCTTTACTTGTTATATACAGACTTAGGTTCCGTGGAGCTGGTTGTTGAGAGTATGTTGTTTGCACCCTTTAATCCTTATTTTGAGTCTTGGGTTGTGTTGGGAAGATTTGGAGCAGGTTGGTTGAGCTTAGGAACCAAGTCTAGTTGCCCAGATTTTTGCTTGTCCGCTCGAGCAGGGGTTTGGACGCTCGAGCGGGGAATACACCCATCCAGTATGTCCTGTGTAGTGTTGGCCGCTCGAGCGGGGGATTGGACGCTCGAGCGGGAAGTCGTGAGTGAGCGAGGAGTTGGGAGCTCGAGCGGGGACCTGTCTGCAAAAACTTCTGGGAGTGTGCATTCGCCGCTCGAGCGGGAGTTTGGCCGCTCGAGCGGGAGTCTGTGAGTGGCGCTCGAGCGGGGGTTTCCACGCTCGAGCGGGGCGACTGGTATAAAGATCCGAGATCCGACTTTCTGGATGATTTTTCATCTCCTTTTTGATTTTAAAACCCTAGAACCGTCTTCTCCCTCTCCCTACACACCTTCTCTCTTAGGTTTGATCTACTTAGAGTGTATTTCTACCCTAAGTCCTTTGTTAAAAAGATAGAGTGGGTCGAGGGCTTCCGTTTAATCTGAACAATCTTGGGTTTGGAGCACTTTGGTTTTTGTCATCTTCTTCATTCGAGTTCTTTTCTTCAAGGTAGGGATTTCCTACTCCATTTTATAAGTCTTGTTCTAAGTTTTGGTATATTGATATGTTGGGGTTACTTTGATAATTCTGAGAAAAACCCTAGTGGTATTAATTTATTAATTTGTATAATTAATATTAAGGGAATTGGGAATTTTGGTTAAATTCATGAAATTGGGAATTTATTGATTAAATGGTGTAGTTGGATAATTTAAATCACTTGCCCATTGAATTGTTGATATATCTATTTTCAAGTTTAGAAATAACTGTTTTGGGCTATCGGTGGAGGATAGTCGTGATTGTTGTAGACACTGCATGTGGATTAGGGATAACTGAAACTAATCATTGATTAAGTCATCAATTTTGACTGTTGAATTAATACAGACATTATGTGTATTGATGGTGTGTTGTATATGTTATGTGTTTACATACATTGTTTTGTATGGGAGGAGATAGGGGATGTACTCCACGGTTTAGGGAAAGATAGAGGATGGACCTCTAAACCGGATTTTGTTTGGGAGGAGATAGGGGATGGACTCCATTAGCATCACTTTTATGTGTGCTTATTTATATTGAAGTGTTTTTATTGATACAGCACTAAAATGTGTATCAAACTGGAAGTATGAAGTGTTTTGATATGAGCCTGAATCTCATCTGTGTTGTTGATATTGGAAGTAATGTGAATGTGATATATAGTTCACTGTTGTAAGTTTGGCCAGGTTCTGAGCCATATTGATAATCATGGGAATTGAAACTTGTCATAGACATTAGTGTTATGAAATTGTAACAAGTTATAATTGATTATCTAGGTTAACCATCTATTGAATGCTATAGCTTTATTCAATGCTTATATTTGGTTTAGTACTTTTCTACTGGGCTGTGGCTCACCCTTTATGGGAACATCATTTTCAGGTCCAGGTGATAAGCTACCTCCAAGGACTTAGCTTGGAAGTATTTGGATTTTGAAGACTATCTTTAGTTATTTGTTTATATTTGATAAACATTCAAGCCTTGGTGTTATTTGTAATTGAATTAGAACTCATATGTTTGTGTCCAAGTGTTGGCTTGGAAAGATGTAAGCCCATAGGGCATTCAATTTGATATTACATGTAATGCTTTTACTTAGTAATACTCTGATGAATGATTTAATAAATTGTTTTCTTTAAGTGTTGCATGTCAATGATGTCTATATAATGGGTTGATTTTGAGGGCGTTACAGGGTGGGCGCGGGTCGGTTGCGGCTATGAAACCTCTAATCCGCCATCCGTCCGTCAGATTGGCGGATTAGAGAAAATCAATCCGCATTCGTCCACCAATCCGGTGGATGTGGATTGAGCGGATTGGCGGATGAATGCAAATCAGTTTAGCGGTTTAAGATTTTATAAATTTTCAACATAACTCAACTTGTGCACTTTCTCCAAAAAAAAAAATATTACAATCAATGACTTAAAAAACTATTACAATCACTGTATATCTCATCCAAAAAAAAAAAGTTTGAAACTTTAGAATATCACAATCACTGTGTGGTTCATCCACATATTACAATCACAGTATGATTCATCCACATAAAGTATTACAATTTGTGGTTTTTAAAATATAATAACAATTCAAACCACCAAAATCATGAACAAGGCAGTAGTAGAGATTGTATGTCTCTATATTGTTACATCTATATATGTTTTTGAAAACAAAAACCAACCAGCATATATCATATTTTCTATTTATTATTTTTAGAGTTAAATTAAATAACCAAAAACTATAGATAAATAGCATGTTTATTTTTTTCAATTCAAAAAATATATTCAAGTTGAAAACTTTTTTTCAATTGAAAACACAAACAAAATATTTAAACAAATTGAAAACATAAAGTCTTATAAATTATTAGGGATGCTCGCGGTTTGGCGGTTTAGTTGCGGCCAAAGGAATCTCAAATCCGCCATCCGTCCGCCAAATTGGCGGATTGGAAAAAATCAATCCGCAACCATCCGCTCGTCATCACGCATCCGTCCAAAATGCGGCGGATCGGTTCGTGTCGGTCGATTTTGGCGTATCGATATATCCGTTGCTCACCCCTAGTGAACACTACAACAAAATGCGCCTTTGGCGACCAAAATTGGCAACTAAAAAAAATTTAGTCGCCAAAAGTTGTGGAATTGGTGACCAAAAATTTTTAGTCGGCAAAAGTACAATTTTTAGCTACTAATATTTTTTAGTCAGGGTATATTAATTATTGGCAACTACAAAAAAATTTAGTCGCTAAAAATACTAGAATTGGTGACAAAAAAATTATTTTAGTCTCCGTTTCTTGAGTTTTGGCTACTAGAAGCGATTTAGTCGCCAAATATAAAATAAAAAATTATTTGTTATCTTTGGCGACCAAAAGTTTGGTCGCCATAACATATTTTTAGCGACAAAAAAATATTTTAGTCGCCATAGAATGAGTTTTGGCTACTAAAATCATTTAGTCGCCGAATGAAAAATAAAAAATTATTTTTTATCTTTTGGCGACCAAAAGTTTGGTCGCCAAAACATACTTTAAGCGACAAAAAAAAAATTTAATCGCCAAAAAGCTGAAATATTTGGAGGGAAACCTTTCAAATTCTGGAGGGTTAAATAAAACAAATTAATTGGCGACTAAAAGTTTTAGTCGCTAATGGTGTAATATATATATATACAACCGTGCTGGGGACCCCCAGTGGGGGTGACCCCCAGCACCCCCACTCCATATGGGGCTCTGTGATTGGTAGATAGAAAAAAAAAAAAAAAATTCCAGCCAATAAGAAAACACTGGGGGTCACTAGGGTTTGAAAAACTGGGGGTGCAAATCATTTTTGATATATATATTTGGTTTCCAAACCAAACAAACCAGTGCCTCTCTGTCTGTCTGTCTGTCTCTCTCTCTCTAGCGTCCGTCTCCCTCTCCGGTGCCTGTTCTGGTGCTCTCGGCTGCTGCTGCTGTGGCCACGATCTTCTTCTTTGTCCTCTCTCTCTCTCTCCTCCTCCTCATCCTCCTCTTCCTCCTTGTTCTTGCCCCTCTGTCGCGGCCTTAACCACCACTGTAGCTGTCGTGTCTGGAGGAGAAATGATCTCGCTGACAGCAGAGGATGTAAGAGGAGTGAAGATTAGATCGAGTCCAAAACATCATATGCATGACAATGTCCTCCGTAAGGGCATTAACCCTCGCTCTCGCGCTCAACAGCTCCAAGATCTTATTCAATCAGTAACCTCTCTCTCTCTCTCTTTCTCAATTTGTCTATGTATGTATTGGATTTTTGGAAATCTACACTTGTCAAGCTCTTCATTGAAAAAAAATGGTGAATTTAGGTTTTGGATTTTTAGAGATATGTTATATTATGGCCTATAGATTTTAGGTTTTGGATTCTGATTTGGTCTACATTCTAATTTCAATGTTTTGGACTTCTATTTGTGTTTCTTAATCAAAAATTGAATCTAATTGCATTAACTTCTCCAGTTTTTTTTTTTTTTTTTTTTGAAAATTCTGCATACATACTAGTGAATATTTGTGAATGTGTGCCCTATTCTGGTTCAAGATTGACAAGTTATGAACTTTTAAAGCATCTCCATCACCCACGGAAGCTCCATCAAGATTGAATGTGTGCCCTGTTATGGCCTTTTCTTGATCATTTTTAGGTCAGGTTTATTTTTTCGGACATTTATGTTTTAATTGTGTTTGTTCTTTAGTTTTTATGCATCTTAAGTGCCAATATAAATTATGTAGTTTCAGATTATTTAATGCAGATGCATTTATTGTACCCCAATTATCCTTGCCACCTTAGTTTCGTGTAGAAGATCTATATGTACATTCACCGGCCTAGCGATGAAAGAAATCTTTGTTATTTGACATATTTTTAAAGCCTTGATAAAATATTGCAACCCCACCATGATGAAGGACTTTAATGGTTTAGTTTGTAATCAGCTGGAATAGGGTGTTGAAGATGAAAAATTCATAACTGTATTGTGGTGTATTATGCTTGACCTTATGATTAGCTATCACGACCTTGTCATAAATTAATTTTCAAAATTGATTGCAGCATTAATTTTATTATTTTACAGTAGATGAAACCAAAATTAGATTTTACATAATAAAAAATTAAAAATAATTTGTCCATTTGTTCTATATTTTCCAAAAACTCAATTAGAAAGGCCATGAACATATAAGCACAAATTATCAGATTTGGTGCAGTTCTATGTATATATTTTTCATTTTTGTTCTACAACTTTCAATTCCTTGAATTTTTTTTCCCTTTTCCCTTTTTCCATTTCACGCAGAGAATATCTGCAAAGGATGTCCTTGATGCTGAATATTTTTGGACTGACCCCTTACCTTGCGATCCTAGAAGGTATGTCTCACATCTTTCTTCTTAGCTATGCTGCATGAATTTTACTTACTGATTCATTGTACTAAGGAAAAGATTTGGTATTAATCATGTACCTTCAACGAGACTTGGAAAATTCAGTCATAGTGTGCCAAACCTTCTGCATTTCATATGTTTACACCTCCAATTGAGGTTTCCTGAAGCCTCTCTATTAATATTTTGACTGATCTCCGCTTGTCAAATAAAGGTGTCTCAGTTTTGTTTATATTAAATTAATCTTTCATGTTCTTTGATTGCATAGTATGAATCATCGCACGAGTTCCAGACAAAGAAAAAAAGGCAACAGTAGCGACAAAACGAAGAGATGGCAAAGAGACAGAAATTGCAGCACCCATAACAACATGCTCGTCTGATTGCTTGCTTTTGCTTAATGATAGAGAAGGGAATGCTTGATTTGTAGTTTTTGAGTTTGTGGATTACACTTTGCATCCTTGTCCAGCTGTGTGGCTCTGGAACACAAGTTTTCTGATGAGAGCAACATCTTGTGAATGAAAGTGGTTCAGATTTGGACACTAAGGATGTTGCAACCACTGTTTTCTTAGGTAGCTGTCATTTTAATCTTTTGATAAATGGCTTTACAGTGTAGGCCAATCTACAGAAGTTCACTTGGATTTGGGATAAGGTTAGTTGAGATCTGGGGTGGAATCTCACCCAAAACTTGATTATAAATGTTCTGAGTTTGTCTCATTGTGTTGATTTATGGATTGACAAAAAAAAAAATTTGTGGATAATTTGTTCTGTATACAAATTATATTTATTTAGATATTGTTTGGAATAAATCCCACCCAAGCTATGGAACTGTCATCCCACCCAAGCTTGTAATTTTCTAATTCTTTATTTAAATACAACTGTCATGTTAGTAGCTAAAAAATAAAATGGAAAAAAAAACTTTTGACTACTAAATATTTTAGCTAAAAATAAAAATAAAATGAAGAAAAACTTTTGGCTACTAAATATTTAGTAGCTAAAAATAAAAATAAAATAGAAAAAAACTTTTCGCTACTAAATATTTAGTAGCTAAAATAAAAGCAGACTTTAAGCGACCAAGAATTTAGTAATTAAAATAATAATAATAATAATAAAATAAGATGAAAAAAATACCCTTTGGCGACTAAAACTTTGGTCGCCATAGATACTTTAAGTTTTGGCGACTAGTAGCAGAAAATAAAATTTTTGGCGACTAAAATATTATTTTTGGTGACTAAAAATATTAGTTGCCATTTATAGGACTTTTGGCAACTAAAATATTTTTTAGTCGCCAATACTTTCCTCGACAACCTTCCTGCAACCAATCCGGCGACCAAAATATTTAGTCGGGAAAATATTTCGACGACTAAAAACGTTACTTTTGGTGACTAAAAATTTAGTCGCCAAAAGTGTAATTTCTTGTAGTGGAAGATGGTTCGTCAAAACCATTTATGAGTGAGTGGGAAGTTGACGTCATTTTCGAGTTTGTAAAATTGGATATTTAAAGATTTAAATGTGGGTTTCTTTGTAAAGCTAGTCCTACATTGAAACTTTAATAGAGCTTTTGTGGGGATATAAGCTCTTGGTGTACTAACTTGGGTTGGGCCCCAAGGGCATCCCAAGTTTGTAGAAGTGAGGAGTTGTGGACAAAGTGAACCTTAGCCCAAACCATCACACGTGCACTGCCGTCTGGCCGTGCCGTGCCAAGTCGGTTTGAACTTTAATTTTTTGGACAAAATTCATTTTAATTTTTTTTTTAAAAAAAAAAAAACTTGTGGGAAAATTAATTCGAATTTAAATTTTTTGTCCAAAATTTGTGCATCTTCCATATTCTACTACAGTTGCAAATTTCGAATAGGTTTTTCAAACTGCCAGATAGATTCAAAACTCTCCAAACTATTTTTCAATCTGTTATATTTTGGACAGATTCAATTTCAAAACTGCCCAGGCAGTTACAGGTTCAAAACAACAACTGTATCTGTTCAGTTACAGGTTCAAATCTGTCCAGTTTCCAAACTGCATCTGTTCAAAGGTTTTGCACCTATTCAAGTTCAAAGACATACCTATTCAGGTCTACAACTTGCCTATAAATATAGATCCATTTCCAGCAATCAAGATGATCCCGAAAACAGTCTGAAAATTTCCTTTTCCTTGCTGTCTAGATTTTATCTGTTTGCATTTGTTTTATTCTTCATTCTAGTTTTAGAAAAATAAAATAAAATAAAGAGAGTATAGAACAAAAGGTTCTAGTCCGCCGGACAAATTTGTATGGAGTGCTACTACAAATTTGTGAAGATCATTGTATCCTAGGAGATAGACGCCGCTTAACTGCAAGCACCGTAGTGGGGCGAATCTGTCTTAAGAACAGAGTGTCACACACTCGACTTGGACTTTAATTTTTCATTCAGTTTGGTAAAAATAAATTCGGTATGTAATTTATTTTATTTGTTTGATTTATTTCAATTTATTTTTTGTACACAGAAGATTGTTCCAACACTCAACACAACAAAATGAAGGTTTTATGTGTAGGTCACAGCTTCTCTCCCGTTTAAATCAGATTGGAGAATATTGTTGGACTTCTATAGATTTATTATGGAGTCCGCATTGATAATCTAAACCGCTGAATGTGTAGGACTCACTGAATATTTTATCACTGTAAAAAATTATGTTAATCGGATATCGATAGTCACTTGATCAGATTATATTTGAATCAACGGTAAATATAATTTTTGAAATAAATTGTTTATACAAATGTGATCTTATATAGTGGCTATCGATATCCGAGCAATATGATTTTTTACAGAGATGAAGTAATCGACGAGCCCTACACATTGAATGATTCGGATTGTTGATGTGGTCTCTGTAGTGAGCCCACAAAGGCCCAACAACAAATAAGTTGTACTTTAGTAAAACTCTGTTTGGTTTGACATAATTTTTGTGTAAATTGATTTTTTATTTTATTTTCAGTGTTTGGTTAATATTTAAAACTAAAGTTTTCTATTTTACGTGTAGTCAACTTTTTACCCATGGAAAGATCAATGTACTGAAAATACTGAGCTAAAAATGAACTTATGAAATTTTTAATGGTAAACCATTTTAAAAATTATGAGGGAAAAAATTATTTTATTTATTTTTATTTTCAACTACACAATAGAAAATATATAAAATGTTTTTTTGTGGAAACAAATAACGACGGCTAAAAATAAGATGTTAGTGTCACAAATTAAAATTGCGTTAACAGCAAAAAATGTGTAAGTACAGATAAGAGGGAGAGGGGAGGAAGGGGCGCTGACACAATCAAAGGTGAGGGACTAGTATATTTTGGTTTTATACTTTCATACCAACTAAGGTTTCGTTTGTCAATTATATATTTTAGTCAAAAAGTCACTATAAATTGTTACATTGCTTTCTTTATTTTTTTACATATCTTTTCGTAAAAAGTTAAAAAATTATTAAAATAATATATTCCAATCGAGACCTGAGACACATTTTAGTCCTAAGATTAGAGTAATTCATTTATTTTTTAAATTAATAAATATTAACACAAAATTGAATCCTACTTTTACAAGTTATTTAAATTTACACACGTTTTAATAAATAAGAATTTTAACTATCCCACTAAAATCACTCATGAGCTTTTTTTTTGGCTAAATTAACAAATAAAGACAGAACAAGCAAATTTACTCAATAAGACAAAATATCACAACCAAATCATAATCATTTCACTTTTTCTCTTATAACCATCAAATTAACTACAAAAAAAATAAAAAATAAAAAATTCAACCCAAATACAATTTTTTTAACTAAGTTAAAATAATCAAAAAAAAATTAAAAATCTAGACTACAAAAGTTTATTCGAAAAGAAGACTAAGGAAATTTGCTTCAAAAAGAAAGACATAGGCCCAACGTTTGTTGCCCCGGAGGATGAAAGGGGATTCTATTTATATCCAAAAAATCATTAAGTACTCCCAATTTCTA
Source organism: Camellia sinensis (assembly GCF_055761805.1). Taxonomy (NCBI): domain Eukaryota; kingdom Viridiplantae; phylum Streptophyta; class Magnoliopsida; order Ericales; family Theaceae; genus Camellia; species Camellia sinensis. Next base: position 74,702,707 of record NC_138969.1, read on the forward strand.
AGTATATTCTCTTTAATTATTTAAAATTTTATTATACTCTTATTATACCCTATTATTTTTTCCAAATTATTCTCATGGTAAACCCAAATAATAAATAATAAACAAACTGAAAGAACTAAATTATTTCAAATATTTTCAATACAGAAAATAATTCTCAAATACAGGAAAAAAAAAAAAAAACTCAAACTTATAAGCACATAAGCATTATAAATACAGAAAAAAAAGCCCAAACTTTTATAAAAGCATTATAAAACTCTTCAATGCAGAAAAAAAAACTTTTACATTATAAATTATCCACAAGAATACTCGTAGAAAAATAAAAAACCAAACTTATAAGCACATAAGCATCAAGCACTAACAACAAAGAGTAGTTATTCAATAATGTACTATTTAAATGACAAAATAAGAACAATTCTAATAATATGTTATTGTTAATTTAATTACCAAACCTTTTAATTTTTGTCAAAAAAAGATATAGACAATAATTGATGGTGCTCTACAAAAATTGTGAAATCCTTTTATATGAATATTTGCCTCCTTTTTGATGGGTTACTTCAAAAAACTATTTTGATTATTACTTTCATCTATTATTTGATTTTGTTCAAACTTTCTTCTAGGGTTTAGGGTTTCAAATAAAAAATAATAATAATGATATTAATGATGATGGTGAGTTTTGGTGGGGTGGATTGGAGTTTTGGAAGGAAGAAGAAGAAGAAGAAGAAGAAGAAGAAGAAGAAACTTTGATTTCTTGGGGAAGAAAATATAGAGATTTGAATATGAATAGCTGATTAGGGTATATTATGAGAAAATAATATATATTTTGGAGTTTAATATGCATTGTACTTATTAGTAAATTCATATTAAGATATATTAAAAATTAAATTTATAAATTTAAATTAGACATACTAAAACATATTTTGAGTTCAAATAGAATCCCAACGAAAGACAATACAAGAAAGACATGAGCCCAACGTTTGTAGCACCTAAAGACAGTGCACAATGCATAACGTCATTAACAAATAGACGCCACTCAATTATAACTAAAAAATTATTCTTTCATTGTTCAATTGTCTTTTGCCTCAGAAATTATTTAATACTCCTAGACCTAGTTTATATGGTACTCCAAATGAATAGTTATTGATCCAAATTATGGGATGCACTACTTTTGTATTAGAATTTTAAAAGATAAAGTGTTAAACGTCTACCGGTAAATAAAATAAAATATTACTCTAAGAACATTGAATAATTTCTCCTTTGAACTTCATTAACGGTAAGGGCAAAGTTGTCAAATAATTGAATGACTTAACCGTGCTGCTAAGAGCAGCCAAGTAATTTTTGTGATCCTTGTATTTTGAGTAATTATATTGACGTACTTTGAAGTTTATAAAAAAAATATATAATAAGTTATATAAGTTTGACATAATTATATTGGATACTGTTAAAGTTTTTAATTCATACAATTTATGGTCTCATTTTGATTAATAATTTATTAGTTATATGAATTAAAAAAATAATATTATCACTAAAATGTAAATTCTATCATGTTAGGGGCTTTGCTTCACCTACATTAAATTGTGACTTATTGTGAATTATTCAAAGGAGATCGATGTAATTATATTAAAGTGTGAGACGTATTGTATGTTCTTTATATCTCAAATGAGGTGAATATAATTTTCCTTTATATTTTAGCATGACACAAACAATTTTATTGTTTTGATTTTTTGACTTATTTATTTTATTTTATTTTTACTCAAACAAAACTTAAGTGGTGTTGGAATATTTTCATAATATATTTATATAATTTAAATATATAACATAGTTATATGAATTTTTAAAGAATGTGAGTTTTGGATTTAAATCATGGGGTACCATTGAATTTAAACTAGAACATATGACTTTTGGATTTAAAGGGTGTCACTTTTGAATCTAAATGACACCACTTTTGATCTAAGGAATATAAACTCATGCTTATATAAAGGCGGAATGGGTTAGCAATTATATAGAAGAAATCCATACGAAATCCATAGAACATCCATGAAATTTTTCTTAATGATTCATATTGTTATTTTCACTGCAAGACAATCCAGTTTTAGTAGTGTTTTTTATTGCAGCGACTTGAAAAATGCTGCTATAGATGGGCTATTGTAGCAGTTATTGACCGCAACTAAAAATAACATTTTTAGTAGCATTTTTTTTCCTAAAACGACGCCATTTATTTTTTTATAGTAACAGTTTGACCTCAACTGTTACAAAAAGCCAAGCAAAGCCCACCAAATTAAATTCTCATTTGGTGCGAAATCTGATTTTTTTTTTTTCCGTAAATAACATATCAGAATTTCAATCCCAAAAAAAAAAAAAAAAAACCGATTCAATTCGTTGATTACAATTTGTGCCCTAGTCTATTAACACTTCTTTTGCGAAGTATCAGAGCCTTCGTTTATCCTCCACCGCGGCGTGTTGACGACGCCAAGCCACAACACCATTGTGATTTCAAGGTTAGTCTGCTCTCTCAGTTTCTCTTTCTCTATCCCCTTCTTTGTTTTGGTCTCTCAGTTTCTCTCTCTATCCCTCTCTCTTTCTTTTACTGTCTCAATTTTTCTTTCTCACTCATTGTCTTCGAACAAGTTTGGGTCCATGGAATTCATTGTTAAGATGAGATACTTGCCATTCCATGCATTGGTTCTAATATCTCCAAAGCTTCTCTACTTTGAAGGATTTCATGAACATCTTGAATGATTTTGATTTAGGAAAATAATTTAGAAAATAGATTGATTAACATGTTCTGTATACTGATTATGATATTCACACACACACACACACACATATTGATCATCTATGATATTCATATTTTAACCAATATAATTAGTGAAGTGAATGCATTGTTGTTGATGCTACATAGTAAAATCTCATGCCTGAGGAATCATTATGTATGCTAGATATTTGATAAAATGCCACAATGGAATAATAGTGCCAACCTTTTTGCTGGAGAAAAGACAAACTAAATGGGGACTAGGCTTGTAGAGTAGTAGGTAGAGCAAGGTATTTCTAGGGAAAATGCCCTATAATTTGTTGTTCAATATTGAAATGATCGGAGAAAGATTGGAATTTGAGAGAAAATATACACTGCCTAGATATTTTTCCCTTTTGATAATAGGGTCAAGGAATAACAAGTATACTGGCATATGAGAGCGAGAAGTTGCATAGCCAATATCATGATTTCTAGAAAGGTAGTATAATTAGGTGTTTGTACTTCTTTCAAGCATATTCAGGTTAAAAATATGCTTAAAACGACTCAAAGATTCCTGCCATCTATTAAACCATATCAATGGCTTCCATAGTAGAAAACTAGCAATAGCAATGCTTGTGAAAATAATTGAGATTAATCAACCTTGTATGAAATAACAAACAAGCAGAGAAGTAGATTGTATAACATTAAATTTGGCACAAGTAAACACTAGGATAAAAAAAAAAGAGACATTGAAAATAAATAAAGCAACATGAGCATAATATTTGAATGTTACAAAAAGATAATAGTTACTAACGAAAATTCCAATATCCAGTGCCAAAACAACAACCTAACTTTCTAATCACACTCAACCACTAAAATGCAATGCTATGTCGCTTAGTTGTTTGCCCCTAGTTTTACAAAAATAAATATCCAATGTTTGGAAAAACATAAAATAGCTTTTAAGATTAACATGTTTTGTATTCTGATTATGATCTTCACACACTCACACACACACACATATATATTTGATCGTCTATGATATTCATATTTTAACCAATATAATTAGTGAAGTTAATGGATTGTTGTTGATGCTACACAGTAAAATGTCATTCTTGAGGAATCATTTTGTATGCTAGATATTTGATAAAATGCCACAATGGAGTAATAGTGCCTTCCATTTTGTTTAATGGTTTGTTCTTTTTTTTTTTTTTTTTTTTTGTTAAGAAAATTGTTATCAATGAATTTAATGCATAGTTTGTAATGTTTGGTTGGCTTAGTAATATGATTACAGAAAATTGTTGAATCTTTTTTATTATCATTGCTTATTGTTTACGAAAGCATGCATGCATTGAACCATGAGAGAAATAAATAAAGATGCAAGTTTTTTGTGCAGTAATTCGGATTTACAGCATTATCAACTTGAGTTTATGTGAAATCATTAATGTTGTCTCATAGGGAACACTGCCTTTTTGGAATTTGGATCTTTTTGACTCTGCAAAGATCAAGTGGAACCCTTGTTGGTCTACTTTACCTAAGAATTTCCACACTCTTACACAAAGATATATATATATATATATATATATAGAGAGAGAGAGAGAGAGAGACGCATGTGTTTGATGGATGCCTCTGAAATCACAATGAGCACAACTTTTCATTTATGTGATGTGTGTGTACATTGACTAAAGACTAAAAAAAAAAAATGAAAACATTTGGAAGGTCATTTAGACTATTGGATTGGATGGGAAGAATGCTCAAGGCAGGCCTGATATTGTACGATGAGTACTATCACTAGCTGTTATATTAAATATTGGACCCATAACCTGAGGGCATTCAAATCTGGGATCCAAGGTTAATTACACTGCACGTTGTCTTCTTGAATTTTATTTTATTTTATTTTTTGTGTTGAGAGAGAGCACCTTTTAAATGAACCACATATGCTTCAAGCAGTTTTTGGGGTTTATACAAGGGATGAGGATCCTTTACTGTGATTTATCATTATACTTTTTATTATAGCTACACATGTTAGCAACACGTCATTATACTTTTTAGCTAATAATTAACTTGAACTCTCTCTCTCTCTCTTTGAGATTGATCATTGATGCTCGTCTTGAGCCCAGATCTGTAGATTTTTTTTTTTCCTTTTTTTTGTGCTGAGAAATTAATTTTTATGACTCAAACCTATACCATATGGTGATGAGGCAGATGAGCACTTGCCATCTTGCCAAGTCATGAAGTGTATATATATATCCATTATGTATTCTAATGGATAGGTATGTGACCTTCAAACTTTATATATGATATTAATGTAAATGTGTTGCATTGCTAACAATGAAGGTTTTTTTTTATTTTTTTTTTAGAAAACAAAATTTCAAACATTTTAAACATAAAAATTAGTCATACAACTAAAACTTGGTTTACATGCAAGTCTGATGTATTGGCATGCATAAAAGATCAACAAATCACCATAGTGTGTTCTGTTCTTTATTTTCAAAGATGACCCTTGGTGTAGGTGTTGCTTCTCCAAAAAAAGGTGTTACATTAAACATAATCCTCTTATAAAATAGTTCAGTTTTTGTAAAAAAAACAATATAGGGAGGTCATACAAAAACAGTGCCTACCATTTTATATGTTGTACTATACTACACTGCCATTTTGTGTTTTCTACATTAACATTGTTTGTCATGTTTATTTATCAAAAAAAAAAAAAACAATACTTGTCCTGTTTGCGCATATAACTTTTTACCTTATCTAATTAGCTTGTTTCAATGGTTTTCAATCAGCCAATCATAGCATTGTCTTTAAGTTCAGTTCAGAACCTCGTGCTTCTTTGGCTAATGCATTCCTTCATTTTTTTTGAGAAAATTGTTGTCTGCACATCTTTGTAATGCTGCTTCCCATCAATTGGGAGTCCTTTCAGCCACTTGTAACTCAACCTGCATCTGAGACACATCCTCTGCATCACAGCTACTTCGAGGGAGTCATCATCTAATATGTCTTCACTAGAGTCATCCATTTGCCCTGCAAAGTTTTGTCCACTGGCTGATGATTCTCTCATGTCTTTCTTGTATACAGCCTGACTAGTAACATGCATCTGCACATTTACCTCTTCCAATTCCTTTAATGAGAGGTTCTAGAAATTTGGTATGCCAACATTAGCTGTTGCCTCTCCAATTTCTGGAAATGGATTGGTGTCAATTCCCATGGCCTTTTCAGTCCTGGTTGGGAATTTTGGCCTCCCCTTCCAAATTTGTTCTTGGATCCTATCTTGAAAAATAATGTAGTTTTTAGTTGAGTTAGACCAAGAATTATGCCATTTACAGTACATTTTTCCTTTGAGTTCTTCAGAAGTTGGAATTTTAACTCCCTTAGGAAACTTTAAGAAATGTACTGCAAGCAAATGATAAAAAATGTCATCTACTTTTGTTATGTCAAAAGAATACTTCCTATGAAGGTTTTTCTTTTTGAACTGCTGGTTAATTATTGTATTTTTCTGAATTAATGCTTCACAGGTCGTAAGTTCTTTTTCTATAATCTCGGTTGCATCAATTTCATAATTAGGGTCCCTACAATAGGTTTTGTAAGATGCATTGTTTCAATCTTGTTCTTCTTCGAGCACAGCCTCATATCTAGACACTTTATAAGTTAATTCTACTATGTCTCGAAACTCAGTTGAATCAAATTTCTTTCGAAACCTGAACTCTAACCCATTTTGAGCCAATCTTACAAATTCAAGCTCAGGTACAATGACCCTACACTTGTTTCGTGCCCTTTTTAATCTATCAATAAACTGAGCAGTCTTCTCATCAGGCCTTTGGCTCAATCTTGCCAAGTCTGCTATAGAAACTTCAGGTTCTGTTTGGAAAAACTGGGTGAGAAACACTTCTTCCATTTGTTGCCAAGTATGGACAGAGCTGGGTGTAAGGTTTATATACCATGCGAAGGCTGCCCCAGTTAAAGAATTTAGAAACAGTCTCAATTTCATGTAGTCATTATTAGCAAACTCACCACACTGGCTTGTAAACCTAGCAATGTGTTCTACTGTGGATTGGTTTCCATTTTCATAAAAAAGAGCAAAGTCTGGCATTCTAAACCCTCTTCAGTATTCATGCGCCCTATCTACCCACTCTGGGTAAGGCTTTCTATATACAGGAGTTTGGACCCCTCGAGCCATGGGTCCACATATCTCTCTAACGATATCAGCAATTTAGTCCATGGGAACCATGTTTTGTGTTGGTTGGATCACCACTGGAGGGGCAAACACAGGGTTTGGAGGAACTTCGTGGGCCTGAAGGCCTCTTGGTCTACACTAAGGTACATTTGGTTGCACCGGTTGCTGCAGAGGGTGTGGCTGGCCTCTTGGGGCCTGGCCTGCAAAATATGCTATAGGAGGAAGAACATGTGTTGTTTCTATTCCAACAACAGAAAATCCTTCCAACCCCCTGGGTGTAAATTCAAACATGGGATTGGTGAACATGAATGCACCAGGCATGGTTTTGAACATGGGATTCAAAATCACCCTCATGCCATTTCCCTGTGGCATTCCAAACCCACCAATTTGCATGGTTTCGCTGGTGGTTAATGGTACATTTTGGTTTATCATTGGTCTTGGAGGAGCTTCATACCATGATTGAGGCACAGGTGATTGCCTTTCATGGTTTTGACCACTAGTCTGACCATTATTATGTCCATTATTTTTGCATAGGCTGTTTATCTCAAGCTAATTTTTGTGTATTTTCTTCGCCCTGCCTTATGGCAGTTGGTTGATGAGAATTCATTCGATCCAAAATGGATGTTGCCTATCTTTCCATTGTATACATTAACTGTCGACCCATAGCATCTACCAAACCTCCCAATGGATTCATTGGTTTGGTAGAAGGAACAGTGGATGGTCCAGTTCCATGGCATTGTCCAATGTTTTGGACATGTGTTCACTACAACAAAAAAGGGTTTTTGCGGTGCGCAATGCACATCGTAAAAACCCTTTTACGACGTGCAGCGCGCATCATGTTATGACCAGTCATGGAAAGTCATTCACTTTCAACGACATGCTTCGTACGCCTAAAAACTATTTAACGGCAGATTTTGTGCATCGTCGTTATTTTTTCTATGACATGCTATAGTAAGCCGTTAAAAACTATTTAATGGCAGATTTTGTACGTCGTCGTTACTTTTTCTACGACTACTTTTGCACGCCGTTAATTAGTGAGACAAATAACGACGCTGATTGTGTGCCGTAAAATATGTAATACAATGACTTATTATGCCTGTCGTAGAATATGCATTTTTTTTTTATTTTTTTATTTTTAAATTCAGTAGGTTCTATTTGACCAATTTTGTACAATCTAACAAATATTACAAACAAACATCACAAAGCATCAATCAACCACCAAAATATTGTTTGAAACATCAAAAAGAAACTATATCCATAAATTATAAACATTCAACAATTGTCTATACATTCCAAACATTCGAAAACTATATCCTTAAGTTCTAAACTGTACAAAAAGTTTAAACCATCCAAAACTATGCATATCTAACTTTCTAAACATATCGACAACTATTAAGAGATTATCTAAAACTACCGACAACAGTTCCTATAGCAATTGCAGTTGCAGCTGCAGCTGTAGCAAATCCATTTACTCCTATCACAGGGACGAGGGTGTCAAATGTTTGTGTTAAGGCACTCAAACCCGCGGCAATAGCTAGGGCAACTAACCCTATTGCATTTCTTGTCTGCATGACAAAGGAAACTTCACATAAGTACAAAAACCAACAACTCAGGGACAAAAATATTTCTTGAGGTATCAAAAAATGATCAAGAAATTTTAAAACATCAACAAAATATTTCCAAAATTAATAAGATAATTCAATGACCCCATAAAAGCAATGTCATAATGAAAATTAGAAAAAATTCAAGATCTCAATAGTCTTAACGTATATGCAAATAAAATACACATGAAGCAAAATTTTTTTTTTCATACCTCAAATGAAGTTACCCTTTTGTTGCAATGCTTCTAGAGGAAAATGAGTAGGAATCTTCAAACAAACCATTAAGACATTCAGATAAGGATAACTCTTTCATCCTCAATATTCATGCTTAAATATTAGTTGGAATCAACTCCCCAACACCACTAATGACATCCTTCCCATGCACTTGGAAAGGATTTTTATAGCGATCCCGGGTTTACCCTTGTTGTACAGTGATCCGGACATGTGTCCGTGGATGTTGGTAGTTGTTTATTTCCTAGTTTGCATCCTCTTTACTTTGTATTTTGAGTTATGGGATGTGTTGGGCAGGTTTGTTACAGGTTGGTTGTGCTTGGGAGCCTAGTGTTGCTGCCCAGATTTTTGGTCCTTCGCTCGAGCGAGGAGTTTGTCGCTCGCGCGAGAGTTGTGTTGCACCTGGTTCTGGACCTGAGAGTTGTAGTTTCTGGCTCGAGCGAGCTTTTCGTGGCTCGAGCGGTCTGGGTTTTTTCTTCGCTCGATCGAGAACTTCTTGGCTCGAGCGAGAGTTTTCTGTGTCTGGTCGCTCGAGCGACCAATCCTTCACTCGAGCGAGAGTGTTTTATATCAGCGGACAGCAGCGTCTTAAACATCACTTTTTCAGTCCCTTTCTTTGAGCAAAACCTAAATTCGACACTCACTCTTCCTAAACTTACACTCTCTCTAAGATTTGATCTCCCTAGGGTGTGAATCTAGCCTAGGGCCTTTGTTAAAAAGATAGAGGGTGTTGAGAGCTTCGACTTAATTTGAAAAAGTTTGGATTTGGAGCAAGTTGATCTTGGAGTCTTCATCTCCTTTTGGGCTAAAACTTCAAGGTAGGGATATCCTACTCCTCTCTGTGGGTTTTGTCTTTGAATTTTGGTATTTTGAGATGTTGGGCTTGGTTTGGTAATTTTGTGAAAGTTTGGGGCTTTTGTGCAATTATACAAAAGTTGGGGTTTTATTCATAATAAACCTAGATGCATGTTAGGCATGAAAAAATGGAATGATTGTTGAATCATTGATGAAAATGGGACCTAAGGGTTGAAATGGTAATTATGGAAAATGGCCTAATTACATTGTTTAATTAATTGGGATAATTAATTGGTGAGAAATGAGGAAATGAAATGTTGATTGAACATCCATTTGTGCATTTATTTTCTGTTTTAGAAATAACTGCTTTGGGCTATCGGTGGAGGATAGTCGTGATTGTTGTAGACAATGCATGATGATTAAGTAAACGGAAACTAATCAATGGAATGTGTCATGGAACTTGACAGTTGATAGAATACATTAATTGTATGTATTGTGTGATTGTATATAGAACCAATGTGTTTATATACGTTATGTGTAGAGGAGGAGATAGGGGATGTACTCCGCGGTTTAGGGGAAGATAGGGGATGTACCTCTAAACCGGATAGGTATTGGGAGGAGATAGGGGATGAACTCCGTAGACAGAGCTCATATGCTTGTCTAGAGAAGTGAAGATAGAGCTCATATGCTTATCTTTGTGAAGTGTGGATACAGCTTGTATGCTTATCTGTGGATATTATTGATATACATATCTGTTGTAGAATGTGGATACAGCTTGTATGCTTATCTGTGGATATTGTTGATATACATATCTGTTGTAGAATGTGGATACAGCTTGTATGCTTATCTGTGGATATTGTTGATATACATATCTGTTGAGAATGTGAGATATAGTTTTTATACATATCTGTGGAAATGATAATAGAGCTAGCATGCTTATCTATTGAAAAGGGAAAATGAAAAGTAATTGGGACTTGTAAGTCGTTGACATAAATATGTAATTTATGTGATTGTATCAGTGTTGACCAACTATCAATTGCTAATGTTTTAGCCATTGTCCATGGTTGGTTTAGTGTATTTCTACTGGGCTATGGCTCACCCTATATGGGAATATCATTTTCAGGTACAGGAAGCATGCCACCTCCAAGGACATAGCTGGGAGGCTAGTGGCGGGCATAGTTTTGTCGTTTTACTTTTGATGTATTACATGTAATTTCAAGCCAAGGGCTTAATGTGTAAACGAGTTAGAACTCTTTGTTGTATCCAAGTGTTAACTTGGAAAGCTGTAAGCCCGTAGGGCATTTTGTTATGAGGTTAACATGTAATACTTATGTAATGGAACTCTAATGAATGAAAGAATGTGGTTAGTTTATATGTAAATGTATGTCTTATTAGATGGGTTTATTGTTGTTATTTTGAGGGCGTTACAACTTGGTATCAGAGCGTACCGGGTTCGAATACTTTGGGTACGTGGGAAGTGATTAGGATCACAATGGGTTTGTCTCGCTTGATAGAGACTTAGATGTGGTATCGTATGCTATGTGCCTAATTGATAACATGCTTATGTGACTATGTGGGTATGGGATTTAATTTCTAGGATGTTGATTGGATCCTTGAGTTTCTGGGAGTCTTGTTGGAAAAGCACTTGATCAATGCTATTTCTAACCGGAACTCTAGTAACGCCTCGGGACTATCATTATCCGGAAATGAAATTCGTAAGTGCTTATGTGTTTATGTGCTTATGTGGAGTGAATTACAGTTGTCCACGCATTAGGACGTGATTGTTTAGTTTCGGCACACCTATGAATGTGCTAACGTTCTGTGTTACCTTTATTAGGATGTCAGGATGAGGAAGAGGTGCTAGGCGTGGTAGACCTGCGAGGCAGGAAGTACCGTCACAGGGTGAGATTCCGGCTGTGCAGGAGGGAGTTGGGCAGGCCAATGTGGCCGAGCCAGTGGGTCAGCAGGCTATGGGTGCCTTGGCCAGAGAGATAGCAGGAGCTTTGGGTATTCTTAGAGCTGGGAATCAGGCAGCTGAGGCAGGGCCTTCTTTCTTGAAGAGGGAGTTCTTCCGGTGTAATCCGGACGAGTTTATCGGGGATCCTAAAGAGCCGCTTAAGGCAGATGAATGGCTCGAACAGACAACGAAGACGTTTGAGATGCTTGGCATCGAGGACGGAGCACTGAAAGTGACCTTGGCATCCTTCCAGCTGAAGGGAGATGCGGGTCAATGGTGGAAGTACGAGAAAGCTCGTGTTGGTGGTACTTGGGAGGCGTTTATAAATGCTTTTCAGGAGAGGTTTTTGTCTGCAGTAGCAAGGGAGAAGCTGAGAGATCAGTTTAGCCGGCTTAATCAGCAGGGCTTGTCAGTGGCCGAGTTTGAGGCTACTTTTACCAGTCTGTCTAGGTTTGCACCTGAACTGGTGGCGTCTGAGGAACGCCGTTGCTATGAGTTTGAGCGGAAGTTGAGGCGGGGCCTCAAGTTGAGAGTTGGTGGGTCTTATATTCGAGACTATAGACACCTAGTGGATGCTGCAGCTCATATGGAGCTTATGATGCAGGAGGAGAATGAGGGTCAGAGAGGCTCCAAGAGGAGCCAGGATAGTCAGAGTGATGGCAGGAGACAGAAGGGTAATAACCCTCAGCAGTCTCAGGGTGCAGTCTCTAGATCGACCTTTCCAGTGCCTAGTGTAGGCTCGGGGAGAGGCAGTCAGGGAGAATTCACTTGTTACAAGTGTGGCCAGCTGGGTCACAAGGTTTCGGTTTGCCCGCAGAAGGGTGGGGGTCAGAAAGCTGCTTCTTCTTCAGCTAGACCGCCGAGTCAGAGTTTGGGCAGGGGGCAGCTCTTGACTTGTTATCAGTGTGGACAACCTGGGCACATGAAGAGGTTTTGCCCACAGTTGGGTGCCACTTCGGGAGCGTCTGGTTCTAGGCAGACGCAGGGTTTTCAGCCAGCTCAGTCTGTGCAGGCCTCGAGGGCCAATCCGGGAGCTTCGTCATCCCAGTCTGTGCAGCAGTCTTTTGCTCCGAGAGGTGAGCAGGTAGACCAGGGGCCTACGGGGCGCGTGTATGCTGTTACCGCGCAGGATTTAGTACCAGCTCCATCAGTAGTGAGAGGTACTTTTCTGTTTTGCAACTCGGTTGCTAATGTGTTGATAGACACGGGTGCATCTCATTCTTTTGTATCTGCTGCATTTGCATCTGTTTTGGAATTGGAGTTAGCACAGTTAGCATCTCCTATTTGTGTGGTATCGCCTTTGGGCGGTGAGTTGATCCTGAAACAGGGTGTTAGAGGATGTGATATTGAGGTCGCCGATTATAGGCTTCCTTTTCCGTTTGTTGTCATGCCCATGAAGGGTTTTGATGTTATTTTGGGTATGGACTGGCTATCGTCATACCGGGCTGTTATTGATTGCTACCGCCAGAGGGTCACGTTATGTACCTTGAGCGGGGAGTGGTTCCATTTCTTGGGAGACCGGGTTGGTAGTGTTTTGCCACCGGGGTATGACTCGCGAGGGCGAAGTGAGCTTAGTAGTCTACTTGCCAGCTTTGAGAGTGGTGAGAGTGGTGAGACCCAGGTTGTGTTACCGAGGGTGGTTTGTGAGTATTCGGATGTCTTTCCCGAAGATCTTGTTAGTTTGCCACCTCACCGAGAGATAGAGTTCTCTATTGATTTAGTGCCTGGTACGGCGCCGATTTCTATGGCACCTTACCGTTTTGCTCCAGCAGAGTTGGTTGAGTTGAAAGTTCAGCTCCAGGAATTGCTCGATAAGGGCTTTGTTCGCCCTAGTGTTTCACCGTGGGGAGCACCGGCACTCTTTGTTAAAAAGAAAGATGGTGCCTTGAGATTGTGTATAGACTACCGGAAGTTGAATCGGGCTACGGTTAAGAATAAGTATCCTATGCCCCGTATAGATGATTTGTTTGACCAGTTGAAGGGTTCCCGTTGTTTCTCTAAGATAGACTTGAGATCGGGTTACCATCAGTTGAGGGTCAGGGAGGAAGATATTCCTAAGACGGCATTCCGTACGCGGTATGGCCATTACGAGTTTCTGGTGATGCCATTTGGGCTTACCAATGCACCGGCAGTCTTTATGGACTTGATGAACCGGATTTTCCGGGAGTTCTTAGACCGATTTGTGGTTGTTTTCGTGGACGATATCCTTATCTATTCGTCTTCTGAGAAGGAGCACGAGGCACACTTGAGAGTAGTGCTTGAGTTGCTTAGAGCTCATAGGCTGTATGCCAAGTTTGGGAAGTGTGAATTCTGGCTGAGGGAAGTCAAATTCTTAGGCCACGTGGTATCCGGGGAAGGGGTGTCTGTTGATACGTCCAAGGTTGAGGCAGTGCAAGGTTGGGCACAGCCTAAGAGTGTGTTTGAGATCCGCAGTTTTCTGGGATTAGCTGGGTATTACCGTCGGTTTGTGAAAGATTTCTCCAGGTTAGCGTCACCGTTGACTAGACTGACTCGGAAGGGAGTCAAGTTTGTGTGGAGTGAGACTTGTGAAAAGTCGTTCCAAGAGTTGAAAGTTAGATTGACCACCGCTCCGGTGTTGATTATTCCGGAGAGAGGGTTGGGTTATGCGGTTTATTGTGATGCCTCACGAGAGGGTTTGGGTTGTGTGTTGATGCAAGAGGGGAAAGTGGTAGCTTACGGCTCACGTCAGTTGAAAATACACGAGAAGAATTACCCCACACATGACCTAGAGTTAGCAGCTGTGATCTTTGCCTTGAAAATCTGGAGGCACTACCTTTATGGTGAGAGGTTCGAGGTATTCTCGGATCATAAGAGTTTGAAGTATCTGTTTACACAGAGAGACTTGAATCTGAGGCAGAGGAGATGGATGGAGTTCATCGAGGATTATGATTTTGAGTTACATTATCATCCGGGAAAGGCCAATGTTGTGGCCGATGCCCTTAGTAGGAAAACCATTAGTGATGTAGCTTGTATAGCCATCCGGGAATGGGAGATGTTGGGAGCACTTGGCGAGTTTGATTTGCTACTGGGCGAATCTGTTGAGGCTGCGGCCTTGTTTTCTGTTGTTGCGCAGCCTACACTTGTGATTAGAGTGTTAGAGGCACAGAGAGGTGACCTTGAGGTAGAATCCCTCCGAGAGAAGATCTCCAGTGGGAAAGTTGAGAAGGGTTTGACGGTGTATCCCGACCTGAGTGTGAGATACCGAGACCGTTTGTTTGTACCGGAGGCTTGCCGAGAGGAAGTACTCCGAGAGTTTCACCATTCGCGCCTTGCGGTGCATCCGGGAGGTACTAAGATGTATCAGGATTTGGGTCGCCAGTTTTGGTGGCGGGGTATGAAGAGAGATGTGGCTGTTTTCGTATCGAAATGCCTTACTTGCCAGCAAGTGAAGGCCGAGCATCAGAGGCCAGCGGGTTTGTTGCAACCCTTGCCTATAGCCGAGTGGAAATGGGAGCATGTCACTATGGACTTCGTTGTAGGTCTTCCGAGGACTCAACGGGGTAGTGATGCTATTTGGGTGGTTGTAGACCGGTTGACTAAGTCGGCGCACTTTATGCCTATGCGTGTGAGAGATTCGGTAGATCATCTTGCCGACTTGTATATTCGGGACGTAGTGAGATTGCACGGGGTCCCAGTGACGATCGTCTCAGATAGAGATCCTCGTTTTACTGCTAGGTTGTGGCAGAGTTTGCAAAGTGCCTTGGGCACTAAGTTGACCTTTAGTACGGCTTATCATCCTCAGACTGACGGGCAGTCCGAGCGTACTATTCAGATCCTCGAGGATATGCTTCGGGGTTGTGTCCTGGACTTCAGTGGGACGTGGGAGAGGCACTTGCCATTGGTAGAGTTTGCCTACAACAACAGTTTTCAGTCTAGCATCGGTATGGCACCGTTTGAGGCCTTGTATGGCCGACCGTGTAGGTCTCCAGTTTGTTGGGCCGAGGTGGGTGATGCACCTTTGTTGGGTCCGGAGTTGGTTAGGGAGACGACGGAGAAAGTTGAACTTATCCGTAGGAGGCTTGTTACAGCCCAGAGTCGACAAAAGAGTTATGCTGACCGTAGGAGGAGACCTTTGGCGTTTGAGGTAGGTGACCATGTCTTTCTGAAGATATCACCTAGGCGAGGCTTGATGAGATTTGGGAAGAGTGGGAAGTTATCCCCTCGGTTTATAGGTCCTTTTGAGATCCTTGAGAGGATAGGTGAGGTTGCTTATCGGTTAGCCTTACCGCCGCAGTTGTCCGGAGTGCATGACGTGTTTCATGTGAGTATGCTTCGGAAGTATGAGCCAGATCCATCACATGTGTTGGATTGGACTGATTTAGAGGTAGATGAGGATGCCTCGTATGAGGAGAGACCGGTTCGGGTCTTGGATAGGCGGGATCAGGTCCTGCGTGGTAAGACCATTCCTTTGGTGAAAGTCTTGTGGAAACATCACGGAGTGGAAGAAGCCACTTGGAAACGTGAGTTGGAAGTCCGAAAGAAATATCCGGACTTGTTTGTTGATATGTAATCTTGTATTTAAATTTTACATTTTGTTGAACTTAAGACCTTTTATATATGTCTTAAGTTGTGAAACATTGAAAATGTTTTGGTTATTGGAAGTATGTTTTGGAACTTGCCTCATATGGAAGTTGAATGTAACATTATAGGTGTTAAGTATATTGTTGACAATGGAAAGTTAGTGCGTATTGTTGATGCATGTTGATAATACATATGTTGTTTACATATTGTGATATGTCTCTTGTTAAAGGGATGGGATGACCGGTAATGGGTCGAATTGTTGAATGTTAAATTGTAACATTGTTTAAAATGGAGGAAAATCTGTTTTTGAAAACTTGTGCTTAATTTCGGGGGCGAAATTCTTTAAGGGGGGGAGGTTATAGCGATCCCGGGTTTACCCTTGTTGTACAGTGATCCGGACATGTGTCCGTGGATGTTGGTAGTTGTTTATTTCCTAGTTTGCATCCTCTTTACTTTGTATTTTGAGTTATGGGATGTGTTGGGCAGGTTTGTTACAGGTTGGTTGTGCTTGGGAGCCTAGTGTTGCTGCCCAGATTTTTGGTCCTTCGCTCGAGCGAGGAGTTTGTCGCTCGAGCGAGAGTTGTGTTGCACCTGGTTCTGGACCTGAGAGTTGTAGTTTCTGGCTCGAGCAAGCTTTTCGTGGCTCGAGCGGTCTGGGTTTTTCTTCGCTCGATCGAGAACTTCTTAGCTCGAGCGAGAGTTTTCTGTGTCTGGTCGCTCGAGCGACCAATCCTTCGCTCGAGCGAGAGTGTTTTATATCAGCGGACAGCAGCGTCTTAAACATCACTTTTTCAGTCCCTTTCTTTGAGCAAAACCTAAATTCGACACTCACTCTTCCTAAACTTACACTCTCTCTAAGATTTGATCTCCCTAGGGTGTGAATCTAGCCTAGGGCCTTTGTTAAAAAGATAGAGGGTGTTGAGAGCTTCGACTTAATCTGAAAAAGTTTGGATTTGGAGCAAGTTGATCTTGGAGTCTTCATCTCCTTTTGGGCTAAAACTTCAAGGTAGGGATATCCTACTCCTCTCTATGGGTTTTGTCTTTGAATTTTGGTATTTTGAGATGTTGGGCTTGGTTTGGTAATTTTGTGAAAGTTTGGGGCTTTTGTGCAATTATACAAAAGTTGGGGTTTTATTCATAATAAACCTAGATGCATGTTAGGCATGAAAAAATGGAATGATTGTTGAATCATTGATGAAAATGGGACCTAAGGGTTGAAATGGTAATTATGGAAAATGGCCTAATTACATTGTTTAATTAATTGGGATAATTAATTGGTGAGAAATGAGGAAATGAAATGTTGATTGAACATCCATTTGTGCATTTATTTTTTGTTTTAGAAATAACTGCTTTGGGCTATCGGTGGAGGATAGTCGTGATTGTTGTAGACAATGCATGATGATTAAGTAAACGGAAACTAATCAATGGAATGTGTCATGGAACTTGACAGTTGATAGAATACATTAATTGTATGTATTGTGTGATTGTATATAGAACCAATGTGTTTATATACGTTATGTGTAGAGGAGGAGATAGGGGATGTACTCCGCGGTTTAGGGGAAGATAGGGGATGTACCTCTAAACCGGATAGGTATTGGGAGGAGATAGGGGATGAACTCCGTAGACAGAGCTCATATGCTTGTCTAGAGAAGTGAAGATAGAGCTCATATGCTTATCTTTATGAAGTGTGGATACAGCTTGTATGCTTATCTGTGGATATTATTGATATACATATCTGTTGTAGAATGTGGATACAGCTTGTATGCTTATCTGTGGATATTGTTGATATACATATCTGTTGTAGAATGTGGATACAGCTTGTATGCTTATCTGTGGATATTGTTGATATACATATCTGTTGAGAATGTGAGATATAGTTTTTATACATATCTGTGGAAATGATAATAGAGCTAGCATGCTTATCTATTGAAAAGGGAAAATGAAAAGTAATTGGGACTTGTAAGTCGTTGACATAAATATGTAATTTATGTGATTGTATCAGTGTTGACCAACTATCAATTGCTAATGTTTTAGCCATTGTCCATGGTTGGTTTAGTGTATTTCTACTGGGCTGTGGCTCACCCTATATGGGAATATCATTTTCAGGTACAGGAAGCATGCCACCTCCAAGGACATAGCTGGGAGGCTAGTGGCGGGCATAGTTTTGTCGTTTTACTTTTGATGTATTACATGTAATTTCAAGCCAAGGGCTTAATGTGTAAACGAGTTAGAACTCTTTGTTGTATCCAAGTGTTAACTTGGAAAGCTGTAAGCCCGTAGGGCATTTTGTTATGAGGTTAACATGTAATACTTATGTAATGGAACTCTAATGAATGAAAGAATGTGGTTAGTTTATATGTAAATGTTTGTCTTATTAGATGGGTTTATTGTTGTTATTTTGAGGGCGTTACAATTTTGATGTAAAGTAATACACTCCCTTTCTACATCTGGCAATTTCAAATCACAAAGCTCCATCTACTATAAAAATCTGCCTAACTAAGTGGCCAGCATATCTTTCTAACAATTGGATTCATAGATTAGGAAAATAGCATAAACGAAAACAGTACTCCCATGACTACTAAAAATATCATAAGATTTACAACTCAGGCAATGTATGTATGGCATAGTACTAACTTCTAGTTATATTAGCAAATTATTATAGAAAGTATATACCAATTTACTAATTTAATAGTGCCATACCATGTTATTGGCAATTACTAGAGTATGTGAAAGCCTGACAGAGAACTGACATGAAGATGAAATCTCTTTCTGTGAGAAAAGGTCAAAAGAGTCAGCTTCGATTGTTTTTCCATCAAGAGTTCTAACAGAATAAAAGCAACATCCAGCCTAAGAAAAAAATAATAAGCTTTTTCCCACCCCATCAAAAATAAGAGCTAAAGTACTTGAAGGATAAAGAAGTACCAGGTTAAAGGAGATACCACTTCCATAGTGTCATTCCCAAGATCCTTTCCACCCATAGAGAGAGCGTTCATACATACCTACACAACCATCTCAGTCGACAGTAGAACATTGAAAGAGTTAACATACAAATAATCTAACAAATTTGAATTGTTAAGAGAAAATAACAGCAGAATCTTCAAGCATTCTAGTTTCAAAGATGCATCCAATTTGAAAGTCACTTCAACGAAGAACTAGAGAGCAATCATACATCGAACTAGAAAAATAGATTATGACATCAATGTGGTAGAAGTAGGGCAACTATCAACATGAAAACACAATGCAATGTTCAATAACAAAGAAGAGAACACTCCAAGAATGCAAGTACTTTAAAAGAATTCCAGATATATAATTTACTCCCTAAATGAAGTACAAAAGTGAAGAACCTATACCATGTAGGTGTTTTTATCCTCCATTACATTGAACTTTCTAAGAGTAGACCTGATGCATTTGTTATGACATTTCTTTGTGGTGGGCCAAAAATGATGAGTGGCCTGAAAAGAGATATTAAACCCCAAAAGAAAAAGTACATAAGATGACAAGAAAATATGAATCTCTCATTTGAAACTCTTGCCAATATGAATCTTAGCATACGTTAACTATCCAAGACATTGTCGGATCATCATTGTCAGCAGGTCAAAAATAAAGCAGATTTATTTATCAAAAACACAAAAATAAATAAATAAAGTAGTTTTATTTGAATCTCAAAGTATTTCTACTCTTCTAAGAATAATTCGGTTCCGGATAAATATTGTTTGCAGAACATTGGTCCTGTTTTAACTTTTGTACTAGTTGAATCTAAAATAAAGAAGGGAAAGGATAACTGAGAGATTGGAACCTTGAAATACCTGGTAGAGAGCTAACTCATAAGATTGAACAATCTCCTCAAATGTACAAAGGGAACAGTCATCCCATACCAATGTTGCAGCTAAATTAGATATACCTTTAAGTTCATCTAACTCAATCTGTTGAAAAATATTCTCATTTCAATATACATGTGCAGAGCAGCTCTCCGCCGAGGAACAAAAAAACAAACACACAACCCAACAGAATCTAAATCTCAATTCTTTGCTAAAATGAAAAGGACATATACCAAAACACAGATGTAAACTAGTTTCAATGGATAATAATAGACATGGTATGGAAAAGAAGAAATGCAAGCACAGGACAGTAACAAGAATAAATGTGGAAAAGAATGTAAGGTTACCTCAGGTATAAAAAGGTAAAATGAACCTCTTGTGTGCTTCATGGAAGATGACTATATCAAAATCAACATCTATAAAACCATAAGCCCTTACAAGTGTTGAATCTAGCGAGAGATATCTGTAAAAAAAACCAAACAGGGGTTCATCAACTCATTAGCATAAAAGTTGAAATACCTACTGATGTGTCCATAATATTATCAACAGTGCACCTTTTCAGAAAAGATCATCCAAAATTGGTGCTTACAGCATGCATGGGTGACAAATCATGCACTTTCTCAAAGGGACCATGGCTCTGAAATCTAAATCCCATGAAAAAACTTTGTTGAGTGCATTACTTTTGACCATTATTAAACCATACCAAGCACGAAAAATTTAAGTCCATGTTGTTTAAATGCATATTATTCACTAGAAAGTGCTAAATATGGGCACGTCAAATGTACCCATGCATGCACATTTACAAAAGATCAGCCCAAGAGCACATCTCACCTTCGTGATCAAGAAATGTGGAGAACAAATGAAAGAAACTGTACATTTGAAACTGTAATGAGCAGTCTTCATTCACATGTGGGATGCCTATCTCACATCATTAAAATAAACTTCCCTTCTGGTCCAACTGTAGACGTCCCCGAACGCCCCGGGAGGAACGAGCTCCCGTTCCGTTCATTTTGGGGTCACTACAGCTCAGGACTCTCAAATTTGTCACGGTTCTAAGTCTGAACCAAAGAGTCCAAATCCGGCAAATCGTTTTGAGAAAAACAGATTTTTGAAAGAAGTGCCAAACATGGACTGCTTTGCCAGATACAGAGTCGCCACCTAAATGTTTTTTTTTAATGGGAAATTTAGGAAACCCTGACTCGTTTGCCTAAGGCCACGTGTCCGTCATCACCAAAGTTGCCTCGGCTCGGGAACTTGGGTACGATTGGGGAAGGTCACTTCGTGAGCACCCCCGCTCGCCCGATCAAAAATCGGCCTCTACTAACCATGATATCAATTTTTGAAAACATTGTGTGTTCTTATTCCGGTTATTAGCCTAGGTTACTATGTGATGCACACAGCATATAAGTATAGACTGGGTCGCCCAAATTGGAACAAAACATTTCATGCTTGTTTATTTGAAAAATGGTTTGCTACTCGCAAGTAGGCTTAAAATGCAGATTTTGCCACCCGCAGGTGGGCTTAGTAAAGATGGTTTTGCCACTATCTAGTGGGCTTAAAACAAACATTTGATGAATTATTCCAATCCAAGTAACCCAACCTTCACCCACAGGCATTCAGGCAGTTACATCACATAAGCATATAGCCTCATGGTAAGCATGCTATCATGGCATTCACTCACACGCATGCAAGGATGCTAAAGCATAAAGCTCACCGGGTACTCCAAGCCAAAACAAAACTCATTAGAAATCATGCATGAATCCTAAGTATACAGAAATGCCTAATGCAACACATGCAAAAATGCAAACTATAGCAGGCCCGGCTATTCTAAACATGGCATATGGGATGCTACAGCTAACATGTATTCAATCTTGGAATTGGCAATACAATGCAGTTAGTATGATGCGCCGAGCCCGGTGCATGTAAAACAGATGAATGAATGCAAACATGCTGTCATACTGTATGCTAATTGAAATATGCCCTAATCTAACCATCAAAAGCGGATAAATAAAAGGGAGAAAGATGTGGGGTTGGAAGACATACAACACACACACGCACACTTATTACAGTTATGCCCTCGCGCAGAGGGTCCAAATAAATATACAGTCCTGAATAAAAGAATATTACAGTCCAAATAATACAGTCCAAATAATATACAAATTCCTAATTAATTAATCAAATTAACTAAGAAAGCTGTAAAATTGGCGTGCAAGCCAGGGACTACCTTGCTCCTGATGAATGATGAATGTCTGGGCTGCCTTGCGCGGAAATCCACTGGGATGCCCCAATTAGCCTCTGTTTATGCCTTTTCTTGAAATGCGCGCCAAACTCCAAAAAGTTACTGATTCTTCATTTTGCTGCAACAGAGAGCAGGAAAGGGGCATGGCAATATATTTTCACGGATATATGCATGCCTCGATCCTCGTGCCACCAATCACGCATATCGATGCATGATGGCAGAGGGGTCGAAATGTGCAACTCAATATAGAATGAATGCACGTGTAAACATAATAAGAACCTAACTCCATCATCGGTAATCCGGAGTGTCGGTGACTGGGAATTGAGACACGTTCCGTCACTCGGAGTACGAAACGCACCTCGTTTCCTGTGTCCGGGCTAACTCCTATCCCGAACACGATGCAATATGCATGATATGCATGAATGCAACTAAGATACAGCCTAGCATGCACAATGCTATGAAAATGAGATATCTCGAAATGCGTGCACACGTGCACACAAACCGAGAAAAATGACTGAACGTGATCTAAGATACAACCTAGTGTGCATTATGCTGTAAAAATGAGATGCCTCAAAATGCGTGCACACGGACACGCAAACTGAGAAAATGACATACGCAATGCAAATGACATGGAAATATGATATGGGCTTACACTAACATAAGAGAGCCTCAGCCACACTCACATAAGAGGCCGATGGATGAAAATGAAGTGCCTCGAAATGCGTGCACACGGGCACACAAATCGAGGCAAGGGCATACGCAATGCAATATGGCTAAAATGGCATATAGAATGCAACATGGACTTATACTAACATGAGAGGGCCTCAGCCACACTCACATAAGAGGCCAATGGATGAAAATGAAGTGCCTCGAAATGCGTGCACACGGGCACGCAAACCGAGGCAATGACATACGCAATGCAATATGGCTAAAAAGGCATATAGAATGCAACATGGACTTACACTAACATGAGAGAGCCTCAGCCACACTCACATAAGAGGCCGTCAGACAAACAAGACAACTCGAAATGCGTGCACGCGTGCACGCAAACCGAGGACCGACCCTCAGGCACCGAAATGCCACTCTAATGAGACATGGCAAAGACATGGAAAATGATATGCAAAAATGCAATTTTCTGTAGGAAAATGAGGGGTAAAACAGCCCCGAAACGAGGCGAAAGTACACCCGATGCATGGAATCTCTCCCGAAATGCAAAATTAGGCGCATAGAATGAACTACAGCTATACAAAGCATGCATAATTGGTACATGGAATGAAGATACAGAAGCAAGGCAGCCCCAAAATTAGCATTTTACTAGTACAAATCATGGCCAAACAGCAAGCAAAGATAGGGCAACAATGGCATGCAAAAATGGCCCTAAACATGAGATTATGAAGCAACTCACAGCTACTGACTCCAAATGGGTTAGGGCCCTTCAACAACATTGAAGAGGGACCCAAAATATGTACATTTACAGAACTGTAAAAACCCTAAAAACAAACATAGATATGGCTAAGCTCTTATGCAAGAAAAAGGGCCAAAAGGTGGCCAAAGAGGCAAGTGGTATATGCAAAGCCCGAACCGAAAAATTTCCTTCTACAACATTGAAGAGGGACCAAAAATATGCATATTTAGAGAACTGTAAAAACCCCAAAACAGTATACAAACATGCTAGAAATGCAATGCAAAATGAGGCTCAAAAGTGGCTATAACACAAAGTCTACAAAATATTCCACAAACGGCCAAGGACCCTTAATGAAACATGAAGAATGGGCCAAAATAAGACTATTTTTAGTACTGTAAAAAGGCCAAAAACCGAAGCATAATAGGCTACCAAAACATGCAAAAAATGGGGACCAAAGAGGGATATAAAGGCAAGTATAGTATGGAGGTCCCAAACAGTGTTGAGTCCTTCTTCAATGTTGAAGAGGGGCTCAAAATAAGCCTACTTTTAGTTCTGTAAAATGCCCAAAAATGGCAGAATAATGGGCTGCCAAAGCATGCAAGAAAATGGCATTCAAGGAAGATATTGAAGCAAGTGCAAGATGGGGGGCTCAAACAGGGTTGAGCCCTTCAACAAACATGTAGAATAGCTCAAAATAGGCCTAGTTTCAGTTAAGGTCGGAGCCTAAAACAATAAGCAAATTGGCTAAGAAATTGGTGCAAAAATAAGCTCAAAAAAAGGAAAAATGCTACTTACCCTTGAAGGCTTGACTTTGGTTGCCTCTTCGCTTGAGTTTGTGGCTCCTTAGGCCTTGGAGAACACCTTCAAGCTTCTGGAATGGAGGATGGAAGGGTGGGGGTTGGTGGTGTAGAAGAAATGGTGGTGTTGGACTTGGAAGTTTTCAAGGAAGTGAGAGAGATGGAGGAGGATTTTGCATACCAAGCTTGAAGACCAATTTTTCTAACCCCCAAGACCAATGTTGCCTGCTGGTTATATGGACCAAAGAGAGGGAGTAAAGGTGGGGAAAAGGTGGGGGAAAAGGAGGCAAGTTTTCCCCCAAAAAATATCCCCCGAATTGAGATATTTTCTGGGGGAAACAGCTATACAGCTGTAAAGTGCCTTTTGAGAGGATCATGGCCGGCCACCTTTTGGAGCTTCAGGTGGCCGGCCGGCCACCCCCCGTAGCCGGCCGGCTAGGGGTCAAAAGGGGCAAGTTCAGTTAGTGGCCGGCCACCACAAAAATGTGGCCTCCCAGGTCCCCTCATCACAACCCTGTGGTTCGAATTTGGAAACTCTAAAATAGGAGAGAGAACAAGCCATTTTTAGGAGGGGTTCAAAAGGTTCAATTGGAGTTTCTGGCCGGCCATGAACTTTTAGGGTCCTCCCATGTGTGTACAACACAAATATGTGGTTTGGGGTTGAAGAAAGTGGCTCCAAGGTGTTCAACATTGGCTCGGAAGTGAGAAAAACGGGTGTCGGAGGGCGAAAATGGAATATAACTGGTTGCTAAGATAATTGTTGGCCTCCCACCCTCCAGTGACCTTCCCGGTGATGAAACAGAGGCACTTGCCAAAAATGAACAAAAATCGATGCAAAACGAATGCTCGGGAGCCAAAATACGCAGTTCGGGGTCCCGAAAATGGGCTGCCAAGCACCGAAAGTGGCGTTCGGCCACGAAGTGGGTCTCTCCGACCTCAGTGTCCCTCAAAAGGGAGCAAATAAGATGTATGCCAAAATTTAGAGCAAACGGAGATGGTTAAGCGGTCCCGAACCGAGGCACACGGCCAACGGCTCCGAAAACTGGGAACCGGGCTCCGAAATGGGCAAAATGGCCTACGACCACAAAACGTAGCCTACGGCCACTGAGAGATGGTCTACGGGACCTCTCCCCCCCCCTCAGGAAAAGAAACAGAGAAAACCGAGTCTGGTTCGCAAATCGAGGCAAGGCACAGAAGAGGGTTCGGAAGTCCGGAGGCAGGGCTGGCAGCCGCGACTCTGAGACTTCTGAATGAGCACGCTATGCAACGTCACCGAGCGCTCAATCGGCGATGTCTGAGTCTTAAGGTCGGTCAAAAATGGGGTGTCTACACCAACAATTTCAGAGAACCTCTAGTGCCCAAATATCTATTTTTGGTCCGCAATCCAGCTTGAGCACCTGTCACGCCCCACTTTTTATTACTCGAAGTCATTACCAAGTTCATTAACTTAATTCAATTTCAGAGATAACATGTGGAAGTAAACTCAAATGTTCAACTAAAAGGAGTGAACAACAACTCTCTCTTTCGAATGTTAATTAAATACAACATGAGCATATTAAATAAATTGCCCTTGGGCTTACATCATTAACAACAAATCAAGAAGAAGGGTGCAACCCTTTTACACATATGGCATTCCGCCCATATAAGAGAGGCCCCGTGGCCAACAAATCAGAAGATCCAAATCTTGCAGCACATTCAGCTAAACACCTGAAAAAAAATTCAACAACGTGGGATGAACATATAGTCCAGTAGGGATCTCAACATGACCCTCAACAATAACAACATACAGATAGCTATGATCATGAATGCTCAATTTCATACTAGAATAGTAATGTGACAGTTTACACAAAATATACATAATTTTGTACTTTTCTCGAAAACAACCATTTCAATCAACGCCATAGGCGACTCATCTTTCCTTTTCTTTTCATTAATCCCCGTTCCCAATCTTTCATAACATTAACAATACCTTAGGAAATAATTTCACTAAGCCCACCACTCTCTTTCATTTTACAAACATACACAGGTATGCCTTTTCAAAATATATGTTTTCAAAAAAAAAAAATGTTCTTCTTCACACATTCCAAAAGACAACGATGACATTTTGGCTTCTTCTCGATACAATCAAATCTATACATGCACCGTTATAAAAAGGGAGATAACAACTCACCAACATGCATAAGATAAAACCATGAGGCAACTCGGCCCTCCAAAACTGTAATCAACCCAATCCATGATATTCCCAGACGCACTGAAACATCAACAACAAAACTTTGCTCTACTAGCTATGTGCGTAGTAAGCCAAAGATACACCTCCCACAACAACATGCCAGTTTACCAGGCGCTAGCTGGAAGGGTATGGTGCCTTATATTCTAAGCGCAGTCAGTTCTCCAGGCGCTAGCTGGAAGGTCACGGTACCTCTGATTCTTAGCGCACGGTATAACACCACCAACCCAACACAACAGGGCATAATCAACATGTATAACACATATACACAAACCATCAAGATACAGGCAATGTGTTAAAATATATGAACACATAACTACCTCCTCCCGAGGAAGCATACATATATAATGTATCTCAACACTTCATCACATACGATGTTCAATCAATAATGGTATAATGCATACACGACAATTCAACACAGCCGCATCATCCTCCACCGATGACCAAGGACAAAACCTCTAGATGCAAATATTTAGTACATCTATTAGAGACTCAATTACTATGAGACCACAAACTCAACAATAACATTAACACGATAGTTAGAGATACAGTCCCACCCAAGTGTGTGTTCAACACTCAAGAAACAACAATCCAATTTTTTTTATACGTATTTCAAAAATACTTTTCCCATTTCATAAAACAAGTTCCACTTCCCTTTTGTTTTCACAAAACCAAATCCGTCCATTTTGTTGTCACAAAACCAAATCCATTCCTTTTGTTTTACAAAACCAATTCCATTGATAATAAAGCCATGACTCACATTAGTCCATTACACTCATTTCAAACCATTCCAAAGCCAAAGTTAACCCCTTAGGCATTAACACCTTCACCCAACCCTCATCAACAATAGAGATTTTCAAAAAGGGTTCACTATCCTCCATTTTAATTTATCAATCAAAATATGATTTAGGGCTTTTTCTTCTATCAACTACAACACGCTAAATTACACTCCAATTAGCCCAAAACAACTATCAATGATAACATAACCATTTTTCAAACACCCAACCCTAGGTTCTTTCTCATGATTTCAAACAAATCCAACATGGATATGATTTTCATGCAATACAAAATTACCACATGTCTATCTATAGACGAAGTATTGAAAAAGAACAAGGAAATCCCTACCTCAAGTTCGGAGCCCAAAAGGAGAAGGTGGAGAATCTCGAAGTTGCTCCAAATCTTAAAATTTTCGGATCAAAACGAAGCCCTCGACGATCAACACACTTTTTACAAAGGCTCAAGGTAAGGAAAACACTCCTACTAGATCAAACCCTAGAGAGAAGTTAGGTTTTAGAGTGAGGAGCTCTCAAAAATCGATTTTGGGAAAGTAAGAAAGAGAAAGGAAATGTAAAAAGTGATTTAAAATAGCCTAGCTGCCAGCTGATATACGACTCTCCCGCTCGAGCGGAGAACACAACACTCGAGCGTCAAGCGCAAAAAGCTAGGTACGCTCGAGCGCAATAAGGCCCGCTCGAGTGCCGAGACACAAGAATAAAGTACATCCGCTCGACCGCGAAAACCAGTTCTCTCGAGCGTAGATTTCTCCCTCCCAGAACTTACACCAAAAGTACTACCCGCTCGAGCGCGACCGCTCGAGCGTAAAGAAATCCGCTCGAGCGTAGAAAACACGTCTGCAGAAGTTTTGCAGAGGCACGAAATACTGGAAGTGTATAAACCCCGCTTGAGCGCAATAAGACCCGCTTGAGCGGATCATTCAAAAAAAACTGGGCAACAACAATGGGAGCTAAAGCTCTACCAACCTGTAACAACCAAGCCCAACACATTCTAAAACTCAAACAAAAGAGTTTAAAGGTTGACAAAACGATAGGTACAACTACCAACTCCACGGAACCGCGTCCGGAAAACAACAGAACAGTAAAAGGAATAACCGGGATCGCTATAACCTCCCCCCCTTAAAGAATTTCGTCCCCGAAATTAAGGATATGCCAAAACACAAGGCCAACGGATTGCACAACACCAACCGAGTACTAAGAGAGGAATTATTCTCCCTACGAACCTTCGATTCACTCTTACCAAGGAGGAGACTAACCAAGGGAACACACCCCAAATGACAACACTCGGGCACAAACGCTACAACAAAACCAAACCCTTCCCGAAACAATTTGCCAACATCTGACCAGCGCTTCAAGCTAAGTCACCACTCAACAACCATAATTTCCAATCAAAGGATAATCAAGGAAAATCTTTTACATTAATATAAGGAAAACATTTTCTTGCTCATGAGACATTTCAAAATAAACCTTGCATTTTCAACGCAAAACTCAAAAGTTTTGTAAACATTTTTCACAAATATGGTGTTATCCAAAAACACATAGCCATCCACAATTTATTTTCCAAAAAGATTCATTTGGAGTTCCTCAAAATCTTTGAATTAAATCAATTTCTCAGCAACGCCTTTAGGTGGCTCAACCACCAGAAAAATTTTGTTTCCCATTTCTTTCCAAAATAACACCATCAACAGCCATCACTCACACAGTGATGCCACAACCAACACAGAACATAACATTTCTATAATGATAGTTAATAAAAATAACAATTGTGCTATCAACACACAAGGCATAAGAAATTCATGACTTTGCAATTTCGTTCCACCTTCCTTCACTTAACCAAATTAAAAGAATCATAAACATGGCTCAGAACCTGGCCAACAATTTAAAAGATATGGCATCTCACATCGACAATACCTCCTTCATACACAAATGATACACATTTTGGTGCTGTACCAATATAACATAGAAACATTTCTATACTTCACAATTGATAACGATATACATTTTAGTGCTATATCAAATCAAACAAATCCGATTTAGAGGTCCATCCCCCATCTTCCAATAAACCGTGGAGTACATCCCCTATCTCCTCCCACACAATATAATGTATATAAGCAATTATCATATACAAGTTCAATCAATCAATACAAAACTTGATGTATTATTCCAACCGTCAGATGCATTGACATAACATGTTCGATTAGTTTCAGTTTTCCCTAATCAACATACAAGTCTACAACGAATGAGACTAACCTCAAGGTGACAAATGTCAACCCAAAACCCCATACCAAAAGCTGACTAATCAACTTAACAGACCACCACTCTCAGTAAACCACACACTGAAGTGCCGCTAACCCCAACCACGGAGTTTCCCACACAAACCCCCAAATTTTGGAATCTCAATGGATCTCCTAAAATCAAACCACATCAACACTGTGTCTAAGGAAATTACTATTCCCCCTCTCTCATGGCTACATAGCAAGCCTGCTCACCTCCTTGACCGAAGACCGACATGGTAAACCTTAATTACAACAACCCAATCACGAAGGACAATTTGACTGACGCTATTCTCGCCACCCTAGAACACGACTGTTCATCCTCTTAAGAATTCTGGCAGAATCCACTCATAGACTATACCCAACAACTGATAGCCAATCACAATACGAACACTACCCCTTTACAACCGATGGGGTCACCACGGACTCCTTAACTAGCGAAGCCCGAAACACAAATCAACATATAGGTACCAAGCAAGCAACAACATCAGGATCATTGATCCCTTTAACAACTCCTCAATAGGAAAAAGAGGATTCGAGATTCCACACATACTCCCCAATACATGAGGGTTAAACAAACAACAATATGCATACATAAGCGATACATAAACATGGTGCCTCAGCATCCAATAGTACACCGGTCAACAACAAAATGATTCATATAATACATCACCGGTTAATAACACAAAAAAATCCCCTCCAGGGTAATACCATAGGACTAACTAATAAGTCGCCCCTCGCGAGGCTCTCGAAGCCTGGCCTGCCCGTTTCTGGTACCGATAGCGTCCTTGACTGGACGGGTACAACTGAGTCTGACTGGGTTTTGAAACACCTGAAGAATCTACACGCAAGGGACAAAAACGTCTACCATGGCCCAACTGACCACACACAAAACAACCACCAGACCCCCTACTCTGAGACTGGTCTGAAACCTGCACCTCCCCAAAACCCCCAACTGATGAGTCCGAAACCCCTGGCGAAGGAAAGGAATTACCCCCTGACTGAGCATGTTTCCGCCTCCACCCCTTACTGAGCCTAGAGCGCTTAGGAACCGAAGGACTTACCAAGATGGTCTCTTCCCTATCCCGACCATCTCTCACAACCATGGCCTCCACATGAGCCGCTGCCTCGACTAAATTATAATAATCCTTCCAAAAGGATCCAGCCACCTTCTCCCGAATATCGAAACACAACCGCCTTTCAAACTCATAACAACGATGCTCCTCTGTTGCCACCAACTCTGGAGCAAACCTCGACAAACTAGTAAACCGCATCTCAAACTGTGCCACAGGAGTGTCATCCTGACGCAACACCAAAAACTGATCCCTCAACCTTTCCCGAGCAGAAGGAGGGAAATACTTGGCCCAAAAGGCCTCGGTAAAAGCAACCCACGTGCTACCTACGGTATTTTTAGCATACTTCCACCAATAACTCGCATTGCCCTTCAACTGAAAAGTTGCCAAAGAAACCCTCAACTCCTCCTCTTCGACTCTGAGCATATCAAGAGTCTTGGTAATCTGTTCCAACCAACTCTCTGCCTCCAACAGTTTAGCCTCCCCCACAAACTCTGGTGGACCGGAGCGGAAGAACTCCTTAGTAAGTTTGAGAGCATGCCCGCTGCCGCCCTCCGTACGAGCTAGGGCATCTTGCACCGCTCTCACAATCTCACGTGCGACATCCTCATCGACAGCCGATGCTGCACCAGCGGGTGCTAAAGGAACTGGTGTGCCCCTACCGACACTCCTACTACTCAACCGTCCTCTACCTCCTCGTGTAAACATCCTATAAAGCACAAAAGCAAACGCCACGCTTAGTGCACAACACAATAGCCTTCTTCGAGGCGCACTCTACTACTAGGTCACAAGATATACATCTCTATTGCATATAATCATCTAAACATGTAAACACATAATCGAATCAAGTCCACAAAGATAGCCACTCATCCCGGAACTCCCAAGGAATTCCTATCAGAAACCACGTTGATCAGGCGTGTTTCCAAAAGGACCTCAAAGCAAGTCTAGCGGCTATGAATACTATCCGAGAGACTGAATCCCATGCTCACATAAATGCAATCACATAAGTCCTAATTTTCATGATGTCTATATGCAACGTCCTCACTATACGTAGCAAACCCACTGTGGTAAAAACCACTTCCCACGAGTCCAAAGTATTCAAACCCGGCTCGCTCTGATACCAAGTTGTCACGCCCCACTTTTTATTACTCGAAGTCATTACCAAGTTCATTAACTTAATTCAATTTCAGAGATAACATGT
Source organism: Camellia sinensis (assembly GCF_055761805.1). NCBI lineage: Eukaryota > Viridiplantae > Streptophyta > Magnoliopsida > Ericales > Theaceae > Camellia > Camellia sinensis. The sequence continues at coordinate 74,734,556 of NC_138969.1, forward strand.
GGAAGTAAACTCAAATGTTCAACTAAAAGGAGTGAACAACAACTCTCTCTTTCGAATGTTAATTAAATACAACATGAGCATATTAAATAAATTGCCCTTGGGCTTACATCATTAACAACAAATCAAGAAGAAGGGTGCAACCTTTTTACACATATGGCATTCCGCCCATATAAGAGAGGCCTCGTGGCCAACAAATCAGAAGATCCAAATCTTGCAGCACATTCAGCTAAACACCTGAAAAAAAATTCAACAACGTGGGATGAACATATAGTCCAGTAGGGATCTCAACATGACCCTCAACAATAACAACATACAGATAGCTATGATCATGAATGCTCAATTTCATACTAGAATAGTAATGTGACAGTTTACACAAAATATACATAATTTTGTACTTTTCTCGAAAACAACCATTTCAATTAACGCCATAGGCGACTCATCTTTCCTTTTCTTTTCATTAATCCCCGTTCCCAATCTTTCATAACGTTAACAATACCTTAGGAAATAATTTCACTAAGCCCACCACTCTCTTTCATTTTACAAACATACACAGGTATGCCTTTTCAAAATATATGTTTTCAAAAAAAAAATCCGTTCTTCTTCACACATTCCAAAAGACAACGATGACATTTTGGCTTCTTCCCGATACAATCAAATCTATACATGCACCGTTATAAAAAGGGAGATAACAACTCACCAACATGCATAAGATAAAACCATGAGGCAACTCGGCCCTCCAAAACTGTAATCAACCCAATCCATGATATTCCCAGACGCACTGAAACATCAACAACAAAACTTTGCTCTACTAGCTATGTGCGTAGTAAGCCAAAGATACACCTCCCACAACAACATGCCAGTTTACCAGGCACTAGCTGGAAGGGTATGGTGCCTTATATTCTCAGCGCAGTCAGTTCTCCAGGCGCTAGCTGGAAGGTCACGGTACCTCTGATTCTTAGCGCACGGTATAACACCACCAACCCAACACAACAGGGCATAATCAACATGTATAACACATATACACAAACCATCAAGATACAGGCAATGTGTTAAAATATATGAACACATAACTACCTCCTCCCGAGGAAGCATACATATATAATGTATCTCAACACTTCATCACATACGATGTTCAATCAATAATGGTATAATGCATACACGACAATTCAACACAGCCGCATCATCCTCCACCGATGACCAAGGACAAAACCTCTAGATGCAAATATTTAGTACATCTATTAGAGACTCAATTACTATGAGACCACAAACTCAACAATAACATTAACACGGTAGTTAGAGATACAGTCCCACCCAAGTGTGTGTTCAACACTCAAGAAACAACAATCCAATTTTTTTTATACGTATTTCAAAAATACTTTTCCCATTTCACAAAACAAGTTCCACTTCCCTTTTGTTTTCACAAAACCAAATCCGTCCCTTTTGTTCTCACAAAACCAAATCCATTCCTTTTGTTTTACAAAACCAATTCCATTGATAATAAAGCCATGACTCACATTAGTCCATTACACTCATTTCAAACCATTCCAAAGCCAAAGTTAACCCCTTAGGCATTAACACCTTCACCCAACCCTCATCAACAATAGAGATTTTCAAAAAGGGTTCACTATCCTCCATTTTAATTTATCAATCAAAATATGATTTAGGGCTTTTTCTTCTATCAACTACAACATGCTAAATTACACTCCAATTAGCCCAAAACAACTATCAATGATAACATAACTATTTTTCAAACACCCAACCCTAGGTTCCTTCTCATGATTTCAAACAAATCCAACATGGATATGATTTTCATGCAATACAAAATTACCACATGTCTATCTATAGACAAAGTATTGAAAAAGAACAAGGAAATCCCTACCTCAAGTTCGGAGCCCAAAAGGAGAAGATGGAGAATCTCGAAGTTGCTCCAAATCTCAAAATTTTCGGATCAAAACAAAGCCCTCGACGATCAACACACTTTTTACAAAGGCTCAAGGTAAGGAAAACACTCCTACTAGATCAAACCCTAGAGAGAAGTTAGGTTTTAGAGTGAGGAGCTCTCAAAAATCGGTTTTGGGAAAGTAAGAAAGAGAAAGGAAATGTAAAAAGTGATTTAAAATAGCTTAGCTGCCAGCTGATATACGACTCTCCCGCTCGAGCGGAGAACACAACGCTCGAGCGTCAAGGGCAAAAAGCTAGGTACGCTCGAGCGCAATAAGGCCCACTCGAGCGCCGAGACACAAGAATAAAGTACATTCGCTCGAGCGCGAAAACCAATCTGCTCGAGCGTAGATTTCTCCCTCCCAGAACTTACACCAAAAAGTACTACCCGCTCGAGCGCTAACAAGCCCGCTCGAGCGCGACCGCTCGAGCATAAAGAAATCCGCTCGAGCGTAGAAAACACATTTGTAGAATTTTTGCAGAGGCACGAAATACTGGAAGTGTGTAAACCCCGCTCGAGCGCAATAAGACCCGCTCGAGCGGATCATTCAAAAAAAACTAGGCAACAACAATGGGAGCTAAAGCTCTACCAACCTGTAACAACCAAGCCCAACACATTATAAAACTCAAACAAAAGAGTTTAAAGGTTGACAAAACGATAGGTACAACTACCAACTCCATGGAACCGCGTCCGGAAAACAACAGAACAGTAAAAGGAATAACCGGGATCGCTATAGCACCTCTAGTGCCATGTAATATGGGCTTCCAACAATTTCAGAGAAACTTTCACCTAAAAATGTTTGAACAAATTAGAGGTAAATAACATAACTGCAAATACAAAAATAAAAATAACTGGCCTCTTTATCTTCTTTTTTTACTTCGACTACACTACAAAAAAAAAAAATTCTGGGAATGCATATAGTGAAGCTTAGATGAATATACATTCTTGGAGTCTTCACTGCTTGAAGTCTTAGCATATTAATGACCAGGCAGAACAAAACTTGTTTATATACAGGGTATGCACATTTAATGGGGTGTCTATACCTTCATATTATTAAGACAATAAAGTCTGAAGTTTCCAACAACTTATTATGCATAAAAGATAAAAGAAACTCACTCAAATGGTTCAAAATATCTTTTATTTTTCTTCATGAATGAAGTCTTAAAAAGGCTATGATGCAGCATCACAAATTGCTACAAATTTCTCATCATCAGACAAATCTATTAGTTGAAGAGAGCTTGGACAAGCACTCTAATAAAAAATCAAACGGCTGAAATAATTAAATTTAATAAACTATTAAGTGAAACCATGAATTCCAATCCGTTGTTTTAAGGAAACATAGCTAGTTTTCGGACTTGGCCATACTCATTTGATACATAATTCAGCATATAATCCATATGAATATATAAAAGGTTACAAAATTTCTTATTGAGATTTCTGACCAAAATTTTTTTCAATCTATTCATATATATGTATGTATTTATTTATTTTGTGTTCAATTTTAACATCTGCAATACACATTATGATCTCCAATCAATCAATAGATCTTCAATCGAAACCTAGCATACTTGAATCGAATCAATGGATCTTCAATCTGATCTAAGAATGATAAAGTAGATGAAACCTAGCATACTTGAATCGAATGGTTCCGTAAGTAAGAAGATAGAGATAAGACTGATCAACACTTACTATGAAGAAAGAGCTGTGAACTCGAACACGTACTAGAGAAGAGGCTTGAATCGATCTACGAATACTTGAATCGATCTGCAAATATGAAGGGGTTCAACTATGGTTCTACAAATATGAAGGGTTGTCTCTGAAACGAAGGGGTTTGAAGAGAGAGAGAGAGTGAAATCAAGGGTTTAGAGAGAGAGAGAGAGAGAGAGAGAGAGAGAGCAAGACTAAGAGTGAATATTACCTGAATCTATCTACAAATACTTGAATCGATCTTCCAATACAAAGGGGTTCAGCTGCGGTTCTAGAAATATGAAGCGAGAGAGAGTGAAATCAAGGGTTCACAGAGGAAGAGGAGACAGAGAGTGAATACAAATATGAAGCGAAAGAGAGTGAAATCGATCAATTTTGATTTTTTTTTTTCACGCGTTTGGAGCTCAACATTTTCATTTTGGTGCTTATTATTATTTTTTTTGTCATATTATTCACGACAGAAATTGCGTGTTGTGAAAATTAAAATATTTTTAACGGCTAGCATATGTACGCCGCGAAAAGTATACTTTTTAACGACAGACTTTTTGTGCGCCGTAAAAAGTATAATATTTTTAACGGCTAGCTTTTTGTGCGCTGTGAAATGTTCAATATTTTTAATGACTGTTATATGCGTGTCGTGTATAGTTGATGTATTAACGGCATGCCATATGTATGTCGTAGAAAGTATTATTATTTACGGCGTGCATTGCAAGCCGTAAAAAAATCATCGTTATTACTATTCACGGCCTAGGCAATAGACACGCCGTGGTTGGAAGAGTATTTACGACGTGCAAAAAAACAAGTCGTAAAAGTGAGAAACTACGGCATGCATTTATTGTATGCCGTTGATGTGGTGTCGTAAAAGGTTAGTTTTGTTGTAGTGGTTGCATGTTCTGAAGTGCTGGTCTGTTTGACCATAGGATCTGATAAGATAGTTGTTTCCATGGGATGTAATATTATAATCTCATTCGGATTAAATCCTTCTACCTCTCATTCAACACCCTTTTATAGGCGCTCATTTTCTTCTTGTCTCCTACGTCTAGCCATTTTTTTGTCGAGTCCCACTAGGCATGCCAAAAATATATATTGGCTTTTTTGGCTTTCGAAGGTTAATTATGTAATTTTAAGCATGCCAGCAAAGATCAATAAGTCCTTACAGAATTTTAATTGCCAACCAATTATTAGACGATTGTGTTGAAGTTCTTTCAGCCTCAATGAAGAGGACATTTACTGGTGGCTTTTAGGAGAAACTTGCAAATAGATACAGAACAATTTCAGAAACTGAACTTCATTAAAGAAATGAAAACTTACAATGAAGTCACAATGACCCAACCTCAACGCGGTTCACAGCAGCAAACTATTTGAAAACTACTCCGAGGAAATGAAGTGCAGTACAGGAATTTGAAGTACTAGAAATGTAAAGAACTGGAAAGAAAAACTAAGTAAATAAACTAGTTTTTGGATCTGAGTCCCGGCCTTCATTATGTGGCCTTCTCTTCTATTTATACTTTCCAATGGTAACCGTCGAAATGTCCTCCTATGATTGTTGGTCATGCTCTCTCATAGTCAGTCCCACTACGTCATTCTTGCAGTTAGGCTTCCCTCCTGAATTTGAATTTGAATTTGTGAGTAATTGTTGGGCCACGCCGTCTTGCGCCTTCTAGTCGTTCCAATGCTGCGCAAATCCACTATTACCAATATGAACTGCCACTTGTCTGTCTTTGATTGGAGACTTATTTTAACTCCACAACTTGCCATTCACGTGCCGCGTGTCAAGCTGCGATTGGGTTTTACAAAATATACAGCCAACACTTATATTGAAATTTTCAATTTTTGAGGAAAACTTTCATGTGGTAGAGCAGAAAAACTTGCCATTTCAAGTCTATCTCGGTCGCAAGCTCAGGGAACCTAACTCTATTATGGGTGTTGTATTTTTTTAGCAGGGTAGGATGCTATGTTTTGTTGTATTGTAGTGCCTTTTGTACCTTTCGTTTTTGCTGAGCCAAAAGTGAACTAATCAACATTGCTAAATGGCTCAAGTCCCAAGTCCTAATTTACATAAGCGGTTGACAAGTAGCATTACTACTACAAAAAATTAGGTTTTTAGATACCAAAATTTAGGGATAAAATTATTTTTTAGGGACCAAATAATTTTGTTACGAAAAGTGTCGTTATTATATTTTTAGCAACAAAAATTAGACATTAGCGATGAATTATTATCCTTTTGGGACCAATTTTTTTTGTTTTAAAAAGTAAACTATTTTGAGACCAAATTATTTTGTCTATAAAAGTCTATTTATTAGTGACATTTTTAAAATTTTGTCGCTAAAAGCCTTGTTTTTTACTTTTTGGGACGACATTTTAGTGACTATTCTCATAACGATGAAAATTGGTCCCTAAATGTGTTTTGCAACAAAATTTTCACTTTTAAAGACCAAAATATTTGGTTTTTAAAACTCTTATATGTTGTACTGTACGAAAACAAGACTACACAAATTGCAACAGAGAAAAGATACATGCTTCGGGGAAAAAAAAAATTGTTTATAATTTTATCCAAAAATAGTTGTGTGGTCGAGATTAGACTTGCTGAATTGTGAGTCCTTTATCAACAATTAAATCTAATCCACTCAATTTAAATTTTGAATAATATATATATATATATATATATATTTCTGAACTTGCAACATTGTTGATTATACGAAACAACTTTGTTAGAGTATCTCCAATCCTTCATTAATTTTTTTATTTAATTTGATATCAAATTTGAATAAAAAATTTGGTTTGATATAACTATTCCAATCTTTACATCATTTTTTTATCAAAATATTTTTAAAATTTATTCTTATCTCAAATTTTATTTTCATCAAATTTGATGAAAAAATTATCACAAATGTTTCATCTTTTTAAATTTTTATCAAAATTTAAATTTGATAAAAGATTTGATGAATTCTCAATTTAATAAAAAAAATGACTCTATTAATTTGATGAACATTTAATGAAAGGCTTGAAAATGAAAAAAGACAGAGAGAGTAAAAATGGGTTCATTTTATGTTCATTTTATGCGAAATATTTTTGTGCAATTAGAAGAATTCCAAAAAATAAATAAAGAAATAAACTACAGAAACGCCATAGAATAAATAGAAAGGATGGGTTTGTCAATTTGTCACTTTTCTGCGTGGCTGGACTTTCTTCTATACAAAGACGTTTTTCACACGGAACTCATGTAGGTATAGAATATGTTTGCTTGCTTGTTTATTTATTTATTTTTTTTGTGAGGCAATAAAATATGGTAGGTCAATTCTTAATATCTTCATAAAAAAAAAAATTAGGAGCTCTAATTTATGATCTCTAGAGAGCTCTAATTTGTAATAAGCCCCATGTGATGTGATGTTTTGATCTATTTTTTTTTTTTTTTGAATTTCCACATTACTAGAGCTGGGTTTAGAACCCCAATTCTAGAGCTCTCTATCATTTCTGATCTTCATAAAGTTCATATATATATATATATATATATATATATAGAGAGAGAGAGAGAGAGAGAGAGAGAGAGAGAGAGAGAGAGAGAGAGGTGCACACAATTGGGTCAAAGATTTATCTTACATCAATTAAATGATATGTTGCAAGAACGAGTAATAAATACGTGCCTCAGGAAGCACGTCTTGTGGACGAACCCTGTTGCCTGCCTACAAAAGCTGATGTTCAAGTTCAATAATGGTTTACATTTTTCCTTTGAGAAATTATAAAAGAAAAATCTCAAAATTTTATTTTTGGAACAAAATAAATTTTAATTTTTTTAGTCTTATCAATTTAAGTTATTATATTTTGATTTATTTTCAATTTAAATAATTTAATTATTTTCATTAAATAAAATTGATAAAAAAAAAAATTATATGTCAATCATTAAACTAAATAATGGCCTCGTTTGGGAAGTGGCTATTTTAGTAGGCTTTTTGGTTTTTTGGCTATTTTAGTAGGCTATTTTAGTTTGTGTGTTTGGGAAGTTGGGTTAAATTTTTGGGTTGATTGTTGTATTGAAAAATGTGTTTGAAATGATATTTAAATTGAAATGACAAATTTGCCCCTGACTTTATTTTTTTCAAAATTGTTGTGTAGGGGTAATATCATAATTTAACCTGCCTGCAGCCTACACTATTGGTGGCAGTGTAGGCTGCGTTGCTGCAACAGCCGTTGCTTTTTGACTTTATTTTTTCTTTTTCTTTTTTTTTGAAAATCAATGGTTGGTGAGGCTTTTTGGCTATTTTCCCATTTGAGGCTAAAATAGCCTCTTTCAAGGCTTCCCAAACACCCCCAGTGTGTATGTTAAGTGTGAGTTTGGTAGAGAGAGGAAAGAGAGAGACTGAACGAAATGTTATATTCAGTGTATGTGTTGGTTACAAGAGTGATTCTCATTTATAGAGAAGAGCACCGAAAGGAGAAGAAAAAAGCATAATGAAAGCTATACGTAATAATGAAAGTGTGGTAGTGGTGTTTTCCCTTTACAGCATATACAGCATACATAGCATATATCTAATTATATAACAGCTGGCTAATGTGTATTATATATTATATATTAACAGCCCTCCGCAAACTCAAGGAGGGTAGGCATCCACCAAGTTGAGTTTGGAAACAAGATCACGGAAGCGCCCAGGAGGATGAGCCTTGGTGAAAATATTAGTAGGTTGATCGGCAGAAGCAATAGGGAGAAGATGAACAGTACAATGTGTAAGATGTTGTCGAATGAAATGACAATCAATCTCAATATGCTTGGTGCGATCATGAAAAACATCATTATGAGCAATCTGAATGGCACTCTGATTGTCACAATAGAGAGAGGTAGCGTCAGAAGAGGAAACACCCATATCAGTAAGTAGCTAGCGAAGCCAGAGAAGTTCCTGAGTAGTATCAGCAAGAGCTCGGTATTCAGCTTCGGTACTAGAGCGGGCAGTGAGAGATTGTTTCTTGTTACGCCAAGTAAGAAAAGAATCCCCCAAGAAGAAACAGAATGCCGTGGTGGAGCGTCGGTCCGTAGGATCCCCAGCCTAAATTAGCATCAGAAAAGGCACGCAGCTCAAGAGAGGAGGAAGCAGAGTAGTGAAGGCCATGGAACAGAGTGCCTTTGAGGTTGCGAAGGATGTGAAGTAGAGCAGTATAGTGGGGAGTGCAAGGACATGAACTAACTAACGATGTGAACAGCATAGGCAATGTCAGGACGAGTCACTGTGAGATAGACAAGACTACCGACGAGCTGGCGATAAAGAGTAGCATCCGAAAGGAGATCCCCATCGAGAGGAGTGAGATGAATCTGAGGATCAACTGAAGTAGAGGTAGTTTTGCAATCGGTAAGACCAGCACGAGCCAGAAGATCTGATGCATATTTGGCCTGTGACAAATAGGAACCAGTAGAATCATGAGAGACTTCAAGGCCTAAGAAGTAGTTAAGAGTACCAAGGTCCTTCATCTCAAACTGACGGTGGAGAAAACATTTGAGGTGGAGAATACCAGCTGCATCATTACCAGTGATAATCATATCATCCACATACAGAAGTAGAAGAGTGGTACCATGAGGAGTAGTTTGTATAAAAAGAGAGAGTCATAGGAGCTAGAGGTAAACCCACAGTCATGAATGGTAGAACTGAACTTAGCAAACCAAGCTCGGGGCGCCTGCTTAAGGCCGTAGAGGGCACGCTATAGTTTACAAACCTTATGAGGTAGAAAAGTGGACCCAGGTGGAGGTTGCATGTAGACTTCCTCAAGAAGATTACCATTGAGGAAAGCATTTTTGACATCCATCTGAAAGAGCTCCCAGTGGCGAGCAGCAGCAACAGCAAGTAAACTGTGAACAGAGGTAAGTCGAGCAACAGGGGAGAAGGTCTCCTCATAATCAATACCATATTCCTGGTTGAAACCCTTGGCAACAAGACGAGCTTTGTAGCGTTCAATGGAGCCATCAGAATGAGTTTTGATTTTGTAAATTCATTTGCAGCCAATTGCAGTCTTACCAGGAGGAAGATTAATAAGATCCCAAGTATGAGTTTTGTCCAAAGCCTGGAGTTCATCAGTCATAGCTTGCTGCCAAAAAGGATTAGTACAAGCCTCACGATAGGAGGTAGGTTCATAAGTAGAAAAGGCAGTAGACCCAACAATATAATCACGAAGATGGATAGGGGGTTGAGTTACCCGGTGTGGTTGACCCGTAGGAGGATCGGTGGGAGGAAGAACCGGTGGAGAAGGAGGTGGTGCAATGAGAGGTGGACCTTCAGGGAGAGCAGTCTGGACGGGATCAGGAGTGAGCAAAGGCGTCTCGATGAAGGAGGAACCTGTATCAAAATCATCAGAGAAGAGATCTATGGAAGGATTAGTAAACAATACATTAGTGGAAAGTGCGGGCAAGTGAAAGGAGGATAGGGAGGAAAACATTTTGTGCTTCCAGAAAACGACATGTCGGGAGATACGAAGACGTTTAGAGAGAGGATCCCAACAGCGAAAGCCTTTATGTTCAATTACATACCCAAGAAAGCAACAAAGATGAGAACGAGGTTCAAGCTTGGTCTGTTCATGGGATTGAAGCAGAACAAAGCAGGCAGAGCCAAAAACTCGAAGATTGGTGTATGGAGGGGGAGTACCGTGCAAACGTTCAAAGGGAGTTTGATTATGGACGACAGGGGTAGGAGCACAATTGATAGTATAGACAAAAGTGAGGGCAGCTTTCCCCCAAAAGTTTTCAGGGCAGGAAGAAGAGAGAATGAGAGCGCGAGTAGTGTCAAGAATATGCCTATGTTTCTGTTTAGCACGACCATTTTGCTAGGACGTGCCATCACAGGAACAATGAGGCAGTGTACCATGACTCTGAAGAAAGGAAAGGAAATCTGAATCCTGATATTCCATAGCATTGTTAGAGCGAAAAAGTTTGATGGTTTTTGAAAATTGGGTGTGGACCATTTGGGCAAATCTATAATAAAGGTGTTTAAGTTTAGACCGAGTTTTCATGAGAAAAAGCCTAGTAAACCGGGAAAAATCATCAATAAAAACAACAAAATAACAAGATCCCGCCATAGTAGTAGAAGGGGAGGGGCTTATTACGACCCAAACCCGCCCCTATGGGTTTAGCACCGTAACTGGCCAGTAATCCGTGATTACTGAAGGCCTGCTTAATAGTCAAACAATAATACAGAGTACAGGGGCATGGCGGAAGCCAAAACAACAAACAGACAATGTCCAATGAGCCGTGACAGTCTGTATGCAAAAAGACTTTCATATAGATTCACATTCAGAAACAAAACAGTATGTACAATATACACAATCATTCAAGACAAGGACTTAATCCCTATTAGAACAGTACAGTACAGTAACATCAGTCTATACATAACATAACCAAGAAGGGGGAAAACTAAAACATCCCAAAAGCCCTAGCTTGACAGGCTCAGAACCTCGTAGTGAGGCACGGTGGTTGGCTTTAACAAAAGGGAGTCTACCCCACGCTCCTAACTCCGGTCTGGTGCCTGTACACATACATATATATATATGAGCAGTGAGCTAAAGCCCAGTGAATAACATAATGTGTAAAGAGGTTAAGAATGAATGTCCTTTCAGTATTGAAAACAGTCAATTGATTCAATGTATCAGTCATTCAGTCATAACAGTCATATGTGGTACATCCATTAGTAGAACAGTACAGTAAACAGTAGGTCTTGAAAGATGCCACAATAACAGTAGCAGTATAACAGTAACAGTAGTTGCTAAGGATGCCACAATACAGTTCAGAATAGAGGACAAACATTCATTCAGTTAACAGTAAACAGTTCAGAAAACAGTTCAATTGATCATTCAGAAAATATTCATTTTCGAACATATCTTTACATCATTGTTACTCACAGAGTTCTGGGCTACAGATAAGCTAGTACGCGTCTTTGGATGCCAACCTTACATAGTTGCAGAATGAACACACACTAAGTTACACAGTTGGGAAAATAATAACTTAATCCCTAACTCGACTCGGTGTGGTCCTACATCAATATCCTAATTAAGATGCCTTAAACTAGGCCTAAGAATGCCTAGAATGCAATGAGGATGCAAAGATGCACTTTAAAAATATTTTTAGGATTTTCAAAAAACAGAGGTACCGCTCGAGCGTCACTTACCCCGCTCGAGCGGACATGCAAACAAAAGTCTCCGCTCGAGCGTAATCTTTCCCGCTCGAGCGGACTGCAAAAGTATTGGATGTGTGAAAATCACGCTCGATTGGGTGCTCAATACCCGCTCGAGGGTGTGACACAAGTCCTCGCTCGAGCGTCCAATACCCCACTCGAGTGGACTGTAAAACAGTGTAAAGTGCTGGATGCACGAATTTCACGCTCGAGCGCCAATCACTCCGCTCGAGCGTGAGTCCAAAATCTGGAATTTCTAGATTTGAACCTCAAGCTCAAAAACAAGTTTTAATGTACCAAATTCGATCCTTTTGGGCTAATTTTCTGGAAAACACTTCAAAACTCATAATATAACATGTTTCAAAGATCAATTTGAGAAATCAAAGCCCAAAGGTAGTTCAATTAAATCCAATTTCAAACCAATTTTCATGAACATAACTCAAACAGGACATGCATGAGTTTAAACCAATTCAAAGCTTCAGTTACATGCTCTAATGAGCTAATTCTCCAAAAACAAGATGAATTCATGATCCAATGCAAAAATATGGACATGCATGAGGAATTTCATGAACAATAACTTCAAAACTCAAGAATGGCAACATGCATGCATGATTTATGCTACAATTCAACATTATGGACCAACTCTTAGCTAGAATCTCTAATTTCTCAAGGATCATGCAAGACAACACACAAATACACCAAAGAGAGGTTGAATTCTCTACCTTAGGTCTCCAATCACAAGACTAGAAGCTCAATTATGCAATCAACCTTTAATTTCTTCAAGTCACCAAGCTAAATTTGTTAAAATCACTCTTTTCCTCTTACTCTCTCTCCCTAGTTGGCTATAGCTCACAAAAGGGCTGAAGAAATGATAAGCAATGTATATGACCAAGTCTCACAAGTGCCTAGCAAGTGGCCCACTAGGATGGCAAATTGGTAATTAGTCTAACTTATGTGGTTTAACTTAGTTTAATCTAATTTAATCATACCAAATCACATTTCAGATAAATACACCATAAAATCACATAAATTCTAATTATCATAAATCATCAATCAATTTCAGATTCGGTCGCCGATAAGGCCTTCAATTTGCAATTTAAAGCATACAACATAAACAGATAATCTTAACAGTCAACAGATAGGTATGCATTTAAACAGATACACTTAATCAATCAGTTCGGTATTTCAATCAATTCAATGACTATTTATGATCAGTCTCAATTTAGCAGTAATCAGTAGGGTTATCAGTAATCAGTGGTGAGGGTTATTACAGTCTCCCCTCCTTAAAAAGAGTTTGGTCCTCCAAACTCGAATTACCTTCATTTTGGAAGAAAACAGGATTTAGTGGGAACAAGTCAGGATATCTCTTGGCCATGTCATCTTCCCTTTCCCAAGTGGCATACACGCCACCATGGTTTTTCCAGTCGACTTTTACTAACAAAATCTCTTTATTCCTTAACTTCTTGATCCGTCTGTTCACAATCTAAATGGGCCGTTCTTCATAAGTGTAGTCATCACTTAGCACTACACGGGTAGGCTCAATCACGTGGAAGGGATCCCGAAGGTATTCCCTCAACATTGAAATATGGAACACGTTGTGCATATGCTCCATTTCAGGAGGAATCGCTACTTGATACGCCACCGGATTAATTTTCTCAATAATCTCATACGGTCCGACATATCTCGGCGCTAACTTGCCTTTGACTCCAAAACGAGTCTGGCCCTTCATCGGTGTCACTTTTACAAAAACGTGATCACCTACTTCATACTCTCTGTCTCGCCTTCGGACATCTGCATAACTTTTCTGTCAGCTCTGTGCAGTTTTCAGTCTCTGTTGGATCAGTTTTACTTTTTATGTAGTTTCATACACAATCACGGGCCCAAGCAAAGGCCCATCTCCAACTTCTGCCCAGCAGATCGGGGATCGACATTTTCTGCCATACAATGCCTCGAAAGGCGCCATACCAATACTTGAATGAAAACTATTATTGTAGGCGAATTCAGCCAACGGTAGATGACTTTCCTAATTTCCCTAGAAATTAAGAACACACATCCGCAGTAAATACTCTAGAGTTTGGATGGTTCTTTCTGATTAACCATCTGACTGAGGATGGTATGCACTACTCAATCTCAGTTCAGTACCCAATGTTGTCTGCAGACTTTGCCAAAATCTCGATGTAAACTTCGAGTCCCTATTAGAAACAATGGACACAGGCACTCCATGCAATCTAACAATTTCATCAATGTAGAGTATAGCCAATTTGTCCGCATTATAAATTGTTTTGACAGGTAAGAAATAAGCAGATTTAGTCAATCTATCAACAATAACCCAAATTGAGTCCAAACCTTTACTGGAGCGAGGAAAACCAGCGATAAAATCCATGGTAATATGTTCTCATTTCCACTCCGGTATCGGTAAGGGTTGCAGTAAGCTTGCGGGTCGTTGATGTTCGGCTTTAACTTGTTGGCAATGAAGACATTTTGATACAAAATCAACAATTTCTTTTTTCATTCCCGGCCACCAGAAATTCAATTTCAAGTCTTGGTACATTTTCGTATTTCCTGGATGGATAGACAATTTTGAATTGTGGCCCTCTTGCAGAACTCTTCTTTTCAGTTCAGAATCATTCGGTACACATAATCTTCCCTGGAATTTCAACACATTGTTCTCAAATTGGAAATCCAACCTCGGTTTGGATTCTCGTTCATCGATGATCTTCTTCAAGAAGTCATCCTGTTGTTGTTTCTCTTTAATCTCTTCGATCAGTGCCGGTTGAGCAGAAATAGCAGCTATTGTTCTGCCTTGTTCTTGCAAAACAATCTCAATTTCAGATTTTTCAAGGTCACAAAGCAACTCTTTCTGTTCGGTGAGCAAACAGGCTAAGTTTCCAATCGATTTTCGACTCAGTGCATCGGCAACGGTGTTAGCTTTCCCCGGATGATACAAAATCTGCAGATCATAATCTTTTATCAGTTCTAACCATCTCCACTGCCTCATATTCAGTTCTTTCTGTGTGAAGAAGTATTTCAAACTCTTGTGGTCTGTATACATCTCACATGTTGCCCCATAAAGGTAGTGACGCCAGATTTTCAGTGCGAACACTACTGCAGCAAGTTCTAAATCATGGGTCAGGTAGTTCTTTTCATGCGATCTCAGTTGTCGGGAAGCATAGGCAATAACTCTCCTATTCTGCATTAAAACACATCCCAAACCCTTATGAGAAGCATCACTAAAAATGGTAAAACCATCCGTACCTGAAGGTAGGGTAAGAACCGGTGCAGTCACAAGTCGAGTTTTCAACTCTTGGAATGCTGATTCCCTTTGGTCAGTCCAGTCAAATGATATCCCCTTCTGAGTTAACTGTGTCAGTGGTAAGGCAATTTTGGAGAAGTCTTTGACAAATCTTTTGTAATACCCAGCTAATCCCAAAAAGCTTCGGGCTTCTGTAACATTTGTTGGTCTAGGCCAATTCACCACAGCTTCAACTTTCTGTGGGTCAACTGAAATGCCATCTCTACTAATAACATGTCCCAAAAACATAACATGATCTAGCCAAAATTCAGATTTAGACAGTTTAGCATGCAGTTTCTGTTCTCTTAGGGTCTGTAGGACAAGTCTCAGATGATGTTCATGTTCTTCTCTACTTTTAGAATAAATCAGAATGTCGTCAATAAATACAACAATAAAGTCATTGAGGAATGGTTTAAAAAATCTATTCATAAGTTCCATAAATGCAGCAGGTGCATTGGTAACTCCAAAAGGCATAACTAGGAATTCGTAATGTCCATACCTCGTTCGAAAAGTAGTTTTGTCAATGTCCTCTGGTTTAACTTTCACCTGATGGTATCCAGATCTAAGATCAATCTTAGAGAACACTTGAGCACCCTGTAACTGATCAAATAAGTCATTAATACATGGCAATGGATATTTATTTTTCACAGTTACCTTGTTCAGTTCATGGTAGTCGATACAAAGTCTCAGTGAGCCGTCTTTCTTTTTCACAAACAAGACAGGTGCGCCCCATGGCGAAGTACTAGGCCTAATAAACTTCTTATCTAACAGTTCTTGCAGTTGCACTTTCAGTTCTTTCAGCTCAGTCGGAGCCATTCGGTAAGGAGCTTTAGATACTGGTTGTGTACCCGGAATCACATCAACGGTGAACTCAATGTCCCTGTCGATCAAATCCCCTGGCAGATCATCTGGAAATACATCTGGGAATTCTCTAACTATAGGAACACTATTCACATCAGTTTTAACATCAGTAGGCACAGTCAATACAGAACACATATATCCCTTATACCCCTTCTTAATCAATTTAAAAGCTTTCACGGATGAAATCAGGTATGGGGGAGGTACTACTCCAACTCCATTAAACACAAATTCAGGCAAACCAGGTGGTGGAAAACAACTTGTTTGGTTACACAGTCTATGGTAGCATGATATTTCATTAACCAGTCCATCCCCAATATTACATCAAAATGATCAATGTTCAGAGGCAGTAAATCAATATACAGATGCATATCCCCAACAATAATTTCACATGCAGGGTACATATAAGCACAAGTCATAGATCCCCCAACAGGTGAAGATACAGCTAACAGATAATTCATGGGTTCTAATGGTCTATTCAACTTTCGCGAAAAAGCATGGGATACATATGAATGCGTAGACCTCGAATCAATCAGTAGATAAGTATTTTGAGTACAAATTGAGAGTATACCTGACATGACGGTCTCAATATTTTGTACGTCTCCCGGTACGAGTGCAAACACTCGGCCTTGCCTCATAGGCTCTTTCCCAGTAGCTTTAGGGTTGGGTTTTGGTGGAGCAGTTGATGCTGCGGTGCTTGGTGCAGCTTTACTATTGCCCTGAGGAGTGGAAGGGCAATCTTTGACCATGTGGCCCACCTTGCCACACCTATAACAAGCACCAGATAATTTATAACAAACTCCCTTGTGCCTTTTGCCACATTCAGAGCAGAGTGGTATAGAACCGATTCCCTGACTAGAGCTGGTGGTTGACCCTGAGTTTTGGTTTTTGTTCAGTGGGTTGTTTCTGCCTTTCTTGAATTTAAAACCCAGTTTCTTCGCGCGCCACTTAGTTGCGGGCATTTCAGTCTGTTTCAAAGCTTCGATATTTGCATTGGCCATAATGGCTCGGTCAAGAACATCCACATATTTGAGCAGTTTCAGTACATTAATTATGTCGAGTATTTATACATTAAGGCCGCCTTCAAACTTCTTGGCCTTTTTGTAATCTGTATCAACCATGTGTGGTGCATAACAGGCAAGTTCTGTAAATTTAAATTCATACTCAGCTACCGACATGGTACCCTATTTCAGTTGTTCAAATTCAGTCACTTTTCTGTCCCTGACACACTGTAGGAAGTATTTCTCGAAGAAGGCTCCCTTAAACTGAGCCCAATCCATAGTGGTATTGGTGTCACGGACCAGCATCCACCACCTTCTATCTTCTTCTTATAGGGTGAAGGTAGCTAGCAACACTTTATGTGCTTCAGAGCACGGAAACACTTCAAACAATTTTTCTGTTTCAAGAACCCAAGCTTCAGCCTTTAAGGGTTCAAGGCCTCCCTGAAAGGATGGCGGTTTCATCTTACTAAATTTCTGTGTCAGAGCTATGATATCATCATTAACATGTCGCTCTGGTTGTACTGGAGAAGGTGGGGGCTGTTGGTTCTGCTGTTGTTCTAGTCTTTCAGTTAGTAGTTCCACCATTCTCTCCAACCTCGCCATTCTTGCCTCAGAGGATTCAGTTTCATCAACATTTCTTGCATTGTCCATCTCACTATAGGCAGTTATAACAATTATAAACATAGACAGTTGCATACTTAGACAGATTATCATATTAACAGTTATATTCATGTCTTAGCCACACACACTTATCATGCTCATGTAATGCCCTAATCACTTTTCTAGGACATCCTATAGCTCATTTGGACATGTGTGTGCGGTATAACTCATGGTTAAGTATCGCTCTGATACCACTCTGTCACAACCCAAACCCGTCCCTATGCGTTTAGTACCGTAACCGGCCAATAATCCGTGATTACCGAAGGCCTACTTAACAGTCAAACAATAATACAGAGTACAGGGGCATGGCGGAAGCCAAAACAGTAAATAGATAATGTCCGATGAGCTGTGACAGTCTGTATGCAAAAAAAACTTTTCGTATAGATTCACATTCAGAAACAAAACAGTATGCACAATATATACAATCATTCAAGACAGGGACTTAATCCCTATTAGAACAGTACAGTATAGTAACATCAGTCTATACAGAACATAACCAAGAAGGGGGAAAACTAAAACACCCCAAAAGCCCTAGCTTGACAGGCTCGGAACCTCGCAGTGAGGCACGATGGTTGGCTTTGACAAAAGGGAGTCTACCCCATGCTCCTAGCTCCGGTCTGGTGCCTGTACACCTACATATATATATGAGCAGTGAGCTAAAGCCTAGTGAATAACATAATGTGTAAAGAGGTTAAGAATGAATGTCCTTTCAATATTGAAAACAGTCAATTGATTCAATGTATCAGTCATTCAGTCATAACAGTCATATGTGGTACATCCATTAGCAGAATAGTACAGTAAACAGTAGGTCTTGAAAGACCGAACAGTCGACGATGGCCATTATAACAGTAAATGGAAGTTCCAAAATAGGAACTGACAGAGATCTCTGTAACAGTAGTAGTAACAGTAACAGTAGTTGCTAAGGATCCCACAATACAGTTCAGAATAGAGGACAAACATTTATTCAGTTAACAGTAAACAGTTCAGAAAACAGTTCAATTGATCATTCAGAAAATATTCATTTTCGAACATATCCTTACAACATTGTTACTCACAGAGTTCTGGGCTACAGATAAGCTAGTATGCGTCCTCGGATGCCAACCCTACACAGTTGCAGAATGAACACACACTAAGCTACACAGTTGGGAAAATAATAACTTAATCCCTAACTCGACTCGGTGTGGTCCTACATCAATATCCTCATTAAGATGCCTTAAAGTAGGCCTAAGAATGCCTAGAATGGAATGAGGATGCAAAGATGCACTTTAAAAACATTTTCAGGATTTTTAGAAAATAGAGGTCCCGCTCAAGCGTCACTTACCCCGCTCGAGCGGACATGCAAACAAAAGTCTCCGCTCGAGCGTAATCTTTCCCGCTCGAGCGGACTGCAAAAGTATTGGATGTGTGAAAATCACGCTCGATTAGGTGCTCCATACCCGCTCGAGCGTGTGACACAAGTCCTCGCTCGAGCGTCCAATACCCCGCTCGAGCGGACTGTAAAACAGTGTAAAGTGCTGGATGCATGAATTTCACGCTTGAGTGCCAATCACTCCGCTCGAGCGTGAGTCCAAAATCTGGAATTTTTAGATTTGAACCTCAAGCTCAAAAACAAGTTTTAATGTACCAAATTTGATCCTTTTGGGCTAATTTTCTGGAAAACACTTCAAAACTCATAATATAACATGTTTCAAAGATCAATTTGAGAAATCAAAGCCTAAAGGTAGTTCAATTAAATCCAATTTCAAGCCAATTTTAATGAACATAACTCAAACAGGACATGCATGAGTTTAAACCAATTCAAAGCTTCAATTACATGCTCTAATGAGCTAATTCTCTAAAAACAAGATGAATTCATGATCCAATGCAAAAATATGGACATGCATGAGGAATTTCACGAACAATAACTTCAAAACTCAAGAATGGCAACATGCATGCATGATTTATGCTACAATTCAACATTATGGACCAACTCTTAGCTAGAATCTCTAATTTCTCAAGGATCATGCAAGACAACACACAAATACATCAAAGAGAGGTTGAATTTTCTACCATAGGTCTCCAATCACAAGACTAGAAGCTCAATTATGCAATCAACCTTCAATTTCTTCAAGTCACCAAGCTACATTTGTTGAAATCACTCTTTTCCTCTCACTCTCTCTCCCTAGTCGGCTATAGCTCACAACAGGGCTGAAGAAATGATATGCAATGTATATGACCAAGTCCCACAAGTGCCTAGCAAGTGGCCCACTAGGATGGCAAATTGGTAATTAGTCTAACTTATGTGGTTTCACTTAGTTTAATCTAATTTAATCATACCAAATCACATTTCGGATAAATACACCATAAAATCACATAAATTCTAATTATCATAAATCATCAATCAATTTCAGATTCAGCCGCCGATAAGGCCTTCAATTTGCAGTTTAAAGCATACAACATAAACAGATAATCTTAACAGTCAACAGATAGGTATGCACTTAAACAGATACACTTAATCAATCATTTCGTTATTTCAATCAATTCAATGACTATTTATGATCAGTCTCAGTTTAGCAGTAATCAGTGGGTTATCAGTAATCAGTGGTATGGGTTATTACAGGGCCCCAAATATCCGAATGTATAAGATCAAAAGGTGCATGGGTAACAGAAGTACTTTTATTGAATGATAAAACAGGTTGTTTGGCAAGTTGACAGGGTATACAATCGAAATTTTCTGGAATTACATGACCTAATTGTCCACTAGAAACCAAAGACTTTAAGCGATTAACAGAAATATGCCCTAAGCAACAATGCCAAAGATGAAAAGGAGATAATGAGGAAGCAGATGTAAGAGCAGTGATCTGAGGAGAATCAGGAACATGAAGGTGAAGGAGCTCATAGAGACGTCCGTGCTTACGGCCGATCCCAATAGTTTGCTCCTCTGAGGGTCCTGCACCAAACAATCAGTAGTAGAAAATGTGACAGTTAGACCAAGTTCACATAATTGACCAATAGAAATAAGGTTTAAGGTGAGAGCAGGGATATGATAAACTTGAGGTAAAGATAAAGAAGATGTGGAAACAGTCCCAATATGACGGACAGACATAAGAGAACCATCAGCAGTATGAATTGAGGGAATATGAGGAGATGAAGAGATGGAAGAAAATATAGTTGAACTGGAGGTCATATGATTACAGCAGGCAGAGTCAAAATACCAAGAAGAGTTACCTGCGATCACAGACAAAGCAGTAGGAGGAGGTGTACCAGAAGGAGAGAGAAGCTGTTTGAACATGGCCTCTACATCCATTGAAGAAAAGTAAGGGGTAGACGGAGCAGGTGACTCAGAAAAACCCTCAGAGGTAGCAGCAGCAGTGTGATGAGATTGATTCCCAGAACGATGAGAGCTCCCCCGGGAAGAACCACCACGAGAGGAGTGGCTATTGGAGGATGATCGGGATGGATTGCGAAAATAATCTTGTTGCAGATGACCAGGACCAAGTTTGTTGCAGTATCGGCAGGATCTAATGGGACAATTGACCAGGAGATGTGTTAAAGGAAGGCCACGATTTTGACAATAGAGGTAGGCAGTGGTCCGCTGGGTAAATGATGGCCGGTACGGAGGAGTGGCAAGAACAGAGTCCACATAAAGTTTGGAGAGTATCAATACGAGTCTCCTCTGATAGCAGCTCAGAAATAGCTTGTTCAAGAGTGGGCAATGGATGACGATGAAGAAGAGAGGCACGTACGGGCTCAAAAGAGGAGGTGAGAGCCATGAGAAAGTGCACCAACCTTTGCTGATTGCGATGGATAGTAATTAAAATACCATCTTCTCGGTGAGGCCAAGTCGGTTCTGAAAGAGCAAGTTGGTCCCAAACGGAATACATTTGAGAAAGAAAGTCATTAATGGACTGACTGGATTCTTGGCGCATGCGGTGAAGTTGGCTCTGAAGTTGGTATTAATGGGCAAGACCAATAGTCTGGTATCGTTCTTTCAAAAAATCCCAGATATCTTTTGCAGGAGTAGTAACAGAGTCCAGCTGAAAACGACCAAACTGAAGACTGATAGAGGTAACAGAGGTATTGCGAAACCAAGTAATGATCTGGTAGTTCTTACTGTCCCATTCCTCAAGTCTGTCTTCATATGTAGGAACAGTAGTAGCAGTAGCAATAGCAGTGGTTTCATTAGTGTCTTTCACTGGGTGGGTCACATCCCCAGTGATAATGCGCCAGAGCTTCTTTTCTTTGAGGAAGGAAGACATGGCTTGGGCCCACAGAACATAGTTAGAACCATTAAGAATAACTGCGGAGAAGTGGTTTGGAAATACTCTTCAGATCCTGGGAGATGCTAGTGATCCTCAGCTAGTCACCTGAAAAGATGCAAACACTCCGGTCGGGGGTGCCGGAATTAGCACTCCGACGGACAAGTCAGTTCAGACACTCAGGATAGCTTGTTTACTAAGTTAAGTAAAGTGATTCTTGCATACGTTTCTCAATCCATTGTTCCTGTATTTATACCTGTTCTTTTTGATCCTCGGGGCCAGGGCCTACTTTTTAATCATTGTCCTTTCTGTTATTCGGCTCTAAGTATCTACACTTATTCGGCACATATATTATATTCGGCTTCCCATTCTCATAGGATACAGCCGATTAATATCAGTCTTCTAAGGTACGCACCTTCTGATTTTGCCATTATTCGGCTCCCACAATTGCCCCCCGAACTCCCCATTGATGGTAGTTAATCGGCGTGTTTGGTCTTGAATTGGAAAAGTCAAAATAGGCCAGGCGGCTTCACGTACCCCAATACAGATGTCAGAATGCGCACACCTTTTCGGTCATCATTACACTTTCCCGCCTCATTCGTGCGTCTCGCATTTATTGCGATTTGAAATTTCAGTCCTTTCGAGTGCACATTTCGTCGAGTATTCGAGACTCTTGGACCACCAGCGGGTATCCCTTCTCTGACTCGCATTTTCTGCAATTCTTCTCTGTCTACCTTTGTCCCCCTTGCTCCTCGTAAGTCTTCTTCTCTTTTCTTTGCAATCCTACTTTCTGTTTGTTATTTTAATTTTGGCGAACCCTTGCTTCCCCGCGAAAATAGCTAAACACTTGAAAGACCACCTTTCTGAGGGTCGTGTTTTTGGATTCCAGTGACACTTTTCCATCCCTGACGATGTTCATCTGTCTCTAGTGACGGACAATACTCTGGATATGAAAAGAGAGGATCGAAATTCAATCGTCTTTCTTCTCCTATCCATTGCAGAGGGCGGGGTCCGTTTTCCCCTACATCTATTCCTTAGGGCCGTCCTCCGCCATTGGGGTCTGATTCCTTCTTAGCCTAACATGAACTTTTTTTGAATCATAATGGGGATCGTAGAGTTGAACCGGCGCCTCAGGATCGATCTTGGCATTCCGGCCATTCGGCACTACTATGCTTTAGCCAAATCTTCCGGTCGGCTTGGGCGGTACTTTCTTAGGGCCAAGGATACTGACCATCATTTGGTAACCATGCTTGCCAGTTCTGGTAAGCGTGTGGATGACGTAATGGTCAATGTCTGAGGGAACTGGGAATTTGGCGAAGGCGAGGGTCGCCTAGATCCTATTCCCAGACGGAGGGGTGAACCAAGTTGCCGTGTGTCTCCTTGCATTTATTGAACTTTTCTTTCACTCGGCCTTCTCTCCATGTTTAACCCTTTGTCTTTGCAGGCAGTAAATTGAAGAAGATTCTGGTTTCTACTGACGACGCAGTCCTTGCGCAGATTGCGACTGCAGTCGGATACTTCGATCGTCCAAACATACAGAAGCAAGGGAGAGCGGCCCACATACTTCTTCGATACGAGCCTACTTATACTACTTTTTCAGCTACTGACAACATTCCAATTCCATCCAGCGATCAACACCTTGTGGCTCTTATCTTCCCTAGCTTCAGGAGCCTTAGGCAAGTTGGTCTCGAAGCTTCTGATTCGGGGCAAGACGTGGAGCCGGTGGTAGAGGTAGTCGTCGAACCAACCAGAGAGTTCGCTGAGGAGGCCGAAGAGGTTGACGAGACCCTAAACTCGGCATTTGAGGCAGCCAGACTTAGTTAGCCTACCTCGCCGTCCACTTCGGGTCAGGCGGAGTTTTCTTCTGGAGATATTTTTGGAAGGTTGGGAGACCTACTCGGCAATTTTTTTGAAGGTATGGCTGGGGAAAACCTCATGCAGATGGCTCGAAAGAAAAATGCCGAGCGAATGACCACCCAGAAAAAGGCTGAGGCTGCCCGTTCTGGACCTGCCTTGATTGAGTCTTTCGAACCCGTTATTGAAGAGCTGGCTCAGATTGTTGTGGCCGAAACGGTGAAAGAGGTTGAACAACCGGTCATTAAAGAACGGTTGATTCTGGAAGAGTGGGGCAAGAAGTGTAGCGCCGAGGGATGGGCCGGTTTGGAAGATAGTCCTGCTGACAAAAGGCCTCGCTTAGAAGAGTCGGACGTGGTTGTTCCTTTCATTGTTCAGCCAAAGATCAAAGACACGCCGATATCCTCTGACGCATCCATCATTACCGACCCAGCGGTAGCTTTGAGATTGGCGGCTTCAGTCTCCCTACCAGCTAATAAGGCATCCTTTCATGCCGTGTCGGATTTGGTGGCAGTAGCCCTATCTACGCAGTCGGCCCTTTTGGTAGGTGAACTTGACTTGTTTTGATTTTGGTTGCCTATGGAATCTAAAGATCCCAACTCGTTTTGCAGACGGTCGACAGGATCGCCGACTTGGGTCGTCGCCTACACGATGCCCTTGAGAGGATTGACCATTTGCAGTTAGAAGTGGGCGATCAAAAGAGCAGGGCCGAGTTTGAGATGATGAGAGCCGCAATGGACACTGCACGGGTCAAAGCCGAAGTAGAAAGGGCTCGGACTGTCGATCATTTCCATTCTGATGCCGAAGATAGGGCAAACGCGAGCAAAGAATCGCTTAGGCTAGCTGAGGAGGCGCTTAACAAGGTGGAGACTGAGTTAGCAGAGTTGAAGGCGGCCAAGGAAAAGGCAGAATCCGAGGCTTCTGCCACATTGGAAGCAGGAAAAGGTACCGCCTTCGAGGAATACGTAGATGAAGTCCCCAAGTTTGAGAATCGGGGATTCAAACATGGGTGGCTTAAGGCCCTTGATGCCGCTGGGGTTACATTGGCCTTGCCAATTCCTTATGAGTAGGTGGACGTTGAGCCACTTGAGTCTGACCCCGAGGATTGATCTGGGAGTCATTCGAATTTTATGAAATGCTTTCCTTTTTGATGTATGTTTTTGTTTTAAGGACTTTTGTTGGTTCCCCGTAGTTTTCATGTATAAATTGGTTACTGTCTGCGCTCAATTTATTAATGAAAATTACCTTGTCGTTTCACTACTACTTATGCGTAGTTTGTGATGTTATGTTGGTAAAGAATTTTTGCCTTTCACTACTTTAGATAAAATGATTACTCTGTTGAGCTTTCTACGATTGAATATCTTGGCAATATTGACTTATCATTCGTATGCCGAATAGTTCGTGCGTATTACGCTGGTGAACCGATTCATGGGCCGGCTGGGGCCCTCAATCTGAATAGATTGATTAATCTGCCCTTGCCCCAGGCGGTGCATGATCATTCGGGCGCCAGATGAGACGAACTCAGGAGTTTTGAAGTCGATTCATGGGCCGACTAGATCACTTAAGCCGCATATATTGATAAATCTATTTGCCCTTGCCCTAGGCGGTGCATGATCACTCAGGAGTTTTGAAGTCGATTCATGGGCCGGCTGGATCACTTAAGCCGAATATGTTTGATCACTTAAGCCGAATCTATTGATAAATCTATCTGCCCTTGCCCCATGTGGTGCATGATCACTCAGGAGTTTTGAAGTCGATTCATGGGCCGGCTGGAGCACTTGAGCCGAATATATTGATAAATTTATCTGCCCTTGCCCCAGGCAGTGCATGATCACTCAGAAGTTTTGAAGTCGATTCATGGGCCGGTTGGATCACTTAAGCCGAATATATTTGATCACTTAAGCCGAATATATTGATAAATCTATCTGCCCTTGCCCCAGGCGGTGCATGATCACTCAGGAGTTTTGAAAGTCGATTCATGGGCCGGCTGGAGCACTTGAACTGAATATATTGATAAATCTATCTGCCCTTGCCCCAGGCGGTGCATGATCACTCAGGAGTTTTGAAGTCGATTCATGGGCCGGCTGGAGCACTTGAGTCGAATATATTGATAAATCTATTTGCCCTTGGCCCAGGCGGGTCGATCCAGTCGGCACCGGGCGATTAAGGTTTTCACAATTAATGAGATTGCCTCGAGGGTGTTGCCTCTATAAAAGATAAATTATTAAAGGTACAACTTTTATGAGCACAGTAAGCAACTGACTCCAGCTTTTGAAGGTATCGTGTGAATGTTGAATAGACTCTTCTTTAACAGCAGAGGGAAAGCGAGGACGCTAGCTGAGCTAGGTGGAGAAATGAATCGAGGTGGTGACCCTTCACGCACATGGAGTAGGAGTTCCAGGGATCGAGAGAGGCGTCAGTCTCCTCGACGTCGAAGCAGGTCGCCCAGGCGGGACAAGCAGTCGCAGGGCAGATCTCCTCAACCTCGAGTCGAGAGGGGATCTGACGCGAATCCGTACCCATTAAGCTTTGCGGTATTTTTGGGGAATAGACTTATGACAGAGGAAGACTCGATCATTCGATACCCAAATGTAGCGGTCGAGTTTGCTCGATAAATTTTTCCTCATGAGGTTCAGCAATCGATGGTAGGTCAACAGGACTACGAAGTATTTCGTGAAGGCATTTATGGGGCGGTGAAGGGGCTTTACACTGCCTATGAAATCGGCAAGCGGCTGCACGCTGCCCGCCGAGAAATGGAGAAGAAGGAGGAACGTATTCGAAGTTTGGAGGCTCGCGTGGAGGCGGCTGAGCACGAGTTAAGGAAGACCAAGGCGGCTCAGGTATAACTCGTCGGGCAAGGAAACCCAATCGTGGAAGAAAGGGTTACCAGTTAGCTCATCAGTACTGCGCTCGCCGATTGTGAGACGGCGAGTATGTTCGCAATGGAGACTGTGAAGGGGAGGGCCTATGAAAAAGGTTTTCATGAAGGCCGAAAAGTTGGAATCGAAAAGACCAAGGAGAAACTTGCCGAAGAAGTTTGCCGATGTGAAAATCGTGGATTTAGGCACGGTTGGATCAAGGCATCTCAAGCTGCGGAAGCTCTTCGAGCGTTGGGCATTGATTTGGCATCGCCACTCTACCACAGTAAACATTTTTCGTTTTCTGCTTTTGAAGTCGAGAAGAGTGAGGATGAGGGTGACGCCATATAAATATACCTATTGTAAGGTTAAAACGCAGATCATGTTCAAAACTATGTAATTTATTGTTTGTTTGATTGAATAGAAACGTTCTATTATAAATATTTCGTTGCAGTTCGTATTCGACATGTACGTGTTTCGTTTTATTGTATACATGTTTGAATGAATGTATAAACTTTGATCGGTCCGAGTATATGTTAAGTGTCCAGTGATACGCCGGTTTATAGGCAAGGTCGACCCATACGTGATAGTTGTTTATTCCTGAATGAGGCCATTGTAACTTGAGGAAGCCGAAGACTAGTGAGTAGAGTGGCTGCGGCAAATTTGACTCGGCTCGGGGCCTAGATTTTTGGCCAGTGCATGTGCTTCAAAAAGTCATTTGGATAACTAGGCCGTGGCGAATGTCAACCGACGTTTGTCTCATGGAGTTTAGCGTTAATGAAATCGCCTCGGGATTGGGGCCTCGGGATCGCTACCAGTAGTGAAAATAAAAGGAGTGGGCGCTTTGCGTAGATAAACAATCACTTATTATGTGAGGTGAGATAAGTGGGGATGTTAGTTAGAGAGGCTCGGAGTTCAGCCGAGCTTGGTGTTGCAATGGAGCGCGGCAGAGGACCCATCCGTATAGGAGGTAGGGCGTCCAAAAGTTGGCATGAGTCTTCAAGTCGTCGAAGCAGATCACCCCGAAAGGAAAGGCAACGACCGTTGGGTTTATCCTTCATTGTCCTGGATCTTTGCCTTGACATTGTCAATGGTATCAGGGGAAGTTTGGCAATGCGCAAGTCATGGGCTTGAGCACAGTTGGCTCAAGGCATTGCAAACTGTGGAGGACTTCTGGGTGATGGGAGTTGATTCGGCGTTGCCGCTTTACCAATGCGTCTTTTCCCCTTTTTAGCTTTTGAGGTTGAAAATGGGTATTGTAATGCTCAAATGCGGGTTGCGTTTATGTAACAACTGTTTGATCAAATAAAAAGTTTTATTTCAAACATTTGCGTCTTATTCTGAATTTTTTATATGCTTAGTTAAGCACCTTATTTCGGATGTTGGCGTGTTTTGTTTTGTTCGTGGCGAAGGGTACTCCGAATACGGAGGTATGATCTGCCCTAAGGTGTCATGCACCAAAGGGGGCTCCAAATCCGGAGACTTAATCGGCCCTAGGGTGTCATGCACCAAAGGGGGCTCCAAAGGGGGCTCCGAATCCGGAGTCTTAATCGGCCCTAAGGTGTCATGCACCAAAGGGGGCTCCGAATCCGGAGACTTAATGTAACCAATCGTGATATCCATGAAGGGCGCTCCGAATCTGGAGTCTTAATCAGCTCTAAGATGTCATGCACCAAAGGGGGCTCCGAATCCGGAGACTTAATCGGCCCTAAGGTGTCATGCACCAAAAGGGGCTCCGAATCAGGAGACTTAATGTGGCCAATCGTGATATCCACGAAGGGCGCTCCAAATTCGGAGTCTTAATCGGCCCTAAGGTGTCGTGCACCAAAGGGGGCTCCGAATCCGGAGTCTTAATCGGCCCAAAGGTGTCATGCACCAAAGGGGGCTCCAAATCGGGAGACTTAATCGGCCCTAAGGTGTCATGCACCAAAGGGGGCTCCGAATTTGGAGTCTTAATCAGCCCTAAGGTGTCACACACCAAAGGGGGCTCCAAATAGAGAGACTTAATCGGCCCTAAGGTGTCATGCACCAAAGGGGGCTCCGAATCCTAAGACTTAATCGGCCCTAAAGTGTTGTGCACCAAAGGGGGCTCCGAATCCGGAGACTTAATCGGCCCTAAGGTGTCATGCACCAAAGGAGGCTCTGAGTCCGGAGACTTAATGTGGCCAATCGTGATATCCACGAAGGGCGCTCCGAATCCGGAGTCTTAATGTGGCCAGTCGTGGTATCCACGAAGGGCGCTCCGAATCTGGAGGCTTAATCGGCCCTAAGGTGTCATGCACCAAAGGGGGGCTTTGAATCGTCGACATGACGAGCGCTACAACAGGGTTTGAGAAATGAATTGAGCGACGAAGAAAAATGGTTTGCATTGCAGAAGTGATATATATACAAGTATCAAAGCCCACAGGTCGGGTCAGTGATAGGGTTTTCATAAAATCTCTGCTTGTGCCGATTGCGGGGAGCCACGGATTTCTTCAATGCCATGGGCTGTCGGGAAGCGCACAAGCTGATGATAAGTGCTTGGAACAGCCTTCATAATATGTTACCAGGTTCACCCCATGATGACATTATACGGCGAAGGGAGCTTTACGACCAGGAATTCTACTTCGACCGTTCTGGAGCTCGCTCGAACAGGTAGTATGATCTTCCCTAACGGGTACTCAGGATTCGTATTAAAGCCGAACAATGGGTAAGGCGCCGGAGACAGATCTGACTCGTTGAAGCCAAGTTTGATGAAAGTTTTGTAATACATAACCTCTGAAGTACTCCCTGGGACTATAAGAATGCGTTCAATGGTGAACCGATTTACGTGTAATTTGATGACCAACGGATCGATGTGGGAGGCTGTTATGCCGCTAAGATCGGAGTCATTGAAAGTAATTGCTGCAGCTTCTCTAGGCCATTCGGTTGGAATACGTTGCTTTTGGGAGATTGGATGCGATTGAATTGTGTGCACGGTTGGGGATGCAGGTAGGCTGTAGATTATATGGATCACGCCAAGTGGAGGTGAGTCATGCCTCAAGGCTAATGCCTTGATTGGCTTTCCCTTTCTCACGTACTGTTGCAGTCGGCCGTCTTGCACCAGTTCTTCCAGGTGATCCGTTAATGCGTAACAACTCTCGGTTTGGTAGCCCGTGATCTTTGTGATACTCGCATCGCCTATCCCTTCTTCGTGTGTCGGGTGGCCCCACCATCTTTGACGGCCATTTGAAAAATAGAAGGTGTTGGACTTTGGTCATTATTGCAGTGATTGGTTCTAACAACTCTACGTACTTTTTGTCGGCACGCCTCGAGCGTCTGTTGTCGACTTGCAGTTGTTCATTCGTCCGGTGGGAGCATTGATCGCTTGATCGGCGAGAGTCCCGCCTTTTGTCTCGTTTAGCACGTTGTCGTGGCTCAGGGCTCGGAGGTGGCACGAAACTTATTGGTTAAGCAATTTCAAAGGGAGCCGTTTTGTTGGATATTTGTCCGGCTTTTATTCTCAAGGCATCATCTTCCACTTTGCAATACTCTTCAACTTTCTTCATCAATGCCCAGACTGTTTTGGGGGGTCTTCTGGTCAGGGAACTGCGAAAAGCACTGTCAGGATGTAGTCCCATTTTGAAGGCAGTGATGGCCACGGAGTCGTTGCAAGCGTCGTCGACGAGGTTGAAGCACTTCCAATAGCGCCGAATACGCTCTGAGTGTTTTTCCTGACTGGATCAGCATAGCCCAGAGAGAGTCGGCCTATTTCGACTGTACCTCGTTGGTGATGAACCTGGCCCTGAAGGATTTCTGTAATTGATGGAAGCTTTTGATCGAAGCCAGCTCCAGCTTGTAATACCACCTGACAGCTAATAGCCCCAGGCTGCTGGGAAATATTCGGCACATGAGGGCTTCGTTGTTTGCATGCAATGTCATGGCCTGCTTGTAGTGACGGATATGATCAGTGGGGTCTGATTTTTCATCGTAAAGAGTGAATGATGAAGCTTTGAACTTCTTAGGCAGGGCCGCCCTTGTAATCAGTTGGACAAAAGGATCGTGCTGGTCCTCTTCGTCTGAACTACTTCTTTTGCGCTTGTTCCTTGTATGTATACTCTTTTCGGAGGAGCTGGAAGTTTTGGATCGTCCCTTCTTGTTGAGCTCCATGGGTAATGAGTTGAAGTCGCTATCGGTATCCTTTAGTCGGGCTTGAGGTTGTTGTCCACCTGTCCTCGGAGGTCGTTCGGGATTTTGGCGCACGGCTTCTCTGGATTTTGCTACTTCTAAGGCCAAATCTTGACGGAGACATTCATTTTTTTAGCGATCATGTTCTCCAGCCTTTGTTCGTTCTGCTTTGCTTGTTCCATGATCGCTTGCATTGTCTCTTGCGCTGAAGTTGTTGGTGATTCAAAGTTCAAGGCGTGTCTTTCAGCGATGGTTTCCTTTCCGAGCATATTTGCTGGCGTGAGGTCATCTCTCTGTGCGGTCTCGTCAGTGGCTATCGGAGGATTCTCAGTCACGCCTGCCATGGATGTATTCGAGTATTCCCACAGACAGCGCCAATTGTGGAGAAGTGGTTTGGAAATACTCTTTAGATCCTGGGGAACGCTAGTGATCCTCAGCTAGTCACATGAAAAGATACAAACACTCCGGTCGGGGGTGCCGGAATTAGCATTCCGACGGACAAGTCTGTTCAGACACTCAGGATAGCTTGTTTACTAAGTTAAGTGAAGTGATTCTTACATACCTTTCTCAATCCATTGTTCCTGTATTTATACCTGTTCTTTTTTATCCTTGGGGCCCGGGCCTACTTTTTAATCATTGTCATTTCTCTTATTCGGCTCTAAGGATCTACACTTATTCGGCACATATATTATATTCGGCTTCCCATTCTCTTAGGATACAGCCGATTAATATCAGTCTTCTAAGGTACGCACCTTCTGATTTTGCCATTATTCGGCTCCCACAATAATAGAAATAGGATGTATCATGACGATCCATAATAAAAGGTGAGTAGGGCGAAATAAATAGGAGCAGACCTGTAGGGGCAAAATTAGGTAAAACAGAGTGTACCAGTGAGTCCGGAAGGTCGAAAATAGCTAGGACAGGTGTGTTGTGCAGAGATGACGTTAGCAGGGGCTAAAATTGATGTCAGCGGCGCACGTTAACAGAGTTCAATGAGGAGTATGATAGCAGGAAGGCGTGCGGCGCACGGTAGCGGACTGGTGCAGGCGCGGCGCACGGGAGCAGGTTTGGCGCACGCGGGTGCACAATAGTGGAGCGGCGCACGTGAAGCGCACCGTAGCAGGCACGGCACACGCAAAAGGCAAGGCTGACGTCAGACGCAGACGTGAGCAGCAACAGAGGGCGCGTGTGAGAGTGGTGGCGGAAGCTGTGACGCGCCGAGCACAAAGGCGACGCGTGTGGGCGCGTGGAGGCGTTTCTGAGAACGGGCGTGGTGCCTTTGGAATCGTGAGGAGATTCCAAGTTGTTTGGTGTAGTGTCACTATGTACGGTACTAAGCACCAAAACCAGAAATTGCCAAAAATGTATAACTGCACTCTGATACCATGTGAGTTTGGTAGAGAGAGAACAGAGAGAGACTGAACGAAATGTTATATTTAGTATATGTGTTGGTTACAAGAGTGATTCTCATTTATAGAGAAGAGCACTGAAAGGAGAAGACAAAAGCATAATGAAAGTTGTACGTAATAATGAAAGTGTGGTAGTGGTGTTTTCCCTTTACAGCATTTACAACATACATAGCATATATCTAATTATATAACAGCTAGCTAATATATATTATATATTATATATTAACATTAAGAATGCACAATTTTTTTCTTAGTTCAGGATTATGAGAAGGCCAAACTACGTAAGAGTGACGTGACCTATCTAGCAGGGCTACTCAACAATGTTGCGACAAATCGCGGACTCGTACATAGGCCTATGATATAACCATGTCACCAAAATAGGCCTATGATATAACCATCTAATTGTTTTTATGATCTTAAAACTATTTCTTTATCACTGCAATTAATAATGTGTTTGGTTGGAGAATTTGAGGAGAGATTTGGAAAGGAAAATATGAAAAGTAGGTGAAATGTTAATAAAACATACTTATATTTCACCTAATTTCATACACATTTTCTCTTTCTATTTCCAAATCACTCCACAAATCTCCAACCAAATACAACGTAAAATAAATTTTATCAGTGTCTATGACAATCCCTTGCAGGTTTATGTTGACAGAAACAGGTAGTTGGCTTGAAACTTGAATTCTATTTGAAATATTAAAATTTAGAGCAAGCCAATGATCAAGAAATGCTAATAATACTTTTCAGGTCAAGCCATCTTATGCCTGCTTGGCTCTTTAAGAAAAGAAAAATGAATAGAAATATAACAAAAACCACCTTATGCCACCTTTATGTAATGAGATTCAAAATATAATAAAACAGAGACCCTCTTGGCTGTTCACCCCAATGGTCTATTTTGTGATTTAATTTTGTGTTTTGTGGTTATTAAATGGCTATAATACTAGTATAAAAATTAAATTCCACTGCTCAATAGGTGCAACACAAAAAAGAAAGAGAAAAAGTAGTTCTCCAAATTAAGGCAATGCGTCTAGAGATAAAAAAGCACATCTGAGATGTTATTAAATGCACTGATCAACCAAACAGGTAGGTCACAATAAAAAATCAAAGATCAAAAATCAAACAGGTCCAAAAAAATGCAGTTCAGAATAAAATTTAAAAAAAAAAAAAAAAAAGGGCCCAAAACATAACACAATATTGTACTTTGTAGCATGGTGTTGAAAAAACTGGAAATCGCACAAACCCTTTGATAAGCTAACGCGGAAGTAACGGGTTTGATATAAAAACAAATAAGTTATATTAAAATTTATTAACTAATTTTAACAATTTATCCAATCTGTCTTCATGTTTATATAAAATTACCTTTAACTTTCTAATTTCATTATTTTGTATATTAATTTCGAAAATATTATTTGAATAACGGCATGCATGCATTTGATTAATTAATTACATAAGTTTTGGATAAAGATTTAGAATAAAAAATAAAAAATAATAATAATGTCACAAGAATCCTTGTTAACTCCAACATTTGTTAGGACCTACAATACCCATAATCATCTTTGGTGTCTTGCATAACTGAAACCATTTAATTATTTTTTAGGACTTTTTCTTGTAAAGCAATCCGGTCATGTTAGTTTAGGAGAACATGATCACGGAAATAGATTAATAGTTTAATAAAATATATAATTTTATGTTTGATTGAGAAAATTGAAGTTTGGACTAATAATCCACTCAGACCTCATATGAGACATTATTGAATCTCAAGAAGGCACATGGGATACAAATTGAGTGATTAAACAGAGGTTTAGACAAATGGGCAAAATTATAAAATTTATAGAATTTTGTTAATCACACCTTATAATCTTGAGTCAGTCTAAATATAAGATAAGATATTTAATCCAAAATTGATAATCACAATATTAATAGTACTAAAAATGCTAATTTCATCCAATTTAGTGGACCAAATAAACATGACATCGGTCCCTGAATTATTATGTTGTTGGTGAAATTAAATTAGTTTAGTGACGGAGACTAGACTCTCCTTGTACACTAGAATCCTATGGTCCGAAGGATTTACAGAATACATTACTGTTGAATCAATCTCAGCAGGGATAAGAACATTCACAGATTGTGTTGTTGGGTTGTAGGATAAACTCCCTTCATGTACATTGCTGCCAAAAGCATTCAAAACAAACTAATTACACTAGGATTGACACTTACTTTATAGATATCAATATGAAATTCAGAATACTTTTGTTGACCACAAAGCCTCGTGCCAATCTTTTGACCTTGTAAGTTAAAAAATAAAATAAAAGCTCATGACCTTGTAATCATTGGTTTTGGGGTCAAAACCAAACCCATAATCTAATGACCATGTTATTTTATTTTATATTATATTTTGCCACACATTAATAAAATGGCCATCGAAAAAATAAAATAAAAAAATCTTCAACAAATTATTTTACATTTTATCACATAAAATTACTTATTGAATTATAAAAGATAAGTCATTGTACGGGACACTACAACATCTTTTGACTTTTTTAAAAACATTTTCTAAACCACACTCATTTTGGATTGCTTTTATCAAGCTACTAGACATCCCGTTTGTGAATGGACTATTTTAATTAGTTTTTAAATTTTTTAAGAAAACAGTGCAAAAAACACAAACGGACTATTTTAATTAGTTTTTAAATTTTTTAAGAAAACAGTGCAAAAAAGTAGAAAAAGTAATGTGACATCTTATATTAATTTTTTGGCCAAAAATCACACTCTCCAAACAGGTTAGTATTGGGACAACCTTCACATATCAACATTATTGAAATTTATCTTATTTTAAACATCTTTTTCTTGCCTTTAAATGCATGAGCTATTCAATAGGATTTTATTTAAAAAAATTATTATTATTTGAATTTATTTTAAGGGTCAAAGTGAGAAAATCTATTAGGTATTATTCTTGACAATTCCATTTGACAAAAATCTTATCAGTTGTAATGTTGTTCAACTTTTGTTTCAGTGAGGGTATGAGTTTTTAGATGCGAATTCAACCCGAATTGTGTCTTGCAGAGAAGTTTCAGAATATAATTCTTTCATATTTGCAACTTCAAAGTTGCTTGTCCGTTTGAGCGGCCGATTGTATGCTCGAACGGAGAATGTTTGGTTCCAAAAGTTTGACCTGTCTGCAAAAGTACTGGAAGTTGGGATTTTACGCTCGAGCGAACTTTTCTGCATTCGAGCGAGGTCCGCTCGAATGACCATTCTCGCACTCGAGCGAAGATCGTAGAACAGTTTGCTATAAAAGGTGCGGTTTAGTCAGATTTTAGGGTACGGCTTCCACATCTTCTTCTTGAATATTAGGGTTTATATCTGAGGCTATTTTGCTAGTTTTCTTTGATGTTTAATTGAGTGTTTAACTCATGGTTTAAGAAGTATGCATCAAAATATTATTTGTTTATTCTATACAAAAGAGAGAGTTGTTTTCTTTGGTGGATTCCGTAGAATTCGGGTCTGAAGCTTTGATGGATTCCGGAGTGGCTCATCATCGTGATTCGACATCGGCATTGTGGATTCAACGTTGGGCAAGACAATTCCGTGGTGAAGACGGGGCTGGAAAAGGCACATAAGGGTCGGTTTGATTCGGGCGTGGATTCGTTGGACAATTGAGGATACATTTGTGTAATTCCTTTATATCTTCTTGGTGGATTGTGTTGTGG
Organism: Camellia sinensis; assembly: GCF_055761805.1. NCBI lineage: Eukaryota > Viridiplantae > Streptophyta > Magnoliopsida > Ericales > Theaceae > Camellia > Camellia sinensis. The sequence continues at coordinate 74,770,378 of NC_138969.1, forward strand.
TTTTTGCCCGTGATTTTTTATCACAATTGGAAGCGCTCCAGTTGTGATTTTTCCACGTTAAATCATTGTGTTGATTTGTCTTTGATTGTTTGATTGAGATTGCTATTTACTCGTTAAAGTTGATACATAATCACAAATCAATATCTAGGGGATTTCTAGATTTTTCAAAATCATTAAATATAATGGGGACAAAGTATAATTTACTTGATTTTAAACTCCTTTAATTTTTATGTTTGAGCTTGGAATAATGAATTCAAGTTCAATCATGCCTGTCCATTTTAAAACATTACTTGTAGTTTTGATATTATTTAGTTACATAATAAACTAGAAGATAAGAAAAATATAAATTTGTTTTGTTTTATATCTTAAATTCAAACATTTCTTAAAGGACCCAAATTTATTTTACTTTGAGATTTTGCTACTGTGTTATAAACTCAAATAATTATTAAAAGAGAAACTAATTTAATAGCCTCCAAGGAAAAAAATAGTTAATACATATTGGATTAGGTAAACGAATTTTAAATTTAAAAATTCTTTTAAATCAGATTGGATATAATTAAATTAATTTTGATCATGGGGCAGAACATTGTAAAAGTCAACACACATTTGGAAAGTTTTAAAACATTCTAAAATATTATAGAAAACTCCACAATATAGTAGAATAGTTTAGAGAATTCAATAATATAATAGAAAGAAGAAAATATCTTAAAATATTTAAGAAGACTAATAATAACCTTTCGATTAAGTTAATCTTAAACTTCCCTTGAAAAAATGGAAGACAATATAAACAGTGAGAGACCTCATTTGAGAGATGTTTATAAAAAATCATAGTGGCCTGGTAGAGAGTGCCATATTTTCAATTGATATCTATCTCTTAATATTTGTTATTGTTAGTGTGTTTTGAGCCATTATAGTGACTGTCTTTTGTGTCAAGTTTTTCATTTGAGTATAGTAGGTTAATACTCTGATTTTTTTTCTTTTGTGTGAAGTTTTTCATTTGAGTATAGTAGGTTAATACTCTGGTCTTTTTTGTTAAGTTTTTCTTTTGTGTCTTTTGTGTTTTTTTTAAGTATAGTAGGTTAATACTCTGGTTTTTCTCTCTGGCACATTGGAAAGGAAATACTCTATTCAAACCATGGTTTAAATATCATATGAAATGAAATGGTACCTATTACTATAGTCAGTTCATTTTCTTTTTTTAATCTTATTGTTAATATTTTTGGATGTTTTCAATGAACTTGCTTCCATAAGTCAGACCAATTTTTCTTTCGGCATCATAAAACTGATTGCAATTTGGATTCAAGTCACTCCATGCCAATGCACAGTTAAAGCTGTTAAAGCCATTATAGTGATGGTCTTTTCTGTAAGTCTTTCATTTGTTTAAAGAGTATATTATGAAAAAAAAAATAACAATAATTTCAACATAGATGTAATGTTGTCTCGGAAAATGAGATATTATAAAAAAGCGGGTCATTTTTTGGATTCTCAAGTACTTAACAAATGTGAGTTACTATATTTTACTCGTAAAACTTCCCACCCACTACCCCATTGATCTGATATTCTGGAAATACCGAATAAATTTAGCCATATTTATTTTATTGTTTGGGACGTCAATCTTGGTTTAGGGCCAAATCATTACCTTCAGCAAACCAAAAAACGAAATTTAATTATCTTAATTGAAAGCCAAAATAACCTGATCCATGTGACTCATCAGTCCAGCCAGTGCTAACTCCCTGTGAAGTTAGATGGTTCAAAGACAACAATAAAAAAATTCATAAATAAAAAATTGTTGTACAAAAAATGATAAATTGAATGATAAATTGTTGTACATCACATCATTATTCTAAGTGGAAACTATTGTACAAAAAGTACTGCAGAGATGGGAGGTTTAATGTCCGAAGATCATTACCAGTAACATTTATCTTTTAGGAAATTGGTACATACATGTATTACTTCGTTTTCTTACATGTCATTATGAGTAGGTGCAAAGGATCCTTGAACTCGTTTTTTGCAGAAGAAATAGACATTCACAAGTGTTTGTTTTCTCATTTCTAAATTTCTCCAGGCTGGTACCTCATGCTTTCAGAAAACTATATTACAAAAATTCAATGATTTTGTGCATAGCAATTTAGCAAATACTCATAATCGTTTTACAATTTAGGTGCCTTTATATTCACACCAATAATGATAAGTTAAACTTAATTTACTTACCACCAAAATTGCAGGTTGTATTATTTAGTGGCTCCAGCATTGTCCCATCATTCATCTCAATTGGTTTAATTGACACTTTCATATGGAGGAGGTTAGGGATCAATCTTTATATCTATAAATTGTTTCCTATTAGGAGTCTTGCAAGCCACAAAATTATGTATGCTTATTCTAAATTGTAAGTGTGCAGTTCTTGGGGATAATGTTCCAATATTATTAAATAAATAAATAAACATTGGACAAGTAATAATATTCATGGTTCCTGTAATTTATTTGTTATGTTAATTTGATCATCATTATTTTAATTGTGTCAATTTTGTTCTTTGATTTTTCACATTGCATCAATTTTCTCCAATAAAATTGGCCATTTTTAAATCCTGTAATTAATAATGTAAGATAAACATATAATTAGATTTATATATTTTAATATTTATTGGAAAACAAATGTGAATAAGAGAGAATTATTTACAATCACACTACAAATCCAAAATTATGAATATGTAGTTCAAATTTAATCTATACGTACACCAACAACACACCATTTATTTATTTTATTGGCCAAATTTGTGGTACCCAAGCCTAGGTAATTTGACTTTTTCAACTATCTAGTTTACTAATTCAGTTGAATAATTAATTTTACACTAATATCATTGCTTTCTAATTTTTTTTTATTTTTTTTAAGAAAAGATAAAATACCATAAAAAGCTTAACCAAAGAAGAATAACCTCTAAGACTAGACTCGAAGAAGCCGAAACCTAAGAGATCATCTGTAAACCAGACAATATAATCATAAAGTGTTTAATCGACGAACTATACGTATTGAATGGTTCAAATAATCGAAATAGAATCCGAGGTAGGCCCAATGAACCCAAAGAGCACGGTCCAGTGCACATAGAGAATCTGTTTATCAGTCGCTTGTGTTTAAGAGCACGGAACCTTCTTATTCTGATATGGTAATTTTTTCTATATATGAAAGGGTCCTTTCTCTACGACTTTTTTATTTTCCCTATAACGAACCATCTTGATCAAACCCTTAAATTTAATTTTAATATTCATAATTAAATATAAGCTATTGTGGGGAGGTAGGTTTGGAAATACTCTAGTATTTTGATGCACGTTCCTGATCCTCTGATTGCCACCTGAAAAAGGGATTAACACTCCAGTCGGAGGTGCTGGAGTTAGAACTCCGATGGACAAGTTAGTATATGTCTCTTGTTTGCATGTAACTTAAGTTTTTTAGATCTGTTCTCACGTACCTTTCTTTAGTTGATGTTCCTCTATTTATATTTTCTTTGAGCCCTATGGTCGGGCCCCACTCTTAATCCATTACACGATTACTCATTCGGCCCCTTCTATCGTATGCCGATTCCCACTTGGCTTTTGTTTAACTAGTTTTATGGCTGATTAATCTATTCGGCTTCAGGATCGTCCAGGATGGAGCCGAATATAACATTTATCCTGATTTTCTTCAGAGCTCTTCAGCTTTGCTGTATGTATAATTATTCGGCTCCTGCACCTATTTATGTTGGATGATTAATAATACACCAATCTTTTTATTTTATATTCAAAAATTCAAACGCAAGCTTGTAATTGCTCTATTTAATTTTCAAAAATTACACTTGTAGTTCTTCTAGTTTACCGACACAAAAAAAATAAATTTTAATTTTTTTTTGTCAATATGGTTCTTATAATTCTAATTGTTTTAATTTTACTCTTCAATCTTTCATATTGTTTGATTTAATTCAATTGATTAAGCCCTTTAGAAATTGGATTAAAATCAATTGGGCAAAATAATTTATTCACTCTTCTCAAAAGTGATTGAGAGATTGACATTTAAATTTAAATGTCCCTTTTGAATTGACCATTTTGTCATTAGTTTTTGTCTAATTTCTTAATGAATATTATCAATTAAACTAAATTGACATAGTAAGAAAACTTAAAAGACAAAACTAACTCAATTGATTAAGCCCTTTAGAAATTGGATTAAAATCAATTGGGCAAAATAATTTATTCACTCTTCTCAAAAGTGATTGAGAGATTGACATTTAAATTTAAATGTCCCTTTTGAATTGACCATTTTGTCATTAGTTTTTGTCTAATTTCTTAATGAATATTATCAATTAAACTAAATTGACATAGTAAGAAAACTTAAAAGACAAAACTAACACAATTAAAATTACACGAACTAAACTAACACAATAAATCAAATGAAGTACATATATAATTTTCCCTTTTCAAAATTTTCTATGTGATTATATGTTTCCGTTCTTCACAATATTTTCGAAATTCGTGGTAGTGATACTTGGGAAATTTTCATAATATTTGCATTAACCACCCCACAACATCCCAAATATTGTTGAAAGGGACCTTGATTCTTTGTCATCAATTCATTACACAGACTATCCCACTATTTTTGTTTTCTTTTTTGGTTGAGAAGACATAGAGATCATTGCTCCTTTTGACAAAGATTTATAATGCTTAGTATGCACAACTCAACCACCCTGAGTTATCACTGCAATACCCAAAACTATTCAGCTCTTCAATAACCAAAACTAACCTCACCTTAGTAATTCCCTTGGAAAGGTACTTCTTTGACTTGCTTGCCAAAGCCGTCGAGGAAAAAGAAGTGGGTTTAATAAAAATCAGATGTGTTGGGATTTTTTATTTATTTATTTTAAACAAAGCCAAAGATCAATAAATGGTAATAGTCTTTTTCATGTCAAGCCATCTTATGCCTGCGTTGATCAACAAAAAAAGAAAATGAATAGAAATATAATAAGTACCACCACATGCATCACCTTTATTTATGTAATGAGATTTAAAATAACCAAAAATATTAGAAATACGGAAATGTATAATGATTTAATAAAACACAGACTCTCCTATCATAGTGGACCCCACAGCTCTCATTTCATTTTTGTGTTTTGTGATGTTGCTCCTATATTGATTAATGTTGCTGCTGCTGCTGCTGCTGCTTGCTAGTTGTTTAGTTTCTATATGTTTTTTACTATTTAAAAAAATATATATATATATATGGCAATACTACCACGATCAAAAATTTAATTTTATCTACTTCTAATACGTCCAAGGAAAAAAAGAAAGACAGAAGAATATTTTGAGAAGATGATTAAAAATTAACCTTTTAACTTTTTCCTTTTTTTTTAAATTTTTTTTTCTTTTAAAATTTTTTTATGAAAGAAGAAATAACTTTGAAAAATCTAGAAATCCCCTAGATATTAATTTGTGATTATGTAACAATTTTAAGCAGTATATAACAATCCCAATCAAACAATCAAGACAAATCAACACAACGATTTTAACGTAGAAAAACCACAATTGGACACCTCCAACTGTGATTAAAAAACCACGGGCAACAGCTACAAAACAATCTACTAAGAAGATTTAAAGGAATTACACAGGTATACTCTCAATTACCTAGTGAATCCACGCCTAATTGAACCAACCTCTATGTGCCTCTTCCAACCCCGTCTTCACCTTGGAATTGTCTTTACGATGTGCCACTCCAGAATCCACCGAAGCTTCAGGCTCGAATTTTTCAGAATCCACCGAAGAACAACTCTCTCTTTCTTGTGTATAACAAACAAAACCTTTGATGTACTCTCTTTAAACCATGAGTTGAATACTCAAATAAAATATCAAAGAAAACTAACAAAATATCCCCAGATATAAACCTTAAGAACCAAAAAGAAGATCTGAAGGAATTAAATAGTTTTGGGAGAAAACCAACTATTTATAGAAAATCTAAAAGTAATCCTAGTTTTGGAAGAAATCCAATTACTTTTGAATATCCTAGTTTTGGAAGAAAATCAACTTCTTAAAGAAATCATTGTCAAACGGGATTGCCAATAATAAAACCTAACAAACTTTTAACTTACTTTTCAAAATGAGCCAGAACAATTTTTCATATCAAGAAACAATTACCCTTGAAACCAAATGTCACATCATCTCAGAGGCTTATAATAAAGAGCACACATCACACAACAAACTCTTAAAGAGACCTTAACACAACAAAATGAAGGTTTATGCATAGGTCATATCTTCTCTCCCATTTAAATCAGATTGGAGAATATTGTTGGACTTCTGTAGATTTATTATGGAGTCGGCATTGATAATCTGAACCGTTCAATGTGTAATACTCACCGAGTATTTTATCACTGTAAAAAATTATATTAATCGGATATCGATAGTCACTTGATCATATCATATTTGAATCAACGGTAAATATAATTTTTCAAATAAATTGTTTATACAAATGTGATCTTATATAGTGCTATCGATATCCGAACAACATGATTTTTTACAGTGATGAAGTAATCGACGAGCCCTACATATTGAACGATTTGGATCATCGATGTGGTCTCTGTAGTGAGCCCATGAAGGCTCAACAACAAATAAGTTGTACTTTGGTAAAACTCCGTTTGGTTTGACATAATTTTTATGTAAATTGATTTTTTATTTTATTTTCAGTGTTTGGTTAATATTTAAAACTAAAATTTTCTATTGTACGTGTAGTCAACTTTTTACCTATGGAAAGATCAGTGTACTGAAAATACTGAGCTAAAAATTAGGTGTACGAGCACGAAATAATCTTATCGTATAATCATGTTGATCAAGTTTGTACTCCTCCAAACGTCGTCGTTTTACTACCTGAAAACACAACCGTGGGCTAGCCGGCGGATGTGTGCCGGATACCTCTCTGATGCCTAAGTCAGCAAATAGACAATAGACAAAAACTTTGTGTATTTGAGAGTAGAAATTGTAATACCTGTCCATAGGTTCTGCTATGAGCTTTTATAGATTCTGTCTGGCATAATCCTAGTAGAATTCCAACTCTTCTTATAAGAGTCCTCCTAGGAATCACAAATCTCTGGCACAATCCTAGTAGGACTCTAACTCTCCTTAGCAGAGTCCTCCTAAGAATTACTTTCCCAAGGATAATGCATATCCTGATAACACCCCATCCACTGCTAGCAAAGTGAGATGGCTTTCCCCTTTGTCTAGGCCGGTGCAACATAACCGAACTAACTCACTTCAGTCACGCCCTCAATTAAGTAATGAAATGGAGGCATCGACCGAGCTACACCTAGCTCGGCCCTCCATCTTACTAAACACCTCGGCCAGTCCTTGAGCCTTGTTTTAGGTAGCTCGGTCAACCCCTTTGCCCAGTTTGGTACTCAGACAAAATGGGAATGAGCTACTCGACGTCCATACTCCGGCCTTTTAGTCCGGCCCAAAACAAAGATTAAAGGATCGTGGCTCAGCCCAATTTTTTGTTATAAATTATCCTCTCATTAAGTTATCAAATTTTTAATGGTAAACCATCTTAAAAATTATGATGGAAAAAATTATTTTATTTTTTTTTTTTAATTTTCAACTACACAATAGAAAATACATAAAATGATTTTGTGGAAACAAATAACGATAGCTAAAAATAAGATGTTAGTGTCATAAATTAAAAATTGCGTTAACAGTGAAAATTGTGTTAGGAAAGATAAGAGGGAGAGAGGAGGAAGGGGCGCTGACACAATCAGAGGTGAGGGACTAATATATTTTGGTTTTATACTTTTATACTAACTCAGATTTCGTTTATCAATTATATATTTTAATCAAAAAAGTTATTATAAATTGTTATTATTTTTTTATTTTTTATATATATTTTTGTAAAAAGTCAAAAAATTATTAAAATAGTATATTTCAAACAAGAGCTAAGGCACATTTTAGTCCTCAAATTAGAGTAATTCATTTATTTTTTAAATTAATAAATATTAACACAAAATTGAATCTTACTTTTACAAGTTATTTAAATTTACACACGTTTTAATAAATAAGAATTTTAACTATCCCACGAAAATCACTCATGAGCTTTTTTGGCTAAATTAACAAATAAAGACAGAACAAGCTAATTTACTGAATAAGATAAAATATCACATTTAAATCATATAATCATTTCGCTTTTTATTTTATAACCATCAAATTAAAAAAAAAAATTCAACCCAAATACAATTTTTTTTAACTAAGTTAAAATAATCAAAAAAATTAAAAATCTAGACTACAAAAGTTTATTCGAAAAGAAGACTAAAGAAATTTGCTTCAAAAAAAGATTCTCGTACAAGAAAGACATAGGGCCAACGTTTGTTGCACCAAAGAACGAAAGGGGGATTCAATTTACATCCAAAAAAATCATTAAGTACTCTCAATTTCTAAGTATATTCTGTTTAATTATTTAAAATTTTATTTTACTCTTATTATACCCTATTATTTTTCTCAAATTACTCTCAAGGTAAACCCAAATAATAAATAATAAGCAAACTAAAAGAACTAAATTATTTCAAATCTTTTCAATACAAAAATAATTCTCAAATACAGTAAAAAAAAAAAAAAAACAAAAACAACAACAACAACAACTAAACTTTTATATAAGCATTATAAAACTCTTCAATACAGAAAAAAAAACTTTTACATTATAAATTATCCACAAGAATACTCGTAGAAAAGTAAAAAACCAAACTTATAAGCACATAAGCATCAAACACTAACAAGAAATAGTAGTTATTAAATAATGTATTATTTAAATGACAAAATAAGAACAAGTCTAATAATATGTTATTGTTAATTTAATTATTGAACCTTTCAATTTTTGTCAAAAAAAAGATATAGACAATAATTGATGGTGCTCTACAAAAATTGTGAAATCCCTTTATATGAATACTTACCTCATTTTTGATGGGTTGCTTCGAAAAACTATTTTGATTATTAATTTCATCTTTTATTTGATTTTGTTCAAACTTTCTTCTAGGGTTTAGGGTTTCAAATAAAAAAATAATAATGATATTGATGATGATGGTGAGTTTTGGTAGGATGGGTTGGAGTTTTGGAGGGAAGAAGAAGAAGAAGAAGAAGAAGAAGAAACTTTGATTTCTTGGGAAAGAAGATATAGAGATTTGAATATGAATAACTGATTAGGGTATACTATGAGGCAAAAAAAAAATTATTTTGGAGTTTAATATGCATTGTACTTATTAGTAAATTCACATTAAGATATGCTAAAAATTAAAATTTATAAATTTAAATTAGACATACTAAAACATATTTTGAGTTCAAATAGAGTCCCCGAAAAAATACAATACAAGAAAGACATGAGCCCAACGTTTGTAGCACCTAAAGACAGCGCACAATGCATAACTTCATTAACAAATAGACGCCTCTAAATTTTAACTAAAAAATTATTCTTTTATCGTTCAAATGTCTTTTGCCTCAGAAATTATTTAATACACCTAGACCTAGTTTATATGGTACTCCAAATGAATAGTTATTGATCCAAATTATGGGATAGAATCTTAAAAGATAAAGTGTTAAATGTCTACCTGTAAATAAAATAAAGTATTACTCTAAGCACATTGAATAATTTATCCTTTGAACTTCATTAACAGTAAGGGCGAAGTTGTCAAATAATTGAATGACTTAACCGTGCTGCTAATAGCAGCCAAGCAATTTTTGTGATCCTTGTATTTTGAGTAATTATATTGACGTGCTTTGAAGTTTATAAAATATATATATATATATATAGATAATAAGTTATATAAGTTTGACATAATTATAATGGATACTGTTAAAGTTTTTAATTCATACAATTTATGGTCTCATTTTCATTAATAATTTATTAGTTATATGAATTAAAAAAATAATATTATCACTGAAATGTAAATTCTATCATGTTAGGGGCTTTGCTTCACCTACATTAAACTGTGACTTATTGTGAATTATTCAAAGGAGATCGATGTAATTATGTTAAACTGTTAGACGTATTGTATATTCTTTATATCTCAAATGAGGTGAAGATAATTTTCCTTTATATTTTAGCATAACACAAACAATTTTATTGTTTTGATTTTTTGACTTATTTATTTTATTTTATTTTATTTTTACTCAAACAAAACTTAAGTGGTGTTGGAATATTTTCATAATATATTTATATAATTTAAATGTATAACATAGTTATATGAATTTTTAAAGAATGTGACTTTTGGATTTAAATCATGGGGTACCATTGAATTTAAACTAGAACATATGACTCTTGGATTTAAAGCGTGTCACTTTTGAATCTAAATGACACCACTTTTGATCTAAGGAATATAAGCTCATGCTTATATAAAGGCGGAATGGGTTAGAAATTATATAGAAGAAATCCATACGAAATCCATAGAACATCCATGAAATTTTTCTCAATGATTCATATTGTTATTTTCATTGCAAGACAATCCAGTTTTAGTAGTGTTTTTTATTGTAGCGACTTGAAAAATGCTGCTATAGATGGGCTATTATAACAGTTATTGACCGCAACTAAAAATAACATTTTTAGTAGCATTTTTTTCCCTAAAACAATGCCATATATTTTTTTATAGTAATAGTTTGACCTCAACTGTTACAAAAAGCCATGCAAGGCCCACCAAATTAAATTCTCATTTGGCGCAAAATCTGATTTTTTTTTTTCGTAAATAACATATCAGAATTTCAATCCCCCTCCAAAAAAAAAAAAAAAAAAAAAAAAAAAAAAAAAACGGTTCAATTCATTGATTACAATTTGTGCCCTAGTCTATTAACACTTCTTTTGCGAAGTATCGGAGCCTTCGTTTATCCTCCACCGCGGCGTGTTGACGACGCCAAGCCACAATACCACTGTGATTTCAAGGTTAGTTTGCTCTCTCAGTTTCTCTTTCTCTATCTCCTTCTTTCTTTTGGTCTCTCAGTTTCTCTCTCTACCCCTCTCTCTTTCTTTTACTGTCTCGGTTTTTCTTTCTCACTCATTGTCTTCGAACAAGTTTGGGTCCATGGAATTCATTGTTAAGATGAGATACTTGCCATTCCATGCATTGCTTCTAATATCTTCAAAGCTTCTCTACTTCGAAGGATTTCATGAACATCTTGAATGATTTTGATTTAGGAAAATAAATTAGAAAATAGATTGATTAACATGTTCTATATACTGATTATGATATTCACACACACACACACACACACACACATACACACACACAGACACACATTGATCATCTATGATATTCATATTTTAGCCAATATAATTAGTGAAGTGAATGGATTGTTGTTGATGCTACATAGTAAAATCTCATGCTTGAGGAATCATTATGTATACTAGATATTTGATAAAATGCCACAGTGGAGTAATAGTGCCTACCTTTTTGCTGGAGAAAAGACAAACTAAATGGGGACTAGGTTTGTAGAGTAGTACGTAGAGCAAGGTATTTCTAGAGAAAATGCCCTATAATTTGTTGTTCAATATTGAAATGATCGGAGAAAGATTGGAATTTGAGAGAAAATATACACTGCCTATATATTTTTCCCTTTTGATAATAAGGTCAAGGAATAACAAGTAAATTGGCATATGAGTGCGAGAAGTTGCATAGCCAATATCACGATATCTAGAAAGGTAGTATAATTAGGTGTTTGTACTTCTTTCAAGCATATTCAGGTTAAAAATATGCTTAAAACGACTCAAAGATTCCTGCCATCTATTAAACCATATCAATGGCTTCCATAGTAGAAAACTAGTAATAGCTATGCTTGCGAAAATAATTGAGATTAATCAACCTTGTATGAAATAACAAACAAGCAGAGAAGTAGATTGTATAGCATTAAATTTGGCACAAGTAAACACTAGGATCAAAAGAAAGGGACATTGAAAGTAAATAAAGCAACATGAGCATAATATTTGAATGTTACAAAAAGATAATAGTTACTAACGAAAATTCCAATATCCAGTGCAAAAACAACAACCTAACTTTCCAATCACACTCAACCACTAAAATGCAATGCTATGTCTCTTAGTTGTTTGCCCCTAGTTTTTAAAAAATAAATATCCAATGTTTGAAAAAACATAAAATAGCTTTTAAGATTAACATGTTTTGTATTCTGATTATGATATTCACACACTCACACACACACACACACATATATATTTGATCGTCTATGATATTCATATTTTAACCAATATAATTAGTGAAGTTAATGGATTGTTGTTGATGCTACACAATCAAATGTCATTCTTGAGGAATCATTTTGTATGCTAGATATTTGATAAAATGCCACAATGGAGTAATAGTGCCTACCATTTTGTTTAATGGTTTGTTCTTTTCTTTTTTTTTTTTTTTTTTGGTTAAGAAAATTGTTATCAATGAATTTAATGCACAGTTTGTAATGTTTTGTTGGCTTAGTAATATGATTACAGAAAATTGTTGAATCTTTTTATTATCATTGCTTATTGTTTACGAAAGCGTGCATGCATTGAACCATGAGAGAAATAAATAAAGATGCAAGTTTTCTGTGCAGTAATTCGGATTTACAACATTATCAACTTGAGTTTATGTGAAATTATTAATGTTGTCTCATAGGGAACACTTCCTTTTTGGAATTTGGATCTTTTTGACTTTGCAAAGATGAAGTGGAACCCTTGTTGGTCTACTTTACCTAAAAATTTCCACATTCTTACATAAAGAGATATATATATATATATATATATATATAGAGAGAGAGAGAGAGAGAGAGGCATGTGTTTGATGGATGCCTTTGAAATCACAATGAGCACAACTTTTCATTTATGTGATGTGTGTGTACATTGACTAAAGACTAAAAAAAAAAAAAACATTTGGAAGGTCATTTAGACTATTGGATTGGATGGGAAGAATGCTCAAGGCAGGCCTGATATTGTACGATGAGTACTATCACTAGCTGTTATATTAAATATTGGACCCATCACCTGAGGGCATTCAAATCTGGGATCCAAGGTTAATTACACTGCACGTTGTCTTCTTGAATTTTATTTTATTTTATTTTTTGTGTTGAGAGAGAGCACCTTTTAAATGAACCACATATGCTTCAAGTAGTTTTTGGGGTTTACACAAGGGATGAGGATCCTTTACTGTGATTTATCATTATACTAAATATTGGACCCATCACCTGAGGGCATTCAAATCTGGGATCCAAGGTTAATTACACTGCACGTTGTCTTCTTGAATTTTATTTTATTTTATTTTTTGTGTTGAGAGAGAGCACCTTTTAAATGAACCACATATGCTTCAAGTAGTTTTTGGGGTTTACACAAGGGATGAGGATCCTTTACTGTGATTTATCATTATACTTTTTATTATAGCTACACATGTTAGCAACACATCATTATACTTTTTAGCTAATAATTAACTTGAACTCTCCCTCTCTTTGAGATTGATCATTGATGCTCGTCTTGAGCCCAGATCTGTAGATTTTTTTTTCTTTTTTTTTTGTGTTGAGAAATTAATTTTTATGACTCAAACCTATACCATATGGTGATGAGGCAGATGAGCACTTGCCATCTCGCCAAGTCATGAAGTGTATATATATCCATTATGTATTCTAATGGATAGGTATGGGACCTTCAAACTTTATATATGATTTTAATGTGAATGTGTTGCATTGCTAACAATGAAGGTTTTTTTTTTTTTAATTTTTTTTTAGAAAACAAAATTTCAAACATTTTAAATGCAAAAATTAGTCATACAACTAAAACTTGGTTTACTTGCAAGTCTGATGTATTGGCATGCATAAAAGATCAACAAATCACCATAGTGTGTTCTGTTCTTTATTTTCAAAGATGACCCTTGGTGTAGGTGTTGCTCCTTCAAAAAAAGGTGTTACATTAAGCATAATTCTCTTATAAAATAGTTCAGTTTTTGTAAAAAACAATATAGGGAGGTCATACAAAAACAGTGCCTACCGTTTTATATGTTGTACTAGACTACACTGCCATTTTGTGTTTTCTACATTAACATTATTTGTCCTGTTTATTTATCAACCAAAAAAAAAAAAAAACAATACTTGTCATGTTTGCGCATATAACGTTTTACCTTATCTAATTAGCTTGTTTCAATGGTTCTGAGTCAGCCAATCATAGCATTGTCTTTAGGTTCAGTTCAGAACCTCGTGCTTCTCTGACTAATGCATTCCTTCATTTTTTTTTACTTTTTTTTTTTGTTGAGAAAATTGTTGTCAGCACATCTTTATAATGTTGCTTCCCATCAATTGGGAGTCCTTTCAGCCACTTGTAACTCAACCTGTATCTAAGACACATCCTCTGGATCACAGCTGCTTCGAGGGAGTCATCATCTAATATGTCTTCACTGGAGTCATCCCTTTGTCCTGCAAAGTTTTGTCCACTGGTTGATGATCCTCTCGTGTCTTTCTTGTATGCAGCTTGACTAGCAACATGCATCTACACATTTACCTCTTCCAATTCCTTCAATGAGAGGTTCTAGAAATTTGGTATGCCAACATTAGCTGCTGCCTCTCTAATTTCTGGAAATGGACTGGTGTCAATTCCCATGGCCTTTTCAGTCTTGGTTGGGAATTTTAGCCTCCCCTTTCGAATTTGTTCTTGGATCCTATCTCGAAAAATAATGCCGTTTTTAGTTGAGTTAGACCAAGAATTATGCCATCTATAATACATTTTTCCTTTGAGTTCTTCAAAAGTTGGAATTTTAACTCCCTTAGGAAACTTTAAGAAATGTACTACAAGCAAATGATCAAAAATGTCATCTACTTTTGTTATGTCAAAAGAATACTTCCTATGAAGGTTTTTCTTTTTGAACTGCTGGTTAATTATTGTATTTTTCTAAATTAATGCTTCACAGGTCGTAAGTTCTTTTCCTATAATCTCTGTTGCATCAATCTCATAATTAGGGCCCCTACAATAGGTTTTGTAAGATGCATTGTTTCGATCTTGTTCTTCTTCGAGCACAGTCTCATATCTAGACACTTTATAAGTTAATTCTACTATGTCTCGAAACTCAGTTGAATCAAATTTCTTTCGAAACCTGAACTCTAACCCATTTTGAGACAATCTTACAAATTCAAGCTCAGGTAGAATGACCCTACACTTCTTTCGTGCCCTTTTGAATCTAGCTATAAACTGAGCAGTCTTCTCATTAAGCCTTTGGCTCAATCTTGCCAAGTTTGCTATAGAAACTTCAGGTTCTGTTTGGAAAAACTGGGCGAGAAACACTTCTTCCATTTGTTGCCAAGTATGGACAAAGCCGGGTGTAAGGTTTATATACCATGCGAAGGCTGCCCCAGTTAAAGAATTTAGAAACAGTCTCAATTTCATGTAGTCATTATTAGCAAGCTCACCACACTGGTATGTAAACTTGGCAATGTGTTCTACTGTGGACTGGTTTCCATTTCCATAAAAAAGAGCAAAGTCTGGCATTCTAAACCTTCTTGGGTATTCATGTGCCCTATCTACCTACTCTGGGTAAGGCTTTCTCTATACAGGAGTTTGGACCCCTCGATCCATGGGGTCCATATATCTCTCTAACGACATCAACAATTTGGTCCATGGGAACCATGTTTTGTGTTGGTTGGATCACCACTAAAGGGGCAAACACAGGGTTTGGAGGAACTTCGTGTGCCTGAAGGCCTCGTGGTCTACACTAAGGTACATTTGGTTGCACCGGTTGCTGCTGAGGGTGTGGCTGGCCTCTTGGGGCCTGTCTTGCAAAAGGTGCTATAGGAGGAAGAATAGGTGTTGGTTCTCTTCCAACAACAGAAAATCCTTCCAACCCCTTGGGTGTAAATTCAAACATGGGATTGGTGAACATGAGTGCACCAGGCATGGTTTTGAACATGGGATTGAAAATCACCCTCATGCCATTTCCTTGTGGCATTCCAAACCCACCAATTTGCATGGTTTCGTTGGTGGTTAATGGTACATTTTGGTTTATCATTGGTCTTGGAGGAGCTTCATACCATGATTGAGGCACAGGTGATTGCCTTTCATGGTTTTGACTACTAGTCTGACCATTATTATGTCCATTATTTTTGCATAGGCTATTTATCTCGAGCCAATCTTTGTGTATTTTCTTCGCCCTGCCTTATGGCAGTTGGTTGATAAGAATTCATTCGATCCAAAGCGGATGTTGCCCATCTTTCCATTGTATACATTAACTGTTGACCCATAGCATCTACCCAACCTCCCAATGGATTCATTGGTTCGGTAGAAGGAATAGTGGATGGTCTAGTTCCATGGCCTTGTCCAATGTTTTGGATATGTGTTCACTACAACAAAAAAGGGTTTTTACGGTGCACAATGCACGTCATAAAAATCCTTTCACGACGTGCAGCGCGCGTCATATTATGACCAGTCATGGAAAGTCATTCACTTTCAACGACATGCTTCGTACGCCATTAAAAACTATTTAACGACAGATCTTGTGCGTCGTCGTTACTTTTTCTACGACATGTTATAGTAAGCCGTTAAAAACTATTTAATGGCAGATTTTGTACGTCGTCGTTACTTTTTCTACGACTACTATTGCACGCCGTTAATTTGTGAGACAAATAACAACGCTGATTGTGTGCTGTAAAATATGTAATACAACGACTTATTATGCCTGCCGTAGAATATGCAGTTTTTTTTTTAAAAAATAAAATAAAAATTCAATAGGTTCTATTTGACCAAGTTTGTACAATCAAACAAATATTACAAACAAACATCACAAAACATCAATCAACCACCAAAATATTGTTTGAAACATCAAAACGAAACTATATCCATAAATTATAAACATTCAACAATTGTCTATACATTCCAAACATTCGAAAACTATATCCTTAAGTTCTAAACTGTACAAAAAGTTCAAACCATCCAAAACTATGCATATCTAAAGTTCTAAACATATCGACAACTATTAAGAGATTGTCTAAAACTACGACAACAGTTCCTATAGCAATTGCAGCTGCAGCTGCTGCTGTAGCAAATCCATTTACTCCTATCACAGGGACAAGGGTGTCAAATGTATGTGTTAAGGCACCCAAACCCGCGGCAATAGCTGGGGCAACTAACCCTATTGCATTTCTTGTCTGTATGACAAAGGAAACTTCACATAAGTACAAAAACCAACAACTCAGGGACAAAAATATTTCTTGAGGTATCAAAAAATGATCAAGAAATTTTAAAACATCAACAAAATATTTCCAAAATTAATAAGATAATTCAATTACCCCATAAAAGCAATGCCATAATGAAAATTAGAAAAAATTCAAGATCTTAATAGTCTTAACGTATATGCAAATAAAATTCACATGAAGCAAAACTTTTTTTTTTCATACCTCAAATGAAGTTACCCTTTTGTTGCAATGTTTCTAGAGGAAAATGAGTAGGAATCTTCAAACAAACCATTAAGACATTCAGATAAGGATAACTCTTTCATCCTCAATATTCATGCTTAAATATTAGTTGGAATCAACTCCCCAACACCACTAATGACATCCTTCCCATGCAGTTTGAAAGGATTTTGATGTAAAGTAATACACTCCCTCTCTACATCTGGGAATTTTAAATCACAATGCTCCATCTACTATAAAAATCTACCTAACTAAGTGGCAAGCATATCTTTCTAACAATTGGATTCATAGATTAGGAAAATAGCATAAACGAAAACACTACTTCCATGACTACTAAAAATATCATAAGATTTACAACTCAGGCAATGTATGTATGGTATAGTACTAGCTTCTAATTATATTAGCAAATTATTATAGAAAGTATATAGCAATTTACTAATTTAATAGTGCCACACCATGTTATTGGCAATTGCTAGAGTATATGAAAGCCTAACAGAGAACTGACATGAATATGAAATCTCTTTCTGTGAGAAAAGGTCAAAAGAGTCAGCTTCGATTGTTTTTCCATCAAGAGTTCTAACAAAATAAAAGCAACATCCAGCCTAAGAAAAAAATAATAAGCTTTTTCCCACCCTATCAAAAATAAGAGCTAAAGTACTTGAAGGATAAAGAAGTACCAGGTTAAAGGAGATACCACTTCCATAGTGTCATTCCCAAGATCCTTTCCACCCATAGAGAGAGCGTTCATACCTACCTACACAATCATCTCAGTCAACAGTTGAACATTGAAAGAGTTAACATACAAATAATCTAACAAATTTGAATTGCTAGGAGAAAATAACAGCAGAATCTTCAAGCATTCTAGTTTCAAAGATGCATCCAATTTGAAAGTCACTTCCATGGAGAACTAGAGTGAAATTATACACCGAACTAGAAAAATAGATTATGACATCAATGTGGTAGAAATAGGGCAACTATCAACATGAAAACACAATGCAATGTTCAATAACAAAGAAGAGAACACTCCAAGACTGCAAGTACTGTAAAAGAATTCCAGATATATAATTTACTCCCTAAATGAAGTACAAAAATGAAGAACCTATACCATGTAGGTGTTTTTATCCTCCATCACATTGAACTTTCTAAGAGTAGAACTGATGCATTTGTTATGACATTTCTCTGTGGTGGGCCAAAAATGATGAGTGGCCTGAAAAGAGATATTAAACCCCAAAAGAAAAAGTACATAAGATGGCAAGAAAATATGAATCTCTCATTTGAAACTCTTGCCAATATGAATCTTAGCATACTTTAACTATCCAAGACATTGTTGGATCATCATTGTTAGCAGGTCAAAAATAAAGCAGATTTATTTATCAAAAACAAAAAATAAAAAAAATAAAGTAGTTTTACTTGAATTTCGAAGTATTTCTACTCTTCTAAGAATAATTCAGTTCCGGATAAATATTGTCTGCAGAACATTGGTCCTGTTTTAACTTTTGTACTAATTGAATCTAAAATAAAGAAGGGAAAGGATAACTGAGAGATTGGAACCTTGGAATACCTGGTAGAGAGCTAACTCATAAGATTAAACAGCCTCCTCAAATATACAAAGGGAAGAGTCATCACATACCAATGTTGCAGCTAAATTAGATATACCTTCAAGTTCATCTAACTCAATCTGTTGAAAAATATTCTCATTTCAGTATACATGTGCAGAGCAGCTCTCCACTGAGGAACAAAAAAACAAACACATAACCCAACAGAATCTAAATCCCAATTCTTTGCTAAAATGAAAAGGACATATACCAAAACACAGATGTAAACTAGTTTCAATGGATAATAATAGACATGGTATGGAAAAGAAGAAATGCAAGCACAGGACAGTAACAAGAATAAATGTGGAAAAGAATGTAAGGTTACCTCAGGTATAAAAAGGTAAAATGAACCTCTTGTGTACTTCATGGAAGATGACTATATCAAAGTCAACATCTATAAAACCATAAGCCCTTACAAGTGTTGAATCTAGTGAGAGATATCTGTAAAAAACCCAAACAGGGGTTCATCAACTCATCAGCATAAAAGTTGAAATACCTACTGATGTGTCCATAATATTATCAACAGTGCACCTTTTCAGAAAAGATCATCCAAAATTGGTGCTTACAGCATGCATGGGTGACAAATTATACACTTGCTCAAAGGGACCATGGCTCTGAAATCTAAATCTCATGAAAAAACTTTGTTGAGTGCGTTAGTTTTGACCATCATTGAACCATACCAAGCACGAAAAATTTAAGTCCATGTTGTTTAAATGCATATTATTCACTAGAAAGTGCTAAATATGGGCACGTCAAATGTACCCATGCATGCACATCTACATAAGATCAGCCCAAGAGCTCATCTCACCTTCATGATCAAGAAATGTGGAGAACAAATGAAAGAAACTGTACATTCGAAACTGCAATGAGCAGTCTTCATTCACATGTGGGTTGCCCATCTCACATCATTAAAATAAACTTCCCTTCTGGTCCAACAATTTCAGAGAACCTCTGGTGCCCAAATATCTATTTTGGTCCGCAATTCCGCTTGAGCACCTCTGGTGCCATGGCTTCCAATAATTTCAGAGAAACTTTCACCTAAAAATGTTTGAACAAATTAGAGCTAAATAGCGTAATTGCAAATACAAAAATAAAAATAACTGGCCTCTTTATCTTCTTTTTTTACTTCGACTACACTACCAAAAAAAAAAAAAATGCTGGGAATGCATATAGAGAAGCTTAGATGAATATGCATTCTTGGAGTCTTCACTGCTTGAAGTCTTGGCATATTAATGACCAGGCAGAACAAAACTTGTTTATATACAGGGTATGCATATTTAATGGGGTGTCTACACCTTCATATTATTAAGATGATAAAGTCTGAAGTTTCCAACAACTTATTATGCATAAAAGATAAAAGAAACTCACTCAAATGGTTCAAAATATCTTCTATTTTTCTTCATGAATGAAGTCTTAAAAAGGCTATGATGCAGCATCACAAATTGCTACAAATTTCTCATCATCAGACAAATCTATTAGTTGAAGAGAGCTTGGACAAGCACTCGAATAAAAAATCAAACGGCTGAAATAATCAAATTTAATAAACTATTAAGTGAAACCATGAATTCCAATCTGTTGTTTTAAGCAAACATAGCTAGTTTTTGGACTTGGCCATACTCATTTGATACATAATTCAACATATAATCCATATGAATATATAAAAGGTTACATAATTTCTTATTGAGATTTCTGACCAAAAATTTTGTCAATCTATTCATATATATGTATGTATTTATTTATTTTGTGTTCAATTTTAACATCTACAATACACATTATGATCTTCAATCGATCAATAGATCTTCAAACGAAACCTAGCATACTTGAATCGAATCAATAGATCTTCAATCTGATCTAAGAATGATAAAGTAGATGAAACCTAGCATACTTGAATCGAATGATTCCGTAAGTAAGAAGATAGAGATAAGACTGATCAACACTTACTATGAAGAAAGAGCTGCAAACTCGAACACGTACTAGAGAAGAGGCTTGAATCGATCTACAAATATGAAGGGATTAGCTGTTGTTCTACAAATATGAAGGGTTGTCTCTAAAACGAAGGGGTTTGAAGAGAGAGAGAGAGAGAGAGAGAGAGACTCAGAGTGAATATTACCTGAATCGATCTACAAATACTTGAATCGATCTTCCAATACAAAGGGGTTCAACTGCGGTTCTACAAATATGAAGTGAGAGAGAGTGAAATCAAGGGTTCACAGAGGAAGAGGAGACAGAGAGTGAATACAAATATGAAGCGAGAGAGAGTGAAATCGATCAATTTTGATTTTTTTTTTTCGCGCATTTGGCGCTCAACATTTTCATTTTGGCGCTTATTATTGTTATTTTTTTCGTCATATTATTCACGACAGAAATTGCGTGTCGTGAAAATTAAAAAAAATTTAACGGCTAGCATATGTACGTCGTGAAAAGTATACTTTTTAACGACGGAGTTTTTTGTGCGCCATGAAATGTTCAATATTTTTAATGACTGGTGTACGCGTGTCGTGTATAGTTGATGTATTAACGGCATGCCATATGTACGTCGTTGAAAGTATTATTATTTACAGCGTGCATTGCAAGCCGTAAAAAAATCATCGTTATTACCATTTACGGCCTAGGCAATAGGCACGTCGTGGTTGGAAGAGCATTTACGACGTGCAAAAAAAACAAGTCGTAAAAGTGAGAAACTACGGCATGTATTTATTGTATGCCGTTGATGTGGTGTCGTAAAAAGTTAGTTTTGTTGTAGTGGTTGCATGTTCTGAAGTGCTGGTCTGTTTGACCATAAGATCTGATAAGATAGTTGTTTCCATAAGATGTAATATTACAATCTCCTTCGGATTAAATCCTTCTACCTCTCCTTCAACACCCTTTTCCAGGCGCTCATTTTCTTCTTGTCTCCTACATCTAGCCATTTTTTTGTCGAGTCCCACTAGGCGTGCCAAAAATATATGTTGCCTTTTTTGGCTTTCGAAGGTTAATTATGTAATTTTAAGCATGCCAGCAAAGATCAATAAGTCCTTACAGAATTTTAATTGCCAACCAATTATTAGATGATTGTGCTGAAGTTCTTTCAGTCTCAATGAAGAGGACTTTTACTGGTGGCTTTTAGGAGAAACTTGCAAATAGATACAGAACAATTTAAGAAACTGAACTTCATCAAAGAAATGAAAACTTACAATGAAGTCACAATGACCCAGCCTCGACAGTGTTCACAGCAGCAAACTATTTGAAAACTACTCCTAGGAAATGATGTGCAATACAGGAATTTGAAGTACTGGAAATGTAAAGAACTGAAAAGAAAAACTAAGTAAATAAACTAGTTTCTAGATCTGAGTCCCGGCCTTCATTCTGTGGACTTCTCTTCTATTTATACTTTCCAATGGTAACCGTCGAAATGTCCTCCCATGATTGTTGGTCATGCTCTCTCATAGTCATTCCCGCTACGCCATTCTTGCAGTTAGACTTCCCTCATAAATTTGAATTTGAATTTGTGAGTAACCGTTGGGCCACGCCGTCTTGCGCTTTCTAGCTATTCCAATGCTGCGCAGATCCACTATTACCAATATGAACTCCCACTTGTCTGTCTTTGATTGGAGACTCTTCACGTGCTGTGTGTCAAGCTGCGATTGGATTTTACAAAATATACAGCCAACACTTATACTTAAATTTTCAATTTTTGAGGAAAACTTTCATATGGTAGAGCAGAAAAACTTGCCATTTCAAGTCTATCTCGGTCTCAAGCTCAAGGAACCTAACTCTATTATGGGTGTTGTATTTTTTTAGCAGGATAGGGTGCCCTGTTTTGTTATATCGTGCCTTTTGTACCTTTCGTTTTTGCTGAGCCAAAAGTGAACTAATCAACATTGCTAGGTGGCTCGAGTCCCAAGTTCTAATTTGCATGAGCAGTTGACAAGTAGCATTACTACTACAAAAAATTAAGTTTTTTGATACCAAAATTTAGGGACAAAATTATTTTTTAGGGACCAAATAATTTTGTTACGAAAAGTGTCGTTATTATATTTTTAGCAACAAAAATTAGACATTAGCGATGAATTATTATCCTTTTGGGACCAAATTTTTTGTCTCAAAAAATAAATTATTTTGAGACCAAATTATTTTATCCCTAAAAGTCTATTTATTAGTGACATTTTCAAAATTTTGTTGCTAAAAGCCTTGTTTTTTACTTTTTGGGACAACGTTTTAGTGACTATTCTCATGACAATGAAAATTGGTCCCTAAATGTCTTTTGCAACAAAATTTTTACTTTTATAGACCAAAATATTTGGTCTCTAAAACTCTAATATGTTGTCCTGTACGAGAACAAGACTACACAAATTGCAACAGAGAAAAGATACATGCTTCGGGGAAAAAAAAAATTGTTTACAATTTTATCCAAAAATAGTTGTATGGTCGAGATTAGACTTGATGAATTGTAAGTCCTTTATCAACAATTAAATCTAATACACTCAATTTAAATTTTGAATAATTATTTTATTTATTTATTTATTTTTCTTGAATTTGTAACATTGTTGATTATGCCAAACAACTTTGTTAGAGTATCTCCAATCCTTCATTAATTTTTTTTATTTAATTTGATTTCAAATTTGAATAAAAATTTTGGTTTGATATAACTATTTCAATCTTTACATCATTTTTTTATCAAAATATTTTTAAAATTTATTCTTATCTCAAATTTTATTTTCATCAAATTTGATGAATGATTTGATGAATTCTCAATTTAATAAAAAAATTACTCTCTATTAATTTGATGAACATTTAATGAAAGGATTGAAAATGAAGAAAGACAGAGAGAGTAAAAATGGGTTCGTTTTATGTGAAATATTTTGGTGCAATTAGAAGAATTCCAAAAAATAAATAAAGAAATAAACTACAGAAACGTCATAGAATAAATAGAAAGGATGGGTTTGCCAATTTGTCACTTTTCTGCGTGGCTGGACTTTCTTCTATACAAAGACGTTTTTCACAAATGAACTCATGTAGGCATAGAATATGTTTACTTGTTTGTTTATTTTTTATTTTTTATTTTTTTTGAGGCAATAAAATATGGTAGGTCAACTCTCAATATCTTCATAAGAAAAAAATTTGGGAGTTTTAATTTATGAGCTCTAATTTGTAGTAGTCCCCATGTGATGTGATGTTTTGGTCTTTTTTTTTTTTTTTTTTTGAATTTCCACATCACTAGAGCTGGGTTTAGAGTCCCAATTCTAGAGCTCTCTATCATTTCTGATCAATTGGGTCAAAGATTTATCTTACATCAATTAAGGCCATGTTTGTTTGGGTGGACATGAGCTTGGGATTGGACTAATAGTCCAATAAAATTATTAATCCTATGTTTGGTTAAACAATTGATGTACGGACTAATTATTTTAAACTTGACTATTAATTAAGATAGGATACATAATCCAACGGATTCATAGTCCTAGGACTATTAGTCATGGGAATGCTAATCCAGTCCGCCCAAACAAACATGACCTAAATGATATGTTGCAAGATTGAGTAATAAATACGTGCCTCAGGGAGCACGTCTTGTGGACGAACCCTGCTGCCTACAAAAGCTGATGTTCAAGTTCAATAATGGTTTACATTTTTTCTTTGAGAAATTATAAAAGAAAAATCTCAAAATTTTATTTTTGTAACAAAATAAATTTTGATTTTTTTAGTCTTATCAATTTAAGTTATTATATTTTGATTTATTTTCAATTTAAATAATTTATTATTTTCATTAAATTAAATTGATAAAAAAAAATTATATGTTAATCATTAAACTAAATATTGTGAATGTTAAGAATGCACAATTTTTTTCTTAGTTTAGGATTATGAGAAGGCCTAACTACATAGGGGTGACGTGACCTATCTAGCAGGACTACTCAACCATGTTGCGATAAGTTGCGGACTCGTACATAGGCCTATGATATAACCATGTCGCCAAAATAGGCCTATGATATAACCATCTAATTGCTTTTATGATCTTCAAACTATTTCTTTATCACTTCAATTAAAAATATGTTTGGCTGGAGAATTTGAGTAGGGATTTGGAAAGGAAGATGGAAAAGGTAGGTGAAATGTGAATAAAACGTACTTATATTTTATCTAGTTTCATACATCTTTTCCCTTTTTCTTTCCAAATCCCTCCACAAATCTCTAACCAAATACAATGTAAAATAAATTTTCTCAGTGTCCTTGACAATCCTTTGCAGGTTTATGTTGATAGAAACAGGTAGTTGGCTTGAAACTTGAATTCTATTTGAAATATTAAAATTTACAACAAGCCAATGATCAAGAAATGCTAATAATACTTCTTAGGTCAAGCCATCTTATGCCTGCCTGGCTCTTTAAGAAAAGAAAAATGAATAGAAATATAACAGATACCACCTTATGCCACCTTTATGTAATGAGATTCAAAATATAATAAAACAGAGACCCTCTTGGCTGTTCACCCCAATGGTCTATTTTGTGATTTAATTGTGTTTTGTGGTTATTAAATGGCTATAATACTAGTATAAAAATTAAATTCCACTGCTCAATAGGTGCAAGACAAAAAAGAAAGAGAAAAAGTAGTTCTCCAAATTAAGGCAATGGTCTAGAGATAAAAAAAAGCACATCTGAGATGTTATTAAATGCACTGATCAATCAAACAGGTAGGTCACAATAAAAATCAAAGATCAAAAATCAAACAGGTCCAAAAAAATGCAGTTCAGAATGAATTTTTTTTTTTTTTTTTAAAAAAAAAAAAGGTCCAAAACATAACACAATATTGTACTTTGTAGCATGGTGTTGAAAAAACTGGAAATCGCACAAACCCTTTGAGAAGGTAACCCGGTTAAGCAATGGGTTTGATATAAAAACCAATAAGTTATATTAAAATTTATTAACTAATTTTAACAATTTATCCAATCTGTCTTCATGCATATAAAATTACCTTTAGACTTTCTAATTTCATTATTTTGTATATTAATTTCGAAAATATGATTTGAATAACAGCATGCATGCATTTGATTAATTAATTACATAAGTTTTGGATAAAGATTTAGAATAAAAAATAACTAATAATAATAATATCACAAGAATCCTTGTTAACTCCAACATTTGTTAGGACCTACAATACCCATAATCATCTTTGGTGTCTTGCATAACTGAAACCATTTAATTATTTTTCAGGACTTTTTCTTGTAAAGCAATCCGGTCATGTTAGTTTAGGAGAACATGATCATGGAAATAGATTAATAGTTTAATAAAATACATAATTTTATGTTTGATTGAGAAAATTGAAGTTTGGACTAATAATCCACTCACACCTCATTTGAGACATTATAATCTCAAGAAGGCACATGGGATACAAATTGAGTGATTAAACAAAGCTTTAGACAAATGGACAAAATTATAAAATTTATAGAATTTTGTTAATCACACCTTATAATCTTGAGTCAGTCCAAATATAAGATAAGATATTTAATCCAAAATTGATAATCACAATATTAATAGTACTAAAAATGCTAATTTCATCCAATTTAGTGGGCCAAATAAACATGACATCGGTCCTTGAATTATTATGTTGTTGGTGAAATTAAATTAGTTTAGTGACGGAGACTAGACTCTCCTTGTACACTAGAATCCTATGGCCCGAAGGATTTACAGAATACATTGTTGTTGAATCAAGCTCAGCAGGGATAAGAACATTCACAGATTGTGTTGTTGGGTTGTAGGATACCACCCGTCCAAGTTTGGTTGTAAGGATAAACTGCAGATTATTGTTCCATAGTGCGGACGGTCTCTCAATTCCAGAAGCAGGTTAATTGTTTAGTCCAATGTGCGTTACTTTCCATATTCACTCATCTTCCAAAATTTGATGCATTTCTCATCTGGACTGTTATCGACCCAACAACGAATCACAGCAAGCAATTCATTCCACTCTGTGAAAAACCCGTATATATATGTGCTCCAAACTTCAGGCAGGGGCGCCAATTGGAACACTTCTTCACGAAGGTCAAATGCAATAATTACGAATCCGTTTCTATCATTTGCTAGCATCCCAAAGTTGGTGAGAGACCAACGAAAAGTACAGAACAGAGCAACAACTGAGGTAAAACAACCAACCAACTGTAGACACCCCATTTTTGACCGTCCTCAAGACTTGGACGTCATCGCTTGAGCACTCGATGATCATCCATGTTCGTGTTCATCTTGAGTTCTCAGAGGTTTTGGCTACACGCCTTGCCTCAAGACCTCTCGACTTGTTTGTTTTGTGTTTAGTTTTGTACCAAACACTTGTTGTTTTGCTTCTGAGGGTGGGAAATAGCTTGTTGGCCATCCCCACACCTCACCGGCCATGGCCTGAGGCCACTGGCCCTGTTTTCTTGCTACCGGCCCAAAGTGTTGGCCGGTCGGCATTGTGTTTGGTCGGCCGGCCATTGATTTTGGTCAATCGGCCACTTTTTCTAGCCAAGACCTTTTCTCGAGGGGGGTTTTGAACCTTTTGAACCCTTGTTTTAGCTTCTTGAGGAAGTTTGAACCTTTTGAACATTTAGTTTTAGCTTCTGGAGGAAGCTAGAACCTTTCGAACCCTTGATTTTAGCTTCTTGAGGAAGCTTGAACCTTTCGAACCCTTGGTTTTAGCTTCTTAAGGAAGCTTGAACCTTTTGAACCTTTGTTCTAGCTTCTCCAAGAAGCTTGAACCCTTTGCTCCAAGCTTCTAAGAGAAGCTTGACCCTTTTTTTAGCTTCTCCAAGAAGCTTGAACCTTTTTAGCTTCTCCAAGAAGCTTGACCCTTTTGTTTTGGCTTCTTAGAGAAGCTTGAACCCTTTGCTTAGCTTCTTGAGGAAGCTTAACCCGTTTGCTCTAGCTTCCTCAAGAAGCTTGGCCCTTTTGTTACAAGTTTCTAAGCGAAGCTTGGCCCCTTTGTTCCAAGCTTCTCCAAGAAGCTTGGACCTTTCTTCCTCTATAAAAGAAGAGCTCCTCTTCCATTGCAAGGGTTCCAAAAAATTTTGCTAAGGCAAAAACCATACATATCTCACTACTTTGAGCTCCAAAGTCCATAGTTCTTGGCCTCTTTGCACACCAACTCTTAGCCTAACACCTCTATCATCAACCTAAGGATCTTGGAAGCCATTTTCAGAGGCTAAGGGACTGGTTTTCTGGACCAAGAAGCTGCTGTCCCCTTTTGGCTACAAGGGTAACACACTTTACCCTCTTTTGGTCTTTATTTTGCTTCATATTTTAGCCTTACTTGTAAGCATTTTCGAGCTTTGTCATAAACTAAAAAAAGTCTTATTTTGAGCTCATTTTTAAGCTTGTTTCAGATCACTTTTGTATTTGGGGTTGTTTACCCCCTCTTAGGTCTTATTTGGCCTCATTTTTGTGTCTTTTTTGTGAGCTTCGGGACCACCTTGTATTCAGTGGTGGGGATGGTGTTTTGAGGTCCTAAGAAGGAGAGGGGTAACCCTCTCCCTTGTTGTCTTGTTTTCTGGCATTTTTGGCCTTCCAAAGGGGCTCCTATTTGCATGTTTTAAAGCCATATTTCAGGCCTTTTTTGGTGAGTTTTAAGGTCTGCATAGGCTCTGTCCAGAGCCCATTTTGCCATATAAAGTGTCTATTATGCATGTGTAGAGTAATCCTCCTCAAGGCCTTTCAAAGGGGCCTTTACTTGTATGCTTCCTTGGCTCATTCTAGGACCTTTTCAGTGAGTTTTAGGGCTGTCATAACCTCTTTCCAGAGGTGGTTTTGCCATTTTACATGTCTATCATGTATGTGTAGAATAACCCTTTGCATGGCTTTCTAAAGGAGAACTTCATTCTAACATGTATTGACTGAGTTTCAATGGTTATTTGGGCATATTTTGGCATGGCATACTTCTGTTTTTGGCTGGTTTGGTGACCTCTCATATGCTTCATATAGTTGTAGTGCAAATCATGGTTCACTAGCTTACTTTGTATGCTTTGGTGACCCTTGATTCTAGCACTTTTTGACCATACCATAAATTGATTTTCTGCGTATTTTGGATTGCCCTAGCTCTGTTTTGGGGCCTCATGGTCGAATGTTTCTTGCTATGCATGGTTGCAGTTCAATACCCTTGCCTAGCTTCGAGTTTTGGAACCTATTGCATGCCTATGTTGAGGTGTTTCTATGTTTTGGCGTCATTGTGCATCATATTTCAGAACTTATATGTATGCCATATTCCCGTGTTTTCCACTCTTTAAATGCGTTTGAGAGTTATGCATGAATACCTCATTTTTGGACCATTACATGAGCTTCATTTTGGTGCATGTCAAGCCATCATTTTAGCACATTTGGCCACTAATTTTAGACATGGCTGAGGCTTGTCCATATTAGTTTAAGCCCACCTTTTAGATGTTGCTCAAATATTGTTACATTGCTTCATGTTTGCGTGCTTTGGTTGCACGATGTTTTGCATGCTCATTACTTGCATTGTTGACACATGCTTAGCCATATTGCATTTTGTTGCATTGCTTGAGCTATATACATGTTGTTGCATGCTTAGGTTGTAATGCATTTGGCATGTATTCTCTCTTTTAGCCACCTAACATGTTGTTACATGTTTGTGTGTTGTCCATGTTGCATGTTTGCATTGCTTGCCCTCATGTTCATGATACATACTTAGTTTGCATGCCTAGGTTGCATTGCATTTTGCATGCATGCCTTGCCTCTTGAAATCACCATGATTGAGGTTGGCCCTTATGTGTTTGTTTGGTGTGCATTACATTTGACATCAAAATGCACAACTCGGGTCCTTTGGCCACCATGCATTGAAATGCGTGATTGGTGGCCCGAGGGTCGAAAACCATACTCCCTTGAGTTCATGACATGATAGGGAGGGTGGTTGTGCATACATTGTTTTGAAAATGCTTTACCATGCTCTGTTTGCCCTCTGCTGCTGTCAAACAGGATTCTGCAGGAAGAGATGGCCGGTCGGCCATCTTCAGTGCTGGCCGGCTATCCATTTTTGGCCGAGAGCACAATTTTTGGTCGATGACCTATTTCACTTAGCCGGTGGTCCCATCTCATGGCCGATGGCCTCTCAGCATGTCTCCAAGATGTTTCAAAGGTGTCACAAAGGTTGGCACAGTTTTCAAAAGAGCAGAGCAGTGTAAACAGAGGCAATTGTGGCATGGCGATGGATTTCTGAGCAAAGCCGACCGAGCATGCGTGCATCCCTCTTCCCGAGGCTGTTTTACTGCTTTGGTAGACTAATTGATTTGTTAATTAGTTAAGTGGTTTTGTAATTAATTAATTAGCTCGTGAGTCAGTTAATTAGGTGATTTGTATTATTCTTTTGGACCCTCCGGGAGAGGACAACGTTGTAATAAATGTGCGTGTGTGTGATGCATGTCTTCCAACCCCACGCCTTTCTCCCTTTTATTTACCAGCTTACGATGGTTAGATTAGGGCATGTTTCAATTAGCATACTTATGCTTGCATGTTTGCATCATTCACCTGTATTGCATGCACCGGGCTCGGCGCATCATACTAACTGCATTTGTATTTCAATTCTAAGTTGAATGCGTGTTAGCTGTAGCATCATCATATGCCATATTAGAATAGCCGAGCCTATTGTAGTTGCATCTTGCATGTGTTGCATTAGCCATCTTAACATGAACTAGGATCATGCATTTGATTACTAACTAGTTTTTGTTTTGGCTTGGAGTACTCGGTAAGCATTTACGCTTTAGCATCCTTGCATGTGTGTGAGTGTTGCCATGATAGTATGCTTACCATGAGGCTATATGCTTATGTGATATATCTGCTTGAATGCCTGTGGGTGAAGGTTGGATTATCTGAATTGGGAAAAATGCATTGACTGTGAGTTTTAAGCCCACTAAATAGTGGCAAAGCCATGTTTTTCTAAGCCCACTCGAGGGTGGCAAAATTTGCATTTTAGCCTACTTACGAGTAGCAAACCATTTTCAAAACAAACATGAAATGTTTTATTTCAATTCAGGCGACCCAATCTATATTTGTATGCTGTGTGCATCACATAGTAAATCTAGGCTAATAACTGGAATAAGACCACATAACGTTTTCAAAACTCGATATCATGGTTAGTAGAGACCGATCTTTGATCAGGCGAGCGGGGGTGCTCATAACTGACCTTCCCCAATCGTACCCAAGTTCCCGAGCCGAGGCAACTTTGGTGATGACGGACACGTGGCCTTAGGCAACGAGTCAGGGTTTCCTAAATTCCCCTAAAATAAATATTTAGGTGGCGACTCTGTATCTAGCAAAGCAGTCCATGTTTGGCATTTCTTTACAAAAATTTGTTTTCCAAAACGATTTGCCGGATTTGGACTCTTTGGTGATTTATCAATCTCACATTACACATTGTGAGATCAGATTAAGAACGGTGACAACATTGAGTCCGAATTGTAGTGAGCCCAATGAACAAAACGGGATTTATCCTCCCGAGCTATTCGGGGACGTCTACAGTTTCTGGCGACTCCACTGGGGATTTAGAGAGCTTGACTCGAACTCATGATATTTTGTTTTGACTACACTTATGTGTTTCTTTGCATTGCATGTGCATTGGTGCGCCTAGGACACCGTGTTTGCCATCTGCTATTCCTGAACGGTTTGTCAGAGGCTCGCTTCGAGAAGCGTGCCATAAGGCTGATCGGTTACGGGCTCTGCCACGATGGGAACACAAGCCCTAATTTTACCAGGGCATCTTTTTTGACCATTCGACCTAGTGCATATCGAAATCTGTAGTAACCATTCCAAGCTAGGACAGGTTGCTTACCCGATCATGGGTTGTTTGAAACCGCTGCATGCGTAGTGAAACCCTAGCTCCTGACAAAATAGGACAGGGAAACCCTACCCCAACATAGGGGTGTTTTTTTGGCTCTCACTTACTTGCTATGTGCTTTTAGAGTGCGTCTCTACAGGAATGCATGTATCAGTTTGCAAGTCTGGGTATCAGGCCTACGGGTATCAGAATGTGAGGGATCAGTTTTACCTGAGGGTATCAGTTTACAGGCAGAATTTGGGGCAGAGTTCAGTAGAGAGCACAGTCATTCAGCTTTGCTCAAATCTGTTCTGGTAAATCAGGCTGAGATGTTGCATGTTTTCTCTTTTGCTAGGCAGTACTGGAACTATAGCTTTAGAAGGCTCCGACATCCCCCGGGTACATTGAACATTTGTTGATAGACTTTGTCAGGACGGAGATTCAGTTCAAGGGCAAATCAGTGTTCCTTCGCCAGAGGCAGGGTAAAAGGGCCAGTCAGGCACAGATCACCGGTTTAGAAATTACCAGATCAGTGGTCCTTATACATCCCACCAGTGAACAGTCAGGCTGAGGTTTCAGTTTTTACCACAGAGATAGAAATACCGGTCAGTCAGCTGGAACAGCAGAACATGGCAGGAATGGAGGAAATGATGCGTCAACTCCAAGAAAGTATGAAACTCATGTAGCAGGACGCTGTCCGCCAAGTAAAATTTTCCAAACAGCAGGCTGCGATCATGGCCCAACAGGCAGAGCTAATCACCAGGTTGCAACAGCAAAACGGAGCATCTGCTTTGCATCAAGCTCCTCCACCACGAGGGGTTCCGACACCCGGGGAAACACCAAATGTCCAGGAAGATACGGACATTCCGACAGGGCCGGCTCCATCCCCAATCTTACCCCAGCTGTCTAAAGCACTAATCAACCTACCGGACTCTCCCTTTGAGTTCGAGGTAGACCATACAATGTTGAAGTTGAGCAAACTTGAAAAGTTGTTCAAGAAATCTCAGGGGATAAAGTCCATCCCGGACATTGAGGACAGGTACACTGACATAGCTATGACACTGCCAGATAGGTTCAAGATGCCACAAATTGACCGCTTTGACGGATCCGGGAATCCCATGGTATATCTATCGTTGTTCTCAAACATACTACGGCCAACGGGCCTCACCAGACTACAGAAGATTTCATTATTTGGCTGGACCCTGTCGGGTGTGGCGGCCATCTGGTACGCAAAATTTGAAGATGATGTCAAGAGGAATTGGGATGAGATGGCCGAGGCCTTCGTTGCACAATACTCGTATAACACGCAAATCGAGATTACGACCCGTGATCTTGAGACGACGAGGTAGGAGCCTAAGGAGAGCTTCTCAGAATTCGTGGCCCGCTGGAGGGCCAAAGCCTCAATGATGACCATTAGGCCAACGGATAAGAATCAAATACGGATGGTTGTGCGCAACCTCTAGCCCAAACTAATGCAGAAAATGATCGTACTCCCCTTCCCTACCTTTTTAGATTTGCATGAGATGGTGGTACAGATCGAGGATGCCATGAAGGAGGGCCTTATTGACCAGCAGAAGGAATAGCCTAGGAGGGCATTTTCCCGCAGTTCGAATGCGACCACCAGCGGTGATGTAGCTACAAGATCTTCTGAAGTGGGCATGGTTACCACCACCACATCAAAAAAAGCTACCCCATTCACCGGTGTGTATGGAAGTAGCTCACAGAAAACCAAATATCCACCTCGAGTCAAGAGGGTTTTTACCCCACTTTATATGCCTTTGTCAAAGGCTCTAGAGGTCTTAATCCGGAAAGGACATCTGAAACCATTGGAACAACGGCCTTTACCTGATCCTCTCCCTCCAAAGCATGACCAAACTAAGTACTGTGCGTACCATCAACAAACCGGTCATGAGACCGATAGCTGCTTTCGTCTGCGCCATGATGTACAAGATTTGTTTGACAACAAGGTCATTGCCGCACCAGTCTTGCAAAGTCTATCGTTATTGGATCAGTGAACTTGTAGGGGATAATGTGATTATGTGTTTAGGCGATGAACCACTTGCGGATGGCGCTCAGTTTACTCCAGATGTAGCATTTGGCACGCATTGTTTTGAGCATTTGCAAATGCTAGTCTTGTAGTTTCTGACTTGGGTGTTGAGTTAGTTCTGTTGTTTTGTTTTGAGTCTGTCTCTTTGTCCTGAGTCAGTTGGGTCTGTCTTTTTGTACTGAGTCAGTCCTGTTTTGTTGGAGTCGGGTGATTTCGGGGGTGTTACCTCGGACATCACCTGCTTTGTTTTGTGTTTGTCTTTTCGTTTTCTTTTGAGTCTGTTTCTGCCTTGGAGCCAGTTACACCAGAAGATTTGAATGAACAGCAGTGATTTTCACACTCTTGTGTTTGCTTCTGCCTTGTGCTAGTTGTACCGGAAGTTCTGAATGAGACGGTAGTATCTGACTAAAAATTTTGTCTTTTCTGTGCTTTGAAATCATTACATTGACCTGAGTTTTTCAAAACTTTTTTGAACACTGTGGTAAAAACAAAGAGGAAGGAATTTCTCGGGTTTTGCAAAACGTGATCAATTGACAGAAAGATAGGCGTGCTAAGCACTTAATGAATGAGATCATGCTTGTTAATGTGAGTACTGAGAAGGATCCTAGCTTGATCCAGATTGGTTCTACCCTGTCTTCAGCGCGAGCGATTTGTCGCTTTCTTAAAAAATTTCAAAAAAATATTTTGCGCGGTCCTGCGAAGACTTGTGCGGAATCGCTCTTGAGATTGTGCAGCCTAGGATCGCTCTCAGCCTCAAGATTCAACCCCTTTGCTCTCAAAACCTTGAACTTGGGATCAGAATGATCAATGGTCAACCATCAATGTGAGGCCTGTGTGGCTAGATTTAAAGCAGCCCTCGAACAAGAGGTACCAAAGTCAGATCAAGAAGATCGGTTGTTATCAAAGGAAGCTTGCAAAGCTCAATCATAAGCACCCCTCGAACTAGGGGCAAAAGAATTTCAAATGTGCTCGAAAAGTCAAAGATGAAGAACGGCAAGAATGCCAATTCCCAGAAGGGAGGAATGAAGAAAGCATTGCTGAACAACTGAGTTCCTATCCACAACACTAAAGGCAAATTCACCCCCCAGATGGACGTCTACATCATCAGCGAACAACGGTCACTCTCCTGGATTCAGATGGCTTCGAGATCTCAAAACCATTTGACATGGACAAAGCTACACTTTTACCCTTGAGAGGCTCGCTGGGCCGAAAACCCGGAAGGGCGACCCAGGCAAAAGTTAGAGCAAGAAAAAAAAAAGAAAAGAAAAAAGGAAAAATACAAAGAATGAAAAAGAAAAGATAAAAAAAAAGAAAAAAAATGAAAAAGAATTGAAAAGAAAAGAAAAACATAGCTCGCAAGGTTGAAAACCCAGAAGGGCGGTCTTGGCAAAAGTTGGAGCACAAAAGGAGAGGTTAAATACCCGAGTGTACCTAAACCTGAACTACGTATGGCTTGATTCCCATGTTTGGGATACGTAGGCAACTTCATCTTGAAGTCCAGCCATAAACACTTCGAATTTGACTATGTCCATGTGATGGTTCTGGTCATCTTTGTCTTCTCTATATCCGATAATTTGGTTGTGTTCGTCACTCTGAGTACTGACTACAATGCGCTGCGGTGCCATTCAAACAAGGGGCAACTTTCCGTTGCCATTCAATGCCCTGCGGTGTCGTTCAAACAAGGGGCAACTTTCCGTTGCCATGCAGCTCTTTTCAAGCAAGGGGCAATAATCCTTCGGATCTAAGGTTGTGCATCTCAAGAGTAAGTTCTGTGCTCGTTGAGCACTAGCTGTTTGCCAAAACGGTTTTTAGAATTTTTACTGAGGTTGAATAATTTCTCGAAAATTATTTCATTTTCCAAAATTGGACCATTTTCTTGGACCCAAAAAAAAGAAAAATTTCAGTGCTCATAGCCTGACTTGCATGATTTTAAATCAGAAAAATTGAACAAGCATGTTAATCTAACTCTCATATTGGTCAAAATTGTTTTAGTAGAAAGCCAAAAACAAAAATGGTCAAAATAATGAACTAGGGGCACAGTTGAGTCAGGTTTTCTGTCTTTTTCCCCTTTATCAACGCACTTACCAGAAAGGGCATCATACCTGCCGGAAAAGGGGACCACTGAAGCTAACCGCAAAAGGGCAGAAAGCTCTCACACCCTCCGAGCAACGAGGTATCAAGTCGAGTGCGAAGCACGAACTGGAATGGATCAAGATATTCCACTCCCTCATCTGGACAGATCTGATAACGTCCAAACTCCCCAGCAAAACATCGTCAACCAATGTCAGCTGCAGATTTGCTACACACCCAGTTGTAGCTCAGCCCCTCTGTGGGAGAAACTCACTATTGTGAACAAGAAGAAAAATCTGGCGGAATGCTAGGGGCAAGAGCCTACAACTTTTTGTTTATCCATCAACTACTCAGGGGAGGGATAAAAAATAAGAGATTGAAGAATAGAGAGATGTGCGCTGAGAGAAAAAGTGAGAAAAATGGGGCTTCTTTTTCAGAAAAACAGAGTCTGTGGGCCGAGTGATGTGAGAATCACAAATGAGGAAGGACGGGAAACAATACCCGGAGAAACTGGCTCCTCGTGCACTGAGAGGTCTCTTGCATTTGTAACACATCCGAGTGTTGTGTTTGCATCTTTGTTTGTCTCGATTCTTGTTTTAAGTCATTTTGAGTGTCAATGGATGTGTTTAGGTTGTTTTATTTTTTGTTTTCCGTTGTTGAGTCGTTTTCGCTATGGTCAATCGTAGGCTCAATACCCGGTCGAGAACTCATCTCTCAATTTCAAAGAATAAAATCATTTTGCGCTCCGAGTGCCGTGCCGTTCTCCACATCTGTGCAAAACAAGATTCATTCTTTTGTAAAATCGCAGGGTTCAACCCAGGTCATGTCAGAACAGTAAAACCAGGACCTATTTGAAGCTATATGGGTTCCAGACTACAAAGCAAAAGAAAAGAGGGAAAATGTCGGGTATCTGAGTTTGTTTCAACTTCAGTAAGTTCCGAGACTACATTCCGTGTGTACCTCTTCAAGTCTTGCCAATGCTCCGAAGTATGAGTGTGCCTCTACCTCAAGCTCAAGATCAAGTCTGCTTCAAGCCAGAATGGTGATCAGAAGTGCTCTCCTCGAGTACCGTTTCGTGCCAGGGACATCTTGGCCGTGTTTGCAATGAGTTCCAAGGAGACCAACTGCGACAGTGGAAACTAGAGTTCGAATGGCTGATGCCTAGAACGTAAAGGTTCGGGATTTTCGGGACTAAAGTCTGGTTTAAATACCCAGGGGTGTATCCCTGGCTTGAAATCTGTTTGGAAGCCCCATAGGTTGAGATAGCGTGTATGCACCTCAATTCTGGATACTGAACCAACCTAGTCTGTCACCCCGTTGGAGAATAGGGAAAGTTGTGAATATGATCAGGAAGAAAGGCAGCATCCAAAGTGTTCTACGTGAAGACCCTTGTCAGTATTTCAGAGCCTTTGTACTGTAAGTTGAAGGTAAGTGTTCGAAGAGCACAAGGGGAGATCCCCGTCGGAGAAGAGCGGTTCACCGCCACTCACCTCATGAGGTGCTTTCTAAAGCGCCGCTTTGTCCATTTATTGTTTTCCTTAAGCATCATGCATTGTAATGCATTGTACCTATCAAAATTCTTTCTCAGTCATGCACAATATTGTATGTACGGTTCATTCAAAGAAGTTTCGTTTATGATCATTTATTTAGTGTATCAATCACACTTCATTCAGTGTATCAATTACACTCTCATTTATTTAGTGTATCAATCACACTTCATTTACTTTGTGTATCTATTACACTCTCACTCATTTAGTGTATCAATCACACTTCATTCATTTTGTGTATCTATTACACACATTCTCATTTTGTGTATTTATCACGCACATTCACTTTTGTGTATCTGTCACACACCTTCTCATTTTCTGTATCTATCACACTTCATTCATTTAGTGTATCAATCACACTTTATTTATTTAGTATATCCATCGTACTTGTTCATTAAGTGCATCTATCACACTTCGTGTTCACTTTTAGTATATCCATCATACTTGTTCACTAAGTGCATCTATCGCACTTCGTGTTCACATTTAGTATATCAATCATACTTTGTTCACTAAGTGCATCTATCACACTTCGTGTTCACATTTAGTATATCAATCATACTCTATTCACTAAGTGCATCTATAACACTTTGTGTTCACATTTAGTATATCAATCATACCCTGTTCACTCAGTGCATCTATCACTCTTTGTGTTCACCTTTAGTGTATCCATCACACTTGTCCACTTAGTGCATCTATCACACTTTGTGTTCACCTTTAGTGTATCTATCATACTTGTTCACTAAGTGCATCTATCACACTTCGTGTTCACATTTAGATATATCAATCATACTCTGTTCACTAAGTGCATCTATTACACTTCGCGTTCACATTGAGTATATCAATCATACTCTGTTCACTAAGTGCATCTATCATACTTCGTGTTCACATTCAGTATATCAATCATACTCTGTTCACTAAGTGCATCTATCACACTTCGTGTTCACCTTTAGTATATCTATCATACTTGTTCACTAAGTGCATCTATCACACTTCGTGTTCACATTTAGTATGTCAATCATACTTGTTCACTAAGTGCATCTATCATACTTCGTGTTCACCTTTAGTAAATCTATCATACTTGTTCACTAAGTACATCTATCACACTTCGTGTTCACCTTTAGTATATCTATCATACTTGTTCACTAAGTGCATCTATCACACTTCGTGTTCACCTTTAGTACATCTATCATACTTGTTCACTAAGTGCATCTATCACACTTCGTGTTCACATTTAGTATATCAATCATACATGTTCACTAAGTGCATCTATCACATTTTGTGTTCACATTTAGTATATCAATCATACTTTGTTCACTGAGTGCATCTATCATACTTTGTGTTCACCTTTAGTGTATCCATCACATTTGTTCACTTAGTGCATCGATCACACTTCGTGTTCACCTATTGTGTATCCATCACACTTGTTCACTTAGTGCATCTATCACACTTTGTGTTTGCCTCTTGTGTATCCATCACACTTTGCTCACTTTATTCATTTAGTGTATCAATCACACTTTGTTCATATAGTGTATCTATCACACACTCGCTTTGTACCTATCACATTGTGCTCACCACACTCGCTTAGTGTATCTATCACGCGCTCAGCTACTGTATCTATCACATTTTGTTTCATATAGTGTATCTATTACATGCTCACTTTGTGTATCTATCACACATTCGTCTTTTGTGTCCATCACACTATGCTCACCACATTCACTTTGTGTATCAACCACACACTCTCACTTTGTGTATCTATCATACCTTGTTCACTTAGTGCATCTATCACACTTTGTGTTCACCTTTTTTGTGTATCCATCACACTACATCCGCTTTGTGTATCTACCACACATGCTTACTTTGTGTATCTATCACACGTTCGCTTTGTGTATCTATCACACATGCACACTGTATTCACAGTGAGAATTGCAGTAATTCTCTTACACCCTTTCTGCATTGTAATGTAGCTTGGTTTCTACTTGCTTAAAACTGTTGCATTGTTATGCTTCGTTACAGCTTTCTTTGCATGATCATAAGTTATGCTCGACTTTGTGCATTGTTCTTGCATTTCGCACCTGCCCTCGGGTGCATATCTTTGTCTGTAGCTTGTATGCTTTGTCTAAGTCTTCGGCCTTGTCAAAAATGGGTCGTCTTTGGGCTTTGACATTCACTCCCGTCATTGTTATGACTTTCGAGTTCTGTCAAAGAGGGGCAACTGTAAACACCCCATTTTTGACCGTCTTCAAGACTTCGACGTCATCGTTTGAACACTCGATGATCATCCATGTTCATGTTCGTCTTGAGTTCTCAGAGGTTTTGGCTACGCGTCTTGCCTCAAGACCTCTCGACTTGTTTGTTTTGTGTTTAGTTTTGCACCAAACACTTGTTGTTTTGCTTTTGAAGATGGGAAATAGCTTGTTGGCCATCCCCACACCTCACCGGCCATGGCCTGAGGCCACCGGCCCTGTTTTCTTGTTACCGGCCAAAAGTGTTGGCTGGTCGGCAATGTGTTTGGTCGGCCGGCCACTGATTTTGGTCAATCGGCCACTTTTTCTAGCCGAGACCTTTTCTCAAGGGGTGTTTTGAACCTTTTGAACCCTTGTTTTAGCTTCTTGAGGAAGTTTGAACCTTTAGAACATTTAGTTTTAGCTTCTGGAGGAAGCTAGAACCTTTCAAACCCTTGATTTTAGCTTCTTGAGGAAGCTTGAACCCTTTGCTCCAAGCTTCTAAGAGAAGCTTGACCCCTTTTTTTAGCTTCTCCAAGAAGCTTGAACCATTTTAGCTTCTCCAAGAAGCTTGACCCTTTTGTTTTGGCTTCTTAGAGAAGCTTGAACCCTTTGCTTAGCTTCTTAAGGAAGCTTGACCCGTTTGCTCTAGCTTCCTCAAGAAGCTTGGCCCTTTTGTTACAAGCTTCTAAGAGAAGCTTGGCCCCTTTGTTCCAAGCTTCTCCAAGAAGCTTGGACCTTTCTTCCTCTACAAAAGAAGAGCTCCTCTTCCATTGCAAGGGTTCCAAAAAATTTTGCTAAGGAAAAAACCATACATATCTCACTACTTTGAGCTCCAAAGTCCATAGTTCTTGGCCCCTTTGCACACCAACTCTTAGCCTAACACCTCCATCATCAACCTAAGGATCTTGGAAGCCATTTTCAGAGGCTAAGGGACTGGTTTTCTGGACCAAGAAGCTACTGTCCCCTTTTGGCTACAAGGGTAACACACTTTACCCTCTTTTGGTCTTTATTTTGCTTCATATTTTAGCCTTACTTGTAAGCATTTTTGAGCTTTGTCATCAACTAAAAAAAGTCTTATTTTGAGCTCATTTTTAAGCTTGTTTCAGATCACTTTTGTATTTGGGGTTGTTTACCCCCTCTTAGGCCTTGTTTGGCCTCATTTTTGTGTCTTTTTTGTGAGCTTCGGGACCACCTTGTATTCAGTGGTGGGGATGGTGTTTTGAGGTCCTAAGAAGGAGAGGGGTGACCCTCTCCCTTGTTGTCTTGTTTTCTAGCATTTTGGGCCTTCCAAAGGGGCTCTTATTTGCATGTTTCAAAGCCATATTTCAGGCCTTTTTTGGTGAGTTTTAAGGTCTGCATAGGCTCTGTCCAGAGCCCATTTTGCCATATAAAGTGTCTATTATGCATGTGTAGAGTAATCCTCCTCAAGGCCTTTCAAAAGGGCCTTTACTTGTATGCTTCCTTGGCTCATTCTAGGCCCTTTTCAGTGAGTTTTAGGGCTGTCATAACCTCTTTCCAGAGGTGGTTTTGCCATTTTACATGTCTATCATGTATGTGTAGAACAACCCTTTGCATGGCTTTCTAAAGGAGAACTTCATTCTAACATGTATTGACTGAGTTTCAATGGTTATTTGGGCATATTTTGGCATGACATACTTCTGTTTTTGGCTGGTTTGGTGACCTCTCATATGCTTCATATAGTTGTAGTGCAAATCATGGTTCACTAGCTTACTTTGCATGCTTTGGTGACCCTTGATTCTAGCACTTTTTGACCCTACCATAAACTGATTTTCTGCGTATTTTGGATTGCCCTAGCTCTGTTTTGGGGCCTCATGGTCGAATGTTTCTTGCTATGCATGGTTGCAGTTCAATACCCTTGCCTAGCTTCGAGTTTTGGAACCTATTGCATGCCTATGTTGAGGTGTTTCTATGTTTTGGCGTCATTGTGCATCATATTTCAGAACTTATATGTATTCCATATTCCCATGTTTTCCACTCTTTAAATGCGTTTGAGAGTTATGCATGAATACCTCATTTTTGGACCATTACAGGAGCTTCATTTTGGTGCATGTCAAGTCATCATTTTAGCACATTTGGCCACTGATTTTAGACATGGCTGAGGCTTGCCCATATTAGTTTAAGTTCACCTTTTGCATGTTGCTCAAATATTGTTACATTGCTTCATGTTTGCATGCTTTGATTGCATGATGTTTTGCATGCTCATTACTTGCATTGTTGACACATGCTTAGCCATATTGCATTTTGTTGCATTGCTTGAGCTATATGACATGTTGTTCCATGCTTAGGTTGTAATGCATTTGGAATGTATTCTCTCTTTTAGCCACTTAACATGTTGTTACATGTTTGTGTGTTGTCCATGTTGCATGTTTGCATTGCTTGCCCTCATGTTCATGGTGCATACTTAGCTTGCATGCTGAGGTTGCATTGCATTTTGCATGCATGCCTTGCCTCTTGAAATCACCATGATTGAGGTTGGGCCTTATGTGTTTGTTTGGTGTGCATTACATTTGACATCAAAATGCACAACTCAGTTCCTTTGGCCATCATGCATTGAAATACATGATTAGTGGCCCGAGGGTCGAGAACCATACTCCCTTAAGTTCATGACATGATAGGGAGGGTGGTTGTGCATACATTGCTTTGAAAATGCATTGCCATGCTCTGTTTGCCCTCTGCTGCTGTCAAACAGGATTTTGCAGGAAGACATGGCCAGTCGGCCATCTTCAGTGCCGGCCGGCTATCCATTTTTGGCCGAGAGCACAATTTTTGGTCGATGACCTGTTTCACTTGGCCGGTGGTCCCATCCCATGGCCGATGGCCTCTCAGCATGTCTCCAAGATGTTTCAAAGGTGTCATAGAGGTTGGCACAGTTTTCAAAAGAGCAGAGCAGTGTAAACAGAGGCAACTGTGGCATGGCGATGGATTTCTGAGCAAAGCCGACTGAGCATGCGTGCATCCCTCTTCCCGAGGCTGTTTTACTGCTTTGATAGACTAATTGATTTGTTAATTAGTTAAGTGGTTTTGTAATTAATTAATTAGCTCGTGAGTTAGTTAATTAGGTGATTTGTATTATTCTTTTGGACCTTCCGGGAGAGGGCAATGTTGTAATAAGTGTGCGTGTGTGTGATACATGTCTTCTAACCCCACATCTTACTCCCTTTTATTTACCAGCTTACGATGGTTAGATTAGGGCATATTTCAGTTAGCATACTTATTCTTGCATGTTTGCATCATTCACCTGTATTGCATGTACCGGGCTCGGCGCATCATATTAACTGCATTTGTATTTCAATTCTAAGTTGAATGGGTGTTAGCTGTAGCATCATCATATGCCATCTTAGAATAGCCGAACCTATTGTAGTTGCATCTTGCATGTGTTGCATTAGCCGTCTTAACATTCACTAGGATCATGCATTTGATTACTAACTAGTTTCTACTT
Organism: Camellia sinensis; assembly: GCF_055761805.1. Classification (NCBI taxonomy): domain Eukaryota; kingdom Viridiplantae; phylum Streptophyta; class Magnoliopsida; order Ericales; family Theaceae; genus Camellia; species Camellia sinensis. The sequence goes on from NC_138969.1 coordinate 74,813,470, forward strand.
TGGCTTGTAGTACTCGGTAAGCATTTACGCTTTAGCATCCTTGCATGTGTGTGAGTGTTGCCATGATAGTATGCTTACCATGAGGCTATGTGCTTATGTGATATATCTGCTTGAATGCTTGTGGGTGAAGGCTGGATTATCTAAATTGGGAAAAATGCATTGACTGTGAGTTTTAAGCCCACTAAATAGTGGCAAAACCATGTTTTTCTAAGTCCACCCGAGGGTGGCAAAATTTGCATTTTAGCCTACTTACGAGTAGCAAACCATTTTCAAAACAAACATGAAATGTTTTATTCTAATTCAGGTGACCCAGTCTATACTTGTATGCTGTGTGCATCACATAGTAAATCTAGGCTAATAACCGGAATATGACCACATAACGTTTTCAAAACTCGATATCATGGTTAGTAGAGGCCGATCTTTGGTCGGGCTAGCGGGGGTGCTCATAGCTGACCTTCCCCAATCGTACCCAAGTTCCCGAGCCGAGGCAACTTTGGTGATGACGGACACGTGGCCTTAGGCAACGAGTCAGGGTTTCTTAAATTTCCCCAAAATAAATATTTAGATGGCGACTCTGTATCTGGCAAAGCAGTCCATGTTTGGCACTTCTTTACAAAAATCTGTTTTCCAAAACGATTTGCCAGATTTGGATTCTTTGGTGATTTATCAATCTCACATTGCACATTGTGAGATCAAATTAAGAACCGTGACAACATTGAGTCCGAACTGTAGTGAGCTTAATGAACAAAACGGGATTCATGTAATAACCCTCGTCACTGCTTATTGATAAACTATTGATTACCGTTAAACCGAACTGATTATGACTGATAAGTGAACTGAATGAACTACTGAACTGACTGACTGAAATCTGAAACTGATTGATTGAATGTATCTGTTTGAATTGTAATTCTATCTGTTTGACTGTTTGATTATCTGTTCATTTTTTATATTTAAATTGCAAATTGAAGGCCTTATCGGCGGCCGAATCCGAAATTGATTGATGATTTGTGATCCTTAGAATTAATGTGATTTTATGGTATATTTATCTGAAAACTGATTTGGTATGATTAAATTAGATTAAAATGAGTTAAATTGCACAACTTGACTTAATTACAACCTTGCCCTCCTAGTGGCCACTACCTCACACCCTTTGAGACTTGTATACACATTGAATCAACACAATTCATCAGCTCATTTCCCTTGTTCTTGCCGACCAAGAGAGTTAGAGTGTGAGGAAGTGAGTTCCTCCTTGGTAATTGCTTGTAGACTTGAAGAATTGAAGAGTAAATTGGCAAATTGAGCTCCTAGACCTTGAATACAAGACGTAAGGTAGTGTGACTACCCTCTTGTTTGTGAATTGAACTTGTTCTTGCATGGTTCTTGTCAAATTTAGTGGATTAAGGCATGAAATAGCTTCACATGTTGAATTAGAACTCATTTCATGCATGCATGTTTGAATTGTTCAATTTTGAGTTGATTCCATGGAGAATTGCCACATGCATGCTCATGGTTATGTTAAGTCCATGTTTTCATCTTGTTTTTGGAACAATCGGCTTCTTAGAGCATCAAATTGAAGCTTTGAATTGGTTTGAATTCATGCATGTTTGCATGTTCTTCGTATTCATGGAAATTGGTTTGAATTGGATTTATTTGAAACGCCCTTGGGCTTTGATTTTGCAAATTGAGTTTTGAATCACGTTAAACTATGAGTTTTGATGTGTTTTCTGGAAAATTGGCCCAAGAGGATCGAATTTATGGTTTGAAAACTTGGTTTTGAGCTTGAGGTTCAAATCTGGAATTTCCAGAATTTGGACTCACGCTCGAGCGGGGTGACTGGCGCTCGAGCGTGGAAATCGTGCTCCCAGCATTTTTGTTCTGTTTTGAATTCCGCTCGAGCGGATTAATTGACGCTCGAGCGGGACATTGTGTCTCATGTTCGAGCGGGTGTCGAGCGCCCAATCGAGCGTGATTTTCGCCTATCCAGCACTTTTGACTGTTCTGCAGAATGCTCGACCGGGTAAGTCTACGCTCGAGCGGAAACCTTTGTTTGCATGTCCGCTCGAGCGAAGTAACCTACGCTCGAGCGTGACCCCTGTTTTCTGAAAATTCTGAAAATGCTTTTTCAAGTGCATCTTTACATCCTCATCTCATTCTAGGCATTCTTAAGCCTAGTTTAAGACATCTTGTTGAGGATATAGAGGTAGAACACACCGAGGCATATTAGGGGTTAAGTTATTATCTTTCCCAACTGTGTAGCTTAGTGTGTGTTCAATCTATTAACTATGTAGGATTGGCTTTCTGAGGACGCGCTTTAGCTTACTGTAGCCCAGAACTCTGTGAGTAACGATTGTGTAAAGATATGTTCAAAAATGATTATTTTCTGAACAACTGAACTGTACTGCTTTCTGAACTGATTACTGTTAACTGAATGAATGTATGTCCTATATTCTGAACTGTATTGTGGCATCCTTAGCGCCTACTGTTTACTGATACTGTTACAGAGATCTCTGTCGGTTCCCTCGTTGGAACCACTACTGTTTACTGACTGATGGCCATCACTACTGTTAGGTCTTTTGAGACCTACTGTTTACTGTACTGTTGTGCTATTGGATGTACCACATATGACTGTACTGACTGAACGACTGAAATACTGATTTAATGAACTGTTTTCACTACTGTAAGGACATTCATTCTTAACCCCTTTGCGCATTATGTTATTCACTGGGCTTTAGCTCACTGCTCATATATATATGTAGGTGTACAGGCACCAGAACGCGGCTAGAAGCGTCGGAGTAGACTCCTGTTTTGTCAAGCCAACCTATGTGCCTCACTGCGAGGTTTCGAGCTTGCCATGCTATGGCTTAGGGGTCTTTTATTTCCCCCTTCTGTCTCTGTATCTGTTTTGCATAACTGTATAGACTGTTACTGTACTGTTTAATAGGGATTAGGTCCCTGACTGAATGATTGTATATTTGTACATACTGTTTTGTCTGGCTGTATACATTTGAATAACAAGTCGTTTTGCATACAGACTGTCACAGCTCATTGGACATTGTTTATTTACTGTATTGGCTTTCGCCAGGCCCTGTACTCTGTTTTACTGTATTACTGTTAAGCAGGCCTTCGGTAATCTCGGATTACTGGCCGGTTACGGTGCTAAACCCATAGGGCCGGGTTTGGGTCGTGACAATTCATCCTCCCGGGGCGTTCGGGGACGTCTACACCAACCAATGCTAGTACCTAAGCATAGCAGACCAACATACTACAGCATCTGATGTAGACACACCAGAGAGCACCAATTCAGATCAAAATGCAGAACTGAAACACAGCTCAGAATCAACCTCATTTTGAAGTTCTTGAGCTCATTATGCTAGCATAATCTCCATCCATAGATAGATGCTCCCAACCTCAACCAGCCTAGCCAAGCTTCACCTTTCAACAAATTGATGAGCATTTCCAGGCATGTTGCAGCTTTAATCACAGAATCAGCAGCAGAATCAGCAAATTGATGAGCACTCCAGGCTGGTCTGGTTTAAATTGACCACAGAATCAACAGTAGCAGCTTAGTGCACTCAACTTGAGCATCACCATTGCTAGCACCTAAGAGCATAGCAATTCCAGGCTTGAAAGCCAATATAAGAACATAACACAACTTCATCTGAGTTGAACTCTAAAGCTAAAACTGAGTACTGCACCCCTGAGCTCAACATCAAAACTTCATCTAGGCAGACATGAGCACAGCTGCAAACACCAGAAGACTGAATGTCTCGTCCATATGATGCTCACCCTTGTTTTCCAATACACAAACACACATAACGAAAAGCATTAAACCTCTATTGGCCTAAACTTCATTTAACAAACCACTACCAATCAAACAAAATAGAACCAACAAGCAAAACCACCAAGTGAAGACAAACAATACACCTAACCACTCCTCTGATGCAGACCAGTTTTAGTCTGGCAGTCAGTTTTAGACTGGCAGTCACCTTGGCAATCACTTTATTAGTTCAACAAACAACAGATGAGCATAGAAGGCACAGAACCATATACCAGCCCAGTAAAGCAGCCCAACATCACCATAGCAAACAACATGACTGATTAGCAACACAGACCTATCAACAAATTCAGATTAGCAACTCATATGGGTAGGCAGAGTACTTGCAGCCAACAAAAGCACAGAAACAGCAAATGCCTCATTTCCTTATGGAAACCTAATTAGCGTAGAACACTTATCAATAACTAGCACTATGTGAACCACCATAGTAGTCCACCAAATTACTTGCAGCCAATAAACTACACCACCAGACCAGCACAGATAATTGCTGCAACATCAACTCCAATTCCTAATACAGAACTGGACCTGCTGCAAGTTAAAGACTACATCATTAATAGAAAATTCCACTTTTGCTGGGGATGCCTTAACCCACAAAGCTATTCTAGCTTTGACAATCTCACATAAAACTTCCAGATTTGGCCGAGAACCATTAAAGACGCATTCATTTCTATGCTTCCACGTAGACCAACAGACAGCCAAAGGTATGACTTTCCATATCAGCTTCTCCTTCTTTTTCATATTACAAAAAGACTACCACTGCAGCAACCCTTCCACAAAGTTAGGTATAACCCATTGCACAACCCACCATTTCATAATATGAGACTACAACCGCCAAATAAAAGGATAACATAGCAAGATATGCTGAGTTGTTTCCTCCTCCCCTTGACAGAAGACACATCCCACATTTGCATTCGCTTCTAATATCCCTATTCTCTACAAGAAACTTAATGTTTTCACCCTGCCTCTCCAAGCCAACCACCCAAAGAATTTTACTTTGGATGGAGCACAATTGTGCCAGGCTTCCATTGCCATTATCGTAACAGGTCCCAAGAGTACTTCACATCTCTTATACACTGATGTAACTAAGAACACCCCAGATGGGTCAGCCTTCCATAGCCAAACTTCTAAGCTGGTGGCTCTAATGGCTGTTGCAAACCTTATAAAGGTATATAACCTACCTATCTCCTCCTCTTCCCAACCCATCAAACGCCTCCTAAATTCCAAACTCCACTCCTGAGACCCTCTACCTTTGTTATTAAAATCAGAAATTGTTCCGTACTTATTAGTGGACAAAGAAAATAATCTGGGGAATTCAGACTTAAGACACACCTCGCCCATCCATTTATCTAACCAGAATTGAGCTCTCCTGCCATTCCCCAACTGGATTACAGTGTTTTCAAGATAGTAATTGTACACCTTAGGCTGAGTTCTAACTGCACAAATTATATTAGACCAAATTTTTGAAGCTCTAAAATTTCCTGCCATGTACGGCAGCCAGCTACCACCCTCCATACCATATTTTGAACAGATAACATCCTTCCACAAAGTCTGGTGTTCTACCCCAAACCTCCACCACCATTTCAGCAGAAGGAAAATATTCATATCTGTGGACCTTCTAATACCCAATCCACCCAAATTCTTGCTCCTGGTAATGACTTTCCAACTAATCATATGCACTTTCCTTTTAAGATCGGATCCTCCCTATAAGAAATTTGCTTGGATTCTGTCTATTTCTTTTGCCACTCCCATTGGTATTTTGAATAATGACAAATAGTAAAGTGGTAAATTACTCAGGACTGACTTAATTAAAGTCAGTCTCCCCGCAAACGAAAGCAACCTTCTGTTCCATGTAGGTAATTTCTTTTTGAACCTATCCAAGATTGGCTTCCAAGTGCTCTTCCTACTAGGATTAGCTCCGAGAGGTAAACCAAGGTACTTTAGAGGCAGATTTTGGTGTGTACAATTTAATCAAGAAGCAAAAGCTTGTATCAACTCTTCATCCACGCCAATACCAGCGATCACACTCTTATTATAATTAATTTTCAGCCCTAATATTAATTCAAAACACCGGTGTATTCTTTTAATAGTTACCGCTTCCACTCACTCAGCTTCACAGAACACTATTGTATCATCAGCGAATTGCAGATGCGTTACTTTAACCCCATGATTACCAATGACAACACCTTTGATTAGACCAATATCCTTGGCTCTGTTAAACAATATATTCAAACTCTCGGCAACTATATTAAAAAGAAAACGGGACAATGGATCACCTTGTCGGAGCCCTCGCTGTGGACAAAACTCCTCGGTAGGTGAGTCATTCACTAGAACTGACACTTTTGTGGAGGTTACATAATTTTTCATCCATTTCACCCATCTTTCCCCAAAACTGAAATTAGAGCACATATTGAACAAGAAATCCTAGTTAACGGAATCATAAGCCTTCTCAAAGTCTAGTTCCAACACCAAACCTTTCTTATTCAATTTTCTCCAGCCATCCATTAACTCATTAGCAATAAGGACCCCATCCAGAATGTACCTTCCTCCCACAAATTCTGATTGAGTCTCACTAATAATTCTTGGCATTACTTGCTTCATCCTAATTGCCAAGACTTTAGCCAAAATTTTGTACAGGGAGCCAACAAGACTAATGGACCTATAATCATTCAAGCTTGATGGGCTCACCACTTTGGGTATTAGCGCAATGAACGAACTATTTAAACCACTAACCAGATTGGCATTCTGATGGAACTCACCAAAGAAATGCTTTACCTCATGTTTGACTATTCCCCAATATTTCTTAAAGAAATTCAAATTAAAACCATCAGACCCAGGTGCTTTGTTGCCTGCACAACTCTTAATAACATGCCTCACTTCCTCCTCAGTAGACTCTACTTCCAACAGATCCATTGCTTGACTACCTCCTATGTTTTTAAACTGTCCAGTTAGTATAGGCCTAACAGCCCAATGTTCAGAAAAATGGTTCCTGAAGTGCTTCTTCACCTCATGTTTGACTGCCAAATGCTCCTCCACCATTGAGCCATTCACCTGAATAGAGCACAAAGAGTGTCTGTTGTTTCTGCTACATGCCATTATATGAAAATACCTTGTATTCCTGTCCCCTTGTGTGACCCAATGGATTCTAGACTTTTGCAACCAGATCCGTTCCAACAGTTTGTTTAACCTCCAGATTTCACCCATTAATTCCTGCATTCTAACTTGTTCATTGCCTAGAAGAGCTCTTTCTTCTGTAATTAATTCAATGGCATGGGCTTCCTCCTCAGCTACCTTAAGCTAAGATTCAACCTTACCAAACACAGTAGAGTTCCACACTTTCAATTTTTGTTTCAAGGCTTTGAGCTTCATGAGACATCTATAACCAGCCCACCCTTCCACTTGAGATTCTGACCATGTTTGCTTCACTAAAGCTACAAATTAGGATGGCTGGCCCAAGCATTCAGAAATCTAAATGGTTTAGGACCCCAATCCCTATCATCCTCCATGAATATTATAGGACAATGATCAGGTACCAACATAGGAAGGCCCCATAACTTAAAATTGAAATTCTGGTGCCACTCATAATTCAGAAGAAATCTGTCAATTCTACTCCATTTCTCATGTGTTTGTGGATTGCAGCAGGTAAATTTCCTCCCAAGCATTGGTAGGTCAACCCTCTATCATGACCCAAACCCGCCCCTATAGATTAAGGTCATAACTGGCCAGTAATCATGAGATTACCTACAGCCTCAAATCGGATTAGAATATACTCCATTAGAGTTAAGGGGCCAAATGGAAACAACTTAAAAATTTTGTCCAATGAGCTATGCTTACATGGCATATCAAAACATTTCACATGTACATAATGATAACTCACACCACATATCAGTAGTTAACATCTTGTATACCCAGGATCATTCAAACACATAGTCAGCTAAACCAAAAGCTTATACACAGAAACGGTCTATCACGACCAATAGAAATAGTAGAGGAAATACAAAAGATCATAAACAAGCCTCTTGCGTAAGGCACCTGGGCTGACTTCACAAAACTCGGGTTCCTTTCTTAAATTCCACTAAGGCTGGGGTTGAACGTCCCTTTGCTCACCTACATACATATAAATGAGAGTGAGCTAACGCCCAGTGAATAATATCAAAATAAAGAGGTTAATGAATAAGATTCGTTCATAAATGAATCATATTTATAATGTACATATTTAAACCACTATTCTCATTCACACTAGATTTACAAATCTCAACAAAGTAAAATGACCTTAGGTCCAACACATCATGTCCATATGCAAAACAACCTCAGGTCTGATTCTTATATAAAACAATACGACCTCAGGTCCATCTATGCGAAACGACCTTTGGTCCAACCAACTCTTTATTCAAAACGACCTTTGGTCCAATTCAAACATATCAAACAGCCTCGGGCCCAATTCAAACATATCAGGCGTATCAGACAGCCTTGGGCCCATTCATTGGCCCATTCATTCATATCCAACAGCCTCTGGCCCATTCATTGGCCTATTCATTCATATCCAACGGCCTCTGGCCCATTCATTGGCCTATCCATTCATATCCAACGGCCTCTGGCCCATTCATTGGCCTATCCATTCATATCCAACGGCCTCTGGCGCATTCATTGGCCCATTCATTTATATCCAACGGCCTCTGGCCCAATCATTTATATGTTAGACTATCATTCATGTCAGATGGCCTTTAGCCCAATCATTCATATATCAGACGGCCTTTGGCCCAATCATTCATATGTCAGACGGCCTTCGGCCCAATTCAGTTATATCAAACATATCGACGGCAAACAAAAAACGACAAACGGCGAACGACGAATGGCCTTAGGCCCAATTCAGATATATCAACGTATCAAACGGCCTTATACAAAATTAGGCATATAGAATACTCATTCATATTTCAAATCAACAAATCCATGAAGCTTATGCAGAAGTAGCATTCGGAAAGTAACATACTTGAAAATATCTTTACTAAGATATTACTCACAGTGTTCTGCCGGTGGATTTTCCCTTGAGCTCGACCCTACACATTACATAACACATATGGGTCACAAACGGTTCAATCCGTTCTTAATCCATACATTCCTCTTAGGCTCCTTTCTTATCATTTTAACGCATTCACAATGCTCAATGCATGCCTAAGAGTTCTTAGAAATGAAAGAGATTGGAAAACAAATCACAAAACCACTTTACAAACTTTCTAAAACAGGGCTTCCTGCTCGAGCGTGGCTTTGGCTGCTCGAGCGAACCCATTGGGTCTGCAAAAATACTGGTTGCCTCATTTTTACGCTCGAGCGTGACTTCAGACGCTCGAGCTGAAAGTCAAACTATATGGCTCCCCGCTCGAGCGTGAATATCCCCGCTCGAGCGAACGTCCATGTCTGCAAAAGTTCTGGGAACTAGCATTTCACGCTCGAGTGGACCTTTCCCCGCTCGAGCGGACATGCCGAATTCTGGGTTTTTCAACAGTCAATTTGAGCTTCAAACTTGCATTCAAACTAATGTAACTTGCATATTATGATTCATACTTCACATGCAAACCTTCTAACATGATACAAATGCTAAATTACAACATTTTGAAGCTCAATTCCCATGGATCAAATACATGCATGCTCCAAATTACACCAAACTCCTTTCCAACATAACAAATTCATGCATTCAAAACTCATACTCTTATGAATTGTACATGCATGTGAGATATAGCTCTCATTTTCAATTTAAATGATGAAGAGATGATCAAAAGCATGAACTTTAATCAAAGATTCAACATGGATCATATATTTCATGCTCAACATACAAATTCATGGCAATTCTTTTCATGCATGCATCCTTTGACTTCAAATTCATCAATTACAACACAATTCTTGTACTTGATCACATATTCTCTTTGAATTTACAAAATTACAAATTCAAACTTATGAACTCATAACCAATTACTCACCTAAAGGCTCAAATCTTCCAAATTAGGGTTAATTCTTGAGTGTAGCTTCAAGATCACCAAGTTCCTTAGTCAAATCTCTATCTTGAGCTCCTTCTCTCTCTAAAGTCGGCCCTCTCTCTCTCTCTCTCTCTCTAGAGTACAATTTTCAGATTTTGAGTTCACAAAATGAGGAACTTAAGTGTACATTGGCCTATTTATAGGCTTGCTTAATCACATTGATTAAGTTTAAGTAATGGCACTCTAATTAATCATTCTGAATCTAATTATTTTGATCCGAATCAATTTTTAATTAAATTTCACCATAGGCTCTAAAAATTGCGCTAATCACAATGGCGTAATCAATTTCGGGTTCTGTGGCCGATAGGGCCTTCAATTTAAATTCTAAAGCCGATAATCAAACAGATTTTCCTACGGTGAACAGATAGAAATTCAAAACCACATATATTCATATAAATGGCACTCAAAATCATATCAAACACATAATCACAATCATAATCGAGATTAATTAGCATAACACGGACTAGGGTTATCACACCCTCATTCCTCGGTCCCTTCTAGAGCACCCAATTCGTTCATCAGTATTCCTTATTTCATTGAAATCACTCCATATACACCATGGCCCCAAGAAAGAAGCCTTCAAACGAGCAAAATTTGCCCAAACTTCTTGCCTTTTGGCCACATCTGTTGAACCATAGACATTAACAATCACACAATTAAACAAGGAAAACAAATTACCTGACATTAAGATGAAATTCCGGTTGCTACAACACTCATGAATTTGAAACACCGTTGGATTCCATACACAAAGCAACCCACCTGCTCTGCCTTCCGCATCTACTGCCATATACTCAAATTGATCTTCATGTACATTGCTGCCAAAAGCATTCGAAACAAACTAATTACGCTAGGATTGACACTTACTTTATAGATATCAATATGAAATTCACAGTACTTTTGTTGACCACAAAGCCTCGTGCCAATCTTATGACCATGTAAGTTAAAAAATAAAATAAAATAAAATAAAATCTCATGACCTCCTAATCATTGGTTTTGGGGTCAAAACCAAACCCATAATCTAATGACCTTGTTATTTTATTTTATATTATATTTTGCCACACATTAATAAAATGTGCCCATCGAAAAAATAAAATAAAATAACTTCAACAAATTATTTTACATTATATCACATAAAATTACTTATTGAATTATAAAAGATAAGTCATTGTACAGGACACTACAACATTTTTGACTTTTTTAAAAACATTTTCTAAAACACACTCATTTTGAATTGTTTTTATCAAGCTATTAGACATCCCATTTGTGAATTGACTATTTTAATTAACTTTTTTAATATTTTAAAAAAACAGTGCAAAAAAGTAAAGAAAGTAATGTGACAACTTACATTAATTTTTTCACTAAAAATCATACTCACCAAACGGGTTAGTATTGGGACAACCTTCACATATCAACATTATTGAAATTTATCTTATTTTAAACATCTTTTTCTTGCCTTTAAATGCATGAGCTATTCAATAGGATTTTTTTTTAAAAAAAAAATTATTATTTGAAAATATTTTAAGGGTCAAAGTGAGAATATCATTAAAAAATAACGGGGACAAAGTATAATTTACTTGATTTTAAACTCATTTAATTTTTATGTTTGAACTTGGGAATAATGAATTCAAGTTCAATCATGCCTGTCCATTTTAAAACATTACTTGTAGTTTTGATATTATTTAGTTACACAGTAAACTAGAAGATAAGAAAAATATAAATTTGTTTTGTTTTATAAACTAAATTCAAACATTTCTTAAAAGACCCAAATTTATTTTACTATGAGATTTTGCTGCTGTGTTATAAATTCAAATAATTATTAAAAGAGAAACTCATTTAATAGCCTCCAAGGGAAAAATATAGTTAATACATATTGGATTAGGTAAACGAATTTTAAATTTAAAAATTCTTTTAAATTAGATTTGATATAATTAAATTAATTTTGATCATGGGACAGAACATTGTAAAAGTCTACACACATTTGGAAAGTTTTAAAACATTCTAAAATAGTATAGAAAACTCCACAATATAGTAGAATAGTTTAGAGAATTCAATAATAAAATAGAAAGAAGAAAATATCTTAAGATATTTAAGAAGACTAATAATAACCTTTCGATTAAGTTAAACTTAACCATCCGTTGAAAAAATGGAAGACAATATAAACAATGAGAGACCTCATTTGAGAGATGTTATAAAAAATCACAGTGGCCTGGTAGGGAGTACCATATTTTCAATTTATTTATTTATTTATTTTGATCAACAAAATAAAGCTTTATTGATGAAAAAAGCAATATACATGGAAAATACATCAACAAAGCAGGGAGGTATACTAAGCATCATAGCTAACCTCTACAATCCCAATTAGGTTGACACCGCAAAGGAAGCAAAATCATATGCTAGCACTTGACTCAAGATTGGTGAGAAACCAATCAAAGCAACCAACAAAAGAGAGAACAAAAAATAGAACAAGAGCACCAAAACATCAGCAAGCAAGAGCATCTGATTCAGGTTCCATAAGGGATTCACACCATTTATAGACCGAGGGACCACTAGCATAGCAGACCAACACCAGCACCAGATCAGCAATTCAATTTCCTTGTGTCCCATTGTTTGTCCCAATGTCTACAACAATAGGCATCAAAACCAGCACCAGCATACTTAGCAGCCCATCCAGCAGTTCAGTAGCATTTACCCCAACAGATCAACAATAGTTTAGACACATGGTCATTAATAGAGAACACCATAACCATTGGGTGAAACCTTGATCCACGTTGCTACTCCCACCATCAATTAACGTACATTGCTACTGCACACAATCAACATACCACGCAAGCATAATAGTCCACACTAGCAGAGCCCAGCAAACCAACATATCAGATCCCTACCTAAGTATATCAGTCTAGGATCAACCATGCATCTTAAACCATATCCAAGACCTTCAAAATGCTTACTTGAACCTTAACTCAGATCAACCTAACAAAACACATCCAAGGGGAAAACCCCAAAGCCCAACAGCAGTAGATAGCCCTAACATATCATATTTACCCATAACATATCAGAAAAGATCAACAATTCAATAGTCCACATCAGTTCATAGAAAAACAGATCGCAGGCAGATATATCAGTTCATAACAGTCCAACAGCAATATATAAATCAGTGCATAGTATTCCATCAGTAAAAGTGCATAGCAGTCCAAAACAGATTCGTTAGATCAACCAACAACAGACCAAAAGCAGAACAAACCATCCAGCCATAGCATAGCACGACCTCTCAAATTCATAGCCTACTATTCCTGATGCAAAACAGATCATCCAGCAGACCAAACAGTCAGCCATTAGCAAATCTGATATGTTAGGATTAGCTAACCATTTCAACAGCAACCAATTCTATTTTAGCCATTTCATCAATCATTTCAATTTTTCATTTTAACCATTTCATCAACATCCAATTCAAACCAACAATCCACCAGCAGTGTAACAAATCAATCCACAGACCAAAACAACAACCAATCGGACATCAACAGAAATTAGACCAGTACAGAACACAACCAAACAAAAGACAGCATGATGTCACGTACCGACTCATTAGGGATGCGAGTTCTACACCAAACACCTTGCAAGCATATTAGTTTGTGAGCGGCAAGGCAGGCGGGATAGATCCCTATCGCATCTCCTAGGTTGGTCCTTGGGCATAATGCATAGGGGTATGCAGTACCACTGGTGGAGCCGGCTTCTCAGGAGGATGACAAGTGCCCAGTCCATGACAATTGGTATTAGAGCTAGCCTAGGGCACTGTGATGGGGACGGTACGTGAGACTTACACCAGGCACCTTCATTGTGGGGTTCGCAGCAAGGGTGGTGTCCGCGGGGAGCGGGTTTACTGTGGGTAGGGGAACGGACAAGCATGGAGGCAGGCAGGGTAATGTTCCCCTAACGAAGGCCTCAGGGGCTGGCGGTGGTAGCATGCCACGTACCGACTCATTAGGGATGCGAGTTCTACACCAAGAACCTTGCAAACGCATTAGTTTGTGAGCAGCAAGGCAGGCAGAGTAGATCCCTATCGCATCTCCTAGGTTATTCCTTGGGCAAAATGCACGGGGGTATGCAGTACTACTCGTAGAGCCGGCTTCTCAGGAGGATGACAAGCGCCCAGTCCGTGACAATGAGCACCTGAACAGACCTCTAAAACCCAAAAAATACCATAAGTAATTAAGAGAAGAATAACACTAGCAGAAGAAAAATAACAGCAAAGTACAAAATGCCAGCAGACTTGATCCAGATCAGTCATCCTCCATTTCTGATACAGAACATCACATGTGGCAAATTAAAGACCAAGTCATTAATAGAGAACTCCATCTGAACTGGTGAGGCTTTGAACCACATAGCTACACGAACCTTCACTAGCTCACACAAATCATCCAAGTTTGGTTGAGATTCATTAAAGACACAATCATTTCGATGCTTCCATGTAGACCAGTGAATAGCCAAAGGTAGAACCATCCAAAACTTCTTCTCCAGTGATCTCTATCTCTTAATATTTGTTATTGTTAGTGTATTTTGAGCCGTTATAGTGACTGTCTTTTGTGTTAAGTTTTTCATTTGAGTATAGTAGGCTAATACTCTGGTCTTTTGTGTTAAGTTTTTCTTTTGTATCTTTTGTGTTTTTTTAAGTATATTAGGTTGATACTCTGGTTTTTTTCTCTAGTATACTCTATTCAAAGCATGGTTTAATATGAAATGAAATGGTACCTGTTACTATAGTCAGTTCATTTTTTTTTTTAATCTTATTGTGAATATTTTTGGATGTTTTCAATGAACTTGCTTCCATAAGTCAGACCAATTTTTCTTTTGGCATCATAAAATTGATTGCAATTTGGATTCAAGTCACCCCATACCAATGTACAGTTAAAGCTGTTAAAGCCATTATAGCGATGGTCTTTTGTGTAAGTCTTTCATTTGTTTAAAGAGTATATTATGAAAATAATAATAATAATAATTTCAGTATACGTGTAATTTTGTTTCGGAAAATGAGATATTGTAAAAAAGCGGGTCATTTTTTGAATTCTTAAGTACTTAACAAATGTGAGTTGCTATATTTTACTCATAAAACTTCCTTAACAAATGTGAGTTACTATATTTTACTCATAAAACTTCCTGCCCGCTGCCCCATTGATCTGATATTCTGGAAATACCGAATAAATTTAGCCATAACTCTTTAAACAAATTTAGCCATAAAAAGCTTTATTAAGGCCAAATCATCACCTTCAGCAAGCCAAAAAACGAAATTTAATTATCTTAATTGAAAACCAAAATAACCCAATCCATGTGACTCATCAGTCCAGCCAGTGCTAACTCCCTGTGAAGTTAGATGGTTCGAAGACAACACTAAAAAAATTCATAAATAAAAAACTGTTGTACAAAAAATGATAATCTGTTGTACATCACATCATTATTCTAAGTGGAAACTATTGTACAAAAAGTACTGCAAAGATGGGAGGTTAATGTACGAAGATCATTACCAGTAACATTTACTTTTAAGGAAATTGGTACATGCAATTGTATTACTTCGTTTTCTTAGATGTCATTATGAGCAGGTAAAAAGGATCCTTGAACTTGCTTTTTTGTAGAAGAAATAGACTTTCACATGGGTTTGTTTTCTCATTTCTAAATTTCTCCAGGCTGGTACCTCATGCTTTCAGAAAACTATATTACAAAAATTCAATGATTTTGTGCATAGCAATTTAGCAAATACTCATAATCTTTTTACAATTTAGGTGCCTTCATATTCACACTAATAACGATAAGTTAAACTTAATTTACTTACCACCAAAATTGCGTGTTGTATTATTTAGTGGCTCCAGCATTGTCCCATCATTCAACTCGATTAGTTTAATTGACACTTTTATATGGAGGAGCTTAGGGATCGATCTTTATATTTATAAATTGTTTCCTATTCTGAGTCTTGCAAGCCACAAAATTATGTAGGTTTGTTCTGTATTGTAATTGTGCAGTTCTTGGGGAGAATGTTCTAAGATTATCAAATAAATAACTAAAAATTGGACAAGTAATAATATTCATGGTTCCTGTAATTTATTTGTTATATTAATTTGATAATTATTATTTTAATTGTGTCAATTTTGTTCTTTGATTTTTCACATTGCATCAATTTTGCCCAATAAACATATAATTGGATTTATATAGTTTAATATTTATTGCAAAACAAATGTGAATAAGAGATAATTATTTACAATCACAATACAAATCCAAAATTATGAATATGTAGTTCAAATTTAATCTATACATAAACCAACAACACACCATTTAAATCTTAACCATCTATTTATTTTATTGGCCAAATTCGTGGTACCCAAGCCTAGGTAATTAGACTTTTTTAACTATTTAGTTTACTAATTCAGTTGAATAATTAATTTTACACTAATTTCATTGCTTTCTAATATATATATATATTTTTTTTTGTTTTAAGAAAAGATAAAATACCATAAAAAGCTTAACCAAAGAAACATAACCTCTAAGACTAGACTCGAAGAAGCCGAAACCTAAGAGATCATCTGTAAATCAGACAATATAATCATAAACTGTTTAGCTCCTTAAGAAAGCAATCTTGGCAGCAGCACGTGCTACCTCCACTACCTTCCTAGTAGGTTTGAACTAATGTGTGAACGTAGATGATGTCCGTGGAGCTCTAATTGGGCAATCAAATGGGTTGGATTTTTTTTTAAGTCTGAAATCAGATTGGAATATATTATAGAATATTGAGACCCACCATAGGTCCAGTTTCAATAATTCAAACTATTTAATGTGTAGAATTTGCTGAGTATTTCATCATTCTAAAAGAATCACGTTAATACTTGATCAAATCATATTTCAGTCAACTGTAAATATGATTTTCAAAATAAATTATTGATAGAAATTGATCCGATCAAGTAGTTATCGATATCCGATCAACATGATTTTTTTGTATGAACGAAATAATTGACGAACTCTACATATTGAACGGTTTGAATTATCGAAATAGAATCTGAGGTATGCCTAATGAACCCGAAGAGCACGGGCCAGTGCACATACAGAATATGTTCACCAGTCGCTTGTGTTTAAGAGCATAGAACTTTATTTTTCGAGTAGTGCTACATATCATAAAAGAAATCATAAAAGATTCTCCACCGTTAGATTGCATATACAAAAAAACACTACACACTAATCAAGGGACGAAAAATCTTCATGATATTTTTTTTATGATCGCTAGTATTATTCTTATTTTTCTGATACGGTAATTTTTTCTATATATGAAAGGGTTCTTTCTGTATGACTTTTATATTTCCCCTATAGCGAACCATCTTGATCAAACTCAGATTTAATTTTAATATTCATAATTAAATATAAGCTATTTATGTTGGATGATTAATAATACACCAATCTTTTTATTTTATATTCAAAAATTCAATCGCAAGCTTAGAATAGCTCTATTTAATTTTCAAAAATTACACTTGTAGTTCTTCTAGTTTGCCCACACACCAAAAAAAATAAAAATAAATAAATAAATAAATAAAAAGTTTGTTGATATGGTTCTTATAATTCTAATTGTATTAATTTTACTCTTCAATCTTTCATATTGTTTGATTTACTTCAATTGATTAAGCCCTTTAGAAATTGGATTAAAATCAATTGGGCAAAATAATCTATTCACTCTTCTCAAAAGTGATTGAGAGATTGACATTTAAATTTAAATGTTCCTTTTCAATTAACCATTTTGTCATTAATTTTTGTCTAATTTCTTAATGAATATTATCAATTAAACTAAATTGACATAGTAAGAAAACTTAAAAGACAAAACTAATCACTTTGCTTGGTTCCCATTTTTTAAAAACAGTTTTCAGAAAATTCTACATTCTTATTTTCCCTGTTTTTTTGTTTTTACTGAATTTTTTAAATATTTTATGCAATTTTTTTACTTTTTAGATACACCTAACATAAATACACCTAAAAAATAAAAAAAATTGTAAAAAAAATCTTTTAAAAATTCACTAAATACCAAAAATCCAAAAAAAATACAAGAATTTAGTACATTTTTTGTATTTTTATGTATTTCTTAATTTTTTAAAATATTTTTTTTCACAATTTTTTTTACTTTTTAGACACATCTAAGTAAGGTGCATCTAAAAAAGTAAAAAAAATGTTTAAAATTTTAAAAATATTCACTAAAAACAAAAAAACACGAAAATAAAAAAACTCAATTTTTAAAAAACTTAATCTAAAAAACTCAAACCAAACACAGTGAATACAATTAAAATTACACGAACTAAAAACACAAAAAAATCAAATGAAGTACACATATAATTTTCCCTTTTCAAAATTTTCTATGTGATTATATGTTTCCGTTCACAATATTTTCGAAATTCGTGGTAGTGATACTTGGGAACTTTTCATAATACTTGCATTAACCACTCCACAACATCCCAAATATTGTTGAAAAGGACCTTGATTCTTTGCGATCAATTCATTACACAGACTATCCCACTATTTTTGTTTTCTTTTTTGGTTGAGAAGACATAGAGATCACAGTTCCTTTTGATAAAGATTTATAATGCTTAGTATGCACAACTCAACCACCCTGAGTTACCACTGCAATACCCAAAACTATTCACCTCTTCAATAACCAAAACTAACCTCACCTTAGTAATTCCCATGGAAAGGTACTTCTTTGACTTGCTTGCCAAAGCCGTGGAGGAAAAAGAAGTGGGTTTAATAAAAATCAGATGTGTATAGGGATTTTTTATTTATTTATTTTAAACAAAGCCAAAGATCAATAAATGGTAATAGTCTTTTTCATGTCAAGCCATCTTATGCCTGCGTTGATCAACAAAAAAAGAAAATGAATAGAAATATAATAAGCACCACCACATGCATCACCTTTATTTCTGGGATGAGATTTAAAATAACCAAAAATATTAGAAATACAAAAATGTATAACGATTTAATAAAACAGAGACTCTCCTATGATTGTGGACCCCACAGCTCTCATTTCATTTTTGTGTTTAGTGATGTTGCTCCTATATTGATTGATGTTGGTGCTGATGCTGCTTGCTAGTTGTTTAGTTTCTATCTGTTTTTTACTATTTAAAAAATAAAAATAAAAAATTATGGCAATACTACCACGATCAAAAATTTAATTTTATCTACTTCTAATACATCCAAGGAAAAAAAAGAAAGGCAGAAAAATATTTTAAGAAGATGATTAAAAATTAATCTTTTAATTTTTTTTAACCTTTTAATTTTATTTTATTTTTAATGAGAGAGGAAATTACTTCCCAAAGTGAGCCAGAAAAGTTTTTCATGTCAAGAAATAATTGCCCTTGAAACCAAATGTCACATCATCTGACAGGCGTATAATAAAAAGCACACATCACACAACAAAGAAAAATGCATGGGAGCACTAATTAGTGCTCCCACTAATTAGGTGACAGTGAGTTTCGCCATTAATGATGTGATGTTTTGATCTTGGAGTTGTATTTTTTTTTTTTACTTTTTTAATGCATTAGTGCTATTAGTAATGATGTTTTTAGTAGGATGAATCATTGCTACACAACAAACTCTTAAGAGACCTCTACTCAACAAAATGATGGTTTTATGCGTAGGTCACAGCTTTTGCCCCATCTAAATTAGATTGGAGAGTATTGATGGACTTTCCTAAATTTTTCCTAAATTTATCATGGAGTTTACATTGATAATCAGAACCGTTCAATGTGTAGGACTCACCGAATATTTTATCATTATAAAAAATTATGTTAATCGAATATCGATAGTTACTTGATCAGATTATATTTGAATCAACGGTAAATATAATTTTTGAAATAAACTGTTTATACAAATGTGATCTCATATAGCGGCTATCGATATCCAAACAACATAATTTTTTACGGTGACAATTGACAAGTCCTACATATTGAACAATTCGGATTGTCGATATGGGCTCTGTAGTGAGCCCACGAAGGACCAACCACAAATAAGTTGTACTTTAGTAAAACTTCGTTTGGTTTGACATAATTTTTATGTAAATTGATTTTTTAATTTATTCTTCAGTGTTTGGTTAATATTTGAAACTAAAGTTTTCTATTGTACGTGTAGTCAACTTTTTACCTATGGAAAGATCAATGTACTGAAAACACTGAGCTAAAAATTAACTTATCAAATTTTAATGGTAAACCATTTTAAAAATTATGAGGGAAAAAATTATTATTATTATTTTTTATTTTCAACTAAACTATAGAAAATACATAAAATGTTTTTGTGGAAACAAACAACGACAGCTAAAAATAAGATGTTAGTTTCATAAATAAAAATTGCGTTAACAGTGAAAAATGTGTTAGTAAAGATAAGAGGGAGGGGGGAGTAAGGGGCGCTGACAAAATCAAAGGTGAGGTACTAATATATTTTGGTTTTATACTTTTTTACCAATTAAGGTTTCGTTTGTCAATTATACATTTTAATAAAAAAAGTCATTATAAATTATTATATTATTCTCTATTTTTCTACATATCTTTTCGTAAAGATTTAAAAAATTATTAAAATAATATCTTCCTAAACAAGACTTAAGACACATTTTAATCATAAGATTAGAGTAATTCATTTATTTTTTAAATTAATAAATATTAACACAAAATTGAATCGGGAGACTTATTTATAAGTCTTTTTTCAGACACTTATGGTTGGTTAGGTCCTGTGTAATTTCTCATAGAGTCTCAAATCTTATTTGGATATGAATGTATTCCACAAGATCCTACATAAACGTAACGTGACGTGACACTTACATAAACGTAACATAACGTGACACCTACCTAAACGTAACGTAACGTAACGTAACATGACACCTATATAAATGTAACGTGACATCTACATAAACGCACGTTACGTTTCGCAAACTTAATGAGTTTTTATTTTTTTAAATTGAATGTGAAAATGTTGCTGGTTAGGAAATTGAATGTTGCCATAAATCATAGGTGTCACGTTACGTTTGTGTAGGTGTTACGTTACGTTACGTTTATGTAGCTATGATTTATGGCAACATTCAATTTCCTATGCATAGGTGTCATGTTACGTTTATGTAGATGTTACATAACGTTACGTTTATGTAGATATGATCTATGATAACATGCAATTTCCTATATATGAATAAGAAATTGCATGTTACCATAGATCATAGGTGTCACGTTACGTTTATGCAGGTGTCACGCTACGTTTATGTAGGTGTCACGTTACGTATATGTGTCATGTTACGTTTATGTAGGTGTCACGTTATGTTTACGTAGGTGTCACGTTACGTTACGTTTATATAGATATGATCTATGGTAACATTCAATTTCCTATATATGGTTTTACTATTATTTATGATATTAACAACTAATATTGAGAGTAAATGTGTCAACAAACTTCCCATAGGACTTATGGGAACATAAGTTTTTTAGTAGGATCATATGTAGTATAAGTCTCCCTAATAGGACTTATAAATAATTTTCCCAATTGAATCTTATTTTTACAAGTTATTTAAATTTACACGTTTTAATAAATAAGAATTTAACTATCCAACTAAAATCACTCATGCGCTTTTTTGGCTAAATTAGTAAGTAAAGCCTCCGTTTGGAAAGTGGGTTAGTTTTTTGATTTTTTGATTTTTTTGACTATTTTAGCCTGGGGCTAAAAAACTTAGTTTAGGAAAGGCTTTTGGCTTTTTTATTTTTTATTTTTTTGTGAAAGAAAGAATGTAATGATTATGAGTTGGATGTGATGTTTTGGCTTATTGAGTTAAAAAACTTATTTTGTTTTTTGTGGCTATTTTAGCCAAAAAAGCCTTGAAGCCAACTTGCCAAACGGAGGCTTGAACATGCTAATTTACTCAATAAGACAAAATATCATATTCAAATCATAATTATTTTACTTTCTCTCTTATAACCATCAAATTAACTACAAAAAAATAAAAAATAAAAAAATTTCATCCCAAATATAACTTTTTTAGCTAAGTTAAAATAATCAAAAAAATTAAAAATCTAGATTACAAAAGTTTATTCGAAAAGAAGACTAAGGAAATTTGCTTCAAAATAAGATTCTCGTACAAGAAAGACATAGACCCTGTTTGATAGGGCTTATTTCCAGCTTAGACCTCGTTTGGGAACAGACTAATTTAGTAACTCTTTGACTTTTTACGAAAAGATGTGTAAAAAGTAGAGAGAAAAGAGAATATTTGACTTTTTTGTATGAGTTGTTGACTTTTTGGCTAATTTAGTAACTTTTTGACTTTTTAGCTAAAATGGAGGGTTCCCAAACGAGGCCTTATTTCAGCTTTTAGCTTAATTTAAGCTATTTTGATGTGTTTGGTTTAGCTTAACAATACAACTTATAGCTTTTTGTAAGTCAAAAATCAACTTATTCTTTAAGTGGGGGAGGAGAAACTTAATTTATAAGTCAAAAATCAGCTTATGTTCACAGTTACAAGCTATAAGCTGTTAGGCTATAAGTTATAATCACTTTCCCACAACTCTACCAAACGGGACCATAGACCCAACGTTTGTTGCACCAAAGGACGAAAGGAGGGATTCTATTTATATCCAAAAAATTATTAATTACTCCTAATTTCTAATTATATCCTGTTTAATTATTGAAAATTTTATTTTACTCTTGTTACACCCTATTATTGGAAACATCCTATTAGTTTTTCCAAATTACCCTCAAGGTAAACCCAAATAATAAATAATAAACAAACTAAAAACACTAAATTATTTCAAATCTTTTCAATACAGAAAATAATTCTCAAATATTAAAAAAAAAAAAACTCAAACTTATAAGCACATAAGCATTATAAATACAGAAAAAACTAAACTTTTACATAAGTATTATAAAACTCTTCAATATAGAAAAAAGAAAAAACTTTTACATTACAAATTATCTACAAGAATATTTGTAGAAAAGTAAAAGACCGAACTTATAAGCACAAAAACATCAAACACTGACAAGAAAGAGTAGTTCTCAAATAATATACTATTTAAATAACAAAATAAGAACAACTCTAATAATATGTTATTGTTAATTTAATTACTGGGCCCTTTAATTTTTGTCAAAAAAATGATATAAACAATAATTGATGGTGCTCTACAAAAATTATGAAATCCATTTATATGAAAACTTACCTTCTTTTTGATGGATTGCTTCAAAAAGCTATTTTGATTATTTCTTTCATTTATTATTTGATTTTGTTTAAACTTTCCTCTAGAGTTAAGGGTTTCAAATAATAAAAAATAATAATGATATCGATGATGATTATAGCGACCCCGGTTTTCTCCCATTTGATTATTGTATCTGGACTTAGGTTCCGTAGATTCTGTCATTGTATTATTGTTGTTGTTGTCCCTTATTTGCTCATTTGGAGTTATAGGATGTGTTGGGCAGGTTTGTTTCAGGAATGGTTGGGTTGGAAACCAAGTGTTGCTGTTCAGATTTTTGGACCTTCGCTCGAGCTAGGAGTTGGTCGCTCGAGCGAGGTGTTGTTTTGGGTCTTCGCTCGAGCCGGGGTTTGGTCGCTCGAGCGAGAGTTGGCGTCTGGTTTGAACCTGTAGCTTTGCATTCTTGGCTGGAGCGAGCTTTTCTTCGCTCGAGCGAGTTAGTTCATTCTTCACTCGAGCAATAGTTCCTTCGCTCGAGCGTGAGTTTGGTTTCAGACCTGAGGGTTTGAGTTCTTCGCTCGATCGAGTTTTCTTTCGCTCGAGCGAGCTTTTGGGGTTGTTGGCTCGAGCAAGGCTTTCTTGGCTCGAGCGTATCTTTTCTGTGTCTGGTCGCTCGAGCGACCAAGTCTTCGCTCGAGCGAGCCTGTCAGGTTTAAATAGGCAGCAACGTGTTTCAGATCAATTTTTCATACACTTTCATATTCCAAAACCCTAGTTACGAGTTCTCTCTCCCTCTACACACCTTCTCTCTTAGGATTGATCTACTTAGAGTGAGTTTTTACCTTAGATCCTTTATTAAAAAGATAGAGTGGGTCGAGGGCTTCCATTTAATCTGAATTGTTGGTAGTTTGGAGCACTTTGGAGTTTGGGTCTTCATCTCCATCTTCTCTTTTGGGGCTATTTCTTCAAGGTAGGGATTTCCTACTCCATTTTATAGGTTTTGTTCTAAGTTTTGGTATTTTGATATGTTGGGGATACTTTGGTCGATTTTGGAAAAAAAACCCGAGTTGTATTATTAAATTAATTTGTGTAATTA
The DNA here is from genome assembly GCF_055761805.1 of Camellia sinensis. Classification (NCBI taxonomy): domain Eukaryota; kingdom Viridiplantae; phylum Streptophyta; class Magnoliopsida; order Ericales; family Theaceae; genus Camellia; species Camellia sinensis. Next base: position 74,837,596 of record NC_138969.1, read on the forward strand.
ATTCATGGAGTTGGGAAAAGATGGTTAAATTCATGGAATTGGGGAAATTCATTGATTAAATGGCATAATTGGATAATTTGAATCATTTGCCTATTGAATTGTTGACATAGTTATTTTCGGTTTAGAAATAACTGTTTTGGGCTATCGGTGGAGGATAGTCGTGATTGTTGTAGACATTGCATGTGGATTAGGAATAACTGAAACTAATCACATTGATTAAGTCATTGAGTTTGACTGTTGCTTTGATACAGAAAATACGTGTATTGATTGAGCATTGCATTTGCATACATTGTTTTTGTGTGTGGGAGGAGATAGGGGATGTACTCCACGGTTTAGGGGAAGATAGGGGATGGACCTCTAAATCGGATTTTGTTTGGGAGGAGATAGGGGATGGACTCCATTAGCATCACTTTTATGTGTGCTTATTTATATAGAAGTGTTTTATTGATACAGCACTAAAATGTGTATCAATCTGGAAGTATGAAGTGTTTTGATTTGAGCTTGAGTCTCATTTGATTGTTGATATTGGAAGAATGTGATTATGATATATATAATTCGCTATTGAAAGTTTGGCTAGGTTCTGAGCCATGTTGATAAAGTTGGAAAGTAAAACGTGTCTTAAACAATAGTGTCATGAGACTGTAAAATGATGTAATTGATTATCTTGGTTAACCATCTGTTGAATGCTATTGCTTTATTCATTACTTATATGTGGTTTAGTATATTTCTACTGGGCTGTGGCTCACCCTTTATGGGAACATCATTTTCAGGTCCAGGTGATAAGCAACCTCCCAGGACTTAGCTTGGAAGGATTTGGACTATGAAGATTATTTTTAATTGTTTGTTTTATTTGATAAATAATCAAGCCAAGGGCTTTATTTGTATTTGAGTTAGAACTCATAATTTGTGTCCAAGTGTTGGCTTGGAAAGATGTAAGCCCATAGGGCATTTAATTTGATGTTACAAATAATGTTTTTATTTTGGAATACTCTGATGAATGAATTAATAAACTGTTTTCTTTAAATAAAGCATGTCGACGGTTGGGTTTATTTTTGAGGGCGTTACAACTTGAGGGCGTTACAATGATGGGGATTTTTGGTAGGGTGGATTGGAGTTTTGCATGGAAGAAGAAGAAGAAGAAGAAGAAGAAGAAGAAGAAACTTTGATTGTTTGGGAAAAAAGATATATAGATTTAAATATAAATAACTGATTAAGGTGTACTATGAGAAAAAAAAATTTATTTTGGGGTTTAATATGCATTGTGCTTATTAGTAAATTTATATTAAGATATATTAAAAATTAAAATTTATAAATTTAAATTAGGCATACTAAATAGAACTCCCCGATCAAAGACAATACAAGAAAGACATGAGCCCAACGTTTGTAGCACCTAAAGACAGCATGCAAGGCCCGCACAATGCATAACTTCATTAACAAATAGAGGCCTCTAAATTATAACAAAAAAATTATTCTTTTATTGTTCAAATGTCTTTTGCCTCAAAAATTATTTGATACTCCTAGACCTAGTTTATATGGTACTCTAAATAAATAGTTATTGATCTAAATTATGGGATCCACCGCGTTTATGTTAGAGTTTTAAAAGATAAAGTGTTAAATGTCTACTCGTAAATAAAATAAAATATTACTCTAAGAACATTGAATAATTTATCCTTTGAACTTCACTAACGGTAAGGGCTAAGTTGTCACTTAACTGTGCTGCTAATAGCAGCCAAGTAATTTTTGTGATCCTTGTATGTTGAGTAATTATATTGACGTACTTCCAAGTTTATAAAAAAAAATATAATAAGTTATATAAGTTTGACATGATTATATTGGACACTGTTAAAGTTTTTAATTCATACAATTTATGGTCTCATTTTTATTAGTAATTTATTAGTTATATGAATTAAAAAAAAATAATATCATCACTGAAATTTAAATTCTATCATGTTAGGGGCTTTGCTTCACCTAAATTAAACTGTGACTTATTGTGAATTATTAAAAGGAGATCGATGTAATTATATTAAACTGTGAGATATGTTGTATATTCTTTAGATCTCAAATGAGGTGAATGTAATTTTCTTTTATATTTTAGCTTAATACAAACAATTTTATTGTTTTGATTTTTTGACTCATTTATTTTATTTTATTTTTACTCAAACAAAACTTAAGTGGTGTTGGAATATTTTCATAATATATTTATATAATTTAAATATATAATATAGTTATATGAATGTTTAAAGAATGTGTCTTTTGGATTTAAATCATGGGGTACCATTGAATTTAAAGTAGAACATATGACTCTTGGATTTAAAGGGTGTCACTTTTGGATCTAAATGACATGACTTTTGATTTAAGAAACATAAACTCATGCTTATATAAAGGCGGAATGGGTTGGCAATTGTATAGAAGAAATCCATACGAAATCCATAGAACATCCATGGAATTTTTCTCAATGATTCATATTGTTATTTTCATTATAAGACAATCAAGTTTTAGCAGCGTTTTTCATTGCAGAGGCCTGAAAAATACTGCTATAGATGGGCTATTATAGCGGTTATTGACCGCAACTAAAAATAAAATTTTTAATAGCCTTTTTTTCCTAAAACAGTGCCATATATTTTTTTATAGTGACAGTTTGACTTCAATCGTTACAAAAAGCCAAGCAAGGCCTGCCAAATGAAATTCTCATTTGGTGTGAAATCTAGTTTTTTTTTTTTTTTCGTAAATAACATATCAGAATTTCAGTCCCCCCCCCCCCCCCCGCCAAAAAGAAAAAAAAAACCCCCCGTTTAATTCCTTGATTACAATTTGTGCCCTAGTCTATCAACACTTCTTTTGCAAAGTATCAGAGCCTTCGTTCATCTGCTATTGTGGCGTGTTGGTGAGGTCAAGCTATAGCACCATTGTGATTTCAAGTTCAATCTACTCTCTCAGTTTCTCTTTCTTTATCCCCTTCTTCTTCTGGTCTCTCAGTTTCTCTCTCTACCTCTCTCTCTCTCTCTCTCTCTCTCTTCTACTGTCTTAGTTTTTCTTTCTCGCTCATTGTCTTCGAACAAGTTTGGATCCATGGAATTCATTGTTAAGATGAGATACTTGCCATTCCATGCATTGCTTCTAATATCTCCAAAACTTCTCTACTTTGAAGGATTTCATGAACATCTTGAATGATTTTGATTTGGGAAAATAATTTAGAAAATAGCGTGATTAACATGTTCTGTATACTGATTATGATATTCACACACCCACACCCCCCCCACACACACACACACATATTTGATCATCTGTAATATTCATATTTTAACCAATATAATTAGTGAAGTGAATGGATTGTTGTTGATGCTACATAGTAAAATCTCATGCTTAAGGAATCATCATGTATGCTAGATATTTGATAAAATGCCACAATGGAGTAATAGTACCTACCTGGAGAAAAGACAAACTAAATGGGGACTAGGCTTGTAGAGTAGTAGGTAGGGCAAGGTATTTGTAGGGAAAGTGCACTATAATTTGTTGTTCAATATTGAAATGATCAGAGAAAGATTGGAATTGGAGAGAAAATATACACTGCCTAGATATTTTTCCCTTTTGATAATAGGGTCAAGGAATAACAAGTAAACGTACCTCTAGCATATAAGAGCGAGAAGTTGCATAGCCAATATCATGACTTCCAGAAAGGTAGTATACTTGGGTGTTTGTACTTCTTTCAAGCATATTCAGGTTAAAAATATGCTTGAAATGACTCAAAGATTCCTACCATCTATTAAACAATATCAATGGCTTCCATAGTAGAAAACTAGTAATAACAATGCTTGTGCAAATAATTGAGATTAATCATCCTTGTATGAAATAACAAACAAGCAGAGAAGTAAATTGTATAGCATTAAATTTGGCACAAGAAAACACTGGGATCAAAAGAAAGAGACATTGAAAGTAAATAAAGCAACAGGAGCATAATATTTGAATGTTACAAAAAGATAATAGTTACTGACGAAGATTCCAATATCCAGTGCAGAAACAGCAACCTAACTTTCCTATCACACTCAACCACTAAAATGCAATGCTATGTCTCTCAGTTGTTTGTCCCTAGTTTTTAAAAAATAAATATCCAATGTTTGGAAAAACATAAAATAGCTTTTAAGATTAAGATGTTTTGTATTCTGATTATGATATTCACACACACACACACACACACACACATATATATTTGATCATCTATGATATTCATATTTTAACCAATATTATTAGTGAAGTTAATAGATTGTTGTTGATGCTACACAGTAAAATCTCATGCTCGAGGAATCATTATGTATACTAGATATTTGATAAAATGACACAATGGAGTAATAGTGCCTACCTTTTTGTTTAATGGTTTGTTCTATTTGTTGGTTTTTTTTTTTTTTTTTTTTTTTTGGTTGAGAAAATTGTTGTCAATGAATTTAATGCGCAGTTTGTAATGTTTTGTTGGCTTAATAATATGATTACAGAAAATTGTTGCCTCTTTTTATTGTCATTGCTTCTTGTCTATGAAAGCGTGCATGCATTGAACTGTGAGATAAATAAATAAATATGCAAGTTTTCTGCGCTATAATTTGGATTTGCAACATTATCAACTTGAATTTATTTGAAATTATTAATGTTGTCTCATAGGGAACACTGCCTTTTTGGAATTTGGATCTTTTTGACTTTGCAAAGATCAAGTGGAACCCTTGTTGGTCTATTTTACCTAAAAATTTCCACACTCTTACACAAATATATATATATATATATATATATATAGAGAGAGAGAGAGAGAGAGAGAGAGTGGCATGTGTTTGATGGATGCCTCTGAAATCACAATGACCACAACTTTTCATTTATGTGATGTGTGTGTACATTGACTAAAGACTAAAAAAAAAGTGAAAACATTTGGAAGGTCATTTAGACTATTGGATTGGATGGGAAGAATGCTCAAAGCAAGCTTGATATTGTACAAAGAGTACTAGCACTAGCTGTTATATTAAATATTGGACCTATGACCTGAGGGCATTCAAATCTGGGACCCAAGGTTAATTACACTGCACGTTGTCTTCTTGAATTTTATTTTATTTTTTGTTGAGAGAGAACACCTTTTAAATGAACCACATATGCTTCATAGTAGTTTTTGGGGTTCATACAAGGGATGAGGATCCTTAACTGTGATTTATCATTATACTTTTTATTATAGCAACGCATGTTAGCAACACATCATTATACTCTTTAACTAATAATTAACTTGAACTCTCCCTTCCTTTGAGATTGATCATTGACGCTCATCTTGAGCTCAGATCTGTAGATATTTTTTTTCTTTTTTTTTTTTTGTGCTGAGAAATTAATTTTTATGACTCGAACCTATACCATATAGTGATGTGGCAGATGAGCACTTGCCATCTCGCCAAGTCATGAAGTGTATATATATCCATTGTGTATTCTAATGGATAGGTATGTGACCTTCAAACTTTATATATGATATTAATGTGAATGTGTTGCATTGCTAACAATGAAGTTTTTTTTTTAATTTTTTTAATTTCTTTTTAGAAAAAAAAATTTCAAACATTTTAAACATAAAAGCTAGTCATACAACTAAAATTTGGTTTACTTGCAAGTTTGATGTATTGGCATGCATAAAAGATCAACAAATCACTACAGTGTGTTCTGTTCTTTATTTTCAAAGATAGCACTTGGGGTAGGTGTTGCTCCTCCAAAAAAAGGTGTTACATTAAACATTATCCTCTTATAAAATACTTCGGTTTTTGTAAAAAAAAAAAATATAGGGAAGTCATACAAAAACAATGCATACGTTTTTATATGTTGTACTAGACTATATTGCCATTTTGTGTTTTCTACATTAACATTACTTGTCCTATTTATTTATCCAAAAAAATAAAAATAAAATACTTGTCTTGTTTGAGCATATAACTTTTTACCTTATCTAATTAACTTATTTCTATGGTTCTGAATCAGCCAATCATAGCATTGTCTTTAGGTTCAGTTCAGAACCTCGTGCTTCTTTGATTTTTTTTTTTTTTGAGGAAATTGTTGTCTGCAAAGGTTTTACAGTGGTTTCCATTGAAGCCTCAATTGCAGAGGTTGTTCATGTCTTCAAAAGCAGTTACTTCTATGAAATGGCATGCTGAAGGTCGTACAAATGATGGCATAATGAGACATCATGCCGATTATATGGCTTGGAAAACATTCAACTCACGATACATAGATTTTTCATTTGACTCCTGCAATGTCAGGTTGTGGTTAACAGTAGATGGATTTAACCCTTATGGGAATATGAGTACTAGTTTTAGTATATGGCCAGTCATATTGGTCCCATATAATTTGACTCCATAGATGTGCATGAAAAGATCTTCTTTCATCCTATCATTGCTTATTCCTAGTCCAAGCTTCCATTCGAATGACATAGATGTGTATATGCAACCTTTAGTTGAAGAATTGAAGGAATTATGGGATGTTGAAGCACAAACTTATGATATTTCTTCCAAAGAGAACTTCAAATGCATGCAGCTCTAATGTGGACTATAAATTACTTTCCCGCATATGGTGATTTGTTTGGTTAGAATACCAAGGGTGCTCTTGCACGCCCTTCTTGTAATTATGAGACTCATTCTCGATGGTTAAAACATGGAGAAAAATGTTGTTTTATGGGCCATAGGCTACGTTACACGAACTCTTTGGAATTTGGGAGGTACCCGTGTTGACACGACATGACACAAGTACGGGTACGAGTGTGGGATACGGCCCTTTATAAATGGATACGGTTCTATTTTGCCCTAAATGCAGAAGAAAGGAAAGAGAGGGCAAGGAGAGAACCTGGTTGTTGTCTTCGATCCTCTGTTCAACAACTTCGATCTCACGCCCTTCGACTTTCCTTTCGAATTCGACGAGCGTGGCGTGGCCTGGCCCATTTGACTTCGACTTCGACTTCATCTTCAACGAGCACTACCGTAGATGAGCTTCGATCTACCTTCACTGGCTTCATTTTTGATATCTTTGATCTATCTTCTCTTTTCTCTGTTTTCTTTTCTCTACACTTCTCTTTGATTTATAACCTGTTCTCTCTTTCTCTCTCTCTCTTTCTCTCTCTCTCTCAAAAGATATTTAATTAATATATATGTCAATTATAATATATATATATATATATATCATGTATCAATAAAAATAACTATTTATAAATCATATTTATTTATAATATAAATATGTCAATTAAAAATTAAAATATATATAAATAAATTAAAAATATTATTAATAAAAACAATATATAAGATAAAAAATAACTATTTAACTCATCTTTATATAATAAATATATTTAAAAAAAATTATTTAACGTATCCCCATACCCATATCTAAATTTGGATCCATATCCATGTATCCTTAATTTTTAGTTTTGAAGGGTCTGACCCTCAGATACGCACCCGCACCTGACTCCATGTAATGTATGCCATGGGCATTTCTTGGATAAAGATCATAGATTTCATAAAGATAGAGCATCATTTGATGGCAAACAAGAAATAGAACCAGCTCCCAATATATGATGCAAACAGAAGACCTTGATTACAAATTTGGGAAGACAAAGGCAAATGAAAAAAAAAAGAAAAAAAAAGAAGAAGAAACAAGCGGATGGTGATGAGATACAATCATGGAAGAAAGGAAGTATATTTTTTACATTGCCGTATTGGGCAAATCAAAAATTGCGTCACAATCATGATATGATGTATATAGAAAAATGTGATTTATAATGTATATGGAACATTGTTGAATTTAGATGGGAAGACAAAGGATAACTTGAAGGTACGTCTTGACTTACAAGAGATAGGTATAAGACGTGAACATCACCCACAAAAGATCAGTTCCAATAATACATATTTGCATTTAGCTTGCTTTTCTATGATTTTAAAAGAGAAAGATGACTTCTTGAAGTTTTGAAAGACGTAAAAGTCTCAGATGGTTATGCTTCAAATATTTCACGTTGTATCCAACTTAGACAACGTAAGATTATAGGTTTGAAGAGTCATGATGGTCATATTTTGATGCAGCAACTTCTTCTTATCACATTATGAGGAGCATTACCAAAAACAGTGGCTTCACCTCTAATTGAGTCATCTTGTTTCTTTAGGGAACTATGTTCCAAAGTTTTGCAAATGAAAGAGCTTGACCGACTTCCATCTCAAATTGTAGTGACTTTATGCAATTTGGAGAGAATCTTCCATCACTCATTTTTTACTATTATGGTGCATTTAGTCGCCCATTTGTCCACTAAGGCTAAAATTGCTGGCCCAGTTCACTATAGATGAATGTATCCCATTGAGAGGTTAGACACGACGACTTGTATCCATTTGTGTTTTTAACCTACATCACATTGACATCCAATTTAGTTGATCTATAATTATACTATTTTACATGCAGGTATAGACGCGCCCCGAGAACTCCCCAGGCTCCGCACTGCGAGGGCGCGAAATCCGTTTTGTTCTCTAACTACTACAAGTTCGGACTCATGTCACGGTTCTGAATCTAATCTCACAATGTGTGATGTGAGACCGATAAATCACCAAAGAGTCCAAATCCGGCAAATCGTTTTGAAAAACTGATTTTTATAAAGTGCCAAACATGGACTGCTTTGCCAGATACAGAGTCGCCACCTAAATATTTTATTTTGGGGATTTAGGAAACCCTGACTCGTGCCTAAGGCCACGTGTCTATCATCACCAAAGTTGCCTCGGCTCGGGAACTTGGGTACGAGAGGGGAACGTCATGCAATGAGCACCCTCACTCGCCCGATCAAAAGATCGGCCTTTACTAAGCATGATATTTTGTTTTTGAAAACACATGTGTTCTTATTCCGGTTATTAACCTAGAATTACTATGTGATGCGCACAACATACAAGTATAGACTAGATCGCCTAAGTTGGAACAAAACATTGCACGTTCGTTTGTTTGAAAACGATTTGAAGTTTGCTACTCGCAAGTAGGCTAAATCGGGGATTTGATGAATTGTTCCAATTCAAGCAATCCAACCTTCATCCACAGGCATTCAGGCAGTTATATCAAACAAGCAGTTAGCCTCATGGCAAGCATGTTTTTATGGCAATCAATAACACAAATGCAGTATGCTAAAGCATAAACACTCACAGTGTACTCCGAGCCAAAACAAAGAACTAGTTAGAAATCATACATGATCCTAGTTCATGTTAAGATGGCTAATGCAACATATGCAAGAATGCAATTAAAATAGGCTCGGCTATTCTAAGATGGCATGTGAAATGCAACTTGATAATCATGTATTCAAGTAGGAATTGAAATACAATGCGGTTAGTATGATGCGCCGAGCCCGGTGCATACAATACGAATGAATGGATGCAAACATGCAAGCATAAGGATGCTAATCAAAACATGACCTAGAACTAACCATCGTAAGTGGTTAAGTAAAAAGGAGAAAGAAATGGGGGTTGGAAGACATGCATCACACACACGTACGCTTATTACAAAATTTGCCCTCTCGACGAAGGGTCTGAATGAATCAACTAGCTAGCTATGCTAAGCTATTCTAACTAATCTAATAATCTAATTACACTAATTATTACATAATCAAATTGAAAATTAGCTATAACTAATTATTATAACACATTAACTAATTAAACAAATTAGCTAAATTACAAAATCAACTGAGTAAGAAAGGAAAGAAGCTGAATTGAGCTACCACAGCTCTGCCTCGGAATGATGAATGATGCATGCTCGGTCGGCTTCGCTCGGAAATCCGTTGTCATGCCTCATGTTGCCTCTGTTTGCACTGTCTTGTACCTTTGAAAATTGTAAAAAATCTCCAAAACATTCCTGATCCACCTCATGGACATGCTGAGAAGCCATCGGCCAAAAGGTAAGGCCATCGGCCAAGAGATGATGGCCATCGACCACTTTTGAGTCTATCGGCCAAATATTGTTAGCCGATCGGCACACTGGATAGCCGATCGGTCATCTATTCCTGCAAACTATTCCTTTTGCTGCAACAGAGTACAAACAGTAGCATGGCAATATATTTGCAAAAAAATGTTGTGCAACTACATCCCTTATCATGTTTGAAACTCAAAGAAGTGTAGTGCTCGACTCTCGAGCCATCAATCACGCATTTCAATGCATGATGGCCAAAGAAGCCAAGACTCACAATTCAATGTGAATGAAATGCACAAAAACACATAAGGGACCTCAACCTCTATCATGTTTGATCAAGAGGCAAGGCATGCACATACAATGCAATGCAGAAAACATGCAAAATGCTATGCAGTGCAACATGATTGACTTATCAAAACTAATGGGATGCCACCTCAATGGAATGTAACCTAAGTAAGCAAGCAAAGCTAATGCAACAAGAGTATGCCAACAACAATGTCATGCAATGCAACTAGCATACAACAACATGCAAAGACAAGCATATTAAACCAATGTAATGCATGCATGATTAACTTAACAAAGCAACACAAGCATGCAAATATGAGGCCATGTAACAAGCATGCAAGAACATGCACGGCAATCGGCATGCAACAACATGCAAACCACATACTCAATGGACTTAAACTAAAAATGGACAAACCTCAGCCATGCCCAAATTAGTGGCTAAACATGTTGAAATGGAGACTCCAAGGATTAGCCAAGCATGCATACATGTTAATGCAGGATTAAGACACATGACACAACTCTCCAAAGGCATTGAAAGGATGAAACATGGAGTACAATGGCATATGTTCCAGCACTGAAATGTCATGCTAAATAACTTAAAATCATGCAAACAACTCATGTGATGCATGTTGCAAGGTTTAAGCATCAAAGCTAGTGAAGTGTATTACACTAGAGGTATGCAAGACAATGCTCAAATGGCCAAACCAGCCCCAAACAGACCTTATGCAGGCCAAAACAGTAGCCAAAATGGACTGAGATGATGGTTTGAAAGGCAAGAAAATAAGGCTCATGCAATGGCTCACAAATAAGGCATAAAGGTACAACTCTCAAGAGCACTTAAAGAGTGGAAAACATGGAAGTGTAACAACACTATATGCTCTGAAATATCATTCCAAATGATGCTAAGGCAGGCAAACATCCCAAGTATAGCATATGATGCTAAGGCAGGCAAACATCTCAAGTATAGCATGGTAGGGGCCTCAAAACTCAAGACTAGTTAAGGCATTTGCACTATAGCTATACAAAACATGAGTCATATTACCATGGCAGCCCAAAACAGTCCTAAAACAGCCCAAAATATGAATAAAATCATGCTGGAACATAGCCAAAATATGCTAGAATAATGAGCCAAAACATCCTGCATACAAGGCTAATAAGCAAGATTTGCACTACAAGTACATGAAGCATGCAAGAGGCTATCAAACCAACTTTAGAAAGAGTTATGACATGCTAAATAATAACCAAAAACCTGCTGAAATGGAACCTATACATGCTTAACAAACATGCTACTTCATGAGGCATACAAGGCTAGTTTGCAAGAATTACACTACGAGTGTATAAAGCATGCATAAGGTGACCAAACTAGCCATAGACAGAGTTAAGGCAGGTCCTAAAAGTCACAAAAAAGTGTCTGAACTAAGCCCCAAAATGGTAGAAACACATGCTCATTTGATAGGCCAATAAGATGTGCAAATAAGAGAAGAGGAGGGGGGACAACCCCCACCCATTTGGGACCTCAAAATAGGGTTTTTACCACTGAAAATCCTATGGATTTCAGTGGTTAAAAGGCCATGAAAAGTTGTTTTGAAAGGCCTTAGAAGATGGCTCAAAAGCTATACAAGCTAAGGAACAAAAGGGAGAGACAACCTCCTAACACAAAATAGGCCTAAACCATCACTTTTAGGACTCAAAAATAGAGTTTTCTTTAGTTCAAAACCAAGCCAAAAATAGTTTACAAAGGTGGTAAAACAAGCATGCAAAGCAAAGGTTTAAAAGAGCAAGTGTTTACCCTTGAAGAACCTTGAAGGACAGCAGCAAAACCAGCTGAAATCTGAGCCAAACAACCTTCAATCAGCCCAAAAATAGGTTCCAAGGGACCTCAAGCCAATGGTGATCAACTCTTCGTAAGGGTTGATAGGTTGAAGATGGTTGTATGCAAGCCTTCTAGCACAAATGTTCAAGAGATGATTGTAGAGAGAGAGGTTCTAGTGTGAGAAGCTCCCAAACCTTTTGCCAAAAATGTTCTCTAAATGTTCTAACCCTTGAATATGAGATATAAGGCTTCATTATATAGAAAAATATCAAGTTTGGTCGAAAATATCTCATTTGGAAATATCTAGGACATCCTGGAACAGCTGGAGGACAAATATTTGCCAATCCTGGGCTTTCTGGACACTTCTGGCTGACTGGCCATCTTTGGTGCCGTCCGGCCACCATTTGTGGCCGATAAGGTTCACTTTTGGCCAACATATAGCTGCTGATGCAGTGCCATAGAGGCCGATGGGAAAAATTAGTCCTGGCCCTTGACTTGAAGAAAGCCTAACTCCTTCATCTGGACTCTTTTTCAAGTCATTCTTGAGCCTAAACTGTAGCCTCAGAAGTGTTCTTTCCAATTATGTAAGCCTCACATCAAAATTCCATGTGTGCTAAGATATATCCCTCTTTTAGTGAAGGCTGCTCAGTTTTGGTCCAACCGAAATGATGCCTAACTTCAGCCAATCATATCTCCCCCATCCAGACTCGGATTGAGGAGATTCCTTAGTGAAAAATGAAGCCCCGGAAATAAGATTTCCAACAGTGGTGACCTCATAGCTGAAATCCAAGTATTCAAAAGGATAGGCTTGATTTAGCGAGGGCTGCTCTACTCTCTTCTTAGCGATTCATGCCCATCTTCTTCTCCAACTTGGTTTCTTCCCTCTCCTCCTCTTTTCTTCAACTCCAAATCCATAAAAAAAGGTGTTTTTGAAAGATTTTCCAAAGACTTCATCTCTCTTTCATTCATTTCCACTTTGTCCTTGCTCAGTTTACCGAAAAGCGCAACATTTAACAAAATACGAGCGTCGGAACATCGTAGGAACTTTATTTCAAAAATATTTTGAAAGAGAGGGTTTTAAAGTCTAAAAACCATTCAAAATAGCTTTGGTCCAAAATGGGGTGTGAGGTTAGGATTTGACTCTCCTATTGCAGAAGAAATCGAACTTTTTCTCTGCACATCTTTCACCACCAAGTAAACAATCAGTAATGCCCAAGTCTTAAGATTGGTAAAAAATGGGGTGTCTACAGTTGCCCCTCTTTGACAGAGCTCGAAAGTCATGAAATGACGTGAGTGAATGTCAAAGCCCAGAGACGACCCATTTTTGACATGGCCGAAGACTTGGACAAACAAACAAAATACAAATAAACAAATGGTTGCGCCCACAGGTTGCCTACGTATCCCATTGCAACGAATCAAACCAGCGTAGTTTAGGGGCAGGATGCAAAATGATATGCAATATTACGAAACAATGTAATAATATACAATGTATTTGAATCATCAAACCACAAGAAGTGCAAAACCACACAAATATCATTAATGGATGGAGATGCAAAATCAAACTACGTGTAAAATAGAAAAGGTGCCGGAGCGCTCTAACCACAATTCTCTTCGTGGAATAGGTGCATGCACAAACAGAACTATGTGTTTCGCAGAAAGAATACAAGTAATTGGGGTGGAATGATATAAGTGAGGAGTGATCTGCTGAGGAAAGATCATGATCCTACATGCTGAATGCAACAAAATACAATGCAATGGATGAAGTGAGTAAGGCGCACGTCCAAACCACATTTTGCCTAAAAAAGGCATAAACACAAAACATACCACGTTTACCATAGAAATGGTGCCGACACCCTCAGACCACAATTCTCTTAGTGGAATAGGCGCATACACATAATCACAGAACCATGCTTTAACATGAAAAGTATGGTTACATGCCAGACTAAGCTTAACATGGAAAGGATGCAAGCGATAAATGGACAATGCAGTACATGCATGCAATAGATGCTATATACAATGCAACAGACATAATAGATAACAAAATGCAATGTAGTTGGGAAGTAAAAGTACCTTACAGGGGCAATTGGCAATGACTCACCTCATGCTGCTGGGGATCTTTCGCTTCTTCTTGGTTGAACCACAGGTACTACTTTTCTCCCTGGCTATGGTCCCAGCTTTCCCTATTCTCCAACAGGGTGACAGACTAGGTTGGTTCAGTATCCAGAATTGAGGCACATACACATGCTATCTCAACCTATGGGGCTTCCATACAGATTTTAAGCCGAGGATACACCCCTAGGTATTTAAACCAGACTTTAGTCTCAGAAATCCCGAACCTTTGTGTTCTAGGCATGAGCCATTCGAACTCTAGTTTCCATCGTCTCAGTTGATCTCCTAGGAACTCACCGCAAACACAGGCAAGCGGCTATACCAGACTGGTGGAAGTCGTTCGGGCACGACAAACACCAAAGGAATTTCACCTTTAGAGGATTTAAGGTCTCCTAGACCGGAGAGTGCACAAGACAGTGCAAAGTAGAGATGCATGATTTAAGGTCTCCTAGACCAGAGGATTTAAGGTCTCCCAAACTAGAGGAGTGCACAAGATAGTGCGATGCGCAAGAAAGCGCGAGTGCACAAGACAGTGCTAGTGATACAAAAATACAATGTGCACAAGACAGTGCGATGCAGAGTGAATGCACAAAACCGTGCTAAGAAGATGCACAAAATAGTGCGATGCAGGTGCACAAGACAGTGCGATACAATGCACTAACAAGTGCAGGTAAGGTGCGCAAGAAAGCACGAACAATGCAATGCACTAACATGCGCAGGTAAGATGCGCAAGAAAGCGCGAACAATGCAATGCACTAACAAGTGCAGGTAAGGTGCACAAGAAAGCGCGAACAAGTTCAATGCAAAAGATACAAGCATTTTCTATGCAAGATGAGAGCATGTAATAAATGCACAGGATAGTGCGATGCGCAAGAAAGCGCGAGTGTAAACTGCACAAAACAGTGCAATGCGTAAGAAAGCACGAGTGTAAATTGTTTTACACTCGCACAAAACAGTGCAATGTGCAAAAGAACGTGAGTGTAAACTGCACAAAACAGTGCGGTGCGCATGAGAGCGCGAGTGTAAACTGCACAAAACAGTGTGGTGCCCACGAAAGCGCAAGTGATTTTGAAATGCACTACACAGTGCGATACGCTAAACAGCGCGAGTGATTTGAAATGCACTAAACAGTGCGATGCGCTAAACAGCGCGAGTGTAATTCCATGAACAAGATAGTGCGAGTGAAAAACAACCACAAGATGCACAAGACAGTGCGAGTGAGATACAAAGTGTAAGTGCACAAAATAGTGCAAGTATATAAGGTGCACAAAAGAAGTGTGATAAAATGCATCTTCTATGCAAGTAAGGTGCATAGAAAAAAGGTGCGATAAAATGCATGTTCTATGCAAATGAGGTGTATTTTCTATGCGAAAGATACGAGCATTTTCAATGCAAGTCTGGAAGAGTGCATTTTCTATGCAAAGGATTCGAGCATTTTCTATGCAAGGATGGGAGAGTGCATTTTCTATGCAACAGAGGGGCATCAAACACGTACTCTGGTGCCTCCGACCTATCTCTCAGAGGATTTGGCAACACGCTCAGCTCAAAAGGGCACACCCTGTTCATATTGGCAAGAGATAACATCCGCATGTGAAAACCACGGATGCCGCTTTCCTTCCTGATCATATTCGTAACTTTCTCTATTCTCTAACGGGGTGGTAGACTAGGTTGGTTTAGTATCCAGAATTGAGACGCACACATGCTATCTCAACCTATGGGGCTTCCACACAGATTTCAAGCCAGGGATACACCCCTGGGTATTTAAACCAGACTTTAGTCTCGGAAATCCCAAACCTTTGCGTTCTAGGCATCAGCCATTCGAACTCTAGTTTCTACCGTCGCAGTTGGTCTCCTAGGAACTCATTGTAAACACAGCCAAGACAACTCTGGCGGGGAATGGTACTCAGAGAGAGCACTTCTGATTGCCATTCTGGCTTGAAGAATACTTGAACTTGAGCTTGAGGTAGAGGCACACTCATACTTCGGAGCATTGACAAGGCCTGAAGAGGCACATCTGGAATACAATCACGGAATTTACTGAAGTCGAAATAAACTCAGATGCCTGACATTTTCCCTCTTTTCTTTTGCTTTGCAGTCCGGAACCTATATAGCTTCAGATAGGTCCTGGTTTTATTGTTCCCACATGGCCTGGGTTGAACCCTGCAGTTTTATGAAAGAAAGAAACCTGTTTTGCACAAATGTGGAGAATGACACAGCACTCTGAGCACAAAACGATTTTTGAAATTGAGAAGTGAGTTCTCGACCGGGTATTAAACCTAGACTGAACACAGCGCACCACGACTCGACAAAGAAAAAAAGAAGGTAAACAACCTAAACACATCGAGTAACACTCGAAATGACTCAAAACAAGAAGCGAGACACAAAACAAGAGACACGACACTCAGACGTATTCCAATGGCAAGAAACCTCTCAGTTTACGAGGAGCCAGTTCTCTGGGTATTGTTTCCCACCCTTTCTCATTTGTGATTCTCACATCACTCTGGCACTCAATCTCTTGTTTTCTGAAAAAACCCTTTTCTCACTTTTTCTCTC
Organism: Camellia sinensis; assembly: GCF_055761805.1. Classification (NCBI taxonomy): domain Eukaryota; kingdom Viridiplantae; phylum Streptophyta; class Magnoliopsida; order Ericales; family Theaceae; genus Camellia; species Camellia sinensis. Next base: position 74,854,268 of record NC_138969.1, read on the forward strand.
AGCGCATATCTCTCTATTCTTCAATCTCTCATTTTTTATCCCTCCCCTGGGCGGTTGATGGATAAACAGAAAGTTGCGGGCTCTTGCCCCTAGCATTTTGCTAGATTCTTATTCTTCTGCTCAGAATAGTGAGCTTCTCCCATAGAGGGGTTGCGCTACAATTGGGAGTGTAGCAAATCTGCAGCTGACATCGGTTGACGATGCTCTGCCGGGGAATTTGGACGTGATCAATTGTGTCCAGATGAGGGAGTGGAATATCTTGATCCATTCCATTTCGTGGTTCGCACTTAGCTTGATACCTCACTGCTCAGAGGATATGAGAGCTTTCAGCCCTTTTCTGTTAACTTCAGTTGTGCCTTTTCTGGCAAGTAGAGTGCCCTTTCTGGCAAGTATGGTGCCCTTTCTGGCAAGTATGTTGACAATGGGGAAAAGACAGAACACCTGACTCAACTGTGCCTCTAGTTCATCATTTTGACCATTTTTTTGTTTTGGTTTTCTACTAAAACAATTTTGACCAATATGAGAGTTAGATTAACACACTTGTTCAACTTTCTGATTTGAAATCATGCAAGTCAAGCTATGAGCACTGAAAATTTTTCTTTTTTGGTCCCCGAAATGGTCCAGTTTTGGAAAAATGGAATAATTTTTGAGAAAATTAATCAACGTCAGTAAAAATTCTTCAAAAATTGTTTTTGCAAATGGCCACTGCTCGACCAACGCAGAATCTACTCTTGAGATGCACAACCTTAGATCCAAAACAATAAAAAATTCCCCCTTGTCTGAATGGCACCACAGCACACTATAATCAGTCCTCAAGGTGGCGATCACAAACGAACTCTCGGATATAGAGAAGACAATGATGATCAGAACCATTACATGGACACAATCGATTTGGAAGTGTTTATGGCTGGACTTCAGAATGAAGTTGCGTGCGCATCCCAAAGATGGGAATCAAGCCTTACGTAGTTCCGGGTTAAGGTACACTCGGGTATTAACCTCTCCTTTTGTGCTCTAACTTTTGCCAAGGCCGACCTTCCGGGTTTTCAACCTTGCGAGCTGTGTTCTTCTTTTCTTTTCAATTATTTTCATTTATTCTTTTCTTTGTTCATTTCTTTTCAAAATTTTTTATTTCTTTTTTTGTTCTTTTTGCTTTTGTTTTCATTTTTCTTCTTTTTCTTTCTCTAACTTTTGCCTGGGTCGCCTTTCTGGATTTTCGGCCCACCGAGCCTCTCAAGGGTAAAAGTATGACTTTGTCCATGTTGAATGGTTTGAGGATCTTGAAGCCATCTGAATCAAGGAGAATGGCTGCTGTTCGATGATGATGTAGGAGCTCATCCAATTGGGGGTGAATTTGCCTCTAGTGTTGTGGATAGGAACTCGATTGTCCTTCAGCAATACTTTCTTCTTTCTCCCCTTCTGGGATTTGGCATTTTTGCCAGTCTTCATTGATTTGCAGAATGATCCATCTTTGGCTCTTTGAGCACGTCTGATATTTTTGCCCCCAGTTCGAGGGGTACTTTTGATCTAGCTTTGCAAGCTTCCTTTGATCAATCTAATCTCCTCGATCTAACTTTCTTGCCTCTTGTTCGAGTGCTGCTTCAAATCTGACCACACAGGCCTTGCATTGTCGTTGACCATTGAACATTCAGAATCCAAGTTCAAGGTTTGAACGCAAAAGGGTTGAGTCTCGAGGCTGAGAGCGATCCTATACTGCACAATCTCAAGAGCGATTCCGCACAGGTCTGCATAGGACCGTGCAAAATATTTTTTTGAAATCTTTTAAGAAAGCGACTAGTCGCTCGCGCTGAAGACAAAGTAGAACCAATCTGGATCAAGTTAGGATCCTTCTTAGTACGCACATTAACAACACATGATCTCATTCATTAAGGGCTTAGCACGCCTCTCTTTCTCTCAATTGATCAAATTTTTGCAAATCCAGAGGAATTCCTTCCTCTTTGTTTTCATCACAATGTTCAAAAAGTTTTGAAAAACTTAGGTCAGTGCAATGATTTCAAGGCACAGAAAAGACACAGTCAAATACTGCCATCGTATTCAGAACTTCAGGCACAATTGGCACAAGGCAGAAGCAAACACAAGAGTGTGAAAACCACTGCTGTTTTATTCAAATCTGTTGGCACAACTGGCTCCAAGGCAGAAACAGACTCAAAGGAAAGTGAAAAGACAAACACAAAACAAGCAAGTGATGTCCGAGGTAACACCCCCGAAATCACCCGACTCTAACAAAACAGGACTGACTCGATACAACAAGACAAACTCGATATAACAAGGTAGACTCGATTAACTCAGTACAAAAGGATTGACTCAATACAACACAACAAGACTGACCCAATACCCAAGTCAGAAAGCAAAATTAACAGCACTTGTACATTGCTCAAAACAGTGCATGCCATCCACCATATCTGGAGTAAAATGAGCGCCATCCGTAGGTGGTTCATCCCCTGATCAAATGATCACATTATCCCCCAAGTTCACTGATCCAGTGTTGATAGACTTTGTAGAGCCTGGTGCGACGATGACCTCATTGTTAATCAGATCTTGTATTTCATGGTGAAGACGGTAACAACTATCAGTGCCATGACCGGTTTGTTGATGGAAGGCACAGTACTTAGCCAGATCATGAGAGGGAGGAAGTTTGTCTGGTAATGGCTGCGGCTCCAGGGGCTTCAGATGACCTTTTCTAATCAACACACCCATGGCTTTGGATAAGGACATATAAAGCAGGGTGAAGAACCTCTGGCCTCGGGGTGGGTACTTTGAGGTTTGTGAGGTTGTGTTGGATATACCGGTGAAAGGGTCAGCAGGTGCTGACTTTTGATGATCTCTTCCGAGTGTAGGATTGGAGCTGAAAGGGGGGTTTCTGGTATAACATCCCTTTTTTCGGCTTGCCCCTTGATTCAGAGTGTTCTCATCCTGAGTGGCAAAAGTGTCATCCACAGTTTTTGCAACAACTGCGAGTACTTGCTGTTTGTTCAGCCCTTCGGTTTTCAAAGCCTCAACAGCCCATAGAATGTGTTCATGAGGATCAATGTCTACCCCTACCTTGTTCTTTCCACTCTCCTCCACTTTGCCAAGGGATTGACCTTCTTCAAATGTAGCCCGTCCCAAGATTGGGGAACCTTTTAACATGAAATTTCTGGTATGTGGTGTGGTCGATGACGAAGCCAATATCCCAAAGGTTAAATCTGCCACGGTTCTCTAAAGATCTTTGATCATTCTCATAAGCTCAAAAGTAGTGGGCTCATGGGTTTGAGATAATTGGGGTTCAGATGCACCCATCATGCATAAGTCCATGTTTTCCGGGATAAACACCTCAGGCTTGGGTAGATGGGCCGGGGTGATGTATACGTTCGGGTTGTAGGCAGATGATAATATATAGATGAGGTTGAGGTAGGCAGAAGATGTTTGGTCATTGGGGTCTGGAGGTGGAGCTATAGTCCGGTTGTCGATGAGATTCTGGACCTCATGACGAAGACGGTAGCAACGATCGGTGCCATGACCGCACTATTGATGATAAACGCAGTATTTGGAGGGGTTATGCTTGGCAGGGAGTGGGTCAAGTAGAGGTTGAGGATCAAGCAGTTTGAGATGCCCTCTTTCCATTAAGACTTTTAGTGCGCTGGTTAGGCTCATATAGAGAGGGGTGAAAGTTCTACCCCGAGCTCGGGTCGGGTCGGGTCGGCTGTTTGTAGGCTTGGATTGGCAAAAGGGTCAGCTGTGACAACTGTATTGATCTCAATGGGTTTGGGAATAGTGCTACTACCAGCATTGATACTCCTTGCAGAAACCCTGCTTATCGATTCACTTGTTTTGGGAATAATCCCACTGTTGAACGTATTCTCGACCTGAACCCCCAGTTCATGCAAACTTTTGCAAGTGAATAGTGGAGCGACTATCAACTTTTGCAACATATCATGCTCGAGGTTTTGCACCACTATCCGCACTTGATCCCTCTCAGAAGGGCGATCTGTCATCTATGCTTCCTTTGCTCTCTACCTTGCAACAAATTCCACAAAATGCTTTGTTGGGTTCTGGCAGGTTACTTTAAGCTCTTGAATGGCCATTTCAACTTGGGTGTTGTAAGAAAACTGGTCAACAAAGGCCTCAGCCAATTCTTCCCAGCTTTTCTTCACTGTATTCCCCAACTTGGTGTACCAAGCAGCTGCTACACTCGACAGGGTTCTTCCATACAGAGAGAGTTTCTGTGGCTTAGTCAGACCCATCGGCTTCAGGACATCCAAGAAAAGCCGGATATGTACCGTAGGATCTCTAAACCCGTCGAAACGGTCAATATGTGGCATTTTGAATCTGTCTAGGAGCCGTACGACAACCTCGGTGTAGCCATCCTCAATGTTGGGAATGGAGTTAAGGCCCTGTGCCTTTTTGAATTGCTTCTCAAGGTTCGCAATTTTCACCGCGGTCGGATCGAGATTATTGGCATCAAGGGGATAAAGCCTCTCATTAGGCTGCACCAGGAGTCTGAAAACTCGAGGCCAAGCCAACCCTTCTTGGGGATCCGGACCTTGCAAATCTTCAGCTGGCGGAAGTGGGTCAAAGTTCGACTGGGGTCCCGAAGCTGGATGTGAGGCAGATGCCCCAGATGGGCATTGCGTTTCAGCACTGGTCTCATCCTACATGGCAGTTCCCTGATTTAACGCTGCTATCACGGCCACAAATTCTTCCGAACCCTGTGTCATCACGGTTCTACTGAGTTAGAACAAATGTGATGTGGCTGGTGATTGATGGATCAGTTGTACCGGTGAGCCCTGATTGGCCTTTTTACCCTACCTCAGCGAAGGAAACACTATTTGCCCTTGAACTGAATCTATGACCTGACAAAGTCTATCAACACAAGTCTGGTGTACTCGGGGGATATTGGAGCTTTCTGAAGCTATGGTTCCAAGACTACCTAGCAAAAGAGAAAACAGACAGCATCTCAGCCTGATTTCACCAGAACAGATATGAGCACAACTGAATGACTGCACTCTTTACTGAATTCTGCCTAAAATTCTTACCCTCAGGTCGATACTCAGACTTGCAAACTGATACATGCATTCTTGTAGAGACGCACTCTAAAAGCACATAGCAAGCAAGTGAGAGCCAAAACACCCCTATGGAGGGGTAAGGTTTCCTTGTCCTATTTTGTCAGGAGCTAGGGTTTCACTACGCACGCAGCGGTTTCAAACAACCTATAATCGGATAAGCAACCTATCCTAGCTTGGAATGGTCACTACAGTTTCCGATATGCACTAGGTCGAATGGTCAAAAAGGGTGCCCCGGTAAAAGCCGAGGTTTGTGTTCCCATCGTGGCAGAGCCCGCAACCGGTCAGCCATATGGCACGCTTCTCAAAGCAAGCCTCCGGCAAACTGTTCAGGAATAGCATACGGCAAACACGGTGTCCTATGCGTACCAATGCAAATGCAATGCAAAGAGACACATAAGTGTAAACAAAACAAGATATAATGAGTTCGAGTCAAGTTCTATAAATCCCCAGCAGAGTCGCCAGAAACTGTAGACGCACCCTGAGAACTCCCCGGGCTCCGCACTGCGAGGGCGCGAAATCCGTCTTGTTCTCTAGCTACTACAAGTTCGGACTCATGTCACGGTTCTAAATCTAATCTCACAATGTGCGATGTGAGACCGATAAATCACCAAAGAGCCCAAATCCGGCAAATCGTTTTGGAAAACTGATTTTTATAAAGAAGTGCCAAACATTGACTGTTTTGCCAGATATAGAGTCGCCATCTAAATATTTTATTTTGGGGATTTAGGAAACCCTGACTCGTTCCTAAGGCCACGTGTCCGTCATCACCAAAGTTGCCTCGGCTCGGGAACTTGGGTACGAGAGGGGAAGGTGATGCAATGAGCACCCCGGCTCGCCTGATCAAAAGATCGGCCTTTACTAAGCATGATATTTTATTTTTGAAAACACATGTGTTCTTATCCCGGTTATTAATCTAAAATTACTATGTGATGCGCACAACATACAAGTATAGACTAGATCGCCTAAGTTGGAACAAAACATTGCATGTTCGTTTGTTTGAAAACGGTTTGAATTTTGCTACTCGTAAATAGGCTAAATCGGGGATTTGATGAATTGTACGAATTCAAGCAATCCAACCTTCACCCACAAGCATTCAGGTAGTTATATCAAATAAGCAGTTAGCCTCATGGCAAGCATGTTTTTATGGCAATCAATAACACACATGCAGTATGCTAAAGCGTAAACACTCACAGTGTACTCCGAGCCAAAACAAAGAACTAGTTAGAAATCATGCATGATCCTAGTTCATATTAAGATGGTTAATGCAACACATGCAAGAATGCAACTAAAATAGGCTCGGTTATTCTAAGATGGCATGTGAAATGCAACTTGATAATCATGTATTCAAGTAGGAATTGAAATACAATGCGGTTAGTATGATGCGCCGAGCCTGGTGCATGCAATACGAATGAATGGATGCAAACATGCAAGCATAAGGATGCTAATCAAAACATGACCTAGAACTAACCATCATAAGCGGTTAAGTAAAAAGGAGAAAGAAATGGGGCTTAGAAGACATGCATCACACACACACGCTTATTACAAAATTTGCCCTCTTGACGGGGGGTCCGAATGAATCAACTAGCTAGCTATGCTAAGCTATTCTAACTAATCTAATAATCTAATTAGACTAATTATTACATAATCAAATTGAAAATTAGCTACAACTAATTATTACAACACATTAACTAATTAAACAAATTAGCTAAATTACAAAATCAACAGAGTAAGAAAGGAAAGAAGCTTAATTGAGCTGCCACAGCTCTACCTCGGAATGATGAATGATGCATGCTCAGTCGGCTTCGCTCGGAAATCCGTTGCCATGCCTCATGTTGCCTCTATTTGCACTGTCTTGCACCTCTCAAAATTGTAAAAAATCTCTAGAACATTCCTAATCTACCTCATGGACATATTGAGAAGCCATCGGCCAAGAGATGATGGTCATCAACCACTTTTGAGTCCATCGGCCAAATATTGTTAGCCGATCGGCACATTGGATAGCCGATCGGCCATCAATTCCTGCAAACTGTTCCTTTCGCTACAGCAGAGTACAAACAGAGGCATGGCAATATATTTGCAAAAAAATGTTGTGCAACTACACCCCTTATCATGTTTGAAACTCAAAGAAGTGTGGTGCTCGGCTCTCGAGCCATCAATCACGCATTTCAATGCATGATGGCCAAAGAGGCCAAGTCGCACAATTCAATGTGAATGAAATGCACAAAAACACATAAGGGACCTCAACCTCTATCATGTATGATCAAGAGACAAGGCATGTACACACAATGCAATGCAGAAAGCATGCAAAATGCTATGCAGTGCAACATGATTGACTTATCAAAACTAATGGGATGCCACCTCAATGCAATGCAACCTAAGCATGCAAGCAAAGCTAATGCAACAAGAGTATGCCAACAACGATGTCATGCAATGAAACTAGCATACTATAACATGCAAAGACAAGCATATTAAACCAATGTAATGCATGCATGATTAACTTAACAAAGCAACACAAGCATGCAAATATGAGGCCATATAACAAGCATGCAACAACATGCACTGCAATAGGCATGCAACAACGTGCAAACCACATACTCAATGGACTTAAACTAAAAATGGACAGACCTCAGCCATGCCCAAATCAGTGGCCAAACATGCTGAAATGGAGACTCCAAGGATTAGCCAAGCATGCATACATGTTAATGCAGGATCAAGGCACAAGACACAACTCTCCAAAGGCATTGAAAGGGTGAAACATGGAGTACAATGGCATATGTTCCAGCACTGAAACGTCATGCTAAATGACTTAAAATCATGCGAACAACTCATGTGATGCATGTTGCAAGGCTTAAGCATCAAAGCTAGTGAAGTGTATTACAGTAGAGGTATGCAAGACAATGCACAAATGGCCAAACCAGCCCCAAACAGACCTTATGCAGGCCAAAACAGTAGCCAAAATGGACTAAGATGATGGCTTGAAAGGCAAGAAAATGAGGCTCAAGCAATGGCTCACAAATAAGGCATAAAGGTACAACTCTCAAGAGCACTTAAAGAGTGGAAAACATGGAAGTGTAACAACACTATATGCTCTAAAATATCATTCCAAATGATGCCAAGGCATGCAAACATCACAAGTATAGCATGGTAGGGGCCTCAAAACTCAAGACTAGTCAAGGCATTTGCATTATAGCTATACAAAACATAAGTCATATGACCATGGCAGCCCAAAATATTCCTAAAACAGCCCAAAAAATGAATAAAATCATGCTGGAGTATAGCCAAATATGCTAGAATAATGAGCCAAAACATCATGCATACAAGGCTAATAAGCAAGATTTGCACTACAAGTACATGAAGCATGCAAGAGCCTATCAAACCAACTTTAGAAAGAGTTATGACATGCTAAATAATGACCAAAAACCTGTTGAAATGGAGCCCATACATGCTTAACAAACATGCTACTTCATGAGGCATACAAGGCTAGTTTACAAGAATTACACTACGAGTGTATAAAGCATGCATAAGGTGACCAAACCAGCCACGGATAGAGTTAAGGAAGGTCCTAAAAGTCACAAAAAAATGCCTGAACTAAGCCCCAAAATGGTAGAAACACATGCTCATTTGATAGGCCAATAAGACGTGCAAACAAGAGAAGAGGAGGGGGGACAACCCCCACCCATTTGGGACATCAAAACAGGGTTTTTACCACTGAAAATCATCTAGATTTCAGTGGTTAAAAGGCCACGAAATTTTTTTTTGAAAGGCCTTAGAAGATGGCTCAAAAGCTATACAAGCTATGAAACAAAAGGGAGAGACAACCCCCTAACACAAAATAGGCCTAAACTATCACTTTTAGGACTGAAAAACAGAGTTTTCTTTAGTTCAAAACCAAGCCAAAAATAGTTTACAAAGGTGGTAAAACAAGCATGCAAAGCAAAGGTTTAAGGAGCAGGTGTTTACCTCTGAAGAACCTTGAAGGACAGCAGTAAAACCAGCCAAAATCTGAGCCAAACAACCTTCAATCAGCCCAAAAATAGGTTCCAAGGGACCTCAAGCCAATGGTGATCAACTGTTCTTAACGGTTGATAGGTTGAAGATGGCCGTATGCAAGCCTTCTAGCACAAATGTTCAAGAGAGGATTGTAGAGAGAGAGGTTCTAGTGTGAGAAGCTCCCAAACCTTATGCCAAAAAATGTTCTCTAAATGTTCTAACCCTTGAATATGAGATATAAGGCTTCATTATATAGCAAAATATCAGGTTTGGTCGAAAATATCTCATTTAGAAATATCTAGGACAACCTGGAACAGCTGGAGGACAAATATCTGCCAATTCTGGGCTTTCTGGACACTTCTGGCCGACCGGCCACCTTTTGTGCCGACCGGCCACCATTTGTGGCTGATAAGGTTCACTTTTGGCCAACATATAGGTGCTGAGGTCCAATTGTGGCCGATGCAGTGCCATAGAGGCAGATGCGAAAAATCAGTCCTGGTCCCTGAATTGAAGAAAGCCTAACTCCTTTATCTAGACTCCTTTTCAGGCCATTCTTGAGCCTAAACTATAGCCCTAGAAGTCTTTTTTTCAATTATGCAAGCCTCATATCAAAATTCCATGTGTGCTAAGATATATCCCTCTTTTAGTGAAGGCTGCTCAGTTTCGGTCCAACCGGAATGATGCCCAATTTCAGCCAATCATATCTCCCCCATTCGGACTCGGCTTTAGGAGATTCTTAAGTGAAAAATGAAGCCCTGGAAGTAAGATTTCTAACGGTGGTGGCCTCATAGCTGAAATCCAAGTATTCAAAAGGATAGGCCTGATTTAGCGAGGGCTGCTCGACTCTCTCTTAGCGATTCATGCCCATCTTCTTCTCCAACTTGGTTTCTTCCCTCTCCTCCTCTTTTCTTCAACTCTAAATCCCTAAACAAGGTGTTTTGAAATATTTTCCAAAGATTTCATCTCTCTTTCATTCATTTCCACTTTGTCCTTGCTCGGTTTACCAAAAAGCGCAACATTTAACAAAATGTGAGCGTCGGAACATCGTAGGAATTTTATTTCAAAAACATTTTGAAAGAGAGAGTTTTAAGGTCTAAAAACCATTCAAAATAGCTTTGGTCCAAAATGGGGTACAAGGTTAGGATTTGACTGTCCTTTTGCTGAAGAAATCGAACTTTTGCTCTGCACATCTTTCACCACCAAGTAAACAATCAGTAACGCCCAAGTCTTAAGGGCGGTCAAAAATAGGGTGTCTACAATAGGTATCTCCAATGACTAAAATCTTATGTTCGTAACAAAGCCCATCAAGAGGGCTCTATTGCAAAAGGATACATAACTTAAGAGTGCTTAATATTTTGTTTGCGGTATTTGGAATCTGTTGAAACCATATTCAATCGACCCTTAAGAAATGTTGAAGACTCTACAGGGGCAATAATGAATATCAAACTTGATCAAAAGTCATCGTTATGTGCTATTTAACAATGATGAAATTCAACATTTCGGATGTAAGTAATATTTATGAGTTATGGTATGTAAATAGGTTTGAGTTTCTTATTTAATACTTGCAATAGTAACACAAGTTAGGTTTGTATATACAGAAAACACAAGGAGCATATAAAGAGAAAAAGTCATAGCTATTAAATAATACTATTACCATATACAAATTTTGTGACTGGTTTCGATCATATATAAGTATGTAGCTATTAAATAATACTATTACCATATACAATTTTTAGCGTAGAGATTAATGTAATCATTTTAATGGATCCTATAATATATCAGGTTGTAGCTATGGATGACACCAGAAAGCAACAACTTACAAATGAAATCAAGTGGCTTGCTCAAGGCCCAAACACTCTAGTTAGACGATTTAAATAATACTATTATATTTGTTTATCGTAGAAGTATCTGTTTGTTTTACTATTTTGTATTGTGAATTGAAGGCCTTATCGGCATCCGATCACAAAATTGACTTGATTTATGAGTAGTTTAGAATTTTTAGAATTTTTATGGTAGGTATAATTAAAATTTGATTCGGAACCAAATAATTAGAATAATTAATGTTAATTGATTAGTTAAAACCAAGATTAATTAAGTCAACTCTATTGGACCCATATATGGCTCATGTAAATTCTATACTACATCTACACTCTTGTTCCTATACCCTTAAGCTTCAAAACGTGAGAGAGGGAGAATGTAATGCCCTCAAAATAATTACAATAGTTCATACACAAATGATTATTACAAGGTGACATGAACAAAATAATGGACTTTCATTAATTAGAGTTAACTTGCAAAAATGTGATGTATGTGATATACATTCATAAGCTCTACCCTGAATCTATGGCATGTGATACCAACTTAATTATCAAGAAAGTAAATGACCTACAGGCTTACAGGCTATGCTTGTTTACAACAAAAGAGAGAGTCCTAAGTTCCATACATATAAAGCCATTGGCTTGTTTAACTATTAAATGCAAAATAACAAAACAGAGCCTTCAGCTCCCAGATCCTCCCAAGCTAAGTCCTTGGAGGAGGCATGTCACCAACACCTGAAAATGAGTTTCCCAAGTAGGGTGAGCCAAAGCCCAGTAGAAGACAATCTAGCACAATATATGAACCTTAATAAATATATAAGTACAATGCACACGTTCAATGTCCAATGATAAAACCTTTACAATTCTTTTGCAAAACCATGCCATGCCAATCTTTATATCACAATTCATATTATCTCAATTCATTTTATCTCAATTCGTGAGTCAATTCCATTCATTCCAGACAACCAAACTGAGGAGATAGCTCAGTGTGTCTCAAACCAACATAACTATCATACAAACACTTCCATTTTCCATTTCACGGAAATTTCGTCGGCAGGAATCGGCACCCATGTATATACAACATTTTCGGGACTTTTACCTTAGACACACAGCCTAACTTAATTCAATGGAGTCCATCTGTTTTCTCCTTCTAGACAATGGAGTACATCTCATTTCTACTCCCAAACATCATACATATACAATGTATTAAAACACACAGTCATATTCAATGACAAACGATGAGAGATTAGTTTCAATTCGCCTAATCCTCATACAGTTTCTACAACAATCATAGCTATCCTCCACCGATAGCCCAAAACAGATATTTCTAAATAGATATACAATCTCTTCAACAAATAAAATTATCCAAATTCCTATAGGTGGGTGATAATGCCAATCCAACTCCACCATTAACATAAACCCTCATCCAATCTCGTATTCCCAATACCAATTTCATTAGTTTATACAAAATAACAACTTGAACAATTTTAGGGCAAAACTCCATTTTATTCCAAAATCTACCCTGGATATCAACATTAACAAATTTACCACAACACAACTTCACATTAAATCTTATAACCATTTTTAACACATATATTTGAAAACCCCTCTTTTGAATTTAAACCCAAACCCTAGGTTTGCTACAATCACCTCAATACCCAATGTTTCTTACGCATCAAGAAATAATCAAGTTAAAACTCATAGAGAGTGTAGAAAGTCCCTACCTCAAGTTGGAAGAGCAATGGAAGAGATGAAGAAACTTCAAAAATGCCAAAACCAAGCTTTAATCGGACCAACTTGAGGCACACTACCTTTTTAACAAAGGCACACGAGTGGCGAGATCAGTAGATCTAGGTGAAAATGTAGAGAGAATGTGAGTTTTAGAGAGAGAGACTCTAGATCTAGGGTTTTTGAAAAGTAAAGAGAGAGAGAGAAGTGAAAAATGATGTAAAATGACCTTTTTATGAACTGACATACGCATAGTCCGCTCGAGCGCAAGAAGTGACGCTTGAGCGCCAGACATAATAAGTTGTTCCGCTCGAGTGTGAGAAATGATGCTCGAGTGCCAAGACACAAAACAGAAGGGCATTACCGCTTAAGCTCAAGAAGTGACGCTAAAGTGCAGAATGCACATAACTAGTAGTTTTGCAGACAATAGACCAACACTCGAGCGCAAGAAAGGCCACTCGAGCGACCACCCACTCGAGCATAGGAAACGCCACTTGAGCGTAGAATACACTCTCCCAGTAGTTTTGCAGACCTACAAAAATACTGAGAATTTGCAAAGCCCGTTCGAGCGCAAGAAGTGCCGCTCGAGCGTAACAGCAAAAATCTAGAGAACAAAAGTTTGAAAAACTAAGCGACCAACCTGTTCCAAACATACTCCAACAAACTCAAAAGCCAAACTCAAGTAAGGATAAAAGAGGAAAAGTTATGAATAACATTTGGAAACCATAAAACCTGAGTTCGAGAGCATCAAATGGGTTAGATCAAAACAGGAATCGCTATATCCTCTCCTCTTCAAGAATTTCGTCCCCGAAATTCGAAATCATGTTTTAAAACCAAGTTAAAACCAATTAAAATAACGATAATCATATAATTCCATCACCATGACCCATTCTCCGGTCATTCAATCCCATCAACATGATAAATGAATTCTCAATACTGAATATACAATTCATATTTCCAAAAACATACACAATATTTATAATAAACTAGCATTTCCAAACATAAACAACATATACAATGTTTCCATGTTTCATTTACATAATAACAATACAATACATGTTCAAACATTAACAAACTAGTCCGGATACTTCTCATGGATTTCCAACTCATGTTCCCAAGTTGCTTCCTTAACCCCGTGATGTTTCCATAATACTTTAACCAAGGGAATCGTCTTTCCTCGCAAGACTTGGTCCCGAGTATCCAAGACCCTCACCGGTCTCTCCTCATACGAGGCATCCTTATTTACCTCTAAGTCTGTCTAATCCAATATGTAGGATGGATTTGGCTTATACTTCCGAAGTATACTAATATGAAACACATTATGAACCCCGAAAAGTTGTGGCGGCAAGGCTAAACGGTAGGCTACCTCCCATATCCGCTCAAGAATCTCAAAAGGTCCAATAAATCGAGGGGACAACTTCCCACTCTTTTCAAACCTCATCAAACCCTTCCTAGGTGATATCTTCAAAAAGACATGATCTCCCACCTCAAAAGATAAGGGTCTTCTCCTACGGTCGACGTAACTCTTTTGGCAACTCTGAGTAGTGACCAACCTCTTACGGATAAGTGCAACTTTCTCAGTCGTTTTCTGAACCAACTCGGGGCCTAACAAAGGTGCATCACCCACTTTAGCCCAACACACAGGGAATCTACACGGTCGACCATACAAGGCCTCAACCGGTGCCATGCCAATACTCGACTAGAAGCTAATGTTATAGGCAAACTCCACTAAGGGCAAATGCCTCTCCCATTGTAACAACCCCGACCCATGATTAACTATTAACCCATGATTAAGGCTAGGTTTGGTATCCCCTAAAAAAGCTAAAAAGCCAAAAAGTCACTATCCTATTTAAGTCACATCATCTTATTTAAGTCACATCACCTCTCTACTATATCACTTCAAACCTAACCCATATTTCATAAAAAGTCAAAAAGTGCACCTATTTAGATCGTCCCGAACAACCCATAAGTATGCCTAATAAGTAATTAAGATGAAATCCTAAGTTAATTACATGTGCATTGCATTATTTGTGTTTCTATCTGTTTGTCATAGAAATATCTGTCGGTATTTCTGTTTTGATATGTGAATAGAAGGCCTTATCTGCATCCCATCGCAAAATTGACTTGATTTATGTATTATTTGAAATTTTTAGAATTTTATGTTAGGATTAATTGAAATTCAATTTTGAGCGATTTAATTAGACTAAATTAATGGTCTTTGCTTAGATTAATGCAAGTTTAATTAATTCCCTAAACAAACCAATATAAGGCCATCCCCAACACCTCTTATACACTTTTCACTCTCATTTCCTCTTCCTTGAGCTTAAAAATGTGTGGAGAGAGAGAGAGAGAGAGAGAGAGAGAGAGAGACTAAGAGAGAGAGTTGAATTCAAACAAAGGAATTGCTGGCGAACTTGGAATTAGCTTGATACTTCACACAATTAACTATTTAGAGCATAATTGATCATCTAAGGTAAGAATTCAACCTTGTACCTTTGAAATTCAGTCACTTAGCACATGAATTCAAAGAATTAAGTTGTGTAATGCTAGAATTGGGCTTAGATATTATCATGTTTTGAGGTTGTTTCCAAGAAATTAATACATGCATGTGTTCATTCTAGTATGGTTTTGACAATAAGTCTCATTTCACATCATTTGACATTATTTGATCATGCTTTCAAAGTGTAGAACATGAATTAATGCATGCATGTTATGGTTTTCACCATTTCAAGTTTGGTTTAGTCCAGTTGGCAAAGCTTTTGGGCTTGATTTTGCGAAATGCTTTTGAATTCACCATGTTTTACAAGTTTACATTTGTTTCCTCAAGTTTTGGGCCCAAAAGGGTGTGAATTGTAGCTTTGAATTTGAGTTTTGGACTTGGGAGTGCAACATGGAAATTCCAGAATTCAACCTATCCGCTCGAGCGACAAATCCTACGCTAGAGCGACCACATTTGTTTTTGCACCCCTACTCGAGTGACCAAAAGTTGGTTGAGCGTAAATTACATGCTCCAAGAAGTTTACATGTTTTGCAGGCCGCTCAAGCGACAAGAGTTGCGCTTGAGCAAAGATCTTAGTCACACACTCGAGCGACCATCGAGCATACGTCGAACGAAAAAATCAAGCAACTACTACTTTTGCAGAGTTTACAAACCGCTTAAGCGAAGGAAGTTGTGCTCGAGCTACCACTCACATGTTTGGGCGTCTGCTCGAGCAAAGGAAGTTGCGCTCGAACAAGACTCCTATTTTCAACAAGTTTTGTTAACTGTTTTCAAGTGCATTTTAACATCCTCATTGCATCCTAGGCACTCCTTGGCCAAGTTTAAGACATAATAATGAGGATGCGAAATAGAAACACACCAAGATAAGAACGAGCTAAGTTAATGATCCCGGGTATGTAATTCAGTACGTATTCGTTCTGTAACTGTGTAGGTCACGTGCCACAAGATATCTGATTTGCCTACTCTTTTTGTCTGCTTTCGGAGCCATCTGTGAGTAATAACTTTGTAAAGCTATGTTCAACTCTATTTATTTTCTATATATGAAATAAAGTTTGTTTTATGAAATATAATGTTCTGTACAATGAATGATTGTCCAATTTCTGACAAGTTTTCGTGGCAACAATTCCGTGGCTCAAGTATGTTATCTGTTCTCGATCCGGAGGTTCCTTATGAAACTGACAAGTTATCTATACCCGGCCGAAGGTTCCTTTGTGAAATTGACAAGTTATCTATTCCCAGTTTGGAGGTTCCTTATGGAACTGACAAGTTATCTGTACCCGGCCGGAGGTTCCTATATGGAACTGACAAATATGACCCTTGATGCCTTTTATGTGATCTGTTAGCGTTAACGGATGTACAATGTAAGATTAAACATGAACTCAAATTTCTATTTAAGACTCAAACAAGAATGTGTATATGAATCTATTTATGTTTACTGAATTAATCATGGGGTATCATTCATTTAACCCTTTACTTTGTTATTATTTGCAGGGCTTCCGCTTACTATTTATATTATGTATGTATGTGAGTAGGCACGTGACCAGGCCTAAGTTGTTGCCTGGAGAGTTGGGTCAGCCAGCCACTATGCCTCCCAGGGAGGTTTCCTTTGAGAAGTCAAGTTTTTGTGGTCAAAGTTTTTAAGATCTGTTTTCTTTTTGGTATAAGAACAAGTACTTGTTTATTAGTACATTGGGCTAAGTACCCCTTTTGTTTTATCTGTCTATGGGAATGATGTATGACTAATGTCTTTTTTATGACGTCACAAGTGTGTTTATAAAGTTTAAAATTATATGTCTCATGTATGTCTGCACAGCTCAATAGACTATGTAAGTTATATGTATTTGCTTCCTCAGCCCCTTATATTTTCTAATTTTGTTCAGATGCTTTCGGTAATCCAAGGATTACTGGCCGGTTATGACACTAAACCTTTAGGGGTGAGTTCGGGTTGTGATACAGTGGTATCAGAGCACATGTTATACCACACACACGAGTCCATATGAGCTATAGAATGTCCTAGTAAGAAGTAGGGGCATCTCATCTGCATATGTAAGTGTGTATATTAATCTCTGTAAATGTGAAATCTAAACTTTACCATGAGCACATGAAATTGAAATGAATGATTTGAACATTGTGAAAGAGACTATTTGCCTATGTTTATAAGTGCTTTGTTTACCTATAGCAATGGAAAATACATGAAATAATGATGCCATTAAATCCTCTGAGGCCTGAATGAGCCATATGGAACAGATGCTTACAACTTTGACTGAAACTATGACGCAACAACAGAGGCAACAACCTTTACCCCCTCCACCTCCATCGGTCCAAGTTGACCCGAACAGCAATGGCATTATCAACCTGACTGAAAAGTTTATGAAGATGAAACCACCAACTTTCTTGGGTGGCATTGAACCCTTAAAGGCAGAACCTGGTTGCTCAAAATGGAGAAGTTGTTTGAAGTGTTTCCTTGTCCTGAGACACAAAAAGTTCTTTTGGCCACCTACACTTTAAAAGTTGAAGCTCAGAGATGGTGGTTACTGATATGGAATAGCAATGGAAACATGACATGGGCTCGATTCAACGAATTTTTTTTATTACAGGTATTTTCCTCTGCGCTTCAAGGACTGAAAAGTTTCTGAATTCCAAGAACTTAAGTAAGGCAAGATATCCATAGCTGAGTATGAGGCTAAATTCACCGAGTTGGCCCAGTTTGCTCCCCACATGGTGGATACTGACTACAAGAAGGCATGAAAATTCGAAGGGGGTTTGGATTTGGACGTGTTTGATAAGGTAGGTATTTTAAAGTTGCCTATATACGTGGAAGTGCTTGATAGAGCATTGATGATGGAAGCCATTCTGGCAGCAAAGAAACAAGTTCTAGGTCCAACAACAGAATAGAGAGGTAAAAGACCTGGATCTGACTTTCGGAAAGGCCGTTTATCTTTTACCAACAAAAAGCAAAATACTAGATCTTCTAGCAATTCAAGCCAAAGCAGTGGGTGTATGTCAGCTTGATCAGAATGTAGAAGGAAGCATAAAGGCATGTTCTACCGTGCATCTGGCACTTGTTTTCGGTGTGGCAAGACTGGCCACATAATTAAAGATTGTCCACTAAGATTCGTCAATGCTAACTATCCGACATCAAGTTCAGTCGAATCTGCTCCTGTAACGAGAACCAATGCAAGAACTAATACCAAGGGTAACACCAAGAATGAAACGCTAAGGCAAGGGAGAGTGTTTACACTGGTACTTTGGGATGTACAAAATACTGAGTCAGTGGTGTCAGGTATAATCTCTATCTGTGCTCAGAATGCCTATGTGCTGATTGATTCTGGTTCTACGCATTCATTTGTATCGCATGCTGTTTCTCGAAAATTAACTAGACTGTTATAACCTATCAACTGTTTGCTGTCTATGTCTACACCGTCTAGAGGTTCTATGATACGTGCTTAAGTTTATCCGGCATGTGATATTATGATTGGTGATATGACATTGTATGTTGATTTGTTGCCCTTGAGCATTGATCATTTTGATTGTATTCTAGGTATGGATTGGTTAACTAAATACTATGCCACCATAGACTATGTGAGTAAATCTGTTGTGTTTCGACCACAAGGTGATCTTGAGTTTGTCTTTACTGGGAATGGGGTAGTTCCTTCGCCGTACTTGATTTCATTTATGAAGGCCAAGAAGTTGTTAAGAAAAGGGTGGCGGGGCTACTTATGTTGTGTAATGACTGAGTCTTTAGATATTGCTAGTATGGAAACTATATCTGTGGTTAATGAATTTCCTGATATCTTTCCAAATGATTTACTCAGAGACTTAATTGGTAGGGAAATTGAGTTTACCATTGATGTTGTACCCGGGACACAAGCGATTTCTAAAACCCCATACTGAATGTCAATTACTGAATTGAGAAAATTAAAGGTCCAACTCCAAGAATTACTAGACAAGAAATTTATCCGACCGAACACTTCGTCTTGGGGTGCTCCAGTGTTGTTTATTAAGAAGAAAGACAGGTCCTTGAGATTATGAATAGACTATTGGGATTTGAATAGAGTGACTATAAAAAATAAGTACCCTTTGCCCCGAATAGATGATTTGTTTGATCAACTCCAGGGAGCTCAAGTATTTTCCAAAATTGGCCTTAGATCGAGTTATCATCAATTGAGAGTTAAGGCAAAAGACATTGAGAAAACCGCTTTCCGAACCAGATACGGACATTATGAATTTTTAGTCATGCCATTTGGGGTAACGAACGCTCCTACGACTTTCATGGACCTAATGAATAGGGTTTTCAAACAATTTTTTTGATGTATTTATAGTTGTATTTATTGATGATATCTTGATTTATTCGAAAAGCAAGGAAGAACATGAACATCATCTGAGAACAACTTTACAAATTTTGAGAGAAAAAAAGTTATATGCCAAATTGTCCAAATGTGAATTCTGGCTTGACAACATAGAATTTATGGGGCATGTGATTAACAAAGATGGTAGAAAATCGAAGCCATTGTAAATTGGCCGAGACCGACCAGTGTGTCTAAGGTTAAAAGCTTTCTGGGGGCTTGTAGGCTATTATCGTAGATTTGTAAAAGATTTCTCCAAAATTGCATTGCCACTCACTCAACTGACACAGAAAACTATACCATATGACTGGAATGATCAAAGAGAGTCTGCTTTCCAAGAATTAAACACCTGGTTAGTAACTGCACCTATCTTAACTTTGCCTAATGGAACTGATGGATTTTAGATTTACACTGATGCTTCCTATAAGGGTTTAGGATGTGTGTTAATGCAAAATGGAAAAGTGATTGCTTATGCTTCTCGATAACTCCATCCACATGAAAAGAATTACCCGACTCATGATCTTGAATTGGCAGCTGTGGTGTTTGCTTTGAAAATCTGGCGTCACTATCTGTATGGCGTAACTTGTGAAGTGTATACCGATCACAAAAGTTTAAAATATTTCTTTACTTAGAAAAAAATGAACATGAGACAAAGACAATGGCTTGAATTGATTAAGGATTATGACCTACAGATTTTGTACTATCTGGGGAAAACCAATACCGTCGCAGACGCTTTTAGTAGAAAGTCAATGGAAAATTTGTCATGCTTACTCACCAGTCAGAGAAAGTTGCTATGTGACTTGGAAAAGAATGAGATTAAAGTTGTGTTGCATAAATAGGGTGGGATATTAGTTGCCATTTCTTCTTAACCTGCAATCATTGAAGAGATTAAAGAGAAACAGTGTGAAGATAAAGTCTTGAAGAAAATTTGTGATGAGATTGATTCAAAACCAAAACCAGGATTTATATTAGAGAACAATGTGCTGAAATTTCAAAATAGACTTTATGTACCAGATTGTTTTGATTTGAGGAAACGTGTTATGACCGAAGCCCATAATTCAAAGTTTAATATGCATTCGGGGAACACAAAAATGTATCATGACTTGAAACAGAACTTCTGGTGGCCTGGGATGAAGAAAAGCATTGCTGATTTTGTGGTAAGATGTTTACATTGCCAACAAGTTAAAGCCGAACATCAACGACCAGCTGGTTTGCTACAGCCACTTCCAATACCGGAATGGAAATTGGAGCACATTACCATGTACTTTATTGTGGGATTGCCTTGCTTTTCTCGAGGTATGGATTCTATCTGGGTCATAGTTGACCGTTTGACTAAATCTGCTCATTTTCTGCCTATTAAAACTATTTATAATGCGAACAAATTGGCAGACATTTATATGAATTTGATTGTGAGGTTGCACGGTGTGCTAGTATCCGTTGTGTCTGACAGAGATTCGAAGTTCACATTAAGATTTTGATAGAGTTTGCAACAGGCTTTGGGGACTGAACTGCAACTGAGTAGTGCCTACCACCCACAGACAGATGGTAAGTTTGAATGAACCAATTAGACTTTGGAAGATATGCTCAGGATGTGTGTGTTGGACTTCCAAGGGAATTGGGAGACTTACCTTCCTCTAGTCGAATTTGTGTACAACAACAACTATCATTCAAGTCTTGGAATGGTTCCTTATGAAGCTTTGTATGGTAGAAAGTGCCGATCTCTGATTTGTTGGGCTGAGGTAGGAGACAGACCTTTGTTGGGACCGGAACTTGTGCAAGAAACGACAGAAAATGTGAAATTGATTCAGCAAAGATTGAAGACTGCACAAAACCACCAAAGAGTTATGCGGATGTCCGAAGAAGTGATTGGGAATATGAAATTGGGGATCATATCTTTATCAAAGTAACTCCAATAAAAGGCCAGAAAGGGTTTGGAGTAAAGGGCAAGCTGGCACCGAGATATGTCGGGCCGTAAGAAATTCTTGAGAAGATCAATTCGATGACGTATCGGGTAGCCTTACTGCCAATCATGGAACATATGCACAATGTTTTTCATGTCTCAATGCTTCGGGACTATCTACGAGCTCCACTCCATGTAATTGAACCAACTCATGTACTTTTGAAAGATGACCATACGTATGAAGAGAGGCTAATACAGATTGTTAACCGTTGAATCAAAAGAATTGGCCCTCTCGACGGAGGGTTCGAATAAATAATACATGCCAACTAATTAACTAACTAACAAGCTAATTAATTATTACATAACCAAAAAATGAATAACTAGCTACAAATAATTATTACAAAACTTAATTAATTAACAAATTAATTAATTACATTACAAATTAAAGCTAACTAACAAGTAAGCAATTTAAACAATGCTGCCTCGGCAAGTTGAAGAAGGTGAACATGCATGTTCGGTTCCTATCCCGGTAAGCTCTTCGGTTGCTCTCAAGAGGCTCTGTCTGCAGGGTGTCCTCGAGACCTTGCTGTTGGAACTTACCGAAACCAGTCTGGAGAATGCATCAGTGGCCTGCCGGCCATGGGGAGCTGCTGCCGACCACATGCCAGCGAAAGATGGTACACTGCCGACCAAGGATGAGGAGGTGTCGGCCATCTGTAGGGCACTGCCGGCCCCTGATGTGTTGGGACACCAAGCTGCAGCAGAGCACAAAATAGAGAAAATGGAGGGTCTCCCAAGGGTATGTACGCACTATACCACCCCATATCATCTCAAAACATCAAGGGAGAGGCATAGTCGGATCTACGACCATCAATCACGCATCCCGATGCATGATGGCCAAAGATCTAACTTGTGCAGATCTATATGAAATGAATGCACAAGTAAACACATAAAGCCTAAAACTCTATCATGAATCATCAAGAGCGTCGACGACCAAGAATTAAGACACATTTCATCACTTGAAGTATGAAACGCCCCTCGTTCCTCGTGCTCAGATTAACACTTTAATCCAAACGACAATGCAAAACAAGAATGGCATAGACAATGCTAACTCGAACATGCAATCATGCAATATGACTTAAGCATGCAAAATGCAGTGTAATAAACATGCAACAACATGTAATGGAACTAGCATGCGACAACATGCAAAGGTAGTGCAAGCATACAACAATATGCAAGACGAGCATGCAACAACATGCAGGGATGGACTTAAACCAAGATGGGCAGACCTCAACTATGACCAAATCAGTGGCCATAAGGTACTGAATTGATGGTACAAAATGCTAGACAAGCATGCATGCCAATGGGCCCAAGAATTAAGGCATAAAGATGCAACTCTTAAGCACACTTGAGGAGTGAAAAACATGCAAGTATGACAATACTACATGCTCTGAAATGATGTTAGGAATGATGCCAAATCACACACATAACACAAGCATGGCATGCATGAAGCTCAAAAGCTAAGAACTAGCAAAGGGACTTAAGCCATGACCATACAAAGCAAGCCCCAAAGGGCTAAGGGAACTTAAAACAGTCCAAAGGCAGGTCCAAACAAGACCAAAAACAAGCTCGAAGCTAGCCAACACAAGCTAAAACACAAGGCCAAAAACATGGAGCATGCAAGGCTACAAAAGAGGCAATGCACTACACCTATTAAAACCAAACATGGAATGACTTTGACAGCATAAACCAATGTTACATCATGGTATAACAAGACCAAAAATGCACTGATATGATGAGCCAAAGGCTTAGGCTTAATGGCATGCACAAAAGTTCATTCTTGAGGCATAAAAAGCCAAGCCACCAAGGCATTAAAAGCATGTCAAATGCAAGTGTATGGCCACATTTCATGGACTGAAATAACATTTAGAATGATGACAAAGCATGCAAACATCACATGTATGGCATGGTAGGGGCTTCAAAACCCAAGACTAGCTTAAGCATTTACACTATAGCTATACAAAACATGAGTGATATGGCCATGGTAGCCCAAAACAGTCTAAGAATAGCCCAAAATAAGAACAAAATCATACTGGAGCAAAGCCAAAATATGCTAGGATGATGAGTCAGGACATCATGCACATGAAGCTAGTAAGCAAGATTTGTTCTACAAGTATATGGAGCATGCAAAATACGACCAAACCAGCAAAAGATAGAGTCATGACATGCCAAATGATGACCAAATACATGCTGAAATGGACTGAACATAAGCTAGGATGACATGCTAAAGCAAGAAGCATATAAAGCTAGTTTATGAGATTTACACTACAAGTGTATTGCACATGCATGGAGTGACAAAACCAACCCAAAACAGATCTAAGGAATGGTAAAACATCACCAAAAACCTACTAAAATGGACTCAACACAAGCTAGGCAAACATGCTACTTTGATGAGCTACAAATGGGATTACACTACACATACAAGATGCATGCAAAAGGTGACCAAACCAACCATGGATAAAGCCAAGGCAGGTCCTAAAAGTCACAAAAAAGGGCCTAAACCAAGCCTCAAAAGTACAGAGAGGCATGCTCCTTTGGAAGGCCAAAAATGCAAGCAAATAAAAATCAAAAGAGAGGGGGCCACCCCCTCTGATTTGAGGCCTCAAAACTACATGCCTACCACTAAAAATCCACTAGATTTCAGTGGTTATAAGGCCAAACTAAGGCTAGCTCGGAGGCCTTAAGGCATGGCTTAAAACAAGGCCAAACAAGGCCAACAAGAGGGCTGAAGACCCTCAACAGCAAAAAGACCTTAAACAAACTTCAAAAGCACTCAAATACAAGAATTTTTTTAGTTGAAATCAAGGCCTAAAGCAATATGCAAGGATGGCCAAAATGAGGTACAAAAAAGTGCTAAAAAGGGGAAGAAACTCACCCTTGAAGATCAACTTCGAAACCAGCAACTTCAGGGGTAAAACCTCACTTTCAGAGCTCAAGAAGTCCTCTCAAGAACCTCAACCCAAAGATGGTGGTGTATCTCTATGTGTTGAAGTGTAAAAGTGCAAGGAAAATGGACCTCAAGACACAAATGAACAACAATATATATATATATATATATATATATATATAGAGAGAGAGAGATATTTCTTCTCAAAGAAGCTGAACCTCTACTAAGGAGAGAGGCTCTCTCCTTATATAGAATAAAAGCAATGCAAAGCTTCTTCAAGAAGCTTGGCAAGAGCTTCATCCCTCTATACACATGTATGGAGGGCAGATAAAAGGATTCCAGCTGGCTCAAAAGATCTGGAGTGAAACATGTTGAGACAGGGGTGCTGCCGGCCATCAGGGATGGTCGGCAGTGGCTCATTGATGGCCGGTAGCAACAAAGAGGGGGCCGGTAGGCCCAAAAAGGGGCCGACAGTGCACCAAGAAGCACATTTTGAAAGGACCAAGTCATGGTCCAAGAATGGGGCAGAAAGGATACAGGGTTTGGAAAGCTCGAACCTA
This sequence comes from Camellia sinensis, assembly GCF_055761805.1. Lineage (NCBI taxonomy): Eukaryota > Viridiplantae > Streptophyta > Magnoliopsida > Ericales > Theaceae > Camellia > Camellia sinensis. The sequence goes on from NC_138969.1 coordinate 74,879,119, forward strand.
TGACGTTCCGTCGCAAAAATTGAATACCCGACGAGCAATCGAACTTGTGTCCGGATGTACCTGCAAGCACAACCGAGTCTTGAGGACGGTAAAAAATGGGGTGTCTACAGATACCGACTATGAAAATTTGATATGATATGACAGCTAAATGAATGTACCACATATAATTGCTATGGTTTCTGGTTAAGTATGCGAATCTGAATTTGTTTCTGATCTGACATCTGCTATGGGATATCATTCATTAATTCTTTACTCCGTTATTATTCACTAGGCTTCACTCACTCTATTTATATTATGTATGTAGGTGACCAGGCACGTAACCAAGCTTAGAGTTGATGACCTGGAGTTTTGGTGTGTCAGCCACCCTTTTGTGCCTCTCGAGGAGGTTCCGAATTAAGTCAAGCCTTGTGGCCATGTTTTTGAACGTTTAAGACTTTGTTTTTTGTTGATATATGAGCAAACTTTTGATTATCTGTATATGGGGCTCAGTTTTCTTTTTGCTCTATCTGTAATGAATGTGACGTAAGACGACTTTATTTTTGATGTCACGTATTTGTATATAAAGTTTTAAATTTCTGTCCCATATACGTCAGTACAACTTTATGGACAATGTATTTTATATATTTGCTTCCGCAGCCCCTTGTAATTTATGATATTCAGGTCAGAGGCCTTTGGTGATCCGAGGATTACTGGTCAGTTACGATGCTAAACCTATAGGGGTGGGTTTGGGTCGTGACAGAAGAAAACTCTTAATAATGGGGGTTTGCGTGGCCACTGAAGGAGGCACCAGTATTATGGTGCTTTATCTAATATCATTGAGCTGAATTATTTTGACAAGTTAAAATATGTACTATTCAAATGCAATTGGGCTGATGTGAACTCATGCAGAGGCTACAAGATAGATGAATATGGCTTTAACCTTGTGAATTTTTCTCATTTGATGGAGAACAGTTAAATGATGAACCATTTGTCTTGAAAACCAATCATTTGTCAATACGAAATTCATAGAACATCCATACGAAATCCATGCTAATCATTTGTCTTAAGAACGGTTAGAAGAAATCCATACGAAATCCATATAACATCCATGGAATTTTTCTCAATGATTCATATTATTATTTTCCTCTTTACTTGGTGGATTAGAAAAATCCAAAGGCATTTGGGATCTGATTTCGTTTGTGCATAACGCAGTCAGATATCAACCTTTAGATTGGGCTTCATTGTATCCTGGAGGCGGATTCGCCGATAACTCGGTGTACACCATATTTGAAAAAATTATTGGGGGGCGAATATCGTCTTAAGAAAAGCGACGCTGTAACGCGCCTGGAAACAATACTAATTATTTTATGCTTTATATCTTTCTATCATATTTACCAAATTTGCACCAATAAGTGGGTGTTTAAATAAAATGTATCAAAATTAAAAAAAATTAAAGTAAATGATCAAAGACAGAAAGTAGCAATCCAAAGAAATAGAGAAATTATGGGAGAGTAATAGCAGTGCTATAATAGGATTCACATCCCAAGTTGATTTATTATAGTTTGAGTAGAAAGAATCCTAATAACTTGTAGGCTTGTAAACAAATTGATTGTTATTAAAAAATGGCACCCCGGTATAACCCTTACTAAAAATGTCAGTGTGCCGATATAAGTAAAAATTTTCAATGTGCTCTTGAACTTTGGACTAAGGAGGGTTGAGTTACATGGCAAGTTTTTCAGTAATACATTGAACCTTGATGAATTTACCGAAAACCATAGCCGGTTAACATTTTCTAGAATTTGTATTGAGATAGAAGCTACTAAAGAGATTCCACCCTCCTTTGTTGTAAACTTAGGATATGGAGAACCGTTCAAAATCAAAGTAGAAGTTCCTTGGAAACCCCAAGCGTGTGGAGAATGCAAAATATTTGGTCATGCTACAAGTTTGTGTCCAAGTAAACCGATAACTCAAGGTCATAGTAAACTCAAACAAGAGTGGAAGGCCAAAGAAGTGATCGAGGCGAATGATGAAGGCAAGCCAAGTGAATGGGTTGAAGTAAAAAAGAAAAAAAGCAAGGATGTCGTTAATATTCCTATGAGTAACTTTGTTCCTATACCTCCTCCATCTGCATCGAATGCATTTGATATTCTCAATACTTGTGTAGCCAATGAGGAGGTTTCTTTTTGTGCAAATCTTAAGAGCGTGCTTAATGCGAATTGCTCCTCCTTGAAAGTGACTAACCCCTCAAAAGATATTCCAAATGAAGTGGCTTCAAAGAAAGAGAAAGAAATTGTCAATGATGTGGGTAATATAAATGTGTTAGCCCCTAGACAATCTTCATGTTCCAAATAAGCTCCGCAATCCCTTCCGGATGGAACTTTCGTTGTTCCATGGACAAACCCATCTTCAAAAGTGGATACCAAGAAAAAGCTTCTTGAAAGAATCGCTAATCTTAAACTTGCTCAAGAGGTTAGCCTCTCTATAAAGTCTAAGAAATCAAGTCATAAGACTCCTATGAAATCGTAGGCATGCTCGTTGATTGTTGCCTGGCCTAGCTTTTGGATTCTTCTTGTATGTTATTGTTAGATTTTAGTATAGAAGGTAGGCGTGTGTTTCCCTCTTCAAAGGGTTTGTTGCCTTTGGGCGTGTAATGAGCCTCATTATAATATCTATTTTTTTGGTATAAAACTTATGACTTACCTATCCAAAATAAAACAAAAGAAATATATTTATAAAGAAAACTTCATATCCTTATAAAATATAGTATTGCAATTTAGATTAAAAAAATTAGATATACTTTCTAGATCCAGTGATGTGGCATTCTATTAAATTATCCAAGTCAACTCTCTCTCTCTCTCCCTCTCTCTCTCTCTCTATATATATATATATATATACATATCTTATTTATTCTCTAATTATCAATCAATCATCTTGTTGATACATCACTGAGCTTAAAAAGTAAGTCTAAAAAGTGAGTATATATATTATTTTCCTATAAAATTTATATACAAAATTTTTGACAAAAATAATGTGGGAGTAATATTGTTACAAATATAGGTCATCTTGTTAGAGCATTTGCTCTAAAGTCATAAAATCAAGATTTATCATATATTTTTTTTTTGTTTAAACTTTTTATTTATATAACACTATAAAGAAATATAAAAAATACTAACCAAAGATAATATTAAGATAAAAACGATAAGAAGTTGTTGGGTGGTCATAGACCAAATACATAAAATATCTCAACTTTGCAATTATTAATTAATGTGTAACACTACGCTTACTATCTTATTATATTATCTTTTATGTATCAACTCATGAGTTTTCATATTATTTGACATAAACTTAAATAGTGATATTCATTGCACACAGCTTGTTTGGTTTCATAATTTAGAATTTACTTTTCAGAAAGTTAAATTTTTTTATTTTTCGTGTTTTTTTTTATTTTTACTGAATTTTTTTAATATTTTAAGTAATTTTTTTAATTTTTAAATACACTTAACATAAATATATTTAAAAGTATAATATTTGCGAAATAAATCTTTTAAAAAATACTAAATACCAAATATATATAAAAAAAATACGAAAATTCAGTACATTTTTCGTATTTTTTCGTATTCTTGTATTATTGATTTTTTAAAATATTTTTTTATAAATATTTTACTTTTTAGATACATTTAAGTAAGGTGTATCTAAAAAAGTAAAAAAAATTATTTAAATTTTAAAAATTTAGTAAAATAAAAAAAAAAACACACACACACACACAAAATTAAAATTTTAATTTTTAAAAAATTAAATTTAAAAAATTAAAACCAAACATAGTAGTACATTGAAGTTGGTATAAAAAAATAATAAATATAATATTATTATTAGTTAATTTAATGGGACCTGTCATGTTATTGGGAGATAGATCCACATATATCGACCGTTGAGTGGTGTAGAGTAATGTTAGTAGATAACCAAAAAGGAGACACGTCTTGCACAAATTTAAAAATAAAATAAAATAAATACGGGGCAGGGAGACGTGACCCCTACTATCTCTTGGATTTAATCTTGAATTTAAATTTTTTAATATATTTGAAAAGAAAGTAAAATTTTGCGACTTTGTAGTCTTTGATTCTAATTTTTTGCACTCAAATTGAAATTAGAGAAAATTAGTCTAAGGTCCTTCCCTCATTTTTAGTAAAGGGAGAGATCTGCAATATTATTTTATGATGTCTAAGGTCCCTCAATTCCTACACCCATATATCACAGAGAAATTTGACTCAAATCAAACCTCATTTGCAAACTGAATTCATAAGGCAAGATCTGAGAATCTAAGATGCATAAATAGATACATATGTAAGTATGTATATGTAGAGAGAGAGAGAGAGAGAGAACCTAGAGCCGAGCTTTGCATAAGAAGAGAGCTTGACGTCGAGATCGCCATTGATCTTGCGAGCCTCCTTCCTCAATTTTGAATCCTCCAAAGCAACTGAAATTCATGGCTTTCACTCACTAAAGACACCTGGACAATGTCTTCTCTTTCGGTCCAATACACCCAATTCCCAACTTTCAATCATATAAACATTTTCATATCTTCGTATACATATGTATATAATAACCAACAATTAAGTCAAAGACCCAACCAGAAAAAAAATCCAAAACCCTAGTCAAGAATCCGTATAGCGATTCATTCATGTGAAAAGAATTGGGTAAGTCCATTTATGTGGGTATATATATATATATATAGTAAGAGATTAATGATGAGACTGAGATGGGTTTTTTCTTCTGGGTGTGAGATTGTGATAATGAGAGGAACGGAGGCTACAACAAAGTTGCCATTAAATAGAGAAGGAGAGGAAGGGAGGCCACAAAATTGCCATTAAATAGAGAAGGACAGAGAGAGAGAGAGCGGTGAAAGTGACATTTGGGGGGGGGGGTTACTTGCTTGCTCCTGTGTCATTTTCATGAAAAATACCTTGAGAGTTCTTTTATGAAAATCCTTTAAAACTGTTCCTTTAGAAGTTGAGAGCAAAGCCCTTGTTGCAGTGAAAGAAACTCTTTTCTTAGCAAAGAAAATGGGTTCTGGGAATAGTGAGTTTAGAGAAATTGTTTTAATCAAACTAGAGAAAAATTTCTCTGTGTTGTTCATAATTTTAAACAAGGTAGAGAAAATTGAAATTTCTCTAGCTTTGTTCACAAATTTCTTTGACTTTGTTCAGAGAAAATTGAAATTTCTCTCTAGATAAATTCTAGACTTCTTAGATAAATTTTTAACTCAAGCCTTTATCATTTTCTTCCTCTAGAGAAATCCTGGGAATCCAGAGAAATGTTTTCATATCTTTACAGTACTGCCAAAAATCCCATGGATGAGTGGTCAGAACTTGGAACAACCAATGTAGCAACAATGGCTGGTTATGGATATGGGATTCCAATAAGCTGCTTATATACCAGATATTTTGGAGGGGATCTGCAAATCATCTCCATGGAAGGATATGGTAAGTTAATTATTGTACTGTGTTGCACCGTACATAAATGCAAGGATTCCTAAATGTATCAAAATCAGCATTGTGCACATATAATGTGCCTACATGACTGTTGTTGTCCTGTTGTTTTGAGTTTACTACAAAATGCTTGTTATTGGACATCCAAAGTTAAAGTTACATTGTTTAGTTGATATCTGGACCTGTAGTAGGATTTTTCTCTGATCCACAATATTATTTCTCTAGGTTAGAAGGAATTTTCTCTAGGTTTTTGTGAATTTCTTTGGGTCTGAGGGAATTTTCTCTAGGTTTTTGTGAATTTCTCTAAGTTGGAAGGAATTTTCTCTAGGTTTTTGTAAATTTCTCTGGGTTTGAAGGGAAAATTAAAAAAGGCCATTGTTGATGAGAGCTTTTATAGATATCTATGGGTACTTTTTGAAAATTGTTTTGGAAGATCTCTATCTTTCTCTCTCTCAATTTACTTGATGGGTTGGGTTCTTCTTCTGCTCTTCTTTTGTGGTGGTAATATATCATAATATGTGCTCTTTCTCAAATTCTCTTCCACAGAAATTTGGTATTGGAGATGTATAAAATTTCTCTATGATGTGTCCAGAGAAATTTCGTATGGGTGATGTGTAAAATTTTTTCTGTGATATGTCCAGAGAAATTTGGTGTTGGTCTAGAGAAATTTGAAATTTTCTTTGTGATTTGCCAAGAGAAATTTAGAATTTTCTCTGTGATGTGTCCAGAGAAATTTGAAATTTTCTTTGTGATTTGTCCAGATAAATTCTCTGGATCAAATTTTCTTTGGATCGAATTTTTTCTAGATTGATATTGAGAGACCTTAGACATTATGAAAATATTGAGTGTCCTTTATGCTGTAAAATCTTAATACCATGGATCTTAAAAAAAATCCCCATATAGAAATTGCTAAAGATCCATATCATGGGTGATTATTCAATATTCCTAGTGTATGGACACGTGACGCTCCATAAGATTTTGGTTGGTAAAGAGGGGTATGGGCCCATGATTTATGTTGGGGATGGGAAAATGTGACAACCCTCACTACTGTTTACTGATAACACCACTGATTACTGCTAAACTGAGACTGATCATGATAAGTAATTGAATTGATTGAAATTTTGAGCTAATTGATTGAGTGTGTTAGTTTAAATGCATGCCTATCTGTTTGACTGTTAAATGATCTGTTCATATGTTATGTTTCAAACTGCAAATTGAAGGCCTTATCGGCGGCCGAATCTGAAAATGATTAGTGTTATGTGTTGACTAGAATTTATGTAATTTTATGATATATTTAATTGAAATGTGATTTGGTATGTTTAAATTGGATTAAATAATGCTAATTTACAAAAGTTGGACTTATTCACCAAATTGCCATGCTTAGTGGGCCACTTTCTCCAACACCTTGAGGCTTGAGTACACTTAGACATACCTTTTGCTCAACCATTTTGAGAGACAAACCGACTAGAGAGAGAGAGAGAGAGTAGGAGAAAGCTTGATTCCATCTCAAATTGGCTTGGAAAACTTGGAAGAATTGAAGAGAGAATTGGCAAATTGAACTTTTAGACTTGGAATTAAAGACCTAAGGTAGAGAATTTGTCTTCTTGGTTGTGTAGTTGAGTTCATTCTTGCATGGTTCATGAGTCATAAGTGATCTAAGTCTAGAATTGGTTCTAACATGTTGAATTGAAGCTTAATCCATGCATGCATGTCCTTATATGGAAGTTTTGAGGTTATGTTCATGAAAATTGTTACATGCGTGTTTATAGTTCTGGTACATGAATTCATCATGTTTTTGGAAGTTTAGACGCAATTGAGCTTGCATTGAAGCTTTGAATTTGGTTGAGCACTTGCATGTCACATTTAAATTAGGTTTTTGAACTTTGGATGAAAATTGTGCTCAATTGAACTACCTTTGGGCTTTGATTTCTCAAATTGATCTTTGATACATGTCATATTATGAGTTTACAAGTGTTTTCCAGAAAATTAGCCCAAAAGGATCAAATTTGATGCATGAAAGTTGAGTTTTGAGCTTGAGGTTCAAATCTGGAAATTCTAGATTTTGGACTCACGCTCGAGCGAGGAACTCCACGCTCGAGTGTACGCCTTGTGTTCATGTAGTCCGATCAAGCGAGGAAAGTGGCGCTCGAGCGTGAATTGCGTGTATCCAGCACTTTGCATGTGTTTACAGTCCGCTCGAGTGAGGGAATGCACACTCGAGCGAGGACTTGTGTCTCACGCTCGAGCGAGGGTCGAGCGCCCGTCGAGCATGAATTTCACCCATCCAGTACTTTTGCAGTCCGCTCGAGCGAGGAAAGTCACGCTTTAGCGGAGATCCTTTGTCTGCATGTCCACTCGAGCATAGAAAGCCACGCTCGAGCGAGACCCGTGTTTTTTGAAAATTTTGAAAAGTGTTTTTAAGTACATCTTTGCATCTTCATTTCATCCTAGGCATTCCTAGGCCTAGTTTAAGGCATCTTAATGAGGATATTGATGTAGAACCACACCGAGGCAAATTAGGGATTAAGTTATTATTTTCCAACTGTGTAGCTTAGTGTGTGTTCGTTCTGTAACTGTGTAGGATTGGCATTCGAGGACGCTCTAGCTGCTTATAGCCCAGTGCTCTGTGAGTAACACTATTGTAAAGATATGTTCAATTGAGATTATTTTCTGAACAAATGACTGTACTGTTTAATGAAATGACACTATTTACTGAATGAATGTTTGTTCTAGTTGCGAACTGTGTTCGTGGCATCCATAGCAATATACTGTTACTGAGCTGTTATTACTACTGTTACGGAGATCTCTGTCGATTTCCATGTTTGGAACCACTACTGTTTACTGATATGATGGCCATCAATTGACTGTTCGGTCTGATAAGACCTACTGTACTGTTTGCTATTGGATGTACCACTTATGACTACTATGATCGAATAACTGATATACTGTTCAAATGACTGTTTTCAATACTGAAATGACATTCATTCTTAACCTCTTTATGCATATGTTATTCACTGGGCTTTAGCTCACTGTTTATATATATATATGTAGGTGTCCAGGCACCGGATCGGAGTTAGGGGTGTGGAGTTTAAACTCCCTTTTTGTCAAGCCAACCAACGTGCCTCACTGCGAGGTTCCAAGTGCTGCCAAGCTAAGGCTGCTTCGGGGCATTTTAGATTTCCCCTTTTCTGTCTCTGTTTTGTATCGACTGTATAGATTGTTACTGTACTGTTATGGTAGGGACTTGGTCCCTAACTTGAATGATTGTATATGATGTATGTATATACTGTTTTTGTTCTGAATGTGATTATGTTATGAAAAGTATTTTTGTATACAGACTGTCACAGCTCATTGGACATCTTTTATTACTGTTTTGGCTTCCGCCAGCCCCTATACTCTGTATTATTGTTATTACTGTTAAGCATGCCTTTGGTAATCACGGATTACTGGCCGGTTACGGGGATAAACCCCTTGGGGCGGGTTTGGGTCGTGATAGAGTGGTATCAAAGCGATACTAAACCACGAGTTGTACCGCACACACGTGTCCAAATGAGCTATAGGATGTCCTAGAAAAGTGAATAGGGCAGTGCATGAGCATTGATAAGTGTGTATGGCCATGACATGAATATACGTGCTAATGTGTTAATATGTTAAGTATGCAACTGTCTATGTTTATAATAGCCATAATTGCCTATAGTAAAATGGAGAACGCAAGAACTACTGATGAAACTGAATCATCTGAGGCCAGAATGGCAAGGCTAGAAAGAACAGTTGAAATGTTGACTGAGGCCTTAAGGCTACAGTAACAAAACCAACAGCCCCCACCTCTTCCAGTACAGCCGGAACAGAATGTGAATGATGACATCATTACTCTAACACAAAAGTTCAGTAAGATGAAACCGCCATCATTTCAGGGAGGCCTTGAACCATTGAAGGCCAAAGCGTGGGTGCTAGAAACTGAAAAATTATTTGAAGTGTTTCCATGTTCTGAAGCACATAAGGTGCTATTGGCTACCTTTACTTTGCAAGCGGAAGCTAGAAGGTGGTGGATGCTTGTCCGTGACACCGACACCGTTATGACTTGGGCTCAGTTTAAGGGAGCCTTCTTTGAGAAATACTTCCCACAGTGTGTCAGGGACCGAAAGGTGACCGAATTCAAACAACTGAAACAAGGCACCATGTCGGTAGCAGAGTATGAATCAAAGTTTACTGAACTTGCCCGATATGCACCACACATGGTGGACACTGACTACAAGAAGGCCAGGAAGTTTGAAGGAGGCCTTAATGTAGAAATTCTTGACAGAATCAACGTTTTGAAATTGCTGAAGTATGTGGATGTTCTTGACCGAGCAATAATGGCTGAGTTGAACATCGAAGCATTGAAACAGACTGAAACACCAGCGTCTGAATGGCGTGGTAAGAGACGGGTTTTAAATTTAAGAAAGGTCGGAACAGTTCATTGAACAAAAAGGAGAATACAGGGTCAACAACCAGTTCTAGACAAGGAAACCGTTCTATACCGCCCCACTCCGAATGTGGTAAGAGTCATAAAGGGGGTTTGCTATAAAATTTCAGGTGCTTGTTACAGGTGTGGCAAGGTGGGCCACATGGTCAAAGATTGCCCTTCTGTTCCTCAGGGCAATAGTAAAGCTACACCAAGCACAGCAACATCAGCTGCTCCACCGAAACCCAACCCCAAAGCTACTGGAGAAGAGCCTATGAGGCAAGGCCGAGTGTTCATACTCGTACCGGGAGATGTACAGTATACCGAGACCGTTGTGTCAGGTATACTCTCAATTTATGCTCAAAATACGTATGATTTGATTGATTCAAGGTCTACACATTTATATGTATCGCATGCTTTTTCGCAAAAATTGAATAGACCATTGGAACCCATGAACTATCCGTTAGCTGTATCTTCATCTGTTGGGGGATCCATGACTTGTGCTTATATGTACCCTGCATGTGAAATTATTGTTGAAGATGCGCATTTGTACATTGATTTACTGCCATTGAATATTGATCATTTTGATATGATATTGGGAATTGATTGGTTAACGAAATATCATGCTACCATAGACTGTGTAACAAAACAAATTATTTTTTGTCCACCCGGACTGCCTGAATTTGTGTTTAACGGAGTTGGAGTAGTACCTCCCTCGTATCCGATATCATCCATGAAAGCTTTTAAACTGATTGGAAATGGGTGTAAAGGGTATCTATGTTCTGTATTGACTGTACCTACTGATGATAAAACTAATGTGGACAGTATTCCTATAGTCAGAGAATTTCCAAATGTTTTCCCAGATGATCTGCCAGGGGATTTGATTGATAGGGAGATTGAGTTCACCATTGATGTGATTCTGGGTACACAGCCCGTATCTAAAGCTCCGTACAGAATGGCACCTACCAAATTGAAAGAGTTGAAAGTTCAGCTGCAAGAACTGTTAGATAAGAAGTTCATCAGGCCCAGTACTTCACTGTGGGACGTGCCAGTCCTATTTGTGAAAAAGAAAGATGGCTTACTGAGACTCTGCATTGACTACCGTGAACTGAACAAGGTAACAGTGAAAAATAAATATCCATTGCCTCGCATTGATGATTTATTTGACCAGTTACAGGGTGCCCAAGTGTTCTCCAAGATTGATCTTAGATCTGGATACCACCAGTTGAAAGTCAAGACAGGGGACATTGAAAAGACTGCCTTTCGAACGAGGTATGGACATTATGAATTCTTAGTTATGCCTTTCGGAGTTACCAATGCACCTGCTGCATTTATGGACCTTATGAACAAAATTTTCAAACCATACCTTGATGACTTTATTGTCGTATTCATAGATGACATTTTGATTTATTCCAAAAGCATGGAAGAACATGAACATCATTTGAACATTGCCCTGCAGACCCTAAGAGAACAGAAACTTTATGCAAAACTAACTAAATGTGAATTTTGGCTAGACAGTGTGATGTTTTTAGGACATGTGATGAGTAAAGATGGTATTACGTTGACCTACAGAAAATTGAAGCAGTAGTGAACTGGCCTAGACTGACAGATGTTACTGAAGTCCAAAGTTTTCTAGGCTTAGCCAGGTATTACAGAAGGTTTGTCAAAGATTTCTTCAAAATTGCCCTACCACTGACACAGCTGACTCAGAAAGGGATATCATTTGACTGGACCGATCAGAGGGAATAAGCTTTTCAAGAGTTGAAAACTCGACTAGTGACTGCACCGATTCTCACCTTACCCTCAGGTACGGATGGTTATACTGTATATAGTGATGCTTCTTATAAGGGTTTGGGATGTGTTTTAATGCAGAATGGTAAAGTGATTGCGTATGCTTCCCGACAACTGAGACTGCATGAAAAGAACTACCCGACCCATGACTTGGAACTTGCTGCCGTAGTGTTTGCACTGAAAATCTGGCATCACTACCTTTATGGGGCAACATGTGAGGTGTATATAGACCACAAGAGTTTGAAATACTTCTTCACACAGAAAGAACTGAACATGAGGCAGCGGAGATGGTTAGAACTGATAAAAGACTATGACCTGCAAATTTTGTACCATCTAGGAAAAGCTAACACCGTTGCTGATGCACTGAGTCGAAAATCGATTGGAAATTTAGCCTGTTTACTCACCGGGCAGAAAGAATTGCTATGTGACCTTGAAAAACTTGAAATTGAGATTGTTTTACGTGAACAAGGTGGAACAATAGCCGCTATTTCTGCTCAATCGGCACTGATTGAAGAGATGAAAGAGAAACAGCAACAGGATGACTTCTTGAGGAAGATCATCAAAGAACAGGAATCCAAACTGAGGCCGGATTTCAATTTTGAGAATAATATGTTAAAATTTCAGGGAAGATTATGCGTACCGAATGATTCTGAACTAAAAAGAAGAATTCTACAAGAGGGCCACAATTCAAAGTTGTCTATCCATCCAGGGAATATGAAAATGTACGAAGATTTGAAACTGAATTTCTGGTGGCCAGGAATGAAGAAAGAGATTGCTGACTTTGTGTCGAAATGTCTTCATTGCCAACAAGTTAAAGCCGAACATCAACGACCTACAAGTTTACTGCAACCCTTACCGATATCAGAGTGGAAATGAGAACAGATCACTATGGATTTCATTGTTGGTTTACCTCGCACCAGTAAAGATATGGATTCAATTTGGGTTATTGTTGATAGATTGACTAAATCTGCTCACTTCTTACCCGTCAAAACAATTTATAATGCGGACAAATTGGCTATACTCTATATTGATGAGATTGTTAGATTGCATGGAGTGCCTGTGTCCATTGTTTCTGATAGGGACTCGAAGTTTACATCGAGATTTTGACAAAGCTTGCAAACAGCATTGGGTACTGAACTAAGACTGAGTAGTGCGTACCATCCTCAGACAGATGGCCAGTCAGAAAGAACTATCCAGACTCTGGAGGATTTACTGAGAATGTGTGTCCTTGATTTTTCGGGAAATTGGGAAAGCCACTTACCGTTGGCTGAATTCGCCTACAACAACAGCTTTCATTCAAGCATTGGTATGGCGCCTTTCGAGGCTTTATATGGCAGGAAATGTCGATCTCCTATCTGCTGGGCAGAAGTTGGAGATAGGCCTTTGCTTGGGCCCGAGATTGTACAGGAAACTACTGAAAAGGTGAAACTGATTGAACAGAGACTAAAAATCGCACAAAGCCGACAGAAAAGTTATGCGGATATCCGAAGGCGAGACAGAGAATATGAAGTTGGTGATCATGTTTTTGTTAAAATGACACCGATGAGAGGGCAGACCCGTTTTGGGGTTAAAGGCAAGTTAGTGCCGCGATATGTCGGACCGTATGAGATTATCGAAAAGATTAATCCAGTGGCGTATCAAGTAGCGCTTCCTCCTGAAATGGAGCATATGCATAATGTGTTCCATATTTCAATGTTGATGGATTACCTCCAGGATCCCTTCCATGTGATTGAGTCTACCCGTGTAGTACTAAGTGACGACTACACCTATGAAGAACGACCTATTCAGATTGTAAACCGACGGATCAAGAAGTTAAGGAACAAGGAAATTCCGTTAGTGAAAGTTGACTGGCAAAACCATGGTAGCGTGTATGCCACTTGGGAGAGGGAAGATGATATGATGAAGAGATATCCTGAATTGTTCCCACTGAATCCTGTTTTCTTCCAAAATGAAGGTAATTCGAGTTTGGAGGACCAAACTCTTTATAAGGAGGGGAGACTGTGACAACCCTCACTACTGTTTACTGATAACACCACTGATTACTGCTAAACTGAGACTGATCATGATAAGTAATTGAATTGATTGAAATTTTGAGCTAATTGATTGAGTGTGTTAGTTTAAATGCATGCCTATCTGTTTGACTGTTAAATGATCTGTTCATATGTTATGTTTCAAACTGCAAATTGAAGGCCTTATCGGCGGCCGAATCTGAAAATGATTAGTGTTATGTGTTGACTAGAATTTATGTAATTTTATGATATATTTAATTGAAATGTGATTTGGTATGTTTAAATTGGATTAAATAATGCTAATTTACAAAAGTTGGACTTATTCACCAAATTGCCATGCTTAGTGGGCCACTTTCTCCAACACCTTGAGGCTTGAGTACACTTAGACATACCTTTTGCTCAACCATTTTGAGAGACAAACCGACTAGAGAGAGAGAGAGAGAGAGAGAGAGAGAGTAGGAGAAAGCTTGATTCCATCTCAAATTGGCTTGGAAAACTTGGAAGAATTGAAGAGAGAATTGGGAAATTGAACTTTTAGACTTGGAATTAAAGACCTAAGGTAGAGAATTTGTCTTCTTGGTTGTGTAGTTGAGTTGATTCTTGCATGGTTCATGAGTCATAAGTGATCTAAGTCTAGAATTGGTTCTAACATGTTGAATTGAAGCTTAATCCATGCATGCATGTCCTTATATGGAAGTTTTGAGGTTATGTTCATGAAAATTGTTACATGCGTGTTTATAGTTCTGGTACATGAATTCATCATGTTTTTGGAAGTTTAGACGCAATTGAGCTTGCATTGAAGCTTTGAATTTGGTTGAGCACTTGCATGTCACATTTAAATTAGGTTTTTGAACTTTGGATGAAAATTGTGCTCAATTGAACTACCTTTGGGTTTTGATTTCTCAAATTGATCTTTGATACATGTCATATTATGAGTTTACAAGTGTTTTCCAGAAAATTAGCCCAAAAGGATCAAATTTGATGCATTAAAGTTGAGTTTTGAGCTTGAGGTTCAAATCTGGAAATTCTAGATTTTGGACTCACGCTCGAGCGAGGAACTCCACGCTCGAGCGTATGCCTTGTGTTCATGCAGTTCGCTCGAGCGAGGAAAGTGGCGCTCGAGCGTGAAATGCGTGTATCCAGCACTTTGCATGTGTTTACAGTCCGCTCGAGCGAGGACTTGTGTCTCACGCTCGAGCGAGGGTCGAGCGCCCGTCGAGCGTGAATTTCACCCATCTAGTACTTTTGCAGTCCGCTCGAGCAAGGAAAGTCACACTCGAGTGAAGATCCTTTGTCTGCATGTCCGCTTGAGTGTAGAAAGCCACGCTCGAGTGAGACCCCTGTTTTCTGAAAATTCTGAAAAGTGTTTTTAAGTACATCTTTGCATCCTCATTTCATCCTAGGCATTCCTAGGCCTAGTTTAAGGCATCTTAATGAGGATATTGATGTAGAACCACACCGAGGAAAATTAGGGATGAAGTTATTATTTCCCAACTGTGTACCTTAGTGTGTGTTCGTTCTGTAACTGTGTAGGGTTGGCATCCGAGGACGCTCTAGCTGCTTATAGCCCAGTGCTCTGTGAGTAACACTATTGTAAAGATATGTTCAATTGAGATTATTTTCTGAACAAATGACTGTACTACTTAATAAAATGACACTGTTTACTGAATGAATGTTTGTCCTAGTTGCGAACTGTATTCGTGGCATCCATAGCAATATACTGTTACTGAGCTGTTACTACTACTGTTACAGAGATCTCTGCCGGTTTCCATGTTTGGAACCACTACTGTTTACTGATATAATGGCCATCAATTGACTGTTCGGTCTGGTAAGACCTACTGTACTGTTTGCTATTGGATGTACCACTTATGACTGCTATGATCGAATAACTGATATACTGTTCAAATGACTGTTTTCAATACTGAAAGGACATTCATTCTTAACCTCTTTACGCATGTGTTATTCACTGGGCTTTAGCTCACTGTTTATATATATATGTAGGTGTCCAGGAACCGGATTGGAGTTAGGGGCGTAGGGTGTAAACTCTCTTTTTGTTAAGCCAACCAACGTGCCTCACTGCGAGGTTCCAAGTGCTGCCAAGCTAAGGCTGCTTCGGGGCGTTTTAGATTCCCCCTTTTCTGTCTCTATTTTGTATCGACTGTATAGATTGTTACTGTACTGTTATGGTAGGGACTTGGTCCCTAATCTGAATGATTGTATATGACGTATGTATATACTGTTTTTGTTCTGAATGTGATTATGTTATGAAAAGTATTTTTGTATACAGACTGTCACAGCTCATTGGACATCTTTTATTACTGTTTTGGCTTCCGCCAGCCTCTGTACTCTGTATTACTGTTATTACTGTTAATCATGCCTTTGGTAATCACGGATTACTGGCCTGTTATGATGCTAAACCCATAGGGGCGGTTTGGGTCGTGATAGGGAACAACATGGGACTAAGTAGTTGGTGATTGGCTTGGACTATGGCCACGTGGCATTCCGGGATTATTGAATAATTTCCCCTATATCATACTCAACAATATTTTACTTACTATTCATTATAATTGATTTATTATTCAATCAAACTCCATTTAGTACTTAATAGGATTCGACTTACTATCAGACTTGACTTACTATTCAATAATACTCCATTTACTACTTTATCTAACTACTACTCAGGGGCCGTTTGGGAAGCCAAAAAAAAAAAAAAACTAGCTTTTAGCTTGAGTGATGCTATAGCACTCCATGAATTTTTTTGGATTCCCTATTTCTTTGGACCCTAACTTTTAAATTTTGAAACCCTGAAATTTTCTTTTTCCCCTAAATAATATCAAAATTATCCTTATGAAAACATTCCACTCATTGAATGCACACATCCCACACCCCCACACCCCAAAAAAAAACCTCACTTCCAAAAAAAAAACCCCTAACAAAGCCCACAAAGAAGAAGAAGAAGAGGCATTGTGATTACTGTCTCTGCTGCCTCATTCACCATTGTCGCAATTGGTATGGTCTCTCTCTCTCTCTATATATACACATAATTTCTTAGTTTTCTCATAATAATTTCTTCTCTTGCAATTTTTTTTTTTTATAAGAAATGGTTTAGTTTTCTCAATAAAATAGGTCCGAACCTATTAATAATGTTCGGTTACTGATTCTCGAACAAATAAACAATGTTCGGGCCTGTGTTCCTAAATTTAATCATATGTTCGGGAGTTCAGTCCCGAAAAAATGACGAACATATTTTATTATTTTTGCCATTTTTTTCAAGAAACTTACCCTGACAAGGCTAATATCATCTGAGCTCAAAACAATATTAAAGCTATGAACCTCCTCTCATCTTATGGAGTTATGGTTGCTAGAAAAACTTCTACTCATTGTCATTGCCAGAGAAGTGTAGGTAATCAAATGGTTGCCACCATTACCATCGAAATGTTACCGCCAAAGGGTTTTCAAGGTTTTAAGAGTGGGTACGTTTTGAATGTGGGATTTGGAGAAGATGGATGAGTGGTAATGGTGGTAATTGCTCACATTAACCCTAATTCACGATGTAGTAAGTGTGTAAGTTTAATTATGAGACGAGGTGCCCCAAAATTAATGATGTTCTTTGTAGTAATTTTATTTGAGGTTATTATTGTAACAAAAAAAAAACCTAAGAACTAAGGGTCCAAAATAATTTATGGGATGCTAATAGCAGTACTCTTTAGCTTTTAACCTATTTTGTGCCACATCACCTCTTACATTTTTACACACAAGGATAAAAAAGCCAAAAAGTCATCTTTTAACCAACTTCTCAAATCACATCAAACCTTACTTACAACTCAATGATACTCAATTTATAGAGCCATAATAGAAATTAGGTCTAGGCAAGCATCCATTAAACCTGTCACCAATTCCCTACAAAATGAGCAATTTCAATGGTCCGAGTGAATGGATGCGAATATATATATTTTTTAATATGCCTACATTCAAATAGATGGCGAATAGGAAGCCACCCGATTTATGAGTACCCATTGTTTGGTAGAGATTTGGTGACGAATTTTTACTTAAGAAAATGAATAGATATACATTGACAATTATGTCTTTTTATATATTTTGAAACATAACAATTTGTTTGTTATATTTTTTGTTGGCATTCTACAAAATGATGTTATACTTTATGCTTTACATGTCAATAAAATGACCTTTTATTAATTAGTAATTATAACTATTTATGAAATATAAAAGTTGTCATTATTTTTTATTATAAAAAAATAAAGATTAAAAACTTTTATCCCAAAAAAGTAAATAACTATTAGAAAATAGCACGAAAAATGCCCAAAGTAATAAAGCCTAGCCGTCAAATCAATTCTCATCCACTTGTCAACCTGCATGGCCGGCTCATTCCCCATAAGCTAACTAAGCAGACGGATGAAGATTGATTTTTGAATGGTAATTAAACTCATTTAAACCACACTTACTACTCAATAAGACTTTATTTACTACTTTATCAGACTTGACTTACCACTCATTTAAATCACACTTACTACTCAATAAGACTCTACTTACTAGCTGGTAAAATGGATGGCAAGTGGTGAGTTGAGCCACAAAGAGTTGCAAGTAGAATGAGAAGGAATGACAAGTGTTGTGTTTTCGAATGGTAATTAAACTCATTTAAACCACACTTACTACTAAATAACACTGTACTTACTATTTTATCAGACTTGACTTACCACTCATTTGAATCACACTTACTACTCAATGAGACTCTACTTACTACTTTAACAAACTTGATACTTACTAGGTGGTAAAATGGATGGTAAGTGGTGAGTTGAGCCACAAAGAGTTGCAAGTAGAATGAGA
The DNA here is from genome assembly GCF_055761805.1 of Camellia sinensis. Taxonomy (NCBI): domain Eukaryota; kingdom Viridiplantae; phylum Streptophyta; class Magnoliopsida; order Ericales; family Theaceae; genus Camellia; species Camellia sinensis. The sequence continues at coordinate 74,897,673 of NC_138969.1, forward strand.
AAGAATGACAAGTGTTGTGTTTTCGAATGGTAATTAAACTCATTTAAACCACACTTATTACTAAATAACACTGTACTTACTGTTTTATTAGACTTGACTTACCACTCATTTGAATCACACTTACTACTCAATGAGACTCTACTTACTACTTTAACAAACTTGATACTTACTAGGTGGTAAAATGGATGGTAAGTGGTGAGTTGAGCCCCAAAGAGTTGCAAGTAGAATGAGAAGGAATGACAAGTGTTGTGTTTTCGAATGGTAATTAAACTCATTCAAACCACACTTACTACTAAATAACACTGTACTTACTACTTTATCAGACTTGACTTACCACTCATTTGAATCACACTTACTACTCAATGAGACTCTACTTACTACTTTAACAAACTTGATATTTACTAGGTGGTAAAATGGATGGTAAGTGGTGAGTTGAGCCACAAAGAGTTGCAAGTAGAATGAGAAGGAATGACAAGTGTTGTGTTTTCGAATGGTAATTAAACTCATTTAAACCACACTTACTACTAAATAACATTGTACTTACTACTTTATCAGACTTGACTTACCACTCATTTGAATCACACTTACTACTCAATGAGATTCTACTTACTACTTTAACAAACTTGATACTTACTAGGTGGTAAAATGGATGGTAAGTAGTGAGTTGAGCCACAAAGAGTTGCAAGTAGAATGAGAAGGAATGACAAGTGTTGTGTTTTCAAATGGTTATTAAACTCATTTAAACCACACTTACTACTAAATAACACTGTACTTACTACTTTATCAGGCTTGACTTACCACTCATTTGAATCACACTTACTACTCAATGAGACTCTACTTACTGCTTTAACAAACTTGACTTATCAGTCATTTAAACAACACTTATTACTCAATAAGACTCTACTTACTATTTTATCAGACTTGACTTAACACTCATTTAAACTACATTTACTATTTAATGAGACTGTACTTACTACTTTATCAAAATCACAGTTACAGCTCAATGAGATTCTACTTACTACTTTATGAAACTTGACTTACCAGCCCATTACAAGAAAAAACATTTTTGATGACATTTTTTGGAAACTAAAACAGAAATTAGTTGCCAAGTGTACATAATTGGCGACCATATATTTCAACAAAACTATTGGCGACGAATTGACTTTGTTCGTCGCTGTTGAGTTTGGCGCTAAGTGAAATTTATGCGCAGGAGTTAGGGAAAAGTTTTTGTGACCAAATTAATATATGGCAACAAAACATTTAGCCGCCAAATGTATTATTTTTGGAGAAAACCATTTTTTAGTCACATAAAATATAAATGATATTTACAGAGACCTAATTACTTTAGTCGCCAATAATAATTTTTCAAAACTACACCGTTTTGCATTTGCCATAATTTTTAATTGCCAAAATAGGTGACCATCAATAAAGAAATTTTTTTCACCCTTGAAGCTCCATCTCATTCTCAATTTGAAGACCTTTATGTCTTCTTTTCTCCCTCTCCCTCTCGCTCTCCTGCATCGCCGACTACAGAGAGAGTGCCACCGACTACACTCCCTCGAACAACGCTACCCCTTCGTCTCTCGCATAGCCGATCATGAGCCGCACCAATCATGTCCTTCTCTCTGGTCGCTACCTTATCTCTGGTTGCTGCCCTCTTCCCTTCAGTCTCTCATCAATCTTCCTTCCTCCACTGGACTCGATCCTGTAATTCCTCTGTCTTCTGTGAGTTTTGGTTTTGAAACGCAAAAGATAGGTTGTAATATGAGAAATACAGAGAAAATAGTGCCAAATCTTAGGGTTTATATAATATGAAAGTATTTTAGCCTGTAATTTATGGTGTACATATATATGTACATATTTTTAAAACAAATCTAGTGCTGCATTGTTTTATTAACTGGAAATATTGTTGGTGGATTTATGTTAATTCTTCATCCTTTTATTTTGTTGTTCTGGAGATATTGTTCTTTCCATAAGAACGTCTATGTGTAGGTGTATTAATTGGAAATGTGCCTCTATTATTTTTTGCTACGATTTTGATTTCGGGTTCTAAAATTGACTTGCAATTTTTGTGCATTCGATGAGCAGAAGCTGTTGCTGATGCCAAAAAAGAAATTTAGTTGGATCATGTAATGGCCAAGGTATACTTTCACAAAGGGTGAGTAAACTATACACCCTTAGCCTTACTTTTTTATGCATGAGATCAAGCTCAAACACAGTGTGAGACCATAAAATATCCTTCCACATGGATTGTAGAGACCCAACGAAGAGATGAACTTGGTCCTGGTATACCTGCAAAGACGAGCATGATCGGCGCCACCCAACCGGGGTAGCCGGCCGGAGGCACTCCGATGGTGAAGTTAGTCCTCTGTTAAGTAGAATGAAAGTCTAGAAAGAGTAGAGTGATTGGTGTGTAGTGTAGTGAAAGAGAACATACCTTCCACTTGGGATGCCCCCCCTTTATATAGATGGGGGGGGGTGTGATATTTATTTGGGCTGGACCCTTGTAGGCTTTGTTTGGTTTAGGCCCAATAAGCTTGTACCTATATTTTTCTTGCTCCCATAATTGCCCCAAAACTTTCATTGCCTGCGGTAGAAGGAATGAGAGTTTTTTCTTGTCAAGTTACGCCGTTTAAATAGCTGTTAGGTTTTTGATAAAGAACACTTTGGATAAATGAATAAAATGTATGAATGATTGACTGCATATATGCTTGAATGTATGTATAAATGTATATATGCCGATCATTCGACGAGGGGGGGTGAGCTAAAACCCAGAAAGGAATACAAACAAGTCATAACGATGGGCCACGGTATTGTTACCCCCGGGCAAGGGCAGTAGGCCGCGGTATTATGACCCTCGGGCATGGGTGTAGGCTGCGGTACCCCGGGCATGGGTGTAGGCCGCGGTATTATAACCCCGGACAAGGGTGTAATATATTGCTGAGTGCAAAGATTGCTTCCAAATATGGACTTTCGTGTCGAGCTAGAAATATTTATATATGCCGAGCACGGAAATGATTGCCTGAACCAAATAAGATAGATTAAATAAAGTAGATCTATCAGCCAAAAAATGGACCACGGTATTATTACCCTCGGGTAAGGGTGTAGGCCGCGGTATTCTAACCTCCGGGTGTAGGTGTAGGCCGCAGTATTTTAACCTCCGGGCGTAGGTATAGGCCGCGGTATTCTAACCCCCGGGCATGGGTGTAGGCCACGGTATTCTAACCCCCGGGCATGGGTGTAGGCCTTTGCTGATGGTGTTCCATGCCGAGTGCGAAGATTACGCGGTACTCGGAGACTTTTACTGACTTTAAGTGGCGACCGAGTGCCAATATGGCAAGGACTTTGAATAATGCATCCTATATCGAATAAGGTGGACGTTTTAATCACCATTAATGTTGCTTCGCTTATATGGAATTGTCAAGTAGATATTGGGCCAACTATTTAATTGCCGAGTTGCTCGGATTGCGTTAGTCCAAGGTAGACTTGCCCCATTGTTTTAGAATGACAGGTGTTAGTCGGAAGGAATGCAGATTCCCATTGCCTTATGTTGCAGGGAAAATTCAGCTTTGGTAAAATGACGGCGAACAACAATATGCGAACTGCCGATTGCCAAATGCGAATTGCCGACTGCCAAGTGTGTAATGTATTGCCCCAAAACTGGCACTTGCATGGGGTGGTGTTAAAAGGAGCAGGAGTGTGTAACTCAAGTAAATGTTGTAATGTTTGTACCAAGTTGGCCGAGTATGCATGCATATCAAAGGTGCCGAGATGATATTGCCGAATAAATTTGATGCACTGCCGAGTAACTAGTGTCAAAACATCGGTGTCTTTCATATATAATGTGATTCTGCCAAAAAGTTTGTCAGCTACACTTGGGTCGGTGATTGTGCTGATCTTTTGGTCGGCAATTTTTCTTGGCTTCGCAGCGTGTCATGTACTGGAGTTGGATTTGCTAAAAACTTTGTTAGCAATGGTTGCCAATTCATTGAAGTTGAGATTCTTATGGAAGTTGAGATTCTTGTCCAACGTATATTTGCCCCATTGCTTTTGAATAAGATTGCTTATTTGGAAGGAATAAAATTGACTTGGGCCAAAATTGCCGAGTAGACCGATAACAATTTGAAACAGATTCCGTGCCCTTGTTCGGTGCCGTGGCAAAATCGGAATGAAGTCAAGACAAAGTAGGGTGCTTAGTGATATGCGAAGTGAGCCATTGCGCTCAATTTTTTTTAATAAATTCTGTAATATATATATATATATATATTTGTTTTTTTTTTTTTGGAGCTAAATTTGCAAATTTTGACTGTATGGATGGACCTGGAATGTGTCAGATAGCTGGAAAGGACTATTGGATTGCTGTGATCAGACTCCTGATGGCATAATTATAGCCAAAATGGATTTAACAGCTTAGATCACCAAGGTGTAATGCAACCGCGAAGCACATGATTATTTCTTCACATATTGCTGGATCGTCTTCTCTAGCGAAAGAATTTATTTTCTGGGCAAACTTTGAGCGGCCCGTACAGCTTCATTTGAGCTCCGATTTTGACCCGGTTTGTAGCGTTGCCCTCGTCTCAATGAGTACTTCACGTTAGTATGGGTAAAACTTGAGTTTGACAACTTCGAAAATTTCAGTTGTCGGAAAATGTGAGCCGTATCGCAATTTTCGGCATACTTTGGTTACTTCTTGACTTCTCGGGTTCGTGGGTTTGGACTCTTTGAGCCGATATGAATCCTGTGGTATGTTCAGATGTGGATTTTGGCAAACCGAGATGATAGTTCTATGCCGAGATATTAGTGCCGAATAAGTCACAAAGTTACCGAATATTGTTGTGGAATAATATTAATGTCAAAGAATGTGTCGAATAAGAAATGTTGCGAGCCGAATAACGTAGAGAATGGAGCGGGATTGTTTGATGCTAACGTATGGGCAGCCGAGTAGTTTTGTACGAGGTATGGCACCATGGAGCAACTTTGTCGCTTTGCCGGGAAATTTACTATGAATCTCGACACTGGCAAAGTGCACATGCAATGGCTTAAATGCTGAATAACTCTCGTCGAAATGATTTGGTTGCCTTGTCTTCTTTTTCTTCGCCGAGAGCTTAGTTGGCAATGATCACTCATTAGCACTTTGCTTACACCGAAAATATTTCTTTATACCTTGGTATCTTTATTTTGGCAACGTGGTCGATTGGCTATTTGAAGTTGCCGAATAATTTAATTAGAGTGCTAGCGTTGAACTTCAAAGGCAGAGATGAACTGGCAAGTTGATGGGCCAATGGTGACGCCGAGTAAAAAATATTGCGAAGTGAGATTGAAGCGAGTCAGCCATTTGTTAGGCAACGTAACATTAGATCGTCATTGTCCCATTTCAATGACTGATCAGTTGCCGAATTGGAGTTGGAACGAGATGCATAAAGGTTGAATATTATCATTTGTGGTGACGAAGTGGTAATCACTTCGTGTTGCATCAACATTTGGCCGAGCTACATGCGTTTAAGCAACATCTGATTTTCCCACATCCTTTCTTGGGTGGTTTGTCAAGAACACTCTGGAGAGAGGAGTTGATTGTCTATCTAAATTTACTCAGTTGAGATGGGTGCAAAGTGATTGCCAAACTGATGAAGCTGGGATGACGTCGGCCGAGTCGATTGATCTTGACGCCGAGTAGATAATACCATCATTTTTAGAAAACTCGATGTCGAGGTGATGAAAATTCAGGTTTGGTTTGAAGTATGGGTCGGCCCTTATAATTCTGTCAGCGCCGAACTTGTTGCATTCAATGAAGTGGAGTTGGCCGATCTTGGTGGGTAATTTCTTGGTGCTTTACTTTGCCAAAAACCTTGCTAATAAATGAAATAAAGACCCACTGTAATCATGAGGTGCACGTTGCCTTTAAGCCGTGGTATGGAGATGGCAGCGTTCCTGAGCAGATAGGATGCGTAAGTGCCAGTTTTACGTGTGTTTGGCAGTGCGTGTTCAGTGTTGTCTTCTCGGCATTGTTGTTCAAAATGGCGTCATACAAAGGGACAGGTAATTGGAATGGCCGGTGAACGCAGAATGGTTTAGTACAAAGATCCATGTGTGGTCATGCCAAGTAGCCTTCTGCAAGGTTCGTCGCGGCTAGACTAGGTTGCAACGATGGGAAACTTGGGGAGTGTAGTGATACCGAGAAAGATGGAAGAGCTGCCGAACATGGTTTGCTAAATAACCTTTGTTGGAATACTTGTGATTCTAGTGTCAACCCGACTGTCGGCCAGACTTCTTTACACATGCAACTTGTTTAGTTTTGCCGAGATTTTGGTCGGCATCAAAATGAGTCGTTCATGACAAATGAATTCTTATATATATATATATATAGAGAGAGAGAGAGATTGCCTTAGACTAGCACAAATTATGAACTAAAAACCTTAAAAATTGTTTTATAATAACTCATGGCCCTGTTTATGTTAGTTTCGTCTAGACAAAGAAAAAGTGAAAAAGTGAACACCAATTTTGTTTTTAACATAGGTACACAGCTACGTTAACAATCAACTGCAAGGTAAGTGTTGAGAAACAAACAATAAACAGATAAATGGTAGACTACATATGAATTTGGCCGAGCAGTCCCATTTGTAATGCCGACAAGATGTTGTCACCAAGAAAAGTATGAAATCCATTTTTAGAGAGAATGAAAATGTAAAAGCAGATCCACATAATATGTGCCGACTACTCTTCTCAGAATGTCAAGATAGATATTAAACAAATGTTTGGACCAAATCTATAAGCATAACTTCAGAAATGAGATTTTGAATAACAAGAGAGTTGACAAACAACACAATAAAGAGTTGCTATTGTTGAGTTGGTTGATAGACAAGCCAAATAAAGTGCCGAATTAAATGAGCCTTTCGGTTTTAACAGTTTACTCCGATCTCATTTCGATCCCGCTGAGAAGATAGTGGTGCCGAATATCTTGATTAATAAACTTTTAGAGAGAGAAAGTAAAGACCCAACTATGGATTCCATAAAAATTGCTAGTATAGACATATGCATATCTCAGGAATTAATTATAAAACAAACTCCTTTGAGGCAAAAACTAAATAAACAATCTTGGGATGGGTTTAGCTGAGCAACCCTTTTGATAATGCCGAAAAGAATCTCCCACAAACATAATTTGAAACCCATTTTTAGAGAGAGAAAATGAAGATGCAAAAGTAAATCCATGAGCACTATTTTATTATAACACTTTTCATCAAGATTTACCATGAAAAAAGAAAAGAGATTCCATGGAGTTTGTCAGTACACACAGATATATGTATACAATTCAAGAATCGATTTTACAGTAATTTTATGATAAGTTTCATCAGAGAGAAAATTCAAAGCTTGGCTGTGGCTCGTGATAACCATCAAAGTGTTGTAGACTGTTTACTTACAATAACATGTTTGTTGTGTTCTTTGTTGATCTCATTCAGTCTTTCCCACAGACGGTGCCAATTGTGAGACCATGAAATATCCTCCCACATGGATTGTAAAGACCACCGAAGAGATGAACTTGGTCCTGGTATACCTGCAAAGACGGGCATGATCGGCGCCACCCAACCGGGGGAGCCGGCCGGAGGCACTTCGATGGTGAAGTCAGTCCTCTGTTAAGCAGATTGAAAGTCTAGAAAGAGTAGAGTGTTTGGTGTGTAGTGTAGGGAAAGAGAACATACCTTCCACTTGGGATGCCCCCCCTTTATATAGATGGGGGGTGTGATATTTATTTGGGCTGGACCTTTGTAGGCTTTGTTTGGTTTAGGCTCAATAAGCTTGTACCTATATTTTTCTGGCTCCCACACACAGATATAACTCATCACTTCCATCAGAATTAATTCTTGTCTTAGTTGTCTATTTATCCTTGGTTGTGCTTCCTGTGCAAAATGGCTAAGATTCTTCACAAACTGGTGTAGTGGTCTACTTATCCTTGTCTTTGTTGTGTACACATCTAACTCACTTTTTATACCCATTGTGAAGCTTCTTTCCCCCCGCCCCTTCATTTTTTAGTTTACTTTATCTAGACCATTTATGTTGTGATATGAATTGATTCCATTTAAGTAGTTGCATATTATACCCCTCAGATTTTTCTTAAAGTGGATTAATATTATTCTAACTATCACACAACTGCATGATATCAAACATCTCTCTTCAAAACAATCCTTTCAATAATTAATTTTTTTAGCTTTCTCTTTTCTTCAGCACTACATGCTTTAAGCTTGAAGAATATCATACTGCCAAGGCAACACTAGAAAAGGATACTTATTTAGCACAAAATGATTCATGATTCACCAAACTGATTACAGAGTGTAATGAAAGTATTGCAGGTATGTACATGCCTATACCTATGTGTCGTGTTACTTTTATGTTGAAAAATAGAACAAGCCTTTAACGGTCTTTATAGATCAGTTTTATTTTTTTACTAAGTTATTTTTCTGATATGCATTAGAAGTGTAGTTTTTTTTTTTTTTTTTTTATCTGTTGTTTCAATTGCTGCCTTTATCATTAGACTGATGTTAATGCTAGTAGCTGCTACCATTGTGATGGCAGTACTATCTTTGCTTCTGTTGTTATTGACACCAATGCCATCATTTATTTTCCTCGATTGTTGTTAATTTGTTGTAACCAATATTAGTCTGTTAGATTGTGTTTTTATGCTAGATAGAGTATTCTGCTTCTGGAGATACTATCCCAGCTCCATACAGTTTTTTGACAATGATTAGTTAAACAAGCATCCGTACTATCAGGAGCCAAAAGAAGTAGTAGTGACAATATTTGCAAAGGGTGTACCAGAAAAAAATGTTTTTATCAACTTCAGAGAACAGATAGTATGTCAAATCTACTAGACATTTTCTTTTCTTATGTCTTTTTAAATACTATTTTCAATCATTATTCTTGAATTTTCAACTACCTCTCCAAGGATTCATTATCTTCTAATGACAAGTTGATGGACTAATCAATTCTATTTAACTTTTTCGTGCAGCTAAGTGTTACTATTGATGTCCCTGGTGGAAAAAAGTAACATTTTCAGCCAAGACTATTTGGAAAGGTATTGGATTTTACTTTTTTACATGTTCAACTCTTTACTGTCAAGTTCTGTTACTCTTTTAACACCTATCACACTATGTTTTCTCTTCAGAGTTAACCTTCTCTTTTGGCCTAGCTTCCTTGAAATTTATCTCCATAATAGCTATGATGGTATATCGCTATATTTAGATCCCATGAGGTGGGGAAAATTGGTTGATAGCTAGGCAATCTGTCATTGTTATGTTTATCGTTTCATTATCTTAGCTAGCTTGTTTTTTAGGCTGCAAGCTAGTTGTCAATCTGAATATGTTTATTGCACTTTTGTTAATTGAATTGAAATGTTTTAGCAACTTTTTATTTTTATTTTCTGTTTTGTGGGTTTTCGTTTTCAAAGCACCGGAAATTCACTCCAAGAAATGCAGAGAAAACACTATCAGTTTTGATTGATTTGTTTATTGTCTAGACATGAGAAGGAGGCTTAATAGTCAAATATATATATAATAAATAAACAAATAAAAGGTAAAGTTGAATTTATTTATTTTTCTTTGAAAAGTTAAAGTTGATTCATATAGTCTGGTCATCGCAGAACTATGATTCTGTATAGATTTTGTAAAAATTAAAGAAACTGAATCAATAATTTTTTTTTTTAGTTATGGTTTTCTTTTTAATTAGGTCCCGTATATATGTGTGTGTATATATATATATCATTTTCTAAGGAAAATTGATGGTCTAATTTAATGAAGAAAAACTGATTTCATGTTTGTTTAGATAAGTTCATGATATGGGAAGATGGGTTTGATTTAGGTATAGGTTGGGGTTTTGTCCATTTGAAGGTGGAATTGTTAATATAAATTTCATAGCTTGTTTTATGTATTTAGGAACTATAGCGATCCCGGGTTTACCCTTGTTGTACAGTGATCCGGACATGTGTCCGTGGATGATAGTAGTTGATTATTACCTGGTGTACATCCTTTCTTACTTTGTATTTGAGTTATAGGATGTGTTGGGCAGATTTGTTACAAGTTGGTTGAGATTAGAAACCAAAACTAGTTGCCCAGATTTTGACCACTCCGCTCGAGCGGGGGTTTTGGCGCTCGAGCGGGAGTTTCACCCATCCAGTATTTCCTGTGCAGTGTTCGACGCTCGAGCGTGGGATTGGCCGCTCGAGCGGGATTGTGTGAGTGACGCTCGAGCGGGGAGTTGGAAGCTCGAGTGGGAGACCTGATTCTGTAAAAGTTCTGGAAGTATGTATCCGCCGCTCGAGCGGTATTGTTGACGCTCAAGCGGGAGTCTGTGAGTGACGCTCGAGCGGGGCGTTGGACGCTCGAGCGGGGCGACTGGGTTTAAGTTCTGAGTTTTGACTTTTCAAATCACTTTTTCACTTTCTCTTCTCTCTCCTACTTTCCCAAAAACACCATTGTTGAGCCTTTCACTCTAGAACTGTGCCTTCTCTCTAGGTTTTGATCTAGTAGGAGTGATTTGCTCATCTTTGGCCTTTACAAAAAGGTTGTTGATCGTCGAGGGCTACTTTTTAATTTGAAAATTTCGGGATTTGGAGCACGTTGGGTTTTGTCATCTTCTCCCTTGGGGCTCCGAATTTGAGGTAGGGATATCATACTCCTCTCTATGGATTTTGTCTTTAAATTTTAGTATTTTGAGATGTTGGGGTTGGTTTGGTAATTTTGTGAAAGTTTGGGGCTTTTGTGTTATTTTACAAAAGTTGGGGTTTTATTTATAATAAACCTAGATGCATGTTTGGCATAGAGAAATGGAATAAATGTTGAGACATTAATGAAAATGGAACCTAAGGGTTGTAATGTAAATTATGGAAAATGCCCTAATTACATTAGTTAATTAATTTGTAAAATTAATTGTGAGAAATGAGGAATTGAGTTGGGAATGTTGAGATTGGAAATATATGGGATTAAAGGGTGTAGTTGGATTTTATGTCACTCACCTAGTTGGAAATGTTGATTTTATATCCATTTGTTACATTTATTTTCTGTATAGAAATAACTGCTTTGGGCTATCGGTGGAGGATAGTCGTGATTGTTGTAGACAATGCATGATGATTAGGCAAACGGAAACTAATCACTGGAATGAGTCATTGAGTATGATGATTGAAAGGACACGTTAAATTTATGTGTTGTGTGATGATGTGTATTATTATTGTTTATATGCATTGTGTTGTGTTGGAGGAGATAGGGGATGTACTCCACGGTTTAGGGGAAGATAGGGGATGGACCTCTAAACCGGATGTGTTGGGAGGAGATAGGGGATGGACTCCATAGATAGAGCTCATATGCTTATCTATTAATGTGTTGGTAGAGCTCATATGCTTGTCATTGGAAGTGTGATAGTGCTCATATGCATATCTGTGGAAGTGATGATATAGCTTGTATGCTTATCTGCTGTTGTGTGATATAGCTAGTATGCTTATCTATTATGAAATGGGAAGTGTTTGATATGAGTTATTGTCTCATATGAGTTGATGGCCAGGTTCTGAGCCATGGTTGTAAATTGAGAATTGAAAGGAACTGGAAAATGAATTGTAACATGGACTTGTATGTCATGAAACTGTAAAGTGTGATAAGAGGAAGTATCACTGTTGGCCATCTATCAACTGCTAATCTTTTAGTCATTGTCCATATTTGGTTTAGTGTATTTCTACTGGGTTGTGGCTCGCCCTATATGGGAATATCATTTTCAGGTACAGGTAGCATGCCACCTCCAAGGACATAGCTTGGGAGGCTAGAGGCGGACCCACTCTCGTTGTCTTACTTCCTTTTTGTTGTATTACATGTAAATTCAAGCCAAGGGCTTAATGTGTAAATGAGTTAGTACTCCTTTTTTGTAACCAAGTGTTAACTTGGAAAGCTGTAAGCCCGTAGGGCATTTGCTTTTGTCGTTAACATGTAATACCTTTTGTAATAGAACTACTCTGATGAATAGAAGAATGTTTATCTTTATTACCAATGCATGTCTATATTGATGGGTTTAGTGTTGTTATTTTGAGGGCGTTACAACTTGGTATCAGAGCGTACCGGGTTCGAATACTTTAGGTACGTGGGAAGTGATTAGGATCACAATGGGTTTGTCTCGCTTGATAGAGACTTAGATGTAGAATCTTATGCTATGTGCTTAATTGATAACATGCTTATGTGACTATGTGGGTATGGAATGTAGTTTCTAGGATGTTGATCGGATCCTTGGGTTGCTGGGAGTCTTGTTGGAAAGGCACCTGATCAATGCTGTTTCTAACCGGAACTCTAGTAACGCCTCGGGACTATCATTATCCGGAAATGAAATTCGTAAGTGCTTATGTGTTTATGTGCTTACGTGGAGTGAATTACAGTTGTCCATGCATTAGGACGCGAGTGTTATAGCTTCGGCACATTTGTGAAATGTGCTAATAGTCTTGGTTACCTTTATTAGGATGTCAGGACGAGGGCGTGGTAGACGTGGCAGGCATGGTAGGCAGGGGGTACCTGTACCGGATGACGTTCCGGCAGTGCAGGAGGGAGTTGGTCAGGCCAATGTGGCCGAGCCAACAGGTCAGCAGGCTATGGGTGCCTTGGCCCGAGAGATAGCGGGAGCTTTGGGTATTCTCAGAGCTGGAAATCAAGCAGCTGAGGTAGGGCCTTCTTTCTTGAAGAGAGAGTTCTTCCGGTCTAACCCGGATGAGTTTGTTGGGGATCCAAAGGAGCCACTGAAGGCTGACGAGTGGTTGGAACAAATGAGTAAGACGTTCGAGATGCTTGGCATCGAGGACGGAGCATTGAAAGTGACCTTGGCATCCTTCCAGCTGAAGGGAGATGCGGGTCAATGGTGGAAGTACGAGAAGGCTCGTGTTGGTGGCACGTGGGAGGCATTTGTAAATGCTTTCCAGGAAAGGTTCTTATCTGCAATGGCTAGGGAGAAGCTGAGGGATCAGTTTAGCCGACTTAATCCGCAGGGTATGTCTGTGGCAGAGTTTGAGGCCACATTCACCAGTTTGTCCAGGTTTGCACCTGAGTTGGTGGCGTCCGAAGAATGCCGTTGCTATGAGTTTGAGCGGAAGTTGAGGCGAGGCCTCAAGCTGAGAGTTGGTGGGTCCTACATTCGGGAGTATAGACACTTAGTGGATGCTGCAGCTCATATGGAGCTTACGATGCAGGAGGAAGACGAGGAGAAACATAGAGGCTCCAAGCGGGGCCAGGAGGGTCAAGGTGATGGCAGGAGACAGAAGGGTTATAACCCTCAGCAGTCTCAGGGTGGAGTTGCTAGATCGACCTTTCCGGTGCCGAGTGCAGGCTCGGGGAGAGGTAGTCAGGGAGGCCTGACTTGTTTTGCGTATGGCCAGCTGGGTCACAAGTCTTCGGTTTGCCTGCAGAAGGGAGGGGGTCAGCGAGCTGCTTCTTCCTCTTCTTCCTCAGCTAGACCTCAGGGCCAGAGTCAAGGCAGGGGCCAGCCTTTGTCTTGCTATCAGTGTGGCCAGCCTGGGCACCAGAAAAGGTATTGCCCACAGTTGAGTGCTACTTCGGGAGCGTCTGGTTCTAGACAGATGCAGGGATTTCAGCCAGCTCAGTCTGTGCAGGCCTCAAGGGCCAATCCGGGAGCTTCGTCATCCCAGTCAGTGCAGCAGTCGTATGCTCCTAGAGGTGAGCAGGTAGATCAGGGGCCTACAGGGCGCGTGTATGCTGTTACCGCGCAGGATTTAGTACCGGCTCCATCGGTAGTGAGAGGTACTTTTTTGTTTTGCAACTCGGTTGCTAGTGTGTTGATTGACACGGGTGCATTTCATTCTTTTGTATCTGCTGCATTTGCATATGTTTTGGAGTTGGAGTTAGCACAGTTAGCATCTCCTATTTGTGTAGTGTCACCTCTTGGGGGTGAACTGATCTTGAAACAAGGTGTTAGAGGTTGTGATATAGAGGTCGCCGACCATAGGCTTCCTTTTCTGTTTGTTGTCATGCCCATGAAGGTTTTTGATGTTATTTTGGGTATGGACTGGCTATCGTCATACCGGGCTGTTATTGATTACTACCGCCAGAGGGTTACGTTATGTACCTTGAGCGGGGAGTGGTTCCATTTCTTGGGAGACTGGGTTGGTTGTGTTTTGCCACCGGGGTATGATTCGCGAGGGCGAAGTGAGCTTAGTGGTCTACTTGCTAGCCTTGAGAGTGGTGAGTGTGATGAGACCCAGCTTGTGTTGCCGAGGGTGGTCTGTGAGTATTCGGATGTCTTTCCCGAGGACCTTGTTAGTTTGCCACCCCACCGAGAGATAGAGTTCTCTATTGATCTAGTGCCCGGCACGGCGCCGATTTCTATGACACCTTATCGTTTTGCTCCAGCAGAGTTGGTTGAGTTGAAAGTTCAGCTCCAGGAATTGCTAGATAAGGGTTTTGTTCGCCCTAGTGTTTCACCGTGGGGAGCACCAGCCCTCTTTGCTAAGAAGAAAGATTGTGCCTTGAGATTGTGTATCGACTACCGAAAGTTGAATCGGGCTACGGTCAAGAATAAGTATCCTATGCCCCGTATAGATGATTTGTTTGACCAGTTGAAGGGTTCCCGTTGTTTCTCTAAGATCGACTTAAGATCGGGTTACCACCAGTTGAGGGTCAGGGAGGAGGATATTCCTAAGACGGCATTCCGTACGCGGTATGGCCATTATGAGTTTCTGGTGATGCCATTTGGGCTTACCAATGCACCGGCAGTCTTTATGGACTTGATGAACCGGATCTTCCGGAAATTTTTAGACCGTTATGTAGTCGTTTTCGTGGACGACATCCTGATTTATTCGCCTTCGGAGGAGGAGCACGAGGCACACTTGAGAGTAGTGCTTGAGTTACTTAGAGCCCATAGGCTGTATGCCAAGTTTGGGAAGTGTGAGTTCTGGCTGAGGGAAGTCAAATTCTTAGGCCACGTGGTATTCGGGGAAGGGGTGTCCGTTGATGCATCCAAGGTTGAGGCAGTGCAAGATTGGGCACAGCCTAAGAGTGTGTTTGAGATTCGCAGTTTTCTGGGATTAGATGGGTATTACCGTCGGTTTGTGAAAGATTTCTCCAGGCTAGCTTCGTCGTTGACTAGATTGACTCGGAAGGGAGTCAAATTTGTGTGGAGTGAGACTTGCGAAAAGTCGTTCCAAGAGTTGAAGGTTAGATTGACTACCGCTCCGGTTTTGATTATTCCGGAGAGAGGGTTGGGTTATGTAGTTTATTGTGATGCCTCACGAGAGGGTTTGGGTTGTGTATTGATGCAAGAGGGGAAAGTGGTAGCTTGAAAATTCATGAGAAGAATTACCCTATACACGACCTAGAGTTAGCAGCAGTGATCTTTGCCTTGAAAATTTGGAGGCACTACCTTTATGGTGAGAGGTTCGAGGTGTTCTCGGACCACAAGAGTTTAAAGTATCTGTTCACACAGAGAGACTTGAATTTGAGGCAGAGGAGATGGATGGAGTTCATTGAGGACTACGATTTTGAGTTGCACTATCACCCGGGAAAGGCCAATGTTGTGGCCGATGCCCTTAGTAGGAAATCCATTAGTGATGTAGCTTGTATAGCCATCCGGGAATGGGGGATGTTGGATGTACTTGGCGAGTTTGATTTGCATTTGGGCGAATCTGTTGAGGCTGCGGCCTTGTTTTCTGTTATGGCGCAGCCTGCACTTGTGACTAGAGTGTTGGAGGCACAGAGAGGTGACCTTGAGGTAGAGTCCTTCCGAGAGAAGATTTCCGGTGGGAAAGTTGAGAAGGGTTTGACGGTGCATCCCGACCTGAGTGTGAGATACCAAGACCGTTTGTTTGTGCCGGAGTCTTGCCGAGAGGAAGTACTCCGAGAGTTTCACCATTCACGTCTTGCGGTGCATCCGGGAGGCACTAAGATGTATCGGGATTTGGGTCGCCAGTTTTGGTGGCAAGGTATGAAGAGAGATGTGGCTGTTTTCGTATCGAAGTGCCTTACTTGCCAGCAAGTGAAGGCCGAGCATCAGAGGCCAGCGGGTTTGTTGCAACCCTTGCCTATTGCCGAGTGGAAGTGGGAGCATGTCACTATGGACTTCGTTGTAGGTCTTCCGAGGACTCAGTGGGGTAGTGACACCATTTGGGTGGTTGTAGACCGGTTGACTAAGTCGGCGCACTTCATTTCTATGCGCGTGAGAGATTCGGTAGATCATCTTGCCGACTTGTATGTTCGGGACATAGTGAGACTACACGGGGTCCCAGTGACGATCGTCTTAGATAGAGATCCTCGTTTTACTGCTAGGTTGTGGCAGAGTTTGCAGAGTGCCTTGGGCACTAAGTTGACCTTTAGTACGGCTTATCATCCGTAGACCGACGGGCAGTCCGAGCGTACTATTCAGATCCTTGAGGATATGCTTCGAGGTTGTGTCCTTGACTTTAGTGGGACGTGGGAGAGGCACTTACCATTGGTGGAGTTTGCCTACAACAACAGCTTTCAGTCTAGTATCGGTATGGCACCGTTTGAGGCCTTGTATGGCCGACCGTGTAGGTCTCCAGTTTGTTGGGCCGAGGTGGGTGATGCACCTTTGTTGGGTCCGGAGTTGGTTAGGGAGACGACGGAGAAGGTTGAGCTTATCCGTAGGAGGCTTGTTACAACCCAGAGTCGCCAAAAGAGTTATGCCGACCGTAGGAGGAGGCCTTTGGCGTTCGAGGTAGGTGATCATGTCTTTCTGAAGATATCACCTAGGCGAGGTTTGATGAGGTTTGGGAAGAGTGGGAAGTTATCCCCTCGGTTTATTGGTCCTTTTGAGATCCTTGAGAGGATTGGTGAGGTTGCTTATCGTTTGGCTTTGCCGCCGCAGTTGTCCGGAGTGCATGACGTGTTTCATGTGAGTATGCTTCGGAAGTACGAGCTGGATCCATCGCTTGTGTTAGATTGGACCGACTTAGAGGTAAATGAGGATGTCTCGTATGAGGAGAGACCGGTCCGGGTCTTGGATAGGCGGGATCAAGTCCTGCGTGGCAAGACCATTCCTTTGGTAAAAGTATTGTGGAAACATCACGAAATGGAGGAAGCCACTTGGGAACATGAGTTGGAAGTCCGCGAAAAATATCCGGACTTGTTTGTTGATATGTAACCTTGTATTTAGATTTTGAACTATCGTTGAACTTAAGAGCTTTTATATATGTCTTAAGTTGTGAAACATTGAAAATGTCTTGGTTTATTGGAAGTATGTTTTGGAACTTGCCTCATATGGAAGTTGAATGTAACATTATATATGTTGAATATATTGTTGAAATTGGAAAGGAAATGCGTAATGTTGATGCATGTTGAAAGTACATAAGTTGTTTACATATTGTGAAATGCCTCTTGATAAGAGATGGGATGACCGGTAATGGGCCGAGTTTTTGAATGTTAAAATGTAACATTGTTAAAATGGAGGAAAACCTGTTTTTGAAACTTATGCTTAATTTCGAGGACGAAATTCTTTAAGGGGGGGAGGTTATAGTATAGCGATCCCGGTTTTTCCTTTCTTTGTATACTGTATTCTGGACTTGGTTCCATGGACTTGTTTTGTACCATTATCACTTCTAGCCTTTACTTTTTGTATTTGAGTCTTGGGTTGTGATGGGCAGGTCGGTTACAGGTTGGTTGAATTTAGATGCCAATAGGTGATGCCCAGATTTTGGCCTTCACGCTCGAGCGGAAGTTTTAACGCTCGAGCGGGCCCTTCGTTATGCTTCTCCGCTCGAGCGTAAGTTTTGACGCTCGAGCGTGATTTTCCATCTCCCAGTACTTTACTCTGCAGATTAGTTCGCTCGAGCGGTAGTTTTTACGCTCGAGCGTGATCCTTTGATTTTGTCCATACGCTCGAGCGGGGAGTTTTACGCTCGAGCGGATACCATCGCCTGCAAAACTTCTGGAAGTGTGCAAACGGCGCTCGAGCGGCTCTTTTCACGCTCGAGCGTGAGTCTGTGTCTTACGCTCGAGCGGAGTTTTCTACGCTCGAGCGGAGAGTCGACTACATCAGTCCGTGATTTCACTTTTTGGATCACTTTTTGACCTACTTTTCCTCTCTTAACTTTTAAAAACCGCCTCTTGAGAGTTTCTCTCTCTACTCTTACCTTCTCTCTAAGATTTGATCTATTTCCGGTGGTCTTCTACCCTAGTTCCTTTGGAAGAAAGGTAGAGCTTCGCCAGAGCTTTGTTTTAATCTGAGAAACTTGAGATTTGGAGCACGTGGGTCTTTGGTCTTCATCTCCGTCTTCTCCATTCGGGTTATTATCTTTGAGGTAGGGATTTCCTACTCCATTTTATAAGTTTTGTTCTAAGTTTTGGTATATTGATATGTTGGGGTTACTTTGATAATTTTGGGAAAAACCCTAGTTTTATTAATTAATTAATTTGTATAATTAATTTGAGGGAATTGGGGAAATTTGGTTAAAATCATGAAATTGGGGAATTTATTGATTAAATGGTGTAGTTGGATAAAGTAAATCACTCGCCTATTGAATTGTTGGTATATTTATTTTCCAAGTCTAGAAATAACTGTTTTGGGCTATCGGTGGAGGATAGTCGTGCTTGTTGTAGATACTGCATGTGGATTAGGGATAACTGAAACTAAGCACTGATTAAGTCATCAATTTTGACTGCTGAATTAATACAGACATTGTGAGTATTGATTGTGTGTTGTATATGTTATGTGTGTGCATACATTGTTTTGTGTGGGAGGAGATAGGGGATGTACTCCACAGTTTAGGGGAAGATAGGGGATGGGCCTCTAAACCGGATTTTGTTTGGGAGGAGATAGGGGATGGACTCCATTAGCATCACTATTATGTGTGCTTATTATATTGAAGTGTTTTTACATGTTATTGATACAGCACTAAAATGTGTATCAAACGGGAAGTATGAAGTGTTTTGATATGAGCATGAGTCTCATTTGTATTGTTGATATTGGAAGTAATGTGAATATGTTATATAGTTCACTGTTGTAAGTTTGGCCAGGTTCTGAGCCATATTGACAAAAAGGGAATTGAAACATGTCATAAACATTAGTGTCATGAGACGGTATTAAGTTATAATTGATTATCTTGGTTAACCATCTATTGAATGCTTTAGCTTTATTCAATGCTTATATGTGGTTTAGTATATTTCTACTGGGCTGTGGCTCACCCTTTATGGGAACATCATTTTCAGGTCCAGGTGATAAGCTACCTCCCAGGACTTAGCTTGGAAGGATTTGGATTTTGAAGACTATCTTTAATTGTTTGTTTTTATTTTACAAATAATCAAGCCTAGGGCTTTAATTGTATTTGAGTTAGAACTCATATTTTGTGTCCAAGTGTTGGCTTGGAAAGATGTAAGCCCATAGGGCATTTAATTTGATGTTACCTGTAATGTTTTTATTTAGTAATACTCTGATGAATGAATGAATAAATTGTTTTCTTTAAATAATGCATGTCAATGATATACATATATGGGTTTATTTTGAGGGCGTTACAACTTGGTATCAGAGCATACTGGGTTTGAATACTTTGGGTACGTGGGAAGTGATTAGTATCACATTGGGTTCGTCTCGTTTGATAGAGACTTAGTGTAATGTTATATGCTTATGTGATAACATGTTTATGTGATTATGTGGGTATGGAATGTAGTTTCTAGGATGGTGATTGGACCCTTGAGTTTCTAGTAGTCTTGTTGGAAAGGCACTTGATCACTGCTGCTTCCAACCGGAACTATAGCAACGCATTGGGACTATCATTATCCAGTAATGAAATTCGTAGGTACTTATGTGATTATGTGCTTACGTTGAATGAATTATTGTTGTCCCATGCATTAGGACGCGAGTATTTAGTTTCGGCACATTTATTAATGTGCTAACGTCTTTGTTTCCTTTATTAGAATGTCAGGACGAGGACGAGGACGCGGTAGGCGTGGTAGGCCGGGTAGGCAGGAGGTGCCTGTGCCAGAGGAGATTCCAGCAGTTCAGGAGGGAGTTGGCCAGGCCAATGTGGCCGAGCCAGTAGGCCAGCAGGCTATGGGCGCTCTAGCCCGAGAGATAGCAGGGGCATTCAGGGAGTCAGTAGGTATTCTGAAAGCTGAGAATCAGGCTCAGGTGGTTGTTGCGGATGCTGGACCTGGCTTTCTGAAGAGGGAGTTCTTCCGGTCTAATCCGGATGAATTTGTGGGTGATCCTAAAGAACCGCTTAAGGCAGATGAATGGCTCGAACAGACAATGAAGACGTTTGAGATGCTTGGCATCGAAGACGAGGGGTTGAAGGTGACCTTGGCATCTTTCTAGTTGAAGGGGGATGCGGGTCAGTGGTGGAAGTTCACTAAGGGTCGTATAGGAGGTACATGGGAGGCTTTTGTGAATGCTTTCCAGGAGAAGTTCTTATCTCCAGCAGTTAGGGAGAAGCTGAGAGACCAGTTCTGCCAGCTTAAGCAGTCGAGTTCTTCAGTGGCCGAGTTTGAGGCTGCATTTACTAGTTTGTCCAGGTTTGCACCTGAGTTGGTGGCGTCTGAGGAACGCCGTTGTATTGAGTTTGAGAAGAAGTTGAGGCGTGGCCTCAAGTTGAGAGTTGGGGGAACTATGATTCGGGATTATGGGCGTATGGTTGATGCTGCAGCCCACATGGAAATCATGATGCTGGAGGAGGAGGAAGGACAGAAGGGCTCCAAGAGGAGTTAGGACGGTCAGAGTGATGGTAGGAGACAGAAGGGTTTTAATCCTCAGCAGTCTCAGGGTAGCTTTTCTAGATCAACTTTTCCTGTGCCGAGTGCTAGTTCGGGGAAAGGTAGTCAGGGAGACATCACCTGTTTCAAGTGTGGCCAGCTGGGCCAGAAGTCTCCAGTTTGTCCTCAGAGGGGAGGAGTGCAGAGAGCAGCATCATCTTCGGCTCGATCTCAGAGCCAGAGCCAGGGTAGAGGCCAGCCACTCTCGTGTTATCAGTGCGGTCAGCCGGGGCATATGAAGAGGTATTGCCCGCAGTTGGGTGGCACACCTGGTGCATCTGGTTTGAGGCCGATTCAAGGTCAGCAGCCAGCTCAGTCAGGTCAGGCCTCGAGGGCCAATCAGGGGGCTTCATCGTCCCAGTCGGTGCAGCAATCTTATGCTCCTAGGGGTGAGCAAGTTGATCAGAGGTCGTCTGGGCGCGTGTATGCAGTTACTGCGCAGGATCTTGTGCCGGTACCATCAGTTGTGAGAGGTACCTTCTTGTTTTACAACTCGGTTGCTAATGTTTTGATTGATACGGGTGCATCTCATTCCTTTGTGTCTGCTGCATTTGCATCTGTTTTGGAGTTGGAGTTAGCACAGTTAGCATCTCTTATTTGCGTAGTGTCGCCTCTTGGGGGTGAATTGATTTTGAAACACGGTGTTAGGGGTTGTGATATAGAGGTTGATTACCATAGAATCCCATTTTCCATTGTAGTTATGCCTATGAGGGGTTTCGATGTTATTTTGGGTATGGACTGGTTATCGTCATACCGGGCAGTTATTGATTGCTACCGCCAGAGGGTCACTTGTTGTACCGTGAGTGGAGAGTATTTTCATTTTTTGGGGGACCGGGTTGGTAATGTGTTGCCACCGGGGTATGTTCCACGAAGACGGAGTGAGCTTAGTGGTCTACTTGCTAACCTTTCGATTAGTGAGGATGATGAGACTCAGATTGTGTTGCCAAGGGTGGTTTGTGAGTACTCGGACGTCTTTCCCGAGGATCTTGTTGGTTTGCCACCGCATCGAGAGATTGAATTCTCTATTGACCTAGTCCCCGGCACGGCGCCGATTTCTATGGCACCGTATCGTTTTGCCCCAGCCGAGTTAGTTGAGTTGAAGATTCAGCTCCAGGAGTTGCTAGATAAGGGCTTTATACGTCCTAGTGTTTCACCGTGGGGAGCACCGGCTCTCTTTGTTAAAAAGAAAAGTGGTGCTTTGAGACTTTGTATAGATTATCGAAAATTGAATCGGGCTACGGTTAAGAATAAGTACCCTATGCCTCGTATAGATGATCTGTTCGATCAGTTGAAAGGTTCCCGTTGTTTCTCGAAGATAGACTTGAGATCGGGTTATCATCAGTTGAGAGTCAGGGAGGAGGATATTCCGAAGACGGCATTCCGTACACGGTATGGCCACTATGAGTTTCTGGTGATGCCATTTGGGCTCACCAATGCACCGGCAGTTTTTATGGATTTGATGAACCGAATATTCTGGGAATTTTTAGATCGTTTTGTAGTCGTCTTCGTGGACGACATCCTTATCTATTCACCTTCTGAGGAGAAGCACATGGAACACTTGAGAGTGGTGCTTGAGTTACTTAAAGCCCATAAGCTTTATGCTAAGTTTGGGAAGTGTGAGTTCTGGCTAGAAGAGGTCAAGTTTTTAGGCCATGTAGTCTCTGGGGAAGGAGTGTCTGTTGATACATCCAAGACTGAGGCAGTGCAAGATTGGGCACACCCTAAGAGTGTGTTTGAGATCCGCAGTTTCCTGGGATTAGCTGGGTATTATCGCCGGTTTGTAAAGGATTTCTCCAGGTTAGCTTCACCTTTGACTAGATTGACTCGGAAGGGAGTCAAATTTGTATGGAGTGAGACTTATGAAAATTCGTTCCAGGAGTTGAAAGTTAGACTGACCACCGTTCCAGTTTTGATTATTCCGGAGAGAGGGTTAGGTTATGCAGTCTATTGTGACGCCTCACGAGAGGGTCTGGGTTGTGTGTTAATGCAAGAAGGGAAGGTAGTTGCCTATGGCTTACGTCAGTTGAAAATTCACGAGCAGAATTACCCTACGCGTGATCTAGAGTTAGCAGCTGTGATATTTGCCTTGAAGATTTGGAGGCATTATCTTTATGGTGAGAGATTCGAGGTATTCTCGGATCATAAGAGTCTGAAATATTTGTTTGCACAGAAAGACTTGAACTTGAGGCAGAGGAGGTAGATGGAGTTCATAGAGGATTATGACTTTGAGTTGCATTATCATCCGGGAAAGGCCAATGTGTGGGCCGATGCCCTTAGCAGGAAACCTGTTGGTGACATAGCTAGTATAGCCATCCGAGAATGGGAGATGTTGGGTGCACTTGGGGAGTTTAATTTCTTTCTGGGCGAATCTGTTGAGGCTGCGGCCTTGTTTTCTGTTGTTGCACAGCCTACACTTGTGACTTGAGTGTTAGAGGCTCAGGGGGGTGACCTTGAGGTAGAATCCCTCCGTGAGAAGATTTCTAGTGGGAAGGTTGAGAAGGGTTTGACGGTGTATCCCGACCTCAGTGTGAGATACCGAGACCGTCTGTTTGTGCCGGAGTCTTGTCGAGAGGAGGTACTCTGAGAGTTTCATCATTCACGCCTTGCGGTGCACCCGGGAGGCACTTAGATGTATCGGGATTTGGGTCGCCAGTTCTGGTGGCGGGGTATGAAGAGAGATGTGGCAGCTTTCGTATCTAAGTGCCTTACTTGTCAGCAAGTGAAGGCCGAGCATCAGAGGCCAGCGGGTTTGTTACAACCCTTGCCTATTGCCGAGTGGAAGTGGGAGCATGTCACTATGGACTTCGTTGTAGGTCTTCCGAGGACTCAGCGGGGTAGTGATGCTATTTGGGTGGTTGTAGACCGGTTGACTAAGTCGGCGCACTTCATTCCTATGCGCGTGAGAGATTCGGTAGATCATCTTGCCGACTTGTACATTCGGGACATAGTGAGGTTGCACGGGGTCCCAGTGACGATCGTCTCAGATAGAGATCCTCGTTTTACTGCCAGGTTGTGGCAGAGTTTGCAGAGTGCCTTAGGTACTAAGTTGACCTTTAGCACGGCTTATCATCCTCAGACTGACGGGCAGTCCGAGCGTACTATTCAGATCCTTGAGGATATGCTTCGGGGTTGTGTTCTAGACTTTAGTGGGTCGTGGGAGAGGCACTTGCCGTTGGTGGAGTTTGCCTACAACAACAGTTTCCAGTCTAGTATCGGTAGGGCACCGTTTGAGGCCTTGTATGGCCGACCGTGTAGATCTCCTGTTTGTTGGGCCGAGGTGGGTGATGCACCTCTGTTGGGTCCGGAGTTAGTGAGGGAAACGACGGAGAAAGTTGAGCTTATCCGTAAGAGGCTTGTTACAGCCCAGAGTCGTCAGAAATCTTATGCCGACCGTAGGAGGAGACCTTTGGTGTTTGAGGTGGGTGATCATATCTTTCTGAAGATATCACCTAGACGGGGTTTGATGAGGTTTGGGAAGAGCGGGAAGTTTCATTGGTCCTTTTGAGATCCTTGAGAGGATTGGCGAGCTGCTTATCGTTTGGCTTTGCCGCCGCAGTTATCCGGAGTACATAACGTGTTTCATGTGAGTATGCTCCGGAAGTATGAGCCGGATCCATCGCATGTATTGGATTGGACCGACTTAGAGATAGATGAGGATGTCTCGTATGAGAAGAGGCCGGTTCGAGTCTTAGATAGACGGGATCAAGTTTTGCGAGGCAAGACCATCCCTTTGGTAAAGGTTTTGTGGAAACATCACGGGGTGGAGGAAGCCACTTGGGAACGCGAGTTGGAGGTCCGAGAGAAATATCCGGATCTATTTGTAGATGCTTGAGCATATGTTGCTTATTTTATTGTAATATTGCACCTTAAGTGTATTGAATATAACTTAAGTTGTGAAACATAGATTATGTTTTGGTTAATGGAAGATAATGTAATACTGCGTATGTTGAATGCGTTGTAGAACTGGAAGTTATATCATGAGACTGAATATGATATGGAAATGGAAATAATGTATATTGAAAACTGTTGAATTTGAAAGGAATAATGCATAATAGGGATGCAGGCTGAAATATATGTTGTTTTATTTATATTGTGAGATACCCCTTGATAAAGAGATGAAGTGACCAGTGTTGGGTCGAGATGTTTATTGTTGTTATATAATATCTTTGAGAATTGAGAAAAAACTTGTTTTTGTTTACAAACTTATGCTTAATTTCGGGGACGAAATTCTTTAAGAGGGGGAGGTTATAGCGATCCCAGTTTTTCCTTTCTTTGTATACTGTATTCTGGACTTGGTTCCATGGACTTGTTTTGTACCATTATCACTTCTAGCCTTTACTTTTTGTATTTGAGTCTTGGGTTGTGATGGGCAGGTCGGTTACAGGTTGGTTGAATTTAGATGCCAATAGGTGATGCCCAGATTTTGGCCTTCACGCTCGAGCGGAAGTTTTAACGCTCGAGCGGGCCCTTCGTTTTGCTTCTCCGCTCGAGCGTAAGTTTTGACGCTCGAGCGTGATTTTCTATCTCCCAGTACTTTACTTTGCAGATTAGTTCGCTCGAGCGGTAGTTTTTACGCTCGAGCGTGATCCTTTGATTTTGTCCATACGCTCGAGCGGGGAGTTTTACGCTCGAGCGGATACCATCGCCTGCAAAACTTCTGGAAGTGTGCAAACGGCGCTCGAGCGTGAGTCTGTGTCTTACGCTCGAGCGGGGTTTTCTACGCTCGAGCGGAGAGTCGACTACATCAGTCCGTGATTTCACTTTTTGGATCACTTTTTGACCTACTTTTCCTCTCTTAACTTTTAAAAACCGCCCATTGAGAGTTTCTCTCTCTACTCTTACCTTCTCTCTAAGATTTGATCTATTTCCGGTGGTCTTCTACCCTAGTTCCTTTGGAAGAAAGGTAGAGCTTCGCCAGAGCTTTGTTTTAATCTGAGAAACTTGGGATTTGGAGCACGTGGGTCTTTGGTCTTCATCTCCGTCTTCTCCATTCGGGTTATTATCTTTGAGGTAGGGATTTCCTACTCCATTTTATAAGTTTTGTTCTAAGTTTTGGTATATTGATATGTTGGGGTTACTTTGATAATTTTGGGAAAAACCCTAGTTTTATTAATTAATTAATTTGTATAATTAATTTGAGGGAATTGGGGAAATTTGGTTAAAATCATGAAATTGGGGAATTTATTAATTAAATGGTGTAGTTGGATAAAGTAAATCACTCGCCTATTGAATTGTTGGTATATTTATTTTCCAAGTCTAGAAATAACTGTTTTGGGCTATCGGTGGAGGATAGTCGTGCTTGTTGTAGATACCGCATGTGGATTAGGGATAACTGAAACTAATCACTGATTAAGTCATCAATTTTGACTGCTGAATTACAACAGACATTGTGAGTATTGATTGTGTGTTGTATATGTTATGTGTGTGCATACATTGTTTTGTGTGGGAGGAGATAGGGGATGTACTCCACGGTTTAGGGGAAGATAGGGGATGGGCCTCTAAACCGGATTTTGTTTGGGAGGAGATAGGGGATGGACTCCATTAGAATCACTATTATGTGTGCTTATTATATTAAAGTGTTTTTACATGTTATTGATACAGCACTAAAATGTGTATCAAACGGGAAGTATGAAGTGTTTTGATATGAGCATGAGTCTCATTTGTATTGTTGATATTGGAAGTAATGTGAATATGTTATATAGTTCACTGTTGTAAGTTTGGCCAGGTTCTGAGCCATATTGATAAAAAGGGAATTGAAACATGTCATAAACATTAGTGTCATGAGACGGTATTAAGTTATAATTGATTATCTTGGTTAACCATCTATTGAATGCTTTAGCTTTATTCAATGCTTATATGTGGTTTAGTATATTTCTACTGGGCTGTGGCTCACCCTTTATGGGAACATCATTTTCAGGTCCAGGTGATAAGCTACCTCCCAGGACTTAGCTTGGAAGGATTTGGATTTTGAAGACTATCTTTAATTGTTTGTTTTTATTTGATAAATAATCAAGCCTAGGGCTTTATTTGTATTTGAGTTAGAACTCATATTTTGTGTCCAAGTGTTGGCTTGGAAAGATGTAAGCCCATAGGGCATTTAATTTGATGTTACCTGTAATGTTTTTATTTAGTAATACTCTGATGAATGAATGAATAAATTGTTTTCTTTAAATAATGCATGTCAATGATATACATATATGGGTTTATTTTGAGGGCGTTACATATAGCGATCCCGGGTTTACCCTTGTTGTACAGTGATCCAGACATGTGTCTGTGGATGATAGTAGTTGATTATTACCTGGTGTACATCCTTTCTTACTTTGTATTTGAGTTATAGGATGTGTCGGGCATATTTTTTACAGGTTGGTTGAGATTAGAAACCAAAACTAGTTGCCCAGATTTTGACCTGTCCGCTCGAACGGGGGTTTTGGCGCTCAAGCGAGAGTTTCACCCATCCAGTATTTCCTGTGCAGTGTTCGACGCTCGAGCGTGGGATTGGCCGCTTGAGCGGGATTGTGTGAGTGACGCTCGAGCGGGGAGTTAGAAGCTCGAGCGGGAGACCTGATTCTGTAAAAGTTCTGGAAGTATGTATCCGCCGCTCGAGCGGGATTGTTGACGCTCGAGCGGGAGTCTGTGAGTGACGCTCGAGCGGGGCGTTGGACGCTCGAGCGGGGCGACTGGGTTTAAGTTCTGAGTTTTGACTTTTCAAATCACTTTTTCACTTTCTCTTCTCTTCTCTCTCTTACTTTCCCAAAAACACCATTGTTGAGCCTCTTACTCTAGAACTCTACCTTCTCTCTAGGTTTTGATCTAGTAGGAGTGATTTGCTCATCTTTGGCCTTTACAAAAAGGTTGTTGATCGTCGAGGGCTACTTTTTAATCTGAAAATTTCGGGATTTGGAGCACGTTTGGTTTGTCATCTTCTCCCTTGGGGCTCCGGATTTGAGGTAGGGATATCCTACTCCTCTTTATGGATTTTGTCTTTAAATTTTAGTATTTTGAGATGTTGGGGTTGGTTTGGTAATTTTGTGAAAGTTTGGGGCTTTTGTGTTATTTTACAAAAGTTGGGGTTTTATTTATAATAAACCTAGATGCATGTTTGGCATAGAGAAATGGAATAAATGTTGAGACATTAATGAAAATGGAACCTAAGGGTTGTAATGTAAATTATGGAAAATGCCCTAATTACATTGGTTAATTAATTTGTAAAATTAATTATGAGAAATGAGGAATTGAGTTGGGAATGTTGAGATTGGAAATATATGGGATTAAAGGGTGTAGTTTGATTTTATGTCACTCACCTAGTTGGAAATGTTGATTTTATATCCATTTGTTGCATTTATTTTCTGTATAGAAATAACTGCTTTGGGCTATCGGTGGAGGATAGTCGTGATTGTTGTAGACAATGCATGATGATTAGGCAAACGGAAACTAATCACTGGAATGAGTCATTGAGTATGATGATTGAAAGGACACGTTAAATTTATGTGTTGTGTGATGATGTGTATTATTATTGTTTATATGCATTGTGTTTTGTTGGAGGAGATAGGGGATGTACTCCACGGTTTAGGGGAAGATAGGGGATGGACCTCTAAACCGGATGTGTTGGGAGGAGATAGGGGATGGACTCCATAGATAGAGCTCATATGCTTATCTATTAATGTGTTGGTAGAGCTCATATGCTTGTCATTGGAAGTGTGATAGTGCTCATATGCATATCTGTGGAAGTGATGATATAGCTTGTATGCTTATCTGCTGTTGTGTGATATAGCTAGTATGCTTATCTATTATGAAATGGGAAGTGTTTGATATGAGTTATTGTCTCATATGAGTTGATGGCCAGGTTCTGAACCATGGTTGTAAATTGAGAATTGAAAGGAACTGGAAAATGAATTGTAACATGGACTTGTATGTTATGAAACTGTAAAGTGTGATAAGAGGAAGTATCACTGTTGGCCATCTATCAACTGCCAATCTTTTAGTCATTGTCCATATTTGGTTTAGTGTATTTCTACTGGGCTGTGGCTCACCCTATATGGGAATATCATTTTCAGGTACAGGTAGCATGCCACCTCCAAGGACATAGCTTGGGAGGCTAGAGGCGGACCCACTTTCGTTGTCTTACTTCCTTTTTGTTGTATTACATGTAAATTCAAGGCAAGGGCTTAATGTCTAAATGAGTTAGTACTCCTTTTTTGTAACCAAGTGTTAACTTGGAAAGCTGTAAGCCCGTAGGGCATTTGCTTTTGTCGTTAACTTGTAATACCTTTTGTAATAGAACTACTCTGATGAATAGAAGAATGTTTATCTTTATTAACAATGCATGTCTATATTGATGGGTTTAGTGTTGTTATTTTGAGGGCGTTACAGGAACTTAATTTATGGGTTTTAATTGATTTTGATTTCTAATTTGGCTTCTTGGTTTCTAATGAATAATTCTATGCATACTAACAATCTTACTAAAATTATAAATGCTCAAATGTGATTGGTTGTCAAAAAAGGAATAATATTTAAACCACCAATAACATTTGGACATTAATGTTTTTAGTAGGATTGTTAGTAAGATTTTAAGTAAATGGACCATTACTCATTTTTAATAACTTGTTTGGAAAAAGGGTAGGAATTGGTAAACAGCTTGAAAATGGTCATATGAGAATGAGGCCTTTTCTTTTTTTGTCATTTTTTTCTAATTTTCTAATTTTATTTTTTAACGAAGGGGAGGGGTTGTGGGCCATTGTTTGTCCCATTGTCATGCCAACAATCCCATTTATTATGTAACATTTTTTCAGCATTCACTATTGAGATACATTGACAAAGAAATCTTTAGAAGGTTAGCTTTCAACCAAATTGCTAAAGGGATTAAACTCATAAATAAGGGTCGAGTGTATTCAATTGATGACTTTTTATTTAATTTGAAGCATATTAGAGAGTGCTCTAATTACCTAGGTGCTGGTTGATATTGCTTTATTGATGAACATATGCATGACGTGCCAACACCTATAGAATGGGGCCTTTGATGGCATAGAAGTTGAAGCTATGTTTGCTAATATTGCATCCATCAAAGTGAATATACTCTTTGGGTAAAATATAACAAGAAAAGCTTGTCTTATTCAGTCAATGACTTAGGCTTCATGTTGGATTGCATTGGGAGTTGTAGATTGTTTCTGGCTCGATTGCTGCTGTTAGGGCTTTGTTTTGTGGCTATTGTTAGTGTTTTGTATTGTGGCTTATACTTTTTGGTTGAATTCTCATCCACTATTTTGCTGGTTTAACGGGATTTTCTTGCAGATGATTGGGTAGTGGCTTTTGGTGCCAATCTAGTTAGGATCTAAGCTCCTACTATGATGCTTAGAGCACTTATCCTGTTTCATTTTGTTTTATTCATTTGCCGATCAAAAAAAAAAAATGTGATCTCTTTTATTTTGTTATATTTGTTTGCAGCTTATGTGTTTAATAAATTATTTTAGTTATCCGTTAGGGTATATCTTAGAAGGTAGAAATACTATGAGTTTGCATTTTGCCCCAGTTTTCTTGACAATACTCAGTATTAAAGTAGTCAAATTCATTACATTTCAAGCCGTTCAAACCACTCGTTCATTATTCTTTAGTTTTGGATCAAATTATAGCTTGTTTGGGGCTGAGACTATGAAATAGAAACCAAACCAACTAAAAATCAGTACAATGGCAACACTAAAATCTATATAAATTTCTAGAAACAAACCAAAACCATAATGAACTTTTAGTTATAAAAATCGTGCTAAATTTGGCAACTTTAAGTAGAAAAACTCTAATTGGTATATCATAGTTTTGAGACCAAGCATTTTATTACTAAGATGTTAATATTGTAATTTTTTTTTGTATGCTTGACAGATTGGCAACGGATGAAACGTAGTTCGAGGTGCATCAGAAGATTACATTTTAACTTTTTGGATATATTATGTCATAGGATTTTCTCAAGAATTTGTAGCTTGGAAGTTTTTTTATAATGATTGTGTACATGTTTGAAGTTTCGGATTTGTTGGATGTTTTGGATTTGATATTTTGCTTATATTTAATATGGTATTATTTTTTATTTGGGTTTGGATTATTTTTTATAGGTTTATAAACTAAACAAGGAAATTGTAAAAAAATATAAACAATGAATTTTTGGCAAAAGGTTTTTTAGTTGTTAAATTACTTTTGGTGACAATTTGTTTTGGTTGCTAAAAGTTTATGTGCAATAGGATATGAATGTTTAGCAACAAAAAACTTGATTAGTCGCCAAAAGATTTGACATTCAGCAACCAATTTACTTTGTCGTTGAAAGATATTCATAAGTTGCTAAAACCTACCATGAGCATCTTTAAGGCTACTTTTAGTGACTCAACATTAATTTGTGGCAACAATTTTTTTGGTGTTTGGCGACTAAAATATTTGCTCACTGATTCTTTTTATATGGCGACAATTGTTTATTTGGTCGTTGAATCATTTAGTGACATGGCTTCATTGACCATTTTTTTTTGGGTCGCTAATACTTTTAGCAACGAAAATTGTACTTTTGGTGACTAATATAAACGTCGCTAAAAGTGTTTTTTTTCTTGTAGTGGCCATTTAAACCACACTTATTAGTCAATGAGACTGTACTTACTATTTCATTAGACTTGACTTACCACTCATTTGAATCATACTTACTACTCAATGAAACTGTCCTTACTACTTTATCAAACTTAACTTACCACTCATTTAAGCCACACTTACTACTCAATGAGATTGTACTTACTACTTTATCAAACTTGACTTATCACTCATTTAAACAATGCTTACTACTCAATGAGACTCTACTTACTACTTTATTAGACTTGACTTATCAATCATTTAAACTAAACTTAAAATTACATATACTATTTCATCAAACTTGATTTTTTTTTTCTTATTACTTGAATCTCATAATTTTTCTTTTAACTAGGTGAATTGTTGTTCCAACAAAACATAAAAATTTATAAATTCAAAATATAATGGAATTGAAAGTAAAATGAGAGAGACTTACCTAAGGAGTTCCAAATCAACAACAATTATATCTTAAAATCTTCAAAAGTTTTAGAAATGAACATCAAATTTTGTTTATGGAATCCACAAATGAATTTGAATTTTCCTGTATTTTGTTAATCATATTTCTCATTAATTGCATTATTGTGGTAGATGAAAAGGATACTAGGTTTCTTTTATTACCATTCATTGCCATTAAGTCGATAAATAAAAAAAATTATACTCCATAAAATGTAAAAAATTATAATAAAATTTATAAATTTCATATTTATTTTGTACATTTTTTTTGTTTACATTCTATTTTATAAATTTTATATTTATTTTAGAGGTTAGATGCATTTTATTAATGTTTGAATGGTAAGTGTAGTTATGTGGAATAGTAAGTCCAACCATATCAAGTGGTAAGTGTGTTTAGTGGTAGTAAGTTGGAAACCACTCATTTAAACCATACTTACTATTTTATCAGACTTACTTACTACTCATTTAAACTACACTTACTACTCAATGAGACTCTACTTATTACTTTTATCA
Organism: Camellia sinensis; assembly: GCF_055761805.1. NCBI lineage: Eukaryota > Viridiplantae > Streptophyta > Magnoliopsida > Ericales > Theaceae > Camellia > Camellia sinensis. Next base: position 74,929,952 of record NC_138969.1, read on the forward strand.
GACTTGACTTATCACTCATTTAAATAACACTTGCTACTCAATGAGACTCTACTTATTACTTTATCAAACTTGACTTATCACTCATTTAAATAACACTTACTACTCACTGAAACTCTACTTACTGCTTTATTAAACTTAACTCATCATTTAAACAACATTTACTACTCAATTAGGCTTTACTTACTACTTTATCAAACTTGACTCATCACTTAAACAATACTTATTAATAAATGAGACTCTACTTACTATTTTAGTGGACTTGATTAATCAATCATTTAAACTAAACTTAAGACTGCACTTACTATTTCATCAAACTTGATTTTTTTTTTCTTACCGCTTAAATCTTATAATTTTTCTTTTAACTAAGTGAAATGTCGTTCCAACAAAGCATTAAAATTTATAAATTCAAAATATCATGGAAAGTTAAAGTAAAAAAAGAGATAGAGACTATAGAGACATAGATTCTTACCCAAGGAGTTCCAAATCAACAACAATCTTATCTTCAAATATTCAAAAATTTTAAAATAAACACAAAATTTTATTCATAGAATCCTTAAATAAATTTTAAATTTTCCTATATTTTATTAATTATATTTCTTCATTAATTGCATTTATTATTTTCAAGTGTGGTAAATGAAAAGGAAACTAGGTTTCATTTATTGCCATTAAGTAGATAAATAAATAAATCATATTTTATAAAATGTAATAAATTATAATAAAATGTATAAAATTCACATTTATTTTTTATATTTTTTTCTTAAATTCTATTTTATAAATTTTATATTTATTTTAGAGGTTTTGAAAATTTATTATAACCTAATTTTTTAAGTTTACTTGTTACCTGATTAAATGTATTTTATTAATAATTGAATGGTAAGTATAGTTATTAAAAATAGTAAGTATAATCATATCAAATAGTTTACCTGTTCCCTTTCCTTTTTTGATGTAATGTGTTTTCCACTTTGTACTTCATTTTTACATCAATAAAGTTTCTTTCTTTTGCTGATCAAAAAAAATAATCATATCAAATAGAAAGTGTACTTAGTTATTGTGGTAAGTTGAAAACCATTAAAAAGTACCTTGTTTTTTACGAAATTACCTAGGTTTCTTAACTTGATTTTAATTATTACCAATCAATGGTTACATTTAGTTTACTTTTAGATCTGATGGTCCAAATTTATTTATGTATGGTATATGAAAATCATCTTTATGTATCATAGAAAAATTCGTGTATAATAATGAAGTCTCCGTTAAGTGACGCTCCGTTAAGTGAATAACAATTACAACGCATTGGTGACAAATAGGTGAACAACAATTAGAAAGCATTGGTGACAACTAGGCGACTGCACAGGACCGGAGCATCAACAATTGCAACAAAACCGCGTCCAACATGTATAGGTGATCTATCAATTTGATCCCCAAAAAAAAAAAAAAAGTGATCTATCAAGGCACACATAATACTTTGCTAAATGTTGAATTGACAGATTAAGACACTAGGCAAATAAAACAATTTCATTTTTTTTAAATAAATAAATAAAAATAAAAATAATTTTATTGTAATTTCTTTAATCAGTAGTATCATGCAACTGGAATGTCAAACATACCAAACCTTAGGGCGATTGGAGGTTTGTCCGGTCATTAATTTTAAAATCTCGAAATTAGTTGAAGTTTATGTAAGCTGAACACTCGAATATCAAGAAAAATAAAATAAAAAAATGCAATTGGAATTCACCCAAACATATCAACTTGTGATTCAAATTTTTGTGCATGAACTCTACAACCTTAAATCTCAGCCATTCTTTTTAATTTTTTTGAGTAAATTTTTTGGCAAAAATTATGAATTAGTAACTAAAAGAAGAGTACGAATTGCGAAAACATATTGTCAAAAGCAGATAGGATATGCTCTGCCTTTCCTCCAATCCCCATATCTTGAAAAAGCAGAGAGAAACGCCAGGGAAACACCACCGACAAACCTTTCCTCTTCTTCTTCTTCGCACCACCACATAGAAGAAGAGAGATGAAGCACCGGCGGAAAAGCGCCACCACCAGAAAAGAAGAAAGAAGAAGAAGAAGGGATCACATTGCAATTTGCAAGAGAAGATGGTCAATTGTTTCCTCCCTAATCCCACACATAACAAAACACAATTAATCTCATCATTTTGAAATACACAATTCTGAAAAAACTTCACTCGAAAACCAAAAATAAATAAAAATTAAAGATTAAAAAATTACACCTCAAGTCATAGTTGAAACCCATTACTTCATCTATAGATATCAGCATTTACACTTCTTTCCCACTTCAATTGTCAAAGTCATTCAATTCAACATGTTCAAGTACTTCAACTATAATTTATGTACAATATTAATTTACTTGATCTTGACACTATAATAGATAACATAGTGCATCATGTAATTGTTCATGTATTATAGTGCATCATGTAATTGTTCATGTATTAGTTTTAGATGTAGAGTAGCTTAGCTTCTGGGGCTCTCAAATCACATGCGAATCCTTCGACGCCTTCTCCTATTCTGGCTCCTTTTCCCCAAGCCAAATTCAAAGTAAGTGTTGGTGACCTTACTGTGATGTGGAGGATGACCCAATTGCCTCGCCTCTTTGGCCAACGAAAGTTGTAAGTAACGTGAATTCTAATCATTTCTAGACAAATTGTTGCGATTCGCTTGAAGCCGCCGTAGAAGATGAGAATGAGGATGGCGGACAAAGAAAGAAAGGGGACGGAGTTGAATGAATTCACTCCTAAATGGAGAACTGAGAGTAAGGAGGTTGAATTGCTCATGGGGGAGAGAGAGGTATCAGTGCTCTATTTACGAAAGAAGAACAACTGGACTGCTCATGTGTTAGACAGATTTTGGCTATTTATTGTGGTTGATTTTTTCTTTCTTATTTATTTTTTTAATTTATTTTTTGGGATCGATAAGGGCAAACTTTATTTCATATAACAACTAGTTGGCTACCCAACTTAGGGTATCCATCTCACTATGCTCATTGCATGCAAAAGTTTCTAAAGGACAAGGTGATTGAGGATATATTACAAAAGAGCATCTTCGTTAGAAAGAGCAAGATTAGCTAATTTCTCAGCAGGGTTGGGTGTTTTTATATGTATATGAATACGACTTGCATATCAATTTTATATGGACATGTATATGACTTGCATATCAGTTATGCTGTGTTTGGTTAGGAGATTTGAGGAGCGATTTGGAAAGGAAAAAGAAAAAGGTGTATGAAATTTGGTAAATTATAAATATGTTTTATTCACATTTCACTTACCTTTTTCATTTCTCTTTCCAAATATCAATTCAAATCTCCCAACCAAACACAGTATTAATAAGTCAATTAAAAATTCATCTCTAACTCTTTATTCTTTCGTTTCCATCATTGAATATGACTTGCATATCAATTTTATATGTAAGTGAATATGATTTGCATATTAGTTAGTGGGTCCACTAAAAATTCCTCTCCTTTCAAGGACTTTTCTCTTTCGATGAAAATTCTCCCCATTCTACGAAGTCGCCCCATTTCTGTATATACTATCGACTTGCTGTTGGAGGGTGAAGTTTTTTCTATATTGGATGATAGATTCTGTCGTTGGTTCCAGTGAGATAAAAAAATCTCAGGTTGGTGGTTTGAATCTTCTTAATTTGTGCATTAAACCATGACATGATGGTGGGGGTTTCCATCTTCATGGAGTTCCCTTGTGATAAATATGTAGTATGGCTGACAAGCTAGTCGGAGAAAGGATTGGAAGAGTTCTAAGAGTTGTTCTTTTGGGTAAGGGCATTATGCGCAGGTGGGGGAAAACATTCTTGGTATAGAAACAGAAAGAGGGTTGGCGAGACATTTTCTAGAGGTAAACAGTAAACTCACATTAGCCGTACAAGGGCTCCTATTAGTTAAAAAACCTGATGTGTATGGTGTGAGTGGTGTGGGCACTGTATTAATATTACCAGCGTCCCTCCTCCCGCGCTGATCTGGGTCGTCTATTGATATACTTGTGGACATGCGTATGGATGTAGTTAAAAGGAAGTCACACCCGAACCTAGGTGGAGCTCCTTTCCATCATTTCATCTTTTTGTTTGAAGAAATTACAATTGATGATTCCTGTAAAAAGTTTATAACTTTAATTATTATTAATATTTATAAAATTTATTATTTAAAAAATTGTATTGAATTGTAATTTCACCTTTTATTCTCCACCACCACGCACGTGCCTCCATCACCGAGCACCTCCCTCATTCCTCTTCTCTTTCTACACCACCACCAGTCAAAGCCTTGCACAAAGGTCAAAACGCTACTACAAATGAATTATCACTTAAATCTCAGCTGTAAAAAATCAAAATTTCAGATGATTTAAAATCTCAGCTGTAGAATAGGAAAATATTTAAAATTCACAAAAAAAAAAATAAAAATAAATTTATAATTGTAATTATAATGATGTGACATCATATGTATTAATTTTTTATTTATTATACATGTCCAACTCCATTGACACATTACTATAGATGAATTTGTAAGTTTAAAAGTGTGGGTCTCTCACATTTCTTTGTAGAATAATAAGAAAATAATTAAAATATCACAACTCATCAATTTATCACTTCCTTCTTAGGCCTCTTTTAGAAAGTGATTTATAAGTCAATTTATTGGCATTTTAACTTTTTTTAATCACATCACTTCTTTATTTTTTACATGTTTTTTTCGTAATAAACAAAAAAATGAACTAATTTATTACTTTCTAAAACAACCTGCCGCTAGAGTAGTAGGCACTAAAAAATTCCTAGAACTCGTCGAGTCTCTCTAGAGGCAACCTATGTGATGAATATGACAATAGTTGTTAAACACATAAGAGAAGGTTATATCCAATTAAAATCAAATTTTGTATACTTAAGGCTTATTTGATCAAATGAATTATAGTATAGGATTGAAATTATTAATTTATGAGACTTAACATTCTATTATGTAAATACAATTTTTGTTATTTGAATTAGATTTTGATAGACATTGTATCCAACAATATTGGCTCATTTTTTAATCCAACAACTAATAATGCAAGACAAACATATAACTAGAATTCTGTATTATTTGTTGCAAAACAAATGTGAATAAAAGAGAATTATTTACAATCACACTACATATTCAGAATTATGAATGCATGGTTAGGATCAATACATCACCATTTAAATCTCAAGCTTCCATTTATTTTATGGGTCTATTAACTGGCACCCAATTTTAGGTATTTAGACTTTTTCAATTATTTATCTCAGTAATTTAATTGAATAATCAATTCTATATTAATTTCATAAATTATTAATTGGCTGACTATTAACACAGTTCTTTTTGAGTAATAACTATTAACACATTAAACAAAAGGCACCTCAGAATTTTTCATTGTACAAATGCTTCCTCATGGGTTTGAACTCCTGTGTGAACGTGAAGAAGTCGAGCTTTAATTGGGCAAACAAATTACAATAGTTTGGGTTTGAAAGAGCACAGAACTTTTCTGATATGTTAATTTTTTATATATATGAAATTTTGCTCTTCTCTGCAACTTTTATTTTTTTTATTTTTTATTTTTATTTCCCTTATCCTATATTATAGGGCCTATGGCGAACCATCATGATCAGCATACTATCATAATCAACAAAAATGTAGCCTACCGATTAGTCAAGATTTGTTAATCAATTAACCATAGTGTGGTTGGTCTAGTGGGTGATGACTTAGATTTGGAGATTTGCTCATTCTCAGGTCTTAGGTTCGAATCTCCTAACCAGCAAATACATACTTTGAGACCACAGACCGCAGGACGTAAGTCCTATTTCGGAAGGCTTGTTCGAATTGTAGAGACTTAATCTGATACGCGTAAACTGGCTCAAGATACTCTATATAATAAAAAATAATTTGTTCAAGCAATAATTTTAGAATTTTAAAATTAATTGAGACGTGTGTAAATTAACACGGAAAATCAATTATTCCCCCCCCCCCAAAAAAAAAATGTAATCTCGGAGTTGTCCTAACATTTCCCCTCCACCCCCCCCCCCTCCCGCGCGCGCAAAAAAAAAATGTAGTCTTGGAGCTGTCCCAATATTTAAATAAGAAGGGCATATTTGTTTAGACGGATTGAATAAGAGATATTATAATTCATTGGACTGTTAATTTTGGGATACATAAGTCATGGACTATTTGGTTGGAAATGAAGTGTATCTTATATTTGCTTAGTCATGGGATTAGAAATCAAGAAAATACTATTTTTAAAATTATTTATTATTTTTTTAAATTAAAAATTAGTTTTTGAAAATAAAATCAAACATGTCTAAATATTTGGAGGACAAAATTGTCTTTTTACTAGGAGGACTTGTCTAGGGACTGTGTATCCCACTCCTCCCCCAGGATAGGATAGTCTCAGATATATGAGTAGACTATTAGTCCAATTAATAATTTTTCAACTGAACAACTGACTACTAGATATGACAAACATGGAGTCCAATCCTCCTTTCTAATCCCTTCAAACAAACACCCCCCCCCCCCTAAAAGAGTAGACAATATAAGCTATTTTCATTTAATGATTAAAAATACTCAAATCATTTCATTTAAATTCAAAATTCAAATACAAGCATTGTAACGCCCTCAAAATTAATCCATTATATATATTATTGACATGCATTATTTAAAGAAAACAATTTATTAATTCAATCATCAGAGTATTACTAAATAAAAGCATTACATGTAACATCGAATAAAATGCCCTACAGGCTTACATCTTTCCAAGCCAACACTTGGATACAAAAAGATGAGTTCTAACTCAATACAAGAAAAGCCCTAGGCTTGGATGTTTACATGTACTAATAAATAAAGACAATTAACTTAAGATAGTCTTCAAAATCCAAGTCCTTTCCAAGCTAAGTCATTGGAGGTAGCTTATCACCTGAACCTGAAAATGATGTTCCCATATAGGGTGAGCCACAGCCCAGTAGATGTAACGCCCTCAAAATAAACCCAACCGTAGACATGCTTTATTTAAAGGAAACAGTTTATTAATTCATTCATCAGAGTATTCCAAAATAAAAACATTATTTGTAACATCAAATTAAATGCCCTATGGGCTTACATCTTTCCAAGCCAACACTTGGACACAAATTATGAGTTCTAACTCAAATACAAATAAGCCCTTGGCTTGATTATTTATCAAATAAAACAAACAATTAAAAATAATCTTCATAGTCCAAATCCTTCCAAGCTAAGTCCTGGGAGGTTGCTTATCACCTGGACCTGAAAATGATGTTCCCAAAAGGGTGAGCCACAGCCCAGTAGAAATATACTAAACCACATATAAGCAATGAATAAAGCAATAGCATTCAACAGATGGTTAACCAAGATAATCAGTTACATCATTTTACAGTCTCATGACACCATTGTTTAAGACACGTTTTACTTTCCAACTTTATTAACATGGCTCAGAACCTAGCCAAACTTCAATAGTGAATTATACATATTATAATCACATTCTTTCAATATCAACAATCAAATGAGACTCAAGCTCAAATCAAAACACTTCATACTTCCAGATTGATACACATTTTAGTGCTGTATCAATAAAACACTTCTATATAAATAAGCACACATAAAAGTGATGCTAATGGAGTCCATCCCCTATCTCCTCCCAAACAAAATCCGGTTTAGAGGTCCATCCCCTATCTTCCCCTAAACCGTGGAGTACATCCCCTATCTCCTCCCACACACAAAAACAATGTATGCAAATGCAATGCTCAATCAATACACATATTTTCTGTATCAATGCAACAGTTAAACTCAATGACTTAATCAATGTGATTAGTTTCAGTTATTCCTAATCCACATGCAATGTCTACAACAATCACGACTATCCTCCACCGATAGCCCAAAACAGTTATTTCTAAACCGAAAATAACTATGTCAACAATTCAATAGGCAAATGATTCAAATTAACCAATTATGCCATTTAATCAATGAATTTCCCCAATTCCATGAATTTAACCATCTTTTCCCAATTCCATGAATTAATTATACAAATTAATTTAGTAATACAACTAGGGTTTTTCCCAAAATCAACCAAAGTATCCCCAGCATATCAAAATACCAAAACTTAGAACAAAACCTATAAAATGGAGTAGGAAATCCCTACCTCAGAGAAAACAACCCAAATGGTGAAGCAAGAGATGAGTGCCCAAATATCAAAATGCTCCAAATCGCCAAAAGTCCAGATTAAATGAAAGCCCTCGACTTCCTCTATCTTTTAAATAAAGCAACTAGGGTTGAAACACACTCTAAACAGATCAAACCTAAGAGAGAAGGTGAGTAGGGAGAGAGAAAAGTCGAACCTAGAGTTTGAAATCAAAAGAATCTGAAAAAGACTGATCAAATCCCGCTGCTGTGTATATAAACTGGACAGGCTCGCTCGAGCGAAGACTTGGTCGCTCGAGCGACCAGACACAGAGAAACTACGCTCGAGCCAAGGAAGCCTTGCTCGAGCCAACAACCCAAAAGCTCGCTCGAGCGAAAGAAAACTCGATCGAGCGAAGAAATCAAACCCTCAGGCCTGAAACCAGACTCACGCTCGAGCGAAGGAACTATTGCTCGAGCGAAGAACAAACTAACTCGCTCGAGCGAAGAAAAGCTCGCTCGAGCCAAGAATGCAAAGCTACAGGTTCAAACCAGACGCCAACTCTCGCTCGAGTGACCAAACCCCGGCTCGAGCGAAGAACCAAAACAACACCTCGCTCGAGCGACCAACTCCTAGCTCGAGCGAAGGTCCAAAAATCTGAACAGCAACACTTGGTTTCCAACCCAACCATTCCTGAAACAAACCTGCCCAACACATCCTATAACTCCATATGAGCAAATAAGGGACAACAACAACAATAATACAATGACAGAATCTACGGGACCTAAGTCCAGATACAATAGTCAAATGGGAGAAGACCGGGGTCGCTATAGTAGAAATATACTAAACCACATATAAGCAATGAATAAAGCAATAGCATTCAACAGATGGTTAACCAAGATAATCAATTACTCCATTTTACAGTCTCATGACACTATTGTCTGAGACACGTTTTACTTTCCAACTTTATCAACATGGCTTAGAACCTGGCCAAACTTACAATAGTGAATTATATACATATCATAATCACATCCTTCCAATATCAACAAACAAATGAGACTCAAGCTCAAATCAAAACACTTCATACTTCCAGATTGATACACATTTTAGTGCTGTATCAATAAAAACACTTCTATATAAATAAGCACACATAAAAGTGATGCTAATGGAGTCCATCCCCTATCTCCTCCCAAACAAAATCCGGTTTAGAGGTCCATCCCCTATCTTCCCCTAAACCGTGGAGTACATCCCCTATCTCCTCCCACACAAAACAATGTATGCAAATGCAATGCTCAATCAATACACGTATTTTCTGTATCAATGCAATAATCAAAATTAATGACTTAACCAATGTGATTAGTTTCAGTTATTCCTAATCCACATGCGATGTCTACAACAATCACGACTATCCTCCACCGATAGCCCAAAACAGTTATTTCTACACTGGAAATAAACATATCAACAATTCAATGGGCGAGTGATTTACATTATCCAACTACCCCATTTAAGCAATAAATTTCCCAATTTCATGAATTTAACCAAATTCCCCAATTCCCTTAAATTAATTATTCAAATTAATTAATTTAAACAACTAGGGTTTTCCCAAAATTATCAAAGTAACCCCAACTTATCAAAACACCAAAACTTAGAACAAAACTTATAAAATGGAGTAGGAAATCCCTACTTCGAAGAAAATAACCCGAATGGAGAAGACAGAAATGAATACCCAAATTCCAATGTGCTCCAAATCACTAACTGCTCAGATTAAATGGAAGCCTTCGACTCACTCTATCTTTTTAATAAAGGATCTAAGGTAGAAACTCACTCTAAGTAGATCAATCCTAAGAGAGAAGGTGTGTAGAGGGAGAGAGAACTCGTAACTAGGGTTTTGGAATATGAAAGTGTATGAAAAACTGATTTGAAACACGCTGCTACCTATTTAAACCTGACAGGCTCGCTCGAGCGAAGACTTGGTCGCTCGAGCGACCAGACACAGAAAATATACGCTCGAGCCAAGGAGGCCTTGCTCGAGCCAACAACCCAAAAGCTCGCTCGAGCTAAAGAAATCTCGCTCGAGCGAAGAACTCAAACCCTCAGGTCCGAAACCAGACACACGCTCGAGCGAAGGAACTCCCGCTCGAGCGAAGAACGAACTAACTCGCTCGAGCGAAGAAAAGCTCGCTCGAGCCAAAAACCTCTGCTCTCAGATCTTACTACAAAATGCTATCCTCGCTCGATCGAAAAAACCCTGGCTCGAGCGACGGACCAAAACAAAGGGTTCGCTCGAGCGAATAACCGCTCGCTCGAGCGAAAGGTCAAAATTCTGGGCAGCAACCCTTTGCTCGCAAGCCCAACCAACCTACTACAAACCTGCCCATTGCATCCCCCAACTCAGAAATAGGAAAATAAAGGACGGTAACAATCATAATACAATGGCAGGAGCTACGGAACCTAAGTCCGGATACAATAAACAAATGGGAAAAGACCGGGGTCGCTATAAGCTTAGAATAGCTCTATTTAATTTTCAAAATGATAATATAATGTGTTAGTTATATCAATTAGATTACTATAGTTCTAATCCTTTTATTTTTTTATATTGTTCGATTTAGTTCAATTGATTACGATTACAAGAAATTTCACTTTTGGTGACTAAAATTTTAGTCGCCAAAAGTCTTATTTTAGTCACCAATTATTTTTGGCGACTAATATATTTGGTTTCCAATTGTTCGTCGGGAAAGACAATTGGCGATTAAAATTTTTTTTGTAGCCAAAAGTGACCTATCGGCGACTAAAACTTTATTCGCCATATATTTTTTTTAAAAATAATTAAATATATATATATTTTAATTTTAGCGACTAAATTATTTAGTAGCCAATTCAGCATGTATGTTTGGCGACTAATTATTTGGTAGTCAAAAGTTTCACTTTTTGAGAATTGGCGACTAAAAATTTAGTATCTAAAAGTTTACCTTTTACAATTGGCAACTAAAAGCTTAGTAGGCAAAAGTATCACTTTTTGAGAATTGGCGACTAAAAATTTAGTATCCAAAAGTTTACCTTTTACTTGGCAACTAATAGTTTAGTAGCCAAAAGTTTCACTTTTTGACAATTGACGACTAAAATTTTAGTAGCCAAAAGCCAACCTGTGATATTTGTTTAGTCGCCAAAAGGTCTCATTTAGTTTTTATAATTTGTTCTGTAATATTTTTTGTGGCACTTATAACCTGTGCATATACAAAATTATTCATCCATTCATTCATTCAATTCTCAACCATTCAATAAAAATATTTCTCTACAACCTATAGCATTCAATTTTCAACCATATATAAAACTTAACTATTCACCGTACATATCAAAGAAAATAAGAATCCATAAATATAGTATAATCCAACAAATACATATACTATCCAAACCAACAATTAAAATCCAAATTTAAAAAAAAAAATCTTAATAACAAAACATATCAGGTGTACATATTTTCTATAAATAAAAATATAATGTAAATTGCGCCCATGCAAACATCATCAATTTGGCCCAAAAACATCACTGCATCCATGCCAACATCCTCAATCTGTAACAAAAACCAGTGAGGTAACTAATCAAATATGTAGAGCTCGATTTTTGTTTAAACAAAATATGGTTCAATTTATTTAACAAGTAATTTAGCTTATGAAGAAGGAAAAATTAGATATTTAACTCAGTTGAATTTAGATGAATAACACAGTGAATATATCAATTGATATAGCAAGACTAAAGAAAGAAAAATCGGTGAAAGGTTCCTTTTAGCTTAACAGATTGTTATTTCAAAGATTTCAACTAAAATAGGCAAATAACGATTTATGAGGATATAATGCACAATATTAGTTATACAGCAACAAATATACCAACTAATGAACTTATAACTTAGGTGAATAACATAATGTGTTCTAGTTGATTTACAAATGAGTTCAAGTAACCACAGTCAATAAAATCAAATATATCAGTTAATGATGAAACACAGGATGAGCTATCAGTGATGAGTTAACGGAAAATGCAATGAATGAATATTGACTAAACAGTTTGTGAGTTATAGAAAGGAATAAGCACTGGTTTCAACTTAATCAAGTCAGAGAAGGTAATAGAAAATTTAGCACAAGATATCAAATACTTAATACAGTGACTAACACAGTGAGTTTATCAATTAGCTATGACAGTTAATTTAAGATGAATAGCACAATATTTATTATAACTGATATAGCAAGACTAAATGAGGGAAAATTAGTGAAGTAGCGAATTGAAAACACTATGAATGATTTTTGATTTAACAAACTAAGATTTGAATATGCAAGCAGTGGCTTCAAAAGATTAACATTTGGAGCTGTTGTGCGCTTGATTCAGTACATGTTTGAGCACCAATTACACTGCCAATAAGTTAGGCATGTGGCTTAGAATTTTGAGAAGCCTAAGAGACATTTTATCAAATAGTTTGAAGGCAAGAAACAAAAAAGAGTGTATTCAACGGAAAGGATTCCATACCCTGTATTCAGCTTTTGTCCCATCTTCATTCTAAAAGGAAAAGAAAATGACTAAGCACATCAACAAACAAGTAATGAACAAGCATGATTACTCAATAGTCAGTTAGAAAAGTGTCACCTTGGTCAATCAAGAAACAAACACAGCAAGTAACTAAAAGAATTATAACTCAAGGCGAATGAAAGTTCAATGTAAATCAATAGCTATGAAATTACAAAACCCTAACTTTCAGTACAAAAGTATATCAGACCCCCATAGTGTACAAAAGTCTGACCTCAAATCTTCATCTTAAGATGGTAGTTATGGCTTCAATGTGAATTATAGGCACGAGAATATAAAGTACCACCTCAAACAACAACTATATTGCACACTGTGACACAAACCAGTGACCCAGTTGATCATTTGTGTTTAATAACTAGTGCTTCACACACAGCAGTTTCAAAAAGCTAAAAAACTATACCATTATATTTCCAACTTCACAAAAACAATATAAAAATAATCTTTCACCAAATCATTTCAACATTTACCTAAATAGAGATCCTCTTCTCGCTGTAGACGGCTTCACTAGGGACCATATTCTTGGTGCAAAGCGCATCTTCTTTACCCTTAGCAATGAACACTCCTTCATGTCTATGCGGCTCAACCACGACCTTACTTCCCCCCTTCATTCCTCCTCTTCCACCGCCTTGGCCACTGCTGCCCCTTCCTCCGCCGTCGCGGCCACCGCGACCTCTCATTCCATTGCCTCTATTGTCTGCTCTTCCTCTGCTGCCAAAATCTTCCCTTTCTTGCGATGGTGGCGGGCAACTCTCTATGGAATGAGAGAAAGAGAGATGAGAGAGGATGAGAGAGAAGAGTGAGAGCATGAGATATTTTATATAGATGGTTATTGGCGACTAAAATTTTTTAGTTGCTGAAGTATTTTATAAATCCCTCCAAAAATTTTAGTTATGTGGCGACTAAAATTCTTTTTTTGTCGCTGAAAATAAACTTTTGGCGACCAAAATTTTGGTAGCCAAAGGCAAAAAATAATTTTTTATTTTTCATTTGGTGACTAATTGGTTTTAGTAGCCAAAACTCAATATACGGCGACTAAAATTCTTTTTTGTCATGAAAAATTAACTTCTGGCGACCAAAGCAAAGGTAAAAAAAATAATTTTTTATTTTCGATTCGGCGACTAAATGATTTTAGTAGCCAAAGCTCAATATATGGCGACTAATTTTTTTTTTGGTTACCAATTCTGGCATTTTAGCGACTAATTTTTTTTTAGTCGCCAATAACCAATATACCCCGACTAAAAAAAATTAGTACCTAAATATTTTACTTTTGCCAACTACAAAAGTTTTTGGTCACCAATTCCACAACTTTTGGCGACTAAATTTTTTTTAGTCACTAATTTTGGTCATCGAAGGTGCATTTTGTTGTAGTGTTCATTGTCTTTCTAGATGTTCAAATGTCTTTGGTAATTTATTTGCTACTTCTAGATTTTGCTTTTCTTATAATCATTTCTGAGCATTGGTAACTGGTTTTATATAGTGTTTCTTGAATTGGGTTTAAGAGTGGTTGTTGTATTTGAATGTTTTAGTATTGTATTATATATCTAGTTCTCTCTCTGTTTTTTAGTTTGTTATTGATTAGTGTATGGACTTTGAAAGGTTTTGTGGGTTGCTATTACCATTTACTATCATGATGGTAATAATTCGATTTATTGTTGCGAAATCATCGTATCTATATGGATTTCAGATTTTGATTGACTGTAACAAATTTGAGTAAATTCTATAACAAATCCATAGCTCATGTAACTCATCATAGCACCGAGTGAAATGGACAATTACTCTTTGGGCCAAATCCAACCTCCCAAGCTTCTCTTACTCAATGCATGACATTGTCCGCAATCTTAGTCAGATCATGTTTTTTCTTTAGTGTATTTGTGTTGCTGTCACTGCTACATTGTATCTGTACTGCTGATGCTGTTGTTTTTTTCCTGTCTCAGCCACTTGGCTGTTATCCCTTTGTTGTTGGTCCCTCACCAATAGATGGGCAAAGTGTAGTTTACCCTAAGAATATTCACAGTTAAGGGAGACAGACTACAGAAGTTTCAAGTTTTAAACAAATTTTTTTAAATAACTTCTAGACTCTTAAAGAATTAGTATTTCAGAGAAAACAAGGAATGAAATCTTGATACCTCTGTTGTCAAGGTGTTTTTATATGCATCTAATTAGGCAGTAATACATGAATCATAACTTCAAAAAGAAACTAAGATCCAATCGTAGCAAATAATAGTTTATGTCAATTTTCTTCACTTTGTCTTAGCATAAAGACAAATTACTTGCAATTATTGACTCTTCAATGGGAGTATGTCTGGCTACATGTATTTCCTTATAACTGGACTAACGATAAGAAACAAACCAAGAAAAAACAAATACCAAAGAAAAGTAATCGAGTTCTTCACTGTTTTCCTTTTTTAGCTTTAAAAATGGGAGAGAAAAAGGAACTACTAGGTAATATGTGTGCTTCTAATAATGTACCTGACCTCTCCAATTATGTAGATTGTGCCCTCCAAAGCCTTTCAAAGGCATTACAACAGTCACTCTTGGCAGGTTGACCTGATTAGAGTGCTTAAGGGCATTAATATCATGAGAAATAAATGCAAAGCTATTGCCACCTCTCAAACTACTTTTCATCCTTCTAATCTCTCCACTCCTATCAGAATACACAAAATGTTACAAAATCTAAAATTTCACATAGTAATTTTTCATCAAGATTCAGGGAAACTGATCTGGGAACTTAAAGCCACATTGTCACCCAACTTTAGAAATTAAAGCTTGATACCTAACATAAGCAGCACAAGCCCACCCAAGAGCAGGCGTTAAGCAGATAAAATATCCCTACAGTACAAACAAAAGACACAGATTTGAACATGATTGTCACGCCCCCAAACCGCCCCTAGTAGTTTGGTGCCGTGATGGCCAGTAATCCGAGATTACCGAAGGCCGACTTACAAAATTCACACACAATCAGAGTACAATATACAGGGCTCAGAAGTGCGGAAGCAATAATCTAAAATACAAGTGGTCCATAAGAGCAGTGCATAGTAAAATGGAATGGCATACATCTTTACATAACTTATAACTTGATTACAAAAGTACATGTTACATCTTGGCAAAGGGCTTCTCAAGCCGACATAAATATAACACATGAAATACAAAACATGGAACATGATCTTCAGGATTGCCGACATCCTTACAGCCGACCAAACAAGCCTACAAAACACACATCTTGGCGAAGCCGACCTCTTGCTTATTACCTACATATATACATAGGGAGGGTGAGCTTGGATACTCAGTGAATGGTACAAGTAATAAAGGGGTTGCATGAATGATTCCCGAGGTCTTTCAAAACAATACATAATATATCTTGTCAAAACCATACCTATCATAGCTTGTACAAAACATGAGATAAATCTTTGTTCATCAAACTTAATCTTGCAAAACTTACATACTTAACATGCGTCAAAACTTATAACATAACCTCGGCATAACCTTGGTCCTTCAAAACTTGTTTGCTTAACATGTGTGCTACTAATGCTTAAAGTCCCCTAGCACATACGGACTTGTGCCACTAATGCTTAAAGTCCCCTGGCACGTACGGACTTCACATGTGTGCTACTAATGCTTAAAGTCCCCTAGCACGTACGGACTTGTGCCACTAATGCTTAAAGTCCCCTGGCACGTACGGACTTCACATGTGTGCTACTAATGCTTAAAGTCCCCTAGCACGTACGGACTTTCAAAGATTGACATTAAAACAAAGCTTATACTTGATAACTTGTCATTCAAAACAAAGCTTATACTTGATATATATAATAGGGATATCATTCATGCTTCACAAATACTTTTATCAAACCAAAGCAAAGCTTTATCAAAACCTTAAGAACATATCTTTATTAGAAATACCACTCACCTAGTTCTTGGGACGTCGGGATCAAGGCAAAGGTCCAAGTCCTACAAACACATGGCAAAGCCTATTGAATGTGCTTTCAAACAAGTCTCTCATATACACAAATGTTTTCGGAAAACATGCTGGGCACCAACCAGGTCTAGGCCGAGGTTCCACACCTCCTTGCCGAGGTGTGTTCCCGAGGGCCACATGCAAGGAAAGAGGTCGGGAAACTCTGGGTTTCCCTCTGTTGATGAACATGAAGAACATGAGTGTGAAAACATGAAAAATGCGAATGCTTGATCATAATCCGTCATCACAAATCTGGGATTTTCGTGCTATGAGTTTGAAAACATGGACCTGGGTACCCATACTTGGAAATCATGCAAGAACAAACACAAAACGTGAATCTAGGCATAAAGCTTTCGGATCAAAACAAGACTTTCTTGAAGAACACATGAATGTCATTTTCTCTTTCTAAAATCGAGCTTCAAAACGATGCATGGCTTACAAATCATTTTCAATCATGCAATGCAATAACATAATCATAAAGAACATTACGAGTAGATCAAGAATCTAACCTTAGAATGCGGATCTAACGGTTGGATCTCTAGAAATCAAGCTTGAAGATCTACTTCCTCACTCTAAAACTCTTTCTTCCTCCTAGAGCTTCTCTCTCTACAAGACAAGGTTATGACACCAAATGATAGTTTTCTATACCCGGTTCTGGGGTTAACCCTCTGCTGAGACACGTGGCGGCGATTGGTTGGGTTCATCCTGAAAAGGTGGCTGACAGGCCAGACAAAGCATGGTGGAAGGGTGTTCAACAAGCAAAGCGGTATGGGCTCTCTGACAGGCTATGACGTCGGCTAACAACAAGGCATACCTAACAAGCCACACGGAGTGGCACTCCGGCAAGGAGTGACATCGGCTAACAAAAGACTTCGGCAACTAGGGTGACAATGACCTCGGCTAGGAAGGACAACACTTGACTAAGTTGTGCCACACCTCGGCCTAGATGTGCCACACCTCGGTCTAGGTCATTCCAGTCCCAGAACAAGATCACTAGGTGCAAGGATTAAGGATCTCGGATGCCTAGGTGATAACATCTTGGCCAATATGCCTAGGTGATAGTGGAGGTCACAAAAGCGGTTCCAAGATGGTCCAAGGTGTAAGAGGTTCAAAGGTGTGACCTAGGCTTAAGATGACCTCGGCTTAACATGACCTAGGCTTAACATGACCTAGGCTTGGCATGACCTAGGCTTGACATGACCTAGGCTTGACATGACCTAGGCTTAATATGACCTAGGCTTAACATGACCTAGGCTTAACATGACCTAGGCTTAACATAGCAAGGAAGGAACAAAACATGCATACAACACTTAGGCAAATCTCATAAGCACAAAACAAGACAGGCACCTTTACTTAGGCAAAACAGGTCAAGGTCTGCAAATGCAAGCTTAACAAGACAAAATCACGCAATGTACATGAACATGACTAAGACATGAACGTGGGTTATTACAATGATCATGCTGCAACGTCATGTTAGAGTGCATAAAAGTATGGGCAAAGAACATAAATTTGAAGAATAAGATACTATCACCTTACAAAGTAAGTAGAGTCAGTTATATTGTACATTTATTTGGTCCATAAACATTATCATTTTCAAAATAATAAAAAAATAACACCATACCTGATCATAAAGTAAATAAAAAGAAAAAACCAGCAACATGCCCATGTAATCCAATGTGTCCTGTAATATTCTTCTAAATTGAGATCTATTAAAATTCATGATGAATCTACTGGCTATGAAATGGTTGATATATGTGCAACTAATCCTATAATAGCAATACTATCTTTAGCTATATTCATTGCACCAACACATGACGACCCGGGCACCTATAGGCAGCAGCTTGTGCAAAAATTTTTTTATCATTGAAGTCTCCTTGTCAGGTAGTTCACACCTATGTCAGCCACAATACCTTTGTCAGCATCACTGTGATACTTATTGAGATATACCAAAGTAAATCAAACTTTTAAAGAAACTTCAAGGACTAAGACCTTACAGATTTGGTTTTACAAGTAGCGACAACTAACCTCATCTAGTGAGGAAAAAGCAATAACATCAAACAATTGCTAAACCTACAAAGCAACCTCTTGTCTTACCTAGTATTTTCCTTATATACGAGAGCAGATTCTATATAAGTCCATCCTTAAGAACCCAACTTGGTTGTGAATTACAAAGTACAAGATGGAAGAATGACCCCACGCCTTTTCCCAATTAGTCATGAATGAGAATTGCATTATCAACTAAGAGCCAGCAAGCAGAATTCTAAAACAAAGCCCTTTACCATTTTAAGATGATCAAAGCTAATCATTTGATCTCTAGGAACTACATCAAACTTTCATATTCTAAAGTGTTTGGAAATAATTTTTTGTAACTTGAAATCTTTTATGCTACTACTTTCCTAGGCTGTTTTTTGTTCACTGTTTTTCTATTCACTCCATGCTGTATTTTTACCTTTTGCTGCTTTAGATGCGCCTCTGTTTTGCTGTTTGGAACCTCTCCAAAGAGGCTGAACAAGGGTGCTATCTTTGTTTGTGTTGATGTCTATGTTATAGTGCATACATTAAATTTTTGTATACATTTCTGTACTTTTTGTGTTGATCTGCTTGTGTGAAAATTAGTTAGTTGGTTCTTGGTTTAGTCACTTGTATATAATTTATTGTTTTTCCCATGCATATAACCATAGCAAATAAATGATACGTTTATCTAACATAACCCCTACTTTATAGGTGATCAAATATGGACCAGAGTTGGATGTCCATTAGAAATAGATTGAGTTCGGAGTATGGAGAGGGGTTAAGTCATTTCTCCAATTTCCAATGACAAATGTTTGCCTAGATAATAGAATTCATTGTCCGTGTATGGATTGCCTAAATTTTGAACGTCATACCATTAAGGATGTGGAATATCATTTGATCCGAAAAGGGATGTCGTTTTCATACAAAACTTGGGTGCACCATGGGGAAACTGTTCTAGTCATTCAACCTTGTGTATGGAATAATGAAAACGAGTTGAAGGTGTTAGTGATGCAGGGACAACCAATGAAAGCCTTGACCTTGAAGATGAATTGCGTGATATGTTAGAAGACCAATGCATGCTGAATATTTTTGATGATGATGATGAAAAGGATGAGTGGAATGATAATGAGCAAAAAGAGGATGCATGAAACTTTGATAAATAGTTAGAGGATGCTCAACGTCTGTTATACCTTGGTTGTCAAAAGTTTACTTTGTTATTATTTATCATTACGATGCTTCATACGAAAGTGTTAAACAGGTGGAGCAATTTTCGAAATATTGTTGGGTGTATTGAAAGACCTTTCACTAGAAAGTGACCAAAAGGTTCCGTGGACTCTTTATGAAGCCAAGAAATTTTTGCGTGACTTGGGTTTAGGATATGTGCCTATTCATGCATGTAAGTATGATTGTGCTCTTTTTGGAAGGAAAATGCAAATTTAGAAAATTGTCGAATTTGTAAGGAGCCTAGATACAAACTGAATGATGGCAAAGGTAAGAAGATCCCTCATAAGATTTTGAGATATTTCCCGTTGATACCAAGTTTGCAAAGATTATACATGTCCAGAAAAACTGCTGCAGATATGAGATGGCACAAAGAAAAACGTGTTGATGATGACATATTAAGGCATCCAGCCAATGGTGAGGCATGGAAGGACTTTGATGGGTAACATGTTGTGTTTGCCAAAGAATCACGTAATGTGAGGCTAGGGTTGGCCACCGATGGTTTCAACCCTCTTGGAAATATGAGCAACTCATATAATATGTGGCTTGTAGCAGTTATGCCTTATAACCTGCCACCGTGGAAGTGTATGAAACAACCATTTTCCATGATGTCATTGCTAATTCTCGGACTGCAAGCAGCAAGGAGAGATATTTGTAACGCCCTCAAAATAATACATAATATCCAACATTTTAGACATGCATTGGTACAAAGAAATCAACCATTTCTATTCATCAAGGTAATTCTTACAACTGTATTACATGTTAACAATAAAAGCAAATGCCCTATGGGCTTACAGCTTTCCAAGTTAACGCTTGGTTACTAAAAAAAAGAGTACTAACTCAATACATCTTAAGCCCTTGGCTTGAATTTACATGTAATACATCAAAATGAACAAAAGAAAGAGTCTTCAACTCTCATCATCATCCAAGCTATGTCCTTGGAGGTGGCATACTACCTGTACCTGAAAATAATGTTCTATAAAGGATGAGCCAACGTCCAGTAGAGATATGCTAAACACAGTATGAGCGATGACTAAGACATTAGCAATTGATAAATGTTCAATTTTCATAAACCAATTCATAACCCATTTCCATTTCATGACCATTATGTTCATGTTTCATTTCAGTTTCCATTTCTTATCAATTTCACAGTTTACAGCAATGGCTTAGAACCTGGCCAACCACTTATATGAGACAATGACTCATATTAAACACTTCCCATTTTACAATAGATAAACATATTAGTTGTATCAGCATCTCAACAGATAAGCATACAAGCTGTATCCACATTTCAACTGATATGCATATTAGCAATATCAACACTTCTAATGACAAACATATGAGCTGTATCAACACTTCCAAAGATAAGCATATGAGCTGTATCATCACATTATCTGACAAGCATATGAGCTGTATCAGTGGAGTCCATCCCCTATCTCTTCCCAAACAACATCCGGTTTAGAGGTCCATCCTCTATCTTCCCTGAAACCGTGGAGTACATCCCCTATCTCCTCCCACACACATAACATATATACACAAAGGTAATATACGTAATCAATCAATACATAACATTAATGTATTCTATCAACCGTCATACTCTATGACATATCCAATTGATTAGTTTTAGTTTGCCTAATCGTCATGCATTGTCTACAACAATCAAAACTACCCTCCACCGGTAGCCCAAGCAATTATTTCTAAACAGAGAATAAAAGCCCCAACAGATAAAATATCAATGTTTTCAAAAGTGAGCGATTAATAAATCTAGCTCCACTATTCAACCATATAATGAGTCAATTTCATTATTTCCAACTCAATTCCATATAACCACCATTTTCTCAAATTAATCATACCAATTAATTTATACAACCAATTAGGGTTTTCTACCCCATTTTCCAATATTGACCCAATGGTCTATATTTCAACGACCAACAACAATAACACCATTTTGAAACCCAAAACACATATTATGAGCCCAGAATCACAAAACCCTCTTTAACACATTTTGAAACCCTAAGTCCCAAAATTTTCCCAACTTCAACACTTTATCAAAACAAAAAAAAATCTAGGTCAAAGACCATAAGAGTGAGTAGGAATCCCTACCTCAAAAGTTGACACCCAACGAAGAAGATGATAAAAACGAAGTTGCTCCAAATCACAAGTTTCTCGGATCAAAAGATAGCCATCAACGATCAACAACTCTTTTGTAAAGGCCAAAGGTGAGGAAAACACCCTAGCTAGATCAATACTTAGAGAGAAGTTATGGTTTTAGAGAGAGGAGCTCTCAAATGGCTTTTGGAAAAGTAAGAGAGAGAATGTGAATGCAAAAAGTGATTTTAAAATGCCCAGCTGTCAACTGATATACGACATTCCCGCTCGAGCGGAAAACACAATGCTCGAGCGTCAAGAACAAAAACTTGGTCCGCTCGAGCGCAAAAGGGCCCGCTCGAGCGCCAAGACACAAAAATAAAGTAAATCCGCTCGAGCGCGAAAACCAGTCCGCTCGAGTGTAGATTTTCCCCTCCCAGAACTTACACAAAAAAGGCACTACCCGCTCGAGCGTCAACAAACCCGCTCGAGCGCCACCGCTCGAGCGTAAAGAAACCCGCTCGAGCGTAGAAATCACACCTGCAGAAGTTTTGCAGGGACACGAAAAACTGGGAGTGTGCAATCCCCGCTCGAGCGCAAGAAGACCCGCGCGAGCGGACCGCCTAAAAACTAGGCAACAAGGAATTGAAACCAAGGCCTAACCAACCTGTAACGACCCTGCCCAAAACATCCTAAAACTCAATCAAGTGGAATTAAAGGACGACAACAAGATAGATACAACTACCAACTTCACGGAACCGAGTTCGGAATACAACAGAACAGTAAAGGGACAATCGGGATCGCTATATATTGATGTTTACTTGATGCCATTAATTGACGAATTAAAAGAGTTGTGGAAAGATGGTGTAGTTACATATGATGCCTCAACTAGGGCAAGTTTTTGAATGCATGCGATTATTATGTGGACTATTAATGACTTTTCTGCTTATGGTAACTTGTTAGGGTGGAGTACAAAAGGATATTTGGCTTGCCCCAATTATAATAAGAATACATCATCACAACGGTTAAGAAGTAAGATAGGATACACTAGTGCTCGCCGATACTTGCCTCATGACCATCCTTGGCAAAAAAGTAAGCTCTTTAATGGCAAGGAACATTTAAACCATTTGGGAAACATCCAAGCAACCAGAAAAGAAAAAATGGATGAAAATACAATACTGAATTGGATAAAGAAAAGTATATTTTTCGACTTGCCGTACTGGAAGACACTTAAGTTAAGGTATAATCTCGATGTTATGCACATAGAGAAGAACATATGTGACAATTTGATTGGGACTTTGTTGAGCATTGATGGAAATAACAAGGACACAGAAAAAGCACGCATGGATTTAGAGGATATGAAAATTAGGAAAGATTTGCACTTCAAGAGGCGCACGGATGGGTCCTTTGAAAAGCCCCTTGCATTGTACACATTGTCTCCAAAGGAAAGACAAGGTTTTTGTGAGTTCTTAAAATCGATTAGGTATCCTGATGGATATGCAACAAACATCTCTAGGTGTGCGAGCACTAATGGCGGCAAGTTATCCGATTTGAAAAGTCATGATTGCCATGTCCTCATACAACGACTTCTTCTTATTGAGATGCGTGGGTATCTTCACAAGAACATTTCTATTGCATTGTTTAAGTTGGGAAATTACTTTCAAAGATGGAGACAATCGTCGTAAAAGTCAAAATAGTTGGTTAGGTTCAAGGGGATCATCAGGGTATGCCAATTGATTTCTATGGTCACTTGACTAAAGTTTGGGAAATGACATACATGTTTGGGCATCGAGTTGTGTTGTTTCAATGTGAATGGTTTAACACTGGTAGCAATAGAACATTTTGCACTGAAACATATCTAACAACCATTGATGTAAGAAGTCGTTGGTATCAAAATGACCCATTTGTCTTGCCAAGTCAAGTGCAACAAGTTTTTTATGTCAATGATACCAAATTAGGTAAACATTGGAAAGTTGTAGTGCGACTTCAACGTCGAGGAATATGGAATGTGTCAGAGCTTGAGGATGTAGATCACAATGATAATGAATTGCCTATTTCAAATGATGTGTTCTAGTAGGATGAGACCACTGAAATTGTCCAAATCAACATTACAGATTCCATTAGCAACACTTTATGTAGGACTGATATTGCACCTGATATTATTCCAAGTCAAATGGTTCTGCAATCTAGTAGAGGTGCATATGTAGAGGGTGCAAACTGAGATGATTTTATCTGTGATGATGATAATGACCAAAATTCAAGTGATCCTAGTGATGATGAAGATGAATTTGATAGACATAGTGACTCAGATACAGATCATGATATAGAGCCTTGATTGTAATGTCCTTTACTTTTTTGCATTATGAAGTCATTTTGATTGTAATGGCATGCACTTGTTAATGAAGTCAAATTTTTTATTCATAATTTCATTACTTGTAATGTGGTTCTAATATTAGACTATTAGCTTATCTTATAATTTCATGAATTGTCATGCATTTGAAATCTTTATTAATGTATTGCTTATAATTCATTTGTTACATACAAAGACTACACATATGCCACCTGGACAAGCCATAAGAAGAGGTCGATGACTTCAGTGACAGAGGCAACCCCGACTGAGGTCCTAGCTCACGTGTCAACATCTCCATTTCTTGTGGATGCATCTGCATCTCTATCTCCTATGGATGCATCTCCATTTTCACAGACAACTGGTTCTGGTAAGTGTTTCATCCTTTGTATAGAAGAGTTTGATTCTTGCACCCATCATTGTAATCAATGTTGAGCACATGCTACATGCTTACTCTTTTGGAGTGACTATAATTGACAATATTTAATTTGGTTGCCAAATCATGATGTGTAAATGGAATTTTAATTGTGAATTTTGCTAAACAGCAGCCATTAAAGTGTATAAATAGTAGCAATGAAAGTGTATAAACAACAACCATCAAATTGTATAAATAGTAGCAATGAAAGTGTATAAACAACAACCATCAAATTGTATAAACAACAGTAGCCTATAAACAATTCTTTAATTTTCCTTGCTCTTATTGTGGACATAACAAAGTGCAAGTGTAATGAACCCTAAACCTGACTTCAGTGTTTTTTTTTTGGTGTTAAACTGTCAAAGGTAAGACCTTAGGTTTTGTTATTGCTAAGCTTGCATTTCTTTGCATTGCTTATAACATATGGATTGAAAGACATAATAGTGTTTAATTTTGTGTTTATAATATAGGTTCAAAAGCGAAGCGAGTACGAGGTCCGACAAGGGGTAAGAACACTAGTAGACTTATCACCCAACATGGTGGCAAGAAGCTTTTTGTTGGAGTTTCTAGTGAGCGGAGAACATTTGTGGGGATTAATGCCACTAAGGCAACTAATGAATTGGGGGTGCAAATTCGATTGCAAGCCCCATTGTAAGGAACAAAAAATTGGGAGAATGTTCCACCAGCTATTCGAGTAGCTATCGTACAGTCCTTGCGGGTAATTTAATTTTCAGTGTTGTTGATGTAAGTAGGTTAATATATATGATGTTTGATTACTCATGTAATTATTTAATTGGGGCATAATAATTTTGAGATTGAAGGATACGATGACGGCCCACTTGCACAAGAGGTTATTGACACAAGGTCCACAATTTTGTTCAAAGGCTAGCAATATCATATGAATCAACGTTAAAAAAGAGTTGGTGAGGGTAGATATAGAGCCTTATAGTAAGCCATTTGTTGGGGTAGGCCAAGAAGATTGGAGGTACATGATTGATGATGTGTTTCTTGGGGACACACACAAGGTAATTAACTTAACACTCATCGATGTTTCTTCTAATTGCACCACAAATCACCATTATGCCTTCTTGTAATTGCACTACAAATCCATGGATGTTTAAATTTCTTATAACTCAAACTTCCTAAGTTTCTTTGAAATTCAAGGAATGCTTGTTGATAGGTACAATTATATATGTATGTATATATATAATGAATGATTGTGTGTTATACAGTAAGAAATTGCAAAGAGAGAGAGGGAAAGAGTGAGGAAACAAGCACTTAAGCTAATTTTTTAAATTAATAATTCTATTGCATTGTAGGAACGGTAAAAAAGGAACACAGACAACAGAACAAAGTTTCCCTATAATCATACCATGGGTTCAAGATCATTTTCAATAGCAATCTCAATTGAGGTAACATATATATATATATATATATATATATATTTCTTTTGTTTTAAGACTATTAGTTAATTCTGCATTTTTTTTTGATTAATAGTATTGCTAAGCTTGCATTTTATATTTTTAATGCAGGGAATTGAAAATGGCAAGAAGCCTCACATCGTAGATTTTTACAAGACCTCGCATTGGAGTAAGAAAAAAAAAAGATTGGATTGAACTAGTTTTTGGGGTGTTATATGTAAATATACCTTCACTATATTTGTTATTCATATTACTATATAATGGTTAACTAGTTAGTGTACTTGTAAAATATACTAACTACTAGGTTTTTTTATTTTTTTTAATTGTCAAGAGAAGATTAACCAACTTCGTGAGGAAGCTTCACAGCCTGGAGCAACCCCGATGACATAGGAGCAAATTTCTGTTCAAGTCCTTGGGAAGAGGTCAAGGTATTTGAAAGGTGTTGGGGTTGGTCCAAAGCCGTCTTCCGCTTTCAATTCTACAGCTAGGTCACAAGCACATGATCAAGAGGTAAAGGGCCTTAAAGAAAAGGTAGCACCACTGAAAGAGATAATTCAATCATATGAAAGACGCTTTGAGCAATTCGAACACTTTATGAGACAAATGCAAGGTGATCATAGTGGATATAACTCTTTTGATGAGTAAGTACTTTAAATTTATTACATTTATTAGTGTTTTTAAAATAGTAATATTTTACAACTAACTAATTTCACTTGTTTTCTTTATGCATGTTGTTGAAGTGACTGTTAATATTTGTTCCATTAAAGATACCTAAATCTAGATTAATGGACTTTTTGTTTGAAGATGAGCAAAGAAAACACTTGTTCATTATCATTAAAACCCATTATCATCATCATCATAATATAAAGGGTGGGATGTATAGTTTTGACTAGTTTGTCTTATAGCCATTGATTATTTGTTGACATCTGGTACAAATTGTAAATTATATGTTGAAATTGATATGTAGTTACTGATTATTTTCTAAAATTAATCATTTTTTGGGACAACTTTATTGAAATTGAGTTGTACTTAATTGAGAGATTACGTGACCAAATTGAGCTGAAATTATTAATTTTCTTTAAAAACATGGTTTAAAATTGTGTTGTGATTTATTATGTGTTGAAATTGATATGAAACCACCCATATCTGATATGATGACAAGGATAGAGTGGAGGGGACGCAGGATGGGACACCAATTTGGTACACCCTTTCAAATGGAATTTTGGTTTTGCCCTTGGTTAAGGGACTGGCCAGGCCACACCTACTAAGCCTTGCATAAGGCCATTGAAACCCAAACCTAAACTTGAAAAACTATAGCTCGACTTTTTCGTGCTCCTTTCGGAAGACGACTAGCTCTATAATATCAGACTCCCGCGGTTCTAAATCTGATCTTACAAGTGCAATATAAAAAAGATAAACACTAAAGAGTCCAAATCTGGCAAATCTTTTGGAAAATCAATTTTGAATAAAAAATGCCAAAATGGATTGTTTTGCCAGATACAGAGTTGCCACCTAAATATTTTTGAGAAATTTAGGAAACCCATTACTCGTGCCAAAGGCCACGTGTCCATCATCACCAAGACTGTCTTGGCTCGAGAACTTAGGTACGAGAGGGAAATGTCATGAATTGAGCACCCCTGCTCGCCCTATCAGAGATCGGCCTCTACTAATCACAATGTGAATCTTATTAATATTATATGCTCTTGTTCTGATTTATTACTATGTGATGCACACACAAGCATAGACTAATTTGCAAAAATTAGAACACTTTGATTCATGTTTGTTTTGAAAATTGTTTTGAATATGTACCACTTGAAAAAGTAATCACATATGCACATTACTCAAATTATTCCAATTCAAGTAACTAGCCTTCATCCATAGGCACTCAAACATTTTATCAATTAAGCACTTAGCCTTATGGTGAACATCCTTTGACATGGTAACAACCACACTTATGCGATATGCTAAAGCAAATAAAAGCTCACCTAGTACTCCAAGACACAAAAGATAACAGAGTTAGAATAATGCATGATCCTAACTATGCAATGTGACTAATGCAACACATGCGATATGCAATTACTAGGCTCGGCTACTAATATGGCATATGAATCAATTGGATAGCATGCGGTCTAAGCACGTATTCAAAGAAGTATTTAACTAACAATGCAAGTTAGAATGATATGCCGAGCCCAATGCATGCAAGACAATGGATGCAAGGCATGAGAGATGCTAAACGAAACATGATGCCTTAAACTAACCATCATAAGCAGTTTAAATAAAAGGGAGAAAGACGTGAGGTTAGAAGACATACACATTATTACAACTGTGCCCTCGCGCAGGAGGGTCCAAATAAACTAACTAGCTAAGCTAATTAACTAGCTATTACAAAATGAATTAACTAATTATGACAAACTGAATAAACTAACTATGCTAGCTAGTTATTACAAAACCAATTAATTAATTAACTATTCTATGGAACTAACTAATTAATTACACTAATTAATTAATTACAAATTAGAATTAACTAATTAATTACAACATGAATACAACATGAAATAAGTAACTAAGCTAACTAATCAGTCCCGGGAAGTGAGAAATGCTTATGCATACGAGGATTTCCACCTGAAAAGCCCACTGTTCTGCTACCAGAATGCCTTTGTTGCACCGTAGAACATCTTTTCACCTTAGCCTCTGCTCTGTTCTGTTCCAAAAGTTGCCGCTTAATTTGACAAAAGTGGCTGGCAGGCTAGAAGTAGTGGCCGGCCGGCCACAAAAGGTAGCCTACCGTCCAGAAAAAGTGGAATGTCGGCCATTGGAGCTTGGTTCTCCCTGCTGGAACAGAAAACATATAGAGCAGAAAATAGGGTATTCTGAAGGTATGTTTGTACACCTTACCCCTCCTTATCATCAAACAGCTCGAAGGAGTGGGAAGCTCAATTCACAAGCCATCAATTGATGCAATTTCATTGCATGATGGCCTATCCATCAAGGGGTACAATATTAATAAATGCAACAAGAAAAGACTCTCAAACCTCCTCCCTATCATGGATTGACTAAGAGAAGTGGTTGACATTAACTCTTGATCCGTTTACATCACTAGCAAGTATGAAATGACTCAAGACTCAATAGATTCAATTAACGTCCGATTGAACCCAAGTTGATTGTTATTATGCATCATTTTTAGTCCCCAATTTTATTACTCCATTTTAATTACCAACCATTCCTTAACCAATTGAGTCCAATAGTGATCTTTAAGTCCTCTAATGGAAAAGGGCATCAAACCAAGTGTTGTTTTAGGCATGAAAGATGTGTCATGCCATTGGTAATGAACCCCTAAAGGGATTAAACTATTAAGCACAATACCTCAATCTCAAGCTTTAAACAAACAACTAGTTTGAAACAACTTTCAAAGCAAAGAAAAAGCCAAGAAAGGATGGAGATTATAGAGGTGATTAAAGGTGATCACTAGTATGGAAAGCAAGAAATAAATGCTATCAACTCAAATAGGTTGGTGGCTAAGGCCTAAACCACCAAGTCTATAAGGACAATTAAACTACAAGCATGCTATACAAAGCTCAAATGCAATGAACAACTAAAAATAGTCCTAAAACAATTCTAAAATAGTCCTAAAACATGCTGGAATTAAGCTAACAATAGCTAGAACAATAAGCTAAAACATGGAACAAGTTAAGCTAGCAAACAAGCACAAGGAGGGGAGGCTACCCCCTCCATTTTTGGGACTTCAAAACATGGCTTTAGCCACTAAAAAAGCTCTGAGATTCAATATTAAAAATCTCAAAAAAAAGTTGACAAAAAGGTGGAAAACACAAGGGAAAATGCATGAGAAGTGTGGTGTAAAGAAGGTTGATCCACCTCTCCACCCCTAATGGTTTTAAACCTCTAGTTTCAGCCCAAAAATATAGAGTATAAACAGCCCAAAAATAGTCAAAAAATAGTGGGAAAAATAGCAAATAAAGCAAAGAAATAAGCCAAGACTTATACCTTTTGAAGAGGAGAACCCTTTCTAAGTCACAAACCAACACTTACACACCCTCAAGAGCTCAAAGTAAGCTCAAAAGTACCACAGCTCCAATACCACAAGGTTTAGTTTAGAGTGTATAGGCAAAGGCTTAAGAATTTGCAAGAGAGTGGGAGTTGTAAAGAGGGAGAGATATTTTTTCTTCAAAATTGCCAACCCTAAAAAATGGAAGGGAGGCCTTCTATTTATAGAAAAACATGAAACTCCCTTAGAAATATCCACACATACACGTGTAGGCAGATGCATGAACCTATGGAAACAGCTGGCATAAATATTTGCAAAAACACACAAGTGGCTGGCAGGCCACTAATGTTGGCTGGCAGCCTACATTGGTGACCAACAGGTCCTGGGGTTGTTTAGGCTTGAAAAGTTGCTATTTTGGCCCAAAACAAGGCAAAAGGTGTGCAGGGTTTGAACGCTCAAAGCTGTGACATTCTGCTGATGACTTCGAGCACTTGACATGCATATACAAATTCATCATTGGGTGCGCAAGCGGTGGCGCCCAAGTTGTAAGGGCGGTCAAAAATGGGGTGTCTACAGTTGCCCCTCTTTGATAGAACTCGAAGTCATGAAATGACATGAGTAAATGTCAAAGCCCGAAGATGACCCATTTTGACAAGACTGTAAGACTTGGGAAAACAATCAAGACATAAATTAAATAGTTATGCTCGCAAGTTGCCTACAAATCCCTTTGCAAGGAATCAAACCAGCATAGTTCCAGGGGCAAGATGCAAATGATTGACACAAAGATACTTTGAAGCTGAACTCACATGCTTCGCGAAGCCAGCTATTTTGAAAACTCATGATCATGCAAGATGATGCGATAAGAAATAACAGATGCAATAAGAAATAAGAAGATAACAACATATGAATGAGCAGTTTCAAGCTTAAAACCAACACAGGTTCCATGCAAAAATATCTAAAATACACTTTAACCATGCCAAAACGTGAGATGAGGAAAGAAAACACCGCTCAGGGTCGCGTTTCACGCGTCCTAAGAAACTGAGAAACGAAAACCACTCAAGGACCAATTTTATTAGTCCTTTCCATTCTTTAATAAATTTGTCCAAAGTGGTGGTTAAGTCCACTAAATGAGAAGAAATTCCAAATGAGAAGTGATTCATAACATGAAAGGGAGACTATGCCTTGACAATGAACCTCCATGGAGATTAAGCCATTGAGCATAGGTCTCTTTCTCATGCCTTGAATAACGATCAATCATGTGAAATAGTTCTCAAACAAAAGAAAAGAAGAAGGGGGGGAGGGGGAGAGCGCAAAAATGATGGGGCAAAGTTGATTATTAAAATGAGACTCTTTACATGAAAACTAAGCAAAGAAAAGTGATCAACTCGAATGACTCAGTGTCTAAGGCCTAAACAACTGAAGTCATGAGGACTTACAACACAACAAGTTAGATATTCAAAGTATTAACTAATTAAATAAATTAGGACAACCCTAAATAGCCTCTAAAACATAAAAAGGAAAACTGTGGTTAAAAGTTATGTAAAAGAGCACAAAAAGATAGGAAATAACAAAAAATCACAAGGCTAGTAAAAAAAAAGTAAGGAGAGGTGGCTAACCCCTCCATTTTTTAGACTTCTAAACCATGATTTTCAGCCCCTTTACACTCTGAAAATCAGTTTGAAAACCAAAGAAAAGAGAGCAAGAACAAGAGGTATGAGCTATGAGTTAAGGTACAAGAAATGGTGTTAAGCCTTTCTACCTTTAGTAGCTATTCAACCCGAAGTTCCAACACTTGAAATAGATCCCAAAACATACAAAAAAAAAAAAAAACTAGAAATAGATCAAAAGAGACAGAAATGAAAGCAATGAGAAAGGTGGTAAGCTTATACCTCTTGAAGAGTTGCAAACCAAACTCAATCCAAAGGCACTTTCAAGTGTTGTAGACACCCCATTTTTTACAGCCCTAACGACTTGGACGTCATCACCTGCACACCCGATGATGAGTCTATATGCTTGTCAAGTGCTTAAAGTCCTCAGTAGAATGCCACAACTTTTAGCCTTTCAAACCCTGCACCCTTGTTGCCTTTGTTCTTGGATCAATCCTTGGTTCTCTAAGCCTGCAACCCATGGTGGCCTGCTGGCCACTTTTTTGGCCTGCCGGCCATAACTCCTGGTTGCCGACCACTGAGGTGGCCTACCGGATACCAGTTTTCTTTGCAGATATTTTGTGACAACTGTGCCAGCTGTTTGCACAAATGCTTGCATCTGCCCCCACGTATAGGGCTGGATGTTCTTGAGAGGAAATCATGTTTTCTATATATAGGAGGCCTCCCTCTCATGTTTTAATGTTAGAAAAATTTTAGAACAAAATTTTTCCTCTCTCTCTACAAGTCTCTCTCTCTTCCAAATTTCTACACTTTAGCCTACATATCCTTAGCGTTTTCCTATACACCCTTAACCAAACCTTCTCATCTTTGAGATGAGGTACTTTTGAGCTTGGTTTGAGCTCTTGAAGGGTGTGTTGTCTTGATTTGTTGCCTAGAATTGGTTTTCTCTTCAAAAGGTATAAGGTTTTTCTTGGTGCTTTGTTTTATATGTTATTATTCTTGCTGTTTTCCAATTGTTTTTGGGATATAAAACTCTATTTTTTTGCACTGAAACTTGGGTTTTAAGGCCATTAAAGGTTGAGGGGTGGTTCACCCTTCTTTGCACCTTATTTTAGAGGCCTTTACCCTTGTGTTTCCCATCCTTTTACTATCTGTTTTTGATCTTTTAAACACTATTATTTAGAGTTATTTTAGTGGCCAAAATCATGTTTTGAAGTCGAAATTTGAGGGGTTAGTCTCCCCTCTTTGTGTCTTGCTTACTAGCCTAGCTTGTGCTATGTTTTGGCTTATTAATCTCGCTATTTTTGTCTTAATTCTAGCATGTTTTAGGACTTATTTTAGACTATTTTAACACTTTTTTTGGTTGATAGTTGTATTTGAGATTTTTTTAGCATGCTTATAGTATAATTGTCCTCATAAGTTTGGTGTTTTAAGCCTTAGACACCATTTTGTTTGAGTTAATTGCATTTATTTATGGCTTTCCATACTTGTGATCACTCTTAATCACCTCTGCAATCTCCCTCCTTTCTTGGCTTTTGTTTTGCTTTGAAATTGGCTTCAAACAACTTGTTTGTTTAAGCATGAGATTGAGATGTCATGCTTAATTGTTTAATCCCTTAAGGGGTTCATTACCAATGGTATGATGTCTCTTTCATGCCTAAGACAACAATTGGTTTAAGCCTTCTTTCCATTTAGAGGACTTAAACTCACCATTGGACTTAATTTACTAAAGAATGAATGGTAATCTAAAATGGAGCAATAAAATTGAGGCTAAAAATGGTGCAAGATAATAATTGATTTTATATTCAATCAGACGTTAATTAAATACATGGAAGCTTGAGGCATTTCATACTCATTAGTGATGAAACGATTCAAGTTTCCAAGGTCACCACTTCCCTTGATCAATCCATGAAAGGGAGGAGGTTAGAGTCTTATTTTGTTGCATTTATTGAAATTGCACACTTTGGCTCATAAGCCATCATGCAATGAAATTGCTTGAGTTGGTAGTTTGTGAACCAAGTTTACTACTCCTTTTGATTTGTTCAAGAAATGGTGGGCTGAGTTGTACAAACAAACTCTTGAGAATACCCTGTGCATGCTCTGTTTGTTCTCTGTTGCAACAAGATGAACCCTATAGCAGTGGCCGACAGGCCACCTTTGGTGGCTGGTAGGCCCTCACTCCTGGCTAGCTGGACACTGATGCAAAATTCAGCAGTGTGTTGTTTGAGCAGAGTAGAGCCATTCTGGAAGTGAACAGAGGTGTAAGTGTTCTACTATGCAACAGAGACTTTCCGAAAGCAAAACAGTAGCTTTTCGAGTGGAAACCGAGCACATGCATGAACATTCCTTGCATATCGAGCCTATTTAGTTTAAATATTTAAGCTTAAATATTCGTTGTAATTAATTAGTTATAGCTAGTTAATCTTACAAAGTGTTGTAATTAATTAGTTAGTTAACTAGTTGTTTTGATCCATTAGTTAGCAAGAATAGTTAATTCATTTGTTGTAATAATTAGTTCCATAGTTTAGCTAATTTCATTTGTTTTGAAATAATTAGCTTAGTTTTAATTAGTTACTTAATTAGCTTAGTTCATTCGGACTCTCTTTCGTGAGAGCGCAATGTAATAACGTGTATGTCTTCAAGCCCAATGTCTTTCTCCTTTTTATTTACTATCTTACGATGGTTAGTTTAGGGACATTATGTTTTATTTACATACTTCATGTTTGCATCCACTTGTATTGCATGCATCGAGGCTTGGTTCATCATTCTAACTTGCATTGTTAGTTTAAATACTTCTTTGAATACGTGCTTAGACCGTATGTTGTCAAATTGATTCCTATGTCATATTAGTAGCCGAGTCTATTAGTTACATATCGTATGTGTTGCATTAGTCATATCGCATAGTTAGGAATCATGTATTTTTCTAACTCATTTCCTTTTTGGCTTGGAGTACTAGGTAAGCCTTTACTTGCTTTTGCATAATTGCATGCGTGTGATTGTTGCCATTGTTAGCATGCTTACCATGAGGCTAAATGCTTAGTTGATAAATTGCTTGAATGCTTGTGGATGAAGGCTAGTTACTTGAATTGGAATAATTTGAGTAATGTTCATATGCGATCACTTTTTTCAAGTGGTACATATTTCGAAACAATTTTGCAAACAAACATGAATCAAGTGTTCCAATTCTTTGAAAGTTAGTATATACTTGTGTGTGTGCACATCACATAGTAATGCTAGCCTAACAAATCAGAACAAGAGCATATAATGTACATAAGATTCATATCATGATTAGTAGAGGCCGATCTTTGATCGGGCGAACGGGGGTGCTCAATTCATTCCTGACCTTTCCCTCTTGTACCTAAATTCCTGAGCCGAGACAATCTTGGTGATGACAAACACGTGGCCTTTGGCACGAGTCATGGGTTTCCTAAATTTCCCAAAAATAAAAAATATTTAGGTGGCGACTCTGTATCTGACAAAGCAGTCCATTTTTGGCAATTTAACTCAAAATCGATTTTCCAAAAAGATTTGCCAGATTTGGACTCTTTGGGGATTATCTATTTCACATTGCACTTGTGAGATCAGATTTAGAATTGTGGGAGTCCAATATTGTAGGGCTTATTTCGACTTCTGAAAGGGGGCGTGAAAAAGTCGGGCTACAGTTTTTGGCGACTCTGTTGGGAAAACTTAGAGAACTTGACTTGAAATTCATGATATGAAATTTTATCTACACTTATATGTTTCTTTGGGTTGCATTTGTATTGGTGCGTTTAAATCACTGTGTTTGCCATCTGCTATTCCTAGACGGTTTCCTGGAGGTTTGCCTGAAAAGCTTGCCAAAAGGTTGACCGGTCACGGGCTCTACTATGATGAGAACACAACTATTGGATCTGGACTACCGCTGTACCGTTTGAATTTCCTTTCACTTCTTGGTATTAGGTAGTCTTGCTGAGGTACCCTTTTTGACCATTTGCCCTAGTTGCATATCGAAAACCATATAGACTATTCCAAACTCGGACATGATGCTCACCCAAATACAGGATTGCGTG
Source organism: Camellia sinensis (assembly GCF_055761805.1). NCBI lineage: Eukaryota > Viridiplantae > Streptophyta > Magnoliopsida > Ericales > Theaceae > Camellia > Camellia sinensis. Next base: position 74,965,790 of record NC_138969.1, read on the forward strand.
AAACCGCTTTGTTTTAATAGTGAACCCTAGTTCCTGACGAAACTAGGACAGGGTAACCCTACCCCCTCATAGGGGTGTTTTGGCTCTCACTTAAACTACTATGTGCTTTACAGTGAAGCTGTACAGGGATGTGTGTATCAGTAGCAAGTTGGGTATCAGTTTTGGGGGCAAAATTTAGTGTTGAGTGTAGTCCTACAGCTTTGATTACATTTGTATGTTATAAAAATCTGAGCTGAGGTGCTGTGCAGTTTTTGATTACTACTTTCTTTTTGCTTTATTTCTTTTTGCTAGGTAGTATAACACCATAGCTTCGAAAAGTTTGGATATCCCCCAAGCGCTCTGGACCCATGTCAGAAAGCTTTGCAAAGTTGGAGATTTTGTTAGGGGACAGCCTGTGTTTACTTCGCTTCCACCAGTTACTAGACAGGGGAGAGTCAAGTAGAGTTCACCGGTCCAGTTTCTAGAGTAATCACCCCTCACTTCACCTGTATCTAGTAAAGTTTAGTTTTTTACATCTAATCTAATACGTGATCACTCGCCCATTCCGATGGCATAGTATCCCCCAGTCAGTATGGAGGACTTGATTTATCACCTTCAGCAAACAGTTGAAATCATGTAACAAGACGCTACACGTCAGGTCGAGGTCACAGCCCGGCAGGTTGAGGTAATAAACAGGCTACAACAATAACAACTACAGCTCGCGGCAACTTCTATATCTCATGCACCTTCTATGGGTATCCCAGTACCCGGAGCCACTACCCATGCTAAAAATTAGGGCAATTTAAATCAAGGCAATCCAGCAGAGCTGATCCGACCACAAGCCCCCAAAGCACCTGTGTATTAAACCGAGGCTCCATTTGACTTTGAGGTTGACCCAACTGTGCTTAAAGCCAAAAAACTAGAGAAGCTCTTCAAGAGAGCGCAGGGTGTTAATTCTATTCCCGACATAGAAGACGGGTATACTGACTCTGTAGTGACATTGCCAAATCGGTTCAAAATGCTACACATTGGAGACCCCATGGTTCTAACATTTTGCGGTTGCAGAAGCTCTCACTCTTTGGCCGAACCATGTCAAGAATAGCAGCTATATGCTATGCGAAGTTGTAGGATTTTGTGAAGCAGAGTTGGGAGGAACTGGCCGAGGCCGTCATTGCGCAGTACTCATATAACACACAAATCGAGGTCACAACTCGTGATCTTGAGACAACGCGCCAGGAGCCAAAGGAGGGCTTCTCAGAATTCGTGATGAGATGGAGGGCCAAAGCTTCAATGATTACTACACGGCCTTCCAAGAAAGATCAGATAAGAATGGTAGTCCGTAATTTGCACGGGAAGTTGTTGCAGAAAATGATCGTCCTACCACTGTTCACATTCACCGAACTACATGAGATAGGGGTTTAGATTGAAGATGCCATGAAACAAAGGCTGCTTACTGATGAGAAAAAGTAGGCTAAGAGGCATTTTGTGCACAGTTCCATTGCAACCACCAGTGGTAGCACAGCTACACGACCATCGGATGTGTGCGTTGTCACCACCACGACCAAGACCGCCAATCCTTTTGCCAATACAGCCCCACAAACTTCCAACAACCCTACCCGATCCCAGAGGACCTTTACCCAACTCTACATGCCTTTATCTCAAGCCATGAAAGTGTTGATCAAAAAAGGACACCTCAAACCATTAGAGTATCACCCATTACCTGATCCTCTTCCACCAAAACATAACCCAGCCAAGTATTATGCATTTCACTAGCAACACGGTCACGACACCGACCAATGCTTCAGACTGCATCATGAGATTCAAGACCTCATTAACAATAAGGTGATTGCACCACCCCAAAAAGAAAATGTAACTACCAACCCTCTCCCAGCCCACAATCAGGTCCCCATACCTCACAATCTAAACCTAATCCATACACTGGCCATCCCCTACGACCCTAGCGTATATATTACCCCTTCCCATCTACCCTGACCGACGGTGTTCATTCCTGGAAACATAGATTTGTGCATAATGGACACATCCACACTTCAACCTAAACGTATGGTGGTGACAATGGTAGAAGAAGGGAGGTTAGCCTTAGAGGAGAGTATGACTCCATTGCTTGAGTGCTCTGAGGACTTGTCTAAGGAGGTGTACGGTCCAAGTTGCTACGTTGTGCCGATTGATCAAGTCAAACCGAAAGTGGTATTGCCAACTGTAGTGGATGTCAATGTGGTTAGGGAGGATGACCCGAGCCAAGGTTTGGATGATTTGGCTGAACTTGAGGAAGATTTAGACAAATTACAGTTCTTTGACGAACAAGATCAAGGGGATGTGCAGATTGACTGGTTTGATTTGAATAGATCAACGGACAACTCTGGGTGGTTGAGTGATGAACCCGACAAGGAGAAGAAATTGAAACAAAACTGGAGGAAAAGAAAGTAGGAATTGTTGCAGTGGCCGGAATGGCCGATGAAAAGGGAAAACTGCCAAAAAACATCGGTGTGGAAAATTCAGCTCAGGAACTAAGCACTACGAGTACTATGGACACAGAACAGGAAGCTGCACTGAAGCAGTTTGCACGAGAGAGGGTTGAAGACAACTAGGAAGCTATAATTGCCCAACACCCTGCGGGGGAAACTTGTGAGGTAAAAGTGATACAAACGGAGCCAAACAACTGTTTGTCAGCTGCCAGAGGTGTATGGTAGGAGGATGACGATTTACTTTTGGCTCACACTGACGATGACTGGGGTGAGTGCCTTCCAGACATCACGTGGTATGCAGAAGAGATAGATCACATGACCAGAAGTGGGCAGTATTTCAAGCCACCGCACTTAGATCAAGTTGAGGCATCTGGAAAAGACAGAGGGGTTGAGAAACAGAAAGAGAAGCAGCTGGAAGAAGAGGTAGTGTTAAAGTAACTGAAGAAAATCCAAGCTGACATCTCGATTTGGGGTCTGCTCATGGCTTCCCAGGTACATCGACATGCTGTACTATCAGCAATGGGCAAAGTTAAGTTATCCATTGTCACTACCCCTGAACAGCTTGTGGGATTGGTCTTCCCAGGTGGTGTCGAGCCAACCCTAACCTTTTTTGATAAAGAATTGCCGCTAGAAGGTTCAGCTCACAACAAAACCCTGTACATATCTGTTGAGCGCAAGGAAAAAGGGAACCGATGATGTTGGTCGACACCAGTTCGACTATCAATGTCTGTCCTTCCCACACAGCTTATGCCATTGGCCTTAAACCAGTAGACTTCATGCCCACTGCCTAGGTGATTCGAGCATATGATAATACAAGCAGGGAGGTTATGAGCATAGTACAAATCAGAGTCTAGATGGGCCTAGCTCAACAGGATGTCGAGTTCCATGTCCTGGATATCCCCGCCACTTTCAACTTACTGCTAGGGAGACCCTGGTTGTATCTGGTGAAAGCAGTCTCCTCTACCCTTCACCAAATGTTGAAATACCCCCACGGGAAGGGAGTGGGGATTATTTTTGAGAATTCGTCCATCCATCCATCGCCAGAGCTAACTACATCGGTGTTGGAAATCACACACGGCGAGGAGGATGTTTTCCTCTCATGGTTCACTTTGGCCGAGGCCCGAGTAGTGCATACCATCTTGGCGGCAGATGAGGGCATGTATGTCAACGCCCAATCAATCTATGTCATGAACAAATTGCAGCATGTGCCAGGAATGAGACTTGGAAGAAGTAGTCGGAAAGGCGCCACAACATTGGCCGATGTGCCGCACAATCCTCATGGCTTTGGTCTGGGTTATCTACCCACCAAAGAGGACTAGGACAAGAAAAAAGAAGAGATGACAAGTAGAGCCAGAGCCAAACAGGCCGGGAAACACTATGAGCTCATTCATAGGCCAATCTGGGGAATGTTGAATGGCCGTTTCATTCAGAAGGGAGAAGATTTCCCCTTTTGCAGCTTTCCCGAGCCCTGGATCAATTCCATGAAGCAGCGTGTCTCTGGCTTCAAAATCTTCTTCGACCTGCAGCTGCAAGAAAGTGACACCGAGGAAAAGGTTGAACCAAGTACTGAAGCTAAAAAGAGAGTGGAAAGTGACTTGGACAACAGTGAGCTTGGAGTAGGGGCAGCACTGGCCTGTTTCCTTACAGATCCTCCTGTGGACTCAGAGAGCTTGGGGGATAACTTTACCATCTCCATGATCGGGGACCAACCGGGTGTCGACCCATCCAGTAGCATTTTGGATGCATCTGAAGCACCATCGATTATCTAGCAACTGGAGGAGGGCTACCTGTCTAGTTTTGAGTCGGGTGATGAGCCAAAATCTAATTCCACAAAGTCTGTGGAGTCAGAATCAAATTCTGGTTCTTTTGAGTTTGAGTCTGGTATTCCCGAAGGTGATAACCCGGATGCCAAGGTATTGTCCAGGTCCTCTTTTTCTTTTACTTTTGAGTCGGTTGTAACCGAAGAGCTGGATCTTATGAATGAGAACGCTGCCGATTCCGAGTATTTCTCTGTGCCGCTTGTTTATTGCATTGACCAAGATTTTTAGAATTTTAATGAAAACGAAGAGAAGGAATTCCTCTGGTTTTGAAAAATTTGATTGATCGAGAGGATGAGAGGTTTGCAAAAGCCTGTGTTAATGAAATCATTGCTATTAATGTGGGTACTGATAAGGATCCATGTCTGGTCCAAATCGGGTCCACGTTGTCCTCGGAGGAGCACGAGCGCTTAGTCCCTTTATTAAAAGATTTCAAAAATATTTTCACGTGGTCCTACGAAGACATTCATGGAATCGATCTTGAGATTGTACAGGATCGGATCCCTCTTGACACTGAGGCCCAGCCCGTCAAGCAGAAGTTCCGAAGAATCCGTCTAGATTGGGCGTTAAAAATCAAGAAGGAGGTCACCAAGCAGATCAAGGCAGGTTTTTTTGTTAGTATCTGAATATCTAACTTGGTTGGCCAACATCATCCCAGTGCCGAAAAAGAATGGTAGAATCGGGGTCTGTGTAGACTTCAGGGACTTGAACAGAGCCAGTCCGAATGATGACTTCCCACTACACCGCCTTGAAGAAATTCTTTCAACGGATCAGAGAATACAGACTGAGGTTGAATCTGCAGAAATTACTTTCGATGTAACAACAAGGAAAATGTTGGGCTTTTTGATCACACAGAAGGGCATCGAAGTAGATCCTTCCAGAATCAAGACCATCCTAGAAATGCCACCACCAAGGACTAAAAAGGAGATGCAAGGTTTTTTGGGTAAAGTACAATTCATAAGATGATTTATTTCCAAATTAACCTTGACTTGTGAACTACTCTTTGGTCTTCTGAAAAAGGAAAGAAATTTTGATAGAATGATCAATGTCAATTCAGTTTTGAGCAGATCAAGCAGTACCTTCAGAATCCGCTTGTGTTATCGCCGTTTGAGCTGGGGGAGCCGGGGAAGCCTTTGATTCTATATCTGTCAGTGACAGACACCACAATGGGATGTATGCTTGCTCAGGAATCTAAGGATAGGGTGGAGAAAGCCACCTACTATTTGAGCAAGAAAATGCTAGATTATGAGACCCACTATACTCCGTTGGAGAAATCTTGCCTAGCCTTGGTATAGGCTACCAGGAAGTTGAGGCACTGCTTGTTAGCTCACTCCATAATTCTGGTTTCGAGAGTAGATCCCATCAAATATCTCTTTGAGAAACCTGCGCTTATGGGTAGGCTAGCCTGTTGGTTGCTTCTTCTCTTCGAATTTGATCTCAAGTATGTCACCCGCAAGTCGATCAAGGGAAGATCTGTAGCGGAGTTCCTGGCAGACCACCCAGTAGAAGGGGATGAAACGGTGGAATACCTATTCCCAGATGAAGCCATTCTGCAAGTTGAGGAAGAGACTTGGACGATGTACTTTGATGGAGCGTCCAATAAGTACGGTTATGGGATAGGTGTGCTACTGATAGCACTCAATGACTCCCATATACCTTTGGCCTTCAAAATCCAGTTCAAAGTGTCCAATAACGAAGTAGAGTATGAGGCGTGTATTGCTGGTTTAGATGTTGCCCTGGAACTAGGGGCAAAAAGAATGGATGTTATCGGGGACTCGAACCTAGTTGTTTCGCAAGCAAACGGAGACTGGAAGGTCAAAGAAGAAAGGATGAAGGTTCATCACTAGACCATAGACGTTCTGATTCCTAGGTTTGAAAAGCTAACTTTCACGCATCTATTGAAAGAGAACAACAGGGTCGTTGATGCTTTAGCAACTTTATCATCCATGGTAGACATCCCACTTGGAGTCCGGATGCGTCCGATTATCATTGAGTAGAGATACATGCCGACCTATGAAACTATCGCCGCAATAGATGAAGAGTAAGATAAAAACCCTTGGTACTACGATAGTTGGAACTTCTTGGAAAATGAGATTTATCCACTTGGGGCAAATGCCAAGGACAAAAGGGGAATATGGCGAATAGCCATCCAATTTATCATCTACGGAGGTAAACTGTACAAAAGAGGTCATCTGGGAATGCACAAGTTGTGTGTCGAAGAAGATGAATCAAAGCGCCTGATGGAGGCCATCTATGGGGGAGAGTGCGGAGTGCACATGAACGGAGTGATGTTATCCCGAAAGATTCTCAAGCAAGGTTACTACTGGTCCACTATGGAGGATGATTGTATTGGTTTTGTCTAGTGATGCCACAAATGCCAAATTCAGGCCAATTGTATGAATATCTCATCGTCAAAACTGTACAACATGACTTTGCCATGGCCTTTCTTGGTCTGGGGAATCGATGTTATTGACGCAGTCACGCCAAAAGGGTCAAACGGGCATGAATACATCTTGGTGGCAATTGATTAATTTACAAAGTGGGTGGAAGCTCAGTCCTATGCCGTGTTGAAAGCATCACATGTGGCTAAGTTCATCAGAAACAACATCATTTGCCGATGCAGAGTCCCAAACGAGATCATATCAGATGATGGTTCCCACTTCAAGAAAGAGGTGATAAACTTATTGAAGAAATACAATGTGGCTTTTCATAAATTGTCTACATACCGGCCGCAAACCAATGGAGTAGTTGAAACCGCCAACAAGAACATCAAGAATATTTTGCAGAAGATGGTTGAGACCTACAGGGATTGGCCAGATAAATTTCCATTCACACTCTGGGGCTATAGAACTTCAATTCGGATGTTTACAGGGGCAACTCCTTAGTCTCTTGTCTACGGGATGGAAGCTGTTCTGCCGATTGAAATAGAAGTCCCGTCGTTGTGAGTTATGACCGAGTGTCAGATAGCAGAGGCGGACTGCCAACAGAGCATGTTTGAGGAGTTGATGTTGTTCGATGAGAAAAGGCTGAAAGCATTGTATCATATTTAGGGCTATCAACATAAGATTGCTAGGGCTTTTAATAAGAAGGTTAAGTCTCAGAATCTCAAAGAGGGAGGTATGGTCCTGAAAGACAACCGAGCTCCCATTCATGACCCTAGGGGCAAGTTCAGACCCAATTGGACTGGTCTTTATATCATCAAAACTATCTATTCGAGTAGAGCTGTTATTATCATGGACTTGGATGGCTTGAAATTTTCACAACCGATCAACATGGACAAGTTGAAGAAATATTATCCCTGAGAGGCTCGCTAGGCCAAAAACCTAGAAGGGCAACCTAGGTAAAAGTTAGAGCATGAAAAATTTGAAATAAAGAAAAACTAAGCTCGCAAGGTTGAAAATCATAAAGGGCGACTTTGGTAAAAGTTAAAGCGCAAAAGGAGAGAGTTAATACTCAAGTGAACCTGAACCAAACTACGTAAGGCCTGATTCCCATCTTCGGGATACATTCGGCCATAATCACCTCCAACTCAACTGTCCTATCCATGTGATCAATCAAGTCATCTTTGTTTGTTCTTTACCTGAGGGTTCGGTTATGATCTTCACTGTGAGAGAAGAGCTGGTCACAATGCTTAGCGGTGCTATTCAATCAAGGGGCAATTTATGATCTTTGGATTCAGAGTTGTACATCTTGAGGATTGATTTCATGCATGTCAAGTGGTGATCCTATTCGAAAATGGTTGTGGAATGTTTTAATAAAAATTGATTTTGTTCAAATTTTACCTTTTACAACTTAGACCATTTTTGGACCAAAAGGAAAATTTTCAGTGCTTATAACTTTAATTTTATTGATTTCAACATAAAAGTTCTCCAACTCTCTGATACAAATTAAAGTTGCTTTTATTACATCGAAAAACTTGAAAAGAAAGGTCAAAGCAATAAACTAGGGGCATAGATGAGTTAAGCGCTCCTGCGTCCTCCGTTCGTGTTTGCGGAAGCTTCTGAAGCCAAAATGGGCCCGGTTTGTGCCTTATCCTCGAGCAAAGCCAAGCATTCACTCGAAATGGCGTAACTGAAACTAGGGGCAGGGGCCAGAAGCTCTCTCGTCCTCCAAGTAGTGAGGTACATAGCCAAATGTGAACCAAGGATGGGAAATGAAATCGGGTACTCTACCCCCTCCTCTGGGAGGGTCTGATCATGCCCAAACTGACGTCTAAACCGGAAGGGCAAGTAGAACACGCAATGCGTCAATCCGATCAACTGTATGCCAAGTTGCCGAGCCATGCTGTAACTCATCTCGGTCAGATTAAGCTAAGGGCAATGCCAAGCTATGTCAGCAGTAGACCTGTCGAACATCCAGTTGCACCACCATCCCTCATTCGGGAAATCCACTAGTCGGTGGTGGAAAAAATAACCTCGATCTGAGTACTCAGGGCAAGAGTCGACTACCTTCAACTTATCCATAAGCCATACCTGAGAAGGGATGAAAGAAAAAAGAGATTAAAGAATAGAGAGATGCATGCTGAGAGAAAAGTGAGAAAAGGGCTTTGAGAGAAAAATAGAGCATGAGTGCCGAGTGATGTGAGAAACACATATGAGAAAGGGTAGGAAACAACACCTGAAGAAGTAGTGGACTCCCCGTGAATTTGGTAGTCTCCCGCTGATGAAAGGCATCTAAACTCATCAAAGTCTTGGCCAGTGCCAAACCAATGCAACTCTTGCCTTCTCTCAAACCTTGGGTCACTTCGATCAACCGAATGTTGGACCCACCAAAGCTAGGGGCAAGAAGGAAATGATCAAGCATACACAAGCAGAGGGCGTGTTGTCGAAAACCTCGCCAAAAAAGGTCGCTTTTGCCACTGATATCAAAAAATCGATGAATTAAGCTGGGAATGTCCAGCTCTCTGTTATGGGCCAAAGATCGAGCCTCATGCAGAGTGAACCCACACATCCATCCCAAAGCTTGGGCATGGCCAAAACGGGGCTGAGGTATGATTTCCTCATCGCGTCGGCATTCTATTAGCGCTGAAATTCTTCAATTGTCAGGCATATTTCTTATCCCCTGAAGTTAAAGACGTGTGTAATCAGGCCCCAGCATCGAGTCGCGGCATGAAAGAACGGAAAATAAAGCGGAGTACGACTCAACAGAAGAAGTGCATTTATGCCGAAACCCTAAAAATTTACCTTTTCCGTGCTGTCTAAAGTCGCAATCTAATCCAAGAGCTTTGTGGCAAAAAATGGCTCCATTTGTGAAGAAATTGCAACTGAAATGAAGTTCTGGAGAAGAATTCACGAAGCTAAACCTTTTGTAGAACACAAGGCTGTGAATGGGATTCAACTGTCAACAATCTGGTGATTCTCACATTTGATGGCCGGCAGGTGGCCTGCCGACCACCTCTTGTGGCCAGCAGGAGGTGGCCGGCAGGCTCTATCTCTGGCTGACGGCTTTCTTTTCAGGCCTGCCGTCCACCTGTGTGCTGAACAGTACTGGAAGCATGTGTTGTGTTATGATCTTTATGTCTTTTGAAGTCTTGTTTTGAGTCTTTTTGGTTTTAACAGGTTTGTTTATTTGTATTTGAGTTGTTTTGGCTTTGTTTATAGAGTTGTTCTTTCTTATCGAGTTGTATGTTGTATTTTGTATTTTAGTTGTTGGTCGGCTCATTACCCAATTAAAAACATTACTTCAATCAAGTGCTCTGTTGGCCAATTCAATTCCATGTCCATTTTCATGCAATTTCGATGCTCAGGATGCAAAAATAACAACACTTTTTATAAAACAAAACTGCGAGGTTTTATTCTAATCATGGTTTTTATGAAGGAATTGTACAAGTTTCAAAATAAAACCTATGTGAAGCTATGCAATGTGCTAGTGTTACCAAACAAAAAGAAACTGAGCAAAAGTACAAAAAAATCAGCACCGTCGCCTCATGCTCGAGAGGCCCTCTTCGTCCTCTTCATCAGGGGAGAGGACTGTAGGCTATTATGTCCATCAGCGCCGCTATTTGAATCATTCTTAGAACCAGAGTCAGCATCGTCTCCTCTCTTTACTCCAGAACCCTCCTCGACAACACCTCCACTCTCGGATCTCGAGCAAGCACCATCATCTCCACTTTCGGATGACTCAGAATGCCGACTTGCTGCCTCCTCAAAGTCACTGGTCTTAGCATCGTGATCACTTAAGATGGGCTCTAGGTGACTACTTTGGCCCCAGGTACCCCTATCTCTGCCTCTCTCCCTTGCTGCTGGAGGTGGTACTGCCGGTGTTGGTGCTGGTGTTGCTATCGCCAGTGCAATCGGTATATCTGGGATCTGAAAAAGATAGTCGTCAACATATCAACTACAGTGTATGTATCAGATACAAGCACAGTATGCAGAATAAGCGGTATGCAGAAATCAGATACAGTATGAGTACAGTGTGTGAGTAAAGTGTGCCAATACAGTGTATCAGTGCAGTTTGGAGAAGGCTACAGTTGGAATATGCCAGTGTATCGAAGGAAATTTGACAACATGAAGTGCAAACCGAAAGAAATTACCTAGATACTGTGGAGACTGAGCAACATCTCCCTCCTTTGTACCATACCCATCAAGGAGGCTATCAGCTCGAGAGCGCTCCCCGTGTACTCTATGGATGCCTGCAAATGTGTTTGGATGATTAGTGTCTGCAATAAATATATTAGAAATGAAATGCGGGGTGCAAATTGTAAAGTATGGTCCATACCCGAGTCATACCCCAAACTTCAACAAGCTCGTGACCAGCCTTTGCAAGCTTGATCGGGATCTGGTTACCCATCCTAGTATGTCGCCAGCATGTAAGCGTGGTGGGAAACACTGGCCAACAGTTGCTCTGCTCCGCTGAGGGAGACCTTCTAGTATGGGCCCTGGTCGCCCTACGTACCTCTCTCGCTGTAAGAGCCCTCGTCCTCTCGCCTCCGCGAGTGCCTATTAGAGGTGGCATGAGATGGGTCTGAATAAAGGTCGCGTAGTCGCCCTCTGCTCTAAAGTAATTAGCATCCAAGCCCACCATGAACTGAGTGACTGCATCAATGGATAGGCTGTCTACTAATCTTATAGACTCTAGGAGTGGCATTGGAATGATCGGATCTGGCAAGCCCACAGTCTGACGGATGAACCGCTCACTCAGAAACAAAGCCTGGCAGACTAGGGCCTCCAGCAGGATCCGAAAACGAGAAGTGGCCTAGGCCCTTGCATACCCCAGCCGCCATCATGGCCCAAGGCTGCCACATGATCTGCAAATAGAAAGTGTACAGATTATTAGTTGTTGTCAGCTGCTAAGTGTGAATCAGAACAGTTGTAAAGCAAAAATGACTGTGTTTTGGGTTACCTCGTGGGCGGTCACTATGTCAAAGTAGTGGCGGAAGAATGTGAACGACTCGCGGCTCTTGCACTAAGACCTATCATCATATCACCTCGAGTAGGGAACTGCTATGGGGAGCTCTTCCATGGGCTCTAGGGCAAGTGCAGGAAATAAGCATAAACCCACAGCTGCAAGGAAAGTGCAGTAATATGTGATCAACCACAGCATGGACAGATGCAGAAAGTGCAAAGCAAAAAGCACATAGCATGAACAGATGCAGAAAGTGCAAAACAGAAAACATATAGCATGAACAGATATAGAAAGTGCAAAGCAGAAAGCACAGGTGTTGAGCTGATATGAAGCAGAAAATGTAAAGTGCAAAGAGGAAACTGAAATGCATACCTCCCAGGCTCGCCAGTAGCCTCCGATCAGCTCTCCTCTCAGGCAGGAGATAGAGCTCATGTAGCTGTACAGGGTGGCGAGGCCAGCTCCGCCCCAGTTATAAAAGTGTACTAGGGGAAAGGTCGCACGGGCGCTCAATAGATATATGCCCACGGTGTTCCACTTGTTCGAAAACAAGGTGGTACTGAGGATAAACATTAAGAAGCCTTTGGTGTACTGCTTTATCTCCTCTAATGTCTCTAGTGCGCTACCTTGGAATTGCTTGACGAACCAACTATATATGACCATAGTCATTCAGTACATGGGTGGATACGTTTCTAGTAGCTCGATCCAAGCCGCCTCCCACTCCCTCATGTCGGTGTCAAAAGGGATCAGATCGCCCCTACTTGTAAGCCCAAAATCATGGCGTAGTAGAGAAATGGAAGGAGTTGGTGGTGTCCCACTATCTCTCCACAAATGCGCTGAGAAGAGGACGACTCGCAATGACCTGTGTCAAGTCGGAGCAGAAGAGGCCAAAGCCAGTCTCGTCGACAATGTCATAAACCCTGGTAGGGAGCTCGTCTTACCAATCTCTCGCAGTCGTAGCTCTGTACCCTCTGAAGGCACGAGACTCTCCTTGTGGCAAAAAATTGATGAATCAAATAAGGCAGTGATGAAAGTACAGTCGGATGAAAGTCAATGCAAGAAATGAAGTTTAAAGAAGGCAGGAATGCATGAGAACAGAGTTCATACCTCAGTGGCACTAAATGAAAGATGGTAAGCCAACTCCCTCAGTAGGAGGTCCTCCGGTACACCACAAGCAAAGTCGCTGAACCGCCTAATGCCTCTGGGTGGCAAGATATGTGTGCGGGGGTAGTACCTCGCTGGATCAAAATGATGCACCCTCAACGGCAATGGCTCTAGCTCAACCTCAGGCTCAAACTCTACCTCGAGGTCGGTCTTAATACCCTAAGCGGCCTCACCAGCCTTAGTAGCTATCAGCTCCTCTGCCTCGACAATAGGTGGGAATACGGAGGGAATCTCTGGAGGAGCGCTGTCATGTGAAAAATCATCTACCATCTAGAAAATGGGTGAGAAGTAGGTGAAAAGTGAAGAAAAATGGAGAAAAGAGGATAAACTTGGAAAAAGTCAACCCTAGGAGAGAGAAAATGGGAGGAAAAGTCAAGGCCCGGAAAAGTTCACGAAACCCGAGAGAAACTCGAGGAGAACAAGCCTAGAAGGGTGAAAATGAGGAAAAAAGTGTGGAAACCAAAATCCAATCGGTTCAAAGTGAAAAGAATCAAGAGGGTTTAGCGAATAAAGTTCACGTGGGGCATTAGAAAACGCGTGTAAATCGTAAATCTAGAGAGAAAAAGCACCTAGAGAGAGAGGGAAAGCAATTTCGAAAGTGTGGGTGTGTGGAAATGAGGGGTCTTGGTTTATACCTAAGGACTCATGGGTGAAAAGACCAAAAAACCTTGAATCTGCCATCGGTGGCCGGCTTGTGGCCGACAGCCTCCCCATGTGGCCTGCAAGTGGTCGGTGGCCTTCCTCTGTGTCCTGATGCCGCTTTGTGTCTTTGTTTCCCAAGAAGTGTAAGGAAGTTTCATTGTTGGGTTCAGATTGTTTCAAAGGGAGCTCGAAACTATGTTTTGGCGTACGATGTTCATCACTTGTCAACGTGAATGAGGTGTATCCTTTTGAACATATTGCAATTCCTCCAAAAGGTAACTCGAAGGTGCCACCGAGTATTGCTTTATTTGATTTAAGATTTGTTTGTTTCCGTTGCATAGAATGTACATCACATATTGCATACGTGCCCCGCATCATTTATATTTCGCATAGAATATGTTTTTGATTCTTGCATAGAATATGCTTTCAATTTCCATCATACGTTAGTTGACCATCTTGCATAGAACATGCATTCTCACTATTTCGATTTATGATCATGTTCATTTTGTGCGTCTATCGTACTTATTCGCTTGGTGCATCTATCGCACACCTCTTTCTAGTATCTCAGGATGCGTGATGCGTGGCGTGGGCGTGTTTCATCTCAAGACATGCGAAGCGCGAGCCCAAGCGATTTTCTTGTATCTTAGGACACGTGACGCGCGGCCTTGGGCGTGAAGCGCAAGCTTAAGCGGTTTTCTTGTATCTCATGATGCATAACGCGCGGCCTTGGGTGTGTTTTATCTCAGGACGCATAAAGCGTGAGCTCAAGCGGTTTTCTTGTATCTCAGGATGCGTAAAGTGCGGCCCTGGGCATGTTTTATCTCGGGACGCCTGAAGCATGAGCCCGAGTGGTTTTCTAGTATCTTAGGACGTGTGACGCGTGACTCTGGATGTGTTTTATCTCGGGACGTGTGAAACAGGAGCCCGAGCAATTTTTTCTTTCTCGTTTCTCAGGACGCATGAAGCATGAGCCCAAGGGGGTTCTCCCTTGTCTCGGGACGAATGAAAATGAGCCCGAGCGATTTTTCTTTCTTGTTTCTCAAGACGCGTGAAACGCAACCTCGAGCAGTTTTCGTTCTTCAGTTTCTTGGGACGTGTGAAATGTGACCCTGAGCTGTTTTCATTTCTCAATCTCTTAGGACACGCGAGGTGCAAACTTGAGTGGTGTTTTTTTTCCTCGTCTCGTGTTTTGGGCATGGTCAGAATGTGTTTTTACCTTTTTGTATGGAACCTGTGTTGGTTTAGCTTGAAGCTGCTCATTCATATATTATTATCTTGTTGTTGCTTATTGTATTATCTCGCATGATCATAAGTTTTCAAAATTACCGGCTTTGCGTAGCGTGTGAGTCCAGCTTTCTTCGTTTGCATCTTGCCCGAAAATTATGATGGTTTGATTCCTTGCAAAGGGATACGTAGACAGCCTACGGGTGTAACCACTTGTTTCTGTCTTGATTGTTTGTCCAAGTCTTACAGCCATGTCAAAATGGGTCATCTTCAAGCTTTGACATTCACTCACGCCATTTCATGACTCTGAGTTCTGTCAAAGAGGGGCAAGTGTAGACACCCCATTTTTAACAGCCCTTACGACTTGGCCGTCATCGCATGCACACCCGATGATGAGTCCATAAGCCCGTCAAGTGCTCAAAGTCATCAACGGAATGCCACAGCTTTGAGCCTTTCAAACCCTGCACCCCTGTTGCCTCTGTTCTTCGACCAACCCCTGGTTCTTCAAGCCTGTAACCCTTGGTGGCCTGCCGGCCACCAATTTCTTTTGCAAATATTTTGTGACAGTTGTGCCAGTTGTTTGCATAGACGGTTGCATCTGTCCCCACGTGTAGGGCTGGATGTTCTTGAGGGGAAGTCATGTTTTCTATATATAGAAGGCCTCCCACTCATGTTTTAAGGTTAGAAAAATTTTAGAGCAAAATTTTTCCTCTCTCTCTACAATTCTCTCTCTCTTCCAAATTTCTACACTTTAGCCTACATATCCTTAACCTTTGCCTATACACCCTTAACCAAACCTTCTCATCTTTGAACTGAGGTACTTTTGAGCTTGGTTTGAGCTCTTGAAGGGTGTGTTGTCTTGATTTGTTGCCTAAAATTGGTCTTCTCTTCAAAAGGTATAAGGTATTGCTTGTTGCTTTGTTTTACCTACTATTATTCTTTCTGTTTTCCAACTATTTTTGGGCTATAAAAACTCTACATTTTGGGATGAAACTTGGGTTTTAAGGCCATTAAAGGTTGAGGGGTGGTTCACCCTTCTTTGCACCTTATTTTGGAGGCCTTTACCCTTGTGTTTCCCATCCTTTTACTATCTATTTTTGAGCTGTTAAAACCTATTTTCAGAGTTATTTCAATGGCCAAAATCATGTTTTGAAGTCCAAATTTAGTGGAGTTAGCCTCCCCTCTTTGTGTCTTGTTTACTAGCCTAGCTTGTGCTATGTTTTGGCTTATTAATCTAGCTATTTTTGTCTTAATTCCAGCATGTTTTAGGACATATTTTAAACTGTTTTAACACTACATTTGAGCTTTGTTTAGCATGCTTATAGTGTAATTGTCATGAGTTTTGTGTTTTAGGCCTTAGACACCATCACGTTTGAGTTAATTGCATTTATTTTTAGCTTTCTATACTTGTGATCACTCTTAATCACCTCCGCAACCTCCTTCCTTTCTTGGCTTTTGTTTTTTTTTTAAAAGTGGCTTCAAACAACTTGTTTGTTTAAGCATGAGATTGAGATGTCATGCTTAATAGTTTAATCCCTTAGGGGGTTCATTACCAATGGTATGATGTCTCTTTCATGCCTAAGACAACACTTGGTTTGAGCCTTCTTTCCATTTAGAGGACTTAAACTAACCATTGGACTCAATTTACTAAAGAATGGATGGTAATCTAAAATTGAGTAATAAAATTAAGGCTAAAAATGGTGCAAGATAATAATTGGTTTTGTGTTCAATTGGACGTTAATTGAACACATGGAAGCTTGAGGCAATTCATACTCATTAGTGATGAAATGATTCAAGTTTCCAAGGTGACCACTTCCCTTGATCAATCCATGAAAGGGAGGAGGTTAGAGTCTTATTTTGTTACATTTATTGAAACTGTACACTTTGGTTCATAAGTCATCATGCAATGAAATTGCTTGAGTTGGTGGTTTGTGAATCAAGTTTACTACTCCTTTGATTTGTTCATGAAAAGGAGGACTGAGTTATGCAAATAAACCCTTGAGAATACCCTGTGCATGCTCTGTTTGTTCTCTGTTGCAACAAGATAAACCCTGTAGCAGTGGCCGGCAGGCCGCTTTCCATGGCCAGCAGGCCGCTGATGCAAAATTCAGCAGTGTGTTGTTTGAGTAGAGCAGAGCCATTCTAGAAGTGGACAGAGGTGTAAGTGTTCTACTATGCAACAGAGACCTTCCGGAAGCAAAACAGTGGCTTTTCGGGTGGAAGCCGAGCACATGTATGAGCATCCCTCGCATATCGAGCCTATTTAGTTTAAATATTTAAGCTTAAATATTCGTTGTAATTAATTAGTTGTAACTAGTTAATCTTACAAAGTGAATTAATTAGTTAGTTAACTAGTTGTTTTGATCCATTAGTTAGCTAGAATAGTTAACTCATTTGTTGTAATAATTAGTTAAGTAGTTTAGCTAATTTCATTTGTTTTGTAATAATCAACTTAGCTTTTATTAGTTAGTTAATTAGCTTAGTTCATTCGAACTCTTCTTCGTGAGAGCACAATATAATAACGCATATGTCTTCCAACCCCACGTCTTTCTCCCTTTTTATTTACTAGCTTACAATGGTTAGTTTAGGGACATCATGTTTTATTTAGCATACTTTATGTTTGCATCCTCTTGTATTGCATGCATTGTGGCTCGGTTCATCATGCTAACCTGCATTGTTAGTTTAAATACTTCTTTAAATACGTGCTTAGACTGCATGCTATCAAATTGATTCATATGTCATATTAGTAGCCGAGCCTATTAGTTACATATCGTATGTGTTGCATTAGTCATATCGCATAGTTAGGAATCATGCATTTTTCTAACTCATTTCTTTTTTGGCTTGGAGTACTAAGTGAGCCTTTACTCGCTTTAGCATAATTGCATGCATGTAATTGTTGCCATTGTTAAAATGCTTACCATGAGGCTAAATGCTTAAATGATAAATTGATTGAATGCCTGTAGATGAAGGCTAGTTTCTTGAATTGGAATAATTTGATTAATGTTAATATGCGATCACTTTTTTCAAGTGGTACATATTTTGAAACAATTTTGCAAACAAACATGAATCAAGTGTTCCAATTCTTGGAAAGTTAGTCTATATTTCTGTGTGTACGCATCACATAGTAATGCTAGCCTAATAAATCGGAACAAGAGCATATAATGTACATAAGATTCATATCATGATTAGTAGAGGTCGATCTTTGATCGGGCGAATGGGGGTGCTCAATTCATTCATGACCTTCCCCTCTCGTACCTAAGTTCCTGAGTCGAGACAATTTTGGTGATAACGGACACGTGGCCTTTGGCACGAGTCATGGGTTTCCTAAATTTTTCCAAAACAAAAAATATTTAGGTGGTGACTCTGTATCTGACAAAGTAGTCCATTTTTGGCAATTTGACTCAAAATCGATTTTCCAAAAAGATTTGCCAAATTTGAATTCTTTGGTGATTATCTATTTCACATTGCACTTGTGAGATCAGATTTAGAACCGTGGGAGTCTGATACTGTAGGGCTTATTTGGACTTCCGAAAGGGGCCATGAAAAGATCGGGCTACAAGCGTGGATTGTGATTCTCAAGGCTCCACCAAGGTTTTATGGTATAGCTTTAAGGGTATCTATGGTGTATAGATATAGCTCAAGGATCATATAATATCTCAAAGCTAGCTTGCACAAGAAGAAGGAGCTCTCAAAGATGTTTTGGCTTTTTGAAATTTTCTAACCCTCAACACAGTGGCTTAGGCTCATATTTATAGAATTTAAGCAAACTAGGTCAAAAATATCTTCAAAAAACAATAGCCGGCTGATTCTCACCCAAAATAGTGTTTCTTGCCAAAATGACCCGGTCGGCCCCAAATGGCCATGGCTGGCTCCTAATGGGGCACGGCCGGCTCCCAACGGGCTCCCCTATTTCTTTGATTCAGGCTCAGTGCCGGGCAGCACAGGGTTCAAAAATGAAATTCTGGGGTACAAACAATACAAATATGAAATGTTTGGGATTGTTTCAAAGCTTGAAGTTAGATCCTTCGTTGAGAATTCAAACCACACTCAATGCAACTTTCATCATCGAGTACGCAGGACAAAGTGTCCAAGTCTTGCGGGCAGTCAAAAATAGGGTGTCTACAGTTGCCCCTCTTTAACAGAGCTCGAAGTCATGGAATGACGTGAGTGAATGTCAAAGCCCAAAGATGAACCATTTGACGAGACCATAAGACTTGGGCAAGAAATCAAGACGTAAATGCAATGATAGAACTCGAGGGCAAAGTGTAAAATGATATTTAGAAAACAAATAACTTATGATTATGCAGTGAAACAATGCAATGGAACATTTGAATGAAAATAACAAGCAACGAAACAATGCCACAAGCAATAAAAGAAGTGCAACATATGAACGAAAGCAAAACAAATCTAGTCATGTCTCACACGAAAAGAGGTGAGTAAACAAACACGTCTTACATGAAAAGGATAAAGAGAGTGAAAACCAAACCACGTCCCATGCAGGAAAGATGCCAGCTTAACTATATCTCATGCAGGGAAGGTGGAGGGCGATGTAACCACCGGGCACACCCGAGGTCTTTAACCGAGGAACTCGAGATCCTAACGCGTCTCACGTGAAATGAGGAAAGGTGGTGTTAACAAACAGGCGCACCTGCTATTTTTAATTGAGGGAAATCAAGATCCTAACGCGCCTCACGCGAAAGGAGGAAAGGTGGTGTAAACAAATAGGCGCACCTATTGTTTTTAAACGAGTGAAATCGAGATCCTAACGCGTCTCACACGAAAGGAGGAAAGGTGGTGTGAACAAACAGGCGCACCTACTATTTTTAACCGAGGAACTTGAGATCCTAACGCGTCTGATGCGAAAGGAGGAATGGTGGTGTGAACAAATAGGCGCACCTGCTATTGTTAACCGAATGAAATCAAGATCCAAACACGTCTCATACGAAAGGAGGAAAGGTGGTGTGAACAAACAGGCGCGCCTACTATTTTTAACCGAGGAACTTGAGATCATAACGCGTCTCATGTGAAAGGAGAAAAGGTGGTGTGAACAAACAGGCGCACCTGCTGTTGTTAACCGAATGAAATCGAGATCCAAACGCATCTCATGCGAAAGGAGGAAAGGTGGTGTGAACAAACAAGCGCACCTTCTATTTTTAACCGAATGAAATCAAGATCGAAACACGTCTCACACGAAAGGAGGAAAGGTGGTGTGAACAAACAGGCACACCTGCTGTTTTTAACCGAATGAAATCGAGATCCAAACACATCTCACATGAAAGGAGGAAAGGTGGTGTGAACAAATAGGCGCACCTGCTGTTTTTAATAGAAGAACTTGAGATCTAGGTACACCTACTGTTTTTAACAGAGGAAATGACAATCCTAACATGTCTCACGCAAGAGGAGGAAATTGGATCAATGAAAGAGCAAACAAATTTTTAGAACTTGGTAAAGCAAAATTATCTCATCTCAGGAAGGCCTCGGAGAATGAAGCCCACGGAGATAACTGAAATCTAGGTGCTAAGTTGAAACGAAAATTTACATAGAGTTGAATGTTAATTTTAACAAACTAAACAAAGTAGCAAAGCGATGCTCGAGTTAGCGATGTGAAAACAAGTTTGCTGATTTTTGAAAATGGGCTTAATTTGAATGCAACACATATTACCGGAGCAAATTACGAATTAATGGAACAAACGATGAAATAACAAATACAGAAATAAAACAAATAAAGAATTAACAAACAAATAAATATTTAACGAAACAAACAATGAAGAATAAAACCCCTTCCTTCTCTATTTTTACACCTTCTTTTCTCCTTTTTTTTTTCACTTTTTCCCTCTCCCTTTCTCTTTTACTGTTTTGTTGTTTTTTTCCCTCTTCTTTTCCCTTTTTTTTTTCTCCTCTCTTTCTCTTTTACTATTTTGCTGTTTTTTGTTTTTTTTTTCTCTTCTCTTTTTCCTCTCTCACTATCTTTCTATTTTTTTGTGTGTAGCCTATCCATATTTAGCAGATTCAGAGTAAGGCTGCCTAATACTGAAAACAGCAAATTGGGTTGCATTTGGGGCAGGCCAAGCCTCAATGAAGCACGGCCGGGCCCAAAAATAGCCGACCGGTTCACGACAGCAACAACGGCGCATTACTGTAAAAACACGCACCGTGGTTGATTTAAAACAATTCAAACCCTCATTTCACACATATGCAAAGCCGAAAATCCCTCTCCTCCTTCTCTAGGGTTCCTCTCTCTCTAGATTTTCCCCATTTTTGTCAAACCTACCAACCCTTGCAAAAATTTTCCTTAAACCCATTTCAATCCTCTATATTTTGAACCAAACAAAACGTGATTTGGTTGAGTTTTGGGATTTTTTTTTTTGTTTTTTTCTTGGATTGTTATGCATTTTCCGGCACTTTTCATTTTCTACCTTTGATTTCTCACTCTCTCTTTAGTTTCTCTCTCCTAGGGTTTGGGATTTTGAGGTTTTCACTCAAGCTCACCCACCCGCTCACTTTTTTCACCTTTTTCCACTTTTCCTATATTTTCTCTCATGGCTAGCGGTGAACATCCCATCCTCGACCTCGTTGTTGATATTGGAGCCATCCTAGGTGAGGATATAAAGGCCAAGGACGTCGTCCCTCCCGTTCCTAATCCTGTATTACCTCCCCTTGCCAATAGGCCTTTCGATGTGGCCATCTACCAGCCACGCACATATGCTCTGACTCCTGGTGGCACATTACGATTTGAGGGTCTTATCCCTGAGATTGACGAGGACATTCTACTATGAGAGCCTGCGGAGCACTTGTTTGCCAATGCCTCTACAGTAAGTAATTTTCTCTCTTTGTTTGAACATATTTGAATTCCTTTCAATGCACTATGAATATTGACAACATTTCCACACTACGGGTGATAGCCAGGAGGATTAGAGGTTGCAAGTCTATTTCTGGCCCCAGGCACTGGTACGAGAGGCTTCCCGTGGAGGTTCGCGACGCGGCTGGCTTCAGGCATTTTTGCTTAGGACTGGTGTAGATGAGGGCAGAGCCATTACTACATGGGGCCTTAGTGGAGAGATGGTGGGACACCATAGGCTTGTCCCACTTTTCATTGATCGGGGAGCTGACTCTAACCCCGTATGATTTCGTGATGCTTACCAGCATACAGGTCGTGGTTGGCAGCCCGATCCCTTTTGATCTCAACATGGCGCAGTAGAAAGCTGCACAGCTTCACCTCCTTGGAGCTATTCTAGATGCTGTTAGTCCCAGGATGGTGAGGTATAGTTGGTTCTTGGAGCACTTTTCCACTCTTCAGCCAGCTACTCCAAAGGAGGTCGCCTAGTACACCCGCGAATTTCTCATGTATCTCCTCGGTACTACCTTGTTTGCAAACAAGGAAAATACCATGGGGTTGTACATTTTTGGGGCATTGGTGCATCTACCGCAGGTGGTGAAGTACGACTGGGGTGGCTCTAGTTTGGCCACCATGTACTGCTATAGGAACTCAACATCCAGTCGAAAGGCAGATTTACTCAGTGGCTATTGGAGAGTTTAGGAGGTACACTTTACACTTTCATTTTTGTTTTGCTTTGCATTTCCTATTTATCTCAACTGCTTTACTTAATTACTTGCCTTTTTTATTCTTGCAATTGTGGGTTTACACATATTTCACTTCCCTCGCTCCAGTCCCAGTCAGGCTGATTGAGTTGTTAGTCCCCTGCTCCTAGCATTACAACTCCCAATTCGAATGGCACCGGTACGTAGACTGAGACTTCCCTTACTTTTGCCATTTCTTTGACACCGTCACCGCGAATAGGGTAACAATACTAGCCTTTATCTTTCACTACTTTATCATTTCCATACTGTTGTTTCTATATTGCGCTACCATTCCCATACTGTTAAACCTTATTCTTACTTTGCACCTTCTGTTCACAGGTTGATTGGCACCATTGGGCGGGTATCCCTCAGGCATCAAGAGTGATTTATGCTGCTGCATGGGAGGCCTCCACCATGCAAATTCTCTTCGAGGGCCCTTTCGGCAGGGCGTACTATTTGGGAGAGCTGCTCCTTCGCTAGACCTAGGGCCAGGTCAATCCTGATGTTCTATATCCTCCTCCTTCTGACATGGGGATTATCAATGATCTCCAAGACGGGCCCTTGATCGATCACCTAATGCTGGAAGAGGACGGTGACCGGTACCACGAGGCCAGCAACTTCATTACATTCTTACAGACCCGAGTGATGGCTCTGCTTACCAGGGGTGTGGCCCGCGTACTTCCTAAGGTTGTTGTCGCCGTTGCCGGAGGTGCTCATGCTATAGCTCCTATTCTCGGGCTTCCTGCGATTTCTACTGAGGTCGTGTACATGCGACCGGATTGAGTGATTGAGCAAATCCCTCTTGAGCTTATCGAGGAGAGGGATCGTAGACTAGTGATTGCTCCCAGCATCGAGCAGGTACACGCTTCTTTATACTTCTACCCGCTGTACTTTCTCATTTGTTTCCATAGTGCTCTATTGCTTTATCCCGCTGTACTTTATTACTTATCTCCACTGTACTTTATTACTTCTGCTCATATTCTCAAGTCTCTTTACTTTTGCAGGTGCCCGCGGGGTATGTTGATGATCTCCTCTGGACAGTTGACCGACTACTTCTGATGGTGTGGAGAAGGTAGACTGCTTTGGTTACTCACGGGATTGAGGTATACTTCATTTATAGTTCACTTTTGTTTACTATTTTTGTAATCTTGTCTATAATTTTGTTGAATCTATACTAATATCAGTGCAATTTTCAACTTGAGTCGGGGCCAGCTGCACCTACAGGACCTCTTCCAGCTGGGGGTGAAAGAGAGACAGGGCCTAGTGAGAGGTAGAGGATGGGCCGACCGAGGCAGAGGCAGAATGAGACAACGCTTACCTTCTGAGGATTCCTTTGACAGGTACACAACCCCGAGGATGAAGGGAACGAGGTCGACATGTCATCCAGCAGCCCCAATGATGACAGTGACTCACCTCCTTCGCAGCCGAGGAGAAAGAGAGTGAGGATGGATTGATTTTGTATTTTGCTTTTCTTTTCTTTCGTTTTATAGTTAAGAACTAGCTTCAAATAGGCCCTTGTATTTTATTTTTGAAGACTTTTCTTTTGTGTTGTTTTGTAAAACAATAATCGGGGTTGGACCCTCCTGTTTATGAAAAGACCAATTTGGATGATTTCTCTTGTATTGCATAGCATGTGATGACTGAATGGCACAACCATTGCATGATAATCTTGTACAAGGCTTTAAAATTGTAAATGTTTGCTTTTGAATTATTCTTGAATCGGATAACTACCTACAACTGAACAAAATGCAAAATACAACTTGAAAACAAGAAAAAGAAATGAAAACAACCTGAAAACACTAAACAACAACTGATACAAACAAGACAAAACTCAAAACATAGCCTTGGTACACCAAGGTGAGAACCAGCCTTCTCTGCAACTACTCTAGTCTGGGTAGTCATTGAGAGCCGGTCGGGGTCCAAATAGGCACAACCGTCCCTAAAAGTGATGTCGACCAGTGAAATCCAGCTGTCATGCACTGCTCCTTCTCAAAGTCTATAAAAGGTGATCCCAAGCTATTTTCCTAGCAAAATAACAAAATTTTGATGTTTTGCTCTCAAGATGGAGATTCTTCTCAATAATAGGCTCTAGGACTAGATTGCCACTTTAGACGGCTCGAAAAAGGTGAATTTTCCCGATTTTGGCATAAACGCTCTTTTTTCTTTGAGCCGTACTTCGTTTTGCTTTCCATTCCTCCATGCCGCAGCTCGATGCTGGAACCCTATTACACATGTATTTTGCTTCGGCTCACAAGAGATGTGTCCAATGCTCGAAGAATTTCAAGCATTGATGGAGTCCCAGCATGACGAGTAGATCATTCCATAATCCCATTTCGGCCATGCACAGGCAATTGGTCAGATGTGTGGGTTAACATTGCATGAGGCTCGATCTTTGGCTCATGATAGGGAGTTAGATATCCTAGGTTCAGTGCATCAGTTTTCCGCCATTGGAGATAGAGGTAACCTTCTATGGCGAGGTTCTCGCCAACACGTCCTTTGCTTATGTTTGCTTGCGCAATTCTTGCTTGCCCCTAGTTATGGTTAAGCCAGCATTGGTTTGGTCGAAGTGGCCCAATGTCTAAAAAAGGGCAAGAGTTGCATGGGTTTGGCACTAGTCGAGACCTTGATGGGCCTAGATGCTTTCCGTCGATGAGAGACTACGTGGTTAGCAGGGAGTCCACTGCAAATTCTATGCGACGAAAGCCGGAGCATGTGCTATGCCACATTGGGATGCATGTTCAATGCAACAGTATAAAATACATGTTCTATGCACGATCAATAGTACAAAATGCATGTTCTATGCAAGATTAACAGCATGTTCTATGTAACAGAATGCACATTCTATGCAACAGTATATGTGAAATGCTCGTTCCATGCAACGACAAAGAGATGCACGTTCTATGCAATGAAAAAAGTGTATTTGATAAAACTAACTCAGCCGCAACTTCTGATTTATCTCTCGGAAGAATTGCAATATGTTTTAAAAGGATACACCTCATTTGTGTTGACTACCAATGAACATCATGTACTGAAGACACGGTTTGGAGCTTCCGCAGAGGTAATTTGAACTTAAAAGTGAACTTTCCTTGCACTTCTTGAGAAATGAAGACACAAAACAGCATCAAGACTCAAAGGAGGAGCACTGGGCACTGGATGGCCGCAAAGGGGAGGTGTCGGCCAACTGTTGGCCACCAATGGTAGATCGGGGCCATTTCAGTCTTTTCACTTCGGGTCTTTAAGCATACTCACCCATTCTTCATTTCAACACTTCTCCATGCTTGAAAATCCACCCTCTCCCTCTCCAGACACTTTCCCTCTCTAGATCCGAGCCTTATATGCGTTTTCTAACACCCCACTAACGTTTGATTTGCTAAATCCTCTTTATATACTCCATTTTGAACAAATTGAAATTCAATTTCGATACTTTTTCTTGGAGTTTCACCACTTAAGGCTTGTTTCCCTTGAGTTCTTCTTGGGTTCTATGCCTTTTCCTGGGCTTTGACTTGTTCTTCCATTTTTCTCTCTCCTAGGGTTGGCTTTAGTTGACTTTTGGTATTTTCCACCTATCTTGCTCATTTTCGCCCACTTTCTCATCTTCTTTCCAGATGGCAGACGACATTCCTCATGATAGAGCTTTCACAAAGATTTCACCCCAGTTGTCCCCAGAGATGGAGGCAAAGTCCAAGCCTGTGCTACTACCACCCAGGGTTCGACCCTCCAACCCAACAACATATGATCCTCAGACATATGTGCTACCACCTAAGAGTGTGCAGCATTTCAGAGGGTTTGAGCGAGGTGCACCAGATGATCTCTTGCTACGAGAGCCGGCCTCCCATTTGTCTTATGGTGCCACCGAGGTATGCACTGTATTCTAATGTGTTTCTTCACTGTACCTTGCATTTATTGCTTAAACCACACTCTTGCACTGTATTTTTTACA
Organism: Camellia sinensis; assembly: GCF_055761805.1. Lineage (NCBI taxonomy): Eukaryota > Viridiplantae > Streptophyta > Magnoliopsida > Ericales > Theaceae > Camellia > Camellia sinensis. Next base: position 74,991,957 of record NC_138969.1, read on the forward strand.
CTACTTTTCACCTGCTCATTTCAAACATGTTCTTGCACTGTATTTCTTACACTGTCTCTCACCTGTTCTTTCTGATCATAGTAGGACTTCCACTCTATCAGAGGCTATGGAGCCACATCCGCAAGGAAGTGGTATATGGAGCTCCCCAATGGTGTTCGCCACATTATTGATGAGGCTCGCTTTGGCTTGTTCTACATGGGGCTATCACGCCTCATAGCGAGTTGACCTCTACTTGGAGCGTTGGTAGAGAGGTGGTGGGATACCACCAACTCTTTCCACTTTTTTACTGTAGGAGAAATAACGATGACTCCCTATGACTTCTCTATGCTCACTGGCATAGAGGTAGGGGGTCGTCTGATCCCTTATGATACGGACATGGGTGAGTGAGAGGCTGCATGGATCTACCTGCTAGGAGCACACCCATCTCTCTTCTGATCGGGGATGGTACGGTACAACTGGTTTGTAGAGAAGTTTTGAGGGAGAGAGCTAGAGACCCAAAGGAGATCGAGAACTACACCCGAGGCTTCTTGGTGTTCCTCTTCGGCACCACTTTGTTCGCAGACAGAGTGAACATTGTAGGGTTATATCTCTTGAGTGCACTGATGGACTTGTCTCAGGTCCGTGTTTATGATTGGGGTGGTGTTGGCCTTGCCACATTGTATGGATATATGAGCTCGACATCCCGCAAGAGTAGGAACAGGGTCGGCGGCTACTGGAGAGCCTGGGAGGTATGCTTTACCTTTTTTGCTTTGCATTTCCTACCGTGCTTTCTGCTTTGCACTTGTACTTTCTGTATACTGCACTTTCTGCTTTCTGCACTCACACTTGTACTTTCTGTACACTGCACACGCATTCTGCTTTCTGCGTTTTGTATTCTACATTCTTTGTTTTCTACATTCCCTGTGTTTTGCTGTATACTCAATATAGTTCTTTTCTTTTTGCAGCTTTGGGTATATGCCTACTTCCCGGCCTTTGCCCCAGAGCCCGAGGTGGAGATGCCTCCTGTCGTGCCATACTCTCACCGGTATGACGGGAAATGTCTGCCGAGGACCCGAGAGACTTTTTCATTCTTCTGTCGATACTTCGACACTGTGATTGCAGTAGAGGTAACTCAAAACTCACAGTTATTTTCATTATGCTTGAGCTCTGATTCATACTATAACATTCTAATGGCAACAAGCTGTGCATTCTCTGTTTACAGATCACGTGGCAACCTTGGGTGATGATGCCTACGGGAGTCGAGGATCAGTTTGCTGGAGCCCGGGGGGCCAACCGTTTCTGGCTTCTATTCGAGGGTTCGGTTTGCCAGGCCTAGTTTCTAGATGAGTGTTTCGTACGCCAGACTTTGGGTTTGCCACAACCAATAGTTCCCATGGTACCCCCACAATCTATAAGAGCTATAGGGCGGCTCACCTCCCGGGGGATGATCTAATTTACTAGAGGCTTAGACGCCGATTACTTCTTGGAGGAGGGTAATTATGCGACATTCATCGAGACACACCTCATGCCTCCTTTGACTGGTATTCGCGGAGGTGAGGGGGTGAGAGCTCCAGTTGCGAGAGAAAGAGCCAGAGTACCCAGGGCGACCAGGGCACGTGATAGAGGGGCCACCTAGACGAGGCAGAGGACCGGCTGGCCAAAGCCGCCTACTGCACTCACATGTTGGCGGTATACTGGGGAGGCATACCAAATCCCGATTGAGCTTGCCATAGCGAGACATAGATACGTTAGAGCTCCTGATACGTCCCCGATATGTACCCCATTCTATAGTTTTCTCATTTCTTTCTGATATTTGTTCCTTCTGGACATTGATCATTTCCAATGCATTTGTAGGCACCTCCTGGATACATCAAGGATCTGCTAGAGCTGTTAGCCTTATTCGAGGGCACGATATTGAGGACGGAGGCACTGCTCGGCTTCTACAACATTCAAGTAATTTCTTCAGTTTTCTTACATTGTAGTCATCAAATGTTCACTAACACACTGAAACTGACATTTCAACTGAAAATTTCCTCATGCTGCACTGATACACTGCATCAAAATTCATACACTACACCTGACTTCTACATATACTCATTCTGCACACCATACTTGTATCTCTGATACACATACTGTGGCCGACATATAACGATTGTCTTTTCAAGTCCCACCTATACCGATAGCACCAGCGGAAGTAGCACCAGGACCATCAGTACCCTCTCTAGCAGCAAGGAGAGAGAGAGATAGGCTCCAGTACGCAGCCAAGGCCAAGCTAGGAGTGCCCGAGGATGATACTAAGACCAGCGAGGCCAAGGAGGCAATGAGTCAGCATGCTGAGTCATCCGAGAGTGGAGACGATGATGCCGGCTCGGGTTCTGCTAGTGGCGATGCTACTGAGCCAGGTTCTGAGGTAGAGAGTAGCGATGACTCCGGTTCCAGTTCGGCATCTGGTTCAGACAGCGATGCAAATAGAGACAGCACTGCAGAGTCTGCTCTGCCGAGAAAGAGGATGAAGAGGGCCTCTCGAGCTTGAGATAGCTAGCGCTGATCTATCTGTATTTTTGCTTAGTTTCTTTTTGTTAGTAGTGTTAGCACTTTGTACAGCCTCATACAGTTTTTTTTTTTTTGGCTATAAAAACTTGTATTGCACTTTTTTGTAAAAACAACCATGATCAGAATGAAAACCAAGCTTTATTGTAAAAGTGTTGTGTTTTGCATCATGAGCACCGCATTGCATGTAAATGAGATTGAAATTAGCATTGAAAATTGAATACTTGTATCGTCATAACAGTTTGAATCAGGTAACGAACTGACCAACAACTGAAATAAACAAAGTAATACAACTCGATAATCAAAATAACAACAACTCGATAAACAACAGAACAATTCGATATACAACAAAATGGCTCGATAAATAACTCGATGAGCAAAACAACTCAATAAACAAAACAAAACAACTCAAATGTAACTCAGTAAACTTGCTAAAGCTAAAAGAACTCAAAACTGGACCTTAACATATACAAAGAGCAGAACAAAACAGGGTTCTCAGCACTCTCAACACAAAAGTGGATAGCAGGTCTGCAAAAAGGGCTATTGGCCATAAATGGTTCTGTCGGCCACCAGAGATGGCCAGTCAGCCACCAATGTGAGGAACCTCCAAAATGTTGACACTTGGCTTCCACTCACTGCCTTATCTTCTACAAAAGGTTCAGACTTTGTATTTTCTTCATTTCAGCTGCAAATTCTTCACAAATGGATCCATTCTTTGTCGAAAAACTCTTGAATCGGATTGTAACTTTAGATGACTCAGAAACGTTGAATTTTTGGGGTTTCGGCATAAATGCACTATTCTCGCTAAGTCGTTCTCTGCTTTGTTTTCTGTTCTTACATGCCGCAGCTAGATGTTGGAATCCAATTGCACATGTCTTTAGCTTTGGGGGACAATACATATGCCCGACAATCGAAGAATTTCAATAGCTAATGAAGTCCCGGCGCGAAGAGGAAATCTTGCCTCAGCCCCGTTTTGGTCACCTCCAAGCTTTGGGAAGAATGTGTGGGCTTACTTTACACGATGCTCGATCCTTGGTTCACAACGGAGAGCTGGACATCCCCAGTTTAATTCATCGATTTTCTGATGCCAGTGATTGAGTCGATCTTTTCAGGCAGGGTTTTCGGCAACACGTCCTTTGTTCGAGCATGTTAGCACGCTTCTTTCTTGCTCCTAATTTCAGCGGGTCTAGCATTCGGCTAGTTGAAGTGGCACAGGGCTTGAAAGAGAGCAAGAGTTACATTGGCTTGGTATTGGCCGAGACTTTGATGGGCTTAGATGCCTTTCATCGGCGAGAGACAAACAAATTTGCAAGAAGTTCACTACTTCTTTAGGTAATGTTTCCCACCCTTTCTCATATGTGTTTCTCACATCACTCGGCACTCATGCTCTGCTTTTCCCTTAAAGCCCTTTTCTTACTTTTTCCTCTCAACATACACCTCTCTATTCTTTAATCTCTCTTTTCTTTCATCCCTCCCCAGATATGGCTCATGGACAAGCTAAAGGTAGTGGAGTCTTGCCCTACATATTCAGTACGAGGTTATTTCTTTCGCCAACAGCTAGTTGATTTCCCGAACGAAGGGTGGTGGTGCCATTGGATATGCAACAGGTCTGCTGCTGACATTGCTTGGCATTTCCCCTGGTTTGATCTGCCCGAGATGAGCTACAGTATGGCTCGACAACTCGGTATTCAACTGATTGGCCTGACACACTGTGTATTCTACTTTTTGTTCCGGTTCTGGCGTCAGTTCGGACATGACCAAACTTGCCCAGAAGAGGGGGCAAAGTACTCGGCTTCATTTCCAATCCGAGGTTCACAATTAGATCGCTATCCCACTGCTTGGAGGATGAGAGAACTTCTGGCTCCTGCCCCTAGTTTCAACTGCGTACTTTCTAGCGAGTGCTTGACTTAGCTTGAAGATGAGGCGCAATCCGGGCCCACTTTAGTACCAGCAGTTTCCACAAGCACAAGCGGGGGACGCAAGAACACCTGACTCAGCTATGCCCCAAGTTTATTGCTTTGATCTTATTTTTCAAGTTTTATGCATGTAAGAAAAAGCAACTTTGATTTGTGTCAAGAGTCAGAGAACTTTGTATTGAAATCAATGAAATTGAAGTTATGGGCATTGAAAATTTTCCTTTTGGTCCAAAAATGGTCTAAGTTGTAAAAAGATTAATTTGAACAAAATCAACTTTTATCAAAACTTTTCAAAACCATTTTCGATAAGGATCACAACTTGACACACATGGAATCTATCCTCGAGATATACAAACCCCGAATCCATAAATGAAAAATTGCCCCTTGACTGAATAGCATTGCACATCACTCAGGGTAAAGATCACAACCGAACTATTAGATAACAAAAAGACAAGGATGCCTTGATCAAACACATGGACACAGTTGATTTGGAGGTGTTTATGGCTGAATTTCGAGATGAAAATGCCTACGTATCCCGAAAATGGGAATTAGGCCTTACGTCGTTTGGTTCAGGTTCACTCGAGTATTAGTGCTCTCTTTTTGTGCTCTAACTTTTGCCAAGGCCGCCCTTTCTGGGTTTTCAACCTTACGAGGTCAGTTTTTCTTTTTTTAATTTTTTGTGCTCTAACTTTTGCCTAGGTCGCCCTTTCAAGTTTTCGATCTAGCGAGCCTCTCAAGGGTAATATTTCTTCAACTTGTCCATGTTGATCGGTTGGGAAAATTCTAGGCCATCCAGGTCTATAAGAATAACAGCTCCACTTGACCAGATAGTCTTGATAATGTAAGGACTAGTCCAATTGGGTCTGAACTTGCCTCTAGGGTCATAGATGGGAGCTCGGTTATCTTTCAGCACCAAATCCCCTTCTTTAAGATTCCGAGACTTAACTTTCTTGTTAAAAGCCCTGGTAATCCTGCGTTGATATCCTTGAACATGGTACAGTGCTTTCAGGCTTCTCTCATCAAACAACATTAGTTCTTCGAACCTGCTCTACTACCAGTCCACTTCTGCTACCTGACACTCAGCTATAGCCCGCAACGACGAAACCTCTATTTCAATCGGCAAAACAGCTTCCTGAGAATCTTCCGGGCTAACATTACTCTGCTCATGTGCGCTCCACATTCTCTCCCATGGATGGCCTCCATTAGGCGCTTTGATTCCTCTGCATTAATGCACAACTTGTGCATTCCCAGATGACTTTTTTTATACAACTTACCTCCATAGATGATAAATTGAACGACCATCCGCCGTATTGCCCTCTTATCTTTGGCATTTGCCCCTAGTGAATAAACCTCATTTTCCAAGAAGTTCCAGATATCATAATACTAGGGGTTTTGCTCTTTCATTTCATCTATTGCGGTGATAGTCTTGTAGGCTGGCATATATCCCTACTCAATGATGATCGGACGCATCCGGACTCCCAACGGGATGTCTATCATAGAAGATAGAGTTGATAAAGCATCAGCGAACCTGTTGTTCTCTCTTAGTAGATGCGTAAAGGTCAGATTCTCAAACCTAGGAATCAGAACGTCTAAGGTTTGGTGGTAGATCTTCATCTTTTCTTCTTTGACCTTCCAGTCTCCTTTTGCTTAAGACACAACTAGGTTTGAGTCTTTGATACACGCCTCGTATTCTGCTTCGTTGTTGGATACCTTGAACCAGAGTTTGAAGGCTAAGGGTATATGGAAATTGTCGGGTGCTATCAGCAATACACCTATCCCATAACCGTATTGGTTAGATGCTTCGTCAAAGTACATTGTCCAAATATCTTCCTCAACTTGCAGAATAACTTCATCTGGGAACAGGTATTCTACCGCATCATTCCCTTCCACTAGGTGATCTGCCAAGAACTCAGCTACCGCTTTCCCCTTAACAGACTTGTGAGTAACATATTTCAAATCAAATTCGGAGAGAAGAAGCAACTAACGAGCTAGTCTACCCGTAAGTGCTGATTTCCCAAAGAGATATTTGATGGGATCTAATCTAGAAACCAGAATTATAGAGTGAGCTAATAAGTAGTGCCTCAACTTCCTGGTAGCCCATACCAAGGCTAAGCAAGCCTTCTCCAGCGAGGTGTAACGGGTCTCATAGTCTATCATTTTCTTGCTCAAATAGTAGATGGCTTTCTCCACCCTATCCTCAGATTCCTGAGCAAGCATGCATCCCATCGTTGTGTTCATTATTGACAGATACAGAATTAAGAGCTTCCCTAGCTCTGGTGGCGACAACACAGGCACGTTCTGAAGGTATTACTTGATTTGCTCAAAAGCAAACTGACATCGGTCATCCCATTGGAATTTCTTCCCTTTCTTTAGTACACCAAATAGTGGTTCACAAGTCAAGGTTAATTTTGAAATAAACCGTCTTATGAATTGCACTTTACCCAGAAAGCCTCACACCTCTTTTTCAGTTCTTGGTGGTGGCATTTCTAGGATGGCCTTGATTTTGGAAGGATCTACTTCGATGCCCCTCTGTGTGATCACAAACCCCAGCATTTTCCCTGTTGTTACACCGAATGTACACTTCTGTGGATTCAACCTCAATCTGTATTCTCTGATCCGTTGAAAGAACTTCTCTAAGGTGGTGTAGTGGCCCCCTCTTTCTTTGGACTTGACAATCATGTCGTCCACGTACACCTCGCCCTCTTTATGGATCATATCATGGAGAATTGTGGTTGTAACCCGTTGATAGGTAGCCCCAGTATTCTTTAACCCAAACAGCATCACCCTATAGCAGTAGGTTCCTAACGGCATAGTGAAAGCAGTTTTCTCTCTATCTTCGGGTGCCATCAAAATATGGTTATACCCGGAAAATGCATCCATAAAGGAGAGCAATGCATGGTCTGCAGTGAAGTCCACCAATTCGTTGATGTGCAGTAGAGGTTGTTCAGATCTCTGAAGTCCACACACACCCGAATTCTGCCATCTTTCTTTGGCACCGGAACAATGTTGGCCAACCATGTTGGATATTTAGATACTAGCAAGAACCCTGCGTCTATCTATTTGGTGACCTCTTCCTTAATCTTCAAATCCCAATCTGGGCGTATTCTCCGAAGCTTTTGCTCGACGGGTCGGGCCTCGGGGTCGAGAGGGATCCGATACTGTACAATCTCAGGATCGATTTCAGGCATGTCTTCATAGGACCATGCGAAAACATCTTTGAAATCTTTTAATAAAGCGATTAAGTGCTCACGCTCCTCTGAAGACAACGTGGACTCGATCTGGACCGGACGCGAATCGTTCTTAGTACCCATATTAATTGAAATGATTTCATCAATAAGGGGTTTTACAAACCTCTCCTCCCCTCAATCAATCAAATGTTTCAAAACCAGAGGAATTTCTTCCTCATCGTTTTCATCAAAATTTTAAAAATCATGATCAATGCAATATACAAGAGGCACAAAGAAGCACTCAGAAACAATAATGTCTTTCTCATTCAAAGGGTCTAGCTCATCCAATCCTTCGATTACAACCGACTCAAAAGAAAAGGAAAAAGACGACCTAGACAAAACCTCGGCATCTGGGTTATCAACCCTAGGAATACTAGACCCAGACTTAGAAGAATCGGAATCTAATTCCAACTCCACAAACTCTGTGGAATCATATTCCAGTTCACTACCTGACTCAGAACTGCTAGACAAGTAGCCCTCTTCCAACTGCCAAGTGAGGGATGGTGCGTTAGATGCATCCAAGATACCACTGAAAGGGTTTGCACCTGGTTGGTCTCCAATCATGGAAATGGTCAAGTTATCCCCCAAGCTCTCTGAGTTGATCTAAGGATCTGAAATGAGACATGCCAGTGCTGCCCCTACTTGATGCTCGTTACTATCAGAATCACTTCCTGTGCTCTTTGCAACTTCAGTGGTTGGTTCAGTCTGTTCCTCACTCTCTTGCAGCTGCAAGTTGAAGAAAATTTCGAAGCCGGGAACACGCTGCTTCTCTATATTCAACCATAGCTCAGGAAAGATGCAAAATGGGAAGTCTTCTCCCTCCCGGAAAAAGCAGCTGTTTAGAGTTCCCTGAATTAGCCTGTGCACAAGCTCATAGTGCTTCCTAGTTTGCTTAGCTTTGGTTCTTCTTGCCATTTCCTTCCTTTTTCGAACCCAATCCTCTTTGGTGGGCATATAACCAAGACCAAAGGAATGGGGGTTATGTGGCACATCAGCCAATACAGTAATGCCATTTCGGCCACTTCTGCCTAATCCCATCCTGGGCATATGTTGTAGCTTGTTCATGAGGTATACAGACTGGTCACTGACATATAAGCCCTTATCAACAGCCAAGATGTTCTGCACTACCCGGGCCTTAGCCAAGGTAAACCCGAAAAGGAAAATATCCTCTTCGCCGTGCACAATCTCCAGCACAAGTGTAGTAACCTCTGGCGGAGGATGTATAGATGAATTCCCAAACACTATGGCCACCTCCTTCTCATGGAGATACTTCAGCATTTGGTGCAGGGTGGAAGAAACAGCTTTTACTTGATACAGCCAGGGTCGCCCAAGTAGTAGGTTGAAGGTGGCCGGAACATCCAGGATGTGGAACTCAATATCCTGTTGAGCTGGACCAACCTATGTTCTGATCTGAACTGTTCCCATCACCTTTCTACTAGTGTTGTCGTACGCCCGGATCACCTGGGCCGTAGGCATGAAATCTGCCAGTTTCAAGCCAATAGCATAAGCCGTGTGGCATGGATAGACATTGATTACTGAGCCGGTGTCAACCAATACCACTGGTACCCATTTTTCCCGACACTCTACAGGTATGTATAGAGGCTTGTTGTATGTAGAGCGTTTCGGTGGCAATTCCTTATTTGAAAAGGTTAAAGTTGGCACAGCGCCTCCTGGGAAGACTAATCCCACCAGTTGTTCTGGGGTAGTCTCAATGGACAACTTGGCTTTATCCATTGCTGACAATACAACTTGTCTGTGCACTCGCAAAGCCATAAGTAGCCCCCAGATAGATATGTCAGCCTGAATCTTCTTCAACTGTTTCAACACAGCCTCCTCCTCTAACTGCTTTTCTTTTGCTTCTCAGCTTCTTTGTCCTTTCCAGATGCTTCGGGTTGGTCCAAATGCGAGGGTTTGAAATATCAGCCACTTCTTGTCATGTGGTCGACTTTTTCCATATACCAAGTATTGTCAAGAATACCTTCATCCTAATCCTCTTCAGTGTGGGCAAAATACAGATCATCATCTTCCCACCACATACCTCCGGCAACCGACAAGCAATTGTTCGGTTCTGGTCGGGTCATCTTCTAATCGTAGGTTTCCCTTACAGGGTCTTGGGCCTTTCTGACCTTCTGTTTGTTTTGATCCATTTCTTGCTCAAGCACCTCAGTGCGGCTTCTTGTTCTATAGGTACAGTACTAACTATGCCCAGTTCCTGAGCCACTTGTTCTGCACTGGTGTTTTCCGGCAGTTTACCCTTTCCCTCAGCCATTCCGGCCATTGTAGCAGTTCCCGCTTTCTGTTGTTCAAGCTTCAGTTCAGTTTCCTCGTCTATATCAGGTTCATCACTTAGCCAACCAGAATTGTCTATTGACCCATTCAAATCGAACTAATTGATATGGACATCCCCTTGATCATGCTCATCAAAGAACTGCATATTGTCTATATCTTCCTTCAGGTCAGCCAGATCATCTAATCCCTAGTTTAGTCCATCCTCTCAGACTACACTGACCTCCATCCCAATTGGCAACACCACCTCTGGTTTAGCTTGATTGATTGGCACAATATAGCAGCTCCAGTTGTACATCGCATCAGATAAGTCCTTAGATCCCTCAGGCAACGGACTGACATTCCTCACCAAGGCTGACCTTCCTTCAACTTCCACTGCCACCACCACGAGTTTAGTGTGGATTGTTGACGTGTTCATCACGCACAAGTCTGTGCTCTTAGGGATGAATAACGCCAACTTAGGTAGATGGAAAGAGGTGACGTATCTACTGGTTTCATAAGGGACAGCCAGTGTATGGATGAGGTTTATATGCTGGGGTGGAGAGGTTTGGTTATGTGGTGGGAGAAGATTCGTAGTGACGTTGGGTTTTTCGGAAGGTGCTATTACCTTATTGTCACTGAGATCTTGAATCTCATGACGTAGTCTAAATGTAACGACCCCATCACGTATAATGACTAGTACTTGCGTAATTAAGAGGGTTTGAAATTTAAGTGCCGATTATTATAATTTAATCTGGGATTCACGAAAAGTATGGAGATTGATTCATTTAAGGTTCTATTAAGTGCTTATTTTGGGAGTTGGGAATTAAGGTTCCAAATGGTTTAAAGAAGTGAAATTAAGAAGTTGAGTCAATCTAATATTAATTATGGACCCATTTGGAAGTTTAATTAAATATTTGATTCAATTTAGTAAAATTGAGATTCAATTAATTAGGTCCTAATTGGAGTTAATTAACTTAATTAAATTATGAAGATTGAGAATTGTGATTATTACGAATTAAATTTATTTATGGGGTGTCCAATTTGATTATGCAATTTAATTGACGAAAATTTGAAGTCTAATTAGAAATTGACAGCCTAAATAGTTTGAGAAATCAAAATTGATAATGGGAATAAGTCTAACTTAATATTTGGAGCTTTTTGGAAGTTGATTAAAAATATGATTCAGAATGGTGAAGATTAAATATAATTAATTGGACCTTAATTAAAGTCAATTAGACTAATTAAATTGTGTGAGACTTGTGATTAGTTATGATCAATTAAGATTAATTAAAAATCAAGAGGTGATTAATTAAGTTAATGAATGACTGGTAGCTAATTTGACTATACTCAATTGATTAACGTTGTGGGTGTATATTATATATATATATATATATATGTACATAATAAATTATTAAACCTCCAAGTTTATATGTGTACATGAGGAGAGAGAGTAGGCCAATCCACTTATTAATTGTTAAGTGCATTCTGTGCTTCATATTTGTCTTGGCAAAACCGTGGGTGTGAGAGAGAGAGAGAGAGAGCCGTGAGTGAGGGAGAGCTCAATTCCTTAGATCTTTGCTGGAAAATTTTGAAGGAAAACCAAGAGAAAAGTGAAGAAATGGAAGAAGAAACTCAAGTTTGGCTTGGATTTGTCAAGATTGTGCAAGATTAAGTGTCTATGAAGACTCTAGGTAAAGATTTGTCTCTCAAACCTTGAAGATCCTATGGTATAGAGTTGAATTTATGGGCCATTACATGTATTTTGCTTGAGCATGTTAAGAAGAAGGTGATTCCTTACATACATTCATGAATATGTTGGATTTTGAAGTTTATCATTACGTGCATTGTAAATTTTCAAGATTTTAGAATTTAACTCATATTTTAAAGTTTATGAGCTTCAGATTAAATTGTGATATAAATTAAGAAGTCAAATTATAAATTGAGCTGATAATGTAAAATTGGTTGGATCTGATAAGTGTTTTATACATGCATCATGGATCTTGAGGAATTTAAGGTAAACAATTTCATGTTTTGAAGAGAAGAAATAAATTTTTTTATAAGAAAAATTAAGTTTATGGAAATTTGGGGGTTAATCCTAAAGTTAGACAAGTTCTTGATTTTACTATGAAAGATAGGAATTGGTGTAATTTTAATTTAAAAGTTTTATTCAAATTAAAGAGTATGAGTTTATGGAAAATTAAACATTGATTTAATTTTGAATATAGAAAATTAATCAGTTTTAATCTTAATGTCATACATGCAAATATTTTCCTAAGGGTCCTATAACTTCAATTTCATGTACATTAAAAGGAATTAGTAAAATGGTGTAGGAATTTAATTAGATTCAAAATCATAGAAGGTAATTTGAAAATAACCATTTTGGTTTTGAATTTATTTGTCTTATAAGAAATTGAGTTTCAATCACACATGCATCATGCAATTTCAACAATTGGAAAGCCTAATTTATATCTTAGAATTGTGGATTGATATTAATAAGATGAATTAAAACTAAATTTGGGCAATTGGAACATGATTTTGAATGAATGTTTTCTAATTGGAAGTGTTTACAAAATCATACAGTGGTTCTCTATTTTTGTGTACCAAAAATACATGTTTTGAGGCTTTGATTGCCAAAATTGAATTTAAATTGCAATTCTAGAATTTTCTGAATTTACGTTGTCTGCTCTAGCGAGGAAAGTCTCGCTCGAGCGTGGAAATTGCGCTCCTAGAAGTTTTCAAATTTTACTGTCCGCTCGAGCAACCAAAGTGGCGCTCGAGCGGAGACCCATTTTCAGCATATTTTGGAAAGTTGCATTTAGTTCATATTTTATTCCTCATCTCTTTCCAAAGCACTCTAAACATGATTTGTGATTCAATAAGGATTAATAAGCTACCAATCAACATAGATTAGTTAGTTAAGGAATGAATCATTGATCTAGTGGTAAATGTTTGAGAAGCCAAGTAAAAGATCAATCTATTTGAAAAAAAAAAGAGCTTAGTAATAAAAGAATATGTGAAATAAGAACCCGGTTTATTTGAATGAGAAATAATAAGCATAGTAGAACTTCAGACTATTTAAACAGAAAAAGACTAGAAAAGTCAAGGTTGATCAAGGGAGTAATATTTTATTTCGATGTGTATATGTTATGTGCTTGTATAGGTCACTCGCCATTGTCTTCTAGGTTTATCTGATATGTCTAGTGTGCCTACTTTGATTCTACAGCTATCTGTGAGTAATAACTTTGTAACGTTATGTTCAATGTTAAATATTTTCTGAACATTATGACATAAAATGATTAGTCTTCTGAAATGCTACGTTATGTTCTGAATGAATGAATGATTGTCCAAGATTCTGAAAGTTATTCATGGCATCCTTAGCTTCATATGATAGGCGTCCCTTTATGGGTCATCAGGTCCTTTTATGGGTCATCAGGTCCCTTTATGGGTCATCAGAAACATCTCTGTGCACATGAGTCATCGGAATGCCTTTAAGGTCGTCCCTTTATGGGTCATCGGATTTGTTAATGCTAATGGATGTACCACAGATGATTATATGCAAAATCTGAATATGGAAATGATTATGAATATGTATATGACTCTGTTTCTGATTTGGAATCTTAATATGCGTGAGACTCCGTTTCTTATAAGAATTTGATTTCTAACTCTGTGATGGACATCATTGATTAAATCCTTTACTCTGTTATTGTTCACTGGGCCCCAGCTCATTGTTTATATATATGTATGTAGGTGATCAGGCGCATGACCAAGCTTAGAGGCGTTTGCCTGGAATCAGTTCTTGACAGCCAACCTATGTACCTCCCGTGGAGGCTCCGGACATGACTAGTGGTTATGGCTAGTGCATAAGTTGAGGTTTTATTTTCCTGTTCAACTAGACAAGTCCTTGTGTATTGTGTGAATAAGGCTAAGTCCCTTTTTTCTAGCTTATATATGTATATATATGTTGATGTGTATATAAGTATATAAACAGTTTAAATTTTTTTTGTCTTACATAAGTCTGCACAGCTCAATGGGCGATGTATATTTATTATTTGCTTCCGTTAGCCCCTAATATTATGTTAATTTGTCTCAGATACCTTCGGTAATCCCAGGATTACTGGCCGGTAACGATGCTAAACCTATAAGGGCGGGTTTGGGTCGTGACAGAGTGGTATCAGAGCACGAGTTAATATCTAACACGCGTGTCCATTGAGCATTAGAATGTTTACAACAGATTTAAGTTTCATGCATCTAGTAAGTAAGTAAGAAGTTTTGCATTCAAGAATATGTATATACGTTTGTGTAATACGTTTAAGTATTGAAACTAAGAATTACGAGCTATTATGGAATTGTGATGATTATAAGGAAACTGGAATGTGTTGAATCAATTTAGCAATGAGGTTGAAGGTTAAGAGTTGTAGTGACATCTCTGAAATTTCTACTATTAGAAGGAAATCAAAATATGTGGCTAGTACATTGGTGAGAATGAGTATGTTAATTTGTGGAAACAGAGTATTATGCAGAATTTGAATCTTTGATGAAAGTCATGTGATATGTAAGATAGTACATTTTGGTGGGAACCTGCTATGTGGAATGTTAAACCGTAGAGTCTCATGCCTTTGTGGAATGACCTTGAAAGTCTGATTGGAGTCACGTTTGGCCAGCGTTGCTTCGAATCGGAAATTCTAGGTAAATTCCATGGGAATGAATAGATTACCCTACCAGTGTCCTTATATGCGTATATGTGTATGCCTACTTGAATATGATGTGTGCTTTGTATTATAAGTCAAGTCAATTAAATTAACCCAAGTGTTATCAACCATTTTCTTGTGTTTGACCCTTCCCTTCTGTCATTATGAAAAGATGGTAAGAAGTATGAATGGATTGGAAATTGAGTCTTTATCAGAGTGATTTGGTAAAGTAGAAGAGGTACTAGAGAACGTGGTGAAAGCTGTGAATCCTACCATACATGGCAAGATCAAAAGGAAGAGTTAAGTGGAGAAATAAAAAGTGAATCAAAGAAGAAAACTAAAAATTTTATGGTAAGAAAGATGAGTAATTCCAGGCAAAGTTGTAAGAGAAGTAAGTATCCTAGTTGTAGACGTCCCCGAACGTCCCAGGAGGGAATCCCATTCTGTTCATTTGGGCTCACTACAGTTCAGACTCAAATTGTCACGGTTCTTAATATGATCTCACAATGTGCAATGTGAGATTGATAAATCACCAAAGAGTCCAAATCCGGTAAATCGTTTTGAAAAACAGATTTTTAGAAAGAAATGCCAAACATGGGCTGCTTTGCCAGATACAGAGTCGACACCTAAATATTTTTTATGGAAGAATTTAGGAAATCCTGACTCGTTTGCCTAAGGCCACGTGTCCGTCATCACCAAAGTTGCCTCGGCTCGGGAAGTTGGGTACGATCGGGGAAGGTCATCTATGAGCACCCCCACTCGCCCGATCAAAGATCGGCCTCTACTAACCATGATATCTAGTTTTGAAAACATTATGCATCGTTATTCTGGTTATTTAGCTAATCTTACTATGTGATGCGCGCAGCAAAACAAGTATAGACTAGATCGCCTAATTTGGAACAAAGCATCGCACATCCGTTTGTTTGGAAAATGATTTGGAATTTGCTACTCGTGAGTAGGCTAAAACACGAATTTCAATGAATTATCCCAATTCAAGCAATCCAACCTTCACCCACAGGCATTTCAGGCAGTTATATCACCTAAGCAATTAGCCTCATGGAAAGCATGCTGTCATGTTAACATTCACACTCATGCGAGATGCTAAAGCATAAACACTTACAGTGTACTCCAAGCCAAAACAAGAAACTAGTTAGTAATCATGCATGATCCTAGTTCATGTTAAGATGGCTAATGCAACGCATGCAAAATGCAGCCAGAATAGGCTCGGCGAATCTATGGATGGCATGCGAAATGCAACAGATAACATGTATTCAAGTTAGTTTTGAAATACTATGCAATTAGTATGATGCGCCGAGCCCGGTGTATGCAATACAAATGAATAGATGCAAACATGCTATCATAAGTATGCTAATCAAAACATGTCCTAATACTAACCATCAAAAGCAGGTAAGTAAAGGGGAGAAAGAAGTGGGGGTTGGAAGACATGCATCATACACACGCACGCTTATTACACAATTCGCCCTCTCTCGGAGGGACCAAAAGAATAATACAAATTTAACTAACTAACAAGTTAATTAAATAGTTACAGACCACTTAACTAGTTAAGCAAATTAACTAAGCTAATAAAGCAGTAAAACAGCCTCGGAAAGAGGGTCCAATGCATGCGTGCTCGGCTCCGCTCGGAAATCCACCACCATACACAAGCTGCCTCTGTTTTCATTGTTTTATGCCTCTGAAAATTGCACAAGGCCCAAGGAAGCTTCAGCATCACTCCCTGATCATTGTAGAAGGTCACCGACCAAGAGGAATGGTCACCGGCCATGGTAAAGTGGTCATCGACCATCTATGATGCTCTCGGCCATCCATTATTGGTCGATCGGCACTGAAAATGGTCGGTCGACCATATCTTCCTGCAGAGCCCTGTTTTGACAGCAGTAGAGGATAGACAAGACATGGGAATGCATTTCATATCAAATGTTTGCACAACCAACCTCCCCATCATGTTATGAACTCGATGGAGTTTGGTCCTCGACCCTCGGGCCACCAATCACGCATTTCAATGCATGATGGTCCAAGAGGCCAAAGTGTACAATTTGAATGTCAAATGGAATGCACACAAAACACATAAAGGACCCAACCTCTATCATGCTTGATCAAGAGGCAAGGCATGCATGATATGCACAATGTTATGCATCCTAAGCATGCAAGCTAAGTATACAACATGAACATGCAAACAAACAATGTGTACTAGGCACACAACCTAAGCAAACAAGCATGCGAGGCATGTAACAACAATGCTAATGACAAACATGCAACAACATGCGATGGGGACTTAGCATGGAAACATGTAAAACAACTTAACAAAGATGATGCATGCCAAATGCAATATGATTCAAGCATGCGACAACATGCGATAGGCCAAGTATGCAACAACACGCGAGGCGAGCATGCAACAACATGCGAAGGATGGACTTACACCAAGATGGACAACTCTCTAATAGGTCCAAAATAGTGGCCAATATGCCAAGGAAATAGAGGCAAATGTACATACAAACATGCATGCATGCATGGTCCAATACTTAAGCATAAAGAGGCAACTTTTAAGCACACTTAAAAGGAACAAACATGGACAAATGGCATACATTGTAAGCTCTAAAATTACGTTAGAAAAGGTGCCAAACCAACTAAACAAATCAAGCAAAGCATGCAACAAGGTCCAATGCTCAAGGCTAGCCAAGGGGCTCAAGCCATGACCATGCCAACCAAGCCTCAAAGGGCTAAAGGGACTCAAAACAGTCCCAAGGCAGACCAAAACAAGGCCAAAGACACACTTAGATGGCATCCCAAATGCCTACACATGATGGCATACTCAATGGCACAAACATGGAGCATGAAACACAAACTCTTTAAGACATTAAAGAAGCATCAATTGTGAGTAAACAAGCATGCCATATGGACTGAAATGACATGGTAAGTGACTCCAAGTCACTGAAATAATGCAAGTAAAGCATGCTAGAGGATCCAATACTCAAAGCCTACAAGCTAGGTTGCATGGTAGCTATACAAAGCAAGTCATGGATGACCCAAACAACCAAAATCAGACCTTCAGCATACCAAAACATGCATAACAACTTCACAAAGCTAAGCCAAAATCATACTAGAAAGTCATGGTACATCATGATGTATGTTAAGGCAATTTCATGGCATTACAAAACAAGTATGCAAAGTATGCATGGTATGTCTAAACCAACTTAAAACAGTGCTATATCATGACAAAATAAGCACAAATACCAGCTAAAATGAAGCTAAAGCAAGCTAGGCATACAAGCTACAACACAAGCCATTTGTGCAAGCATCAAAGGCAACATGGAGAGGGGATGACCCTCTCCCATTTAGGACCTCAAAACCACCTCTCCACCACTAAAAATCCTCTGGATTTCAGTGGTAGAGAGGTCATGCAAAGCTCAAAGTGAGGGCCAAAAGGTATGGCCGTAAACAAGGCCTAACAAGGCCTTGGAGGGGGGAAACAACCCCAAACCTCAAAGCAACCTCGAACAAAGTTCTAAAACACACAAAATCAAAAATTTTATTAGTTATGCACTAAGATCAAAAACAGATGCAAGATAGGTCAAAAGCTTGTGCAAAAATGGGGAATAAAGGGGTAAGGTTCTTACCCTTGAAGACCTTCTTTAAGAAGACCACTCCAGCAGCCTCCTTAGGTCAAAACCAGCTCAAAAACTCCAAGAACAACCCTTTGGCACCTCAGCAACCAAGGTATGGTGTAATACTAGGTGTCTTAGTGCAAAACTAAGAACAAAACAACCTTTAACACACACAAATATGCAAGGAGAGGGAGATATAGGGATAGATAGATACAAATATCCTAACCCTAATTTTCAAACCTCTAGAACTTTTTGGAACCCTTGAGGAGGGAGGAGAAGCCCTCCCTTTATAGGAATTCCAATCTTGCAAAGCTTACAAAACAAGCTAAGCAAGAGGGAAATCTCTCCATACACGTGTATGGAGGGGGGGCATTGTGGATGCCAGCTATCACAGCTGGCATAAAATATCTGCCAAAAGCAGATGAGCAGTGGTCGGCCAGCCAAAAATGAAAAATTGACCAAAACAATGGTCGGCCGACCATAAAGAGTGTCGACCGGCCATCACTAATGGCCGGTAGCAACAAAACAGGGCCGGTGGCCTCAAGTCATGGCCGGTGAGGTGTGGGGATGGCCAACAAGCCATTCCCTACCCTCAGAAGCAAAACAACAAGTGTTTGGTGCAAAACCAAACATAAAACAAGCAAGTCGAGAGATCCTAAGGCAAGGTGCGTAGCCGAGAACTCAAAACAAACACGAACATGTATGATCACCGAGTGTTCAAACGGTGACGTCCAAGTCTTGAGGACGGTCAAAAATGGGGTGTCTACACTAGTACGTCAATATATCACAAGACCCAGCGGGGATCGTGTCATCGAATTACTAGAAGTGTGAGAAGTTGGGGCATCAAATAAAAGACTATCCTAAACCTAAGAGAAAGCTCAAAATTTTGATTGGTTAAGGATAATACTTAAGTACAAGTAGGACTGCTTGAAGTTAACAGTTTATGCGTGAGTGATATTTTTTGATAAAGCTTTATTTTGCTTTGTTTTGGAAAAGAAATTGATCAAACATGAATGATTATCCATTGGTTTTTGTAATAAGTATTAGCTTTCTTTTGCTGACATCCGTGAAAGGTCCTTTTGTGCTAGGGGACGTTAAGTTTATGTAGCACCTTGTTGAGATATCTTTTTGCCACTGACGGTCTTGTACGAGTGGGTTATGTTTTGCCACCGACGGTTTTCTGGGTGGGTTGTCTAACCGATTTCGGGTCGGCCGCCGAGGGTCATGAATGGGTGTGCTTCGATTCCGGGGCAGTTATTCCTTTGTTTTGTTAGGAATGTCATCTTTGTATTATGTAGATGTTAGTAAACATCCCAAGGAATTTTGAGAGGTTTCGATTCACGAACTTGATTCATCCCATGTCTCGTTACAAGCTTTGTCATGTATTGTTTTGATATAGGTGGAACCCATTTGTTGGACCATTTGGAACTCAACCTGAAATTGCTAAAAATGATTAAAACATCGTTGAGACTTGACTTGGCATTGTCAAAATTAGAAGAATATGAGCAAGACTTGACCAATTGATGAATATGGAAAATAATTGGGATTTCTGTTTAGTCTAACCAAGCTATATGTTTTTGGGACCTTGTTTGAATAGAAAGAAAATTGTACTCCACATTAGGAGACTAAAACCTATGAGAGTTAGAAAGGAAAGACCCAATTTACAAATCGTGTCGCTCTTGAATCTTCTAACTTTGAAAAAAAAAAAACAAAATTAACTTAAGCTACAAAGTCAAAATATAGACTTCTAGAAAGGAAAACACAATAATTCCCTATTGGAATAGTGATTAGAAATGAATGATATTATGATCTTGTAGGCATAATTAAATCTAGATTTTGAATCCGACATTAGATAGCTTGACCTATTACAAATAAATTCAATTCTACTGTCGAACAGAATAAGGAAAACGTAATGAGAAATAGGGAAGTAAATTTCCTTAGAATGACAAGCCTTCATCCCTTAAAGAACCTCTGGGAATATAAAAACTTTAATTGACTAATTGTAATGATTTAAGAAAATTAAAAATTTAGCCCTACATTACCACGTGGCAATTGATCAAAGTTAATGAATATATATTTATATAGGTCTTCGAATTGGAATGAGCTTAAGACGGTGTAATTTGAATTATTTATGCAAGTGTGGCCTTAGATAAATAAGAAAGTTAATGAGACCGCATAAAATGTAGACCCGCTGTGAAATTGAAGCACCACTTTGAAATGATAGTATGAGAAAGATTATCAAAAACAGAAATTTTAATTTCACAGAAGTATGTAAAGTTCTGCTCTGATCTGTATGACTGTCTGCTACTATATGAGAGCAAGCCAACATCTGTTACTCAATAGGCTCTATGAATTTCTGTGAAATATGCTTATGTTATGACTCTGATATGCTTCTGTTTGAATCCAATGTGTTCCTTTGTTTTGAAATTACCATCATAATTGTCATCCAAGATGTCTGTTTGAAAATGGGGCCATTAATATATGATTATGTTTCCATA
Organism: Camellia sinensis; assembly: GCF_055761805.1. NCBI lineage: Eukaryota > Viridiplantae > Streptophyta > Magnoliopsida > Ericales > Theaceae > Camellia > Camellia sinensis. Next base: position 75,012,706 of record NC_138969.1, read on the forward strand.
TAATTCAGAAATTTCTGTTATAGATTAACATGTGGAACCTTAGTTGGGGAAATTACGTTATGTGCATAACTTAAGAGCCTTGACCACAGTCAATGAAAGTTAATGTATGTTCTTTTGGGATAGGATGAGTTACAAATTGCATGGCAATAATGTCGGGATTATATTTTTGTTAATAGGACTGAAGGATCGAGAAATTGTGTTTGTTATTAGTAATGCGTTGACTATTAAATTTAATTTGAAGAATCTAACATGTCAATAGCAAAATATTTTGATCTATTTGAAAAACATTCCTTAAAATAAAATCTTCTCCTATTGGAAGTATCTGAATTATAGATTGATGAACTAAGGTATCTAAGTTATATGATTGATGTCAATAGAAACGTTAATGAATCGCCAATTTGGGTTATTAACCATTAAGTGATTGGAACTAAGTTCAATCTACGTGAAGAAGTCCAAGGAAAAAGGAGTTACCTAGGGGAGGAATTGAAGTGAGATCGAGTTATATAACTGATTTTCTGTACAAGTGTCTTAAGTTTGAAGGACCGAACTTCCTAAGAGGGGAAGGTTGTAACGACCCCATCACGTAGAATGACTAGTACTTGGGTAATTAAGAGGGTTTGAAATTTAAGTGCCGATTATTATAATTTAATCTGGGATTCACGAAAAGTATGGAGATTGATTCATTTAAGGTTCTATTAAGTGCTTATTTTGGGAGTTGGAATTAAGGGTCCAAATGGTTTAAAGAAGTCAAATTAAGAAGTTGAGTCAATTTAATATTAATTATGGACCCATTTGGGAGTTTAATTAAATATTTGATTCAGTTTAGTAAAATTGAGATTCGATTAATTAGGTCCTAATTGGAGTTAATTAACTTAATTAAATTATGAAGATTGAGAATTGTGATTATTACGAATTAAATTTATTTATGGGGTGTCCAATTTGATTATGTAATTTAATTGACGAAAATTTGAAGTCTAATTAGAAATTGAAGGCCTAAATAGTTTGAGAAATCAAAGTTGATAATGGAAATAAGTCTAACTTAATATTTGGAGCGTTTTGGAAGTTGATTAAAAATATGATTCAGAATGGTGAAGATTAAATATAATTAATTGGACCTTAATTAAAGTCAATTAGACTAATTAAATTGTGTGAGACTTGTGATTAGTTATGATCAATTAAGATTAATTAAAAATCAAGAGGTGATTAATTAAGTTAATGAATGATTGGTAGCTAATTTGACTATACTCAATTGATTAACATTGTGGGTGTATATTATATATATATGTACATAATAAATTATTAAACCTCAAAGTTTATATGTGTACATGAGGAGAGAGAGTAGGCCAATCCACTTATTAATTGTTAAGTGCATTCTGTGCTTCATATTTGTCTTGGCAGAACCGTGGGTGTGAGTGTGTGTGTGAGAGAGAGAGAGAGAGAGAGAGAGAGAGCCGCGAGTGAGGGAGAGCTCAATTCCTTAGATCTTTGCTGGAAAATTTTGAAGGAAAACTAAGAGAAAAGTGAAGAAATGGAAGAAGAAACTCAAGTTTGGCTTGGATTTGTCAAGATTATGCAAGATTAAGTGTCTATGAAGACTCTAGGTAAGGATTTGTCTCTCAAACCTTGAAGATCCTATGGTATAGAGTTGAATTTATGGGCCATTACATGTATTTTGTTTGAGCATGTTAAGAAGAAGGTGATTCCTTACATACATACATGAATATGTTGGATTTTGAAGTTTACCATCACATGCATTGTAAATTTTCAAGATTTTAGAATTTAACTCAAATTTTAAGGTTTATGAGCTTGAGATTAAATTGTGATATAAATTAAAAAGTCAAATTATAAATTGAGCTAGATAATGTAAAATTGGTTGGATTTGATAAGTGTTTTATACATGCATCATGGATATTGAGGAATTTAAGGTAAACAATTTCATGTTTTGCAGAGAAGAAGGAAGAAATTTTTTTATAAGAAAAATTAAGTTTATGGAAATTTGGGGGTTAATCCTAAAGTTAGACAAGTTCTTGATTTTACTATGAAAGATAGGAATTGGTGTAATTTTAATTTAAAATTTTTATTCAAATTAAAGAGTATGAGTTTATGGAAAATTAAACATTGATTTAATTTTGAATATAGAAAATTAATCAGTTTTAATCTTAATGTCATACATGCAAATATTTTCCTAAGGGTCCTATAACTTCAATTTCATGTACATTAAAAGGAATTACTAAAATGGTGTAGGAATTGAATTAGATTCAAAATCATAGAAGTTAATTTGATTATAACCATTTTGGGTTTGAATTTATTTGTCTTATAGGAAATTGAGTTTCAATCACACATGCATCATGCAATTTCAAGAATTGGAAAGCCTAATTTATATCTTAGAATTGTGTGTTGATATTAATAAGATGAATTAAAATTAAATTTGGGCAATTGGAACATGATTTTGAATGAATGTTTTCTAATTGGAAGTGTTTACTAAATCATACCGTGGTTCTCCATTTTTGTGTACCAAAAATACTTGTTTTGAGGCCTTGATTACCAAAATTGAATTTATATTGCAATTCTGGAATTTTCAGAATTTACGTTGTCCGCTCGAGCGAGGAAAGTCTCGCTCGAGCGTGGAAACCGAGCTCCCAGAAATTATCAAATTTTACAGTCTACTCGAGCGACCAAAGTGGCGCTCGAGCGAAGACCCATTTTCAGCATATTTTGGAAAGTTGCATTTAGTTCATATTTTATTCCTCATCTCTTTCCAAAGCACTCTAGACATGATTTGTGATTCAATAAGGATTAATAAGCTACCAATTAACATAGATTAGTTAGTTAAGGAATGAATCATTGATCTAGTGGTAAATGTTTGAGAAGCCAAGTAAAAGATCAATTTATTTGGAAAATAAGGGATAGTAGTAAAAGATTATGTGAAATAAGAACACGGTTTATTTGAACGTGAAAGAATATGCGTAGTAGAACTTCAGACTATTTAAACGGTAAATGACTAGAAAAGTCAACTTTGATCAAGGGAGTAATATGTTATTTCGATGTGCATATGTTATGTGCTTGTGTAGATCACGCGCCATTGTCTGCCAGGTTTATCTGATATGTCCAGCCTGCCTAATTTGCTTCTACAGCTATCTGTGAGTAATAACTTTGTAAAGTTATGTTCAATGTTAAATATTTTCTGAACATTATGACATAAAATGATTAATCGTCTGAAATGCTACGCTATGTTCTCAATAAATAAATGATTGTCCAAGATTCTGAAAGTTATTTGTGGCATCCTTAGCTTCATATGATATACGTCCCTTTATGGGTCATCATCAGAAACGTCTCTGTGCACATGAGTCATCGGAATGCCTTTAAGGCCGTCCCTTTATGGGTCATCGGATTTGTTAACGCTAAGGGATGTACCACGTATGATTATATGCGAAATCTGAATATGGAAATGATTTTGAATATGTATATGAATCTGCTTCTGATTTGGAATCTGAATATGCGTAAAACTCTGTTTCTGAGAAGAATTTGATTTCTAACTCTGTGATGGGCATCATTGATTAAATCCTTTACTCTGTTATTGTTTATTGAGCCCCAGCTCATTGTTTATATATATGTATGTAGGTGATCAGGCGCATGACCAAGCTTAGAGGTGTCTGCCTGGAATCAGTTCTTGACAGCCAACCTATGTGCCTCCCGTGGAGGTTCCAGACATGACTAGTGGTTGTGGCTAGTGCATAAGTTGAGGTTTTATTTTCCTGTCCAGCTAGACAAGTCATTGTGTATTGTGTGAATAAGGCTAAGTCCCTTTTGTCTAGCTTATATATGTATATATATGTTGATGTGTATATAAGTATATAAACAGTTTAAAATTTTTCTGTCTCACATAAGTCCGCACGGCTCAATGGGCGATGTATATTTATTATTTGCTTACGCTAGCCCCTAATATTATGTTAATTTGTCTCAGAGGCCTTCGGTAATCCTAGGATTACTGGCCGGTTACGATGCTAAACCTATAGGGGCGGGTTTGGGTCGTGACACTGAAGCACTGATCAGTATCATGACCATGTTATTGGTGAAAAACACAGTATTTGGCCGGGTTGTATTTAGGCGGAAGCGGATCGGGCAGTGGGCATTTGTAGACCCGACTTTCTCCGCGCGCCCCCCTTTTCGGAAAGGGTGCGAATTGGTCTTACTACAGTTCGGACTCCTGTGACGATTCTAAATCTAATCTCACAAAGTGCAATGTGAGACTGATAAACACCAAAGAGTCCAATCTGGCAAATCATTTTGGAAAATCAGATTTTGAATCAAATAATGCTAAAACTGGACTACTTTGCCAGATTACAGAGTCGCCACCTAAATATTTTATTTTTGGAAAATTTAGCAAATCCTGACTCGTGCCAAAGGCCATGTGTCCGTCATCACCAAAGTTGTCTCGGCTCGGGAACGTGGGTACGAGAGGGGAAGGTCATGCAATGAGCACCCCCGCTCGCTCGATCAAAGGATCGGCCTCTACTAAGCATGATATGTTTTTTTATAAACTTCATGTGTTCTTATCCGATTATTAGCTAACTTTACTATGTGACGCACACATACAAGTATAGACTAAATCACAAGAATTGGAACAAAACAACTCATGTTTGTTTTCGAAACTGGTTTGGAAATGCTACTCGCAAGTATGCTAAAGCGCGGATTTGCCACCCTCAAGTGGGCTTGAAAACATGATTTTGCCACTTCGCAAAGTGGGCTTAAAACTCACAATCATCGAGTTGTTCCAATTCAGGCAATAAAGCCTTCACCTACAGGCATTCATGCAGTTAATCAAATAAGCAAATAGCCTCATGGCAACACTCGCACTCATGTAAGTATGCTAAAGTGTAAAACTTACAGTGTACTCTAAGCCAAAACAAAGGCTAATTAAAAATATGAATGATCCTAACTATACAAAATGGTTAATGCAACATATGCAATATGCAACTAAATAGACTCAGCTACCTAAGATGGCATATGAATGCAACGATTGATACACGTATTCAAATAAGTATTGAAATACAATGTGGCTTGAATGATGCGCCGAGCCCAGTGCATGCAATACAAATAAATGATGCAAACATGCAAGCATAAGGTATGCTAATTGAAACATGCCCTAATCTAACCATCGAAAGCGGTTAAATAAAAGGGAGAAAGACGTGAGGTTGGAAGACATGCACACACACACGCACGCTTCTTACAACATTGTGCCCTCGCGAAGAATGGTCCGAATAAATAAGCTAACTAGCTACGCTAAGCTAAGCTAAGCTAACTATTACAAACCAACTAATTAACTAATTTAGCTAATTAATTACTAAGCTAATTAAGATATTACAAAACAAATTGAATGATTAATTACACAAACTAAGCATAAGCAGTGAAATGGCCTGACGGGCGAGGGAGACATGCATGCTCGGTTGGCATCATCCTGGAAATCCATTGCTTTGCCGTCAATTGCCTCTGTTTGCACTTGCCTTGGGTTCTGAACATTGAACCAACTTCCACACTGTCTCTGCCTCAAAACAAGAACATTTTGGCACAAAAATGGACTGGTTGCTAGTCAACCAAAAAAAGTGGTTGCCGGCCACCTCAACTGGCCGGTCGGCTAGTGAAAGTGGCCGGTCGGCCACCTACTTCTCCAGACTTCTGGTTTTGCTGCAACAGAGAACAACAGAGGCACAGCAATGTATTTGCAAGAAAATGTGTGCACTGGCCCTCTCTCATCATGTTTCAAGCTCAAAGGAGTGTGGCGCTCAGCTCTCAAGCCACCAACCAAACATCTCAATGCATGATGGCCCAAGTACCAAGCTTGTACAAGCTTAATGAATGCACAAACAATACACAAAGAGCCTCCACCCCATCATGCATGATCAAGGGTGTTAGCGACCAAGAAATGCAACACGTTTCATCACTTTGAGTATGAAACATCCCACATTTCTTGTATTTGGATTAACATCCAATCCAAATACATGCAATGCGACACGAATGCTTATCTTATTCATGTTTTAGTTGTCCAATTTCTTGTTTACTCTTTTTACATTGCCAAACCATTCTTTACTTGATTTGTCATTTGTGAAAGTCCTCTAATGAGGGGGGGGGGGATTAACCTAAAGAATGGCTCAAGGCATAAGAGAGATCATGCCTTTGGCTAGGAGGAATCCTCATAAGAGGGTTAAAGCCATTTGATCACAAACTCTAACTCACGCTTAAACACAACCTCAAGGCCAACAAGCCCTCAAAGCAAAAGGAAAAATGAAGAAATGAGGGAGGTCATAGACATTCATTGCTGAAATGGCATGACAAGCAATGCTAAAACATGCAACCAACATATGCACAACATGTTAAGGGCTAAGAGCATCAAAGCTAGTGAAGTGTATTACACTAGAAGCATGCATTATCAAGCTCAAACAACCAAACCAACTCTGGATAGACCTCAAACATGCCAAAACAATGGCCAAAATGTGCTGAGATGGTAGCCTGAAAAGCAAGAAAATCATGTTCATGTATTGGCTCATACACAAGGCATAAAACACACCTCTCAATAGTGATGAAAGAGTGAAATATGTGAGAGTGTGACAAGGCTACATGCACTGAAATCACATGTAAAATGATGCTATATCATGCAAACATCACAAGCAAAGCATTCTAAGGACCTTGAAACACAAAACTAGTGAAGCTAACTACACTATAGCTATACAAAGCAAGTCTCAAGGGACCAAGATCACTCAAAAAAGAGTTTAAACATGGCAAAACCTGAGCAAAAATGTGTTGGTGTAGAGCTGACACATGCTAAAATAATAGGCTACAACATCAAGTAAGCTAGGCCAGCAAGCATGATTACACTATAAGTGTAAGAGGCAAACAAGAGGTGCTCTAACCATCCAAAAACATAGTTATAATATGTTAAAATAAGGCCAAAAACATGCTGAGAACAAGCCAAGAAATGGTAGAAAAACATGCTCAACTACTAGGCCATTAACACATGCAAACAAGATGTGAGAAAGGGGGACCACCCCCCTTATTTTGGTCCTCAAAACCAACTTTCTACCACTGAGAAAACCTCTGAGTTTCAGTGGTAGAAAGGGCAAACAAAGGGTGTTTTAAAAGCTTTAAACGATGGCATAAAGCTTAGCAAATAAAGCTACAAAAGAGGGTGGACCACCCCTAACTCCAAAAGGGCCTCAAACAACCATTTTTAACACTTAAAAATAGAGGTTTTTGTAGTTGGCAACTAGGCCAAAACAGCATGCAAAGGTGGCCCAAACTAGTATACAAAAACAAGCTTAAAAGGGGTAAGTGCCTTACCCTTGAAACAGCAGCCAAACAACTATAACTCTGAGCTAAAACCAACTTTTTGAGCCCAAACAAAACCTTCAAGAACCTTAGCTCCAAGGTGGTGGTGTTTGGCTAAGGGGTTGTGTGCAAAAATGCAAAGAAAACTCACTTTCAAGCAATATATATATGTATATATATATATATATATATAGAGAGAGAGAGAGAGTTCTAGAGAGACTGAATTTTTGCTTCTAAATTTTCAGAACCCTCAAATAGGGGGAGGGACCTCCCCTTATATAGAACAAGCAAGCAAAAAGCTTGCTTCATCACTCCATACACGTGTATGGATGATGTATTCAGTGCTCAGCAGCTGGCTCAAAAGATCTGAAAATATCTGAAAAAGGAGAAAATTGGCCGTCAGCCACTTCAGGTGGCCGACTGGCCGCCTCTCCTAGCTGACCGGCCACTCTAAGTGGCCTACAAGGGAGAAAAGTGGCCGGCAAGTGCCAAAAGTGACCGACAAGGCCTTTGCCCCCCCTCCCAGGCAAGAAGCATCAAGGTTTGGCCCAAAAATAAGGCCAAAACACGGAGAGTCTAGTGGCCCAAAGACAACGCGCTTAGCCGAGGACTCGGGCACTAAAAACAAGCACAAACATGCGCAATCATCAAGTGCACAAACGATGACGTCAAAGTTTTGAGGTCGGACAAAAATGGGGTGTCTACAGCGTTGTTCTAATGGCTTAAGATGCCCTTTTCTAATCAGGACCCTCAGGGCTATGGATAAGGACATATAGAGCGGGGTGAAGACCCTCTGGCCTCGGTCCTAATGGCTTGAGGTTTGTGAGATTGTATTGGATGTACCGACAAAGGGGTTGGCAGTTTTGGGTGTGGTGGTGACCATGCTCACATCCGAAGGCCAGGCAGAGGTGCTGCCACTCATGCCTACATTGGAGCTACGTGTAAAGGGCCTTTTGGGTTGTTCCTTCTCATGGTCTATCAGCCCTTGCTTCATCGCATCCTCAATTTGAACCACTATTTCAAGGAGCTCAGCAAACGTAAACAAAGGTAAGATTATCATTTTTTGTAATAATCTTCCTTGCATATTACTGACCACCATTCTGATTTGGTCCTTTTCAGAAGGTCGGATAGTCATCATAGAGGCCTTAGCCCTCCAACGGGTCACAAAATATGAGAAACCCTCATTTGGCTCTTGGCGAGTTGCTTTGAGATCACAAGTAGTGATCTCAATCTGAGTATTGTAGGAGTATTGCGTTATGAAGGCCTCGGCCATTTCCTCCCAATTTCTATTCATAGAGTCTTCAAGCTTTGCGTAATAGATAGTCGCTATACCCGACAGGGTCCGGCCAAAAAGCGACAGTTTATGTAGTCTGGTGAGACCCATTGGCCGCAGGATGTCAGAGTATAGCCGTAGATGGACCATAGGATCCTCGAAGCCGTCAAACTTGTCTATATGCAGCATCTTGAATCTGTCTGGCAGAGTCACTACAGTGTCTGTATAGCCATCCTCAATATCAGGGATTGAATTCACACCCTGTGCTCGTTTGAAGAGCTTTTATAGCTTGTTAACCTTCAATACAGTGGGGTTAACCTCGAATTCAAACGGCGCCTCTGTTTGGTAAACTGGGGCCTTGGAGGTCTGAGGTGGGATAGGATTTTCCTGAATGCCCACATTTTCCTAGACATTAATTGTGACCCCAGGTGTCGGAATTCCCGCTGGGGGTGCATGGGATACAGAGGTTACTGCTGGTTATGGCTGCTGTTGCTGAAGCCTTTCTATCACTTCTGCTTAGCGAGTTGCGATCTCAGCTTGGCTGGCTGTGACCTCAGCTTGGTGGGCAGTATCTAGCTGCATAGTCTCAAGAGTTTGCTGGAGTTGACGAAGCATATCTTCAATGCTGACTGCAGAATGCTGAGCTATTAAAACTGGTGTATACTCTCTTTCTGGAGTAGAAGCAAATGACCGGGCCTGACTGAGCACAGGCGAAGTAAATAGTGACTGCTGAATTGGTGACTACTGAACCAATAAGTTATGTCTAACCCTCCACCGTCTGGTAACCGGTGGGAGTGAAGCAAACACTGGCTGTCCTCTTACAAGATCCCCAGATCGGTAAAGTCGCCTTACTTGGGTCCCAAGTGCTTGGGGGGTAACAGAATCGTCTGAAGCAATGATGAAAGACTACCTTGTAAAAGAAAATAAAGCAAAGGAAACAGAAAATAAAAAACCGCACAGAACCTCGACACAGGCACAAACAACACGCAGTTGCAATCATAAGCTGGAGAACTGTACTCAACACTGATTTTTGCCCCAAAACTGATACCCAGACTTGCAACTGATACATACATTCCTGCAGAGTTTCACTCCAAAAGCACATATTAAGCAAGTGAGAGCCAAAACACCCATATGATGGGGTAGGGTTACCCTGTCCTAATTTTGTCAGGAGCTAGGGGTTCATTACGCAAAACAAGTGGTTTCATACCATTCTTGCATTCGGGTAAGCAACCTATCCTAATTTGGAATAGTCTCTATGGTTTCCGATATGCAACTAGGTCGATTGGTCAAAAAGGGTACCTCAGCAAGACTACCTAATATACCTCTCACACCTAACACCGAGAAGTGAAAGGAGGATCAAACGGTACAGTGGTAGTCTAGATCCAAGGGTTGTGTTCCCATCATGGCAGAGCCTGCAACCGGTCAGCCTTTTGGTAAGCTTTTCCAAGTAAGCCTCTAGCAAACCACTCAGGAATAGTAGATGGCAAACACAGTGACTTAGGTGCACCGATGCAAATGTAATGCAAAGAAACACATAAGTGTAGATAAAACAACATATCATGAGTTCGAGTCAAGTTCTCTAAATCCCCAGCAGAGGCGCCAGAAACTATGGACTCGCCTTTTTTCGTGCCCCGCCTTTCGGAAGGTTTGAAATGAAAGGCCTCACAGTTTAGACTCCCACGGTTCTAAATCTAGTCTCACAAGTGCAATGTGAAACTAACAAACACCAAAGAGTCAAAATCCGGTAAATCTTTTTGGAAAATCGATTTTAAATCAAATAATGCCAAAATTAGACTCCTTTGCCAGATACAGAGTCGCCACCTAAATATCTTATTTTTAAGAAATTTAGGAAACCCTGACTCGTGTCGAAGGCCACGTGTCCGTCATCACCAAAGTAGCCTCGGCTCGGGAACTTAGGTACGAAGGGGGAAGGTCATGAAATCAACACCCCCGCTCGCCCGATCAAAGATCGGCCTCTACTAATCATGTTATGAGTTTTTATAAACATTATGTGTTCTTATTCTGGTTATTAAACTTGCTTTACTATGTGATGCGCACAAGCAAGTATAGATTAAAATTGCAAGAATTGGAACAATTCAACTCATGTTTGTTTTTGAAAAGGGGTTTGAATTTGCCACCTCAAGTGGGCTTAAAGTTGCAGATTTTTCACCAAACATAGTGGGCTTAAAACATGATTTGCCACTCAACAAAGTGGGCTTAAAACTTATATTCGTTGAATCATTCCAATTCAAACAACAAGCCTTCATCCACAGGCATTCGTGCAGTTTAGCAATTAAGCACATAGCCTCATGGCAAGCATGTTAATCATGGCAACATTCACACTTATGCAAGTATGCTAAAGCATAAAATTCACCTAGTACTCCAAGCCAAAACATAAACTAGTTAGAAAGATTCATAGTCCTAACTATACAATATGCCTAATTCAACACATGCAATTAATGCAATTAATAGGCTCAGCAACTAATATGGCATATGACGCAATTTGAATAACACGCAATTAAACACGTATTCAAAGAATTATTGAAATTGCAATGCAGTTTGAATGATGCGCCGAGCCTCAGTGCATGCAATACGAATGATTGGATGCAAGTATGCGATATGCTAATTTGAAATACGATCGCTAATCTAACCATCAAAATCAATTAAATAAAAGGAAGAAAGACGTGGGGTTGGAAAACATACACACACGCACGCACACTTATTACAACATTACGCCCTTGCGAAGGAGGGTCCGAATGAATAAGCTAACTAGCTATGCTAATTAAGTTAACTAATTATTACGAACCGAAACTAATTAACTATTCTAGCTAATTAATTAAATAATTACATCACATCTAATTAGCTACTTAGCAAATTAATGGATTACAAGTTAATTGCAAGTAAACTAAGTAATCAACTACTTAGCCCCGGGAAGTGATGGATATGCATGCGCATGCTTGATTCTACACCCTAAAAGCCACTGCCTCACTGCTACAAGCCTCTGTTTGCACATTTGATCATTGAAAATTCTGCCAACTTCCAAAACACCTCTGCTTCATCTTACCATCACATTGTGAAAAAATCACTGATGGCCGATAAGAGGGACAAGGGGCCGGTTGGCTACCAATGGTAACCGGTCGGCTACCATTGGTGGCTGGTCGGCCACTGCTGGTGGCTGTCGGCCACTGCTGGTTTACACTTCCATGCTACAACAGAGAGAAAAACATAGCAAAATAGTGTATTCTCACAGGTTGTTTGTACTGTTTACCCTCCTTATCATGACACAAGCTCAAATGAGAGAAACTCTTGGCCCTCTAACCATCAATGAAGAAATTTACATGCATGATGGCTAACGGACCAAGTTTGTACAAGTTCAATAAATGCACAAACAAGACCAAAATAACCACCACCCTATCATGCATGATCAAGGGTAATGGTGACCAAGGAAAATGACACATTTCATCACTTTGGGTATGAAATGTCCTATTTTCCTTATGTTCAAATTAACGCCCGATTTGAACACATGCAGTGCAACGCAAAGAATGCTTATCTTGCACACTTTTACTTGTCAATTTTGTTTACTCATTTTAATTACCAAAACATTCCTTAATTCATTAAGTCCATTGCTGATTGTCCTCTAATGAAAAGAGGGCTCAAATCATAACTTGCTTTGGGCATGAAAGAGGCATTACACTGTTGGTAATGAACCCCCTAAGGGATTAAACCATTAGGTGTAGCACCTCCATTTCACACTTAGGCAAACAAGTGGTTTGAAACCACTTTCAAAGCAAATCAAAAGTGAAAAATTGCGAGGGGTTGCACAGATTGTAAGTGCTGAAAATAAGGTGGAAAAAGCAGCAAAACATGCAACCAACTCACACCAATGCTAGTTAAAGCCTTAAAACACTAAGCTACTGAAGGAATTAACACTACAACCATGCCATGCAAGGATCAAATGAAACAAATGACTAAAAATAGAAGCAAAACAATCCTAATTATAGTCTAAAGCATGCTGGACTTAAGCCACAAAAAGCTAAAACATTAAGCTAATACACGGAGGTAATTAGGCGTGCAAACAAGGCACAAGGAGGGGAGGCTAACCCCTCCAATTTTGGACTTCAAAATGAGATTTTTACCACTGAAAAACCTCTGAAATTCAGTGGTTAAAAGGCCCAAAAAAGTTGATTTGAAAGTGATGAATAAAGGCACAAAAGCTTAGCAAACTAGCAAGCAAGAAGAGCAAACCATCGCTACCTAAAAAAAGGCTCAAACCATTACTTTTAAGTCACAAAAATAGAGCTTCTTATAGGTCAAAACTAGGCCAAAAACAATTAAAATAGATGACAAAACAAGTATCTTGAAACAAAGCACACAGTACAAGTTTTATACCTTTGAAGCAAAGCTCAATTTTAGGCACCAAACCAAGCTAAAACCACTTGCTAGAGCTCAAAACAAGTCTCAAGGAACCTCAACTCAAAGAGAAGTATATTTGATCAAGGTAGTGTATGTGAAAGTTTAGAGAAAACTAGCTACAAAGCATAAAATTATGAGAGAGAGAGAGATATTTTTGGTCTAAATTTTCTAACCCTCAAAAATGGGGGAGGAACCCCCTATATATAGAAAAACAAGCCATGAGCTTAGGAACATCCGACAATACATGGGTAGGAAGATGCAGCTCAATGTGCTTATAGCTGGCACAACTGTCAACAAATATCTAGAAAAGAGCATTGGTGGCCGTCAGCCACCACTGGTAGCCGACCGGCCACACTCCTGGCCGACAGCCTATGTTGGTGGCCGACAAGTCACCAAAAGTTCCAAGCAAGTAAAACTAAGGTTTTGGTCCAAAACAAGGCACAAAACAGATAAGGTTTCAAGGCACAAAGGTAAGGAACTCTGCCGAGAACTTCGAGCACTCAAAACGAACACATGCAATCATAATCACCATATGCACAAGTGATGACGTCCAAGTCTTGAGAACGGTCAAAAATGGGGTGTCTACAGTGGAATCCTCCAGTTTAGCGTACCAAATGGCTGTTATATCTGACAAGGTCCTCCCGAATAATAATAGTTTTTGAGCCCGAGATAGGCCCATCGATCTTAACACATTTGAAAACAGGCGGACTTGTACAATCGGATCCCTACTCCCATCAAATTTGTCGATGTGAGGCATCTTAATTTTTTTTGGTAATATGACCAAAGCCTCAGTGTACCCGTTTTCAATATCCGGAATGGAGTTGAAGCCTTGGGATTTTTTCAGTGTTTTCTCTAGCCTGACAATCTTGATCAAGGCTGGATCAATTTCATTGATATCAAAGGGAAGAATTTCCGCAGAGGGTTGTGCTAGAGGCCTATAAGCCGAAGCCGGGGGAAATATTTCCTGAGGATATGAGATTTAGGGATTTTCCACTGGTGGAGGTAGATCAAGGTTCGACTAAGCAGTCGGGATTGGATGCACGGTTGATGCGGATTCCCTGGACATGCGTCGTAGATCAACGATGATTTCATCCTGTGCGGCCATTCTTTGGTATCCATGGTTCTCTAGAAAGTTACCATCATGGCAGCAAATTCTTCTGTGTTCTGTGCCTTTGCTGGTCTAGGTGAGTTAGATGCTGGTGAATTGCTTGAACGAACAGTTGTTTACTTAGTGCTTTGTACTGGTGCTGCTGACTGTCTGTTCTATCTTCGTCAAACAACTGGCGGAAGTGAGACTAACACGGGTTAACCACCAACAAGGTCTTGAGCTTTGCAAAGTCTGCCAAAGCGAGAACACACAACTTGGGGAATATTGGGTCTTTCTGAAGCTATGATGGTAAACTACCTAGCAAAAGAAGGAAAAAGAACAATAAAAAATCGGACAACACTTCGGCCCAATCCATAACAGTCACATACACAGAGCTGAAGAACTGTTAATCCCTACTAAACACTATTCCCACACTGATAGTCGTTTGTACCACTGATATGAACATCCCTGCACAGTTTCACTGTAAAAGCACAAACCAGGTAAAAAGTGAACCAAAACACCCCTATGAAGGGGATAGGGTTACCCTGTCCTAGATTTTTGCCATGATCTAGGCTGCACTATTTCAAACAAAGAGTTTCATCACATCCTACACATAGGTGAGCATCTTGTTGTAATTTCGAGTAGTCACTGTGGCTTTACTATATGCAGCTAGGCCAATTCGTCCAAAAGGGTACCTCGGCAAGATTACCTAATATACCTCTCACACCTAACACCAAGAAGTGAAATGCGGATCAAGCAGTACAACGGTAACCCAGATCCAAGGGTTGTGTTTCTAATATGGCAGAGCCCATGACCGGCCAGTCTTTTGGCAAGCTATTTAGGCAAGCCGTCCAGGAATAGCAGATGGAAAACCCAGTGACTTAAAGTAACAATACAAATGCAAATGCAAAGAACATATAAGTGTAGATGAAATTTAATATCATGATTTTCAAGTCAAGTTCTCTAAATCCCCAACAGAGTCACCAGAAACTATAGCTTACTTTTCGTGCTCCTTTCGAATACGACTAGCCCTACAGTTCAGACTCCTATGGTTCTAAATCTGATTTCACAAGTGCAATGTGAAATAGATAAACACAAATGAGTCCAAGTTCGGAAAATCTTTTGGAAAATCGATTTTGAATCAAAAATGCCAAAAATGGACTGCATTGCCAGATTGCAGAGTCGCCACCTAAATATTTTTTGGAAAATTTAGGAAACCCGTGACTCGTGCCAAAGGCCATTAGTCTGTCATCACCAAAGTGCCTCAGCTCGGGAACTTAGGTATGAGAGGGAAAGGTCATTAATTGAGCACCCCACTCACCCAATCAAGGATCGATCTCTACTAATCATGATGTGATTTTTTATTGACAGTATATGTTCTTGTTCTGATTTCTTTTGTTATCTTTACTAGTTGATGCACACATGAATTCGCAAGATTTGGAACATTTTGATTTCATGTTTGTTTGAAAAATGTTTTGAATACATGTCACTTGAAAAAAGCGAGCTCGTATTTTACATTAATCAATTTATTCCAACTTAAGTTCAAATGCCTTCATCTACCGGCATTCAAACAGGTATATCACTTAAGCATCTTGGGAAACATGCTCAATATGGCAGCACAAACATACAATGCAAGATGTTAAAACAAGAAACGCTCACCTAGTACTCCAAGGCAAGCCAACAAAGCAAAATAATTAGAAAACATGCATGCCCTAAACAATGCAAAATGACTAATGTGACACATACAATCATGCAATTTAACAAGCTCGGCTACTAGTGTGGCATATGCTTTGATTTGAGACATACAATGAAGCACGTTTTCAAGTAAGAATTTAAATTTTGACATCAATTAGCATGATGAGCCAAGCCCTAGTGCATGTAAGACAAATGTATGCCAACCTAGGAAATGCTAAGGAAACATGATGCTCTATGCTACCATTATAAGCGGATAAATAAAAGGAAGAAAGAAATGGGATTGGAAGACATACACCATTATTACCCTAATGCAAGAGGGTTACAATGAGTGTCCAAGTGTCCGAATTAAACTAACTATTACAAATTCAAATAAATGAATGACATTAACTAAACTAACTACTAACTACTAACTAGATATCTAAGTCATTACAACGAGGGTATTATAACAATACTAATTACAACAATAATATACCAATAAAATTGCAACCATAATATTTACAACAATAATAATTACAATAATAATATTAATACTAGCAAACATGAGGCACAACGATCGCATGCACAGTGTCCAGAAACTGTTTTGTCTACCCAGACTGCTCTACTTCACCCTCAGTCACTGCTCTATGTTTCTGCCAAAAGTCATTATTTACCAAACATTGGGGGTCGGCCGGCCCCAAATGAGATCTGGCCGGGTCCAAAAATAGCCGGTCGTGCCCTAATTTCATGCTAAAAATGTTTTTTTGCTTTGAAGTGAAGACAGTGCAAACAGAGCCTTTCTAGGCCCTGTTTGTCACTTCTGCTCTTTCCTATCATGTGAAACTTAAGAGAAAAACAAATTCAAGCCCGAGACCATGAATAAACACAAGTTGATGGCTTGATGATCCTGAGCACGTTTGGACAAAATTGAATAAATGCAATGGAAAACCACTGCTCCTCCCTCCTATCATGAAGGCTCAAAGAGGGAAATAGACATGCTCTAAGTCTCATCAACGTATCATGGATTGATAAATGACAATTCTCGGAGTGATGGACTTGGCGTAACATCCGGCCAAATCCAACCAACTCTAAACATTTTCTTTATGTCGGTTTCATTCATTTTAAACAAATTTTATTAGTCCTTTCCATTCTTTAATAAATTTGTCCAAAGTGATGGTTAAGTCCACTAAATGAGAAGAAATGCCAAACGAGAAGTGATTCATAACATGAAAAGGAGACTATGTCTTGACGATGAACTTCCGTAGAGATTAAGCCATTGAGCATAGATCTCTTTGCCATGCCGTGAATAATGATCAATCGTGTGAAATAGTTCTCAAACAAAAGAAAAGAAGAAAAGGGAGGAGAGCACAGAAATGATGATGATAAGTTGATTATTAAAATGAGACTCTTTACATGAAAACTAAGTAAAGAAAAGCGATCAACTCGAATGACTTGGTGTCTAAGGCCTAACCAACCAAAGTCATGAGGACTTACAATACAACAAGCTAGATATTCAAAGCATGAACTAATTAAATAAATTAGGACAACCCTAAACAGCCTCTGAAGCATAAAAAAGTAATGGCTAAAAGTCATGTAAAAGAGCACAAAAAGATAGGAAATAACAAGGAATCACAAAGCTAGTAAACGAAAGCAAAGAGAGGTGGCTAACGCCTCCATTTTTGAGACTTCTAAACTATGTTTTTCAGACCCTTTACACTCTGAAAATAAGTTTGGAAACCAAAGAAAAGAGAGAAAGAACAAGAGGTATGAGCTTTGAGTTAAGGTATAAGAAAGGGTGTTAAGCCTTTCTACCTTTGGTAGCTATTCAACCCCAAGTTCCAACACTTGAAATGGATCCAAAACAATATAAAAACACTAGAAATAGATAGAAAGAGATAGAAATGAAAGCAAGGAGAAAGGTGGCAAGCTTATACCTTTTGAAGAGCACAAGCTCTTGTTGCAATCCAAACTCAATCCAAAGGCACTCACAAGTGTGGATTATGATTCTCAAGGCTCAACCAAGGTTCTATGGCGTAACTCTAAGGGTGTTTATGGTGTATAGATATAGCTCAAGGATTATATAATATCTCAAAGCTAGCTTGCACAAGAAGAAGGAGCTCTCAAAGATGTTTTGGCTTTTTTGAAATTTTTCTAACCCTCAACACAGTGGCTTAAGCTCGTATTTATAGAATTTGAGCAAAATAGGTTGTAAATATCTTCAAAAACAACAACTGGCTAATTCCCGCCCAGAATAGTGCTTCTTGCCAAAGAAACACGGCCGGCCCCAAATGGCCATGGTTGGCTCCTAATGGGCTCCCCTATTCCTTTGTTTCAGGCTCAGTGCAGGGCAGCACAGGGTTCAAAAATGAAATTTTGGAGTACAAACAGTGCAAATATGAAAGGCTTGGGATTGTTTCAATGCTTGAACTTAGATCCTTCATCGAGAATTCAAACCACACTCAACGCAACTTTCATCATCGAGTGCGCAAGACAAAGCGTTCAAGTCTTGTAGGCGATCAAAAATGGGGTGTCTACACAAGTGCAAATTCAACTCTACCATATAGCAAGTCTAAGTTATTCATCATGTTTAATTCGGAAACATCGCAAACTTAGTTCAACTCTACCATATGGCAAGTCTAAGTTATATGTCATGTTTCATTCGAAAACATCGCCAACTTAGTTCAACTCTACCATACAACAAGTCTAAGTTATTCATCATGTCCATTATAGGAACATCATCATACGACTACTCAGTCCTATCACACAAGTTGTTTTAACAATAATGAAAACAAAATCAAGCTAGCATTTTATTAAATCTTCGGCTAATAAAACCATTACATAAATCTCAAAAAACAAAAGTAATGGTAAAAAAAAACTTTAAATTGCTAATGTTCCATAGTCTTGGCATCTCCTTGCCATCAGTGTCTTCCAGCCGGTAAGCACCATTGCGGGTGACCGGCATGATTCGGTAAGGCCCTTCCCAGTTTGGGCCGAGCTTGCCCTTCATAGGATCCTTCTTATTGCCGACGACTTTTCTAAGGATGAGGACCCTAACCTTGAACTCCCTTTGGTTGACCTTTTTATTGTAAGCCCTAGCCAACTATTGACGGTAAGTCCCCAGCCAAATCGGTATTCTCTTCCTTCTTTCTTCCACCAGATCCAGATCTCAGGCAAGGAATGCCTCGTAGGTTTCATTCTTTACTCCCTGGTTTCTGATTCCAAGGATGCCGACCTCCAGTGGGTTGACTGCTTCAATGCCATATGACATGGCAAAAGGAGACTCCCCAGTTGATCTTCTTGGTGTAGTCTGATATGCCCACAACACATTGGGCAATTCTTTCACCCACTTTCCCTTGGCTGCTTCTAGCTTCTTCTTGATCCCATTGAGGATGGTCTTGTTGGATGCTTCTATCTGACCATTACTTTGGGAAAAACTAGAAGTAGAGTAATAGTTCTTAGTCTTGTACTTTGCACAAAAGCTCTTGATTAATTTACTATCAAACTAGTTACCCTTGTCTGCTATAATGGCCTTTGGGATCTCAAACCTGGTGATTATGTTCTTCCGGATGATGTTCTTCACATCGATATCTTGAATCTTCGCAAGGGGTTCGGCATCTACCCACTTTGTAAAGTAGTATGTGGCTATGAGCAAGAACTTTCTTTGTCCAGCTGCCTGGGGCAGTTATCCTACCAGGTCCATGCCCCACTGGGCAAATGGCAAGGGAGTTGTTGGTTGGTGTATCAAAGGTGCAAACCTTTGACACTTTTCACACTTTGTTATATAGGATTCAGCATCTTTCTGCATGTAGGGCCACCAGTACCCCTGGGATATGGCCCTATGAGCAAGTGATCTACCCCCAGCATGGCTTCCGCATACACCCTCATGGATCTCATATAAGTAGTCCTCTACCTGGGATGGGTGCACACATCTCAAAAAGGGCCCAGTGAAGGGCCTTCTGTAGAGATGGCCTTCTACTGTCAAGTTGAACCTGGCCAACTTCAATCTAGTCTTGTGTGCCTCTTTTCGATCATCTAGCAGTTTACCATCCCTGAGGAACATCACTATTGCATCCATCCAGCTTAAACCCATTTCTATGCACATTGCCTTATACTTTGTTATCAAAGGCTCCACACTTGGTCCTGTCAAATAATCAATCATGATTGTCCTTGGTTCCCCTGACTTTATAGCACTAGCCGGGTTAGCCAAGGCATCAACATGACTGTTATCATCTCAGCTAACCTGTTGTAGCCGGTAATCCTGGAATATTGTGAGCAGCCTAAGAATCTCTTTGACATAGACTATCATCCTTTCATCTCAGGCTACATACTCACCCGTTGCTTGATTCACAATAAATTGGGAGTCACAACAGACTACCACCTCATCGGCTTCCATTACTACTGCTAGCTTTAGTCCAGCAATCAGTGCCTCATATTCTGCTTCGTTGTTTGAGGCCTTGAATCCCAAACAGATTGATTGCTCTATCAATCGCCCATCTACCAATACCAAAACCACTCATGCCTCTGCTCCTTGACAATTTGAACTTTCATCAACAAGCAAGCGGAAGGAATCGCCGATATAGATGTCACAGGGTTTTGGTTGCTTTGTCTTCTTCTGTTTTGCTGGAGTGGGGTCATTTGGCCATAGTTGGGTTTCCTCTAATTCACCTGGATATCCTAAGTCACGACTCACCGTAGCCCGCCTTGGAATGGCACTAGGAGTGAACTCGGCCACAAAGTTGGCCAGAACTTGGCCCTTGATTGTTCGTCTATGCCTAAATTCCAAGTCGTATTGGCCCAGTACCACTACCAATCTGGCTACTCTGTCTATCAAATCTCCATGCTGCAACAGAGACTTCAAGGGATGCTCAGTTAGCATTATAATCATGTGGGTTTAGAAGTAGTGATTCAACTTTTTTGAGGCCATTATCAAGGCCAATGTCAATTTTCCCAGGGACAAGTACCTGGTTTCTCCACTTGCTAGGGTTTTACTCACATAATATATTGTCTTTTGCTCTTCTTTCTTTTTTTGGATTACCACTGCACACACTGCGTGGTCTGAAAATTCCAAGTATATGAACAATTCTTCTCCAGGTGTTGGGTTTGATAAGACTGGAGCTATTGTCAGGTACCTTTTCAAGTCGGTCAAGGTGACTTTGCACTCTTCTGTCCACAAAAAATCTGTGGCCTTCCTTAATAATTGAAAAAATGGCTTGTATTTATCAGAAATTCGGTTGATAAATCTATTCAAGGTTACCGCATTGCCGGTCAGAATCAAGACCTACTTGGCTGATGTTGAGCCTTTTAAGTGAATGATGGTTTTGATTTGATCTGAGCTTGCTTCAATGCCCCTCCTGGTGACCAAGTATCCTAGGAACTTACTGGATCTGACTCCAATGCACATTTCGAAGCATTAAGTAGCAGCCGATATGTTCTTAGGATGTCAAACACTGCCTTCAAGTTAGCCAAATGGTCCCCAGGTTCTTTGGTCTTTACGATCATGTCGTCGATGTAGACTTCTACTGTCCTCTCAATCAGATGCTTGAACATCTTGGTCACTAACCTCTGGTAGGTTGCCCCTGCATTCTTCAACCCGAAAGGCATCACTTTGAAACAATAAAGTCCTTTTAGGGTGATAAATGTTGTTTTCTGTTCATCTGGGGTGTACATTGGTATCTGGTAGTAGCCTTTGTATGCATCTAAAAACTCATTCTTCCATGCCCGGATGTGGCATCCACCAGCTGATAGAGCTTAGGCATAGGGAAGCTGTCCTTGGAACAAGCCTTATTCAGGCTGGTCAAGTCCACGCAGACCCTCCACTTGTCGTTCTTCTTTTTCACTACTACTATGTTGGAAAGCCAGGTAGGGTAGTTTACCTCCCAAATGGCGTGGGTTTCCAGTCGCTTATCCACTTCTTCCTCGACTGCCTTCACATGTATTAATGTTGGCCTTCTTGCTCGCAGGATGACAAGTTTAGCCGAGCTGTCCACATTGAGCCTGTGACAAGTGACCTCGGGATCAATGCCAGGCATCTCATAGGGTGTCCAGGCAAACACTTCTATGTTTGCTCAAAAGAAAGTCTCTAACTCTTTTTCCTCCTCCTCGGCTATGCCTGTACTGAGAAGAAATAAGCATTCTTCATCACCTTGTTGGACCAGAATCTTCTTCAAAGTTTCATCACTCTTGTCGGCTGGTTCTTTGCCAACATCATCTAGGACCTCCATCTCTTCGTCCTTGATTTACACTATCTCTACTTTCTGTATGTTAAAGTGGATTTCATTGTTGCCATGGAGAAATTTTTTGCATGTTCCTAATCCCCTCTGACTTCATCAATCCCTTGTTCAGTTGGAAACCACAACAACTGGTGCAGTGTTGAGGGAACAACCCTCATTGCGTGCAACCACGGTCTTCCCAAAATAACATTGTATGGGAAGGGGGTATCAATCATTATAAATTATGTGTTTACCTTCTTGGTGCCTTCTTGCACCTCCAAATTCATGGCTCCTAGGGGCCATGTTGGCGTCCCGTTGAACCTAACCATGGAGCTGTCAGACTGCTCCGGGTAAAAGCCAAGCTCCTTATAACATCTAACATACATGATGTCACAAAAGCTACCTTGGTCAATCAGTATGCGCCTCACCTGACATTCACCAATCTTTAGGGTTACCACCAAGGCATCATTGTATGGATGTTGCACCATGTCCAGGTCTGTCTCAATAAAAGAAACATTGGTCCTTCGTATTCATTTGTCCTGGGCTTCTTTTACTGGGCCTGATACACATTATGCAAGTGCCTTACTCTCTGGGTCTCCCCTCGTACATCATTCTCATTGAGCTTCGAGTGAATCACATTGATTACCAGAGGTCTATCTGCTTGTTGTGGTGGTGTTAGTGGTGGTGGTGGTAGAGGAGGAGCTGTTGCTGGTACCGGGGGAAGCCTTGCATGCTCTTCCCTTGTCCTGGCCTCATCTACTAGGTTTCTCAGGTGACCCTACCTGACCGGATCCTGCAAATATGTCTTCAGAGCCCTACACCCTTGAGTCAAGTACCTATTCTCATTATGGTAAGCACAGTGCTTCCCAATGCTCCTTCTCATAAATTGACCAGGGATTTTCTCCAGCGCTCTGTAATACGGCTGGTTTCTAATCCTTTCCAGAACTTTATAGATCGGGATCCTGAACACAGTAGCGACTGCTTGCGTAGCACTCAGCCTTGTCTCCTGCCTGTTCACACTAGAATTACCTCGACCTCGCTTCGGCGAGCCATTTCTTTTCTCTTGCTTTGGTGTTTTTGTTCCTTGCGTATCCTCTTCTGCTCTGGCATACTTCTCAATTCGTGCCATGAGCTCCTCCATACTCTTTGGTAGAGTTTTTGCCAATGATTTCTGAAGCGGGCATTCATCATCCAGGTCGTTTTTTGAATGATACAAGCGCCAACTCCTGGGACCTCATAATACCTCTTGGCGTAAGCCCTGAGGCTTTCACCCTCGCTAATGTTCAAAACTAGCAGGGAGTCTACCTTTAGTGGCTTCAACTTGTTCGAGACAAACCTGGCCACGAACATCTCAGCCAGGCCTTCCCAACTCTTCACAATTCCTTTCGGCAACTTGTGGAACCAATTCGATACAATCTTCCCAAAAGATAAGGGGAACACCTTGCACAACAACTGCTCATTCCCACTTCACAAAGCCATCGAATTCAAATAAACCAACACGAAAGTTTGGATCAGACTTACCGTCATCAATTTGGAACCTCGGCATGTGGAACCGCTTTGGGGCCTCAAACATATCCAACTCCACTAAGAACGAAATTCTTAGCTTGGTGGGGGATGTGATCTCGGCGTTATGTTGTTTCCTCTGGAGGTAGTCTCTCAAATCCTCCTACGTTGGACCAGCAGCTCAGCTATCAACAGATTTCAGCCTTTTTGGTGCGCTGCTCCCGATGTCATTGTGCGTCCTCTTAGACTTCTTTCCATTCACTGTATCAAAGCAAAGGCCCTTCTCTTGGATATGTCGAGGCTCCTTGACATAGGTCCCCTTGGTTTGCAGTGTCTTCTGTGACTCACGTGTTACTGACTCTGCTCCCTCGACATCTCATGAAGGTCGATGTGAGAGCTCCTTTTCTTTGCCATGTTGCGGGACTACTAGGATTGTTTTCTGCCCCATTTTCTGGGCATCAGTCTTGGCTACTAGTATCGACGTGTCCTGTAGCGAGAACGGTGGTTGCATCAGGTTGTTCTACATCATAAAGTTGATAGAAGATTGTAGGTCTGCCAACTTGTTTTCCATTTCTTTCATCTCATCGTCCCTCCTTAGGCATTTATCCTTCCATTCCTAGAGATCGCTTTCATTGTAATACCCTTCTCGGCCCGCTTTCTTCGGGGCGTTACCCTCTTTGCCGATGTCCTTCTCTACGAGATTTAGATCATGTGCTCCTTCATTACAGTTTTCCACCCCAACGTTGGGATCTGCATGTTCACAACTCTCACTATGGATGTCGTCCCCAATCTTTTCTTTCTACCCGTTGTCAGCCATTTATTCTCCTTAAGCTCCCATAGACGGCGCCAAATTGTGGGCGTTGATTTCTGACCACACAACCAAATAGGAAACTTAGTTGAAGAGCACCGACATAATAGATTAAGCTCAACAACTTGTAACAAGAAGATGAGAAGTTTGCGGTGATTCGTCTACCTAATGGCACTCCGACGATCAAGTCAATAAACAATATCTCTCACAGATAACAAATAGTGCTTAAACTCACAAGAAAGAACTTACCTCAGACCTACGATGGTGCCTTGCTTTTATAACCAGCAGTAACCTGATCTCTTTAAAAGCCTTACTTTAGTGGACTCAGGCTCAATGCTCCTCATGGACCCTCATCTAGATAGATATAAACTCTGCTTGAGCCTTATCTTTATCCAGACTGAGATCCTCCCTTGTTTTATGACTCTTATCCCTTATCTGCTCATCTCGGATTCTGGTATCTCCGCAGATAACCTTAATAGCACGACCAGGCCACGTGACACCTCGGTTAACACTTCGGTATCACCTTAGCCATGTGTTATCTTTCACAAAATACTCCCCCACAGATATACAATGAGAGACTTACAAAATAAACAATCTAAATTATCAAGTTCCCTCAAGTTCTCTCAAATTGAGATTTAATTTGAACTTAAGAGAAGTCCAATCTTATATAAAATATGAGGATTCCCTGAACTCAAGAATCTAGATTAGAGAGGACTATTTGGGTCCATGGGGCCCACTACAGGCCTCATTTCGATTATTCTAATCGTTTATTTTGTTGGATATTTCGTGTATTTCATCTGCACAAAAAATTAGATTAATCTGATAACTATAGCTTGTTCAATTTAGCCTCTGTTTGGCAAGTGAGGTTGGAGGTTTTTTTGGCTATTTTAGCCACAAAAAACAAAATAGGCTATTTTAGCCATAACAAACAAAACATCACATCCAACCCATAATCATTACATTCTTCTCTCACAAAAAAACTCAAAAAAGCCAAAAAGCTAAAAAGCCCTTCCCAAACCAAGCTTTTAAGCCCAGGCTAAAATAGCCAAAAAAGCCAAAAAGCCAAAAAGCCAACCCACTTCCCAAACCAAGCCTTACTGTGTTTTTCACTAAAAAAATAGATGACAATTGTGTTTTTTTTTTAAAATCATATATTTTTTATGACAAAAGCAATAAAGTGAACAAGTTGTCATCAGATCAACTTAATTTTTTTTTTTATGAATAAAATATACGAAATATTTGATAAAATAAATTATTTAAATAATTAAAACAGAATCCATGATAGACTGTACTGGACCAAACAACCCCTCTTTACAGCAGATATTAGATATGAGGGAATCATCTCTTATAAAATATGATGCAATAATTGGATTTCTAAACATTCTTTTTCCCACCCTTGTAGGTTGTAATGACTGCTCCACAAGTGTTTTTCACTTTCTTTCATTTTTACTCCATTTTACCCGTCCTTTATGGCCCATTTTGTTTTTTTTTTTTTGAAAAAAAAGAAAAAGAAAAAAAAAGTTATTTTTATTTTTTATATACATTTTTTTCTTTAGTGATTTTTTTTTTAAATTATATCGAAATATTTTACTTTTTCAGTCCATCTTATTGAAACAAATTTAAAAAGTATATTTTTTTTTGAAAACTTCCAATTTTTTTTTATTAAAGACGAAAATAAGCCAAAAAGATTGCTTATTTTTATCTTTTCTAATTTTTTTTAATTTTTTTTTAAAAAAATTATAATTGTCTAATCCGTCTTGTCGAGCTAAATTTAGAAACTTAAAACTTTTTGAATTTTTTTTAAAAACTTCACTGAAAACAAAAATACATATACATTTATGAAGAAATTAAAAATTAGTGAGACAACTTTAAAATAATTATATTATAAGTGAAATTTTTTTTTAATGCAATTTTAGCATACAAAAAAAATTATATTACATAAAAATAAAATCATTTTTTCATTATCCGATTGAAATGTAATTTGTCCTAAATTCAATGCTTGTTTCCACAATTCATAATAAATTACAAATATATTTCTGATTATATTTAAAATACGAATTGTCTCATATGATTTTGAAAATTACATCTAGTCTTTTTAATTTTCTAATCGCATAGTAAGTTACTCATTTTATTAATATACCCTTAAATTAATTAATAATCTTTGATAATATCATAAATATATTTTAATTAATAATTTTAATAATTTTATTATTACATAAAAAAAATAATTAAGAATTTTATTCTCTTTATTAATTTTTTTTACATTAAAAATTCTAACTAAAAGATATTTATAATTTTTAAAGTCACAAAAAATAATTTGCCCCACTAAGATACACAGTTCTTTTTGTAGCTTTCTTTTTGCTCTTAATGGGTACGCGAGCGGGCTCTTATCACCAAAATTGTAATAAAGAGATATGACAAAGATATAAACGTGAGGAACAGTAAAAAGATGATCTACTTGATAACAAAAATACTTGATAACAAAAATACTTGAGAACTCAAATTAAAGTCACCACTAATAATGTGGTACTGAGTCTTATCCACTGTCACAGTGTATGTTACACCTTGATGATTTTATTTTATTGTTTTAATTTTCACCTCACTAGTGGTGGATTTAGAGCTCCTTATTTAGAGTTCTAAATCATTACTGGACTTGATAATCATGAAGATGGTTGGGATTAAAAACAATATATAAAAAGATAAGATAAGTTAAATAAGTTAATAAAATAAAATGTTATATCTAAATTATAATCATTTCATATTTTTTTCATAAAAAGGCAAAAAAGTCGGAAAAGTCAAAAAAATTCTTCCCAAACGGAATTAATTTAGCCCGGCTAAATTAGTAAAAAATAAAAAAATCAGACAAAAAATTCTTTACAAACGAACCCTAAGCCCCTGAATGCCATTTCTTCTTTTTCTTAAAAACGTTTTTAGTTGGATTCATTTCTCTCAAGTTGTCACTTGAGAGAGTATTTGGACTTTTTAGGCACATTTTTTAAACCGATTTCGGTAATTCGAATTACTCAGTTTTAAGATTTGTTGAATAGAATATTTATATAAAAAATCAAAATAATTGAATATCGATAGCTATAAATTTGATATCATATTTGTTTTAAAAAATAGATGACGAATATAATTTCAAAAATAATCATTCATTTTTTATAATACAAATTTGATTGAAACATATAATTACCAATATCCAATCATTTTATTTTTTTACATAAATATTCTACTCAAGGAGTCCTTAAAAATGAAGGGTTCAAATTATTAAAATTGGTCATAAAATAAGTCCACCAAGCTCAAACGCTTTCTCAAGCTGAGATAACCAACTTAAGAAAAATTAAACCCTTTTAATTAATCAATATTTTAATGGCAAATAGTAACAAGTGCATTTGAAAAGCGTATTGAAAATGCGTAAAAAGATTATAAAATGTTTTAAAATTCATAAAAAAAAAAATTAGTAATAAATGTTTTGAGATTTACATTGGTTTGATATTTTAATATTGGGAATGTAAGAAAAAGTGTATTGAAAATGTGTAAAAAAATTATAAAGTGTTTTAAAATTCATAAAAAACATATTACATTTAACAATAAATATTTTGATATTTACATATATATTTTTTTATCTTATACCCTAAGAACACTTGTTAGTAAGACCTACTTTAATACCTACATATAATGCAAAACACAAAACCCAAAGATAAAGTTAACTGCAAATGCTATAAATTTCCAACATTTAGTTTACTTCTGTGTGTGACTTGTGTCTACATGATATTAGAAAAGAGAAAAAATTAAAGTTTTAGCACCAAGGATTGGTCTTTAGAGTATATCTTTTACATAGAACATACTATGTATTTTTTTTCCTTGTGCACAAAACCTAAATAGAAATTAAACATAATTATCTCATATGAGATGAGATCTACATATTTAATAAGTCTCATTTCACGTGAAAACTTGTATCCAATTTTGTGATATAATTATGTGCATTTTGCATTTTTATGTGGTCTCCATAATAATTTATTTTTCTTCATAATGTTTAGGATAAATTACACCAATAGTTCATATATTTTGTCTCTTGTATCATTTTGGTTCTTACATTTTCAATCGGCTTAATTGATTTTTAATTTTTAATTTTGTGTCAATTTAGTCCAAATGATAATATTGTGGGTATTTCTATTTGCACACCACTCCTTTTCTCAGTACCTACCATTTTTCAAAAAAATTTAATTGCCATTTT
Source organism: Camellia sinensis (assembly GCF_055761805.1). Lineage (NCBI taxonomy): Eukaryota > Viridiplantae > Streptophyta > Magnoliopsida > Ericales > Theaceae > Camellia > Camellia sinensis. The sequence continues at coordinate 75,041,230 of NC_138969.1, forward strand.
TTCCTTCAACAAAATTACCAAAAATGACTTAAATACACCAGTCAACCCCTCCAGAGTTGGGGATCATTTTCTATCACTCCAAACCCTAGCCGGTGCTAGCACCGATGCCGATAACATCATCTACCGTTTCACAACTCCTCCACGTCATCTTCTCCAACCACTCTTTTCATTCCCCTTTGCAGCCCCCAACTCGTTGCTGGACGAGTAAGAGAGAGAGAAAGAGATCGCAAGGCAGCACCACCACAGCTCGATGATGACGACCAACCCATATCCCTTTGTAGCGCCATCGTCGATGAAGACACGATTGAGAGATAGAGATCGCAGATTGCGATAGCAATTGCGCACGCGCACACGAGAGAGAGAGAGAGAGAGAGAGAGAGAGAGAGAGAGAGAGAGAGAGAGAAGCAATGGCAATAGGGTTTGTGATTGTAGCAGCGGTGACAATTGAAGTGGCTAGGGTTTGTGGTTAGGGAAGATGAGGGTTTTGTATTTTGATGGGCAAGGGAGGGGCGATAAAGGGTTGCAGAAGGAAGAGGAAGAGGATGAGGAGGAGGAGAAGAGGAAGGGGACGATGACGGAAGGGGTAGCAGCCGCCTGTGGTGGACTATTAGAGGAGGGAAAGGCCGAATAAGTGCCTGGTCAGTTGTTGCAATAGAGGTAGTTAGGGTCAGGGTATGGTAGGGAAAATAAGGTTAATTTGATATTATTTGAAAAGTAGTGGTATGTGTTGAGACAAAATCAAAATATTCATATTGTGTGACGTGCGAACTAAGTAAATGGTGTGTACTGAGGCAACTAGTGGCGTGTAAATAGAATCTTCCTAATACTGTTAGCTTTTAAAAAATTATCACTGAATTAATTAAGGTTAACTCACTAAGTTGAGCAAACTTATTATTTGACCTTTAAAATCATAACACATGCCTCTTATACGTTTATTTTTATTTAAAAATGCTAACAATTGTATTCAATTGGACTAACTTAAAACAAAATCATAAATTTAGGATCAAAATCAAGTGAATTGAAATAATAAGGATCAAAATAACACAAAGATCAAAATACAGAGACTACTAGTATAATTTGCTCTAATGTTTATGTTATTACCGTATTGAATCTCCTACCTAGCTTAGAAGCTGAAAATATGTTTAAGATCACACATATTTGTAGTTCTTGGATAGGTTTTGCCAACTGATGAACCTTTATATTTGAGACTAAGGAATTGTCTTGGGAGATAAAATGCTTTCTTATCAGTTCTAATTTTCGAATTTGAGTCTCAGTGCTAGGTGATGCAACTAACCCTTCTCTTTGGTAGAAATATTTTTTAAATAGTACATTATATAATGGGTTTGTTTGGTTTGTATCTCAAGATACAATTTTTAAGAAAAATTTTCAAAATTTTGTTTGGTTTAAATTTTTTGAATTTTTTTTTCCAAAATCACTTTCTCCCTGTTACACATTAATCAATCACTTTTTCTCTCTCATCTCTCCTTCTCAATCATTTTTTTCTCTCACACGCATCTACTCAACTACAACAAAATATCAAATTATCCCAAGCTCCAAAACTATTTTCAAAATATATAACCAAATAAGTCAAAAAAAATTCTAAACTCTTTTCCCAATTTTTTTTTAAAAAAAATTTATCTCAAAACATAAATCAAACATACCCAATATGTTTTGAGGCTTTTCAAAATAGTTTGATTTATTTATTAATTTACCTTATTTTATGTGTCCCCCACAAAAAGTAAAAAGAAAATTGAGAAAACTTAACTCGGGGAATTGGGATGGTTGTAACAGTTGTAGGTGTGCGATTGATGGGATTGGGGCTCATTTCATGTCTTTCTTCCTTTTAGACTTCATTTTATTTGTACAAACACAGCCATGAAAGATATTAAACTTGGACTTCATTGTATCCCCAAGTAAATTCAGTGATTAATCTCCTATTATATGGTAGGAATGAATTGTTGGTGGGAGTGGGGCGCAAACCACTGTTGGTGATTCACAATGAGAGGCTTAAAAACTGAACCAAACTGAAATTCAATTCACTCAAAAATAAATTCGGAAAAACAAACGCAGAGCACTCTTCTTTTTCTTTTCTCCAACACTCTGAACTCTCATAATACAATAGCTATATATAGATAAAACTAACAATGTGAACGCATTAAATTCAATTACGGCTGAGGCAACAAATTTCAAACGACAAACTTGATTTACAGCTGCTACTTTGTCAATCTTGATTTGCAGCCTCCATTATACTCTTAGGTCAGTTCTTAGGTCGGTGAAATTGTTTTATAGTGAAGCAAGATTACTTCACAACATCCCCCCTTAATCTTGATTCTCCATGCTGCTTCATCCCGAGCATTATCTTCATTCTGTTGAACAGATCGTTTTTCAATGGCTTCATGAAAATATCTGCAAGCTGATCTTGAGATTTGCAAGGAAATAATTCCACATCTTTATTTTTCACATGCTCTCAGATGAAATGATAGTGGCTGTCAATATGCTTACTTCTTTCATGATAAACTGGGTTCTTTGCCAATGCAATTACTGAGCGATTTTCAACATAGATCTCAGTGGGTTTTTCTTATGGAAATCCCAAATGCTTCAGTATGTTCCGTAACCATATTGCATGGCACACAGCTGAGTTGGCTGCAACATACTCAGCTTCGCAAGTCGATAATGTCACAATGGCTTGCTTCTTGGACGACCATGTGAAGGATGTATCTCCCATAAAGAAAGTAAACCCCGTAGTACTTTTACGTTCATCCAAGTAACGTCCTCTGTCATTATCTGAGTAGCCAACAAGGTTGAAATTATCAGTTGGTTTATAGAATAAACCATCATTGACTGTACCTTTGATGTAGCGAAGAATCCTCTTTGCTGCATAAAAGTGAGACTGATCCGGTGTTTCCATATATCTACTAGTCAGTCCTACTCCATAGAGTATGTCTGGCCTGGTACAAGTAAGATATCGAAGACTTTCAACTAGGCTCTTGAAATAAGTTGGATCCACATCACCTGCCTTCTTACCTTTTCTGAGCTCCACTCCACTGTCTACAGGAGTGTTCACTGGATTGCAATTTTCCATTCCATATCTCTTGAGGATTTCCTTGGCATAGCCACTTTGGGAAATAAAAATTCCATCTTTTCTTTGTGCCACTTCAATGCCGAGAAAATGAGCCATCAATCCAATATCTGTCATTTCAAATTCTTGGACCATGCTTTTTTTAATGTTTTTGAGCATGGCTGGATTGTTTCCGGTGAAAATTAGATCATCAACATAAAGACAAGCAAGCAACATGCTTCCATCAACTTCCTTTTTCAAATATAGTGCGTGCTCATATGGACATTTTTCAAAACCATTGTCATGAAAATACTGATCAATTCTAGTATTCCATGCACGCGGAGCTTGCTTCAATCTATAAAGTGCTTTCTTCAATTTGTACACTTTGTCTTCATGCCCATTCCGAACATATCCCGAAGGTTGTTCAATATAGATTTCTTCTTCAAGGAAACCATTAAGAAATGCAGATTTCACATCAAGTTGATAAATCTACCACTTGTGCTGGGCAGCCAAAGAAATCATTAGCCTGATAGTCTCCAATCGAGCAACTGGAGCAAACACCTCTCCATAGTCAATTCCAGCTCTCTGCTTGTAACCTTTTGCTACTAACCTTGCCTTATAGCGTTGCACTTCGCCTTGTGCATTTCTCTTTGTCTTGTATATCCATTTCACTCCAATGGGTTTGTGCCCGTCTGGTAGACTGGTAAGCTTCCATGTGTCATTTTTCTCAATGGCATGAATTTCTTCATCCATTGCTTTCTTCCATTTATCTTCTTGGATGGCTTCTGAGAAGGTAAGTGGATCACTATCTACAAGTAGGTAGAACAAATTCAAATCTGTTTCTTTTGTAGCTTCATATATCTCTTGTAAATTTTTCATTGGTCTTGGTTGTTTGAAAAAACTATCATCTGATGATGTTGATGATGATGATGATGATGCAGCGCTTCTGTGAGAGATTGGCGATCTAGGTGCTGGTATTCTATGTGGAGGAGTTTGTGGCTCATCTTGAACTTCTCTTGTGATTTCAACTGGAGCTTTTGATGTTTCATCTTCAAGAATGAGTTCTGCATCTTTAACAATTTCGTCTTGATTCCAATTCCAAGTTTTTTCTTCTTCAAATATCACATCTCTACTCATGATCACCTTTCTGGTAATGGGATTATACAACTTGTATCCCATTGTTCTATCTCCATATTCGACAAGGATACATTTTTCTCCCTTATCATTGAGCTTGGTTCTTCTTGCTTCTGGAATCTTGGTGTACGCAACACACCCAAATATTCAGAGATGGTTGACACTTGGCTTATGTGAACTCCAAGCTTCTTCTGGAGTCATAGAATGAAGGCTCCTGGTTGGGCATCTATTTAGTAGATACACAACACATGATACGACTTCAGCCCAAAATTGATTGGGCAGTCCCTTTCCTTTCAACATGCTTCTTGCCATATCTAAGATTGTGCGATTCTTCCTTTCAGCAACACCATTCAGTTGTGGCGTATAGGATGGTGTTGTTTGGTGCTTGCTTCCCTGCTCTTTGCAATAATTCTCGAAAGCATCTGATGTATATTCTCCACATTGATCTGATTGCAATGTCTTGATGTAGTAGCCGCTTTGTTTCTCTACAAAAGCTTTAAAATCTTTGAAGATACTGAACACCTCTGACTTTCTTTTAAGAAAGTACACCCATGTATTCTGGCTATAATCATCAATAAAGGTGAGAAAATATCTATTCTGTCCATTTGACATTGGCTTCAATGGACCACACACATCAGTGTGCACTAGCTCCAGCGGCTTTGTTGCTCTCCACTTCACTTCTTTGGCAAAGCTAGTTCTGTGATGCTTGCCAAGAATGCAGCTTTCACAGACTTCATTAGTATGAGCAATATGAGGGAGCCCTTTCACCATATTCTTGCTTGACAACAGCTTCAAGCTTCTAAAGTTGAGATGTCCAAACCTCAAATGCCATAGCCAGTCTTTGTCTTTGATGATGGCACTTAAACACTTTGCAGCATCATGTTAGATGTTCAATGCAAACATCCGATTCTTGGACATTCTCACCCGAGCGATCAAATTACCATGATTGTCTTTGGTGGTAAGATGACAATCTTTCATGATGATGTCGTATCCTTTCTCTAGGAGTTATCCCATACTTAAAATGTTGTTCTTCATGGCAGGAACATAATAAACATTGGAGATGTAATCATGATCTCCATTCTTGAGCTTGATCAGAATATTACCTCTTCCTTTCACTGGAGTCTTTGAAGAATCACCAAATGAGACTTGTGCTTAAACAGTCTCGTCAAGCTCAATGAACAACTCTCTTTTACCACACATGTGATTACTGGCTCCCGAATCTAGATACCAAACACTGTTTTGGTTTTCAGTGTCTCCATGGTGAACAAACAGGACTGTAGGTCCAACTTTGTTTGTTTCCTACTCGGCAAAATTTGCTTGCTTGTCGGCTTCTGTTGTTGTTCTACTTCGACATTCATTGTTGTAATGCCCGAACTTGTGGCACTGGTAACACTGAACATTGCTTTTGTCAAATCCTAGTCGGTTGTTGTAACCACCTCCTCTACCACTTGCTCTTCCTCTTGCAGCAAAGTGTGGTTGATTTCTTCCTTCTCCGGCTGGACCTCTTCCATCTCTTCCTCGAAAACCAGAACTTCGGTTATTGTAATCACAACCTCTTTCTCGGCTTCTTTGTGATGTTCCGCCTTGCTCGTTTATGTCATCTCTGAATGACATCTGTGATTGAAGAGCTTGCTCTAGAGAACTTGAGGAAGTCTTCTTGTTGATCCTTTGTTCATGAATCTCAAGTGTGCCCATCAACTCATTACTGGTCATGGCACTGAGATCCTTGGACTCTTCTATTGCTACAACCACGTGCTCGAACTTTGGACCGAGTGATCAGAGAATCTTCTCTATCACTTGAAGAGATTCCATCTTCTCTCCATATCTTCTCATCTGATTAACAATGGTCAATATTTTTTTGAAGTACTCAGAAATTGACTCATTCTCATTCATGTGCAGCATCTCGAATTTGCCACGTAACACCTAGAGTCGAACTCTGATCGTCTTCTCAATTCCACAGTGTGAATTTCGAAGAATACTCCATGCCTCTTTAGAGGTTGTTGCTGCTGAAATCTTCTCAAAACCTGACTCATCAATGCCTTTTTATCTCTCTTCCTTGAATCTTTTAACGCCGTCTTCTGAGCGTCATTTAAATTTCCTTCATCTTCGAGAGTAGCTGGCTTGTCATATCCTCGACCCACTAACTCCCACAAATCTTGTGAGGCTAGTAGGACTTGCATTTAAATACTCCAATTTTCATAGTTCTCATTGCTGAGTTTTGGAAACTAGGGCTGAAAGAAGTTGTTTGTGTTGGCCATTGGTTGTGTTTAAAAATATACAAATTTTGAGAATGGAATTTGCAAATTCTGACCATACAGATGTGTCTGGAATACTCCAAATAGTTGGAAAGCACTATTGGATCACCAAAAACAGACTTCAAACGGCTTAGATCAGGCCAAAACAAGTTGAATGGTTCAGATCGGTGAAATCTGGTGCGGCTGAAAAGCACCGGATAATTTTTCAGGATAGGATGACGTCGGCGACTCGGCCTGGCATCGGCTTGGCTTGGTCAGAGGCTCCAGTCAACGGCTTAGAGGCTCGGCTTAGCAGCTCGGCTTGGATGACGTCAGCAGATGATGTGAGGTCTCTGGTACGCGCGCGTGTGGCGCGTGCTTGCGCGTTGGATGACGCGTCTTCTTCCTCTGATAGCACATGTGGCACGTGGGAGAGTGGGCGCATGTGAGAACGATGTTAGGAGACGCGTGGGGCGCGTGCGAGGCCGTCCGATCTGATTTTTCGACTGGGTTTTCACGGTTGTGCTCGTCTCGTCAGGAGCTTCAATCTAATGTGATCATAAATGGATTTCAACCACTTTGATTTCTGGGCAATTTTTGAAAACACACACTGTTCTTGAAAATTTTGCAGAATTTCTGCAAATTCAAGCTACCTTCGGCTCTGATACCACTGTTGGTGGGAATGGGGTGCAAACCACTGTTGGTGATTCACAATGAGAGGCTTAAAAACTGAACCAAACTGAAATTCAATTCACTCAAAAATAAATTCTAAAAAACAAACACAGAGCACTCTTCTTCTTCTTTTCTCCCACACTCTGAACTCTCATAATACAATAGCTATATATAGATAAAACTAACAATGTGAACGCATTAAATTCAACTACGGCTGAGGCAACAAATTTCAAACGACAAACTTGATTTGCAGCTGCTACTTTTGACAATCTTGATTTGCAGCCTCCATTCTACTCTTCGGCCAGTTCTTAGGCCGGTGGAAATTGTTTTATAGTGAAGCAAGATTACTTCACAACATGAATACTGTCTTAAAAGAAAGCGATGTATTAACACACCTTAAAAAATTCTGTCATTTCTTTTTTCATTATTGAAAATCTTTATTTTATTTTATTTTTTATTAGCAAAAAAGCTTCATTGATAGCATCTACATACATACATATGGACAACATCAATAAAGCGGAGGCGAGCAAAAAACATCATTTTGAAACCCTTCATCCCAACTATGTTAGCACCAAGGGAAACACCCAATGATAAGCTAGCTCAAGCCAAAGGGGTGGCAAGAAGCCAAACCCAAAAAACACAAAAAACAAAAAACAAAAAAACTGCTGAATAACAGCATCCAAGCCACAAACACACCCATACCAGCATCTGAGACTCAAAAAAAAAAAAAAAAAAAAACAGAACAAAAAAAAAAAAAAACCATCCCCACCAGACCAAAATCATCCACAGCAACAGCTCAAACAATGAAAATACCCACAGCAGCAACTTCATCTTTATCAGCAGCTCAGAACCTACACCAGAAGATAAAACCTGGATCTTGTACCCACAGTAGCACCTCCATCTTCATCTGAGTCTTAAAACAACCATACCAGCATTTGAGACTTAAACAACAAAATAGAACCAAAAAAAAAACGTCCCTACTAGACCGAAATTAGACACAGCAACAGCTCAATCAGCAAACAAAGAAAATACCCACAACAGAACTCTCTCATACCAGAAGCAATTCATGAGGCTCCTAAACAGCTTCTAACTTGGTGAAAATTGAACACAACATCATTAACTGAAAATGAGGCACCAGCAAAATAGGATCTCATCCAAATTGATATCCTCACCTTTATACATTCACAGAGATCATGAATATGAGGTTGGGTTGCCTTAAAAACACATTCATTACGGTATCTCCACACAGACCCAATACTGTTGCTGGTAAGACCCTCCACACCAGCTTCACTTTCTTCTTAAACTTTCAACCCAACCACCAAAGTAATAAATCATCAATGGATCTGGGAATAGCCCACTGAAAGCCCCACCATTCAGCTATAGTAGACCAAATCTTCTAAACAAAAGGACAATGAAGCATAACATGGTGAATTGGTTCATTGTCCTGTTGACAGAAAATACAAGTCTGAACATCTTTCCCTACCAAAATTCCAAACCTATGTAACAACTCTTTTGTTTTAAGTCTACCTCTCCAAGTTAACCAAGAGAAAAATTTTGCTTTAGGTGGTGAGAAATTATTCCATATAATATCAACTGATCTATGACAGGGACCATCATTAATCAAACCCCAATCTTAAGCAAGATGAATCTTGAAGGTACCCGACTGTGAGGACTTCCACCCCAAACAATCAACTGAATCGCTTCTTAGAACAGGGCCAGTCCCAAAAATAGTGACAAATCTGGCCAATTCACCTTATTCTCAAGCCCGAAATTGTCTTCTGAAATTGAAGCCCCACCTAGATTGACTAGACCTTCGAGCTACCTGTATGCTCAAGGAACTCACTTCATCAATAACCAACAAGAACAATCTAGGAAATTGACTTGATAGATTTGTTGAACCCAACCGAACCATTACCTATTAAAATTTCCACATTATCCTTGTAAAATTGAAACAGACTTCCATTTCTATGGGCCATAGATAATATATCCTTCCAAATCTGAGATGCTTGGCCATGAGCAATCTGATTAGGGAACCATCTTCCCCTAAAAGAGCCATACTTCTCACTGATAACCATCTTCCACAATGCCTCATTCTCTTGACAGTACCCCCACCACCACTTCAACAGCAAAATGTCATTAGCGAGCCTGAGATTTTTTATTCCCAGCCCACCCTATTTTAGACTCATACAAACTTCTTTCCATCGAACTAAATGGAGCTTCCTAATAAACTCTTAGTCACCCCACAAAAGTGATGCTTGAATCCTGTCAATCTCTTTTGCAACACACTCTGGCATTTTAAAAATAGACAGTAATACACAGGTAATGCACACAACACAAATTTAATGAGCGTAACTCTACTAGCGAATGACAGAACTCTTCTCTTCCAACCAGATAACTTCTTCTTGAACTTCTCCGCAACCGGCCTCCAAGTCAACCTCCTACTAGGACTAGCCCCCAATGGTCGTCCTAGATGCTTCAAAGGTAACTTCTTACTTGAACAATTCAATTTTGCAAGAAACTCTTTAACCATTTCATCTGCCACACCCACCCCACACACAACACTTTTGTAAAAATTAATCCTTAGACCTGACATCACGTCAAAACACCTAAGGATTCTTTTAATAGCCAATATTTTAGACCATTTTGCCTCACAGAAAATCACTGTGTCATCCGCAAATTGTAAGTGAGACACATTGAAACTAGCATCACCTACTGAAATGCCTTTAAACAAACCCATATCCTTGGCTCTTGAAATAAACTGACACTCTTGCAGAGGAAATGCATCCCTTTATCCACTTGGTCCAAATAGGACCAAAGCCAAAATTCTCCAATATTTGAATTAGGAAGGTCCAATTGACAGTGTCATAAGCTTTTTCAAAATCAAGCTTAATAATGAGACCCTTTCTATTAGATTTCTTCCATCAATCCACAATCTCATTTGCGACAAGGATACCATCCATAAAGTTCCTTTCACTTACTCTATCAATAATCTTTGGCAGTGCTAATTTAAACCTGTTGGCCAGTACTTTGGACACCACTTTATAAACTAAACTAATCAGACTGATAGATCGAAAATCTTTAATTAAGTCAGGGCTATCCACTTTAGGAACAAGGGTCACAAAAGATATCACCCTTCATAAACTTCCATCCCTTTTGAATACAAGTCACATTAAACCCATCCGGACCTGGGGCTTTAGTACCATCACATTCCTTGATCGCAGCCCAAACCTCTTCTTTTGAAAAATCTTTTACCAAGCAATTCTGGAGATGACATTGTTCAATACATCTGAACTCACCCCCTAATCTTGGTCTAATCTACCACCCTTCAGTAAACAAATCTTTAAAGTGAGCCCACACTGCTTGTTTCAACTCCATAGGTTCCTCATAAAGAGTATCATTAATCTTTAATGAGTCAAAAAAAATCCTACTATGCCTTCTGGAGGCCATAATATGAAAGAACCTAGTATTTTTATCCCTTTTTAAGGCCTAATTCAATTTGGATTTTTGCATCCAAATCCACTCTAGCCTTTTCCTAAGCTTCCATACTTCATTTCTAACGTCAATTCTTTTTCTAACTTCATCTTCTCAAAGCTCTCTCCCTTCAGTAGTGAGGTCCCAAGCATGTAACTCATCTTCAGCTGCTTTAAGTTTAGACTCCACATGACCAAATACCTCCACATTCCAAATCTTCAAGGCTTGTTTAAATGATCTCAGTTTGACCATTAATCTAAATCCAGCACACCCCTCCACTTGTGTATCATTCCAAACCTGTTTAAATACTTTCATAAAACTAGGATGTAACACCCAAGCATTTATAAATCTGAATGGCTTGGGACCCCAATCCCGCTCATCTTTCTACAAGAAGATTGGGCAATGATCAAACAAAATTCTAGGTAGGCCCTAAACCTTAAAGTTAAACTACTCTAGCCACTCCGAATTTAATAAAAATCTATCCAATTGACTCCAACCTACACTATGAATTACTCCAAGTGTACTTCCTACCACACATAGGAACTGTGGGGGCATATTTTGTGAATGACAGCACGTGGCCAAGGTGACACCGAAGTGTCAGCCGAGGTGCCACGTGTCTTGGTCATGGCGCCAAGGTGATCTCGTGTAGGCCAAGGTTATATGCGGAGATACCAAAATCCGAGATAAGCAGATAGGGGACAAGAGTCCTAAAATGGAAGAGGACCTCAGTCTGGATAAAGATAAGGCTCTTGGGGAATTTATCTTTATCTAGCTGGGAGTCCAGGATGAGCATTAAGCCAAAGTCCATTGAAGCTAGGCTTCTACAGGGATCAGGTTAGTGCTGGTTATAAAAGTAAGGCACCCTCGTGGGTCTAAGGTACGCTTTTTATATTCTGGCTTGTGAGTTAAGCACTTTTTGCTATCTTTGAGAGATAACTGAGTACTGACTTGATCGTCGGAGTGCCCCTGGGTGGACGAACCACTGCCGGAGTCTTATTTTTTTGTGACAAGTTGTTCGGGCACGATCTATTCTGCTTATGCTCTCCTACTCAGTTCTTGTTTGGCAGTGTGGTCGAAAATTAGCACACATAGTTTGGCACCATCTGTGGAAAGCGTAAGGAGAATAGATGGCCAACGACAGGCAGGAAGAAAAAATTGGGGGCGACATCCCTAGTGAGAGTGGTAAAAATGCCGATCCAAACGTAGAGAAGGACAACTGTAACGAAGAACCTCGGGATAAGAATCCCGGAGAAAAAAACGTCAACCAAGAATGAGACGTACCGAAGAAAGCATGTCAGGATGGGTATTACAACGAAAGCAACCTTCAGGTATGGAAAGATAGATGCCTGAGGAGGGACAGCGAGATAAAGAGGATGGCAAACAAATTGGCAGGCCTGTAATTGGTTGGCAAGCCTGTAATTGGTTATCAATTTAATGATGCAGAACAACGTCATGCATCCATCGTTCCCATTTGAGGACACCCCGATTCTAGCTGCCAAGAACGATGCCCAGAAAGGGGGACAGAAAGCAATCCCCACAGTCCCTCAGCATAATAAGCCAAGGGAGCATTCTCATCGGCCTTCACAGGAGGTTGGGCGAGGAGAATCGATAAGAGAAGAGTCTCGAAAGATGCATCGTGCCAAAGATACCAAAGATACCTACGTCAAAGAACATCCGCATGTGCAAGGAAAGGAGCTTTGTTTTGATACAATGAACGAAGGGAGGTCCAAGAGGACTCATAACGACATTGAGAGCAGTGCACCAAAAAGGCTGAAATCTGGTGACTGAGCTCCTAGACGGACTGTGGAGGATTTGAGGGATTACCTCCAGAGGAAGCAACAAGATGCCGAGGTAACATCTCTGGTCAAGCCGAGAATGCTGTTCTCAGTAAAATTGGATAAGTTTGAGGCCTTGAAAAGGTTTCACATGCCAAGGTTCCAACTATACGACGAAAAGTCCGATCCTTTCATGTTGGCTTATATTTGAACTCAATGGCACTATATACTGAGAACGAGTCATTGCTCTAGAAGGTGTTCCCCTTATCCTTTGGGGAAATTGCATCATATTGGTTCCACAAGTTGCCGAAAGGAACTGTGAGAAGTTCGAAAGGCCTGGCCTAGATGTTTGTGGCCAGGTTTGTTACAAACAAACTGTAACCATTGAGGGTACACTCCCTGATGGCTTTGAGAATTGGCGAGGATGAAAGCCTTAGGGCCTATGCCAAAAAGTATTATGAGGTGTTTAACCAAATACCAGGGTGCAACCAAGAGGTGGTGGTCGTATCTTTTAAGAACGGCCTGAATGATGATTGTCTGCTTCGAAAGTCACTGGCAAAGACATTGCCAAAAAGTATGGAGGAACTTATGGCCAGAATCAAGAAATATACGGAAGCAAAGGAAGACAAGCCAGGGACAAAGGCGTCAAAGCAAGAGAAAATGAACGGCTCGCCAAAGCGAGGCCGAGGTAATACAAATTTTAATAGACAAGAAACAGGACTAAGGGTTGTACAAGCAGTCACCACGGTGTTTTGAATCTCGGTTTACAAAGTCCTAGAAAGGATCAGGAATCAGCCTTACTATAGAGCACTAGAGAAGATCCCTGCAAATTTATGGAAAGAAGCCTGAGGAAGCACTGTGCCTACCACAATGACGATGGGCACCTGACTCAGGGATGCAAAGCCCTAAAGACACATCTGGAAGACCTGGTAACACAAGGTCACTTAAGGGACCTGGTGGATGAGGCCAGAACAAGACAAGATCAAGCAAGGCTGCCCCAAGCACCGGCAGCACCACCTCCACCAGCACCACAATCGCAGGCAGACGGACACCGAGTGATCAATGTGATTCACTCGAAGGTCATTGAGAATGAGGTATGTGGGGAGACTCAGAGGGTGAAACACTTACAGCATGTGTATCAGGTCCAGCAAAAAAGGCCTATGGCAGATGAGTACCTAGGGCCAATGGTGTCCTTTACTGAAGCCAACCTACACATGGTGCAGCACCCACACAACGATGCTCTAGTGATATCCCTAAAGATTGGAGAGTGCCAAGTGAGGCACATTCTAATTAACAAAGGCAGCTTTTGTGACATCATGTATGTCAGATGTTACAAGGAGCTTGGCCTCCACCAAGATGATCTGGAGCAGTCCAACAGTCCAATGGTCGGTTTCAATGGAACACCGACATGGCCCTTAAAGGAAACAAATTTGGAGGTGCAGGCAGGCACCAGGAAGGTGAGCACAAATTTTACAGTCATTGACCCCCCCTCACCTTATAACGTTATCTTAGGAAGGCCATGGTTGCACGCAATGAGGGTTGTTCCCTCAACATTGCACCAACTACTACGGTTCCCAACAGAGCATGGAATTGAGGAGATCAGAGGAGATCAGGTATAGGAAAAGAATTGCTACATGGCAGTAATGAAATCCACCTGCAACATGCGAGAAACAGAAACAGTAGAGATTGAGGACAAGGATACGGAGGTCCTAGATGACGTCGGCAAATAACCAGACGAGAAGAGTGAGGAAGCCCTGAAGAAGATTCTAGTCCAACAAGGGGATGAAGAGCGTTTTTTCCTTTTTGGTTCAGGATTGGCCGAGGAGGAGGAAAGGAGTTAGAGGCATTCTTCGAGAAAACATTGAGGTGTTGTCCTGGACGCCATACGAGATGCCTAACATTGACCCCGAAGTCACTTGCTATAGATTAAATGTGGACAGATCGGCTAAACATGTCATCCAACGAGCAAGGAGGCCAACATTGGTACATGTTGAGGTAGTAGAAGAGGAGGTAGATAAACTGCTAGAGGCCAGAGCCATTCGAGAGGTAAACTACCTAACTTAGTTGTCAAACTTAGTTGTTGTGAAGAAGAAGAATGGAAAGTGGAGGGTCTGCGTGGATTTCACTAGCCTAAATAAGGCTTATCCCAAAGACAGTTTCCCACTCCCCAAAATCAATCAATTTATGGATGCCACTTCAGGGCATGGAAGGATGAGCTTCCTAGACGCACAAAAAGGGTACCATCAGATAGCAATGTACCCCCTGATGAAGAGAAGACTGCATTTATCACCCCAAAAGGGCTGTATTGCTACAGAATGATACCTTTCGGATTGAAAAATGCAGGAGCAACGTACCAGAGGTTGGTGACCAAGATGTTCAGACATCAGATTAGGAAAACAGTGGAGGTATACATCGACGACATGGTCATGAAGACCAAAGAACCTAAGGATCATCTGATCGACTTGAAGACAATCTTTGACATCTTAAAAATATATCGGCTCCGACTCAATGCTTCAAAATGTACATTTGGAGTTGGGTCTGGTACGTTCTTAGGGTACTTGGTTACCAGAAGGGGCATTGAGGCAAGCCCAGATCAAATCAAGGCCATCCTGGATTTGAAAAGCCTAGAGTCAGCAAAACAAGTACAGATATTGACAAGAAGGGTCGCAACCCTAAATAGATTCATAAGCAGAAGATTAGATAAGTCTAAACCATTTGTTAGTCTGTTGAAAAAGGCCACAGACTTCTTATGGACAGAGGAATGTGAAGTTGCCTTGGCTGACTTGAAAGGATACCTGATCACAACCCCAATTCTCTCAAATCCAGTACCTGGAGAGGAGCTATTCCTGTACTTGACAGTTTCAGAGCATGCAGTGAGTGCAGTGATAATTAGAGAATAGAAGGGAGAACAAAGGGCAGTATACTATGTGAGTAAAACCCTAGTGGGCGTAGAGACCAGGTATTTACCCCTGGAAAAATTAACATTGGCCTTAATGATGGCCACCAACGAGTTGAACCATTATTTCCAAGCCCACAAGATTGTGGTATTGACTGAGCACCATTTGAAGTCCCTGCTACATCAAGGAGATCTAACAGGCAGGGTGGCAAGGTGGGCAATGGTATTGGGCCAATACGATTTAGAGTTTAGACCCAGAATAGCAATCAAAGGCCAAGTTCTGGCCGACTTCGTGGCCGAGTTCACACCTAGTGCCATTCCACGTTGGACTGCAGTGAGCCACGACTTAGGATGTCCAGGTGAACAGGAAAAGATCCAGCTGGGGATGAAAAACCCCACAGCAGAGCAGAAGAGAGAAGAGAAACTCAAGCCCTGTGATATTTACATCGGCGACTCCTTCCGCTTGTTTGTTGACGGGTGTTCAAACTGACAAGGAACGGAGGCAAAAGTAGTGTTAGTATCGCCAGATTGGCGGATGCTAGAACAATCTATTCGACTAGGGTTTAAAGCCTTAAACAATGAAGCAGAATATGAAGCATTCATCACGGGATTGAAGTTGGCAGTAGCAATGGAAGCTGACGAGGTGGTGGTCTTCTATGACTCCCAGCTTATTGTAAACTAAGCAACAGGTGAGTATGCAGCCCGAGATGAAAGAATGATAGCCTATGTCAAAGGGGTTATTACACTATTAGCTTTGTTTCACAACTGCCGACTATACCAGGTTAGCCGAGATGACAACAGCCATGCTGATACCTTGGCTAACCTGGCTAGTGCAATGAAATCAGGACAGGCAAGGACAATAATGGTTGACTATTTGCCTGGCCCAAGTATGGAACCACCGATCACAGAGTGCGAAGCAATGTGTGTGGAGATGGGACCAAGTTGGATGGATGCAGTAGTAATATTCCTTAGAGATGGGAAGCTGCCAAATGATCGCAAAGAAGCACACAAGACCAGACTGAAGTCGGCAAGGTTCAGTCTAACAGCATAAGGACATCTCTACAAAGGTCTTTTACTGGTCTCCTTTTGAGATGTGTGCATCATTCACAAGTTGAAGACTTCTTGTATGAAATACACGAAGGAGTATGTGGAAGCCACTTTGGGGGCAGGTCACTCGCTCATAGCGCCATTACTCATGGGTACTGGTGGCCCTACATGCAGAAAGATGTTGAAGCTTATGTTAGAAAGTGTGAGAAGTGTCAGAGGTTCGCACATTTGATACATCAACTAGCAGTAGATTTAAACCCAGTGTCCAGCCCTTGGCCATTTGCCTAGTGGGGAATGAATCTTGTTGGACAACTACCCCAACCAACTGGACAAATGAAGTTCTTGCTAGTAGTAACTGACTATTTCACAAAATGGGTAGAAGCTGAACCCCTCGGGAAGATTCAGGACATTGATGTGAAGAATGGAAGAATATCATCATTAGGTTTGGGATCCCAAGGGCAATAGTAGCAGACAATGGTACACAATTTGACAGTAAACTAATCAAAAGCTTCTGTGCAAAGTACAATATCAAGAACTATTACTCCACTCCAAGTTTTCCTCAGAGTAATGGTTAGGCAGAAGCATCCAACAAGACTATCTTAGATGAGATCAAGAAGTGACTGGAAGCAGCTAAGGGAAAATGGGTGGAAGAATTGCCCATTGTACTCTGGGCATATCGAACTGCACCGAGAAGATCAACTGAGGAATCCCCATTTGCCATGGCTTATGGCATAGAACCAGTTATCCCATTAGAAGTCGGCATCCCTAGGATCAAAACGCAAGGAGCAGAGAATGGGACTGATGAGGCATTTTTGGCCCGAGATCTTGACCTACTGGAAGAAAGAAGAGAGAGAGCAGCAATTCGGCTGGGGGCATACCAACTGCAGCTTGCTAGGGCTTACAATAAGAAAGTCAACCCAAGAGGGTTTCAAGTTGGTAACCTCGTCCTAAGAAAGGTCGTCGGCAACAAGAAGGATCCCAAAGAAGGAAAGCTAGGCCCAAATTGGAAGGGGCCTTATTGAATCATCTCGGTCGCCGGCAATAGGTCATATCGGCTTGAAGACAGTGAAGACAAAGAGCTGCCAAGACCCTAGAACACTTGCAACTTAAAGTGTTTCTGTCATTAGAATTTTTTTTTTTTTTTTTTGAAATTTATGTCATAATTTTCTTAGCCGAGGTAGTAATAAAGTTTTTTTAGCCTGATTTTTTAATGAATTTGAAAACTTGTGTGATTGGACTGACCAATCCTTTAGCGATGTTTTTGATTGAAACATGACAAATAACTTAGACTTATTATATGGCAGAGTTGAATTACACTTGCATATAATAGAGTTGAACTAAATTGGCAATGTTTCTAATTGAAACATGGCGAATAACTTAGACTTATTATATGGCAGAGTTGAATTATACTTGCATAAAATAGAGTTGAACTAAGTTGGCGATGTTTCTGATTGAAACATAACGAATAACTTAAACTCATTATATGGCAGAGATGAAATTAGACTTGCCTATAATGGAGTTGAACTAAGTTGGTTTAACATAGCCTTTCCATGTCGGCAGAATTAGCTTAGAATGAAACTAAGTACATTTCAGTTAGATTAACAAAGGAACCAAGGTTGAGGGCCTCGGCTAGTCTTTGTTTCAATCTGACTTCGGCAAAAACTATACGTATTTAATGTGGGCATAAGTGAAACTTAAGTTCAAATTAGGGGGCAAGGAGCTGGAGAATGATAAAGTAAAAGTTTAAAGTACTTGGGAGTTGGAATTTTATCAAAAATTTACAAGCTAGAGTTGGCTTAACACTTGTTGAAATATTCAGAAAAATTTACAAGTTAAGGTTAAACCGAGGTAATATTGCAAGAAGTACATACGTACTTGCCAAGATGACCAGGTTGCCAAACTTGGGAAGTATAGAAAACAGAAGTCTTGAGGCTTGTGAAAATATTCTTACAATGTTTTCAAGTGTTAAGCCAAGGCCGAGATAAACAATTAGAAGTTACGTTCGAGGTATTTTACTCAGAGGAGATTATACAGTTAAAGGTATAAATTGAAGACATGCCAAATTATTCTAAGTATGAAAGTGGTAAACATACATAAGAGAAAAAAAGACATTCAAACACTTAGAAGAAAGGAGGAAACTTGCTTTCAGAAAAAGATTACTTGTTCAGATTACAAAAGCAGCACATCGGCCAAATATAAAACTCAACATTGTTTAGGCAAAACAAAATACAAACAAAGGAAGAAAAAGAATACAGGGAAAAGATAAAATATCCTAAGTACTAGGATTGGCTTTATCGGCTGGTGGTGTTGCATTATTGTTGGCCTCTATTTCAGCATCTATTTCTTACAATGTCTTATCCAAACTCTTTTCAGCGCACTGGACCTCGGCCTCAGATGTGGTTGGTTTAGAGGAGACGCCCTTGGAAGCCAAGTCATCCTCCTCATCCTGAGTCAGGTCTATTTGCTCATTGAGGGTGGGAGACCTGGCATCAGTGGTAGCCTCCTTCTCTGCTTCGTCAGCTTCATCATCCTCGGCACCATCTTCGGGCTCTGGTAGGAAGGGCACCTCAAGTTGGTTGATGTCTCGAAGGTCGAAGTCCATGGAAACAGCCAATTTGTTGAGGGCCGCCGTCCAACCCAGGTAATAACCTCGGTTGCAAGCCAAGTTGACTTGTTTTTTGTATTGATCACGGATGGCGGCCTGCCCCTCTTTGAATGCTCTTTTGTTAGCCGCCTTTACCTCAGCCTCCTTGGAGGCAAGGGTCTCCCGAAGTTTGGCCTCCAAGTCAGCTGCATTGGCTTTGACAACTTCAAGTTCGGTTCTTGCTGCCTCGACTTCATCATTGGCCGTTTTGGCCTTTTCCTCTGCCAAACTTTGAGCAGCTTTGGCATCCTTGGCCTGGTCCATTAGAGCTCGATTACTAGCCTCGGCCTTGTTGAGTGAGGATAGGAGTTTGGCTGCTTCTTTGGTCTTTTTCGCCAACTCCTTCCTCATCATCTCGATTTTTACAGCATATGAATAAGCATGTTGAATAGCCTGCAAGAAGTAAAACGGATTAGTGAGATTTTTTTCTAAGTATAGAAAGAACTGTGAAGAGATAAGTATAAGAGGATTACCAAAATCGAGTGTTGCATCATGAGCGCAAAGTTCTCATACTCATGTAACTCGGCCATGCGGTTCATGTCTTCAGGCAGAATAATAACCGTGGACAGGGTCGCGCTGACTTCAAGATTTTCCGCACTGTCACTAGCAATAAGAGGTCTATCGTCAAGCATGATCTTGGGTGCCTAGGTCATGCTTCGGGAGTAGCTGCTGCCTTCTTGGTGGTCGGACCTCGGCTTTTTGGCCGGTGGGACATCGGATGCTGGGGCCTCCGCTGGACGTTTATCGGTGGAAGGGGTGCTCTTCTCGACCTCGACTAGTTTCGAGATAGGCACGATGTCCTCAGAATCAATTCGAGCCACTGTGGCCTTTGCTTTGGCCTTCTTTATCCGTTTTGGCTTTGGAGTTGGTTGGGAAAGGAAAGATGAGGATTGAACTGTCACCACCTCGGGGATATTAGCAAGCAGGTCTTCAACAACTGCTGGTTTGCACCCCATCTCTTCAGCAGTGGTGGCTACAGTTACTTTGGTGCCAAGGCAGATAGCTGGAAGTGCAGTAGGTGGGTTTTCTGGGTCGTAGGTCGATGACTCAGAAAGTCGGCATTTTTAGCTGCGGGTTCTGCTGGCACGGGCAGAAATTGGAACTCAATGATGGTGTTGACGCTGGGCAGGAGGAATCAATTATGGAGCAGATGTTGATTGTTGCTCCGCTGGATCAGAAGTTGAGGCTTGGTCAAGTCGTGGTGATGAAGTGGTAGGGGGAGTTGTTGCTGAAGGAGGAGACTTGCTCTTCTTGGGGACATTGGACAGCGCAAGTTTGTAGGTTGGAATGTAGTTGAGCAGTAGAGGGGCTTTGCGCTGGTCAACTGGCAAGCCCAGTAGTTTCTTGAAGTCCTTGCTGGGGTAGAAGGTTTTACGGAAGTCTTTTGATGGCTAAGAAAGAGCTGCAAGTACAAAAATCAGACATTATAACATATAAAGGGAATAAAGTGATAAGACTTAAAAGCATGAAAAGTGACACTTGGTGCTTACCATTACCCTCTTTAAACACTGTTGGGCTCAAAGGGTAGGGGTGGAGGTTGTCATCAGGTGAGAACTCCCAGTTGCCCGAGATGATGAAATAATCATCTCCAGCACCTTTGTTGGAGTCTAGGAGGTCAGCTATGAGTTTGTACTCAATAAATCTCGGCTTGAGGTAATAGACGTAGCCTTTTTTGGATTTCAGGTCGCACATGGTATAACAGTATTGGATATCGGCTAGTGTTATCCTAGCATTTTCTCGGCTAGCTAGGGCAATTATACCGTTAATGACTCAATAAGAGTTAATAGCCAGCTGCATTGGGTTAAACTTGTAATAAAAAAGGACATGTCGGAAGAGGATGTTTAGAAGGAACCTAAGCCCGCACTCTATGAAAGCGACTACAGGGAAAGGCATGGAGTCTCCATCAGGCATGATGGAATCCTGAACATCGGTTGGGATGGAAAACTCTCTCCTAAAGTACTCAATTTTTTCTGGAGTGTCTACCCTCCACCTGAACACACCCATAATGTCAGCTAAAAGAGGAAGGTGTAAGATTTCAGAAGGGAGTGGGTGATGTGGGTTTGGAGGACCTCGGTTAAAACCCTAAACAGGAATGGGGGCAAGGTTTTTCTAGGATCTAGGGGAGTTTCTTTCAATTTTCCTAAGTATGTGATTTTTCTATCAAAACCCAAGCCTAAATCTATACAAATACAGGAATCAGAGGCAAAAATCTGGAAATAAAGAAAGGGAAATAGAAAAGAACACAAGATTTAGACTCAAGAAATTCAAAAACATTGAATAAAGTGTGTGCAGATGTGCAAAAGCCAAGGACAGTGGCAAATTACAAAAACATCAAGTGCATGAGTAGTTCGTATGTGCATGTGTAGACCTAGAAAAAGATTGGACACACACAAAATCGCAAACAAACATACTCAACACATGAATGATGAAATTTAAACCACAGACGAAGATTCAAAAACATGAACGGATTCACAATGGCAACAAATAACGCAATAAAATTTTGAAATAAATTAAAGACTAAAAAGGGGGAAAACAACAACTCACCGAAGAGAATGATGCCGGTATGAGGTACACCGGAGTCAGACAATGATAGCAAGTGGAGCAGGTCAGTGAATGCTTCGCTGGAGGAGGTGATCAAAGCAAGTTGCAGAGCTTGAAAACTTGAAGCAATGGCAGTTTTTTGGGAGAGAGAAAGCTTGAGCAAAATCGAAGATGTGAAGTGAAAAGACGAAAAGAGAGTATTTTTGTTAAAACACGAAAAGACGGCAAAACCACAATGAATGTGCCTTGGACAACGTGCCTGTCAGGCGGCGAACGCAGAAGTGACGCGACTTGATAGCACATGTCAAGTACGAGTCAATGATAAAAGGACGCGTGGTGCAAATGGTTGAGAAAACCATGCGTGACAACTCATGCGCAGATAGAATTCTTGGAGTTCTTGATTTAATGAAGCGAGAACCTCGGCTAGAGGGACGATCGGTTAAGGGACTTGAAGAACTCGGTTCTCTGTTCTTGGTCATTGATAAAGTAGACTACAGAGTCTTGGTCATGAGAAGCCGACATGTGATGATTTCGGTCATGGAGGGTGGAGTACGTCCTAGCTGATGTGTTATGTGGACAAACGGTATAGGTTCCATCACCTCTGGATACCGATTTGTAGGGACATATTTTGTGAATGACAACACGTGGCCAAGGTGACACTAAAGTGTTAGCCGAGGTGCCACATGTCTTGGTCATGGCGCCGAGGTCATTTCGGCTAGGCCATGGTTATCTACGGAGATATCAGAATCTGAGATGAGCGGATAGGGGACAAGAGTCCTAAAATAGGGGAGGACCTCAGTCTGGATAAAGATAAGGCTCTTGGGGAATTTATCTTTATCTGGTTGGGAGTCCAGGATAAGCATTGAGCCAGAGTCCGTTGAAGCTCGGCTTCTACAGGGATCAGGTTAGTGCTGGATATAACATTAAGGCATCCTCGTGGGTCCAAGGTATGCTTTTTATATTCTGGCTTGTGAGTTAAGCACTTTTTGCTATCTTTGAGAGATAACTGAGTACTGACTTGATCATCGGAGTGTCCCCGGGTGGATGAACCACCGTCGGAGTCTTATCTTTCTGTGACAAGTTGTTCGGGTGCGATCTATTCTGCCTACGCTCTCTTGCTGAGTTCTTGTTTGGCAGTGTGGTCGGAAATCAACACACACAGGAACATCGATCAATTGAAGTTTATTGGCGAACTCATTAAACTCCAACATCCCCCTATCACTTCTCACACACCCTTTCCTTTCCCCTATAAATTTAATTTCATTGAAATCCCCCCCTAAACCCAAAGGTTTTGGATAGGATGTTTTCAAATTAGAAAGGACCTACCAGAGATGATTTATATCTCTACTATTATTAGGTGCATATACATTACCGATGACACAATTAAGTCTATGATACACCAAACCTGATAACAAGATAAAATTCCTTGAGCTGCAATAATCTTTCATCTGGAAAACATAAGGTTTCCACATGTATAACAAACCCTCTGCACTCCCATCTACATCAACCTCCAAGTATCCCAGTTTGTCTTCTGGCCATAGAGATCTGACAAAAATCTCATCAACACATGCCTTTTTCGTTTCTTGAATCAGCATCATATCCTCCTTTTTTTCCTTTATGAAATTCCTAATCCTCTGTCTTTTCTCAGACTTACCCAATCCTCTAACATTCCATGAAATAACTTTCATTGTGAAACTACTGTGACTCCCAATTCACCTTCGGGTGCAAACTTAAGCCTCACCGTTCCTCTCATTTTTGGCAAATCTTTCCTCATCTTGATTTTCCATTTCCATTATTTTCTGAATAACATTTTCTTCATTACCCCCCATTTCAATACCCAAATCTTTACCCATCTTCACTGTTGCCTGAGCTTCATTTAGACTCAAACTCTGTTTATAAACCCCACTGCTAACCGACATAGATAAAGAAATCACAACTGCCGCCACTCTGAATATAGCTCCTCTGTGAAAACCTTTGCAGAAATGAGTAGAACCTTTCATCTTCTTTTTCCTTCTTTGCTTTGGCCCCATTTCTTCACTAATCGAAGCTTTATCTTGATTTTCCAAGCCTACTTGCTCTCCATCTGAGTTACCCACATCCACAGCTACATTTTTGCCCTTATCTTTTCTTTTTACTGGTAAATTCTTAGAATTCACTCGAACATGGCTATCAACAACCTTCATCCCTTTATCTGAACCAATATGAATTGATTGTTTTGGTCTTGGGCCCTTCTGGGCTTCAATAATATATGGTTGGACTTCACCCACATTGTTCATAGAAGGCATTAATGCATGTGGGTCAGTATTCACCACCTTTAGACTTTCCAAACCCTCTCCTAACCCATTACAAAGCCCTTCAAATTGGGCTTGATTTAACACTGTGGAGAAGTGGTTTGAAAATACTCTTCAGATCCTGGGAGAGGCTAGTGATGCTCAGCTAGTCACCTGAAAAGATACAAACACTCCGGTCGGGGGTGCCGGAATTAGCACTCCGACGGACAAGTCAGTTCAGACACTCAGGATAGCTTGTTTACTAAGCTAAGTGAACTGATTCTTACATACCTTTCTCAATCCATTGTTCCTGTAGTTATACCTGTTCCTTTTGATCCTCGGGGCCAGGGCCTACTTTTTAATCATTGTCCTTTCTCTTATTCGGCTGTAAGGATCTACACTTATTCGGCACATATATTATATTCGGCTTCCCATTCTCGTAGGATACAACCGATTAATGTCAGTCTTCTAAGGTACGCACCTTCTGATTTTGCCATTATTCGGCTCCCACAATTGCCCCCCAAACTCCCCATTGGCGGTAGTTAATCAGCGTGTTTGGTCTTGAATTCGAAAGTTAAAATAGGTCAGGCGACTTCGCGTACCCCAATACAGATGTCAGAATGCGCACACCTTTTCGGTCATCATTACACTTTCCCGCCTCATTCGTGCGTCTCGCATTTATTGCGATTTGAAATTTCAGTCCTTTCGAGTGCACATTTCATCGAGTATTCGATACTCTTGGACCGCCGGCGGGTATCTCTTCTCTGACTCGCATTTTCTACAACTCTTCTCCGTCTACCCTCGTCTCCCTTGCTCCTCGTAAGTCTTATTCTCTTTTCTTTGCAATCCTACTTTCTGTTTGTTATTTGAATTTTGGCGAACCATTGATTCCCCGCGAAAATGGCTAAACACTTGAAAGACCTCTTTTCCGAGGGTTGTGTTTCTGGATTCCGGCGACACTTTTCCATCCCCGACAATGTTCATCTGTCTCTAGTGACGGACAATACTCTAGATATGGAGAGAGAGGATCGAAATTCAATCGTTTTTTCTCTCCTATCCATTGCAGAGGGTGAGGTCCGTTTTCCCCTACATCCATTCCTTAGGGCCGTCCTCCGCCATTGGGGTCTGATTCCTTCTCAGCCCAACGTAAACTTTTTTCGAATCGTAATGGGGATAGTAAAGTTGAACCGGTGCCTCAAGATCGATCTTGGCATTCCAGCCATTCGGCACTGCTATGCTTTAGCCAAATCTTCCGGTCGGCTTGGGCGGTACTTTCTTAAGTCCAAGGATATTGACCATCATTTGGTAACCATGCTTGCCAGTTCTGGTAAGCGTGTGGACGACGTAATGGTCAATGTCCGAGGGAACTGGGAATTTGGCGAAGGTGAGGGTCGCCTAGACCCTATTCCCAGACGGAGGAGTGAACCAGGTTGCCATGTGTCTCCTTGCGTTTATTGAACTTTTCTTTCACTCGGCCTTGTCTCCATGTTTAACCCTTTGTCTTTGCAGGCAGTAAATTGAAAAAGATTCTGGTTTCTACTGACGACGCAGTCCTTACGCAGATTGCGGCTACACTCGGATACTTTGGCCATCCAAACGTACAGAAGCAAGGGAGAGCGGCCCACATACTTCTTCGATACAAGCCTACTTATACTACTTTTTCAGCGCTGATAACATTCCGATTCCATCCAGCGATCAACACCTTGTGGCTCTTATCTTCCCTAGCTTCAGGAGCCTTAGGCATGTTGGTCTCGAAGCTTCTGATTCAAGGCAAGACGTGGAGCCAATGGTAGAAGTAGTCGCCGAACCAGCTAGAGAGTTCGCTGAGGAGGCCGAAGAGGTTGACGTGGCCCAAAACTCGGCGTTTGAGGCAGCCAGACTTAGTCAGCCTACCTCGCCATTCACTTTGGGTCGGGCGGAGTTTTCTTCTGGATATATTTTTGGAAGTTTGGGAGACCTACCCGGCGATTTGTTTGAAGGTATGGCCGGGGAAAACCTCACGCAGATGGCTCGAAAGAAAAATACCGAGCGAATGGCTGCCCGAAAAAACACTGAGGCCGCCCGTTCTGGACCTGCCTTGATTGAGTCTTTCGAACCTGTTATTGAAGAGTTGGCTCAGATTGTTGCGGCCGAAACGGCGAAAAAGGTTAAACAACCGATCATTGAAGAACGGTTGATTCCGGAAGAGCGGGGCAAGAAGCATAACGCCGAGGGATGGGCCGGTTCGGAAGATAGTCCTGCTGACAAAAGGCCTCGCTTAGAAGAGTCAGACGTGGTTGTTCCTTTTATTGTTCAGCCAAAGATCAGAGACACGTTGATTTCCTCTGACGTATCCAACATTACCGACCCAGCAGTAGCTTTGAGCCTAGCGGGTTCAGTCTCCCTGCCAGCTGATAAGGCATCCTTTCATGCCGTGCCGGAGTTGGTGGCCGTAGCCCTATCTGCGCAGTCAGCCCTTTTGGTAGGTGAACTTGACTTGTTTTGATTTTGGTTGCCTATGGCATCTAACGATCCCAACTCGTTTTGCAGACGGTCGGCAGGATCGCTGACTTGGGCCGTCGCCTACACGATGCCCTTGAGAGGATTGACCGTTTGCAGTTAGAAGTGGGTGATCAAAAGAGCAGGGCCGAGTTTGAGATGATAAGAACCGCAATGGAGACTGCACGAGCCGAAGCCGACGTAGAAAGGGCTTGGACTGCCGATCATCTCCGTTCTGATGCCAAAGATAGGGCGAACGCGAGCAAAGAGTAGCTTAGGCTAGCCGAGGAGGCGCTTAACAAGGTGGAGATTGAGTTAGCAGAGTTGAAGGCAGCCAAGGAAAAGGCAGAATCTGAGGCTTCTGCCGCATTCGAAGCAGGAAAAGGCAACCACCTTCGAGGAATACATAGATGAAGTCCCTAAGTTTGAGAATCAGGGATTCAAACATGGGTGGCTTAAGGCCCTTGATGCCGTTGGCGTTACATTGGCCTTGCCAATTCCTTATGAGCAGGTGGACGTTGAGCCACTTGAGTCTGACCCCGAGGATTGATCTGGGAGTCATTCGAATTTTATGAAATGCTTTCCCTTTTGATGTATGTTTTTATTTTAAGGACTTTTGTTGGTTCTGAGTAGTTTTCATGTATAAATTGGTTACTGTCTGCGCTCAATTTATTAATGAAAATTATCTTGTCGTTTCACTACTACTTATGTGCAGTTTGTGATGTTATGTTGGTGAAGAATTTTTGCCTTTCACTACTTTAGATAAAATGATTACTCTGTTGAGCTTTCTACGATTGAATATCTTGGCAATATTGACTTATCATTCGTATGCTGAATAGTTTGTGGGTATTACGCTGGTGAACCGATTCATGGGTCGGCTGGGGCACTTAATCCGAATAGATTGATTAATCTGCCCTTGCCCCAAGTGGTGCATGATCATTCGGGCGCCGAATGAGACGAACTCAGGACTTTTAAAGTCAATTCATGGGCCGGCTGGATCACTTAAGCCGAATATATTCAACCACTTAGGCCGAATATATTGACAAATCTATCTGCCCTTGCCCTAAGTGGTGCATGATCACTCAGGAGTTTTGAAGTCGATTCATGGGCCAGCTGGAGCGCTTGAGCCGAATATATTTGATAAATCTATCTACCCTTGCCCCAGGCGGTGCATGATCATTCAGGAGTTTTGAAGTCGATTCATGGGCTGGCTGGATCACTTAAGTTGAATATATTCGATCACTTAAGCCGAATATATTGATAAATCTATCTGCCCTTGCCCCAGGCGGTGCATGATCACTCAGGAGTTTTGAAGTTGATTCATGGGCCGGCTAGAGCGCTTGAGCCGAATATATTTGATAAATCTATCTTCCCTTGCCCCAGGCAGTGCATGATCACTCAGGAGTTTTGAAGTCAATTCATGGGCCGACTGGAGCGCTTGAGCAGAACATATTTGATAAATCTATCTTCCCTTGCCCGAGGCAGTGCATGATCACTCAGGAGTTTTGAAGTCGATTCATGGGCCGGCTGGAGCGCTTGAGCCAAATATATTGATAAATCTATCTGCCCTTGCCCTAGGCGGGTGGATCCAGTCAGCGTCGGGCGATTGAGGTTTTCACAATTAATGAGATTGCCTCGAGGGTGCTACCTCTGTAAAGGATAAATGATTAAAGGTACAACTTTTATGAGCACAGTAAGCAACTGACTCCAGCTTTTGAAGGTATCCTGTGAATGTCG
The DNA here is from genome assembly GCF_055761805.1 of Camellia sinensis. Taxonomy (NCBI): domain Eukaryota; kingdom Viridiplantae; phylum Streptophyta; class Magnoliopsida; order Ericales; family Theaceae; genus Camellia; species Camellia sinensis. Next base: position 75,069,187 of record NC_138969.1, read on the forward strand.
AACAGACTCTTCTTTGACAACAGAGGGGAACTGAGGATGCTAGCTGAGCTGGGTGGAGACGTGAATCGAGGTGGTGACACTTTGCGCACAGGGAGTAGGAGTTCCAGGGATCGAGAGAGGCGTCAGTCTCCTCGACGACGAAGCAGGTCGCCCAAGCAGGACAAGCAGTAGCAGGGCAGATCTCCTCAACCTCGAGTCGAGAGGGGATCTGACGCGAATCCGTGCCCATTAAGCTTTGCGGTATTTGGGGGGAATAGACCCATGACAGAGGCGGACTCGATCGTTCGAGACCCAAATGTAGCAGTCGAGTTTGCTCGACAAATTTTTCCTCCTAAGGTTCAGCAATTGATGGTAGGTCGACAGGACTACGAAGTATTTCGTGAAGGCATTCACAGGGCGGTGAAGGGGTTTTACACTGCCTATGAAGTCGGCATGCGGCTGTACACTGCCCGTCGAGAAATGGAGAAGAAGGAGGAACGTATTCGAAGTTTGGAGGCTCGCGCGGAGGCCGCTGAGCGCGAGTTAAGGAAGACCAAGGCAGCTCAGGCACAACCCGCTAGGCAGGGAAACCCAATCGTGGAAGAAAGGGTTACCAGTCGGCTCATCAGTACCGCACTCGCCGATCGTGAGACGGCGGGTATGTTCACAATGGAGGCCGCGAAGGGAAGGGTCTATGAAAAAGGTTTTCATGAAGGCCGAAAAGTTGGAATCGAAAAGACCAAGGAGAGACTTGTTGAAGAAGTTTGCTGATATGAAAATCGTGAATTTAGGCACGGTTGGATCAAGGCATTTCAAGTCGCGGAAGCTCTACGACCGTCGGGCATTGATTCAGCATCGCCACTCTACCACAGTAAACATTTTCCATTTTATGCTTTTGAAGTCGAGAAGAGTGAGGATGAGGGTGACGCCGTATAAATATGCCTATTGTAAGGTTGAAACACAGATCACGTTCAAAACTATGTAATTTATTGTTTGTTTGATTGAATAGAAACGTTCTATTATGAATATTTCGTTGCAGTTCGTATTCGGTATGTACGTGTTTCGTTTTATTGTATACATGTTTGAATGAATGTATAAACGTTGATCGGTCCAAGGATTTGTTAAGTGTCCAGTGATACGCCGGTTTATAGGCAGGGTCAACCCATACGTGATAGCCGTTTATTCCTGAATGAGGCCATTGTAACTTGAGGAAGCCGAAAACCAGTGAGTAGAGTGGCTGCGGCAAATTTGACTCGGCTCGGGGCCTAGATTTTTGGCCAGTGCATGTGCTTCAAAAAGTCGTTTGGATAACTAGGCCGTGGCGAATGTCAACCGACATTTGTCTCATGGAGTTTAGCATTAATGAAATTGCCTCGGGATTGGGGCCTCGAGATCGCTGCCAGTATTGAAAATAAAAGGAGTGAGATAAACAATCACTTATTATGTGAGGTGAGATAAGTGGGGATGTTAGTTAGAGAGGCTCGGAGTTCAACCGCGCTTGGTGTTACAATGGAATGCAGTAGAGGACCCATCCGCATGGGAGGTAGGGCGTCCAAAAGTTGGCTTGAGTCTTCAAGTCGTCGAAGCAGATCACCCCGAAAGGAAGGCAACGACTGTTGGATTTATCCTTCCTTGTCCTGGATCTTTGCCTTGACATTGTCAACGGTATCAGGGGAAGTTTGGCAATGTGCAAGTTATGGGCTTAGGCATAGTTGGCTCAAGGCATTGCAAACCGTGGAGGACTTCCGAGTGACGGGAGTTGATTCGGCGCTGCGGCTTTACCAATGTGCCTTTTTCCCTTTTTAGCTTTTGAGGTTGAAAATGGGTACTGTAATGCTCAAATGCAGGTTGCGTTTATGTAACAACTGTTTGATCAAATAAAAAGTTTTATTTCAAACATTTGCATCTTATTCTGAATTTTTTATATGCTTAGTTAAGCACCTTATTTCGGATGTTGGCGTGTTTTGTCTTGTTTTGTTTTGTTCGTGCCGAAGGGTACTCCGAATACGGAGGTATGATCTGCCCTAAGGTGTCATGCACCAAAGGGGGCTCTGAATCCGGAGACTTAATCGGCCCTAATGTGTCATGCACCAAAAGGGGCTCCGAATCTGCAGACTTAATCGGCCCTAAGGTGTCATGCACCAAAGGGGGCTCCGAATCGGGAGACTTAATCGGCCCTAAGGTGTCATGCACCAAAGAAGGGCTCCGAATCCGAAGTCTTAATCGGCCCTAAGGTGTCATGTCCCAAATGGGGCTCCAAATCAAGAGACTTAATCGGCCCTAAGGTGTCATGCACCAAAGGGGTTCTGAATTCGGAGACTTAATGTGGCCAATCGTGATATCCACGATGGGCGCTCCGAATTCGGAGTCTTAATCGGCCCTAAGGTGTCATGCACCAAAGGGGGCTCCGAATCCGGAGACTTAATCGGCCCTAAGGTGTCATGCACCAAAGGAGGCTCCGAATCCGGAGACTTAATGTGGCCAATCGTGATATCCACGAAGGGCGCTCTGAATCCGGAGTCTTAATCGGCCCTAAGGTGTCATGCAACAAAGGGGGGTGTGGACGTCCCCGAACGTCCCGGGAGGATGAGTCTCGTTCTGTTCATTTAGGCTCACCACAGTTCAGGACTCAAAGTCACGGTCCTGTATCTAATCTCACAGAGTGCAATGCAAGACCGATGAATCATCAAAGAGTCCAAATCCGGCAAATCGTCTTTGAAAATAGATTTTTTGAAAGAAGTGCCAAACATGGACTGCTTTGCCAGATACAGAGTCGCCACCTAAATATTTTATTTTGAGAAATTTAGGAAACCCTGACTCGTTGCCTAAGGCCACATGTCCGTCATCACCAAAGTTGCCTCGGCTCGGGAACTTGTGTACGATTGGGGAAGGTCACTTTGTGAGCACCCTGGCTCGCCCGATCAAAGATCGGCCTCTACTATCCATGATATCAAGCTTTGAAAACATTATGCATTCTTACCCCGGTTATTAGCCTAGATTTACTACGTGATGCGCACAACATACAAGTATAGACTGGGTCGCCTAAATTGGAACGAAACATCTCATGTTTGCTTTGAAAACGGTTTGCTACTCGCAAGTAGGCTAAAATGTGGATTTGCCACTCTCAAGTGGGCTTAAAACTCATAATTGATGAATTGTTCCAATCCAAATAACCCAACCTTCACCCACAGGCATTCAGGCAGGTGTATCACATAAGCAATTAGCCTCATGGTAAGCATGCTATCATGGCAGTCACTCACACACATGCGGGGATGCTAAAGCATAAACACTTACCGAGTATTCCAAGCCAAAACAGAAACTAGTTAGAAATCAATGCATGATCCTAACTATACAGAAATGCCTAATGCAACACATGCAAAAATGCAACACATGCAAAAATGAAACTACAATAGGCTCGGCTATTCTAGGATGGCATATGATGATGCTACAGCTAACACGTATTCAATTTGGAATTGACATACAAATGCAGTTAGTATGATGCGCCGAGCCCTGGTGCATGCAAGACAATTGAATGATGCAAACATGCAACCATAAATATGCTAATTGAAACATGCCCTAATCTAACCGTCATAAGCTGGTAAATAAAAAGGGAGAAAGACGTGGGGTTGGAAGACATACATCACACACACTCACACTTATTACAATTGTGCCCTCGCTCGGAGGGTCTGAAAGAATAATACAGTCCGAATAAATAATTAAATATTACAAAACCCTAATTAATTAACAAATTAACTAGGAAAGCGGATAAACTAGCATGCAAGCTTATCGACCACCTCAGCTCTGTTCCGAATGATGAAAGATGCATGCTCGAGTTGCCTTGCGCGGAAATCCATTGCGATGCCCCGATTCGCCTCAGTTTACAATTAATGTCGGAATGCTGAGCAAGGCTCTAGAAAGCTGCTGATTTCTAATTTGCTGCAACAGAGAGCAAGAAAGGGGCACAACAAAGTATTTTCACATATGTATGCATGACTACTCTTCAGAGAGTGTAATCCTCGATCCTCGTGCCACCAATCACGCATCTCGATGCATGATGGCCGAGGAGTCGAATTGCACGACTCGATGTGAAATGAATGCACATATAAACACAACAAGACCTAAACTCCATCATGGGTAATCCGGAGTGTCGGCGACCGAGAATTGAGACACGTTTTGTCACTCAGAGTACGAAACGTCCCTCGTTTCCCGTGCTTGGGCTAACTCCTATCCCAAACACAATGCGAATGAGATGGCATACACAATGCAACTAACATACAACCTAGCATACGCAATGCTATGAAAAGGGATACACAATGCTCGATGTAGCATGGCATACACAATGCTCTAACATGCAACCTAGCATACGTAAAGGCTACGGACTAAAATGGCATACACAATGCATGATGGACTTACACCAACATGAGGGGACCTCAGCCACACTCACATCAGTGGCCATTAGATAAAAATGAGACAACCGAAATGCGTGCACACATGTACGAATACCAAGGACCGAACCTAAGGCATGACATGCAACTCTAACAAGGCATAGCAAAGGATGAAACATGACATGGAATAGCATAAATTACAGCTCTAAAACAGCGTGAAATATGGTCCCGAAACATGCAAATATGGCACACAATGCAAGCTAGGGGGCCCGGGTACCGAAACTAGTGAAGTGCGTTACACTAGAGGTACCCAAAGCAATGCACCAAAGGCAAAACCAACCCCAAACAGACCCTAGGCAGGTCTGAAACAGTGGGGAAATGGCCTAAAATGATGGTTCGGAATGCAATGGAACGGAGCTCATTCAATGGTCGGTAAATGAGGCATATAAGCCCGACTCTCAAACACATTTAAAGAGATGAAAACATGGCAACATGGCATTCATATAAGATCTGAAATTTGATTAAAAATGACCCCAAGGCATGAAAATACCTCAGTATATGCATGGAATGGATCTCAAAACTCAAAGTTAAGCATGGACCTGGAACTACAAGCATGCAAAACTAAAATCATTCAACCACAAGACCCAAAAACAGAGTTAGGGCAATCCAAAATAAGCACATTATCAGTTTAAGGCATAGCCAAAATATGCTAACATGAGGGGCTAAAACAACACGCAACCTAGGCTAGTAAGCATGGTTTACATGGCATGTACATGAAGCATAAGAGAGGTCACCAAACCAGCCAAAAATAGGAACATGATATGTCAAATAAACTCCAAATAAACACTAAAATGCATCCATTGTATGCAAAAATGATGAGCTCCTTTGGAGGGCCATGCAAGGGGTTACTCAACACATACAACAAGAACACTTAACATGGCAAAATCAACTCTGGAAATCAATTATGACAGCCCTAAAACTCACCAAATTGGCCCTGGAATGGGTCAAGGAAGTGCGCAATGGAAGGCCCCTTTGAGAGGCCTTGAATGGAATTGTTCTACACATGCATTGTAGACATAAAATATGGTCAAAGAGGCTCTGGACAGAGCTAAGGTAGATGTTGAAACTCACCAAATTGGGCCTAAAAAGTGACTTCACAACATGCAAGTAAGGGGCCCTTTGGAAGGCCAAAAGGGCCAACAAACATGACAAGGAGAGAGGGGGTCACCCCCTTCTGATTTTAGCTCTCAAAAACACATCTAAGCCACTAAAAATCTGCTAGATTTCAGTGGCTCAGAGGCCAAACCAAGGCCAATGCAAATGCTCACATGCATAGCTCAAAACATGAGGAAATAAAGCATGAAAGGGGGGTAGATGACTCTAAACAGAAAAATTCCCTTAATCAAACTTCAAGAGGGTCTCAAAATAAGACCTTTCTTAGTTCATGGAAAAACTTGAAAATGCTTGTAAGTCAGGCTAAGACATCCTGCAAAATAAGCCCTAAAAGAGAGATACAGCATACAATGATGTAGGAGACATCAAACAGAAAAGTATCCTTAATCAAACTACAAGAGGAGCTCAAAATAAGGCACTTTACAGTTTATGACAAAGTCCAGAAATGCTTGCAAATAAAGCTAATCAATGGAGCAAAATAATGCAAGAAAAAGGGAAATGGAGACTTACCCTTGAAGAGCAGGTTTCCAGCAACTTCTGGACCAAGATGGGAGTTCCTTAACCTCTTCAAATCAGCTCCAAGATGCTTTGATAGATGATGGAGGTGTTGTACCAAGGGTTGGTGTGCAAATGGTGCAAGAAAATTAGGGTTTGGAGCTTGGAATAGTGAGCTATGGAGAGAGAAGTGTATAAGCCTCTAACAAACTTGTTGAACCCTTGCAAATGAAGAGAAGCCTCTCCTTTATAGAGGAGAGGCTCTAAAGCGTCTCTAAGAAGCCTCAAATATCCTCCATACACGTGTATGGAGGATGGTCCAAATGCCTCCCAGCTGGCACAACTGGATTGCATTCAGAGAGAGCAAAAAGCAAGAAGCAGGCCGACCAGTTCAAGTGGCCGGCCGGCCACTTCCCCTGGTCGGCCGACCAGGGGTCAAAAGGTTCAAGGAGAAATGCTGGCTGGCCACCCCAGAAAGGTGGCCTCCCAGATGAGTGCAACACAGCTGTATGGTGGAAAACTAGAAAATGTGACCCAAGAGAGAGAAAAACTAGCTTTTTAGCAAGGTTCAAAAGGGTCAAGAAGAATTACTGGTCGGCCTACCTATATTGGTGGCCTTCCAGATGAGCACAACACAATGGTGGTATGAAAAGCCAGAAATTCTGGCTTAAAAGTGAGAAAAACCAACTTTCTGTCAAAAAAACTGGCTTTAGGAGAGAGAAAAAGAGAAAGCCGGTTTCCAAGGGAAAAAGGTGGCCTCCCACCATACTACCACCTCCCTAGCAATGAAAATAGGGTCCCTACCAAAAATAGACCAAGACGGATGCAAAACGAAGGTTCGGGGCCCAAAGCGTGCAATCTGGGGCCCCAAAAACAGGCTGTTAGGCACCAGAAATGGCGTATGATCACAAAGGTGGTCTCCCGGGCCACAGTGTCCCTCTAAAGGGAGGAAACAAGGAGTGTGCCAAAAACCGAAGCAAACGGAGGAAGTTAAGTGGTCCCGAACTGAGGCACACGGCCGACGGCTCTAAAAATCGAAAACTGGGCTCCAAACGGGAAAAGTGGCCTATGACCACGAAACGTAGCCTACGGCCACTGAGAGATGGTCTACGAGACCTCTCCCTCCCTTTGGGAAGAGAAAACAGAGAAAACAGGACCTGATTCACAAACAGGCAAGATAACAAAGAAATGTGCCTGTAGGCAGGGGCAAAATGCAAGGGGCATGCACAAAGCCGAACATAACTTACGATCATGCAAAGGAAGCTGTAATAAAGCACATATACACAATAAATGCAACAATTTAAGCAAGCGAATAAAAACCAAACTACATTACATGCAGAAAGGATATAAAAAGATTATGCAATCTTAGCGAGTATGTGCGATAGATACACAAAAGTGGACGAGGTGTGATAGATACACAGAGTGAGTAAGCATGTGCGATAGACACACAAAGCGAGTGTAGTGATAGATACACTAAAGTGAACATGTGATGGATACACAAGGCGTGCGTGTGTTGCATACACAAAGTGAACATGTGATGGATACACAAAGTAAACGTGTGATGGATACACAAAGCGAGCGTGTGATAGATACAGTAAGTAAACGTGTGATGGCTACACAAAAGGCGAGCACGAAGTGTGATAGATACACTTGGTAAATAAGTATGATAGATACACTAAAGCTGAACATGAAGTGTGATAGATAGATACACAAAAGGTGAACACAAAGTGTGATAGATGCACTAAGTTAACAAGTGTGATGGATACACAAAAGGTGAACACAAAGTGTGATAGATAGACTAAGTGAACAAGTATGATAGATATACTAAAGGTGAACACAAAGTGTGATAGATGCACTATGTGAACCAGTGTGATGGATACACTAAGGGTGAACACAAAGTGTGATAGATGCACAATGTGAACCAGTGTGATAGATATACTAAAGGTGAACACAAAGTGTGATAGATGCACTATGTGAACCAGTGTGATGGGTACACTAAGGTTGAACACAAAGTGTGATAGATGCACTATGTGAACCAGTGTGATGGATACACTAAGGATGAACACAAAGTGTGGTAGATGCACTATGTGAACCAGTGTGAAGGATAGACTAAAGGTGAATACAAAGTGTGATAGATGCACTTAGTGAACAAGTATGATAGATACACTAAAGGTGAACACAAAGTGTGATAGATGCACTTAGTGAACAAGTATGACAGATACACTAAAGGTGAACACAAAGTGTGATAGATGCACTTAGTGAACAAGTATGATAGATACACTAAAGGTGAACACAAAGTGTGATAGATGCACTATGTGAACAGAGTATGATAGATACACCAAAAATGAACACAAAGTGTGATAGATGCACTATGTGAACAGGGTATGATTGATATTCTGAATGTGAACACAAAGTGTGATAGATGCACCAAGTGAAGAAAGTATGATAGATGTACTGAAAATGAACACAAAATGCGATAGATGCACTTAGTGAACAAGTACGATTGATATACTAAATGTGAACATGAAATGTGATAGATGCACTAAGTGAACAGGTGTGATGGATACACAAAAGATAATGACGTGAATATGTGCATGATAGATACACAAAATGAGGATGTGTGTGATAGATACAGAAAATGAGAATATGTGTGGTAGATACAGAAAATGAAAATGTGTGTGATAGATACACAAAATGAGAATGTGTGATTGATACACGAAGTGAAGAGAGTGTGATTGATACATTAAATAAATGAAGTGTGATTGATACACTAAGTGAATGATTTTAAACAGAACTTCTTTGAATGAACCGTACATACAATATCGTGCATGAATGAGAAAGAAACTTGATAGGTACAATGCAATACAATGCATGATGTTTAAGGAACGCAATAAACAAGCATAGCGGCGCTTTAGAAAGCACCTCATGAGGTGAATGGCAGTGAACCACTCTTCTCCGACGGGGATCTCCCCTTGTGCTCTTCAAACACTTACCTTCAACTTACAATACAAAGGCTCTGAAATACTGACAAGGGTTCTTCACGTAGAACACTTTGGATGCTGCTTTTCTTCTTGATCATATTCACAACTTTCCCTATTCTCCAACGGGGTGACAGACTAGGTTGGTTCAGTATCTAGAATTGAGGTGCATACACGCTATCTCAACCTATGGGGCTTCCATACAGATTTCAAGTCGATGACACACCTCTCAGAAATCCCGAACCTTTGCGTTCTAGGCAACAGCCATTCGAACTCTAGTTTCCACCGTCGTAGTTGGTATCCTAGGAACTCATCGCAAACACTGCTAAGATGCCTCTGGCAGGGAATGGTACTCAGGGAGAGCACTTTTGATCGCCATTCTGGCTTGAAGCAGACTTGATCTTGAGCTTGAGGTAGAGGCACACTCATACTTCGGAGCATTGGCACGACTTGAAGGCGTACACACAGAATGTAATCTCGGAGTTTACTGAAGTTGAAACAAACTCAGATACCCGACATTTTCCCTCTTTTCTTTTGCTTTGTAGTCTAGAACCCATATAGCTTCAAATTGGTCCTAGTTTTACTGTTCTGACATGACCTGGGTTGAACACTGCGGTTTTATGAAAGAACGAATCTCGTTTTGCACAGAAGTGGAGAATGGCACGGCACTCGGAGCGCAAAATGATTTTATTTGTTGAAATTGAGAGATGAGTTCTTGACCGGGGTATTGAGCCTACGACTGAACACAGCGCACCACGACTCAGCAAAGGAAAACAAAGGCAAAACAACCTAAACACAAATACAGACACTCAAAAACGACTTAAGACAAAATCGAGGTAAAACAAAAAGACATGACATTCAGACGTGCACAGGGAGCCTGTTTTTCTGGGTATTGTTTCCCACCTTTCCTTATTTGTGATTCTCACATCACTTGGCCTTCAGGCTCGGTTTTTCTCTCAAAACCCTTTCCTCGCTTTTCCTCTCAACGCACATCTCTCTATTCTTTAATCTCTCATTTTTCACCCCTCCCCAGGGTGGTTGATGGATAAACAAAAAGTTGTGAGCTCTTGCCCCTAGCACTCAGCTAGATTCTTCTTTTTCTGTGCGCAGCTAGTGAGTTCCTCCCACAGAGGGGTTGCGCTGCAACTAAGCGTATAGCGAATCTGCAGCTGACATTGGCTGTCGATGCTCTACCAGGGAGTTTGGACGTGGTTAGATCTGTCCAGATGAGGGAGTGGAATACCTTGCTCTATTCCAGTTCATGCTTCGCACTTGGCTTGATACCTCGTTGCGTAGAGGATGTTTGAGTTTTCTGCCCTTTTGCGGTCAGCTTCAGTGGTGCCCTTTTCCGACAGGTATAGTGCCCTTCCTGGCAAATGCAATGACAACAGGGAAAAGGCAGGAAGCCTAACTCAACCGTGCCCCTAGTTCATCATTTTGACCATTTTTTGTTTTGGTTTTCCACTAAAACAATTTTGAGCAATATGAGAGTTAGATTAACATGTTTGTTTAACTTTTTGATTTGAAACCATGCAAGTTAGGCTATGAGCACTGAAAATTTTCCTTTTTTGGGTCCAAGAAATGGTCCAGTTTTGAAAAATGTTATACTTTTTGAGAAAATTAGTCAACCTCAGTAAAAATTCTCAAAAACTATTTTTGCAAACGGCCATTGCTCGACGAGCACGGAACCTATTCTTGAGATGCACAACCACAGATCCAAAACAATGGAAAATTGCCCCTTGTCGGCAACTGAAAGTTGCCCCTTGTTTGAATTGCACCGTAGCACAATGCATGGCAACGGAAAGTTGCCCCTTGTCTGAATGGCACCGCAACGCATTGTAGTCAGTCCTCAAAGTGACGAACACAACCAAATTCTCGGATACAGAGAAGGCAAAGATGGTCAAAACCATTACATGGACACAATTGATTTGGAAGTGTTTGTGGCTGGACTTCAGAATGAAGTTGCCTACGTATCCCGAAGATGGGAATCAAGCCTTACGTAGTTCGGGGTTAAGGTACACTCGGGTATTAACCTCTCCTTTTGCGCTCTAACTATTGCCAAGGCCGCCCTTCTAGTTTTCAACCTTGCGAGCTTTGTTCTTCTTTTCTTTTCATTTCTTTTCATTTTCTTTTCTTCAATCTTTTCAAGATTTTTTTTTATTTCTTTTTCGTCATTTTTTTTTTGCATTTTTCTTTTCTTCTTTCTTGCTCTAACTTTTGCCTGGGTTGCCCTTCCAGGTTTTTGGCCCAGCGAGCCTCTCAAGGGTAAAAGTGTAGCTTTGTCCATGTCAAATGGTTTTGAGATCTTGAAGTCATCTGAATCCAGGAGAATGGCTGCGGTTCGCTGATGACGCAGGAGTCCATCCAATGGGGGGCTGAATTTGCCCCTAGTGTTGTGGATAGGAACTCGACTGTCCTTCAGCAATACTTTCTTCTTTCCTCCCTTCTGGGATTTGGCATTCTTGTCGATCTTCATTGACTTGCAGAATGATCCACCTTTGGCTCTTCGAGCTGTCTGACATTTTTGCCCCTAGTTCAAGGGCTTTTGATCCAGCTTCGCAAGCTTCCTTTGACTTTCTTGCCCCATGTTCGAGGGCTACCTTAAATCTGGCCACACAGGTTTCCTTTGATGATTGACCATTGAACATTCTGAATTTAAGTCCAAGGCTTGACAATGAGGGGTCGAGCCTCATGACTGAGAGCGATCCTAAGCTGCACAATCTCAAGGGCGATTCCGCACAGGTCTTCGCAGGACGGCGCAAAACATTTTTTGAAATTTTTTAAGAAAGCGACTAGTCGCTCGCGCTGAAGACAATGCGACACCAATCTAAATCAAGCCAGGATCCTTTTCAGTACTCACACTAACAAGCATGATTTTATTCATTAAGGGCTTAGCACACCTCTCTTTCTCTCAATTGATCAAATTTTTTTGCAAATCCTGAGGAATTCTTTCCTCTTTGTTTTCATCACAATATTCAAAGAAGTTTTGAAAAACTTAGGTCGATGCAATGATTTCAAGGCATAGAAAAACAGGTGAAAAGCACGGCCATCTCATTCAGAACTTCCGGCACAACTGGTACATGGCAGAAGCAAACACAAGAGTGTGAAAATCACTGCTGTTTCATTCAGATCTGTTGGAACAACTGTCCCCCGGGTAGAAACAGACGCAAAACAAATGGTGCAAAATACAAACACAAAACAAGAGAGTGATGTCCGAGGTAACACCCCCAAAATCACCCGACTCCAACATAACAAGACTGACTCGATACGACAAGACAGACTCAACTGGACTGACTCGATACAACAAGACAGACTCGATAGGACTGAGTCAATACAACAAGACAGACTCAACAGGACTAACTCGACACCCAGGTCAGAAGCTACAAAAATTAGCATCAGCAGATGCTCAAAACAGTGCATGCCAAACGCCACATCCGGAGTAAACCGAGCACTGCCCGTAGGTGGTTCAACCCCTGATCACATTACAACACAGGTCCAGAGTACCCGAGGGATATCAGACCCTTCTGGAGCTATGGTTCCAAGACTACTTAGTAAGAGAGAAAACAGACAGCACCTCAACCTGATTTTACCAAAACAGATGTAAGCAAAGCTGAATAACTGCATTCGACCACTGATGATTATTCTCAAATCACTGCCCCAAAACTAAATCTGATACCCGCAGATATAACTGATTCGCAAAACACTAATGCCCTCAGGCTTGATGCCCAAACTTGTAAACTTGATATATGCATTCCTGTAGAGACGCACTCTAAAATCACATAACAAACAAGTGACAGCCAAAACACCCCTATGGAGGGGTAGGGTTTCCCTGTCCTATTTTGTCAGGAACTAGGGTTTCACTATGCATACAACGGTTTCAAACAACCTATAATCGGGTAAGCAACCTGTCCTAGCTTTGGAATGGTCACTATGGATTCCTAAAATGCACTAGGTCGAATGGTCAAAAAGGGTGCCCCGGTAAAACCAGGGTTTGTGTTCTCGTCGTGGCAGAGCCCACAACTGGTCAGCCTTATGGCACGCTTCTCGAAGCGAGCCTCCGGCAAACCATTCAGGAATAGCATACGGAAAACACGGTGTCCTAGGCGCACCAATGCAAATGCAATGTAAAGAAACACATAAGTGTAATCAAAACACGATATCATGAGTTCGAGCCAAGTTCTCAAACTCCCCAACAGAGTCACCCGAAACAGTTGATGTCCCTGAACGTCCCGGAAGGATGAGTCCCGTTCTATTCATTTGGGCTCACCACAGTTTAGGACTCAAAGTCACGGTCATGTATCTAATCTCGCAGAGTGCAATGCAAGACCGATGAATCATCAAAGAGTCCAAACTGTTGACGTCCCCGAACGTCTCGGGGATGAGTCCCGTTCTGTTCATTTGGGCTCACCACAGTTCAGTATTCAAAGTCACGGTCCTGTATCTAATCTCGCAGAGTGCAATGCAAGACCGATGAATCATCAAAGAGTCCAAATTCGGCAAATCGTTTTTGAAAACAGATTTTTTGAACGAAGTGCCAAACATGGACTGCTTTTTCAAATACAGAGTCGCCACCTAAATATTTTATTTTGGAAAATTTAGGAAACCCTAACTCATTGCCTAAGGCCACGTGTCCGTCATCACCAAAGTTGCCTCGGCTCGGGAACTTTGGTACGATTGGGGAAGGTCACTTCGTGAGCACCCCCGCTCGCCCGATCAAAGATCGGCCTCTACTATCCATGATATCAAGTTTTGAAAACATTATGCATTCTTACCCCGATTATTAGCCTAGATTTACTACGTGATGCGCACAGCATACAAGTATAGACTGGGTCACCTGAATTGGAACGAAACATCTCATGTTTGTTTTGAAAACGGTTTGCTACTCGTAAGTAAGCAAAAATGTGGATTTGCCACCCTCAGGTGGGCTTATAAAACATGATGATTTGCCACTCTCAAGTGGGCTTAAAACTCACAATTGATGAATTGTTCCAATCCAAATAACCCAACCTTCACCCACAGGCATTCAGGCAGGTATATCACATAAGCAATTAGCGTCATAGTAAGCATGCTATCATGGCAGTCACTCACACATATGCGGGGATGCTAAAGTATAAACACTTACCGAGTATTCCAAGCCAAAACAGAAACTAGTTAGAAATCAATGCGTGATCCTAACTATACAGAAATGCCTAATGCAACACATGCAAAAATGCAACTACAATAGGCTCGGCTATTCTAAGATGGCATATGATGATGCTACAGCAAACACGTATTCAATTTGGAATTGAAATACACATGCAGTTAGTATGATGCGCCGAGCCCTGGTGCATGCAAGACAGATGAATGATGCAAACATGCAACCATAAATATGCTAATTGAAACATGCCCTAATCTAACCATCATAAGCTGGTAAATAAAAAGGGAGAAAGACGTGGGGTTGGAAGACATACATCACACACACGCACACTTATTACAATTGTGCCCTCGCTCGGAGGGTCCAAAAGAATAATACAGTCCGAATAAATAATTAAATATTACAAAACCCTAATTCATTAACAAATTAACTAGGAAAGCGGATAAACTAGCATGCAAGCTTATGGATCGCCTCAGCTCTGTTCCGAATGATGAAAGATGCATGCTCGAGTTGCCTTGCGCGGAAATCCATCGCGATGCCCCTATTCGCCTCTGTTTACAATTAATGTCGGAATGCTATGCAAGGCTTTAGAAAGCTGCTGATTTCTGATTTGCCACAACAGAGAGCAAGAAAGGGGCACAGCAAAGTATTTTCACATATGTATGCATGACTACTCTTCAGAGAGTGTAGTCCTCGATCCTCGTGCCACCAATCACGGATCTCGATGCATGATGGCCGAGGAGTCGAATTGCACGACTCGATGTGAAATGAATGCACATATAAACACAACAAGACCTAAACTCCATCATGGGTAATCCGGAGTGTCGGCGACCGAAAATTGAGACACGTTTCGTCACTCGGAGTACGAAACGTCCCTCGTTTACCATGCTTGGGCTAACTCCTATCCCAAACACAATGCGAATGAGATGGCATATACAATGCGACTAACAAACAACCTAGCATACGCAATGCTATGAAAAGGGATACATAATGCTCGATGTAGCATGGCATACACAATGCTCTAACATGCAACCAAGCATACGTAAAGGCTATAGAGTAAAATGGCATACACAATGCATGATGGACTTACACCAACATGAGGGGACCTCAGCCACACTCACATCAGCGGCCATTAGATGAAAATGAGACAACTGAAATGCGTGCACACATGCACGAATACCAAGGACTGAACCTAAGGCATGACATGCAACTCTAACAAGGCATAGCAAAGGACGAAACATGACATGGAATAGCATAAATTACAGCTCTAAAACAGCGTGAAATATGGTCCCGAAACATGCAAATATGGCACACAATGCAAGCTAGGGGGCCCGGGTACCAAAACTAGTGAAGTGCGTTACACTAGAGGTACCCAAAGCAATGCACCAAAGGAAAAACCAACCCCAAATAAACCCTAGGCAGGTCTGAAACAGTGGGCAAATGGCCTAAAATGATGGCTCGGAATACAACAGAATGGAGCTCATTCAATGGTCGGTAAATGAGGCATACAAGCCCGACTCTCAAACACATTTAAAGAGATGAAAACATGGCAACATGGCATTCGTATAAGCTCTGAAATTTGATGAAAAATGACCCCAAGGCATGAAAATACCTCAGTATATGCATGGAATGGATCTCAAAACTCAAAGCTAAGCATGGACCTTGAACTACAAGCATGTAAAACTAACATCATTCAACCACAAGACCCAAAAACAAAGCTAGGGCAGTCCAAAATAAGCACATTATCAGTTTAAGGCATAGCCAAAATATGCTAACATGAGGGGCTAAACAGCACGCAACCTAAGCTAGTAAGCATGGTTTACATGGCATGTACATGAAGCATAAGAGAGGTCACCAAGCTAGCCAAAAATAGGAACATGATATGTCAAATAAACCCCAAATAACCACTGCAATGCATCCAATGTAAGCAAAAATGATGAGCTCCTTTGGAGGGCCATGCAAGGGGTTACTCAACACATACAACAAGAACACTTAACATGGCAAAACCAACTCTGGAAATTAATTATGACAGCCCTAAAACTCACCAAATTGGCCCTGGAATGGGTCAAGGAAGCGCGCAATGAAAGGCCCCATTGAGAGACCTTGAATGGAATTGTTCTACACATGCATTATAGACATAAAATATGGTCAAAGAGGCTCTGGACAGAGCTAAGGAAGACCTTGAAACTCACCAAATTGGGCCTAAAAAGTGACTTCACAACATGCAAGTAAGGGGCCCATTGGAAGGCCAAAAGGGCCAACAAACAAGACAAGGAGAGAGGGGGTCACCCCCTTCTGATTTTAGCTCTCAAAAACACGTCTAAGACACTGAAAATCTGCTGGATTTCAGTGGCTAAGAGGCCAAACCAAGACCAATACAAATGCTCACATGCATAGCTCAAAACATGAGGAAATAAAGCATGAAAGGGGGGTAGATGACCCCAAACAGAAAAATGCCCTTAATCAAACTTCAAGAGGGGCTCAAAATAATACCTTTCTTAGTTCATGGAAAATCTCGAAAATGCTTGTAAGTAAGGCTAAGACATCATGCAAAATAAGCCCTAAAAGAGAGATAAAGCATACAAGGATGTATAAGACCTCAAACAGAAAAGTATCCTTAATAAAACTTCAAGAGGAGCTCAAAATAAGGCACTTTAGAGCTTATGACAAAGTCCAAAAATGCTTGAAAATAAGGCTAATCAATGGAGCAAAATAATGCAAGAAAAAGGGAAATGGAGACTTACCCTTGAAGAGCAGGTTTCCAGCAACTTCTGGACCAAGATGGGAGCTCCTTAACCTCTTCAAATCAGCTCCAAGATGCTTGGATGGATGATGGAGGTGTTGTACCAAGGGTTGGTGTGCAAATGGTGCAAGAAAATTAGGGTTTGGAGCTTAGAATAGTGAGCTATGGAGAGAGAAGTGTATAAGCCTCTAACAAACTTGTTGAACCCTTGCAAATAAAGACAAGCCTCTCCTTTAGGGTTTGGAGCTTGGAATACTGAGCTATGGAGAGAGAAGTGTATAAGCCTCTAACAAACTTGTTGAACCCTTGCAAATGAAGACAAGCCTCTTCTCTAAGAAGCCTCAAATATCCTCCATACACGTGTATGGAGGATGGTCCAAATGCCACCCAGCTGGCACAGCTGGATTGCATTCAAAGAGAGCAAAAAGCAAGAAACAGGCCGACCAGTTCAAGTGGCCGACCGGCCACTTCCCCTGGTCGGCCGACCAGGGGTCAAAAGGTTCAAGGAGAAATGCTGGCCGGCCACCCCAGAAAGGTGGCCTCTCAAATGAGTGCAACACAGCTGTATGGTGGAAAACCAGAAAATGTGACCTAGGAAAGAGAAAAACCAGCTTTTTAGCAAGGTTCAAAAAGGTCAAGAAGAATTACTTGTCGGCCTACCCATATTGGTGGCCTCCTAGATGAGCATAACACAATGGTGGTATGAAAAGCCAGAAATTGTGGCTTAAAAGTGAGAAAAACCAGCTTTCTGTCAGAAAAACCAGATTTAGGAGAGAGAAAAAGAGAAAGCTGGTTTCCAAGGGGAAAAGGTGGCCTCCCACCATACTACCACCTCCCTAGCAATGAAAATAGGGTCCCTACCAAAAATGGACCAAGACGGATGCAAAACGAAGGTTCAGGGGCCAAAATGCGCAGTCCGGGCCCCCGAAAACAGGTTATTAGGCACCGGAAGTGGCGAATGATCATGAAGGTGGTCTCCCGGGCCACAGTGTCCCTCTAAAGGGAGGAAACAAGGTGTGTGCCAAAAACCGGAGCGAACGGAGGTAGTTAAGCGGTCTCGAACCGAGGCAGACGGCCGACGGCTCCGAAAATCGAAAACTAGGCTCCAAACAGGAAAAATGGCCTACGACCACGAAACGTAGCCTACGGCCACTGAGAGATGGTCTATGAGACCTCTCCCTCCCTTTGGGAATAGAAAATAGAGAAAACAGGACCTGGTTCGCAAACCGAGGCAAAGCACAAAAGAGCCCCGAAGTCTAGGGACAAGGCTCGCAGCCGAGACTCCGCAACCTCAGAACGAGCACAATATGCAACATCACCGAGCGCTCAGTTGGTGACGTCTAAGTCTTAAGGTCGGTCAAAAATGGGGTGTCTACAGGGGGCTCCGAATCCAGAGTCTTAATCAGCCCTAAGGTGTAATGCACCAAAGGGGGCTCCAAATCGGGAGACTTAATCGGCCCTAAGGTGTCATGCACCAAAGGAGGCTCCGAATCCGGAGACTTAATGTGGCCAATCGTGATATCCACGAAGGGCGCTCCGAATCCGGAGTCTTAATCGGCCCTAAGGTGTCATACACCAAAGGGGGCTCCGAATCCGGAGACTTAATTGGCCCTAAGGTGTCATGCACCAAAGGGGTTCCGAATCTGGAAACTTAATGTGGCCAATCGTGATATCAACGAAGGGCGCTCCGAATCTGGAGTCTTAATCGGCCCTAAGGTGTCATGCACCAAAGGGGGCTCCGAATCTGGAGACTTAATTGGCCCTAAGGTGCTATGCACCAAAGGGTGCTCCGAATCCGGAGACTTAATCGGCCCTAAGGTGCCATGCACCAAAGGGGGCTCCGAATCCAGAGACTTAATATCGCCAATCATGATATCCACGAAGGGCGCTACGAATCCGGAGTCTTAATCGGCCCTAAGGTGTCATGTACCAAAAGAGGGGCTTTGAATCGTCGACATGACGAGCGCTACAATGGGGTTTGAGAAATGAATTGAGCGACGAAGAAAAATGGTTTGCATTGCTGAAGTGATATATATACAAGTATCAAAGCCCACAGGTCGGGTCAATGATAGGGTTTTCATAAAATCTCTGCTCGTGCCGATTGCGGGGAGCCATGGATTTCTTCAATGCCATGGACTGACGGGAAGCGCATAAGCTGATGATATGTGCTTGGAACGACCTTCATAATATGTAACCAGGTTCGCCCCATGATGACATTATACGGCGAAGGGAGCTTTACGACCAGGAGTTCTACTTCGACCGTTCTAGAGCCTGCTCGAACAGGTAGTATGATCTTCCCTAATGGGTACTCAGGATTCGTATTAAAGCTGAACAATGGGCGAGGCGCTGGAGATAGATCTGACTTGTTGAAGCCGAGTTTGATAAAAGTTTTACAATACATAACCTCTGAAGCACTCCCTGGGTCTATGAGAATGCGTTCAATGGTGAACCGATTTACGTGTAATTTCATGACCAACGGATCGATGTGGGAGGCTGTTGTGCCACTAAGATCGGAGTCATTGAAAGTAATTGTCAGAGCTTCTCTGGGCCATTCGGTCAGAATACGTTGCTTTTGGGGGATTGGATGCGATTGAATTGTGTGCACGGTTGGGGATGCAAGCAGGCTGTAGATTATATGGATCACGCCAAGTGGAGGTGAGTCCTGCCTCAAGGCTAATGCCTTGATTGGCTTTCCCTTTCTGACGTACTGTTACAGTCGGCCGTCTTGCACCAGTTCTTCCAGGTGATCCTTTAATGCGTAACAACTCTCGATTTCGTGGCCGTGATCTTTATGGTACTCGCACCGCCTATCCCTTCTTCGCGTGTCGGGTGGCCCCACCATCTTTGACGGCCATTTGAAGAATGGAAGCTGTTGGACTTTGGTCATTATTGCAGTGATTGGTTCTGACAACTCTGTGTACTTCTTGTCAGCACGCCTTGAGTGCCTGCTGTCGACTTGCAGTTGTTCATTCGTCCGGTGGGAGCATTGATTGCTTGATCAGCGTGAGTCCCGCCTTTTGGCTCGTTTAGCGCGTTGTCGTGGCTCAGGGCTCGGAGGTGGCACGGAACTTATTGGTTGAGCAATTTCAAAGGGGGCCGTTTTGTTGGACATTTGTCTGGATTTTATTCTCAAGGCATCATCTTTCACTTTGCAATACTCTTCAACTTTCTTCATCAACGCCCAGACTGTTTTGGGGGGTCTTCTGGTCAGGGAACTACGAAGAGCACTGTCAGGATGTAGTCCCATTTTGAAGGCGGTGATGGCCATGGAGTCATTGCAAGCATCGTCGACGAGGTTGAAGCACTCCCAATAGCGCGCCGAATACACTCTAAGTGTTTCTCCTGACTGGATCTGCATAGCCCAGAGAGAGTCGACCTGTTTCGGCTGTACCTCCTTGGTGATGAACCTGGCCCTGAAGGATTTCTGTAATTGATGGAAGCTTTTGATCAAAGCTGACTCCAGCTTGTAATACCACCTAACAACTAATGGCCCCAAGCTGCTGGGGAATATTCGGCACATGAGGGCTTCGTTGTCTGCATGCAATGTCATGGCCTGCTTGTAGTGACGGATATGATCAATGGGGTCTAATTTTCCGTCGTAAAGAGTGAATGACAGAGCTTTGAACTTCTTAGGCAGGGCCGCCCTTGCAATTCGTCGGACAAAAGGATCGTGCTGGTCCTCTTCGTCTGAGCTGCTTCTTCTGCGCTTGTTCCTTGTATGTAGACTCTTTTCGGAGGAGTTGGAAGTTTCGGATCGTCCCTTCTTGTTGAGCTTCGTGGGTAATGAGTTGGAGTCGCTATCAGTATCCTTTGGTCGGGCTCGAGGTCGTTGTCCACCTGCCCTCGGAGGTCGTTCGGGATCTTGGCGCACGGCTTCTCTGGATTTTGCTACTTCCAGGGCCAAATCTTGATGGAGACGTTCATTTTCAGCGATCATGTTCTCCAGCCTTTGTTCATTCTGCTTTGTTTGTTCCACGATCACTTGCATTGTCCCTTACGCTAAAGTCGTTGGTAAGTCGAAGTTCAAGGCGCGTCTTACAGCGATGGTTTCCTTTCTGAGCATATTTGCTGGAGTGAGGTCATCTCTCTGTGCGGTCTCGTCAGTGGCTATCAGAGGATCTTCAGTCACGCCTGCCATAGATGTATTTGAGTATTTCCATAGACGGCGCCAATTGTGGAGAAGTGGTTTGAAAATACTTTTTAGATCCTGGGGAGACGCTAGTGATCCTCAGCTAGTCACCTAAAAAGATACAAACACTCTGGTCGGGGGTGCCGGAATTAGCACTCCGACGGACAAGTCAGTTCAGACACTCAGGATAGCTTGTTTACTAAGTTAAGTGAAGTGATTCTTACATACCTTTCTCAATCCATTGTTCCTATATTTATACCTGTTCCTTTTGTTCCTTGGGGCCAGGGCCTACTTTTTAATCATTGTCCTTTCTCTTATTCGGCTCTCAGGATCTACACTTATTCGGCACATATATTATATTTGGATTCCCATTCTCGTAGGATACAGCCGATTAATATCAATCTTCTAAGGTACGCACCTTCTGATTTTGCCATTATTCGGCTCCCACAAACACCACCTCCAAATTAATACTGGGCCAAATAGTATCCTTCTCACTAAGTCTTCTCATTACCCTAGATGGCCAAATATTCCCACCGACTCTACAGTTATCCACCTCACATCTCTATAATAATCTACTCTGCATGCTTGACTTAGGATGTGGAGAAATGTTAGGGATCATGAAAATTTTTTCATGAAAATAATCATGAAAGATTTGTGACTCTTAGATTACCTTGATTAGTGTGTGGTACTTTATTCTAAGTGTAATCCAAAGGTCACAAATCTTTCATGATCATTTTCATGAAAGACTTTTCATGATACGTAGCATTGCTGATGGACGTGAGAAACCTGCCGCTGCACTTTGGTTTTCCAATTCTCTAGCCGTTTCATTAACAACTGAAACAGTGATATCATTATAGTTGCAACCATGTGTTCCCCCTATCCCCTCCATGTCATCCCATTGATTCTTTGCCACATCACCTTGAGCTTCCAAGTCATCACTGCAATCAACCTTGTTAGCGTCATCTCCCTCTTTGTCCATCTGTTTACACACACAACTCTGGTCACCTCTTCCATGGCTACCACCGTTCACTCATACTTACTTCCAGTCACATTTGCTTCGGACTGAAGCCCAAAAGCTCTGCTCAATATACTCCACAACCCTTATTGAATATGATAGGGCCCCTGCTCTCCATGATAACCATATTATTAATAGTTTCCATCTGTGTTGTGATAATTTCCACCTTACCACGATTCAGTGATGCCATACTCAATGTTTCATCACGAATACCCACTACTTTACCCCACTTCTCACCAATCTTCTGAAATTTTTTTGAGTTCCATAGATTTGGTGGAATTCCATAGCAATATAACCAAGTCAATCTTTGACCATCCACTTTCATCCCTTTCTCCCATTCCACTGTCGTTTCACACCAGTGCTCAATCTAGTTATTAATGAGATTACTTCTATTCTACATTGCTTGAACTAATGGAAATATTACATACGCTATTCTACCTCCACCTTCCTTAACTTCAATGTTTTGTAAGTCTCTGATCTGTATATCCGCCTTAAACTTAATGAAAGATAATTGAAGTTTCACCTTAACCACCAAACTACTAAATAACCAGTCATTCCCATATTCTTCTGCATGCACTCTCAGGCCATTTACTTGCTTCCGCACTTCTCCCATCACCACCTCAGCATACGTATTTCTTCCATTTACTTGCTTCCACACTTTGCCCCTCACCACCTCAGCATACGCATTTCTTCCCCTTGGATCCCTATCATCACCTGAGATGATTCACACACTTCCTTTGACACTTGCCCTTTACCAAAATCAGCTCTCTTCACTTTCAGAATTTTATTATCACACCAAACCCCATTTGTTTTCTGAATTGCTATACCCGCTGAAATTGGGCAATCATATCTCACAAAACCAAATCTTGAGCTTGTACCCCTTCTTCTCTTGTTTGGAATGAACACATCCTTAATAACCCCAAAGTTTGAGAAAAGTACAAACAACCCTTTTGGATTCATTCCTCCTGAAAGATCATCCACGAACAGTATGCACATCAGACCTATACCCATGATTTCGACTTCTTTTCTTGAACACTAGTTGCCATCCTCCTCGGTTCACAGCTGCACGTCCTTCTCTCTCTCTAGCCATTTTTTGATATTTTTTACCTTTGATCTTTAGTATACCAATTTTCATTACAGAAACTCTGCACCAACATTGCTTATTAGCCTATTGTTTTTAAAAATAAATAAAAACCTTGATATCCGATACTCAATTAAATGATCTAATACATCATGAGGGCGTGTCTCATATATCTGACCTTGGATTGGTTTCTTTTAAGTCTCAAGTTGAGCATCTTAGCTTCGTTTGGTATTGGCTAACATAGTCAACTTTTTTTGCGTTGGGACTTTTTTAGCCTAACTTTTTTAGCTTAATTTGATTTGGATTTTTTGACTTTTGTGAGAGAAAAAATATAATGATTATGAGTTGGATGTGATATTTTGTCTTATTAACTTATTTTGTCATTTTGTGATTTTGTTTTAACCCCAAAATGATAGCCAAACCATCGAATTTGTAGAGTCCACCACATGATTTATTTTGATAATTCAAATCGTTCATTTTGTATGTATGTTATTCATGAAAAAATTAAGTTAAGCTAATAATTATAGCATATTCATTTTATGGTGTCTCACTCAAAAAATAGAATGATAAATGTATTTTTGAAAAGAAAAATAATATACAAGCACACTTTCAAGATCTAATGATGTGTGAATAAGATGATTTATTGATGATTAATGAATAAGTGAGAGAAATAGTTGACTTAAATATTTTAATATAATGCAACATTATTGAGTCTAAAAAGTGGATATAATTTTTTGAACTGAATAGCATTACTCTTTTGAAAATAGACTATCTATTTTTTAATGCAAGAAAATAAAAATAAAAAACCATAGCTATTCAGTTGACTTAATTTTTAATGAATAATATACATAAATATTTTTTTATAAAATAAATAATTTAAATTATCAAAATAACACTCATAACGAATTTCATAAATCTGATCAACATGATCTAATTGAGATACTCAAACGTTACCAATCCCGTCTAACAAATAATACAAAGATATTTAAGCAAGTCAAAATCTATAAGTACTCTTTTTTTTTGAACGGCAAAGATAAGGGCTTCATTGATGAAAAGTAGTACAAAGTACCAAACAATTACACCAATAAAGAGTAGTGAAAGAGGGGGGGTAAGTTGGTGAGGAACCAACGAACCCAACAAACAGATTAGTACAGCAGTAGCAAGAAGAACAGACCAGGAACAAAACAGCACATGCAGCCAGTAGAACAAATCAGGAACAAATCAGGAACAAATCAGGAACAAAACAACACATGCAGCCAGTAAAACAACACATGCAGTAGCAAGAAGAACAGATCAGCACCAGCAAAACACTTGCAGCCAGTAGAACATAAGATCTGAAACTTATAATAAACAATTATAAAATTTTATAATAAACAACACATGCCACTGATAAGTCTACACCAGAGGAGTAATCATTTTGCCCAAAAAGGTGTAGATGAGCAGCTATTACCGCAAAATTCGCAAGAGTGGGTCGAGTGCAATCACGATTCTCAGAAAAGGCTCTCTGTAGATCAGACAATAGAGGGCCAGATCATAACCTCGGGTTATATAAAAAGCCTTAGTCAGTCTCCAAATGAGAGGCCGGGCATCCGTATAGAGATAGCTCTGGGTCAAGATCAAAATGGGCTGCAGCCCAATGAGCCAAGGAACCTGAATTTACTAACCTCTGGGCCTCTTATTAGTGGATCAAATATTCTTGGTGTGGAGCAGCCGTGTGGAGCTTCAGGCGTGAGTCCGCAAACTAAAGCCATCGATACATTCGGGCAACCCATTTCAGGCTCCTCCATCAGCCCTATTAACACAGGTAAAAGGAAAATTACTAGAAGGAAAGGGTTAAAGTACTCACTACTTGCAGGAAGATTCGCTGGTTTTGCAAGCAGGGTAGGTCACAAAGGTCCTGGTTCAAGCTTTGGGTCCAAATCAGAAATTAAAGCCAAATCTTCATCTGTTCACTCCTCACCCAGTCATATTTCCGAATCAATCCACACCTCATCTTCTAAGGATACTCTACATGAGGCCATTGAAACACTTCAGGTTGGCAAAACTCTGGGGATCGACTACAAGGGTCAGGAATCCGAGGTTGTCAAGAAATTCATGCACATGGAGGAGCATGATAAAGTGAGAATGGCTGGAGGACCTGGTATTGTAGAATAACCAGTTTCCTTATGGGGGCTATCTGGGGTATGTCTGTTGCACATGAAGATTCTAAGCTGGAATGTCAGAGGTCTACGAAGGCCTGAAAAGAGAAGGAAAATCAGGAAGCTATTGTATGATAGGGTAGTAGATTTGGTTTTGCTCCAAGAAACAAAGCAATCAAGCATCACAACCTTGTTAGTAAAAATTCTTTGGCCTAGAGGAAAGTTGGAATTCATGACTGTAGATGCTGCAGGCCTATCTGGTGGACTAATCTGCATTTGGGATCCTGAGGTCTTCCGTCTTTCAGATTGCTGCTGCAGCAGGAACTTCATTCTTTTGTCAGGTAAGGTTCACAATTCTTTTGACTGTGTTGTGGTCAACATCTATGCCCCAAATGATGTAATAAGGAGGAAGGCTTTATGGGAAAATCTGTTATCTTTGAAATCTAATTTTTCCAATCCATGGTGCCTTGGTGGAGACTTCAATGAGATTAGGAATGTGGGGGAAAGAGTAGGAGTTTCTCGCAGAGACAGAGGCATGCAGGAGTTTAATGACTTCATTGAAAATTGTGAGGTGGTCGATGTCCAAATACTAGGCAGAAAATTCACCTGGTGTAATACTATTGAAGGGAAAAAGTGGAGTAAAATAGATCGATTTCTCCTCAGTCCTGAATGGCTAGTGAGATATAAACTTAAACTCTGGGGCCTCCCAAGAACTATTTCTGACCACTGCCCACTCCTACTCATGGAGGATGGCAGGGATTGGGGGCCCAAACCCTTCAAATTTCTGAATGCATGGACCCTACATCCATCTCTGGCTTCCTTGGTAGAGAGCAACTGGGGAGAACTACATCTGAATGGATCAGCAGGGTTTATTCTGAAGAGGAAACTGCAGTCCCTAAAGTTCACTTTAAGAAAATGGAATCAAGAGTCTTATGGTAATGTGGCTAAGAAATTAGAAGCCGCTGAAGCTGCTCTGCATGATCTAGATCTAAAAGCTGAAACCAGCCCCCTGAATGAAAGTGAATTGGTGCTGCAAAGAGAGAAAAGGAATGAAATGTGGTCTTTGAGCAGGAAGATAGAATGGGAATGGCTCCAAAAATCAAGGTTGGACTGGAATCTAAAAGGGGATAGGAACACGAGGTTTTTTCATGTCATGGCCACTAGTAGACAAACCAGAAACACTATTAATTCCATCACAATTGGGGATATGGTCATTGAGGATCCAGTTTCTGTCAAGAATGAGGTTTGGCTTCACTTCTCCAGCCTTTTCAAAGATGATTGGAAAGTGCGACCAACCTTGTCAGGTGAATTCAAAAATGTCAGGCTCAGCTCTCACTTCCATGGGCTTGAAGCAGATTTTTCTGAAGATGAAGTTTGGGCAGCAGTAAGTGACTGTAATAGGAACAAAGCACCAAGACCTGATGGATTTAATTTGTTGTTTTTCCAAAACTTTTGGAAAGTGCTTAAAGGGGAAGTCCTCAATTTTATGCAAGAGTTTCATGCCAGTGGCAGATTATTCCCAGGTTTGAATAGCTCATTCATTTCTCTTATCCCAAAGAAGGAGAAAGCTTTAACATTAAATGAATTCAGACCTATTAGTCTGATTGGTTCCATCTACAAAATTTTATCTAAAGTCCTAACAAATAGATTGAAGCTAGTTATGCCTTGGATTATAGGTGATTCACAATCTGCTTTTCTGCGAGGTAGAAACATCTTGGATGGTATTTTGATTGCAAATGAAGTTGTGGATAGTTGGGTCAAATCCAAGAAAGCTGGGCTGCTATTTAAAATAGACTTTGAGAAGGCTTTTGACTCCATCAACTGGAATTTCCTTTTTTCAATGTTGGCAAAATTTGGGTTTGGCGAAAAATGGATCTCTTGGATTCAGGAGTGTGTCACCACTGCTAGAATTTCTATTCTTGTCAATGGTTCTCCCACCAAGGAGTTTAACCCCCAAAAAGGGCTCCGGCAAGGTGATCCCTTATCACCATTCCTTTTCAATTTGGTCGTTGAGGCATTAAATATCCTTCTCCAGAGAGCTATAGATCTGAGATTGCTTAGAGGGGTATCAGTTGGGGCCAACGATGAGGTGAATTTATCACACCTCCAATTTGCAGACGATTCACTCTGTTTCTGTGAAGCAAAGCTATCAGAGGTGCTAAGCTTGAAAAGAATTCTTCAATGCTTTGAAGTGGCTTCAGGACTTAAAATTAATTACCATAAAAGTGTGGTTTGTGGGATTGGCATCTCTGGATCTACCCTTACTGAGTTTGCTTCCCTCTTAAACTGTAAGTCCCAAAATCTACCCTTAAAGTATCTAGGTCTACCCTTGGGTGCAAACCCTAGAAGGAAGAAAACTTGGTCACCAGTAGTTGAAAAGGTAAAACTAAGGCTAGCTGGTTGGAAAAGGAGGCTACTATCTTATGCAGGTAGATTAACCTTGGTGAAAGCTGTGTTATCTAGCATACCTGTATACTATTTATCACTATTCAAGCTACCTGAGGGAATTGCAAAGGAGTTAGACAAAATTCAAGCATCATTCTTATGGGGAGGGCCAGATCTCAAGCGTAAAATTCACTTAGTCAAATGGTCAGAGGTTACCAAGAGTATTAAGCAAGGTGGTTTGGGGTTCGAAGAATCAGAGATGTAAATGTATGTCTACTTCTAAAATGGTGGTGGAGATTTGCTTCTGAACCAATGTCACTTTGGTATAAGGTTATCTGCAGTAAATATCAGTTCCTTGGTGGGAAATGGGTTCCAAACCCAAGTTTAAACTCCTCTCTCTCATTTATCTGGAATGGCATAGTGGCAGCAGGTGAGCAAAACCAGTCCCTTTCCCTTTTCTATGCTAGCAATCTCCAGCTAAAGGTGGGAAATGGCTACCGCATCAGTTTCTGGGTTGATCCTTGGTGTGGGAATCTCTACCTAAAAGATGAGTTCCCTCGCCTCTTCAGTTTATCTTTACAAAAGGATAGTCTTCTAAAAGATTTTGTGGAAGTATCTGGCACAACTAAGAATTGGTTATTCACATTTAGGAGGCCACTGTTTGTTTGGAAAAGTCTGAATTGCTAAGGCTCTATGGCATAGTAGGTTCAGCCCCTTCTCTTCAGTTGGAGACTCCGGACAGTGTAGTTTGGAGAGCAGCCAAGACAGGGCAATCTTTTGTGGCTAACCTTTACGAATATACCAGCAGTGCTTATGGAGCGACTGAAAGCTTCAGTCGTCTGGTGTGGATCAAGTTTCTTCCTCCTAAGGTTCAGTTCTTCGGTTGGCTCGCATGGAAATACAAGATCAAAACTGCTGTTTTCTTGTAACAGATTGGAGTCTTGCCTAGCTCTGCCTCTTCATTGTGCGTATTTTGTAAATCACAGCAGGAATCTCTGGAGCATGTCCTCATGCTCTGCCCACTTGTTTGGAGAGTATGGTCAGGTCTTCTACAGTGGTGGGGTGTATCTTGGGTTATTCCTGAATCTGTCATTGGTCTGCTGCAATGGTGGTCAGGATACCCTTGCAGGAAAGCTGAGCTGCGGTTTTGGCGTGCCCTACCTTTGGTAACACTATGGTCAATCTGGAAGCATAGGAATGATTGTTTCTTTAATGCGTCTAATCCAAATCTGCAGGAGCTGCGAGAGCTGATTCTCATTAGGTTGGCTTTCTGGCTTAAGGCTGCCTCAAAGGAGCTTCATTTTTCGGTCTCAGATTTCCTCTACAATATCTCAGGAGTGAGGCAAGGTCTGTTATAGTTTGGTGAGACCAGTGCTGTGAGTTTCTGGGTTCTCTGAAAATTTTGTTTCAGTTTGCTGTGTTGTCCTGATGGTTTCAAGTTCGGTTCCCCTGTTTCTGATGGCTGCTAGTGATCTGTTTTGGCTGTTGTAGACCTGTTCTAGCTTACAGGTTGTTGATTTGAGTATGCAGCCTGCTGTGTTATGCTCTGATCTGTTTGACCTGTGTATGCAACCTGCTGTGATCTGTTCTGATCTGCTTTGGTCTGAGTATCCTAGTTTCTGATCTGTTTTGTTGGCTGCAAGTGTTTTGCTGGTGCCTTTGTTCTACTTGCTACTGCTGTACTGATCTGGTGTTTTGCTGGTGTTTGATCTGTTTTTGCTGGTTCCGTTGGTCTGAGTATCCAAGTTTCAGATCTGTTCTACATAATTGGTGTAAACAATTATAGTAAAATTCTATATAATTGGTGTAATTTATTATAAAATTTTATAATATCAATTATAAGATGCGTAATTTTATCATAAATTAACGTAACAAAATTTATAAAATTTTGTAGTTCATATAACAAAAATTTGTAATTTGTTTATGACATTTTTGGTTACGTCAATTTATAGTAAAATTATGTATTTTGTGATTAATATTATAAAATTTTGTGATAAAATTCCGTTAATTTGTAATAAGATGCATATGTGTAACGAAAAATTTGCCTAGAATAATATCCAAGGCCAGGAAGTGGCAACTTCATTACATGTCATCTTAAAGACTCAAAACACTATGAGCATTTCCAATCCAGCATCAAATGTAACCATTTTATCAAAATCATATTAAATAGAGGTAAAAACAAAACTTTCATTAAATGATGAGAGTCTTTTATTTTTTATTAAATTTAAATTTATCGTTGGGTTGGATATATTCTCTTGAATGTATACTAGGATGCCCACCCAGATGTCTACCAAGAGCAATTCTGATAGTTTTTTTTTTTTTTTTTTTTCATGTCTGGACGACTTCCAGGATATCGTCTTGGCCATCCTCCCAAACAACAGGGGATGTGAAAAAAATTGATAAAAATTTTAATTTTAACATTAGAGTGAATAGTATCAAATTAAAATTTTTATTTAAATTTAATGAAATTTTTGATTTATCATTGGAGATAGTTTAACAAATACAAAAGAAGTACCGCGTGCATGGCCAAAAGTAAAATAAAATAAATAAAATATAAAAATAGTCCACAAGGCCCCCAAAAATCTGAGGAAATGAGCTAACCATTACAGTAGGTCCCGCTACAAAGAGATGGCTCAACAAGTTATATAGACCCATGGCTCTCCTGACTGAGCCAAAGATGGTGCGGGTCCATCAGGATGTGATCACATACATCCTCCACGAGTCCTGTTTTTACTTATTTACTTTTTTAATTATTTTTTAATTATTATTAAAAACCGTATGTTTGGGTTGGGTTTATTAACTTACCTATATTAAGTGGATTCTGAATTTGGTGTCTAGTCTCTCCTTATATCACGTGGATCTTATTTTTCTATTTTGACTTTGAATTTGAAAATAAATTTCTTACAACTTGAGTAAACATATATTGTAATATTAATTTATTATTATTTATTTTTATTTTTTATTTACTTGAATTGTAGACTGCCAATCACTTATTTCTTTTAAATGAAGCTCCTTACCCCTTTATCTTTTCCTACTTTATGACTTTTGGAGATCTATAAATTGCACTCCAGATACCTCACTAAACATATAGAGGTACAAAGATTTGGAGAAAGACAGAGAGAGATGGAGGCTTTTCCAATCATTGACATGGAGAAACTTAATGGTGAAGAGAGAGCAGCAACTATGGATGAAAAATCTAGAAATTCCCTAGATGTTGATTTGTGATTATGTATCAATTTTAAGCAATATATAACAATCCAAATCAAACGAACAAGACAAAACAACACAACGATTTTACGTGAAAAAACTACAATTGGACACCTCCAATTGTGATAAAAAAACCACAGGCAACAACCACAAAACAATCCACTAAGAAGATATAAAAGAATTACACAAGTATATTCTCAATTACCTAACAAATCTACGCCTAATTGAACTAACCTCTATGCCCCTCTTCCAACCCGTTTTCACCTCGGAATTGTCTTTACAATGAGCCACCCCAGGATCCACCAAAGCTTCAGGCTCGAATTCTTCAGAATCCACCGAAGAACAACTCTCTCTTTTGTAGAACAAACAAAACCTTTGATGTATACTCTTTAAAACATGAGTTGAATACTCAATCAAAACATCAAAGAAAACTAAAAAATATCCCCAGATATAAACCTTAAGAATCAAAAAGAAGAACTGGAGGAATTCAGGAGTAGTCTAGTTTTGGGAGAAAACCAACTACTTATAGAAAACCAAAAGTAATCCTAGATGTGGAAGAAAACCCAATCCTTATTGAAATCCGGAAAACTGTGTTCGCGCGGTCCGCTCGAGCGCCCAACATCCCGCTCAAGCGTCTTCAGCAAAATATGCGTGTGACAAAACAGAGGTCCGCTCGGGCGCTAGAAAACCCGCTCAAGCGTAAAATCACACATCTCAGTACTTTTACAGGCGACCAAAACTGCTGGAACCAGGGATTCATTTTTGCATTTTGCTTCGGGGGTGCTGCCCCTCGACCCCGCCGTGGCGCTGCCCCCTCGACCCCCGCGAGCTGACCGGGCAGCTCGATCCCCGTCATAATCAGCGAAGTGGCAATCTTGAAAGCATTAGCATCACAAACTTCTCTAAAAGACACAATTCGGGTTGGATTCGCATCTAAACACTCATAGCCTCAATGAAATAAAAGTGTGAAAATAAATACAACTAAAAGGAGTTTTGTCAAACGGGGTTGCCAAGAATAAAACCTAACAATGGAGATGATCAAAGATGCTTGTGAGAACTGGGGCTTCTTTGAGGTACAGCATTAATGATGAAAGATGTTTATGTGAAGCAGTTTTGTTTGGTATATTGTTTTTGCTTTCTGTTTTTATTTATTAGAAAATTATTAGAACCCACATTTTACAAAACAAAGAAAAGTTAATTTTGAGATTTCGAAGATTATTTTTGCACAAAAAATAATAACAACTAGTCATTTCAAAGTAATCTAAAACACAATATCAATCATCTTCTTCGGTTTTCTCATAAAATTGAGCTTTTTATTTCCAATAATTTATTTTTTTATTTTTACTAAAGTTTTTTAAAATTTTACGTAAATTTTTTATTTTTTCAGATACACCTAATTTAAATATACTTAAAAAGTATAATATTTGTAAGAAAAAAACTTAAAAAATTACCAAATACAAAAATACGAAAATTTAATACATTTTCAAATTTTTTTTTGCATTTTTTTAAAAAGGTTTTTATACAAATTTTATACTTGTTAAGTATATCTAAATTAATTGGATCCGAAATGTAAAAATAAGAATAATAATAATTAATTAAAATATTTTCAAAAATCACTAAAAAAAAACTCAAAAAATTATTTTTGAAAATTCCAAACCAAATAGAGTGGATAGTTTTGAGATTTTTGCTGATTTACCCATTTTTTTTCTTTTTGGGTTTATGAAGTTGGTGAATCATGGTATGTCCCATGAGCTTATGGACACAGTGGAGAGGCTAACAAAGGAGCACTACAAGAAGTGCCTGGAACAAAGGTTCAAAGAAATGGTGGAAAGCAAGGGTCTGGAGACTGTTTAGTCTGAAATCAATGACTTGGACTGGGAAAGCACCTTCTTCTTCTGCCATCTTCCTGTTTCCAACATCTCTGAAATCCCTGATCTTCAAGATGATTATAGGTTCATATATCATATCATCAAATTTCTCTCTCTCTCTCTCTCTCTCTCTCTCTCTCTCTCTCATGCTACTATATTTTTTTGATTAGTGATTAAATGTTATGTTAGCATTTGGGGGTATTAAAACTCACACCCTCGCACCTTGTGAGAAAATTTAAACCTCCCAATTACACTTCTGAGAATGGAACCTAAATCTCCTCTGAAAAGAGAAACTTAGTGGCCAAAGGGTTTCGTTCATGCTACTATATATAGTTAGCTATGTAAATCACTTTTTGTATTTTAAAAAACAAAAATAATGAAAAGTTTGAAATACCTCTCATTTTAGATCATTTTCATTTTCCAAAAAAGCGTTTTTGAATATTTGAAACTTTTGTTTTTATAATTTCTAAAGGGTGTTGTTTATTGAATTTTTTTTTTCCCTAGAAATAGTTTGCTTTGTTTTTGGAAAATAAAAACAGAAAATAGAACACAAAATCAACGCCAAACAGCTCCAGGGACTAATTTTTTGTTTATGAGAAAGGATAGTTACACACACTACAAGAAATCCTGGCAAATAACACGGAGGTTTTTGCGACGGGGTGACTGCCATCGCAAAAATCGCATCATAGTTGTCGTCGCCAAAAAACTCTTTTGCGACGGCGTGTATCTGCCGTCGAGAAAAAATAGACTTTTGCGACGGGGCTTATTCCGTCGCTAAAGATTGTAAAAAGAAAACTGCAGGAACATTGGCGACGCACGGAATACCATCGCAAAAACGTAGTATTTAGCGACGGTAAGAAGTTACTGTCGCAATTGTGGACCATTTGTGACGGCAGAAGACCATCGCAAAAAACTATGGATAAAACGATGTCGTTTCATTCGGTAATTATGATCATTTGCGACGGTTGACATATGCCGTCGCAAATAAATGAATATTTGCTATCCCGCTTTTTGTATCCCATTCGCGGTCAAAGTCCTAAAATCCCTAAATTCCTCAAATCAAAATCCCTCTAAAACCGAAATCCCTAAAATCAAAATCCCTCTGAAACCGAAATCCTTAAAATCTCCAAAATCCCAATCCATTGTTCCAACTATTAGAAACTAAAATCCCCAAAATCCTCAAATCAAAATCATTCAAAATCAAAATAGTGGTGAACGACGACCTTCGCAAAGTGACGAGGGTGAACAACGGCCTTCGCCGGAGTGACGAGCAGCAGCGACTGTGAACGACGAGTGACGAGCAACTGTGAGCGACTGTGAACGGCCATTCATAAAGTGAGTATTTGTTCTTGTGCATTCCTTCTCATTCCATCTCTTGTGAATTTCTTAAACATGAAAAAGAGAGTGTAGGTACTTTCTGAAAATTATTGTATGATTTAAGAACAATTTTGTTCTTAAATTGTGATTGACGTGTTCATGCTTGTAATTCAGAATATGCTTTGTGAACATATCAGGTTGTATAGTCAAACCCGTCCTCCATTTTAAAAAAAAAGAAGAAGAAATCTTTGATCCTATGAACGAAAGTAGTAAGATTGTCTTTTCTCCTTTCTATATTTGAAGACTGTAACTGCCGCATCAGGCCTTTAGACCAACCTCCAAAGTGGTTACATGTGCTTTGTATTTCAATTAAATGTTTACAATTCATTTGGTTTTTAAAAGTTTCACTTACTTTAGGAAAAATATGGAATCTCCTTTGACATCATTTTTTTTTTACAATGCTCATATTTTTCATGTTAGTAAAATATTTCTCTTTGCTAGTAAAAAAAATATTTTTCATTTTAAGTTTCTTCTTTAAAAATGGGTAGCAGCAACAATGGTGGAGTGCCTATGGTAGTGTGAGGCAGTGGCCAGTGTCGAAACCAGAGCTGGGTCTGTAAAGAGAAAGAGAGTTGAAGAGAGAAATGTAGAGAGAAGGTTAAATGTTACCTCTCCCCATCTAAATAATTGCTGGTGTGAAAGACAATACCGCGTTTGCCCCACTTACCAAAACAGAGATCAGTGTATGTTGCCTCTCCCCATCTAAAACTGTCCAGATTGTGAAAAAGATCACTTCTGTTGTATGTCTCGGGTCGTTGAACTGAGTCCTTATCTTGTTTGTTTCTTGTTTGTAGTTCTACTATTAATAATTTGCTTCTAAAGTAAAAGAATTAAAAAGTCCCCTGTATATTTTCTATATGTAGAGAGATCTGAATATATACACATAAACATTTGATATATGTAACTAACAATTCGGGTTTCTTTCTCCTTAATGGATGACAATGAAGGATAAGAATAAGCTGACTGTAATAGCTGAATGGTTGGTTGAATGTTTTGTCCAGTCAAAAGATGATGAAGCTGGTTTAAATAGAGAAACTTTATAACAATGTCTTTGTGATGTTGGAAATGTGCCTTCTTGTATGCTGTTTGCAGGAAATTGCGTGGCAGTGGCTTGATGAGATTCAACCTGCAAATGAGGATGTGATATCTCGTGGGACCACTGGCCTCAAGCTCTATATGGTTGCTCATTTCTTGGTGTAAGTGTCTTGGCACTTGCGTCTATAAAGTATCCGCACAGGCTTTTCTTTCTTAGCCAGTTTGTATAAGATCCAATGTCTTCTTGCAGATCTTTGAAAGCTTGGATTTTAGCACATAAGCCCCCAGCAGCACCAAAATCTGATTTTCCTTTGAAAAGTTTGTCATTTCCTTTTCTCTTAAATGGAAATGCTGACACTTTCTGTTTCGTAATTATTCTAGGTGTCTTAGTTACTAGTTAATGCCATAAGAGTACATAAAAAATGAAAGCAAAGAAACTGGTAGTTTTTCTATTTTCTTATTTTTCACTATAGCAACTACTTCAGTTTATCTTGTTGATAGAATTTAGGTTGTGTTTGGCGGTTGAACCATACCCAAGAGGAGCTACGTGGCATGTGGACAATTTTGAATTTAATTTTTTCAGGGAAGAGTTGTGTTTGGGTAGAAATCGTTATCATAATTTGGACTTGAGCTTGGCGGATGCCTTTGTGTTCTAGGTGAAGCATATTCACATGAGCTTTGATTCCAAACTTCGTACGGAATCAATAAAAAAAATAGAATTATGCTACCTGCAAATGGTTTAATGGTGGTCTAAGGTTATGATAAACTTGTAATTTTGAAGCTAGGATGAAAGATGGTCGGGTTATTGATGGAATCATTTTGAAATAGCTAAAGCTTGTAAAGTGTGAGGTTTGCTTGAATTAAAAGTTTATAAGAAGGTGGCATGTCGTGTCGGACACCGACACAACACGACACTCCTGGGAAACTTCTCGACCTTTGCCAGAAACACCTCCAAACATGTTCTACTATTTTTTAAAATATTTTAGACAACATGCTTTAAGCACTTGGGGAACATGTGCATATCGCTTAGACACATGAAATACATTACAAGTTTTGAATAAAATAACTTGGAATTCAATGATAAAAGACTAACAATGCATTAGGAAACTTTAATTAGTTTAATGCTTAATTAAAAATTTACTACTAAAGCTTTATCTCCATTGATTTTGATAGGAAAATAATATTTAGAAAAAATATGTATATATATATAGAGGTAACAGAAATAAAAAGAAACGAAGCTAAAAGAAAGGAACGAACAAAAGAGGCAAAGTATATGTATGCCGGTAAATATATTTTTGTGCAAGCATATATGTCAGTGGTTTCCTATCTAGTGACCCAAAAAATGCTTACTGTCCCTTTCATGGTATAAAAAATAGCCCACCCTATGGCCTAAAAAATTCACTTCCATGGCAAGTGCCTCAAAAAAAATAGTCCAGGATAATGCACGTGTTTGGTTTTCCAAGAGACCTAAAAATCCAACACATAAAAAACAACACTGGATATACACAATTTTAAATTTTACTAACTATTATAGGCTATCATTACGAAAGTCCGAAACTTAGGCAAAGCCTTAGACAACTTTATAAAATTTTGCAAGTTATGAAATAAAGCATTTTGTCTGGGCTTGAGATAAAATGTTAAACAAAAGTATGGATGCCTTTTTGACTATACTAAATTTGCAACTTTCTCTTCACAAATAAATGGCAAGTTCCTGAGTCATACTAACGTATAAATTGGTTATTAACTTCATTTTAATTTCTCAATGCAATATGGTTGAAGGAGTCACGCTAAGCTTTATAACAGTGGTCTTTGAAGGCTATAAAATTAGCCTAGATAAAAATAAATTAAAATTTGAGCATGAACTATGGTTGAATTGATTTCAGTCTGGACTTTTTTTTTTTACCGACTTGAATGTGTAGCCAACCCTTTCCATTGAGTGCAGTCACAAAATCAAAAAAAAAATTCAAATTTAATTTGAAAATAAGAACTGCAACCATCTTGATTCCAGCTTGAACTTGTTCTTGATTCCACTCTTGACTTGTCAACTTGAATACGTTGACAACCCATTCTATTGGGTACAGTCACAACACAAGTAAGTAAAATCCAACCAAAAAATTGAACTTTGAACTACTTTTGGCTTGATACCATAACATTGGACACGCAGGCAGCCTAGATGAATAATCTAGGTCCAATCCTAAAAATATAAAATAATAATCACCCTTTTCAAAATGGGACTCGTGATATTAAGGAACTAAAATCAAAGGGTATTTTTTTTCAAACAAGGAATTTATATTTTGAAATGCGTTCGACCTACATAATAGCTCATTCGACGTAGTGTCACATAAGTGAAATTGTGTTGGTGAAAATGAAATTATTGCTTAACATAATTTTTTTCTACTTTTTACAGCAAAAGTTCAATTTTTTCCGATGTACCTATATATATATATATGTGATATTATGTTGTAATTATATATATATATATATATGATATTAACATGCTCATTTATGTGATATTATGTCTTGTAATTATATTTTTACCCTTACATCTCATTATGACTTACATTTGTTGTAATTATATTTTTTTTCTAGGGCATATTTGTTTTGCATGTGAGATGTATATTTCCCAGTAAGTTTGCCTGAAGCAAATTAATAGTGGGAAACACATATGCATGTATTTAAATATATTTATATATATTGTTGAGAAGATTACAAAAGAAGTGAAGTGTGCATTTGAGGGAAGTACAGATGATGGATAAGAGTTGGATTGATTTTCCAAATAGGATGTCGAGGGAATACATTAATGGGATTGATCAATTCCTTGTGTTTGCCTACACCAATAGGGTTGAAGGTTCGATGATTAGTTGTCCGTGTAGAAAATGTGAGAATCGATACCATCTTATACGAGAGGGTGTGCGGGAGCATCTGATTTTGAATGGTTTTTTAAAAAAGTACAAACATTGGATTAATCATGGGGAATCGTACGTATCTCTGCATGGTAATCGAGATAATGAAACATTG
This sequence comes from Camellia sinensis, assembly GCF_055761805.1. NCBI lineage: Eukaryota > Viridiplantae > Streptophyta > Magnoliopsida > Ericales > Theaceae > Camellia > Camellia sinensis. The sequence goes on from NC_138969.1 coordinate 75,107,327, forward strand.
GCTAATTTAGACATTGGGGACGATATGGTTGGAATGATACAAGGGGCTATGGGAAATCCACATGCCGGTACAAGTGTTGAGGGTAATGAACCAGAGGGGCCTGATGCCCATGCATCTGAACCCCAGCTCAGTCCAAAAGGTTCAATTGCTAAAGGATATCTTATGGAAGAATGCATGAATTTTTGTGCACAATATCTCAATGATGTGGAAACTAAATCTAATCGACCCGTGAGGAACTACAGTGGTGATGATAATCTGGGTCGTGCTGTTGGTGAAATCACAAGCTTTTATCTTGATAACACTTCTTGGGCACAAACTCATCGGTATGTCTTATTCAATACATCCGCGGTTCAACCATTCATAAAGTAAGTTATGTCACTCAATATTTTATTATGTTTCATTGAATTTTGAACCAAATTTTGTTTTTTGATAAAATTTCAATCTACACAGCAAACACCTTCAAGAACTTAAGGTGAAAATGCCTCGTGTTGACGATCATCAGCTTCGGCGTGAACATTTTGAAACTTTTCACATTTGGTTCAAGGAACATGTATGTATTTAAATCTACAGATTCTATTTACCTAAGTCAAACTACATTTTAAATTTTACAATTTTTATTTTTTAAAATAGGTTCAAACTTTGCGAAGGACTAGTGATGTCACATTTTCTGAAGAGATTACTGTATTGGCAAATGGTCCTCATAACCTAGCAAGGAGGTTCAATGGGTATATAATGAATGGGTTTCGGTATCGAGTAAAGGCCATGGATGACCATCGAGCCACACAAAATTGTGGTGTAGCTTTGAAGGCAGATACCATAAGTTATGCTAGTCGGAAAGACAAGAATCCTCGTGTGGGGTCTGTGTACTATTATGGACAATTGATAGATATCATTGAGATTCGATATTCCAGTGAGAAGAACCATGTGTTGTTTAAGTGTGATTGGATTGACAACATTCACGGGAAGATACAAGATGTCTTTAATTTCACATTAGTCAACTTCAATCATTTGTTGTACCGAGATGATCGAATTACCAATGAACCTTTCATCTTGGCATCCCAAGCAGAGCAAGTTTGGTATGTTGCAGACCCATTACAACCAGACTGGCAAGTGGCGGTGAAGATGTCTCAGAGAGGTTTATTTGATATGAGTTCGACTGATCCACAAATCGAGCCATATATGAGCCAACAATTGGAAGAAAATATAATGCTTCGTGATGAAGAAGTTGGTTGGGTGAGGGAAGCCGCAGAAGGGGAAACAGTTGATGTTCAAATAGGCTGATATTTAATCAACATTAGTAATTCAATTAAGGCCAAGGTTGTAGTTAATCATCAGTTTCTTAATTTACTTTGTCTTTGTAATTGTATTAGTTCAATTAATGTCATATTATAGTTGATGACAAACCATTGTCTATGTTTCTAATGTCAATTAATGTTATATTGGTTGCAGATTATTATGGGAAGGAAGAGGAAGCCTGATCATCCTCGGCGCATGATGTCCGATGTGGTACGTAAGAGGACATCAGCGGCACCACCATCAGAGGAGGCATCACATCGACCACTATCAGAAGGGCCATTAGTGCCACCACTATCTGACCAGCCACCGCAGCGACCACTATTAGTGGCACGACCATCAGAGGAGGCATCACAGCGAGCACCATTAGTGCCACCGCATCGACCACCATTAGTGGCACCACAGCAGCTATCATCTACTCAGCCTCCACGCCTACCATTGGTGCATCCACCATCAGTGGCACCACCATTGGAGGAGGCATCACAGCGAGCACCATCAGATGGGCCATTAGTGCCACCGCATCGACCCCCATCAGTGGCACCGCAGCAGCTATCATCCCAACTAGAGTCATTGACTTATGAGCCATCCGCAGGTATATAAATTTGCTTTGATTTGTATGAAAATTATTTAAATATATATTTATTTGTTCTCATTACATATAACTTGTTTATTTTCATTGTATTTTTCAGACCCTTCGACTTCTTCACAGCCTCCCTCAGGTATAAGAAATTGATTTGTATTGACATTATTTAAATTTGCATTTGTTTATTATCACTGCATATTGTTTATTCTTATTGTATCTCGCAGGTCATGTTAGTTCTTCATCAACCTTGAGTAGGCGTGGTAGAGGATGTGCCAAGGGCATTAGGGAGTGGGGTACTGGTACAAAGTTGGACATACAATTTGATGAAAATTACTGTCCAATAGGGGATAACGTGTCTAAGTTAACTACTCAACTTGGCATTATTGTGCGAAATGGTAATATTGTTCCTCTTACTTTTCTTAACTGGAACACTGTGCCTGATGACATTCTTGATGTTATCTGGAAGGATGTGAAGGTAAAAGTATATTTTTTGTCCAAAAATTTACATTCCAAAATTGTGTTATTATTATTTAAACTTTGAAATTGTGTTTTATAGGACAATTTGAATATATGTCTAGAGGAGTACAAGCCAATCTATATGAAAAATTGTAACAGCATATGGAAGGATCACAAGAATAAGATTAAGTCTAAGTATTTCAAGCCTAGAAGTGAAGATCCTAATCTGAAGGATGATGTTCCTTTGCACATTGTGCCAAGCCAGTGGGAAGAACTTGTGGAGTATTGGCGTACTTCCGATGCTGAGGTATACAAATAAGTTATATGTATGATATGTAAACATACAAATCATATTTATATACTTACATTTGTTGAACCTGTTATAGAAAATTGCAACTAGGAACACTAAAAATCGGCGAGCTCATGGCATAGCTCATACCACAGGGCGTACTACTTTCGCTCAGATACGGCATGAGGTTTATATTTTATTGTTTTATTTTTGTATATAAATAAACATTGTATATTTGCAAATTATTTGAATTCTAATTTTCATATTTCTAAAAAAAGGTAGATGACCAGTAAGGGGGAGTCTACTGATAAGATGAATGTTTGGCTTATGACACGTAGAGCAAACGACCTAGAGGTTATCCAGACCTTGGTAGTTTCCAAACACCTTTGATTGTATTTAAAGTTTGTTTTTTTATTTTTTGTGTGTCAACCATCTTAATTTGGCATATACTTGTATGTCTTATTCAATACAGGATGAGTTTAATGGCCAACTCTCTATGCTACCTGAGGATTGTCGGACTTTGGAGGCTAGAAATGCCATTTTCCATGAGTTGATAGGTCATGACAATCATGGATATTGTCGCACATACGGGAGAACTGTGCCTCGGAGCGCAGTGTATAAAGATGGTGTTGGGCCATCACAGTCAGCACCCCAGCCATCCACTATTGTTCAGATCACCCAGCAGGTTCGTGCGGAGCTAAGGGATGAGTTGAGAGAGGAGCTGCGAGCAGAGTTCTCTACACATTTACAGCAGCGGAGAGCTGAGATGATGGCCTTTGTGTCACAGGGGGCAAGTGTGGATCCCAACAGACAGGTTCGATATAAATTAAATTGTTTGATAGTTAAATTTTCACACAACATTATGTATAAAATTCGAATATGATTAACACATTATGCATTGACTATCATAGGCTCCTGATGCATCGAGTGGCCACCGGGCATTTAGGGAATCTGCAGAAGACGAGAATCCATATACACCACCACCAGAAGATTAGGTATAAAATATATCTTTACATTCTAAGCTAAAATGTATCTTTGAATTCTTTGCATTGTAAGCTAAGAGACTTGTGGGAGAAGACAGGACTCCAATCGGGTTCCCGGTTTGGGAGTTAGAGCCCTATTTCGGTCTAGGCAAACTAGTTCCTTAAGAAACTTGAATTCGAGGTGTTGACGCCCCAAAATCACCAAACGGGGTCGGATTGGCACAAAACTTGGCACACACGACCGTCTAGGCACGAGAGACTTGTGGGAGAAGACGGGACTCCAATTGGGTTCCCGGTTTGGGAGTTAGAGCCCTATTTCGGTCTAGGCAAACTAGTTCCTTAAGAAACTTGAATTCGAGGTGTTGACGCCCCAAAATCACCAAACGAAGTCGGATTGGCACGAAACTTGGCACACACGACCGACTAGGCATGAGAGAGTTGTGGGAGAAGACGGGACTCCAATGGGGTTCCCGGTTTGGGAGTTAGAGCCCTATTTCGGTCTAGGAAAACTAGTTCCTTAAGAAACTTGAATTCGAGGTGTTGACGCCCCAAAATCACCAAACAAGGTCGGATTGACACGAAACATGGTACACACGACCGTCTAGGCACGAGAGACTTGTGGGAGAAGACGGGACTCCAATGGGGTTCCCGGTTTGGGAGTTAGAGCCCTATTTCGGTCTAGGCAAACTAGTTCCTTAAGAAACTTGAATTCGAGGTGTTGACGCCCCAAAATCACCAAACGGGGTCAGATTGGCACGAAACTTGGCACACACGACTACCTAGGCATGAGAGACATGTGGGAGAAGACGGGACTCCAATCAGGGTTCCCGGTTTGGGAGTTAGAGCCCTATTTCGGTCTAGGCAAACTAGTTCCTTAAGAAACTTGAATTCGAGGTGTTGACGCCCCAAAATCACCAAATGGGGTCGGATTGGCACGAAACTTGGCACACACGACTACCTAGGCACGAGAGACATGTGGGAGAAGACGGGACTCCAATCAGGGTTCCCGGTTTGGGAGTTAGAGCCCTATTTCGGTCTAGGCAAACTAGTTCCTTAAGAAACTTGAATTCGAGGTGTTGACGCCCCAAAATCACCAAACGGGGTTGGATTGGCACAAAACTTGGCACACACGACCGCCTAGGCACGAGAGACTTGTGGGAGAAGACGGGACTCCAATGGGGTTCCCGGTTTGGGAGTTAGAGCCCTATTTCGGTCTAGGCAAACTAGTTCCTTAAGAAACTTGAATTCGAGGTGTTAACACCCCAAAATCACCAAACGAGGTTGGATTGGCACGAAACTTCGTACACACGACCGTCTAGGCACGAGGGACTTGTGGGAGAAGACAGGACTCCAATGGGGTTCCCGGTTTGGGAGTTAGAGCCATATTTCGGTCTAGGCAAACTAGTTCCTTAAGAAACTTGAATACGAGGTGTTGACGCCCCAAAATCACCAAACGGGGTCGGATTGGCACGAAACTTGGCACACACGGCTGCCTAGGCACGAGAGACATGTGGGAGAAGACGGGACTCCAATCGGGGTTCCCGGTTTGGGAGTTAGAGCCCTATTTCAGTCTAGGCAAACTAGTTCCTTAAGAAACTTGAATACAAGGTGTTGACGCCCCAAAATCACCAAACGGGGTCGGATTGGCACAAAACTTGGCACACACGACTGCCTAGGCACGAGAGACTTGTGGGAGAAGACAGGACTCCAATGGGGTTCCCGGTTTGGGAGTTAGAGCCCTATTTCGGTCTAGGCAAACTAGTTCCTTAAGAAACTTGAATTCGAGGTGTTGATGCCCCAAAATCACCAAACGGGGTCCGATTGGCATGAAACTTGGCACACACGGCTGCCTAGGCACGAAAGACATGTGGGAGAAGACGGGACTCCAATCGGGGTTCCCGGTTTGGGAGTTAGAGCCCTATTTCGGTCTAGGCAAACTAGTTCCTTAAGAAACTTGAATTCGAAGTGTTGACGCCCCAAAATCAACAAACGGGGTCAGATTGGCACAAAACTTGGCACACACGACTGCCTAGGCACGAGAGACTTGTGGGAGAAGACGGGACTCCAATGGGGTTCCCGGTTTGGGAGTTAGAGCCCTATTTCGGCCTAGGCAAACTAGTTCCTTAAGAAACTTGAATTCGAGGTGTTGACGCCCCAAAATCACCAAACGAGGTCGGATTGGCACGAAACTTGGCACACACAATCGACTAGGCACGAGAGACTTGTGGGAGAAGACGGGACTCCAATGGGGTTCCCGGTTTGGGAGTTAGAGCCCTATTTCAGTTTAGGCAAACTTGTTCCTTAAGAAACTTGAATTCGAGGTGTTGACGCCCCAAAATCACCAAACGGGGTCGGATTGGCACGAAACTTGGCACACACGACCGCCTAGGCACGAGAGACTTGTGGGAGAAGACGGGACTCTAATCGGGTTCCCGGTTTGGGAGTTAGAGCCCTATTTCGGTCTAGGCAAACTAGTACCTTAAGAAACTTGAATACGAGGTGTTGACGCCCCAAATCACCAAACGGGGTCAGATTGGCACGAAACTTGGCACACACGACCGTCTAGGCATGAGAGACTTGTGGGAGAAGACGAGACTCCAATCGGGTTCCCGGTTTGGGAGTTAGAGCCCTATTTCGGTCTCGGCAAACTAGTTCCTTAAGAAACTTGAATTCAAGTTGTTGACGCCCCAAAATCACCAAACGGGGTCGGATTGGCACGAAACTTGGCACACACGACCGCCTAGGCACGAAAGACTTGTGGGAGAAGACGGGACTCCAATCGGGTTCCCGGTTTGGGAGTTAGAGCCCTATTTCGGTCTATCCAAAATTATTTACTTAACTATCTTTGTAATTATATAGTAGTTAATTTTTTATCTTTTTTTGTAATTAAAATATTAACACATAATTATATTGTCATTAATTTTTTTTATTTTTTATTTTCAGATATTTCCTGAGTAGCAGTTTGCTTCTTGTGGAATGCAGGCATGTGAAGATTGTGAAAACTTTTGTTTTTGTAACCCACGGAAGAATCATGACAAATACTTTTATTTTTGATTTACGTTCTTTGGATTTGTGAACATTATGTATGTATTATGCAACATTATGTGATGAGATAATTTTGATGATATGTTGTTATGAATGGAAGAATACTTTAATTATGGATAAATTTTTATTTATATACAGGAATTTTTATATTATTATATAATTATCGATTTTTTTTAGTTATTTTCATTTAATACAGGTAATTTTCATATTTTTAATAATTGTGTTGCAGTTTTTTTTTTTTTTTTTTTTTTTGAGACGGTATTATACTATCTCAAAAAAGATTTTTTGCGACAGTAGCATAGTCGTCGCCAAAGATATTGCCATTACTAGTTAAGTGAAACTACAGGCCTTTAGCGACGGTATCATTCACCGTCGCAAATACTATTTTTAGCGACAGTATTTTTTACCTTCGCAAATAACCATTTTCAGCGACGGTATTTTTCTGTCTCAAATAAAACTTTCAACGACGGTATTTTTACCGTCGCAAATAACCTTTTTTTGCGACAGCAACACAGTGACGTCTCAAAAACTTCAAATTTCTACACATTAATAGCGACAGTATTTTACCGTCACTAAAAGGCACTTTTGCCGTCGCCAATATTTTGCGATGGCGCCATACCGTCGCTAAAGGCCTTTAGCAACCCCCTTTGTTGGGACCCCCTATTACCGTCGCTAAAAGCCCGATGCCGTCGCAAAAAAGTTTTTGCGACGGGGTTTTTGGTATTTGCGACGGTATTTTACCGTCGCAAAAAAGCAAATTTTTTGTAGTGACAGAACTCAAACATAGAAAAAAATGTAGAGAAAATATAATATTTGGTGGTTAAGATTTATCTTAAGTATTTTATTTTTATTTTTATTTTTCTTTTATGAATAAAAGGACTTTGTTGATGAAAAAACTATAGCATGAGTCAACATATACAAAGAAAAGGCATGCAAAAAGCATCGCATCATAGCAAACAACACCCATTCCAAGTAGGTTAGTACAAGCGAGAAGTCCAATCATACATTAACACACTTCGAAACCACACAGTTGGAGGATTTCAACGGTCCAATGGTATACGTGATATTTAAAATAAACCAAAATCATACACGACATTTTTTATTTTTTTATTTTATGCATATAGCACTATTGTTTGTACTTTGTTTATGTATGCATTCCTTGGCTTACATATAGATTGTTGTTTTGTGAGAGGATAGTAACAGGAAGGCAATGGAGGAATTTGCTTTGAAACTAGAACAACTGGCTGAGCAGCTTCTGGACTTGCTATGTGAAAATCTTGGGCTAGAGAAAGGGTACATCAACTACAAAAAAAATCACTTATAACAGTGGCCAAAAATGCCGCTAAAAGCAAGAAAAAGTATTGCTAAAAACTAGCACACCTTTACTTGCGGCTGCAATAGTAGCGGCCAAACTAGCACAATAGCCCCGTCAGCATAGCCTTATAGTGACGTTTTTGTGAAAAGTTGGTATAATTTTTTTTATTGCGACGGTTATAAATGTCGCTATATCTTAAATTTAACCATTAGTTGATTACTTTATAGCGACAGTTAACTGCTACTATATCCTTCGCTGTTGCGACGTTTTGTGAACCGCTGCTATATTTTAACTCTATTCCATCAGTTTTACACTGTCGTTATAGCCATAGATTTTTTTTTGAATTTTATTTGTAGCGACGGTTATTAACCGCGGTTATATGCTATGTTTACTATTCAATTATCAATAATATATAACTTGAAATTTTCAATAGTTTGGTAACCATTAATTGTTGTCTCTCACTTATCCCTGCTCACATTATACATCTATAAAAGCATGATTTTATTCTAATGGCTCAATACTCAATAATTGTAAAAGATAAAATAGTTTGCATTCTTATAATCCCAAAATATCCAAAACACCTTAATTAAAAGGTTCATTACGTAAGCTTGTCATACCAAAATAGATCAAATATTTCTAGCTAACTAATAGCCACACCATAATCCAAAAGGTACATATAAACTTGTCACGTGACAATAGTACTCAAAAGTATTACTCATGATGCCATTTTATAAAGACCTCCATGAAAAATGTTCAAATCGAGAAATGGCATCCATTGTTTGATACTTTCATATTGTCTTATATTCTACAATAAAAATAATTGAATGAGCATAAGTATCATTTTCAATTTTAAAATCAATAAAGAAAAGTTAGACTACAAATAATTCTCGAGGAGTCTTATTTTTTTGGTAAGTATGTGGTTTCAAAAAATAAACAATGAAGTTGAAGATCATGTTTGCATATTATTTTTTACCAGCCAAATAAAGCACTATTTATTAAAGATAAAGGAGACATACAACAACCAACAAGGAAGAGCGAGATTGCATCATAGTGAACCTAACTCATCCCAACTAGGTTGGCACAAAAACTGCAAAATCATGTGCAAGCTCAATCAAAAGAAACAAAAGGGTTGGCAAAAGATACCAACCACAACAAAATGAAGGAAATAAAAAGATACAAAGAAATTACACACCACCTTTATCACTCCATATATTCCAGGTTCACTCTAAACATACCAAAGCCAACAACACCTAATCTTCCATAAAGCATCACAAAAGCCAAACAAACAAAGGTAGCAAAGAAACCCACTCCATACCAGCAAAAAAAAACTCTGCATTATGATGAAACCCATCCCTCTCTGTTTTCTTCCTCTGTTTTTTGTTTTCTTTTGAACCCAACAAAAAAAAAAAAAAAAAAAAAAAAAAAAAACTCTGCATTAGTTCTTGGTGCTTTTCTTTAAGCACTGCAAGTTGATCTCTAAGATTAGATACGCTTGAAGACATCTAAAGGGCTTAGAACATGTAAGCAAGCAACTAACAAGTTGGCATTTGAACTGAATCAGCCAATAAAGCCAAACATTAGTAGCAGCCACCAAATCAAGCAACCACTAGCAACATCCAAGGGTCCATTGTTAATTGTATATTACAGTTTAATACATTATTGATATTCAAATTTGTTCGATTGCCCAATTCTCTATTTCACTGGTTTGTTTAGTATTTTTACGGATGCTAATAAAGGAAGCAAAGTAGAGAAGTCAACCTATCAAATCCCAATTTTGTCCAAACTAACTAACAATTTATTGGTAAAGGGAATACATGAATGTTGAATTTCCTCTAATCACATTACTAGGCTAACAAAACATTACAAGTGTACTGTGCATTAAATTCATGGAAAACAATTTTCTGAACAAAAAGAAAAAAGTAAAAAAGAAATTAAGGAATGCATTAGTCAAAGAAGCAGGAGGTTCTGAACTGAACCTAAAGACAATGCTATGATTGGCTGATTCATAACCATTGAAACATGCTAATTAGATAAGGGAAAAAGTTATATACTCAAAAAGGATAAGTAATGTTAATGTAGAAAATATATAAAAAGGTAGGCACTATTTTTGTATGACTTCTCTATATTTTTTTTTCCCTCCCAAAATTGAACTATTTTATTAGAGGATTATGTTTAATGTAACACCTTTTTTTGGTGAAGCAGCACCTAAGTTACAAAACACACCTAGTACAAACAAAAAAGTTTTAAGAAAACCTTAAAATAACAATGAACAGCTTTCATCTACACAAAAAATATAGCAAGAAGTTCCAAAATATATTCTACTAAGGGAAATACCAAAAAAGTGTATCAACTATTGGAGTCAAGACAATCTATAAACCAGTAATATCCTTAGAGCCAATGACTAATCAATTCAACTCAATCAACAAACCTTTTCTTTGACTGCTTAAGTTTGACAATATGAGTCTTATTTGCTAATCTGCTCTACATATATACTTTATGCCAAGTGATGCTGTAGGATGTCTTTTCTCATTGCCTATTTGCATCGCTATTCGCTACCTATATTTGTTACTATATCTTCCCATATTCTTTCCATACCCAAGGATCAACATTTTGTTTCATTTTGTCATTTTGGTCAACTTGGAACATGAAATGTTTCAAAAGCATTTCAAAAAGTTTTGGAAATGCCAAGAAATGTTTGGAAATAAATACAAAAACCTATGTATATATATAAGTGAGTCCTAAAACTAAATAATTGAACATGTTTGAGGTCTACACATCCAATCATCACTACGACATAATACACCTTTGGCGACCAAAATTAGCGACTAAAAAAAATTTAGTCACCAAAAGTAGTGGAATTGGTGACTAAAAACTTTTTTAGTCGGCAAAATTACAATATTTAGCTACTAATTTTTTTTAGTAGGGATATATTGATTATTGGAGACTAAAAAAAAATTTAGTCGCTAAAAATACCAGAATTTGCAACAAAATAAATATTTTAGCCGCCGTATGTTGAGTTTTAGCTACTAAAACCATTTAGTCACCGATTGTAAAATAAAAAATTATTTTTTATCTTTGGCGACCAAAAGTTTGGTCGCCAAAAACAAATTTTCAACGACAAAAAAAAAATTTAGTCACCGTATGTTGACTTTTGGCTACTAAAACCATTTAGTCGCCGAATGTAAAATAAAAAATTATTTTTTATCTTTGGCAACCAAATGTTTGGTCGCCAAAAAACTAAAATATTTAGAGCGAGACCTTTCAAATTTTGGAGGGATTTATAAAACTAATTGGCGACTAAAAATCTTTAGTTGCTAATGGTGTAATATATATATATTTGGTTTCCAAACCAAATATCAGTGCCTCTGTCCCTCTCTCTCTTCAGTGTTTCTCTCTCTCTCTCTCTCTCTCCCCCTCTGCCTCTCCCTCTCCACTGCTCCTCTCCCTTTCCTCTTTCACCGCCGCTCCACCAGTCGTGCCTCCGCCGCTCTTCCTCATGGTCGCGCGCAACCAGAGCACCGATTCACAGATTCACCTTCGCGACGCCGCTGACCACCTCTCATCTTGCCATCATCCTCTCTCGAAGAGATCGCTAGCGTGTGCCCATTTCTTCGAGTTCTGCCATGGCTTCAATCATAATCTTTTCTTCCTTATTCAATCTCACAATCCATTCTCTCCCTTTTGATCTAAACCAGCCATTTTCTTTCAATTTGTTGTTTGTTCCCAAATCAAAGCCCTAAATTTCGCTTGATTTATTGTTGATCTGATCTGAGCTGAGAAGTCGTCTCGGTCAAGGGTACTGATATCCAATCCTTTCTTGTCGTCGAATTTATCAATTGATTCTGAAAAAAAATTTACTTAAATTTATTGGGTATTTGCTTTTCTTTTGATTATTGAATTGATAGAATTTAGTTTGGATTGAATAATTGGAACTTTTGTTTGGGAATTTGAATTGAATTCTGTTTGTTGGGAATAAAAAAATGTCTTGGGCATTTTATTTTCTTTTGATTATTGATAGAAATTGGTCTAGATTGAATAATTGGAACTTTTGTTTGGGAATTTAAATTCATTGAAGGCAACAAAGTAGATCCATAATGGCCCCGTTTGGTGTAGCTGTTAAAACAGCTTATAGATTATAGCTTAACAGATTATAGATTATGACTTTAATCAGACGTTGTTAATCTATTTGGTGTAACTGTTGGATTATAGATTTAAGTTGCTGAGTAGTGTTTGTTAAATAAGCTGTGAAACAGGTTTTTTAATTAATTTTTATTTTTTGTTTGTCTACATTTCTCATAACAAAAATAATAATAATCTATAGTCCATTTGGGTCATTTTCTATTTTTAAAAAAATAAAAAAATCTAAGAGTATAACTATAAATTAACATGTCCATAGCAGAATCTGATAATCAGAAACAAGGGGTGAGCAGTTTCCCAGAATTAATTTTTTTGAGTTAAAATAAGCTGTTAGAATCAAAAGCTGTTTGAAATAAGTTTAACTAAATAGTCCAAAATAACTTTTTCAAAGCTAAAAGCCATAAGTTAGCTTTGAAAAGCTGAAACAAACACCCCCAATAAGCCTTATATATATATATATATATATATATATATATATATATATATATATATATATATATATATATATATATATTTCATATGGTGTGACTAGTGTGTTAATGTCTACAATTTTGAATCATATGTTGCTCTGTTTTTAACCAGTTGGGATGGGACATTGTCCTTTCCATCACTTGCAGCTTTGTTTTTTCGGATCCACATCACTTACAGCTTTGGTAAGGTGCAATTTTGTTGAATTGTATTGTTGCTTAGGTGAATTGCTGTAGTTTTTGCAAAATTGTATATGTTGTTGCTTAGCTAAATTGAGGTAAATTTTCTCAATTATATGGTTACTTTGCTACTATAAATTTTTTGAAATGCTTTTGATTTGGAAAATTCTTAAAATTGAATTGGTTTATTGAAATTTGATAATTGATTAGATGTCATAGTGAGGCAGAAGTAATTCAGACTATATCTCTACAGCAATTGTGAGATCAAGACCTGTCTTCTCATTTCTTACACCAGCAACACTTTCCCTACCTGTATCTCTCTCAAAAACCTTAATAATATATAACTTTGATTTCCTCTTATCTAAATCACTTGTGGAGTGAGTGCTTTTTAGTTTTGTTTTAGTTCAGCTTAATTTGGTTTGGTGGCAGTATTAGGAGTTTCCTTTATTAGTTTAAGTAATGATATTACCTTTGACTTTACTCTGCAAAGATGGAAAGAGCAATACTTTGTGAATGTTGGAACTGACTGTGGGTTAACTATAGCTGGCTTTTACTATGTTTGCTTCTCTTGTAGTGATTGCTCCATCAATGGCTTTTATTATGATCCTAATAGCAGGTATACGGCCTCCTTATTCACAATTCCTGATCAGAGTGCTTCATAATCCACATTGCGACTCCCCTTTAATTCTTGAAAATATAATATTGTTATGATAACAATTTCGTTTCCTTTTTCAATTGAACTGTATGCATGTTCATGAACCAAACATGCTACGCCTTGTACTTTATGCATTTTAGTTTCTATTCTCTTAAACCTATTCAAGTGATTGGTGAAGACGTGTTCAACTTTGTCTGCAGCCCATTTCAGAAACTCGAGCTGAAATCAACTCATGAAGGAAGATCAAGTTTCAGTTTTTCTTCATATGAGTTGCAATAAATGGAAATAGGCAGTTTTTCCCAGGACTGGTACTATAGATAGAATATGAGCATTTCATTGAGCCGCATAAAGTTTGTGAAAGTTGATGTTGCAGTTGCTGCTGCATAAAGCTTGACAAGGTGAGGTCTGTTACATGTTGGGGGAGCACATGGAGAATCTGAACATTGTGAACTACAAAATTTACCATGGAAGAGTTGATGTTATGTGTGCCATTTTTTTAATTTTTAATTTTATTGTTATGTGCTTCCATCTATGCTAGAAAGATTATTATGTATCCCCCATTGTTTAAACATAACTACAAAGCTCTAGCAAAAATTGTTACTCTCTCTCTAAACATATCATTCATTTTCCAGAAACCAAAAATTCAGTGCCTTTTTTGATAAAAATACAAATAGAGATGTGTGTGAAGCTTAGTAGCTAAAAATAAAAATAAAATGGAGAAAAAATTTTGGCTACTAAATATTTAGTAGCTAAAAATAAAAATAAAATGGAGAAAAACTTTTTACTACTAAATATTTAGTAGCTAAAATAAAAGCTGACTTTAGGCGATTAAGAATTTAGTAGCTAAAAAAAATAAATAAAAATAAATAAAAAAAAGATGGAAAAAAACCCTTTGGCAACTAAAACTTTGGTCGCCGTAGATACTTCAAGTTTTGGCTACCAAAGTTTTAGTAGCGGAAAATAAGATTTTTGGCGACTAAAATATTATTTTTTGACGACTAAAAATATTAGTCGCCATTTATAGGACTTTCGGCAACTAAAATTTTTTTAGTCGCCAATACCTTCGCCGACCGTCTTTTCGCAACCAAGTCAGCGACCAAACTATTTAGTTGGGAAAACCTTTTGGCGACTAAAAATATGACTTTTGGCGACTAAAAATTTAGTCGCCAAAATTGAAATTTCTTGTAGTGCATATGAAAGGCACAAATGTATGATCCAAAGCTAAATATTGATGTAAACGGAAAATGTTAAATTTGTGGTGGTGGTGGTGTTGTTTGGGGGGGGGGGGGTTGATCAACATTATCAAACATCAGTATTTGTGATACTAAAATCTTCCTCCGAATAAATTTTCAACTAAACAAGGTTTACATATATGGCAACAACAATAACAAAAACAACAAAAATTAGTAACAAGCAATGGTCAAAGGAATCTCAAGGTGCGCGGATTCTTTTGGTGACAAGGTTTAAAGTATCATATCAATAAGGTTAAAAACAGGAGTCAACAAGAATCTTTAAATATTAGAAGATAATGAACTAAAGTTTAAAGGGATAGATAAATAACAGATACACATGTTCTCTTTTCCTTTTTCCTTTTTTTTTCATTTTTGATTATTACGTACATATGGCCACAAACTCAAATTCCAAAATATCATTGAAAGTGTATTAAATTTATGTTAGGCTACATAAATAGATGTCAATCCTATACTAGCTCTTCATTTAAAGGATTACATGATGGCATCATCGAAGTAAAGAGCACTGTTGAAATAACATTTGTCCATGCATAAATCATCAATCAAGACGGCCATAATGGACTTTACCTATGAAGTAAGTGTGGCGACTCTAACTCTACAAGTACTTCACATACAACTTTGCAAAATGGGGAACCCTGAAAGGAAAGATGAAATATTAATGTTTATAAGTAAAAATTATAGCTACAGTGTTCCACTGAAAAACAAGAAAGCATGACCAATCTTAAGAATACATGTCTAAAATAAATTAGGTGCCTTATCTGTACTGAAATATAAACATCAAATATCCATCGGTAACCCACAATCTAACCTCATATGCCCATATTTCAAGAGATTCGGGTGGTAGTTTTGATGGAGTGAAAGAAACCCCCAACATAAATAACAACATGAGACTGTGAAAAGAGGCAACAATTTTCTCTAATCACATTATTAAGCCAACAAAGCATTACAAACTGTGCATTAAATTCATAGACAACAATTTTCTCAACACAAAAGAGAGAGAGAGAGAGAGAGAGAACAAACCAATAAACAAAAATGTAGGCACTATTACTCCATTGTGGCATTTTATCAAACACCTAGCATGCATAATGAATCCTCAAGCATGAGATTTTATTGTGTAGCATCAACAACAATCCATTCACTTCACTAATTATATTCGATAAAATATGAATATCATAGATGATCAAAAATCAGAATACCAACAATTTTTTTTCTATTTTCTAAACTATTTTCCCAAATCAATATCATTCAAGATGTTCATGAAATCCTTCAAAGTAGAGAAGTTTTGGTGACATTAGAAACAATGAATGGAATGGCAAGTCGTAGCTTAACAATGAATTTCATGGACCCAAACTTGACCGAAGACAATAAGGGAAAAACAAAAACAGAGACAGTAGAAGAAAGAGAGAAGGACAGAGAGATAAACTAAGAGACAAGAAGAAACAGATGGATAGAGAAAAGAAACAAAGAGAGAAAACTAACCTAGAAATCACAGTGGGAGGATGATGAATGCCGCGAGGAGGATGAACTCAGACACTTCCCCAAAGAAGTGTTGAAATTTTTTTTTTTTTTGGACTGAAATTCTGATATGTTATTCACCCCCTCCCCCCCCCCCCCACACACACAAAATTGGATTCTGCGCAAAATCAAAGTTGAATTTGGCGGGTCTTTATTTTGCCTGGCTTTTTGTAACGGTTGAGTACAAACCGTCATTATAAAAAAATATATGGCAGCATTTTAGGAAAAAAATGTTACTAAAAATTTAATTTTTAGTTGTGATCAATAACTGCTACAATAGCCCATCAATAGCAGCATTTTTCAGGCCGCTGCAATAAAAAACGCTGCTAAAACTTGATTTTCTTGTAGTTTTTATGGCTCCCAAGGTCCAACCTTTGGCACCAAGGGCCTCCGGGCCCACACCGATGCCGGCGGCATCATCCTCCTCTTCCAAGATGACAAGGTCAGTGGACTCCAGCTGCTCAAGGATGGAGAATGGATTGATGTCCCCCCCTTGAAACAATCCATTGTTATCATAGTTCTAAATATCGGTCGGAAAGGTACGTACCGGCCGATTCGTACCGGAAAATCATAGCACCGATTTGGATATTCATCGGTATACCGGTGAGAATGAAATTTACCGCCGTAACGTTCGAGTCCCGGTACGTAATGGCGTGAATCCGATATATGGACTGATACAGGCTGATACAGTCTCTGTTTCTGTTGTTGTTGTGTCGCGACTCTGTTTTTCTTCTTGATGTGCTCTGTTTCTGTTTCTGTTTCTGGTTTTTTTTTTTTTCCGTCGATCTAAAGCTGAAGTTCCCTGAGTTTGGCGGGATTCTGCAACTTCCGATCAACATTTTGAGAGAGAGAGAGAGAGAGAGAAAGAGAGAGAGAGGTGGTTGTATTATGGTATGGAAGTATGAGATTGAAGTGGATATACATGGAGGTGCATTGGGAGTCTGAGTTGAGATGGGTAAGAAGAGAGAGTTACTTGGGTACATGGAGGTGCATGGGTTTATGGTGGATTTGTAGATTCAAATGTTTAAGTTTTTTTTTTTTTTTCTTCCTTCTATTTATTTGTTTATAGTATGATATAAAAGAGAGAGTTACTTAGATATTACTTGGATATTACTTGCAGTGAAGAAGCCAGGGACAAGGTTTTTTTTTTTTTTTTTTCTTCTATTTATTTGTTTTGGAGGTGGTGTGGCTACACCTGTTTATACACCTGCACCTTTATTTATATTAATATATATATATATATATATTTTTATTTTTTTCTCAGTACAAGAAATAATAAATATTCAAATCAACTTTTTTATTAAAAGTTTAACATATGTCAAAAATAAATACAAATCATTTAGTTGAAAATGAGTCAAAAATGTTCCTATATAACGAAATTTTGATTGAAATGTAACAAATTAAAGTTAAAAGAGTCAAAAAAAATGCATAAAATTTGGTTTAGAGGGATTGCTAATGATTTTTAAAATTTCACGGTTGCGGCACCCGATTCCCGATACATACCGGCCGATACTACCGATACCGATACTCCGCGATCAATACCGTTAAGTTAGCCGATACCGCGATTTAGAACTATGATTGTTATCAACATTGGTGACCAACTTGAGGTATTGTAATGTTCTAACCACTACTACTAAACGCAAACACACTTTTTTTTGGTTGTTTTCATCTTCTCTCTTTTTTTATTTTCATGTTTTCAGAAACAAAAATAATGAAAGATTTTAAACTTTTTATCATTTTCATGTTATTTTTGTTTTTGTTAAAAAAAATAGCTTACCAATACAAAGTATATATTTGGGAAAGGGAAAAAGATTCTCTCCACTCCACTGTTGGATTCAAGAAGTGTTGTTAGTGTCCGTGGGATTTGATATGCACAGTTTATTTTGCAGAGTTTTATGTATACATTATGATCGAAAAAATTCAGATTGGTATGATATTTATCAGTAATACTACAAAACCATAATTGTTACCTAGAAATTTACCTAGAAATGTGTATGTGTGATCCAAATTATTCAATGTACGCATCACACAACACATCAATTCAATCTTATCCGCACTTCACATATTTGAGCCAAACTAGGATTATAGATTTACTTTAGATATTTATAGTCATATAACTTTATAATTGTATTAAAAATGAATAGTCTATTTTTAAAATTATGTTTAACATGTTGCTATGAATAACAAATTAATTTTTAAAAAAAAAAAAAAAATCATGCATAATTTACTACACACAACTCTACAAAGTGAACAATTTAATTGTTAAAGTGATTCTTATATAGCGAGCCACCTGGCTGCAACACCTCTCCAGTCCAACTAACATGGTTTTTACCCATTGCATCATTCAAAAAAATGTGCTGATAAAATGGTTAACTATGTTGATTGTGCAATTTACAGGTAATCACAAATGGCAGATACAAGAGTGTGATGCACCGGGTGATTGCTCAGTTGGATGGAAATTGAATGTCGACAGCTTCATTTTACAATCTAGGTAGTGGCGTTGTCATCTATCCAACACCGACACTAGTGGAGAAAGAAGAAGAGCAGAATCAAGTTTACCCCAAATTCGTGTTCGAGGACTACATGAAGCTCTATGCTAGACTCAAGATCCAGTCTAAGGAGCCCAGGTTCGAAGCCATGAAAACCATAAAAACTTCTGTGGACTTGGGTCCAATCTCAACAGTTTGATTGGCTTCATTGTTAATAGGGTATGATAATAAGTGAGACTTAAGATATTTGTTAGGGAAAATATGTGATTCCCCACAAGTAAATCAATCAATGAGAATAAAAATTAATGCAGAAAAATTAAATAAAAAACAACACATGAATTTTTACGTGGTTCCCTCAATGTGAGGTACGTCCATGGGATCGAAATCCGATTCCACTATCAACCAAAAAATTTACAAACGATTACAAACGAGACACGAATGGTCTCACAAACCACCCTTAGGTGAATTCCAGATAATCACAAATAAACAAGAGGAAAGACCTCACCAAATAGATGAACCAAAATCTTCAGAACCAGAGTTGAAGAAGACCCAAAATAATAACCCAAATCAGCACCAAAAACGAACCAAACGAAGCAGCTGAAACCATACCACCAAAGCAAGTATTAATCTCACCAATAATAATGATCAATAGTTGCTCACCTTGAAAACTAAAATATGGAGCAGCCGCACAGCACCTTTTTTTCCTTGAGAAAAACAATACCAATAATATATTGTAAATCTAAGGTTTTTTTTATCAAAACCTTAGTTGTTTCCAAACTAAATTGGGTCTCCACAAAATTAGATATAATATATAAAAATATATTATAACTAATACCACACCAAATTAAACTCTTTTAGTAAACCAATTGGGTCCTACACTCCAATAAGGAGGTATACCCAACAATTCTCCCCTTACCAACTTAGGTGGAGATATCAACCATACCCGCTAAAGTTCGACACTTCAAATATTTGTCCCTCGACAAAGTCTTAGTCAACATATCCGAAATATTATCATCTGTGTGAACCTTTTCGAGTTGCAACAATTTCGAATCTAACACATCACGAATCCAATGGTATCTCACATCAATGTGTTTTGATCTCGAATGAAAAGTAGAATTTTTACTCAAGTGAATAGCACTTTGACTATCACAATAAAACACATATTTTTCTTGCTTCAAACCCAACTCTTGCAAAAATTTCTTCAACCATAACTCTTCTTTACAAGCTTTCATAATAGCAATAAATTCAGCTTCGGTAGTTGAGAGAGCAACACATTTTTGTAATTTAGATTGCCATGCCACAGCTCCCTTTGCAAAAGTCATCAAATATCCCAAAGTAAATTTCCTAGAATCAACATCACCGGCCATGTCAAAATCCGTGAACCCATCAAGCATCGACTTACCATCCCCAAAACACAAACACACCTTCGAAGTCCCTCGAAGATACCTTAGAATCCATTTTACCGCTGTCCAATGTTCTTTACCTGGATTAGAGAGAAAACGACTTACCACACCAACGGCATGAGCAATATCCGGCCTTGTACAAACCATGGCGTACATCAAAAAACCAACTGCTGAAGTATAAGGAACTTTCAACATCTCTTCTTTGTCTTTCTCACTTGTAGGACATTGATTCGAACTAAGTTTGAAGTGACCTGCAAGTAGACAACCAATCGGCTTCGCTTTATCCATGTTGAACCACTCAAGAGCTTTCTCAATGTAGCTTTCTTGAGACAACCAAATCAGCCCCTCTTTGTGATCACAAACAATTTTCATACCAAGTATTTGCTTTGCCGGTCCCAAATCTTTCATAGCAAAATACTTGCTCAACTCCAATTTCAACCTGTTTATCATGGTAGAATCTTGACCCACAATTAACATGTCATCAACATAAAGCAAAAGAATAATAAATTTACCATCCGGGAAATTTTTCACAAACACACAATGGTCCAAGTGGTTTTAGAAAAACCATTATTCGTCATGAAAGAGTCAAATTTTTTGTACCATTGCCGTGGAGCTTGCTTGAGACCATACAAACTTTTCTTCAATTTGCAAACAAATTTCTCTTTCTCTTTTTCCACAAAACCTTCTGGTTGCTCCATATAAATTTCTTCTTCAAGATCATCATGAAGAAATGTGGTCTTCACATCAAGTTGTTCAACTTCAAGGTTCATACTTGCAGCCATGACAAGTACAACCCAAATAGAAAACATCTTCACAACTGGCGAGAAAATTTCATCAAAATCAATACCTTTCTTTTGCCCAAAGCCTTTCACAACAAGACATGCCTTGTACCTCAGATTCTTGCCATCATTCTTCAATTTGAAGACCCACTTATTTTTTAGAATTTTCCTCCCCTCAGGCAACTTCACTAAATCATAAGTGTGATTTTCAAGTAATGAATTCATCTCCTCTTCCATGGCCTTTTTCCAATCATCTTTCTTTGTATGCTCAATTGCTTCTTGGTAGCTCTCAGGCTCCCCTTAATCGAAAATCAACACAAATTCATTGGGAGGATACTTTCTTGAAGGTTGTCGGTCCCTTGTAGATTTTCTCAACTCAAGTTGTAATGACGGTTCTTGAGTTGGATACTCCTCCTCAATTTATGGCTCAACTTCATTAGGATTAGCATCATCCTCCACTTCTTCAATAGGTGGCTGCACATCTCCCCCATTTTCATCATCAACTGAAGATGAAGGAGATGGATCCATGTTAATGAGATCACTAGTTTGTGGCTCTGGTTGATCACCTTTGCCAAAGTCTTCAATTGTTTGGTCTTCAAGAAACACATCACGGCTTCGAATAACTTTCTTGTCGACCGGATCCCACAATCTATACCCGAATTCATCACGCCTATAGCCAAGAAAAATGCATTGTCTTGTCTTGACTTGCTATCAAGCTTGGACCTCTCATCCTTTGGAATGTGAATAAAAGCTCGACAACCAAACACTCTCAAGTGCTCATAAGACACATCTTTACCAGTCCAAACTCTTTCTGGAACATCACCATTCAAAGGATAAGAAGGAGATAAATTGATTACGTCAACCGCTGTCTTCATTGCCTCACCCCAAAAGGATCTTGGCAATTTAGCTTGTGAAAGCAAACACCTTGTACATTCCACAATGGTGCGGTTCATCCTCTCAACAACGCCATTTTATTAAGGCGTCTTCTTAACTTTGTGCCGAATACCTTAGCTGCGACAATACTCATCAAATGGCCCAATGTATTCACCACTATTGTCTGATCGGATGCACTTCAATTTCTGTCTTGTTTCTCTTTCAACCATGGCCTGAAAATGCTTAAATACTTCTTGAACTTGATCTTTTGTTTTTAGTAAAAAAAGCTCAAACTTTCCTTGAATAATCATCAATAAAAGTAACAAAATAAAGTGCACCACTATGTGTTCTAACTTTTAAAGGACCACAAACATCAGAATGAATCAACTCTAAAACATTTTCTTTTCTAGAAGTAACATTTTTCTGAAAAGAAACTCTATGTTGTTTACCCGCCAAACAATGAACACAAGTTTTAAGATGTGTACCTTTCAAATCGGGTAGAAGCTCTTTCTTGAACAAAACTTGTAGCCCCTTTTTCACTCATATGGCCAAGCCGCTTGTGCCACAATTCGGTAGAAGTATTATCTTCAAGTGCATTGACAACGCCTTTACAAATTTTTTCTTGCATCGAGTAAAGTGTATGAGTCTTCTTGTACTTAGTCTCTACCAAAGAACCCTTTGTGAGCTTCCATATTCCATCACCAAATTTGTTGTTGTAGCCTTCATCATCTAGCTTCCCAGTAGAGATCAAATTGAGACGAATGTCGGGAACATGCCTCACATTTTTAAGCAACAACTTGCAGCCTAAATTTGTTTCCAAGAAAACATCACTCATGCCAATAATCTTGGACAGACCTTCATTACCCATTCGAACAGAACCATAATCTCCTTTGGTGTAGGTAGTGAAGAAATCAACTCGAGAAGTCACATGAAAAGAAGCACCAGAATCAATCACCCAATTGCTCTCTTGGCCCACAAAATTGATACAATCGTCTTCACAAACAACCATGAGATCATCGGTAGTAACTGCCATTGTGTCTTCTTGCTTCTTATCCACACTTTTGTCACGCCTTTTCTCCTTATTCTTAAGCTTTCGGCATTCCCGCTTCATGTGCCCTTTCTCATGGAAATAATAGCACTCAATGTCTTTCTTTGAAAAAGAATCATCTCTTGTTTTGTCACGGCGTTGATCACTACCATGAGGAGTCTTACTCCTCCCCCTTGTTTTGCTTCGGCCTCTCACAACAAATGCTTCTGAGTGAGAGAAACCCGTTGATTTTCTTGTAGTTTCTTCATTCAACAAGCTACTAGTGACTTGGTCCATTGTGACAACTCCATTGAGGGCCGAATTACTAACTGTCACAACCAAAGTCTCCCAACTTTTGGGCAAAGAACTAAGTAGTATCAAAGCCTGTAACTCATCATCAAAAACAATTTTCATAGAAGCAAGTTGGTTAACAATACTCCTTATTTCATTCAAATACTCCGGAATAGGGCTGCCCTCTTTATATTTTAAATTAACCAACTTACGAAATAGAAAGGCTTTATTTGTGGCTAATTTCCTATCATAAAGGCCTTCTAATTTTTTTCATAAATCATGTGCTGAAGTTTCAGTAGTAACATGATGAAACACACTGTCATCAATCCATTGACGGATAACACCAACGGCTTTTCGATTAAGCCTATTCCATTCATCATCTTTCATACCCTCGGGTTTGCCACTATCACCCTCAATAGATCCCTACAAATCTTTACAAAATAATAGGTCCTCCATTTTAGTTTTCCAAGTTACACAATTGCTTCCATTGAAGCTAGACATGCGACCTGCATTCCCCTCCATTAATTTATACAAATAAATAAATCCAAATAAACCGTAAACTCTGAGACCAATTGTTAGGGAAAATATGTGAATCCCCACAAGTAAATCAATCAATGAGAATAAAAATTAATGCGGAAAAATTAAATCAAAAACAACACAAGAATTTTTACGTGGTTCCCTCAACGTGAGGTACGTCCACAGGATCGAAATTCGATTCCACTATCAACCAAAAAATTTCCAAATCATTACAAATGAGACACGAATGGTCTCACAAACCACCCTTAGATGAATTCCAAATAATCACAAATAAACAAGAGGAAAGACCTCACCAAATAGATTAACCAAAATCTTCAGAACCAGAGTTGAAGAAGACCCAAAATAATAACCCAAATCAGCACCAAAAACGAACCAAATGAAGCAGCCGAAACCACACCACCGAAGCAAGTATTAATCTCACCAATAATAATGATCAATAGTTGCTCACCTTGAAAACTAAAATATCGAGCAGCCGCACAGCACCTTTTGTTTCCTTGGGAAAAATAATACCAATAATATATTGTGAATCTAGGATTTTTTTTATCAAAACCTTAGTTGTTTCCAAACTAAATTGGGTCTCCACAAAATTAGATATAATATATAAAAATATATTATAACTAATACCAAACCAAATTAAACTCTTTTAATAAACCAATTGGGTCCTACACTCCAATAAGGAGGTATACCCAACAATTAAGTTTGCTTTTTCTGATGTGTTGTTCATTAGAGGGTTTGCTTGGCTTGGCTTGCTAGTGTGTTGTGAACTTGGAATTTTAATAAGTTATTATAGCTTGGTTGGGCTTGGAGTGATCATGTATGGCTTGTGTTGTGGTGGTGTGGTGATGATTATTAATATTCTCTCTGTTGTATAAAGTAACAAAACTTACCTCTTTGATGTGAAATGTGTTAATGAAAAAGTGTCTTCCATTATATCATTGCTTCTCTCCTGTTTTGGGAAGGTTACTACTTCAACAGGAATGTGTAAAATTGTTGTCTAAAGTCTGGCCTCCTTTGATACCTAGTTAAAATGTCACATTTTAAATTTTTAGTATTTTATTTTTTTAATTTATTTCAAAATTTTAACTTTTCCACTTTTCCAATCCATCTAGTGTAGAAAATTTTAAAAATTAAAAAATAAATAAACAAATAAACCCAGAAAAAGCTTAAAAAATAGTTATTTTTACTCTTTTGTTTTCAGCAGATTTTACTAAAAATAATAAAAAGTTAACAAAAAATCACTCAAAAAATAATTCCAAATGATTAATAGTGATTACTTGTAAAAGAAAATCACTTGGAAAAGAGAGCTCAATACTGAGTTTAGGGAAATGCTTTGTACTATGCACACCCAAAAAAAAATCTATAAATTAGGATGAACAATATTATACACATTCTCATTTTATTTTTCTCACTTCTAGATACAAAACATTAGAGCTCGCATTCATAAATACAGATATAATTCATCCACTTATGTCATGAAATGAAAAAAAATTATATGTAACATTTTTCAACTGAAATTTGTGGTGTAATTAAAATTTGGCGTTCTGTGTTGAACTCCTAAATAATTGTCAAATTTTGGATGATCTTTAGAGTGGCACATGCAATGAACGGACACTATATTTTAGGACCTATGGGTTAAGTTATTTGGCTTAATAGGTTAGAGGTTTACATTAATCATACAACATATAATAGTATTAGAGATTAATTTTTTTTTATCTCTAAAAGTATAAGTTTTATTACAAAAAAAAATATTTAGGGACTAATTTTAGTTGTCACAAGAATAGTCGTGAAAATGTCATCCCAAAAAGTAAAAAACAAAGAGAGCTTTTAGGGACAAAATTTTCAAAATGTCACTAATAAATGCACTTTTAGGGACAAAATAACTTGGTCCAAAAAAAGTTTATTTTTTTAGACAACTTTTGGTCCCAAAAGGTTAATAATTTATCACTAAATGTCTAATTTTGTCACTAAAAATAAAATAATAACACTTTTGGTGACAAAAAATATTTTGTCCCTAAAAGGTGACTTTGTCTCTAAAACTTTCTTGTAGTGAATATTTGATTGACAAAAATGGTACAAGATTGTAATAGTCCTATGTGTGAGCGTCGTGTCTTTTTTAAGTCTAAGGCATGCATCCCACACCGACTTGCTTTAACCAATAAAGAGTTGTCACTTAATTTTTAAAGAAGAATTAAGAAATTTTTAATGATGAAAACTAAGTTAAGGCCTAATCCATTATCACCAAGAAAATTTCAGGTTCGGAAGTTTAGGTACAAAAGGGAAAGGTCATTTTCATGGAAGTACCCATTTCTGCCGAATCCGAAGATTGGCTTCTACTTACTTTCTATTTTATGATTTTAGTGATTAATTATTTATAGAAATTCTTTTTTAGACCTAAAACCTTTAACTAGCCTAAACTATGTGATTTGAAGAAAAAAAAAATTGAAAATAATTTATTTTAGATTTGAAGGAATAAAGTCGTATTTTCAAGAGAATAATGATTTTTCAATAAGAATTGGATTTTATCAATCCATGGCCATAAATCCAAATCTAAAATTAACAATATTCAAAACATCCAAAACATACAATCTTGCACATAAAGAACAAATAGACTTGGATTATTTAAAGGGCAATGCAACAAGGACATGCACATGTTATGGAAATTGAGAGAACTTACCTGGTCACCCACTTTCAGTGTCTTACATACAGTATGACCCTAATATACAACTAATACATACAAGAATTATCCTGTCCAGTTTGAGGCTACTAGTATGATGAATATGCATGAAATACAACTAACACATAAAAGAAAAAAAAAATACTAGAAAACTACATGATAATCAAACCGGGCCATACATGATTATTATATGACTAAAATAAGACTAAAATATGGTGTTTTGATTAAAAGAGAGAAAATATGTGAAAATATAAGAAAAACTTGAAATATGCAAACAACATGATAAAATGACAAACTAACACCCTAACTAAGACTAACTACTGAAAATATGGATAAAAGAAGTGCTAAAGTAACGAAAATGTGAGAAGTTACCTGCTATTTTGATAAAAGCACAAAAAAGAGCGAGAAAGGTTTTCTTACTTGCAAGCCTCCCTCAAGCTTTGGTTATGACTTAGTTCGAGTTCTTCAAGCCTTAGGATGATTTTAGAGACTTAGAGTTGTGGTGTGGTAGAATATTTTCGGAGCTAAGGGGAAGGGAAGCGAGGAGGTGTGGTGTTTGGCTTTTAAACCTCTAAAAAATGCCTCAAGTTTTTAACCACTCCCAAGAGAGGTAGAGGGGCTCTATTTATAGAGTTGGGGGAGGCTCTAGAACCCTTCTAGAGTTTCATCGCTTCCCTCTCAATTGTTCCCTAAAAAACTACAACAAGATTGAGTTTCTATACTTGGCTTTGTGACGCTTCAATGTACGCACACACCGGTCTCGCACGTACGCACAGCTGATGTGTGCACACACTAATCTTGTGTGCACGTACTTTTAATGCGTGCACACACCAATTCTCTTGGTACACGTGCCATGCATGCATGCACAAGTGCGAGGTCTTATGCCCTTGGCTTGTGGCACAAGTAAGCCCAAATTGCATTATGATCAATGTTTTTGATAAAACCGGCCACTAGTTTTGGAAAATACGTTTGATCAAATCACAACTAGACTTCTCTCTCTTTCTCAGGATTAAAAAGTTGATTTTCGGCTAAAAATAGGTTCAAGGGTAAAATGGTCATTCTTAAAAGTTAATTTTTGGTTAAAACAGGTTTACACAGCAACTCCAAACATCCTTAAACATTCTAAAGATGAATTAATTTTACCATTTCATTATCAGGAGGCTTGCAAGCGGCTAGAATTTTAGGGTCAGGATTTGATGTGAAAAAATCATTTTGTTACACTACTTTGCAAAAACAATGAAATCACTTTTTATACGATGAGGATTTTATATAAATTTAATCTCAATTAATTAATACCATCATACTTTTAGTGTGTAAACAAATACAATTTACGTTACATTTTCAATTTAATACAGCCATAGTAATTTTTTTTTAAAAGGGGGAAACAAATTAGAAAAACTAAGACCAGTTGTAGACGCGCCCTTGGGCCTCACTACAGTTCGGACTCAATTGTCACGGTCCTGTATCTAATCTCGCAGAGTGCGATGCAAGACCGATGAAATCATCAAAGAGTCCAAATCCGGCAAATCGTTTTTGAAAACAAATTTTTTTGAAAGAAGTGCCAAATATGGACTGCTTTGCCAGATACAGAGTTGCCACCTAAATATTTTATTTTGGAAAATTTAGGAAACCCTGACTCGTTGCCTAAGGCCACGTGTTCGTCATCACCAAAGTTGCCTCGGCTCGGGAACTTGGGTACGATTGGGGAAGGTCACTTCGTGAGCACCCCCGCTCGCCCGATCAAAGATCGGCCTCTACTAACCATGATATCGGGTTTTGAAAACACTATGTGTTCTTATTTCGGTTATTAGCCTAGATTTACTATGTGGTATGCACAACATACAAATATAGACCGGATTGCCTGAATTGGAACGACACATCTCATGTTTGTTTTGAAAATGGTTTACTACTCGCAAGTAGGCTTAAAATGCAGATTTTGCCACCCTCAGGTGGGCTTAGAAAACATGATGATTTGCCACTCTCAAGTGGGCTTAAAACTCACAATTGATGAATTGTTCCAATCCAAATAGCCCAACCTTCACCCACAGGCATTCAGGCAGGTATATCACATAAGCAAATAGCCTCATGGTAAGCATGCTATCATGGCAGTCACTCACACGCATGCAAGGATGCTAAAGCATAAAACTTACCGAGTACTCCAAGCCAAAACAGAAGCCATGTTAGAAATCCATGCATGATCCTAACTATACAGAAATGCCTAATGCAACACATGCAAAAATGCAACTACAATAGGCTCGGCTATTCTAAACATGGCATATGATGATGCTACAGCTAACACGTATTCAATTTGGAATTGAAATACAAATGCAGTTAGTATGGTGCGCCGAGCCTGGTGCATGCAAGACAGATGAATGATGCCAACATGCAAGTATAAGTATGCTAATTGAAACATGCCCTAATCTAACCATCATAAGCTAGTAAATAAAAGGGAGAAAGACGTGGGGTTGGAAGACATACATCACACGCACGCACACTTATTACAATTGTGCCCTCGCTCGGAGGGTCCGAATAAATAATACAGTCCGAAATGAATAACGAATTACAGCTAATTATTACATAACCATTAACTAATTAACAAATTAGCTAAGTAAGCTATAAACTGGCATGCAAATGGACTGTCTCGGCTCTGTTTTGGATGACAATGAATGCATGCATGCTCGATGCGCTTTGTCGGTAAATTCCATCGCGATGCCTTGTCCCGCCATTGTTTGCAACTGATTTCAGAAACTTACACAAAGCTCCAGGAGGCTGAAACTCCACCGGAGGAAGGCTGCCGACCAGCTCTTGGCTTGGGAAACACCTACCGACCACTCCTCATGGTGAAAACCAAAAAAGGTGGTCGGCCTACTAGAAAACCTGGTCAGCCAACCACTTTCTGCCCCTGGACTCTGGTTTTTCTGCAACAAAGGCAATAAAGAGAGAAAGCAATGTATTTTCAACATATGTGTGCGCGACCACTCCTCCCCGTCCTTGCACAAGCTCTAGGAAGTGTGGCCCTCGGTTCTTGAGCCACCAATCACGCATCTCGATGCATGATGGCCGAGAGACTGAATTGCACATTTTAATATGACATGAATGCGGGTATGAACATGTGAAGCCAACAATTCTATCATAGATAATCAAGAACGTCGGGGACCGAGAATTCAGGCACGTTTCGTCACTTGGAGTACGAAACGCCCCTCGCTTCCCATGCTTGGACTAAACCCTATTCCAAGCACCATGCAAATGGAATGGCATGCACAATGCGATTAACATGCAACCTAGCATACGCAATGCTCTATAGTAAAATGACATACACAATGCGCGTGATGTAACATGGCATACACAATGCTCTAAAATGCAACCTAGCATACGCAATGCTATGGATTGAAATGGTATACACAATGCACGATGGACTTACACCAACATGAGTGGACCTCAGCCACACTCACATCAGTGGCCATGTGATGGAAATGAGAGAATCGAAATGCATGCACACATGCACGAATTTCAAGGACCGAACCTAAGGCATAAAATGCCACTATACCAAAGCATGGCAGGGGATGAAAGATGGCATACAAACTTGTAATTCCCAGCACTGAAACATGATGCTAAATGGTCCCGAAACATGGAAATATGGCACCCGATGCATGAAATAAGCCCCGAAACTCAAAGCTAGGCACATGTATTGAATTATAACTATACAAAGCAAGCATTATTTGGCCATGAAGTACAAAGGCAGAGCCAAGGCAGTCCCAAAACATGCACATTTCTAGTTTAAAGCATGGCCAAAAAGTGCTAACATGATAAACTAAAATAGCATGCAAATTTGGCTAGCAAGTATGGTTTACATGGCATGTATATGAAGCGTATGAGAACTCATCAAAGAAGCCAAAAACAGTGAATAAAATATGTCAAAATACGCCCAAATAACCACTGAAATGCAACCAATGCATGCAAAAATGATGAGTTCCTTCAGAGGGCCATACAAGGGGTTATTAAGCACATACAACAAGAACACTTAGCATGGCAAAAAAAACTCTGGAAATGGATTATGACAGCCCTAAAACCCATTAAATAAGCCCTGAAATCAGTCTCGGAAACATGCACATAAAGACCCCTTTGAAAGGCCTTGAATGGGATTGCACTACACATGCATAAGGGACATAAAATATGGCAAAATGAGCTATTGACAGAGCTTAGGTAGACCTTAAAAGCCACAAAATGAGGCCTGAAACATGACTTCAATGCATACAAAATAGAGTCCCTTTGGAAGGCCAATCATGCTAGTAAAGAGAACGAGGGGTGAGAGGGTCACCCCTCTATGATTTTGGAGCTCAAAGACACATCAAGGCCACTGAAAATCTGCTGGATTTTAGTGACTAAAAGGCCAAATCAAGGCCAACGCAAGTGCTCACATGCACAGCTCAAAACATGAGGAAATAAGACATGAAAGGGGTAGATGACCCCAAAAAAAAAAGGTATCTTAAACAAACATGTTTATAAGGTCAAAAGGAAACTTTTTCTAGTTTATGAAAAATCTCGAAAATGCTTACAAGTAAGGCTAAAATATGATGCAAAATAAGCCTACAAAGAGGGATAAAGCATGTAAGGGTGTAGGAGGCCTCAAACAGAGAAGTGTCCTTAATCAATATTCAATAGGAGCTCAAAATATGACACTTTCTAGTTTATGACAAAGTCCAGAAATACTTGCAAGTAAGGATAATCAATGGAGCAAAAAAATGCAAGTTTAAGGGAAATAGGCACTTACCCTTGAAGAGCAGCAAAGCTGGAGCTTTTGGACCAAGTTGGTGAACCTTCAACCTTTTAAAATCAGTCCCAAAGTGCTGGAAAGATGATGGAGGTGTGGTGCTAGGGGTTGTAGTGCAAAAAGGCCAAGAAAACTAGGGTTTTGGAGCTTGGAATAGTGACTATGGAGGATGGAGGATATATGCCTTCACCAAAATTGCTCAACCCTTGAACATGAAGCCAAGCCTCTCCTTTGTAGAGGAGAGGCTTCAAAATATCCCAAAGGGACCCCAAGTATCCTCCATACACATGTATGGAGGATGCACCAAATGGCCTCCAGCTAGCACAGCTGGATTACACTCAGAGAGAGCAAAAGCAAGAAGCAGGCCGGCCAGTTCAAGTGGCCGGCCGGTCACTTCCCCTGGTCAGCCGACCAGGGGTCAAAAGGTTCAAGAAGAATTTCTGGCCGGCCACCCCAAAGAGGTGGCCTCCCAGATGAGTGCAACACAGCTGTGTAGTGAAAAACCAGAAAAAGTGACCCAGCAGAGAGAAAAGCTAGCTTTTAAGCAAGGTTCAAAAGGGTTAAGATGAATTTTTGGCCGGCCTACCCATATTGGTGACCTCCCAGATGAGCACAACACAATGGTGGTATGAAAAGCCAGAAAATGTGGCTCAAAAGTGGAAAAAACCAGCTTTCGGTCAGAAAAACTGGCTTTTGGAGAGAGAAAATGAGAAAACTAGTTTTTCAGGGGAAAAGGTGGCCTCCCACCATCCTACCACCTTCCTAACAATGAAAATAGGGTCCCTACCAAAAATGGACCAAAACGGATGCAAAACGAAGGTTCGGGGGCCAAAACGCGCGGTTCGAGGCCCCAAAAATAGGCTGTTAGGCACTGGAAGTGGCATATGACCATGAAAGTGGTCTCCAGGGCCACAGTGTCCCTCTAAAGGGAGGAAATAAGATGTGTGCCAAAAATCGGAGCAATCAGAGGTAGTTGAGCGGTCCCGAACCGAGGCACACGCCCGACGGCTCCGAAAACTGAAAATCGGGCTCCAAATGGGAAAAATGGCCTACGACCACGAAACGTAGCCTACGACCACTGAGAGATGATCTACGAGACCTCTCCCTTCCTTCGGGAAGAGAAAACAGAGAAAATAGGACTTGGTTCGCAAACCGAGGCAAAGCACAAAAGAGCCCCGAACTTTGGAGGCAAGGCTCGCAGCCGAGACTCTGAAACCTCAGAACGAGCACAATATGCAACATCACCGAGCGCTCAACTGGTGACGTCTGAGTCTAAAGGTCGGTCAAAAATGGGGTGTCTACACTAGTAGGAGATCCATCAAGGAACGTCAAAGGATGAATAGATTCAAGAACACAACTATACTAATATTAGTCGAGGCGTATGTTAGTTGCGTCGAACACCGAGTTTTCAAAAAAAAAAATCAAAAGAAATTATGTTACTTAATCCTAACTCGTAATTCCGTTCAATCTAATCCATTAAACAAATATACCTTAACCAAATTTCTTTGTAGGTACTAGCTTAATCGGTCCTTAGTTCACCTGGCTCACTAGCAAAAGTTAAAGTTTTGGCTATATTAGAGCATCTCTATCAAATTAATTAAAATTTTATTATATTTTGACTTAAAAGTTATTTCGTCCTAAAATATTAGTCCTTTTTAGATAATTCAATTTTTTTATAGTACAATTATTTAGGGGTGTTCGCGATTCGGTTATGTCCGGGGAACTTCCAATCCGTCATTCGTCCACTGGATTGGCGGATTGAAAAAAATCAATCCGCATCTGTCTGCCAGATTGACGAATGCGGATTGAACGGATTGACAGATAGATGCAAATCGGTTTGGTGGTTTAAATTTTTACAACTTTTGAACATAATACAACAACTTGTCAATATTTTTTTGGATAACAATCCAACTCAACATAACCAAAAGATTATCAAGTAAATTGTCAAATACCAATAATAAATACATATAAGAAAACCATGCATTATCAAAACTATTTCATTACTTTTTTTTATTCAAAAATTATTTAATTTGATTTTTAAAAAAATGACAAAATTAAGCCTTATATTTTCCACACAAAAATATCAAATATCAACACCTACTATTTGCTAAAGGATTTCTAAATTGAAAACAAATTAAAAATACAATATAATATTTAAACTATTTTTTAATTGAAAACACAAACAAAATATCTAAACAAATTGAAAACACAAAATCTTACAAATTACTAGGGATGCTCGCGGTTTGACGGTTCGATTGCGGCCAAAGGAACCTCAAATCCCTCTTTCGTCCAAAACTAGGCAGATTAAAAAAAAAATCAATCTGCAACCGTCTGCTCGCCATCACGCATCCGTCCAAAATGTGGTGGATTGGTTCGGTTTGGTCAGTTTGGGCGAATCGGAATATCTGCTACTCACCCCTAATTATTATACTTTAAAAACATTATTAATGTTGAGGAGGAAGTGTAGGTCTCCTTTGTGTTGGTAAAAGGTTGGTGAGAGGCAAATGTTGGGACCTGATTTGGTGGAGGATGCTGCACAGAAAATTATCACCATTAAAGAGAGGTTATTGATTGCTCAGAGTAGACAAAAAAGTTATGATGATCATCGTAGAAGAGATTTAGAGTTTCATGTGGGGGATATGGTATTCTTGAAAGTATCACCATGGAAAGGAATCATCAGGTTTGGAAAGAAAGGAAAGTTAAGTCCTAGATACATTGGTCCATTTGAGGTATTGGAGAAGGTTGGTGAGTTTGCGTACCGTGTTGCTCTACCCCCTAGGTTGGCAGGAGTGTATAATGTGTTTCACGTGTCTATGCTAAGGAAATATGAGCACAGTCCGTCGCATGTGATAGATTATGAGCTGCTTCATATTAGAGAGGAGTTTTCGTATGAGGAGATCCCTGTTCAGATCGTGGATTCGAAAGAGAAAATGTTGCGTACAAAGGTCATTAAATTGGTTAAGGTATTGTGGCGTAATCATCTAGTTGAAGAGGCGACTTGGGAACGCGAGGACGAGATGCGCGAGAAGTACCCACATCTATTCTCATGATTTACTCAAGTTAGTTTCGAGAACGAAACTTTTCTTTTAGGAGGGGCGAATGTGAGAACCCAAATATACAAATCAAGTAAATAATTAAATAATAATAATATTACAATCTCAAAATATTTTGGTGGTGAATCCTAAAGTGCAAATTAAATATTTGGAAGGTCTTTTAATTAATTTTTAAACTTAAAATAAATTTATGGTGAAAGTCTTTGATTTAGAGGCAAGATTTATTGTTAAAAATAGTAATAATAATAATAGGAAACAAATTATTAAGTATATTTTGATCTAATAGTTATATTTAATTTTATTGGTGAAAAGATAAAATAATATATAAAAAAAACAAAAAAACAAAATAAAATATAAAAAAGAAACGTGGGTGTAGATGTTTGTGAGGAAGCTTAGGGTTTTATGTCCACTAAATCAAATCATAGGTCTCCGTAACCAAGAGAGAGGCGAAGAAGTTTGTGGCAAACAAGGAGAGAGAGGAATTTTGCGTAATCAATACTGTGTGGATAAGTAAATTGTTTATTCACAATTTTATTATTATTTTTTATCGTCCATAGTTGAGTTCGTGAAACGCATGGTTTAATCATTTAGGTGTATGTTAATTTATGGGCTGGTGTGAAGGGAAGTCTAAGTATATCAAACCTGGGTTCTGGGAAATAATGATGGAAGAACAGATGTTGTGTGGTTGCATGAATCTCATTGTGGAAGAGATGTGGCTTTATCTTGTGTGTTGTGTTGTCAAGGCACTGGTGCTCCTGTTTGGTATTGTTACTAAAGGTCTAGATATAATGTTTAAGGTTCAAACATTCATGTATAAAGAATGGGTATTATTTTTAGTTCAAAAATTCTAGGCATAATCACGAACTTTAAAAATCAAAAAAACATATCAAACAAATGAATTTTGAACTAAAATTTTTACAATAGATCAATTACATATTGAATTGAATATCTAAACTTTTTCATAATTTTTGGGAGTCAAAATCCATATAAACTAATGCGTTCAAATCTGTCCAGAAAACTGGTTTAAACAATAAATTCGGGAGTGCTGTTCTCTTTGGGTATAAATCCGAAAATTATCAAATCAGCGTCATTAGAACCAGTTACGAATCTAGTTTCATACGTTTTTAGCCTTGCATTGATTTCTCATGTATACTAAGATAACCATTATTTTCTTTAAAGTGCTGCAGAAAACAACCTGTTTAGATGTAATTAATTGTAGATAATTATTTTGATAAGAAAATCAAGTGAAACCATTTGGGTTTGAAACTTAGGATATATTAGTTGATATCTGGAGGGTTTTAGAATTTTTCAAACAACGTGGAGTGGGTTTTTAATTTTCAAAGTTAGTGAATAGATTGGGAAAACTAGTTTAAAATTGGGAAATTTGGCTCTAAACCCTTTTTACTTTCCTTTCATTGTTAGAAGGATTAAGAAAAAAATTATACTTTATAAACCCCTCCATAATTATAAAATCTTGCATAAAGGACAAAATTTATTATTTAAATATTTTATCAGACTATTATACCCTCACATATACACAATCCAGATACAAAATTTATCTTCTCTCTCGTCTCTCACTTCTAACCCTAGCTTCCTCCATGGCCGGAGCTATGTCATTTCTAAGCTCCGACGATCTCTCTCTGCATCTTCTCAACTCTCCTCCTTCACTCTCCTTCAACTGTTTATCTTCTACCTCGTCTCTCTCTTCTAATCCTAGCTTCCTCCATGGCCGGAGCTGTGGAGAACTTGCAAATCGTGCTGATACATATATATATATATATGTGTGTGTGTTTGTGTGTTTTGAGATTTGAATTCGAATATATATATATCTACATATTCCGATCTGTAATATATATATATATATATATATGTGTGTGTGTGTGTGTGTGTGTTTGTGTGTTTTGAGATTTGAATTCAAATATATAGATTTTTGAAAGCTCAAAGTTTTAAAAATCTGAAAAATCTGTAAAATCTGAAAAATCTGAAGAACCGGGGTATGAAAAATTGAGATTTCTCTAAAATTTTCAGATTATAGGCCTGATTCAAGGATTATAGGCATGATTCAATGTTTTTCAAAGTAAACATCGATTGATTCAAGGATTATAGGCCTGATTCAAAGCTCAAAGCTCAAAGTTCCATCAATTTTTCAGAGTGAACATCAAATTTCATTTGATAGAACCAGAGTAAAATTTTACTCTGGTTCTATTGCTCTGTTTTTTTCATTTGACAGAACCAGAGTAAAATTTTACTTTTATACAGAGTAAAATTTTACTTTTAGCTTCAGAGTCTTACAGTCTACTTATTTTTCAGAGTAAAGTTTTACTTTTAGTTTCAGAGTATAAAATTTTACTCTCATTCATAGTAAAATTTTACTTTTATACAAAGTAAAATTTTACTTTCATACAGAGTAAAATTTTACTTTTAGTTTCAGAGTGTAAAATTTTACTCTCATTCATAGTAAAATTTTACTTTCATACAGAGTAAAATTTTACTCAGAAATACATAGTGAAAATGTCTTAATAGGAGAGCTGATAGATATGAGGGTAATATAGTAAAAGAAACAAGTTTTAAAATATTAGGGGGTTTTGAAAGTACTTATATAATTCTTGTCCTTTTGAAAGAAAAATTAGATAGTGAGGGGGCTATGACCAAATTCTCCTTTAAAATTTTGTTTTATCTTAAAGTTACTTTTAATTAAGTTTCGATTTGAACCCATGTCTTGGGTGATTTTAGACCTTAAAGAACATGAATTTAGGTAATATTTAAGAGTAGCGGTGAGTTGGGTTGAGCCGTGTTAGTGCGCTTTAGTTTGGGGTTACTTAGTTTATTATTCCTTTTAGTATGTTTGAATTAGTAGTGACGTGTAGTTTTAATACTTTGTTCAGGGCACTAGTTGGACTTTCATACTTTATTCGAGGATTATATTATTTCATTTTCAGGTGAATAGTTTCATGCTACATATTTTTATAAATGTCCCCCTACCCTGTGTTAGCATTTGTGCCTTCAAAAACCAATTTATTGACTTTATTAATTGATTATATAAATTGCTTGGCATTTTATATTTTGCATTTTGTATGTTATTATAGGTAATGTTATATTTAATGTTACATATGATGTGAACATAAGGTCCCTTGGGTAACATTGTAAAAAAACATGCTAATGGTTAATGAACCAAAAGCTGGGAGTTATGATTTTTCAGTGCCTTGTAGACCCAATTAATGTTCTCGGCTATGGGTGTTGATTGGGCATCGCACTACTATGGCCTACACTTGTTTTGCTGCTATATGATAGAATGATTAACTCCATCATTGAGATGGTGACCTTAAGCAAATATATGGGTGTTATGCAATAAGTACATGCACTGAACAGGATCGGTTTTAAGAACACCTATGGAATGATCACTATCAGTTTAAAAAGTAGTTCTATTACAATACACTTATTTTCCTTTGACCTGAGAGGCTTGTATAAATTAATTATCTATTCATTTAACTTTGACATTGTCAATCGGTGACGCCGAATCAAAGGCTATACACAGACATGTTGGGTTATGTGAGTGGTAATTAATTTATATAGGTGCTTAACATGGAATCCTCCATTCTCAAGTGAGAAAGTATATTCAAGCAATTTTTCCTATTAACATTGGACCAAAAAAAAAACCGGCCGGTTACTGTTTCGTAAAAATATTTTATACATATATAATTGTAAAAATACTATTTTTGGAAAATGCTTTTAGGGTCCAATTAGAAGAAGGAAAAATTTATAATTCGGCTACATGAGTTAGGGCTTTTGGTAGAAGGAAATTTGTGATTAATTGTAAGAAATGGCCTCACTTGTAATTCTCTACTTTTAGGAGTTTAATTGTAATGTGTTGATGGACATTATTGCAATTAGTGGAAGTTCTATATTATCTGTTTAAAAGATAATTAATGAAAAATTAGATAAGTTGTATCATGTATATTTAAAATAAAAGATACATCTTTTATTTTATCCCCACAACTAAAAGATAGAGATCCCTAAGGATCCCACCTACATACAAACTCTATCATGTGTTGTGTATATATATCAGATGTATTTGATACAAAAAATTGGCCATAAGAATTTTTAAGGTCTGTAGAAAATATATACACAAAAATAAATCAAAGAGAGTACAAGGTGAATCACTTTGGAGGCGAGACACTTGGATCGCTTGGTGAGGTATTATCAACAACTCACTTGGAGAATGTATTTTAGATTGTGTAATCAGGTGGTGTTTCTTTGAAAAAGTGTATTTAAAATAAATTATTTTTCCGCAAACTTTCACCCTGAACTATTGGAAAATTAAATTATTGTTTCAAGACTAAACTATTTTGATAAATTATTATATTATCAATGGAATCAAATTGTTTCTGAAACATGTGTGAACTTGGCATAATGTAAACTATTTGTTTTGGTCTCATGTTTATAAGGATGAACTACCATGTTTTGCGAAACTGATGTGTATTGATTATTGGGACCATCTATGTATTTAGTCCAGGGAAATTATTTCACTGTGTGTGGTGACTTTGGCCACTGGGGAATAGATCCGGGTTAGGCCGTGATGACTCTAGTGCTCAACGATTGTAAGGAAAAGACCTAAGTTAAGCTAGGTGACCTTCAATCAGATCGTCTTAGAGAAAAGACCCAAGTTGCCACCCTGAGATGACTCTTAGTTCGGTATTGGATCTAACGGGGCTTATAGCCTTGAGAACTGTGTGGCATATTACTTGTTATTTTCTTGGTACCCAGAAAATTATTGGTGTTCATGTTGTAATCTGTTTTAAGTAAAAAATGTCATTTATCATGTTCTCGAGAGACATGAGTATTTTAACTTTTGAACTATGGAACCTTCTTTTTGAAACAGAATCTCTTTACCAAACTGTATGCCAATCTAGTTTCTGTGATATATATCTTATTTTGAAATTGATCCCTGTTTTCAAAACTGTATATACTATCCATGTTGCTGCTCACTGAGCTATCAGTTGACTTAGTTGTTTATCATTTCCAGGTGTTAAAAGGATTTAGAGTGGACTCATGACATAATGGGGACTCGATTACATGGACCTCTATGACATTCATTTATTTTGTTTTATATTGTTATGTCAAGGTTGTGCATATTTATTTTTATTTTTACTGAGATTCATTTAGGATTGTTTTGATATGTGGGTTGTTTATATCCCATATGTTTGGATGGTATTGATTACGGTTGGTTTTGCCGTTTATACTTGTGGTATGTCACTGGATTGAGTTTGGTTATTTATTATTGAACTATTGTATAGTTATTCAATGTGTTTTATGGATTTGTGTTTAGGCTTACACGTGCCTTGGGCTGAGTCTTTATGGGCCACGGCCGGTCATGCCCGGATTTGGGGCGTGACAGAAATTTTTCTAAATCGGGTAAAATTTCTCTGAGTCAAATTTTTTTTGTAGAAATGTTGAAGGATCTTAACTACTATAAAAATATTGTATGTCTTTTATTTTATAAAATCTTAATATTAGTGACCTTAAAAAAATTCCCCAAATTAAAATGACCAACTTGATAGCTGGTATGTTAAAAGTGAAATTTAGTGATTTACTTACTACTTTAGCTAAACAATAAAAATAAAAATTAATTATCCTAAAGTCCTATTTGTAAAGTTGATATTCCAATAAGTACTGCTGTTTTTAACCCATAAAGTCCCATTTTCAAAATATCTATACATATAGAATTCTTTTACACTTATTACAAGGCAAAAGGGATTGAGAAGTGTCAAATCATTAATTGCTAATAACAAATTATTAAGTGTTCTAAATGTAACCACATGATAATTTATTTACCAATCACCAAATATTATGACTCATGCCCCGATGCAAAATTATAAGTCCCACCCCTTCACTAATTACAAATTTTTTGGTAACCGCATACCCATGCCCCAAAAGCACTAGATAACTTCTCTTGTCCAAGTGGGGGCGTTGCAATTACTTTTATTTTGTTGCTTCAAAACTTAAAAAATTAATAAATTTTATTACACATATTTTTTTTTAATAAAAAATATATTTTTAGAGTCTACGCAATGAGATCTATTAAACAAGATCAATATTGGATAAAATTTTTATAAAAATAAAATAATATTTTTTTATATGTAACTAACAATTTCTCGGGTTGTAAAACTATTTAGTAAAATTGAGAAATTTCTCAATTTTGCATAACAACTGATAATATTCTCAGTTTTAAAATTAGAAAAAAAATTTAGAAATTTCTCAATTTTGCAAAAAAAATGTTTCATATAATTGTCACGTCAACTAAGAAAAATTTCAATTTTTGAAAGTGTTAGCTCAGGCTCAACATTGACGTTTTGTTTCTTGTTATAGTTTCAATCCTCTTCAAATTTCTTTCTTTTTACATTTCGGATAGTTAGAAAAAATATTGACTTACACTGTAAATCTAAACTCTAAAAAACCTAAGAAAAAAAAAAAAACAGAAGGGCAGTCAAAGGACTATGCCAATATGATTTGTTTGGATTGCCAGAAAATGAAAGAAACATTCATCAATTAGCGAGTTCCTGAAGTGATTTCAAAATAGGAGAAAAAAAATTTAAAAATTAAAAAAAAAAAATTGGTGGACAGAGGATAATCAGTCTTAATTTTACTTGTTTGATTTTGTTATTTCTTTGAAGCTGTTTTATCTTTTCTTAGAGACCAAACAGAGAGAGAGAGAGATTGTGGGGAAATGGGAACCTGGGCTTTGAGAATCTTGGTCCTGGCTTGGGATTTCTTGACGAGATCGGCCACTATGCCGAAGCGTCAACGGCGGCAATATTGACGGAAGGGTAATTTCATCTAGTATTAAAGTTAATAAGAAGTTGAAATTTATTTAGGATTTAATGAAATATAAGTTTATAAAATCAAACTTGCATGTAAATGGAGCTTGGAGAGGTTGCTGCACACCATATGCAGTAATGGCTGTTGCGTGGCTAACGGGGTCTTTTTCGAGTCTTCCCATGAACTATATAATCCATCTTTTTATCTTTTTATTTTTTTTTTCATCATATCAGCTCTCTACTTTTTTGCACATCTTTTCGTAAAAAAACAAAAAGTGCACTTTTTTAAGACACCCCAAACCAACCCTTATTCCCATGATTTGTACCATTCAATTTTTAGAGAGTATCAAGTAGAATATGTCTGTAAAAAATTCAAGTTAATTAAATATCGATATCCCTTTCATCAAGTCATGTTTGTATTTAAATTTATACTTAAAATTAAATTTATCATTCAATTTTTAAATACACATATGTCTTGATATCCAATTAATTTAAATTTTTTACAAGTATGTTTTACTCAATTTCTTTTAAAAAGTTAACGATTTTGATCATCGAAATGATGCCAAAAAAAGGTTCCATTATAGTGCAACAATTATGCGCAATAGCCTCCTCAATCCCATATAAATGTCATAATTAAATCTATTTCAGTCACAATTATAAAAAAATAATAATAATAATAAGTCATAACTAAACACAACAAAAAGTATAATTAAAGATCTTTTCAATCATAACTAAAATAATAATCACAATAAATTATATAACCAATATCACACTAAGTCATAATTAATACCACAATGAATCACAATATGTCACAATTAAAAAATACAATTATCATAGCCGAGACACATGATACACACCCAGAATAAGGTATATAATGTAGAATTTTTCTACTTTTATAGGTAAATTATAATTTTACAATAAAGCTTCCCGCAAGTCATAAGAATACAAAAACACCACCTGCCATTATTTATCTTCAAAATTTATGTTCGACTAGTTTAATGCAAAATATGTTTGTTTTTTTGCCTTTTTTTTGCATCACATTGTTTATATAATAGATGTTAAAGAGTTGCTCTCTTTATGACGCTCAAACCTAGAGTCTAACATTGAATAATAATATTTTTTTTGATAATTTTAATTTGAATTTAAACTAAGATTCAAGTGCCGGTTGAGTCTGAGTGATTTTGTATTCTCTCAAGTGAGAAGATTACAATATAAAAATGATGGGTCGAAACCATTGAGTTGGGAATGAGAGTTGTCTTATGAAGTAGGCATCAATAAATGTTAGTCTTAGATTTGGACTTAATCTTAGTTTGAAGTAGGCCTAGGCTTAGGCTTATGCTTGTGCATGTGCTGGATTTGGTCATGGAATTGGACTTGGACTTGGACTTGGACTTGGGCTTGGGCTTGGACTTGGACTTAGACTTAATTTTGAGCTTGGGTTAAGTTATGTTGTGTTGGGCTTAGCTTGTGGATGTGTTTGGAAATTGGGCTTAGATCAGGTTGTGACCCAACATTAGTATCCATTTTGTGAACAATTGTTTTTATTAAATGATGAAATATAATATAAACGACACAACTAAATACAAAAATGAATTAGATTACATTACTAATAGAACAAGTTATTAACATGGATAACTAAATATTAAAACTCATCTTTGTAAACTAAATATTAAAAAATTTAAGAACAAATGATAAGAAAAAAAACAAATCGAAACCTGCACTAGACAGTTTCCTTAAAATGGATTCACCGCTTCTCGATGGATGCTGGAGATATGCCAGCGTATGTCTCTCAAAATACAACAGTCGAAACCAGCTAATATAGGAGCATCTTCTGAATAGTTTTGGCAAACTTGATAATGGATGCACTTTCTCTAACAAGAACCAAAGAAGGGGTTAGGAAAAGAATATAGGAAACATTTTTTTTTTTTTTTGGGCGTAAAAAACCATCTCCAACTTTTTCTTGTATTATTATGAAAAAATACCAACATTTGAAACTAAGAACAAAGCTAAAAGAGCTAAAAAAATAGTTTAGTCCCTCCTCTATTTAATAAAATTTAAGGTAAACATTATAGTACAGACTCCTAAAAAAATATATGCCATATATATTTTATAGTTAAAACAATATAATTTCATACTTTCTGAGTTATAATTTAAAAAATATATATATTATAACCAAACAAAAAATGAGATATAATCAAAGATTTCATTAGTCATAATTAAATAATGTCATAACTAAAAGAAAATAGTCACAATTTAAAAAAAAAATTATATAACTAAAAGTGCATATGATACATCTTTTTAAATTGTGTGAATATTAAAATTTCCCTAA
Source organism: Camellia sinensis (assembly GCF_055761805.1). Classification (NCBI taxonomy): domain Eukaryota; kingdom Viridiplantae; phylum Streptophyta; class Magnoliopsida; order Ericales; family Theaceae; genus Camellia; species Camellia sinensis. The sequence goes on from NC_138969.1 coordinate 75,150,536, forward strand.
AAATTTTACTAAATTTTAACTTAGAGCAATTATTATGTTTTATTAGTCCTAAAGTTAGCGGGCGGCTTAACTCATGCTTTGTACCTTAGGAGTTGTTTGAGAAGTGTTAAACTAGTATACTTTTTGAATTTTTATGAAAAATATGAAATATGAGTTGGGTTTGGAAGTGATGTGGTAGAGAAGTAATGTGACCCAAATAAAATAATGTACTAAAATAACATATATTATTTTAACACTTGCCAAACAAGGCATCCAACCCCTTCTGAAAGTGGAGCATCCAAAGACCATTATTAATATTAGAATAGTAGAGAGAGAGGAAATAATATGTATTGTATTGAATTAATTGTCCTATACAATAGAAGGCCTGTATATATAAGCTGAGAAAGAGTATCTTACTAGAAATCTAACTATAAGAAAGAGTATCCTGTAAGAGACCTAACTATGACAATACCTAATATATCTAGGAAATTAATACCTAATATATGTAGGAATATATACCATATATACATTAACATCCTCCCTCAAACTCAAGGAGGATAAACATCTTGAGTTTGGAGAGAGAAATTAAAACATGAAATAAAACTAAATAAAATAAAAGGCAAATAGAATACAAAATCCGAACGAGAGTGCAAGGGTGCTTGAAATAGATCAGAGGCCGGAACTAAAGCCGGGAGAAAGTTTATACTTTTGTCGGTCCATTGTAGGAACTGGATGAAACTAATGCCAGGACAAGTTAAGGTCGTGCCGGACCGATATAGAAATTGGCTGGAACTAATGCCGAGAGACAGTTTGTGGCTGTGTTGGACCATTGTAGGAACTGGCTGGAACTAATGCCAGGACAATTTAAAGGGGTCATTGTAACGCCCTAAAAATTAACCCATTATATATATCATTGACATTCATTATTTAAAGAAGATAATATATTAATTCATTCATCAGAGTATTACAAAATAAAGCATAACATGTATCATCGAATAAAATGCCCTACAGGCTTACATCTTTCCAAGCCAACACTTGGATACCAAAAATATGAGTTCTAACTCAATACAATAAAAGCCCTAGGCTTGAATGTTTACATGTACTTATAATTTAAGACAGTTAACTAAAAGTAGTCTTCTTCAATCCAGAAGCCAAACCCTCCCAAGCTAATTCCTTGGAGGTAGTTTATCACCTGAACCTGAAAATGATGTTCCCATAAAGGGTGAGCCACAGCCCAGTAGAAATATACTAAACCACATATAAGCAATGAATAAAGCAATAGCATTCAACAGATGGTTAACCAAAATAATCAATTACGACATTTTACAGACTCATGACATTATTGCCAAAGAGACATTTTACTTTCCAGTTTTATCAACATGGCTCAGAACCTGGCCAAACTTATAACAGTGAAATCACATATATCATATTCACAATCTTCCAATATTAACAACAAATGAGACTCAAGCTCAAATCAAACACTTCATACTTCCAGATTGATACACATTTTAGTGCTGTATCAATAAAACACTTCTATAAATAAGCACACATAAAAGTGATGCTAATGGAGTCCATCCCCTATCTCCTCCCAAACAAAATCCGGTTTAGAGGTCCATCCCCTATCTTCCCCTAAACCGTGGAGTACATCCCCTATCTCCTCCCACACACAAAACAATGTATGCAAATGCAATGCTCAATCATTACACGTATTTTCTGTATCAATGCCATAGTCAAAATTAATGACTTAACCAATGTGATTAGTTTCAGTTATTCCTAATCCACATGCAATATCTACAACAATCACGACTATCCTCCACCGATAGCCCAAAACAGTTATTTCTAAACTGAAAATAACTATATCAACAATTCCATAGATAAATGATACCAATTATCCAATTACGCCATTTAATCAATGAATTCCATGAATTTAACCCTCTTTTCCCAATTCCATGAATTACTTATACAAATTAATTCAATAATACAACTAGGGTTTTTCCCAAAATTTACCAAAGTATCCCCAACATGTTAAAAATACCAGAACTTAGAACAAAACCTATAAAATGGAGTAGGAAATCCCTACCTCGAAGAGAGTAACCCGAATGGAGAAGATGGAGATGAATGCCCAAATACCCAAGTGCTCCAAATTGCCAAAAGTTCAGATTAAATGGAAGCCCTCGACTCCCTCTATCTTTTTAATAAAGCAACTAGGGTTGAAACACTCTCTAAACAGATCAAACCTAAGAGAGAAGGTGAGTAGGGAGAGAGAGAGGTCGAACCTGGGGTTTTGAATCAAATGAATATGAAAAAAAACTGATCAAATCCCACTGCTGTGTATTTAAACTGGACAGGCTCGCTCGAGCGAAGACTTGGTTGCTCGAGCGACCAGACACAGAGAAACTACGCTCGAGCCAAGGAAGCCTTGCTCGAGCCAACAACTCAAAAGCTCGCTCGAGCGAAAGAAAGCTCGGTCGAGCGAAGAACTCATACCCTCAGGTCTGAACCCAGACACACGCTCGAGCGAAGGAACTATAGCTCGAGCGAAGGATGAACTAACTCGCTCGAGCGAAGAAAAGCTCGCTCGAGCCAAGAATGCACAGCTACAGGTCCAAATCAAACACTACCTCTCGCTCGAGCGAACAACTCCTCGCTCGAGCGAAGAACCAAAAACCTGGACAGCAACTCTTGGTTTCTAAACCCAACCAACCTGAAACAAACCTGCCCAACACATCCTATAATTCCAAATGAGAAAATAAGGAATAACAACAACAACCATTATACAATGACAGAATCTACGGAACAGTCCGGATACAATAATTAAATGGGAAAAGACCGGGGTCGTTATAACCTCCCCCCCTTCAAAGAATTTCGTCCCCGAAATTAAGCATAAGTTTTTTTTTATAACCGATTTTTTTTTAAACAATTCATTAGTAAACATCTTGACCCAAAACTGGTCATTTCATCTCTTTATCAAGAGGCATCTCATACCAAATATATAACACAAAATATATTTCAATCTGTATCATTATTATGCATTATTCCTTTCAATGCTAACAATCCCATATCATATTTAACTGCATGATATATATACCACATCCAACAATGTAATCAACATATACAATGTTACACTAATCTTTCTATAATGAAACAAGTTTCAAGATACCCCATTTACCAAAACATACTCAATGTTTTACAACTTAAGACATATGTAAAGCTCTTAAGTTCAACAATATAACAGAATCTAATTATAAGATTACAAATCAACAAACATGTCCGGATATTTCTCGCGGACTTCCAATTCATGTTCCCAAGTGGCTTCCTCCATTCCGTGGTGTTTCCACAAAACTTTGACCAAAGGGATGGTCTTGCCTCGCAAAACTTGATTCCGCCTATCCAAGACTCGAATCGGTCTCTCCTCATATGAAACATCCTCATCAACTACCAAATCGGTCCAATCCAACACATGTGATGGATCCGGCTCATACTTCCGAAGCATACTCACATGAAACACGTCATGTACTCCGGACAACTGCGGCGGCAAAGCTAAACGATAAGCAGCCTCGCCAATCCTCTCAAGGATCTCAAACGGACCAATGAATCGAGGGGACAACTTCCCACTCTTTCCAAACCTCATCAAACCCCGTTTAGGTGATATCTTCAGAAAGACATGATCACCCACCCCAAACACCAAAGGTCTCCTCCTACGGTCGGCATACGATTTCTGACGACTCTGTGCTGTAACAAGCCTCTTACGGATAAGCTCAACTTTCTCCGTCGTTTCCCTCACCAACTCTGGACCCAACAGAGGTGCATCACCCACCTCGGCCCAACACACAGGAGATCTACACGGTCGGCCATACAAGGCCTCAAATGGTGCCATACCGATACTAGACTGAAAAATGTTGTTGTAGGCAAACTCCACCAACGGCAAGTGCCTCTCCCACGACCCACTAAAGTCTAGAACACAACCCCGAAGCATATCCTCAAGTATCTGAATAGTACGCTCGGACTGTCCGTCAGTCTGAGGATGATAAGCCGTGCTAAAGGTCAACTTAGTGCCTAAAGCACTCTGCAAACTCTGCCACAACCTGGCAGTAAAACGAGGATCTCTATCTGAGACGATCGTCACTGGGACCCCATGCAATCTCACTATATCCCGAATATACAAGTCGGCAAGATGATCTACCGAATCTCTCACGCGCATAGAAATAAAGTGCGCCGACTTAGTCAACCGGTCTACAACCACCCAAATAGCATCACTACCCCGCTGAGTCCTCGGAAGACCTACAACGAAGTCCATAGTGACATGCTCCCACTTCCACTCGGCAATAGGCAAGGGTTGCAACAAACCCGCTGGCCTCTGATGTTCGGCCTTCACTTGCTGACAAGTAAGACACTTAGATACGAAAGCTGCCACATCTCTCTTCATACCCCGCCACCAGAACTGACGACCCAAATCCCGATACATCTTAGTGCCTCCGGGATGCACCGCAAGGCGTGAATGATGAAACTCTCGGAGTACCTCCTCTCGGCAAGACTCCGGCACAAACGGACGGTCTCGGTATCTCACACTCAGGTCGGAATACACCGTCAAACCTTTCTCAACCTTTCCACTGGAAATCTTCTCACGGAGAGATTCTACCTCAAGGTCACCTCTCTGAGCCTCTAACACTCGAGTCACAAGTGTAGGCTGTGCAACAACAGAAAACAAGGCCGCAGCCTCAACGGATTCGCCCATAAGTAAATCAAACTCTCCAAGTGCACCCAACATCTCCCACTCTCGGATGGCTATGCTAGCTATGTCACCAACAGGTCTCCTGCTAAGGGCATCGGCCACCACATTGGCCTTTCCCGGATGATAATGCAACTCAAAGTCATAATCCTCTATGAACTCCATCCACCTCCTCTGCCTCAAGTTTAAGTCTTTCTGTGTAAATAAATACTTCAAACTCTTATGATCCGAGAACACCTCGAATTTCTCACCATAAAGATAATGCCTCCAAATCTTCAAGGCAAATATCACAGCTGCTAACTCTAGATCATGTGTAGGGTAATTCTGCTCGTGAATTTTCAACTGACGAGAGCCATAGGCAACTACTTTCCCTTCTTGCATTAATACACAACCCAGACCCTCTCGTGAGGCGTCACAATAGACCGTATAACCCAACCCTCTCTCTGGAATAATCAATACTGGAGCGGTAGTCAGTCTAACTTTCAACTCCTGAAACGACTTTTCACAAGTCTCACCCCATACAAATTTGACTCCTTTCCGAGTCAGTTTAGTCAACGGTGATGCTAACCTGGAGAAATCTTTCACAAACCGACGGTAATACCCAGCTAACCCCAGAAAACTACGGATCTCAAATACACTCTTAGGCTGTGCCCAATCCTGCACTGCCTCTACCTTGGATGTATCAACAGACACTCCTTCACCGGATACCACATGGCCTAAGAATTTGACTTCTTTCAGCCAGAACTCACACTTCCCAAACTTGGCATACAGCCTATGGGCTCTAAGTAACTCAAGCACCACCCTCAAATGTGCCTCGTGCTCCTCCTCAGAAGGCGAATAGATAAGGATGTCGTCCACAAAAACGACTACAAACCGATCCAAGAATTCCCGGAAGATCCGGTTCATCAAATCCATAAAAACTGCCGGTGCATTGGTGAGCCCGAATGGCATCACCAAAAACTCATAATGGCCATACCGCGTACGGAATGCCGTCTTCGGAATATCCTCTTCCCTGACCCTCAACTGGTGGTAACCCAATCTCAAGTCTATTTTAGAGAAACAACGGGAACCCTTCAACTGATCAAACAAATCATCGATACGAGGCATAGGGTACTTATTCTTAACTGTAGCCCGATTCAATTTCCGATAATCTATACAAAGTCTCAAAGCACCACCTTTCTTTTTAACAAAGGTGCTCCCCACGGTGAAACACTAGGACGTATAAAGCCCTTATCTAGCAATTCCTGGAGTTGGATCTTCAACTCAACTAACTCGGCTGGGGCAAAACGATAAGGTGCCATGGAAATCGGCGCCGTGCCGGGCACTAGGTCAATAGAGAACTCAATCTCCCGATGCGGTGGCAAACCAACAAGATCCTCGGGAAAGACATCCGAGTACTCACAAACCACCCTAGGCAACACAATCTGAGTCTCAACATCCTCATTAATCAAAAGGTTAGCTAGTAGCCCACTAAGCTCACTCCTTCCTCGCCGAACATACCCCGGTGGCAACACATCACCAACCCGGTCCCCCAGAAAATGAAAATACTCTCCGCTCACGGTACAACAAGTGACCCTCTGGCGGTAGCAATCAATAACTGCCCGGTATGACGATAACCAGTCCATACCCAAAATAACATCGAAACCCCTCATAGGCATAACTACAAAGGAAAATGGGATTCTATGATAATCAACCTCTATATCACAACCCCTAACGCCTTGTTTCAAAATCAATTCACCCCCAAGAGGTGACACTACACAAATAGGAGATGCTAGCTGTGCTAACTCCAACTCCAAAACAGATGCAAATGCAGCAGACACAAAGGAATGAGATGCACCCGTATCAATCAAAACATTAGCAACCGAGTTGCAAAACAAGAAGGTACCTCTCACAACTGATGGTACTGGCACAAGATCCTGCGCGGTAACAGCATACACGCGCCCAGACGACCTCTGATCAACCTGCTCAACCCTAGGAGCATAAGATTGCTGCACCGACTGAGACGATGAAGCCCCCTGATTGGCCTTTGAGGCCTGACCCGACTGAGCTGGCTGCTGACCCTGAATCGGCCTCAAACCAGATGCACCAGATGTGCCACCCAACTGCGGACAATACCTCTTCATATGCCCTGGCTGACCACACTGATAACACGAGAGTGGCTGAACTCTACCCTGACTCTGGCTCTGAGATCGAGCCGAAGAAGATGCTGCTCTCTGAACTCCTCCCCTCTGAGGACAAACTGGAGATTTGTGGCCCAGCTGGCCACACTTGAAACAGGTAATGTCTCCCTGGCTGCCTTTCCCCGAACTAACACTCGGTACAGGAAAAGTCGATCGAGAAAAGCTACCCTGAGACTGCTGGGGATTAAAACCCTTCTGTCTTCTACCATCATTCTGACCATCCTGACTCCTCTTGGAGCCCTTCTGCCCTTCCTCCTCCTCCTGCATCATTATTTCCATGTGGGCTGCAGCATCAACCATACGCCCATACTCCCGAATCATAGTTCCCCCAACTCTCAGCTTGAGGCCACGCCTCAACTTCTTCTCAAACTCAATACAACGGCGTTCCTCAGACGCCACCAACTCAGGTGCAAACCTGGACAAACTAGTAAATGCAGCCTCAAATTCGGCCACTGAAGAACTCGCCTGCTTAAGCTGACAAAACTGGTCTCGCAGCTTCTCCCTGACTGCTGGAGATAAGAACTTCTCCTGGAAAGCATTCACAAAAGCCTCCCATGTACCTCCTATACGCCCCTTAGTAAACTTCCACCACTGACCTGCATCCCCCTTCAACTGGAAAGATGCCAAGGTCACTTTCAATCCCTCGTCTTCGATGCCAAGCATCTCAAACGTCTTCGTTGTCTGTTCGAGCCATTCATCTGCCTTAAGTGGCTCTTTAGGATCACCCACAAATTCATCCGGATTGGACCGGAAGAACTCCCTCTTCAGAAAGGAAGGTCCTGCATCCGCAATACCAGCCTGAGCTTGATTCTCAGCTCTAAGAATGCCTACTGACTCCCTGAATGCCCCTGCTATCTCTCGGGCTAGAGCGCCCATAGCCTGCTGGCCTACTGGCTCGGCCACATTGGCCTGGCCAATTCCCTCCTGAACTGCCGGAATCTCTTCTGGCACAGGCACCTCCTGCCTACCCGGCCTACCACGCCTACCGCGTCCTCGTCCTCGTCCTGACATCCTAATAAAGGAAACAAAGACATTAGCACATTAATAAATGTGCCGAAGCTAAACACTCGCGTCCTAATGCAATGGACAACAATAATTCATTCCACGTAAGCACATAATCACATAAGCACCTACGAATTTCATTCCCGGATAATGATAGTCCCAAAGGGTTACTATAGTTCCGGTTGGAAGCAGCAGTGATCAAGTGCCTTTCCAACAAGACTACCAGAAACTCAAGGGTCCAATCAACATCCTAGAAACTACATTCCATACCCACATAATCACATAAACATGTTATCACATAAGCATATAACATTACACTAAGTCTCTATCAAACGAGACGAACCCAATGTGATACTAATCACTTCCCACGTACCCAAAGTATTCAAACCCGGTACGCTCTGATACCAAGTTGTAACGCCCTAAAAATTAACCCATTATATATATCATTGACATTCATTATTTAAAGAAGATAATCTATTAATTCATTCATCAGAGTATTACAAAATAAAGCATAACATGTATCATCGAATAAAATGCCCTACAGGCTTACATCTTTCCAAGCCAACACTTGGATACCAAAAATATGAGTTCTAACTCAATACAATAAAAGCCCTAGGCTTGAATGTTTACATGTACTTATAATTTAAGACAGTTAACTAAAAGTAGTCTTCTTCAATCCAGAAGCCAAACCCTCCCAAGCTAATTCCTTGGAGGTAGTTTATCACCTGAACCTGAAAATGATGTTCCCATAAAGGGTGAGCCACAGCCCAGTAGAAATATACTAAACCACATATAAGCAATGAATAAAGCAATAGCATTCAACAGATGGTTAACCAAAATAATCAATTACGACATTTTACAGACTCATGACATTATTGCCAAAGAGACATTTTACTTTCCAGTTTTATCAACATGGCTCAGAACCTGGCCAAACTTATAACAGTGAAATCACATATATCATATTCACAATCTTCCAATATTAACAACAAATGAGACTCAAGCTCAAATCAAACACTTCATACTTCCAGATTGATACACATTTTAGTGCTGTATCAATAAAACACTTCTATAAATAAGCACACATAAAAGTGATGCTAATGGAGTCCATCCCCTATCTCCTCCCAAACAAAATCCGGTTTAGAGGTCCATCCCCTATCTTCCCCTAAACCGTGGAGTACATCCCCTATCTCCTCCCACACACAAAACAATGTATGCAAATGCAATGCTCAATCATTACACGTATTTTCTGTATCAATGCCATAGTCAAAATTAATGACTTAACCAATGTGATTAGTTTCAGTTATTCCTAATCCACATGCAATATCTACAACAATCACGACTATCCTCCACCGATAGCCCAAAACAGTTATTTCTAAACTGAAAATAACTATATCAACAATTCCATAGATAAATGATACCAATTATCCAATTACGCCATTTAATCAATGAATTCCATGAATTTAACCCTCTTTTCCCAATTCCATGAATTACTTATACAAATTAATTCAATAATACAACTAGGGTTTTTCCCAAAATTTACCAAAGTATCCCCAACATGTTAAAAATACCAGAACTTAGAACAAAACCTATAAAATGGAGTAGGAAATCCCTACCTCGAAGAGAGTAACCCGAATGGAGAAGATGGAGATGAATGCCCAAATACCCAAGTGCTCCAAATTGCCAAAAGTTCAGATTAAATGGAAGCCCTCGACTCCCTCTATCTTTTTAATAAAGCAACTAGGGTTGAAACACTCTCTAAACAGATCAAACCTAAGAGAGAAGGTGAGTAGGGAGAGAGAGAGGTCGAACCTGGGGTTTTGAATCAAATGAATATGAAAAAAAACTGATCAAATCCCGCTGCTGTGTATTTAAACTGGACAGGCTCGCTCGAGCGAAGACTTGGTTGCTCGAGCGACCAGACACAGAGAAACTACGCTCGAGCCAAGGAAGCCTTGCTCGAGCCAACAACTCAAAAGCTCGCTCGAGCGAAAGAAAGCTCGGTCGAGCGAAGAACTCATACCCTCAGGTCTGAACCCAGACACACGCTCGAGCGAAGGAACTATAGCTCGAGCGAAGGATGAACTAACTCGCTCGAGCGAAGAAAAGCTCGCTCGAGCCAAGAATGCACAGCTACAGGTCCAAATCAAACACTACCTCTCGCTCGAGCGAACAACTCCTCGCTCGAGCGGAGAACCAAAAACCTGGACAGCAACTCTTGGTTTCTAAACCCAACCAACCTGAAACAAACCTGCCCAACACATCCTATAATTCCAAATGAGAAAATAAGGAATAACAACAACAACCATTATACAATGACAGAATCTACGGAACAGTCCGGATACAATAATTAAATGGGAAAAGACCGGGGTCGTTATAGTCATGCTGGACTGATATAGAAACTGGCTGGAACTAATGTCGAGAGACAGCTTATGGTCGTGTTGGACCATTGTAGGAACTAGCTGGAACTAATGCCAATACAGTTTAAAGGGGTCATGCCGGACCGATGTAGGAGCTAACTGGAATCAATGTCGGGACAGTTTAAAGGGGTCATGCTGGACCGTTGTAGGAGCTGACCGAAATCAATGTCAGGACAGTTTAAAAGGGTCATACTGGACCGTTGTAGGAGCTAACCGGAATCAATGTCGGGACAGTTTAAAGGAGTCATGCTAGACCGTTGTAGGAGCTAACCGGAATCAATGTCAGGACAATTTAAAGGGGTCATGTCAGACCGATGTAAGAGCTAACTGGAATCATTGTCGGAACAGTTTAAAAGAGTCATGTCGGACCGATGTAGAGAACTGGATGTTGAACCAACAAGCGTGGCACACACATAACTTATGACGTGGTCCTGAACGATGATGGCGGCTTGCATTGTGCACCAAAATGGACGGCTTAAGTTATGTGCTAAAGGGAGCAACTTGGATTGTGAACCAAAGGGGGCGGCTTGGGTGGTTCGCTTGGTGTATAACCATACTCACCATGATATAGGTATAATGCCCCTCTTCAAACTCAAATAGGTTTGAAGAGAGAAACCAATTTGAGGTTAAAGCAGAGAAAAAGATAGAGTGGAGAAAAAAAATGCATTGCAAGTAATACAAAAATACAAAAATATGATAGAGATATTTTGGGTAGGAATAAACAACGGACAAAAGAAAGAGATCACCAAGAAGCGATACTAATAGGAAAATATGATAGCAGAATATGTTAAGGTCCGGCGGGCTACCAAGGCAAGGCTGCCGTCCGCTGATGAAGCAAAGACCACCAAGAGCTTAACCTATAGCTCTGATACCATGTTATAATAGTCAAGAGAGAGGGAATAATATGTGTTGTATTGAATGAATTGTATTGAATTAATTGTCCTATACAACAGAAGGCCTGTATATATAGGCTGAGAAAGAGTATTATATAAGAGACCTAACTATGATAACACCTACTATATCTAAGAAATCAATACCTAATATATGTAGAAATATATACCATATATACATTAACAATTAAAAATGATGTTAAATCTATAAATTCTGAGAGATATGAATGGCTAGGACTTGGACACTACCATAGTTGTGAAACTTATGGCCTCTTATCCCTAGACACACACAATATATAGAGAGGAAGTAGAAAGTAGTAACTTTTTGGGAAATTTGAAGATTCCAAGGGATATTTTTATCTAAAAAAATGATTTACTCTTCCCATAGATGCAGTGTCCTCAAATAATCTTGTTTCTCTATTCCAAATCACTCACAATCATTGGATCATATGAGAATCTCAAGATGTGAAAATTTCAAGACATATCCAATGGTTGTGAGTGATTTGAGACAGGAAAATAGAGTTATTTGGGGATAGAGCATCCTTGCTGCCATAGATGTGTGTTTCCAACAGCATATTAATCTGAATGGAAATTATTAACTTTGGGTAAATTCAAGGTGGTGGTCTTCAAATGCCACGAAACTGATGTAAATTTGAAAATATTTTTTTGTTTGGAATTTGACTTTGTTTTGTGATTTTTAAAATTTTTTTAGCCAGAAAATTTTTTTTTTATATGTTTAGGAATTACTTTTTTAGATGTATAAAAAATGTGGATGACTTGTGTATATAATTTGACTTTTTTAATAATTTTTAAATTTTTTTACTTTAAACAATGATAAGGACCCAAAAAAATTATTAAAAATTTTACAAAATATTCACAAGGATGTTAGACCACGCAACATGGATAAATTTTTTAATAGTTTTTTTGAAGTCTAACATCTTTGTTTCACTTTTTTTAGTCTTTTAAACTTTTTTGAGTGTTTTTTTTTAAAAAAAATTTTTAATCAAAAAGCTAAATTACCAAACAGGTTCCACGTATGCTTTCAATTGAAACGTGGATCTATTTCTGGTGACTTCCATTATTGAGTTTTTGTGGCGGCCTAGAAGGATGAAACAAACCGAAATGCACTGGTACTTTAAGATTTTGTCGTGGGACCTCATTTTTTTGCTATATGTAAATCATTTTTTTTTTTTATGAATTTAAAGAAAGGGATTTTGAGCTCTCAAGATGGGGAAAAGAAACAAATATCAGAAAATGGAAATGAGAAAACTAATTGTAAAGTTTTTAATCGTTTGCTATTAATTTTTTATTTTCACGAAAAATAAAATTTGGTAATATGAATTCCTCCTACATAAGATAGATTGAATAAGCCTAGCAGGTATCCTTCAATTATCTTCATGTCATTAAAGTACTAGGGAGAATAAAAGATTCAACATGGGAATAATTAGGGGATAATATCAAATAACTCATAGTTTTCTTAAAAATAATTATTAACACTATGTTGAGGGACTTGATTCTACAAAAACTTCTTTTAAAAAAATAGGACTTATTTAATATTTTCCGTTGTTTCTGTCTCTACTCCCTCCTTCCTTAACCCTCTGTTTTCCTCTCATGCACACACACTAGCATCCTTAAACCTCATTTGCCCTCCATTATATGATTTGACCATCAAATTTCATTTCAACAAAAATATCCAAAAGTAAAATCTATGGTTTGGAATAATATAAATAAGTGTACTTTTTAACTTTTAAGAAAAAGATGTACAGAAAACTAGAGAGGTGATGTGACTTAAAAAAGATAAAAAGTGTATACTTGTTAGGAGATTCCAAACCACCCATCATAAATTAATTAATTATTTATTTTGTTTTTATCTTTATCGTCACGTGCGGCCCTGGCTCCCAGACCGAAAATTCTGCCAACTGAGCTGAAATTCCCGAATCTAACCTCATGCCCCCCAGAAACATGCGAAATTCGACACCGGAATATATTAAGAATGAGAATTGTGAGGAAAGCTTTCAAAAATGACAAACTCAAACGGTTGACAAGGCCTCAATCAAACCCGACACTCTAACAAGGGTGATTCCAATACAAAACAAAGAAGAATGGGATGTCTTACGTACCCGATAATCACAAAATCTCCATTGGTTAGCTTCCATTTAACTTTTATTTTACAATCTCACATCTTGAAAGGAAAGAAAAAAGTGAATTGTTTTACTTATATAAAGTGAATCTTATACCACTACTGAAAAAAGCATTTTTTGGCAACCGCTACAAGCCATTGCAAATAATAGAAATACAGTCACAAAAAATTTTTTGCGACGGCCCATGCAACAGCAAATGGGGGTCACGAATGTGGGGGTGGCAAATACGTTTTGCGACTGCAAAACAACAATCGCAAAAATATTTCCGACCGCCTAACTTACTTACGACGACTCATGTTTTGCAGTCGCAAAAAAGTAAAAAAAAAATGTCTACAATGTATTAATAACCATCTTGTTACCGTCGCAAAAAACAAAAAAAAAATACCTATAATGTTTTAACAACTTCTATTCTCATATATATATATATATATATTCAAATATTAGATACGATAAATGTAAAGATATATTTACAAAAATTTGAACATTCATGCGTTGTTTTCCATCTCTTCCCTTAATAAAATTCTCGTTACAGTAATAAAGAGTTCCTGAAAGAATCCTGCAAGGTTTTCCACCTCTTGCAATTACAAAAAACATTTGAGGTTACAGCAGTTCTGATTCTAATAATCCTTGCAATTACCCACCCTAATTCAAATAAAAAAACTAGTATATGGAAATAAGAAACAGGGCACTTCTTTACAGTCTTATTACTGAGTCTCAAAGAATATAGGTTGTCTTGAAAGAATTCTTGTCACAGTCTTGTTGCCACCACTGCTCCCTCTATCAACAGAATATTGGAAACAAATCACCAACCTCTAATATTGAAACTACAAGTTCAAGCAAAAAGGGGCGTGAATTTAATTATTGAACACTAGTAAGACAAAAACCACACAATATCCAACTTTCTCAACTAGCACTGTACCAGCGATATAAATGACACATTGAAAATAAGTTGATAGGTTCACTGAGTGGTGGGTGGTCAGTAGAGATCCATTGGCTCTCAAGCATGAGTTAGCACTAAGAGATTCATCAAATCTAAAACAGACAACTGATGATTAGTAAATAGTATGTATTTAAAGTCAATTCAAGCATAGAAATAGAAATAGAAATATTGATAATACTTAAAAAAATGATCATTCATCAAATAATCCACAAGAATGGTTTTGTGCATAGAAATCCTTTTCATAACATTTCCAGCTAAAAAAAGTTTGATGTCAACGTGAGTCCACAAAAGCACAGGACCAAATCACCAAAAGTTCCCAATACTAACAAACTAGTTGAAAATTTTATAATAATATGTAACATTCAAAACCATACTTTAATCCATCATACATGGGTATTATATAAAACCAATTAAGCCAAACGTGCTTTACTTAGACTGGATTATGGATATCAGTGAGTCTAAAAGTTTGATAACATCAGATGGATTTAATAGTTAGATTGAATTTGCAATCACCTGCAAGAAATACCAGGAACGTAGTATTAGGTGAGTCATACCTTCACATCATTAAACATGTAACCAAAGAAAAAGGGACTAAAGAAAGAACCTTATCAACTTGGGTATATAAACAATTTAAGATTAGTGCTCAATCATTAGCATGTAACGCTTGTGTAAGGCAAAATTCAGGTTTTTTCTTTTATAAACATTCTACCAATGCAATGCTATCAATCTATCTATCTATCAAATGCCTGTGTTTGGTAACGTTTACGTTTTCAGTTTATATTTACAAAAATTTTATAAACTGATTTTTGTTTATTTTTAAAAAAACATAAACTACAAACACGTTTGGTAATTGACAAAATGTTTAAAAAAATTTAAAAATATAAAAAAGAGTGAGAAATGGCAAGTGGTGGCAGGTGGCGGCGGAAGACGGTGGTTGAAAGTGGTGATGGTGGGTGGTGGGTAGTGGTGGTGGGTGGGTGGGTGACGGTGCGCGGGTGGTGGGTGGTAACGAGTGGGTGGTGGTGGTGGTGGCGGCAGATGGTGGCAGGTAAGTGGCCGTGGCAGGTGGGTGGCAGATAGCGGGTGGCGGGTGGTGGCAGTGGGTGGGTGGGTGACAGTGACGGGTGGTAGCGAGTGGGTGGTGGTGGCAGGTGGGTGGCAGATGACGGGTGGTGACGGGTGGTGATAGTGGGTAGGTGGGTGACGGTGGCAGGTGGCGGGTGGCGGGTGGTAGCGAGTGGGTGGTAGATGGCGGGTAGGTGACGCGTGGTGGTGGTGGTGGTGGTGGTGTGGTGGTAGGTGGGTGGGTGATGGTAGCGGGTGGTAGGTGGTAGTGAGTGGGTGGTGGTGGGTGGTGGTGGCAAGTGAGTGGTGGGTGATGGTGGTGATGGTGGTGGTGGTGGTGGTGGTGGTGGGTGGTGGTAGCGGGTGGGTGGCAGGTGAATGGTGGTAGTAGGTGGCTGGTTGTGGCAGGTAGTGGCAGATGGGTGGTGGTGGCAGGTAGGTGGCGGGTGGTGGTGGTGGCGGGCGGTGGATGGTAGTGACGGGTGGATGGCAGGTGGGTGGTGGGTGGTGGTGGCGGTGGTGGTGGTGGCGAGTGGGTGGCAAGTGGGTGGTGGGTGGTGGGTGGTGGGTGATGGGTGGTGGTGGGTGGTGGTGGTGGGTGGTGGTGGCAAGTGGGTAGTGAGTGGTGGTGGCGGAAGACGGTGGTGGAAAATGGTGGCGGGTGGTGGCTAGTGTTGGGTGGTTAAAAAAAAAAAAAAAAAAAACTCAAAACTCAAAACGGAAACACATTTTTTGTGTTTTCATTTTTTGGCTAGACCACTGATTTATAAATCAAAAATTTTACCAAACAAGTTTTTATTTGAGTTTTTTAAATTTTTGTAAATATAAACAGAAAATTGAAAACTTAAGTGTTACCAAACGGCACCTTAAGTTTATGTTTACAAAACTTTTATAAACTAGTTTTTGTTTATTTTTAGAAAAATATAAACTATAAACACATTTGGTTTGAACAAAATGTTTGAAAAATTTTAAAAATATAAACTAAAAAATATGTTTGTTCAGGCCTAAAATATTTATATTTATTTTTTATTATTTATAACAATGGGATCACACACATTATAATTGAATAAAAATTAATTAAAAATTTAATTGAAAAAATTTATTTGAAAAAAATAATTAGAAAAAAATTATTTGAAAAAAAATTAATTAAAAATAATATTTGAAAAAAAAAATTAATTCAAAAAAAAATTTGCTAGTCAAAATTTTAAATTTCTATTTAAAAACCAACAAACTCATTTTTTGAGTTTACATTTTTTCCTCAAATTTATAAACTGAGACAATTATTTATAAACCAAAAAAATTATCGAACAAGTTTTTATGACAGTTTTTAAATATAAACTGAAAATTGAAACGAAATGGTTACCAAACAAACCCTAAGTGTGTCAGTCACTAAATGGCCGGCCACAGTTAGCCAAGAAGAGAGAGAGAGAGAGAGAGAGAGAGAGAGAGAGAGAGAGAGAGAGAGGGGCACTGATGAGTGCAGTAGGGTGTGGCCTATTGCACTTTTTAATTATTATTTATTTTATTTAGGGGTTCTAAGAGGTTTAATGGGGTAAGTTTCACTATGATGTGATGTTTTGGTCTTTGTTTTTTTTTTTTTTTTTCATTAGAGCTTAATTAGAGTTCTAAAATTAGGTGATATATCATTATTGTTACTAGTAGTACAAGGACAAGACAACACAAATTACACCAGAGAAAGATACAGACCAAAAAAAACAAATGTTTATAAAATTATTCAAAATAAAGATTAGACTTGATGAATTGTAAATTCTCATCAACAATTAAATCTAGTCCATTCAATTTAAAATTTGAATAATATTTCTTGGATTTGTAACATTGCTAATTGTGCTAAATAATTTTGTTAGCTATTTCCAACCCTTTATTAATTTTTTTAATCTACTCTGATTTTAAATTAGAGTAAAAAAATTTGATTTGATATGAACTATTCTAATTTTTTCATTATATTTTCATCAAAATATTTTTAAAAATTTATTCTTATCCCAAATTTTTCTTTTCATCAAATATGATGAAAAAAAAAATCATTTTCAATGTTTCATCCTTTTAGGTTTTCATCAAATTCAAATATGATTCAAAATTTAATAAATTCTTAATTTGATAGAAAAATAATAACCCTTAATTGATTTGATGAATATTTAATGAAAAGATTGATAATAAAAGAGAGAGAGAGAGTAAGAGTAATGTGGGTTCACCTTATGTAAAATATTTTATCCAACTAGCAGAATTTCAATAAACAAATAAGAAAAAAAACTCCAGAAAAGTCATAGAATAAATAGAAGGATGGTTGGATCAATTTGTCAAAGTTGGGTTGAGAACTCACATTTCTTATTTTTTCGAGAAATTTGGTCTCTAGCAATGAAACTTTGACTTAGGCCTCATTTGGCGACTTACATTTTTAGCCAAAAAGTCAAAAAGTTACTAAAAAAGCCAAAAAATCTATAAATTTCACCCTACACACCTATGTACAGTATCTTCACGTGATGGGTGGCAGATGCGGTGTAAAAAGACCGTTTTGCCCCTCCTTGATTTTTGTTATTCCGTTTTCACCCTCCCTTTATGTCAAACACTGATGGGAATCATTTCAGAGCTACGAATCATTTCAGAGCTATTATCAGAGAGGGTGTACTACCTTTAGCTATTCAGCTACATCAACATGAAAAGGGTTCTTCGTTCAACGCCAGAAGATAGTAGAAGCTCTGATCTGAAGAGAAAGAAAAACGAAGCGACGACGACAGTCCGCGAAGGCCGACGAAGAAGCAGTCCATCCCCCGACGATTCCCCCAGCCGTAGGTAGGCTCTTCTTCGCTCTCTCTCTCTCTCTCTCGCTTCAGCATCTCTTGTTTCTGTTTCGGAATGTAACCATGATGCATATGGTCTGTTTGTGATATATGTATGAACTCTGTCTCTCTCTCTCTCTCTGTTGCGCTGTGTCTGTGTGTGTGTGTCTCGTGCTTTGTCTGACCACTTCCATATTTCAATCTGTCGGTGGAATTCAGATTTGGGCAATATTTTCAGGAACTGCCCTGCACACTGCCATGTTTGGGGTTTTAGGGCTTCCTTTGAACTACCGACACCACTTTACAAATTAGCGGGTTTTGGGTGGTAGGGGGGTGTGGATTTGATAACCATGACTTGTATGCTCTGTTTTTTGTATATGGATGAACTCTGTCTCTCTGTGTGTCTCTGTGTGTGTGTGTGTGTGTGTGTGTGTGTCTGTGTCTGTGTCTGTGTGTGTGTGTGTGTGTGTGTGTGTGTGTGTGTGTGTGTGTCTCACCACTTGCCAATTTCAATTTGTCTTCTACAAAAAATTTCCTTTTCGTTTGCTCTTTGTTTGTCTCCCCTAAAAAAATTTGTCTCACCACTTTCCTTTTCCGTTTTCAATTTGTCTCACCACTTGCACTTGTAAACTTTATTTTTATATCTATGCCATAGTTTATTTTCATGATTGAACAAACCAATTACTTTTAAATTTATTTTTTAATTTGCTCTTTGTTAAGTGTTGGGTCTTCTGTTAAGGTTGCATGGCTTTACTCTTTTCTGTTTGAGAAAAAAAGTATGGGGCCTCTTTCAAATTGGGGCCTACAGCCACTGCTTCAGTGGCTTAGGCCTTGAGGCCTAAAATTTTTTAGCATTGTGATTCATGATGAGAGCATGTAATGAAGTAAATACATTATAAATCCGATAGTTCTTAAATCACCAACCATAGTTTCATTGCTTCCAATGGATTAATAGTTTCTAAATACTTGATCTTCAAGCAAGAATTGACTCATGTGCACAGTATAGGATTATGGAATGGGATTGGAATGGTTTAATTTTGTTTGATGGATCACACCATGACAACCAATCTAATTAGTCATTCAGAAACCATGGATATCAGATCCATGTGCTCTCATATGCACAAACTTTATTTTAAAATTTTTGTGGTCTTTAGGATTTCCTGAAAAATAGGGATACATTATTTATATATGGTAAGGATTAAAATGTTTTTTGTGATGTCGGAATCCTAATATTAATAACTTTTTAATGAATCTTTTGATTAAGGTAAATTAGGAGACAGTGTGTTCAAAATTTTAGATGTAGTAGCCAAACATATTTATTTTCTGAGAAATTGTAGCACTATTTTACTTATTTGAGATGTACTAGCCAAACACATTACATTTTAGCCTTCCCTTGACTGCATAACATGGATTTATTGCCTTGAATGATGTTTGAGTGATCAACCACTTTTGGTAATATCCTGGAGAGTTTGGTATATTATCCTTTTCAAGTTGATTTTTTTATTTGTTAATATATACATATTTGGTTAAAAAAAGGGGTGTCCATTGGTATTCCAGGATTTAAATGTGATGTGGGTCGGGGGGGTTGTTCTATTTTGTTACCTATTTTCGTATAACAAATTTATGTCCTTAACAAAAGTGTCACACCCATTGACCTACTCTTGTTGTGCTTGTTATGTCCCGAAAAAAGTCACGAAAGAAACCATGACCTCATTTATGTCAACTGCCACATCAGCACAACCAGCCCGTATGTGTGCATGTGGGTACGGGCACTGTGTTGTAAAGATTTCCCGTTCTGCAAGAAACCCTGGTCGTGCGTACTACCAATGCCCTCGTGGAGTGGTGAGTACAAGCACGTTTCCTTTTACATTTCCTTCTTAAACCGTCACTAATGTTTTTTTTTTAACCTCAGCCATGTGTCAGTTGGATTGGGTGGTGTGACGAATTTGGGCGCCAAAGGGCAACTGAGAATGACACACAGAATGTCGCTCGTTTTGAGGGTCGTTTCCGTGACATTGAACAAACTTTGCGTGTGCTTACAGTAGTGACATGTGTCCTTTGCATCGTCATCATTATTTTGTTGTTTCGAATGTGATATATGTAACCATGGTAGCAACCGTACCCTAATTTTGTTAAGCGCATTATGGTTTGTGGTTAATGTTAATGAAATTCTAAAATTCTGAAATCAGATGAAGAAATTCTGAATTGAAATGAATGCTGAAATTCTGGAATTTATTCCTTGGACCATCTATCAGCCTTCTGAAATGAAAAAAAATTCTTAAATTCTGAATTATGTCTGTTAATGTTAAAATTCTTGTTTTTCTGAATTTCTGAAGTCATAAGAATTATGTTTGTTAATGTTAATGAAATTATGAAATTAGGAAATCAAATGAAATCTGAAATTCTGAATTTGAAATGAATTCTAAAATTTTGGAATGAAATCGTTGGACTGAAATGAATTCTTGTTTCTGAAAAAGAATTTTGAAATCAAATGAAATCTGAAATTTTGGACTGAAATGAATTCTGAAATATTACTTGGCCTACAATCCTCATAAATTCTGAAATCTGAAATAAATTTTGGACAAAGAGTTCTGGACTGAAATTTCTTGTCTTAGATTTTTATTCTGTAAAGAGTTGGCCTAGGTTTGTTGGTGTGTTTTGATGCCACTATTCTCTTTATGCTGTTCCTCATGCACCAATTTCTTTTTTTGTTATATTTTTATGTCTGTAAATATTTGGAAAACATCAATAAATTGGTGTTAGCTCACTTTCCATATGAAGTAGGTTGAAGACCCAAAACATAAGGACTTGTTGTATAATAAAAACCATTTATTCCTGGCACACAATTTTGTAACAGTATGACCTAATTTACCTGCTCTTGTTTTCCAGATTCGTAACGCATTGATCTTTCTTTATAAGTGTTAACATTGTGGTACAAGGTAGTCTATTGAACAAGGAGGGGGGGTTGTACATGCATATTTGAATTTTGGGGCAGTTTGTCGAGTGAGAAATATCGGTTGGTTTTGAGAACTAATTAGCTACTATTTATTGGATTGGTTGTCACATGTTTATTCATTCAATTGACAAACATAAAATTTCTTATACAGCTTCAAAAGCTGTTCAGTTGAGTCCTTCATATAGTAAAATGGAATAGATGTTTTTTCTTCTAGGGAGAAGCACTACATTGTTATGTTGTTCTTCACTTTTATTGAAAATAAATTAGGCTTCTTTTTCCTTGATTGGTAGCAATCATCATACTTT
Organism: Camellia sinensis; assembly: GCF_055761805.1. Lineage (NCBI taxonomy): Eukaryota > Viridiplantae > Streptophyta > Magnoliopsida > Ericales > Theaceae > Camellia > Camellia sinensis. The sequence continues at coordinate 75,171,935 of NC_138969.1, forward strand.
ACAACATTCTTGTTCTTTTTTGTCAATATGTTCATTGTAACATACTTTACATTGCTGTCAGCCATTGTTGTAGTATTAACAAACTTTACTGATTTATGTACCATGTTGCATTGCTTTTTACTCAATGACAGTACGCTAATGCTAGTTACATTGTGTTGATTTACAGATTGACAATGTATGTTGTAAGTTTAGAACCAAAACCTTGGACCATCCGGACTTGATGGAGCGCGTCTTCACTGGTGCTACGGCTACGGGGAAAAATGCATGGACACCCGGCGAGACTCGTAACCCAATGGAGTTGGACGGAGAGTCGGACAGTCCAGAATTTTCAAGTGACAGCAATGACTTAAGCGCATCGGAAATGGCAGCCATGATGAACTCCGCGCACATCAATGCCACGGGTAGTGGAAGTAAGCAAAAGCATTCCTCGGGGAAAGCATTGCAAAACAAGCGCATTACAGGAGCTGAAGCGTTGGCAAGCAACATGGACGACTTGCTAAATTCTGTGAAGACTCAGAGCAAGGAATTAACTGTCAACCACGTCGTCGGGGGCCACAGTATTACTATGGGACAGGCTATTGGACGGCTGTATGAAATACAGGGACTAGAGCCTGAAGATGAACTTCTCCATTTTGGAGTCATGCTTATGGAGGTTCCGAACAATCGGGAAATGGTAATGAGTATTCCCACGGACCGAGGCATAATCGGGTGGCTACGAGCGAAGAAACAAGACAAAGATAGGAGTGGGGGTGTCACTCTTGTGAGTTTGCTGCGGGATGAAGGAGTTCGATTTTAAATCTGCTGAATGAAGGACTTTGATTTTAATTTCAGTTGAATTCTGAACTTTTTTTTTCCTTTGTTGTGTTTAATTTTAGTTGAATTGTGGTTTGAAGATGGTTTGGGCATGGGTCGTGCCTGTGGCTTACGGAACCTTAACTGGACAGTCGGGATATGTTTGTGGTCTTTTATGTTTTGTTATGCTATAATGGCTGCAGGGTTGGATTAAACCTTGGACCATCTATTTTATATTTTATATTTTATGTTTTGTTATGGTATAATGGCTGCAGGAAAGTGTTTAATTTTCTGAATTGTTTATGTATTGCCCAGGTGCCATTGGTGTTCCATGAATTGTTTATATAGGGTGGAACATGTGTGTTGCCCGAATTGTTTATATAAGCTGCCCGAATTGTTTGTATAGGCTGGAACATGTGTGTTGCAACACTTAAAAATAATAATTTTTATTACAAATGATGAACCACTGACATGATGCGAATTATGAAAATCTCATGTTCCTTTCAATTTTAATTACAAAGTATTGCATATGCTTTTAATTTTAGAAAAGTTAACTGAAATAATTATTTTTTTCAGCTTGTTCTTTATGCCATACATGGTAGGGGTTTGAACATAAATATACTACTTCCTTTTGCTGTACAACAATTTTTTTTTTTAAAACTTTCATGGTCAAACACATGTGCTTGATACTTCTTCATTTCGGCAGTTGTTGATAATGTTTTCTGCTGTATGTTGTAGGTATGAACAACGACGATGACGACCCCACACGGATGGATGAAATGTTAGAAAGGGTCGCAGCTCTCGCAAGACAGTGGCATGAGCAGATGAATTTAAATTACATTGAAGCCTACAGAATTGCAACTGATTACTACAAGGCGTACATCCTTAAAGTTCCATGCCATACTTCCATATTGTCGGGGAGGGCCTGGATTACGGAATTATACGAGGGTCACAGTGGCCGCTTCCGGTATGAATTGTGCATGCCCAAACAGGTGTTCCTTCGGTTATGTATGACGTTGGTAAATGACTTCGGGTTACGTGTACCCGAGCAGCCGCACGGCTTGCATGACGAGGAGAGTGTTGCAATATTTATTCATGTGCTAAAAAACTTGCCAAACCGGGAGTTACAAGAATGGTTCCAACATTCCGGTGAAACTATTTCACGGCACTTTCATACCGTCTTGAAAGCAATGAAAAAATTCACGGTCGTTCACTGCAGGCCCCCTGCTAATTTCCAAACGCACAGGGATCCTATTTTGCAATCTCAAAGACAATATTTGCCGTTCAAGGTGTGGGAAAAGATTTGTAACGTTATTCAAAATTATTTGAAAAAAACATGGTCGATTTATTTTTTTGTAATTGCAATTTTTTCGGTTCATATATAGGGTTGCTTAGGTGCATTGGATGGGACACATGTACTGGCATGCATAAAGGAGTCAGAAGCAGCCTCATATTTCAGCCGAAAGGGGTGTCACACCCAGAATATTTTGGCGGTATGTGATTTCAATATGTGCTTTGTGTTTGTGTCGTGCGGGTGGAAGGGCAGCATGCACGACAGCCGGGTTTTAAGCAACGTAACGGAGGATCCACAATACAATTTTCCAACTGCAACTGACGGTACGTACATCTGAATCCACAATACAATTGTTGTAGCATAATTCTTTTTTGGTAAACATCTGTATGTAAATAACGATGTAAATTCAATGCATGACTGGGAATTTTTTTTGCAAGACAAGAAAATATGTATCAAACAAGCTCAACATAAAGGTAACATCCATCATTATATGCAAATATAATTAACCTCAGTAATATAAATGTCAAAATGTATCAATTTATTTTATATCACTATATTCCCATTATAAATTTGATTTGTGTTACCATTGTAATGAAAAACAAAATTTGATGAACCACTGACCATGTGGTAATTTATATATGGCAGTGTTTACAATGTCCATGATAAAAATGTACGGAAGAAGTGCCCTTTCATGTGAACATTGATGACGAGTATTATGTCATTTACATGTGCACTTTCACAGGTCGCTATTACCTTGTGGATAGTGGATACAGCAATAAGAAGGGCTTTCTGGCACCATACAAAGGCAACAGATACCACCAACCGGAATTTCAAAGGCACAATCCACAGAACCGTGATGAATTGTTCAACCGTGCTCGCTCATCTTTGCGAAGCGTGATTGAGCATACATTTGGCGCATGGAAGATGAGGTGGAGATTTCTAAAAGACATGCCTCGATTTGATTTTCGTAAATTGCAGGTGCCATTGGTTGCAGCGTCCATGGCTTTGCATAATTTCATACGCAGAAATAGTGTGGACGATAAGATTATTGTTGCTGTCAGCAATGCGGCCAAGTATCGATATCCGGACATGCGTGACCGCGACGATTTGGTTGCCCTTGACGATGCGATGATGCCTGGAGATGATGACGTTGAGATGGCGCAGTTGCGGATGATGACGTTGAGATGGCACAGTTGCGGGCACGTATCAGGGCAGAGTTGGTTGCAATTTGGCGAAATGCTGGCTAGGTGGACATGTTATGTGATGGATGTCATCACTATGTTGTGTTGAAATTAATTGGAGACTTTTATTTACATACATAATTGGTTAGCAATTATGTATGACCATGTATGTTACTGTTTTTGTACAATTATCAAATACTGATCACTTCGTTATGATTTTAGGTTGCTTATGATTTCAGGATGCTTACCAATTACGGTTTGATTATTACTTTTTTTTTGGGTAACGCGTACGTTGTTGGGTCATGTTAATGCATTTTATATTTTTGGTAACGTTTACGATTAGGTTGGTTATATTTTTATATTTTTATAGCAATCAATTATAATGGTTAGCAATTTGGTTGCTTATTTTTTTTCAAATCTTTTTTATATTTATTTTCGTTATTTATGACAATGGGATCACACACATTATAATTGACCAAAAATTAATTAAAAAAATAATTGAATGAAAACTTTAATTGGACAAAAATAATTGGGTAAAAAACTAATTCGGAAAACTTTGAAAAAGAAATGGAAATTATTAAAAAAATAATTTAAAAATATTAGTTGTGAAAAAAAATATTTGATCGAAAAGGTTAATTGGAAAAAAAAATTAATTGAAAATAAATTTATTTGAGAAAAACATTACTTGAAAACAAATTTTGGAAATAAATTATATTTGATAAAAAAATTAAATGAAAAAAATTGAAAACTGAAAACGTTTCCTCATTTTTTTGATTTAGGATTTTTGTCAAATTTTTAAACTCATTTTCAACCAACAAAATTATCAAACAAATTTTTATTACAGTTTGTTAATTTTTTTTAAATATAAACTGAAAACAGAATGGATGTCTGTTTACGATGGGTGGTGGGTAACAGGTGGTGGTGGGTGGTTGGGTGACGGTGGCGGACGGTGGGTGGTAGCGAGTGGGTGGTGGTGGTGGTGGTTGTAGTGGTGGTGGGGGGTATATGGTGGGTGGTGGCGAGTGGGTGGTGCTGGCAGCAGGTGGGTGGCGAGTGGTGGTGGAGGGTGGTGATGGGGGTGGGTGGGTGACGGTGGTGGTGGTAGCGAGTAGGTGGTGGTGGCGGCAGGTGGGTGGCGAGTGGTGGTGGAGGGTGGTGATGGGGGGTGGGTGGATGACGGTGGTGGGTGGTAGCGAGTGGGTGGTGGTGGCGGCAGGTGGGTGGCGAGTGGTGGTGGGGGGTGGTGGTGGCGGTGGTGGTGGGTGGGTGGGTGACGGTGGCAGGTGGTGACGAGTGGGTAGTGGTTGTGGCGGGTGGTGGGTGGTGGTGGCAAATGGGTAGTGAGTGACAGGTAGGTGGTGAGTGGTGACGGGTGAGTGGGTGACGGTGGCGGGTGGTGGGTGGTAGCGAGTGGGTGGTGGTGGTGGGTACTAGTGCCAAATGGGTGGCACGTGTGTAGTGGGTAATGGTGGTGGTGGTGGTGGTGAGTGGTGGTGGGTGGTGGTGAGTGGTGGCAAGTAGGTGGTGGTGGGTGGTGGTGACGAGCAGTAGATTGTAGTGGCGGTGGCGGGCGGTGGACGGTAGTAGCAGATGGTGGCGGATGGGTGGTAGATGGGTGGTGGTGGTGGCGAAGGGTGGGTGGTGGTGGCGAGGGGTGGCAGGTGGGTAGCGGTGGGGTGGTGGTGGCGGGCGGTAGATTGTAGTGGCGGTGGCGGGCGGTGGACGGTAGTGGCAGATGGTGGCGGGTGGGTGGTGGTGGTGGCGATGGGTGAGTGGTGGTGGCGAGGGGTGGCAGGTGGGTAGCGGATGTCAGGTGGGTGGTGGTAGCGGGTGGTGGGCGGTGGTAGCAGGTAGGTGGCGGGTGGTGGGTGGTGGTGGCAAGTGGGTGGTGGTGGCAGGTGGGTGGTGAGTGGTGGTGGTAGGTGGTGGTAGGGGTTGGGTGGTGGTGGCGGAAGACGGTGGTGGAAAATGGTGGCGGGTGGTGGCTAGTGTTGGGTGGTAAAAAAAAGAAAAACTCAATCACTCAAAACGGATACACATTTTTTAAGTGTACATTTTGTGGCCAAATTTATAAACAGAGACCACTGATTTATGTAATTGAAATTTACCAAACAAGTTTATATTTGAGTTGTTTAAATTTTTGTAAATATAATCAGAAAACTAAAAACGTATGTGTTACAAAACGGCACACCAAACAGACCCTTTATGTTTGGGAAGATAGTTGGGTTTTATTTGTGATTGGATGTGATGTTTGTGACAGAAAAATTGAAATAGTATGGAATTTGATGTGATATTTTGTGAGGGATTTGTTTTTTTGGGTTTTGTAAGACATTTGTGTTGTACTGAAAAAATAAAAAAATAAAAAAACTGAAAAGCCAAGTTACCAAACACTCTCATAATTTGTTGGATTTTTAAAAAAAAAATTAAAAAATTTTATTTTTAACTTAAAATGTGATGTTTCATAAAAAATTATTACAATACACAAAGTACAATCCATATCCTATATACATAAAATATTTACGGTAGTGCTATGTAGCTCGAAACCCGTGGCTCGAGTTTGGCTCGACACCAAAACGACGTCGTTTTGGTGTCGATTTTTTTTTTTTTTTCTCGTGTTTTTGTTGCAGAACGAAGAAGAAGAAGAAGAAGAAGAAGAAGAAGAAGAGGAAGAGGAGGGGAGGGGGCCATAAAAATCGGCTGCAGGAGGAGGCACGGCTGCGACTGCGACTGCGACGATCGGCGAGGCGGTGGCGGTGGTGCGACGATCGGCGAGGCGACGGTCTGAAGCTGCAACGATCGGCGGCGAGGCGACGGCGGTGGTGCTGCGCGACGATCTCCTCCCTCCCTTCTTCCTCTCCCCCCCTTCTCTTTCTCCTCTCCCTCTTTTGAGCCAATTCGAGCCCTTGGTGTCGAGCTACGGCACATTTCCGAAATATTTATGTATATTAACGTAAATATTATTTACATAATATTACGTGACACGTGTAGAATTCTGTAAAAGAAATAAAATTTGACCGTTATAGTATAATTTGGCGAAATGCATTGTATTTTGAATAACATTACAGCACACAACCCTCCTATTATATAGGCTTTATGTCAAGTGCGTTGTCCAAGAAAGCAAATTTCACATCCAACAATTTGCAGAGGCCACTGACGCATCCACAGGTACCCTGGCATGCTATAAGGCCATTTCGGTCATTTTACCCCCTTCTCATTATTTATCTTATTTTATTTCACACATTTTCGTAAAAAGTCAAAAAGTTTATCCCAAACAACTAGGTTTTTTTTTCCTTACATTTTAGCCAAAAAGTCAAAAAGTTACTAAAATAGCCTGTTCCCAAACAAGGCCTTAAGCGCCACTTTTATTGAATTCACCAATAACAATTATTCTAAATAATTAAAAATATTGTGTTTCAAGATGATGAAATGTGCAGAAGCCACATTAGGGGAAGATTCCTGACCTATCGTGCTATTTCGTAAGGGTATTGGTGGCCGTGCATGCAGGTCGACACCTTGAAGTTTGTGAGGAAATGCGAAAAGTGCTAGAAATTCGCGCACTAGATTCACCAACCAACGAGAAAACTCCTTCCTCTCATAAGTCCTTGGTCGTTCGCAATGTAGGGACTCGACATTGTGGGATCACTCCCAACCGGCGTGGGCAACCACAAATTCTTTATAGCTACGATGGATTATTTCACCAAGTGGGTAGAAGCCGAACCCCTGGCATCAAAGAAAACGACGTGAATAAATTTGTCTAGCAAAACGTGATAACACGATTCAAAGTCCCCAAAGCTTTGATGTCTGACAATGGCACCCAATTTGACGGAAGATTGTTCAGAGGATTCTGTGAGGAGCTGAAGATAGAATTCTACAACTCAACACCGGCCTATCCTCAATCGAATGGCCAAGCCAAAGCATCAAACAAGACTATTCTGGATGGGTTGAAGAAAAGGCTAGAGAAAGCAAAAGGAAAATGGACCGAAGAACTTTCGACTGTCCTTTGGGCCTATCGAATGACGCCAAGACACTCAACGGGAAAGACGCCTTTTGCCTTGGCATTTGGCATAGAGGTGGTCATCCCACTAGAGATTGGCATGCCCACCATCCGAAGTGAGAATTTTGACCCGGGCTTAAACGCAGAAGCCATCGCCCTTGAGTTAGACCTTGTAGAAGAGCACATGAAGAAGGCACTAATCCACACCGTGGCATACCAGCAAGAATTGTCCAAGAAGTACAACAAGGCAGTTCCCCACAAACAATTCAAGGTTGGGGATTGGGTTTTGCGGAAGGTGATAGGCAACACTCTAGTGTTGAGCGAAGAAAAGCTAGGGGCAAATTGGGAAGGGCCTTACAAGATAATCGGTCTGGCAGGCAAAAGGGCATACCATCTGAAAGATTTAGACGGCAAAACCATACCTCGGCTATGGAACGCAACTAATTTGAAATTGTATTACTTTTAGTTTAAACTTTTCATGTACTCTTTTCTGAAGGGAAGACATACCCCTTCAATCTCTAATGTAATTCTTTGAGTCTCATTAAGAATTTGTGAAATTTGTGACTTCTTTGAATCAGTATATGATGGCAATGAATTACTGTGCTAAGTAAATTTGTTGTATTAATCAATTGCAGTGTACAAGGGGCAACCAGCTCCCAACTGAGGTGATTTTGCCTAGCACGAAGAGTTGATGAATTGTTCAACTCCCAACTTTTAGCTGAGGTGATTTTGCCCAGCAAAAAGGGTTGATGAATTGTTCAACTCCCAACTTTTAGCTGAGGTGATTTTTCCCGGCAAAAAGAGTTGATGAATTGTTCAACTCCCAACTTTTAGCCGAGATGACAATTAACAAGACCAAGTCTTAAGATTTTTTTATATATATAATTTTTTCAAAATTATATTATTTTTTATCTCTCAACTACCAAAGTGAATCAATATAATATTCTACTCATAAGTTTTTTACATTACGTCCTTAATTAAAATCACCAGAATACATTTATTATCTATATTCCTTTTCAACAAAAAAAATTTGAGATATTCATGACAAGATGCAAGAAAGTCAAGCTCTAGGTCCTTTTCTACAAAATTGGGGACAGTCTGGAGTGGTTTGTCAAGGATGAAAAAATGTATTATTATTATTTACTGTAAAAAAACTGAAATAAATAATTTTAGTAAGATTATTCTTCCCAAGAGCTTTAAACAATAGGGACTAACTACAAATTTTTTATTTTTTATTTTTTTTTATCTTTAGCTTCTTTTTTTTTTTATATTTTCAATTATGCTATTTTTATTTTACTTTTTTTTATCCTCATATATACAAATTTAAAAAATAATTAAAAAATTAAATTTTTTTTTTGAAAATTTTAAAAATTTTCAATTCATCGAACTAAATCAAAAATTTTAAATTTCTGAAGAAATAAAAGTTCACTAAAAAAAAAAGTCATCAAATAAATAGATCCCAAACACTCACTAATCATTTCAAAAAGCAACCTCCTTATTTAGTATCAAATTGGGATTAGCTTGTCCTTATTAATGAGATTACCTTCTTCGAGATATATATATATATATATATATATATTCTTAGTTCAGGATTATGAATATTTGCATTACACATAAAAGCATGAGCTACCCACTTTGGGAAAATTATGAAACGAGGACACAAGGACACGTGATAGTCTATTTCTCCTACCAAAAAAAAAAAAAAAAAAAGGGTACCATCTTCTTTTTTTTTCTTTTTTTTTTTTTTTTTTTATGGGGTACGACCTCTTTTCATCTACTCATCTATATATCTTTATTAATCTTAAATGTGGATCATAACACCTTCGATTCAAAAAGTATGTGAGATAAGGAGAAAAGAAAATGACATGTAACAAGATGTAAGAACATATGGTAGTTTTTTTAAAAAAAAAAAAAAAAAAAAAAAAAACAAAACATAAACTAACTACCTAGAAAAAATCTCCCATCTCTGGCACTCGAAGAAGAAGAAAAAAAAATAAAAAATTGCAGAACTTTGATACAACATTTTACACTTGAAAAAATGTGACAATCATATTTTTGTAATTATAATAATATTGATAAGTTCTTTATTTTAAAGTAATAGAGACTATATAATCACATTATTATATATATAATTTTGAAGCAATTATACAAAAAAATTCCAAATTTGAGCATTTTAACAAAATAAATTTTAAGTTTTTAATTTTGTCAATTTAAATCATAATTTTTTGATTTCTTTTCAATTTAAACATTTGTCTATTTTTGTTAAGTAAAATCGATAAAAAAAAAGAAAGAAAGAATATTTTAATCATTAAACTCGATGTAGGTATTCGTAAAATGCCTAAAATATACTTTTCAATGAGTTTAATAAATAAAATATCTATTTTTTCATCAATTTTGCTGAATGAAAATCAACAAATGGTTAAAATTGAAAAAAAATAAAAAATTTAAGATTTAAATTGACTAAATTAAAAATTTAAGATTTATTTTTTCACCCGGCTCAAACTCTAGAGTTTTCTTTCTTTTTTTTCTTTTTTTTTGTTTGTAATTTTCCCTATAATTTTTTAGTACTTCAATGAGTAATATTAGGATTCACGAAACAAAATATCATAAAAAATTTCATGAAGTTTTAAGAAATAATTTAGTATAGTAGGTAATAAAATAAGAAAAGAGAATTACATTAATATAAGTATGTTTTAATTTTAAAATCTTAATTTGTAACTTGGTGTATATGATTACATAACATTCAATAAACACTACAAATTAATTCAAGAATGGAGAATGTTCATAAAATTTGTCATATTTATTTCATGAAACATAATCACTGTATTTGGTTTCAATTTTTTGGATTCAATTTTCTGAAAATTAAGTTTTTTGTTTTTGTTGTTTTTTTATTATATTTTTAGTGAATATTTTTTAAATTTTAAGCAATTTTTTTACTTTTTTAGATGCACCTTATTAGATGTATCTAAAAAGTAAAATATTTATAAAAAAATATTTTAAAAACTCAATAAATACATAAATATACAAAAATATACTGAATTTTCATATTTTTTTTTTGTATGTTTGCTATTTAGTGAATTTTCTAAAGATTTTTTTTCACAAACATTATACTTTTTAAGTGTATTTATGTTAGGTGTATCTAAAAATAAAAAAATAAAAAATTGTTTAAAATATTATAAAAATTAAATGAAAACAAATAAATATGAAAAATAAAAAAAATAAATCCTAAACACTAAACCAAACAAACTGAATATTACTCGTTTAGATAAGTGAAATTATTGAAGAGTAAGAGGTTGTTGAAATTGAAATGGTTCCCAAATGGCGTGTAAGAATTCATTTTGACATTCTTGTACTTAATTTGGAAAGTTAGCTTGGATTTTTAACTTATTAATTATTTTAGTTTCGGTTAAAAAATTTGTTTGGGTTAATTTTTTTTTACTTTTGTAAGAGAAATAATAAAATAATTATGATTTAAATATAATATTTTATTTTATTAAATTTTTAATTTATTTTATTTTTTAATAATTAATTTAGCCAAAAAATCAACTCAACTTTCATGCCAAATGACACCTCTGTTTTTCACCTTACTCATTTCGAGAATGGGGGTCTCTTTTTCTATCCCACACTCGGTTCAATTTTTTCTTCTTCTCTCTCCTTTTTCTTTCCTTCTTTTATCTTCCTATTTATTTTTATTTTTATTTTAATATAATTTTTTAAAAGGAGAAAGTTTTTATAGGCGGAACCTATCATGTGTTCAGTCAGCTTTACCCTTGATTGAATTGATTTTAAACTTAAATTAGGCCATCATGTGAGGGGTCGGCATGGCCTAGAGGCTCACCCGTTAAGCCGGTCCAGTTGGATTGCTGCTATTTTTAAAAGGAAAATATCACATTAGTGGATGTTTTAAAAAGTAATTACAATTTAGTAATTTGTTTTTATAAATATTAATAATTAAATTTGTAAATATTTTTATGAATTTGTATTTTTTTGGGGATTTTTAGTTTAAGATTTTCATATTAAAATTTTACAAGATAAAAGAAAACAAATATTATAGTAGTAGCTAAGGTTTCTAGAAAGAATAATTCTACTTACACCACCAATCTAACTTCTTACACCCTCAAATTTTATTTTTTTTATTTTATATGTTTATAATTTATACAATTTTATTACCCTAATCTCTAACCTTACTCTTTCTCCTTCTCTTTACACCCAAAACCTAAAAAACTCTAACCCTAGTAATTTCTTCCTCAGTCTCATCTCACAGACAATCCTCTTCAACTTCACATCCGAATCCAATGACCAGGTAATTTCTTCTCTCTCTCTCTCTCTCTCTCTCTATATATATATATATATATATACATATAAATATTTGTATATCATTTTGATTCTGATGATGAGGATTTTGTGATCTCTATATACAGCTCTGTTTCAGTCTCTTTTGTTTGAAGCGTGTGGAAGGACTGTGAATCTCGTGAACAGAGCCGTCAGACTGTTGTGGACGGAGAACTGACACGTGTGTCAGACAGCGGTGGAGACGATGCTCCGAAGCAGAGCATTACGTGATTTTCTACAAATAAGAGAGAATTAGAGAGAGAGAGAGAGAGAGAGAGAGAGAGAGAGAGAGAGAGAAGACATGCAGATTGTTTTCGTAACCCATTGGTGATTGTTGCTAGTTTGCAATAGGTGCAGTAAGAGAGAGATGCTATAGATGTATATATATGCAGTGAGAGAAAGAGAAGGAAAAGAAGGAAAGGTGGTGGAGTGGTAGAGTAGTGGCGGAGTGGCAACGCCGGTAGTAGGCTGGTGGAGGTGATGGGGAGAACTAGGGTTAGGGGTTTTTTGAGGTTTTGGGTGTAAAGAGAAGGAGAAGGAGAAATGTTAGAGATGAGGGTAATAAATGAATTGTATAAATTAAAAAATAAAAAATAAATAAAATTTGAGGGTGTAAGGAGTTAGATTGGTGATGAAGTAGAATCACTCTTCTAGAAAATACAAGGAACAATTTTCAGACGAAAATACCCTTATTCAATTTTAGCGCTAAACGATACACATTGTTACAGTATTCAACGCCTTTCACTTTTTGAAAAATTTTAAAAATTAAAAATTTTATAACTTTTGATTTAGATATCCATTTTTAACAAAAATTTATATTTTTAAAATGTTCTCATTGAGATCTATCAAATAAAATTAATGATGAATATAAAATTCTAAAAAAAAAAAAAATTGACAAAATTTTACTGAGTTGACTATCATTAATGAAATTTTTTTGGCTGTTAGTTAGAGAAATTTCACTGAAGAATGGAGAGAGAGGAAGAAAGAGACATTGAGGGGTTGTGAAGAGAGCGAAGAAAGAAAGAAAGATACGAGGCACTCAAGCTTAAAATAAAACCAAACCGCTTGGCCCCAGGTAAATTTTTTTTGAAATTTCATAAATTTCCCTGAGTGAAAATTGAGAAATTTCTCTCAGAAATTGAAAATTCAAAAAAAATTCTAAGCAATTCTAAAAATTCTCTCACAAAATTGAAAATTCAAATTTTCCTCCGAGCAATTCTGAAATTTCTCTAGTGTTGTATTTGATTAGGGAATTTGGGAAGGGAATTGGAAAGGAAAAGAGAAAATATAGGTGAAATGTAAATAAAATATATAAAATGCACCTACATTTCATTTAGTATCATGCACCTTTTCCCTTTCCCTTTCCAAATCTCTTCCCAAATCCTCCAACCAAACACAACATAAGTGAACACACTACGTCAATCTCTCTTTGTTCACAGCCTCTTTGAAGAGAATATCTTTGATAGAGTAGTAGAAATTCAAAGATGCCAATCGAGGAAGATCTTCAGTAAAGGAAGGATCATTAGATTGAGATTTTCCTTTGACGAGATTGAACAGACTGATGTAATATTTTGACCCATTTGAAGACAGATGTGTTACAGATTTGGGGCGTTTAAGATCACTGAATTGAAAACGTTTCGAAACATAGATCCATTGGCTTCATAATTCTTGGAAGATTGATTGGTCCAAGTGACGTAGAAAAGATAAGTGACTTCATTGAGGGTTAAGAGCTTGGTTTGGGTGTCGTCGAAGTTGGAGATATCGCACTAGATGTATTTGATGGGGGTAGTCGGTGTTCCACGGCGGACGAAGGCAGTGAGAGACGCCGTAGACTTTCCAAGGGCCATTGGGGGTGTTGGAGAGAGGAAGAATCTCGGCGAAGCTGCTACCGATGATGCCTGTGACGCCGGTCATTAGGGTTATAAACTAGTACTTCAGAGGTGCATCGTTGTCTTCAAATTTCTTCAAGGGAGTTTTTACAAAAAAAAAAAAAAGGAGAGAAAAAACAGTACATCTGAAAGAGAAGAGACCAAATACATATCATTAAAAGGTAAAGTTGGTATTTTTTTGAGAAGAGAGTTGGCCTAAAATAGGAGTAATTCTATTTCCACACTAATTCTTCGCAGTTCACACATTTAATGAAAATTTTCATTAATACAATTTTATCCTAGAATAAAAATACCACAATACCATCTTCTTCTTCTATCCAAACCCTAATTCTAAAACAGTACAATCATCCTCTATCGCCAGTGCCAGCACTCTCATTCGCCATCCTCTCCCATCACTTCTCTCCCTCTGCGTCTGTGATCATTTTCCGTCATGAACCATACACTCACAAATCTACCACAAAAAAATCACTAAAGGTTGACTGGCGGCAACAACAGTAAAGGAGAAGTAGAAGAATGAAAAAAATAAATAAATAAAATAAATAAATAAAAATAAAAATTAAGCTCTGTTTAGTTCAATTTTAGAATATGTTTCAAAAATATATAAATAAAACTTCTTATTTTAATATGATTTTATCCTTTTAGGGGGGAAAAAAATTAAAAATATTTTTTGGTATTTATTATTATCAAATTTATTTATTTTTTTCTCAAAAAAATTTCAAAAAAAAATTTGATTCAAAAATCAAAACCAAACATAGCCTTAAGGTTTTAAAAATGAAAATGAAGGTAATATTGGAATATAGAGATGTGTGTTGAGAATTTATATTTTTATAATATTTGTATTGAGAAGGTGTTCATTAAGTGTGTGTACCGACAGTAATTCATGTGTGAAAATAAAATTACCCCTCAAATAGCTCACTAAAAGACAAAATATGTGAAAATAGTGAATAAGACGAAATGTAACATCCAATCCATAATCATTTCATTTTTTCTCTCATAACTATCAAATCAACTATTAAAAAAAATCAACTATTTTTCTAAACACAATTGTTTAGGCTAAAATAATTAAAAAATCAAATAGCGAACAAAAATAGCATACTTCCCAAACAAGACTCCAATATAATTAAAACGGTGAAAAAAAAATCCCTGAACCTTTACCACTTTTACTATTAAGGCTATATTTGGCATGAAGGTTTAGGTTTGGTTTGGGTTGGGGCTATTTTAGTTACAACAAGACAAAATAGATTTTTTGCCTAATAAGATAAAATATCACATCCAAATCATAATCATTTCATTTTTTCTCTCACAAAAGTCATAAAAACCAAAAAGCCTCTTCCAAACGAGGCTTTTAAGTCACAGGTTAAAAAAATCAAAAAGTTAACCCACATTCCAAATGAAGGCTATTTAAAATATTTGAGCGTCATCTCCCTAATTTTGATTCTACCTTCCACTAAGGTGTTATTCCCCTTTTTTAAAATTTAAAATAAATATAATTGGATTGATTTTAAACTCATTTAATCTTTAAATTGTGCAGAATGATGAGTTCGAGATCAATTGGACGCATTCATTTTAAAAACATTATTAATTTAAATTTTGATAAAGAAAATATATATATATATATATATATATTTTTATAATAACTTAAATTTACCCTATCTAAAGAAATAAAAAAATAAACCCTTAAATTTAAACATTTTAAAGGAAAATTGTTTGGAGTGTGTAACATATATACCTTTGGTTTAATATGTTTGTGGTCTTTAATTTGATTTATTATAGTGTTACCTTATGTGATGTTTGGTTTTTCATAATTCAACTATATTTTGATTGAAGCAAGCAAACCTAAATTGATATTGTAAGAGGAGCTAATTTGAGCCCACTAAATTAATTAGGCCCAATAGTCCAAGGTTGGTGGGCTCGAATTTATCGCAAGTAAGATTGGTGGGCCCGGATTTATCGCCATCAAACGGGCTGAATCGCTCTAAGCCTCGAAATGGTTCGGATCCACGAACTTAGAGACTTACTCGGGCCTAGACTCGAAAGGGTATTGAGCAAGCCTAGAGATCCGAGGCATTCGGACTCGAAATGGTTCAGATCCACGAACCTAGAGATCCGAAGCACTTGACTCCGAACGGATTCAGACGCAATCTAGAAGTCGCTCCGTTAATGAGTCCCAGAACACTTGCGGGCTCGGAGCTTTCCGGGATCTACGCACTAGAACCATGGGCGTAATGGAGTTCAAACAAAGGACCCGATCCCGAGGACGGTGAGTGGAGATAAATTCACTCTTCGGTTAAACTAGCCTATACCCGGGTCGAGGTGGCACGATCTAGGGGGTCCTTGAGACTCGGCAATATTTGCGGCAGGGCATTCTCTTGAACTACCCCTGACCCTTATGCGGCAGGACGTCCTCTGGGACTACCCCTGACCCTTTGGGATGATTGGGGATCATTGGTTAGGTGTGGCTAAGAAGAAGGGTTCGCCGAGGGGTTGATCTCCTCTTCGGGGTTTTCCTCATCCTCGGAGAGGTCACCTCCTCGGACAAGGTGGTTAGAGAGAATATTCCCCATGTGTGGGCTCCATCCTACATCATGAGGTGCCTATAAATAGCACCCACCCATAGCTTTACAAGGGATGGATTTTTGAGATTTTTAACTCTTGGGAAAGAACTAATTTCCCTTCTCCATTATCAACCTTGAGAGTGAAAGTGGGAGATCCATGGGAGAGCCTTGCCATTATTCTCTCTCTAGCCATTTTGCTTTCTTCTTCACCCAATCTCTTATCTCCATCATCTCCTTTACTCTTGTGTTCTTAAGTTGAGACCATTGAAGAATCT
The DNA here is from genome assembly GCF_055761805.1 of Camellia sinensis. Classification (NCBI taxonomy): domain Eukaryota; kingdom Viridiplantae; phylum Streptophyta; class Magnoliopsida; order Ericales; family Theaceae; genus Camellia; species Camellia sinensis. The sequence continues at coordinate 75,188,247 of NC_138969.1, forward strand.
AAGCCTCTCACATTTCTTCTAGAGAATTCGAAGTTGTTCTTCAAGGATCTTCGAAGACTTTCGAATTTTCCAACTCCTTTCTTGAACCCTCTCCTACATTTTGGCGACTCTGCTGGGGAGGCGGATTGGTTAATGGTCTCAACGAGATCTGGAATCCACACAACTCCAACAAGGATGGCGGGAGAAGATGAAGTTCACCAGCAAGGATCCTCTAATGGTGGTGATGACAGGACCATGGCTCCAGATCAACCACTTTTGCTTGAAGCCATTCAAGGGCTTCAAAATACTCAGCAGGGGATTCTTACCACTCTTCAGAATCTCACTCACACCATGTTGGTGATGAGTTCTAATTTTTCACCGGCGCCAAACATAAATCAAACTGGTGGTGGAGTTATTCCCGCCGGAGCGCAAAATCAAATCCAAGGAGAAGTAGGCCCCAATCAGCCTATGGCTTATGGCAACACGGCCACAGTAACACATGCTCAAACCATAGTAGGCGGCAGCAGTTTGTCCATGCTCGGGCTCCATAGCGTGCCAAGCCAAGATCCAGTGGTGACTAGGGGAGGTTCTGGTGTAATGAATTGCGCTCCGGCAACTGTTGGTGTCTAGGAAAACATAAGGGGCATGATGGCACAAAAGGGAGCTCTGCCCGTACCTAATCTCGTTACGCCACCAGTAAATGTTACTCAAGTACCAGGCGGGCCTCCTTTGGTGCCAACAACAAATTTGCAAGCACAACCCGGTATAGCAGTTCCGTGCGGTGGACTTTACGGGCCTCAATTCAATGTCCCATCACCAACTGGCTTGTCTATAGGCGCTGATGGCCAATATCTTCAAATGTCCTCACCAATGATGAATTCCCAGCACCAGAATGGCCAAGTCGCCCCTAGCTCAGTCTTCAGGTCCATAAGCCAAGTTCCGGGAATACCACCATCAAACTCTCTGCCTCAACAATTTCTCACTCTCGCCGATGTGCAGGCCATGTTCGATCTCGAACGAGGCAAGAGGACTTTACCCTCTTTGCCTGATCCGGATGTCAAGCCGCCTTACCCCATTGAGATGCTGAGCTATCCATACCCTGAGGGGTATACAGTGCCGAAGTTCATCAAATTTGATGGCAAACAAGGAAATACTCGAGAACATGTTGTGCGATTCATCGAGACTCTAGGTATTCATGGTTCAAACCACGTCCTCCGGTTGAGAGAATTCTCTAAGTCCCTCACTAACCGAGCATATAGTTGGTATGTTAATTTGGCCCCAAACTCTGTCCGAAATTGGGAGGAAATGGTTAACAAATTCCACTCTAAGTTCTTTCAAGTGGCGGAGAAGGTGACCACACTTACATTGTGTAAAGAAAAGCAGCATGAAAGTGAAAACATCCTTGACTACGTCAAAAGGTTTCAGGACAAGGCCGTGGATTGCCATGAAGCAGTGGAGGAGAGTTATCTGGTTCAAATCTGTCTAGAAGGGGCATTGAGTAGGTACAAAATGTTTCTAGTTAATCACAAGCTACCCACCTTCTCGGCATTAATAGAAGCAGCTCGAAACATTAGCATTGCTCAGGCTCAGGAGTCCGAATTTAAGGCCAGTTACAAGACTAGCTTCAAATCGTCTCGTGAACCTATTGTTGCTGCTGCCTCTGCTCCAGATACCCGAAAGTCACAAGGAGGAGGTCATAGAGGCCAGAAGAGAAAAACAATATAATGGTGAAAAGGGAAATGTCTCTTATCTATGTGGAATCGAGGAAGCAAAAGCTCTAGTTAAGGAATGGGTGGCCGACAGAGAGCTAAAATTGCCTTATGTCGAAGAAATGCCATAAAAAAGGGACCGCAAGAGCCCTGAATTTTGTGTCTACCATCGTACATTGAAACATCCGACAGAAAAGTGTTGGACTCTCAGGAAAATCTTCAGAGATAAAGTCGAGGCAGACGAATTGAGGTTCAAAAAGCAAGGGACTCAAGATATCCGAGAACAACCATATCCTCAGCACCGAGACAAGGGAAAGAATGTTGCTATGATAGCTTATGAAGGCTCGATGATTGAGGCTATCACCAATCTCGATGATGATGATTATTATCTGGACGACATCCTCGAGCCCGAGGGTGAGCAAGTTTACTATGGAAGTGCTCTCGATCCAGAGGGCAGAACCTTCACAACTCATGTCGACGATCCCTTTGATCCAGAAGGAGGAGAAGAGTACTATGGAAGAGGAGGACACCATGTTTATGTGGCATCTTATTTTGAAGAGACCGAGGAGATGGTTAACTACGAGCCTCCAAGAGTGGAAAAAGATCCAGATCACTATGCCAAAACCCTGCAAGATTGTGTAAAGTTCAAGCAATTCTTCGACCAGCTTGGACTTTCCAGGGAGGCAAGAACAGAAATCACCAAGTCTATCATCAATATAGCTGAGGCACACCATGAGAAATGCATGTCGACCGAGGGATCTATTCCGAGGAAGGAAAAAAAAAAAAGCAATCTAGTGCCATTACTTTCTCCGAGGCTGATCGGAAGTATCCTTTTTCTCACAATCGCACGCTTTATGTGACTGCTTTTATTAACGGGGTTGAGTTCAAAAGGGCCTTTCTAGATAGTGGAGCCTCTATCAACATCATGACTCGCGCTACTCTAGAAAAGGCCGGAATCTCTAAAGAACGCATTGTGAAGCAACCGATAGTCATCACTGGCTTCGGTGGAGAAAGGAGAGTTACTATCGGATGCGTAATAGTTGATTTAGCCGTCGGAGAGATTCGCTCGGCCACCAAGTTCCATATTATCGATTTCGAGGCAAACTACCACATCATCCTAGGGAGGACCTGGATGCATAGATATGAGGCTATACCATCAAGTTATCATCAATGTGTTAAGGCTAAATGGGAAAAGAAGACGGGGACAATTCAGGCTACAGAAAGGCCTTTCGAGGTCCATGAAGCTCATTATTCTGATGCCATCTACTTTACCAAATTGGCTGTCGAAGAAGTTCCCACCACCTCTAAGCCTCGGGGGGTCAAAATTCCTCGTTGGGAGGATATCAAAGATGACAAGGAGCCAAGGGCAGAATCAAGTAAATGAGCAATCTCTAGACCAGAAAGTCCGCCTATTCCTCGGAAGGTGATGAAAGTCTGAGAAGGGGGCAAGATGGTGTACTATTTATGAAGGTGCGGGGAGTCGGTTTCTTCAGTCACCGACTCCGAGTCAAAAGAAGAGCCTCCTGATAATGACATAGTGATAAGGCCTGAAGTGGCTCCAGAATGCATGCAAGATGGGCCGAAGCCTTAGCCCGAACAACTTATTGAAATAGATCTGAGTGATGGACAAGATGCACCGAGGCCAATATTCGTAAGTTCGAGCCTTAGCCCAAAGAAGCGGGAACAGGTGTTAAAGTTGATAAGCCGATACTCAGATGTGTTTGCTTGGTCATATAAGGAAATGCCTGGACTAGATCCTGACCTAGTCCCCCACTATCTTGATGTGTTCCCAAACTCCAAGCCAATTAAGCAAGCTGCTTGAAAATATCATCCAGATCTCGAAGAGAAGATTAAGGAGGAGATTGAAAAACTTCAACATGCTGGTTTCATCCGGCCAATACAGTACCCCACGTGGTTAGCAAACATCGTGCCAGTAAAGAAGAAGAATGGCCAAATCAGAGTATGTGTAGACTTTCGAGATTTGAACAAATCTTGCCCAAAAGATGAATTCCCTCTTCCTCACATCGACACCCTCGTGGATGCCACCTCGGGACACCAGATGTTCTCATTCATGGATGGATTTAGTGGATACAATCAGATTAAGATGGCTGAAGAAGACGCAGAAAAGACTGCTTTTAGAATACCTCTCGGAAACTTCTTCTATACAGTCATGCCTTTCGGACTCAAAAATGCCGGTACAACTTACCAAAGGGCTATGACTGCAATCTTTCATGACATGATCCATCATGGGGTGGAAGATTATGTTGATGATCTAGTGGTGAAATCTAAGAAAGAAGAAGACCATCTCCGAGACCTTGAGAAGGTATTCAAGAGGTGCCAGAAATTCAAAATGAGGATGAATCCTCTCAAATGTGCTTTCGGTGTGACGGCTGGGAAGTTCCTCGGGTTTCTTGTACATAGGCATGGTATCGAGGCAGATGAAGACAAGGTCAAGTCTATCAAAGCAATGCCTCTCCCAAATTCTCAGAAGGAGTTAAAGAAGTTCCTCGGGAAGGTGTCTTATATTCGGAGTTTTATCCCAGCACTGGCAGAGATCTCTGCGCCTTTCGGCTCTTTATTAAAAGGAGATGCCAAGTTCGAGTGGAACCAAGAGCACCAAAAGGCCTTCGAGAGAATCAAGGCGACCTTGACCTCGCCTCAAACCATGATAGCCCCGCAACCTGGGGTGCCTCTAATGTTGTACTTAACTTCAACCCCCAAGTCCATAGGGGCATTATTGGTCCAAGATGTAGACAGAGCAGAACGCCCGGTGTATTACATCAGCCAGAAGATTCGAGGAGCAGAAGTCCGATATACTCCGATAGAGAGATATTGCTTAGCTTTGGTATTCATCGCCTAAAAGCTCAGACATTACTTCTTAGCACGTCAGATTCAGATTGTTACTAGGAGTGATCCAATCCGATACCTCATCAGCAGGCCTACTATAATCGGGAAGGTGGCAAGATGGTTGTTAGCACTGGGTGAATTCGAGATCACATGTGTAGCTCCCAAGGCAATCAAAACCCAAGCCTTAGCCGATCTTCTTGCCCAATTTCCAAGTGGTGACTATGAACCAGTGAATGAAGAATTAAGAGGAGACGTGCATGCGGCTATGGCTTCCGAGGAAAGCTTTTGGACATTGAGCTTTGGCGAAGCAGCAGCCGGAGGTAAAGGAGGAACCGGGATAGTCTTCACAAGCAAAAGTGGGGAAAAGTTATATTTGTCTTATAAACTGGATTTCCATTGTTCGAATAATGAAGCCGAGTATGAGGCTCTTATTTTAGGCTTGATAGCAGCTGAGAAGCACAGTATCAAGAAGATTCAGATTCGGGGGGACTCAAAGCTGATAGTGAAGCAAGTTTCAGGACAGTTCATCTTAAAGGAGCCTGCCTTGGCCATATATCGAACAACAGTCTAAAGGCTTCTTGACAATTTTCAGAAGGTTGAAATAGAGCATGTGCCTCACTCCGACAACAAGTTTTCAGATGCCCTCGCAACATTAGGGGCAAGAGTTGATATTCCAGAGGAGGAGGCGACAATTATTATTAAGAAGAGAACAGAGCCTTCGATAATACTCGAAGACAAAGGCCTTCCGGAAGACTAGAGAGGAGAAGTCCTCGAACAACTCAGAAGCAAAGTTGGAAAATTGACTATGGCCAAGCTTGCCCAATTCATAATTATTCAAGGTGAACTTTACTTCCGAGGAGGTACCGGATTCCTAGCCCGGTGTGTTGGCTAAGAAGAAGCAAACTTTCGACTACAACAGATCCATGAAAAGTCTTGCGGGGATGGGGATATCAGTCTGTACAGAAGGATCCAAAGACATGGCTATGATGGTGCATGATGGACACAACCCGAGCAACTGGTGAAAGCTTTCCAAATGACCTCGCAACTCTAGGGGCAAATGTCAACATTCCACAGAAGAAGTCTATCCATGACATTTACAGTTTGCATTTATTGCATTGTCCAAGAAGTTCTATCTTTCTTATGTCATGAAGAAATTTATTTCCTCCATATTATGTATCTCCATTAGAAATTATTTTCTCTACATCGTATATCTTCATTGTGTTATGTTACTTGAAACAGTTTTCAATTTTTGTTGCCCCTCAAAGAAGAAAGAGGAATAGTAGACTCAGTTACCAACCTGAAGGGAGTTTTCTTGACACAGTAGAAGTGTACTTCCACTCGGACCTCCGAAGAGCAGCCATGGCTTCCATCAATGCAAGCTTTGTGGGTCTTTCTTGCTGAAGTAGAGTGTGTGCTCCCACTCGGACTTCCGAAGAATAGCCCTTACTTCTATCAATGCAAGCTTCGAGGGTCTTTCTTATTGAAGCAGAGTGTGTGTTCCCACTTCAACTTCCGAAGAATAGCCCTTACTTTTATCAGTTCAAGCTTCAAGGATCTTTCTTGTTGAAGTAGAGTATACTCCTATTCGGACTTTCGAGGGACAACCATTGCTTCTATTGATTACTGAAGAAGAGAGTATACATACATTTAGACTTCCGAGAGACATCTCTTGCTTTCATTTAGACTTCCGAGGGACAATCCATTGCTTCCATCAATGCAAGCTTCAAGGATCTTTCTTGCTAAAGTAGAGTGTGTTCTCCGCGTCAGACTTTCGAAGAACAGATCTCGCTTCCGTCAGTGCGAGCTTCGAGGGATAGCCTTTGCTTCCATTAGCTGTCGTAGTAGAAGTGCGCATCCACTCGGACTTCCGAGAGACAGCCTTGTTTCTGCTCGGACTTCTAAGGGAGAGCCTTCCGAGGGACAACTCTTGCTCCCATTAGTGGGGGTCTAAAGAACAGTCCTTGATTTCATCAATACGAGCTCAGAGGATCTTTCTTTTCAAAGTAGAGTGGACTCTCACTCGGACTTTCGAGGGACAACCTTGTTTCTGCTCGGATTTCTGAGGGAGAGCCTTGTTTCCGCTCGAACTTCTGAGGGACAGCCTTGTTTCTGCTCAGACTTCTGAGGGAGAGCCTTGTTTCCGCTTGAACTTCTGAGGGACAGCCTTGCTTCTGCTCGGACTTCTGAGAGACAATCTTTACTTCTATTGGTGCAAGCTTGGTGACTCGGTTGCCTTCCAGAGGGATCTTTCTTGCCGAAGTAGGGTGTATGCTACTTTCAGACTCCTAAGGGACAGCTTCGCTCTCGTTCAGGCGTCTGAAGGACAGTCTTTGCTCTCATTAGTGAAGATTCTGAGGACCTCGGTGTCTTGGATTTCAATCAAGAATTCATTTGCCTAAAATAGTAAAATCGACAAATGAGATGAGCAATATCAATTTCATATCCTGATTCAGGCATTATCGGAACGGGGCAATATCAACAAATAATAATGATCTATTTAAGCTACAACAATTTTATTACTCTAAGCAAGTTTATGAAAATGCAACAATTAAGTTTTTGTCTCTCCGAGCCGGTTCCTCTCAAGCCGACGTAAAGCTACAACGGTCACACAAAATTTTTGGCATCAGCTATGTATTTGCCAAGCATCCACAAGTTAAACAAACAACAATATATCATCTTTATTATTCAACGAGAGGAAGAGGGAGCCGAATTTCATACTCACAAATTTGGGACTGTTAGAGGAGTGAAGTCCGAAGCCGATGTTGGAAATTCAACTTGAAATCAGAGAGGTTTTATAGACTGTAATCAACAGGACTGAGCTAGGATGGGCAAGACCACGCACGTTGCGTTGAGTGGGCGAACGTGCGTAGTCAGCGTTGGACAAGTTGAGGCCGGAGGCAGCAATGGTGTCGGAAAGAAGGTGGCGACCATACACGTCGCGTTGAGTGGGCAACGTGTGGTCGGTGCTGGAATAGTTGAAGCCGGTGGCCAACTTGCAGCAGAGAGCAGCGTCAGAGAAAACTAAGGCCGAGATCGGTAGAGCCAGCGCCAAGGGCAGCCAAGACAGGGCGGCAGCAGTGAGTGTAGCTTGGACAAACAGTAAGTGAGAAGGGTGCTAGACAGACCAACGATGCGTTGAAAGGGCAACGTGGTCCACGTTGATTAATCACGGCCGAATCCAGTGAGTATGCAAAAATCGAGATTCAAACTCTGAAAAAATAGCGCCGGGCTGTGAGACCAACGAGCTGGATGGTGTTAGGCAAAACCACACATCGCGTTAAGTGGGTGACGTGTGGTTCGCGTTGAACAGCCGAAGACGAAGGCAAAGCACTGGGCAACCAAAGAGGAAAGCAAAGTTGTAGCAGAGAAAGGTGTGAGCTAGCAGAAGCTTGGGTCATGGCGTCTGCAGTAGTGGCGCCAAGCGGCGTGGATCTTCGGCAACTGTGGAAGCAAGATTAAGCTCTGGTGAGTCCGGAGCTCTGAGAAATTGATGCTGGATTGGAGTGAAATACAGAGGGTGGAGTAGAGCTAGTGTCGGAATGTGCTAACAGTAGCTCGGATAGTGGCATCGGCAACAATCGGATCCGCGACAGTGGGCAACCTGGAAAAGAATAAGAGTTGATTCGTTAATACTTCAAAGAGAGAAAAGCATACCCAGAAGAGAAAGAAAAAGGTTGTTTGTCTTTATCCTCAAAAGTGGTGTGGGCCTTCGGCGATGACAACGGCGCTCGGAGTTGCACCAACGAGCATTGAGCAAACGAAATGGCCCTGTGGTATTATAAATATAGAGCCTCTTCGAAGAATATGAAGTTTGGGTTGGTCTCGGTTGAGAGAGAGAGTCAGCCGAAATGACTTTCAAAAATAAAATAAGAAAGGAGAAGCAGCTTGGTCCCTCGGTTTAGTGAGAGAAAGTGTATGCCACTGGTTTCAAAAAAAATATATATGTATAAAGAAAGAGGAAGGCTGATTGATTTCGGCGGCTGAACAAAAAGATAAGTTTGTGAGGTTTAGGGTTTTGAGCTATTTCTTTAAATAGAAAAAGTGGTGTAATGCTGGAATATTCCCACAGAATATACTATTTATATATATCCATATATATAGACGAATCTATTGAAATTGCCAAACAGGAGAAGAAAAGGCTTGGTTTGTGGTATTATTTTTTTTTTTTTAAAAGTGTTTGAGGCCTTACCATTTTAATAATAAAAAAGGGTGAGGGTTTTGGTTTTTTTTTTTATTATCTTTGACTTGGAGAAAAAAGTGATCCTGCTATACTCAAAAAAAAAAAAATGTGGCTTTATCTTGTCAAAAAAAAAAAAAAAAAAATCAGTAAAAAAAAAAAAGTTGGAAAAAAAAAAGAGTTATTTATTTATTTTTTATTAGTTGTCAATTTTATCCGTAATTTACAGTGAGTTCTCAGCTTTATCTATAGACTCTGTCAAGACCAAATATTCTTGAAGACGTAACGCGAAGTATGGCTGAAGATGTGAAATTATGCGTGTCTGAGAAAACTAAAATTTCTCATACACGCAAGGGGCAAATGTAAGAGGAGCTAATTTGAGCCCACTAAATTAATTAGGCCCAATAGTCCAAGGTTGGTGGGCTCGAATTTATCGCAAGTAAGATTGGTGGGCCTGGATTTATCGCCATCAAACGGGCTAAATCGCTCTAAGCCTCGAAATGGTTCGGATCCACGAACTTAAAGACTTACTCGGGCCTGGACTCGAAAGGGTATTGAGCAAGCCTAGAGATCCGAGGCACTCGGACTCGAAAGGGTTCGGATCCACGAACCTAGAGATCTGAAGCACTTGACTTCGAACGGATTCAGACGCAATCTAGAAGCTGCTCCGTTAATGAGTCCCAAAACACTTGCGGGCTCGGAGCTTTCCGGGATCTACGCACTAGAACCATGGGCGTAATAGAGTTCGAACAAAGGACCCGATCCCGAGGACGGTGAGTGGAGATAAATCCACTCTTCGGTTAAACTAGCCTATACCCGGGTCGAGGTGGCACGATCTAGGGGGTCCCTGAGACTCGGCAATATTTGCGGCAGGACGTTCTCTTGAACTACCCCTGACCCTTATGCGGCAGGACGTCCTCTGGGACTACCCCTGACCCTTTGGGATGATTGGGGATCATTGGTTAGGTGTGGCTAAGAAGAAGGGTTCGCCGAGGGGTTGATCTCCTCTTCGGGGTTTTCCTCATCCTCGGAGAGGTCACCTCCTCGGACAAGGTGGTTAGAGAGAATATTCCCCATGTGTGGGCTCCATCCTACATCATGAGGTGCCTATAAATAGCACCCACCCATAGCTTTACAAGGGATGGATTTTTGAGATTTTTAACTCTTGGGAAAGAACTAATTTCCCTTCTCCATTATCAACCTTGAGAGTGAAAGTAGGAGATCCATGGGAGAGCCTTGCCATTATTCTCTCTCTAGCCATTTTGCTTTCTTCTTCACCCAATCTCTTATCTCCATCATCTCCTTTACTCTTGTGTTCTTAAGTTGAGACCATTGAAGAATCTAAGCCTCTCACATTTCTTCTAGAGAATTCAAAGTTGTTCTTCAAGGATCTTCGAAGACTTTCAAATTTTCCAACTCCTTTCTTGAACCCTCTCCTACAGATATAAAAAGAAAATTTTAGTGAAACCGAAATTATCAAAACTGAAACATGTTTGATGTTGAAAACAAAAGAAATTATTCAAAAAGAAAGTTCTCAAATGAGTAGTTTGTTCTCTTATTATTCTCATTTCTTTTGCCTTTGGTTAATTTAAAATTCAAATACATCCTAATTTGAAAATTCAAATACATCTCAGTAGAAAACATCGAACTCAAGACGTAGTGTAATATATGAATGATCAAATTCTTCGTCTCTTCTCTGAACAGAAATCAGGCTCTCATGGTAAACAATAGCCTGAGAAGCCACAGTTCGAAGATCCTTCATCTCAAGGGTAATAGGGTCTACCAAGTGCAAATGCCCGTCCCCAACTTGGATGCGGAACTCACCTTTCTTCCAAAACCCAAGCGGAATTGCTCCTGCAAAAGGTCCAGCTATTAATTCTCTTGTCCAACTTTCTTCTTTCAATACCCAAATGTTGAAAACGTTTGGTGCCACGTAATGTGTTGGATAACATTGTATCCAAGCAAGAGAGCCATTGTAGACTCCAAAATAATGTCCGACAAGATTAGTTCCTGGGTGAGGGCAACCTAGCTCTGGTATCCCTTTGAACGGCATCGGTTCATTTTGCTCCAATATGTTTTGAAACACCTCGTAGCCCATATGAAATGAGAGTTTTGTAGCACCATTTTTGTCAGATGGACTCCAGTAGTAAACTCCATCCATGTAAGTGTAGAACTTACAAATGGGAGAAACACTACATTCTAGAAAAAAACCATTGAAATCTCTCCAAGAATCATCACGCAATGAATATAGCAATGTGTTTAGGGTAATTTGATGGATCAATATCATCATCAAGGCCGGAACCCCAGCGGTACGTCCTAATTGAAACCACTTTATAATCACCAGTGAAAGGATCCATCCCGAACCCGAAAGCATTTCTCTCGAGTTCCATCCTTTGAGGAATGGAGTTGGGGAATGTTTGTGTCGGAAGAGTTCTGGATTCTCTGTTCGCTGGGTTCCATAGAGCTACAGAATCCCAATTGGTTAAGAGACAAAAAATCCCGTTACAAGGACCCATAACATGCACTTTTGCATTCAACTTTAGACCAAGATATTCAAATACTGGAACTGTAAGGGATTTGTCACGACACACAACAAAGGTATATTTTCTGGGAAAGTTATTTGCATCTTTGGGTTCAATCCTATGAACGAAGAGGCAACCATTTTCCTTCTTGTTACTGTTAGTGAGATGCTTGGCTATGAAACTGGGATTTGTAATGAGAGAGGACCAAGATTTGGAGACGCAATTAAATCCCAACAAAGATTTGACTGGTAATTTTACAAGAATCTCAGCCATCACATCTTCATCTATGTAATGACTCACCATTTCTTTTGTTTTTTCTTTTTTCAGCAAAGATGTTTGGCCAAAGTTGGCTCCCTCAATCAAAGCCAACCAAATTGCGCATCCATTTCTTCAAAACGTAAACGAAAGTGCTTGGTTACAAGAATAATCTAGAATGAATTCAAAAATGATTTTTTTATTTTTTATTTTCTTTCCTTTTTAATTTTACAATACGCTAGCCATTACAAGTTCACAACCAATAGCAATAAAATAATAGAAAACGCGAATCTAGAAAAGCCCAATCAATCTAATCTGAATAAAGATAAGCACACACCACCTTTACACCCATTTTAGACACTCATATCGTTGGTAGAGGGGATTAAAACGAGGAGAAATTACTTCTTCTCAATATATGAGTAAAAAAGTTTTTTCAAGTGAATGATATTCTTTATAAATATTAATATGCAAAATCATATTATTTTTCTTGATTTTGTAATTAAGGTTTGAAGACAACACTGACAGATATTTTTCCCTTAAAACAAGGTACTAAATTATGTAAGCATTAAATTTTAAAGATCTTTTTTAATCATAAAAGGAATGAATACATATAAATAATTTTTTCCCCTTTTATTTTCCTTCTTAAATTCAAAATTTAAATTTTTAATCAGTGTGTTTGATTTTAATTTTTTGAATTCAATTTTCTGAAAATTAAGTTTTTTTGTTTTTTGTTTTTTTTTGTTTTTAGTAAGCAATTTTTTTTTTTTATATTTTTGAATATATTATGAAAGAGTCAAGATAAGGTATGACAGATTAAATGAGTACTTTCTCAAAGTTTAGTTTTCAATTTCATAGATTGTGCATTTGATCATGAAGAACTATATGATCAGAAATGATTTGGTTGACATAGTGACTGTTGCGGTTGCTATTGCTATGTGCACAGTGAAATTTGTATTGATGCAATTATCTATGTTACTTAGTGTTCCTAACCTTTACCTTTAATTGGACGAAGTAGTTACTCTCAGACTTGAACTTGTGTACTACACTTGCAGCCCAAACTTTTTGCCATTGCACCAAGACCAAGCAATAGGTGATATCTTGCAAATCAAGTGATTAAAACCCAAGTTTGACTATCTCCAGCAACCAGTTACTGGTATAGCCTCAATTTAAATTGTGTTACAATTCAAAAGGTGCCAAGTTCTTGTGTGGTATATCATATATGGATACCTGGATTGTCATGTCCAAGAGGATACCAAAATATGGCTTGATTTCATATTTCTTAAGTACTTTATTTATTTAGAGTAAAATTGTGTTTATAAACTAATGTAGAGTATTTTAGACATAAAATGAGAGTTTTATGCAAAGTTATGAGGTACACTCAATAGATAATGTGTGCATGTCCAACTAGACATGATTATGATTGCCATTTCTTTTTCTTCTTTTTCTTCTTTGTTTGACCTTCCTTCTTAGAGGTTTATTATTTCTATGATTATTCTCTCCATATGGTGAAATGAAACATTTGACCCGTGGATGGTGTGTTTCTTTCTCTATTTAGCCTACTTGAATGTCGTAGATCTGTTGATTAGATTTGTATCAGCTATCCAACTGGGATAAATTGGCTTGAGTTGTTGACACGATATGAATTTTCATTTTAGCGAGTCTCAACAGTTTTTTTTCTCCCAATCTATCTGTCATTTCCATTATTGTCAAATAGCGAACCAAACCGTGAATCGTTATGCTACAATAGTGAATCATGAATCATAAGAGCACTTCATTTAATATCATGTAATATAATTTATGAAAAAATAATATATTCTTATACATGTATATGTACATATAAAAATACACACAATGTTTAAAATAAAATGAATATCAATATAACTAAACTATATATACATATGTATATAATTATGTTCATTAATATAATTAGAGGGGTGAAACATGCTTTTGGTTGAAACTCGTATCAAAACGCATGAATCTAATCATCATGAATCACACAATTCTTACAGCCACGGTTCTTTCTGTTTAGAAGCCTTACATATTTGATATTATTACTTAAATTGATTTTTGTTGTTCCATTTACTTCTATGTATTCAGGTGGTGGATTTGGTTAGAAGAGCAGTGCCCCTTGCCCTGACACCTGAAGATGACCCCAGGAGGGATGAGCTAAAGAAGCTCCAGGAGAAGAAGGAAGAAATCGACATGCGGGCACATAAGCAGGTCCGGCGCATCCTCTGGTCAGGGCTAGGGTTGGCTATCATGCAGGTCGGGCTCTTCTTTTGTCTTACATTCTGGGAATTCTCATGAGATGTTATGGAGCCAATTGCATTTTTCACCGCCACCACTGGTTTAGTCATAGGTTTTGCCTACTTCCTATTTACTTTGAGAGACCCAACTTACCAATGATGAAGATGAGCACCAAGTCTAGACTGCTTAATGGTCAATTGCATTCAAACTATAACTTATTGATTCTAAATATATATATATATTTTCTGTGGTGTCCTATCAGGTTGATCTTCAAGCACAGGCAAGGGCTCATAGGATTCTTAAAACCCATGAAATAATGTGAACTTCAATATTACATAGTCGTACAAGTAATACAGCATACAGTGAATCAGTCGTCAAGCATAGCAGTTAAATTTAATAATACTAACTAAACAACTAATATCTCCATCAAAATTCAGAACAAAGCAAAATTCAATTAGCAATTGGAAACAATTTCTGTAAGAACAGAGACATTCAAACCATCAAAACATGTTACATAACCAAATTAATAGAAATTTTCATTGAAGAGCCATAAACACAACACAATTCAAAATACCTCATAATCCTTGCTGCTTGAGATCATAAAGTTGAAATGAAACTGCAAGGGAGAAAAATTTAGCTTAATTGAAAGAAATCAAATCAAAATCAAAACTCTAGAAATCAAATCAAAATCAAAGAGACATGAGAGAGGAGAAACTGAATTAATCGAATAAGGGATGCAATCCAAGGCTCTCGCCGAATTAATCTAAGGCTCGGAATTAGACTCAAATGCCAAGCTCGGAATCAATCGATTGGCAGTGGCTGGTAGTTGTCGCTGGTGGTGCTCATGTGTTTGTGTGAGATGTCGATGGAGAGAAAGGAGAGAGCAGGAGAAGAAAGAGAAATAGAGGGAGAGAGGGAGAGAGGGATGCATATACAAAAAGAAAATAAAAGTGTGAGCTAAAGGGTTGCTAATAACAAAAATGCTAGAGGCCCTAAAAATTCTATCAAAAGTTTTACCAAATATGTGGGACCCACATGGGACCTACATTGTGTGAGTCCCACACCCATGTGAGACATTTGGTAAAACTTTTGGTAGAATATCCGGGGTCTCTAGCATTACTCAATAATAAATCTGTTCCAAAAAAAAAAAAAACTGTTATTTTAAATCAGATTGCTTGTTTGATAACACTTACGTTTTCAGTTTTCTGTTTATATTTACAAAAATTTTAAAAACTCAAATAAAAACTTGTTTGGTAAAATTTTTGATTTATAAATCAGTGGTCTCAGTTTATAAATTTGGCCAAAAAATGAAAACAGAAAAAATGTGTTTCCATTTTGAGTTTTCAGTTTTTTTTTTTTACCACCCAACACTAGCCACCACCCGCCACCATTTTCCACCACCGTCTTTCGCCACCACCACCCACCTGCCACCACCACTCACCTGCCACCACCACCCACCACCTACCCCTCGCCACCACCCACCACCCGCTACTATCATCCACCGCCCGCCACCTACTTGCCACCACCACTCATCACCCACCTGCTACCACTATCCACCACCTGCCACCTACCACCACCACCAACCTACTATCCACCTGTCACCACCACCCTCTCGTTACCACCTACCACTCGCCACCGTCACCCACCCACCCACCACCCGCCATCCGCCACCCACCTGCCACCACCACCCATCACCCACCACCACCCACTCGTTACAACCTATCACCCACCCACCCACCTACCACCCGCCATCACCCACCACCACCAGCCATCCGCCACCCACCTGCCACCACCACCACCCACTTGCTACCACCCACGACCGTCACCCACCCACTCACCCACCATCACCACCCACCACCCACCTGCCACCACCCACCTACACCCGCCATTCGCCACCCATCTGCCACCACCACGCACCACTCGCCACCACCACCCTCTCACTATCACCCATCACCCGCCATCGTCACCCACCCACCCACCCACCCACCATCCACCACTCGCCACCATCCACCACCACCCGCCATCCGCCACCCACCTGTCACCACCACCGCCACCCACTCACTACCACCCGCCCCCGTCACGCACTCACCCACCACCACCAGCTACCCACCACCCACCGTCACCACTTTCCACCACTGTCTTCCGCCGCCACTTGCCACCACTTGCTATTTCTCACTCTTTTTTTATATTTTTAAATTTTTTTAAACATCTTGTCAATTACCAAACGCGTTTGTAGTTTATGTTTTTTTAAAAATAAACAAAAATAAACAAAAACCAGTTTATAAAATTTTTGTAAATATAAACTGAAAACGTAAACGTTACCAAACACACTTAAAAAAAAAACAAATGACAATATTAATAAAAAAAAATTGATATGCAAAGAATGTTTAATTTTAAAAATATTAATTAATAAATAAATAAATAAAATTTGGAGTAGAAAATTTTAGAAAAAAAGGATTTAAGTATAAGTTTATAAATTATTTTTGTATTAAAAAAATCTAGATTATAACTAGAATATCTAGTTTGTTGGAAAAAAAAATAAAAAATTGTCATATGTACTAAAAATTTATAAATATTTGAGAACCTCTAGAATTTTTTTTTATTATTTATAATTAAAATATAATTTCTCTAGAGAATGAGACGGTTTGAGACAAAAACAAGTATGGATCTAGAATGAAAGGGAGTGTAGCGTAAGTTTTTAAATATATATATTTTTTTACTTTTTAAATTCAAATAATTTACATATACTTTAGAAGGAAAAATATTTTTAATTTTCTAAAAATATCACTAAATTCAAAAACATATAAAATTTAATATTTTACGACATGAAATGTATGTTGTCTTAAGTGTAAATATTTTATAACATATTTTTGTATACAGTGAAAATATACATTTTTTATGGCATACTTTTGCATGTCATAAAAAATCAGATTGTATTTATTTTTTATTTTTTTTTGTACAAGTTTTCATGCCATTCATTAGCATGTTGTGTAAAGTTATAATATTTTACAACATGAAATGCATGTCGTCTTAAGTACAAATATTTTACGACATATTGTAATAAGTCGTAAGAACATACATTTTTTACGGCATACTTTTGCATACCATAAATATATGAATTAACGACTTACATGACATGTATGTTGTTATTAAAAAAACATAACGGCTTGCAAAAAAAAAAATGTCGTATACTAACTACGACATGCATTTAATGCACGCCATAAACATGATGCCGTAAATAGTTAGTTTTGTTGTAGTGGTTGTAGTTTTCGTAAGGCTTTTTACGAAAAGTCTCTTTTGTTTATTATATATTACAATTATATAGATGGAAAGATATATATATTTTTGGAAGAAAATTTTTAAAAAATTACTATACTTGATGGGTAAAGATTAATGTATGAAATATTGAATATTTATTAATTTTGTAATAAATGCATTTTATATTTTCCAACAAATTTACAATTAGGAAATAAAAAATAAAAAATAATTTACTCTACTTGATGTGCGAAGATTAGTGGTTTTTTTTTTTTTTTTTTTAATAGTATGAGACTTGGTGGAACACAAGAATACTTTGTGGACTTAGGTCATGTTTGTTTGTACAGACTGGATAAAAGGGGATTGTAATCCATCGAATCGTTAATCATAGGATACATAGTCCCTTGATTATTTGATTGGAAAGGATGTATATCTTATATTTGTTTAGTCATGAGATTAGAGTTCTCCATCAGGTGATGCTCAAGTAGTAGAGACTTTGCAATCAAAGGCTTTTGCTGGATGTTAGCTGTTGGTGACCTTTTGCTATGCTGGTCTTTGTGTTGTCTGTTACTTTTTGTTTTGTTTTTCTTCTGGTTGGTTGCTCACCAACTGTGATGGTGTGCTTGCAAGGGATTGAGCGGTCATATTGCTACCAACCTAGTTAGGATTGGTATGTTCGCTACGATGCTTTTGCACCCATCTGTTTCCTTTTCTGATGTAATGTTTTTTTTGTGCCGATCAAAAAAAAAAATTGAGATTAGATATCAGGAAATGACTATTCTTTTTAATCTTATATTTGTTTGAGATATTGAGAAGAAAGATAAATACTCAAAAAAAACTATTTTGTCCTTTTGAATTGTTTACTAAATAATAGGAATACTAAATTTGAATTGTAAATTTTATTTTATTTTTTGACTAGAACTTTTAAAAAATTAAATAAATAGAACATCAATAAAATTACATAAATTTATTTTAATTTTTAATTGAGATTTTTAAATTTTATTTTACTTTACTAAGTATAATTAATACCATGAATGCACCAAATTTGAATTTTTTTTAGCTCCTTAATATTAGGTCAAAACAAACCCAACACTAACTTCCACTATTTTAAAATAGCACAACACAATTCTTGGAACACATACACAAATGTAGGAACACCATCCCAGAAATACAACAACTTAATCCTTTTGTTTTTGTTTGGTTTTGTTTTTTTTTTTTTTTTTTTTAGGAATAGAACAATATAATTATATAACAAGACCAGAGAAATGCATGGTAGAGTTGTTTTGCTTCCTTAGCCACAAGGTGAGCAGCATGCCCAGAATTATGTGAAAAATAATGAGGAAAAAGATGTTAAATAGTAGAGGGTCAAAAATGTCTTTTTACTATCTAATTCCATGGGAATAGTTATCTTGCATTTTGTGTCCCATACCCTCATTATGATAGAATAATCCAATAAGTTTAAAATTTCTATACCAAATAATAGACTATTCTATACTCCGAATATGGAGTCATATCCCATGAGTGAATCCTACCAAACAAACACCTCCTTATTGGGTTATATATCCTCTAAATGGGATATATAAATAAATCTCTTATTATAATACTACCATATTGATCTAATTAACAATGTTTTAAAGGAGGTAAGATTAAATAAATGTCCAATATATTATCATATTGATTAAATGTCCAATAATTTCATGACATGTGTATTTTTGTATTTTTAAAATTGAAAAAAATTACATTGACACTTTAAAACTCAAATACTTAACAACATTTTTGTTTATATATAGATTTTAAATTAAATGTGGTAGATAAATCAATACTTGAAAATTTATAATTAGTATTTTGGATATCTTTTAATTTTTCCTTTTGAATTTTATGAGAGACAACAGATTTGGATAAATCAGGAAGGAGATTATTTTATCTTCTTTCTAGAAAAACATAAATTTGAAATCATTACTATTTTCATAATTATTGGTTTAGTGGGTTAGTCAGTAGTGTTTTTTAAATTACTTTTTAATTAAAAATTCACAAATTTAATTAGAAGTGTAGTAGTCTTTTACAAGGTTCTTCGTGAAAAGTCTCTTTTGTTTAATATATAGTACAAATATATATATGGATAGATACATATATGTATATATATAATTTTGGAAGAAAATTTTAAAAATTTACTATATGTGATTGGTAAAGATTGATGTATGAAATATGAAATATTTATTAATTTTGTAATAAATGCATTTTAGATTTTATGACAAATGTATAATTAGGAAATAAAAATAAAAAATTACTCTACTTGATGTGCAAAATTTTTTTTTTTTTTGTCAACAACGAAGAAAACTTTATTGATGATAGATAACTTTACACGTAAGGAAAAAACATCAACAAGGGGGGGGAATAATGCAAAAGCCATCATAACGAGACAACCCAATCCCAACTACGTTGGCATTAAGCGACTCGCACAATCACATGGCAGCATCAATCCAAGCACTTGCTAGTGAGAGATCAACAGATACAAACTGCAACAGAGCTTACAAAACTGCAACAGATACACAAAGATAGCAAACAGCAACAAAATACAACATATATCAAAGACAGCAGATATATAGCGATCCCGGTTTTCCCTTTTTGTATCTGTTGTTTTCCGAACTTTGGTTCCGTGATGTTGGTGGTTGTATACCTTGTTGTCATCCTTTAATTCCGCTTGATTGAGTTTTAGGATGTATTGGGCAGAGTTGTTACAGGTTGGTTAGACTTTGGTTTCAATTACTTGTTGCCCAGTTTTTAGGAGATCCGCTCGAGCGGGTCTTCTTGCGCTCGAGCGGAGATTGCACACTCCCAATGTTTTGGTGCTCTGCGAAACTTCTGCAAGCATGTTTTTCATGCTCGAGCAGGTTTCTTTACGCTCGAGCGGGTACTCTGGAGCTCGAGCGGGTAGTACATTTTTGGTGTAAGTTCTGGGAGGGGGAAATCTATGCTCGAGCAGACTGGTTTTCACGCTCGAGCGGATATACTTTATCCTTGTGTCTTGCAGCTCGAGCAGGCCTTCTTGCGCTCGAGCGGACTTAGTTTTTTTGTTCTTGACGCTCGAGCGTTGTGTTTTCCGCTCGAGCGGGAATGTCGTATAACAAAGGGCAGCTGGGCATTTTTGAGTCATTTTTCTACACTCTCTCTCTCTCTCTTACTTTTCCAAAAACGCCATTTGAGAGCCTCTCTCTCTAGAACCTTGCCTTCTCTCTAGGTATTGATCTAGTAGGAGTTGTCTTCTCACCTTTGGCCTTTACAAAAAAGTTGTTGATCGTCGAGGGCTATCTTTTGATCCAAGAATTTCGGGATTTGGAACATTTCTATTTTCTTCATCTTCTTCGTTGGGTGTCATCATTTGAGGTAGGGATTCCTACTCACTCTTATGGTCTTTGACATAGATTTTTGGTTGTTTTGATAAAGTGTTGAAGTTGGGAAATTTTGGGACTTAGGGTTTCAAAATGTTAAAAGGGAGTTTTGCTATTTTGATTCTAAAATGTGTATCTTGGGTTTCAAAATAACGAAATTGTTGTTGGTTGTTGGTATATAGACCATTGGGTCAATATTGGGAAATGGGGTAGAAAACCCTAATTGGTTGTATAAATTAATTGGTATAATTAATTTGGGAAAATTGTGATTATATGGAATTGAGTTGGGAATAATGAAATTGGCTCATTATATAGTAGAATAGTGGAGTTAGATTTATAAATCGCTCACTTTTGAAAACATTGATATTTTGTCTGTTGGAGCTTTTATTATCTGTTTAGAAATAATTGCTTGGGCTACCAGTGGAGGGTAGTTTTGATTGTTGTAGACAATGCATGATGATTAGGCAAACTAAAACTAATCAATTGGATATGTCATTGAGTATGACTATTGATAGAATACATTAACGTTATGTATTGATTGATTGTGTATATGACTTATGTGTATATACGTTGTGTGTGGGGGAGGAGATAGGGGATGTACTCCACGGTTTAGGGGAAGATAGGGGATGGACCTCTAAATCGGATGTTATTTGGGAGGAGATAGGGGATGGACTCCACTGATACAGCTCATATGCTTGTCAGTTAACGTGTTGATATAGCTTATATGCTTATCTATGGAAGTGTTGATACAGCTCATATGCTTATCTTTGGAAGTGTTGATATAGCTAATATGCATATCTGTTGAAATGTGGATACAGCTCGTATGCTTATCTGTTGAGATGTGATACAACTAGTATGTTTATCTATTGTAAAATGGGAAACGTTTAATATGAGTCACTGTCTCATATAAGTGGTTGGCCAGGTTCTGAGCCGTTGATGTAAATCGTGAAATTGATAAGAAATGGAAACTGAAATGAAACATGAACATAGTGGTCATGAAATGGAAATGGGTTATGAATTGATTTATGGAAATTGAACATTTATCAATTGCTAATGTCTTAGTTATTGCTCATACTGTGTTTTGCATATTTCTACTGGGTGTTGGCTCCCCCTATATGGGACATTATTTTTAGGTACAGGTAGTATGCCACCTCCAAAGGCATAACTTGGATGATGATGAGAGTTGAAGACTCTTTTTGTTTATTTTGTTTGTATTACATGTATATCAAGCCAAGGGCTTATTCTGTATAGAGTTAGTACTCTTCTTTTGTGTAACCAGGTGTTGACTTGGAAAGCTGTAAGCCCATAGGGCATTTGCTTTTGTTGTTAACATGTAATACTATTGTAAGAACTACTCTGATGAATAGAAATGGTTGGTTTCTTTTATATCAATGCATGTTTAAAGTGATGGGTTTTATGTATTATTTGAGGGCGTTACAAGATAGCAACAAATAGCAACCAAAATAGCAAAACAGCAGAGAAAACTTATGCTGACAGATAGCAGATCTATCAGATACACACCAAACACACTAGTAGCATCCCTCAGATTATATCATACCATAAACACCAAGTATATCAGTCTAGGAGCCAAATCAGCAGGCAAATTGTTGATTACATCCATGACAATCAACCATTGCATTCCTCAACCTGATACACATCCAAAAAGCAACCCTCAGATTATAGCAGACTCAGTAACAACCCTCAAAATATATTAGTCCTCAGATTATAACAACAGCCCATACACTTTAAATCCACCCAAAATACCACACCAGATTCTAGCAGACCCAATAGCATCCTTAGATTATATTAGACCATACACACCAGATATACTAGACCAGGACCCAAATCAAGACGCAAATTGTTGATAACAACCATGGCAATCCTCAACTATATTCCTTAATATAGCGACCCCGGTCTTTTCCCATTTGATTATTGTACCCGGACTTGGGTTCCGTAGATTCTGTCATTGTATAATTGTTGTTGTCATCCTTTCTTTTCTCATTTGGAGTTATAGGATGTGTTGGGCAGGTTTGTTTCAGGAATGGTTGGGTTGGAAACCAAGTGTTGCTGTCCAGATTTTTGGACCTTCGCTCGAGCGAGGAGTTGGTCGCTCGAGCGAGATGTTGTTTTGGTTCTTCGCTCGAGCCGGGGTTTGGTAGCTCGAGCGAGAGGTTGCGACTGATTTGGACCTGTAGCTATGCATTCTTGGCTCGAGCGAGCTTTTCTTCGCTCGAGCGAGTTAGTTCATTCTTCGCTCGAGCATTAGTTCCTTCGCTCGAGCGTGAGTCTGGTTTCAGACCTGAGGGTTTGAGTTCTTCGCTCGATCGAGTTTTCTTTCGCTCGAGCGAGCTTTTGGGTTATTGGCTCGAGCAAGGTTTTCTTGGCTCGAGCGTATCTTTTCTGTACTTGGTCGCTCGAGCGACCAAGTCTTCGCTCGAGCGAGCCTGTCAGGTTTAAATAGGCAGCAGCGTGTTTCAGATCTGTTTTTCATACACTTTCATATTCCAAAACCCTAGTTACGAGTTTTCTCTCCCTATATACACCTTCTCTCTTAGGATTGATCTTCTTAGAGTGAGTTTCTACCTTAGATCCTTTATTAAAGAGATAGAGTGGGTCGAGGGCTTCCATTTAATCTGAATTGTTGGTAGTTTGGAGCACTTTGGAGTTTGGGTCTTCATCTCCATCTTCTCTTTTGGGGCTATTTCTTCAAGGTAGGGATTTCCTACTCCATTTTATAGGTTTTGTTCTAAGTTTTGGTATTTTGATATGTTGGGATACTTTGGTAGATTTTGGGAAAAACCCTAGTTGTATTATTAAATTAATTTGTATAATTAATTCATGGAATTGGGAAAAGATGGTTAAATTCATGGAATTGGGGAAATTCATTGATTAAATGGCGTAATTGGATAATTTGAATCATTTGCCTATTGAATTGTTGACATAGTTATTTTCGGTTTAGAAATAACTGTTTTGGGCTATCGGTGGAGGATAGTCGTGATTGTTGTAGACATTGCATGTGGATTAGGAATAACTGAAACTAATCACATTGATTAAGTCATTGAGTTTGACTGTTGCATTGATACAGAAAATACATGTATTGATTGAGCATTGCATTTGCATACATTGTTTTTGTGTGTGGGAGGAGATAGGGGATGTACTCCACGGTTTAGGGGAAGATAGGGGATGGACCTCTAAACCGGATTTTGTTTGGGAGGAGATAGGGGATGGACTCCATTAGCATCACTTTTATGTGTGCTTATTTATATAGAAGTGTTTTATTGATACAGTACTAAAATGTGTATCAATCTGGAAGTATGAAGTGTTTTGATTTGAGCTTGAGTCTCATTTGTTTGTTGATATTGGAAGGATGTGAATTTGATATAAGTAATTCACTATTGTAAGTTTGGCCAGGTTCTGAGCCATGTTGATAAAATTGGAAAGTAAAACGTGTCTTAGACAATAGTGTCTTGAGACTGTAAAATGAAGTAATTGATTATCTTGGTTAACCATCTGTTGAATGCTATTGCTTTATTCACTGCTTATATGTGGTTTAGTATATTTCTACTGGGCTGTGGCTCACCCTTTATGGGAACATCATTTTCAGGTTCAGGTGATAAACTACCTCCAAGGACTTAGCTTGGGAGGGTTTGGCTACTGGATTTGAAGAATACTATCTTTAGTTAATTGTCTTTATTTATTTGTACATGTAAACATCCAAGCCTAGGGCTTTTCTTGTATTGAGTTAGAACTCATCTTTTTGTATCCAAGTGTTGGCTTGGAAAGATGTAAGCCTGTAGGGCATTTTATTTTGATGTTACATGTAATGCTTTTATTTAGTAATACTCTGATGAATGAATTAATAAATTGTTTTCTTTAAATAATGCATGTCAATGATATATATATTGGGTTTATTTTGAGGGCGTTACAACTTGGTATCAGAGCGTACCGGGTTTGAATACTTTGGGTACGTGGGAAGTGATTAGTATCACATTGGGTTCGTCTCGTTTGATAGAGACTTGGTGTAATGTTATATGCTTATGTGATAACATGTTTATGTAATTATGTGGGTATGGAATGCAGTTTCTAGGATGTTGATTGGACCTTGAGTTTCTTATAGTCTTGTTGGAAAGGCATTTGATCACTGCTGCTTCCAACCGGAACTATAGTAACACATTGGGACTATCATTATTCCGGGAATGAAATTCGTAGGTGCTTATGTGATTATGTGCTTACGTGGAATGAATTATCGTTGTCCAATGCATTAGGACGCGAGTGTTTAGCTTCGGCACATTTATTAATGTGCTAATATCTTTGTTTCCTTTATTAGGATGTCAGGACGAGGACGAGGACGCGGTAGGCGTGGTAGGCCGGGTAGGCAGGAGGTGCCTGTGCCAGAGGAAATTCCGGCAGTTCAGGAGGGAATTGGCCAGGCCAATGTGGCCGAGCCGGTAGGCCAGCAGGCTATGGGCGCTCTAGCTCGAGAGATAGCAGGGGCATTCAGGGAGTCAGTAGGCATCCTCAAAGCTGAGAATCAAGCTCAGGTTGTTGTTGCGGATGCTGGACCTGCCTTTCTGAAGAGGGAGTTCTTCCGGTCTAATCCGGATGAATTTGTGGGTGATCCTAAAGAGCCGCTTAAGGCAGATGAATGGCTCGAACAGACAACGAAGACGTTTGAGATGCTTGGCATCGAAGACGAGGGATTGAGAGTGACCTTGGCATCTTTCCAGTTGAAGGGGGATGCGGGTCAGTGGTGGAAGTTTACTAAGGGGCGTATAGGAGGTACGTGGGAGGCTTTTGTGAATGCTTTCCAGGAGAAGTTCTTATCTCCAGCAGTCAGGGAGAAGCTGCGAGACCAGTTTTGTCAGCTTAAGCAGGCGAGTTCTTCTGTGGCCGAGTTTGAGGCTGCATTTACTAGTTTGTCCAGGTTTGCACCTGAGCTGGTGGCGTCTGAGGAACGCCGTTGTATTGAGTTCGAGAAGAAGTTGAGGCGTGGCATCAAGCTGAGAGTTGGGGGAACTATGATTCGGGATTATGGGCGTATGGTTGATGCTGCAGCCCACATGGAAATCATGATGCAAGAAGCGGAGGAAGGACAGAAGGGCTCCAAGAGGAGTCAGGATGGTCAGAGTGATGGTAGGAGACAGAAGGGTTTTTATCCCCAGCAGTCTCAGGGTAGCTTTTCTAGATCGACTTTTCCTGTGCCGAGTGCTAGTTCGGGGAAAGGCAGTCAGGGAGACATTACCTGTTTCAAGTGTGGCCAGCTGGGCCACAAGTCTCCAGTTTGTCCTCAGAGGGGAGGAGTGCAGAGAGCAGCATCATCTTCGGCTCGATCTCAGAGCCAGAGTCAGGGTAGAGGCCAGCCACTCTCGTGTTTTCAGTGTGGTCAGCCAGGGCATATGAAGAGGTATTGCCCTCAGTTGGGTGGCACATCTGGTGCATCTGGTTTGAGGCCGATTCAGGGTCAGCAGCTAGCTCAGTCAGGTCAGGCCTCGAGGGCCAATCAGGGGGCTTCATCGTCCCAGTCGGTACAGCAATCTTATGCACCTAGGGTTGAGCAGGTTGATCAGAGGTCATCTGGGCGCGTGTATGCTGTTACCGCGCAGGATCTTGTACCGGCTCCATCTGTTGTGAGAGGTACTTTCTTGTTTTGCAACTCGGTTGCTAATGTTTTGATTGATACGGGTGCATCTCATTCCTTTGTGTCTGCTGCATTTGCATCTGTTTTGGAGTTGGAGTTAGCACAGTTAGCATCTCCTATTTGTGTAGTGTCGCCTCTTGGGGGTGAATTGATTTTGAAACACGGTGTTAAGGGTTGTGATATAGAGGTTGATTATCATAGAATCCCATTTTCCTTTGTAGTTATGCCTATGAGGGGTTTCGATGTTATTTTGGGTATGGACTGGTTATCGTCATACCGGGCAGTTATTGATTGCTACCGCCAGAGGGTCACTTGTTGTACCGTGAGCGGAGAGTATTTTCATTTTCTGGGAGACCGGGTTGGTGATGTGTTGCCACCGGGGTATGTTCCGCGAGGACGGAGTGAGCTTAGTGGTCTACTTGCTAACCTTTCGATTAGTGAGGATGATGAGACTCAGATTGTGTTGCCAAGGGTGGTTTGTGAGTACTCGGACGTCTTTTCCGGGGATCTTATTGGTTTGCCACCGCATCGGGAGATTGAGTTCTCTATTGACCTAGTGCCCGGCACGGCGCCGATTTCCATGGCACCTTATCGTTTTGCCCCAGCCGAGTTAGTTGAGTTGAAGATTCAGCTCCAGGAGTTGCTAGACAAAGGCTTTATACGTCCTAGTGTTTCGCCGTGGGGAGCACCGGCTCTCTTTGTTAAAAAGAAAGGTGGTGCTTTGAGACTTTGTATAGATTACC
Organism: Camellia sinensis; assembly: GCF_055761805.1. NCBI lineage: Eukaryota > Viridiplantae > Streptophyta > Magnoliopsida > Ericales > Theaceae > Camellia > Camellia sinensis. The sequence goes on from NC_138969.1 coordinate 75,215,008, forward strand.
GGAAATTGAACCGGGCTACGGTTAAGAATAAGTATCCTATGCCTCGTATAGATGATCTGTTCGATCAGTTGAAGGGTTCTCGTTGTTTTTCGAATATAGACCTGAGATCGGGTTATCACCAATTAAGAGTCAGGGAGGAGGATATTCCGAAAACGGCATTCCGTACGCGGTATGGCCACTATGAGTTTTTAGTGATGCCATTTGGGCTCACCAACGCACCGGCAGTTTTTATGGATTTGATGAACCGAATATTTCGGGAATTTTTAGATCGTTTTGTTGTTGTCTTTGTGGACGACATCCTTATTTATTCACCTTCTGAGGAGAAGCACAAGGAACATTTGAGAGTGGTGCTTGAGTTACTTAGAGCCCATAAGCTTTATGCTAAGTTTGAGAAGTGTGAGTTCTGGCTAGAAGAGGTTAAGTTCTTAGGCCATGTCGTTTCTGGGGAAGGAGTGTCTGTTGATACATCCAAGACTGAGGCGGTGCAAGATTGGGCACAGCCTAAGAGTGTGTTTGAGATCCGCAGTTTTCTGGGGTTAGCTGGGTATTATCGGCGGTTTGTGAAAGATTTCTCCAGATTAGCTTCGCCCTTGACTAGATTGACTCGGAAGGGAGTCAAATTTGTATGGAGTGAGACTTGTGAAAAGTCGTTTCAGGAGTTGAAAGTGAGACTGACCACCGCTCCAGTTTTGATTATTTCAGAGAGAGGGTTGGGTTATGCAGTCTATTGTGACGCCTCACGAGAGGGTCTGGGTTGTGTGTTAATGCAAGAAGGGAAAGTAGTTGCCTATGGCTCACGTCAGTTGAAAATTCACGAGCAGAATTACCCTACGCATGATCTAGAGTTAGCAGCTGTGATATTTGCCTTGAAGATTTGGAGGCATTATCTTTACGGTGAGAGGTTCGAGGTATTCTCGGATCATAAGAGTCTGAAATACTTGTTTACACAGAAAGATCTGAACTTGAGGCAGAGGAGGTGGATGGAGTTCATAGAGGATTATGACTTTGAGTTGCATTACCATCCGGGAAAGGCCAATGTAGTGGCCGATGCCCTTAGCAGGAAACCTGTTAGTGACATAGCTGGTATAGCCATCCGAGAATGGGAGATGTTGGGTGCACTTGGAGAGTTTGATTTACTTTTGGGCGAATCCGTAGAGGCTGCGGCCTTGTTTTCTGTTGTTGTACAGCCGACACTCGTGACTCGAGTGTTAGAGGCTCAGAGGGGCGACCTTGAGGTAGAATCCCTCCGTGAGAAGATTTCTGGTGGGAAGGTTGAGAAAGGTTTGACGGTGTATCCCGACCTGAGTGTGAGATACCGAGACCGTCTGTTTGTGCCAGAGTCTTGTCGAGAGGAGGTACTCCGAGATTTTCATCATTCACGCCTTGCGGTGCATCCGGGAGGTACTAAGATGTATCGGGATTTGGGCCGCCAGTTCTGGTGGCGGGGTATGAAGAGAGATGTGGCATCTTTCGTATCTAAGTGCCTTACTTGTCAGCAAGTGAAGGCCGAACATCAGAGGCCAGCGGGTTTGTTGCAACCCTTGCCTATTGCCGAGTGGAAGTGGGAACACGTCACTATGGACTTCGTTGTGGGTCTTCCGAAGACTCAGCGGGGTAGTGATGCGATTTGGGTGGTTGTAGACCGGTTGACTAAGTCGGCGCACTTTATTCCTATGCGTGTTAGAGATTCAGTCGATCATCTGGCCGATTTATATATTCGGGACATAGTGAGGTTACACGGGGTTCCAGTGACGATCGTCTCAGATAGAGATCCTCGTTTTACCGCCAGGTTGTGGCAGAGTTTGCAGAGTGCCTTAGGCACTAAGTTGACCTTTAGCACGGCTTATCATCCTCAGACTGACGGGCAGTCCGAGCGTGCTATTCAGATCCTTGAGGATATGCTTCGGGGTTGTGTTCTAGACTTTAGTGGGTCATGGGAGAGGCACTTGCCGTTGGTGGAGTTTGCCTACAACAACAGTTTCCAGTCTAGTATCGGTATGGCACCATTTGAGGCCTTGTATGGCCGACCGTGTAGATCTCCTGTTTGTTGGGCCGAGGTGGGTGATGCACCTCTGTTGGGTCCGGAGTTGGTGAAGGAAACGACGGAGAAAGTTGAGCTTATCCGTAAGAGGCTTGTTACAGCACAGAGTCGTCAGAAATCTTATGCCGACCGTAGGAGGAGACCTTTGGTGTTTGACATGGGAGATCACGTCTTTCTGAAGATATCACCTAGACGGGGATTGATGAGGTTTGGGAAGAGCGGGAAGTCGTCCCCTCGGTTCATTGGTCCGTTTGAAATCCTTGAAAGGATTGGCGAGGCTGCTTATCGTTTAGCTTTACCGCCGCAGCTGTCCGGAGTACATGGCGTGTTTCATGTGAGTATGCTTCGGAAGTATGAGCCGGATCCATCACATGTGTTAGATTGGACCGATTTACTGGTTGATGAGAATGTCTCGTATGAGGAGAGACCGGTTCGGGTCTTGGATAGGCGAGATCAAGTTTTGCGAGGCAAAACCATCCCTTTGGTCAAAGTTTTGTGGAAACATCACGGCGTGGAGGAAGCCACTTGGGAACGTGAATTGGAAGTCCGCGAGAAATATCCGGACATGTTTGTTGATTTGTAATCTTATAATTAGATTCTGTTATATTATTGAACTTAAAGAGCTTTACATATGTCTTAAGTTGTAAAACATTGAGTATGTTTTGGTAAATGGGTGTATCTTGAGACTTGCTTCATTATAGAAGTTTAGTGTATCATTGCATATGTTGATTACATTGTTGAATGTATCGTATTTATCATGCAATTGAATATAATATGGGAATTGCTAACATTGAAAAGAATAATGCATAATAATGATACAGGTTGAGATACATATTGTTTTATATATATTGTGAGATACCCTTTGATAAAGAAGTGAAGTGACCGATATAGGGTCAAGATGTTTATTGTAGTTATATAATATCTTTGAGAATTAAGAAAAACTTGTTTTTGTTTACAAACTTATGCTTAATTTCGGGGACGAAATTCTTTTAAGGGGGGGAGGTTATAGCGACCCCGGTCTTTTCCCATTTGATTATTGTACCCGGACTTGGGTTCCGTAGATTCTGTCATTGTATAATTGTTATTGTCATCCTTTCTTTTCTCATTTGGAGTTATAGGATGTGTTGGGCAGGTTTGTTTCAGGAATGGTTGGGTTGGAAACCAAGTGTTGCTGTCCAGATTTTTGGACCTTCGCTCGAGCGAGGAGTTGGTCGCTCGAGCGAGATGTTGTTTTGGTTCTTCGCTCGAGCCGGGGTTTGGTAGCTCGAGCGAGAGGTTGCGTCTGATTTGGACCTGTAGCTATGCATTCTTGGCTCGAGCGAGCTTTTCTTCGCTCGAGCGAGTTAGTTCATTCTTCGCTCGAGCATTAGTTCCTTCGCTCGAGCATGAGTCTGGTTTCAGACCTGAGGGTTTGAGTTCTTCGCTCGATCGAGTTTTCTTTCGCTCGAGCGAGCTTTTGGGTTATTGGCTCGAGCAAGGTTTTCTTGGCTCGAGCGTATCTTTTCTGTACTTGGTCGCTCGAGCGACCAAGTCTTCGCTCGAGCGAGCCTGTTAGGTTTAAATAGGCAGCAGCGTGTTTCAGATCTGTTTTTCATACACTTTCATATTCCAAAACCCTAGTTACGAGTTTTCTCTCCCTATATACACCTTCTCTCTTAGGATTGATCTTCTTAGAGTGAGTTTCTACCTTAGATCCTTTATTAAAGAGATAGAGTGGGTCGAGGGCTTCCATTTAATCTGAATTGTTGGTAGTTTGGAGCACTTTGGAGTTTGGGTCTTCATCTCCATCTTCTCCTTTGGGGCTATTTCTTCAAGGTAGGGATTTCCTACTCCATTTTATAGGTTTTGTTCTAAGTTTTGGTATTTTGATATGTTGGGATACTTTGGTAGATTTTGGGAAAAACCCTAGTTGTATTATTAAATTAATTTGTATAATTAATTCATGGAATTGGGAAAAGATGGTTAAATTCATGGAATTGGGGAAATTCATTGATTAAATGGCGTAATTGGATAATTTGAATCATTTGCCTATTGAATTGTTGACATAGTTATTTTCGGTTTAGAAATAACTGTTTTGGGCTATCGGTGGAGGATAGTCGTGATTGTTGTAGACATTGCATGTGGATTAGGAATAACTGAAACTAATCACATTGATTAAGTCATTGAGTTTGACTGTTGCATTGATACAGAAAATACATGTATTGATTGAGCATTACATTTGCATACATTGTTTTTGTGTGTGGGAGGAGATAGGGGATGTACTCCACGGTTTAGGGGAAGATAGGGGATGGACCTCTAAACCGGATTTTGTTTGGGAGGAGATAGGGGATGGACTCCATTAGCATCACTTTTATGTGTGCTTATTTATATAGAAGTGTTTTATTGATACAGCACTAAAATGTGTATCAATCTGGAAGTATGAAGTGTTTTGATTTGAGCTTGAGTCTCATTTGTTTGTTGATATTGGAAGGATGTGAATTTGATATAAGTAATTCACTATTGTAAGTTTGGCCAGGTTCTGAGCCATGTTGATAAAATTGGAAAGTAAAACGTGTCTTAGACAATAGTGTCTTGAGACTGTAAAATGAAGTAATTGATTATCTTGGTTAACCATCTGTTGAATGCTATTGCTTTATTCACTGCTTATATGTGGTTTAGTATATTTCTACTGGGCTGTGGCTCACCCTTTATGGGAACATCATTTTCAGGTTCAGGTGATAAACTACCTCCAAGGACTTAGCTTGGGAGGGTTTGGCTACTGGATTTGAAGAAGACTATCTTTAGTTAATTGTCTTTATTTATTTGTACATGTAAACATCCAAGCCTAGGGCTTTTCTTGTATTGAGTTAGAACTCATCTTTTTGTATCCAAGTGTTGGCTTGGAAAGATGTAAGCCTGTAGGGCATTTTATTTTGATGTTACATGTAATGCTTTTATTTAGTAATACTCTGATGAATGAATTAATAAATTGTTTTCTTTAAATAATGCATGTCAATGATATATATATATTGGGTTTATTTTGAGGGCGTTACACTTAATCTGAGCCAAATTATTAATTAAATCCATGGTAGAGTACATGTTCCCTTTTAAAGAAGCTTTAACCCATAAAGCAAATCTAATCTTAGTAAGCTCTCCTAACTCAAACCCACAAGACTGCACTCCATTAAAAATACAATCATTCCTTAACTTCCAAATGGACTAAAGCACAATAGAAGGCAAGGCTCTCCACAATCTCCTAACTAGTTTCTTATGATTCCATCTTAACGACCAATGAAATAAGTACTCAATAGACCTTGGCACCACCCATAGACATCCCCACCAAAGCAATAAATCAGACCACACCTGCCATGAAAATGGACAATGTAATAGGACATGAATAGCAGATTCATCTTCAGTTTTACAAAAAACACATACCACAGAAGCATTATTGTTCAGAACACCTAAATGTTGTAGAAGCACCCCTGTTTTAATTCTATTCTTCCAAGCCAACCACCCAAAAAGCTGAACTTTGAGGGAAATGCCATTATTCCATAGAAACTTACAAATTTGAAGAGAGGGGCCCAAGAGAGAATCACTAAACCGATATATATCTAAGACCTTAAAACTATCACCATTAGATCCATTCCAAACAGGGCAATCCTCTCCATCCAGTCTCAGTGGAGGAGCCACCAGTAACACTGCAGCCAACCTGTTAACCTACGAAAGGAGAAGGTCCACTCCCCGGAGCTAGATTTCCTCTCAAAGAAATAAAACAATGTGCCTTCCTTTGCATTAGACAAACTAAAAAGTCTAGGAAATTCATCTTTAAGGCACCTACCTTCAACCCACTTATCATACCAAAACTTGATTCTACGCCTATTGCCCGCCTTTATCTGATACTTGCCCAAAAAGAACTCCATAAGAGGTTGATTATAACTAGCAATTGCAATTATATCTCCCCAGATTCTAGACAACCTAGCTGTTGAGTTTACAAGTGGAAGCCAATGAACCTTCTCAATCATGTACTTGCTACACAACATTCTTCTCCAAAGAGCATTTACTTCACTTCCAAATTTCCACCACCATTTAAGAAATAAGCTTGCATTGACATATTTAAGTCTTCTAATTCCTAGCCCACCTTAGTTCAGACTTTTAGAGACTTCAGTCCATTTCACCAAATGAACCTTCCTCTTTAATCCATTCCCACCCCAAAGGAAAGAAGCTTCAAGCCTTTCAATCTCTCTAACCACGCCACAAGGCATTCTAAACAAAGATAGATAATAAATAGGAAGGTTTGATAAAGCAGACTTAATCAAAGTTAATCTACTTGCAAAGGATAGGAGCCTTTTCTTTAATAGTAAGATTAGTATCTGATATATGAACTATTTATTAATTATGTGTTAGACTTTTTTATTTTGATGATTTATTTAATTATGATTTAATTTAATTGAAAGAGAAAAATAGAATCCAAAATTTATTTTCATGATTTATTTAATTATATTTTAATTAAAATTTATTTTGATGATTTATTTGAAAGAGAAAAATAGAATCAAAATTTATTTTGTCTCTTTATTTCTCACCTAAACCTTTATCCTAAATGTTGTTAGAATGTATTTAACATTTGATTAAATCAGGAGTTCAAACAGCTCAAAACAAATGTTCAAATAGTCTAGCACAGCAGCAGGCCAAAAGATTCAAATTAGTAATGATGGAAGTACAACGGCTATAAACGGCTTTAAAGGTTCAAAAGGTTTAAGTGGAAGATATTCAAATTTGTAATGATGAAGTGGAAGATATTCAAATTGGTAATGATGGAAGTACAACGGCTATAAACGGCTATAAATTCAAATGACTACAACGGCTATAAACGGCTATAAATTCCAATGAATACAACGGCTATAAATGGCTATAATTTTCATTATATATACCAAAGACTATAATGTAAACAAGTTACAAAAAAAACCTGAAAGTATTCTTTGATCTATAATCACTCACATCTATCTTCAGAAATTATACACTGAGCTTTATAGCTTTAAACCCATCTTTCCTGTGTGAGATTTACAGAAAAATCAAAGTTTCATTTTATATATCTATCTTTGAAAGATATTTATTGTAAGGTTTCTTTGAAAGTAAAAATACCATTTCATCTTATAAAAGTGTTGCAAACACTGTGTTCTTGAACCTTGAGAGTAATTGTGAATCACCTAAGATTTGCAAGGGTTTGGACTTGTGAAGTTTGTGTAAAATCCATGGAGGATTGCTCCATTTGTAAATAGGTTGCTAGCACCCCTGTGAAACTAGAAGATAGTGGAAAATCTCAAGTGAAGCTTGAGGAGTGGCGTAGGCCGAGTTGAAACCGAACCATTATAAATTTGTTTGTCTCTCTCTCTCTCTTATCCCTTTATTTTATTTTAAATTGTTATAGCTATAATTCACATTTTTACTGTGCTAAAATCATTAACTGGCATAGTTGTTGAGACACTTGTTTTAATTATTTTTATTTCATTAATTATATTTATCTATTGTGTTAGTCATAATTTTTATTAGGGTATTGCTAATTTAATTGTAAAAACCTAATTCACCCCCCCTCTTAGGTTGTCTTTTGGGTAACAATTGGTATCAGAGCCTAGACTCTTGTTTTAGATTTAACCATCTAGGAGTTTCGATCCATGATAACCTTAGCTGAAGGACAAGCCACAAATAGGCCACCATTGTTTGATGGAAACAACTATAGTCATTGGAAGGATAAGATGACCCCATACCTACAAGCCACTGATTATGCCATGTAGATTATTGTCACCAAAGGTCTAAAAATTCTTACCAAATTAGTAGACAATATTAGTGTACCTAAAACTGAAGATGAATGTGATGAAAGAGATCATAAATTATTGCAAGCCAATGCTAAAGCCAAACTCACCCTTGTTTGTAGATTAGACTCTAAGGAGTATAATAGAATTTCAAGTTGTGATTCGGCAAAAGAAATTTGGAACAAACTTGAGGTAACGTATAAAGGTACAAACCAAGTGAAGGAATCTCGTATTGATATGCTTGTTCATAGTTATGAATTGTTTAAAATGAACCCTGATAAATCTATTTCAAGTATGTTTACTAGATTTACTGAAATTGTAAACTCTTTGAAATCTCTTGGCAAAATTTATACTAACAGTGAGTTGGTAAAAAAAATTCTTAGGTGTCTACCAAAGAATTGGGAAGCAAAGGTCACCTCCATTATAGAAGCCAAAGATCTCTCCATACTTGGATTGGATAAGCTTATGGGTTTCTTTATGACTCATGAGATCACCATGAAAGGACATGAGGATGTTGAAAACAAAAAGAAAAGTGAAATTGGATTCAAAGCATCATCAAATGAAGAAGAACATGAAAACTCCAGTGAGGATGAAAGCTATGCCATGTTTAGTAGAAATCTCAAAAAGCACTTCAAGAAAAACAATTATGGAGAAAGAAAACCTTTCAAAAAGGAGTACAACAAAGACTACAAAAGAAACAAGAAGGCCATGGTAGCAGCTTGGGGAGAAAGTGAAGATGAAAGCTCAAGTGATGAAATTGAAAATGAAGTAGCCAACTTGTGTCTCATGGCTCTTGAAGATGAAGACTTTACTCAAGATGAGGTAACTACTCTTTATGAAGAACTTGAAAGTGCACTCCAAGAACTAAAAGATGAATTTAGAAAAGTTTGTGCCAAAAATAATGTGTTAAAAAAATCTATTGCATCTTTATCTAGTAATGTATAAGAATTAAAGAAAGAAAAAATTGTTTTGAAAAATGATTTTGACACCATCTCTAATTAGAAAACTGCTTTAAAAAACAATGTTGATGATTTAACAAAAACACTTGAAAATTTTGTAAAAGGTAGAAATAATCTCAACATGCTTCTTGGAAATCAAATATGTGTTTTCGATAAAACAGGCATTAGATATGACCCTATTAAGAAACAAAAGAATCTCAATACAATTTTTGAAAAGGCACCTCTCATGACACACCCTCATATTACTTGTCATTATTGTAGAAAGAAAGGCCATTATATATCTTATTGTCCATTCAAAAAGAATATGAACATGGGAATTAAAAAGTTTTGGATTATTAAGGGATCTAACAAAACTAACCAAGAAGGACCCAAGAAACTATGGGTACCAAAAACCAACAATTGATTGTCATCTTGTAGGTTTGCTTTAAGTCCAAAGCTAAAGAAAGGAAATGGTACCTTGATAGTGGATGTTCTAGACACATGACCGAAGATAAATCATTCTTTACTAAACTATTATCGAAAGATGGAGGATTTGTTACTTTTGGAGACAACAAGAAACGAAAATCATCGGTATTGGTAGTATCGGTATTTCTCCTAACCCTTCTATTGAAAATGTTTTATTTGTTGATGGACTTAAGCATAACTTACTTAGTATTAGTCAATTATGTGATACAGGTAATCGAGTTATTTTTGATAAATCACATTGCACAATTGAAAGCACAAATGATCATAAAGTTTTATTCGTTGGTAATCGCCATGATAATATTTATGTTTTTCATCTTATTGATCTCTATGCTAGTGATGTTAAATGGTTATATGTTAGTAATGAAAATAGTTGGTTATGGCATAGAAGACTTGGTCATGCTCATATGGATTTAATTGCTAAACTTTTGAGAAAGGATTTGGTCATTGGACTTCCAAAAATTAAATTTGAAAAAGATCATTTTTGTAGTACTTGTCAACAAGGAAAACAAACTAAAACATCATTTAAATCAAAATCTCATATTTCCACAATTAGACCTTTACAACTATTGCATATGGATTTATTTGGTCCCTCAAGGACGTCTAATCTAGGTGGTAAACATTATTGTCTTGTTATTGTTTATGATTATTGAAGATTTACATGGGTTATGTTTTTAGCACACAAAGATGAAACATTTTTTTTTTCACAAAACTCTATCGTAGAATTCAAAATGAAAAAGACTTTCTTATTACTAATATTCGAACTGACCATAGTAGAGAACTTGAAAATGAGAAATTTGAATTGTTTTGTGATGAGTATAGTATTGGACATAATTTTTCAGCACCTAGAACCCCTCAACAAAATGGTGTAGTAGAAAAGAAGAATAGAACTTTAGAAGAGATGAGTAGAACAATATTTTGCGAAAATAATCTTCCTAAATATTTTTGGGCTGAAGCCGTTCATACCGCATGCTATATTTTAAATTGTGCATTAATTAGACATATTCTCAAAAAGACTTCTTATAAACTTTGGCATGATAGAAAACCCAGTATTAGTCACTTGCATGTTTTTGGTTGTAAATGTTTTGTGCATAATAATGGTAAGGATAACTTAGGTAAATTTGATTCAAAAACTGATGATGCAATTTTTCTTGGCTATTCCTTAACTAGCAAAGCTTATCATGTTTTTAATAAAAAAAAAACTCTTGTTGTGGAAGAATCTATACATGTGGCATTTGATGAAACTAACATCTCTGCTCAAAAGAAAATTGTTAGTGATAATATAAATTTGGAACCAAATGTGGAAGATTCAAGTATCTATAAAGAAGAGAACTAACCTTGTAAGTTGAACAAAGAAATTGAACAACCTATTCTCCTACCTCAAGAAGAAGGAGGAAACAATGATGATTTTCCAAGAGAATGGAAGTTTGCTCATAATCAACCTAAGGATTTAATCCTAGGTGACCCTACAAAAAGTATTGAAACTCGCTCTTCACTTAGAAACATTTGTAGTAACTTGGCTTTTTTCTCACAGATTGAGCCTAAAAACATTCAAGAAGCCGAATTCAATGAACATTGGATAATAGCTATGCATGAAGAGCTTAACCAATTTGAGAGAAACAAAGTGTGGGAACTTGTGCCAAAACCTAAAGATCATACCATTATCGGTACCAAATGGATCTTTCGAAACAAGCTTGATGAATCCGACACCATTATAAGAAACAAGGCTAGACTTGTTACACAATGATACAATCAGGAAGAAGGTATTGATTTCGATGAAACCTTTGCTCCAATTGCTAGATTAGAAGTCATTCGCATGTTACTTGCATTTGCATGTTTTAGAGATTTCAAACTTTATCAAATGGATGTAAAAAGTGTCTTTCTTAATGGTTTTATAAATGATGAAGTTTATGTTAAACAACTCCCAGGTTTTGAAGATCATGCTTTTCCAAATCATGTTTTTAAACTATCAAAAGCTTTATTTGGTTTGAAACAAGCACCTCGTGCATGGTATGAATGATTAAGTAAATTTATGATTGATAATAATTTTTCTAGAGGAACGATTGACACAACATTTTTTGTTAAAACTAGAAATGATGATTTACTTATTGTGTAAATATATGTAGATAACATTATATTTGGTGTTACTAATGAAACCTTGTGTAAGGAATTTGCTAAGTGTATACAAGGTGAGTTTGAGATGAGCATGATGGGAGAGCTAAATTATTTCATTGGGCTTCAAATCAAACAATGTAAAGAATGATTTTTTATCAACCAAGCTAAGTACACAAAAGAACTACTCAAAAATTTTGGTATGTATGACTCAAAAATAGCTGAAACACCTATGAGCACATCCATTAAGCTAGACAATGATGAAAAAGATAAGCCCATTGATAAAACAAAATATCGAGGTATGATCGGCTCACTTCTTTATTTAACTGCAAGTAGACCCGATATTATGTTTAGTGTTTGTCTGTGTGCTAGATATCAATCAAATCCTAAGGAATCACATCTCAGTGCTGTTAAAAGAATTTTTAGATATCTTGTTGTCACTCAAAATTTGGGACTGTTTTATCCTAGAGGTGTTGCATTTGATTTAATTAGTTACTCGGATGCCGACTTTGCCGGACGCAAACTTAATAGAAAAAGCACCAGTGACACTTGTCACTTTCTTGGTAACTCATTAGTATCTTGGTTTGGAAAAAACCAAAATTCTGTTGCTTTATCAATGGCCGAAGCTGAATATATAGCTTCCCGAAGTTGTGGTGCCCAAATACTTTGGATGAAACAACAATTGGAGGACTTTGATTTGCATTATGATTATATCTCTATTAAATGTGACAATACTAGTGCCATCAATTTAAGCAAAAATCTGGTTCAACACTCACGAACAAAACATATTAAAGCTCGACATCATTTTTTAAGAGATCGTGTTCAAAAAGGGTATATTGTACTTGAATTTGTAAACACCGACAAGCAATTGACGGATATTTTCACAAAATCCCTAAGCGAGGATCGCTTCAATTTTATTCGTGGCGAGCTTGGAATGTCGATTTCTACTTAAAAAGTTTTGTTATGACTATGAAACTTAAATTTTTGTTAAAATAATATACGTGTATTGCTACATTGATATGGAAATATTTATATCAGTTGCATGCTCTCAAGTCTTTCATACATTTATTCTCCTTAACAGTTTGATATTCTTAACTGAGTAATTTTTTTTTGGGTTCTGCATCTTCAGGTAAAATTAACTTTGCAACCTTGATTTTTTTTTAAACCCTCATGGTATTTTTTTTACATTACCATTCCAGCAACACCAACACCCCATTAAGTTTAATTTCTGCTGATATTATTTTATTTTGATTTTTTTTTATTTTGCTATTAAGCTTAATTTCTTTTATTTTTATTTTTTTCTCATTATTATTTTTTGTTTGGGCTTAATTTTCTTTTTTTTTTTTTTGCTTTTTAATTTCATTTTTCAGTACTTAAACATAAACACAACAACAAATCAAAATACAAATATTTACATTAAAAAAATCAAAAAAAAAAACCCTTCATTTTTTTACGGCCACACACCGATCAAAATAAACATAAAAAAAAAAAACCTTCATTTTTTTGGGGCCATCTGCCGATCTTACTTACTCGACTCTTCCATCATTTTCTTCTTCTTTTTATCACCTTGGGTGACCCTTGACGCCCCTGCCCTCATGCTTTCATCGAGAGCGACGACTCCCCGCTGACTATCGAAGGCCAAGAATGACGTTGCTCCAAATCGAGACATGGAGGTGGTCTTCCGTTTAAGCTCTTTATTTTCGGCCTTCAGTGCGCCTATTTCTTCTCACGCATCCTTGTACATGCACTAGAGCAGAGAGAGTTGGGCGTTGACCTGATGGACCTCACTCATCCTGTTTTGCAATCGGTGAGCCAATTTTGTGACTGCCGTCACCGTCTCCATACAGGACGTTAGTATGAAATGATTGGTTTCTATGTCAAATTGAGCTGTCATGATTTGCTCAATCGACATCATAGGAAGTTTAGGAAGTGGAATGACAGGAAGAGTAGGAGTAGAGGCACTCGGTCCATCAAAACTTATGGGATCGTTCAGGTCCGGAAATAGAGTGAGAGGACGGGATGAGGAAGCCATGGTTTGGAGGTGAGCGGTGTAAAAGAAATGCGTTGCAGAGAAATAGAAGAGTACAGACTGAGGTTTGGCCTCCTCCGTTCAGTTTTTTTTTTTTATCTCTCGATGAGGAAGAAGAACAGAAGAGTGTGGTGAAGAAGAGCTAGAAGAAGAGTTAGACGCGAGTGAGGTGAACAAGAAGAAGCAGACGAGTGTGATTAAGAAAAAGGCTGAAGAGAAGAGGCTGAAGAGAAGAAGACAAAGAGGGAGCAATAGCCGAGGCGAGCGGCAATCGAGGAGAGCTGCTTTTGTCGGTCGGTTGACGAAAAAGCGAGGCCGCGTGTTCGACGCGATTTTCAACGAAAAAGAGAGGCGCGGGCGATTCATATATCTATATATATATATATATATATATGTTTTGATTATTTATTTTTTTATGGCATCACTATCATTTTCCTCCTCCTCCTTCATATTTTGACCCATGATTTCCTTTTGATAATGTCACAGGGGGAGAAAATTATATGATATTATGTACTATGGTATTATTTTCAAACTAATCTGATGTTATGTATTTATAGTTTCATATCTTAATCTTATATCATGTTATTGATTAAAGCTTATTTATTACACATGTGCTAACCTACGTATTTAGAAATAAATTCATGGAGCATGACTTGAGGGGGAGCCCTTATTACTCCCAAATCAAATCAAAACATCATTGTGTGCCATCATAAAAAATGGAGAGATTGTTAAACTTATTTGTTTTGATTATTTATTTAATTATGTTTTAATTTATTTGAAAGAGAAAAATAGAATCCAAAATTTATTTTGATGATTTATTTAATTATATTTTAATCAAAAATTATTTTGATGATTTATTTGAAAGAAAAAAATAGAATTAAAATTTATTTTGTCCCATTATTTCTCACCAAAACCTTTATCCTAAATGTTATTAAAATGTATTTAATATTTGATTAAATCAGGAGTTCAAACAACCCAAAACAAAGGTTCAAACAGCCTAGCACAGTAGCAGTCCAAAAGGTTCAAGTGGAAGATATTCAAATTAGTAATGATGGAAGTACAACAGCTATAAACAGTTCTAAAGGTTCAAAAGGCCAAAAGGTTCAAAAGGTTCAAGTGGAAGATATTCAAATTTGTAATGATAGAGTGGAAGACATTCAAATTGGTAATGATGGAAGTACAACGACTATAAACGGCTATAATTTTCATTATATATACCAAAGCCTCTAATGTAAACAAGTTACAAAAAAAACCTGAAAATATTCTTTAATCTATAATTACTCACATCTTTTTTTTTTTTTTGATCGGCAATCAAAAGAAATTTATATATATATGAAAGCACCATTACATAAGAAACATCCTGCATAGCTAGCTGAAACCAAACAGAAGGTGGCATCAAAAAGCTAACCCAACACCCACTAACAATATACTAGTTGGTGAGAGACCAACTAGAGGAGCCATAGCATACTAACCAAAATCAGTATAACATAGAGTACCTCACACCACCACCCAAGACCAGAGAACACAACCAAACAGGGGACAAGAAGAAATACACAGAAATACACGAAAAATCAGTAGATTAGTAGCAGAAGTACTCAGAAAACACACAGGCAGCAATACCCCAGCAGCAGAATACCCCAGCAGCAGAAATACACAGAAATACACGGAAAATCAGTAAATCAGTAGCAGAATACCCCAGCAGCAAATCAGTAAAAGAAAACACAGGCCAAGATCAGTATAAGAGGTAAGGCTAATAGCATTCCAGCAGCTGCACACAGCTTCAACCTATCCCTCTTCTACAAAAACTAATTTGTTATAAGTTAAACAAGAAATCAGTAATAGAGAAAGGCAGCTTCGGGTCAGCAGCTCTAACCCACATAGCAGTCTTGGATTTAATTAGATCACATAGACCATGCAGATCTGGTTGTCTATCAGAGAACAGCACCTCATTCCTGTGTTTCCAAATAGACCACAAGGAAGCTATAGGCAACACATTCCAGACTTTTCTCTCAAAACTGTTACCTAAAAACCCGGCCCAAAACTATAAAACTCCCTCCACTGTTGCCGGCATAACCCACTGAGATCCCCACCAGAGAAGTATATCAGTCCACACCCTCCAAACAAAAGGACACCACAACAGAACATGATTGACAGCCTCTACTTCAGCTTTACAAAACACACATTGGATATTAGCAGTAACTGGAATGACACCAATCCGCTGAAGGAAAGATGACGTTTTTAACCTTTGTCTCCAAGCTAGCCACACAAAAGCTTTCGCTCTAGGAGTCGAGACATTCTGCCATATCATCTTGGAGATAGTACCATAGTCATTAGATTCTAGACTATTCTTATACCACCTATATGCAGATGAGACACTAAAGCAGCCCGAGTTTTCAGCCCCCCAACAAAAACCATCAACCTTATTAGCTCTCAATTCACGGTTGTTACTTACCAAATTAAACAAACAAATCACCTCTTCCTTTTCCCAATCTCGGAGCACTCTAGTAAAGCATTCCTCCCAATCGTATAAGCTCCTTCTTAAATCAATCACTTGCTTAACTATTTTCAGCTTATCAGGGGAGATACGATATAGTCGAGGAAAATCTTCTTTTAAACACCTAGCACCAGCCCACTTATCCTCCCAAAAGAGAGTTCTATCCCCATTACCAACCGATATGAAAGTTGTTAGGTTTTATTTCTTGGCAATCCCGTTTGACAAAACTCCTTTGAGTTGTAATTTTATTCGCACTTTTTATTTCAGTGAGGCTATGAGTGTTTAGATGCGAATCCAATCCGAATTGTGCTTTTTCAGAGAAGTTTGTGATGATAAAGCGTTCAAGATTGCCACTTCGCTGATTATGACGGGGATCGAGCTGCCCGGTCAGCTCGCGGGGGTCCAGGGGGCAGCGCCCCCGAAGCAAAATGCAAAAATGCATTCAAAGTTGCCTGTTCGATCATGTTATATTTTTCCAGTTTTTCCAGTTTTGGCCTGTCCGCTCGAGCGGGGAAACGGGCGCTCGAGCGGGGTTTGCGAGCTCACAGTATCTCTGTAATGCCTGAAAAAGTACTGGATGGTGTGATTTGACGCTCGAGCGTCAAAACCGACGCTCGAGCGTGGAGCTGTATGAAATCACAGAATTTGAAGGCTCCGCTCGAGCGGGAAGACCCACGCTCGAGCGGACCGCGCGATCCCAGATTTCCAGATTTGATTAAGGAGTTGGTTTTCTTCTGAAACTAGGATTGCTTTGGTTTTCTATAAATACTTGGTTTTCTCCCAAAACTAAGAAATTGATTGAACTCCTCCAGATCTTCTTTTTGGTTCTTAAGGATTATATCTGGGGATATTTTGTTAGTTTTCTTTGATGTTTTTATTGAGTCTTCAACTCATGATTTAAAGAGAGTACATCAAAGGTTTGTTTGTTATACACAAAAGAGAGAGTTATTCTTCAGTTGTGGATTCTGAAGAATTCGAGCCTGAAGCTTTGGTGGAATCCGGAGTGGCTCATCAGAAAGACAATTCCGTGGTGAAGATGGGGTTGGAAGAGGCACATAGAGGTTGGTTCAATTAGGCGTTGTGGATTCGCTAGGTAATTGAGAGTATACCTGTGTAATTTCTTTAAATCTTCTTAGTGGATTGTTCTTGTGGCTGTTGCCCGTGGTTTTTTGATCACAGTTGGAGGTGTCCAATTGTGATTTTTTCCACGTAAAATCGTTGTGTCTCTTTGTCTTGATTGTTTGATTGGGATTGTTATATTCTGCTTAAAATTGATACATAATCACAAATCAACATCTAGGGGATTTCTAGATTTTTCAATTGGTATCAGAGCAGGTCGTTCTATTTTTTTTTTTTAAAAAAAAAATTTCTTTTAGAACGAGATCTTGTTTGATTTGTGATAATGGATACAATTCGTGAAGGAAATTCTATGGTTCGACCACCCCTACTTGACGGATCCAATTATTCTTTTTGGAAAGCTCGGATGAGATCCTTTTTAAAATCTATTGATGAAAAAGTTTGGCAATCCGTCATGAATGGGTGGACTGAACCAACAATTACCGTTGATGGAGTTACAATCCCCAAACCAATTGATAAGTGGGACACAATTGATTACCAAAATAGTAGCTGGAATAGTAAAGCCATCAATTCTCTCTTTTGCGCTGTCACACCTGAAGAATTTAGTCGTATTTGTAATTGTGAAGTCGCAAAAGAGGCTTGGGATATTTTACAAACTATTCATGAGGGCACTCCTTCTGTGAAACGTTCAAAACTTCAAAGGCTCACATCTAGTTTCGAAAACCTTTCAATGAAAGATAGTGAGACCTTTGATGAATTTTATGCGAAGTTGAGTGACATTGTAAAATCAGCTTCAATTTAGGTGAAAAAATTCCAGAATCCAAAGTTGTGGGAAAAATTTTGAGATCCTTGCCCGATCGGTTCCAACCAAAAGTTACGGCTATTGAGGAGGCTCAAGATGTTGACAACCTCAAGCTGGATCAGTTGGTTGGAAACCTTCAAACTTATGAAGCACATAGGAATTTCAAAAAGAAACAAAAAGATACTATTGCTTATAGTAGTGCTCATAAAGTGGTAGAGGATTCTGATGAGGATTGCGAGATAGATTCCAAGATTATGACTGCTTTTGTTAAACAATTTAAAAAATCTTTTTTGAAAAAGAATCCTAATCTTTTGGAATCTACTCATTCTCATAAATCTAAAGGCAAAGATAAACTCAAAATTAATCCTATAGCCAAGAAGGAGAAAGGAAAGATACAAGAGAACTCTGAAAGACTCCAATGCTATGAATGCCAAGGATTTGGCCACTTTGCTTCAGAATGCCCTACTCGTTTGAGGAAGAAGAAAGCCCTCGCTATCACTTGGGATGATGAATCAGAATCTGATAAAGATGAAAGTGACAATGAAGATCAAGGTGAAGAGGGTCATAAACAATTTCTTGCTTTCATGGCGGCTTCCGAAGCTGAAGGACAAACAGATTCTCCGAAGATGTCAGTTGAGAATATCACTGATGATGAATCCTCGGAGAGTGATCATGAAGAGCTTGAGCAAGCCTATGAAAAGTTGTATAAGGAATCTCTTAACTTATTCAAATTGAATGACAAACTTACAAAGAAACTCAAAGCATGTGAAAGTGAGAATGTCAAACTTAAGGAGGAGATTTCCGAGGCCAGGATTGATGCCATCAGGATAGCTGATGATCGACAAGTTCTTTGTGCAAAACTATTGACTTGTGAGACAGAGAGGAATGAGCTGCTGCAAACCCATGCCATGTATGAAGAAAAGATTGAATCTCTCGAGATGTCACAAGTTGCTTTGGAAGAACTAATGATCAAGAAAGAGGAAGAGCTCAAGTGTGCTATGGCTACCATTGGTCTTTGGAACAAAGGATCAAAGACTTTGGAGGATATCATTGGGTCTCAACAAATGAGTTGTGACAAGAGTGGCATTGGCTTTGGTGGTAAGAAAGAGCAAAAACAGAGTGCTTCAACATCTCATGATACAAGAACTCAAGGAAAGGGAGAACAAAAAATTCAACATAAGGATGGACTTCTTAAACTTCCTAGAGTTGGTAAGGTAAAAGAAAAGAAGGTACACCCTATTTTTATTTGTCATCATTGTGGTATGCATGGTCATATTCGCCCTTATTGTTATAAGTTGTATGGGAAAGTGTTTTTGCCTAGACCTAGGTATAGGAAGTTGGAAACCATGTCGAGACGGGTTCCTATTGCAGGGGAAAGGAACCACAACGTCAAGACACCACCCAAGAACCGCAATTCTCACAACTTTGTACGTACTAAAGCAGTTTGGGTGAGAAAACTTGACTTGTGTTAATTTGGTTATTTGTTTTAGCTTTTGGATTTTTGTGTGTTGTTTTTAATAAAAAAAAAACAAAAAAAAAAAACATGTGTGCTTGTTCATTTTTTTTTTTGTCTTGCTTTATTTTTGAAAAAAAAAAAAGAGAAAAAAAAAATCCCAAAAAGATTTTCTTAGTATGGTTTTGCAAGCTTGAAATTTTTGAGTGGTCTTTGGTGCATATTGGAATTGATGAGAATATCCATTACATGTTAATATATGTGTGCTTTCTGTGGTCATTACTCGTTTTGGAGTGTGTGTTTTTTGATTAGTATGTCTCATTCTGTACACACTCTTGGATTAGCAAATTTTGGAGTCTTCCGCCTTAGTGATTATTTTTTTATGGACTTCTGTCATTAATCTTTTGCGTTTCTAGATGAATTGACCTATACTAGCATATCATGGGTGATGTTGAGTCTCTTAACCACCTACCATCCTTTTGCATCTCTATGGCTTTCCCCTCTATTCTTTGCAGTCTAGCCATGAGGAAAAGGCTACCTCAGAGTCACCAACCAGGCCATCCTTATTATATCCATGCTTCTCTGGTTCGGTTTCCATACTCTTGAGGGTGTCAGCCGCCAATGATTGTGCAAAAGAAAAAGAAAAAAAAAAGAAAAAGAAAAAGAAAAAGGAAAAATATGCACAAGAAAGAAAAGAAAAAAAAATGTGAAAAAGAAAGAAAAGAAAAAGTGTGTGAAAAAAAAAAGGGAAAAAGATTCATTGATTGAGGGGAGCCTCCGCTTTTACTCACCAAATACCCCTTGATTCCTAGTGATTTGACTTTCCTTTGGCGTGCTTAAGATTCTCTTGTCGGAGGTCCGGCTTTCATATCACTACTAGGATTGAATCTAGTGTTTGTCGAACTCCAAGAGTCACACACACACTTTTATCATGGGATCTATGCTTTTCACATAATGCATCACTTTCTTGCATGAGGAATCTTCTACAGACTGTGCACATTGTGTTTTCTTGTAATGGTGCTTCTTGGATAATCTTATGTGTTTTAAGGTACTAATCTGAAATTTCTTGCTTGCACCACCATATTATTTATTGTCGTTTTCTTCTTGTTCACTGTTTTTAGTGTTTGTGGTTGCTTTTAGTGAGGGGGAGTTTGGTTCATCTTGATTTGGGTTGGTAAGGGAGTTTGGTTTTTCATTACAAGAATTGTTTAGCATGAACACTTTATGTTTGGTAAGGGAGATTGGTTATATGTTTTGCATGTTGCTATGCACTATTTGCCCTTCTTGTATGTTTCTGATATTTACATCGTCATATCATTGTTTGTGTGGTTTATGATCTTGCTTTGGTTGTTTGAGAGTTGTTGTTCATGAGTCTTAGTTTTCATCTATTCATGTTTTCCATCTCATGTTTCAAGATAATCGTGTCATATGTCTATTGCTTTTTCATATACTATTGTGGGACTAATAGTTGTTTTGGAGATTGTGGCACTAATGACTGTTTTGCAGATCATGACCTTGAGAAAGAAGTTGGTTTTTGTTGGCTATAATGGGTTGGGGTGTTTAAGATTTTATTTGTTAGGTGTGTTTTGTCACGGCATTGCTAAAGGGGGAGATTGTTAGGTTTTATTTCTTGGCAATCCCGTTTGACAAAACTCCTTTGAGTTGTAATTTTATTCGCACTTTTTATTTCAGTGAGGCTATGAGTGTTTAGATGCGAATCCAACCCGAATTGTGCTTTTTCAGAGAAGTTTGTGATGATAAAACGTTCAAGATTGCCACTTCGCTGATTATGACGGGGATCGAGCTGCCCGGTCAGCTCGCGGGGGTCCAGGGGGCAGCGCCCCTTGGCGGGTCCGGGGCAGCGCCCCCGAAGCAAAATGCAAAAATGCATTCAAAGTTGCCTGTTCGATCATGTTATATTTTTCCAGTTTTTTCAGTTTTGGCCTGTCCGCTCGAGCGGGGAAACGGGCGCTCGAGCGGGGTTTGCGAGCTCACAGTATCTCTGTAATGCCTGAAAAAGTACTGGATGGTGTGATTTGACGCTCGAGCGTCAAAACCGACGCTCGAGCGTGGAGCTGTATGAAATCACAGAATTTGAAGGCTCCGCTCGAGCGGGAAGACCCACGCTCGAGCGGACCGCGCGATCCCAGATTTCCAGATTTGATTAAGGAGTTGGTTTTCTTCTGAAACTAGGATTGCTTTGGTTTTCTATAAATACTTGGTTTTCTCCCAAAACTAAGAAATTGATTGAACTCCTCCAGATCTTCTTTTTGGTTCTTAAGGATTATATCTGGGGATATTTTGTTAGTTTTCTTTGATGTTTTTATTGAGTCTTCAACTCATGATTTAAAGAGAGTACATCAAAGGTTTGTTTGTTATACACAAAAGAGAGAGTTATTCTTCAGTTGTGGATTCTGAAGAATTCGAGCCTGAAGCTTTGGTGGAATCCGGAGTGGCTCATCAGAAAGACAATTCCGTGGTGAAGATGGGGTTGGAAGAGGTACATAGAGGTTGGTTCAATTAGGCGTTGTGGATTCGCTAAGTAATTGAGAGTATACCTGTGTAATTCCTTTAAATCTTCTTAGTGGATTGTTCTTGTGGCTGTTGCCCGTGGTTTTTTGATCACAGTTGGAGGTGTCCAATTGTGATTTTTTTCACGTAAAATCGTTGTGTCTCTTTGTCTTGATTGTTTGATTGGGATTGTTATATTCTGCTTAAAATTGATACATAATCACAAATCAACATCTAGGGGATTTCTAGATTTTTCAAAAGTATTGCTGATAAAGAAGCTATGCAGGCCAGGGCTTGAAGCTGCCACAGAGAGTATATCCTTCCATAACCGGGAATGCATCTGGGAGGCTTCCATATTTGGGTACCACTTGCTGCCTTGGATGTTGTATTTCCCACATAAAACTTTCTTCCACAACAAATTCTCATCACCTCCAAACCTTCACCACCATTTAAGTAGCAAGCAAGCATTAACATCCCTAAGACTCTTGATGCCTAACCCTCCTTTAATAACACTTCTAGTGACTTCGGACCATTTAACCATATGTATCTTGCTCTTAATCACCGATCCACCCCACAAAAAAGCGACTTGAATCTTGTCTAGCTCTTTAGCAACTCCTTCAGGCATCTTGAACAGAGAGAGATAATATACTGGGAGGCTAGACAATACTGCTTTGATAAGAGTTAGTCTTCCTGCGAGGGATAAGAACCTTCTTTTCCAACTTGCCAACTTAACTTTAACTCTATCCACAACAGGTTTCCAAGTCTTCAACCTCCCGGGATTAGCCCCAAGAGGCATCCCAAGGTACTTAAAAGGCAGCTTTTGACACTTACAATTCAGCCTACCAGCAAATTCATCCAACAGGTCATCTTGTACCCCGACGCCAGAAATTAAACTCTTGTGGTAGTTGATCCGAAGCCCGGAGATTAGTTCAAAACAATGCAAAATCCTCTTAATATTCACCACTTCCCCCCATTCTGCCTCACAAAAAATAACAGAATCATCGGCGAATTGAAGATGGGACACAGAAATTTCGTTAGCCCCAAGAATAGCACCCTTGAATAAATTTAACTCCCTAGCCCTTGTCAACAAGATGTTAAGGCCCTCAGCTACCATATTGAAAAGAAAAGGGGAAAGGGGATCCCCTTGCCTAAGACCTCGAGATGGACTAAATTCCAATGTGGGGGAACCATTCACAAGAACGGAGACTCGAATGTTGGATATACACTCCTGCACCCAAGCCAGCCACTTTGCTCCAAAACCAAAATTCTTCATCATGGATAGCAAAAAGGACCAATTTACAGAGTCATAGGCCTTTTCGAAATCAAGTTTCAGAATAATGCCACTTCGTTTGGTTTTCTTCCACCAGTCAACAATTTCATTTGCAATTAAAATTCCATCAAGAATACTTCTACCTCCCACAAACGCTGACTGCTCTTCACTAATTATTCTAGGCATTACCATCTTTATTCGGTTAGCCAAAACCTTAGAAAGAATCTTATACACAGACCCAATTAAACTTATTGGTCGGTAGTCCCCAAGACTAATAGGATTCTCCTTCTTAGGCACTAAAGTAATGAAAGAGCTATTTATCCCACCCACCAATTTACCATACCGGTAAAAGTCTTGCATAAACTGGAGAACCTCTTTCTTTACAACCTTCCAACATTTCTGAAAGAACAGCATATTGAATCCATCTGGCTCCGGAGCTTTATTCCCATCACAACTTCTTACTGCCGCCCAAATTTCTGCCTCAGAAAATTCTGCCTCAATGCAGTCCGCAACTCTTGGACTGCCTATAGATTTAAAACTACCCCCTAATTTTGGCCTAGAATTCCACACTTCAGTGAAATGAGCTTTGAAAAAATTAAACACTTCAAGTTTAACTCGGACTGGCTCATCATATACAATTCCATCAAAATTCAAAGAGCCAATGGCATTTCTATTATGCCTACAACTTGCCATGACATGGAAAAATCTGGTATTTTTATCCCCTTTGAGCGCCCAGTTTAACCTTGATTTTTTAAGCCAAATCCATTCTTGCATCTTACTTAATTTCCACAACTCATCTCTGATTTCCCTTCTACTCAATTTCTCCACATTAGATAGCTCTCTAGTTTCAGTTATCAAATCAAATTCATGTAGTTTCTCTTCAGCACTCTGTAACTTCACAGATATGGTTCCAAACATTTCTCTATTCCATCTCTTCAAGACTTGTTTTACTTGTTGAAGTTTTTTAAGCATTACAAAACCACCCCAGCCTGAGATGTGTGACTCTTCCCATGCCTCCCTGACCACTTTAAAGAATGTAGGATGTATGATCCAGGCATTCAAAAATCTGAATGGTTTAGAACCCCAATCCCTATCGTCCTCCATTAACAAAATTGGACAATGATCAGATACAATTTTTGGCAACTCCCACAATTTAATATTAAAACTTTCAATCCATTCAGGGTCCAGCAAAAACCTGTCAATTCTACTCCATATCGCACCCTCCTGAGCATTACACCATGTAAATTTTCTTCCAATCATTGGAATATCTGTGAGCTCCCAAGTATCAATAAAAGCATTGAACTCCCTCATTCCCCTATCCCTCCTTGACACACCTATACGTTCACTAATCATTCTAATTTCATTGAAATCCCCCCCCCTGACACCAAGGGCTAGGAAAAATACTTCTAAGCTGTTTAATAACTTCCCACAACCTCCCCCTCTTACTAACATCAGTAGGAGCATACACATTCATCAAAACACAATTAAATGAATTATAAATAGTACCTTTTAGAAGAAGGAAATTCCGGTTACCACAACATTCCTGCAGTTGAAAAAATTCAGGATCCCAGACACAGATTATGCCACCCGCACTACCTTGAGATCCAACCTCCATATATTCAAACCGAGTACTTCCCCATATGGATCTAATATCCCATTCTGATAACAGCAATCTCTTTGATTCCTGTAAAAAAAGCATCCCAATCTTTCTTTCCTTTACTACTTTCTTGATTTTGCCCCTCTTTTCTGGCCGACCCCACCCTCGAATATTCCATGAAAGAATCTTCATTGAAACAGCTAACCACACTTGAGAGCACCTACATACTGGTTTACCCAGATGCACCAATTGGAGTCCCCACTTTTTCTTTGTCCTGCTGTTCGAGTTGTACAATCCGATTAATAATACTTGCTTCATCTTGCCCAAACTCCACCCCAAGTAGTTTACCCATACACACGGTTGCCTGAGCTTCATTTAAAATCAGAGCATCATTTGAAGACCTGCTATTCCTTTTGTTAGCTAAAGATCTGGACAGAGCTGCTGAAGCCGATCGGAACAAAGCCTCCTTTTGGGAGTGTCTTCTTGCTAATGACTCACTTTGCCCTCTTCTTCTTGAAAAACTTGGCTGCTTCAAATTTTTCTGCCTTTGCCGAGCCTTCTTACGGACTGAAGAAGCAGCTTTCAACAATTGCTGTGTAGTGCCCCTCTCTATCGGCCCACAGCTGCTTTCATGGGCCAGATCCTTTGTCTCACTAAAGTTCTGCCCCACTAAACCCAACCCATTGCCCTGACTGGAGTAAGGCACTATCGGCCCACCATACACAAGCTCTCTCAAATGGGCCTGAGAAAAACACACTTCTAGCTGGACTTCAGGCCAGCTCTTATCTGTTACACTCAAGCTCTTTATAAAGCCAGATGTAATCACGTGCCCATCCAACTGCCCATCGAGCCTCACACCTATATCATCATTGTACCTTTTCGCAGCTGTCGATTCTGAACCAACCATCTTATCGGAGCCTTCATTTGAATTTCCAATACTTTCCACAGTCTCAGCCACCACCGAAGCATTTTGCCAGCTCACACTTCCACCACTTCCCACTTCACTTAAGCTAACCCCTTGGGCCTTGTCCACATCAGCTTTTTTGTCCACTGCATCCTCCATTTGTGGTGCCACCTCAGCTTCACCCTCATCTCTGCAATGGCCGAATACTGAAGCACCATCACTTTTCCCACCATGGCTATGTATCCCTGCAGAAGTATAGCTATCCAGATTCATGCATCTTGAAAACACCAGTTGCTCTTCACAAATTCTCACTGGGTACACTCCACTGCTGGATTCCAGACTAATCACCACATTGATAGCCTCCATGCATTTCGTGATAATCCTAACTTTGCTGCAGACGAAAGACATCGGGTCTTCAATATCTTCGTCCAACTCAACCACTTCCCCCCATAACCTTCCAATGGAAGTAAAAGTTTCTGCACTCCACATACTCAAAGGAACTCCATAACATGAGATCCAAGTGCATCTCTCTTGCTCAATATGCATACCAGCTTTCCAATCCAACACAAACTCACCCCACTTATGTAGCCAACCTTGCATTAGTCTCACTCCCTCTGCTTTCTCCTCGGTTGAGCTGAAAGTGATAACAATATCCCTACCTCCCCCATCTCTAATTCTTCCCTGCCTCAGTCCCCTACTCCGAGATTCATGCTTGAACTCAGCCTTCGTGACATGGTAATGTAATCTAATGATCACACTCTCGTATAACCAGGCGTTTCCCACCTCCCGCGTTTTTACCACTAACCTTGATTGACCTACCTCCCTTTTGCCAGTGAGTACTTCTGCAAATGTTTTCCTTACTCCTCTGTTATTTTGGACCGTTCCACCCTCAAAAGCAACCTTTTGTTTGGATGTGTTCGTGACTCCAATCGTAGGCTGATTCACCAATCTACGTTGGTCACTATTAAAATCAGCTTCCTTAACCTTTATGGCTCTATCATCCACCCACAATCCATTCGCTTTTTGAATTGCCACATTTGCAGCCACTAAGCAGTCATAACGCACAAATCCAAACCTTGTACTGTATATCCTTCTTCTTTTATTTGGAATAAAAACATCCCTTACAACTCCAAACTTATTAAATAACATGAAAAGACCTCTTGGATCAATGGATTCAGGTAAGTTATCCACAAACACTGTGATCAATCTACCTCTACCTCCATGCTTCCTTCCAATCACTCTGTTTCTTTGTTTCACCACCGGCCTCCATCCTCCGCTCTCCATAACCCCAATTGTCGTCAGGGTATTTTTGAAACAAATTTTTTTAGCTCACCATAGAAATGATTTCCACTCAATCTTGACTATAATTACTCACATCTATTCTAAAAAATTATACACTGAGCCTTATACCTTTAAGCCCATCTTTCCTGTGTGAGATTTATAGAAAAATCAAAACTTCATTTTATATATCTATCTTTGAGAGATATTTATTGTAAGCTTTCTTTGAAAGCAAAAATACCATTTCATCTTGTAAAAGTATTGCAAACACTGTATTCTTGAATTCTTGAGAGTGATTGTGAATCACCTAAGATTTGCAAGGGTTTTAACTTGTAAAGTCTGTGCAAAATCTGTGGAGGATTGCTCCATTTGTAAAGAGGTTGCTAGCACCCCTGTGAAGCTAGAAAATAGTGGAAAATCTCAAGTGAAGCTTGAGGAGAGGATGTAGGCCAAGTTGAAGCCGAACCACTATAAATTTGTTTGTCTCTCTCTCCCTTATCTCTTTATTTTATTTTAAAATGCCATAGCTATAATTCACATTTTTAGTGTACTAAAATCATTAACTGACATAGTTGTTAAAATATTTATTTTAATTATTTTTATTTCATTAATTATATTTATTTATTGTGCTAGTCATAATTTTTATTAGGGTATTATTAATTTTAGTTGTAAAAACCAAATTCATCCCCCCCCCCCTCTTAGATTGTTTTTTGGGTAACATTATGTAATATATAGATTTTTGATTTTACAACGTAAATGTATTGTCTATTTTTCATATATAACTCTAGATTATGTGTGGACAAATTTTCCAATAACTTTTTGCTTATATTATATAAAATTTTAATATAGATACATACAAATTTTAAAATTAAAGTGATTTTTTTTAAAAAAAAAAGAATATAAGTTAAGAAAATTTTAAAATATTGTTTTTTTTTTTTTTTGAAATTTTGAAAAGTTCAAATATTAGACCTAACTGCTATATACATAGAATGTTTTAAAAGAGTTAAGAGAAAACATCAATTATAATACTACCATATTGATCAAATTAACAATGTTTTAAAGGAGATAAGATTAAATGTCCAATATATTACCAGAATGACTAAATATCCAATAATTTCATGACATGTGTATTTTTATATTTTTAAAATTGAAAAAAAAATTACACTAATACTTTAAAACTCAAATACTTAACAACATTTTTACTTTTATAATAGTATAAATTTTAAATTAAATGAGGTAGATAATCAATACTTGAAAATTTGTAATTAGTATTTTGGATATCTTTTAATTTTTCCTTTTGAATTTTATGAGAGAGAATAGATTTGGATACATTAGGAAGCAGATTATTTTATCTTTCCTCCAGAAAAATATAAATTTGGAATCAATATTATGTTTATTGATAATCAATAAGTCTAGGGAGCCTCCCTAATTTACCTACAAATTTACCAACTACATTGATAACTTAATTAATTGGATTGTTATTTTTTTTTTCCTTTGAAAGCCTCCACTAGTTGGATAAATATGGGAGGCTCCCTGTTATTGGTTTACAATTGTTAGTTTAACAGCTTAGTCAATAGTGTTTTTTAAATTATTTTGAAGTAAAAATTCAAAATTTTAATTATAAGTGTAGTAATTTTCACAAGATTTTTTGCGAAAAGTTTCTTTTATTTAATATATAGTACAAACATACAGATGGATAGATATGATAGATATATATAGAAATAATTTAAGAAGAAAATTTAAAAATTTACTATACTTGATGGGTAAAGATTAATGTATGAAATATGGAATATTTATTAATTTTATAATAAATGCATTTTAAATTTTACTACAAATGTATAATTAGGAAACAAAAAATAAAAAAATTACCCTACTTGATAGGTAAAGATTATTTTTTTTGTTTTTATTCCTAAATGAAGAAGCTCCCACTAACAACAAACCACCATTCATACAAGACAATGCGCATTTAGGTAGAGCCTCCTGTATGTCCTATTCCTCCTGCACAAATAAGTTTTCCTTTCAGATCAACTCCCACTTGGTTTCTGAATTTTTGACTGTGGACTACCCTTCTGCCACGTTGGCTTCTTAAATCTTGACTGTGTAAAAGCCATATTTATAAAAAATGACTTTAAACAAAAGTAAGTCGAAAATAATGTGACAATAGTATTATTAAAATTATAAATCTTAATCACAAGTGTTTTCACATAAAAAATAAATAAATAAATACAAGCAATCATATCATTTAATATGAAAAATACATACTAATATTTGATTTGTACATACTAACTCTCTCTATTTTATTATATAAAATGTACACTTTATTTATGTGAACGTTATTATATTTTTTTTTTTTTATTGTAAAATTGTCCTTCACTATTAATAAGTATCACATTCAATAATTTGCTAAACAAATTTTCATATTACCAAATAATTCAAAATTACCAACCAGTTTTACTCATTTAAAAGTTGCAAAATGATTTTCCTTATTTACAAAACTGTCTAAAAATTCAAATGTATGTGTATATATAGATAGATTTGTGTGGGTTGGTGAAACTGCATGAAACATACATCAATACCAAAACAAAGACAAGAAGATGGCATTGTCCATTCCCACAACCCGCATGGCCACCACTACCGTTGTCATCTCATCCATCCTTCTCCTCCTACTCTTTCTTCCCACCTCTTACTGCTCAGAAAACTGCAACTCAGCCATCCCAGGCTCTGATATAGATCTCTTAGAGTTCCCTTTAAATTTAGAGTATTTGGAAGCAGAGTTCTTCTTATGGGGATCTTTAGGTTATGGGTTGGATAGCATAGCTCCCAATCTCACCATGGGCGGTCCACCACCGGTTGGCACCACCAAGGCCAGACTTGACCCTTTCACGAAGGACGTTATCCTCCAATTCGCCTTCCAGGAAGTCGGTCACTTGAGGTAATTTCATCTAAATGATTTTTTTTCCCTTTCTCAATACTATTCTACGATTCATTTGTTTGTAAAAAATATTTTTTATGAAAAATATGAAGAAATTTTTTTTGATAGAAAATGTTTTCCTATAAGCAACTTTGAAATTAATGTGTTAATGGTTATGCTAGTGATGAAGGTGATGGCTTAGTGGTAGTAGTGGTGGCGGTGGTGGTGTTGGTTGTAGGATGTGGTGGTAGAATAGTGGTGGCGGCGGTGGTAGGGGTGGTAGAGTGGCAGAGGAAGTGGTGGGGTGGTGGTGGGGTGGAAGGGTGGTGGAGGAGGTGGTGATGTTGGCAGGATAGTGGTATGGTGGGGTGGAGGTGATGGTGGTGGTAGGATAGTAGAAATGGTGATAGTGTGGTTTTTTCAAAAGTTGAATTTTTCTTTTTTTTTTTTGGTCTAAATAAATTTGTTTTTTATTGATCACATAAACATTTGTTGTTGACTTTTGTTTTTATTGTACCAAATGCTATAAAATGTAGATTTTTTTTCTAAAATATTTTTCATCAAAACAAACCGAGTGTTATTTTCTTTCACTTTCTAGAAAAAAATTTCTAGATGCGTGGGTCTTGATCATCTTATAAATGCAGGGCCATCAAGAACACAGTAAGAGGATTTCCAAGGCCACTGCTGAATCTGAGTGCAGAAGCATTTGGGAATGTGATGAATAGTGCATTTGGAAGGGCATTGAAGCCAGCTTTCGATCCATATGCTAATGAACTCAACTTTCTTCTTGCATCCTATGTTATTCCCTATGTTGGACTCACTGGATATGTTGGTGCAAATACAAAACTCCAAAGCCCCATTTCCAAAAGGGTATGTGTATATGCTACAATCTCATTAAAAAACTGCCATATGAATTAGCATCCATCGTGTACCGGTATTTTGTGTACTGAGTAACAATCAATTGAGAATTGGATGATGCAGTTGTGAATTTTTTAAAATCACCAACTCAAAAACAATTTTTTTATTTTATTATATATATATATAGTTTATGAGTTAACTGTGTCAATAATTTTTGAAATAATAAATTAATATTGTATGAATTTTACCTATTTTTTCACCTCTTATCCCAATGCATAAAATAAATACATATAAAATCCATCAGATTCAAAAAACTCATGTAGTGATAAAAAAAAAATCTCGATAAAACTCATCCAATAATCTATGAAACTAATTTCTTTTTTTTCTTTTTTCTTTTTTCTTTTTTCTTGCTATGTATATGTATCAGCTAGTGGCTGGGCTTTTGGCCGTAGAATCGGGCCAAGATGCAGTTATCCGAGGACTTCTTTACGAGAGGGCAAGGGAGAAGGTGAAGCCATATGGAATCACGGTGGCAGCATTCACCGACCGCATCTCAGAGCTACGAAATAAGTTGGGAAGTGCAGGCGTAAAAGACGAAGGCCTTATCGTTCCAACTTTCCAAGGAGCCGAGGGAAAGCTTAGGGGTAATGGTCTTGCTGGGGATCAAAATTCTGTTGGATATGACAGAACTCCAGAGGAGATATTACGGATTATATATAGCAGCGGAGATGAGCATGTCCCTGGTGGCTTTTACCCAAAGGGAGCTGATGGTAGAATTGCAAAATCACATCTACCATCTGCATAATGATGAGGCTTCAAATAAGTAGGTGTTGGGATCTGGGATCCCGCCCAAGACCTTATAGAAATCATTGCAAGCAGAAAAACACACCCACACACAAGGAGACACAATATTTTACGTGGTTCGGCCCAATGCCTACGTCCACGGGAGAGTAACCGGTTATCACTATACCAATGAGGAGATTACAGAAAGATTACAATAGAGGAGGAGCTCACACTCTCCTCACTCAGCCACTCACCCGTCTCCCTCGCTCACACCGAGGGAGACGGTCTCTCCGCCTCACATCTCTCACTCTCTTTGTTGTCTCACGGTTTGCTCACTTACTCACATTTTGCTCTCTCCTCTCAACCTCCATTTATAGGTGAGGGAGTAGGTGGGAGAGCCTTTGGGCAGCCTCCATCCTTGACTCTTCAAGATGGTTGGTGGCCTTCCATTGTTGACCAAGGTGTGTTCCCATGGAAGAGCATCACCTCCTTCACATGGGGTGAATTCAACAAATCACCCCCTCAACCCATGTGAGGTGATCCACTGCACATACTGCTGCTAATCTTGTCACGCCCAAATTCAACATAGTTTGCATCTCCTCACTGAGACGCTGCATCCCCTGAAACTAGAGATAAAACACCAGAGATACAAGAGGAGGAGGGAATCCGACATCCTCAACTCAACTCACACCACTCTCTGATTTGGAGAGAGCCACTGCTCCTATCTCCCACAGATCTCTTCCATGCTTCCTGTCTCGGATGTCTATACCTGCTATGCTTGAACTTGCGCAACCAAGATATCCGACACCCCCTGATTGGATGTCCTGCACCCCCTGCTTGGATGCCCTTGACTATCATGCAACTCCTTGCATGATGAACACTGGAGCAACTAGAAAACTTCAGAGTTTGACACATCAACATCCTCAAGTTTCCTTGCTCGGAGCTTATTTCTGAACAACCAGCCTTTGCCCTTCTGCACTTCTGAACAACCTCCTGGCGTTTCCACATACGCTTGTTGTCTGTGCTGCAATCCCTGATGTTCGGTTCTGTCTCACTTGTCCGTACTGATGTTTGACAGTTAGCCCTTCTGTCAAGACAACTTCCACCGGTCTGTACAAGTTACCACTATGCAACTCCGTGCATAGTGCTCGCACCCATGGCTTCTGGTCTCCCTGCGTCAAGCTTGCTTGAGAGATCTACATCAACTCTATCATCTGCTGCCATGGAACTAAAGAAACCACCATAGAGAAATAAGACTTGCCACTCCTTGGCACGCACTCTTGCGTTTTACCTGTCTCAATTTCTCTGTCTGGAAGTTCCTGTGAACTGTCAACAACCCGCTGCTGCACACTCTTCTCTCGCCTCTGTACGACACTCTAGCGTACCCTTGCACTGTTGCACGTCTGCAATTGTACTTCTGCGCTTAGTATGCTCCTCTGCAACTATTGTTCTACATGTCCACATACCATTAGTACCTTCTCGTATACAGTAGCTCCAACAGCCACAGTATTTCCCTAAGCCTGTACTGGTTGCCAAATCATCTATCCGTCGATGAATGGTCTTCTCTTTTGATTGAACCAGATCCTCCGATCACCTCAACAACCAGGAAAGTTCCCAGGAAAGACTGGTGGGGTCACAACCGGTCCCACTTAAGAACCAGTCTCCTTAGACAGTGTCTTTTTGACAGAACTTTCCTAGACCTTTGATCTTGAGATAATCATGTCTGCAATCCTCTGATCGCCCATGACCAATCCTGATCTCCCTCGATCTGCCATTTGATCAAGCCTGATCTCCTCTGGTCTTCAATGATCTATCTTAATCTGTATCTGGTTGTCCAATCTGGTCAGAATCTGCCCATTCTAACCTCTTCAGTGAATCCGTAGCGTTCCACAATATCCGGCAACCTTCCTTCGAGTATTGAAGATGACAAACTCCCATGTTTTGACAATCTTTCCAAACCGTTCAGAATTTCACTATTCTGACCTCGCGGTTGCGTCCGGAGCGGTCCGTTTAGCTAGGACCAACCTTCGCTGCACTTCCAGGGACCTCACTGAAAAACTATCCCCGAAAACTGGGCCATACCACAATTTTCTGAAAATGTTGGGCCAAATTGCAATTTTCAGAAGTTCAGGGAATATTCCGTGTACCAACAGAATATTCCGTCCACTGCCCCTGACGCAGTCTGCCACTCTAATCTGCCTTCTTTTTACAGAAACTCCATCTCCAAAATCTGACCGTACGGATGTGTCCGGAATACTCCAAATAGTCGGAAACCACTATTGGATCACCAAAAACGGACTCCAAATGGCTTCGATCTAGCCAAAACATTTTGTACGCCTCAGATCTGCGGCTGTACCTTCGCCGCGAAACACAGGATTCTTCCTCCTGCGGATGACGTGGCTGCTGACGTGGCTGCTGACGTGGCACGCGCGTGCCATACACGCGCCTCCCCCCCACTCGTCTTCTTCCTTCATCCGCGCGTGGGGCGCGTGCCTGCGACTGGGACGACGCGCCGGCTGCCTACACGGCGCGTGGCGGCGCGTGCCGAGACTGGGCCTCACGCGCCTTCTTCAGGTGGCGCGTGAGAGCGCGTGGTAGCTCCTCTGGGTGTCTTCTTTATATGGTTGGACTCCTCTTCTCGAGCCCTGGCTCCTGGTATGCTCAAAACCTGATTTCGAGCAACTTGATTTCTGGGCAGTTTCGGACAACACGCTGTTTTTGTTCCGAAACGCCACCGACGAGGCTCTGATACCACTTGTTGGGATCTGGGATCCCGCCCAAGACCTTATAGAAATCATTGCAAGCAGAAAAACACACCCACACACAAGGAGACACAATATTTTACGTGGTTCGGCCCAATGCCTACGTCCACGGGAGAGTAACCGGTTATCACTATACCAATGAGGAGATTACAGAAAGATTACAATAGAGGAGGAGCTCACACTCTCCTCACTCAGCCACTCACCCGTCTCCCTCGCTCACACCGAGGGAGACGGTCTCTCCGCCTCACATCTCTCACTCTCTTTGTTGTCTCACGGTTTGCTCACTTACTCACATTTTGCTCTCTCCTCTCAACCTCCATTTATAGGTGAGGGAGTAGGTGGGAGAGCCTTTGGGCAGCCTCCATCCTTGACTCTTCAAGATGGTTGGTGGCCTTCCATTGTTGACCAAGGTGTGTTCCCATGGAAGAGCATCACCTCCTTCACATGGGGTGAATTCAACAGTAGGATCTAGTAGAGGCATTGCACTGAATCCTCTGTTTTCAAAATTCTTAAAACTAGCAAATGTTGGTGTCAATAAGCTTCACTCTCTTAAGTATTATGTAGCACAGTCGAATGTAATGAGTATGGTTCTTCCATTATGGTAAAAATGATAGGTCATTGTGTAAAATTTCACTCTCTTTTAAAAAATTTCTCTCCTTTAAAATTGAGAATTTTTTTTACATGTAATTTAACATTAAGCATAATTTGCTTATATGCCAAGCAAACAATTCATTTTCACCAAACAAACATACATGACCACATATCTATATGCGTACATATAATAATAAAATCCCAATTATTGTTTAAGTTTTACCGTCAATCCTAATTATGATTTTAATGTTACATGTACACATATAGCAGCAACTGCTCAAGCTTAGAACTACAATTAAGAGATTTATGTAGTAACCAAGTGAATATTATTTATTTTCTTGTATATAAAGATTCAGTCAAATCGAGATCATCTTTCCATTTCTATCGACCTTTTAATTTTTTTTAATCTTTTAATTAATACTTGTGTAGATCTCACATTCGTTTCAATCATCAAGAGCTGGCTATTTTGTGAAAAATATGTACCACTGACCAGTACCATAAGTAGAAAATGTTGACCAAACATTATGAACACAAAAATAGCAAGAGACTTTATAATTACAAAGAATATAAGAAAAGTTAGCGTTGAAAAATTGAATACAGCCTATGAGGCAAATAAAGACGATTTGTACAATTGTTGTTGAACATATCAATATTGAATCACCACAACATACAACAGTTTTAAAGATTACGTTGTTGTTGTTGTTGCTGTTGTTGTTGTTGTTTTTTTTTTTTTTTTTTTTTTTGGTCTTTAAAAGTATAAATTTTATTACAAAAAATATTTAAGAATTAATTTCAACTGTCGTAAGAATAGTCGCTAATGAGTTGTCTAAAAAAGTGCAGAAAAAAAAAAGAAAAAAAAAAGAGCTATTAGGGACAAAATTTTGAAAATATCGCTAATAAATGTACTTTTAGGGATAAAATAACTGATCCCAAAGAAACTTATTTTTTGAGACAAAACTTTTGATTTCAAAAGATTAGTAATTAATCACTACATGTCCAATTTTGTCATTCAAAAATAAAATAATAACACTTTTAGCTACAAAAATATTTTATTTCTAAATTTTTATTTTTAAAACCTTAATTTCTTATAGTAATAATAATGTCACATATTCAAAAAAGTTAAATTATTAAAAAAATCACATTTTCACATCAAATCAACATTACATCTCATTTTTAAAATAATTTTTGAGGCACAAGTTTTAGATACACACAATTTTTTAGAGTGATTCTATTTATTTGTCATGATTTTATTTGGGTGTAAAAGTGGATCCGCAACCGTTTAGATAGATTGGGTCCGGTTTTCAGCTCTCATTGAAGTCAGAAATGGGTAGCTGGCTCTGCATGTAAATGTATTTGGATATTATTATAATAAATTTTATTATTATTTATTTTTTAATTTTATAAGTGGGATATTTTTTTAAGGTCCCTGATATTATGATTTTATATTATAAAGGACATCAAATATTTTCATGATGTCTAAGGTCCCTCAACATCAATCCAGAGAAAATTGGTCCAGAGAAAATTCAAGTCAGAGAAAATTGGTTCAGAGAAATTTTAAAAATTTATCTGGACTTCCCTAAACTTCCTAAATTTCTCTGCCCCTTTTTTTTTTTTTTGAACATAAGAATTTCCCTACCTCAACTCACTTCCTTGCTTCTCAAAGGTGAGGAAGAAAGGCAACTTCTCTAACCGAGGAGCCTCGAAAAACAAATGCAGAGAGGTGTTTGGTCCAGGCCATGAATACGAAGCAGTGATAATGGAACAAATTTATGTAGTTCATCTATGGTATCTGTTATCATGAACCCAGAGAAATTTCAATTTTGTCTGGGTTGAATCTAGAGAAATTTGAGAAATTCTTGCCTTCACTTAGCCTTCTCTTGCATGGAAGTGTTGGATGATCTTGAGAAATATAAGTTCGATTTGAAGTTGGGTTCTAAAGTGAGATTCATCATGAGCCTTATACCTCGGTGCATCATCAGGAAAGAGAAGGTTCTGATCTTCTGCCACAACATTGCTCCAATTAATCTATTTCTAGAGATATTCGATGACATGGAAAGAGTGGGTGTCGAGCATGATTTTCAGTGAGAAGCACATGGAGGACCCATCCCAATGGCAAGCAGAGAAAATTGAAGACGATATCTTCAGAGAGATCGTATGTGGGGTCTGGCTACGTCAATCATCGTTGAAAATGGAGTTGGCGAATTGCAGACTGTAGCGCCTTCTCCACCTGATCTGCCGTCGGACATGCCACCTTAACGCTTCCGTCCATGGCCGCGGCAACTGTGGGGGGATTCGGAACGAGCCAGCGTTCAAGCATGTGGAGGGCGTTGAGTCGGTCAGAATCGGAGTATGAAGTGAGTTGGAGCTCGGCGAGGTGGAAGAGTTCTAGAGGCGGTGGTTGTGGGTAAGAATGGCGGTGGGTTTGGGGTGGTAATGGGTCAGATTCCAGCGGTGGTGGTGGTGGTGGGTGAGAGTAGTGTAAGATCGGTGAGTTTGGGAGTGGGAATCTCCACTGGGTAAAGCTTTGGGAAGTGTTGGAAGATGATGACTCAAAGTCGGGTTGTTGGGGTGGCGGTGGGTCAGATGATGAAGATAGTATAAACGACTGAAATTCTCTGATATATGTTTAGGGACCTTAGACATCAAAAAATAATTTTGTGGATCTCTTCCATTACGAAAAGTGGGAGAGGGACCCTAGACCAATTCATATAACATATTTTATGTGTGGATATAACAATTACTATACTTACAAAAACATAAGATTCATTATAATTATTT
Source organism: Camellia sinensis (assembly GCF_055761805.1). NCBI lineage: Eukaryota > Viridiplantae > Streptophyta > Magnoliopsida > Ericales > Theaceae > Camellia > Camellia sinensis. The sequence goes on from NC_138969.1 coordinate 75,252,466, forward strand.
TTTGAATATGGCTGGTCATGTATGTGTACTTGTCATTTGTTGTAAGTGGTGTAAGAATTATTATTTTTATTATTGAAATTCACTTTAAAATGTATTATCATTATTTTTTGTAACGCCCTCAAAATAAACCCATAAATCATCCAACAATAGCATGCTTAGACATAAGAGAATCAAGCGTAAATATTTTCCATCAGAGTAATCATTACACAATGTATTACATATTGACAACAAAAGTAAATGCCCTATGGGCTTACAACTTTCCAAGTCAACACTTGGTTACAAAAGAGAGCACTAACTCTATACAAAGAAAGCCTTGGCTTGATGTACATGTAATACAACAAAGATAATCACAAAAAGACGTCCCAGCCACTAAGCCTCCCAAGCTATGTCTTTGGAGGTGGCATGCTACATGTACCTGAAAATGATATCCCATAAAGGGTGAGCCAACGCCCAGTAGAGATATGCTAAACATAACATGAGCAGTAACTAAGACATTAGCAATTGATAAATGTTTGACTCACATAAATCAATTCATAAACCCTTTCTCTTACATGACAAATGTGTCCATGTTTCATTTCATTTTCCATTTCTTATCCAATTCTCAATTCATGATTATGGCTCAGAACCTGGCCAAACAATTTAAATGAGATAGCAACTCATATTAAACATTTCCCACTTCACAATAGATAAGCATACTAGCTGTATCAACACTTCAATGGATAAGCATAAGAGCTGTATCAACACTTCAACAGATAAGCATATGAGCTGTATCAACGGAATCCATCCCCTATCTCCTCCCAAACAATATCCGGTTTAGAGGTCCATCCCCTATCTTCTCCTAAACCATGGAGTACATCCCATATCTCCTCCCACACAACACTATGTATATAAACACAGGTCATATACATAACCAATCAATACATAAAGTTAATGTATTCTTTCAACCGTCATATTCAATGACACATTCAATTGATCAGGTTTAGTTTGCCTAATCATCATGCATTGTCTACAACAATCAAGATTACCCTCCACCGATAGCCCAAAGCAATTATTTCTAAACAGATAATAAATGCGTCAACAGATAGTTTATCAATATTTTCAAAAGTGAGCAATTTATAAATCCAACTCCACTAGTCCATCTCATAATGAGCCAATTTCATTATATTCAACTCAATTTCATAGACACATAACTTTCCAAAATTAATTATACTAATTAATTTATACACAAATTAGGGCTTTCTCCCCCATATCTCAATATTAACCCAAAGGTTCAAATATCAACAACCAACAATAATAACATCATTTTGAGACTCAAAATACATCTTTAAGAATCAAAATGACGAAACCCCCTTTTATACCTTTTGAAACCCTAAGTCCCAAAATCAAACCATTTAAACAACATGTTCAAAATCTAGGTCAAAGCCCATAAGAGTGAGTAGGAATCCCCACCTCAAAAGATAGAACCCAACGAAGGAGATGAAGAAAATGAAGATGCTCCAAATCCCAAAATTCTTGGATCAATATATAGCCCTCGGCGATCAACGCACTTTTTGTAAAGGCCAAAAGGGTGAGAGATTACTCTAACTAGATCAATACCTAGAGAGAAGTTGAGGTTCTAGTGAGAGAAGCTCTCCAATGGCTATTTTGAAAAGTAAGAGAGAGAAATGGAGTTGAAAAAGTGATCCAAAAAGCTAAACCTCGGAGTGATATACACGTCGCCCCGCTCGAGCACCGGATACACGCTTCCAGAACTTTTGCAGAACCAGGTCCCCGCTCGAGCGTCACACACAAACTCACGCTCGAGCGTCGAAACGCCCGCTCGAGCATCAAACACTGCAGAGAAAAATATTAGGAGATGGATATTCCCGCTCGAGCGCCAAAACCCCCGCTCGAGCGGAGAAGCAACAAGGAAGGCCCCGCTCGAGCGTCAAAATCTCTGCTCAAGCGTGAAGGCTAAATTCTGGGCAACTACTTTTGGTTTCTAAGCTCAACCAACCTGCTTCAAACCTGCCCAAAACAACCCAAGACTCAAATACAAAGAGTAAAGGATGTAAACGAAACATATACGACAACCAACTTCACGGAGCCTAAGTCCGGATACAACAAATAAAGAAAGGGAAACCGGGATCGCTATATTTTTTAATTATATTTTATTTACTATCTAAGTCATATTATATATTAAACTAATAAAAAAAGACACTATGTACTTAAAAGAATATTAAAAAAATTAAGGATAAATTACACCGACACCTTCTAACAATTTGGTTCAATTACATCCTATCCCTTGACGTTTTGAAAATTACATTCTCACCACTATGGTAATAGTCTCATTTTACAAATCCCCCTTCTTATATAAAGGACAACAACTCCTAGTAGAAAAATAGACGAAATTACATTGAAAAAAAAAATAAAGCAAAGGAAAGGAAAAAAAAGAACATAGTAAGTAAAGCAAGTAAGAAAAGAAAGAGTGCATAAATTCAATGTTTTGATTCCTTCTAAATAATTACAATGACAGGAGGGTTAGTGTAATTTTCCAAATGTTAAGGAGTGATATGTATTAAACCCAAACCTCAGGAGATGTAAGTGCAATTTATCCAAAAATTAAATTTGGTACTTTTATATTTTTTAGTTTTTATTTTTTTATTTTTAAATTTCTTTTGTGATAGATAGCATCATGGTTGAAAAAGAGAAAAATAATACAAGTTAAAAAAAAATTATAAATTTTTATATTCACTAACTTGCCTTGCATTAATGAAGTTTGAAAATTAAAATGAAATCTTATGTAGGTAGGTGAAACATCAATTATTATATAATATATATTTTTAAAAAGAAAAATTATATGAATCTCAAATAATTTATCAAATTTTTTACTAATTTTTTTTTTTTTTTTATGGGTGTGGGATCCATACAAATTCATATATGTACAAGTTTTTTTTTTTTTTTGATCGGAAAAATAAATCTTTATTGATGGAAAGATACAAAAGTGATAGATTACATCAATAAAGAGGAGCACAGAGCTAGGTCAAGCTCAAAGCTCCAGTTGGTGAGAAACCAACAAGAAGATTTGATAAATGTATAGGTATCACACCTATGTAAGAAATTTAATAGAAAATTTGATAGATTATTTAGGATTTCTAACGCAACTCATTTAAAAATTTAAATTTATTTGTTTTAGAGGTAAAATTAAGGAACTAATTAAAAAAAAATGCTGAGTCAGGAAAGAAGAGTCGTCCACTTTGGTGGAGAAGGTGGAGGGCGTGGAGAATAAAAAGAGGGAAAAAAAGGAAAGTGAAAGGGAAGATCTCAAGGCCACATAGAACTTGTGGCTAAGAATTAATTTTTCTCTCTGCTGACTTGGCGCACCCAACTGGTTAAACGAATTAAAAGCGTACTCGATTGTACGAAGAAGACGACGACGACGAAAGCCCACGACACCCAACTCTCACACCCATACCACACCCCTGTCAAGATCTCTTCTCACTCTTCCCTATCCCAACAAAACCAAACCAAACCACCGAATTAATCTCTCTCTCTCTCTCTCTCTCTCTCTCTCTCTCTCTCTCGTACTTTTTCACTGTTTATAACTTTTTCAACCAAGAAATGTTGGAAGTAAAAGACCCAGCGATTAAGCTCTTCAGTCCTATTTATAGACTTTTCCTTGACACCAATAGAATATAAGTGGCCAAATAAAGTGAAGACATGTGTCCTAAGAATCACATGGAATATTCTACCTTAGACAACCAGGCTGAAGGTGCCATGTGTCTCTCTGTATGTACTATGTACTATCTGTTTGGCACAGATGCCTCAGCAAGTACACTTGCGGCGGGAGCAGCTTGTCTTCTCAGCTTGAACCTCAGCAAGTGCACTTGCGGCAGTAAGGTTTGCCATTGCACTCGCCTTCTCAGTTTCGTTTCACCAAGACATGCATTCTTAGCATTTCATAGCCTGTTATTAGCCATGTTTTGTGTTCACCTTAGCAAAGCCTCTACCCTTAGCCATTAATCACAAACTCCCCAACTTCTCAGGGCAAAGGCCACAGTCAAACCTACTATCAGTCATGTTGTGCCTTAGTACCAAGTACAAGAGGGCTTCCTTGGTCCTTCTTGTGCAACCAAGGCAGGTCCATGACCTCGATAAATGGAAAGAGAGTCCCTTACTCTCGAGCTGCCCTACTTTAATTTTCGTGGGGTTACTGCAGTATATTGGTATTTTTGGGCCTGCTATTAGGTCCAACCAGTAAGCTTTGGAGCCTACTATCAGCTCCAAGTTAGTGAGCTTCGGGGCCTGTTATCAGCGCCGAGCTAATGATGACTTTAGGGGCCTTCTATTAACCCTAGGCTAGTAATGCCTTGGGGCTTGCTATTGGCCCCAAGCATTAGCCTCTATTTGTGGAGGGAAAGTTTGTTTCAAAGGCTGCTATCACCTTGGTGGAGTCTTCCCTCGCAAGTTAGTTGCAGCAGTGGCTGTTTCCTATGGCAAGTTCAAATGGTGGCGCCGACAAAGTACCTCAGCGACTCGACCGCTGCAAGTGTTGCCTTTGCAACTTAGTTGCTCCGGTTTTCTCTTTCCCTTAGCAACTTCAAATGACGACACTGACAATACTAGGAATGGCGGTGCCGAGACAAAGTGTCTCAGCAACTTGAACGTTACAAGTGTTGCCTCTGTAACTTGACTTAGACATTTTTCTTCATGGAGTTTGTTCGGACTCTTGGCGGGTTCGACCTGCTTCAGCCCACTACAGATCCACTTCCCTTGGGGTTTGGCCCATGTTCCTTTAATCATTCATGGTCGCCTAACAGGGGTGATCTCTGCACTTAGGTCTATACCTAATTTTGACCTTAACTTCTAACCCTCTACAATTGTACTGCCTAACAATAAACCGAATAAGCCCCAATTAGTTCCACTTACTGAAAATGGTCTTAAAATCAAAACCCAATTGCAAAAGATTGTTTTGAAGCCTCAAATGGTTTTATCAAATTGAATGCCGTTAAGGATAATCAAAAGGAATATACATCTTTGTCAGTATCATTGCTTACTCGTGGTTAGACTTCAGAGACTGCAATTAGGCCATTGAAGCTTATTTATGATCATGACATAAGGCTTGCTCAAATCCCTATGACTTGCAATTTTAAAGTTTTGAGGGAGATTGTAAAAATGCTTTCCATCTTCAAAGTCAGTTTTGATTAAATTAAATATAAGGATAATGATGGTGATTTGGTGACTATAACGTGTTCCAGTGAACTCAAATTGGCAGAGTCATGTGTTGATAGGCTCATTCCAAACGACCTGGAAACAGACAAGACTAACTCAATTGGAATGTTGAGGTTGCATATTGTTGAGGTGAGTCCTGAGTAAGAACCCATATATTGGAAGAGGAGGAGGAGAGACCTCTTAAGAGTGAGGGGATCAAAAGAGATGAGATTGGCTCACAATCTTCTCTAGGTGAGTCTGTTGTTGAAATTGTGGATGTTGAGATTGATAATCCAAAAAAGGAAGCTCCAAATCCAAAGGAAAAAAACTAGAGCTTTAGAAGATCCCGACTACAAAGAAGTAGAGATGGATGACTGGTTATTTGAATTTGCTCAGTTACTCTGGACCCACGTTGGTATTGACCCAAATGCGCATATTGACCTACACGAGCTTGGGATAGAGAAGTGTTACTTGAAGAGATAGTAACGAGTGAAGAGGCTTAAAGCCTTTTTGATAAGGTTGTCTTAAAATTCCAAGAAGTTACTGCACTTGCTTTCCTTTATTGAGGAAATGTTCATATGTGTGCTGCGAGGAAACATATTCCAATTAATGACTCGAGGCAAAAGAGATGTGTAGCACTTGTGCCTTTTAAAGCCTTTGGGAAGTGCATTTGAATCCTTATTTTATTTTGAGAATTTTTAGTGTTGTTGTATCTTAGTTTTGGAGGAGTACAAATCAATTTAAACTTGTTAGGATTGCCCGTTCACGCTCGTTTACGTTGAAAAGTCATTTGGGAACTTAAAAATCATGTTCTGGGGTCGACACTGGTCTTGGTGGTGTCGACACCTTCTCTTTGAGTTGGCCACAAGGATCGACACCAATCTGGGAAGGGTCGACCCTTGTTCTGGAATTGCTCACTGCATTTTGGTGTCGACAACAGCCTTGGGAAGGGTCGACACCTGCTGTGCAGTCAAACTTAGTGTTCCAGCTTTTTTTCATAAGGGTCGACACCTGTGCTGCAAGGGTCGACACCTGCATGCATTTTTCCAGATTTCAGTCCGGTTTTTGGGCCTATTTTTTAGGGATTTTGACTTGATCTTTTGGGTTGACTTTGGGACTTTATTTCATTTTGACCTAGCACTATAAACAGGTTCCTCACTTAACCTATTCTTTACCTTTTCTTCTATTTTTCCTTCTCCAAGCCGTGAGGCTCTTCCATCCTCTCCAAAATCACTTTTTGCTCAAAGATCTTTAGATCTACACATTTGAAAGCATCTTCTTGCCTTGCTCCTTTGAGATTAAGTGTAGAGCTTGTTAAGAGCTTCGTTTTGATCCAAGTAGAAGTTGGTTTCAACATCTTTGGATTTTTAACCTTGTTTTGCTCATCTTCTCTTCTAAGCTTGAGGTAGGGATTTCCTTTGAGTTATATATATGTTTTTGCAAGATCTAAATGATTTTCGAAATCATCCTTTGATTAGTTTTGAAAATTGATTGTTGATTTAAGAAGATGAGTGATTTTGAAAGTGGGTTTAGTTTCTTTTCCCTTTAAAAATAGAAATTGAGGGTTTTTGAACTATGTTGATGAAAGAAAAATGTTTTTGGTGAGATCTTCTCAAATATTTGAAAATGAATGGTTTTTGGTGAGAAGACCTAGAAATTAGGGATTTTTAATAAAGATGTTGAGAATTTTTAGAATGTGTTATATTTATTTTGTGTGCCAAAATAAATGATGTTTGAAAATTTTTTATTTATTGCATATAAATGATGGTTTTCCATGGAATAAGATAATTATTGAAGTTTTGGAAATTATTGTTTAAAAGTGTTGATATAGTCTTGAAATGGCTAAGTTGTTGGAAATGTTTGAAATGCGGGAATTTTGTTATCCCTTGGATGAATTTAAATAAAAGTATTTATTCATCTTGTGAAATTGCATTGAAGTGAGAAATGAGAATTTTGATCACAATGGGAATATTGTGTGGGAGTATTGAAAGTGGAAGAAATATTGCATTGTATTACTAATCATTGCATTGGCATATCAATTCATTTGATTACATTGAACTTTGAAAGGTGATTTGAAAACTTGCATTGAGAAAGGAATGTTGAGAAACAAGTTTTCATGAAATGGTTTTGGGGTAAATGAAGTGGTAAGTCTTGAAAGGTAGTGTAGAGAATAGGTGTCGAGCCTTCCAGTCAATACTGGTAAAAATGACAGATTATGGGTGTCGAGCCCTCCAGTTGACACTGGTAAAAATGACAAATTGGTAGTACTTGTATAGTCTATTTGCAGACACTGACCTAGGGATTACCAGAGTCGTATTTACCGCCCCTCAAATAAAATTTGATAAATGTTGAGTAGTTGAAATGGCATAACATCATTGAGTATGTTGGTTTTTAAAAGATGAAGGTGTGTTTTACTTAAAAAAAGGCATGGCATAAGCATTTCATCTCTTGAGACTTGTGTAAAATGTATATACTTTATTAAGAATTCTCTATTGGGCTTTATGCTCACCCTACGGGATTTTTGTGCAGGAAAAGGAGTGGCGATTCCGCCTAACTGAAGGCGTGAAAGTGTGTGTGTTGGGAGTACAATGCTCTCATTTTGCGTGACTCTATTTTGTAAGCCAAGGGTTATATTTGTGTGGGTTTCAATAACCGATTTGTGTAATCGGGCCTTAGCCTTGGAAACTTGTAAACCCATGAGGGTATTTATTTGTTTCTGTTATTTTGATTCGAAGTAAATGTATTATCATTTGGGTATGAAAATTGGGGCCTTACAAGGTGGTTGCAACACAATTCCAAACAGTTTATGACTGGGTGAGGAAAAAATATTCTCTGGCCAGAGAGAAATACCAGGATGCACTCTTGATTAAACCAGATTTTTGAGGGGTCACTTGCATTGGGACAAGAACAATTTGAAATGGCGAAACTGCATTGGTCTTGTATACTTTCTAAGAAAGAAGATATTTCAAAATGGGATCCTACTGAAATTATTGAACTTTTTGATAGTGTAGAGGAGAAAATGAAAGTTGCAATTGTGATGTGGGAGAAACTGGAAGAGCAGAGAGCTAAAAAATCCAAGTGCGATGGTTGAACTGGTGGACAAAGAATCTAGATGATGTTGTTGAGTGATTTAAGCTTGCCGGTGCTTCTGAAACTGACATTTCCTTAGTTTTTAAGAACCATGCTCCAATGGTGATGTTATTGAGGGAGACGCAAAGAAGGTTGGGAACCTAGTCACTGATATATGGCTGATAAAGCAGATGATGAAGCCAAGTATTGTCAGAGTGAATTTGATGTATTTGGATTTTCTTCTCATTGGGAAGAGGATGTGCTTTTTCTTCTCAGCAGAAGTTCAGATGTGAAAAAAAAATTTCACCTTTTTTTGAATAGGATATTAGGTGCCAAAACCACTCAACCGTTAATGAGAAGGTCACAAGCTTCATTTTTTCCTGGTTGCTGTCAAGATTACATGATTTTTCCCTTACTGATGAGTTTTCTATGAGCAATCTTAACTGCATAGGATGTGCATTTTGGTCTTCACTCTCTGTTCCCACTAAGGTTTGTCTTATGTGTTCTTGATTGTTATTGGACTTTGGTCTGTTTCTTTGCTGGGAGTCATACTATTGGTTGTCTAATTTGTTCTCAACTTCTTATTTAACTAAACTCATTCTTGGTTGAGTTCTTTTGCAACATTTTATTTTGTCAATCGAATCAAGAGCACAGGAACAAATCCCCCATGCCATTTCTTTAAAGGTCGGGTTTGCAATAAAATAAGATAATTTGTTTAAGTGAGCTCAATTATGCAGGGCGTGTCTTCTTTCCTTGAATCTACCTATTAAAATGGAGGCATATTCCTGTTACTAGTTTAAGCATGTGTTGTTATCAAAAAATAGTAGATGTATTTCCTGCAGATGGTATGTTGTCATTAGATAGACCAATACTGGTTGCATTTGGATGGATGAATTTGAAATGAAAGGATTTGAGGTTAAGATTAAAAAAACAATATAGGAAGCTTGGTTGCTAGTTACTAGTGTATTGAAATAGCTATTGGGGAGGGCTTAAGGATCCTTGTTGTACTAGAATCCTTCTATGGGTGAATTTGAAATAACTAGTTTCATGGTGTTATTTTGAATTCATAAATATAAAGCTTTAAAATCATTGTTGAAATCTGCAATCTAATGTTTCAATCTGAATTGGATGCATAAACCTTCAAATGATCAATGGCAAATCCATTGATTTGAAATCGGCAGATCCAAATACAACCTTAGTTAATTCAGCTATGTATGTAATCAATATTATCAAAAAGGTTATATCTCCCTTGGTTTGTCAAATTACCTTGGCAGTAGATGTGCGAGCTGGTTTGAGTACCTGGTTTTTTTCTCTTCTTCAAACAAGTAATAACCATTAAAACCAACCATTTTCTTTTGATCTGCTAAAAAAATCTTCCATTTTCCTATTCTTAATCAATCTCTTGTTCTTGTTGCTATTGTTCAACAAATAAAAAAATTGTACATCTAGTGTTTACTACAATTTTCCTATTCTTAATGAATCTCTTGTTCTTGTTGCTATTCTTCAAGAAATAAAAAAACTGTACATGTAGTGTTTACTTTGGCAATTACTTGGACAAACCTTGACGATGACCTGATATGGATAGTGGGGAAATTATAATAGTAGTATTATTCTTTTGTGGCAACTTTTAACAACTTCTGCAGCAAAAATAATTATTGAAGGCAAAGCTTGACTCTTTGGCTCGACCCAGAACTTCATATTGCATTCTCATACTATTTGGAAAACAAGTTTGGAAATTAATCATTTGCCTTTCTTTGTGTTGGAGTTGGATTTGTGTCAATTATCTTTATCTTAGCCTGCCATTAGTGTCCTAATGGCACAGAAACAACCTCTTTAGAAATAGGATAGGCAAAGCCGGTTTTCATATCTTCAGGGCCTGAGGCAAAATTTTAAAATTGAGCCTTTCATGTATTAAAAAAAAATTTATTTATTCAAAATTTTAACTTTAACGTGTGTAATATAGATTCCAAATCAATGTAATGAGATATGAGCCATGCTTAGATAATAAAAAAAAAAAAATCACAAATATAGAGTATTATTGTATACATATCGTACAAAAAAAATGTGGGTAAAATGATAAGTACTAATAATTTTTTTTCATATATATAGATATATATTTTTATACTATTACTCACAGAATATGCTTTATATAATCATTAAAATTATATTTTAAAAAAAAATATTAAAGACTCCAAATGAATTATCAAATATTCTACACAATATTTTTTATTTTAGGTCCTAGTATTGCTCTATTAAAATATAATTAAATAAATCAAGGTATGAAGGAAATTATTACAAACTCAAGAATATAAAAATGTGGTTTGCTTTATAATTTAGAAAATTCAATTAACAATAAGGAAAAATATCACCTGATCTATTAAAAAACAGAAGAAGAAAAAGAAAAATATCAAAGAAAATCTAAAAATCAAACTACAGTAAAATATGAAATTAAATATTATTTTTCTTGCATTTTTAAGAGTAAAATTACTAAATAAGTTCACATATCATTTGTAAGGACCTTTAATTTGGATTGTGAAATTAAATTAGGGATTTTTATTGATAAATCCATTCTAGAATTGTTATAACCCATTAGGTCCACTAAAGAATATTATAACCTAATTAGTCCCATAAACTTTTCTTTTTATTCCATAAGGTCCATTTTTCTAATTTAATATAATTTCTTGGACTATTTTGCCCCTGTATATATATATGTACAGTGTTAATACGTAATAGGTGCCTGTTTCTTCGCTCATGCAGTTTGGCAGTTTCTATTTTACGCTTTTCATCATCAATCCAATTCCGAGAGATACGTTTATGTTTTGCATGCTCGTTACAAGAATTGGTTGTGCTAGGGTTTCATCCTTGCTGTTGTAGTCTGGTTCTGTGGTTTGCGAGTGAAGACAACGAAGATGAGGGTGTTCGGTTGTTACATTTGTCGGATTATAACTAGTTCAAATCAGTTTTTTTCAACTTTCTGTACGATTGTAGGATTGCATGATCAAGGTTAGTATCAATTTGGTTATGAATACATGTTCAGTTTATGGTTTCATTCGTATAATGAATCAGATGCTCTGTTTTTTGATTTATATGGATTGAATGCTCTGTTTTTTCAATTATATGCATTTTACGTGGTTATGTGGAGGGGAGTTCATTCGTATTATGTGAAGAATGTGTAGTTCTCATTTGACTTTGATGCATGCGTAATGAGGCTCTGTGTGGATAATTTGATTATCAGTATATATATCAATGTGAATCTTCACATTTTGTGAATGTGGAATATGTGAAGAATGTGGATGTTCTCATTTTAAATTGATGTTTGCTTAATGAGGCTCTGTGAAGATTGTTAATATTATGTGAAGATTGTTAATGTTCTCATTTTACTTTGATGCTTGCTTAATGTTAACATCTTGTTAATATCAATGTGAATGTTTACATCATCATACACTGATGTGAATGTTTACATCATCATACACTGATGTGAATGTTCACATCATTATATTATGTGAAGATTGTTGATGTTCTCATTGTACTTTGATGTTTGCTTAATGTTGACATCTTATTAATAGTAATGTGAATGTTCACATCTTCATATTGTGAATTATGGATTTAGCACTTGAATTGTACACGTAGTCATCTATTTTTTGCACAATGTGAATTTTCATATCGATTTTCATTACTGTTCATTGTTGTGTTTTTGTGTTTTTACAGGAGATGGATACCTTTATGCTATTGGTGTGTACATATGGTTGTAGTACAACTGTAATAAATGTTGCCCGCGCAATGTGTTATTCTCGTTTGGTGGAGTGTTTGTGTGAGAAATGGGATGAGTTGTCTGTTGGTTCTATTTCATTGTTCTGTAAACTACCTGGGATTAATAAGTGTCATTTGGACAATGAGGAAGAATTTCAGAACATGGTACTACTTGCTAAATCAATGGGGGTACAGCATGTAGAAGTTGTGGTTGAGTTGAAGGGTGATATTGGTCAGTCAAGTAGTTTGGGATTGCTGCGTGTGGGGGTTGAGGATGAAATTGATGCACTACGGAGATTTTGCCACCATAAGGAGAAGGTGTTGTTGTCAGCCCCTTGGGCAAATGGTATTACGCATGTAGGACAACGGTTTGTTGGAGGTGCACAAGAATTTTGTGACGTTTTATGTAAGTATGCCATCCAATGTGGGTTTAAGTTCACATACGTGAAGAACGAGACAATAAGAGTTACTGCTGTTTGTGCGATGCGGGAGGAGAGGGGGTGCTTGTGGGCTATACATTGTAGAGCACAACGAGCAAATGATTTTTTCTACATCAAGAGGTTTAGTGATGTGCATACTTGTGGTACGGATGTCCGAACATCGAAGAATCCGCGAGTTAGTTCGGATTTGGTGTCGAGTACCATATCTGAAATTGTGAGGGACAAGCCGTTGACTCGGCCGTGTGAAGTGGTGACTATTTTGAAGAGGGATTATGGGCTAGATGTGAGTTACCATGTCGTATGGTTGGGTGTGGAGAAAGCAAAGGCTGGTATTCATGGAGATCACTCGTTATCGTTTGACCAGTTGCGGTGGTATTCGGATGCCGTGATGCGGTACAATCCGGGGAGTTATGTCAATATTGACTATGATGCGAGTAGTCAACAGTTTTGTCGCTTCTTTGTGTCATTCGCTGCGTGTATTTCTGGGTTCAATGCTTGTCGGCCTTTATTATTCCTGGATGGAACATTCCTCAAAGGAAAGTACAAAGGTCAGCTACTTGCGGCAACGGCGAAAGACGGGAACAATGGTTAGAAGTTTTTTTTACCTGTCTATTCATGTCAATATTCACTCTGAGCAGTGTAGTCTGGACGAAATAGTGATTGCTAAATTATAAGTAATGTGAACATTGACATTAGTATGCACTGATGTGAATGTTCACATCTTTGTATGCTAATGACAGAAATGTGAACATTCACATTATTACAGACTGATGTGAATGTTCAGATCAGTGTATACTAATGTTAGTTGATCTATTAATGAACAGTACTGTGAATGTTAACATTGTCAGTGACTCAACAATCAACAATGAATTATTAATGGTCGTTAATGTGAATGTTCACATCGTTAATGTTTACGAACCTGAATCCGAAAACAGCAATAGTAAAGAGGGCAATGTACATATGAACATTCACATGACCTGTTTCGTTTATACTGTTTTTCTATTCACTTTGGAATATTGTGAACAGTTGTGTATTGGTGTTGTGTTGTAGGTCTATTTCCTGTTGCATTTGCAATTGTTGATTCGGAGACCACGGCTAATTGGTCGTGGTTCTTGCATGAACTTGGGAAGGTTGTTGATGGGAAGCGCCATATTACTTTTATTTCGGATCGTAATCTTAGTCTGTTAGAAGCTATGCCAAAGGTGTTCCCATCGGCTCATCACGGTTATTGCTTACAACACTTGAAGAGCAATTTAAGAGACCGGATGAAAGGAATTGATAATGGATTCAGGGATCACCTAGTAAGTAGTTTGGGTGACTGTGCCTACGAGCCAACTGTGGTAGGGTTCCATGAAAAGCTTGCAAAATTAAAAGAGGAGGGTAAACAACGAGCTCATAATTTTTTCAAGGACTTAGCACCTGAGCACTGGGCAAATTCATACTTCAGGTAATAATAGTTTCCTAAGGTGTTCCATTTTTGAAGTTTAGAATGGTAGTGATGTGAATTTTCAGTTTAGAATGGTGACAATCTTCGAATTGTGTTTCATCTTCAATGTAAATGATATGAATGTTCACATCTGCTAATGATGACTGATGTCATGTTCACATCTGTTAATTTGTCAAATAGTCATGCAATGTATTACAGATTTGAATGTTGACACGTGTCATATTTTGTTGTTGTTGTTAACATTCACATCTGTCTATCATTTAAGTTGACAACGTAATAAGCATATAATGTGAACATTCACATTACTAAAACCTGGTAGCAGATGTGAACATTCACATTATTATACCCTGATGTGAATGTTCACATCAGTGTATACTAATGGCAGTACTGTGAACGTTCACATCTGTAAACTTGAATGGTCAGGCCTGTTAAATTCCGTATTATACAATGTTTGTGATATATTGTGCAGGGGCATGCGTTATGGGGAGATGACATCCAATGCGGCGGAGTCATTTAATAACTGGATTAAAGAAGCACGCAATCTTCCTATCACTCAAATGGTGGACAAAATTCATACTCAGTTGATGCGGCAAATGTCTGCACGGCGTGACCAAGCAAACAAATGGAATGAGATTATTTGTCCGACATTCGAAACAAGGCTTATGGATTCGTTCAATGACAGCAAGTCTTGGCAAGTTAGCAAAGCCAACGAGGATGTGTTTGAAGTTCATTCGATACCATCTGTTACAGTTGATGTTGCGAGGCGTACATGTTCTTGCTTCAAATGGCAAATCAACGGATTCCCGTGTGACCATGCTGTTATTGCCATTCAGAAGAGCCGCTACAATCTCAATGATTGTGTAGAACATTACTTTCATGTAGAGACATATCGTGCAGCCTATTCGGGAGCCATATTCCCTATACCATCGGTGGAGAAGCCGCCTTTTGATCCCACGGACTTCACTATATACCCGCCAACCGTGAAAAGACCACCCGGAAGGCCGAAGAAGAATAGGATCCCATCAAGGGGTGAGAAACTAAAGCAAATAAGGTGCGGGAGATGTGATAAGTTAGGGAGCCATAATCGAAAATCATGCACGGAGCCGATATAAGATGTACCTTTTTTCATTTCAACATTGTATTTTACATTGGATTCTTATATTCATTTTTGAAATAAGATTGTGTTGTGTTGGGAAATATTGGGTTGCAATAAGATTACGTTGCGTTGGCAAACATAATAATGCATTAGTGTTTGATTTGTGTTTTATTTTTACTTTTTTAAGGTACCACTCTGACATTTATGTTTGTTGTGTTTTGGATGAATGCATGCTGTTAACATTCACACTTATGTAATATAATCACATTATGTGAATGTTCACATTGTTCAACTTTCAAACATTTCTGTGGTGGGAATGTTCACATTGTTGTTACTGTTAACAGCAATGTTTACATCAATGTAACCATTCGCATCATCAACTCATAAGATGTGAATATTCATGACATCATTGTTGCCATTCGCATAATCAGAAGTTATGATGAGAATATTCACATCATCAAATTGTTAGATGTGAATATTGACTTGTGTTAAGAAATATCATACTCACACCTGTCATATTGTGTTACATGAACACTTTAAGCAATATTCACATCCATGTAGTATGGTTTAAAATCGAAGAAAGTGTACGATCATTCTGTGATGTGAACATTGACATCATGTCATGTGTATCCAAAAAAATAAAAAGAAAATACAATCTCAATGTGCATGACCAACGCAAAATAGGCCTGAAAATGCATATACATATATTGACTGGAAAATATCTGTACAAGCAGTGATATAGACTTGATTTACAATTAAGCTAGTCTGCTCCAATATGAAAAATCTATTGAAACTAAATTGTCTTAAATGTGGATAACAGATTTGGGTAACAGTGATAGGTGGACACCCCCCACCTATAGGTTTTCACATTGCACTGTCTTTCTGTGGTTCAGAAAAAGGTGTACTAATGAGTCTCTTATTTGACACCATTCAAAGCGATCTAGGC
Organism: Camellia sinensis; assembly: GCF_055761805.1. Lineage (NCBI taxonomy): Eukaryota > Viridiplantae > Streptophyta > Magnoliopsida > Ericales > Theaceae > Camellia > Camellia sinensis. Next base: position 75,268,404 of record NC_138969.1, read on the forward strand.
TGGCAACAATGTCTTCACGATATACATGCACCCTCATGATGTAACAAACTGCAGGCCCACAATCCACCCTGAAAATGCAAACTTCTTGTTAGATTTTGAAATTTAGGTGGGTAAAGGTTGTGGAACATGTGTAGAAATCGATTTTAGGCTTACGAATTTGATGCTTGTTGAGGACAGATGTCCACTGATATGATTGTTTTCGAAGTATTTTGGCTTGATAAATTGGTCCATAATGGTGATGATGGTCCAATGTTGTGCACCCAAGCTGTGATGTAGTCCCTCTGCCAACAATGAAATTTCATATTAGGCACCAACCAACATAGGGCATACGTCCAAGTTCAAATATTACACATCACGACAAGTATTACTTTTGTCAGCCACTTACCAGTATTTGTGCTTTGTCAATATGTGGGTCATGTGTGCCTTCTCTTGGGCGCAGTGAGTTATAATGCCTCCATACATTCTCTTTCACGTCGTACACAACAATTGTCCAGTGAAAGCTGTCGTGTATTGGGAAGATTAAGAATCTCTGGCCTTGATACTCCTTGATGTGTACATCAATTAGTTTATTCCTCCTGTGGGGGGGTATTGTTCAATGATTTTCTACACACAAAGGGCATACAATGATGTACCAAGTATTTATATCAATGTTTGGTGTTACTGATTTGAATGTTCATCTGCTAATGGGGAGTTATGTTACTGATGTGAATGTTCACATTTCCTAATGGTGAGTGATACTACTGATGTGAATGTTCACATCTGTTAATGTCAGTGATATTACTGGTGTGAATGTTCCCATTTGCTAATGGTGGGTGATGTTACTGATGTGAATGTTCACATCTGTTAGTGTGAGTAATGCTACTGATGTGAATGTTCACATCTGTTAATGTCAGTGCTATTACTGATGTGAATGTTCCTATTTGCTAATGGTGGGTGATGTTACTGATGTGAATGTTCACATCTGTTAATGTGAGTAATACTGCTGATGTGAATGTTCACATCTGTTACTGTGAGTTATATTACTGATGTGAATGTTCACATGTGTGTATCATTTAAGTTTATCAACATAATAAGCATATAATCTTCAATGCGAATGATGTGAATGTTCACATCTGTCAATGTGAATCTTCTCAAAGGTCATTTTATGTTGTTGTTAACATTCACATCTGCCTATTATTTAAGTTAACAATGTAAGCATGTAATGCTGAGAAGAACATCCACATGTATTGAAACATAATCAAAATTAAAGTCTAGTGGTTACCAAACATGTGCTTGTAAAGATGAATGATGAATCTTCCAAACTTGGGTTGACTAGCCCTTGTAGTTCAAGTAGAATTTTACCATAAGCATCTATCACTTGCAGAACCGGAGGGGTGGCAGTACATTATTTACAGTGTCTTTACTCTGTGTGTATTTGTGTGTGTGTGTGTGTGTGTGTTTTGTACACATTTACAGTTGCCATACGTTGTTGGTTATTGATTCTTCCTTGATGAGGTGTATGATGTCATCAAAATACACATGTTTAGTCTTTGAGTCCCCTCGCCACACTAGCAACCTGTGCATTGTGATTACAGAAAATGTTAATGTCAACATTGTACATTTATGAAATGATCTAATTTGTTAAGTATGTATGTGAACTGAACATGATGGAAAAAAAAAAAAAAAACAACAGTTGGGGATATGTAAGATCACTTACTCATCACCGCCGTTCTTGTGCAAATTTTGGACTTTTTGCTTGTTGAGTTTGTTCATGTTAGCCCAGACGTTCAGTTTGTTGTTCAAGGTTAACTTCTTGGACTTTGTTGGCTGCTTTTTTGGTGGTTGCTTGTCTAAATCTTGTGCAATTTGGACTGCATGTGATGGCTGTTCGGCTCCCTCTTTCCCTTTCTTCTGACCAGGCAGGTTGGGGTATTCAAACTCGTCCAACCTGTGTTCTTTCCTTACCTTCTGCTTTATGCGCTTTACCCTTGATGGGGGGCTGATAATGTGTTCCAATGCTACAGTGGGATTCTTGTTAAGGCTGTCATGAGCCTTTTGTGCTTCAACTTGAGTGATGATGTGGACGGACTGATCGTCAAAAAGGTCTTGAAGTATTTTTTTTTCACATTCCAAGTTGATGACCAACTTTGTCAGCCGCTGAATTTCTGTATCTTTCCACTCCATGCAAGTCTTCATGTCCATGTCCACATTGGATGAGCCCGATTGGTCAAATAGTTTGGCTTCAAGGACAGCAATCACCCTTGCCCTCAACTCCCATGATTCTTCCAACTGTTTGTATTTCGCTTCCCATTACTGTACAAGAGCCCAAGTTTTTTGGTTTTCTTTTATGAGTACTTCCACAATGTCGGGCTCAGTTGGTTGTGCTATGATGATTCCTTTCTCAGCATTGGGGGTGCTACAACTGGGGTTGATATAATGTCCAACATCATTCAGGTCCACTGCATCGACAGAAAATGCATCCCTGTCATCACTGCGTTGACTGTCTTTGCTTTGATCCTCATTGCTTTCATCTTTCTTTGCTACTGCACTTGACAAAATCTCAGGTTTTGGCTCCACATTGAATTTTGTATGACGATACATCTTCGCTTCAGTTGGTGATGCCATTAGCTCGCCGCCATATACCTGCATTTCGAGACAGTATGTTAGTTAGATAGTTCCTCGTCTCACTATGTGAATAAGCACAATATATTTGGTTGTACTTCTACCTCATTTAAACCTAGCTTAGCCAAAGTTATGGACTTCATGTTGCTATGTATGGCTGTGAGGTCCCATTTTACGCATCGTGGAATGGCATTGGGGTTGCGGGGTTGTAAGATTGTTGTATGCTCACACAGCCAATACTGAAACAAATAACAAATATCAGTAATTTGAATGTTCATATGAATTAACATTGATGTGAATGTTTACACCACTGGTGCAGTAATGTGAATGTTCACAGTGCACCACTAGGCCAGTAATGTGAATGTTTACATCACTTAAAACTGATGTGAATGTTTACATCCGTTGATGTGAATGTTCACATCTGCTAATGTGGAGTAATGTTACTGATGTGAATGTTCACATTTCCTAATGTTGAGTGATACTACTGATGTGAATGTTCACAACTGTTAATGTGAGTGATATTACTGACGTGAATGTTCACAACTGTTAGTGTCAGTGCTATTACTGATGTGAATGTTCACATTTGCTAATGATGGGTGATGATACTGATGTGATGGTTCACATCTGTTCATGTCAGTGCTATTACTATGTGAATGCTCACATTTTGCTAATGGTGAGTGATGTTACTGATGTGAATATTCACATCTGGTAATGTGAGTGGTACAACTGATGTGAATGTTCACATCTGTTAATGTGAATGTTTACACCAGCATCTACTAATGTGTGTTTGTACATTACTGAAACAGTAATGCGAATGTTTTCATCAATGTTGTCAACTTCCACACCAAAGCTGAGAAATGTGAACATTCACATCAGAGTGTTCAGAGCCCGTATATGTTCATATTAAACATAGAATAAGTTTTATGAGATTTGATTTACCATTAACAACATCACACATCCGGTGACTCGTCTTGGTTTTCCACAGTTTTGGCCCAATGAACCCATCAAGGTTGCCCGGATGCTCTCAGCCCAATCATACTCGATCATCTTGTGTAATGGGTCCATGTATGAGTAGAAAACCCATCCAATTGTTTCTCCGGATGTAGAAAAGAATAGCTTGACGCATGCATACATGCAAACTAATCTGGCGACCTCCTTATTGTCATTTTTTTTGTGCCCTTCAATGCTTCCCTCAGAATTTCTCGTATTTTGGCAGCACTTAACCGACTAACATCCTTGCACATTCGGTGTATGATGCCGGTTGTTGGTTTTGCACCATAAGAGAGGTCCATCGACTTGGTGCCGCAGTCCACCCCAAAAATCAGTGATACGTCGCTTCTAAAAATCTGGATGTTCTTATCTCCAATGTAAAACCTTCCACTAGATTGCTTGAATGTTTGTACTATACGTACAATGACATCGTCATATTTCATGCAGTGGTTGAGGTCGATTTCGTTACTGATCAAGCTATCAAATAATGGCCAGAACGGTATTTTTCTAAGGCACTTCAATTGGCCACTTGTAAATTTTGTATCCTTTAACAGTTTGACCAATCCAGTTATATTTGACCGGTAGTTTACTTTTTTCATGTTCACTTCTTCAGGAACAGCTGTTTGATCAGGCTTGGTTTTGGAACGGGATTCCCCTCGCTTTCGCTTGCTATCAACTTTATGGGGAAGACCTGTGTGTTCAAATGAGCACATATAATTGGTTGAAACACAGAGGATGGAACCCGAAGCACCAAACAACATTCAACAACCAGCATTGACAGTAATTGGAACATTCACATCATTGTACACTGATGTGAATGTTCACATCAGTGTTTATTACTGTAAGTTTACACAGTAATCAATACTAATGTGAATGTTCACATCATTCATGTTTGAAAAATAAATTCCGAAAACGACAACAGTTACTGGGCAATGTAAATGTTTACATGGGTGATCATATTATGTTATAATTTGCTAAAAATCAAAGGGGGGAACCAACAGCGCCAAACTACACCCAATAACACAAACAACTTGGGCATTGATGTCACAATGTGAATGTTTACATCATACTCCATCACAGTGTTGAGTGAAGTTTGGGGGTTCTGACATTAATGTGAACATTCACATGATGTGAATGTTCACATCAGTGTGTACTACTCTAAGTTTACCCAGTACTCAATAGTAATGTGAATGTTCACATCATCCATGTTTGAGAAATAAATTTCGAACACGACAACAGTTACTGGGCAATGTGAATGCTTACATGGGTGATCACATTATGTTATAATTTGCTAAAAATCAAAGGGGGGAACCAACAGCGCCAAACTACACCCAATAACACAAACAACTTGGGCATTGATGTCACAATGTGAATGTTTATATCATACTCCATCACAGTATTGAGTGAAGTTTGGGGGTTCTGACATTAATGTGAACATTCACATGATGTGAATGTTCACATCAGTGTGTACTACTCTAAGTTTACCCAGTACTCAATAGTAATGTGAATGTTCACATCATCCATGTTTGAGAAATAAATTTCGAACACGACAACAGTTACTGGGCAATGTGAATGCTTACATGGGTGATCACATTATGTTATAATTTGCTAAAAATCAAAGGGGGGAACCAACAGCGCCAAACTACACCCAATAACACAAACAACTTGGGCATTGATGTCACAATGTGAATGTTTATATCATACTCCATCACAGTGTTGAGTGAAGTTTGGGGGTTCTGACATTAATGTGAACATTCACATGATGTGAATGTTTACATCAGTGTGTACTACTCTAAGTTTACCCAGTACTCAATAGTAATGTGAATGTTGAGATCATTCATGTCTGCAAAAACAAATCCCGAAAACTACAACAGTTAGAGGGCAATGTGAATGTTTACATGGGTAATCACATTATGTAATAATTTGCTAAAAATCATAGGGGGGAACCAACTGCACCAAACAACACCCAACAACACAAACAAGTCCAACATTGATGTCACACTGTGAATATTTACATCACATTCCATCACATTGTTGAGTGAAGTTTGGGGGTTCTGTGGACATAAAATTGAACAATATCAACAGTGATAGTAATATGAACATTCACATCATCATACACTGATGTGAATGTTCACATCATTATACACTGCTGTGAATATTCACATCAGTGTCTACTACTGTAAGTTTAGCGAGTAATCAACACTAATGTGAATGTTCACATCATCTATTTTTACAAAATTAATTCCGAAAACATCTATGTTTACAAATTCAAATCCGAAAACCAGAAGGTGTATGTATACATCAATGATGACATTATGATTGAAAAGCAGAAGGTGGAATGGTATTCCTTACTTTTGTTCGTCATGGTTGATGGGTATGGATCACACTCAGTGGATAAAATAAACTCAATGGGGCGACAAGAATCTTCGAACGACGAAGCACCCTCCTTCCGATGTGAAACTTCGCAGTGGTGAGACGAAGAGGAATCTGGGGTCGATGGTCGACGGTGGACGACGAGGACGTTGGTGAGGCGATGTGAATCTAGGGTTACTGGAGGCAATATCAGTATCGTTTCGTCGATTGAGTTTTTGTTTTGGAAATTTTGTGAATTGAATATTTCGAATAGGAATGGGTTTTTGCAGAATCGGTTTCACGCGGGAGAGGCAGAGAGGGTTATTTCGTCCTTTAACAATTAATGGACCTAATGGAATATTCAGAAATAGTTTGGATTTTATGGAACAAAACAGTTATAAATAGGATTTATCAAAAAATGGCCCATTAAATTAATTTGTTTGAAATTTTATTTTGAAGGAGTTAATTACGTAAAAGTCCTATTTATAAATGTTATGGTAGCTTAAGTCCTATTTAAAATTTTTTGAATCAATAAATCCTATTTAGTAACTGAGAATTTTTAAAGGTCCTTAAATAGTAATGATCCATATAAATTTCCTTCTCCTTAAATAGTAAAATATCCTATTATCAGTTTTTTCCAATTTTTAAAACTAAGAACATTATAAATTTTTCATAGTAATGTTCCATATAATTGTTTCATAACTGATGGAAAAAAAAAAAACAGAGCATGAGATTAGACGTTTTTTCCTTCTACTTATTGGTTTGATTCAACTATCCAATAAAATTGAGAATATTAACAATTTTTTTCAATTTTAAAACTGTGAACATTATCATTTTTTTTCATTTTTTATTTATTTATTTTTTTTTTTGATAGTTTTGTACATCAATGTTCCATCATCATACTCCTTTATAAATAAAAAAATTTTAGTTTTAAACAAAAAAAAAATTCAATTTTTTTCAAAAAAAAAAAAATTCACACATATATATATATATTAGTTTTTTCAATTTGAAAGTTGATTTTTTAAAGTTTTGAAAATCAAAACAAATGTCAAATCATCATGTTCCTTTATAGATAATCATAAATTATGAACAATCATTATTTGAAAGGCAATTCTAACTATTAAAAATTTAATAGAACTTGAAGGTTTAAAAAATCTTAGTTAGGACTTAATGGAGTATAAGTTCATAAATTAGAACTTGTATGTAAATGTCCTATTTTTAAGCCTACTAACACCATATTATATACACGTTAAAATTAAGTGCAAATTACTAAAAAGTCCGATTTAAAAGAGGATAAGTCTATTTAGTCTTACAACTTTTTAGATACTCTCAAAGGTCCACTGCGTATTTTCCTTCTACTCTCTTCTTTGTGCATTCATTCTTCTCTATCACTTTCTCTTCCTTTTCGGCGACCAGCAATCACGCCTTACTTCTTTGCTTTCTCTTTCTAACATATAGTCACCGGCGATCGACAACCACCATTGATTGAGGTTCACGGGCAACTACCAACCACCGATTCCTTACTTCACTCTCACCGACGGAAAATGAGACAAGTTTTCGGCAAAAAAGATGAGTAGATCTACATGAGAACAGACTAGATCTAAATAAAAAATAATTACTGGAGCACAATCTTCTCTATATATCTATTTCTCTCTTTCGATTTCTCAATTTTTCTACATTTTCTCTGTTACACACTTTTATTTTCTTGTTTTAATTGAGAAATTTTTTAAATTCTAAACAAATTATTTTTCGGTGAAAACTGTAAAATTTTACAATTTCAAGTTTTTTAGTGATGAAATAAATCATGCTTTAAAATTGTAAAATTTTACAGTTTCATAACATTCTTTAGAATTATAAAATTTTGCAGTTTCATAACATTCTTTAGAATTATAAAATTTTTCAGTTTCATAACATATTTTTCAATTTGATTAATAAAGATAAATGCTTAATAGAATCATGCTTGCTTTTCAATTTGTTCAATATTTGAGATTATTTGCTTAAACCCCACAAAAATTTAAAAATAATATATATTTTTCCCATTGTTGTTGTTGTTTTTTTTTTTTTTCATGTTATCAATATTTAGCACATATTTTTATTTTTTTACTACAATTTCTCTGTTTGTTTTTTTTTTTCCTACAATATTCTCGACATTCTGGTGAATATCTGATATTTTTCTTGACGTCCAGCCAACATTTTGGACATTCTGATGACTTCTAGTCACGTTCAGAACACTCTAATGATATTCTGGAAAACTTTCGGTGATATTCCGACGAACTTCTTAGTGATGTTGAACATTCCGGCGAGTCTTCGTTGACCATCTAACGAAAGACCAGCAGTAGTGGGATGTAATATCGTTTTTAAATTTATATATAAAATAAATTAAAAAAAAAAAGAGATTTTTTTGTAACAATTAAAAATATATAGGACTAATTGGTACTAGTATTTTACTTTGGAATTAGATGAGTTTTGAATTTTGTATATGAGACTTACTAATAAGTGCCCCTAAAATTAATTAGGCGCCCTTAAAATTTGACAAAAAAATTGGATTGGGCTAGGGCCGGCTCTGAAATTTGGGCTTTGATAGAAACCCTCTCCAATCACCACCCCCACCACCCGCTTCCCACACACATGGCGGGTGGTGATTGGAGGAGAAGGAAAAAAAAGAAAAAAAGAAAATCTAACCATTGAGAGAGAGAGGGGGTCAAGGGGGTGGGGGGAAGAATCCGAATCCTCCGTCGCTCTTATCTGCAGCCCTTCCCTGTAGCGCCCCAAAACGACGTCATTTTGGGGCAACTTTTCATGGAAAAAAAAAAACGCAGAACTCAGAAAGGAGGTGGGTGGGTTTGAGACGGCACCACCAGCTCCCCGCCATCGCCACCGCTACCCACCTTCCCTTCCTCTTCGCCATTGCCGCCTCTACCGACCTTCCCTTCCTCTTCTCCCATTCCTATTTCTTCTTCTTCCTCCAACGAAGTCCGATCACTTCTCGAGTTCAAAACCAATCGGGCTTGATTTTAGTTCTGTGTTCTTGGGCTTGATTTTAGTTCTTGGTGATGATGATGATGAAATTATTCTGTGTTCTTGGGCTTGATTTTAGTTCTTGGGTTTGAAATTTTGGGTAGGTAAAAAAAAAGATGAAGCAAAAAAAAAAAAAAAAAGAAACCCAAGAACACAGGATAAACATAGGATGTTTGAAGCAAAAAGAGAACACATGATGAAATTTTGGGTGGGTTTGAAATTTGATCAATTTTATCAAGATGTTTGATGCTTTGACAAATTGACTATGTTCTTAGCTTTCTTTCTCTCCCTCTCTTTCGTTTTTTTCTTTCTTTTTTTTCTGGTCTTCATCTCTCTGTTTCCTCTTGATTCTATGTTTATAGGTGTAACATTAGCATCCACAAGTCCAAATCAAAAGAAAAAAGAGAGCACAAATTAAAAATCCTAGATTACCCAGTTGATTATTTGATTGATTGTTGTTTGTTCTTAAGATTAGCTTTGGGTTCAGAAAAGAGAGACTCTTCAAGGTTATGATGATGATGATGATCTAAGAAGAGATTAAAATAGAGGAAAGAGAAAGTTGAAAGGATCAAAGGGTTTTAGTGTATTTTAAGGAAGAGAATTAAAATGGAGCTGAGAGGGCAAGACAAAGATATGGGCATTTCAATAGGTTACAGTACAACAACAACAACAGCAATCACAAGTAGAAGAAGAAAAGATCATCATCAAAGCACAGTTCTCAACCCTACACAACAAACCCTAGATCACCATCTTCATCTTCATCAACAATTGAATCCACACCAACAAACCCATGTTGTGGGAAGAGATCCAGATCCAACTCCATCTCCATCTCCATCTCCAACAATTGCCAGAGCATCAAACTCAAAAACACAACCGCCACCACCACTTCCCCCTTTCTGAGTTTTTTTTTCCCATGAAAAGTTGCGCCCCAAAACGACGTTGTTTTGGGGCGCTACAAGGAAGGGCTGCAGATAAGGGCGACGGAGGATCCAGATTCTGGGGGGGAAAGGGGGGTCTGGCTCTTTTTCCCTGAAATTTTACCCTCTCAGATTTTGCTTTTACAAAGGTCTTGTGCACTGAATCACTTGTTTTTTCATGTTCATCTTGATTGTAAATCTCAACCCAATGATGTTTCACAGTGATGTTGGCTTATGTGGCTGACTGATTGCATTATCTCAGAGAACTTTCTTGTATAGAAAGGCCCAATGACCTGGACGGTAGTGTTACTCTGCTTTCACCGCCCTCCAACAATCATGAGGTAAGAAATCATCTGCTTACACAAAAACTATAAAGTATGGTTACTTCAAAAATATTATCGTACTCATATCGAGTATTTATTGGGTATTGGTATTGATACTTGTACTGATAGGATTATATGCGTACCGGATATTAGTATTTATATTAATAGGGTTGCATGTGTACTAACATTAAGTTTGGATTTAGTGATTTGGAGAGAAAAGAAAAGAAATTGAGAGATATGTATTTCTCTTACTTGTTTGGATAACTTAAGTTAAGAGAAATGAGGAGAAATGGAGAGAAACTCATTTCTCTTATAACTCTCATTTTCAATCTTCCCAAAAGTTGAGAGATTAGGAGAGAAAAGAAACTAATAAATTCTTATATTTTCATAATACCAATTTTGTCCTTGTAAAAATAAAAGAAACAAAATGATTGACAAAATATAAAAATGTTATTTTGATAATATAACATAAAACAGTTTATTTTCTTTTCTCTTATGAAATCTAACTAAACAAGAAGGAGTGAAATCACAATAATTTCTTTTCTTTTATTTCTTACTTATCCAAACAAGGAGGAGACAATCATTCATTTTCTTTTCTTTTCTCTTATAACTTAAGTAATCATTTCATTTCTTTTCTTTCCTAGGATCCCAAACACAGTGTAAATACTTGAAATATGTATCAAGTACTTCTTATACATTCTTTGGCAGTTAGGCACTCTGTGGGTACTTCATGGGTATAGGATGGGTATATCGAGGGTACATAAACTATGAGATATTTGTGGAGATATGTTTAATTTATGAGACAATTTTGATTTACTTGAAATTGCAAATTCTTTACTTGATGTACCATAGATGAAAAATATATTATTCAATGATGAAATTGATGGAAGTGAAAATTGAAATTTTTAGTTTTCAAATTTTGCTTAACTTGCTTTTAGAATGAAACTTTATTTTGTAATTTTTCCTATTTGATGGCATTAAAACAGTTTATGGACTTTGCTTTGGTATTAGTATTGTTAAACTACGATTTCTCTTTTAGTTTTATAATTTTTTCTTTTACTTTTGGTATTAAACTTTGATTTGTAAATTGAATCTAAAACTATAAATTAAAAAAAAAATAAAAAAATTATTGACATACCCCAATCATATCCGTATCTTATTTTATTTTAAATTTTGCTATATCGATATACCCGTAACGTACCCGTACCAATATCTTTACCTGCACTTGTGCTTCATAGCACAAATTCTACATGAGCTATGTTGCTTTCACAGCTTTTATGTTGTTGTTGTGTGTTTGTCAGATCATCTCTTTGGAGGAATTTGAATGTTCAAAATGACTATATTTGTCTTCTCTGGCTGTTATGAAAGCTAATATGTGTGACTGTTCAATGCCACTATGTTTGCCTTGAAATTGTTTAAATTCTAGATGTGTTAGTGATTTAGGAAAGTTTATTTGTCATTCGACATGGAAATTTTATGTGATTTTTGGGCCGCAACTTCACTATAACAAAAGCGTGTTTTAGTCATAATTTCTTTGTGGAACTTATGTTTTTATTTGATTTTCCATCCGTGAAAAAAAAAATTATTTGAGGTGAAGCTTTGTTCTTGCACATTTGTGTCTTTGTATGAGATTATCTTTTTATTATTTGTTCCCATTTCCTTTATATTAGTTCATTATAATCATGTATTTTTTTTTAGATCTTATTGGTAGTATTCAACTATTCATGTCACCGATAATTTGGAATGTTTGTGCCAATTCTCCTTTCTTTTCCTTTTATTTTTTGAGCAAATTCGCTTTATCCTTTTATTTGACCCATATGCAGATGAGTCCCATTCATTTGAAAATAAGAACATTTTACATTGTGATTTGTGAACCAAAATATACCGCTAAATTTATTTAAATACATCATCTTCTTCCCCTAAACTCATGTATATATATTCATAGTTTGGCACAATGCAACCCACAAGCCAACCACATTATTCATTTACTTACCATCAACAATCTTGGCCAGCCACATTATTCATTTATTTATCGTTAAAAATGTTTCTTACTATTACGCGTGTTGATTAATAATGCTTAATTATCACCATTGATTGCATTGATAATCGCTCCATAGTTTTCATTATCACCGTCTACATAATTTGTCAAAATTCAACTTATTGATGCGTCAACTATAGGTTTATTTTGAAAAATAGGTTAAAAGTTAATTTTTTAATATTTTTTAACTTTTTTTTGAAAAAAATATGTAAAAAAATAAAGAGATAATTTGATCAAAAAAAAAAATCAAAAAGTCAAAAAATTAACTTTTAATCAACTTTTCAAAATAAGCCTTATTATCCTTAGTTCTTTTTTATGTAAGATTCATATGGTACCTGTACCATAGGATTTCCTGTCAAATTATGTCCATCATTCTATTATTAGTATTGTTTATCGATGGTGTCCACGATTGAGGATCAATTCTGCTTAATTATCAATATTAATAATTATGTTCTAAATATGATTATGTGTCTTTCTATGGGAAAAGTTATGGTACACACTCCTATGTATCGTATGCACCATATAACTAAAGAAAACAAATAACATAATTTCATATTTTTTAAGTCATAACTAAAAAATAAATAAAGTCATAACTAAACAACACATGAGGCATAACCGAAAATTTCACGAGTCATAACTAAAATAAGATCATAACTAAAGGAAAAATAATTGTTACAATTAAAAAAGAAAATAACATAACCAAAGGGTGCATATGATAAGGGGTGTACAGTAGAATTTTTCGTCTTTCTATATATATTTTTTCTTATTGAATGGTCACCTTTAATGTCCCGCCTCAATTTCTAATTATATAACAAATATTAAATATAACGGTAATATCATTTTATATAATACTAATCATTAGCCAATAATATGGGCCTTAATGCTATGATAGCTACACTGTCTTATCACATTTTATTTATCATGTAATGACCATATTTTGCTTAAATTCTCAAACAAAATCCTAATAGAAGATGTTAAATGTACCAAAATAATAGTTTGAGGTGGTTAATTTGCATTTTGAATTAAGAATAAAATACAAATAAATCATATTTTAAGTGATTTACAGTAATTTATCCTAAATAATATTGAGATTAGCTGGAAAAGGAAAAAAAGTTCACATAAGAACAATTCCATCATTTCTTCTACGGCCAATAGAAAATGATGAAAGGGGCAAAAAATTTTGCTTTTATTAGAGGCAACCCAAAAATTTAGTTGGACATCTCACTATTCAAAATTAATGCCGCATTTCCAAATTCAAGTTTTTTTTCTTTCAACATCCCAAATAATTCAAATCCTACCCTCACCATCCCCAACCCTTCCTAGCCACCTTTGTAGCTACATTCCGATACCTCTCATCATCCATCGCCAAAATCTTATACAAAATTATTTTTAAAATCAAAACTATGTGGGATTATAAAATAAAAATTAAATGGAAGTTAGTCGATGGGGATTTTCTTAATTGTTTAAAATTAAGAAAATCAAAAAAAGGAGTATGATATATTGATCATAGAACTTCTCACTAAAAATCTCATTTGGCTTATATAAATGGGAGCATTAGATTTATTTTATTTAAGTGAAACTATTCATTTTTTTTTTTTCGATGTGGAATTGTAAAATAAAAGGTAAATGGAAGCTAGCCAACGGAAATTTTCTTAATTGCTTAAAATTAAGAAAATTTAATAATTTTATAATAATGGTCTGAAGCTCCTAGAAGGCTTCTTCCTAAAAACCTCATTTTCCTTATATAATATATAGATAGATAGTGAAACAAATTTTGCTTTTTCTTTTTTTCTCGATGTGTGATTATAAAATAAATCATAAACTAATTAGAGTTTTATTTTTATATGGTTAAATGGAAGTTAGCCAATAGAAATTTTTTTAATTGTTTAAAATTAATAAAATCAATATGAGAAATTGCATTTAAACGGCGAATCGGTCATACCCAAAATGGTTTAGCCTAATCGGTTAGATTAAATGACCAACCAACGTATACAAGAATTAATTAATTAATTAAAACTTTTAAATGTTATTTTAATTTTAAAATTTAAGTTATATTGAATTGAAGTATACACAATATTACACTATTAAGATTCACCTTATATAAGAGAAATAACTGACTTTTTTTTTTCTTTTTCCGATGTGAGATTATAAAATAACATTATTTGGACGGAAAATTTATTTCTAATCAAGCAATCTCAATCTTTCAATCTTTAATAAAATCAATCTTTAGTTTATTTCGAATCAAACAAATCTAATCAATATATTTTGCTAAAACTGCTAAAATTGCGGTTAAACTAACAAATCAATCAAATAAAAAATGATTTAACCTAATCGGTTAAGTCATAGTTAATTAATTAAAAATTTTTAAATTTAAACTATATTGAATTGAAACATGCACAACACTACAATATTAAATGGGATGGAAGTATAAGATTTACTTTATATGAGTAAAATAATTCTTTTTTTCCCTATTTTTTCGATGTGGGATTATCAAATAAAAGCTAGCCAATGAAGATTTTCTTAATTGTTTAAAATTAAGAAAATCAAGAAAATTAGTATGAGATATTGAAACTCTCACAAGGCTCTTCACTACATGAGATGAGAGTATAAGATTCTGTTTATACGAGTAAAACAACTCATTTTTTTCCTTCTTTTTCTGATGTGGGATTATCGAATAAAAACTAGCCAATGGAGATTTTCTTAATTATTTAAAATCAAGAAAATCAAGAAAATTAGTATGAGATATTGCACAAGACTCCTCACTAAAAGGACCCCTTTTCCTTATTTATATATTAGCATATCACCCGTGCTATGCACGAGATAAAATAATATATTATTTAATATAATACCCTCAAAATAATACATATAAACCCAACAATCCTGACATTCATAGACATAAGAAAATAAAGCATAATTTCATTTATCAGAGTATTTAGTACAAAAAGTATTACATGTTGACAACAAAAGTAAATGCCTCACGGGCTTACAACTTTCCAAGTCAACACTTGGTTACAACAAAAGAAGAGTCCTAACTCTTTATACAAAAATAAGCCCTTGGCTTTGATTTACATGTAACACCAAAATGACAAAAAAAGAATAATCAAAATAGTCTTCGACTCCCAAAACCATCCAAGCTACGTCCTTGGAGGTGGCATAGCTCCTGAACTTGAAAATGATGTCCCTTATAGGGTAAGCCAACGCCTGGTAGGGATATGCTAAACATAATATGAGCAATAGCTAAAACATAGGCATTTGATAAATGTTTAACTCGTATAAACAAACAAATATCTCTTTCCATTTTATTATCCAAACCAATTCGTAGATGTGGTTCCTTATTCAGCCAAACAGTTCATAATGAGCCTACAACTCATATAATTAACACATCAACACTTCCATTTCAAATGAGATTACAACTCAAATTATCATCATTCCAATACTTCAATCATCTACGTTATACAAACGTAATTCAAATTTTGAGACTTTCACCCTGGACACTCTGGCCAACTTAGTTATTACTGGAGTCCATCCCCTATCTCCTCCCAAACCGTAGGGTACATTCCCTATCTCCTCCAAAACCGTGGAGTACATCTCTTATCTTCTCCCAAACAACATACATATACAATGTATTTAAACACTTATCATATACAATGATCAAGCAAAGCACATATTCAATGTGTTATTCCATCCGTCATATTCAATGACATGCTCATATGATTAGTTTTAATTCACCTAATCATCATGCAGTGTCTACAACAATCAAGACTATCCTCTACCGATAGCCCAAAACATTTATTTCTAAACAGATAATAAATCATCAAACAGATAAATTACCTACAATTTCGAAGGGTGAGTGATTAATCAATCCAACTCTACCATTAAATCTCATAATTACCCAATTTCATTATTCCTAACTCAATTTCATGTTTTCACAACTTTCACAAATTAATTATACCAATCAATTCATAACAATAAATTAGGACTTTTCTCCCCATTTCCTCAACATTGACCCAAGGTCCAAATATCATCAATAACATCAATAACCTTATTTCAAGACCCAAAATACACATGTATTGGTCAAAAGAACAAAACCCCTCTTTATACATTTTAAAACCCTAACACCCAAAATTTTCCAACTTCAACATTTAATCAAAATGGCCACAAGTTTATGTCAAAGACCATAAATATGAGTAGTAATCTCTACCTCAAATTTCGGAGCTCAAAGGAGAAGATGAAGAAATTCGAAGGTGCTCCAAACTCAATGATTTTCGGATCAAAATGTAGCCCACACCAAGCTCCACACTTTTTACAAAGAGGCTAGGGTGGAAGATCACTAAAACTAGATGATTTCGTAGAGAGAAGGTGTATTCTAGAGAGAGGAGCTCTCAAATGAGATTTTTGAAAAGTTAGAGAGAAAGAGAGAGAGAGAGAGAGTCGAAAAAGTGATCCAAAAAGTTACAACTCGGACTGATATAATATACAGTCCGCTCGAGCGTCAAAAGTGCCGCTCGAGCGTCGAATGCACACTTCCAAAAGTTCTACAGACGAAGGTCCCCGCTCAAGCGTGAAAGTGGACGCTCGAGCGTCCGATGACTTGCAGGGAAAAATACTGAGAGATGAATAATCCCGCTCGAGCGTCAAACTCCCCGCTCGAGTGGAGGAACAAAAGCAAAGGACCCGCTCGAGCGTCAAAAGCCCCGCTCGAGCGTGAAGGCTAAAATCTGGGCATCAACTCTTGGTTTCCAAACACAACCAACCTATTTCAAACTTGCCCAACACAACCTAAGACTCAAATACAAAGAGTAAAGGATGGAAACGAGAGTAAGACAACAACCAATATCCACGGACCCGAGTCCGGAATACAATAAATCAAGAATGAAAAACCGAGATCGCTATATTTAATAAAAATATGATAATTATATTTAATTTTTTTATATTTTGTAAAATAAAATTCAAATGGAAGTCAACCAATCGGGATTTTCTTAATTGTTTAAAATTAAGAAAATCCAAAAAACTAGTATGAGATATTGATTATAAGGTTTCTCACTAAAAATCTCTTTTTGCCTATATAAATGGGAGTATAAGATTCACTTTATGTAAGTGAAATAATTTAGTTTTTCCTTATTTTCTCAATGTAAGATTATAAAATAAAAATTAAATGAAAGCTAACCAATGGGAATTTTCTTAATTGTTTAAAAGTTAATAATTGTTTAGGTGGAAAGTTTATTTCGAATCAAGCAATTTTAGCTATTTAATATTTAATTAGGTCAATCGTTAAGAAACAAATTTAACTAATATATTTTGATAAAATCGCAGTTAAACCAACGAATCAGTCAAACCGAAAATGGTTCACTCTATCGGCTAGGTCAAAGAACTAACCAACTTATACAAAAATTAATAAATCAAGACTTTTAAATTTTATTTTAATTTTAAAATTTGATCTGTCTTGAACTGAAACATATATAACACTATAATATTAAATGGGAGCATAAGGTTTATATAGTGAAACAACTCATTTTTCTCTCCTTTTCTTAATGTGGCATTGTAAAATAAAAGTCAACAGATGTTTGAACGGAAAGTTTAGTTATAATCAAGCAATCTCAGTCATTCAGTTTTTAATAAGGTCAATATTAGTTTATTCCAAATCAAATAAATCTTAGTGTTTGGAGCTTTTATAAGACTTCTCCCTTAACAATTAAGAAAATCCCCATTGACTAGCTTCTATTTAATTTTTATTTTATAATCTCACAAAGACGTTTTGATTTTAAAAATAATTTTGTATAAGATTTTGAAACTCTCATAATATTTGATTTTAAAATAATTACAATCCTACATTGAGAAGAGAAAGAAAAAGTAAGTTGTTTTACTTATATAAGTACTACAATCCCATATCGAGGAAAAAAAAAATGTGAGTTGTTTCACTTACATAAAGTGAATCTTATAAAGGGATTTTGAGAGAGAAGTCTTCTAGAAGCTCCAAACTCTCATTCTAAAATTATTGATTTTTTTAAAATTTAAACAATTAAGAAAATTTTCATTGACTAGCTTCCATTTACCTTTTATTTTATAATCCCACATAGGGAAAAAAAAGGAAACAGTAAATTATTTCATTTACATAAAGTGAATCTTATGCTCCAGTCTATATAAATTATTGAATTTTTTTAATTTTAAACAATTAAGAAAATTCTCATTAACTAACTTCCATTTAACTTTTAAAAGAAGGAAAAAGTGAATTGTTTCACTTATATAAAGTGAATCTTATGTTCCCATTTATATAAACAAAAAGAGATTTTTGGTAAGAAGCCCTATAATCAGTGGCGGAGCCACACCTGCTCCAGGAGGGCCACGTACCCCCCCTGGATTTGGAATTTATTTATTTATTTATTCATTTATTTATTTTTATTTTTTTGCAAATATAAAGAAAAAATTTTAATTAAAAAGATTATATAATATTATTTAGATTGAAATATCAATGACATTTTTAAAATTATGAGAATAATAATGGTTGTTTTTTTTATATTGAAAATAAAGATATTACGATAAGTTATACTATTATTTATGAAAATTTCAATACAATGGTGATGTCCATCATTATTAACATGCAATTATAATTAAACTCAATGAAGATATGAAACCTATTAGGACTTTTCTTATGTCACGCCCCACTTTTATTAATCGAAGTCATTACTAAATTCTTTAACTAATCCAATTTCAGAGATAACATGCGGAAATAAACTCATACATTCAATCCATAGAAATGATTAACAATACTCTCATTCGTATGCAAAGTAAACATTACATGAACTAACTTAATAAATTGCCCTTGGGCTTACATCATTAAAAGTACAAGAAGAAGGGTGTAACCCTTTACAACAATGGCATTCCGCCAACATAGCTAAGGCCCCGTGGCCAACAAATAAGTAGATCCAAATCTTACAGCTCAACCTGCTTGAAACCTGAAAAGAATTCAACAACGTGGGATGAACATATAGTCCAGTAGGGATCTCAACATGATCCTCAACAATAACAACATTACAGATAGCTATGATCATGAACACTCATTCTCATACTAGAATAATAATGTGACAATTTATACAAAATATATATATATGAACTTTTCTCGAAAACAACCATTTAATTCAACGCTATAAGCGATTCATCTTTCCTTTTTCCTTTCATTAACCCCCGTTCCCAATCTTTTATAACATTAACAACTACTTAGAAACATAGATTCACTAAGCCCATCACTCTTTCATTTGCCACACATACAACAGATGTGCCTTTTCAAAACATATTTGGCATTTCAATGCAATTCCAATTATATCATAGTTATCCATGCACACCTCTATAAAAAGATAACAACTCAACTACATACATAGAATCAATCAATGATTCAACTCGTCCCTCCAACACTGTAACAAATACAATCCACAATGTTTCCAGATACACTGAAACAATAACAAAACAACACTGCACTACTAGCCATATGCGTAGTAAGCCAAAGATACACTTCTCACCACAATCTACCAGTTTACCAGGCGCTAGCTGGAAGGGTATGGTACCTTAGATTATCAGCGCGTCAGTTCTCCAGGCGCTAGCTGGAAGGGTATGATACCTCTGATTATAAGCGCTGAACACAAAAGTGTGTGGAGTCCATCCCCTATCTTCTCACACACACTGGAGTACAACCCCTCTCTTCTCCCAAACCAGTATACAAATATAATGTAATTCAGCATTTCATCACATGTAATGTTCAATCAACAATGGTGTATTACATACACAACAATTCAACACAACCACGTCATCCTCCACCGATGACCAAGGATAAAACCTCTAGATGCAAATATGTAGTACACCAATTAAAGACTCAATTACTATGAGACCACAAACCCGACAACAACATTAACATGGTAGTTCAAGATACAATTCCCCACATGTGTGTGTTCAACACTCAAGATACAACATTCCCATTTTCTTATACTTGTTTCAAAATACCTTTCCATTTCACAAAATGAATTCCACTTCCTTTGTTTTCACAAAATCATGCCCAAGGACAAAAGCCATAACTCATTTAAATTCACTACATTCTTTTCAAAGCCATTTCAAACTAATTATGCAGATTAAGTCATAAACAATAAATTAGGGTTTTCCTTCCTCTTTCTCAACATTGACCAAAAAGGCCCAATTAACATCAACAACAACAATAACCACAATTAAGACTCAAAATACCTAAGTATTTGCCCAAAGATCAAAACCCCTCAATTAATTTATTAAATCGAATAAAAAGAATTAGGGTTTCCTCTCCTTTCAACAACCACATGCTAATTAACACTCCAATTAGCCCAAAACAACTCTCAATGATAACATAACCATTTTCAAATACCCAACCCTAGGTTCCTCCCCATGATTTCAAACAAATCCAACATGGATATGATTTTTATGCAATACAAAATTACCACATGTCTATCTATAGACGAAGTATTGAAAAAGAACAAGGAGAATCCCTACATCAAATGAAGAACTCAAGGAGAAGATGAGTAAAACTCGGAAGTGCTCCAAATCCCAAATTTCTTGGATCACAACGAAGCCCTCGACGATCAACACACTTCTTACAAAGGCCCAAGGTGAGGAAAACACTCTAGGTAGATCAATCCTAAGAGAGAAGTTTGGTTTTAGAGTGAGGTGCTCTCCAATGGACGTTTTGAAAAAGTAAGAGAGAGAAAGGAAATCAAAAAGTGATCAAAAAGGTGGTTTCACGAACTGACATAAAAGCTGGTCCGCTCGAGCGGACAACACCCCGCTCGAGCGTCAGACACAGGTTCACGATCGAGCGTCCAAAGATCCGCTCGAGCGCCGGATGCACTCTCCCAGAATTTTCTGCAGACGACCAAAATGCTGAGAGAAGGAAATTCACGCTCGAGCGTCCAAACTGCCGCTCGAGCGTAAAGGCAGCAACAAAAGCCCGCTCGAGCGTAAAACCGCCGCTCGAGCGGAGAGACCAAAACCTGGGCAAAATTTCAAAGCTTTAAAATACAACCAACTAATTCCCAACTTGCCCAACACAACCCAAAACTCTAAAACAAAGAGAAAGGGATAGAAATGAGGATAAAACAACAACGAATCTACGGAACTGAGTCCAGATTATAGTTATACAACAACAGGGAATACCGGGATCGCTATAACCTCCCTCCCTTAAAGAATTTCGTCCCCGAAATTAAGGATGCGCCAAAACACATGGCCAACTGATCACACGACACCATCACCCGAGTACTAGGAAAGAAACTACTCTCACTACAAACCTTCGATTCACTCTTACCAAGGAAGAGACTAACCAAACGACAACACTGTAGACACAAATGCTACAACAAAAACCAAACCTTTTTCCGAAACAATTCACCAACAACCGACTAGCGCTTCAAGCCAAGTCACTACCCAACAACAAAACTTCAAATAAAAAGATAGACAAGGCAAATTTATTACATCAATATAACAAAATATTTTCTTGCTCATGAAACATTTCAAAATAAACCTTGCCTTTTCAACGCAAACTCAAAAGTTTTGTAAACATTTTTCACAAATACGGTGTTATCCAAAACACATAACTATCCACAATTTATCTGCCAAAAATCATTCATTTGGAATTCCTCAAAATCCTTGAATTAAATCAATTTCTCAACAACGCATTTAGATAACCCAAACACTAAGAAAATTTTGTTTTCCGTTTCTTTTCCAAAACAACACCATCAACAACCATCACTCACACAGTGATGCCACAACCAACATAGAACAAAACATTTCTATAATGATAGTTAATAGAAATAATAACAGTGCTAACAATACAAAAGGCATAAGAAATTCACGGTTTTGCAATTTCAGCCGGCCTCCCTTTACTTAATCAGTTTAATAGCATACACCTGGCTCAGAACCTAGCCAAACAATTAAATGAGATAATAACTCATATAAAACATTTTTCACTTCACCATAGACAAGCATATAAGCTATATCAATCTTTCAACAGATACACATTTTGGTGCTGTATCATCGGAGTCCATCCCCTATCTCCTCCCAAACAATATACATATATAATGTATAAAAAAAAAATCCAATCATTCACAATGATCATTCAATACACAAATTTGCTGTATTATTATAACTGTCATATTTAATGACACAACCGGATGATTAGTTTCAGTTTTCTTTAATTAACACATAAAGTCTGCAACAAACGAGATTAACCTCAAGGTGACCGACGTCAACCCAAAACCCAACACGAACAAGTTGACTAATCAACTCAATAAACTCCACACTCAGTAATCCACCCACTGATGTGCCACTAACCCCACACACGGAGTTCCCCACACAAACCCCCAAATTCTGGAATCTTAACGGATCCCTTAAAATCAAACCACAACAATACTGTGTCTAAGGGAATTACTATCCCCCCCCCATGGGACTTGGTAAACCTCAATCACGAAGGACAATTTGACCAACGCTATTCTCATTACTCTAGAACTCAAACTGTTCTCCCTCCAAAGAATGCTGCCAGCATCCACTCACAAACCATACCCCACAATTGATAACCAATCACACCACAAACACTACCCCAACATAACCGATGGAGTTACCACGGACTCACTAAGTAGCAAGGCCCAAAACACGAACCAACAAACAGGTACCAAGCAGGCAACAACATTAGGATCATTGATTTCCTTTAACAACTTCTCAATAAACATAATAGAGAGTTCGAAATTCCAAATACATACTCCCCAATACAAGAGGATAGAACAAACAACAAAGTGCATACATGCACGATACATAAACATGGTGCCTCAGCATCCAACAGTACACCGGTCAATAACAAGATGATTCATATAATACAACACCGGTCAACAACACAAAATCCCCTCCAGGGTAATACTATAGGACTAACTAATAAGTCGCCCCTCGCGAGGCCCTCGAAGCCTGGCCTGCCCGTTTCTGGTACCGGAAGCGCCCCAGACTGGACGGGTACGACTGAGTCTGACTAGGTTTTGAAACACCCGAAGAATTTGCACGCAAAGGACAAAAACGTCTACCATGGCCATGCTGGCCGCAAACGAAACAACCACTAGACCCCCTACTCTGAGACTGGTCTGAAACCTGCACTTCCCCGGACCCCCCAACTGAAGAGTCCGAAACCCCTGGCGAAGGAAAGGAGCCAGCCCCTAACAGAGCATGCTTCTGCCTCCACCTCTTACTGCGCCTAGAACGCTTAGGAACCGTAGGACTTACCGAAACGGTCTCCTCCTTAACCCCATCATTACTTGTAACCATGGCCTCCACATGGGCCGCTGCCTCGACTAAATAAGAATAATCCTTCCAAAAGGATCCAGCTACCTTCTCCCGAATATTGAAACACAACCGCCTTTCAAACTCAAAACAACGACGCTCCTCTGTTGCCACCAACTCTGGAGCAAACCTCGACAAGCTAGCAAACCGCATCTCAAACTGTGCCACAGGAGTATCATCCTGACGCAACTCCAAAAACTGATCCCTCAACCTTTCCCGAGCAGAAGGAGGGAAATACTTGGCCAGAAAGGCCTCGGTAAAAGCAACCCACGTGCTACCCACATTATTCTTAGCATACTTCCACCAATAACTCGCATCACTCTTCAACTGAAAAGTCGCCAAAGAAACCCTCAACTCCTCATCTTCGACTCTGAGCATATCAAAAGTCTTGGTAATCTGTTCCAACCAACTCTCTGCCTCCAACGGTTTAGCCTCCCCCACAAACTCTGGTGGGCCGGAGCGGAAAAACTCCTTAGTAAGCTTGAGAGCATGCCCGCTGCCGCCCTCAGTGCGAGCTAGGGCGTCTTGCACTACTCTCACAATCTCACGTGCGACGTCCTCGCCGACAGCCGATGCTGCAACGGCGGGTGCTAAAGGAACTGCTGTGCCCCTATCGACACTCCTACTACTCAACCGTCCTCTACTTCCTCGTGTAGACATCCTATAAAGCACATAAGCAAACACCACACTTAGTGCATAACACAATAGCCTTCTCCGAGGCATACTCCACTACTAAGTCACAAGATATACACCTCTATTGCATATAAACATCTAAACATATAAACACATAATCGAATCAAGTCTACAAAGATAGCCACTCATCCCGGAACTCTCAAGGAATTCCCATCAGAAACCACGTTGATCAGGCGTGTTTCCAACAGGACTTCAAAGCAAGTTCACCGGCTATGAATACTATCCGAGAGACTAAATCCCATGCTCACATAAATGCAACACATAAGTCCTAATTTTCATGACATCTATATGCAACGTCCTCACAATACGTAGTAAACCCACTGTGGTAAAAACCACTTCCCACGAGCCCAAAGTATTCAAACCCGGCTCGCTCTGATACCAAGTTGTCACGCCCCACTTTTATTAATCGAAGTCATTACTAAATTCTTTAACTAATCCAATTTCAGAGATAACATGCGGAAATAAACTCATACATTCAATCCATAGAAATGATTAACAATACTCTCATTCGTATGCAAAGTAAACATTACATGAACTAACTTAATAAATTGCCCTTGGGCTTACATCATTAAAAGTACAAGAAGAAGGGTGTAACCCTTTACAACAATGGCATTCCGCCAACATAGCTAAGGCCCCGTGGCCAACAAATAAGTAGATCCAAATCTTACAGCTCAACCTGCTTGAAACCTGAAAAGAATTCAACAACGTGGGATGAACATATAGTCCAGTAGGGATCTCAACATGATCCTCAACAATAACAACATTACAGATAGCTATGATCATGAACACTCATTCTCATACTAGAATAATAATGTGACAATTTATACAAAATATATATATATGAACTTTTCTCGAAAACAACCATTTAATTCAACGCTATAAGCGATTCATCTTTCCTTTTTCCTTTCATTAACCCCCGTTCCCAATCTTTTATAACATTAACAACTACTTAGAAACATAGATTCACTAAGCCCATCACTCTTTCATTTGCCACACATACAACAGATGTGCCTTTTCAAAACATATTTGGCATTTCAATGCAATTCCAATTATATCATAGTTATCCATGCACACCTCTATAAAAAGATAACAACTCAACTACATACATAGAATCAATCAATGATTCAACTCGTCCCTCCAACACTGTAACAAATACAATCCACAATGTTTCCAGATACACTGAAACAATAACAAAACAACACTGCACTACTAGCCATATGCGTAGTAAGCCAAAGATACACTTCTCACCACAATCTACCAGTTTACCAGGCGCTAGCTGGAAGGGTATGGTACCTTAGATTATCAGCGCGTCAGTTCTCCAGGCGCTAGCTGGAAGGGTATGATACCTCTGATTATAAGCGCTGAACACAAAAGTGTGTGGAGTCCATCCCCTATCTTCTCACACACACTGGAGTACAACCCCTCTCTTCTCCCAAACCAGTATACAAATATAATGTAATTCAGCATTTCATCACATGTAATGTTCAATCAACAATGGTGTATTACATACACAACAATTCAACACAACCACGTCATCCTCCACCGATGACCAAGGATAAAACCTCTAGATGCAAATATGTAGTACACCAATTAAAGACTCAATTACTATGAGACCACAAACCCGACAACAACATTAACATGGTAGTTCAAGATACAATTCCCCACATGTGTGTGTTCAACACTCAAGATACAACATTCCCATTTTCTTATACTTGTTTCAAAATACCTTTCCATTTCACAAAATGAATTCCACTTCCTTTGTTTTCACAAAATCATGCCCAAGGACAAAAGCCATAACTCATTTAAATTCACTACATTCTTTTCAAAGCCATTTCAAACTAATTATGCAGATTAAGTCATAAACAATAAATTAGGGTTTTCCTTCCTCTTTCTCAACATTGACCAAAAAGGCCCAATTAACATCAACAACAACAATAACCACAATTAAGACTCAAAATACCTAAGTATTTGCCCAAAGATCAAAACCCCTCAATTAATTTATTAAATCGAATAAAAAGAATTAGGGTTTCCTCTCCTTTCAACAACCACATGCTAATTAACACTCCAATTAGCCCAAAACAACTCTCAATGATAACATAACCATTTTCAAATACCCAACCCTAGGTTCCTCCCCATGATTTCAAACAAATCCAACATGGATATGATTTTTATGCAATACAAAATTACCACATGTCTATCTATAGACGAAGTATTGAAAAAGAACAAGGAGAATCCCTACATCAAATGAAGAACTCAAGGAGAAGATGAGTAAAACTCGGAAGTGCTCTAAATCCCAAATTTCTTGGATCACAACGAAGCCCTCGACGATCAACACACTTCTTACAAAGGCCCAAGGTGAGGAAAACACTCTAGGTAGATCAATCCTAAGAGAGAAGTTTGGTTTTAGAGTGAGGTGCTCTCCAATGGACGTTTTGAAAAAGTAAGAGAGAGAAAGGAAATCAAAAAGTGATCAAAAAGGTGGTTTCACGAACTGACATAAAAGCTGGTCCGCTCGAGCGGACAACACCCCGCTCGAGCGTCAGACACAGGTTCACGATCGAGCGTCCAAAGATCCGCTCGAGCGCCGGATGCACTCTCCCAGAATTTTCTGCAGACGACCAAAATGCTGAGAGAAGGAAATTCACGCTCGAGCGTCCAAACTGCCGCTCGAGCGTAAAGGCAGCAACAAAAGCCCGCTCGAGCGTAAAACCGCCGCTCGAGCGGAGAGACCAAAACCTGGGCAAAATTTCAAAGCTTTAAAATACAACCAACTAATTCCCAACTTGCCCAACACAACCCAAAACTCTAAAACAAAGAGAAAGGGATAGAAATGAGGATAAAACAACAACGAATCTACGGAACTGAGTCCAGATTATAGTTATACAACAACAGGGAATACCGGGATCGCTATATCTTAAGTGTGCAACTTACACCTTACACTTACGCCTTTCTGCTTGCTGTCCTGTTTTATGTTTACACCTTCCACTTACACCTTTTGTGTTGGTTGCATATGGTGTGCAAAGGTTGCACACCATAACAGTACCCAACTTATTAAATTGTTAGTTACATTTGATATGTGTGATTCATCTTTTATGTGTTTCTTTGCTATTGGTTGGTGATATCATAAGTCAATGATGATGTAGTAAGTGTAGCACGTCCGCGAGGGAACCCGCGCTACAGTTCGGACTCGATTTTGTGTCACGGTTCTAAATCTGAACCAAAGAGTCCAAATCTGGCAAATCGTTTGAGAAAACAGATTTTTTTTTTTTTTGAAAAGTAGTGCCAAACATGGACTGCTTTGCCAGATACAGAGTCGCCACCTAAATATTTTTTAATGGGGAAATTTAGGAAACCCTGACTCGGTGCCGAAGGCCACATATCCGTCATCACCGGAGTTGTCTCGGCTCAGGAGCTTGGGTACGATTGAGGAAGGTCAGCTATGAGCACCCCCTTTCGCCCGGTCCGAAGACCGGCCTCTACTAACCATGATATCCGATTTTGAAGACGTTATGTGTTCTTATTCCATTTATTAGCCTAGAATTACTATGTTATGCGCGCAGCAAACAAGTATAGACTAGATTGCCTAATTTGGAAATAAGCATTGCATATCCGTTTGTTTTGGAAAATGTTTTGGATTTGCTACTCGCAAGTAGGCTAAAAATGCGGATTTCAACGAGTTTTTCCAACTCAAACAATCCAACCTTCACCCACAGGCATTCAAGCAATTTATCACATAAGCATTTAGCCGCATGGCAAGCATGCTGTCATGGCAACACTCATACGCATGCGGGATGCTAAAGCGTAAATACTTACATTGTACTCCGTGCCAAAACAGTAAACTAGTTAGCAAACATGCGTGTCCTAGTTCATGTTAAATTGCCTAATGCAACACATACAGGATGCAATTAGATAGGCTCGGCTAATCTAAGCATGGCATATGAAATGCGATCAACTATCACATATTCAATTTTTGAATTGAAGTACAAATGCAGTTAGCGTGATGTACCGAGCCTAATGCATGTAATACAAATGCATGAATGCACACATGCATAGCATAAGGTATGCTAAATTAAACGTGCCCTAATACTAACCATCAAAGCAGGTAAGTAAAAGGGAAGAAAGAAGTGGGGATTGGAAAACATACACACCACTCATACACACTTATTACAGATTTGCCCTCACTCGGAGGGACCAAATAAATATTACAAATTAATTAACTACGCAAGCTAATTAATATTACAAATTGCCTAATTAATTAACAAATTAATTAGAACTAAGAAAACAGGAAAAACGCCTCGGGAAACGTGCCACCATGCATAGGTTGCCTCTGTTTTCTTTCCTTCTCTCCTCTGGAGACTGTCAAAACCTCAGGACTGCTCCTTTGGACATGGAGGAATACCACCGGCTGAGTAGAATCGCCACCGGCAGTGTGGTGTAGTCACCGGCACAAAATGAAGCCATCGGCTGCTCGTTTACTGCCGGTCGGCAATATATACTGCCGGTCGGCAAGGAATGCCTGCAGAACCTGCAATTGACAGCAACAGAGGGCAAGGCAAAGCATGGCAGCACAATTCAAGGCATGTATGCACCAAACATGTCCCTTATCATGATAATGACTCAAAGGGGCATGTGCCTCGATTCTCGGACCACCAATCACGTATTTCCATGCATGATGGCCCAAAGAACCA
The DNA here is from genome assembly GCF_055761805.1 of Camellia sinensis. Taxonomy (NCBI): domain Eukaryota; kingdom Viridiplantae; phylum Streptophyta; class Magnoliopsida; order Ericales; family Theaceae; genus Camellia; species Camellia sinensis. The sequence goes on from NC_138969.1 coordinate 75,297,349, forward strand.
AGTATGCAACTTTGGTTTCAAATGCATGCAAACCAATCAAACAAACAAGGCCCAATTCCTATCATCAAGTCAAGGAACAAGGCATGCATGCAAGATGCAATGCAACCTTGGCATACAAGCTAAGGATGCAACATGTCATGGCAACAAACTTATGCAAGCATACAAGCATACATATGGGCATGCAAATGGATGCAAAGGTGGTCTTAAACATGAATTAGGCAACTCTAAATAGGCCTAAAACAGTAGCCAAAATGCTATAATGAGGGACCAAATACATGCACACATGCACCTAATTGAGGGCCAACACTTAGGCATAAATTGAACAACTCTCAAACACATTTGAAAGGGGGAATCATGGACTAATTAGCATGCAACATAAGCATTGAAATCATGCTAAAACATGGTGCCAAACCAAGCAATAAATCAAACCAAACATGCAACAAATAGTCTAAGTGTTCAAAGCAAATCAAAGGAGTATTGAACTACACTTAACAAGACCAAACATGGCATGAAAGGAAGGACCAAAATCAGAGGTTTAGCATGTTAAAACAAAGCTAAAGGACTACTTAGATGGCATCTAAGTGACTCAAAATTCATAGGCATGCACAATGGTCAAAACATGGAGCATGCAACACATACTTTCAAAGCATCAAAGAGGCATGCAAGGCAATCAAGCAAGCATGAAAATGGGACTGAAATAGCATGTAGGGTGGTCCCAAGTCACCAAAACAATGCAAAGGTGCCATGCTATACATTCATATGCTCAAGGCTAACAAGCCCAAATACAAAGGAACTATATCAAGCATGCCAAAATCAACCCAAACACTTATGGACAGACCTAAAACATGTCAAAATAAGCACATAATCTTCACAAGACTAAGCCTAAAACATGCTCCAACAAAGGCTAACAACCTAAGGCACATTGAGGCAATAACATGGCATTACAAGGCAACTATGCTAAGCATGCATGGAGTACCAAAACCAATTTAAAATCATGTTATATTATGGATATATAAGCATGGAAAACAGCCTAAACATGCTCAACACACACTCAAGCATAGGCTCCCTTTAGAGGCCAAAACATGCCCTTTTCAAGGACAACAAGGAGAGGGGGTGGCCCTCTCCTTCTTGGGACTTCAAGGCATCACCTTCACCACTGAAATCCCTCAAGATTTCAGTAGTGAAGAGACCCCAACACCAAAATCCCGGAGCTAGCACAAAATGGCTCAAAATGAGGCCTTTCAAGGCCTAAGAGGGGTCAACTACCCTCAAACCAAGAAACACTCTAAATAAACAATAAAGAGGGGATAAAAACAGAACTTTTTTGTGTTATACAATAAGCACAAAAACGAATTTAAAATAGGTAGAAATGAGGTGCAAAAATGGGGAATAAAAGGGTGAGATTCTTACCCTTGAAGCCTTCTTCAACAATGGTGCTCCAATGGCCTTCCTTAGCTTGAATCCAACACCAAAACCTCAAAATCAGTCCTTTAGAACCTCAGTTCCAAGAGGAAGGTGAAACACTAGGTGCTTGTGTGCAATAGTATGGACTAAAACACACACAAGAGCACAAAAGAGAGGGAAAGAGAGAGATAAGGTGTAACAAACCCTAACCCTAGAACTCAAACCCTAACAATGGTTGCCTAAGCTCTCAAAAAAATCTTAAGTCTCTAACCCCTAAGCCAAGAGACAAGCCCCTCCCTATATGGAAGCATTTGTCTTGTAAAGCTTACAAGACAAGCTTCATAAGAGGGAGATCCCTCCATACACGTGTGTGGAGGGCAGCAAAAGGTAAGACAGCTGTCTTAAAATATCTGCAAAAGCAGATGAACAGTGGTCGGCCGGTCAAAAAGGTCATCTTGGCCAAAAAGAGTGCCGGCCGGCACTAAAAAGTGCTGACCGGCAACAAATAGTGCCGGCCGGCAATATACATTGCCGGTGGCAGCACAAACCAGCCGGTGGCCTCTAGCCACTGCCGGTGATGGGTGGGGATGGTCCACAAGCCCTACCCTGCCCTTCCAAGGCAAAACACAAGTGTTTGGTGCAAAACCAAACACTAAATGGTCGAGTTCAGAGATCCTGAGACAAGGCGCGTAGCCAAGACCTCCGGGAACTCCAAACGAACACAAACATGGATAATCACCGAGTGTTCAAATGGTGACATCCAAGTCTTGAGGACGGTCAAAAATGGGGTGTCTACAGTAAGACTATTATATTGAATTTTTACTGAAATTTTGTATAAAAAAATACTTTATCATTATATAATTTATTTTAAAACTTATATCCATGACTTTTTTTTATATTGTCCATGATATACTAGTTACAAATAATATATATATATATATATATATATATATATATATATATATATATATATCTTTCTTAAAGTCAATGGTAAAAATTTATGTGAAATATTTTTGTAAAAATTTTTAATGTTGTGATTAATAAGTGCCCCCGATTTAATTTGTTGGCTCCACCACTGCCTATAATCAATACCAATGTTTTTGGGTTTTCTTAATTTTAAACAATTAAGAAAATCTACATTGGTTAGCTTCCATTTAACTTTTAGTTTATTATTCCACATAGAGGTTTTGATTTTAAAAATAATTTTGTATGAGATTTTGAAACTCTCATAATATTTAATTTTAAAATAATTACAATTCTACATCAAGAAAAAAGAAAAAAGAAAAAGTGAGTTGTTTCACTTATATAAAGTGAATCTTATACTCTCATTTAATATTATAGTATTGTGCATGTTTCAATTCAAGATGGTAAAAATTTTAATTAATTAATTTTGTTGCAAATTGGTTGGTTTTTTGACTTAGCCGATTAGGCTGAATCGTTTTCGGTTTGACTGATTCACTAGTTTAACTGCGATTTTAGCTGTTTTAACAAAATATATTGCTTAGATTTGTTTGATTTGAAATAAACTAAGATTGATCATATTAAAAATTGAGTAACTGAGATTGCTTAATTAGAAATGAACTTCCCGTCTAAACAACTGTTAATGTTTATTTTACAATCTCACTTCAGGAAAAAAAGGAAAAATGAGTTGTTTTACTATATAAACCTTATGTTCACATTTAATATTGTAGTGCTGTGTATATTTTAATTCGAGACAGTTTAAATTTTAAAATTAAAATAAAATTTAAAGTTTTAATTAATTAATTTTTGTATAAATTGCTTGGTCCTTTGACCTAGCGGATAAGGTGAACCGTTTTCGGTTTAACTATTTGTTTAACTGCGATTTTAATGGTTTTATCAAAATATATTGGTTAAATTTGTTTGATTCGAAATAAATTAAAGATTGAACTAATGAAAGATTAAACGGTTAAGATTGCTTGATTCGAAATAAAATTTCTGCCCAAACAATTGTTAACTTTTAAACAATTAAGAAAATTCCCATTGGCTAGCTTCCATTTAATTTTTATTTTATAATCCTACATCGAGAAAAAAAAAAAAAAGGAAAAAGTGAATTGTTTCACTTATATAAAGTGAATTTTATGCTCTCATTTATCTAAGTGAAATGATATTTTTAGTGAGAAGCCTTATGATCAATATCTCATACTATTTTTTTTAATTTTCTTAATTTCAAACAATTAAGAAAATTTTCATTGACTAGCTTTCATTTAACTTTTATTTTACACTCATATACAGAGGTTTTGATTTTAAAAATAATTTTATATGTGATTTTGAAACTCTCATAATATCTCTACTTAAAAGCACTCTTTTATAAAATATATAGATATATCGATGTTCTCAATGTCACTCTTACTGCTCCTTAATACAAAAATTATAAGATAATTATGATAATTTTAAATTTTTATTTAAAACCTATACATTATGAGATAGATTATTATAATTTTAAATTTATACTGTGTCGATTTTAAATTTATAAGTAATCTATCTCATAATTTATAGGTTTTTCAAAGGGAAACCAATTCATAGATTGTTTTCAAAGGGAAAAACCAATATGATAATTATTAGAACTATGTCATTTTTCTAAAATAGTGAAATATTAGAACTATGTCATTTTTTTTTTATAACAAAGTATAATTTTAATTATTAATTGTCAATACAACAATTTTAATCTATTTATACTATATATTATAGTAAAGGAACATTAGAAACAAAACTCTTAAATTCATATATAAAATTTTATTTACAAGGGACAAAATATAAAAAAATTATCGTATTTTTAATAAATAATATATTATTTTATCTCGTGCATATCACGGGTGATTTATTTAATAATATTTAAGAAAATTATTAATAAGAAAAAATAAATAAATAATACTCTGTTTAAGAAATTTATCCAACATTGATTTGGGCTAGCTTACGACCTAGCCCAAAAACGGTGATTGGTCGCATGTTTGACAGAAAAAGTGACATAAAAGTAGGTTGGGCCAATCTCTACAACATGAGCCCATGCCAATTCTTGAAAAATTGTCTTATTTTATGTTCAATCTTGAGCAATTTGATCTACTTGTTTTTTTAATTGGTAAATATAATTTTAAATATTTTGTAATGAAAATAAAAATGTATATATATATATACATATTTATTTACATTTTTAACCCTTTGGTAAGAAATTTATATATTTTACATAAAGTATACATAATATCAATTAAATGAATATTAAAATTTATTTATGTATGAGTAAACTATCTAAGGTCAAGTTGAGATAATAATTCTGATAAAAATAAAAAAAGTTGAGATAATAATTAATTCATATAACCTCATCCCAAAAAGTAATGCCAGATTAAAATAAAAATCAATCCGCAACCGTCTGTTTGTCATCACGCATCCGTCCAAAATATGGCGAATCGGTTCGGTTTGGTCAGTTTGGGCGAATCGCAATATCTGCTACTCACCCCTAATTATTATACTTTAAAAATATTATTAATGTTAATGAATTTAAAAGAATGACAAAATAGAAAATTCATATAATTTTATTCTTTGATTTTTTAAAATAAACTAATATTTTGGGACAATAAAAAATGGAAAAAGGGACTAAATATTTTGGAACAGGGGGAGTATTTTTGCTAATTTGGCTACACACCTTTTTAAATACATTGTCTAACAAACTCTCTATTCTTTTTTTATATTATTTAAATATTATTTTTGTTCATTTTAATCATAATTATTTTGTTATAAACTTGACACTATTAATTTCAAAATATGAAAAAAGTAATATTTTTTAATGTTTGATTAGGTGAAACCACTAGTTACATTTATTGAGTTAAAACCACCAAAATTAAAAGGAAAAATTAGTGAAATATCCCTCTCCAACTTTGTGTAATAGGAGAGGTCTAACATGTTTGTTTTATTTTTATAGAAAAATTTCACCCGGCTTAGAGAAATTCGGCCCCGACTCAGAAAAATTTCTTCCGACTTAGAGAAATTTCTCAGTGAAAATTGAAATTTTTTTAAACCGGGCAAAATTTCTCTGAGTCAAATTTTCTTTGTAGAAATGTTGAAGGACCTTAACTACTATGAAAATATTATATGTCTTTTATTTTATAAAATCTTAATATTAGTGACCTTAAAAAAAATTCCCAAATTAAAATGACCAACTTGATAGCTAGTTTGTTGGAAATGAAATTTAGCGATTTACTTACTATTTTAGCTAAACAATAAAAACAAGAATTAATTATCCTAAAGTCCTATTTGTAAAGTTGATATTCCAATAAGTATTGCTGTTTTTAACCCATAAAGTCATATTTTCAAAATATCTATATATATGGAATTCCTTTACACTTACTAAAAGGCAAAAAGAATTGAGAAGTGTCAAATCATTAATTACTAATAAAAAATTATTAAGTGTTCTAAATGTACCACATGATAATTTATTCACCAATCACCAAGCATTAGGACTCATGTCCCGATACAAAATTATAAACCCCACCCCCTTCACCAATTATAAATCTTTTGGTAACCGCATACCCATACCCCAAAAGCACTAGATAACTTCTCTTGTCCAAGTGGGGCATTGCTGATGTAGCAAATTAGCAATTACTTTTATTTTGTTGCTTCAAAACTTAAAAAATTAATAATTTTTATTACACATATTTATTTTTAATAAAAATTATATTTTTAGAGTCTACGCAGTGAGATCTATTAAATAAAATTAATATTAGATAAAATTTTTATAAAAATAAAATAATATTTTTTTATATGTAACTAACAATTTCTCAGTTTGTGAAACTATTTAGTAAAACTGAGAAATTTCTCAATTTTGCACAACAGATAATATTCTCAGTTTTAAAATTAGAAAAAATCAAGAAATTTCTCAATTTTGCAAAAAAATGTTTCATATAATTGTCACGTCAACTAAGAAAAATTTCAATTTTTGAAAGTGTTAGCTCAGGCTCAACATTGACGTTTTGTTTCTTGTTATAGTTTCAATCCTCTTCAAATTTCTTTCTTTTTATATTTCGGATAGTTAGAAAAAATATTGACTTACACTGTAAATTTTAACTCTAAAAAACCTAAGGGAAAAAAAAGAAAAAAAAAAAACAGAAGGGCAGTCAAAGGACTATACCAATATGATTTGTTTGGATTACCAGAAAATGAAAGAAACATTCATCAATTGGCGAGTTCCTGAAGTGATTTCAAAACAGGAGAAAAAAAAATTAAAAAAAAATAATTTGGTGGACAGAGGATAATCAGTCTTAATTTTACTTGTTTGATTTTGTTATTTCTTTGAAGCTGTTTTATCTTTTCTTAGAGACCAAACACAGAGAGAGAGAGAGAGAGAGAGAGAGAGAGGGGGAGATTGTGGGGAAATGGGAACCTCGGCTTTGAGAATCTTGGTCCTGGCTTGGGATTTCTTGACGAGATTGGCCACTATGCGGAAGCGTCAACGGCGGTAGTATTGACGGAAGGGTAATTTCATCTAGTATTAAAGTTAATAAGAAGTTGAAATTTATTTAGGATTTAATGAAATATAAGTTTATAAAGTAAAACTTGTATGTAATTGGAGCTTGGAGAGGTTGTTGCACACCATATGCAGTAATGGCAATGGGGTCTTCTTCGAGTTTTATTCCGATGATTTGTACCATTCAATTTTTCGAAGGTACCATGTAACGCCCTCAAAATAAACCCATTATATATATATCATTAACATGCAATATTTAAAGAAAACAATTCATCCATCAGAGTATCGTTATTGAAAGCCATTACATGTAACATCAAAATAAATGCCCTAAGGGCTTACATCTCTCCAAGCCAACACTTGAACACAAAATATGAGTTCTAACTCAAATACAAATAAAGCCCTAGGCTTAAATGTTTACGTGTAATATCAAATAAAAACAAATAACTAAAATAGTCTTCAAAATCCAAGTCCTTCCAAGCTAAGTTCTTGGAGGTAGCTTATCACCTGAACCTGAAAATGATGTTCCCATAAAGGGTGAGCCACAGCCCAGCAGAAATATACTAAACCAAATATAAGCATTGAATAAAGTAATAGCATTCAATAGATGGTTAATCAAGATAATCAATTACATCATTATACAGTTTCATGACATTAATGTCTAAGACACGTTTTACTTTCCAACATTATCAATATGGCTCAGAACCTGGCCAAGCTTACAACAGTGAACTATATATATATCAAATTCACATTCTTCCAATGTCAACAAACAAATGAGACTCAGGCTCAAATCAAAACACTTCATACTTCCAGTTTGATACACATTTTAGTGCTGTATCAATAAAAACACTTCAATATAAATAAGCACACATAAAAGTGATGCTAATGGAGTCCATCCCCTATCTCCTCCCAAACAAAATCCGGTTTAGAGGTCCATCCCCTATCTTCCCCTAAACCGTGGAGTACATCCCCTATCTCCTCCCACACAAAACAATGTATGTAAACACATAACATATACAACACATAATCAATACACATAATGTCTGTATTAATTCAGCAGTCAAAATTGATGACTTAATCAATGATTAGTTTCAGTTATCCCTAATCCACATGCAGTGTCTACAACAAGCACGGCTATCCTCCACCGATAGCCCACAAGCACGGCTATCCTCCACCGATAGCCCAAAACAGTTATTTCTAAACTGAAAATAAATATATCAACAATTCAATAGGCGAGTGATTTAAATTATCCAACTACGCCATTTAATCAATGAAATCCCCAATTCCATGAATTTAACAATATTTCCAAATTCCCTCAAACCAAATTAATTTATTAATACCACTAGGGTTTTTCCCAAAATTACCAAAGTATCCCCAACATATCAAAATACCAAAACTTAGAACAAAACTTATAGAATGGAGTAGGAAATCCCTACCTTGAAGCAAAGAACTCGAATGGAGAAGATGACGAAAACCAAAGTGCTCCAAACCCAAGATTGTTCAGATTAAACGGAAGCCCTCGACCCACTCTATCTTTTTAACAAAGGACTTAGGGTAGAAATACACTCTAAGTAGATCAAACCTAAGAGAGAAGGTGTGTAGGGAGAGGGAGAAGACGGTTCTAGGGTTTTAAAATCAAAAAGGAGATGAAAAATGGTCCAGAAAGTCGGATCTCGGATTTTTATACCAGTCGCCCCGCTCGAGCGTGGAAACCCCCGCTCGAGCGCCACTCACAGACTCCCGCTCGAGCGGCGAATGCACACTCCCAGAAGTTTTTGCAGACAGGTCCCCGCTCGAGCTCCCAACTCCCCGCTCGAGCGTCACTCACGACTTTCCGCTCGAGCGTCCAATCCCCCGCTCGAGCGGCCAACACTACACAGGATATACTAGATGGGTGTATTCCCCGCTCGAGCGTCCAAACCCCCGCTCGAGCAGACAAGCCAAAATCTGGGCAACTAGACTTGGTTCCTAAGCTCAATCAACCTGCTCCAAATCTTCCCAACACAACCAAAGACTCAAAATAAGGATTTAAGGGTGCAAACAACATACTCTCAACAACCAGCTCCACAGAACCGAAGTCTGTATATAACAAGTAAAGAAAAGGGAAACCGGAATCGCTATAACCTCCCCCCCTTAAAGAATTTCGTCCCCGAAATTGAGCATAAGTTTTCAAACAAAACAGGTTTTCCTTAATTTCTAACAATATGACATTACAATATTTAAACAATCTGACCCAATACCGTTCATTCCATCTCTTATCAAGAGGCATCTCACAATATATATTAAACAACATATATTTTAACATGCATTACTATTATGCATTAATCCCTTCAATGTTAACAATTCCCATATTGTAATCAATTGCATGATATATACAACACATTCAACAATGTAATCAACATATGCAATGTTACAGTAAACTTCTATAATGAAGCAAGTTTCAAGATACACCATTTACCAAAACATACTCAATGTTTTACAACCTAAAACATATGTAAGGCTCTTAAGTTCGACAATATTACAAAATCTAAATACAAGATTACAAATCGATAAAAATGTCCGGGTATTTTTCGCGAACTTCCAACTCACGTTCCCAAGTGGCTTCCTCCACTCCGTGGTGTTTCCACAAAACTTTTACCAAAGGGATGGTTTTGCCTCGCAAAACTTGGTCCCGCTTATCCAAGACCCTAATCGGTCTCTCCTCATACGAGACATCATCGTCAACTACTAAATCGGTCCAATCCAACGCATGTAATGGATCCGGCTCATACTTCCGAAACATACTCACATGAAACACATCATGTACCCCGGACAACTGCGGTGGTAAAGCTAAACGATAAGCAGCCTCGCCGATCCTCTCAAGGATCTCAAAAGGACCAATGAACCGAGGGGACAACTTTCCGCTCTTCCCAAACCTCATCAATCCCCGCCTTGGTGATATCTTCAGAAAGACATGATCACCCACCTCAAACACCAAAGGTCTCCTCCTACGGTCGGCATAAGATTTCTGAGGACTCTGGGCTGTAACAAGCCTCTTACGGATAAGCTCAACTTTCTCCGTCGTTTCCCTCACTAACTCCGGACCCAACAGAGGTGCATCACCCACCTCGGCCCAACAAACAGGAGATCTACACGGTCGGCCATACAAGGCCTCAAACGGTGCCATACCGATACTAGACTGGAAACTGTTGTTGTAGGCAAACTCCACCAACGGCAAGTGCCTCTCCCACGACCCACTAAAGTCTAGAACACAACCCCGAAGCATATCCTCAAGGATCTGAATAGTACGCTCGGACTGCCCGTCAGTCTGAGGATGATAAGCCGTGCTAAAGGTCAACTTAGTGCCTAAGGCACTCTGCAAACTCTGCCACAACCTGGCAGTAAAACGAGGATCTCTATCTGAGACGATCGTCACTGGGACCCCGTGCAACCTTACTATGTCCCGAATATACAAGTCGGCAAGATGATCTACCGAATCTCTCACGCGCATAGGAATGAAGTGCGCCGACTTAGTCAACCGGTCTACAACCACCCAAACAGCATCACTACCACGCTGAGTCCTCGGAAGACCTACAACAAAGTCCATAGTGACATGCTCCCACTTCCACTCGGCAATAGGCAAGGGTTGTAACAAACCCACTGGCCTCTGATGCTCGGCCTTCACTTGCTGACAAGTAAGGCACTTAGATACGAAAGCTGCCACATCTCTCTTCATACCCCGCCACCAGAACTGGCGACCCAAATCCCGATACATCTTAGTGCCTCCCGGGTGCACCGCAAGGCGTGAATGATGGAACTCTCGGAGTACCTCCTCTCGGCAAGACTTCGGCACAAACAGACGGTCTCGGTATCTCACACTCAGGTCGGGATACACCGTCAAACCCTTCTCAACCTTCCCACCGGAAATCTTCTCACGGAGGGTTTCTACCTCAAGGTCACCCCTCTGAGCCTCTAACACTCGAGTCACGAGTGTCGGCTGTACAACAACAGAAAACAAGGCCGCAGCCTCAACGGATTTGCCCAGAAGTAAATCAAACTCTCCAAATGCACCTAACATCTCCCACTCTCGAATGGCTATACTAGCTATGTCACCAACAGGTTTCCTGCTAAGGGCATCGGCCACCACATTGGCCTTTCCCGGATGATAATGCAATTCAAAGTCATAATCCTCAATAAACTCCATCCACCTCCTCTGCCTCAAGTTCAAGTCTTTCTGTGTAAATAGATATTTCAGACTCTTATGATCCGAGAATACCTCGAACCTCTCACCATAAAGATAATGCCTCCAAATCTTCACGGCAAAGATCACAGCTGCTAACTCAAGATCATGCGTAGGGTAATTCTGCTCGTGAATTTTCAACTGACGTGAGCCATAGGCAACTACTTTCCCTTCTTGCATTAACACACAACCCAGACCCTCTCGTGAGGCGTCACAATAGACTGCATAACCCAACCCTCTCTCTGGAATAATCAAGACTGGAGCGGTGGTCAGTCTAACTTTCAACTCCTGGAACGACTTTTCACAAGTCTCACTCCATACAAATTTGACTCCTTTCCGAGTCAATCTAGTCAAAGGCGAAGCTAATCTGGAGAAATCTTTCACAAACCGACGATAATACCCAGCTAACCCCAGAAAACTGCGGATCTCAAACACACTCTTAGGCTGTGCCCAATCTTGCACTGCCTCAGTCTTGGATGTATCAACAGACACTCCTTCCCCCGAAACTACATAGCCTAAGAACTTGACCTCTTCTAGCCAGAACTCACACTTCCCAAACTTAGCATAAAGCTTATGGGCTCTAAGTAACTCAAGCACCACTCTCAAGTGTTCCTTGTGCTTCTCCTCAGAATGTGAATAGATAAGGATGTCGTCCACGAAGACGACTACGAAACGATCTAAAAATTCTCGGAATATTCGGTTCATCAAATCCATAAAGACTGCCGGTGCATTGGTGAGCCCAAATGGCATCACCAGAAACTCATAGTGGCCATACCGTGTACGGAATGCCGTCTTCGGAATATCCTCATCCCTGACTCTTAACTGATGATAACCCGATCTCAAGTCTATCTTCGAGAAACAACGGGAACCTTTAAACTGATCGAACAGATCATCTATACGAGGCATAGGGTACTTATTCTTAACCGTAGCCCGATTCAATTTCCGGTAATCTATACAAAGCCTAAAAGCACCACCTTTCTTTTTAACAAAGAGGGCCGGTGCTCCCCACGGCGAAACACTAGGACGTATAAAACCCTTGTCTAGTAACTCCTGGAGCTGAATCTTCAACTCAACTAACTCGGCTGGGGCAAAACGATAAGGTGCCATAGAAATCGGCGCCGTGCCGGGCACTAGGTCAATAGAGAATTCAATCTCTCGATGCGGTGGCAAACTAACAAGATCCTCGGGAAAGACGTCCGAGTACTCACAAACCACCCTTGGCAACACAATCTGAGTCTCATCATCCTCACTAATTGAAAGGTTAGCAAGTAGACCACTAAGCTCACTCCGTCCTCGCGGAACATACCCCGGTGGAAACACACTACCAACTCGGTCCCCCAGAAAATGAAAACACTCTCCGCTCACGGTACAACAAGTGACCCTCTGGCGGTAGCAATCAATAACTGCCCGGTATGACGATAACCAGTCCATACCCAAAATAACATCGAAGCCCCTCATAGGCATAACTACAAAGGAAAATGGGATTCTATGATCATCAACCTCTATATCACAACCCCTAACACCTTGTTTCAAAATCAATTCACCCCCAAGAGGTGACACTACACAAATAGGAGATGCTAACTGTGCTAACTCCAACTCCAAAACAGATGCAATGGCAGCAGACACAAAGGAATAAGATGCACCCGTATCAATCAAAACATTAGCAACCGAGTTGCAAAACAAGAAAGTACCTCTCACAACTGATGGTGCCGGCACAAGATCCTGCGCGGTAACAGCATACACGCGCCCAGACGACCTCTGATCAACCTGCTCACCCCTAGGAGCATACGATTGCTGCACTGACTGGGACGATGAAGCCCCCTGATTGGCCCTCGAGGCCTGACCCGACTGAACTGGCTGCTGACCCTGAATCTGCCTCAAACCAGATGTACCTGGTGTGCCACCCAACTGCGGGCAATACCTCTTCATATGCCCTGCCTGACCACACTGATAACACGAGAGCGGCTGGCCTCTACCCTGACTTTGGCTCTGAGATCGAGCCGAAGATGATGCTGCTCTCTGTACTCCTCCCCGCTGAGGACAAACTGGAGACTTGTGACCTAGCTGGCCACACTTGAAACAGGTAATGTTTCCCTGGCTGCCTTTCCCCGAACTAGCACTCGGCACAGGAAAAGTCGATCTAGTAAAGCTACTCTGAGACTGTTGAGGAGTGAAACCTCTCTGTCTCCTGCCATCACTCTGGCCATCCTGACTCCTCTTGGAGCCCTTCTGTCCTTCCTCCTCCTCCTGCATCATGATTTCCATATGGGCTGCAGCATCAACCATACGCCCATAATCCAGAATCATAGTTCCCCCAACTCTCAGCTTGAGGCCACGCCTCAACTTCTTCTCAAACTCGATACAACGGCGTTCCTCAGACGCCACCAACTCAGGTGCAAACCTGGACAAACTAGTAAATGCAGCCTCAACTCGGCCACTGAAGAACTCGACTGCTTAAGCTGGCAGAACTGGTCTCTCAGCTTCTCCCTAACTGCTGGAGATAAGAACTTCTCCTGGAAAACATTCACAAAAGCCTCCCATGTACCTCCTATACGACCCTTAGTGAACTTCCACCACTGACCCGCATCCCCCTTCAACTGGAAAGATGCCAAGGTCACTTTCAACCCCTCGTCTTCGATGCCAAGCATCTCAAACGTCTTCGTTGTCTGTTCGAGCCATTCATCTGCCTTAAGCGGCTCTTTAGGATCACCCACAAATTCATCCGGATTAGACCGGAAGAACTCCCTCTTCAGAAAGGAGGGTCCTGCATCTGCAACAACATCCCGAACTTGATTCTCAGCTCTAAGAATGCCTACTGACTCCCTGAATGCCCCTGCTATCTCTCGGGCTAGAGCGCTCATAGCCTGCTGGCCTACTGGCTCGACCACATTGGCCTGGCCAACTCCCTCCTGAACTGCTGGAATCTCCCCTGGCACAGGCGCCTCCTGTCTACCCGGCCTACCACGCCTACCGCGTCCTCGTCCTCGTTCTGACATCCTAATAAAGGAAAAACAATGACGTTAGCACATTAATAAATGTGCCGAAACTAAACACTCGCGTCCTAATGCATTAGACAACAATAATTCATTCCACGTAAGCACATAATCACATAAGCACCTACGAATTTCATTCCCGAATAATGATAGTCCCAATGCGTTACTATAGTTCCGGTTGGAAGCAGCAGTGATCAAGTGCCTTTCCAACAAGACTACTAGAAACTCAAGGGTCCAATCAACATCCTAGAAACTGCATTCCATACCCACATAATCACATAAACATGTTATCACATAAACATATACCATTACACTAAGTCTCTATCAAACGAGACGAACCCATTGCGATACTAATCACTTCCCACGTACCCAAAGTATTCAAACCCGGTACGCTCTGATACCAAGTTGTAACGCCCTCAAAATAAACCCATTATATATATATCATTAACATGCAATATTTAAAGAAAACAATTCATCCATCAGAGTATCTTTATTGAAAGCCATTACATGTAACATCAAAATAAATGCCCTAAGGGCTTACATCTCTCCAAGCCAACACTTGAACACAAAATATGAGTTCTAACTCAAATACAAATAAAGCCCTAGGCTTAAATGTTTACGTGTAATATCAAATAAAAACAAATAACTAAAATAGTCTTCAAAATCCAAGTCCTTCCAAGCTAAGTTCTTGGAGGTAGCTTATCACCTGAACCTGAAAATGATGTTCCCATAAAGGGTGAGCCACAGCCCAGCAGAAATATACTAAACCAAATATAAGCATTGAATAAAGTAATAGCATTCAATAGATGGTTAACCAAGATAATCAATTACATCATTATACAGTTTCATGACATTAATGTCTAAGACACGTTTTACTTTCCAACATTATCAATATGGCTCAGAACCTGGCCAAGCTTACAACAGTGAACTATATATATATCAAATTCACATTCTTCCAATGTCAACAAACAAATGAGACTCAGGCTCAAATCAAAACACTTCATACTTCCAGTTTGATACACATTTTAGTGCTGTATCAATAAAAACACTTCAATATAAATAAGCACACATAAAAGTGATGCTAATGGAGTCCATCCCCTATCTCCTCCCAAACAAAATCCGGTTTAGAGGTCCATCCCCTATCTTCCCCTAAACCGTGGAGTACATCCCCTATCTCCTCCCACACAAAACAATGTATGTAAACACATAACATATACAACACATAATCAATACACATAATGTCTGTATTAATTCAGCAGTCAAAATTGATGACTTAATCAATGATTAGTTTCAGTTATCCCTAATCCACATGCAGTGTCTACAACAAGCACGGCTATCCTCCACCGAGAGCCCAAAACAGTTATTTCTAAACTGAAAATAAATATATCAACAATTCAATAGGCGAGTGATTTAAATTATCCAACTACGCCATTTAATCAATGAAATCCCCAATTCCATGAATTTAACAATATTTCCAAATTCCCTCAAACCAAATTAATTTATTAATACCACTAGGGTTTTTCCCAAAATTACCAAAGTATCCCCAACATATCAAAATACCAAAACTTAGAACAAAACTTATAGAATGGAGTAGGAAATCCCTACCTTGAAGTAAAGAACTCGAATGGAGAAGATGACGAAAACCAAAGTGCTCCAAACCCAAGATTGTTCAGATTAAACGGAAGCCCTCGACCCACTCTATCTTTTTAACAAAGGACTTAGGGTAGAAATACACTCTAAGTAGATCAAACCTAAGAGAGAAGGTGTGTAGGGAGAGGGAGAAGACGGTTCTAGGGTTTTAAAATCAAAAAGGAGATGAAAAATGATCCAGAAAGTCAGATCTCGGATTTTTATACCAGTCGCCCCGCTCGAGCGTGGAAACCCCCGCTCGAGCGCCACTCACAGACTCCCGCTCGAGCGGCGAATGCACACTCCCAGAAGTTTTTGCAGACAGGTCCCCGCTCGAGCTCCCAACTCCCCGCTCGAGCGTCACTCACGACTTTCCGCTCGAGCGTCCAATCCCCCGCTCGAGCGGCCAACACTACACAGGATATACTGGATGGGTGTATTCCCCGCTCGAGCGTCCAAACCCCCGCTCGAGCGGACAAGCCAAAATCTGGGCAACTAGACTTGGTTCCTAAGCTCAATCAACTTGCTCCAAATCTTCCCAACACAACCAAAGACTCAAAATAAGGATTTAAGGGTGCAAACAACATACTCTCAACAACCAGCTCCACAGAACCTAAGTCTGTATATAACAAGTAAAGAAAAGGGAAACCGGAATCGCTATATATCAAGTAGAATATGTCTAAAAAAATTCAAGTTAATTGAATATCGATATCCCTTTCATCAAGTCATGTTTGTATTTAAATTTATACTTAAAATTAAATTTATCATTCAATTTTTAAATACAAATATGTCTTGATGAAAGGAATACTGATATCCGATTAATTTAATTTTTTTGCAAATATATTCTACTCAGTTTCTTTTAAAAAGTGAATCATTTTGATCATCGAAATGATGCCAAAAAAAGATTCCATTATAGTGCAACAATTATGCGCAATAGCCTCCTCAATCCCATATAAATGCCTCTAAAAATAACTTAGTTTGTCAAAGATACTCTTAAATTGTAAGTTTGAAGTGGTTTCTTGTACAAATAAAAATAAATTAAAATTTGGTTTGGTTCAAAAGTCACACTCAAAATGAATCATGCCAACACATTTTAAGTCAGCTTTGCTTTTTATTTTTGTCATTTGTCTTGTATTTTGATTTTCTTCAATAAATTTTTTTTATTATTAAAATAAGAAAGTCAGCTTGGGTCATATTACTATACACCTCTTTTCGGTATAGAATATATGCAAGTTATAATATTTGTGATGTTGATTATTATTACAAATGTCATAACTAAATCTATTTCAGTCATAATTATAAAAAAATAATAATAATAAGCCATAACTAAACACAACAAAAAGAATAAATAAAGATATTTTCAATCATAATTAAAATAATAGTCACAATAAATTATATAACCAATATCACACTAAGTCATAATTAATACCACAATGAATCATAATATGTCACAATTAAAAAATACAATTATCATAGCTGAGACACATGATATACACCCAGAATAAGGTATATAATGTGGAATTTTTCTACTTTTATAGGTAAATTATAAATTTACAATAAAGCTTCCCGCAAGTCATAAGAATACAAAAACACCACCTGCCATTATTTATCTTCAAAATTTATGTTCGACTAGTTTAATGCAAAATTTGTTTGGTTTTTTGCCTTTTTTTTGCATCGCATTGTTTATATAATAGATGTTAAAGTGTTGGTCTCTTTATGACGCTCAAACCTAGAGTCTAGCATTGAATAATGGTTTTTTTTTTTAAGGTCCCTCGTATTAAGATTTTATAGTATAAATGACATCTAATATTTTCATAATGTCTAAGGTCCCTCAAGTTGATCCAGAGAAAATTGATTCAGAGAAAATTAGTCCAGAGAAAATTCACGTCAAAGAGAAAATTGGTCCAGAGAAATTCTGGGAAGAATTTCTCTGGACTTCAAGCTCTTGCACAGAAAGTTCATGACATGTGTTGTCGCTTGTCGGTGAAGTAGTCCAAATGCACCACCGTTATCAGGACATGGAAAAGAACAAAAGACTTTGCTTCAATGATTTTGTGCCATTGGTTCAATCCAAGAAATGATTTTCTCTAATCAAATGCATAGGGATCATCTGCATATGGATTCAGAATTTCTCTAGACCATCAGAATTTCTCATCTTCGTTGATGTAGTAGAATAATTCTTTTTTTAATCTACTTCTTGGTCCTCTTGTGGTTTGTCACCCATTACTTTCCACTGCAAATGCAGTAGCGCCCTTTGCCTGTCTTTTTTGGATTTTTGGACATCCAACTCCTCTTTTAGTTTCTTGCACTCATCTTCATGCTGACCCTTCAAGGCCTTTAACTGAACTTCGTGTT
This sequence comes from Camellia sinensis, assembly GCF_055761805.1. Lineage (NCBI taxonomy): Eukaryota > Viridiplantae > Streptophyta > Magnoliopsida > Ericales > Theaceae > Camellia > Camellia sinensis. Next base: position 75,315,422 of record NC_138969.1, read on the forward strand.
CATTCCTGATTACCAAAAAAAAAAAAAAAAGCAATAACATCAATGGGATTTATACAAATTAAGCATTCTAGGATCTAGCTCGAAACCAAAGAATTTCTCTGGACCAACCCAGAGAAAATTCAGTTAAAAAACCAGAGAATTTCTCTGGTTTCAACCTAAAGAAAATTCAGTTCAAATGAAAAAAAAATTCAGTTCACTAGTCCAAACACGCACCATATACATACCACACCTACACACACAAATTCATTGAATCTGGAACTTGATCATAGAAGTACTCTTGTAGGCCAACAAGTGTAAACCCATCTCCAATCCGAAGAATGATGAACTGAGGAATTGGAATTTCTCTGCAAGCTTCCAGGAGTATTTGGCAATGGAACTGAATTTTTTCTGGGTTGAGAATTTTCTCTAGGTTGAGAATTTCTCTGGTAATTTAGCTCACAGAATGTCTATTTCGATTATTTTTTTTCATTTGAACTGAATTTTCTCTGGGTTGAGAATTTCTCTGGAGAAAATTCAGTTCAAATTCAGGCACAAATTCAGCTCCATAGCACACATGCCATCCAATCACTCTCACTTCCCAAATCAAAGTACAACCTGCAAATCCAAGAAACAAATTACAATTACAATTGCAATTACAAAACATATTTATATATTTTCTAATGATACCTAGAAAAATTAAAGCTCATTTGCACTGATATTGATTGAAATTGGAGAATGGTACGAAGACGATGGTGGTGCGGTGGATGTGAGGGTGGTGGGGGTGTAGAGGCGGAACCAGAGATTGAGAGAAGAGTCGATTGTGGTGTTGCAGGTGGTGACGTCGTGGATGGGTTTGGTGGCAGAGGGAGGAGATTTGAGGTCGAGGAAGGTGGTGAGGCGGCGGTTGACGGTGCCGTTGGGGCGGCGAGAGGTGTTGACGGCGAAGGTGTAAGTGGATTCTCTCGTGTCTATCATCAATCAAGCATATATATATGTATGTATGTATGTATGTATGTATGTATGTTACATTTATCCTTGATTCTGCAAAATTTAGGGTTCAAAAGTCTTCAAATTTGAGTTATAAATCTATAGTTTATCACTTCCAGGCAAGGTTTTGTAAGAGATTGATTGAGAATGGCAATTGAACCCAAGGCAGCAACTAAAGAGTCAAAAATCGACCTATTTAAAGACAAATTTCTCTGATATATGTTTAGGGACCTTAGACATCAAAAAATAATATTGTAGATCTCTTCCATTACGAAAAGTGAGAGAGGGATCCTAGACTAATTTTCCCTTGAATAATAATAATTTTTTTTGATAATTTTAATTTGAAATTAAAGTGAGATTCATGTGCTGGTTGAGTCTGAGTAGTTTTGGATTCTCTCAAGTGAAAAGATTACAGTATAAAAATGATGGGTCGAAACCATTGAGTTGGGAATGAGAATTGTCTCATAAAGTAGGCATCAATAAATATTGGTCTTAGATTTGAACTTAATCTTAGTAGGCCTAGGCTTGTGCTTTTGCATGTGCTGGATTTGGTCTTGGACTTGGATTTGGACTTGGGCTTGGACTTGAATTTAGACTTAATTTTGAGCTTCGGTTAAGTTATGTTGTGTTGGGCTTCGCTTGTGGATGTGTTTGGGAATTGGGCTTGGATCAGGTTGTGACCCAACATTAGTATCCATTTTGTGAACAGTTGTTTTTATTAAAGGATGAAATATAAAATAAACGACACAACTAAATACAAAAATGAATTAGATTACATTACTAATAGAACAAGTTATTAACTTGGATAACTAAATATTAGAACTCATCTTTGTAAACTAAATATTAAAAAATTTAAGAACAAATGATAAGAAAAGAAACAAATCGAAACTTGCACTAGCCAGTTTCCTTAAGATGGATTCACCGCTTCTCGATGGATGCTGGAGGTACGCCGACGTACATCTCTCAAAATACGACAGTCGAAACCAGCTAATACAGGAGCATCTTCTAAATAGTTTTGGCAAACTCGACAATGAATGCACTCTCTCTAACAAGAACCAAAGAAGGGGCTACGAAAAGAATATAGGAAACATTTTTTTTTTGGCGTAAAAAACCATCTCCAACTTTTTCTTATATTATTATGAAAAAATACCAACATTTGAAACTAAGAACAAAGCTAAAAGAGCTGAAAAAATAGTTTAGTCCCTCCTCTATTTAATAAAATTTAAGGTAAACATTATAGTACACACTCCTCAAAAAATATATACCATATATATTTTATAGTTAAAACAATATAATTTCATACTTTCTGAGTTATAATTTTAAAAAAAAAATATTATAACCAAAAAAAAAATGAGATATAACCAAAGATCTCATTAGTCATAATTAAATAATGTCATAACTAAAAGAAAATAGTCATAATTTAAAAAAAATAATAATATAATTAAAAGTACATATGATACATCTTTTTAAATTGTGTGAATATTAAAATTTCCCTAAAAATTTTACTAAATTTTAACTTAGAGCAATTATTATGTTTTATTAGTCCTAAAGTTAGTTGGCGGCTTAACTCATGCTTTGTACCTTAGGAGTTATTTGAGAAGTGTTAAATTAGTATACTTTTTGAATTTTTATGAAAAATATGAAATACGGGTTGGGTTTAGAAGTGATGTGATAGAGAAGTAATGTGACCCAAATAAAATAATGTACTAAAATAACATATATTATTTTAACACATGCCAAACAAGGTATCCAACCCCTTCTGAAAGTGGAGCATCCAAAGACCATTATTAATGTTAGAATAGTAGAGACAGAGGAAATAATATGTATTGTATTGAATTAATTGTCCTATACAATAGAAGGCCTGTATATATAGGCTGAGAAAAAATATTTCACTAGAAATTTAACTATGAGAAAGAGTATCCTGTAAGAGACCTAATTATGACAATACCTAATATAACTAGGAAATTAATACCTAATATATGTAGGAATATATATCATATATACATTAACATCCTCCCTCAAACTCAAGGAGGTTAAACATCTTGAATTTGGAGAGAGAAATTAAAACATGAAATAAAACAAAATAAAATAAAAAGGCAAATAGATTACAAAATCCGAACGAGAGCGCAAGGGTGCTTGAAATAGATCAGAGGCCGGAACTAAAGTCGGGAGAAAGTTTATAGTTTTGTCGGACCATTGAAGGAACTGGCTGGAACTAATGCCAGGACAAGTTAAGGTCGTGCCGGACCAATATAGAAATTGGCTGGAACTAATGCCAAGAGACAGTTTATGGCTGTGTTAGACCATTGTAGGAACTGGCTGGAACTAATGACAGGACAATTTAAAGGGGTCATGCCAGACCGATATAGAAACTGGCTGGAACTAATGTCGAGAGACAGCTTATGGTCGTGTCGGACCATTGTAGGAACTAGCTGGAACTAATGCCAGGACAGTTTAAAGGGGTCATGCCGGACCGATGTAGGAGCAAACTGGAATCAATGTCGGGACAGTTTAAAGAGGTCATGTTGGACCGTTGTAGGAGCTAACCGGAATCAATGTCGGGATAGTTTAAAAGGGTCATACTGGACCGTTGTAGGAGCTAACCAGAATCAATGTCGGTGCAGTTTAAAGGAGTCATGCTGGACCGTTGTAGGAGCTAATCGAAATCAATGTCGGGACAGTTTAAAGGGGTCATGTCAGACCAATGTAAGAGCTAACCAGAATCATTGTCGGAATAGTTTAAAAGAGTCATGTCAGACCGATGTAGAGAACTGGATGTCGAACCAACAAGCATGGCACACACATAACTTATGACGTGGTGCTGAATGATGATGACGGCTTGCATTGTGCACCAAAAGGGATGGCTTAGGTTATGCGCTAAAGGGAGCAGCTTGGATTGTGCACCAGAGGGGGCGGCTTGGGTGGTTCACTTGGTGTATAACCATACTCATCATGATATAGGTATAATGCCCCTCCTCCAACTCAAATAGGTTTGAAGAGAGAAACGAATTTGAGGTTAAAGCAGAGGAAAAAATAGAGTGGAGAAAAAAAATGTATTGCAAGTAATACAAAAATACAAAAATACGATAGAGATATTTTGGATAGGAATAAACAGCGGACAAAAGAAAGAGATCACCAAGAAACGATACTAACAGGAAAATATGATAGCGGAATATGTTGAGGTCCGGTGGGCGACCAAGGCAAGGCTACCGCCCCCTGATAAAGCAAAGACCACCAAGAGCTTAACCTATATCTCTGATACCATGTTAGAATAGTCGAGAGAGAGGGAATAATATGTGTTGTATTGAATGAATTGTATTGAATTAATTGTCCTACACAACAGAAGGCCTGTATATATAGGCTAAGAAAGAGTATCCTATAAGAGACCTAACTATTACAATACCTACTATATCTAAGAAATCAATACCTAATATATGTAGGAATATATACCATATATACATTAACAATTAAAAATAATGTTAAATCTATAAATTCTGAGAGATATGAATGGCTAGGACTTGGACACTACCATAGTTGTGAAACTTATGGCCTCTTGTCCATAGACACACACAATATATAGAGAGGAAGTATAAAGTAGTGACTTTTTGGGAAATTTGAAGATTCCAAGGGATATTTTTATCTAAAAAAATGATTTACTCTTCCCATAGATGCAGTGTCCTCAAATAATCCTGTTTCCCTATTCCAAATTACTCACAATCATTGGATCATATGAGAATCTTAAGATGTGAAAATTTTAAGACATATCCAATGGTTGTGAGTGACTTGAGACAGAAAAATAGAATTATTTGGGAACGGAGGATCCTTGCTGCCATAGATGGGTGTTTCCAATAGCATATTAATTTGAATGGAAACTATGAACTTTGGGTAAATTCAAGGTGGTGGTCTTCAAATGCCACGAAACTTATGTAAATTTGAAAATATTTTTTTGTTTGGAATTTGACTTTGTTTTGTGATTTTTAAAATTTTTTTAGCCAGAAAAAAAAATTATATGTTTAGGAATTACTTTTTTAGATGTATAAAAAATGTGGATGACTAGTGTATATAATTTTACTTTTTAAATAATTTTTAAATTTTTTTACTTTAAGGAATGATAAGGACCCACAAAAATTATTAAAAATTTTACAAAATATTCACAAGGATGTTAGACCCACGCAACATGGATAAAATTTTTAATAATTTTTTTGAAGGCTAACATCTTTGTTTCACTTCTTTTACTTTTTTGAGTGTTTTTTTTTTAAATTTTTTTTATTCAAAAAGCCAAATTACCAAACAGGTTCCATGTATGCTTTCAATTGAAACGTGGATCTATTTCTGGGGACTTCCGTTATTGAGCTTTTGTGGCGGCCTAGAAGGATGAAACAAACCAAAATGTACTTTAAGATTTTGTTGTGGGACCTCATTTTTTGCTATATGTAAATCATTTTTTTTAATGAATTTAAAGAAAGGGATTTTGTGCTCTCAAGATGGGGAAAAGAAACAAATATCAGAAAATGGAAATGAGAAAACTAATTGTAAAGTTTTTACTCGTTTGCTATTAATTTTTTGTTTTCACAGAAAACAAAATTTGGTAATATGAATTCCTCTTACATGAGATAGATTGAATAAGCCAAGCAGATATCTTTCAATTATCTTCATGTCATTAAAATACCAAGGAGAATAAAAGATTCAACATGGGAATAATTAGGGGATAATATCAAATAACTCTTATTTTTCTTAAAAATAATTATTAACACTATGTTGAGGGACTTGATTCTACAAAAACTTCGTTTAAAAAAATGGGACTTATTTAATATTTTCCGTTGTTTCTGTCTCTACTCCCTCCTTCCTTAACCCTCTGTTTTCCTCTCATGCACACACATTAGCATCCTTAAACCTCATTTGCCCTCCATTATATGATTTGACCATCAAATTTCATTGCAACAAAAATATCCAAAAGTAAAATCTATGGTTTGGAATAATATAAATAAGTGTATTTTTTTGACTTTTAAGAAAAAGATGTACAAAAACTAGAAAGGTGATGTGACCTAAAAAAAATAAAAAGTGTATACTTATTAGAAAATTCCAAATCACCCATCATAAATTAATTAATTATTTATTTTGTTTTAATCTTTAACAAGAACTTATCAAGTTCTTCAAATTACCAGACTGAGAAAGCTTTTTTTGTCTTTATCGTCAACAAGAACCTACCAAGTGGCCCAAATGATGATAAGGGTTGGGATAAATATCTTCTAAACTTTTTCATTAGATATGTTCTTTCATTTCATGGAAATCAAATTTTCCAATACCATTTTCTTACAAAAAGCTATATGTGATCTCTCTCTCTCTCTCTCTCTCTAAATGATTATGTTTCAACAGTTGACCTTTGAGGATTGAGCCAAAGGACTGTGATTGTTAATGTACGAGCAAGAAATAATCTTATCGTATAATCTTATTGATCAAGTCCGCGTTCCTCCAAACGTCATCGCTTTACTCTCTGAAAACACAAACGTGAGCTAACCGGCGGGTATGTACCGGATATCTCTCCGATGCCTAAGTCAGTAAGATAGACAAAAACTCTGTGTATTCGGGAATCAAAGTTGTGTTACCTCTCCATAGGTGATGTTATGAGCTTTTATAGGTTCCGCGTGGCACAATTCTAGTAGGACTCTTATTTCTCCATGCAGAGTCCTCCTAGGAATCACATTCCTAAAGGATAATGCTTATCCTTCAACACCCCCCTCACTGCTTAAACCAAGTGAGATGGTTTTATCCCGGTTGGAAGGCAGTATGACCGGGATAAAATAGCCATGCTAAACTGGCTGGAACGACCGAGCTCTAGTTAGCTCGGTTCTTTCCTCTGTTAATCGTACCTCGGTTTCATCTGTAGACCGTACTAACCATAGCGTACATGGACCGAGCTACTCAACAGCAAGGTCCTGAGTAGAAGCCAAAAATACCTTGGTTCAAGATGGTTTGACCGAGCTAACTGTCACCGCACCGACTGTGGTGGTCGAGCTAACCACCAAGCTCTTTCGGACAGGGCTATCTGCAAGGCTCCTCTGGACCAAACTAATTACAAGGCCCTTTTATTCAACCCTTCTTACTGTGGCCCACAGAATGGCCCATTACCCAGCTCGGCCCAATTTACATACAAATTACCCTCTCAATTGCCTCTTAATTCCATCTGCGCAGCATGATACGGATTACTTGTTACCAGCCGAGCTGAAAAAACTTTAGCCTTCCAACCGAGGTAAAGAACTTTAGCCTTCCAACCGAGCTAAAGTCACATCATGCTATCAATCTGTCCAGTCAAAACGTCTCTTCAGTTTTTAACTAAATCGATTTCCATTCCAAGGACACGTGGCAGACTCTGATTAGCTCAATGCAGTTGTCACGCCGTCTTCGTACTCTACGTTTTTTTGAACAGTCCCTCATTTTTGTCCTTCTTTACACAAAAACTACTCATTTTGAATCTATCATGTCTACTATTTATCATTTTCTCTCTCTCTAAGCTTCTTCTCCTTTGTTCTCTTGCAACTGCGGAGCTCGTGTTCTTGCTGGGATCTTTTTCACCTTTGGTCCCTCCATTTTGAACTGGTATGTGACTCAAATCTCTTTCCTTTCTGTTGATTTTGCACTTGTTTTGTAATGCATAGCATGCGTTCTTGTATGATTTTCAAAAACACCTACTCCACTTTTGCTTCCATTTTCTGAAAAACCTTTGTAATATAACCACTGCCTATATGAATAACTGGGGAAATAGTAGTTTTGATCCAAAATCATACTCCAACCGAACTAGGATACTGTTTGTATTAGGTACGACCCTGGCCGAACTAAACAACCGGACTAAAACTTCACACCCTACTCGAAGTTTCAATAGGTCTTATCTCTTAGCCGGGCTATTGAACTGCATTAAGTTTGCGCAATACTGCGCTAGAAAGCCCTAACCACTAATCGAGCTAAAATCTGGAGCTAAACCAACTCATTAGTTAAAACCGAACTAACAATGCTGCCCCAACCGGGCTAATGGCCCCTGCTCAAACCGAGCTAAGAATGGATAATGGCCCACGTAGCCGAGCTAAGACTTTATTTATCTTGCCTTTGCTTCTTTTAGCACGGTCCAACGATCTGTGCTTAACGCCTTTCTTCTTTCACTTTGCAGACTTAGGTTGCCAGACACTCCCTTGAACGCTCAACCGAGCTACTCAGCATCACTTCACGACCGAGCTAATACTCCGTTAATTTATACATAATTTAAAACCTCATAGGTAAATATAGGTTTTTGGTAAACACCCCAGGTGCTATGCCCAAGTTCCGAAGGGACTACCATATCCCCGATGATGTCCACCTCACTCTAGCCGAACTAGATATCACACCTTGGAAAAATCCTGGTTTTGTTCCCTTTACCCTTGCTTCCATTGTAGAAACTGGACTAAGATTCCCTGTACAGCCCCTTGTTTTTGAGTTCCTCAGACAAACCAACCTCTGCCCTACCTAACTTTCCACAAATTCATACCGTATAATAAATGGCATTGCCGAGCTAAACCGCCGGGTTGGCCTTAACCTCGGTTTAACCGAGCTCTTCCACCAATATTCCATAAAATCGGCGGAAGATGGCTGGGTTTACTATTTAAGAATAAGGCGCCGGCGTGAAAAGATAATAAAGAATACCCCGGATAAAGATGTGAATGATGATGATTTCTCCTGGGTATCTGGGAACTTTGAGGACCAACAAGCCCAGATCCCGGGTGACAGAATAAATTAGAACAAGGGTGTAGCTGGTAGGATTACCTCGGCTCAATTCCGTGCTTTTCTTTACTTCGGTTACTTATCTTGAACCGTACTAACTGTTATCTTTTTTCCTTCATGCAGATTTGAACTTCCTTAAGTCTCAGTACAGCTACCCAAACTTAAACACACTTCGTGCCGCACTCTGATATCCAAACAGAGGCTGGGCCGAGCTACTGAATTTTGAACCGACCTACCGATATAGTAGCCACAGGAAGACTAGAGTGACCGATTTCCTCCTTGAACCTTCGCCAGAGCCAGATCCATCCTTGCCTCAAATCAACCTCATCCCACTAACTGCTGAACAAGAAATGGCCAAGAAGAGAGCCGTAAGAGCACTCCTCACCGAGACAAACCGGCCCGAGGTACCACAAGTCGGTCAAACCCAGGAGACCATGGTAGCCCTGCCATCCCAACAACCTGAATCGTCTCGGACTCGTAAGCGCGCTCGATCTTCCACTACCGAGCCACGCCTCGTCGATGAGGACGAAATTGTGCTTCCCCCAACCGAAGTACCGAGCCCACAACCTGAGAGCCCAGACCGAGCTAACTCTTCTAATTGGGCACCGAGATTAACATATCAGAACCGAGCCATCAGACCAACAGATTCAGTGGTGGCAGATAAAGATCACATGCTGGCCTTCAACCTGGCTAAGAGCGTGTATCTGCCCCCTAATATGGATCACCACGCCCACCTTACCGAGCTAAAAGCTATCCGCTCGGCCACCAAATTAATGGTGCTGGTTAGTACTCTTTCCTTTGTTTTCCTGTTTTGTGCAACTGTTATCTCGGTTCTCACTCAAAATTGTTTACCATATTTATGCAGGCCATGCAAAAGAACCAGATTGCTCATAAGCGTGTGTTAGAGCTACACAAAACAACAAGGCAAGCCGTGGTAGAGGCTGACAAGAAGACGATCAAGCTAGACGAGGCCAAACAAAAAATGGCCGAGCTACAACCTGAGGTCGCCCGCCTCACCGGTGTAGTTGACTCAGCCGAAGTGGAGAAACAAAAAGCTTTGACCGAGTTGAAGGACTACTACCTGCGTGAGCTTGCCACAATTGAGGAGAAGAAGAAGGCCGAGATAACTGAGTTGGAAAAGAAGATTGAAGAAGCGGAAGACCGCGGCTACAAAGAAGGCGAGGCAACCTATATCCTGCAGTGCGAAGCTGGGAAGGACTTATTCTTCAAGTGCGGGTGAAAAGCGGCGGTAGAACAGCTCAGTCACGGTCCAGAGACTGAGGTTTTTCTGAACCCTCAAGCTCACTTCATACTGAGCTGTATGGCGGAGTATGCAGCCGCCATTCAACAAAAAATCCTTGAATCTGAGGATGTTGAAGAAGAGACCGTGCCTAATAATGCCCCGGTTATCAATGATCCTGCCATCCAGTCAACTCGAGTTGAACCACCTGTGGAAGACCTGACAACCGAGCTACCAGCTGAAACCGGGCTGCGAGTTGAACTGGATACTGATCTTGACGACCTGTTTGCTTGACTTTGCATTTTCTCTTTTTTTTTTTTTTTTTTTTTTTGAAAGAAAACTGTAACCAGGCTGAAATCCCACCCTTTTGTAACTCTTGATTTGCACTTTCAATGAAATCTTCTCTTGTTCCAACTATTATTTCGGTTAACTTCCATGCATGTACTTTACTTTGTAATCTGAATGAAGTATAATATTCTCTGGTCGAGATACTTTATCCCGGTCTTAACTTTGCAATCTAACTGGTTATACCTGCCAACCTCTTGAGCCTAGATTTTTATCTTGGCTGAAGAACAATAAGTGTTGGTTTTTTCAGCCAACCTCTTCAACTTAGATCCTTATCTCGGTTGAAGAACAATAAGTGTTGGTTTTTCCAGCCAACCTTTGCAGCCTAGATTCTTATCTCGGCTGAAGAACAATAAGCATTGGTTTTTCCAGCCAACCTCTTCAACCTAGATCCTAATCTTAGCTGAAGAGAGCTCAAAGTTGGGTTTTCCTGCCAACCTAGAGTGAAGTGTTTGGTTATTCCGACCAAACGTCCTGTAGCCTAGATCCTTATCCTGGGCTTAGGAGGGGTATTGGTTTTTTCAGCCAATCTCTAAGTTGGTTATTCCTGCCAACCTAGAGTAAAGTGTTTGGTTATTCCGACCAAACGTCCTGCAGCCTGGATCCTTATCCTGGGCTTAGGAGGGGTGTTAGTTTTTTCAGCTAACCTCTAAGTTGGTTATTCCTGCCAACCTAGAGTAAAGTGTTTGGTTATTCCGATCAAACGTCCTGCAGCCTGGATCTTTATCCTGGGCTTAAGAGGGGTGTTGGTTATTCTAGCCAACTTCTTTAGCATTGATCATAATCTTAGCTGAAGAGAGTGCAAAGTTGGTTATTCCGGCTAACTATGCTTTCAGTGCGCTTAACTCACTAAAACAATCTTTTACAAAAGGAAACAACTATACTGAAAAGGAACTACTTGTTTTATTGAGAAAGAAAAAATTACAAATACTTGAAAGAAAAGCTAAAAATAAAATAGTTTGAGATTGGCAGTGTTCCATGGCCTGAGAATGGCTTTGTTGTCCTTGTCTTCCAACTGATACGCCCCTTTGCCAGCTAATCCAACCACTTTGTAAGGTCCTTTCCAATTGGGCCCTAACTTGCCATCTCCGAGTACCAGGGTGTTGCCCATCACTTTACGCAGTACCTAATCTCTGATTTTGAATTGTCTTGGATGTACTATTTTGTTATACTTTCTGAACAACTCTTGATGATATGAGGCAATGTGAACCAGTGTTCTTTCTCTTCTTTCTTCCGCAAGGTCGAGCTCCAATGCGATGGCTTCTCCATTTAAGTCTGGATCAAAATTTTCGCTTCGAATGGTGGGGAGGCCGACCTCCAGTGGGATTACTGCTTCCATGTCGTAGGCTAAGGAGAATGGTGTTTCTCCCGTTGATCGTCGAGGTGTGGTACGGTAAGCCCATAAAACATGAGGAAACTCCTCAGCCCACTTTTATTTTTCTTTCTCTAACCTTTTCTTCAATCCATCCAAGACAACTTTGTTTGATGCTTCTGCCTGGCTATTTGCTTGGGGGTATGCCAGTGTAGAGTTGTAGAATTCTCTCTTGTACTCCTCACAAAAGCCCCTAAAAATTTTGCCGTCGAACTGAGTGCCGTTGTCTGATATTAGCGCCTTGGGTATGCCGAACCGAGTGATTATATTCTGTCAGACGAACTTCTTCACATCTTTCTCCTTTATTGATGCTAGTGCTTCTGCCTCCACCCACTTTGTGAAGTAGTCTATTGCTGCAAGGAAGAACTTTCTGTTGCCGAGTGCTGTTGGAAGTGGTCCTACTATGTCTAAGCCGCACATTGCGAAGGGCCATGGGCTAGTTAAGGGTAGAAGCTCTCTGGTTGACTGATGTATTTGGTGTGCGAACTTTTGACATTTCTCGCACTTCTTGACATACTTCTTTGAATCTGTTTGCATGTAAGGCCACCAATATCCTTACGAAATTGCTCTGTAAACCAATGATCTTCCCCCTTGGTGGCTTCCGCATACACCTTCGTGAATCTCGAACAGGAATGCTTCGATCTTGCTGGGATGGACACATTTCAGGTAAGGTCCTGAGAAAGATTTCTTGTACAAGGCCATTGATGGGAAGAGCCAAAATCGCTGTGACTTTGCTCTTATCATGTTGGCCTCCTTCTTCTCTTTGGGTAAAATGCCGTATTTTAGGAACACTATGATGGGATCCATCCATGAAGGGCCTAGTTCGGCGCAACATACTTTTTCTACTTCAGGTTCTTCAACGCTTGGTCTGGATAGGAAGTCGATCAGTAGTGGATGTGGGATGGATGTATCTGTCATTGAAGCTGAGCCTGCTAGTTCGTCTGCTCTGCTGTTTTCTTCTCTGCCAATCTGCTCTATTCGCACTACTTCGAACTTCATGATCTCTTTTCGGACTAACTCTTGGTACTTAGCCATCCTTTCATCCTTTACTTCGTAGTCGCCTGAAATTTGGTTTACTACCAACTGTGAGTCACTGTAAACCATTAGCTAGGTGGCCTTCATGTAGAGTGTTGATTTTAGTCTTGCTAGAAGTGCTTCATACTCCACTTCATTGTTTGATGCTAGGAAGCCAAGGTTGACTGTCTGTTCTACTACTAGGCCATCTGGTGAGATGAGGACTATGCCAAGTCCTGCTTCATGCCTGTTGGATGCTCCATCCACAAAGAGCTTCCACATTTCTCCAACGAATAGCTTCCAGCAGGTAGAGGGATCGGATGATGCCTTGGGGTCCTGAGTATTGCTGGTGTTTTCTTCAAAGTCCACTCTTGCTGTTTGCCCCTTGTTATCTGATTGTACCAAGTCTTTATTTGTCGATGGGTCTTTGCTTGGTACATCATGGTTTGTTTCTCCCTCCTTTTGTTCACTCTGGTCTGTCCTGGGATGTGGCTGGGTATCCTGTATTAGGGGTTGCGCTATTCCGGCGCCACTTTTCATCCCTATTTCGGTTGTACTCGTTAAGTCAACTGGGCAGATGTGATGACTTCCTGATGTAAATTCTGCGACAAAGTCTGCCAAAGCTTGGGCTTTTATCGCGGTTCCAGGTTGAAACTTGATGTCAAACTGTCCCAACTCTACTGCCCACTTCAAGATTCGCCTAGAAAAGTTCGCCCTCTCAAACAAAGCTTTTAATGGAAAAGCTGTGAGGACGATTATGGTGTGAGGGTGAAAGTAGTGCGACAACTTCCTTGAGATCATCATCAAGGCTAAGGCCAGTTTTTCCAATAGTAAGTACCTAGTTTCTGCACCCAGCAATGTCTTGCTGACATAAAAGATGGGCAGATGTTGGATTCCTTCCGCTCGGACCAACACTGCGCTAATTGCGTGCTGCGAAACTGCCAGGTACAAAAATAGTTGTTATCCAGGTATTGGGGTCACTAGTAGCGGTGGAGAAGACATGTATTCCTTTAAACTTTCTAGGGCGCGGTCGCATTCTTCATCCCACTCAAACTTGGCCTTTAATGCTTGAAAAAATGGTCGACATCTGTCTGACGACCGACTTATGAATCGGTTTAGCGCGGCTACCATACCAGTGAGATGCTGTATTTCTTTTAGTGAGTTGGGTCTCTCTAGATCCTGAATTGCCTTGATCTGAGAAGGGTCTGCCTCTATACCTCGGTTAGTTACCAGGAAGCCTAGAAATTTGCCTAATCCTACGCCGAACGCACTTAGATGCATTAAGGCGCAACTTGTGCCTCTTTAGGATCTAAAACATCTCACCTAGGTCCCTGAGATGGTCATTCTCATCTTTGCTTTCGACTACCATATCGTCGATGTAAGCCTCCATTGTTCTGCCTAACAATGGTTCGAACATCTTGGTGATCATCCGCTGGAATGTTAACCCTGCGTTTTTTAGGCCAAAGGGCATGACCTTGTAGCAATACAAACCTCTTGGCGTTTGTAGACACCCCATTTTTGACCGTCCTCAAGACTTGGACGTCATCGTTTGAACACTCGGTGATCATCCATGTTCGTGTTCATTTTGAGATCCCGAAGGACTCGGCTATGCGCTTTGCCTTATGATCTCTCGACTTGATTGTTTTGTGCTTGGTTGAGGACCAAGGACTTGTGGTTTTTGCACCTGAGGATAGGAAGTGGCTTGTTAGCCATCCCTTAAACCCACCAGCCGTGGCATGAATCCATCGGCCTTGCTTTCTGTCTACCAACCAATTGTTTGGTTGGTCGGCACAGATATTTGGTCGGTCGGCCATTTTTTTGGTCGATTGTCTCTTTTTCTAGCCGGTGCCTCCTTTTTGCCTTTTTCAGGTATTGTGCATGCCAACTGTGCCAGCTGGAGTGCACGGACTTGTCCTCCAGGTGTATGGAGGACTTGCACCTTTTGCACCCTTTTGCTCTAAGCTTCTTGAAGAAGCTTAGACCCTTTGTCTTAGCTTCCTCCAGTAGATTGAACCCTTTGTCTTAGCTTCTCCAAGAAGCTTGGACCTTTGGTCTAGCTTCTTGAGGAAGCTTGACCCCTTTTGCTTTAGCTTCTCTAAGAAGCTTTGGTCCTTGTTTTGTTCTATAAAAGGAGGCATCTTTTTCTATTAGAGAGGTTCATCAAATCAGACTTATATATCTCATATATCACTCTCTCTCTCTCTCTATATCTTCCTCTCTCTCTGCATTTGTGTGTGTTAGAGTGTCCAAAAGGGTGTTTTGTTCTTAGTTTTGCACTAAAACACCTAGTGTTACACCATACTTCGGTTTTGGAGATGTAGAGAGTTGTTCTTGGAGTTTTGAGTGGGTTTTGATCAGAAGGAGGGGGCTGGAGTTGCTGTTCTTGAAGTGTTCTTCAAGGGTGAGCAATATTGCTTTATATTCCCCATTTTTGCACAAGCTTTTAACCTATCTTGCATCTGTTTTTAAGCTTAGTTTATAACTGAGAAAAGTTCTGTTTTTACTTTCTTTTGATCTTTGTTTAAGGTCTCTTTGGTGTTTGGGGTTGTTTACCCCCTCTTAGGTCTTGTTTGGTCTCATTTTGTGCCTCCTTTTGTAAGCTTCAGGACCACCTTGTATTGGTCTTCCCACCACTGAAATCTCTGGATTTCAGTGGTGGAGATGATGTTTTGTGGTCCTAAGAAGGAGAGGGTCATCCCCTCTCCTTGTTGCCTTTAATATTTGTCATTTTTGCCTCATGTGTGAGTACCTTGTTTAAGTTCATGATGGCCATGTCTTAGCTAGTATTCGTGGTTTTTTTGCCATGTTATATCTCTGTTTCAAGTTGGTTTAGACACACCATGCATGCTTTGCATACTTGTCTTGTAATGCCATGAAATTGCCTTAACCTGCTTTGTGATTTGAGCCTTGTTTTTAGCATGATTTTGGCTTAGTTTTGTGAAGCTTTTATGCATGTTTTAGTGTGCTTGAGGTCTGACTTTCATTATTTGGGTCGTCCATGACTTTCTTTGTATAGCTACCATGCAATCTCCCTTATAGGCCTTGAGTGTTGGCCTCTCTAGCATGCTCTCCTTGCATCATTTCAGTGGTTTGGCACCACTCATCATGTCATTTCAGTCCATATGGTATGCTTGTATGCTTGCATTTGATACTCCTTTGATGCTTTAAAAGGTTGATGTCTTATGCTCCATGTTTGGACCATTGTGTATGCTTCCATGTGTAGGCCATTTAGATGTCATCTAAGTGTGTTTTGGGCCATGTCTCAACCTATATTGGGACTGTTTTGAGTCCCCTCGACCCTTTGGGACTCGCCTTGCATAGCCATGGTTTGATCCCTTAGGTTAGCCTTAGGCCTTGGGCTTGGTTACATGCTATGCTTGCCTTGTTTAATTGGTTTGGCACCTTTTCTAACATAATTTCAGAGCTTACTATGGCTGCCATATGTCCATGTTCATCCCTTTTAAGTGTGCTTAAAGTTGCCTATTTATGCTTAAGTGTTGGACCATGTATGCATGCATGTTTGTATGTGACTTTGTCCCTTGTCTCTTAGCATCTTGGCCACTGATTTGGGCCTATTTTAGAGCTGCCCAAATTGGTTTAAGACCATCCTTCGCATGTTGTCGCATGCTTGCCTTGTGTGTTGTTACATGCTTGAATCGCATTGCATTTGGCATGCATTTTCTTTGCTAAAATTGCTTTACATGTTCCCATGCTAAGTCCCATTCACATGTTGTTGCATGTTGGTTATTAGCATTATTGTTACATGTCTCGCATGCTCGTTTTCTTAGGTTGTGTGCCTAGTATACATTGCTTGTTTGCATGCTCATATTGCATACTTAGCTCGCATGCTCAGGTTGCATTTTGCATGCATGCCTTGCCTCTTGAATCACCATGATAGAGGTTGGGTCCCTTGTTTGTTTGGTGTGCATTTCATTTGACATTGAAATGGCACACTTGGCCTCTTTGGCCATCACGCATTGAAATGCGCGAATTGGTGGCCCGAGGGTCGAGGGCCACACTCCCTTGAGTTTATAACATGATGGGGAGGTTGGTTGTGCAAACATTTGCTTTAAAATGCATTGCCATGCCTAGTTTGCCCTCTGTTGCTGTCAAAACAGGATTCTGCATGAAGATATGGTCGACCGACCACATTGAGTGCCGGCCGACTAAATATCTTTTGTCCAGAGCCATACCAATGGTCGATGACCAGTTTTCCCTGGCCGGTGGTGTTTCTTATTGGTCGGTGACCTTCCATAGTGATCAGGAAGTGATTCTGGAGCATCATTGAGACTTGCACAATTTTCAGAGGAGCAGAACAGGGTAAACAGAGGCAGCTTGTGCATGGTGGTGGATTTCCGAGCGAAGCCGAGCACACATGCATTGGACCCTCTTCCCGAGGCTGTTTTACCGCTTTTTTAGCTTAGTTAATTTGCTTAACTAGTTAAGTGGTCTGTAACTATTTAATTAGCTTGTTAGTTAGTTAAATTTGTATTATTCTTTTGGTCCCTCCGAGAGAGGGCGAATTATATAATAAGCGTGCGTGTGTGTGATGCATGTCTTCCAACCCCCACTTCTTTCTCCCTTTTACTTACCTACTTTGATGGTTAGTATTAGGGCATATTTTAATTAGCATTCTTATGCTATGCATGTATGCATTCATTCATCAGTATTGCATGCACCAGGCTCGGCGCATCATACTAACTGCATAGTATTTCAAATCTAACTTGAATACATGTTATCTGTTGTATTTCACATGCCATCCACAGATTAGCCGAGCCTATTCTAGCTGCATTTTGCCTGCAATGCATTAGCCATCTTAACATGGACTTGGATCATACATTTGATTACTAACATGTTCCTTGATTTGGCTTGGAGTACTAGGTGAGTGTTTATGCTTTAGCATATTGCATATATGTGAGTGTTAACATGAAAGCTTGCTTGCCATGAGGCTAATTGCTTAGTTGATTTCCTGCCTGAATGCCTGTGGGTGAAGGTTGGATTGTTTGAGTTGGAATAATTCGTCGAAACTCGTGTTTTAGCCTACTTGCGAGTAGCAAACTTCAATCCATTTTCAAAACAAAACGGATGTGCGATGCTTTGTTCTAACTTAGGCAATCCAGTCTATACTTGTATGCCGTACGCATCACATAGTAAATCTAAGCTAATAACCGGAATAGGAACACATGTGTTTTCAAAAACAAGATATCATGTTTAGTAATGGCCGATCTTTGATCGGGCGAGCGGGGGTGCTCATAGCTGACTTTCCCCAATCGTACCCAAGTTCTCGAGCCGAGGCAACTTTGGTGATGACGGACACGTGACCTTTGGCACGAGTTAGGGTTTCCTAAATTCTCCAAAATAAAATATTTAGGTGGCGACTCTGTATCTGGCAAAGCAGTCCATGTTTGGCACTTCTTTCTAAAAATCTGTTTTCAAAACGATTTGCCAGATTTGGACTCTTTGATAATTCATCGGTCTTGCATTGCACTCTGCGAGATTAGATACAGGACCGTGACAATTTGAGAGTCCGAACTGTAGTAAGCCCAAATGAATGAGACGGGATTTCCCTCCCGGGACGTTCGGGGACGTCTACAGCGTTGTAAAAAATGTGACCTCCTGGTCTGGTTCATACATAACGATCTGATGATAACCTCTGTATGCATCAAGAAAGCTAAGTCGGTTGTGTCCTGCCGTGAGGCCTACCAGTTGGTCTATCCGTGGTAGGGGAAAGCTGTCTTTTGGACACGCTTTGTTGACTGTTTTGTAGTCCACACAGACACGCCATTTTTCATTCTTTTTTGGCACCACTACTGTATTGGATATCCACTTGGGATAGTGCACTTCTCTGATAGCTCCTGCCTCTAGAAGGTTTCCCACTTCTTCCGCCACTATCTCGGCGTGGTGGAGTGCTGATCTGCGAGTGCGCTGTATGATTGGTCTTGCAGTTGGGTGGACATTCAATTGGTGACAGATAAAGTTTGGGTCAATGCCAGGCATGTCATACGGCGTCCAGGCAAACACTTTGATGTTAGAAGTCAAGAATTCCACGACCTCTATTCTCTCGATGCTGGACATAGATGAGCCAAGCAAAAAAAACTTTTCCGGGTCCTCTTCATCTATTCTTACCTGTACCAAGTCTTCCACTGCCTTCTGTTCAGTGGCTTTGCCAACATCCGCAAACAATTCATTACTCTCAGGTTCTTCTACCATCTGAACAAACCCTTTGGCAGCTCGGCTGCCATTTACAGTGACAAAGCATTGCTTGGACATAATTTGGTCTCCAAAGACCTCTTCAATTACTCTGGCTTCGTTGGGGAACTGCATTACTTGATGGTAGGTTGACGCTACCGATCGCATGGCATGCAGCCATGTCCTCTCCAAGATTATGTTGTTAGTGGAAGGGACTTTCAATACCCAGGATTCCACTTGTTTCGTCATACTTCCTGCACTGACTGGGAGGATAATCTTGCCAATGGGCCACTCTGGCATTGAGTTGAATCCGATCAGGGGAGATACGGCAGGTGCCAAGTCTTTGTCTTCCAGTTTCAACTGTTTGAAGGTTTCGTAATACATTATCTCACATGAGCTCCCTTGGTCAATCAAAATTCGCTTTACGTCGTAATCCTTGACGCGGAGAGTGACGACCGATGCATCATTGTGAGGGCAATATATCCTTGCCAAGTCTCTGTCTGAAAAAGACATGACGATAGTGGCCTCCGTTTTCCCTTTTTTAATGGTAGGTTGCGCACTTAATACCTTCCTTAAGTGCTCAACCTTCTTGATCATTCCCCTGAGCTCACATACTCGCTCAGGTTCGAATACCCCATGTATTACGTTTATCACACCTTGAGGTGGGGCGTCGATCGGCGTTTCGTCTGGGTGATCGTGATTTTGGGGGGCTGGCTACATCCCTCCCTCGATGTACTGGTCCAGATGCCCAGCTACCACTAACTCCTTGAGGTGCTGTCTCAACAGCGTGCAATTTTCAGTGCGGTGCCCTTTTTTCTTATGAAAGGTGCACCGAGATCTTTCATCATAGTCCTTTTGTGCCTCTCCCAATTTAGCTGGCCATCTGACGAAAGGTTCATCGCGTATCTCACTGAGAATCCGATAGATCGATTTTTTGAACACCGTAGTAATGGCAGTGCGAACTCTCAACCACCTTTTATCGTGGTCCTCTCCGTTGTCCCGCATGCCTCGCCCGTTTTTGCTTGGACGTTCTACCGCGTTGACTTTTACCGAAGTCTTTTTATCTGGTATTGCGGTTGTACCAGACTTTGTTTTAGCACGGGCGCTATCCTCCTCCACTCGAATGTGCTGGTGTACTCTCTCCATTAAGGCTTCCATTGTGAGGGGGGGCGTCATGGTAATTGAGTCCCTCAACCTGTTTCCGACTGGAAGACCTCTTTTGTATTGCGCGATGGCGAGATTTGTGGGGAAATCTCCTATCTGGTTGAAGGTCTCCCAATAACGACGGTTGTAGGATCTCAACGTCTCTTTGTCGCCCATGTCAATGGAAAGTAGCTGATCGATCTTTACTGGCGTCTTGGTGTTCGTTTTGAACCTTGTCATGAACGCCTTCGCTAATTGCGCCCAGGAGGCTATGCTGCCTTCTGGTAGCCTTTCGAACCAGGTTAAACCTAGGTCGCCAAGGCTGGATGGGAATAGGATGCACATCAAAGCCTCGTTCCGCCGGTATACTGCCATGACCCGGCGAAAGTGGCTTAAGTGCATGTAGGGGTCTGTCTTCCCTTCGTAAGTCATAAATTCAGGCTGGATGAAGCCTGAAAGTAAGGGTCCGTTCTCAATTGCCGGAATGAACGGCGAGCTATGTAGCCTTGCCAATGATTTATCTGCTGGTTCGTAGGCAAGGTGCGGTATTGGCATTCCTATCTCGACGCTTCCATGCATCCGAGGAGCTAACCGCTGAAGGGCTGAAATTTTGTGCGGGTCGCATGCCCTGGCATCCTCCTTCCGTCGTGCCCTTTCTTCAAGTACAGCCCGTAAGTCGGACGATCTAGGCAACTCCGTTTGCTTGGATGATGTCTGGTGCGTATGCGACGGCCGATAGGTGTTTCCCTCAGTGTAAGACCTCAATGATCTCGTTCTCTCAGACCTGGAGTGACGAGTTTTGGAAGTCCTTGATTGAGTGTCGCCTGTCCTGAGGCTCCTACTCTTTGTTTACGATGGCATGGTATGTCTACCACGATCTTCTGAGTGGCGAGGAAGCGTATTACTTTTGTGCCCCTCTCCTGTCGCCATCCCTTTCCCTTTTATCTGGTGCTTCATCAATTCCATGTCTGCCGCCATCTTCCTGATTAACTCGTCCTGCTCCTTTACCTGATCCTTCAAAACTTGAGGGTCGATCCTCCGCCCCTGCCTATCAGGACTTGATGAGAGACGGGGGCTGTTACCCCGTCTCTCCCTTGTATCCTTCTGGGGGTTCTGTCGTTGGGGCTCTAAATCTGCCATGGGAGGGATAGATGGCAAACCTTCGCGCCTCCCACCTCCCTCTGGGGTTTGTCCGTCAATGGCGGACTACAGCAAATCTTCGTTGTGCGTCATTGCGTCTAATCTAGCAAGGAAAACTTTGATCAAGAGGTTTTGTTCTTTCTGTGATTCCCACAGATGGCGCCAATTGTACGAGTAAGAAATAATCTTCTCGTATAATCCTATTGATCAAGTCCGTGCTCCTCCAAACGTCGTCGCTTTACTTCCTGAAAACATAAACGTGAGCTAGCCGGCGGGTGTGTGCCGGATACCTCTCCGATGCCTAAGTCAGCAAGATAGACAAATAGACAAAAGCATTGTGTATTCAGGAATCAAAGTTGTGTTACCTCTCCATAGGTGATGTTATGAGCTTTTATAGGTTCCGCGTGGCACAATCCTAGTAGGACTCTTATTCCTCCATGCAGAGTCCTCCTAGGAATCACATTTCTGAAGGATAATGCTTATCCTTCAACACCCCCCTCACTGCTTAAACCAAGTTAGATGGTTTTATCTCAGTTGGAAGGCAGTATGACCGGGATAAAATAGCCATGCTAAACTGGCTGGAACGACCGAGCTCTAGCTAGCTCGGTTCTTTCCTATGTTAATCGTACCTCGGTTTCATCTGTAGACTGTGCTAACCATAGCGTACATGGACCGAGCTACTCAACAGTAAGGTCCTAAGTAGAAGCCAAAAATACCTCGATTCAAGATGGTTTGACCGAGCTAACTGTCATCGCACCGACTGTGGTGACCGAGCTAACCATCAAGCTCTTTCGGACCGGGCTATCTGCGAGGCTCCTCTGGACCAAACTAATTACAAGGCCCTTTTACTCAGCCCTTCTTACTGTGGCCCACAGAATGGCCCATTACCCAGCTCGGCCCAATTTACATACAAATTACCCTCTCAGTTAACCTTTTTGAGGGATCAAAACAGTGAGCTTGTGGGGTTGGGGAAAATGCTGATGGCAGGGGAGACAACTTGGTAAAATTTATAGGTATATCTAATAAAAGAGTATTACTATTTAAGCTTAAAAATTAAATTTATTTTTTTAAATTTAATGATATAACAATTTATTAGAATGTTTAAGGTAATTTTTTTTTCTCTCTCTCACATATATTTTATAATCATTAATCAATCATACCTTTTACACATGGTCTAAGAAGTGAATTACATTTTTCATAATAAAAGGGTGTCTCCAAATGTACCATACAAATTTATTTCGACACCCAAATATTTAAAAAAGTAATAAATAAATAAAATAAAAACTTAATATCTTTATAGCCCTAAATTAAATTATCACAAAACCCAAACCATAACCTAACTTTAGTAGCCCTTTCAAGCTCTGATTGGCCACTCCCTACTCGAATTTGCCATTCCCATCCCCTTCCTACTTTGGCTAACCATTGGTCGTTGCCCTCTTTCCGTTACTGCCACCTCATTCTCTTCTTCTTCTTCTTCTTCTTCTTCTTCTTCTTCTTCTTCTTCCATCTTTCGCACATCGTCGTTGCCTCCACCATCTTCGTATTCTTTTCCATTGTCGCTACGGGTCCTTCTCTGACAGCAAAACCCTAACCTAGTCCCCTTTTCCATCGTGACTACCATCTCCCATTGTCCACTACGTCATCTTAAACCCCCTCTTCCATAGCAACTATCCATCCCCATTGTCCTCCTCTCTATTGTGAAAACTTCTTTCATAGTGAAACCTTAAAACAATCCCCTCTTTCTAACCCCCCACTATGCTTCTCTTCATTGTCAACCCCTCGTAGCCTTTCCTAAACCGTAGATTTAGGATTTTTGGATCTAAGGTTTTGGAAAGAGAGAGGAAGAGGAGGAGGAGAAGAAGAGAATGAGAGTGAGCGATGGATGATGAGAGGTATCGGAATGTAGCTACAAAGGTGGCTAGGAAGGGTTGGGGATGTTGAGGGTAGGATTTGAATTATTTGGGATGTTGAAAGAAAAAAAACTTGAATTTGGAAATGCGGCATTTTGAATAGTGAGACGTCCAACTAAATTTTTGGGGTGCCTCTAATACAAGCAAAATTTTTTGCCCCTTTCATCATTTTCTATTAGTCGTAGAAGAAATGATGGAATTGTTCTTATGTAAACTTTTTTTCCTTTTCCTGCCAATCTCAATATTATTTAGGATAAATTACAGTAAATCACTTAAAATATGACTTATTTGTATTTTTCTCCCGTTAATTCAAAATGCAAATTAACCACCTCAAACTATTATTTTGGTACATATAACATCTTCTATTAGGATTTTGTCTGAGAATTTAAGCAAAATAAGGTCATTACATGATAAATAAAATGTGATAAGACAGTGTAGCTATCATAGCATTAAGGCCCATATTATTGGCTAATGATTAGTATTATATAAAATGATATTACCGTTATATTTAATATTTATAATTAGAAATTGAGGCGGGACATTAAACGTGACCATTCAATAAGAAAAAATATATATAGAAAGACGACAAATTCTACTGTACACCCCTTATCATATGCACCCTTAGGTTATGTTATTTTCTTTTTTAATTATAACCATTTTTTTTTCTTTTAGTTATGATCTTATTTTAGTTATGACTCATGAAATTTTTGGTTATGCCTCATATATTGTTTAGTTATGACTTTATTTATTTTTTAGTTATGACTTAAAAAATATGAAATTATGTTATTTGTTTTCTTTAGTTATAAGGTTCATTCGATACATAGGAGTGTGTACCATAACTTTTCCCATAGAAAGACACATAATTATATTTAAAACATAATTATTAATACTGATAATTAAGCATAATTGATCCTCAATCGTGGACACCATCGATAAACAATACTGATTATAGAATGATAGACATAATTTGACAGGAAATCCTATGGTACAGGTACCATATGAATCTTACATCAAAAAGAACTAAGGATAATAAGGGTTATTTTGAAAAGTTGATTAAAAGTTAATTTTTTTATTTTTTGATTTTTTTTTGGGATCAAATTATGTCTTTATTTTTTTACATATTTTTTTCAAAAAAAAGTTAAAAAATATTAAAAAATTAACTTTTAACCTACTTTTCAAAATAAACCTAAAGGTGACGCATCAATAAGTTGAATTTTGACAAATTATGTAGACGGCGATAATGAAAATTATGGAGCAATTATCAATGCAATCAATGGTGATAATTAAGCATTATTAATCAACACGCGTAATAGTAAGAAATATTTTTAACGATAAATAAATGAATAATGTGGCTGGCCAAGATTGTTGATGGTAAGTAAATGAATAATGTGGTTGGCATGTGGGTCGCATTGTGCCAAACTACTAATATATATACATGAGTTTAGGGGAAGAAGATGATGTATTTAAATAAATTCAGCGGTATATTTTGGTTCACAAATCACAATGTAAAATGTTCTTATTTACAAATGAATGGGACTCATCTGCATATGGGTCAAATAAAAGGATAAAGCGAATTTGCTCAAAAAGTAAAAGGAAAAGAAAGGAGAATTGGCACAAACATTCCAAATTATCGGTGACATGAATAGTTGAATACTACCAATAAGATCTAAAAAAAAAATACATGATTATAATGAACTATCATATAAAGGAAATGGGAACAAATAATAAAAAGATAATCTCATACAAAGACACAAATGTGCAAGAACAAAGCTTCACCTCAAATAAATTTTTTTTTTTCACAGATGGAAAATCAAATAAAAACATAAGTTCCACAAAGAAATTATGACTAAGCTTTTGTTATAGTGAAGTCGCGGCCCAAAAATCACATAAAATTTCCATGTCGAATGACAAATAAACTTTCCTAAATCACTAACACATCTAGTGTAGGACAATCTTCACTGTATTTAAAAGATTTAATTCTATTGTGTACAAAACAACAACTAGAATTTAAAGAAATAAAGAAAATGAGAGAATTTGTTTGATTACAAAAATCAAACTCGAAATAATAAATAAATAAATAAAAACAGATTTTATTTTGTTACAAAAACAAAATTAAAATCTGATTTAAATAAATAAAAACAACACTGAAAATTAAATTAAATAACTTACTTGATTTAATTTGTTCGAATTATTTTCTAATCAAGTCCAGTGTTTGACACTGTGTCCTTAAGACAGATTCGTCCTCTCCACGGTGCTTTAAGAATTTGGACGTCTATCTCCCAAGATGAAATGATCTACCACAAACAATAGCAGCACTACAAATTGTTTGCCTTACGAACACACTAAGTGTTTACACTCTTTCTTTCGGAAATAAAATGCAGCAAGATGAAGAATATAATTAGCAGAGGTGAAATACGAAATTTCTGAATGAAAAAACATCAAATGAGGGTGGTCCTATTTATAGATGTAAAGGTGACTCTTGGTTTTAAATTGTACAGGTATGATACCTGTTGGTTTTGAATTCAAACAGATTTGAATCTGTTAACAATTCAAACAGATAGCAAAACGGGAAGGGCCCTGTTTGGATGTACAGAAAATCCAAATCAGTTTAATTTGAATTTTGGATTTTACCAAAAAATAAAATTAAATTCAAATGTTTTTGGCCCAAAAAGATTAGAAGCCCAACCCAACCACACACCCGCGCCCAAGCCCAGGCCCAGCCCAGCCCGCCCGGACGGACGGCGGCGGCGCTCGTGTGTGGTGATTTTTGGGTCCAATGGGTCTAGCCCATTTTGCCCATAACGTCTCCCTCTAAAACACTTGGGTACCCCTTGGGGCACACCCCAAGTATCTAACCCAAGCCTTATAAACCCTTTCAAAACTTCCCACCAAATCAATGTGGGACAAGCCAATTTACAACCTTAAGGAATTTCCACCAAAACTCCATTTCCATGGAGCACACTTTGGCTTCAATTTCCCATTCACTCGGTAATGGTTTTGAGAAACCAAATATACCACGTGAATCACAACGCGGCATAGAACGCGTTACCACTTTGACCCGAGTAAATCGATACTCGGGGCCCACCTAAAAAATAGACCAAACTTGAGAAAAATTCTGGTTTTACCCAGAATTTTTCTACCATTTCCAACAATCCCCCACATGAATGGAATTTGATGACAACGGAAATGCAACAATATGCAGACTTAACGAAAGAGTATAAGTCGAAAATATCTTGCATCAGGATAAGTAGTTTTCGGCCTTGAACCTTCCCTAGTGATAACCTATCGGACTTACTGGCTAACCAATGGACGCGATGCCTTGAATTGTTCAGCCGTTTGTGTAAGCCAAGACAATAGATTTCACACAAAATATCTTCTGACACATCGTGGTTCTCACTGTTGTGTTCATTTTGGCCTTGAACGCGCCTTGTTATCATAAGTGTTTCTAGAGAATGTAGCCCTTTCATTCTCATAGAACCGGCCCCAGTTCAACACTCATATAGGTGATTCTTATTGTGAGTATCTCCTTATACTCGTCTTGATTTTATGCCTTAATCAAGATATAAGTAATCATTAAAAGCAAAGCTTATCCTTATACCCCTGCAGACAACATATGTTGCAGATATCACTCTCACCATAGGAATGGGTAGGAATTTTAATCCCTTGGTGATTTCTAGCGAGCCATACATAACTTAGTTGTCCCTTTGAACTTAGTTCTTGGGATCTCCAGTGATATAAGTAGGGTTACCATTATGACGACTCTTATGTAATAGGCTTTAATCCCATCCCCTTTGATGAACTATACACTAGCTCTTTTGTTAAACCTTTTGTTAACGGATCCGCAATATTCTCTTTAGATTTTATATAATCTATTGAGATTATTCCGTTTGACAACAATTGCCTTACGGCATTATGTCGACGACGAATATGTCGTGACTTACCGTTATACATGTGATTCTGTGCCCTGCCTATTGCAGATTGACTATCACAATGAATGCAAATAGCTGGCACAGGTTTTGGCCACATTGGAATGTCTTCTAAGAAGTGACGAAGCCATTCTGCTTCTTCTCCTGCTTTGTCCAAAGCAATGAACTCGGATTCCATTGTGGATCGTGCGATGCAAGTTTGTTTCGTGGATTTCCAAGAAACAGCAGCGCCTCCTAGAGTAAAGACATATCCACTTGTGGATTTTGAATCTTTAGTATCCGATATACAATTTGCATCACAATAACCTTCAAGTACTGCTGGATATCGAGTAAAGTTCAAACCATGATCACGGGTGAATCTTAGATATCTAAGAACCCGAATGATCGCTTTCCAATGGTCTTCTCCGGGATTACTAGTGTACCTACTCAATTTACTGATAGCATAAGCTATATCAGGACGAGTACAATTCATTAGGTACATTAGGCTTCCAATGATTTGGGAGTATTTTAACTGAGACACTGCATCACCTTTATTTTTCGATAAATAAAGACTGATGTCTACAGGTGTTCTAGCTAAATTCAAATCATCCTTGATAAATTTATCAAGAATTTTCTCAATATAATGAGATTGAGATAATGCATATCCGTCAGATGTTTTAGTAATTTTCATTCCTAATATAACATCTGCGACCCCGATATCTTTCATATCAAATCTTTTGTTAAGCATTTGCTTAGTTGATTTGATCATGTTTTGACTGCTTCCAATGATAAGCATGTCATCCACATAAAGACAAACTATGACATATCCTTGGTCAGTGTTTTTAACATAGACGCATTTGTCACATTCGTTTATCTTAAACCCATTAGTAAGCATTGCATGATCAAATTTTTCATGCCATTGCTTAGGTGCTTGTTTTACTCCATAAAGGGATTTTACAAGTCGACAAACTTTCTTTTCTTGCCCTGATACTACAAACCCTTCGGGTTGTTCCATATAGATCTCTTCATTTAGATCACCGTTTAAGAAAGCTGTCTTAACATCCATTTGATGTATTTCTAAATTAAACAACGCTGCTATAGAAATAAGCATGCGAATGGATGTTATTCTTGTCACAGGGGAATATGTGTCAAAATAGTCCAGACCTTCCTTTTGTCTGTAACCTTTAACAACAAGTCTTGCTTTATACTTGTCAATTGAACCATCTGCTTTCATTTTTCTCTTGAATATCCATTTATATCCAAGAGGTTTAGAACCTGGTGGAAGATTCACCAATTCCCAAGTATGATTTTGCATAATGGATTCAATTTCATTATTAACAGTCTCTTTCCACAAAGGTGCTTCAAGACCTATCATTGCTGCCTTAAAGCTTTGAGGTTCATTTTCTAACAAGTATGTCAGAAAATCTGGACCAAAGGATTTTGATGTTTTAGCTCTCTTACTTCGTCTTGGTTCATCATTAGTTAAATCCTGTTGGTCGAGACTATTACTAGTCTCTTGTGTTTGATTGTCATTAGTCTCTTGACTTTGTGTACAATCATAAGTTCTTTTCTGTGAACTTAATTTATGTCCTTTCTTATAAGGAAAGACATGTTCAAAAAATACAGCATTCCTTGACTCTATAATAGTGTTCACATTTATATCAGGTATTTCTGATTTATAAGTCAGAAACCGATATGCACTACTATTCTGAGCATAACCAATAAACACACTATCTACTGTTTTTGGTCCAATCTTAGTCTTTTTAGGTACAGGTACTTCAACTTTTGCCAAACACCCCCACACGTTTAAGTATTTGTAGGAAGGTGGTCGACCTTTCCACAATTCATAAGGAATGATTTTGGTTTTCTTGTGGGGTATTCTATTAAGAACATAATTAGCAGACAATATTGCTTCCCCCCACAAGTTCTGTGGTAAGCCTGAACTTAGTAACATGGCATTCATCATTTCTTTTAGGGTTCTATTCTTCCTTTCAGCAATTCCATTTTGCTGTGGAGAATAAGGGGCTGTAGTTTGGTGAATAATGCCATGTTGTGCACAAAATTCATTTAATGGTGCATCATATTCACCACCCCTATCACTTCTAACCATTTTAATGGTTTTACCAAGTTGATTTTCAACTTCTGTTTTGTAGAGTTTAAACATTTCTAAGGCTTCATCTTTACTTCTAAGTAAATAAACATAACAATATCTTGTGCAATCATCGATAAATGTTATGAAATACTTTTTGCCTCCTCTAGTTTGAATAAATTTTAGATCACATACATCAGTATGAATTAATTCTAGAGGTTCGGTTTTCCTTTCAACCGATTTAAATGGAGCCTTAGTTAGTTTTGCTTCTACACAAATTTCACATTTATGATTAGGATTAATTTCAAACTTTGGTATATAATCTAAACCAATTAATCTACGCAAAGCATCAAAATTCACATGTCCTAATCTACCATGCCATAAATTTGACTCAAGAATATAAACAAAAGATGTGTTATTCTTATTCATAGCAACTTTCGGTACAACTGTCATTACATTCAACTTAAAGAGACCATCACTCATGTATCCCTCACCAACATACATACCACTCTTTGTTAATACAAATTTATCAGACTCAAATACAAGCCTAAAACCATTTTTACTTAACAAAGACCCATAAACTAAATTCTTCTGGATGTCAGGTACATGCAGTACGTTGTTGAGGGTCAGTTCTTTCCCTGATGTCATCTTCAAGATCACTTTCCCTTGTCCAGCCACAGTAGAAGTAGAAGAATTTCCCATGAAAAGTTGTTCACCATTTGTTGCCTCATTGTAGGTAGTGAACATCTTCTTGTCCGCACATATGTGACGAGTTGCTCCAGTGTCAACCCACCACTCTTTGGGATTTCCAACCAAGTTAGCCTCAGACACCACAGCAGAAAGGTTGATGTCATTCACTCCGTCAGAGATGTAATCCAATTCTGTTACATTGGCCTAATTGGTGGTCTTCTTACTTGTACTTCCATGATTCTTCTTAGGGCGGCGGCAGTCAGAAGCTCGATGTCCAGTTTTGCCACAGTTATAGCATTTTCCTTTGAACTTCTTGCTACTATCGCCTTGTTTAGGACCATCTCCAGTAAACTTTCTCTTTTTGTTATGTGGTTTATGAACTTGTTCAACCACATTTGCCTTGGACTCAATGGGGTTTTTCCCATTCCTCTTTTCAGCCTTTCGGTTGCCTTCCTCAATTCTTAGTCTTACAATCAATTCATCCATAGTCATCTCTTTGCGTTTATGTTTTAAATAATTTTTGAAATCTTTCCAAGCCGGTGGTAACTTTTCCACTAAAGCAGCGACTTGGAATGACTCGCTAAGAGACATACCTTCTGAATGAATATCATGCAAAATTATTTGAAAACTTTGAACTTGAGATATTACCGTTTGGGAGTCAACCATAACAAAATCCAGAAATTTACCGACGACAAATTTCTTCGTGCCGGCATCTCCTGTCTTGTATTTCTTCTCCAAAGAATCCCACAATTCTTTTGCTGTTTTCAGAGGACTGTATACATTATACAGCATATTGTCAAGGCCATTTAGGATGTAGTTTCTGCACAGGAAATCTGAATGTTTCCAAGCATCTACAGCGGCAACAACTTGACGACCACTTTCACCCTCTTTAAGTGCTGGAGCCTCTTCATGGAGAAACCAGGCCAAATTAAGAGTTGTAAGATAGAACAGCATCTTCTGCTGCCATCTCTTAAACTCGGTACCATTAAATTTTTCCGGTTTTTCTCCATGATTGATTGGTACATGAACATGGTTCTGAATAGGGACCGATGTAGGTGTAACAATAGGAGTACCACTGCCAGATGCAGTTTCAGTTGTAGTAGCCATAATCTCTGATTACAAAAATCAGAAAAAATTAAAACACAAATTAATTTTCTAGTTACTAAAACCAGAAAATAAATTATAACAACAAAATAATTTTATTTTCCTTGTTACTAAAACTAGAAAAATAAAATATGACAATAATTTTCTGTAATACCAAATAATATTCTGCAATTGTTAATGACACCAGTATATTACTACTAGTTGTCAAAGAAAAGAGACAGTATATTACTACTATCTGTCAAATAGCATAAATCACTATTTGTTTTTCCAACCAGAATATTACTTTGAAAACACAGAAAATTAAATACAATGAAGATACCAAAAAAAGATTCTGTCTTAAGATTGTAGGACAACCTTCATTGTATTTAAAAGATTTAATTCTATTGTGTACAAAACAACAACTAGAATTTAAAGAAATAAAGAAAAGGAGAGAATTTGTTTGATTACAAAAATCAAACTCGAAATAATAAATAAATAAATAAAAACAGATTTTATTTTGTTACAAAAACAAAATTAAAATCTGATTTAAATAAATAAAAACAACACTGAAAATTAAATTAAATAACTTACTTGATTTAATTTGTTCGAATTATTTTCTGATCAAGTCCAGTGTTTGACACTGTGTCCTTAAGACAGATTCGTCCTCTCCACAGTGCTTTAAGAATTTGGACGTCTATCTCCCAAGATGAAATGATCTACCACAAACAATAGCAGCACTACAAATTGTTTGCCTTACGAACACACTAAGTGTTTACACTCTTTCTTTTGGAAATAAAATGCAGCAAGATGAAGAATATAATTAGCAGAGGTGAAATACGAAATTTCTAAATGAAAAAACATCAAATGATGGTGGTCCTATTTATAGATGTAAAGGTGACTCTTGGTTTTTAAATTCAAACAGATAGCAAAACGGGAAGGGCCCTGTTTGGGTGTGCACTAATTCCAAACTAGTTTATTTCTGTTTGAAAACGGGAAGGGCCCTGTTTGGATGCACAGAAAATCCAAATCAGTTTAATTTGAATTCTTCCCAACCCAAGCCCGCCCGGACGGCGGCGCGCGTGTGTGGTGATTTTTGGGTCCAATGGGTCTAGCCCATAACCTCTCCCTCAACCCAACCACACACCACGCACCAGCGCCCAAGCCCAGCCCGCCCGGACGGCGGCGGCGCGCGCGTGTGGTGATTTTTGGGTCCAATGGGTCTAGCCCATTTTGCCCATAACCTCTCCCTCTAAAACACTTGGGTACCCCTTGGGGCACACCCCAAGTATCTAACCTAAGCCTTATAAACCCTTTCAAAACTTCCCACCCAATCAACGTGGGACAAGCCAATTTACAACCTTAAGGAATTTCCACCAAAACTCCATTTCCATGGAGCACACTTTGGCTTCAATTTCCCATTCACTCGGTAATGGTTTTGAGCAACCAAATATACCACGTGAATCACAACGCGGCATAGAACGCGTTACCACTTTGACCCGAGTAAATCGATACTCAGGGCCCACCTAAAAAATAGACCAAACTTGAGAAAAAATTCTGGTTTTATCCAGAAATTTTCTACCATTTCCAACATCTAGAACTTAAACAATTTCAAGGCAAACATAGTGGCATTGAACAGTCACACATATTAGCTTTCATAACAGCCAGAGAACACAAATCTAGTCATTTTGAACATACAAATTCCTCCAAAGAGAGGGATCTGACAAACACACAACAACAACATAACAGCTGTGAAAGCAACATAGCTCATGTAGAATTTGTGCTATGAAGCACAAGTGCAGGTAAGGATATTGGTACGGGTACGTTACGGGTATATCGATATAGTAAAATTTAAAATAAAATAAGATATGGATATGACTGGGGCACGTCAATAATTTTTTTATTTTTTTTAATTTATAGTTTTAGATTCAATTTACAAATCAAAGTTTAATACCAAAAGTAAAAGAAAAAATTATAAAACTAAAAGAGAAATTGTAGTTTAACAATACTAATACCAAAGCAAAGTCTATAAGCTGTTTCAATGCCATCAAATAGGAAAAATTACAAAATAAAGTTTCATTCTAAAAGCAAGCTAAGCAAAATTTGAAAACTAAAAATTTCAATTTTCACTTCCATCAATTTCATCATTGAATAATATATTTTTCATCTATGGTACATCAAGTAAACGATTTGCAATTTCAAGTAAATCAAAATTGTCTCATAAATTAAACGTATCTCCACCAATATCTCATAGTTTATGTAACCTCAATATACCCATCCTATACCCATGAAGTACCCACGGAGTGCCTAACTGCCAAAGAATGTATAAGAAGTACTCGATACATATTTCAAGTATTTACACTGTGTTTGGGAACCTAGGAAAGAAAAGAAAAGAAATAATTACTTAAGTTATAAGAGAAAAGAAAAGAAAATGAATGATTGTCTCCTCCTTGTTTGGATAAGTAAGAAATAAAAGAAAAGAAATAATTATGATTTCACTCCTTCTTGTTTAGTTAGATTTCATAAGAGAAAAGAAAATAAACTGTTTTATGTTATATTATCAAAATAACATTTTTATATTTTTTCAATCATTTTATTTCTTTTATTTTTAAAAGGACAAAATTGATATTATGAAAATATAAGAATTTATTAGTTTCTTTTCTCTCATAATCTCTCAACTTTTGGAAAGATTGAAAATGAGGGTTATAAGAGAAATGGGTTTCTCTCTATTTCTCCTCATTTCTCTTCACTTAAGTTATCCAAACAAGTAAGAGAAATACATATCTCTCAATTTCTTTTCTTTTCTCTCCAAATCACTAAATCCAAACTTAGTGTTAGTATACATGCAACCCTATTAATATAAATACTAATATCCGGTACGTATACAGTCCTATCAGTATAAGTATCAATACCAATATCCAATAAATACTCGATATGAGTACGATAATATTTTTGAAGTAACCATACTGTATAGTTTTTGTGTAAGCAGTTGATTTCTTACCTCATGATTGTTGGAGGGCGGTGAAAGCAGAGTAACACTACCGTCCAGGCCATTGGGCCTTTCTATACAAGAAAGTTCTCTGAGATAATGCAATTAATCAGCCACATAAGCCCACATCACTGCCAAACATCATTGGGTTGAGATTTACAATCAAGATGAGCATGA
The DNA here is from genome assembly GCF_055761805.1 of Camellia sinensis. Lineage (NCBI taxonomy): Eukaryota > Viridiplantae > Streptophyta > Magnoliopsida > Ericales > Theaceae > Camellia > Camellia sinensis. Next base: position 75,349,420 of record NC_138969.1, read on the forward strand.
AATTTCAGAGCCGCCCTGGCCCAATCCAATTTTTTGTCAAATTTTAAGCGCGCCCAATTAATTTTAGGGCCACTTATTAGTAAGTCTCATATACAAAATTCAAAACTTATCTAATTCCAAAATAAAACAGTAGTACCAATTAGTCCTATATATTTTTAATTGTTACAAAAAAATCTTTTATTTTATTTTATATATAAATTTAAAAACGATATTACATCCCACTACTTCTGGACTTCCGTCAGATGGTCAACGAAGACTCACCGGAATGTTCAACATCACTAAGAAGTTCGTCAAAGTATCACCGAAAGTTTGCCAGAATATCATTAGAGCGTTCTGAACGTGACTAGAAGTCATCAAAATGTCCAAAATGTTGGCTGGACGTCAAGAAAAATATCGGATATTCACCAGAATGTCGAGAATATTGCAGGAAAAAAAAAGAATAAACAGAGAAATTGTAGTAAAAAAATAAAAATATGTGCTAAATATTGATAACATGAAAAAAAAAAAAAAACAACAACAACAACGGGAAAAATATATATTATTTTTAAATTTTTGTAGGATTTAAGCAAATAATCTCAAATATTGAACGAATTGAAAAGCAAGCATGATTCTATTAAGTATTTATCCTTATTAATCAAATTGAAAAATATGTTATGAAACTGAAAAATTTTATAATTCTAAAGAATGTTATGAAACTGCAAAATTTTACAGTTTTAAAGCACGATTTATTTCATCACTAAAAAAATTGAAACTGTAAAATTTTACAGTTTTCACCGCCTGTAACTAAAATTCAAAATTTTCTCAATTAAAACAAGAAAATAAAAGTGTGTAACAGAGAAAAGATAGAAAAATTGAGAAATCGAAAGAGGGAAATAGATATATAGAGAAGATTGTACTCCAGTAATTATTTTTTATTTAGATCTAGTCTGTTCTTATGTAGATCTACTCATCTTTTTTGCCGAAACTTGTCTCATTTTCCGTCGGTGAGAGTGAAGTAAGGAATCGGTGGTTGGTAGTTGCTGATGAATCTCAATCAATGGTGGTTGTCGATCGCCGTTGACTATATGTTAGAAAGAGAAAGAGAAGAAGTAAGGCGTGATTGCTGGTCGCCGAAAAGGAAGAGAAAGAGATAGAGAAGAATGAATGCACAAAGAAGAGTGAAGAAGGAAAATACACAGTGGACCTTTGAGAGTATCTAAAAAGTTGTAAGACTAAATAGACTTATCCCCTTTTAAATCGGACTTTTTAGTAATTTGTACTTAATTTTAACGTGTATATAATATGGTGTTAGTAGGCTTAAAAATGGGACATTTACATACAAGTTCTAATTTATGAACTTATTCTCCATTAAGTCCTAACTAAGATTTTTTAGACCTTCAAGTTCCATTAAATTTTTAATAGTCAGAATTGCCTTTCAAATAATGATTGTTCATAATTTATGATTATCTATAAAAGAATATGATGATTTTACATTTATTTTGATTTTCAAAACTTTAAAATATCAACTTTCAAATTGAAAAAGCTAAAATATATATATATATATATATATGTGAAAAAAAAAACTTTTTTTTTTTTGAAAAAAATTGAAATTTTTTTTTGTGCAAAACTAAAAATTTTGTATTTATAAAGGAGTATGATGATGGAACATTGATGTACAAAACTATCAAAAAAATAAAAATAAATAAATAAATAAATGAAAAAAAATGATAATGTTCACAGTTTTAAAATTGAAAAAAAATGTTAATATTCTCAATTTTATTGAATAGTTGAATCAAACCAATAAGTAGAAGGAAAAAACGTCTAATCTCATGCTCTGTTTTTTTTTTTCATCAGTTATGAAACAATTATATGGAACATTACTATGAAAAAATTATAATGTTCTTAGTTTTAAAAATTGAAAAAAAATTGATAATATTCTCAGTTACTAAATAGGATTTATTGATTCAAAAAATCTTAAATAGGAGCTAAGTTACCATAACATTTATAAATAGGACTTTTACGTAATTAACTCCTTAAAAATAAAATTTCAAACAAATTAATTTAATTTCACAATCCAAATTAAAGGTCCTTACAAATGATATGTGAACTTATTTAGTAATTTTACTCTTAAAAATGCAAGAAAAATAATATTTAATTTCATATTTTACTGTAGCTTGATTTTTAGATTTTCTTTGATATTTTCCTTTTTCTTCTTCTCTTTTTAATAGATCAGGCGATATTTTTCCTTATTGTTAATTGAATTTTCTAAATTATAAAGCAAACCACATTTTTATATTGAGTTTGTAATAATTCCCTTCATACCTTGATTTATTTAATTAAATTTTAATAGAGCAATACTATAGGACCTAAAATAAAAATATTGTGTAGAATATTTGATAATTCATTTGGAGTCTTTAATATTTTTTTTTAAAATATAATTTTAATGATTATATAAAGCATATTCTGTGAGTAATAGTATAAATAAATATATATATATATATATATATATATATATCTATATATATGAAAAAAAAAAATTATTAGTACTTGTCATTTTACCAAAATTTTTTTTGTATGATATGTATACAATAATACTCTATATTTATGAATTTTTTTTATTATTATCTAAGCATGGCTCATATCTCATTACATCGATTTGGAATCTATATTATACACGTTAAAGTTAAAATTTTGAGTAAATAATTTTTTTTTAATACATGAAAGGCTCAATTTTAAAATTTTGCCTCAGGCCCTAAAGATATGAAGACCGGCTTTGCCTATCCTATTCTATCCTATTTCTAAAGAGGTTGTTTTTATGACTTAAACATGTGCCATTAGGACACTAATGGCAGGCTAAGATAAAGATAACTGACGCAAATCCAACTCCAACACAAAGAAAGGCAAATGATTAATTTCCAAACTTGTTTTCCAAATAGTATGAGAATGCAATATGAAGTTCTGGGTCGAGCCAAAGAGTCAAGCTTTGCCTTCAATAATTACTTTTGCTGCAGAAGTAGTTAAAAATTGCCACAAAAGAATAATACTACTATTATAATTTCCTCACTATCCATATCAGGTCATCGTCAAGGTTTGTCCAAGTAATTGCTAAAGTAGACACTACATGTACAGTTTTTTTATTTCTTGAAGAGTAGCAACAAGAACAAGAGATTCATTAAGAATAGGAAAATTGTAGTAAACACTAGATGTACAATTTTTTTATTTGTTGAACAAAAGCGACAAGAACAAGAGATTGATTAAGAATAGGCAAATGGAAGATTTTTTTAGCAGATCAAAAGAAAATGGTTGGTTTTAATTCTTACAATGGAGTATTTCATTAATATATATGTTAATGGTTATTACTTGTTCGAAAAAAAAGAGAAAAACCAGGTACTCAAACCAGCTCACACATCTACTGCCAAGGTGATTTGACAAACCAAGGTACCTTTTTGATAATATTGATTACATACATAGCTGAATTAACTAAGGTTGTATTTGGATCTGCCGATTTCAAATCAATGGATTTGCCATTGATCATTTGAAGGTTTATGCATCCAATTCAGATTGAAACATTAGATTGCAGATTTCAACAATGATTTTAAAGCTTTATATTTATGAATTCAAAATAACACCATGAAACTAGTTATTTCAAATTCCCCCATAGAAGGATTCTAGTACAACAAGGATCCTTCAGCCCTCCCTAATAGCTATTTCAATACACTAGTGTGGGGATGTATTTTTTGAATACCAACATGTGGCATGGTGACGCCGACGTGTCAGTCGAGGTGCCACGTGTCGTGGTAGTTATGCCGAGGTTATCTTGGCAAGGCCGAGGTTATCTCCGAAGATATCGAAATCCGAGATAAACGGATAAGGGACAAGAGTCCTAGAGTAAAAAGAAGACTTTGCTAAGATAAGAATAAAGCTCTTAGGGAGTTTATCTATATCTTTTGAGGAATCCAAAGTAAGTACTAAATTGGAGTCTATAGGAGTCAGGCTTCTAGTAGGACTTGGATTGAGTAAAACTATAAAAGAGAGGCACCCCCGTGGGTCTAAGGTACACAGTTTTATACTCAAGCTTGTGAGTTTAGCACTTGATTATCTTTGAGAGATATACTGACTTGATCGTCGGAGTGCCCCCGGGTGGAAGAGCCACCGCCGGAGCCTTTTCTTTCTGTTACAGGTTTGCTGAAGCCATCTATTCTGCCGGTGCTCTCCAGCTGATTACTAGGCGGGCAGTGTGGTCAAAAAATCACCCATACAATTTGGCACCGTCTGTGGGAATCTTAGAAGAATAGATGGCCAGTAACGGACAGAAGGAAAACATTGGGGGCAACACTCCTGCTGGGAGTGGCAGACCAATTGACCTTGATGTTGAAAGAGACAACCACAATACAGAAATTCATGACCAAGGCCACGTCAAGAAAGACGTCGGCCAGGAGGGCAACACTTCAAAGAAGACAGACCAAGGCCAGTACTATAACGAAGATAACCTTCAGGTATGGAGGGATAGGTGCCTACGGAGGGATGAGGAAGTAAAAGACTTGGCAAACAAGTTGGCGGACCTACAGTCGGTCGTCAACTTCATGATGCAAAATAAAGTCATGCAGCCACCATACCCGCTGCAGGACACACCGATGCCAGCAACCAATGCCCAAAAGGGAGGAAGAACAATAATCCCCGAAGTCACTCAGCACACCAGGAGCGGAAGGTACTCTCACCGACCTTCCAGGGAAGGCGGACGAGAAGAGCCGAGACAAGAATAGTCCCAAAGGACGTATCACACGAAGGATCCAGAGCCCAAAGAACATCGCCATGTTCAAAGGCAGGCACTTTGCTTTGACACAACACATGGAGAAACATCATTACCAGATTTGGGATTCCCAGAGCAATAGTTGTCGACAACGGAACACAGTTTGACAGCAAACTCATCAAGAACTTCTGTGCAAAATTCAAAATCAAGAATTACTTTTCAACACCAAGTTTTTCCCAAAGCAATGGGCAAGCAGAAGCATCCAACAAAGTAATTTTGGATGGAATAAAGAAGAGGCTGCAGGCAGCAAAAGGAAAGTGGGTAGACAAGTTGCCCAACGTACTTTGGGCATATCGGACTACGCCGAGAAGATCAACAGGGGAATCCCCCTTTGCCATGGCTTATGGCACAGAAGCAGTCATCCCATTGGAGATCGGCATCCCAGGGATCAGAACCCAGGGAGTAGAGAATGGCACCAATGACACACTCTTAGCCCGAGATCTGGATCTTTTGGAAGAACGAAGAGAGAAAGCTGCAGTTCAGCTCGCAGTATACCAGCAACAGCTTGCTAGAGCTTACAACAAGAAGGTCAATCCGAGAGATTTTCATGTCGGCGACCTAGTTTTGAGAAAAGTCGTTGGCAACAAGAAAGATCCCAGAGAGGGCAAGCTTGGCCCAAACTGGGAAGGCCCCTACAGAATTACTTCGGTATTAGGCAATGGAGCTTATCGGCTAGAAGATAACGAGGGCAAAGCACTGCCAAGACCTTGGAACACTTGTAATTTGAAATTCTTCTATCATTAGATATGCAATATTTTTTGACCGATGTCATCAATAAAATCTTTTCCCTTTTCTTGAAACACATATATTTGATAAAGTTACATATTGGTGTTTTTGAGACATGAATAATGAGAACCCAAGAAGAACTCAGGTTCACATTGGGGGCAGAGAGACGACAGAGACACTTAATTCACTTGTTGAAATTTGTAGCAATTTACAAGTTGGAGTTAAGCCGAGACTATCCCTTAATTCACTTGTTGAAATTTGTAGCAATTTACAAGTTGGAATTAAGCTGATTCATTATCTTCACTTGTTGAAATTTGTAGCAATTTACAAATTGGAGTTAAGCCGAGATTATTCCTTAATTCACTTGTTGAAATTTGTAGCAATTTATAAGTTGGAATTAAGCTGATTCCTTATCTTCACTTGTTGAAATTTGTAGCAATTTACAAGTTGGAGTTAAGCCGAGATTATTCCTTAATTCACTTGTTGAAATTTGTAGCAATTTACAAGTTGGAATTAAGCTGATTCCTTATCTTCACTTGTTGAAATTTGTAGCAATTTACAAGTTGGAGTTAAGCCGAGATTATTCCTTAATTCACTTGTTGAAATTTGTAGCAATTTACAAGTTGGAATTAAGCTGATTCCTTATCTTCACTTGTTGAAATTTGTAGCAATTTACAAGTTGGAGTTAAGCCGAGATTATTCCTTAATTCACTTGTTGAAATTTGTAGCAATTTACAAGTTGGAATTAAGCTGATTCCTTATCTTCACTTGTTGAAATTTGTAGCAATTTACAAGTCGGAGTTAAGCCGAGATTACTGTTTCTCTTCACTTGTTGAAATTTGTAGCAATTTACAAGTCGAAGTGAAGCCGAGGTTATAGTCTACACACCTATAGCAATCTAAAGGTTGATCCAACCAAAAGAAGATGCTTAACACTTGTTGAAATTTGTAGCAATTTACAAGATAATGTTAAGCCGACATGTGATCATCTGTTGAAATTTGCAGCAATTTACAGGTTGAGGAAAAAGCTAAGTATATTGTTTAAACACTTGTTGAAATTTGTAGCAATTTACAAGTAGATCATTGTTATAACTTGAGAAAAATTTACAGTATATGTTAACACTTGTTGAAATTTGCAGCAATTTACAAGCAGGTTAGACAGAGATCACTGTTGAAACTTGGAAAAAGTTTGCAAAATTGACATTGATTAGTATATGTGTTACACTTGTTAAAATTTATGAAAAGTTTGCAGGTCAGTATCTTGCCGAAGTAAAAGTTTTGTCGTTATTATACCCGAGGTATGTAACCCCGAGAAGATTGCACAAGGAAGGAAGAAGTATGTACAGCATGCAAAATATTCTAAGTATAGAAACTATGCAGAAGCAATCAAAGAAAAGACAAAGATTCAAGCATTCAAGCATTAAGAAAAGGAAAGCTGAGTTAACATTTACAAAACTGGGAGGCACGTCGACCATGCAAAAGCTTACATTGTTCAGAAAAAGATAAAGGAAAAACAAAACTAAAGGTCTTCTCCTCCAGATTGTTGAATTTGGAGATCTGATACAACCTCAGCCTCCTTCTCTGCCGCTATTTCAGCGTCAATTTCCTGAAGAGTTTGTTCAACAGTCTTAACCTCGGACGGGATGTCGGCTGGAACAGTATCAGGGACAGCTTCAGGGATAACCTCATCACCTTCTTCGTCTTGAGTCAAGTCAAGGACTTGTTCATTCAGAAGAGGGGACTTAGCTCCATCAGCATCCCTTGATTTTCTGACCAAGGCCTCATCCTCTTCCTCATCGGCATCTTCAGACTCAGATTCAGATTCTCCTTCAGGTTGACTTGATGGAGAAGGAGGGGGGAACGGCAGAGGAATAGCATCGGCTTTGCGCAGTGGCGAGTCATCGGAGATGTTGAGCTTTTTGGCAAGGGCCATCCAACCGAGGGAGAAGCCCCTGATGCATGCCTGCCTGACTTGCAGTTTGTATTCTTCAGAGACGTCGGCCATGCCCTGGGCATAAGCCTTCTCATCAGCTTCTTTAATCTCAGCTTCTTTGGTGGCCAGAGCCTTCTGAAGCTCTTTCTCAGCTTGGACCTTTTTGGCCTCGGCCTCTCTCTTCTCGGCCTCGGCAACTTTTTTGATGGCCTCAGCAGACTCAGCCTTTTCTTTGGCTAGGGTTTGGGCTTTGGTAGCTGCCTCAGCCTGGTCTTCCAGTTTTTTCATTTTTAACTGAAGAGTTTTGCTCTCCCTTTTAAGAGCAGAAACCTCCCTCTTCATGTCGGCCAACCTCTCCCTTGTTTCGAAAGATTGCATAGAGAGAGAGTGGGCATGTTGGATGGCCTGAAAAGACAAAAGGCACAAATTGTTACAAAATTTTACAAATTAAGAGAGAAAACAAATTTCAACACAAAAGCACTTACTTGGACAGAGTGTTGCAGCATCAAAGCGTAATTCTCATACTCACTCATCTTGGCGTTTCGCTCAAGATCGCCTGGAAGGAGTAGAGCAGTACTAAGGGCCACGACGACGTTTATGTCATCGGCACTGTCACTGGCTAGGACTGGCTTATCTTCCAGAGTAATTTCTGGTCTCCAAGGGACTTTTGGTACATTGGAACCCGAGGTCGTCGCAGACGATGACCTCGGCTTCTTTGATTGGGTGGATTCCAATGGCTGGGCCTCAGCTGACCTTTTTGCAGAAGTAGAAACAGTTCTTTTACTTTCAGCCAAGTGTGAGATGGGCAGAGCGTCCTCAGCCTCAACCTCAGTAGCTTTGGCCTTGGGCTGAGCCTTTTTAATTCTCTTCGGCTTTAGTGGGGGCATGGTTTGCGGCGGTTGAGCGTCAACATCCGTGGGAAGGTCGGCTAGGAGATCTTGGGCAACAGGCTTCGGGCGACCCATCTCAGCAGTTTTGACGAGTCTTCGCCGACGTTTTCTTTCTGGTATTGGGATTAGGTATGGGCCAGAAGTTGATGGTTGGTCGGCTGGATCAGAGGTTGACCCTTGGTCAACCCGAGATGTTGATGTTGTTTGTAGAGTGGTAGCAGAGGGAGGAGATAGGCTCTTCTTCTTTCTTTTTGGGACATCGGGCAGTGTGGATTTGTATGTCGGAATAAAATTCAGTAACAGGGGAGCCTTGCGTTTGTGGATTGGCAGATCTAAGACGCTTGTGGATTGGCAGATCTAAGAGCTTCTTTAAATCTTTTCCAGGGAAGAAGGATTGGCGGAAGTTTTTTGATGGCTGATGAAGATCTGCAGGACAAACAAACAGACATTAGAAACAGACAGAGTTTTGAAGACTTGGAAAAGAAATAACTAAGTATTGACGTTGGGCTCTTACCCTTGCCCTCTTTAATTGTTCGAGGAAGAGGGTAGAGGTGAACATCTTCGTCTGGACCAAATTCCCAATTTCCCGAAGCAATGATAAAGTCATCCCCGGCTCCCTTGCTGGAATCCGGGAGGTCGGCTACAATTTTGAATTCAGTAGACCACGGCTTGAGGTAGTAGACGTAACCTCTTTCCTTCAGGTTGAGGGGGCACATGGTATAACAATATTGTACATCGGCAAGGGTGATCCTAACATTCTCCTGCCTAGCTAGGGCTATGGTACCATTAATCACTCGATAGGAGTTGATGGTAAGTTGCATAGGGTTCAACTTATAATAGTGGAGAACCTCGCGAAAAAGGGGATTAAGTGGAAGCCGGAGTCCGCACTCAGTAAAAGATACTATAGGAAAGGGCATTGAATCATCTGTGAGCATGATAGAGTCATTATCTTCAGCTAGCCTCAGATGGACATCGGCAGGAATAGAGAACTCCCGCCTAAAGTACTCAAGTTTGGTCGGGGTGTCTACCCTATGTCTCCACATACCCATAACGTCGGCCTAGAATCAGAGGGCTAGGTTTCAGAAAGAAGGTGCTCTAAAGGGGTTATCAGGACCTCGGCAAAACCCTATGTATATACTGGTAGGGATTGTTTTAGTTTTTTCCTAAGAAATTAACAGGTTCTATAGACAAATCCCAAACCTAAAACTACGGGGGAAAAGATTGAAAAGAGGGCAGAGATCTGGCAAAGACACAAAAAACAGAAAACAAGGGCGAAATTTCAGAAACGAGAATAGGGATGGGCTATCAAGAACATGAGGAATACAGAGGTAAAAGGTCAAGAACAGTGGCAAGAAAAGTGTTGAAATAATACAAGTGTTCAAAATATGAGTGAAATCATGGAATAAGCGTATCCAGATAAAAAGTTCAAAATAAATCAAAGGTTTGAACAGAGCAATAATGGCAGTGAGTAAACGAAAGCACATAGAAGAAATTGGAAATAAGAGAAACAGAGGCTTACCAGAATAAATGAAGCCGGGATGAAATTTGCCGAAGTAAGGCAACGACTGTAGACACAACGAAACGGCAAAACCCTCGCTGAAATGGAAGAATGAAGACGGCTGCAGAACTTGAAGCTAGAACAATGGCGGATTTAGGGAAGGTTTAAGAGAGAAAAAAAACTAGAAAATCAAGCGCAAAAGTAAAGAAACGAAGAAGAGAGTAAAGTTTTATCAAAAACTTGAAACGGCGGCAAAAAGCGACATTTATTGCGCCTGGAGGAACGCGTGCGTCAGATGGCGCAGACGGATGAAAGACGGCTTATAAGCGCGTCGCAAGCATGGACCAATAAGGTAAAGACACGTAGGAGAAACGGTTAAGAAGTGATGCATGACAGCTCATACGCATGGGAAAGTTCATTCAAGTTCTTGAAAACAAAACATATCGGCTTGACAATCTCGGCCGAAGAGTTCTTACGCCGAGGTAATAGGAAGAAAATACAGATATAGGTTCTATCACCTCAGAATGCCGAGGTAATAGAACCTAGGGGGCAGTTGTGGGGATGTATTTTCTGAATACCAACACGTGGCATGGTGACGCCGACGTGTCAGCCGAGGTGCCACGTGTCATGGTAGTTATGCCAAGGTTATCTTGGCAAGGCCGAGGTTATCTCCGAAGATATCGGAATCCGAGATAAGCGGATAAGGGACAAGAGTCCTAGAGTAAAATGAAGACTTTGCTAAGATAAGGATAAAGCTCTTAGGGAGTTTATCTATATCTTTTGAGGAATCCAAAGTAAGTATTAAATTGGAGTCCATAGGAGTCAGGCTTCTAGTAGGACTTGGATTGAGTAAAACTATAAAAGAGAGGCACCCCCGTGGGTCTAAGGTACACAGTTTTATACTCAAGCTTGTGAGTTTAGCACTTGATTATCTTTGAGAGATATACTGACTTGATCGTCGGAGTGCTCCCGGGTGGAAGAGCCACTGCCGGAGCCTTTTCTTTCTGTTACAGGTTTGCTGAAGCCATCTATTCTGCCAGTGCTCTCCAGCTGATTACTAGGCGGGCAGTGTGGTCAGAAAATCACCCACACAACTAGTAACTAGCAACCAAGCTTCCTATATTGTTTTTTTTATCTTAACCTCAAATCCTTTCATTTCAAATTCATCCATCCAAATGCAACCGGCATTGGTCTATCTAATGACAACATGCCATCTGCAGGAAATACATCTAATATTTTTTGATAACAACACATGCTTAAACTAGTAACAGGAATATGCCACATTTTAATAGGTAGATTCAAGGAAAGAAGACACACGCCCTGCATAATTGAGCTCACTTAAACAAATTATCTTATTTTATTGCAAACCCAACCTTTAAAGAAATGGCATGGGGGATTTGTTCCTGTGCTCTTGATTTGATTGACAAAGTAAAATGTTGCAAAAGAACTCAACCAAGAATCAGTTTAGTTAAATAAGGAGTTGAGAACAAATTAGACAACCAATAGTATGACTCCCAGCAAAGAAACAGACCAAAGTCCAATAACAATCAAGAACACATAAGACAAACCTTAGTTGGAACAGGGAGTGAAGACCAAAATGCACATCCTATGCAGTTAAGATTGCTCAGAGAATGTTGGAAAAAATGGTTTTTTGGTGACTTTAATTTAATATTAAAGAGTGGTGACTTTAATTAAATATTAAAGTGGGTCCCAACCATTTATTATGTTGGGTCCAAGTGGGTCAAAAACCATTGAGATTTGAATAAGAAATTACCAAGAAATTGCCTCATGATGATAGATTCATGAATAGGATTTTAAAAGGTATTTAAATCATTTTTCTTAACTAAAGGGTGTGAACCCATTGGGCATCCAAACTTTTCATCTTTCTAGAAAGGGGTTATGGATCCTGGTTAATGGGGCTTTAATGACCAGCCATAAAGGCTGGTGGCTCTTCCTCTTTTCCCTATGTATGTATAAATTGAGACCCACTTGCCAAGTCTCAATATAGAAATTTTTGCTTCCATTTTACAAGTCAGTTTGCCAGAAAGTTCCTACTGTGAGAGAGTGTTGCCATTGTTTTTATTCGCTAAGCTAGACAGAGAGTGTTTCTGCCGTAGTCGATTTTTGACCGTCGTATCCTGGGAGACAGACGCCGGGATTCCTCAAGCACTCGACCCATGAGGCAGCGAAATCTATTTTAAGGAAACTGCTACCGTGCAGGTTTCGGTTTGGTTTCTTTATCATTTTATTATTTTGTGTATTTCTGTTGAAATTTAGTTGTAATTATCAGCATATGTTCTTGGTATATAATTTTGTTTTCTTCATAAATCTATTTATTTAATTTCACAATTTGAACAACAAGCTTAAAACTGACTTTTTATATATTTTCTATGAAATTGATCGAATAGATTTATATAAACAATTAGGTTAGCGTTGTATAATGTTACTAGGAACTGTTGCAGAATTGCTCACTATTTCAATGATTGTAAATTATGCAATGTTATTCTCTAATTGCTTAGTTTAATTAGAATGCTCTATCATAATTTGCATACTTAATTGTATTAGTACGATCTTATTTTATACGTATGATTCATCATTCCCCTACCATGATTTGCATTAATTTTAAGGTTATAAAATATAATTTATGGATGATGCAATTTTGACATGCTAATTCTATTCTAGTTTTTAATTTGTTACATGCTTATTATTTTCTAGACTATATTACATAATTTAATGTTTTTAGAATTATTTGCATATGTTAATTGCTAAATGGTTATTGGTTTGTAACTCTTGCCTATTAATTTTAGTTCAATGTATTTTGGAGTTATAGAGTTTTATGAATTGTGTACATGATTAATTTGAATTTAATTGTGTGCATTAATCTGAATTATTTAATTGGGTGCATTAACTTTGAATTTAACTTATTTATTTGAAGTTATTAGTTTAAATGTTTCTTATGAATTAATTCCATTCATAACTCATGACTATTGAACTTTATTTTAAAGTTTTAATTTAATTGGCATTTTAATTCATTGGTTAATTTTCTAAATAGTTGGCTAGATGGTTTCAATTATTTATTATATTTATTTTTTTCTTAGATTATTTGTTTGTATTTTGTTGTGGTTTTTTCGGCTAACTTTCTTTACAAGAGTACTTATGCGAAAGGGAATGGAAAAAAACAAATACAAAACCAAATGAATAGTATTTGGGATGCAAAAACAAAAATGTTTGGACTACTAACTTTTGTGTTAAATAGGAATACCTAAGCGTGGAAAGGCTTTTGGACTAAATAGAATCCTTATGGATTGGCTATTTTATTTAAATGTTGAAGCATGTTTTGCTTAAGATTTAGTTGGTTTGTTTACCAATTTGTGGTAGCAAGTTTTATTTGCTTGTTTTGTTAGAAGCACTTTATATGCGTGTAATTGTTATAGCAATTTTTAAATTGTTTGTAAGTTTGGAACTTGGTTTTGTTTTCTGTGATAGAAACCAAAGTTTTAGCTTTGGCTAAAGAGTAGTTCTTATTTGTTCAGAAATGACAACTAAGACGGATTTGGTTTCAAACCTTTGGAGTTTGAGGAAGTCTTTGGGTTTAATCATTTTATTCCCAAAGTGTTGGAAAACCGTGTTTGGAGAAAGTCTTTGGTTATAATCTGATTATGTCCAAAGTGTTTTGGTTTTGAGAAAGGAAACCAAAATTTAGCATTAGCTAAAATATTTTTGTTTTTATTCAGAAATCATGGGCTCAGTTCTGGGAGTACCGGTTAACTTTTATGAGTGGTGTAATTCTGGTAGCAAATTTTATTTGCTTGGGAATCGGTTTGTTATAACCTGGTTTATCCCCTGGAAATCTTAATTTTAAAATTATTTCCTATGGACTAGGAGTCAACATGCTCTTGGATGCTTTGTCAAAAGGTTAACTGGGTTTTAAGTGGGACCGATGTGACCCCTCCAATCTTCCTGAGAACTTTCTTGACCATGTTCGATTCTAGGTTTTGTGGTGAGACTAACTTTGAATTAACTTTTAATCTAAGGGATTTTCTAAGGGTTAAGTTTAATTTTTGGAATCACAGTAGTGAAATTCTATTGTGATGTTTTAGAAATGGCTTCAAAAGGGGACAAACAGAAATGTTGTTCCACCTGACAACCTTAGCCTCACGAGATTCTTAAAGGAAGATCTTGAGAGATCAAGTATGATAAAGGAAATCGTACGATTGCATTAAAATATCTATGAATTAAGCAGAGGCAATTAGTATGATATCCTTGTGTTATTTATAGCATTTATGATTGCTATGTGACTTTGCTTGAAAGCAAAGATGAGACAACCTGTTATAGTGGGTGAATATTTTTTGGATTTTTAAATTCCAAATATATTCTTAAATTGGTGGCTCCTAGTGCGTACAAGATCACTGATCACAGAGATAGAAAACTAGTGGTTACTAGGAGGTGTTAGACCACTGGCTACACAGTTATGAGATTGTGGTTCCTAGTAGTGAACAGATTACTGATCACATGTCAAGACATCATGGTTCCTAGTAGTGGAGAGGCTACTGGTCATATGTCAAGACGTGATGATTCCTAGTAATGAGAGTCTATTGATCCTATGTCAGGACGGTGTGATTCCTAGTAGTAAAGTGACTACTGATTACAGGTTAAGACATTGTGATTCCTAGTCGTAGAAAGTCTATTGACCACATGCTGAGAAATTAGTGATTCCTAGTGATAAGACTACTGGCCATGTTATGAAGTTCCAAATAGTAGGCTGTTGAACACTGGATTTGTATTTCCTAATAGTAAGACTATTGGCTTCAGAGTGATACGTCGGACCTAATATATTTAGGTGCCTAATTTGGTTGATGACATTCTGGGAATGTATTTACTGTGATATGATTTTGAGAGTTTCATAATCATTGTGACACAATGAATTGTTTCAGACACTGTATAAATTTTTGGAAAAGGCCAAAAGACTTTGTATAAATTCTACAAAGAAGACCTGATTATCAGACTCCGAATTGAGAAGGATAATAGAAAGAAAGGAGGGAGTACCTTTTCAGTGAAGGCCAATGTCATTGAGCATGGCAAATCTTCTGGGGTAAAGAAGAAGCCCCCCCGTGAACAAGGGCTCTATGCTGGGGCCAAGGGGTGGTGTTGCAAAGAAGCTGGCATACAAGCCGCGGGAACCTGGTTATCGGTTCTTTGGGAAGTGTTACAACTGTGGTAGCGAGGGGTTTTAGTTTTACTAGGGCTACACGCCACATCTGCTCCGAGAATGAGCTATTTACAACTTTTGAACCGGTTACAAATGGTAAGAAGTTATTTATGGAAAACTCTACTACCTTATTTGTTGAGGGAAAGGTGGTCCTGAAGTTAACCTCAGGAAAAGAGCTAACCTTGAACGAAGTCCTGTATGTTTCAAACTTTCGTAAGAATCTTGTCTCTATGTCTCTTCTTAGTAAACATGTTTTTGCATGGTTTTTGAGTCTGACAAGGTCGTTCTGACGAAACACAAGTGTGAAACTTGTGTTGAAGCGAAGTGGACAAGATCCCGTATGAGTTATGAAAAGGCATTAAGCCTTTTTATAAATTCTTACGAATGTGGGAGTGTCTTGCAAAAGTGGCGATTCCTACACCCAAACGGGTTAGGATAGGCCTGAAATCCGTGGATTGTATTTTCATTGGTTATGCACATAATAGTAGTGCATATCGGTTTCTTGTACATAAGTCTGAAACTTCAGACATTCACAGGAATTCCATCATGGAGTCAAGGAATGCATGTTTCTTTGCTGAACCCATGAAGGGGTTCCGAGGTTTTTGAGCAATTTGGTGAGCTTGCTAGTGATGATGATCATTTTGATGATCAAGGTGAGAATCAAGGTGATGATCAGCCTAGAAGGAGTAAGAGGGCTAGGATGTCCAAGTCTTTTGATCCAGACTTCTTGACTTATATGGTTGAGAACGAACCTCAAACTTTCCACGAAGCTGTGAGTTCTCCTGAGAGTCCTTGATGGAAAGAAGTGATCAAAAGTAAGATTGACTCCATCTTACAGAACCACACCTGGGAGTTGGTAGATTTACCTCAATGTTGCAAGCCTTTAGGCTGCAAATGGATTTTTAAAAAAAAGATGAAGGCCGATGGGTCGATTGACAAGTATAAGGCGAGGCTCGTTATCAAAGGGTACAGGCAACGAGAAGGCCTGTATTACTTTGATACATACTCACCTATAACTAGGATAACATCCATTCGCATGGTGATTGCGATAGCTGCTTTGCGCAATCTGGAGATACACCAGGTGGATGTAAAGACAGCTTTCTTAAATGGGGATTTGAATGAAGAAATCTACATGGAGCAACCTTAAGGGTTTTCAGCTCCAGAGCAAAGCAAGAAAGTCTATAAACTTGTCAAATCATTGTATGCTTTGAAGCAAGCGCCTAAACAATGGCATGAGAAGTTTGACAATGTAATGTTGTCAAATGGGTTTAGAATCAATGAATGTGACAAGTGTGTTTATGTCAAAGACACTGACAGAGGTTATGTCATTTTGTGTCTATATGTTGATGATATAGGTAGTAATGATGAAATGATCAAAACTACCAAGAAGTTGTTAAACTCTAAGTTTGACATGAAGGATATGGGCATTGCAGATGTTATTCTGGGAATTAAGATTACCAAAACATCTGGTGGAATTGTACTTTCTCAGTCTCTTTATGTTGATAAGATACTTGAGAAATTTAGTGGATCAGATACGAGTGTGCCATCGACACCTGTAGACTTAAGTCTACATTTTACCAAGAATAATAAAGAAAGTGTCTCTCAGTTAGAATATTCTCTGGTAATTGGAAGTTTAATGTATCTGATGAGTTGTACTAGGCCGGATATAGCTTACTCGGTTAGCAGGCTTAGTAGATACACAAGTAATCCAGATGCTTCTCATTGAAAGGGCATTGTGCGGGTGTTAAGGTATTTACTCTACACTCGGGATTATGGGCTGCATTATAGTCGATATCCAGTGGTGCTTGAAAGCTATAGTGACGCAAATTGGATATCAGATATAAAGGACTCAAAGTCCACTAGTGGATATGTGTTCACTTTTGGTGGGGCAGCCGTGTCTTGGAAATCTTCCAAGCAAACGTGTATATCTAGATCAACGATGGATAAAGCAACGGAAGAAGCTGAATGGCTTCGCCATTTCATTGAAGATATTCCACGTTGGTCTAAACCTGTGTTAGCTATTTGTATTCATTGTGATAGTCAATCTGCAATTTGGTAGGGCACAAAGTAATATGTATAATGAAAAGTCTAGACATATCCGTCGTAGACATAATTCCATACGACAACTACTCTCGAATGGAGTTGTCTCTTTAGACTTTGTAAAGTCTAAGGATAACATTGCGGATCCACTAACCAAAGGGTTAATCGAGTGTTAGTCGAAACGTCGTCAAAAGGAATGGGGTTGAGGCCTTTGGAAGTTACCGGAATGGAAACCCAACCTAGTTGACTGGAGATCCCAAGATCTAGGTTCAATGGGACAACCTAATTGCGTGTAACGGTGGTATATCACTGAGGAGGTTAAACCTCTAGCCATTCCTTCTATCAGTGATACCTGCAAGTGTAAAGGTTAAGCTAAGCTTTTAATGACTTTAGTGTGTTATGCTGTTGAGCTAAGTATAGCAGGATACTAAAGTAGAGTCACCTATGTGAGTTTGAAGTGGGTTGCTTCTAGAAGAATTGGTGTGATATCCCTGTTCCGTAATATGTTAATTGGTCCTTAATATGAGTATGATTATGTGTTTAATATGATTTTGTGTGACATTATGTGAAAATATGTGGTTTTGAATTTCTATCTGTTTACCGTAGGAATATCTGTTTGATTGTCTGCTTTGGAAATTAAATTGAAGGCCCTACCGGCCACCGAAATCGAAATTGGTTGCGCCATTATGATTGGCATAATTTTTAGAGCCTACGGTGAAGTTTAATTGAAAAAATTGATTCAGACCAGATTAAATTGATTAATTTAATGAGTAAGTGCCCAATTGTTTTATATTAATAAATTGGAATTAGTGGGACTTATGTAAGGAAAAGCACTACACCCAATTCACTTACTTGAGCTCAAAAATCAGAATTTGTGTCTTAGAAAAGAGAGAGAGCCGACCTTGAGAGGGAAAGGAAGCATCTTGGTGTATTTTGGCTTATAATTTGTGAATTGGGAAGGCTAGGTGCAAGACTTGGCCACAATTGTGAGAATCAAGGCTCCTAGGTGAGTAACCAACCATTGACTCATGGATTTTTGTTTGTAATTTGTAAATTCAAGGTTGAATGGTGATAAAGAATATGAAATGAGTTGGTCTTGAAGAATTGGGAGTCAATGTACACATACATGTAGGAGATTGCCATAGATTGTATGTTTGAGCTTGAAATTTGCATGAGCTAGCATGTATAATGTTGAATATGGAGAATTAGGCATCAATCTTTACATTCATTCATGATTTTCATGGATTCCACAATAATAAGTGTCACTTGGATGTTTTGAAATAGGATTGAAGTCAAAGATTTGCATGCATGTTTGATTATGAAAGATATGGAGCCTATATAAAGTTTGAATGCATGAAATTGTTATGTTGATAAAGAAATTGGTGGAAAATGAGCCATGCATGTGTTTGATTTATGAAATTGAGCTTCAAAATGTTGTAATTTGGTGTTGGTAACATGTTAGAACATGTATATGTGAAATTTGAGCCATGGCATGCAAGAAATGTTGGTTTGAGTGTTAAATTCGAGCTTAAGAACCATTTTGGAAAACCCAGAATTTTTTATGTCCGCTCGAGGAGGGGAATCGCCGCTCGAGCAGGGATTTCTAGCTCCCAGTATTTTCTTGCAGGCATGGTGTCCGCTCGAGCGGGGGAGTTCATGCTCAAGCGGGGAGCTATGAAGGATGAACTTCCGCTCGAGCATCCGAGTTCACGTCCGAGCGTAAAAAATGATGTATCCAGCACTTTTCGCGGACATGGCGTCCGCTCGAGCGGGGTAATTGCACGCTCGAGCTGGGAGCCATGTAGAGAGGCCTTCCGCTTAAGCGCCGGAGTGCACGATCGAGCGTAAATTCGACCTAACTAGTATTTTTGTAGGCCTCGAGGGTCCGCTCGAGCAGGGAAATCCACGCTCGAGTGGGGACCCTATTTTCTGAAATTTTGAAAATGCATTCTGAGTTCCGTTTTCCGTTCTCTTTCACTTCTAAGCACTCTTAGGCTTACATTGAGCATTGTAATTAAGTTAAAGAGATAAGAATGAAGCCTAAAGAGGAAAATGTGAATTTAGAACGGATCGAATTGTTTGTGACCCTTTTGTGTTCGTGGAATGTGTAGGGTCAAGCTCAAGGGCAATCCAACCAACCGATTACTGTGAGTAATATCTTAACAAAGATATCTGAGATATGTTATTGTCCAATTGCTTACTTCTATGTAAGTTTTATAAGTTCATTGATTCGATTAGTGGACAATGGTTGCTATACCAAATATGAATTGGGCCGGAGGCCGTTTTGACAAGAAAGAATGAATGGGCCGAATGCCGTTTTGATCTGAATGAATGGGCCGAAGGCCGTTTTGACATAAGTGAGTGGGCCGAAGGCTGTTTTGATATGAATGAATGGGCCGAAGGCCGTTTCGACACGAATACATGGGCCAGAGGCCGTTTCGACATGAACGAATGAAAGTTTGATTGGGCCAAAGGCCAGTTTGTAGGAATCGCGGTCACATGACTTAAAATGTATATATATGCTAAATAAGATATGAATTAGGCCCAAGGCCGTTTGAAGCTTGTCGTTCTACATAACATTTGTGTAACTTCTGTATTTGATATTATTCACTGGGCTATCCCTCACGCTCATTCATGTATTTGTAGGTGAGCCAAGAGAGGTCCAGACCCAGCCCCAGTGAAGCCTGTGCGGAACAACCCAAGTTTTGGAGAGTTAGCCCTACGTCTCACACATAAGACCCGTCTTCGCCCTTTTGTTGTCTTGTTTATTTTGTCATGTTGGCGAGGACTTTGTGTATACTTGTGTATAGTTTTGATGGGTTGACTTAGAATTATATGATCCTGTCTGTACAAAACCTTATGGTACTGTTTTTCCGTTGTGAGTTATTAATGTTTATATGTTTGGTTTATTTGATGTGCCATGTAAGCACAGCTCTATGGACAAAGTTTAAAATTTTTCTTCCGTTTGGCCTCTTTACTCTGATGAATTATGTCTGTTTGAGGCCGTAGGTAATCTCAGGATTACTGGCCGGTTATGTCCTTAACCCATAGGGGCGGGTTCGGGTGATGACAATTGGGCAGGCCAAGATTCTTTGAAACCACTCACTGTACCAGGCTAGTGCCCAGTGCCATACAGGGCACACCAATGAGAACAGAATGATGGTAGGAGTAATTCCCGTGTGAGATCTATTGTCTCAGTTTACATAAACGGCAGAGCAGTTCAAGATGTCATATTCATTGATCAGCCAGTAAACTAGATAAGTTTTCACTGGGAGAGGTTCAAAGCCAAAAGCTACCTTCTCTGATGTCGAGATTAGTTCGTTATACTCTCTCTCTCTCTGAGTCATTATTATTGAACGGTGTCCGTTTGTTGAATCATTCGGTCAATTTTTATTCATATGGGGGATTGTTGAAAAAAATGATTTTTTGGTGACTTTAATTTAATATTAAAGAGTGGTGGCTTTAATTAAATATTAAAGTGGGTCCCAACCATTTATTGTGTTGGGTCCAAGTGGGCAAAAAACCATTGATATTTGAATAAGAATTACCAAGAAATTGCCTCATGATGATAGATTCATGAATAAGATTTTAAAGGGTATTTAAATCCTTTTTCTTGGCTAAAGGGTGCGAACCCATTGGGCATCCAAACTTTTCATCTTTCTGGAAAGGAGTTATGGATCCTGGTTAATGGGGCTTTAATGACCAGCCATAAAGGCTGGTGGCTCTTCCTCTCTCCCCTATACACGTATAAATTGAGACCCTCCTGTCAAGTCTCAATATAGAAATTTTTGCTTCCATTTTACAAGTCAGTTTGCCAGAAAGTTCCTACTGTGAGAGAGTGCTGCCACTGTTTTTGTTCACTAAGCTAGACAGAGAGTGCTTCTGCCGTAGCTAGTTTTTGACCGTCGTATCCTGGAAGACAGACGCCGGGATTCCTTAAGCACTCGACCTGTGAGGCAGCGAAATCTGTTTTAAGGAAACTGCTACCGTGCAGGTTTCAGTTTGGTTTCTTTATCATTTTATTGTTTTGTGTATTTCTGTTGAAATTTAGTTGTAATTATCAGCATATGTTGGTATATAATTTTGTTTTCTTCATAAATCTATTTATTTAATTTCACAATTTGAACAACATAGAAAACTTATCTGCAAGGGAAAAATCATGTAATCTTGACAGCAACCAGGAAAAAATGAAGCTTGTGATCTTCTCATTAACGGCTGTGTGGTATTGGCACCTAACACCCTATTCAAAAAGATTTGAATTTTTTTTTTCATATCCTGAACTTCTGCTGAGAAGAAAAAGCACATCCTCTTCCCAGTGAGAAGAAAATCCAAATATATCAAATTCACTCTAAAGATACTTGGCTTCATCATCTACTTTATCAGCCATATATCAGTGACTAGGTTCCCAACCTTCTGTTGGAAAAAATGGTGTAATATAGGCTTATTTTGGGCCATTTTTGAGCCTAAAATTGAGTGGGCCCCAAACGTCTTTTGGGGTGGGTCCGAAAAGGTGATGTGTTCCTTGCCGCGTGGCAAGTCACACGGTGAAGATGGTTCATCAAAACCATTTATGAGTGTGGGAACTTGACGTTGTTTTCGGGTTCGTGGAATTGAACAAACTCAAGAATTAAATGTGGGTTTCCTTATATGGGTTGTCCGACATTGAAACTTGAAGAGAACTTTTGTGAGTATATAAGCTCTAGGCGTACAACCTTGGGTTGGGCTCCCAAGGGGCACCCCAAGTTTATAGAAGGGAGGAGTTATGGACAAAGTGAACCTTAACCCAAACCACCACACATGTGCGCGCGCCGCCGCCGTCCGTCCGAGCCAAGCCGTGCCGGGTGTGGGTTGGATCGGTTCTTGTATTAATTTTTTGGACAAAATTCATTTGAATTTTTTCCAAAAATTATTGCAGGAAATTAATTCAAAATTTGAATTCTAGATTTTTGTCCATTTCTAGTCTGAAATTCAAATAGGTTTTCAATCTATTGGACAGATTCAATTTCATAAACTGCCCAGACAGTTACAGATTCGAATCAGTAACTGTATCTATTAGTTATAGGTTCAAATATGTCTGAAACAGTGCAGCAGTTACAAATAGATCTGTTTGAATTTCAAACAGAATCTGTCTAGTTTGAATTCCCACCTATTAACTTCAAATTAGCACCTATTCGGGTCAGATTTTTTTCCTATAAATTCAGACCATTTCCAGCAGTCTTGGCAACTGAAAATCAGACTGAAAAGTGTTTTTTTGCTGTCCAAACTTTTAACTTTGGTGCATTATTTTTCATATTAGTTTTAGAATAAAATTCAGAGAGTTAGAACACAGGTTTAGTTCGCCGGACAAATTTGTTTGGAGTGCTACTACAAATTTGTGAAGATCATTGTATCCTGGGAGATAGACGCCGCTCAACCGTAAGCACCGTAGCAGGGCGAATTTGTCTTAAGGACAGAGTGTCACACCCTCAACTTGGTCTTTTAATTTTTAATTCGATTTGATAAATAAATTCGGTACGTTATTTATTTATTTGTTTGACTTTGTTTCAATTTATTTTATTTACACAGAAGATTGTTCCAATAGTCTTAAGACAGATCCGAATTATTCTGTTTACATAATTTTTCTTTTGTTTCCCTTTCTCATTCTTCGTTTACAAAAAATTATTTTCTGTGAATTTACAAAATAGTATTCTAGTTGGAAAAACAAATAGTGATTATATACTATTTGACAGATAGTAGTAATATACTGTTTATTTTCTTTGACAACTAGTGGTAATATACTGGTGTCATTAACAATACAGAATATTTATTTGTGGAATTTTGTCAGAAATTAATTTTGGTTTTTAGAAATTATTTTCTAAGTGTTCATTATTAAAATTTTGTTTCAGTATTTTAATTATTAAAGTGTTACAAAAATTTAATTTTCTATGTGGAATTAATTTGGTTAAATAAAATTTTATTTTATTTCCAAATTAATTGAAAAATAAAAGTTACATTCTTGTTTCTTTTATTTTTACAGAATTTAATTCTGTGATATTGGATTAATTTTCTGTGAAGTATAAATTCTAATTATAATTTTATTTTATAATTTAGAATTAATGGCTGCTAAAACAAATGCTCAAACAAGTACTACTGTGGTGGCTGTAATTGCGCCAACCCCCTCTCCTGTTGTGACAATAACGGTAAATCGCGGTGAGAAGCTAGAGAAGTTCTCAGGAACTGATTTTAAAAGATGGCAACAGAAAATGTTGTTCTATCATACAACTCTGAACTTGGCTCGTTTTCTCCGTGAGGATGCTCCTATTTTGAAAGAGGATAAAACCGACCGGCAAGTGGTTGCTATGGTCGATGCTTGGAAACATGCTGATTTCATTTGCTGAAACTACATCTTGAACGGACTTGACAACACATTATACAACATCTACAGTCCTATCAAAACAGCAAAGGAACTCTGGGAGTCTTTGGAGAAAAAATACAAAACGGAAGATACCGGCTCAAAGAAATTTGTGGTTGGCAAATTCTTGGACTTTGTAATGGTTGATTCTAAAACTCTAATCTGTCAAGTTCAAGATCTCCAACTCATTCTGCATGATATTCACGCAGAGGGCATGTCTCTCAGTGAATCCTTCCAAGTTGCAGCCTTAATTAAGAAATTACCACAAGGTTAGAAGGAATTCAAGAACTACCTCAAATATAAGCGCAAAGAGATGTCTTTGGAAGAATTAATTGTGTGTTTGAGGATTGAGGAGGACAACCACAATTCTGAAAAGCAGGTTGGTAACCATCCTATGGAGTCTAAGGCAAATGTGGCGGAACATGCTTCAAAAACCAAGAAACGAAAGTCTTCTGGAAAAAGTTCATCACAAGGCTCTAAAGGGGGAGAAAATAAAAAGTACAAGTTTAATGGAAAATGTTACATCTGTGACAAAGAGGGACATCGGGCCAAAGATTGCTGTAGCAAAGGCAAAAGTAAAAGAAGAACAAGCAAGAAGCCTGCTCAAGCCCATATGACCGAAGTAGACAATATTTCCAATGGTGTAGATGACATCAATCTTTCTACAGTTGTTTCCGAGGCAAATCTTGTTAGAAATCCGAAAGAATGGTGGGTGGACACTGGTGCTACTTGCCATATCTGTGTCGACAAAAAGATGTTCACATCTTATTCTACAGTAGACAACGGTGAACAACTTTTTATGGGCAACTCCTCAACTTCCAAAGTTGAAGGACAAGGAAAGATTGTACTTAAGATGACATCAGGAAAGGAACTCACTCTCAATAATGTGTTGCATATACCGGACAATCGTAAGAATCTTGTTTCCAGATCTTTGTTGAGTAAGAATGGGTTTAGGCTAGTGTTTGAGAGTGATAAATTTGTAGTTACTAAGAATGGGATGTATGTAGGAAAAGGTTACATGTCTGATGGCCTTTTCAAGATGAATGTAATGACCGTTGTACCCTCAGTTATTAATAAAAATATATCTTCTTCTTACTTGCTTGAGTCTTCAAATTTATGGCATGGTAGACTAGGACATGTTAATTATGGATCTTTGCGTAGATTAATTAATATGGAATGTTTACCTAAATTTGACATTGATTCAAATCATAAATGTGAAATTTGCGTTAAGGCAAAATTATCTAAAACTCCTTTTCATTCAATTGAAAGAAGTACGGAACCACTTGAATTAATTCATAGTAACATTTGTAATTTTAAATCAATTCAAACTAGAGGTGGGAAAAAAATATTTTATCACTTTTATAGATAACTATACTAGATATAGTTATGTTTATTTAATTCGAACTAAGGATGAAGCTTTGGAAACTTTCATTCAATATAAGAATGAAGTTGAAAATCAACTTGGTAAGAAAATAAAAAAACTAAGAAGTGATAGAGGTGGTAAATATGAATTACCTTTTGGTGAGTTTTGTAAAGAGCATGGAATAATTCATCAAACCACCGCCCCTTACTCACCTCAGCAAAATGGAATTGCTGAAAGGAAAAATAGGACTTTAAAAGAAATGATGAATGGCATGTTAATAAGTTCCGGATTACCTCAGAACTTGTGGGGGGAAGCAATACTTTCTACTAATTATATACTTAATAAAGTACCCCGAAAGAAAGTGAATCAAACACCTTATGAAATGTGGCATGGAAGAGTACCATTCTACAAATACTTAAAAGTGTGGGGGTGTTTGGCTAAAGTGGCTATTCCTAGTCTTAAAAAGACTAAGATAGGTCCTAAGACCATTGATTGCATTTTCATTGGTTATGCCAAGAATAGTAGTGCATATCGGTTTTTGATTCATAAATCAGAACATTCCGAAATGCATGTAAATACTATTATTGAATCTCGGATTGCATCTTTCTTTGAACATGTATTTCCAAATAAGACTGGCCAAGAGACTAATAACAATAAAAGATCTCATGATGCTATTACTAGTCAGGATCAAGAACATGATCAAGAGCAAGAGTTAGATCAAAATGAGGAAGAGAAACCTAGGCGTAGTAAACGTGCTAGAACCTCAAAATCTTGTGGTCCAGATTTTCTAACATATTTGTTAGAAAATGAGCCTTTAACTTTTAAAGAGGCTATGTCCAGTCCTAAGACTCCTTTATGAAAAGAAGCTGTCAATAGTGAAGCTGAATCCATATTGCAAAATTACACTTGGAAATTAGTGGACTTACGACCAGGTTGTAAACCTCTTGGATATAAGTGGATTTTCAAAAGGAAAATGAAAGCGGATGGATCAATTGACAAATACAATGCAAGACTTGTGGTCAAAGGTTTTAGACAAAAAAAAAGGTCTTGATTGCTTTGACACATTCTCACCGGTTATTAAAATAACATCCATTATAATGCTAATTGCCATTGTATCTCTATACAATCTAGAAATTCATCAAATGGATGTAAAAACCGCTTTCTTAAATGGGGAGTTAAATGAAGAAATTTACATGCAATAACCAGAAGGTTTTTCTGTTCTAGGAAAAGAAAAGAAAGTGTGTAAATTGGTTAAATCATTATATGGTTTAAAAAAAGGCGCCAAAGCAATGGCATAAGAAATTTGACAAGGCAATGATGTCAAATGAATTTAAAATTAATGAGTGTGACAAATGTGTTTATATTAAAAATACAGAAAAATGTTATGTCATTGTATGTCTTTATGTAGATGATATGCTCATCATAGGTAGTAATAATGATATGATTAAAACTACTAAGAAAATGTTGAATAAACATTTTGACATGAAAGACATGGGCATTGCTGATGTAATTCTTGGTATGAAAATTACCAAAACATCAGAAGGTTATGCTTTGTCACAATCTCATTACATTGAGAAAATACTTGACAAATTCAGCAAAGATGATGATCATCTTACTAGAACACCTATAAATGTTAATTTGTTTCTATCTAAGAATGTACAAGAAAGTATTTCTCAATTAGAGTATGCCCAAATTATTGGAAGCTTAATGTACTTGATGAACTGCACTCGCCCAGATATAGCTTATGTAGTAAGTAAATTAAGCAGATATACGAGTAATCCGGGAGTAGAACACTAGAAAGCTATTATAAGCATTCTTAGATATCTCTGATTTACTCGTAAAATTGGGCTTAATTATACTAGATATCCAATAGTACTTGAAGGTTACTATGATGCAAATTGGATATCGGATACTAAAGACTCAAAATCTACTAATGGGTATGTTTTTACTCTTGGTGGTGCGACTATATCTTAGAAATCTTCCACACACACTTGCATTGCTAGGTCTACTATGGAATCAGAATTCATAGCTTTAGACAAAGCTGGGGAAGAAGCAGAATGGCTTCACCACTTCCTTGAAGATATTCTAATATGGCCAAAACCGGTGCCTGCTATATGCATATATTGTGATAGTTAATCAGCAATTGGTAAAGCACAGAGTCATATGTATAACGGTAAGCCACGACACATTCGTCGTCGACATAATACCGTGAGACAACTACTCTCTAATGGAATTATTTCCATTGAATATGTGAAGTCTAAAGACAATATAGCGGATCCACTAACCAAAGGGTTAGCAAGAGAGCTAGTTGAAAACTCATTGAGGGGAATGAGATTTAAGCCTATTAAATAAGAGTTACCACAACGGCAACCCAACCTAGTTTACTGGAGATCCCAAGATCTAGGTTCAAAGGTACAACCGAGTTGTGATTGACTTAGAAGGATCACTGGGGAGTTAAACTCCTACCCATTTCTATGATGAAATAGTGATGTTTGCAGCGTTTTAGGTTAAGTAAAATTTTAATGGTTCTTATATCTAGGTAAACCTAGAGGAGTATGGCAGGATACTTTTCATAAGAATCACCTATGTGAGTGTGAACTGGGCCGGTTCTATGAGATTTGTGAAGGGCTACAATTTTCTAGAGCACTTATGAAAGACCAGGTTGTTCAAGGCCAAAATGAACACAATAATGAGAACCAAACTGTGCTTGGGGATATACTATGTGAGTTCTATTGTCTTGGTTTACACAAATGGCTGAACAGTTCAAGACATCATGTTCATTGTTTCGCTAGTAAATCCGATAGTGTCTCACAAGGGAAGGTTCAAAATCAAAAGCTACCTATTCTTTGCAGAATATTTCCAATTTCTGTACTCTCTGTATTTAGATCATGTTGTTGCATTTTCTCTACACCAAATTCCATTCATGTGGGGGATTGTTGGAAAAAATGGTGTAATATAGGCTTATTTTGGGCCATCATTGAGCCCAAAATTAAGTGGGCCCCAAACGTCTTTTGGGGTGGGTCCGAAAAGGCAACGTGTTCCTTGCCGCGTGGCAAGTCACACGGTGAAAACGGTTCGTCAAAACCATTTATGAGTGAATGGGAACTTGACGTCGCTTTTGGGTTCGTGGAATTGAACAAACTCAAGAATTAAATGTGGGTTTCCTTATATGGATTGTCCGATATTGAAACTTGAAGAGAGCTTTTGTGAATATATAAGCTCTAGGTGTACAACCTTGGGTTAGGCCCCAAGGGGTACCCCAAGTTTGTAGAAGGGAGAAGTTATGGACAAAGTGAACCTTAACCCAAACCACCACACACGTGTGCGCGCCGCCGCCGCCGCCGTCCGTCCGACCAGCCGAGCCGAGCCGTGCCGGGTATGGGTTGTGGGTTAGGTCAATTCTTGTATTAATTTTTTGGACAAAATTCATTTGAATTTTTTTCAAAAATTATTGCGGGAAATTAATTCAAAATTTGAATTCTAGATTTCTGTCCATTTCTAGTCCCAAATTCAAACAAGTTTTCAATCTGTTGGACAGATTCAATTTCATAAACTGCCCAGACAGTTACAAATTCGAATCAGTAACTGTATCTATTAGTTATAGGTTCAAATCTGTCCGAAACAGTGCAGCAGTTACAAACAGATCGGTTTGAATTTCAAACAGAATCTGTCCAGTTTGAATTCCCACCTATTCACTTCAAATTAGCACCTATTCGGGGTCAGATTTTTTGCCTATAAATTCAAACCATTTCCAACAGTCTTGGCAACCGAAAATCAGTCTGAAAAATATTCTTTTGCTGTCCAAACTTTTATCTTTGGTGCATTATTCTTCATATTAGTTTTAGAATAAAATTCAGAGAGTTAGAACACAGGTTTGGTTCGCCGGACAAATTTGTTTGGAGTGCTACTACAAATTTGTGAAGATCATTGTATCCTAGGAGATAGATGTCGCTCAACCGTAAGCACCGTAGCGGGGCGAATCTGTCTTAAGGACAGAGTGTCACACACTCGACTTGGTCTTTTAATTTTTAATTCGGTTCGATAAATAAATTCGGTACGTTATTTATTTATTTGTTTGACTTTGTTTCAATTTATTTTATATACACAGAAGATTGTTCTAACACCTTCTTCGCGTCTCCTTCAATAACATCACCATTGGAGCATGGTTCTTAAAAACTATGGAAATGTCAGTTTCAGAAGAACCGGCAAGCTTACATCACTCAACAACATCATCTAGATTCTTTGTCCACCTATTCAACCCTCGCACTTGGAACTTTTAGCTCTCTGCTCTTCCAATTTCTCCTACATCACAGTTGTGACTTTCATTTTCTCCTCTGCACTATCAAAAAGTTCAATAATTTCAATAGGATCCCATTTTGAAATATCTTCTTTCTTAGAAAGTATACAAGACCAATGTAGTTTTGCCATTTCAAATTGTTGTTGTCCCAATGCAAGTAACCCCTCAAAAATCTGGTTTAATCAAGAGTGCATCCTAGTATTTCTCTCTTGCCAGAAAGTATTTTTTCCTCACCCAGCCGTAAACTATTTGGAATTGTGTTGCAACCACCTCTTTTGCCCTAAGTCATTAATTGGAATATGGTTCCTCGCAGCACACATATGAACATTTCCTTAATTAAGGAAAGCAAGTGCAACAACTTCTTGGAATTTTAAGACAGCCTTATCAAAAAGGCTTTGAGCCTCTTCAGTCGTTACTATCTCTTCAAGTAACACTTCTCTATCCCAAGCTCGTGAAGGTCAATATGCACATTTGGGTCAATACCAACGTGGGTCTGGAGTAACTGAGCAAATTCAAATAACCATTCATCCATCTCCACTTCTTTGCACTCGGGATCTTCTGAAGCTCTAGTTTTTTTCCTTTGGATTTGGAGCTTCTTTTTCTCGATTATCAATCTCAACATCCACAATTTCAACAACAGACTCACCCAGAGAAGATTGTGAGCCAATCTCATCTCTTTTGATCGCCTCACTCTTAAGAGGTCTCTCATCCTCCTCTTCCAAAATATGGGTTCTTACTCAGGACTCACCTCAACAATATACAACCTCAACATTCCAATTGAGTTAGTCTTGTCTGTTTCCGGGTTGTTTGGAATGACGCTATCAACACATGACTCTGCCAATCTGAGTTCACTGGAACACGTTATAGTCACCGAATCACCATCATTATCCTTATATTTAATTTAATCAAAACTGACTTTGAAGATGGAAAGGGTTTTTACAATCTCCCTCAACACTTTAAAATTGCAAGTCACAGGGATTTGAACGAGCCTTATGTCATGATCATAAATAAGCTTCAATGGCCTAATTCCAGTCTCTGACGTCTAACCACGAGTATGTAATGATACTGACAAAGATGTATATTCCTTTTGGTTATCCTTAATGGCATTCAATTTGATAAAACCATTTGAGGCTTCAAAACAATCTTTTGCGATTGGGTTTTGATTTCAGGACCATTTTCAACAGGTGGAACTAATTGGGGCTTATTCGGTTTATTGTTAGGCAATACAATTGTAGGGGGTCAGAAGTTAAGGTCAAAATTATGTATAGACCTAAGTGCAGAGGTCGCCCCTGTTAGGCGACCATGAATGATTAAAGGAGAATGGGCCAAACCCCAAGGAAAGTGGATCTGTAGTGGGCCGAAGCAAATCGAACCCGCCAAGAGTCTGAACAAACTCCATGAAGAAAAATGTGTAAGTCAAGTTAAAGAGGCAACACTTGCAATGGTCAAGTCCATTCCTAGTATTGTCAACGCCGCCATTTGAAGTTGCTAAGGGAAAGAGAAAACCGGAACAACTAAGTTGCAAAGGCAACACTTGCAACGGTCGAGTTGCTGAGGTACTTTGTCGGCGCCACCATTTAAACTTGCCATAGGAAACAGCTGCTGCCGCAACTAACTTGCAGAGGGAAGACTCCACCAAGGTGATAGCAGCCTTTGAGACAAACTTCCCCTCTACAAATAGAGGCTAATGCTTGGGACCAATAGCAAGCCCCAAGGCATTACTAGCCTAGTGTTAATAGAAGGCCCCTAAAGTCATCATTAGCTCGACGCTGATAACTGGCCCCGAAGCTCATTAACTTGGAGCTGATAGTAGGGTCCAAAGCTTACTGGTTGGATCTGATAGCAGGCCCAAAAATACCAATATACAGCAGTAACCCCACGAAAATTAAAGTAGGGCAGCTCGAGAGTAAGGGACTCTTTTTCCATTTATCGAGGTCATGGACTTGCCTTGGTTGCACAGGAAGGACCAAGGAAGCCCCCTCGGACTTGGTACTAAGGCACAATATGATTGATAGCTGTGGCCTTTGCCCTGGGAAGTTGGGGAGTTTGTGATTAAGTGTCTAAGGGTAGAGGCTTCGCTGAGGTGAACACGAAACATAACTAATAATAGGCTATGGAGTGTTGAGAATACATGTCTTGCCTAAACTGAACTGAGAAGGCAAGTGCAGTGACAAACCTTACCACCACAAGTGCACTTGCTGAGGTTCAAGCTGAGAAGACAAGTTGCTCCCGTCGCAAGTGTACTTGCTGAGGCATCTGTACCAAACAAATAGTACATAGTACATGCAGAGAGACACGTGAAACCTTCAGCCTAGTTGTCTAAGGTAGAATATTCCATGTGATTCTTAAGACACATGTCTTCACTTTATTTGGCCACTTATATTCTATTGATGTCAAGGAAAAGCGTATAAATAGGGCCGGAGAGCTTAATTGTGGGCTCTTTTGCTTCCGATATTTTTGGGTTAAAAAAGTTATAAACAGTGAAAAAGTACGAAAGAGAGAGAGAGATTAATTCGGTGGTTTGGTTTGGTTTTGTTTTGTTGGGATAGGGAAGAGTGAGAAGAGATCTGGACAGGGGTGTGGTATGGTATGAGAGTTGGGTGTCTTGGGCTTTCGTCGTCGTCGTCGTCTTCGTAGAATCGAGAACGCTTTTGATCCGTTTAACCAGTTGGGTACGCCAAGTCAGCAGAGAGAAAAATTAATTCTCAGCCACAAGTTCTATGTGGCCTTGAGATCTTCCCTTTGACTTTCCTTTTTTTTCCTCTTTTTATTCTCCACTCCCTCCACCTTCTCCACCAAAGTGGACGGCTCTTCTTTCCTAACTCAGCATTTTATTTTTTTTTATAATTAGCTCCTTAATTTTACCTCTAAAACAAATAAATTTAAATTTT
The DNA here is from genome assembly GCF_055761805.1 of Camellia sinensis. Taxonomy (NCBI): domain Eukaryota; kingdom Viridiplantae; phylum Streptophyta; class Magnoliopsida; order Ericales; family Theaceae; genus Camellia; species Camellia sinensis. Next base: position 75,381,446 of record NC_138969.1, read on the forward strand.
TAAATGAGTTGCGTTAGAAATCCTAAATAATCTATCAAATTTTCTATTAAATTTCTTACATAGGTGTGATACCTATACATATATGAATTTGTGTGGATATCACACTCATAAAAAAAGTTTAGTAAAAAATTTGATAAATTATTTGAGATTCATATAATTTTTCTTTTTAAAAATATATATTATATAATAATTGATGTTTCACATACCTACCATAAGATTTCATGTTAATTTTCAAACTTTATAATTTTTTTTAACTTGTATTATTTTTCTCTTTTTCAACCATGATGCAATCTATCACAAAAGAAATTTTATAAAAACAAAAACTAAAAAATATGAAAGTACCAAATTTAATCTTTGGATAAATTGCACTTACATCCCCTGAGATTTGGATTTAATACATATCGCTCCCTAACGTTTGGAAAATTACACTAACCCTTATGTCATTGTAAGTATTTAGAAGGAATCAAAACATTGAATTTATGCACTGTTTCTTTTCTTACTTGCTTTACTTACTATGTTCTTTTTTTTCCTTTCTTTTGCTTTACTTTTTTTTTTCAATGTAATTTCCTCTATTTTTCTACTAGGAGTTGTTGTCTTTTATATAAGAAGGGAGATTTGTAAAATGAGACTATTACCATAGTAGTGATAATGTAATTTTAAAAACGTCAAGGGATATAATGTAATTGAACCAAATTTTTAGGAGGTGTCAGTGTAATTTATCCTTAATTTTTTTAATATTCTTTTAAGTACATAGTGTCTTTATTTACTTTTATTAGTTTAATATATAATATGACTTAGATAGTAAATAAAATATAATTAAAAAATAATAATAATATATTTTTAAGTGAATTTCAATAATAAAAATAATAATTCTTACACCACTTACAACAAATGACAAGTACACATACATGACCAGTCATATTCAAAAACTAATTATAATGAATCTTATGTTTTTCTAAGTATAGTAATTGTTATATCCACTATAGCGACCCCGGTCTTTTCTCTTTAGATTAGTATATCCGGACTTAGGTTCCGTGGATCCTGTCATTATTTATTGGTTGTTGTTGTCCTTTAATCTCTTTGTATTTGAAGTATAAGGTGTGTCGGGCGGGTCTGTTACAGGTTGGTTGAGTTTAGATGCCAATAGGTGATGCCCAGATTTTGGCCTTTACGCTCGAGCCGAAGTATTAACGCTCGAGCGGGCCCTTTGTTGATGCTTCTCCGCTCGAGCGGGATTTTTGACGCTCGAGCGTGATTTTCCATCTCCCAATATTTTACCCTGCAGTTCGTCCGCTCGAGCGGTAGTTTTTACGCTCGAGCGTGATCCCTTGTTTTGTTCCTACGCTCGAGCGGAGAGTTTGATGCTCGAGCGGGTGCCAGCGCCTGCAAAACTTCTGGAAGTGTGCAATCGACGCTCGAGCGGATATTTTCACGCTCGAGCGTGAGTCTGTGTCTGACGCTCGAGCGGGGCTTTCTACGCTCGAGCGGGGAGTCGAATACATCAGTCCGTGATTTCACTTTTTGGATCACTTTTTGACCTACTTTTTCTTCTTAACTTTTTAAAAACCGCCTCTTGAGGGTTTCTTTCTCTTTCTCTCTCTAAACTTGTCTTCTCTCTAAGAATTGATCTACCTAGAGTGAGTATCTAACCTTGGCCCTTTATTAAAAAGTTAGAGTGGATTGAGGGCTTCGTTTTAATCTGAGAAACTTGGGATTTGGAGCACGTTGGTCTTTGGTCTTCATCTCCGTCTTCTCCATTCGGGTTATTTTCTTCGAGGTAGGGATTTCCTACTCCAATTTATAAGTTTTGTTCTAAGTTTTGGGTATTTTGATATGTTGGCAATACTTTGGTAATTTTGGGAAAAACCCTAGTTGTATTAATAAATTAATTGGTATAATTAATTTAAGGAAATTGGGGAATTGGGTTAAATTCATGAAATTGAGGAGTTTATTAATTAAATGGTGTAGTTGATTTGTTTAGTTACTCACCTATGAAATTGTTGGAATTATATTAGTTGATGTATTTATTTTCAGTTTATAAATAACTGTTTTGGGCTATCGGTGGAGGTTAGCCGTGATTGTTGTAGACACTGCATGTGGATTAGGGATAACTGAAACTAATCATTGATTAAGACATTAATTTTGGCTGCTGAATTAATACAGGCATTATGTGTATTGATTGTGTGTTGTATATGTTATGTGTTTGCATACATTGTTTTGTGTGGGAGGAGATAGGGGATGTACTCCACGGTTTAGGGGAAGATAGGGGATGGACCTCTAAACCGGATTTTGTTTGGGAGGAGATAGGGGATGGACTCCATTAGCCACACTTTTGTGTGTGCTTATTTATATTGAAGTGTTTTATTGATACAGCACTAAAATGTGTATCAAACTGGAAGTATGAAGTGTTTGATTTGAGCCTGAGTCTCATCTGTTTGTTGACACTGGATGAATGTGAATATATTATGTATGGTTCACTGTTGTAAGATTGGCCAGGTTCTGTGCCATATTGATAATGTTGGAAAGTAAAACATGTCTTAGACATTAGTGTCATGAAACTGTATAATGATGTAATTAATTATATTGGTTAACCATCTATTGAATTCCTTAGCTTTATTCATTGCTTATAATTGGTTTAGTATATTTCTACTGGGCTGTGGCTCACCCTTTATGGGAACATCATTTTCAGGTTCAGGTGATAAGCTACCTCCAAGGACTTAGCTTGGAATTTTGAAGATTTATCTTTAGTTATTTGTTTTATTTTGTTATTTTGAGATTACATGTAACTATTCAAGCCTGGGGCTTAACTTGTAAATGAGTTAGTACTCATCTTTTTTGTATCCAAGTGCTAGCTTGGAAAGATGTAAGCCCTTAGGGCATTTATTTTGATGTCGCATGTGATGTCTTTCAATAAGAACACTCTGATGTATGGTACAATGGTTGGTTTTCTTGATTAAAGTTATGTATGTAATGGGTTTATTTTGAGGGCGTTACAAATTGGTATCAGAGCGTACCGGGTTCGAATACTTTGGGTACGTGGGAGGTGATTAGTATCACAATGGGTTCGTCTCGCTTGATAGAGACTTAGATGTACTGTTATGTGCTTATATGATAGCATGTTTATGTGATTATGTGGGTATGGAACGTAGTTTCTAGGATGTTAATTGGGCCCTTGAGTTTCTAGTAGTCTTGTTGGAAAGGCACTTGATCAATGCTGTTTCCAACCGGAACTATAGTAACGCTTCGGGACTATTATTATCCAGGAATGAAATTCGTAGGTGCTTATGTGATTATGTGCTTACGTGGAATGAATTATTTTTGTCCAATGCATTAGGACGCGAGTGTTTAGTTTCGGCACATTTATTAATGTGCTAACGTCTTTGTTTGTTTCCTTTATTAGGATGTCAGGACGAGGACGAGGACGAGGACGCGGTAGACGTGGTAGGCCGGGTAGGCAGGAGGTACCGGTGCCAGAGGAGATTCCGGCAGTTCATGAGGGAATTGGCCAGGCCAATGTGGCCGAGCCAGTAGGCCAGCAGGCTATGAACGCTTTAGCCCGAGAGATAGCAGGGGCATTCAGGGAGTCAGTAGGCATTCTTAGGGCTGAGAATCAAGCCCAGGTTGTTGTTACGGATGCAGGACCTTCCTTTCTGAAGAGGGAGTTCTTCCGGTCTAATCCGGATGAATTTGTGGGTGATCCTAAAGAGCCGCTTAAGGCAGATGAATGGCTCGAACAGACAACGAAGACGTTTGAGATGCTTGGCATCGAAGACGAGGCGTTGAAGGTGACCTTGGCATCATTCCAGTTGAAGGGGGATGCGGGTCAGTGGTGGAAGTTCACTAAGGGGCGTATAGGAGGTACATGGGAGGCTTTTGTGAATGCTTTCCAGGAGAAGTTCTTATCTCCAGCAGTTAGGGAGAAGCTGAGAGACCAGTTCTGCCAGCTTAAGCAGTCGAGTTCTTCAGTGGCCGAGTTTGAGGCTGCATTTACTAGTTTGTCCAGGTTTGCACCTGAATTGGTGGCGTCTGAGGAACGCCGTTGTATTGAGTTTGAGAGGAAGTTGAGGCGTGGCCTCAAGCTGAGAGTTGGGGGAACTATGATTCGGGATTATGGGCGTTTGGTTGATGCTACAGCCCACATGGAAATCATGATGCAGGAGGAGGAGGAAGGACAGAAGGGCTCCAAGAGGAGTCAGGATGGTCAGAGTGATGGTAGGAGACAGAAGGGTTTTAATCCCCAACAGTCTCAAAGTAGCTTTTCTAGATCGACTTTTCCTGTGCCGAGTGCTAGTTCGGGGAAAGGCAGTCAAGGAGACATTACCTGCTTCAAGTGTGGCCAGCTGGGCCACAAGTCTCCAGTTTGTCGTCAGAGGGGAGGAGTGCAGAGAGCAGCATCATCTTCGGCTCGATCTCAGAGCCAGAGTCAGGGTAGAGGTCAGCCACTCTCGTGTTATCAGTGTGGTCAGCCAGGGCATATGAAAAGGTATTGCCCGCAGTTGGGTGGCACACCTGGTGCATCTGGTTTGAGGCAGATTCAGGGTCAACAGCCAGCTCAGTCGGGTCAGGGCTCGAGGGCCAATCAGGGGGCTTCATCGTCTCAGTCGGTGCAGCAATCTTATACTCCTAGGGGTGAGCAGGTTGATCAGAGGTCATCTGGGCGCGTGTATGCTGTTACCGCGCAGGATCTTGTACCGGCTCCATCTGTTGTGAGAGGTACTTTCTTGTTTTGCAACTCGGTTGCTAATGTTTTGATTGATACGGGTGCATCTCATTCCTTTGTGTCTGCTGCATTTGCATCTGTTTTGGAGTTGGAGTTAGCACAGTTAGCATCTCCTATTTGTGTAGTGTCGCCTCTTGGGGGTGAACTGATTTTGAAACACGGTGTTAGGGGTTGTGATATAGAGGTTGATTACCATAGAATCCCATTTTCCTTTGTAGTTATGCCTATGAGAGGTTTCGATGTTATTTTGGGTATGGACTGGTTATCGTCATACCGGGCAGTTATTGATTGCTACCGCCAGAGAGACACTTGTTGTACCGTGAATGGTGAGTGTTTTCATTTTCTGGGGGACCGTGTTGGTAGTGTTTTGCCACCGGGGTATGTTCCGCGAGGACGGAGTGAGCTTAGTGGTCTACTTGCTAACCTTTCGATTAGTGAGGACGGTGAGACTCAGATGGTGTTGCCAAGGGTGGTGTGTGAGTACTCGGACGTTTTTCCCGAGGATCTTGTTGGGTTGCCACCGCATCGAGAGATTGAATTCTCTATTGACTTAGTGCCCGGCACGGCGCCGATTTCTATGGCACCTTATCGTTTTGCCCCAGCTGAGTTAGTTGAGTTGAAGATCCAACTCCAGGAGTTGCTAGATAAAGGCTTTATACGTCCTAGTGTTTCGCCTTGGGGAGCACCGGCCCTCTTTGTTAAAAAGAAAGGTGGTGCTTTGAGACTTTGTATAGATTACCGGAAATTGAATCGGGCTACGGTTAAGAATAAGTACCCTATGCCTTGTATAGATGATTTGTTCGATCAGTTGAAAGGTTCCCGTTGTTTCTCGAAGATAGACTTGAGATCAGGTTATCACCAGTTGAGAGTCAGGGAGGAGGATATTCCAAAGACGGCATTCCGTACGCGGTATGGCCATTATGAGTTTTTGGTGATGCCATTTGGGCTCACCAATGCACCAGCAGTATTTATGGATTTGATGAACCGGATATTCCGAGAATTTCTAGATCGTTTTGTAGTCGTCTTCGTGGACGACATCCTTATCTATTCACCTTCAGAGGAAGAGCACGAGGAACACTTGAGGGTGGTGCTTGATTTACTTAGAGCCCATCAGCTTTATGCTAAGTTTGGGAAGTGTGAGTTCTGGCTAGAGGAAGTGAAGTTCTTAGGCCATGTAGTTTCTAGGGAAGGGGTGTCTGTTGATACATCCAACACAGAGGCAGTGCAAGATTGGGTACAGCCTAAGAGTGTGTTTGAGATCCGCAGTTTTCTGGGATTAGCTGGGTATTATCGCCGGTTTGTAAGAGATTTCTCCAGATTAGCTTCGCCTTTGACTAGATTGACTCGGAAGGGAGTCAAATTTGTTTGGAGTGAGACTTGTGAAAAGTCGTTCCAGGAGTTGAAAGTTAGACTGACCACTGCTCCAGTCTTGATTATTCCGGAGAGAGGGTTGGGTTATGCAGTCTATTGTGACGCCTCACGAGAGGGTCTTGGTTGTGTGTTGATGCAAGAGGGGAAAGTGGTTGCCTATGGCTCACGTCAGTTAAAAGTTCACGAGAAGAATTACCCTACGCATGATTTAGAGTTAGCAGCTGTGATATTTGCCTTAAAGATTTGGAGACATTATCTTTACGGTGAGAGGTTCGAGGTATTCTCGGATCATAAGAGTCTGAAATATCTGTTCACACAGAAAGACTTGAACTTGAGGCAGAGGAGGTGGATGGAATTTATTGAGGATTATGACTTTGAATTGCATTATCATCCGGGAAAGGCCAATGTGGTGGCCGACGCCCTTGGCAGGAAACCTGTTGGTGACATAACTAATATAGCCATCCGAGAGTGGGAGATGTTAGGTGCACTTGGAGAGTTTGATTTGCTTCTGGGCGAATCTGTTGAGGCTGCGGCCTTGTTTTCTGTTGTTGCGCAACCTACACTTATGACTCGAGTGTTAGAGGCTCAGAGGGGCGACCTTGAGGTAGAATCCCTCCATGAGAAGATTTCTGGTGGGAAGGTTGAGAAAGGTTTGACGGTGTATCCCGACCTGAGTGTGAGATACCGAGACCGTCTGTTTGTGCCGGAGTCTCGTCGAGAGGAGGTACTCCGAGAGTTTCATAATTCACGCCTTGCGGTGCATCCGGGAGGTACTAAGATGTATCGGGATTTGGGTCGCCAGTTTTGGTGGCGGGGTATGAAGAGAGATGTGGCAGCTTTCGTGTCTAAGTGCCTTACTTGTCAGAAAATAAAATTTAGAAAATAATCCACGTAATTGAAACATTAACATAACCATAAAACATAAATTACATAAAACAAATTGTGGTAACTCAAAACATTCGTAAAATATATTATGGTAACTCAAGGTATAATATAACTCACCTTACTATTGGCCCTTAACCTTTATTTTCTTACTCCAACCAACTCCTGGCTACTTGGTGCTACCTCTTAGTTATTGATTTGTACCCCACCTCTGTATATACTTTTTCTTTGTTTTTTTGTTGAAGCTTAGTAAATCACTTCCCTATTTATAGGCAGTGAATGTGTATCAACCATCAACATATGGCTTGCTAGGTTCGGCCACCTGTCCAACAAGTGTCAACTTGTCCTTCCCCACGTGACCCTCTAAATTGATGATCTACCAAAGCTATGAGGTGATTCACCAAAGTTATAACTATTTCGTTTTATTTATTTATTTATTTATTTATTTATTTTTTATTATTATTATTATTATTATTATTATTATTATTATTATTATTATTATTATTATTATTATTATTATTAATTAAATATTTAGGGTGTTACACAACTCATAAGCAGAAGAATAATAGAAATAAGATACTTTCATTCATCAGTGTTCGTTTACAAAAATCAACACATGCGATATACATTCACAAATGTTCATTCTAAATCTATAGTATGTGTTGCAATGTTAAGAGAATTAAAATTAAACATATAGTTATATGCCCTATCGGCTTACATCTTTCCAAGTCATTGCTTGGTTACACAAAAGTGAGCCTAGCTCAATACAATTTAAGCCCTTGGCTATACAAAAGAATATAACAAAATAAAAAAGCCCTTGCTCCCAAAGTCCCTCCAAGCTATTGCCCTGGCGAAGGCATATCACCAGCACCTGAAAATTGTTTTTTTTCCAAATAGGGTAAGCCAAAAGCCCAGTAGTAACAATCTAACTCAATAAATGAGATTTAACAAAGATATAAGTACAACGTGCATATACAATGTTTGTGACAAAATATCCATGTTTTATATAATCGTAAAGCACCAAGGTTCATAATTCAATTCATTTTCCTTCAATCCATTTCAAGTTCATTTATTTTTCTCAATTCATGAGTCAATTCCATTACCTTCCAACAATCTAATAGAGACTACAACTCAGTGGTTTTCCAATTCATTACATTACCATACAAACACTTCAAATTTGTCATTTTACAGAAATTTCGTCTGCGGGATTGGCACCTATATATACACAAGATTTCGGGACTTTCACCTTGGACATTTCGGCCAACTTAATTTCAATGGAGTCCATCTCTTATCTCCTCCCAAACAATGGAGTACATCACATTTTTCCTCCCAAATAATCATATATACAATGTATATAAAGCATAGTCATATTCAATGACAACCAACAATAGATTAGTTTCAATTTACCTAATCCTTATGCAATTTCTACAACAATCATAGCTATCCTCCACCGATAGCCTAATACAGATGTTTCTAAACAGATATATTATTCAAATTTCCATGGGTGAGAGACAACACCTATCCAACTCCACCATTTACATCAACAATCATCCAATTTCACATTACCACTATCAATTTCAATTATTTATACAAAATAACAATTTGACCCATTTAAGGCAAAACTTCATTTTTTTCAAATATCAACCCAAATGGCCCAAATCAAGTATTTGGCTACAATACAACCTCACATTCAACCCCATAGCCCTTTTATTTGACATTACCTTAGAAATCCCTCTTTTTATTTCTCAACCAAACCCTAGGTTTGCTCAAACTACTCCCAAATCCCATCATTGTTACACAATAACAAATAACTAAGCTAAAAATCATATAAAAGTGTAGAAAATCCCTACCTCAAAGAGAGAAGACGAGCCAAGCAAGAGTGAAACTTCAAAGATGCCCAAATTCAACTCTAGTCGGATCAAAATGGAGATCTTCAGATGGTCTACCTTTTTATCAAAAGGATTAGGGTGAAGAAATCACTAAAACTAGATGAAAATGTAGAGAGAGAGTGTGTGTGTTTTAGAGAGAGAGGGTCCCAACTTTAGGTTTTAGGGAGAAAAGACCTGAAAAAGTGATGTAAAAAGACATTTTTGCGATCTGATATACACAGAGTCCGCTTGAGTGCAAGAAGTGCCGCTCGAGCGTCAGATATAAAAAGTTATTTCGTTCGAGTGCAAGAAAGGCCGCTCGAGCGCCAAGACACAATGAACAAGACGCTTACTGCTCGAGTGCAATAAGTGAAGCTCGAGCACAGAAAACACTCTCCCAGTAGTTTTGCAGACCTACAAAAGTACTGAGTGTTTGTAAAGCCCGCTCGAGCGTAAGAAGTGCCGCTCGAGCGCAGGGCCAAAATTCTGGGCAACACATGGCTTGAAAAACAAGTGACCAACCTGCCCAAACACAACCACAACAACCCCAAAGCCAACTTCAAAGAGATACAAGGGAAGAAAGAGGTAAACAACAACATGAAAGCATTAAACCCGAGTCCAGAGTACTACAAGAGTCAGGTCAAAACTGGGATCGCTATAGCATATTTGCCGACCAAATCAAGTAATCGCCAAAGATTTAAAGTAAAATAATGCTAGTTATTTGGCTACTAAGTTTATTTTAGTATGCAAAAACTAGTATATCATGATTAAAACAAACTTTAGTAGCCTAAAACATGAACTAACGCTAACAAATAGTTTTTAGTCGCCTATTTTGGCATATTTAGCAATTAATTTTTTTTAGTCGCCAATAATATAACGATTATGGTTTAGACCCGACCCATTTATTACTTTCATATCCGAAAACCCGTGTATTTAACTATTGTTCAACTCATTTCCATCATATTGTTTGTTGGGTTTGGTTTTTGGGAGTTTTGATTATGTTTGAAACAGGTTGGAAAATTAGTTTTTTTCAAAGTGTTGTTGCCTAGAATTTTGCTTGTTCGCTCGAGCGACCATTCCTACGCTCGAGCGGTCTTTTACAGTCTACAAAACTACTGAGAGTTTGGGTTCTTCGCTAGGCAGTCTTTCTTGCGCTCGAGCGAACTTTTGCAGGTCTAAACTACTGAGAGGGGGTCATTGTGTGCTCGAGCGATAGTTTTGGTTGCTCAAGTGATTTCTTCATTTTGTGTCTGTCTCTCAAGCAACCATTCCTTCGCTCAAGTGGTCTGTGCGTTTATTAGTCCGAGAGGAAGCCATTTTCAGTCACTTTTTCATCTCTTTATCTCTCTAAACATTCCAAAACCCTAGATCTACTCTCTCTCTCTCTCTCTCTCTCTCTCTCTCTCTCTCTCTCTCTCTCTAGTTCTTGAACTTTTACACCAAATACTCTTAATCCGTGAGTTTCCTCACCCTAGTCCTTTGGAGAAAAACATTGAGTACGACGAGGGCTTCGTTTTAATCGGAGCATCTAGTGTTTTTGACGTTGTCAAGTTCCACCCAACTTTTCTTCATATCTTCTACTTTGAGATAGGGATTTTTTTGATTCTTTTATATAATTTTTAGCTTAATTATTTGTTCTTTCAAAAAGGTTATTTATTTGCAAATTTTTGGTAAAACCTAGGGTTTGGTTTGAATTAAAATAGGGGTTTTCCAAATTGATTCTTGAAAATGGTTATGAGAATATGGTTGTGGATGAGTTGTGTTGAAATGATGAAAATTTTTTCCTAAAAATGATTTTGGATATTGTGAAATTGGAATCATGGTTATGATGATGATGATGGTGGAATTTGATATGTAATATCACTCCCATTGTAATTGATGGAAATGTATATTTTCTTATATTAATTTATCTATTGAATAAAAATAACTGTTTTCGGCTATCAATGAAGAATAGTTTTAATTGTTGTAGACATTGCATGAGGATTAGGTTGAATTGAAACTAATATCTCATCCATTGTGCATTGAGCATCATTACATATTGAACATTGTAAATGTATTGGTTTTTGAGAAAAATAGGTGAATACCTTAGTGAATCTGGTTAGGGAGTGTGATTGTGGTTATGATGTTGGCCTGTGTGTCTTTGGTGAAAGTTTAAAAACCTGCACGGTTAGGTGCTGATCCTTCTGGTTAGTCCCGATAAAATGGCTTTGGTAGTAATTTTATAGCCTGCTGTCAGATACATACCTAGAGATTCTCAGTGTTTTGTATCCACCGCCATATTTTCTATATAAAAGGATTATTTTCATGGAGTGATATATAATATAGCATTACATTGCTTTGGAGATGGAAAAACGAGGAATGTTTGAAAAATGGCACGCATGTGCATACACCTTATGATTTTACTAAGATTCATATACTGTGTTAGAACATCTTTACTGGGCTTTGGCTCACCCTATGTAGAAAACAATTTTTAGGTGTTGATGATATACCTCCGCAAAGGACATAGCTTGGGAGGACTCAGAGCTTAAGGCTTTTTTTTATGTAATTATTTTGTTTGCGCCTCAAGCTTTACTTGTATTGAGTTTAAATCATTTTGTTGTAACCAGGCATGGTCTTAGAAAGTTGTAGTCGTTAGGACATTTCCTTATTCGATTTTATTTGCATTTTACTCTTGTATCCATGTCATATGCTATAGATTCAAAATTTAAGATTTGTGAATATATATCGCATACGTCATCTTTTGTAATCATCAATGAGAAAATGAATAGAAGATATGAGATTGTTGATCAAATGTGGCACTGTTATGTAATGGGTTAATGTTAATTATTTCGGAGCATTACCACTTGGTATTAAAGCTACCGAGTTTGAATACTTTGGGATCGTGGGAAATAGTTTTTACCACAATGGTTTCTCTTGTTAGATAATATTACGAATAGACCTGGTATACTATGTGATAACAAGCTTATGTGACTAAATGAGTATGAGATTTAATTTCTTGGATATTGATTGGATCTACGAGTTTCTAGAAGTCCTGTTAAAATAGCACTTGATCACTCCTATTTCTAACTAGAACTCTGGCAATGTCGTGAGACGGTCACTATCGAAAAAGGAAGTTCGTTTGTGTTTATGTGATTAGGTGTTTGTGTAGAGTGAATTACTTGTTGTCCACCGTATTAGGACATGAGTGAATTAGTTTTGGCACATTTGTAAATATATTAATTTGTTGGGTTACCTTTATTAGGATATCAAGACGTGGACATAGTGGTGGTAGGCGTGGTAGGCCTAGGCGGTAGAAAGTGTCGTTACCGGAAGAGAAAGGAATTAGTCAAGTCAATGTGGCCGAATCAGCAGTCAGCAAGCCATGGGTGCTTTGGCCTAGGAGATAGCTGGTGCTTTGAGGGAATCCATGGACATTCTTGGGACTAAGAATCAAGTCCAGGCCCATATTGTTGAGACAGGGCCATCTTTTCTGAAGAGAGAGTTCTTCGAATCGAATCCGGATGAGTTTTTGAGGGATCCGAAGGAGCCACTAAAGGCGAATGAGTGGCTAGAACAAATGGTGAAGACGTCCAAGATGCTTGGCATCAAGGACGATGGCTTGAGAGTGACCTTGGCATCTTTCCAATTGAAGAGTGATGCAAGTTAGTGGTGGAAATATGCGCGTAGGCGCATTGGAGTCACTTGGGAGGCCTTCGTCAATGGCTTCCACGACAAGTTCTTGCCTTCCACTACTAGGGAGAAGTTTAGAGATCGATTCTTGAAGCTCAAAAAACTGAACATGCCTGTAGTTGAGTTTGAGGCAGCTTTTGCTAGCCTCTCTAGGTTTGCATCAAAGTTGGTGGCGTTCAGGGAACACCATTGTGTAGAGTTTGAGAAAAGGCTAAGGACCGAGCTCCTATTCAAAGTGGTCAGGTCTATGATTAGGGATTATGGTCGTCTTGTGGAGGCGGCTGCTCACTTAGGGATCGTGATTTTGGCTGAGGAGGAGAGGATGAAGGGCTCTAGGCAAAGGAGTCAGGAGGTTCAGGGGAGACATGGGACAACAAGAGGCAGAGAGGTTTTACCCCACAACAGTCCCAGGAAGCACAATTCATATCCACTTTTCCTATACCGAGTTCTGGTTTAAGAGAGGAAGTCAAGGTGGGATCACTTGCTTTAAGTATGGCCAATTAGGTCACAAGATTTCAATTTGCCCGCAGAGAGGAGAAGGGCAACAGTCTGCATCGTTGGTGGCTCGTTCACAGAGCCAATGTTAGGAGAGAGGGCAACCACCTACATATTAGCAGTGTGGGCAGTCAAGGCACTTGAAGAGGTTTTGCCCTCAAACAGATGACACACCTGGTATGTCTGGTTCGAGGTGGACACATAACTATTAGCCTACCTAGTTAGCTCAAGCCTTGAGGGCCACACAGGAAGCCTCTTTGGCTCAGTTAGTTTACCAATCCTATACGCCGAGGGGTGAGCAGGTGGAGCAAAGACCTACCAGGCGTGTGTATGTTGTTACCATGCCAGATCAGTTGCCAGCACCCTCTGTTTTGAGAGGTAACTTTTTGTTGTTCAATTCGATTGCTAAGATGTTGATTGATAGTAGTGCATCACATTCCCTCATTTCGTCTACATTCGCATCAGTTTTGGGCTTAGTGGTGGCTCAGTTAGTGTCTCCACTCAAGGGAGAGTCTCTAGTTAGGGGTAAGGTTGACTTCGATTGGAGATGTTGTGGTTATGAGATAGAGATTGCTGGGCGCCGACTTTCTTTTGTATTCGTGTTGTTAGACATGTCGGGCTTCAAAGTCATTTTAGGCATGGATTGGTTGTCTTCATATCGTGCTATTATTGATTGTTACTATTAGAGAGTTACGATGTGCACCCCAAGTGGTGACTATTTTTATTTTCTGGGGGACTGAGTTGACAGAGTCTTATCATTAGTTTATGACCCTCATGGTAGGGTTAGCTTAGTTGTCTTCTTGCAGCTCTCTTAGGTAGTAAGGGTGATATGGTCCGAGTTGAATTGCTAAGGGTAGTTTCTGAATACCCAGATGTCTTTACCGAGGATCTTACTAATTTGCCACCCCACCGGGAGATTGAGTTCTCTATTGACTTAGTGCCTAGCATGGCACCAATTTCCATACCACTGTATAGATTTGGATCGGCCGAGTTGTATGAATTGAATATTCAACTCCAGGAGCTGTTAGATAAGGGCTTTATTCACCCTAGTACATCGCCTTGGGGAGCACCGACTCTCTTTTCTAATAAAAAGAATGGCACTTTACGACTGCGTATTGATTACCGGAAGCTGAACCGAGTAACTGTTAAGAAAAAGTACCCACTACCTTGTATCAATAATTTGTTAGACTTGTTAAAGGGGTCTTGTTTTTTTTTCAAAATTGATTTGAGATGAGGTTATCACTAGTTACAGGTGAAGGGAGAGGATATTCAGAAGATGGCATTCTATACGCGGTATGACCATTATGAGTTCCTAGTAATTCCTTTTGGACTTGCCAATGCATCGGCTTCGTTTATGGATTTGATGAATCGAATCTTTTATGAGTTCTTAGACCGTTTTGTGGTTGTCGTTGTTGATGACATTTTGATCTACTCACCCTCAGAGGAGAAACACGAGGAACACTTGCGGGTTTGTAGACACCCCATTTTTGGCTGCCTTTAAGACTTGGGCGCTTCATTCCGAGCACTTGATGATGAAAGTTACATTATGCAAATCGTTATGATCTTCAGCCAAAGAATTTGGTTTCGAGCTCTAATCCCAAATCTTACGCCCCATTTTGGCCAAATTATTTTAGACCTTAAAACCCTCTTTTCAAAATATTTTTCCCAATGCTTCTACGATGTTCTGAGGCTCGCATTTCGATTAAAATATTGTACTTTTTAGTAAACCGAGTAAAGACAAAGTGGAAATAAATGGAAGGGAGGTGAACTCTTTGAAAAATATTTTAAAACATCTTATTCATAGGTTTGAAGTTGAAGGAAATATGAGGCGATGGACGAAAACTAGTTGGGGAAAAAGTTAAGCATTAAACTATTAAGAAAGAAATGAGTAGCCTTCACTAAATTAGGCATATCTCTTTGTACACTTAGAATTTAGATGTGAGGCCACTACATTAGAAAGTAGACTTCTGGGGCTTCAATTTAGACTCAAGAATCACCTAAAATTGAATCCAGATGAGTGAGATATGCCCCGTTTGAAGTAGAGCTTGAGCAAGTAGGCCGGCCAGCCAATTGATGAAAAATCTAGCCAATTAGAGTGGCCAACCGGCCATGTTTCCTGGTAGACAGATATTTTGCTGCCAGTTGTCCCCCCATGTGCATGCACTGCATCAGCTGTCTTTTTCTTGATGTTTCTGACTGGAGAAGCTCACTTTCTATAAATAGAGGGCCTTCCCTTTGGTTTTAAGGTTGCAAAATCAATTTCCAAGAGCTTTTGAAAAAAAATCAAAAATCTTCTCTACTCTCCCAAATATAGATACAAGTTAGATACACCATTGGAGCTTAGAACTTGATTCTTTTGCTGAGATTTCAACTTAATTTTAGAGGTTTGAGGGTGCTTTGAATCAAGCTTGCTTAACCAAGAACATCCTCTCTTCGAGAGGTATAACCTTTGTCATCTTTCTCTTTGTTTACACCACTCTTTTCTTCACTTTTTCTTGCTATTTGTAAACTATTTTGGGCTGGTTCTAAGTGTTGGTACTTGTGATTTAAGAGCTACCAAAGGTGGAGGGGTTAACCACTCTTGCTTGAACCTTATCCCATAGTTCATATCCTTGTTCTTCCCACTTATTTCTCTGATTTTAGCCACTATTTTTTGGGCTGTTTTTGGACTATTTTTAGAGGCTAAAATATGTAATTTGAAGTTGTAAAAAGTAAAGGGGTTAGCTGCCCTTCCTTAGGCTTATTTACTATCTTTGTTCTCTTCTATTTTTACTTGCTTTTTCTAGCTTTTCCATTTAATTTTCAGCATTATTTTCTTAGTTTTTGGGGCTATTTTAATTATTTATTTAGTTTATGCGTTGAATATTTTGCTTGTGTTGTTGTAAGTCCTCATGGATTTGGGGGTTTAGGCTATAGACACCAATTCATTTGAGTTGATAGCTTTTCATTCTTTATTTTTTCATGTAAAGAGTCTCACTTTAACAATCATCTTTGCCTAATCATCTCCGCAACCTCCCTCCTTTCTTTTTTTTCCTTTGATTAAGAGTTGTCTCAAACACTTGGTTATTATTCAAAGCATGAGAAAGAGACTTTCCATACTTAATGGTTTAATCTCTTCGAAGGTTCATTATTAAGGCATTACATCTCCCTCATGCTAAGCACAACCTTTGTTTGACGCTTCTCTTTATCACTTTGCACTTAGTGGACATAGCTATCATTTGTGGAGAAAAATGAATAAAAAAGGGCAAGTTAATGAAAAGGGCTAATAAAATGGAACTAAAAGTAGTAAAAGAGCAATAAAATCAAGTCGGGTTCAATCGGACGTTAATTGAACCTATTGCGTCTCAAGTCATTACATACTCCTTTAGTGATGTTAATGATTCAAGAAGCGATGTCTACTGCTTCCCTTGAGGTAACTCCATGATAGGGAGGACGTTTTGTTGGTCTTTTCTTTTCATTTATTGAACCTTTGTCCCGTCGATTCATATATCATCATGCAACGAGTTTGTGACAATTGATGGTTTTTGAATCGAGTCTACTCCTCCTTTGATTAGTTTCATTATAGGGAGAGGTAAAAAGGATAAACATCCCCTGAAAACACTCTGTTTTTGCTCTGTTTCATTTCTGTGGCACCAAAGCAGAACTTTAAAATAGTGGCCGGCCGGCCACCATTCCATCCGGCCGACCACTTTCCAAAGCCAGTCGGCCACTCCATTTTAGGCAGACTGTGCCATTTTCATGAAAGAACAAAGAAGAAGCTAGGGCAGAAACAGATTTATTTTCTGACTACAAACGAAACAAAATCTGGCAGTAGAACAGAGGAGTTTCTAGGAGAATGTTCTTGATTGCACGTGTGGTTCTTCGACTCTTGTTCGAGTTCATCAGCTTGTAACTCTTAGACTAATAAGTGTTGAACTTGTAATAGCTAGTTAATCAATTAGTTAATTTGGCATTGTAATAATTAGTTAATTCGGACATTTAGACCCTCTTGCATGAGGACATACTTGTAATATTGTATATGTCTTCCAACCCCCATTCTTTCTCCCTTTTATTTACTCGCTTATGATGGATTGCATGTAGCATCATATTTTGATTTCATATCATCACTATGTGTAAAATACCCATGTTTGCATGCATCGGGTTCGGTTCATCATTCTTTCACAATGTTGTCATTACTTACTTCCTTGAATATGTGTGCTACTACATGTTTAAGTTGATTCATATAACATATTAAAAACTGAACCTCATGGACGCATTTTGTATGTGTATTGCATTAGTCACTTGCATAGTAGAACATGCATTTTTCTAATGATTTTATTTCTTTTGGCTTTCCTCGGTTGAGTACTAGGTGAACATTTCTTACTTTAGCATATTACATGTGTGTTGGTGTTGCCATGTCAAGCATGTTTACCATGAGGCTAAGTGCTTAGCTGATATACCTATTTGAATACCGGTGGATAACGGCTTTTTTTCACTTAAGTTGGGATGATTGGATTAATGTACATATGATATCACTTTGTCAAATGGTACATATTCAAAACACTTTTCAAAACAAACATGAAATCAAAGTATTCCAAAGTGAGTGACTTAGTCTATACTTGTGTGCATCACATAGTAAAGATAACATAATAATTGGAACAAGAGCATATACTGTACATAAGAATCACATCATGATTAGTAGAGACCGATCTTTGATCGGGTGAGTGGGGTGCTCAATTCATGACCTTCCCCTCTCATACGTTAGTTCTCGAGTCGAGAACACTTTGGTGATGACGGACAAGTGGCCTTTGGCACGAGTCACAGGTTTCCTAAATTTTCAAAATATTTAGGTAGCAACTCTGAAATCTGGCAATGCAGTCCATTTTTCGGCATTTTTTGTTAAAAATTAATTTTCCAAATATTTGTCGGACTTGGACTCTTTTGTGTTTTTTTGTTTCACATTGCACTTGCGAAACCAGATTCAGAACCACGGGAGTCTGAACTGTAGGTCTATCGTATTCGAGGAGACTAAATCCTCGGAGGAGCACGAAAAGCAAGCTACAAGGTTGTACTTGAGTTACTTAGAGCTGACTATTTGTATGCTAAGTTCGGGAGTTCTGATTGAAAGAAGTTACGTTCTTAGGCCATGTGATATCCGAGGAAGGAGTGACCGTAGACTCTTCTAAGATAGAAGCAGTACAAGACTGAGAACAAACTAAGAATGCCTTTGAGATCCGGAGTTTCTTGGGCTTAATCGGGTATTACCAACATTTTGTGAAGGACTTCTCTAAATTGGCCTCACCGTTGACTAGATTAACGAGCAAAGGCGTTAAGTTTGTGTGGATTGAGACTTGTGAAAAGTCATTCCAAGAGGGTAAGGTTAGACTCACTACTGCTCCAGTATTAATTATTCCAAAGAGGGGTTTGGGTTATTCAGTTTATTATGATGCGTCATGGGAAGGTTTGGGTTATATATTGATGCAAGAAGGGAATGTGGTAGCATACAAGTCACGGCAGTTAAAAACCCATGAGAGGAACTATCATGCTCGCGATCTAGAACTAGTGGCAGTGATCTTTACCTTAAAAATCTAGAGACATTATTTATATGGTGAGAAATTTGAGGTGTTTTCCGTTCATAAGAGTTTGAAGTATCTGTTTTCATAGAAAGATTTGAATTTGAGACAGAGAAGGTGGATAGAATTTATGAAGGATTATGATTTTAGGTTGCATTATCATCCGGGAAAAGGCTAATGTAGTGGCCGACGCTTTGAGTAGGAAGTCAGTAAGCTGTGTAGCTAGTATTACTATTCGGGAATGGGAATTATTGGGTGTTATTGGCGCGTTCAACTTGCATCTTGGTGAGTCCGTTGAGTCGACCGTTTTGTTCACCATAGTTGCACAACCTACCTTAGTGAGCTGAGTTATAAAACCACAAAGGGGTGATTATCCAAGGGAAGATAGCTAGCGGGAAGGTAAAAAATGGCTTGAACGTGTATTCTGACTCTAATGTGAGGTATTTGGACCGTCTTTTTGTGCCAAAATATTGAAGGGGGGAAGTACTTCGAGAGTTTCACCATTTATGCCTTGTGGTACACCTGGGAGGCACAAAGTTGTACCACGACCTTAGCCGCCAATTTTGGTAGAGGGAGAAGAAGAGAGATATAGCCTTGTTTGTTTCAAGGTGCCTTACTTGTCAACAAGTGAAGGCCAAGCATCAGTGACCAGCAGGTTTGTTACAATGCTTGCCTATAGCCGAATGGAAGTGGGAATATGTCACAATGGATTTTATTGTGGGTCTTCCAAGGACTCAACGAGGTAATGATGCCATGTGGGTAATAGTCGACCAGTTAACTAAGTCAACACATTTTGTACCTATGCGCACGAGTGACTTGGTAGATTATCTTGTTGACCTTTATATTAGGGACATAGTTCGACTTCATGGGGTCTTTGTGACTATTGTATCAGATAGAGATCCTCGTTTTATGGCTCAATTGTGGCAGAGCCTACAGAATGCCTTGGGCACTAGATTGACATTTAGCATCGCCTATTATCCTCAAATTGACGGGCAGTCCAAGCGGACCATTCAGGGCTTCAAGGATAGGCTTCGGGGTTGTGTTCTTGATTTTAAGGGGTCATGGGAAAGACATTTACCTTTAGTGGAGTTTGCCTATAATAATAGTTTTCAGGCGAGTATCGGTATGGCGTCATTTGAGGCTTTGTATGGCCGACGATGTAGATCTCCAGTGTGTTGGGCCAAGGTGGGTGACGCACTTATGTTAGGCCCTGAACTAGTCTGAAAAATGACTGAGAAAGTCGCGCTTATCCGTAAGAGGTTGGCTTCGACTTAGAGTCGCCAGAAAAGCAATGCTGACCATAAGAGGAGACCGTTGTCTTTTGAGATAAGGGATCACGTGTTCTTGTAGATATCACCGAGACGAGGTGTAGCTCAGCTTTTTCGCGCCCCTTTTTGGAAGGTTTGAAAGAAATCCCTACAGTTCAGACTCCCGCGATTCTGAATCTAATCTCACAAGTGCAATGTGAAACTGATAAACACTAAAGAGTCCAAATCCGGCAAATCGTTTTGGAAAATTGATTTTGAATCAAAAATGCCAAAATTGGACTGCTTTGCCAGATACAGAGTCACCACCTAAATATTTTATTTTAGGAAAATTTAGGAAACCCATGACTCATGCCAAAGGCCACGTGTCCGTCATCACCAAAGTTGTATCGGCTTCAGAACTTAGGTACAAGAGGGGAAGGTCATGAATTGGGCACCCCCGCTCGCCCGATCAAAGATCGGCCTCTACCGATCATGATATGATTTTTATTAACATTATGTGTTCTTATTCTGGTTATTAGGCTAGCTTTACTATATGATGCGCACAAGCAAGTATAGACTAGTTTGCTCAATTTGGAACAATTCAACTCATGTTTGTTTTGTGAAAAGGGTTTGATTTTGCCACTTCAAGTGGGCTTAAAGTTTGCGAATTTGCCACTAAACAAAGTGGGCTTAAAACGGTGAATTTGCCCCCAGACATAGTGGGCTTAAACATACATTCGTTGAATCGTTCCAATTCAAGCAACACACCTTCATCCACAGGCATTCAAGCAGTTTATCAAGTAAGTATTTAGCATCATGGCAAGCATGCTAGTCATGGCAATCACTTACACTCATGCAAATATGCTAAAGCATAAAAAATCACCTAGTACTCCAAGCAAAGAAGATATGTGTTAGAAAAATATGTATGATTCTTAACTATACCAAATGCCTAATGCAACACATGCAATATGCAATTAATAGGCCCGGCTACTAATATGACATATGGATCGATTTGATGACATGTGGTTAAACACGTATTCAAAGAAGGTATTGAAATGACAATGTAGTTTGAATGATATGCCAAGCCTCGGTGCATGCAATACGAATGAATGGATGCAAACATAAAGCATAAGGTATGCTAATTGAAACATGTCCCTAATCTAACCATCAAAAATGGATAAATAAAAAGCAGATATGGGGTTGGAAGACATACACATTATTACATTATGCTCTCATGAAGGAGCGTCTGACTGAATAAAGCTAACTAACTAAGCTAAGCAAAGCTAATTAAGCTAATTATTACAAAACTTGAATAAATAACTAAACTTAACTAACTATCTAAGCTAATTAATTAAGAATTTAACTAGGCTAAACTAATTAAATATTACAACATCAAATAATTAAATATTACAGCGCAATTAATTATACCAATGAAACAATAAATAATCAAGCGCACTCGATATGAGCACTAAGGAAGATGGATGGAGGTTACATGAGCATCGTCTGAAAGTTACTCTGTCTGCCCCAGACTGCCTCTGTTTCACCTTCAGCCACTACCTCTGTTTTTGCAAAATTGCACTGCTGGCCATACATCAAGGGCCGGCCGTGCATTACTGATGGCCAGTTGGGCCTACAGAGGGTCGACCGTGCATTGATTTGGTGTAAAGCTCCGTTTTTCTACTCTGAGGTGAAATCAGTGCAGATAGAGCATTTTCAAGCTCCATTTTTCCTTCATTCCTTCTCTGTCGCGAGAAAACCTCAAGGGAAGGTTGGGATTGACTCCAAAACCATCAATGAGCAATATGATCGCTTGATGATCTTGGATATCATCTTCGGACCAAAAATCAATAAATGTAATGCAAATGGACCACCCTTCCCTTTTTGTCATGGAATGAACTCAAAAAAGGAAGTCGAGACGCCTCAAGGACATAAAAAACACCATGAATTGATGCTTGATGACCCTTGACACGAGGAACTTGGCATAATGTCCGGCCAAGTTCAAGCTATTTAAGCCATTTTCTTTAGGTGTGTTGATCCAAGTTTTAAACTAATTTGTTTAGGCCTTGCCATTTATTAGTCCATTTGTCCAAATATGATGTTAAAGTCCTCTAAATGAGAAGTGATGTCAAACAAGAGGTCCTTCCACAACATGAGAAGGAGACCACACCGTTGACAATGAATCTCTAAAGAGATTAAGCCATTAAGTGTAGGTCTCCTTTACATGCATTGAGCAACCTCAATTGGTTGAAACCATTCTCATGAAGGAAAGATATGGAATGATTGATTGATTAGCAAACTTAGACTCCAAACATGAAATTGAACAAAGAAAGCATATTAAACAACAAGTATGCCAACTTTTGAGACCACAAGTGTATTAAACAAGGCATGAATCAATTGAAAAAGCCTAAACAACCTCAAAACAGCCCTAAATACATGAAAATCAGAGGTGAAACATGCATGAAAATGGGTTGAAAAGCTAGACAATAAAGATGAGAATTAAGACTAGTAAACAAGGATAAGGAGGGGTGGCTAACCTCTCCATTTTTTAAGCTTCAAAGCATGGTTTTTAGCCTTTTCAAACCTCTGAAAATCAGTGTAAATACCAAAGGAAAAGAGTGAAAATGAGAAAGTTTGAGTTATGAATAAAGGTGTAAAAAAATCAAGCTCTCTCTACCCTTTTGGTAACTCTTCAAACCCAACTCCAACACTTCAAACAAACTTAAAACCAACCAAAACAGCTAGAATAATGAAGTAAATGATAGAAATGAAAGCAAGAGAAGAGAAAACAAGCTTATACCTTTCAAGAAGTAAGCTTGTTCTTGGAGTTTCAAACTTAGTTTCAATGCACTCTCAAGCTTGAATTACACTTCCTCAAGATCAACCAAGGCTTTTGGATGGTAAGACAAGCTTTTATATGATGTATATAGGTGGTGTAAGCAAGCTAGGTTAGCTCAAAGATAACTTATAATGGAAGAAGGAGGATTGAAGGGCTCTTAAGGTGTATAAATCACTTCTAGAATTTTGTTCAACCCTCAAAACAATCCCAGAGCTTCGTTTTTATAGAATTCGAGCTAAAAATGTGATAAATATCTTCAAAAATGGACAGCTGGCGGCCTCCCGCCCAAAACAGTGTTTATCGCCACCATCACTGATGCACAGCCGGGCCTTGATGGCCTCCCCTATTTTTTTGGTTCAAACTCAGCTCAGGGTGAGAAATGGTCCAAAAATGAAACCCAAGGGTGAAACAAGGTAAATGTTGAAGATGTGAGGTTATTTCGAAAGCCCGATTGATCCCAAATTACTGCGAATTCATAATTCAACTTTCATCATTGAGTGCATTAAACCAAGCATCTGAGTCTTGCGGGCGGTCAAATATGGGGTGTCTACACGAGGTTTGATGAGATTTGGAAAGAGCAGCAAGTTGTCTCCTAGATTTATTGGGCCTTTTGAGATTTTAGAACGTATCGAAAAGGTAGCTTATCATTTGGCCTTGCTGCCCCAACTTTTCGGGGATGACATATCCCATATCTGTATGCTTCAGAAGTATGAGCCCGATCCTTCACACATGTTGGATCGGACCGAGTTAGAGGTAGATGAGGACGCCTCGTGTAAGAAGAGACCGATACGGGTTTTAGACTCTCGAGACCAAGTCTTGTGAGCCAAGACTATTCCATTGTTTAAGGTGTTATGGCGACACCATGGGGTTCAAGAGGTAACTAGGGAGCATGAGGCAAAATTCCATGTGACGTATCCAAACCTATATGTTGATGTTTGAAACTTATGTTGAAAATTTCATGAACGTTGTAATATGTGAACATTGTATGTGTATTGAGGAAATTGAACTGTGATAGTTGATGTTGAGAAACTTAGTGTATCCTTGTTACAAATCTAGATGTATAGACAGTGTTTCACTTTCTTTTAATCAATGTTGAATTTAAATTTCAAGGACAAAATTCCTTAATGGGGAAATTATAACGATTCTAGTTTAGACCCAACTCATTTATTGCTTTTGGATCCGAGAACCTATGTATTTAACTATTGTTTAGCTTATTTCCATCCTATTGTTTGTTGGGTTTGTCTATTAGGAGTTTTGGTTGTGTTTGAAACAGGTTAGAAAGTTAGTTTTTTTCAAAGTGTTGTTGCCCAGAATTTTGCTTGTTCGCTCAAGCGATCATTCTTGCGCTCAAGCGGCCTTTTACAGTCTGCAAAACTACTGAGAGCTTAGATTCTTTGCTAGAGCAAACTTTTGCAGGTCTGAACTACTGGGAGCAGGTCATCGTGCGCTCGAGTGGTAGTTTTGGTTGCTCAACTGGTTTCTTCATTTTGTGTTTGTCACTCAAGTGACCATTCCTTTACTCGAGTAGTCTGTGCATATATCAGTCCAACCGAAAGCCATTTTTAGTCACATTTTCATCTCTTTCTCTCTCTAATCATTCCAAAACCCTAGATCTACTTTCTGTTTCTCTAGTTCTTGAACTCTTGCACTAAATACTCTCAATCCGTGAGTGTCCTTACCCTAGTCCTTTGGAGAAAAACGTTAAGCATGTCGAGGGTTTCGTTTTAATCGGAGCATCTAGTGCTTTTAACACTATCATGTTCTATCGAACTTTTCTTTGTATCTTCTACTTTGAGGTAGGGATTTCTTTGACTCTTTTATATGATTTTTAGCTTAGTTATTTACTCTTTGGCGAAGGTTATTTATTTGAGAATTTTTAGTAAAACCTAGGGTTTGGTTTGAAATCAAAATAGGGGTTTTCCAAATTGATTCTTGAAAATGGTTGTGGAAATATGGTTGCGGATGAGTTGTGTTGAAATGATGGAAATCTTTTCCTAAAATTGATTTTGAAAGAAAAGGGGATTTTAGCCCTAATTTTGGATATGTGGAATTTTGAAAAGGAAATGGAAAATGATGTTGGATATTGTGAAATTAGAATAATGGTTATGATGATGATGATAACGATGACGATGATGAGGGTGAAGTTGGATATGTAATATCACTCCCATAGTAATTGTTGGAAATTTATATTTTTTTTATTGAAATTTATCGATTAAATAGAAATAATTGTTTTGGGTTATCCGTGGAGGATAGTCTTGATTGTTATAGACATTGCATGAGGATTAGGTTGAATTG
Source organism: Camellia sinensis (assembly GCF_055761805.1). Classification (NCBI taxonomy): domain Eukaryota; kingdom Viridiplantae; phylum Streptophyta; class Magnoliopsida; order Ericales; family Theaceae; genus Camellia; species Camellia sinensis. The sequence continues at coordinate 75,406,381 of NC_138969.1, forward strand.
AAACTAATTTCTCATCCATTGTGTAGTGAGCATCATTACACATTAAACATTGTAAATGTATTGGTTTTTGAGAAAAATTGGTGAACACCTTTGTGAATCTGGTTAGGGATGTGGTTGTGGTTATGATGTTGGCATGTGTGTCCTTGGTGAAAGTCCAGAAACCCGCTGCGATAGGTGTCAATCCTTCCGGTTAGTATCGGTAAAATGGCTTTGGTAGTGCTTGTATAGCTTACTAACAGACACGTACCTAGAGATTGCTAGTGTTTTGTATCTACTGCCCTGTTTTCTGTATGAAATGATTATTTTCATGAAGTGATATATAATCTAGCATTGCATTGTTTTGGAGATAGAAAAACGAGGAATGTTTGAAAAATGGCACACATGTGCATACACCTTATGATTTTGCCAAGATTCATATACTGTGTTAGAGTATCTCTACTGGGCTTTAGCTCACCCTATGTGGAAAACAACTTTCAGATGCTGATGATATACCTCCTCTAAGGACATAGCTTAGGAGGACTCGAAGCTTAAAGCGTTTTTTTTTTTTTTTTTTTTTGATGTAAATATTTTGTTTAAGCCTCGGGGGCTTTAGTTGTATTAAATTCAAAATCATTTTGTTGTAACCAAGCAGAGTCTTGGAAAGTTGTAGCCATTAAAGCATTTCCTAATTTGGTTTTATTTCCCTTTTACTCTTGTATCCATGCCACATGCTATAGATTCAGAATCTAAGATTTGTGAATATATATCGCATATGTCATGTTTTGTAATCATCAATGAGAAAATGAATAAAAGATATAAGACTGTTGATCAAATGTGGCATTGTTATGTAATGGGTTAATGTTAATTATTTCGAGGCGTTACAAATAATTAAAATACAGCTACTAAAAAAAATTAGTAGCTAAACCTTGAAACAACACCAACCAATATAATTTTTAATCACCTATTAGACAATTTTTTGTTAGTGAAAATAGATGATTTCCCACAAGTAAATCAGTAAATGGAAACAAAAATAATGCAAAAAAATTAAAATAACAATGACACAAGAATTTTTACGTGGTTCTCTTAATGTGAGGTACATCGACGAGACCGAAATCCAATTCCATTATCAACCAAGAGTTTCCAAACAATTACTAATAAGACACGAATGGTCTCATAAACCACCCTTAAGTGAATTCCAAATAATCACAAATAAATAAGAGGAAAGACCTCACCAAATAGATGAGCAAAAGTCTTCGAAACAAAGTTGAAGAAAACTTAAAATAATGACCAAAACCAACACCTTCTGAGCTGAAGTTGTCAACAAAAAGAACCCTAAACAGTGCTTTAAATCTTGTGTAGAAGAAACAACAAATTGAAACCTACAAAGCAAATACACACAACCACTACTTTAACCAAGCCACCGAATTTTTCTTCAAAAAAATAGTATAGCAGCCGCAACACCTCTTAGGAAAAACAAAGGTCGTTTGTTATATGATAGGGCCTACGGCCGTTCTGTTTATATGATTATGGTTATTGTGAGAACCTTATGGTCATCTATTTACACTGCTTCACTATATTATTACTTATTGAGCTTCGCTCACCCATTGATATGTATACACATGTAGGTGATCCGTAGCATGGAGCACACCTCTAAAGTCAACTTTGGGAGCTATTTTGTGACCCAATCGAGTCATGCCTTCGAGATGGAGTTTTGTCTTTGAATAAATATCCATTGGGCCTCCAAAAGTCTGGTATAATATATATATATATATATATATATAAATATATTATAACAAACACGAAACCAAATTAAATATTTTAATAAATCAACTGGGTCCCAACTCCAGTAAGGAGGTATACCCAGCAATTCTCTCCATACCAACTTAGGTGGAGGCATCAACCATACCCGCCAAAGTTTGACACTTCAAATAATTGTCCCTCAACAAAGTCTTAGTCAACATGTCCGAAATATTATCATCCGTTTGAACCTTTTCGAGTTGCAACAACTTCGAATCTAACACATCATGAATCCAATGGTATCTCACATCAATGTGTTTCGATCTCGAATGAAAAGTGAAATTTTTACTCAAATGAAGGGCACTTTAATTATCACAATAAAGAACATACTTTTCTTGCTTCAAACCCAACTTTTACAAAAATTTCTTCAACCATAACTCTTCTTTCCAAGCTTCCGCAATTGCGACAAATTCAGCTTCAGTAGTTGAGAGCAACACATTTTTATAATTTAGATTGTCATGCCACAGCTCCCCTTGTAAACGTCATCAATACCCCAAAGTAAATTTCCTAGAATCGACATCACTAACCATGTCGGAATTTGTGAACCCATCAAGCATCAGCTTACCATTCCCAAAACACAAACACACCTTCGAAGTCCCTCGAAGATATCCTAGAATCCATTTCACCGCTGGCCAATGTTCTTTACCTGGATTAGAGAGCAAACGACTCACCACACCAACGGAGTGAGCAATATCCAGCCTTGTACAAACCATGGCGTACATCAAAGAACCAACCGTTAAAGTATAAGGAATTTTCAACATCTCTTTCTTGTTTTTCTCACTTGTAGGACATTAATTTGAACTAAGTTTGAAGTGACCTACAAGTGGACAACTAACCGGTTTTACTTTATCCATATTGAACCTCTTAAGAACTTTTTCAATGTAGCTTTCTTGAGACAACCAAATTAGCCCTTTTTTGCGATCACAAACAATTTTCATACCAAGAATTTGCTTTGCTGGTCCCAAATCTTTTGTAGCAAAAGACTTGCTCAAATCTAATTTCAACTTGTTAATCATGATAGAATCTTGACCCACAATTAACATGTCATCAACATAAAGCAAAAGAATAATAAATTTGTCATCCGAAAAATTTCTCACAAACACACAATGATCCAAAGTGGTTGTAGAAAAGATATTATTCATCATGAAAGGGTCAAATATTTTGTATCGCTGTCGTAGGGCTTGTTTGAGGTCATACAAACTTTTCTTCAATTTGTAAACAAATTTCTCTTTCCCTTTTTCCATAAAACCCTCTAGTTGCTCCATGTAAATTTCTTTTTCAAGATCACCATGGAGAAATACAATCTTCGCATCAAGTTGCTCAACTTCAAGGTTCATACTTGCGGTCATGCCAAGTACAACCCGAATAAAAGACATCTTCATAACCGGTGAGAAAATTTCATCAAAGTCAATACCTTTCTTTTGCCGAAAGCCTTTCACAACAAGATGTGCCTTCTATCTCAGATTTTTACCATCATTCTTCAATTTGAAGACCCAATTATTTTTTAGAATTTTCCTCCCCTTCGGCAACTTCACCAAATCATAAGTGTGGTTTTCAAGCAAGGAATTCATTTCCTCTTTCATGGCCTTTTTCCAATCACATTTCTTTGCATGCTCAATTGCTTCTTGGTAGCTCTCGGGCTCCCTTTGATTGGATATCTACACAAATTCATTGGGAGGATACTTTTCAAAGGTTGTCAGTCCCTTATAGATTTTCTCAACTCAAGTTGTGGTAGCGGTTCTTGAGTTAGATGCTCTTCCTCAATTTCGAGCTCAACTTCATTTGGAGTGACATCATCATCTACATCTTCAAGAGGTGGCTGCACATCTCCCTCATTTTCATCATCCACCGAAGATGAAGGAGATAGATCCATGTCAATAAGATCACTAGTTTTTGCCTTCGATTGATCACCTTCGCCAAAGTCTTCAATTATTTGGTTTTCAAGAAACACAACATCACGACTTCGAATAACTTTCTTGTCAATCTGATCCCACAATCTATAACCAAATTCATCACGCCCATAGCCAAGAAAAATGCATTGTCTTGACTTGCTATCAAGCTTGGACCTCTCATCCTTTGGAATATGAACAAAGGCTTGGCAACCAAACACTCTCTAGTGGTCATAAGACACATCTTTACCAGTCAAAACTCTTTCATGAACATCACCATTCAAAGGATAGGAAGAAGACAAACACATCAATCACTATCCTCGTTGCCTCACCCCGAAAGAATCTTGGCAATTTAGCATGTGAAAGAAAACACCTTGTTCTTTCCACAATGGTGCGGTTCATCCTCTCGGCAACACCATTTTGTTGAGAAGTTTTCTTAACTGTCTTTTGGTGCTGAATATCTTGACTGGGACAATACTCATCAAATGGCCTAATGTATTCACCACCAATATCTGTTCGGATGCACTTTAATTTCCTTCCTGTTTCTCTTTCAACCATGGCCTAAAAATGCTTAAACACATCTAGAACTTGATTTTTAGTTTTTAGTGCAAAAGTCCAAACTTTCCTTGAATAATCACGAATGAAAGTAACAAAATAAAGTGCACCACTATGTATTCTAACTTTTAAGGGACCACAGACATCTGAATGAATTAACTCCAAAATATTTTCTTTTATATAAGCAACATTTTTATGAAAAGAGACTCTATGTTGTTTACCTGCCAAACAATGAACACAAGCTTTAAGATGTGTACCTTTCAAACCGGGTAGAAGCTCTTTCTTGAACAAAACTTGTAACCCCTTTTCACTCATGTGTCCAAGTCGTTTACGCCACAATTCAGTAGAAGTATCATCTTCAGGTGCATTGACAACACTTTTACAAATTTTTCTTTGCATCGAATAAAGTGTACGAGTCTTCTTGCACTTAGCCACCACCAAAGAACCCTTTGTGAGCTTCCATTTTCCATCACCAAATTTGTTGTTGTAGCCTTCATCATCTAGCTTTTTGATAGATATCAAATTAAGGCGAATGTCGGGAACATGCCTATATATTTAAGCAACAACTTGGAACCCAAATTTGTTTCCAAGCAAACAGCAACCATGCCAACAATCTTGGGCAAACCTTTATTACCCATTCGAGCACAACCATAATCCCTTTGGTGTAGATAGTGAAGAAATCAACTCAAGAGGTCACGTGAAAAGAAGCATCGGAATCAATCACCCAATTGCTCTCTAGGCCCACAAAATTGACACAATCATCTTCACAAACAATGATGAGATCACCATCGGTATCCACACTTTTGTCACATCCTTTCTCCTTGTTCTGGAGCTTTCAGCATTCCCGCTTCATGTGCCTTTTCTCATGGCAATAATGGCACTCAATGTCTTTTTTGGAAAAAGAACCATCTCTTGATTTGTCACGGCTTTGATCACGACCATGAGGAGTCTTACTCCTATCCCTTGTTTTGCCTCGACCTCTCATAACAATTGTCTTTGAATGAGAGGAACTCGATGATTTTCTTCTAGTTTCTTCATTCAACAAGCTACTAGTGACTTGGCTCATTGTGACAACTCCATCAGGCACCGAATTACTAACCATCACAACCAAAGTCTCCCAACCTTCGGGTAAAGAACTAAGTAGCATCAAAACCTGCAACTCATCATCAAAATAATTTTCACAAAAACAAGTTGGTTAACAATACTCTTTATTTCATTCAAATGTTCCGAAATAGGGTTGTCATCTTTATACTTTAAATTAACTAATTTATGAAACAGAAAAGCTTTATTTATGACTAATTTTCTATTATAAAGACCTTCTAATTTTTTCTATAAATCATGTGCCAAAGTTTTAGTAGTAATATGATGAAACACACTGTCATCAATCCATTGACGGATGACACTAACAACTTTTTGATTAAGCCTCTTCCATTCATCATCTTTCATACCTTCGGGTTTGCTACTATCACCCTCAATGGATCCATACAAATTTTTACAAAATAATAAGTCCTCTATTTTAGTTTTCCAAGTTACCCAATTGCTTCCATTAAAACTAGACATACGACCTACATTCCTCTCCATTAATTTACACAAATAAACGAACCCAGATAAACTGTAAGCTCTAATACCAATTGTTAGGGAAAATAGATGATTTCTCACAAGTAAATTAATCAATGGAAATAAAAATAATGTGAAAAAATCAATAATGACACAAGAATTTTTTCGTGATTCCTTCAATGTGAGGTACGTCCACGGGACTGAAATCCGATTCCACTATCAACCAAGAGTTTCCAAACAATTACAAACGAAACACGAGTGGTCTCATAAATCACCCTTAGGTGAATTTCAAATAATTACAAATAAACAAAAGGAAAGATCTCACCAAATAGATGAACAAAAGTTTTCGAAACAGAGTTGAAGAAGACCCAAAATAATGAACCAAAAACCAACACCTACTGAGCCGAAGTTATGAACAAAAAGAACCCCAAATAGTGCTTCAAATCTTGTCCAAAAGAAACAGCAAATTGAAGCCCCAAAGCAAATACGCACAGCCACTACTTTAACCAAGCGGCCGAATTTTTTTATCAAAAAATAATATAGCAGCCACAGCACCTCTTGGGAAAAACAAAACAATACCAATAAAATATTATTGATTTTTAGGTTTTTTATCTAAGTCCTAACAGTTACTAAACAGCTTATTAAATACTCATTAGGCCTCCAAAAGTCAAATATAATATATATAAAAATATATTATAACTAATACTAAATCAAATTAAATATTTTAATAAACCAATTGGATCCCAACTCCTGTAAGGAAGTATACCCAACATTTTTGGCGACTAAATTCCTTTTAGTCACCAAATTTGATTGTCAAAAGTATATATTGTTGTAGTGTCAATTTGTTTAATTAAAGTTTAATGTCTTGATTTATTAGGAAAAGATTTATAGCTTCTTCTCTTCTTTTTTTTAAAGTAACTTATCATGTTTTTAAATTTAAAAAATCTGAGATTTTTTTTATCAAATACTAATCATGGCTAAAATAGAACCGAGATCGGTTCATGAATAAATAATCACGTATTTTTAAGAAATTTGATATCTTTTGCCATATATAATCACACTTTTTTTAATACCGAGATGTAGGCTTTAGAAGGGATCACAGTTTTGTAGAAAAACTGGGATCTTTTTTCATTTGTAATCATAATTTTTGAAAAACTGAAAACTTTTGCCATTTATAATCACACTTTTTGAAAAATTGTGTTGTATGTTTCAGAAAATGATCACAGTTTTCTGAAAGCTTAATGAGAATATTAATCATACTTTAAAATTTCAATATCAATTTATTAGGTTTACTATCACGGTTAGAAAGTCTGATGGAAAATAAGGATAACACATCACACTTACATAGATCACGCTTTTTGTAACGTGAAAAACTGAGATTAGGTGGCGTTTTGTAACGTGAAAAACTGAGATTAGGTGACGTTTGGGAAGTTTGTGTGTTGGGTTTTTTTTATATTTTTTACATTAAAAGACAAATTTTTTGCAAAATTAAAAAAACAAATCTAAACAAAATATCACATCCAACCACATAATCATTTCACTTTTTCTCTCACAAACATCACATCCAACCACAAAAAAACTCAACTATCTTTCCAAATACCAAAAAATTTTTATCCAATAATATCTTACAACTAAAAAAACCCACATAAAAATTTACTTTCCAAACACCCACATTGTCACGGTTAAAAACTAAGATTGTTTAGTATTTTTTTTTCGTAATAGTAAAACCTTTTCCATATTTTAATATGTAATTACATTAACAGTTCCTGTAGTTTGGGGTTAGCGTCACTTTAGTTTCTGACTTTTTAATTGTGATATATTTGATCCTCAATTTTAAATTTTGTTCCAAATAAAGACAATCAAAGATGTTTCCTTTATAAAATGTCATTTCAAGAAACAAAGTTGTCATACAACTTATTTTGTGTTAGTTAATTTATATGTTATTTGAAATGTAAGGGTAAATTACCAATAGGTGATTGCACCTTCAATCTAATAATCGGAACAAGAGCATATAATATAAATAAGAATCACACCATGAATAGTAGAGGCCGATCTTTGATCAGACGAGTAGGGTGCTCAATTCATGATTGTACCTAAGTTCCCGTGCCAAGACAATCTTGGTGATGACGGACACATGGCTTTTGGCACGAGTCATGGGTTTCCTAATTTTCCCAAAAACATTTAGGTGGCGACTTTGTAATTTGGCAAAGCAGTCCATTTTTGGCATTTTGATTCAAAATCGATTTTCTAAAAGAATTGTCGGATTTTGACTCATTTGTGTTTATCTATTTCACATTGTAGTTGTGGAATCAGATTTAGAACTACAGGATTCTGAATTGTAGGGCTAGTCATATCTGAAAGGAACACAAAAAGCAAGCTACAGTTTCTAGCGACTCTGTTGGGGATATTAGAGAACTTGACTTGAACTTCATGATGTGAAATTTTATCTACAGTTATATGTTCTTTGCATTGCATTTGCATTGGTGCGTTTAAATCACTGTGTTTGCCATCTGCTATTCCTGGATGGTGTGCCAGAGGCTGGCCCAAAAAGCTTACCAAAAGGCTGACCAGTCGTGACATCGGCCATGTTGGGAACATAACCCTTGGATCTGGACTACCAGTGTACAGCTTGATCCTTCTTTCACTTCTCAGTGTTAGGTGTGAGAGGTATATTAGGTAGTCTTGTTGAGGTACCCCTCTTGACCATTCGACCTACTGCATATAATAAGCCATAGTGACTGGTCCAAACTAGGACAGGATGCTCACCCTTATGCAGGATTGCGTGAAAATTGCTTGCTTAAAATAGTGAAACCCTAGTTCATGACAAAACTAGGACAGGGAAACCCTACCCTTATAGGGATGTTTTGGTTCTCTTTTAACTGGTGTGTGCTTTAGAGTGAAACTGTGCAGAAATGTTCATATCAGTGGTACAGTTGGTATCTATTTTAGGGTAGAATTAAGTGGGGAGTATAGTCACTCAGCTATGATCATATCTATTCTAGTGAAATTGGGCAAGGTGCTGTCTGTTTTCTTTTTTGCAAGGTAGTCCTGGAACCATAGCTTCAGAAGGCTCTGATATCCCCAAGGTACTCTGGACTCGTGTCGATAGACTTTGTTAGGTCAAAAATTTAGTTCAGAGGTAACCAGTGTATGCTTCGCTTTCCTCAGTAACGAGACGAAGGGGGGTCAGACAGGGTTCACCAGTTCCACTTTTCCGACATTCACCAGTTAGATCACCTTTGTTCAGCTCATCCTAGGCATCTACTCCTATCATGGCTCAGCCTCTGACAAATCTAGAGGATTTATTGATCCGCCTTCAGCAAACAGAAGATTCGCTCTAGCAGGATATGGCCTAACAAACTGAGGTGACTAATAAGTTGCAGCAACAACAACAGCAGCTGGTAGGGGTGTTTCTATTCCTCCAATCCAAACAGATCCAGTCCGGGTTCAAGTGTCTAGAGCTCCAGCCGAGGCACCTTGTGAGTTAGAGTTTGACCTAACCCTGCTCAAAGTCAACAAACTTGAAAAACTATTTAAGAAAGCACAAGGGGTTAGCTCCATTCTGAGTATTGAGGATGGATATACTGAATCTGCCGTTACTTTGCCGGAGCTGTTCAATATGTTGCATATTGACCGTTTCAATGGCTCTGGAGATCCAATAGTGCATCTGTATCTATTTTCTGATATCCTACGACCAATGGGTTTGACCCGAGTTCAAAAGTTATCACTATTCGGCCAAACCATGTCTGAAATAGCTGTCATCTGGTGTGCGAAATTAGAGGACTCTATGAAACAGAGCTGGTAAAAGTTGGTCGAATCCTTCGTTGCCCAATATTCCTATAACACTCAGATTGAGGTCACAACTCATGATCTTAAGGCAACGCATCAGGAATCAAAGGAGGGCTACTCAGAGTTTGTTATTCGATAGAGGGCAAAGGTGGCTATGATGGTAAATAGGCCTCCAGAGAAAGAGCACATTTGTATCATTGCTAGAAATCTACATGAAAGGCTATTAAAGAAAATGATAGTCCTTCCACTATTCAACTTTAAGGACCTCCATGAAATTGGGGTTCAAATCGAGGATACCATCAGGCAAGGGATCATTGTGGAAGATAATGAGCCTATGAGGAAAAAATTTGTTTGTATTTCCAAATTCCAATGCTACTACCAGTGGTAGCACAACTGCGAAATGCTCAGAAGTAAACACTGTCACCAGTCCCAAAAGCTCTTTTGCTGATAATAGCCAAAAACCAACCACTTCAACTCAGCCCCAAGCCTGAATTTTCCATCCTCTTTACATGAGTCTCTCTCAAACCTTGAAAACACTACTAGAAAAAGGGCACCTAGAGCTCCTAGAACCCCAATCCCTTCCAAATCCTCTTCCACCAAGACATGACCCCACTAAATACTGTGTTTATCATCAACAGCACGGTCATGATACAAACCATTGCATCCGCCTCTGTCATAAGATTCAGGATCTTATTGACGACGAGATCATAGCTCCACCAAAAAGACCTTAGGTTAACACTAACCCATCACCTCCCCACCTCAACCTAATCCATACACTGCCATCCAAATACAACCCCAGCATATACATCACCCTACCAAAGCCTGAGGTGTTCATTCCAGAAAGCACGAACTTGTGTATGATGGATGCACTTAAACCCCAATCATCTCAAACCCATGAACCCACTACTTTTGAGCTAATGAACATGATTGAAGATCTTCAAAGAACTATAGCAGATTTAGCCTTTGGGATATTGGCTCCATCATCGACCACATCACATACCAGAAATTTCATGAAAAAAGCTCCCCAATCTTGGGATAGGCTGCATTTGAAGAAGGGCCAACCTAAAGCCGTTTCAAGTTTGGGTGACGACATGTTAACAACAACTGGGCCTCACCTCAACATAGCCACCCAATCCCTTGGAAAAGTTGAAGCAAGCAGCAAGAACAAGGTCGGGGCAAGTATTGATCCTTATGCACATCTTTAGTAGGCTATTGATGCTTTGAAGGTCAAAGGGCTGAACAAATAGCAAGTGCTTGCAATTGTTGCAAAGACTGTAGATGATACTTTTGTCATTCAGGTTGGGGGCATTTTGAATCTAGGGATAAACCATAAAAGGGCTACCGTACCAGAAACACCCCTTTCAGCTCTAATCCTACATCCGTCGAAGATCTCCAAACCCAGGCAACACCTGCCAACCCCTCTATCAACACTTCTAGGACTGGTAACTGCACCTTCAATCCCCTTTACATGTTCTTGTCTAAAGCTCTCCAAATCCTCATAAGACAAGGTCATCCCAAACCCCTTGACCCTCAGCCTCTCCTTGATCCCCTTCTAGCCAATCATAATGCTGCCAAGTATTGTGCGTTCTATCAACAAACCGGCCATGGCACTGACTGTTGTTTCTGCTTTCGCCATGAAATACAAGATCTGATTGACAAAAAAGTTATTGCTCCACCGGGTCCTACAAAGTCTATCAGCGCTCGATAGATGAACTTGGGGGATAATGCGACTGGTTCGGTGATTAGGAATAAACCACCTGCTGATGGCGTTCATTTTACTTCGGGCATGGTGTATGGCACGCAGTGAGTTTAACACTTTGAAAATGTTATTTATTTTACTTTCTAAACTGGGTGTTGAGTCAGTCTTGTTGTGTCAGTGTCAGGTGATTTTTGGGGTGTTACCTCGGACATCATTTTCTTGTTTTGTGTTTGTCTTTTACACTCTTTCTTTTAAGTCTGTTTCTATCATTGAGCTAGTTCAACCAGAAGATCTGAATGAAATGGCAGTAATTTCACCTACTTCTATGTGCCTTTAAATCATTGCATTGACCAAAGATTTTCAAAACTTTTCTAACACTGTGGTAAAAACAAAGAGAGAGGAATTCCTCGAGATTTGCAAAAATTTGATCGACTGAGAGGAAGAGAGGCATGCTAAGCCCTTAATGAAAGAGATCATGTCTGTTAATGTGAGTATTGAAGAGGATCCTGGCTTGGTTCAGATTGTTTCTGCATTGTCTTCAGAGGAGCACGAGCGACTAGTCGCTTTATTAAAAGATTTCAAAAACATTTTTTTTTTGCGTGGTCCCATGAAGACATGCGTGGAATTGATCTTAAGATTGTACAACATAGGATCACTCTCGGCCTCAAGAATTGACCCCTTTGCTTTCAAGCTTTGATTTAGAATGTTCAACAATCAACCAAAATATGAGGTCTGCATGGTCGGATTGGAAACTACTCTTGAACTAGGAGCAAGAAGGTCAGATGTTATCAAAGGAAGCTTGCATAGCTGGATGAGAATGAGCCCTTGAACTAGGGGAAAAAAAAGTCAAATGTGATTAAAGATTCAAAACTGGGTCATTTCTAAAGTTAATGGAGATCGACAAGAAAGCCAAATCCCGTAAATGGAGAAAAGAAAATTTATTGCTGAAAGGACAATCAAGTTCTTATCCACAACACTAGGGGGAAATTTAGAACCAATTGGATGGGCCCTTATATCATCAGAGACTATTTAGTCAGGGACAGTAGCCATTCTCGTGGATTCAGATGGCTTAGAGATCCTACAGCCAATCAACATGGACAAGTTAAACTTTCCTATCCTTGAGAGGCTCGCTGGGCCGAAAACCCGAAAGGGTGACCTAGGCAGAAGTTAGAGCAAGAAAAAAAAGAAAAAGAACAAAAATGAAAATGAAGAAAAAACAGAAAAGAAAGAGAAAAGAAGAAAGGAAAAATGAAACGGAAGGAAAAATAGAGCTCGCAAGGTTGAAAACCCGGAAGAGCGGCTTTGGTAGAAGTTAGAGTGCAAAAGGAGAGTGTTAATACCCGAGTACACCTTAATCGAGAACTACGTAGGCAACTTCATCCTGAAATTCAGTCCTAACCATTCTCAACTTGCTGGTCTCATCCATGTTGATTGGATAATCCTTATTCAACTCGGCATCCTATCCATGTATAAATTGGCTCATATTCGGGCTCATCTTCATTCAAAATCGAGTGTCTTATTTCATTAGAAGATTTAGCTATTAGACAAATCAAATTCAAATCTGAGGTTGTGCATCTCAAGAGTTAATTCCACGTTGGTTGAGCAGTGGCCATTTGCAAAAAAAGTTTTGAGGATTTTTAATGAAGTTGACTAATTTTCTCAAAAATTATTTCATTTTTCCAAAACTGAACCATTTCTTAGACACTAAAAAGGAAATTTTTTAGTGCTCATAGCCTGCCTTACATGATTTCAAAGCAGAGAGTCGAATACACATGTCAATCTAACTCTCATGTTGGTCAAAATCATTTTAGCAAAAGCAAAAACACAAAAAAGGTCAAAGTGATTAACTAAGGGCACAGTCGAGTTAGGTTTTTCTGTCTTTTCCCATTATCAACGGACTTGTCAGAAAGGGCACAACTAAAGCTAGCAATAGGGGCCAAAGGCTTTCTTATCCTCCAAGTAGTGAGGTATCAAGCCAAGTGTGAAGCATGGACTGGAAATGGAGCTAGATATTCGACCCCCTCATTTGGACGGGTTTGATCACACCTAAATTGGCATTTGAACCAAAACGGGGAAGTAGAATACACAGCGTAAGAGGCCAATCAACTGTAAGCCTGGTTGTCGGGTCATACTATAGCTCATCTCTACCAAATTAAGCCAAGGGCATCGTCAACCGATATCAGTTGCAGCTCAGCTGCACATCCAGTCGCACCACAACCCCTCTATGGGAAAGCTCACTAGTTGTGAGCGAAAGAAGGAGAATCTAGCAGAATACTAGGGGCAAGGGTCCACAACTTTCAGCTTATCCATCAATCACAACTGGGAAGGGATAAGAAATAAGAGAGATTAAAGAATAGAGAGATGTGCGTTGAAAGAAAAAGTAAGTAAAAGGCTTTTAAGAGAAAATAGAGATTGAGTGCCAAAGTGATATGAGAATCACAAATGAGAAAGGGTGGGAAACAATACCTGGAGAAGCAGTGGGCTCCCCATGAACTGAGAGGTCTCCTACCGGTGGTAAACATCCAAGTGTTGTGTTTGTTGTTTTTGTTTGTCTCGATTCTTGTTTTGAGTCATTTTGAATGTAAATAGACATGTTTAGACATGTTTAGATTGTTTTTACTTTGTTTTTCTTTTGTTGAGTCGTGGTGTACTGTGGTCAGCCGTAAGCTCAATTCCCGATTAAGAACTCATTCTCAGTTCCAATTTCAAAAAATAAATCGTTTTGTGCTCAGAGTGCCATGTCGTTCCCAATATGATGTGCAAAACAGGATTCTTTCTTTCATAAATTGCAGGGTCCAACCCGGATCAAACGAGAGAGCAACAGAACAAGGACCTATCTGAAACTACATAGGTTTCGAACTGCAAAAGCAAAAAATAAAAGGGAAAATTGGAGCATCTGCGTTTGTTTCAACTTTAAAAAATTTTGAGATTACATTCCGGATGCACCTTCTCAAGCCTCGTCATTTCTTCAGAGTATGAGTGTACCCCGATCTCATGTTCAAGCTTGCTTCAAGTCAGAATGGCGATCAAAGTGCTCTCCCTGAGCACCATTCCTTACCAGAGGCGTCTTGGTTATGTTTGCAATGAGTTCCTAGGAGACCAACTGCGATAGTGGAAACTAGAGTTCAAATGGCGATGCCTAGAACACAAAGGTTTGGAATTTTTTAGACTAAAGTCTAGTTTAAATATCCAGGTGTGTATCCTCGGCTTGAAATCTATATGGCAACCCCATAGGTTGAGGTAGAGTGTCAATTCTGAATACTGAACCAATCTAGTCTGTCACCCCGTTGGAGAATAGGGAAAGTTGTGAATATAATGAGGAAGAAAAGCGGCATCTGTGGCTTCTACATGCGGATGTTACCCCTTGTCAGCATTTGAAGGCCTTTGAACTATGAGTTGAAAGTAAGAGTTCAAGGAACACAAGAGGGAGATCCTCGCCAGAGTAAGGCGGTTCATCACCACTTGTCCCATGAGGTGCTTTCTAAAATGCCACTTTGTTTGTTTATTGCATTCTCTAAACATCATTCACTACATTGCTTGTCACACACATATCATATTATCTATCGCACTTATTGTATTCATTTGCATCTTGCATTATCTTGTATCATTTATCCTTTTACGCTGAGCAGCGTTTAGGATCATTGTCTCCCGAAATTTATCTCGGGACACGTGAGACGTGTTCCCGAGCATTTTTTTATCTCAGGGTGTGTAGAGCATGACCTTGATTGGTTTTTCTCTTCTCATGATTTCAGTGTGGTTTGAGTATCTCAGGGTGTGGAGCATGACCCTGAGTGGTTTTTCTCTTTTCATGATTTCAGCGCGGTTAGAGTATCTCAGGGTGTGGAGCATGACCCTGAGCGGTTTTCCTCTTCTCACAATTTCAATGTGGTTAGAGTGTTCCTTTCCTCACACGATTTCAGTGTGTTTGGAATTTATCTTAGGGTGTGCAGAGCATGACCCTAAGCGATTTTTCTCTTCTCACGATTTTAGTGTGGTTAAAGTATCTCAGGATGCGTGAGACATGACCCTGAGTGGTAGAACCTCTTCTCACGACTTTAGCATGG
Source organism: Camellia sinensis (assembly GCF_055761805.1). Classification (NCBI taxonomy): domain Eukaryota; kingdom Viridiplantae; phylum Streptophyta; class Magnoliopsida; order Ericales; family Theaceae; genus Camellia; species Camellia sinensis. The sequence continues at coordinate 75,421,710 of NC_138969.1, forward strand.
TTAAAGTGTTCCCTTCCTCATATGATTTTAGCGTGTTTGGGATTTGTTCTTCTTCCTCTTACGATTCCAGCGTGGTTGGAGTATGTCACCCTGTTCATCTACTACATTATCCATCGCATCCATTACCTTATACCGTTTTATCACCTGCATCCTTTCCATGTTAAGCTTAGTCTGGCATGTGCTCATACATTTCCTTCGTTGAAACATGGTTATGTCATGTGTAAGTACCCATGCTGCGCTGAGGCCAGTATTGAGGGTGTCGGCACCTTTTTTGTGTTATACGTGGTCTGTTTTGCGCCCACGCCCTTTCTAGGTAAGATGTGGTTTGGCATGTGCCTTTTGTTCACTACATCTATTGCATCCATTGCATCATACTTTGTCTTGTTGCATTCAACATTTAGAATCATACATCTTTCCCCAGCAGATCATTCATTACTTATATCATACCACCCAATTACTTGTACTCTTTCTGCAAAAAACATAGTTCTGTATGTGTCTGCACCCCTTTCACATTGAAACATGGTTCTATTATGTGTAAGCATCCATGTTATGCTGAGGCCAGTATTGAGGATGTAGGCACTTAGCCTGTGTTAGATGTCGTTTGGCTCGTGCCCACTATTTTTCTATATAAAACGTAGTTTGATTTGCATCTCCATTCCTTTATGGTATTTCGTGTGATTGGCACTGCTTGCGGTTTGATTATTTTATTATATTGTGTATCATTTGCATTATGCCCCTGAACTACGCTAGTTTGATTCCTTGCAACGGGATACGTAGGCAATCCTCGGGTTCAACCAATTGCATCTGCATTTTGTTTATTTGCCCAAGTCTTACGGCTTTGTCAAAATGGGTCATCTTCGGGCTTTGACATTTACTCACATCACTTCATGACTCTAAGCTCTGTCAAAGAGGGGCAACTAAAGACACCCCGTTTTTTACCACCCTTAAGACTTGGGTGCTTTATTCCAAATACTCGATGATGAAAGCTATACTATGCAATCGTTTGGATCTTCAGCAAAAGAATTTAGTTTCGAGCTCAAATCCCAAACCTTACACCCTATTTTAGCCAAACTATTTTAGACCTTGAAACCCTATTTTCAAAATATTTTTCCAATTCTATGATGTTCCAAGGCTTACATTTTGTTTAAAATATTGCACTTTTCAGTAAACCGAGTAAGGACAAAGTGGAAATAAATGAAAGAGGGGGTGAACTCTGTGGAAAATATTTAAAAATATCTTATTTATAGGTTTGGAGTTGGAGGGAATAGGAAGGGATGCAAGAAAACTAGTTAGGTAAAAAGTTGAGCATCAAACCGTTAAGAAAGAAATGACCAGCCTTCACTAAATGAGACATATCTCCCTGACCAGTTAGAATTTAAATGTGAGGCCACCACCATTGGAAAGTAGACTTCCAGGGCTTCAATTTAGACTGAAGAATCACCTAAAATCGAGTCTGGATGAGGGAGATATGCCCATTTGAAGTCGGGCCTGAAATACAAATTTTTGGACCCGGTCGCGCCTCATTTAGACCCGGCCGGGTTTCAATGAAAAATAATGAATTTGTGCCTTTTAGACCCGGCCTTTCATTTTTGGGCCCGACCATGAGTTTTGGGGCACTGCCGGGTCTTAATAGCGCCAAACAGACAACTGGCAGGACTTGGACAGCTGGATTTGTTTGAAGATATTTTCGACTAAATTGGCTTAAATTCTATGAATAGGGCCTCCCACTTCAAATTTTAAGATTAGAAAAACCTTCCAAAAGGCTTAGACATTGATGAGTTATTTTTGAACCTTCAAGCTTCTTTTGTTCTCCAAATCAACTTTCACCCTCCATAAACTATTAAAGCTTGGATTTGAAGCTTTCTTATAGAGATTTCAAAACATATTTTCTGAACCTAGAGGGTTAGGAAATATTTCCCAAGGCTTTGAAGGTTTTTGAGAGCTAAGAACATCCATCTTCCTTCCAATAGCTTCCTTGACTTCATATCACCTTTTAGCTATACATACACCATTAGAGCTTGTTCTTGGAGCTTTTTGTTGAGATTTTAAACTAAATTTTAGAAACTTAAGGGTGTTGGAATCAAGTTTGTTAACTAAGAACTTACCTCTATTTTCAAAAGGTATAATTTTGCATCTTCTTCTTTAATCTTCATCTACTCTTTTCCTTGTCTTTATATATTGATTTTCAGAGTTTGAAAAGGCTGAAAAATGTGATTTAAAAGTTCTAAAAGTAGAGGGGTTAGCCACTCCTCCTTAGTCTTGCTTACTAGTTTTGTATCTCCTTGTTTTTCCCTATCTTTTGTGCTCTTTTAACATGATTTTAGCCACTGTTTTTGGGCTGTTTTTGGACTATTTTTGGGCTATTTTTGGACTATTTCTGGACCATTTTCTGATGCTAAAATATGTGTTTTGAAGTTGTAAAAGTTGAGGGGTTAGCCACCCTTCCTTAGGCTTGCTTACTAGCTTTGTTCTCTTTAATCTTTGCTTACTTTTTCTAGCTTTTCAAACTATTTTCAGCTTGTTTTTTTTGGTTTTAGGGATTTTTTAATTTATTTAAATATCTTGTACTTTGAATACTTTGCTTGTTGTGTTGTAACTCCTCATGGCTTCGGTTGTTTACTCCTTAGACACCGAGCCATTCGAGTTGAAGGCTTTCTTTACTTAGTTTTCATATAACGAGTCTCATTTTAATAATCAATCTCGAATAATCATTTATGCACCATCCTTCCTTTCTTGTTTTTCTTTGTTTAAGAGTTGTTTCAAGCAATTGATTGTTATTCAAGGCATGAGAAAGAGACCCTATGCTCAATGGCTTAATCTCTTCGAAGGTTCATCGTTAAGGTATAGCCTCTCTTTCATGTTAAGGATCACTTCTCGTTTGACATTTCTTATCTTGTAGTGGACTTAATCATCACTTTGGACAAATTGATTAAAGAATGGAAATGACTAATAAAATGGGCTCAAAACCAATGAAACGGACGTAAAGAAAATAAGTAAGATTGCTTAGATTTGGTCGGGTGTTATGCTGAGTCCATAGTGTCAAGAGTTGTCACGCACTAATTCATGATGTGTTGATGAAACTTAAGGCGTCTTTACCTATCTCTCCTTGCGATCGCTCCATGATATGAGAGAGAAGTGGTTGTTGTTCATTGCATTTATTGATTTTTTGTCCAATTGTCTTCGAAATCAACAAACGATCAACTTGCTTATTGATGGTTTTGGAACCAACTTCGTTCTTTTCTTGAGCCTCTCCATGACAAAGAGGAGCAGAAGGGACAAACAGAGCTCAAAAAGGCTCTGTCTGCACTGTTTTCACCTCAGAGCACAGAAGCAAACTTTTGCATGAAATCAGGGCACGGCTGGCCTTGTTTGGGCCCAGCCGGGCCTCATTGGGGCTGGTCGGGATCTAATGTGTGATAACCATGTTCTATATTATGCTAATTGGTCTTAATTATGATTGTGATTATGTGTTTAATATGATTTTCAGTGTCAATTATATGATTATATGTGATTTTGAATTTTTATCTATTCACCGTAGGAAAATCTGTTCAACTTACTGTTAGAAACTGAAAATTGAAGGCCTTATCGGTCATAGAAGCCGAAATTGATTATGCCATTGTGATTAACGTAATTTTTAGAGCTTATGGTGAAATTTAATTAGAAATTGATTCGGATCAAAATAATTCGAGTAAATTGATTGAATTAAGCTCTATTATTAACCTTAATCAATTTGATTAAGAGAAGGACTTGTAGACACCCCATTTTTGATCGACCTTAAGACTCAAACGTCACCAATTGAGCGCCCGGTGATGGTGCATATTGTGCTCGTTCTGAGGTTTCAGAGTCTCGGCTGCGAACCTTGCCTCCGGACTCGGGGCTCTTTTGTGCTTTGCCTCGGTTTGCGAACCAGGTCTTATTTTCTCTATTTTCTCTTCCCGAAGGGAGGGAGAGGTCCCGTAGACCATCTCTCAGTGGCCGTAGGCTACGTTTCGTGGTTGTAGGCCATTTTCCCCGTTTAGAGACCAGTTTTCGGTTTTCAATTTTCGGAGCCGTTGGCTGTGTGCCTCGGTTCGGGACCGCTTAACTACCTCCGTTTGCTCCAGTTTTTGGCACACACCCTGTTTCCTCTCTTTTGAGGGACACTGTGGCCCGAGAGACCACCTTCGCGGTCACACGCCACTTCCGGTACATAACAGCCTGTTTTAGGGGCCCTAGGCCGCGTGTTTTGGCCCCCGAACCCTCGTTTTGCATCGGTTAGGGTTCATTTTTGGTATGGACCCTATTTTCATTGTTTGGTAGGTGGTGGTATAGTGGGAGACCAAAAATTCTTTCGAACAATATTTTCTCTCTCCTCCAGCCGATTTTCTTGACAGAAAGCTGGTTTTTCTCACTTTTGGATCTTAATTTCTAGTCTCCCATACAAGCATTGTGTTGTACTCACCTGGGAGGCCACCAATATGGGTAGGCCGACCAGCTTTTCTTCCTGACCCTTTTGAACCTTGCTAAAAAGCTGGTTTTTCACTCTCCTAGGTCACTTTTTCTGGTTTTTCACCATGCAGTTGTATTCTACTCATCTGGGAGGCCACTTTTCTAGTATGGCCAACCAAAAATTCACCTTGACCCTTTTGAACCCTGGTCGGCCGACCACCTTGGCTGGTCAGCCAGCCTTCTGCTTTTTGGCTTTCTTGAGTGCAATACAGCTGTGCCAGCTGTGTAGCACTTGACCCACTGTCCGAGATTTTAGCCCTTTGTTTGGTCTTCTTAAGTTGGTTTTGACCCTCTTGCTTAGCTTCTTAGGGAAGCTTGACTCTTTTGTCAAGCTTCTTGAGGAAGCTTGACCCTTTCGGTCTAGCTTCCTCAAGAAGCTTGACCCTTTTGGTTAAGCTTCTTTGAGAAGCTTTGACCCTCTCTTGAGGCTTCTCCAACAAGCCTTAGCTCTTCTCCTCTATAAAACCAAGCTTCCTCCGCCATTTGCAAGGGTTAGAAAAAACCAGCTGAGGCATATACATACAACTCCCAATATCTCTCTCATCCAAGCTCAAAACACCCTTGTTCTTGGTCATTTACACTACACCTCATAGCCTACCACCTCCACCATCCATTCCAGCACTTTGGGACTGATTTTCAGGGGTTGAAGGCTCACCAACTTGGTCCAGAAGTTGCTGCATTGCTGTGCTACAAGGGTAAGTCTCCATTTTCCCTTTTCTTGCATTATCTTGCTCCATAGCTTAGCCCTATTTGCAAGCATTTTTGGATTTTGTTATAAACTGTAAAGTGTTTTATTTTGAGCTCCTCTTGAAGTTTGATTAAGGATACTTTTCTATTTGAGGTCTCCTACATCCTTGTATGCTTCATCTCTCTTTTAAGGCTTATTTTGCATGATATCTTAGCCTTACTTGAAAGCATTTTCGAGATTTTCCATGAACTAAAAAAAGTCTTATTTTGAGCCCCTCTTGAAGTTTTATTAAGGGCATTTTTTGTTTGGGGTCATCTTCCTCTTGGCATGCTTCATTTCCTCATAATTAGGGCTATGCATTAGAGCATTCGCATTGGCCTTGGTTTGGCCTCGGTTTGGCCTCTTAGCCACTGAAATCCATGTATTTTTGAGAGCTAAAGTCAGAGGGGGGTGACCCCATCTCTCCTTGTCTTGTTTGTTGGCCCTTTTGGCCTTCCAAAAGGCCCCTTACTTGCATATTGTGAAGTCACTTTTTAGGCCTAATTTGGTGAGTTTCAAGGTCTGCCTTAGCTCTGTCCGGAGCCTCTTTGACCATATTTTGTGTCCCTCATGCATGTGTGGAACAATCCTCCTCAAGGCCTTTCAAGAGGACCTTTCTTTGCATGCTTCCTTAACCCATTTTAGGGCCTTTTTGGTGAGTTTTAGGGCTGTCATAATTGATTTCCAGAGTTGGTTTTGCCATGTTAAGTGTTCTTGTGGTATGTGTTGAGTAACCCCTTGCATAGCCCTCCAAAGGAGCTCATCATTTTTGCATGCATTGGATGCATTTCAGTGGTTATTTGGGGTTTATTTGACATGCTATGTTGCTGTTTTGGGCTGGTTTGGTGACCTCTCTTATGCTTCATATACATGCCATGTAAACCATGCTTACTAGCCTAGGTTGCACGTTGTTTTAGCCCGTCATGTTTGCACTTTTGGGCCATGCTTGGAACTGATGTTGTGCTTATTTTGGACTGCCTTGGCTCTGTTTTCATGCCTCATGGCCAAATAATGCTTGCTCTGCATACTTGTGGTTCAATGCATTTGTCTAGTTTTGAGTTTCGGGGTCTCTTTTCATGCATTGGGTGCCATATCTCCATGATTCGGGACCATTGCGCATTATATTTCAGTGCTGGAAATTGCATGTTCGCATGCCATCTTTCATCCCCTGCCATGCCTTGGTAGAGTGGCATTTGATGCCTTAGGCTCGGTCCTTGGTATTCGTGCATGTGTGCACGCATTTCGGTTGTCTCATTTTCATCTAATGGCCATTGATGTGAGTGTGGCTGAGGTCCACTCATGTTGGTGTAAGTCCATCGTGCATTGTGTATGCCATTTTAGTCCATAGCCTTTACGTATGCTAGGTTGCATGTTAGAGCATTGTATATGCCATGTTACATCACGTGCATTGTGTATGCCATCGTAGTCCATAGCATTGCATATGCTAGGTTACATGTTAGTCGCATTGTGTATGCCATCTCATTTGCATTGTGTTTGGGATAGTAGTTAGCCCAAGCACAGGAAACGAGGGACGCTCTGTACCCTAAGTGACGAAACGTGTCTCAATTCCCGGTTGCCGACACTCTGGATTAACCATGATGGAGTCTAGGCCTTGTTGTGTTTATACGTGCATTCATTTCACATCGAGTCGTGCAATTTGACTCCTCGGCCATCATGCATCGAGATGCGTGATTGGTGGCACGAGGATCGAGGTCTACACTCCCTTGAGCTTGTGCAAGGACAAGGAGTGTGGTCGTGCACACATTCGTTGAAAATACCTTGCCATGTCTCTCTCTTGCTTTGTGTTGCCGAAAACCAGGATCCAGGGGCAAAAAGTGGTCGGCCGACCAGTTTTTCTGGCAGGCCGACCACCTTTTTTGGTATCCACCACAAAGGGTGGTCGGCAGGTGTTTTCCAAGCCCATAGCTGGTCGGCAGCCTTCCCAGGGTAGAGTTTTAGCCTCTTGGAGCCTTGTGCAAATTTCTAAAATCAATTGCAAACAAAGGCGAGACGAGGCATCGCGATAGAATTTCCCGACGAGGCGACTCAAACATGCATGCATCCATCGTCACCCAAAACAAAGCCGAGGTAGTCACATGCATGATAGTAGTATTGCTTACTTAGCTAGTTTGTTAATTAGTTAATGTTGTGTAATAATTAGCTGTAGCTGTTATCTATTCGGACTGTATTATTTATTCGGAGTGTGATGTATGTCTTCCAACCCCATGTCTTTCTCCCTTTTATTTATCAGCTTATGATGGTTAGATTAGGGCATGTTTCAATTAGCATACTTATGCTTGCATGTTTGCATCATTCATCTATCTTGCATGCACCGGGTTTGGCGCATCATACTAACTGCATCGTATTTCAATTCCGAGTTGAATACTTGTTAGTTGTAGCATTTCACATGCCATCAGTAGAATAGCCGAGCCTACTATAGTTGCATTCCTGCATGTGTTACATTAGGCATTTCTGTATAGTTAGGATCATGCATGGATCTCTAACATAACTTTTGTTTTGGTTTGGAGTACTCGGTAAGTTTTATGCTTTAGCATCCTTACATGCGTGTGAGTGACAGCCATGATAGCATGCTTACCATGAGGCTAATTGCTTGTGTGACATAACTGCCTGAATGCCTGTGGGTGAAGGTTGGGTTATTTGAATTGAAATAATGCATTGACTGTGAGTTTTAAGCCCACTAGATAGTGGCAAAACCATCTTTTCTAAGCCCACCCGAGGGTGGCAAAATCTGCATTTTTAGCCTACTTGCGAGTAGCAAACCGTTTTAAAAAACAAACATGAAATGTTTTGTTCCAATTCAGGCGATCCAGTCTATACTTGTATGTTGTGCGCATCACATAGTAAATCTAGGCTAATAACTGGTTTAAGAACGCATAATGTTTTCAAAACTAGATATCATGGTTAGTAGAGGCCGATCTTTGATTGGGCGAGCGGGGGTGCTCACGAAGTGACCTTCCCCAATCGTACCCAAGTTCCCGAGCCGAGGCAACTTTGGTGATGACGGACACGTGGCCTCGGGCAACGAGTCAGGGTTTCCTAAATTTCCCAAAAATAAAATATTTAGGTGGCGACTCTGTATCTGGCAAAGCAGTCCATGTTTGGCACTTCTTTCAAAAAAATCTATTTTCAAAAATGATTTGCCAGATTTGGACTCTTTGACGATTCTTCGGTCTTGCATTGCACTCTGCGAGATTAGGTACAAGACCTTGACATTTGAGTCCCGAACTGTAGTGAGACCCAAATGAACAGAACGGGATTTCTCTCCCGGGACGTTCGGGGACGTCTACAGGACTATATAAGGGCCTTATTACACTCAACTCTTCATTTTGGTGAGCTCAAAATCTGAAATCACTCTAGAGAGGGAGAGGGGAGCCGATTCTAAAGAGAGAAAGAGGGAGAATTTTTTATTTTGACTCAAGGTTTGTGAATTTGGAAGCTTAACTCCAAGATCTAACTATAATTATGAGGATTGAAGCTCCTATGTGAGTAATTGAGCAAAAACTTATGAGTTTAAGTTTGTAGTTTTGTGAATCCAAAGTTAGATGGTAATTGAGACCATAATTTCAGATGTAATTGATGAATATGGAGCTTGTATGTACATGCATGTGTATAATTTCCATGAATTGCCATATAGTTGCATATTTAAAGGTAAAGCATGTTAATCATGATGAAATTGAGATCAATGTGTGCATGCATATAGCAATTTGTTATGAGTCCTCATGTTTGTGTATAAGACATGTTAATTGGGTTGAATTGGAAGTCATTTAAGACATGCATCCATGAAAATGGGACTATGGACTCAACTACATGTTTTGGAGATGAATTTGGCAAGAATTGTATGAGTATGAAATTGATCCATGGGAATTGAACTTCAAAATGTTGTAATTTAGCATTTGTATCATGTTAGAGGGTTTGCATGTGAAGTATGAGTCATAATATGCAAGTTACATTAGTTTGAATGCAAGTTTGAAGCTCAAAATGGCTGCTAGAAAACCCAGAATCCGGCATGTCCACTCGAGCGGGGTAGTGGCCGCTCGAGTGTGAAATGTGAGTTCCCAGCAATTTTGCAAACATGAACGTCCGCTCGAGCGGGGAGAATCACGCTCGAGCATCCAGTCACATGTTTGACCTTCAGCTCGAGCGTCCGAAGTCACGCTTGAGTGTAAATATAGGGCAACCAGTACTTTTGCAGACCGTGAGGGTCCGCTCGAGCGGCGAAAGCCACGCTCGAGCGGGAAGCCCTGTTTCAGAAATTTTGTAAGGATGTTTTGTGTTCTTTTTTCCATTCTCTTTCATTTCTAAGCACTCTTAGGCATGCATTAAGCATTACAAATGAGTTAAAAGGATAATAAAGAAGCCTAAGAGGGATGTATGAATTAAGAACGGAATGAATTGCTTGTGACCCATTATGTGCTATGGGTTAAGTAGGGTCGAGCACAAAGACGAATCCACCGGCAGAACACTATGAGTAATATCATAGTAAAGATATTTTGAAGTATGCTATTTGTCCAACTGCTTACTCTTATTTGAGTTTATAAGTTTGTTAGTTTGAATTGTGGACAAAGGCCGTTTGACATGAATGATTGGGCCAAAGGCCATTTGACATGAATGATTGGGCCAAAGGCCATTAGACATGAATGATTGGGCCAAAGGCCGTTTGACAAGAATGATTGGGCCAAAGGCCGTTTGACATGGATGATTGGCCCAATGGCCGTTTGACACGAATGATTGGGCCAAAGGCCGTTAGACATGAATGATTGGGCCAACGGCTGTTGGACATGAATGAATTGGGCCTGAGGCCGTTTGATATGTCTAGATCTGTAGTCGCCTGATGTACGAGCTAGAAATAGGAATTGGGCCTAAGGCCGTCTAATGTATCTATTTTAAATTGCACTCAGGTATCCTCTTGATTTGATATTATTCATTGGGCTTTCGCTCACTCTCATTCATGTGTCTGTAGGTGAGCCAAGAGATGCACAAACCCAGCCCCAGTGAAATATGTGAGGAACAGTCAAAGTTTTGAGGAGTCAGCCCACATGTCTCACGCACGAGACTAGTTTTCGCCCTTTTGTTCCTTTGTTAAATTTTTGCTATGTTGGTGAAAACTTTGGATCACCTTTGTATATATATGTTTTTGGTTTGGCTGACTATGACTTGCATGATCCTGTTGTGTAATGCTTATATGTTAACTTTCTTTGATGTGGGTTATTAACGAATATATATATGAAATGTTATGATGTGCCATGTAAGCACAGCTCTATGGACAAAATTTTTAAGGCTGCCTCTGTTTTGGCCCTTTAACTCTGTTGAAATATATCTAATGTGGCTTGAGGCCATAGGTAGTCTCTTGATTACTGGCCGGTTATGACCTTAATCCATGGGGGCGGGTTTGGGTCATGACACAATGTTTAGTAAACAGTGTGTTTTTGCAAAAACAGAGGGCAATGGCTGAAGGTGAAACAGGGTAGATTCCCAGAGAGATAGACAGAGTGGCTTTTGAAAACTGTCTTCTTTGATGTGCATGCATTGCTTTAATTCATTATTGATGTAATTAATTATTATTATTGTAATCATTATTATTGTAAATTATTCTTGTTATAATTAGTATTGTTGAAGTACTGGTTTATTTGTAATTGTTATAGTTGGTTAAATTAGGTAGCTAGTTTATTACTCATTATTAGCCTTTGTTGTAACAACCTAGCTCCTTAGTTATGTATTCATTCATTTGGTTTTGTAATAGTTAGTTTATTTCGGACACTTGGACATTCATTCGGACCCCCCTATGCGAGGGCAAATTGTAATAAGTGTGTATGTCTTCCAATCCCATATCTTTCTCCCTTTTATTTACTTGCTTATGATGGTAGCATAGAGTATCATGTTTCCTTAGCATTTTTCATGATTTGCATCCACTCGTCTTGTATGCATAAAAGCTCAGTTCATCGTTCTAAAATTCTTTGAATACCTGCTTAGACTGCATGCTATCAAATTGATTCAAATACTATGTTAGTAGTCGAGCCCATTAATTGCATAATTGTATGTGCTGCATTAGTCATATTGCATTAGTTATGATCACGCATTTTTCCTAACTCTTTTATCTTTTAGCTTGCCTCAAAGTACTAGGTGAGCATTTAGTTGCTTTAGCATACCACATGCATGTGATTGTTGCCATGTCATCAAAGCTTGATTCCATGAGACTAAGTACTTAAGTGATATATCTGTTTGAATGCCAGTGGATGAAAGCTAATTGCTTAAATTGGAATAAATTGATTGATGTACATACAAACTCACTTTTTCAAGTGATGCATATTCAAAACACTTTTCAAACAAACATGAAATCAAATGTTCAAACTTTTGCAAATTAGTCTATACTTGTGTGCATCACCTAGTAAGGTTAGCCTAATAATCAAAATAAGAGAATGTAATGCAAATAAAATTCACATCATGATTAGTAGAGGCAGATCTTTGATCGAGCGAGTGGGGTGCTCACTTCATGACCTTCCCCTTTCATACCTAAGTTCCCGAGCTGAGACAATCTTGGTAATGACGGACACGTGGCCTTTGGCACGAGTCACAAGTTTCCTAAATTTTTCAAAAATATTTAGGTGGCGACTCTATATTTGGAAAAACATTCCATTTTTGACATTTTGATTCAAAATCAATTTCCCAAAAAAATTGCCGGATTTGGACTTATTTGTGTTTATCTATTTCATATTACACTTGTGGAATCAGATTCAAAATCACGGGAGTCCGAACTTTAGGGCTAGTCATATCCGAAAGGAACACGAGCAAGCTACATTCATATAAGAAGTTTTCTACTTGGAAAGAGTGCACGCATCGCAATAATGGTCCAATAAAGGACCTTCTATAGAGGTGGCCTTATGCCGACAAGTAGAATCTTGCCAACCTTAGCCTAATCTTGTGTGCCTCCTTCTTGTCTTCTCGCAATCTATCATCTCTGATGAATTTGACCAAGGCATCCATCCAGCTTGGGCCTAGCTCTATGCACATTGCCTCATATTCTGTTATCAGGGGCTCTACACTTTGGCCCAACAAGTAGTTTACCATAATTGTTCTTGGCATGTCTAACTTTATGGCACTAGCAAGGTTTGCCAATGCATTTGCATGGTTGTTGTCTTCTCGACAGACATGCTGAAGGCAACAACTCTAGAACTGTGTTATCAACTTGATGACCTCTTTGACATAGGCTATCATTCTCTCATCTCAGGCAATGTACTCCCTATTGCTTGGTTCATGATGAGTTAAGAGTCACAGTAGACTACTACCTCATCGGCTTTAACTGTTGTTGCTAGCTTCAATCTGGCAATCAACGCCTCGTACTCTGCTTCATTGTTTGAAGCCTTGAACCCTAGTCTGATGTACTATTATTTCATTTGTCCATTTGGTGAGACTAGCATTACTCCTGCTCCCGCTTCCTATCGGTTTGAGCTGTCATCGACAAAAAGGCAGAAGGACTCGCCGATGTAGATAGCTCATGGCTTCAGCTTTGCCTGCTTTTTCTTCTTCCTTATTAGCTTGGGATTTTGTACTATCATCTGTGTTTCCTCTAGTTCTTCTGCGCATCCTAGGCCGAGGTTCAAGGGTCTTGGCTTCAAGCTTGCACTCGGTGTAAACTCAGCAACCAAGTCGACCAAAACCTGACCTTTGATTGCTATCCTTGGTCTGTATTCTATGTCATATTGACCTAGAACTACAGCCCATCGTGCTATTCTTCCCAACAAGTCTTCATATTGCAACAAAGACTTCAATGGGTGCTCTGTAAGCACCACAATCTTGCGAGCCTGAAAGTCATGGTTTAGCTTCTTTGATGTCATCACTAGAGTGAGTATTATTTCTCTAGAGGTAGGTACCTCGTCTCCGCGCTTGCCAAAGTTTTGCTTACGTAATATACCGCCCTCTATTCTCTTTCTTCTTTTTGGACCACCATGGCACTGACCGCATGGTGTGAGATTGCAAGGTTCAAAAATAGTTCTTCTTCTTGAACTGGGTTTGACAATATAGGCGGGGTTATCAAATACCTTTTCAAGTCAGCCAGGGCGACTTCACATGCTTCTGTTCATAAGATATTAGTGGCCTTCTTCAGCAACTAGAAGAATAGCCTGCACTTTTCTAAACTCAGGCTTATGAACTTGCTCAACACTATTGTTTTACCAATCAAAATTTAGACCTCCTTTGCTGTAGTCAGGCTTTTTAGATCAAAGATTACCTTGATCTGGTCAGGGCCTGCTTCTATCCCTCTTCTGGTTACCAAATACCCTAGAAACTTACCAGATCCTACTCTGAAAGCGCAGTTGGAGGCATTCAGCCAAAGTCGATATGCCTTTAAGATGTCAAGAACCTCTTTTAGAATGGCTAGATGGTATGAAGGTTCCTTACTTTTCCCGATCATGTTGTTGATGTAGACTTCCACGGTCTTCCCAATCAGATGTTTGAACATCTTGGTTACAAGCCTCTAGTATGTTACCCCTGCATTCTTCAATCCGAAAGGCATGACTTTATAGTAGTAGAGTCCCTTTGGAGTGATGAATGTCGACTTCTCTTTATCCAGTGCGTACATGGCTATCTGGTGATGACCTCTGTATGTATCGAGGAAGCTCATCCTTCCATGTCCCAATGTGGTGTCCACGAGCTGGTCTATTTTGGGCAAAGGAAAGCAATTATTTGGGCAAGCTTTGTTCAGACACATGAAGTCAACATAAACCCTCCACTTGTTGTTCTACTTATTAACTACTACTTTGTTGGACAACCAGGTTAGATAGTTCACTTCTCAAATTGCTTATGCCTCCAACAATCTCTCTACTTCCTCTTTAATAGCTTCTTCATGGACTAAGGTCGGTCGCCTTGCTCCCTAGATCACTGGTTTGGCCGACCTATCCATGTTGAGCTTGTCGCAGGTAATCTTGGGGCTGATCCCTACATCTCATACGGCATTCAAGCAAACACCTCTATATTTTCTCTTAAGAATGCTTTCAATTTTATTTCTTCCTTCTCGGCTAAACCCGAGTCGAAGAGAAAGAATCGCTTTTCGTCTCATTCTTCTACCAAGATCTTTTTTAAAGGATCCTAGCTCTTATCGACTAGTTCTTTGTTGATATCATCCAAGACCTCTTGCTTTTCGTCTTCTATCACATTACAAGTGTACTTCATTGATGCCATAGAGCAATTTTTCGCATGCACTTGGTCTTCTATCACTTCTTTAATCCTAAACTCGGTTGGGAACCATAGCAGTTGATACAAGGTTGAGGAAATATCCATCATAGCGTGTAGCTAAGGTCTTCTCAAGATAATGTTATATGGGGAAGGAGTGTCAATCACGATGAACTCTGTGGTTACAGTCTTTGTTTCTGCCTAAATCTCCAAGTTTGTGGTTCCAAGTGGCCATGTCAACGTTCTATTGAACCTGACCATGGGTTGTCGAACTGCTCCAAGTCATCCTTATGAAGGTCGAGCTCTTTGTAACATTTGACATGCATGATGTCACAAGAGCTGCCTTGGTCAATTAGTATCCACCTAACCTGGCACTCTCTGATCTTCAAGGTCACCACCGAAGCATCATTGTATATATGTTGGACCATCTCCAAATTATCATCAGTGAACGTGATCATCGCCCCCCGATGTCCCTCTGTTCAGGGCTTTTTCTATTGAGCGTGAAAGACATGCTGCAGATGTCTTACTCTCTGTGTTTCTCCTCGAATTTCATTCGCGCTGACCTTGGAGTGGATCACGTTGATAACCCATGGTCTGTCCACTTGTGGCACTGGGAGTGGTGGTGCTATTACTAGTTCCCAAGCTAACTTCGTCTATTCCTCCCTTGTTTTTTCATCGTCCACCAAATCCCTTAGATGTCCCTGCCTGATAAGACCCTCCAAATATTGCTTCAAAGCCTGAGACCTTTGGGTCATGTGCCCGTTCTCGTCATGGTAGGCACAATTCTTCTTGGGAAATCTACCCATGTATTCTCTTGGGATCTTCTACGAAGGCCTGAAGTACAGCTGGTCTCTGATTCTTTCTAAGATCTTGTAGATCGAGATCTTGAAAACTGTACTCACAGCCGGCATGGCCTTCAATCTTGATTCAGATATATCGGTGCTGGTATTGCCTCGGCTATGCTTTGGTGAGCCATTTTGTTTCTCTTGCTTCACTATACTTTCTTTCTTTGCCTTCTTGTCATTTTCTGCCCTTGCGTACTTCTTAATCCTTGCCATAAGATCCTCCATATTTTTCGGGAGGGTCTTTGCATGGGATTGCCAAAATGGGCAATCATTCTCCAAGCCGTTCTTGAAAGACATGAGTACAAGTTCCTAGTTACACGCTGGAATCTGGTTGTAAACCTTGTAGTAGCTCTTGGTGTAAGCCCTAAAGCTTTCCCTATCGTCAATCTTCAAGGCCAATAGGGAATCAACCTTCAATGGCTGCAATCTTTTCGTAACAAACCTAGCCACAAACATCTCGGCCAAGCCTTCCTAATTCTTGACACACCCTTTCGACAATTTAAGGAACCAGTCTGATGTTATTTTCCAAAATGTTGACAGGAACACCTTGCATAATAACTATTCGTTCCCACTCCACAAAGACATTGCATTCAAGTATAAACCAATAGGAAAGTTCAGATTTCACCTACCATCATAGATATGGAACCTCGGCATGCTGAATTTCTTGGGTACCTTGAATACATCCAACTCCACCGAAAACGGCGACCTTAGCTGCGTTGTGGACATAACCTTGGCACCGTTTCTTTTCCTCTTGAGGTAATCTCATAGGTCCTTCTTGGTCCGTCTCGAGGCTCGGCTATCCACCGACTTCAATCTCTTCAATGTACTACTTCCCGTGTTAGGATGCGTCTTTTTAGACTTCTCCACGTCTACTATCTCGTCAAGGTAGAGGCCTTGCTAGTTGATCTGCCGAGGTCCTCTGATCTGAGTCCCTCTAGTTCTCTGTGAATCTCCCCACCGTGATTTTGTCTATCCGGTGTTCTATGGTCACCGATTTGAAGTTTCAGGTCTCTTCCCGTGTTACGAAATAATCAACACAGTCGTCTGTCCTCCTCTCTAGGTGTCGTCATTGGCTACTGGCGTCAATGTTACCGGCAATGAAGGTTGCATCACCTTGTTCTGCATTATGAAGTTCACTACGGTTTGTAGGTCCATTAACTTGGTTGCCAAGTCCTTCACCTCATCGTTTCTTCTCAGGCACTGGTCTTTCCAAACCTGAAAGTCGTTCTCGTTGTAGTATTCCTTTTGGTTGCCCCTCCTTGGGCCATTACAGCCCCTAGCAGTATTGTTTTTTTCAGTATTCACTTCTTACACCTCTTCATTATTTTTTCCTCTGATGTTTGGACTGACGTACTCCTCTTCCTCACAATATATGTCGTCCCTAACTCTCACCTCTTGCCTAGCGTTGGCCATCTATTCTTACTAAGTTCCCATAGACAGCGCCAAATTGTGGGTGTTGATTTTTGATCTCAGAACCAGACAGGAAACTTAGCTATAGAGCACACGGAAGAATAGATCAAACCAAACATCTACACACAAGAAGATAAGAATACCACGGTGGCTCGTCCACCCGAGGGCATTCCGACGATCAAGTCAATCACTTATCGCTCAAAGATATCCACTCAATCAACAGTGCACAAGTAAAATCATACCTTAAACCCATGAGGGTGCCTTACTTTTATAACTAACGGTGTCCTCATCCCCTAGAAGTCTCACTTCATAGGACTCAAGCATAATACTTATCTTAGACTCTTAGTTAGATAAGAATGATCCCAATGAAGAGCCTCATCTCTATCTGAACCAAGCGCCTCAACTTATTTAGGACTCTTGTTCTCTATTCGAATATCTCGGATTTCAATATTGTCGTACCATATCCCGACAACATCACAATAATCTCGGCATCACGGCTTATCCACGTGGCATATCGGCCAACACCTTGGCCACGTGGTGCGACCCTGAAATTATGTTCCCATACTATTAGTTTTGTCTATTTAATTTCTAAAATTTACAATTTAAGTTTATGTTGTTTAATTGGAGACAATTGTCCAAATTAATAACGATTAAAGTTTATTTTGATAGGCAAAAAGGTAATGCCAAAATTTGAACAACTTAAAATATACAACCAAATATTCAAACTTTTTATTTACTATTTTAAAATGAAGTTTGGAGAAGAAGATGGACATTTGGTTGTAGGGTGTAAGTTGTTGAATATTAGTGTGAGTAAGAAGATGTGTATTTAATTGTATGATTTAAGTTGTTTAAATTGTAAAAAAGATAAATTAGATTAATCTCCCTAAGGTTTGGGTTAAGGAATCAAGAACTAATATAGATGGCTTGAAGGCACAAAAATAGCTAACGAAAATAAATTTAGGTGGTGTTTGATGAAATTGAAAATTAAAAATTGAAAACTAAAAATGTTAAACTAAAAAGTTCTTTAATAAAAACTTGAGTGTTGAATCAAAATAAGTTTTTTGATATGTACAAAAAATAAATTTAATATTTATTATTTTTAAATTATTTCTTTTAAATTTTATATTGTGATAGTTTCGATTTTTATGTTGTGATAGTGATATAGTGGCAGTGGTGGAGGTACGGTGGTGGCGTTGATTATGGCACCAATGACAATAGTAGTGGAGGTCAAGGTATAGTGGTTGTGGTGATGGTAAAGGGGCAATGTAGTGAAAGTAAAAATGGAGTGGTAGTGGTGGTTGTGGATGTTATAATAGTTGTAGTGAGGTAGTGATAATGGTAGTAACAATTGTGGTCATAGTAGTGAAATGATAACAATGTCTATGATCACGGTAACAATGACAATGGAGGTGATGGGGGAGGGAGGGTAATGATAGTGGCAGGTGGTGACACCATTAGCAATGGTGGCGACGACGACATTTTTGAGATCATAATGTGTATGTTGATGCTTATATATATGTATTCATAAATTCAATTAAAATTAAGTAAGTTTCTTATTACTCAAATTTTTCTTAACTTTCAATCAACATTTTAAGAGTCACTTAATTTTTTAAGTGATACTTATTGTGCTTATCAAATGAGTTTAATTGATTTTTACTTAATACATTCAATTTTAAGTGTTGAACTGCCATCTAGTATGCCAAGTTAGAGGACTAATAAAACAGAGTTGGGAGAAGTTAGCCAAGGCTTTCGTCACCCAATATTCTTACAACACCCAGATTGCGGTAAGCATCCGGGAGCTGAAGGCAAACCGATAAGTGCCCAACGAGAGCTTCATGGCATTTCTCACTAGGTAGAGAACAAAGGCAGCCATGATGACAAGCCAACCCTTGGAAAAAGATCAAGTCCGCATGGTTGTCAAAAATCTGCATAGAGGATTACTGCAGAGAATGATAGTTCTCTCACTCTTCAATTTCAAGGACCTCCATGAGATTGGGGTTCAAATTGAGGATACTATCAAACAAGGGATCATTACAGAAGGAAATGAGCCTGTAAGAAAGATGTTCAATCGCAGTTTCAATGTTACTCCCAGTAGTAGCACAACTGCCAATGCTGCCAATTCCATACCCTTAGAAATCAACACGGTCACCACTTTTACCAAAATGGAAAACCTTTTTGCTGATATCGATCCGCAACCAACCACTTCAACCCGACCTTGAAACTGAAGGTTTCACCCTCTCCACATGTCCTAATCTGAGCCATGAAAGTTTTAGAGAAAAAGGAGTACCTCAAGCTCCTTGATCCCCAACTTTTTCCTAATCCACTTCCACGTAGCCATGATCCCACCAAGTATTGTGCCTTCCACCAACAACACGGTCATGATACTGACCGTTGTTTTCAACTTCGTTGTGGGATTCAAGATCTTATTGATAATAAGATCATAGCTCCACCCCAAAAAGACAAGCTTACCTCCAACCCATTGCCACCCCATGACAAAGTCCCACCACCTTCCCATCTTAACCTTATCCATATACTACCACCCACCTTCAACCCTAGCATATACATCACACCTTCTCATTTGCTCAAGCCTGAGGTGCTTATTCCAGAAAGCATTGGTTTATTCATGATATATGCACCTCGATTCCAACCAAAACCCCAAAACTCTGTGGTGGAAGATGACCTGGAGCCAAACTAAGATATTGGTAGATATTCTCATGGGCATGCACTTCCCTCCTTATGGTTTTCTTGAGCCATGGATTGATCAAAAAGCAAAGAAACATTTGAGAAGTTCTATCTTAGTGTTAAATAGATAATAACATATTTTTTTCATCGATATAAGTAATGAATTATTAATGAAAAAATATATTGATAATATAAGAATTCAATTTTCCTACAAATTTGCACAACCGTAAGGGTTGCTTTATCAGAAGTGTTTGGCCAGAAAAGTACTCCAACTGTCAAGTCAGTATCTTTTCTTCTAGGATAAACGACCAAAATTGTAAAAATACATTTTGTGGAGATTGTTTTTGTACCATTGTCTTATTACTCTATCGAACCCTTTTATCTCAAATATTATCATTAAATTATGCTCCCTTGGCGTGATATCATCTAATTTATGACTTAGTCGCCATTTTAGTGTTATATATCTGTTGCGTGGCGTCGTTATGCCATCATTCATGTTAACTTGATCGATTATGTGACCATTTCCTTGTCGACCAAAAGTCTTTTGTATTATCTTATCCCATTGGACGGGGATGTAGTCTTGTTACCCTTTCTTATCATGGGCCTCACAATTCTCCTTTGGGCTCTATGTGTTTGGCCCCATCTTGTTATGAACCAATCAATGTTAAATTTTTTCTAACCATTATAAGGAGTTAACGTGTTATATGAATTAAAATCTTAAAAAACTTATGCTGTGTTTGGTTGGGGGATTTGGAAAGGGAAATGGAAAAGGTAGGTGAAATGTGAATAAAATATGCTTATATTTCACCTAGTTTCACACACCTTTTCCTTTTTCCTTTCCAAATCCCTTCTTAAATCCTCTAACCAAACACAACATTAATGTAACTATGTCAAAACAATGAGGCTGCTTGTAATTTTTTTCAAACCTTATAAAAAGGTAAATATAATTTATCCATTGTAAAATTATATTTTTGCTCATTAGTTTAGATTTTCACCATTATCGATTTAGATGAATTGTCTCTAATTGAATCGTATATATTGAAATCAAATACTTTAAGATTAAACAGATAAAATTGATAATTTAAAAATGAAATAGAAAAAATAAAGGATACAAAGTTAAAAATCCAAACCCACCTTTGTATATTATAGTTTTTTTTGTTTATATTAACAAAAAAAAATTAAATTAAATCTAAACAAAAACTTGTTTAGTATCTATTTTCATTTTCAAAAACTTATAAACAATTTACAAAATTTACTAAATTTTTATAATCATAAAAAAGGGCAAATTACATATACTCCCTCGAGGTTTAGCAAAATTACAGATACTCCCTAAGGTTTGAGAAATTACAGATACTCCCTTGAAGGTTATATTTGCATAACAAATTAAGGGGCAAATTGTTATGAAAATATAAATCTCAGGGAGGGATCTGTAAATTTCAAAGCCTCAAGGAGTATCTGTAATTTAACTAAACCTAGAGGGAGGTATATGTAATTTGCCCTAAAAAAATTCACCTATTTAATTTTTTTTACCCCCTTCACCCACAACTCATTATCACCATCGACTAGTCCCACTTCCAACCATCGTCGGTGATATCTTCCGACAACCATCTGCAGCCATCTTCTCTCACCGATAGCAACCACCATTGGTCACCACATCACATCTGCGGCCACATTAAGTAACCACTTGGAGCGACGAACCACCATCTCCAATCGTCAACAATCACCTTCGACTACTACCTCTAACCACTGACAACTACCTCTAGCTACCGCCAATCGCCTCTGACAACCAATAACAACCTCCAATCAACACCTTTGACATCCAATAACCACATCCAACCATAATTTGCGATTGTCAACAACCGTCTCCTTTCACGTGATCACCATTTCGACTTGTTTTCAAGAAAAAAATTCCCATAACATGTGTACTAAATATGTTTTTATTTTCATTTTTATAAAAAAAAAATTCATAAACTTGTTTATTAATATCTGTAAATAAAAAAATATAAATTGTAAACTTTACAAAACACAACTAATTTTCCTTACTAACTAAAATTTGTTTTTTCTTAAAATTACCAACGAATGCTCTTTTTGCTTCCACTCACAACTTGATAAATATTCGCGTCTCGATGCTCTACTTTGGTGTTTTGAGGTACCCTCTTTCTCCCTTCTCCCTCAGTGTACTGTCTCAACCGAAGCTGCTCTCTCTCTCTCTCTCCCTCCCCATATTTATGTACTTATATGATTTTATGGTACACATAACGATTATTATTTTATTTTTTGGGGGGTTAAATTTGCTGTGGTTTGAATCTCCAGGTTCAAAATTTGAAAAACGAGGTCTGCAGGAGTACAGATTTTGCAGTAAGAATCGCTTCTGCTTCTCACATTTAAGTTTCAGTTGTATTTTCAAAAGGGTTTTTTTCACATTTTACACTTGAAATGTTAATTTTGAGATTCATTGTGTTTATTATGTACGGTTAAAGTGACCGATTATCCTAACCTATAAGCAGATTTGCCCAACAATATATCAAACTATCCAACACAACCCTGACCTAAACTGAATGGGTACACAAGCACAAACAGTACAGAGTGCATAATAATTGGAACCTATGAAGCACGGGTGTGGGTACGTCGATATGA
Organism: Camellia sinensis; assembly: GCF_055761805.1. Taxonomy (NCBI): domain Eukaryota; kingdom Viridiplantae; phylum Streptophyta; class Magnoliopsida; order Ericales; family Theaceae; genus Camellia; species Camellia sinensis. The sequence continues at coordinate 75,443,685 of NC_138969.1, forward strand.
TAAAATCTAAAAAACGTAGATACGGGCGAGGCTGGTATGTTTGTAAAAAAAAATTATTTTTAATTTGGAATAACACACAAAAATTAGTTAAATAACTTGGTTTGTTGAGATCCAATTTACAATTCACATCTAATGCAAAAAAATAAAGGTATAAACAAAAATTAAATGTTATTATATTAAATAATTTACAAATCATAATTTAATTTTAAAATCATGCTAAGCATTAACATAAATAAATAAAGTCTAATGAAATTTGTTTTACCTTTTTATTAGAAGAAAATATTGTTTTAACTAAGGTACGGTATGATTTAGATATACACTAGCTACGTTTGGATACAGCAAAAATTAAAAAGAAAAAATTTGATACATGTTTCGTGTACCTGGTATGCATATAGAAGTACTATACGAAGTACCGATACTCGGTGCAGGTAGGGTTACAGGTATTTGTCGAAATACCCATGCCTCATAGATTGGAACAAACACTTATCACAAAACTTAAAACCCAAAACCCCCTTTAACCAGGTTAGGAAATAGACCCGAAATGTATATGAAGGTATCCAACGTATTCATTGGTATCCATATATAATTGTGTTGAGAAAGCAGTTGGTGGTAAAGGCTAAGATTTGGGACTTTTGAGTAAAATTTGAAATTATGCTGATATTGAACTTGAAACTGTAGTATAATATAAGCAAACCATGGGTATCTAGGCATGGAAGTCACATGTTTGATAGAAATTCCACAAGAGTATGGGATTTTTTTTATGACAATATTAACTTGTGGATGCATAAGATCATCCAAAACCATGTGCATTGGCTAAGCTTAGGGAGAGTCCAACTTGAGACTAGTTCTTCCTCAGCCATGATCTTGGTGAACTAATCCATATGTGTAGGCACTTTTAGTTTGAACATCTTTTTTTTTTTTATTATTATTTTTGGATAAATTTTAGTTTGAACATCTTTAAGTTACTTGTTATTTATGTAGGCATTAACTAGTAGCTGAAGGTGTATTTTGGGTTGTTAGGATCATGGAAGTAAAGGCCAGTAAAGGGTCGAAGTTCAAACTGTGCTTGCTCAAAGATTTGTAGTGATTGAGTTAGGTCATTTGTTTAACATTGTGATTGTCTCCTTTTAGGTGTTTTTTCCCTGCCTTTTCCGAGTTATTCTCATGCAATATGTATTGTAGCTTCCATAAGATAGAATTAAACTTGATAGTATTTCAATAATTGCTTGCATTTCCTAAGTTTGATATTGTTTGACCAGTGTGTCGCAAAATAACTGGCATCTAGGTAATTTTTTTAAATAAATTTATAATTTTCCACCGATGCTATTTTGAGTGTGTAGATGGTCATATCTACAAGTCACATGTCACCTGAAGGACTTTACGAAGGTTTTGGTTTAGTGGGTCATGAGGGAGAGTTAAGGGATGAGGGAGAGATAAGGGTTGATGCCACAGAGACTCCATCACATCTTGTGCTTAGATGTACACTTTTAGCTATGCAAGAATTTATCTGTTGGAGAGAATGAGAAAGAGGCTAGTGATATGTGTCCCTCTCATATGGACAACTTATTGGGCACATGTCTCCTAACTATTGGTAGCCCTTGCACGTGTATAGGTTTTACATAGGACCTTGTCTATCTATACCTTATATCTTATTTATTGATTCTTAGTCAATTATGAGATTTATTCTTTCTATACTATGTTCTTGTATTTTATCTCTATGTTATCTCTCTCTCTATTGATTAGTGGAGGCAACGGTGAGGAAGTGCGATAGGACCATGGTTGATGGAAACACTAAGGGGAGGGGAAGACCTAAATTGACACGGGATACTATAGTAAAGAAGAGTATGAATTTATTTGATTTAAGTCAACATATGACCCTTGATTAAGCAGAATGGAGAATTTTTTTTTTTATATAACCGACCCTAGTTGATTGGGACATGACATGAGGCTTCATTTGGTTTGATTTGGTTTATCTTATTTTTTCTTCTTATATATATATATATATATATATACTGAGAGAGAGAGAGAGAGAGAGAGAGAGAGAGAGAGAGAGATCTATGTTTTTGGATACATATATTTTCTCTATTCATACATATTATTGCTCTCTATCTCTCTGCTAGTTTCTTATACATTGCACTACCTCTCTCTTCTGCTTTCCTCAATTCCCTCTCCTCCATCAAATTACACCCCCTTCGAATCTCCCTGGTTTGGACATATGTGTCTTGAGCTCCTTCACAGTTCGAGTCTTCGACAATCTACATAGTGGTTTCATCTGATGCATCACTTGAGGACTGGTTTAGTTAACATATTTATTTATATTTTCCATGTGGTTTGACCAGATTTTACCCCCCTAAATGGGACATGACTTCCTTGATCCTTTTGCACTTCAAATGTAAATTAAGAGGTTTTGAGTTGTTACACTTTGTGCATTATGCCAAAGGTGTGTACTCAATCTTTCCTCACCCAAATACGCATTAATGTGTATTAATTGGGCGTTGTTTTTTTACACTTTTTACCTTTTCTAAACAAAGGGCAAAAGAGAAGCCTTCTTCTTGGATTGGCCACTACATCTAATCTGTTGAATTTATTATAAGTTATCTTTTTCCCAAAGCATTTGCCTAAAACTTTTCTTTCTTCCCTTTTTCAAAAGCTCTATTGTTATTGAACATAGAAATTAGAGTACATAGAATATTTTTATTTTTAGTATTATGTATATAATCTGTGATTGTGTCAATCACTGATTTAATATTGTTTCCTTATTTATATCATTTTGTCAATTGTATCATGGATCTATTATACATACATGGTCTCTACCTCATTCATGGGTAAGCCAAATAATTCTTTTCATTCTTTTTTGAAATCCTATTGTTAGGGTTTCAATCAAATGATATCATTTTTTATGGTCCTCCTACTTTTACTATAACATAATGAGTTTCTTTAACTTTCTTTAAATACAAAGCTCGGTTTCTCACATCTTACAATGATTTCTTTGTATCTGTACCCAACAATTCAAAACAAGTTTTGATGAACTAATGTGACATTTGGTGTAATTTAACAAGTCATAGTTATTTTCTTCATTGAAAATGTAAGGCTTGAGGACTTGTAGCAATTTAATGTAAATATATACATATATATTTGCAATATTGGTTATTATTCTGATTTGTTTCTCTCCGACAACAATGAGATGGTACCAAGTAGAAAACAAATAAGTGAATGTTAATTAGTCATCTCAGATTTGTGAAGGAGTTTGGTTAATGAACTACTGAGGAGTGAGATGATCTAGTTTTAAAGTGGGTCAATGAAGATGAAAGTGAAAAAGACGGAAGTTGAGTGACAAGAAAAGGAAAAAAATTAAAATTAAAAATAAAAAAATTGACCTATATCTCTGCTCAAAATTTGCGTTGTATTTGGTGGATGGGTTAAATAAAAATTATGAATTGGTCATAGAGTTGAGTTGGTGTTTTGTTGTTGAGGGAGCTATGAAGCACGGACACCTCTCTGGAGGTCACGTACGAGTGTCGGACACATGTCGGACACGCTGGAAAGAGTAGGACATGCTGGGACACTTGGGACACAACACGTTGAGGGCATGCTAGGAACACGTTGAGGACACGTTAAGGACACGCTGAAGACTATATTTTTTAGAAGAAATTAAAATTTTTAATTTTTTTATTAAAATAGCATATCTAAAGTTGATAAATTTGATAAAATTAAATATTTGACATAAAATACATATTAGATATTTAAAAACATAACATATAATAAATATATAAAATTATATTTTTCGCACGTGTCCCCAATATGTTGTGTCCTGCATTTTTTAAAAATTAACTTGTCCGCGTGTCCGTGTCGTATCACGTGTTTATGTCCGTGCTTCTTAGTGAGGGATAAGACTGGAATAATTGCTTGGTTATCTCCGGCTTCTTTCCTGCTTCAACATTTATTGCTTGCTTTACATGAATGATGCTCCTGCTACAAATATTATGTTATCTTTTCCATAAGAGGTTTTTGATCAAATCCCTCTCTAGTTCCCTTATTAGGTGTGGTTTTATACAGTGGTAAAACAACACTTATTGGTCTACTCCTATTTATTTGCATCGTATTTACTTGTTAATTGTAATTGCTATCATTTTGCTCTAGTTTGAACTTGTTGCCCATGTAAATTTGGTTTCTTTTAACAATGACAAATTCTTCTACGATGTTGATTGGGATTGTTGTGCCTCAAATTTGCAGTGTCAACACATTAAAATATCAGCTTGGCTTCATAAATCATTTTACCTTTGAAATTTTTTCCATTAATTTGCAATGCTATTAAGAATATCTTCCTCATGAATGTCGTTGTTTGTCTTGCTGTTTCAGGGCTTTGTGTATAACCATATTTATGTATAAAGGAAAAACATTTTTATATATTGTTTCTTGTTAGCTGTGTAAAAAGTAAGCTGAAGAGCTATGCAGAAGGATCATGGCAGTGCCCCAGCAGCAAATACTGGACGGCTTCGGCATCGTAAACGCTCAAATGAGGTTGGTAACTTTGTTTTACAATTTATTTACTTACTGCAATCTCTTATAGAAAAATACAGTCATCCTTGTTCGTTGCAAATATCTATAAAATAATGCTTAACCTTACAAAACTTGATCATTAGTACTTTATTGAGGAAAGCTAAAATCTATCTTGTTGCTTGGGCTTGGGGGTTCTTCTTCTTCATGAAGCCATGGGTGTTGATTTTTAGAACAAGACAGTTGGAAATGGTTGCTTTTTAGAAACTTTTTCTGGTTATCTACTACGATAAAAAAATATTGAAAGGGATATACCATGTATGACTTCTTCGGAATGATAGGGGTTAATGTTTTTCTTTTCTCTTTTTTCTCGGTTGGCTGTCAGGTTCCTACAGAGGATAGCAAAGAAAATGGAAGGCATTTACTTATTAATGATCAAAGCAAATACAGATCAATGTTGACTCGTGTATATTCATCAATTTGGATGATTGGGGGCTTTGTACTCATAATCTACATGGGTCATCTCTGTATTTGGGCCATGGTGGTTGTTATCCAAATTTTCATGGCAAAAGAGCTGTTCAATCTTCTCAGGAAAGCGCATGAAGATAGTCACCTGCCAGGATTTAGGCTATTGAATTGGTATGTTAAAACAGATTCTTGTAGTGTGTCAACCTTATCAACTGAAGTTTGTTGTTTCTCTGGGAGAGTCAATTCATGGAGAGAGCTCATTACTTGAATGAATGACGACTACTGAGCTGTTCTTTAATTTCTTGGTGTATCAGACCTGCTTTGCACAATTCTAGCCGTCTTGTTTGGATAAGTACACACTTTCTGTTAGTTTTAAGTTGGGCGCTTTTAGGCAACAATTCTTTGAACTGTTAACTTTGGCGCAACTATATAATACGTATCAAAACATGTATCTTTTTGTTAGTGTATCAGACCTACCTGCCTTGCACAATTCTAGCCATCTTGTTTGGATAAGTATGCATTTTATGTTAGTTTGAAGATGAGCGCATTTAGGCATCAGTTCTTTGAATTGTTAGCTGGTGCAACTGTATAATGCTTAGCAAAACATGATGTATCTTTTCAACTGGTAGCTTGTACTTGTCTGACCTGTTTTTGAGGTTTGCCAATGTCCACAATATTTCTGTCATGATCTCTAAGTGTTTGTTGCTAAAATATGATAGGTTACTCCTGTTCGTGTTAAATTTCAACTGTTTGTTTCCAGGCACTTTTTCTTCACTGCTATGCTGTTTGTATATGGCCGCATTCTCAGTCAACGGCTTGTCAACACTGTTACATCTGACAAATTCTTATATCAACTCGTGAGCATTTTTATCAAGTATCACATGGTTACCTGCTATTTCTTATATATTGCAGGTGAGTTATTTGTTATGTTTATTCTTCTGCAATGGGTTTGAGGAATCTTAACCATTGCAGATCTGTATCTTGATTGTAAATTATGTCTTTGGAAACAAATAGGCATGATTCATTGTGCATGAAATTTTGATCCTATTCTGTTCTATTTTGTTTTCGTAAATTACACTGTTCTCTACTGAGGTTTGGAGAAAATACACCAACCCTCACAGTTCTAGCATAATTACAATAACCCCCTTTTAGAGGTTGTTTGGCATGATCTATATTAGCACACTTTTTTGTTTTTGTTTTTGTTTGTTTTTGTTTTTTTTTTTTAATCTTTTTTGAGTCACATCACCTCTCTATTTTTCTACATATTTTTTCGTAAAAAGTCAAAAAGTGCACTTATTTAGATCATCCCAAACAACTAGTAAGGATAAAGGGACTGAAACTAATACAAATGGTGTGAAGACACGGAAATAAACAAAGTAAAATATACACTTCAGTGTAAAGAATATGACGACAACATTTTTTTCATCCATATGCCTAATGAATAATTGATGAAGAGGGGACTACGTGCTATGCGAATTAAAACCTTGTGGGAACCCAATATAATTATGCCAGACTTGTGAGGTAACCATATTTTCTCTAAGTCTCAAGGGAGGTTAGTGTAATTTACCCTTTTTTTATATGCTTTTTTTTTTTTATGACTGGGTATCCGAGCCAGCTTATGCTCACCTCGACTAATCCCGAGACTCAGGCAAAGTATCTTCTCCACGTGGATCAGGCAAATCTTGGGCAGAGCAAGCAGGCGTGGCCCCAAGGAGTTGAATACTTCATGTATACGGGGTCGTGTTTTGCTGAATACTTCATGTATACAGGCCTTGTTTTTCTGAATACTTCATGTATACAGGGTTGTGCCCTCTTTTTGTTGGCTGCCTTTAACAAAATTGTTTATATTGCCTATCAAAAACGAAAAAAGAAAAGGCTTCTCTGTTATGTTACTGGTTTATTGCTGTTAGTATAGTATTTCCCTGACATCATTTGTGATTCCTTTCTGCTGAACTCAGGTTTTATGTGGTTCATTCTCACACTAAAGAAGAAGATGTACAAGTATCAATTTAGCCAATACGCATGGACACACATGATTCTAATTGTGGTGTCCACACAGGCCTCCTTCACAGTAGCCAACATTTTTGAAGGAATTTTTTGGTAATGTATCTTAGAAACTTTTTTGATTTTGTAGTTATATCAAACTCTAATGTGTAACCCATTATGTTGTTGGTGTACTGTTGTTTGATACTGTGTACCCTTCATGTAAAATACATTTGGGAGGGGGCTTTACATGATCTTTCCTGTCCTAGTCTTGTTTCCTGAATTTTTTTTCTATAATTGAGTAACAAAGTGATCAGGCTAAGGGGCATGAAGGCTTTAGTTGAAATGGGAAACAAACAATCACACACACTTACACACAAAGCATACCAAAAAGAAGGAAAAAGAACAGAAAACTAGAAGGCATTTAAGTATCACTTGAGGCGATAGCAATAATGGTCCTGTTTTTTTTCCCTCCTTGGAATTTTGGGAATACATAACCACTGCATTCAATTTCAATTTTCCATTTTTGTCTTCTGTGAGTAATTGACATTTATGCACCATGAGTTTTTTGCATTTCAGATGGCTTCATTGTGTGAGTGCCAAGTTTTTGGAATTCTATATTGTTTCTTCTTTGTTCTTTCTCCCTACCCTGTTTCAATGTGAGAGTATTGCTCTTGAATAAGAAAAAAATTAATTATGTCTTCGTTTTTAACACAGGTTTCTTCTTCCAGCATCACTTATTGTTATCAATGATATTGCTGCTTATTTCTTCGGTTTCTTCTTTGGAAGAACCCCTTTGATCAAGTTATCTCCGAAGAAAACATGGGAAGGTTTCATTGGAGCATCTGTTACAACTATCATCTCTGCATTTATGGTGAGCACTCCTTTTAAGTGGGAATGAGAAGCACTTTAATTTTGAATGCACATATTGATTGTTGATTAGTATTGGAAGGTACATTACTTTGAGAGTAGATCTCATTTTATAGTATAGTTTTGACTTTTTATTGGGTTCCAACTCCATCCTGATAAACTTTTATTTTCCCTTCTCTACGGATTCCAAAAAAATGGGCTGCCTTGCATTGGTCTCACAGATCCTGTACTTCTATTCATATCTAACCATAAATAGTGTATCATGACTCTAGCAGTCACAGTTAAATGATGTCAGAATTTCTTTTTAAATCTGCCGCGCAGTCTTAGTGCTTGTGCCTTTTTCGTTAGATTTTGTTAGTCAATGTTAATTCACTAAAAAGCATATTCATTCCATGCATACATATTAAATAAAATGCAGAAGACTCAGTATTATACTTGTGTTTATGAGATTTTGCAATGTCTATTGTTCACACAGCTTGCAAATATTATGGGTCGCTATGAGTGGCTAACATGTCCAAGGAAGGTAAACGTTATGATTCAATAATATGGCATTTTTATTTAAAAACTTGTGTCCAACATTGAAGAAATTTGTCTCTGTTCCCATGGTGGTAATATATACAGGATTTGTCAACTCGTTGGCTTCATTGTGATCCTGGTCCGTTGTTCAAACCGGAGTACTTCACTTTACCAGTGTGGGTTCCTAAATGGGTAAGAGAACACTAACTGAACATATGTGCACCAGAATTTTCACCAACAATTTGCTTTCCATTACCAAAGTTTCTATACTTCGAATATAAGAGATGTCTCCACATTTCCATTTTCTGCTAAGCCATTCTTCATTAATTAATTAAATTGACCTTGATGGGTTGGGAGGTGGAGCCTACAAATTTGTTTTTGGAAAAGCTGTATGGACAAATGCTTGAGAAGGGGATTGTTCAAGGTCGAAGCCTCACAAGAGTAGGATATTCTGTGTGTTCTTGATATAGGAACTAAGGGATGTTGGTCTGTCCAATTTTCATTGGAAAAGGATGTGACCTACGAAGGCTCCAATGAAGGTTGCTTTTTTTGCTTTGACTGCCACTTGGGATGCTATTTTCAAGATTGATAACTTGAGATGCTGGGAAATGTCCTCGTGGCCTGGTGTCAGCCAATTTTTGTTGCATGATGGAAGAGTTTGTTGCTTGTTGGAATAAAGGTTGAATTAAGAGTGTGCGAGGAAAATGTGAGAGGTGGCCCCTTGTGCTTAATATGGTGCGTGTGGTGGGAGAGGAATAGAAGATGTTTCCAAGGGTTAGATGTTCCAGCTCATAAGCTGTTAGGAGTTTTGTTGTCCACATTGCATTCTTGGATTTTGATCAGAATGCTTGTGTGTTTTCATTGGACTTTTGATTAGAATGCTTGCATTCTTCTCTATACCTGTGTATTTTGGCTGCACCCCCTTCCTTTTTTTGCAATTTTCATTTACTTATATATGAAAAAATATAATGCTTTAACATTTGTCATTTTCTTCTGCAGTTTCCTTGGAGAGAAGCCCAGGTTTTACCTGTTCAATGGCATGCGGTGTGGCTTGGTCTTTTTGCATCAATAATAGCACCTTTTGGAGGTTTTTTCGCAAGTGGTTTTAAAAGAGCCTTCAAGATTAAGGTTGTCTATTGTTTTTCATTCTATAAATTACTGTAGATGGCATTGAAGGTCACAGATGTTGATTCTATTTTTTAAATTTCTTTCTTGTTTCAGGATTTTGGTGATAGTATTCCTGGACATGGTGGAATGACTGATAGAATGGATTGCCAGGTAAGCTGTGCAAAAGGTTGTATAATTTTTGTACTTGGGTGAGGATGGAATGTACTGCCAGGTGACAAGCCAGGAAAGGAAAAAAAAAAAAAAAAAAAAAAAATTCTAATTGCTTGTCACGTGCCCCTTTGGTTTCGACTAATGAGCTTATTATCCCATGAATTTTTTATTTTGGAGAAAAAAATGTTATTCCATCTGGTCTGAGAAGATTGGCACGTTTTAAAAATAAACATCTAACAGAGATACATTACTAATCTTACGTATTTAACCTATTGAAGTTTATGTTTCCCATACCATCTTCCCTATTTTGGTGCTAAATATGTGGGAGAGATTCTTTGGCCTTGATGGGGCAATGTGAGAATACGATGACAGGAAAGACAAAATTCAATAAGAGGCCTCTCTTTGCCAGATCACAACACAAGTTCATCAATATACATTGTTTTGTGTTTTTCAATATTGTGACATCCTGTGGTATTAAAAACTAGGATAAATTGTAGAGAATGAATGAAAAATAAGCATAAATAGTACAAATAGGGAAAAAATTAACAAAGGTTTATGGATGGACTGAAAAACCATAAGTAAATTTCACGATGTTTGCACTAAGCTATTTTCAAGTCAAACTAAAAGACGCAAATTGAGGAGCTTTAGATTCTTCTTCTTCTTTTTATTTTTAAAATAAGGAAATAAATTTTAAGAAAAAGAAACAAGGGGGTACAGTGTAAGTATACAAAGTCAAAACCTCTATACAACTCAAGTACCTAGAGTGTCAACAAAATCCAAATATGTGTCGGGGGTGTTGATCCTTGACCCAAAGATCTATTTTTCCTTGATATAAATTGAGATCCCCAAATCCTCAAAAGAACATCTATGTTCATCCTTGACCCAAAGATCTATTTTTCCTTGATATAAATTGAGATCCCCAAATCCTCAAAAGAACATCTATGCACTTCATGTCGAAGATACCACATTAGACACAACAGAGTATCCATCCAAGCCTCCTACTTGCCCTCACTTTACCCCTTTCCAACTCTAATATAAATCCTACATTGTGGTTGGGAACGCCCAACAACAATGTCAAACAAAGTCAAACACCTACAACCATACCTCCCTAGCCACCCTAGATAGAATGAATTAAAAAATGATCCACGGAGTAGCTATCTATGAAGCACATATACTTTTAGAAGGGAGTCTTATCCATATCATACCTACATTGGATACAAAGACTCACAGATACATAGTTGATACTTCTTAAACATATCTGATACTTGATATTATTTTTAATAACTATTGGATACTTTTCTTCGGACACTTTAGATCACATATTTGAACTATTATGAAATTGATATTATAATAATTTTTGCATAATATTAGAATATAATTGTTATAACTTATAATAAATACAAGAATAGTTTTTCAATAAATATTTATTTATTTATTTATATATATATACCAATTAAGAAAAAAATGGGATTAAAGTAGTACTTTACTTTTTTTTTCAGAATTTAGCGAATTAACATATCCTTAATGTGTCATGCATGTTTTTATACGAAATCAGATTTTGACAATTAGATAAGCAATTAAATTTCTGCAGCCGGATCCATGTTTCATTGGTAGCCATTCAAGAGTCCTACTCACCATCACTATACCCATTTCCAACTCAGAATTAAATCCTACATTGTGCTAGGGAATGCCTGACAAATGTCAAACAGAGACAACACCAACACTCTTTATCTCCCCAACCACTGTAGATAGAATGAATTAGGAGATGATCTACAGATTCTCCTTCCTCCTTACACATATAAGTATACGACACCAATTAACAATTATTTTCCTCTTGTTAATAAGAATGTCCATTGTGTGAACCCTCCCATGAGTTGCTCGCCATCCCAAAACAAAGGGCCAACTTGGGAGGGACTTTTATTTGCTAAATGACTTTATTCTGATTCCCACACACCAGAGTGAAGTCTTATTTTTTCCATTTCACAAACTTAGGAGACTGAAGTTTTTTTATCTGAGTTATAGATTTTCACTCTTAGTTTCAACCTCAAAATTTGTAAATCTAAGTCAGAGAAGTTGGTTTTATCAGCCAAAGAAATCGTAAAAGGTCAGGGGAAAGGGATAGAAAGCACTTATCTGGAGAAGAGGAAAGAAGGGAGCAGAAAAGTGTTTTGGTACTACAAAAGTTGTCTTTTTGACTCTGTTATTATGCAAGACATACTTCAAGTTTCAAAATGGTCTGCCTAAAACTATATTATCAACCAACATGGTAGTTACATGGACTTGGCCGCTTAGTTTATGTCTAAATGTTTGATTCATTTAATTTTCATGTTCAATGCATGGGGACATGGCGAGAATTTAATATTTCTTAATATACACTTTTTATTTTTTTTTTCCTTCTTTTTTTCCTTTCTTCCTTGGGTAAAAATGAAGCTCACAAGGTGATATAGAGCATTTCATGCATAATAGGAGTGTTTTAGATATAGTTTTGTGGTAAACTTGAATAATTAAATATGCTTGCTAGTTGAATGTCTACACATGTTGGACACAATCCCATACTCTTATCCAAGTATGGAGTGTCCGAGATGGATAATTCATAGGCCACGTATGAGCATTGTCCAGGGCAATTATAGTGCATGATTACATCTTCTATCTCAATGATCTGATCTTTTCTTTCTTGTTTTCATTCTTGGGCTTGTGTTCTGCACGTGCCTGCGTATTTTGGGTGTCTTAGTAATAATAGCTAAAAAGCCGAAAAGTTACTAAAAAAGCTAAAAAGTCAGAATTATACAAAAAAGTCAAAGATTCTGTTTCCTCTCTACTTTTTGCACATTTTTTTTCGTAAAAAGTCTAAATATCCCAAATATATTAAATTTTTCACCTCATATTTTTGCCAAAAACCCAATAAGTTATTAAAATAGCCTATTCACAAACCAACCACTAGTAGATTTGGATTCATATTAACCACGGAGCAAAGTTCAGATCAAGCAAACATCTCTTGGTCACTTGCCCTACCATTGAAAGTTATCCTAGCATATCTTAAAGGTGATTATGACCATATGTTTATATAGTTTTCGAGGGTTAATAATAATTGGTTTCTTGGTTTGGCTTTGTAGTAGCTTCCATATAAGATGGATGATTGGTTAATTTTTATTCTCAATACATAATACGACATTCATATATATATATATATATATATATATATATTTTTGGGATAAATAATCATACTTTATTAAAGAAGTATTAAGACGATGCAAAGAATACAAAAAATGGGCTCCACAAAGGACCCAAACCGAACAAACTAAGCAAATCCATCACAAACAAAACTAACTAATCAAATCCTCCACAAAATCTACAAAAGCCAAAACATTTAGATCAATCGAACCTATAACCCAACTATGAAGCACCATAAGAAGCCGGCTCTCTAGCCAAGGAACTAAATGAGACACCCCGAAAAACACGCCTATTATGCTCCAACCAAATCAACCACAGTAAATAATGGGAAGCCAACAACCAAGCCTTATGACGCCTTATCCCAACCCTACCCCCTATTCAACTCTACAACACCTCTAACATTGAGCCCAGTTGCATCCAAACTAGACCAAAAGTTGCAACAATCAACATCCAAAGCCGAGACGGAATTAGACAATGAATAAGCAAATGATCCACCGACTCCGCATTCCTACAACAGAAATAGCACTAATTGACCAAAATATGTCAATGGCGAGTTAAATTATCAATAGTCAAGGTACACCCTAAGGCCGCGTCCAAACTAAAATTTGGATGTAGTCCTCACCACCCAAATACACTTCCAAGGAAACGGGACATTATCTCCACCCGCAAGCACAAAATAAAAGGACGGCACCGAAAAAACTCCTTTGGACTTTGGACAATCCCATACTAGAGAATCAACCTTAACCCCTCCATATTGCACACCATATAAAAACCCCAGAAGATCCACCAATTGATCCAACTCCCAATCCTGAATAGCACGATGCAAATGAACATTCTAAACAAATGACTGCCCTTGTCTTACCCTAACAGAAGCCACCACCTCCTCAACATCAGGTGCAATACCAAATATCAAAGGAAACATTGTAGCTAAAGTTTGCACCTCACCCAATCCGTCCTTCCACAATCGAACCCTATCCTCCACCCCTACTTTAAACCTAACCCTCCAAAACTCTCCCGACCTAATCAAATCTCCTTCCACAAACCTCGACCATGAATTGGCCCGCCCTTCCCGAGCACCACCCTCCTGCCCAAATCATACTTCTCCATCACCACCTTCCTCCACAACCGGTCCCTCTCTCTTACAAAGTGCCACAATCATTTCCCCAAAAGAGCCACATTAAACGTAACCAAGCGCCTAACTCCCAAACCTCCCAAACCACCCCTCTTTAGGAACACAAATCCTATACCAAGCTCCTAGATGATAATGAAACCCTTCCTCCCCACCACTCCACAAAAAATCCCTTTGCAACTTCTCTAAATGCTTTGCAACTGCCACAAGAATCGCATGCACCGACATGAAATAAGTCGGAATACTCATAAGGACGCTCTTGATCAACGTGATCCGCCCTCTTTTCGACAAATACTGCCATTGCACATGATAAACCACCCCATCCCAAACCCTTTTCACCTTAAAAATGGAACCCAAAGGTAACCCCAAGTAAGAAACCGGTAACGTAGCCACCTTGCACCCTAAAATTGCTACCAACACTAGAAGCCGGGCCACCTTACCCACCGGAATGAACTCTGACTTTGTTAGTTTACTCGAAGCCCCAATATAGCCTCAAAACACAGAAGCACATGCCGCAAATGACTAATTTGATCCGCATCCGCATCACAGAAAATAAACACATCATCCGCATAAAAAAGGTAAGAGACAACCAGGAGAGTAAGACTTGTCCCCACTACAAAGCTCGCCAACAGGCCCCCTTGAACTGCTCAGAATAATAACCCACTCAGAACTTCCATCACCAAAATAAACAATAAAGGTGACAAAGGATCACCCTAATGTAAACCCCTCCATGTCAGGAAAAAGCTTTCCGGTGTCCCATTAACCAAAGTCGACATCCGCACAGTAAATATACAAAACTAAATCCATCTTCTTCATATATCCCCAAGACCCATCCTTTCCAACACAATAAAAACTTCCAATTCACATTGTCATGCGACTTCTCAATATCCAATTTACAGATAACCCCCTCGATGCAAGATGATTAGGACAGCAGCAAATCTGGGCTTTAGGATTGATTTTAATTGGGTTTTATGGCTGAAATTGCAATAAGAGTATAGGGTACAAGTAGGGTTTGTTTAGGGTAATAAACGGGCAAGAGTTTAACCATGAAAGATGAGATTGTTTAGGGACTATGAACAGTATCCGTGAACAGTGTTATGGGCTGTTGAATGTGCAAAAAATAAAATAGAGAAAGGAGAAGAAAAAGATAGATTTAGGAATCACTCTTAGAATCCCTTAGGTATCACACCTAAGGTTTGATTGCATCATACAATCCATAAAGAAGCTTCAAAAGCTCTTCAAATTCTTTAAAATATTTACTCTATTGAATTAAAAGCATTACATAATTTTATGTCAACTTTAGAGACTTTCTAAACTAACTAGAACCAAAAAAGGAAACTACTTTAATAACTTAGACTTCCAAAACTAGTTTAAGATCAAATAAAAAACCTAAATAAAACCCAATTACATAATTTGACCCCCAAGACAACCCATGGATGATCCCTACAATCCATGACAACAATAATGAAAATTACCAAAATACTCGACCTAAAAATTCTAGAAATCATGATATAAAATTCTAATAATACTAGAAACATTATTATATAAGATTCCTATTAGGATCTCTTTAAAATCATGCCAATGTCCAGATATCATCATTTCCTTGAATTTGGCCGTCCTTGAACTTTTTATATTCTGCATCACTTTCCTTGCTGGATTCTTAAATCTCCACACTCATTTGACATAAGCACAGCATCCAAAATCTGCCGCCCACCGACAAAAGCATTTTGGGACTCTGACACCACCTCCTCCAGAACACCCCGGAGCCTATTGGCTAATAGAACTTTAGCCAGTAACTTATAGACACTGCCTAAAAGACTAATCAGGCAAAAATCCTGAATATCCTCCACCCCTTCCTTAGAAATCAAAGCAATAAAGGTCGCATTAAAACTCTTCTCAAATTGCCCCGTTTGATGAAACTAATCAAACATGGCCATAACCTTTGCCTTCACCACCCCCCAACACTGCTGGAAAAAGGCAATAGAGAAATCATCAGGCCCTGGCGCCTTATCCCCAAGCATGCTCCTCAACACCTCCAACACCTCTGAAAAAGACCTCTCTAACAGTAGAACATCCGCCTCTGAAATAGCATCAAAAGCAACCTCCTCTGAACTTGGCTTCCACACCTCCCCTTCATCCTGGAATAAATGCTAATAAAAACCTGCTATACCTGCCCAAACCTTCTCTGACAAAACCACCCCGTTAAGACGCATCTTCCCTATTTGATGCACTCACCGATGAGCATTTGCCATCCAATGAAAGAACTTCGTATGACGGTCCCCACCCCATCCTTCAATCACAAACTTCTGGATCTTTGACAAAAGTTAATCTCCTCCATCTGACCAAACTCCTTCTGAGCCCCTTCCCAACTTCCTTCTCATCCAACCCCTGTAAGACTGAAAGGAAACACCTCCAAGTTCCACTATCTCAGGTCAGACTTTAGAAGTTTCCACTTCTGAGCTAATCGACAACTCGGCATCCCCACCACACTATAGCTGCCCCACCAACCAGCCACCCTCTCCACAAACCCCTCTGCTAACAACCACATATTCTCAAACCAAAATGGTGTCGGACCATTCCCCGGCACCCGAACTATCCAATAAAATTGGCCAATGATCAGAAACAGAATGCTGCAATCTCAATTGAATCATCTGAGAAAAGTGCTCCCAATCCCCAGTTACAAGAAATCTATCATATTGTGTTGCTGTGTTGAGTTACTATTTGAATAAAATGTCTACATATACTTTGGCATGTTTATGCTGCTAATAAACATGGATAATCTATTCCTTTTTTAAAGCGCCTGTTAACTTTTTGTTGTGTCCATTGAATCCTTTTGCTTCACACGTGCTACATAATGGTTGTTACTACCGCATTGACAAAACAAATATGGCTCATTGCTCAATCATTGTTCCAAATATGAATGGTTGAGTAAGAATTTTGCTTCATTAGTTTTCACTGTCAAGATGATGCAGCAAAGTGTTGAGTTTCAATATGTTTAGGCTGTTGTGTATTTGTGACGGGTCATGGCCTATGAAGCACGGACACGGACACGGGACACAGCAATTTCTAAAAAATAGGGACACGGACACGGCAGGGAACACAGCAAATTTTTTAATTTTTTTATAAATATTTTTATTTTAATACACATTAATTATTTTATTTATTTATTATATTTTTTAAATAATTAATTTTTTTATTTTATTTTACATACATGTGTTTATTTATTTTTTTATTAATATGTATGAGTATATATTATCTTACAATATGTATTATATATTATCTTATAAATATACTATATGTTATGTAATAACTATTATATAATATATAATAATAATAATAATAACTATTATATAATATATAATAATAATAGTTAGACCCTCAGATAAAACACAGAAGCAAGGGAGAGAGAGAAGGAGAGAGAGAGAGGGAGACAGGTCGAGGTCGCGATCGCGAGAGAGACAAATTGTGAAGGCGAGAGAGACAGATCGCGATCGTCTGGGGTGTTCGATTGTTCGATCGACTGATGGAGTTTGGAGCTTCGATCTTCGACAGGTTTGTCTCTCTTCCCTCTCTTCCTTCACACTCTCTCCTTTGTCTCTCCCTCCTTGCCGTGCCTCACGCTGTGTCCAGATCTGGACACGTGTGTCCCCTACAAGAAAAACAATTAAATTAAAGGGACACGGTAGATGGCGTGTCCCGTACGTGTCCCCGGCGTGTCCCCGTGTCCGACACCGCCACGGCGCTAATTTTGCCGTGTCTATGCTTCATAGGTCACAGCCCTTTTGCTTTGAACTATTCTTCAATTTGAATATGATTCTTAAGAACTGCATTGAATTAAAGACAAATTTGGCAGGACGAAAGTAATGTCAATCCCAAATTAGATGGGATGGGTTGGCTTGGATGTCCATTTTTTGCCGACAATCTTCTTATGTAATCTCATACATGAGAATGAAATGTCACTGTTGTTGGAATGAATAATTTGCATATGTTTGTTTAGTGTTGTGCTTAATCTGACCTGTTCATGCAGATGGTGATGGCCGTTTTCGCATACATTTATCATCAGTCATTTGTTGGGCCGCAAAGTTTATCAATTGAGATGATTTTGGATCAGGTAAGATTGTGTACTCATGTTCATGTACTCATGGATATGTTTCTCATTCAGAATCAATCAATAAACACGCGGAGTTTTATGTTGGTGGCATTTTCTGTGAATGTAGATTTTGATGAACCTCAGTTTTAAGGAGCAGAGAGCTCTGTACATGAAGCTTGGGCAGATCATCCAGGAAATGCAGTTCGAAGAGTTCTAAATTCACAAAACTGCATGACCTCTGTAATTTTTTGCATGTCTCTCTCCAGCATTCTTTGTGCGAAAGTTGTTTAGCTGGAGGTGTTGATTACAGTCGACGCTCAGTGTAGTGCTCATCGACCATATCATTTTATGCATAAATTTGTAGGTGGACAGTGCATAACCTCCCTTGGAGCTTCACTCGTGCTTGCGCTTTGCTTTGTACTCGGCAGCTTTCTAATGTGTTTTGTCACTCAGGTAAACCTCTTGCTACCTGGTCAAATTGATCCAATGAACTGGGAGAGCTATTTCTTTGCCAGGGAAAGAGATGAAACTATCCAGATCGAAGTAGGGTGAATTCATACATACAAGTACAAGATTCAGAATTTCTTTCACTTCTAAACGATGATTATAAACAATAATTCTTCACCTTTAAATAGAGGACCTACTATTTGATCATGACACGTGAGTAAATTTGGGCTTGTTTTGGGAAGTTGGCTTAGCCACTTTTTTTTGGTTTGTAGCAAAAGCCAAAAGTTGACTTTTTTGAAATTTTTTTCATTTGAGAAGTTGGTTTTTAGCCAATGATAAAATTACAATTCTACCCTTTATGGGTCAAAATGTATTACATGGGTGACGTTGTAAATATTTTAAACTAAATGGGAGTAGTTTGGTCATTTTATTATATTTTGACATCATAAACAAATATTAATAAAAAAAGCCAAAAGTTACTTTTTACTAACTTCTCAAATCATTTGTCTAAAAAAGCCAAAAGCTTAGTTAAAAGTTAGAAAGTCACTTTTTACCATTTTCTCAAAATAAGTCTTTGTAACTTTTTAAACTCTAGTGCGTTAATAACTTTATAACAACGTTTTAAAAATTGGACCAGTGAGCGAATTGAAAAATAAACTTGATGGGTTACTGGTTCAACTATCAGATCAAAACAGATTGAACCGGGACGTTATAATTATTTTATTAATATTAAAAAATATAAATATTTTTTTGATCGGTATATAAATACAAATATAGGTAATAATTTTTTTAAGCTAAAAATTACAAATTAAAATTGAATTAGTAATTTTTACATTCCTTAAATTTTAAAAAGTAATATATAATATATTATAGGGTAAATTACAAACACACCTCCTGAGGTTTACTTAAATTATAAACTATTCCTGTGATTTTAAAAATTACATTATGCCTCTTAGGGTTTCTGATTTCATAACAAATAAATCATTTTATTAATAGATCATTAAGTTAATTAATAGTTTTTAATAATGTTAAAATTTTATTTCAATTAATAATTTAGATACTTTTATTATTGTATAGGTGAACAGTTATAAATTTTATTTTTTTAATTAATTTTGTTAAATAAAAAATTCTGATAGGGAGGTATTTGTAATTTTTTAAACTACAGAGGGCAATTCATATTTTAAGCAAATTTTAGGAGACGTATTTGTAATTTATCCTATATTATATATTATAGGTCCTTGATACAAATAATATATATATATAATGCAATGGCAAGGGAGGCTTTAGCTATATTATAGGCCATGGCTTCAAACCTTGGCAAAATTATTTGATATATAATTTCTGATGCAAGGAAACAAGAAACACAACCAGATCATTTCAACCAACTCGTGACTGGGTCAACCGGTTCAGCGGCTTAACTGCAATTTAAGAAGAATCTCATAAAATACACTAGTTTTTTTTTTTTTTTGGTAGAGGGCAGTTCTAGTACAAATCCGAACCTGACCAAGGATTGGTCAACCCGTTAGGTCTGATTTTCAAAATTATGGTTTAAGAGTCCATTTTTAGTAGCGGGCACTAAAAATTTTTGGTGACCACTTAGCTGCTATGGCAGATACACTCATGCTTCATTAATTCGTTAATTTGTTTGTGAAAAAATAATGTACAAGTGTTGAAAAAACAAACGGCGGAAGATAAAATGGTTAAGAAAAGTAGTTAAAAACGTAACTACAAAGAATGCAAAAAAAAAAAAAAAACCTAGTCAAAAGCTCATTAATATCATTGTGTAGTGTTAAAAGGACAACTGAATGTTTTTTGTTAGAATAGTAGAGAGAGAGAGAGAGAGAAGTATATGAACTATATTATTAAAATCAATACAATACAATAAGAGAAACTTGTATATATAGGCCAAGAAACTCAAGTGTACAAGAAACCTAGGTGTACAAGAATCCTAAGCATAGATAAGTATACAGCTAACACCTCTCCTCAAGTTTAAGGTCAGAGAAGATATCAACTTGAGCTTAGAAATGAGATCAAAGCGTGGAGGCACGTAAGAAAAGGGCACAACGCGTGCCCAATCTTCTGGCGGCGCGTGTGGCGTCTGATGGAGATAATTCTGGTGGCGTTGGCTTCGTCTTGAAGAAACGAAGAAGCTAGTATAGTCCAATCATCGAAACAGGAAAGGACGAAATACGCAGAAACTAACGTGAGAAGGAATCAATCTGCCAGACAAGAAAGAAAGAAAGAAAAAACATGATGAAGAAGAAGATGAGGTTAGGAGAAAACCCTAGGCTCTGATACCATATTAGAGTAGTAGAAAGAGAGAGAGAAGTACATGAACTGTATTACTTAAATCTTTCATTCTCATAACGTTAAGGAGTACTTAGATTCTGAATTTCTTTATTTTCTTCGGGCTAATTGTACACTATCTCATCGATCTTGAGTAGGCACGTCCCAACAAAATGGACGAGCCGAAAGGAAGCACCGTCATATTCTAGACACTACCCGGGCTCTTCTCATCTCATCTTCTTGTCCTGAACAGTTTTGGAGGGAAGCTGTCATCACTGTCATCCATAGAGGTGGGCAACGGTTTATCCGAACCGCTCAAACCGCCCAATCCGCCCAACCCGCATATAAATGGGCGGTTTCGCAAACATAATGCGGGCGGATACGGTTTGAAATATGACAAATTTGCGGGTTGCGGGCGGGTCGCAGTTTAAATCCGCAACCCGCAAAAACCGCCCGCACTTTAATTATTATTATTTTTTTTTTATACCAACTTTGTAACTTATAGGAGCACCATTATATTCTCTATGACACTAGGATCCTTATTTTTAAGTATTTCTCAACTTTCTTAATGCCGTAGAATTATCAAGTCCTAAACTTGGTTTCTTATATGATTTTCATTGGTGATTCATCTATTTTTTCCTAATAAAATTTTCCTTCTAATGGTCGATAGAACTTATAGTTTGATTATCGATTACTGAACTGGCAATTCTAATTGAGTACAACCTTTAATGCATTGATATACATTTTTTTCATGGCAAAAATGTTAGTGTAGGTTCTCTTTGTTTTAGGTACTTTCATTTAATGCATTGATATTCAATTTTTATTTGTAAACTCATCAAAAAATTGTTATCACAAATATATAAAATGAATCTGATGTCTAAATTCGCTGGGAAAAAAAAAACTCAAAAATTAATTTTTAAAGAAAAAAGTGTAAACCGCAAACCGCCCGCAACCGCCCGCACATTTGCAAACTCTATCCGCACAAACCGCAAACCGCACTGCGGGCGGTTGCGGGTTGACTTTTTCCCAAACCATATAGATGCGGGCGAGTCAAAACCGAACCGCAAACCGCACAAAACCGATCCGCGAACACCCCTAGTCATCCACACCATAAATCGTGTCCCTACACTTGTCATAGCTAATACTTCTCCTTACAAGCACTTGTATGGTTCTCCTCCTGACTACTCCACTCTTAAAGTTTTTGGTTCTGCTTGTTTTGTTCTACTTCAGTCTCATGAACACACTAACCTAGAACATCGTTCTCGTCTTTACTGTTTTCTGGGACATGGTATAGAACATAAAGGGTATCATTGTTGGGATCCTATCTCCAAGTGACTTTGTATTTCCTGTCATGTGGTTTTCTGGGAACACAAAATGTTCTCACGTCTTTCCAAGTTTCACCTACCTCAGTCCACCCACTCACCGATCTTTACTGATCTTTTTATAGACATGTTCTCTAATGCATTTGATGCAGATTTTGACTCCATGCTTCCACAGTCGCCTACGCTTATCGTTCATCCTGAGGATCCTGTGTCTGCTGATGGCCCTACGCCTTCTCCAATTCTTGTAGAGGTTCCTCCATCTCCACCTCCCATTGAGGTTCCTCCTCCACCAGAGCGTCATTCCACACGGGTAAGGCAACCTTCTATTCTTCTCCGTGATAATATTGTTGATTCGACTGTCTTTTCCTCTCATGAACCTACTCCCTATCAAGAAGCTTGTTCTAACCTTCTTTGGCAACTAGCTATGACTGATGAACTGTAGACTTTCAATAAAACTCATACCTGGGATGTGGTTGATCTTCCTCTTGGCAAGAGTACTGTTAGTTGTAAATGGGTTTACAAGATAAAAATGAGTAGTAGACATAGAATTACTTTTATTAAAAAATAAGGCAAGTTGTTTAGCAATTTGACAAGATAAACAATCCACATT
Organism: Camellia sinensis; assembly: GCF_055761805.1. Taxonomy (NCBI): domain Eukaryota; kingdom Viridiplantae; phylum Streptophyta; class Magnoliopsida; order Ericales; family Theaceae; genus Camellia; species Camellia sinensis. Next base: position 75,466,352 of record NC_138969.1, read on the forward strand.
TTCAAGACGGACATGATCTAACTGACCACTAGAAACCAAAATTTTCAAAAAATAACTAAAAGAGACATGTCTCAGGCGACAATGCCAAAGGTGAAAAGAAGACATGGCAGAAGTAGATGCAGAAGAGGAAGCAATGTGAGCAACAATAGATGATTTGTGTGGAGTAGTAGTAGATGATTTGTGGGGAATGCGAAGATGGGTAAGCTCGAACAAACGTTCATGCCTACTGCCTATCCCAAGGATTTGTCTCGTCTGAAGGTCCTACACCAAACAACCATTAGCAAAAAAGGTAACGGTTATACCAAGTTCACATAACTGATCAATAGAGATAAGGTTCAATTGAAGAGTAGGAATGTGATAAGCATCAGAAAGAGACACAGTGGAAGTAGAAATTTGACCAATGTGACGAACAGTCAGATGAGAACCATCAGCAGTGTGTATGGTGGGGATAGAAGATGATGGTGATATAGAAGAAAACATAATGGAGTCAGAAGTCATATGATTATAGCATGCAGAATCAAAATACTATGGAGAGTTAGCGATCCCGGGTTTACCCTTGTTGTACAGTGATCCGGACATGTGTCCGTGGATGTTGGTAGTTGTTTATTATCTTGTTTGCATCATTTTTACTTTGTATATTGAGTTATAGGATGTGTTGGGCAGGTCTGTTACAGGTTGGTTGTGTTTGGGAGCCTAGTGCTGCTGCCCAGATTTTTGGACCTTCGCTCGAGCGAGGAGTTGGTCGCTCGAGCAAGAGTTGAGTTCGTGTCTGGTGGATCGAGCCAGAGTGGCTTCGCTCGAGCGAGCGATTGCATCTGGTTCTGGACCTGAGAATTGCATTTCTTGGCTCGAGCGAGCTTTCTTCGCTTGAGCGGTCTGGTTTGTCCTTCGCTCGAGCGAGAAGTCTGTCGCTCGAGCGTGCTTCTGGTTGCAGACCTGAGGGTTTGAGTTGTTAGCTCGAGCGAGCATTCTTTCGCTCAAGCGCACTTCTGAGTTTTTGGCTCGAGCGAGAGTTTTCTGTGTCTGGTCGCTCGAGCGACAAAGTCTTCGCTCGAGCGAGCGTGTTTTATATCAGCGGACAGTAGCGTTTTTGAACATCAGTTTTTCACTTTCTTTTTCTTTCAAACCCTAGATCCGAGACTCTCTCTCTCTAAACCTACACTCTCTCTAAGATTTGATCTCCCTAGAGTGTGAATCTAACCTAGGGCCTTTGTTAAAAAGATAGAGGGCGTTGAGAGCTTCGACTTAATCTGAAAAAGTTTGGATTTGGAGCACGTTAATCTTCGAGTCTTCATCTCCTTTTTGGCTCAAACTTCGAGGTAGGGATATCCTACTCCTCTCTATGGTTTTGTCTTTAAATTTTAGTATTTTGAGAAGTTGGGGTTGGTTTGGTAATTTGGTGAAAGTTTGGGGCTTTTGTGTTATTTTACAAAAGTTGGGGTTTTATTCATAATAAACCTAGATGCATGTTTGGTATAGAGAAATGGAATAAATGTTGAGTCATTGATGAAAAAGGGACCTAAGGGTTGTAATGTTAATTATGGATAATGACCTAATTACATTGTTTGATTAATTGGGATAATTAATTGTGAGAAATGAGGAAATGAAATGTTGATTGAATATCCATTGTGCATTTATTTTCTGTTTAGAGATAACTGCTTTGGGCTATCGGTGGAGGATAGCCGTGATTGTTGTAGACAATGCATGATGATTAGGCAAACGGAAACTAATCAATGGAATGTGTCATGGAATTTGACGGTTGATAGAATACATTAACTGTATGTATTGAGTGATTGCATATAGAACCAATGTGTTTGTAGACGTTATGTGTAGAGGAGGAGATGGGGGATGTACTCCGCGGTTTAGGGGAAGATAGGGGATGTACCTCTAAACCGGATAGTGTTGGGAGAAGATAGGGGATGAACTCCGTAGATACAGCTCATATGCTTGTCTAGAGAAGTGAAGATAGAGCTCATATGCTTATCTTTGTGAAATGTGGATACAGCTTATATACTTATCTGTGAATGTGGGATATAGTTTTTATACATATCTGTTGAAATAATGATAGAGCTAACATGCTTATCTGTTGAAAAAGGGAAAATGAAAAATAACTTGGACTCATAAGTCGTATGACATAAATATGTGATTTATGTGAATGTATCAGTGTTGGCCATCTATCAACTGCTAATCTTTTAGTCATTGTTCATGGTTGGTTTAGTGTATTTCTATTGGGCTGTGGCTCACCCTATATGGGAATATCATTTTCAGGTACAGATAGCATGCCACCTCCAAGGACATAGCTTGGGAGGCTAGAGGCGGACATACTTTTGTCGTTTTATTTTTGATGTATTACATGTAAATTCAAGCCAAAGGCTTAACGTGTAAATGAGTTAGTACTCTTTTGTTGTAACCAAGTGTTAACTTGGAAAGCTGTAAGCCCTTAGGGCATTTGCTTTTGTTGTTAACATGTAATACTTTTTGTAATGAAACTCTGATAAATGGAAGAATGTGGAACTTTTACATATCAATGCATATCTTTATTGATGGGTTTAATGTTATTATTTTGAGGGTGTTACAACTTGGTATCAGAGCGTACCGGGTTCGAATACTTTGGGTACGTGGGAAGTGATTAGTATCACAATGGGTTTTTCTCGCTTGATAGAGACTTAGAAGTAGTGTCTTATGCTTTGTGCTTAATTGATAACATGCTTATGTGACTATGTGGGTATGGGATTTAATTTCTAGGATGTTGATTGGATCCTTGGGTTTCTGGGAGTCTTGTTGGAAAAGCACTTGATCAATGCTATTTCTAACCGGAACTCTAGTAACGCCTCGGGACTATCATTATCCGGAAATGAAATTCGTAAGTGCTTATGTGTTTGTGTGCTTACGTGGAGTGAATTACAGTTGTCCATGCATTAGGACGTGAGTGTTTAGTTTTGGCACATTTGTGAATGTGCTAATGTTCTGTGTTACCTTTATTAGGATGTCAGGACGAGGAAGAGGTGCTAGGCGTGGTAGGCCTGCGAGGCAGGAGGTACCATTACCGGGTGAGATTCCGGCAGTGCAGGAGGGAGTTGGCCAGGCCAATGTGGTCGAGCCGGCAGGTCAGCAGGCCATGGGTGCCTTGGCCAGAGAGATAGCAGGAGCTTTGGGTATTCTCAGAGCTGGGAATCAGGCAGCTGAGGCAGGGCCTTCTTTCTTGAAGAGGGAGTTTTTCCGGTCAAATCCGGATGAGTTTATCGGGGATCCGAAGGAGCCACTGAAGGCTGATGAGTGGCTAGAGCAAATGAGTAAGACGTTCGAGATGCTTGGCATCGAGGACGGAGCACTGAAAGTGACCTTGGCATCCTTCCAGCTGAAGGGAGATGCGGGTCAATGGTGGAAGTACGAGAAGACTCGTGTTGGTGGTACTTGGGAGGCGTTTGTGAATGCTTTTCAGGAGAGGTTTTTGTCTGCAGCAGCTAGGAAGAAGCTGAGGGACCAGTTTAGCCGGCTTAAACAGCAGGGCTTGTCAGTGGCCGAGTTTGAGGCTACTTTTACCAGTCTGTCCAGGTTTGCACCGGAACTGGTGGCGTCTGAGGAACGCCGTTGCTATGAGTTTGAGCGGAAGTTGAGGCGGGGTCTCAAGTTGAGAGTTGGTGGGTCTTACATCCGAGAGTATAGACACCTGGTAGATGCTGCTGCTCATATGGAAATTATGATGCAGGAAGAGGAGGAAGAACAGAGGGGCTCTAAGAGGAGCCAGGATGGTCAGGGTGATGGCAGGAGACAGAGGGGTTATAACCCTCAGCAGTCTCAGGGAGCAGTTTCTAGATCGACCTTTCCAGTGCCGAGTGCAGGCTCGGGGAGAGGCAATCAGGGGGAGTTTGCTTGTTACAAGTGTGGCCAGCTGGGTCACAAGGTTTCAGTTTGCCCGCAGAAGGGTGGGGGTCAGAGAGCTGCTTCTTCTTCAGCTAGACCGCAGAGTCAGTGTTTGGGCAGGGGGCAGCCCTTGTCTTGTTATCAGTGTGGATAGCCTGGGCACCTGAAGAGGTTTTGCCCGCAGTTGAGTGCCACTTCGGGAGCGTCTAGTTCTAGGCAGACGCAGGGTTTTCAGCCAGCTCAGTCTGTGCAGGCCTCGAGGGCCAATCTGGGAGCTTCGTCATCCCAGTCTGTGCAGCAGTCTTTTGCTCCGAGAGGTGAGCAAGTAGACCAGGGGCCTACGGGGCGCGTGTATGCTGTTACCGCGCAGGATTTAGTACCGGCTCCATCAGTAGTGAGAGGTACTTTTCTGTTTTGCAACTCGGTTGCTAATGTGTTGATAGACACGGGTGCATCTCATTCTTTTGTATCTGCTGCATTTGCATCTGTTTTGGAATTGGAGTTAGCACAGTTAGCATCTCCTATTTGAGTGGTATCGCCTTTGGGTGGTGAGTTGATTCTGAAACAGGGTGTTAGAGGCTGTGATATAGAGGTCGCCGACTATAGGCTTTCTTTTCCGTTTGTCGTCATGCCCATGAAGGGCTTTGATGTTATTTTGGATATGGACTGGCTATCGTCATACCGGGCTGTTATCGATTGCTACCGCCAGAGGGTCACGTTATGTACCTTGAGCGGGGAGTGGTTCCATTTCTTGGGAGACCGGGTTGGTTGTGTGTTGCCACCAGGGTATGATTCGCGAGGGCGAAGTGAGCTTAGTAGTCTACTTGCCAGCTTTGAGAGTGGTGAGAGTGGTGAGACCCAGCTTGTGTTGCCGAGGGTGGTTTGTGAGTATTCGGATGTCTTTCCCGAAGATCTTGTTAGTTTGCCACCTCACCGAGAGATAGAGTTCTCTATTGATTTAGTGCCTGGCACGGCGCCGATTTTTATGGCACCTTACCGTTTTGCTCCAGCAGAGTTGGTTGAGTTGAAAGTTCAGCTCCAGGAATTGCTAGATAAGGGCTTTGTTCGCCCTAGTGTTTCGCCGTGGGGAGCACCGGCCCTCTTTGTTAAAAAGAAAGATGGTGCCTTGAGATTGTGTTTTGACTACCGGAAGTTGAATCGGGCTACGGTTAAGAATAAGTACCTTATGCCCCGTATAGATGACCTGTTTGACCAGTTGAAGGGTTCCCGTTGTTTCTCTAAGATAGACTTGAGATCGGGTTACCATCAGTTGAGGGTCAGGGAGGAGGATATTCCTAAGACGGCATTCCGTACGCGGTATGGCCATTACGAGTTTCTGGTAATGCCATTCGGGCTTACCAATGCACCGACAGTCTTTATGGACTTGATGAACCGAATTTTCCGGGAATTCTTGGATCGGTTTGTAGTCGTTTTTGTGGACGACATCCTTATCTATTCGCCTTCTGAGGAGGAGCATGAGGAACACTTGAGAGTGGTGCTTGAGTTGCTTAGGGCCCATAGGCTGTATGCCAAGTTTGGGAAGTGTGAGTTCTGGCTGGGGGAAGTCAAATTCTTAGGCCACGTAGTATCCGGGGAAGGGGTGTCTGTTGATACATCCAAGGTAGAGGCAGTGCAAGATTGGGCACAGCCTAAGAGTGTGTTTGAGATCCGCAGTTTTCTGGGATTAGCTGGGTATTACCGTCGGTTTGTGAAAGATTTCTCCAGGTTAGCGTCACCGTTGACTAGACTGACTCGGAAGGGAGTCAAGTTTGTGTGGAGTGAGACTTGTGAAAAGTCGTTCCAAGAGCTGAAAGTTAGATTGACCACCGCTCCGGTGTTGATCATTCCGGAGAGAGGGTTAGGTTATGCGGTTTATTGTGATGCCTCACGAGAGGGTTTGGGTTGTGTGTTGATGCAAGAGGGGAAAGTGGTAGCTTATGGCTCACGTCAGTTGAAAATACACGAGAAGAATTACCCCACACACGACCTAGAGTTAGCAGCAGTGATCTTTGCCTTGAAGATTTGGAGGCACTACCTTTATGGTGAGAGGTTCGAGGTATTCTCGGATCACAAGAGTTTGAAGTATCTGTTTACCCAGAGAGACTTGAATCTGAGGCAGAGGAGATGGATGGAGTTCATCGAGGATTATGATTTTGAGTTGCACTATCATCCGGGAAAGGCCAATGTTGTGGCTGATGCCCTTAGTAGGAAGTCCATTAGTGATGTAGCTTGTATAGCCATCCGGGAATGGGAGATGTTGGGAGCACTTGGCGAGTTTGATTTGCTACTGGGCGAATCTGTTGAGGCTACGGTCTTGTTTTCTGTTGTTGCGCAGCCTACACTTGTGATTAGAGTGTTAGAGGCACAGAGAGGTGACCTTGAGGTAGAATCCCTCCGAGAGAAGATCTCCAGTGGGAAAGTTGAGAAGGGTTTAACGGTGTATCCCGACCTGAGTGTGAGATACCGAGACCGTTTGTTTGTACCGGGGTCTTGCCGAGAGGAGGTACTCCGAGAGTTTCACCATTCGCGCCTTGCGGTGCATCCGGGAGGTACTAAGATGTATCGGGATTTGGGTCGCCAGTTTTGGTGGCGGGGTATGAAGAGAGATGTGGCTGTTTTCGTATCGAAGTGCCTTACTTGCCAGCAAGTGAAGGCCGAGCATCAGAGGCCAGCGGGTTTGTTGCAACCCTTGCCTATTGCGGAGTGGAAGTGGGAGCATGTCACTATGGACTTCGTTGTAGGTCTTCCGAGGACTCAGCGGGGTAGTGATGCTATTTGGGTGGTTGTAGACCAGTTGACTAAGTCAGCGCACTTCATTCCTATGCGCGTGAGATATTCGGTAGATCATCTTGCCGACTTGTATATTCGGGACATAGTGAGGTTGCACGGAGTCCCAGTGACGATCGTCTCAGATAGAGATCCTCGTTTTACCGCCAGGTTGTGGCAGAGTTTGCAGAGTGCCTTGGGCACTAAGTTGATCTTTAGTACGGCTTATCACCCTCAGACTGACGGGCAGTCCGAGCGTACTATTCAGATCCTCAAGGATATGCTTCAGGGTTGTGTCCTTGACTTCAGTGGGACGTGGGAGAGGCACTTATCCTTGGTAGAGTTTGCCTATAACAACAGTTTTCAGTCTAGCATCGGTATGGCACCGTTTGAGGCCTTGTATGGCCGACCGTGTAGGTCTCCAGTTTGTTGGGCCGAGGTGGGTGATGCACCTTTGTTGGGTCCGGAGTTGGTTAGGGAGACGACGGAGAAGGTTGAACTTATCCGTAGGAGGCTTGTTACAGCCCAGAGTCGTCAGAAATCTTATGCTGATCGTAGGAGGAGGCCTTTGGCGTTTGAGGTAGGTGATCATGTCTTTCTGAAGATATCACCTAGGCGAGGTTTGATGAGGTTTCGGAAGAGTGGGAAGTCATCCCCTCGGTTTATTGGTCCTTTTGAGATCCTTGAGAGGATTGGCGAGGTTGCTTATCGGTTAGCCTTACCGCCGCAGTTGTCCGGAGTGCATAACGTGTTTCATGTGAGTATGTTTCGGAAGTATGAGCCAGATCCATCACATGTGTTGGATTGGACCGATTTAGAGGTAGGTGAGGATGCCTCGTATGAGGAGAGACCGGTTCGGGTCTTGGATAGGCGGGATCAGGTCCTGCGTGGCAAGACCATTCCTTTGGTGAAAGTCTTGTGGAAACATCACGGAGTGGAGGAAGTCACTTGGGAACGTGAGTTGGAAGTCCGCGAAAAATGTCCGGACTTGTTTGTTGATATGTAATCTTGTATTTAAATTTTGAACTATTGTTGAACTTAAGAGTTTTTATATATGTCTTAAGTTGTGAAACATTGAAAATGTTTTGGTTTATTGGAAGTATGTTTTGGAACTTGCCTCATATGGAAGTTGAATGTAACATTATATATGTTGAATATATTGTTGAAATTAGAAAGATAATGCGTAATGTTGGTGCATGTTGAAAGTACATATGTTGTTTACATATTGTGAAATGCCTCTTGGTAAAGGGATGGGATGACCGGTAATGGGTCGAATTGTTGAATGGTAAAATGTAACATTGTTTAAAATGGAGAAAAACTTGTTTTTGAAAACTTGTGCTTAATTTCGGGGACGAAATTCTTTAAGGGGGGGAGGTTATAGCGATCCCAGGTTTACCCTTGTTGTACAGTGATCCGGACATGTGTCCGTGGATGTTGGTGGTTGTTTATTATCTTGTTTGCATCATTTTTACTTTGTATATTGAGTTATAGGATGTGTTGGGCAGGTCTGTTACAGGTTGGTTGTGTTTGGGAGCCTAGTGCTGCTGCCCAGATTTTTGGACCTTCGCTCGAGCGAGGAGTTGGTCGCTCGAGCGAGAGTTGAGTTCGTGTCTGGTGGATCGAGCCAGAGTGGCTTCACTCGAGCGAGCGATTGCATCTGGTTCTGGACCTGAGAACTGCATTTCTTGGCTCGAGCGAGCTTTCTTCGCTTGAGCGGTCTGGTTTGTCCTTCGCTCGAGCGAGAAGTCTGTCGCTCGAGCGTGCTTCTGGTTGCAGACCTGAGGGTTTGAGTTGTTAGCTCGAGCGAGCATTCTTTCGCTCGAGCGCACTTCTGAGTTTTTGGCTCGAGCGAGAGTTTTCTGTGTCTGGTCGCTCGAAGCGACAAAGTCTTCGCTCGAGCGAGCGTGTTTTATATCAGCGGACAGTAGCGTTTTTGAACATCAGTTTTTCACTTTCTTTTTCTTTCAAACCCTAGATCCGAGACTCTCTCTCTCTAAACCTACACTCTCTCTAAGATTTGATCTCCCTAGAGTGTGAATCTGACCTAGGGCCTTTGTTAAAAAGATAGAGGGCGTTGAGAGCTTCGACTTAATCTGAAAAAGTTTAGATTTGGAGCACGTTGATCTTCGAGTCTTCATCTCCTTTTTGGCTCAAACTTCGAGGTAGGGATATCCTACTCCTCTCTATAGGTTTTGTCTTTAAATTTTAGTATTTTGAGAAGTTGGGGTTGGTTTGGTAATTTGGTAAAAGTTTGGGGCTTTTGTGTTATTTTACAAAAGTTGGGGTTTTATTCATAATAAACCTAGATGCATGTTTGGTATAGAGAAATGGAATAAATGTTGAGTCATTGATGAAAAAGGGACCTAAGGGTTGTAATGTTAATTATGGATAATGACCTAATTACATTGTTTGATTAATTGGGATAATTAATTGTGAGAAATGAGGAAATGAAATGTTAATTGAATATCCATTGTGCATTTATTTTCTGTTTAGAGATAACTGCTTTGGGCTATCGGTGGAGGATAGCCGTGATTGTTGTAGACAATGCATGATGATTAGGCAAACGGAAACTAATCAATGGAATGTGTCATGGAATTTGACGGTTGATAGAATACATTAACTGTATGTATTGAGTGATTGCATATAGAACCAATGTGTTTGTAGACGTTATGTGTAGAGGAGGAGATGGGGGATGTACTCCGCGGTTTAGGGGAAGATAGGGGATGTACCTCTAAACCGGATAGTGTTGGGAGAAGATAGGGGATGAACTCCGTAGATACAGCTCATATGCTTGTCTAGAGAAGTGAAGATAGAGCTCATATGCTTATCTTTGTGAAATGTGGATACAGCTTATATACTTATCTGTGAATGTGGGATATAGTTTTTATACATATCTGTTGAAATAATGATAGAGCTAACATGCTTATCTGTTGAAAAAGGGAAAATGAAAAGTAACTTGGACTCATAAGTCGTATGACATAAATATGTGATTTATGTGAATGTATCAGTGTTGGCCATCTATCAACTGCTAATCTTTTAGTCATTGTTCATGATTGGTTTAGTGTATTTCTACTGGGCTGTGGCTCACCCTATATGGGAATATCATTTTCAGGTACAGGTAGCATGCCACCTCCAAGGACATAGCTTGGGAGGCTAGAGGCGGACATACTTTTGTCGTTTTATTTTTGATGTATTACATGTAAATTCAAGCCAAGGGCTTAACGTGTAAATGAGTTAGTACTCTTTTGTTGTAACCAAGTGTTAACTTGGAAAGCTGTAAGCCCTTAGGGCATTTGCTTTTGTTGTTAACATGTAATACTTTTTGTAATGAAACTCTGATAAATGGAAGAATGTGGAACTTTTACATATCAATGCATATCTTTATTGATGGGTTTAATGTTGTTATTTTGAGGGCGTTACAAGTACCAGATTTGGCAAACACCTATTGGATGATGGACTCAACATCATCCATAGAGAAAAAAGGAGTAGTGGAATCAGTAGAGTGGTGAGTAGAAGAACCCTTAGAGGCAACAGCAGAAAAGTGAGAACCTTGGCCAAATTTAGATTGGTACCTAGTATGAGAAGACCATTTCCTGGGTGAAGTATTAGAGTGGCCTCGAGGACAATGGTGTTGGAGATGACCTAGAGCAGTCTTGTAGCAAGTAGAGCATTCGCAAACAACCTGGCATTGAACAAAAGAATGAGTGGCTGGCAGGCCACAGTTGTGACAATAATTGCATAAACAAGCGGGCTGTGAAGATGAGGAACTCCGTAATGATGGTGTAACAAGAACAAAATCCACATTCTGAGATTTGAGAGTCCTAAAACGAGTCTCCTCTAATAATAGTGCGATAATGGCTTACTCTAAAGTAGGCAAGGGCAAACGATGAAGCAAAGAAGTACGCACAGGCTCAAAAATGCTATGAAAAGCCATAAGAAGCTGTAATAGTCACTGATGATTCCGATAAGCAATAAACAGTTGTGCATCCTCAGAATATGCCCATGTAGGTTCAGAAAGAGCTAGTTGGTCCCAAACAGACGACATCTAGGATAAGAATTCATTGATAGACTGGCCGAGTGTCTGGCGTATGTGATGAAAAGTCTGCAACAATTGATATTGAAGAGCATGTCTAGTGGCCTGATAATTGCTTTGGCAGGAGAAGCAATGTGATCATAATCTTAGAACCAGCCAAACTGGAGATTAATGGAGGGAACTGAGGTTGCCCGGAACCATGTAATAATTTGATAATTCTTACTTTCCTATTCGTCAAGACAGTCATTGAATGTAGAGTCAGACTCATTCTCTTTCTGGGTGGGTTTGAGAAGAGCACCAATAAGGATCTGTCGTTTCCCTTTGATAAAGCTAGAGAGAGTTTGGGCCCAACTAACATAATTTGACCCATCAAGTATAACAAAAATTGAATGGATATTGTCTGAACGATCCATGATGTTCAAACAGAGCAAAAACAAGGAGAAGGTTCTTTGTAGAGGCTGATTTTGTCAAAACAAAACACACCAGCAGATTCAAGAGGCCGAAAACAAGTAGGATATGGTCTGAACGGGCCAAAATCGACTAGAAAGACGACGAATCGGTTGGTCAAAGTTGTTTCACCAACCTGGTTAACCAGAACTAGGGTTGACGTCACAGTAAGGGGGGCTGACGTCAAAAACACGGGGGGCACGTTAATAGAGGTGCGTGTGGCACACGATAGCAAGAAGGCAACAGTGGTGCAATATGAACCAGGGCTGACGTTAGCGATGACGTCAAAACACGCGGCTCACGTCAGCAGATGAAGTAGCAAAGCAAGATAGCACAAGACAAGAGCAGAAGCGCATGGAGGCGCATAGGAAACAGCTGAGCGCATGTCTAATCTTCTAGCAGCATGTCTAGCGTCGGATAGAGATGGTTCTGGTGGCATTGGCGTCGTCTTGAAAATACGAAGAAGCTGGTATAGTCCAAAGGGAAGGATGAGATACGCAGAAACCAACGTAAGAAGATAAGGAGGCTAGGAGAAACCCTAAGCTCTAATACTATGTTAGAATAGTAGAGAGAGAGAGAAAGAAAAAAAAAAGTATATGAACTGCATTATTAAAATCAATACAATACAATAAGAGAAGCCTATATATATAGGCCAAGAAGCCTATGTGTACAAGAAACCTAGGTGTATAAGAATCCTAAGTATAGATAAGTATACAGCTAACATTTTCTAATACATAAAGTTTTTTAAAATTTATGTATCATTGATTAAGGACATAAAAAACTTATGCATATTAATTTTAAACAATTTTGTCTTTATCTGTTATTACTTTTCTCTTCCTATTTTAGCCATCAACGTGATAACATATCTCTCTCTCTCTCTCCATGTACATTTTTACTTAAATCTATATATATATATATATTATTTTCAATATTCCAAGTTAAAAATTCTTACAAAATTATAAGAGATGGCTCCATAATCGAGTCATACAACTTGAATAATTGCTATATTTTGAACTATATTTACTACATTTCGATAATTGTTTGGATCAAAATTTGCAATTGAGCCGTACAAGAGATGTGCACTTCGGCTCGTTTGGGAACAAAATATTTTAATAATTTTTTTTTTTATGAAAAGATGTGCAAAAAAGTGATGTATCAACTTATAATGTTTTTTTAGCAAAAATATTTTTTTAGATGAAACAGTAAAAACAATTATGGCCAATATAGATCTTATTTAATAAATCATTATGAAAAAATTCTAAAAATATCAATTTTATTAAAAACCGGCACATATTAGTTATTAAAAAAACATTATTTTAAAATTTAAAATATAAAATTAGTTATTAAAAATATTTTAGTAATAATAGTGTGTTAACCTTCTCAAGACAAACTTTCTATGTGTCCTTAATAAATGAAAGTTTTATAAGAAAAATATTTTGAGTTCTTTAGTACAATACATTTATTGCCTTTTCAATTTCTATAATAGTAAAGACGTTAATACATTTTTAATAGGGTTGAGCTTCGCTAATGTTGAAATCTCAACATTGGAAAACTTGAGAGCTGTGGAGGCTATTACGTGTCTCGTTTCGATAATCAAAATCATTTATTTTGTATGAACACCAATATATATATATCATTTATGGAAAAAATTTAAGTCAATTTGTATATCATCTATTTTTGAAATAAATGGTCTATTTCAAAAATATATTTTATTATCTATTGTTTCGAAAACAAAAGCGATAAAATATAAAAATTGCAATTACTGAATTGAACTAATTTTTTCATAAATAATATACATTGACACCCTCTAGAGACTTCTTAACAAATGCCCCCAACAATTGTGAACAAAAAAAAAACCAAAAAATAAGAAGTTTACATATTTTCAATTCATAGAAAAAAGGTAAAAAATTCCTTATTATTCATTTTACTTTTTTGCATTTTTTTTAAATGTCAAATTATCCTTCCAAACATATTTGTTGTCTTTGGTTTAATTTTCAAATTATTTTTTGAGAACTCAAAACACATAAATTTGGTTTAGTTTTTAAAACATGATTTAGATTAAAAATAAAGATAATTGAAGATACTATTGTTTAATTTCAAGGAAAAAATCATCAATTTAATAATATATAAACTAATTTGACAAAAACAAATGTCAAAAAAATATTTTAATTTTTTAAAAATTATTTTTAGGGCGATGCACCAATAAATCCCAAATCTTTATCTTATGATCCATTTGGTCCTATGTTTTATCTTATGATCCAATTAGTCCCAAACTAATGTTAATGACAAATTAACCAGTGTTACACTATGTTTTACGCTTTTTAGTAAGGATAAATGAAAAAAACCCCAACATGATATTGACTGAAATGCCCAAAACTCTGTAAAAATTTGTTTTTCCTCCAAACAAACATCAACAAAACATAATCAAAAACATCAAACATTAAAACATCAAATATCATCAAACACATCAACATCATCAAACATCACAACATCGTCAACATTGAACATCAACGTCAGAACATTAGGAACAAACATCGTGAAAAATTACACATCGCACTAGCTCCGTCAACCTCTTCATGAAAGACCAAGTCATCAATCTTCATCAAAGCATCAAAGCAGCGTGAATCAAAACAAGCACAACTCCAATCAAGACCAAAAACAGTATATTGGCGGTGGCGTGAGTCAGCAAGAGGAGAAAGATCGTGAGAACCGGTAGTACAATGAGCACAAAGTTGAATTGAGTTGGATCCGATCTATGTGACGTGTATCATTGCAGTTTTTCGAAACTGGGAAATAGATCCCTCCTTCCTCTCGCATATCTGTTTCAGAAACAGATCTTAGATCTGGAACAACTATTTGTCTTGCTTCAACATGTGGAGAGTGTTATGAGTCAAACCATCCACGGCTATAGCGATCCCGGGTTTACCCTTGTTGTACAGTGATCCGGACATGTGTCCGTGGATGTTGGTAGTTGTTTATTATCGTGTTTGCATCCTTTGTACCTTGTATTTGAGTTATAGGATGTGTTGGGCGGATTTGTTTCAGGTTGGTTGCGTTTAGAAACCAAAACTAGTTGCCCAGATTTTTGGCCTGTACGCTCGAGCGGGGGTTTTGGCGCTCGAGCGGAGATTACACCCATTCAGTATTTTCCTGTGCAGCGTTGTACGCTCGAGCGTGGTATTGGCCGCTCGAGCGGGGTTGTCTGAGTGCCGCTCGAGCGTAGAGTTGGAAGCTCGAGCGGAGGCCTGGTTCTGTATAAATGCTGGGAGAGTGCATCCGGCGCTCGAGCGAAAGTTTGGACGCTCGAGCGGGAGTTTGTGAGTGACGCTCGAGCGGGGTGTTTTACGCTCGAGCGAGAGACTGGGTTTAAGTCCCGAAATTGTGACTTTTCAAATCACTTTTTCACTTTCTCTTCTCTCTCTTACTTTTCCCAAAATCACCATTGTTGAGCCTCTCACTCTAGACTCTACCTGCTCTCTAGGTTTTGATCTAGTAAGAGTGGTTTGCTCATCTTTGGCCTTTACAAAAAAGTTGTTGATCGTCGAGAGCTTCATTTTAATCTGAAAATCTCGGGTTTTGGAGCACGTTGGGTTTTGTCGTCTTCTCCTTTGGGACTCCGAATTTGAGGTAGGGATATCCTACTCCTCTCTATGGGTTTTGTCTTTAAATTTTGGTATTTTGAGATGTTGGGCTTGGTTTGGTAATTTTGTGAAAGTTTGGGGCTTTTGTGTAATTTTACAAAAGTTGGGGTTTTATTCATAATAAACCTGAATGCATGTTTGGCATAGAGAAATTGAATGAATGTTAAATCATTGATGAAAATGGGACCTAAGGGTTGAAATGGTAATTATGGATAATGGCCTAATTACATTGTTTAATTAATTGGGATAATTAATTGGGAGAAATGAGGAAATGAAATGTTGATTGAATATCCATTTGTGCATTTATTTTCTGTTTAGAAATAACTGCTTTGGGCTATCGGTGGAGGATAGTCGTGATTGTTGTAGACAATGCATGATGATTAGGCAAATTGAAACTAATCAATGAAATGTGTCATGGAACTTGACGGTTGATAGAATACATTAACTGTATGTATTGGGTGATTGTATATAGAACCATTGTGTTTGTATACGTTATGTGTAGAGGAGGAGATAGGGGATGTACTCCGCGGTTTAGGGGAAGATAGAGGATGTACCTCTAAACCGGATAGGTATTGGGAGGAGATAGGGGATGAACTCCGTAGACACAGCTCATATGCTTGTCTAGAGAAGTGAAGATAGAGCTCATATGCTTATCTGTGTGAAGTGTGGATACAGCTTATATGCTTATCTGTGAATGTGGGATATTGTTGTTATACATATCTGTTGAGAATGTGGATATAGCTTTTATGCTTATCTGAATGTGAGATATAGTTTTTATACATATCTGTGGAAATGTTGATAGAGCTAGCATGCTTATCTGTTGAAAAAGGGAAAATGAAAGGTAACTTAGACTCATAAGTTGTAAGACATAAATATGTGATTTATGTGATTGTATCAGTGTTGACCATCTATCAATTGCTAATATTTTAGTCATTGTCCATGGTTGGTTTAATGTATTTCTACTGGGCTGTGGCTCACCCTATACGGGAATATCATTTTCAGGTGCAGGAAGCATGCCACCTCCAAGGACATAGCTGGGAGGCTAGTGGCGGACATACTTTTGTCGCTTAACTTTTGATGTATTACATGTAACTTCAAGCCAAGGGCTTAATGTGTAAACGAGTTAGTACTCTTTGTTGTAACCAAGTGTTAACTTGGAAAGCTGTAAGCCCGTAGGGCATTTTGTTTTGATGTTAACATGTAATACTTATGTAATGGAACTCTAATGAATAAAAGAGTGTGGTTAGTTTATATGTAAATGCATGTCTTATCTGATGGGTTTATTGTTGTTATTTTGAGGGCGTTACAACGGCTGTTTCAGATCTCAAATCTGAGGCGATTCCGAAGGAGGAACTCTGGTTTGGAAGTGAAAATGGGCAAGAACCTTGCGATCTGGCAATGGCTTCAATAGCAATTCCTCTTAGAACTTTTCCCATTCTTCTTCTTGTGGTTCGTACCCTATCGATTCGAACGCAAAGCAAGGCATGAATAACAACAACAACAGAGAGATCATCGACCGTGGACGAGCCATTTCGCTACAAACCCTCCTCCGCCATGGAAGCCTCTGAAAAACTCATCTGGTTTAAGATCTGGCCAGTTATTGATGTAAAAGGGTATTGATGTAAAAATAAATAGAATCAAATCACACCCTCAAAAACTGGTAATACATTAGGACTAAATGGTATACAAGAAAACTTAAGGGACTAAATGGTTTAACTTTTTTCAGGATAGGATTTATGGGTAATTTTTCCTTATTTTTATCCACCAATGATAAAATTATGTAAAATTGATAAAAATTACATGATTAATTTTTAAAAATTAATTTTACATGATCATCATCTAAACACATAATAAAAATTAATTTGGTAAAAATAAATAAATAAATGTCTAAAAGATTTATCAATTTTACATAATTTTATTTTTAGTGGGTAGAAATAATTTTTAAAAATTCAAAAATATTTGTTTGACATTTATTTTTGTCAAATTAGTTTATATTTTATTAAATTGACAATTTTACTCTTGAAAAATCTAATGATATTTTCAATTGTCCTTATTTGAAACAAGATTCAAAATTCAGGGTCAAATGTGTCACAATTGAAAAGTTAGGGATCAAAATGACACAAGTCCCAAATTATAGGGACTATTAGTGTAATTCACCAATAAATAAAAAAGTTTTGTTTCGTTAACAAATTTTTAAAATACACCTCAAAACTCAATTTTCTCTCTCCTCTCTCCTCTCTTTTTATTTTATTATTAATAAATTAATCAATTACTTTTCCCTCTTGTTTCTTTCTGCTCTCTCTTCTTTCATTCTCTAATATTTTATATATCAATCAATTAAATTTTTTTACACAACTATCTATTCAACTAAAAAAATTCCTATAAATCATTTTAAAATTATTTTCAAAACTAATAACTAAACAAATTATCAACTTTCAAAACTTTTTTCAACAATTTACATTTTAAAATATAACTCAAAACTCGTTTTAAAAACTAAACCAAACTAGTTTTCAATCAATTTTTTTTTTTAAATCTCATTTTTCATTCTCTCATATTTTACACATCAATCAATAATTTTGTTCCATTCTCTCATTCTCTGACATTTTACACATCAATTAATTTTTTTTTTCTCTCATATCCATTTATACAACTACAAAAAACTACAAATCATCTAAAACTACAAAACTCCAATTACAAAACTATTTTCAAAATATAAAATCAAACAAATTGTCAAATTTTGAAAACTCTTTTCAATTTTTTTTTTACCACTAATTTTGGTTCAAAAAAAAAAAAAAAACTAAAAAAAATCACTTTCCAAATGGGCTTCGTTGAATTTGAAAAAAAGTTGCAAAATTTTTTGTCAACACTGAGGAGAAAATAAAACTTGATTTGAGCAGATATCAAAATATTTTTTAAAAACTAAAAAAAAAAAAAGTGAAATAGAGGTGAAATTAAAAAAAAATTATGAAATTTTAATAAAAAAAAATTGAAATAGTTCCTGAAAGACAGAATCAGTGCATTTATAGTTTCAATTTTGTGAAAATTTAATTTTTAATTTTTTGATTTTTTTTGATTTTTAGTGAATATTTTTAAAATTTTAAACAATTCTTTTACTTTTTTAAATACACATTACTTAGATGTATTTAAAAAGTAAAATATTTATAAAAAATTATTTTAAAAAATTAGTAAATATACAAAAATATGAAAAATATACTAAATTCTCTTATTTTTTTGTTATATTTTTAGTATTTAGTAAATTTTTAAAAAATTATTTTCACAAATATTATACTTTTTAAATATATTTATATTAGATGTATTTAAAAATTAAAAAAAATTACTTAAAATATTAAAAAATTCAATGAAAATGTAAAAAAAATTAATTTTCTGAAAAGTAAATTTTAAAAATTCAAACCAAATAAAATTAATAATATTTTTGTAAATAAAATTCTTAAAAAACAGAATAATTCCTCTTAAATAAGATAAAAAGTAATATTAAAGATATTAAATTTTTTAAAAATTTAATCATTTATTTAGTAAAAAATTTAAAACCCATAACATTTCCATAAGGTAAACTAACCTATCATCTGTGCTACGCACGGGATAATTATAGATATTTATATTTGTTTTAAATTTTTTTTAATATATAAATTATATTTTTTAAGATTTTTTATAAAAATAATTTAACAATCTTATCACTAACCATAGTATATGGAAGAAGTTGAAAAAGATACTGCAGTTGCATCTATAATTATTTGTATGAGGGGATTTTAAATGTTGATCAGAAGATTTTGACCAAATCAATAAATGCAGGCATATGAAAAGACATGTGGATTAAAAAAAATTAATAAATGCTGATTACAGAATTTTGACCAAATCAATAAATGATGAGTTTTTTTTTAGATAAAAAATAAAAAATTTAAAAAATTCAGTTTGGAATATTAAAGTTCTCACAGGCCTTGGGGTTAAAAACCCTCCATTTTACTTAATATATAATATAGATATAGATGTTAAACACCGAAAGACGCAAAATGCTGGGAAATAAAAGAGCAAAATGCCTGAAAGTTAACCTCCGGGGGCTTTTCCCAAATTAAGGCAAAATAACAATCTATTTCCCAAACTAGGCTAAAACGTGGTTAGAAACCGTTTTTGTAGCCCAACCGCAAAAAAATTGTAAAATAGTAAAAGTGTGGTTACAAACCACGCTTTTTATTAAAAAAGCGTAGTTACAAATCACATTTTTAAGAAAATTTGATTTATACAGAAAGCGTTTTAAATAAATTTTTTTTTTTCAAAAAACGTTGTTCATAACCACGCTTTTATGAAATAAGTTTTTTTTTTTTTCAAAAAACGTGGTTCACAAACACACTTTTATATAAAATTATTTTGTAATCAAAATATAAGACAAACAAGAAGGTAGCTCAAATAGTAATCACTCCTTTTCATAGGAGAGCTCCGAACAATTGCTTCCCCCCACATCTCCAAACACTTACTTTTTTTCAAATTCAATTCAATTTTTCCCCTTCCCCTCCACTTATTCTACACTTTATATATTTATTATGTAATTTTTTTTTGTCAAAAAAAAAATAAAACATTTGTTTGGTTAACTAATATTTATAATAAAAATTATATTGAACATAAAAAATAATTTTTTTAAATTTTTTAATATTTAAAATATTAAAAAAATATAACACATAAATGTATGAAATATAATGCACATTAAAATAAATGAATAAATATTTATGTGTTGTATTTTTTTAATATTTTAAATATATTTTTTAAATAATAAAAAATTTTATTTTTTATTTTAAATATATAATTTTTATTATAGATATTTTATTTTATTTTATAAATATATTTTTAAATGTTTTAATTTTTTTATTATGTGTTTAGTTACGATTTGAGTATAGAGTTTTGAAAATAATGTAAAATTTCGAGTTATGTGTTTGATTATAAGGTTTGAAAATAATTTTTTTATTAAATTTTGAATTATATGTTTGGTTATAATACGAGTGTAGAAATGTGTTTTGAGTTTAAAATATTAAAATTAAAAAAATTAAAATATTTACAAAATAAAATAAAATATTAAAAACACAATATAAAATAAAATATTCAAAGAGCAGAATGCCTGGAAGGCGACCTCCTCTCTCCTTATTATGGAGAGAAAAAGGTTTAATTTTAGAGAAAAGGGTTTCTGGAAAAGACTAATCCATCTTCTACCCCTTCTCATATATCTACAAATACATACATATAGAGAGAGAGTAAAAAAAGATGTGAGAAGCTCGGTAAGCAGATATGTTGACGGAAATAAACAACAACCGGCCAGTAAAACTTCTCTCTATGATACATAGATCTATATAGCTACAGCCACTTTGGCCAATTTCAAGATCAAGGGTACTCTCATTCAAGCCCTTCCCTTGGTACATGCAGCTTTTTCTTTCTTTCTTTCTTTTCTTTATACAGAACCTTACAATAAAATAAACAAATCACAGAAATTTTTACAGAAACAACAAAAGAATTGATGATGAGATGAACCTGACTGACTATTCGCTTCGCTAAAAGAGAGGGGAGAGGAGAAAGAAACCAATAATAATGAATGTTGTTTTTCTGAACCTAGCTGCGGAGAAAGTGAGAATTGAGAATACCATACCAAAACCCTAACCTTAGTGCTGCCTATATATATAGAATTATATAGTGTAAATTCCAATGACCTCCCCGCAAGTTTGGTAAAAATACAATCACTCCCACAATTTTATTATAATTATATTCAGTTCTTTTTGAATTTTTATATCAAATAAACCCACCCCCAAGGATCAGTTAATAGTCTCATCAATTTTTTGATCATATCATCTCTCATATTTTTTTAACTTTAACATATTTTTAATTATATCATTTTTCACATTTTTTACACATAAATGAACAAAAAAATAAAAAAAACTAAAAAATTAATTTTTAACCAATTTCTTAAGTCACCCCCAAGTGGACTTTCAATTTACACCATTTTTTTTACAAAATGTGAGAAAATTATTTATTATTTTATTTCTCCACTATTAAATAATCAAATTATTTAGGATATTTTTTCATAAATCTCACAAGCCTAACTTATGCCCATTTGGTCATGTTCATATTCTCATAACCCTATTAGTTCTTTTTTTATATAAAATGATTTCAATATGAAAATAAGTAAATACTATAAATCTTGTTTTAAAATTATTTAAAAAAAAAAACTTAAATCGATGATGCTACATGCACTAATTAATGTACCAAAAATACTTGGGAGCACTAAAAGGGAGCACTAAGGGGAGTATTAATGAGTTGGCTCTCCCATGATGTGATGGGTGTTTCTGTTTTTTTTTTTTTTTTTCTTAATACATTTCCAACTCATTAGTGTTGGCTCCATCTACTACCCACATGGTAATGAGCCCACCATTCACATAGTGTAGGTAGCACCATGTTGTAAAAGAATGTGGTGGAGGGCTACACCAACTCACTAAAGGAAGATAGTGAGGGTGGCACTACCTTGGCCAATTATGGCTAACACTTCACCTACTCCTCCTCTCTTGGTTATAAATTGAGATGAGTGAGGAGAGGTTTGAATCATCAGAAATTGAGAGTGAGAGCTGTGAGTTGAGTGAGTTTCATCTCCTCCTCTATATTTGTATTTTTGCTCCATTTTAGTGAAAATTCTCTTTTCTGTCCGTGGATGTAGGCATTGGGCCGAACCACGTAAATATTGTGTTCTCTGTGTGTGTGAGATATTTTTCTGGGTGTGTTTGATCCTAACAATTAGAGCTATTGGTGGTATGTTTTTTAGAGCTCCCAATCAACTCTATTAATGTAGACACTAGTGTATCAACTAATGTTATGTTATTATTACTGATCTTACCTATTATACAAATTATAAATATTTAAAACCTCTAAATTTATATCATACCATCTGTTGGTATACTAATTAATACATCCAGTATTATTCAACTTAAATACAATATTCTCCTACAAGAATCTCAAGATTGTTTGCTATGTTCCATTAAAAAAGTTTATAAATCTCAAAATCAAGCAGTCACATAAATAAATATAAAAAAAAAAATTTAAAAAAAAAAGGTGATATAAACATTCACATGAACAAAAATACATATTCAGTAATAGTATAAACATTTGCATCAATATAAACTAGCAAAAAACCCGTCCTACGCACGAAATGAAAATTTTGTATTTTTTTAAATATAAAAATGTTATAAAATAAAAATAATTTATCGTATTTATTTAAACACTATAAAAACAATTTCTATTAACACAAAAAAAAAAGTTCAATAATTTTAAACTAATTATAATTATCTAATTATAATTTTTTAGATTTGTCAAAAAGTTTATAAATCTCAAAACGAAGCATATTTTATAATTATCTAATTATAATTATTAAAAGAATGTCAAATTTCGTTAAAGACTATTATATTCTATATTATTTAGGTGATTTGTTTACTAAGCATATTTGGTATAAAGGCATTAATTGGTCTAAGGTTAGATTGAGCTGAATTAAATAGAAAGATTATATGTCAACTTAACTCCAACATAACATAACTTATTAATATATCCATCATAAACCCAAGGATGGACCTAAAGGGCGATCGTCCCTGTGATTTCAAAAACCTCTATTATTATAATAGTATTAATTATTATTATTTCTAAATTTTAGAGGTTCATCCCCTCTAAAAGTTTTTTTTTTTTTTTTTTTTCACAAATCTTAACTGGATAGTTGCTCCTCTATATCTATAAAATATTGAATCAAAGTATAAAATTAACAAATTAGACAAAATATAATAAAATTAATAATTTGTATAACTACCATTGGTAACAAACCCTATTTTCAGATAATAAAATAAGGTATTAGCTAGTTATTTAATTATATTCATTGAGAAAAATATTATGCAAGATTTTAAAGTACTTTTTTAAAATTATTTTTATAGATGTTTTTAATGACAGGAAAGAATATCAAGTACAACTCAAAATATCTTGCTTAGCTAAATATATTATTTTTTACAATTATTATCTTTTTCAATGTGGATAAAAAAAATATTTATTTGTATATGTTTTTGTCTTATTTTTGCCTTTTATATGTCGGTAGAAAATTGATATTACAATCCATACTTTTTATTTAAATTTTTTTGTTAATATATATATTTTCGCTTCCATCTACATGAACATTCTGGATCCGTCTTTGCCTAAACCCGGTCCTAAATTTTTTTTAAATTTCAAATCCGCCCTATTAGTCCATTATACATGGCCTACTACTACTATTATTATTATTATTATTATTATTATTGTTATTATACTTTTTGGGGGTGTCTTGGAGTGCTTTTAAATGAATTTGTTACTTTTAATAACAATTTCAATTTGGACCATTAGTAAAATTCAATTGAAAATGATTTTTACCTTTTTAATTAATGTTTGAATTTAAGCTCTACAAAATACATACTTATATATTTTATTATTGTTCATTTTGTGACAACCCCAACGTGCATATCATAATTATATTTATTTAATTATGTGTAAATTTTTAATTGTGATTTGTGCCATGTGATTAATTGTGTATATCTGTCTGATTCAAAAACTATCTGTTATGATTTCTGTTCAAAATTTGAAATTGATAACTAAAATGATTTCAGAAATTGAAATTGTCACGCCCTCAAATTCTAGTACTCGAATATAATACCAAAATCCTCATTAAGTCCAATTACAAAGTATATGAGTCAAAAAAAGTATAAAGGAATAATCAACAATGTTCTCTCTCGTATAATACAAATGATGAATCATTCCAATACAAAGAATAACAAAGAATGCCCTCAGGCTTACTGTGGGGATATATTTTCTGAGTACTAACACGTGGCCGAGGTGACGCCGACGTGTCAACCGAGATGCCACGTGTCCTGGTCTTGACGCCGAGGTGATCTCGGCTAGGCCGAAGAGATCTCCGAAGATATCAAAATCCGGGATAAGCGGATAAGGGACAAGAGTCCTAGAATGAAGAGGGATCTCAGCTTAGATAAGGATAAAGCTCTTAGAGAGTTTATCTTTATCCGTTGGAGAGTCCAAGATGAACATTGAGCTAAAAGTCCATGGAAGCTAGGCTTCTATTGGGGTTAGGATTGTGTAAACTATAAAAAGAGAGGCACCCCCATGGGTCTAAGGTACGCAATTTATATTCTGAACAGTGAGTTAAGCACTTGATTTATCTTTGAGAGATAACTGACTTGATGGTCGGAGTGCCCTCGGGTGGACGAACCACCGCCAGAATCTGTTCTTTCTGTTACAGGTCAATCAGGTGTCAACTATCCTGCCAGCGCTCTCCAGCTGAATACTGAGTTGGCAGTGTGGTTAGAAATTCACTCACATAATTTGGCGCCGTTTGTGAGAAAGAAAGGAGAATAGATGGCTAGTGACGGATAGAAGGATAAGGTGGGGGGCGAAATCCCTGCTGGGAATGGTAAACACGTAAACCTTAACATGGAGGAAGATGGTTGCAACGAAGAGCTCATGGCCAGAATTGAGAAGTATGCCAGAGCCAAGGAAGACACGTCAGGAACTAAGGAAACAAAGCAAGAGAAGGGAAACGGCTTGCCGAAGCGAGGCCGAGGTAACAACGGATCCAGCAAGCAAGAGATAGGACTGAGGGCTGCACAGGCAGTCACAACTGTGTTCAGAATCTTGATTTACAAAGTCCTGGATAAAATTCAAACTCAACCCTACTTCAGAGCACCAGCAAGGGTACCAGGAGAATTTATGGGAAGGAGCCTTGGTAAGCATCGTGCTTACGATAACGAAGATGGGCATATAACTCAGGGTTGCAGAGCCCTGAAGGCACACCTGGAAGACCTGGTAAAGCAAGGCCATCTGAGAGACCTTATAGATGAAGCTAGAACAAGGGAAGAGCAGGCAAGATTGCCTCAGGCACCAGCAGCTCTACCCCCCCAACACAACGACCACAGGCATGAGGACCTCGGGTAATTAATGTAATTCACTTGAAAGTTAACGAAAACGAAATACGGGGGAAACCCAAAAGGTGAAGCACTTCCAGCATGTGTACTAGGTCGGGGAAAAACGACATCGGGCTGAGGAGTACTGAGGACCAGTAGTGTCCTTTACTGAAGCCGACCTTGAGATGGTCCAACATTCGCACAACGATGCCTTGGTAGTATCCCTCCAGGTTGGGGAGTACCAAGTGAAGCGCATCTTAATCGACTAAGACAGCTCTTGTGACATCATATATGTCAGGTGTTACAAGGAGCTTGGCCTTCACCTAGACGATATGGAGCAAAGCAATGGCCCAATGGTCGGGTTCAATAGAACGCCGACGTGGCCACTAGGAGCAACAAGCTTGGAGGTGCAGGCTGGCACCAGGAAGATAAAGATAGAGTTCACCATAATCGATACACCCTCCCCTTACAATGTTATCCTGGGAAGGCCATGGTTGCATGCAATGAGGGCTGTCCCCTTAACATTGCATCAACTATTGTGGTTCTCAACAGAGCATGGGATAGAGGAGATCAGCTGCAGGCAAAGAATTGCTCCATGACAGCAATGAAATCCACCAGCAGCATACGAGAACCAGAAAGGGCAGAGATCGAAGATGAGGACGTGAAGGTCCTAGAGGACGTCGGCAATGAGCCAGCCGAGAAGAGTGGAGAAGCATTGAAGAAAATCCTCGTCCAGGAGGGGGATGAAGAAACGCTTCTTCCTTCTCGTCTCGGGCTTAGCCGAAGAAGAAGAAAAAGAGTTGGAGGCTTTCTTGAGAGCAAACATTGAGGTGTTTGCCTGGACGCCTTACGAAATGCCTGGCATTGACCCCGAGGTCCCTTGCCATAAACTGAACGTTGAGAGGTCAGCCAAACCTGTAATCCAACGAGCAAAAAGACTGACATTGATGCACGTCAAGGCAGTGGAAGAGGAAGTAGATAGACTTCTGGAGGCCAGGGCCATTCGAGAGGTAGATTACCCGACATAGCTATCGAACACAGTGGTGGTAAAGAAAAAGAATGGTAAATGGAGGATCTGCGTGGACTTTACCAGCCTAAACAAGGCCTATCCCAAAGACAGTTTTCCTTTACCCAAGATTGACCAACTAGTAGATGCCATTTCAGGGCATGGAAGAATGAGCTTCCTAGATGCCTACAGGAGGTACCATCAGATAGCCATGTACCCCCTAGATGAGGAGAAGACTGCGTTTATCACTTCAAAAGGGCTATATTGTTATAGAGTGATGTCTTTTGGGTTGAAAAACGCAGGAGCAACCTACCAAAGGTTGGTAACCAAGATATTCAGACACCTGATTAGCCGAACAGTTGAAGTTTACATCGATGATATGGTCGTGAAGACTAAGGAACCTGCAAGTCATCTGGTCGACCTAAAAGTAGTCTTTGATATCCTTAAAACATATCGACTCCGACTCAATGCATCGAAGTGTGCATTTGGAGTTGGATCTGGTAAGTTCTTGGGGTACCTGGTGACCAGAAGGGGCATTGACGCTAGCCCTGATTAGATCAAGGCCATTCTAGAGTTGAAGAGCCCGACGTCGACAAAACATGTGCAAATGCTGATTGGAAGGGCCGCTGCCCTAACTAGGTTCATAAGCAGAAGCTCAGGCAAGTGTAAACCTTTCTTCAACTTAGTGAAGAAAGCCACAAACTTCTTATGGACCAAGGAGTGCGAAGCCGCCTTGGCCGACTTGAAGAAATATCTAACCACAGCCCCAGTTCTTTCAAATCCAGAACCTGGAGAGGAGTTGTTCCTGTACTTGGCAGTTTCAGAACATGCGGTAAGTGCAGTGGTAATCCGAGAAGAAAAAGGGGAACAAAGGGCAGTTTACTATGTAAGCAAAACCCTGGCTGATGCAGAAACCAGGTATTTACCCCTGGAGAAGTTGGCGCTAGCTTTAGTAATGGCTTCAAAGAAGCTGAACCATTACTTTCAAGCCCATAAAATTGTGGTGCTAACTGAATACCCTTTGAAGTCCCTGTTGCAACAAGGGGATCTAACAGAAAGAATAGCCAGATGGACAGTGGCCTTGGGCCAGTATGACCTGGAGTTCAGACCCAGAACAGCAATCAAAGGCCAAGTTTTGGCCGACTTTGTGGCCGAGTTCACGCCAGAATCCATTGTACATCAGGCTCCGTTGAGCCAAGATAAACGATGTCAAAGCAAGCAAGGAGAAGCCCAGCTAAGGGCAACGAAACAAAGGAAGAAAGAAAAACTTAGACCATGCAGCATTTACATCGACGACTCCTTTCGACTGTTTGTCGATGGGAGTTCAAACCGACAAAGAGCGGGGGTAGGGGTAGTACTGGTATCTCCAGATGGACAGATATTGGAACAGTCCATTCGTTTAGGGTTCAAAGCCTCAAACAATGAAGCAGAGTATGAAGCACTGATTGCAGAATTGAAACTGGCAGCAACAGTAGAAGCAGATGAGGTGATAGTCTTCTGGGACTCTCAGCTTATAGTCAACCAGACAATGAGCGAGTTTGTGGCCCGAGATGATAGGATGTCGGCCTACGCAAAGGAGGTCAGCAGGTTGGTGGCCTTGTTTCAGAATTGCTGACTGCATCAGGTTAGCCGAGATGATAACAGTCACGCTGATGCACTGGCAAACCTGGCTAGCACAATACAACTTGGAAAAGCAAGGACGATAATGGTTGACTTCTTGTCGGGCTCGAGCATCGAATCACCGATCACAGAGCGTGAAGTAATGTGTGTGGACATGGGACCAAGCTGGATGGATGCAATAATAGCATTCCTGAAAGAAGAAAAACTGCCAAACAATCACAAGGAGGCACACAAGATCAGATTGAAGTCGGCAAGATTCAGTCTAACAGCAGAAGGACACCTCTACAGAAGATCCTTCACTGGATCCCTTTTGAGGTGTGTACATCCTTCACAAGTCGAAGATTTTTTTATATGAAATACATGAAGGAATATGTGGAAGCCACGCTGGGGGCAGATCAATTGCTCATAGGGCCATTACCTAAGGGTATTGGTGGCTGTACATGCAGAAAGATGCAGAAGCCTATGTCAAGAAGTGTGAAAAGTGCCAAAGGTTTGCACGTCTGATACACTAACCAGCAGCAAACCTAAACCCAGTATCCAGTCCTTGGCCGTTTGCCCAGTGGGGGATGGATCTTGTCGGACAATTGCCTCAAGCGACTGGGTAAAGGAAGTACCTGCTGGTAGCAACAGATTACTTCACCAAGTAGATAGAAGCTGAGCCCCTAGCTAAGATTCGAGACGTGGATGTGAAGAGTTTCATATAGAAGAACATAATCACAAGGTTTGGGATCCTAAGAGCAATAGCTGCAGACAATGGAACACAATTTGACAATAAGTTAATCAGGAACACAATTTGACAATAAGCTAATCAAGAGCTTCTATGCAAAGTTCAAGATAAAGAATTACTTTTCAATCCCAAGCTTTCCCCAAAGTAATGGACAAGCAGAAGCATCCAACAAAGTTATCTTGGATGGGATAAAAAAGAGGCTGCAGGCAGCGAAAGGAAAATGGGTAGATGAACTGCCAAATGTACTCTAGGCATATCGGACTACGCCGAGAAGATCAACTGAGGAATTCCCATTTGCCATGGCTTATGGCACAGAAGCAGTCATTCCTCTGGAAGTCAGCATCCTAGGGATCAGAACCCAGGGAGTAGAGAATGGGACCAATGACGTATTATTAGCCCGAGATCTGGATCTACTAGAAGATAGAAGGGAGAGAGCTATAATTCAACTGGCAGCTTACCAACAGCAGCTTGCCAGGGCCTATAATAAGAAGGTCAACCCAAGGTTTCAAATCGGTGACCTCGTTTTGAGAAAGGTCGTCGACAACAAGAAGGATTCCAGAGAGGGCAAGCTTGACCCAAATTGGGGGGGACCCTATAGAATCATCTCGGTGTTGGGCAATGAGGCATATTGGCTTGAAGATTATAAGGGCAAAGAGTTGCCAAGATCCTGAAATACTTGTAATTTAAAATTTTTTTATCATTAGATTTTCATGTTCTTTGTCATTTATCGAAGTAATAAATACAATTTTAGCCTGATTCTTCTTTTACACCTGTAACTAATATGATACTTGCCGATGTTTCTGGAAAACAGGCATAATGAGAACCTAAGTGGAACTTAAGTTCACATTAGGGGGCAGAGAGTTGGAAAATGGTTTTAACACTTGTTGAAATTTAAGAAAAATTTACAAGTTAAAGTTAAACCGAGATCATGTTTAACACTTGTTAAAATTTAAGAAAAATTTACAAGTTGAAGTTAAACCGAGATCATGTTTAACACTTGTTGAAATTTAAGAAAAATTTACAAGTTGAAGTTAAACCGAGATCGTGTTTAACATTTGTTGAAATTTGAGAAAAATTTACAAGTTGAAGTTAAGCTAAGGTTATGTCTAAACACTTGTTGAAATTTGAGAAAAATTTACAAGGTTGAAGTTAGACCGAGATCATGTATTAACACTTGTTGAAATTTGTGAAAAAATTTACAAGTAAAAGCCAAGGTTGTATTAAAATGAGTACTTATATACTTGCCGATGTAAATCATTGGTATGCATAACCGAGGTATTTCACCCCGAGAAGATTACATAGTTCAGGTGTAAATTGAAGATATGCAGAAATATTCTAAAGTATAGGAGTATACAAGCATTGGAAAGAGAAAGTTGTATTGATATTCAGAAGAAGGCACGTCAGCCACATGAAGTACTTGCATTGTTCCAGAAAAACAAAAAGTACAAGGTACAGAAAAAAAGAAAGAAAAAGAACATCAAATCAAGATTCTTCAGCACCACTAGCAGGTTGGGTCTAAAGCTCGGAAAACTGCTGAGAAGACATGTCGGCCGCCTTTTCAGCTGCTAGCTCGGCGTCTATTTCTTGCAGGGTTTGATCAAGGCTCTTGTCGGCGATAGGCACGTCCGATGTCGCCTTTTCAGGAGCAGCATCTATGGGAACCTCCTCACCCTCCTCATCTTGAGTCAAGTCCAGGACTTGCTCATTTTGAGTAGGGGACTTGGCGCCAGCAGCTTCTTTTGACTTCCTTACCAAAGCCTCCTCCTCAGACTCAGAATCGTTGTCGGATTGGCTTGGAGTTGGGGGGAATGACAGAGGAAGGACGTTGGTGTTCCTGAGGAGGGACTCATCGGGGATTTTAAGCTTTTTCAGCAAAGTCATCCAACCAAGGGTGAACCCCTTGTTGCATGCTTGCTTGACCTGTTTCTCATGATCTGCCGTGACATCAGCCACCCCCTCATTGTATCCCCTTCTTATCGGCGGCCTTGAGCTCAGCATCTTTGGTGGCCAAGGCGTCTTGGTGTTCCTTTTGGCCGTCTTTTCCTCGGCCTCTTTTCTTTAGGCCTCAAGAACCTTCTTTATGGCATCAGTAGCCTCTGCCTTTTCTTCGGCCATGCCTTTGGCTTTGATAGCAGCCTCGGCCTGATCTGCCAGAGTCTTCATTTTGGATTGCAAGTTTTTGTTGGTCTTCTGCAGACTAGTAGCCTCCCTAGTCCTTGTCTCAAAAGATTGCATTAGGAAGGAGTGGGCGTGCTGGATTGCCTGAAGAAAATAGATAAAACAAAAGTTATTAGAAAAAATTTCTAAGTATAAAGAAGAAAAGAAAGACACCAAGTGTGAAGACTTACTTGAAAAGAGCGCTGGAGCATCAGAGTAAAGTTTTCATACTCGCTCACTTCGGCGTTTCGGTTGAGATCTCCAGGGAGGCACAAAGTGGTACTAAGAGCGACGCTGACGTTAACGTCATCGGCATTATCACCAGCTTTGACTGGCCTGTCCTCCAATGTAATTTGGGGGGCCCAAGGGGAACCAGACTTCATGGAGCCTGAAGCTGTTGCAGATTCGGACCTCAGCCTCTTTGACTGAGTGGATTCGGATGATTGGGCCTCGGCGGGCCTATTCTCGGCAGTAGAAGGGGTTTTCTCGCTCGAAGCCAATTTGGAAATTGGCAAGGTGTCCTCAGTATCAATCTGAGTTACCGTTGTCTTTGGCTGAGCCTTCTTTATCCTTTTTTGTTTCAGCTTTGGCTCGGTTGGTGCTGGTTGAGCATCAATTGAGTCAGGAATATTAGCCAAAAGATCCTTCGCAACTACTTTCTGGCAGCCCATATCGACAGCAAATGTAGTTTGGCGTCATCGATGGCGTTGAGATGGTGGGATCAGATATGGAACCGAGGTTGACGGCTGCTCTGAGGGATCAGAGGTCGATCCTTGATATCTGGCTGAGATGTAGAGGCAGCTTGAGGAGTTGTGGCAGAAGGGAGAGATTGGCTTTTCTTCCTCTTTGGGACGTCGGGAAGAATTGATTTATAGGTTGGGATGAAATTAAGGACCAAAGGGGCTCTGCGTTTGTGGACTGGCAAATCTAGTAGCTTCTTCAAACCCTTGCTGGGGAAAAAGGACTTGCGAACTCCTTTTTCTGGTTGGGGAAGAGTTGCAAAAAAAGCAGACATTAGAAACAAACGAAGTATTGAAGACTTTGAAAACAAGTAAGTACAAACACTGGACTCTTACCATTACCCTCTACAAAGACTGTTCGAGGAATAGGGTAGAGGTGGAGGTCCTCGTTTGGAGCAAACTCCCAGTTCCCCGAGGTAATGAAGTAATCATCCCCTGCTCCCTTGTTAGAGTCTGGGAGGTCGGCAACAATTTTGTACTCTGTGGACCTTGGTTTGAGGTAGTAAATATAGCTTGTATCTTTTTTGAGGCCATACATGGTGTAGCAGTACTGGATGTCGGCGAAGGTAACCCTAGCATTTTCTTGTTTGGCTAAGGCTATTATACCATTTATGACTCGGTAGGAATTGATGGCAAGCTGCATTGGGTCTAACTTATAGTAGTGGATTATCTCACGGAATAGGATGTCAAATGGGAACCTAAGTCCGCACTCGATAAAAACTACAACAGGGAAGGGCATAGAATCAGTTGTGGGCATGATAGAGTCATCCTCCCCAGCCATCCTCAGATGGACGTTGGCAGGGATGGAAAAATCTCGCCTAAAGTATTCTAACTTGGTCGGGGTGTCTACCGTATGCCAACACATACCCATGACGTCGACTTAGGGGGAAAGTGTACGAATTGGAAATAAAGATTCAGAAGACCTCGGAAAAACCTAAGATTCATGCTGGGGTAAGAATTCGTGAGGATCAGAGGGGGATTCATTTCAGTTTTCCCTAAGATTCGTGTGTTCTAAAGCAAATCCCAAGCCTAAAATCTAGAGAAACAAAGATTGAGGGCAAGAATCTGGAAACAACATAGAAAACAAGAACGTGTTTCAGAATCAAGAACAATGATGAACTATCAAGAACACTACGATGAAGTGTGCACAAGGGTGTGAGGCCAAGAACAGTGGCAACAGTGAATAAATTTGTGAGCAATATGTGTATTCAGGACATAAATTGGGCAAAAGCAAAATCGTAATGTGCTCAAATACGTAATTTATGAATCAAGAACTTGAGCAGAACAGTAATAATAACAGATAATAAGGAAAAACTTTCTCAAAAACTGAAACCAGGAGGAACAGTGGCTTACCAGACAAAGTGAAGCCGGTGTGAAGATCGCCGAAGTCAGACAACGGTTGCAAAAGCGACAAAGTAGTGAAAAGCACGCCAGAAGAGATGAATACAGCAAGTTACAGAGCTAGGAAAGCTTGAACAATGGCAGATCTTTGGAAAAAAAACTAGAGAGAGAAAAAACTTCGGAAACAATGGTAAAAAGTGAAAAGACGGGGGGAGGAAGGAAGTTTTGTTAAAACGCAAAAACGGCGGCAAAGAGGCCATTAATGTGCCTAAAAGAGCGTATGCGTCAGACGGCGCACGCGAGAAAAATTCGACTTACAGGCGCGTAACAGGTACGATCTAGTAAGGGGTAGACGCGTGTCCTAAATGGTTGAGTTACTATGCGTAACAGCTCATACCCGTGAAGGAGCTCTTGGAATTCATGTTCTATAGAAGACATGTCAGCCTGGAGAATGATCTCGGCTGAGAAATTTGAACAACCCTGATTAGTGGTTCTAAAGCATTGATAAAGAGCAGACTATAGGTCTTGGTCAAACTGAGTCAACTAGTTCTTACTTCGGCAATGAATAAAGAAGCGAGCTTAGCCGACGTTCTAAAAGGTAGAACTGGTATAGGTTCCATCACCTCAGGATGCCGAGGTAATAGAACCTAGGGGGCAATTGTGGGGATATATTTTCTGAGTACCAACACGTGGCCGAGGTGACACCGACGTGTCAGCCGAGATGCCACGTGTCCTGGTCGTGACACCGAGGTGATCTCGGCTAGGCCGAGGAGGTCTCCGAAGATATCGGAATCCAGGATAAACGAATAAGGGAAAAGAGTCTTAGAATGAAGAGGGATCTCAGCTTAGATAAGGATAAAGCTCTTAGAGAGTTTATCTTTATCCGTTGGAGAGTCCAAGATGAGCATCGAGCTAAAAGTCCATGGAAGCTAGGCTTCTATTGGGGTTAGGATTGTGTAAACTATAAAAAGAGAGGAACCCCTATGGGTCTAAGGTACGCAATTTATATTCTAAACAGTGAGTTAAGAACTTGATTTATCTTTGAGAGATAGCTGACTTGATCGTCGGAGTGCCCACGGGTGGACGAACCACTGTCGGAATCTCTTCTTTCTGTTGCAGGTCATTCAGGCGCCATCTATTCTGCCAGTGCTCTCCAGTTGAATACTGAGTTGGCATTGTGGTCAGCAATTCACTCACACACTTACAAATCAATATTAAACATAAATTAGGTACAACATACTGAAGTACATCTCTACATATTGTAATTATCACATGTAAGTGGGGAGTTAGAGTCGAAAATGCCTTAAACTTAACCGAAAAATGACATTATGGGTGCGAAAATGTGAAACAGTCCCATAACCACCATATGGATGTCACGGCCAGCTTCCCTGTGACATATAGGGCCTGTGACAACAAACGGAATGTCTTAGCACACGTAGGTTGGGAGTTAGTGCCGAAAACGCCTAAAACTTAACCGAAAAAGGGCGTTAAGGGGGGCAAAAGTGCAAAACAGCCCCAGAACCACCATAAGAATGTCATAGCTGGTTTCCCTATGACAAATAAGGCTTGTGACAATAGATGAAATGAAATTAGCACTCATAGGTTGAGAGTTACTGCCAAAAACGCCATAAACTTATTCCAAAAAGAGAGAGTTTGACATCCAATAAATGTTCAACATTTTGATGTAAATGATGCCATTGTTTCATCATATAAGGTGGTTATTTGGGTGGTAAACGTATTAAGAAAGCATGATATGGTTATGGAGATAACCCCGTAGATTACTCATTTATTTTACTTGAACTAGGAAAATGGGAATGAAGAAGAGTTAAAATAAATTTACAACTAAAACATTCTAGCAATAAGCATTTATTTTATGAAGATGTATGCTCCTAAAAATTGTATTTTTTGTAAATTGAAATCAAGTTTGGAATAAACCTTTCATGATACATACATATGATTGTATTTCAAAAAAAGGTTTTTATAGATTGTTCTACATTAAATACATGTTATTAAAACATTTTTCCTATGTCTAAATCAGTTTGATATTTTGTAATGGGTGCAATTTTCTTTTTATTTTTTGTAGATGGCTTTTGGCGTGGACTTGTGGATAGTCTATATTTTTGTTTATAGAGGACACTTGACACTTTTGTATAAATCCTACTAACTATGTCATCCTCTAATTTTGTGTAGATTAGTATTATTGATACATATAACTTTTGTAATCTAACTGATAGTTGCTAGCGTGGCATATGGTGGTCGTGGTACAGATTACAATGGTAATTTGTGCCACGCCAAATGGCCATATCACATGGTAGTAAATGTATTTTTTTGTATATGGAGGGTTGGATTTTTGTATGGAAATAGAATTTTAGTTTGGACAATAGTTGGTTTGTATAAAATATATACATTTAAAGTTATTCATTTTTGGATGACTGGAAGTAATATGGATTTTGGAATGATTGATAATTTTACATTGTGAAATGATTGATAAAATATGTATTGTTTTGTTTATATACATACTATAGGTTGCACGAAATACATACATGTTGTGGAAAAAATAGAATTTTGTGATAAAACGTAGAAGGATTTTTTTGGCAACTAAACAATTTGTAGTAAAAAAGGAAGTATATATTTCAGTAACTAAAATGTTAATAGCTAAAACCAAAAAAAAAATTTCAGAAAACAATAATGGTGACTACAACGCTTAGTGCCAACAAAAAGCAGACATTAGGCAACTAAAACTTAAAAAATAATCAGACATTTGGCGACTAAAACATTTTGTAACCAAAAAACAAAAAAATTGCCGACTACAAGTTTAGTAGCGAAAAATGTGAGACTTTTGCCTACTAAAGAAAATTTAGTCGCCAAAGTGAAATAAAGAAAATAATCTGAATTTGGAGAGAAACTTAGGATTTCAAATTCACTACTAACCTCATATCATGTAATTAAACTATCTAATTCTAGTAAATCAATGGCCCGGATAATAATGATGTATCGTGGCTACAAGCCCCAATATCATCGTTGAGAAGATGAGTATATTCAAAAAGTACGCATGAATCATCTTTGGTCGGCACGAATCGTCTACACTAAACTAAGGTTGGAGCACAATTATCTCCCCTAAGCATGACTCGTCTTACGATTCATATATACAAGAAAGTAAAACAGTTGTATGATCATGCATTCTCAACAACAAAAATCGAATGAAAAGACTATTTGAATAAAAGATCTAAAACAATCATACAATGATTATCCAATTCCAATGACAAACTAGAATTAAAATACAAAATAACATGATACTTGATTAGAGCTTCATCTTAATCCAAAGAAGAAAGCTTAGCCGCCCATAGAGAGGTTAAACACTTCGGATGTTGAAAAGAAAGCCATGGATTGATGATTTGCTCTTCTTCTCTAGCTTCTAGCTGTCTTCTCTAGGGTTTCAAATGCCAAAATAGGTCCCCAAAATTCCTTTTATAGCCTCCAGTTCATTCAGAGTCAAAAACATACGCACACATATCGAGGCAAATCTACTCATGCAGATTGGGAATTTCGCTCGAGTGGATCCAGTCAAAGAGCAATTATTGGTAGGGAAATCCGCTCATGCGGATTGGTGAATTCCACTCATGCGGATTCACTCAGTGACAAACTTTTCCCTATTTTTGTCTGTTTGCAATCCTTTTGTAAACAGAGCTGTCGACTGAGAGCTTTGCCTCCGGGCTTCGGAACCTTTTTGTGCCTTGCCTCGGTTTGCAAACCAGGTCCCGTTTTCTCTATTTTCTCTTCCTGAAGGGAGGGAGAGGTCTCGTAGACCATCTCCCAGTGGCCGTAGGTTGCGTTTCGTGGTCGTAGGCTGTTTTTCCCGTTTGGAGACCAGTTTTCGATTTTTCAGAGCCGTCGGCCGCGCGCTTCGGTTCGGGACTGCTTAACTACCTCTGTTTGCTCCGGTTTTTGGCACACACCTTGTTTCCTCTCCCTAGAGGGACACTGTGGCCCGGGAGACCACCTTCGGGGTCGCACGCCTCTTCCGGCGCTTAACAGTCAGTTTTCGGGGCCCTCGGCTGAGCGTTTTGGCCCCCGAACCCTCGTTTTGCATCGGTAAGGGTTCATTTTTGGCATGGACCCTAGTTTCATTGTTAGGAAGGTGGTACATGGGTGGGAGACCACCTTTTGTTCTTGGAGACCAGCTTTCTCTTTGGAGACCACTTTTTTCTCTTCTCCAGCCAGTTTTCTTGTCGGGAAATTGGTCTCCCTCACTTTTGGGCCATAATTTCTGGTCTCCCATACCACCACTGTGTTGCATTCACCTGGGAGGCCACCTTTTTGGCATGGCTAACCACCTTTTCTTGTTGACCCTTTTGACCCTTGGTCGGCCGACCATTTGAACTGGTCGGCTAGCCATCTCTTTTTTGGCCTTCCTGAGTTGCATACAGCTGTGCCAGCTGGGAGGCATTTGCCTCATCCTCCGAGATTTAACCCTTTTGTTTGTCTTCTTAAGGAAGCTTTGGCCATTTTTCCTTAGCTTCTAAGAGAAGCTTGGCCTTTTGTCAAGCTTCTTGAGGAAGCTTTACCCCTTTGGTCTAGCTTTCTCAAGAAGCTTGACTCTTTTGGTTTAGCTTCTTTTAGAAGCTTGGTCCCTTTGCTTGAGGCTTCTCCAAGAAGCCTTGGACCTTCTCTTCTATAAGAGAGGCTCTCCTCTCCATTTGAAAAGGTTGAACGCTTTGGCTAAGTCATACATACACTCTCCTCCATATCCCTCTATTCCAAGCTTCAAACTCCATAGTTCTTGACCCCTTTGCCTACCACCTCACAACCACACCTCCCCATCATCCATCTAAACATATTGGAGCTTGTTTTCAGAGGCGAATGAGTCACATTGTTGGTCCAGAGTTGCTAGAGTTGCTGTGCTACAAGAGTAATACATTTCTTCCCTTTCAAGCACTCTTTTTGCTTCATATCTTAGCTCTATTTGCAAGCATCTTTGGGTTTCATCAAAAACTGAAAAAAAAAAAAAATTTTAAGCTTATAAACATGTTTGTTTAAGGTCATTTTTCTATTGGGGGTCATCTACCCCCTTGCATGCTTCATTTCCTCATGTTTTGAGCTATGCATTAGAGCATTTGTGTTGGCCTTGGTTTGGCCTTTTAGCCACTGAAATCCAGCGGATTTTCAGTGGCTAACATGTGTCTTTGAGCCTCAAAATCAGAGAGGGGTGACCCTCTCACCCCTTGATTTGTTTACTAGCTTTGTTGGCCTTCCAAAGGGGCTCCTATTTGCATGTTTCAAAGCCATATTTTAGGCCCTATTTGGTGAGTTTTAAGGTATGCATAGGCTCTGTCCAGAGCCCATTTTGCCATATAAAGTGCCTATTTTGCATGTGTAGAACAATCTTATTCGAGGCCTTTCAAAGGGGCTTTCATTTGCATGCTTCCAAGACTAATTTCAGGACCTTTTTGGTGGGTTTAGGACCCTCATAATCTCTTTTCAGAGGTGGTTTTTCCATTTTGTGTGTCCATCATGTATGTGTAGAACAACCCCTTTCATAGCCTTCCAAGGGGACACATCATTCTTGCATGCATGGACTATATTTCAGTGGATTTTTGGGCATATTTTGGCATGACATACTTCTATTTTTGGCTGGTTTGGTGACCTCCATGTGCTTCATATAGTTGTAGTGCAAATCATGGTTCACTAGCTTACTTTGCATGCCTTGTTGACCTTTGTTTTTAGCACTTTTTGGCCATGCCTTAAACTGATATTGTGCATATTTTGGACTACCCTAGCTCTGTTTTTGGGTCTCATGGTCGAATGATGCTTGTTTTGCATACTTGTAGTTCAATGTCTATGCCTAGCTTTGAGTTTTGAGATCTATCATATGCATGTGTTGAGGTATTTTCATGTTTTGTGGTCATTTTGCATCATATTTCAGAGCCTACATGAATGCCATATCCTCATGTTTTCTACTCTTTAAGTGTGTTTGAGAGTTGTCCATAAATGCCTTGTTTTCGGACCATTGAATGAGCTTCATTTCTATGCATTCTGAGCCATCATTTTAGACCAATTTCCCACTATCTTGGACCTACCTAGGGTCTGTTTAGGGTTGGTTTTTCCATTTGTGCATTGCTTTGTGTACTTCTAGTGTAATGCACTTCACTAGTTTCGGCATTCGGGCCATCTAGCAAGCATTGTGTGAAGTGTTTGCATGATTCGGGACCATTGTGCATCATATTTCAGAGCTGGATCATATGCCATTCTATGCCATATTTCATCATTTGCCTTGCTTTGGTAGAGTGGCATTTGATGCCTTAGGATCGGTCCTTTGCATTCGTGCACGTCTGCATGTATTTCAGTTGTCTCATTTTCATCGTATGGCCACTGATTTGGGTGTGGCTGAGGTCCACTCATGTTGGTTTAAGTCCATCTTGCATTGTGTATGCCATTTAGTTCACGTTGTTGCATGATTTGATCGTTGCATTGTGTATGCTTTGTTCGTTTCGTTGTGTTTGTTAGTCTTCATATGCATTGCGTATGCCATATAGAATCATCTTGCATTGAGTATGCCATTGATTATTTCATAGCATTGTGTATGCTAGTAGCATGTTTGCATGTCATCCCTTGCATGTTTGCGTCATTCCGTGGCATTTGCATCTAGGTTGCATGTTAGAGTTGCATTCATGCATGTCATGCATATTGCATTGTGTTTGGAGTAGGGTTTAGTCCAAACACGGGAAACGAGGGATGTTTCATACTCCAAGTGACGAATCGTGCCTCAATTTTCAGTCGCCGACACTCTTAACTATCCATGATAGAGTCGTTGGCTTTAGTTGCTTATATGTGTATTCATGTCCCATTGAGTCGTGCAATTTGACTCCTCGCCCATTATGCATTGAGATGCATGATTGATGGCACGAGGACCGAGGACTACACTCCCTAGAGCTTGTGCAATGACGGGGAGAGTGGTCATGCACACATTTGTTGAAAATACATTGCCTTTTCTCTCTCTTCCCTTTGTTACAGAAAAAACCAGAAACCAGAGGTGGAAACTGGTCGGCCGACTAGATTTTCTGGCAGGCCGACCACCCTCTTTGGTCTCCACCACAAAAGGTGATCGGCAGGTGGTCTCCCATGCCAATAACTGGTCGGTGGCCTTCCCAAGGTGGAGTTTCAGCCTTCTAGAGCTTTGTGCAAGTTTCTGAGATCAATTGCAAACAAGGGTGAGGCGAGGCATCGCGATGGAATTTACTAACGAGACGACGCGATCATGCACGCATCTTTCATCATTCGGAACAAGAGCTGAGGCAGTCCATTGTATTTAGTTTGCGTGCTAGTTTATTGCTTACTTACTTAATTTGTTGATTAATTAATGTTGTGTAATAATTAGCTGTAATTTGTTATTTAGCTTAGATTAGCTAGATGGTTTGTACTATTCATTCAGACCCTCCGAGCGAGGGCACAATTGTAATAAGTGTGCGTGTGTGTGATGTGTGTCTTCCAACCCCACGTCTTTCTCCCTTTTATTTACCAGCTTATGATGGTTAGTTTAGGGCATGTTTCAATTAGCACACTTATGATAGCATGTTTGCATTCATTCATCTGTCTTGCATGCACCAGGCTCGGCGCATCATACTAACTGCATTGTATTTCAATTTCGAGTTTAATACTTGTTAGTTGTAGCATTTCACATGCCATCTTTAGAAATAGCAGAGCCTATTGTAGTTGCATTCCTACATGTGTTGCATTAGGCATTTCAGCATAGCTAGGATCATGCATAGATTTCTAACATAGCTTCTGTTTTGGTTTGGAGTACTCAGTAA
Organism: Camellia sinensis; assembly: GCF_055761805.1. Classification (NCBI taxonomy): domain Eukaryota; kingdom Viridiplantae; phylum Streptophyta; class Magnoliopsida; order Ericales; family Theaceae; genus Camellia; species Camellia sinensis. The sequence goes on from NC_138969.1 coordinate 75,506,470, forward strand.
GTGTTTATGCTTTAGCATCCTTGCATGTGTGTGAGTGACTGCCATGATAACATGCTTACCATGAGGCTATGTGCTTATGTGATATACCTGCCTGAATGCCTGTGGGTGAAGGTTGGATTATCTGAATTGGAATAATACATTGACTATGAGTTTTAAGCCCACCCGAGGGTGGCAAATCCATGTCTTAGCCTACTTGCGGGTAGCACCATCAAACCATTTTCAAAATAAACAAACATGAGATGTGTTGTTCCAATTCAGGCGATCCAGTCTATATTGTATGTTGTGCGCATCACATAGTAAATCTAGGCTAATAACCGGAATAAGAATGCATAATATTTTCAAAATTCGATATCGTGGTTAGTAGAGGCCGATCTTTGATCAGGCGAGCGAGGGTGCTCACGAAGTGACCTTCTCCAATCGTACCCAAGTTACCGAGTCGAAGCAACTTTGGTGATGATGGACACGTGGCCTTCGGCACGTGTCAGGGTTTCGTAAATTCCCCCAAAATAAAATATTTAGGTGGCGACTCTATATCTGGCAAAGCAGTCCATGTTTAACACTTCTTTCTAAAAATCTGTTTTCCAAAATGATTTGCCAGATTTAGACTCTTTGATGATTCATCGGTCTTGCGTTGCACTCTGCGAGATTAGATACAGGACCGTGACTTTTGAGTCTGAACTGTAGTGAGCCCATAATGAACAAAACGGGATTTCCCTCCCGAGACGTTCGGGGACGTCTACAGTTTTTGGCGACTCTGCTGGGGAGTTAGAGAACTTGACTCGAACTCATGATATCTTGTTTTGACTACACTTATGTGTTTCTTTGCATTGCATGTGCATTGGTGCGCCTACGACGCCGTGTTTGCCGTATGCTATTCCTTAACAGTTTGCTAGAGGCTCGCTTCGAGAAGCGTGCCATAAGGCTGACCGGTTGCGAGCTCTGCCACGACGAGAACACAAACCTGGTTTTACCGGGGCACCCTTTTTGACCATTCGACCTAGTGCATATTCGGAATCCATAGTGACCATTCCAAAGCTAGGACAGGTTGCTTACCCAATTATAGGTTGTTTGAAACCGCTGCGTGCATAGTGAAACCCTAGCTCCTGACAAAATAGGACAGGGAAACCCTACCCCAACATAGGGGTGTTTTGGCTCTCACTTGCTTGTTATGTGCTTTTAGAGTCCGTCTCTACAAGATTGCATGTATCAGTTTGCAAGTTTGGGCATCAGGCCCTCGGGCACCAATTCAGTATTTTGGGAATCAGTTATCTGCGGGTACCAGATTCAGTTTTGGGGACGATAGTTTGGGAACAGTGATCAGTGCTTTTGAGAATAGTATATTCAGCTTATCGACTGCGTGTTGTTATGCCCGACTGTGTGTTGTGTGTTTATTTAAACCCGTTATGCTGTCCGTTTGTCTGGTTGTTTATTTTCTTATTATTGCTTTATTTATCTTTTTGCTAGGTAGTTTAGAACAATTACTTCAGACCAAGCAGATATTCCCCAAGCACTCTGGACAAGAGGTCACCGACTCAATCGATCTGAGGATTTGGTCGACGGACAACCAGTGTTCCACTCTCTACCCTCGGTTATCAGACGGAGGCTGAGAAAACGCAGTGTATCTGAGCAGAGGTTACCAGAGCAGTGGTCTACCCCATCAGTGGACAGTCGGGCTAAGATCTCAATTGTTGCCATAGAGATAGATATACCAGTCGGTCAAATGGATCAGCAGAACACGTCAGGGATGGAGGCAATGATGCGTAAACTCCAAGAGAGTATGAAACTCATGTAGCAAGATGTTGTCCGCCAAGCAGAATTTTCCAAGCAGCAGGCTGTAATCATGGCCCAGCAGGCTGATCTCATCACTAGGTTGCAACAGCAAAATGGAGCATCTGCTTCGCATCAAGCTCCTCCACCACCAGGGGTTCAGACACCCGGGGAAACACCCAGTGTCCAGGAAGGTATAGACATTCCGGTAGGGCCGGTTCCGCCCCCAATTTTACCCCAGCTATCCAAAACACCTACCAATCTACCTGACTCTCCCTTGGAGTTCGAGGTCGACCCTACAACGTTGAAATTGAGCAAGCTTGAGAAGTTGTTCAAAAAATCCCAAGGGGTGAAGTTTATCCCGGACATTGAGGACAGGTATACCGACGTGGCTGTGACGCTGCCAGATAGGTTCAAAATGCCACAAATCGACCGCTTTGACGAATCTGGGGATCCCATGGTGCATCTCCGGTTGCTCTCAAATATACTACGGCCGATGGGCCTCACTAGACCGCAGAAGCTTTCATTATTCGGCCGGACCTTGTCGGGTGTGGCCGCTATCTGGTACGCAAAATTAGAAGACAATGTTAAGCGGAACTAGGATGAGATAGCCGGGGCTTTCATTGCATAATACTCCTATAACACACAAATCGAGATTACAACCCGTGATCTTGAGACAACAAGGCAGGAGCCTAAGGAGAGCTTTTCGGAGTTCGTAGCCAGGTGGAGGGCGAAGGCCTCAATGATGACCCTAAGGCCTATTGATAAAGACCAAATCCAGATGATTGTGCGCAATCTTCAGCCTAAGTTGATGCAGAAAATGATCGTGCTCCCTTTCCCTACCTTTTCAGACTTGCATGAGATAGGAGTACAGATTGAGGATGCCTTGAAGCAGGGCTTGATTGATAATGACAGAGAGCAACCCAAAAGAACCTTCAACCGCAACAACAATATAGGCACCAACAATGCCGCAAATGCTAGAGCTTTAGAAGTAAGCATGGTCACCACCATTCCCCCTCCAAGACCCATGGCAGCTACACCTTTCTCTGGCGCGTCCGGAAGCAACACACAAACCACCAAATACCAACCTCGAGACTAGAGAACCTTCACCCCGTTATATATGCCCCTGTCCAAGGCTCTGGGGGTATTAATCAGAAAAGGGCACTTAAAGCCCCTGGAGCCGAGGCCATTGCCAAAGCCACTCCCTCCCTCTCATAACCCAGCAAAATACTGCGCATATCACCAACAACATGGTCACGACACTGACCAATGTTTTAGATTGCGTCATGAGATTCAAGATCTCGTTGACAAGCAGGTGATTGTGCCTCCAGAAAAACCCAATGTCACAATAAACCCTCTCCCGCCGCAGAACCAAGCTCCACCCCCCAAACGTATCAACTTTATCTAGACTGGGGTCGTGTCTTACGATCCTAGCATATATATCACCCCGTCCTATCTACCCGAGCCGGAGGTGCTCCTTCCTGACTGCACTGACTTGTGCATGTTGGACATCTCCAGAACCCGACCCGAACCAATGGTGGTGACTGTCGAAGACAAAACAGGGAAGATTTCAGGGGAGAATGGGATTGTTGAATCAGAATCTGAGAAATCTGGGAGTTTTGCTGAGGAGGTATACAGTCCAAGTGACTACATTCTCTCAGTAGGCCAGGTTGGGCCAAATGTGGAATTGCCGGCAGGGGCAGAGCTTTGTGTGATACAGGGGGATGAATCTGGTCAGAGGATAGATGACTTGGCAGCTGTGGAATGAGACTTTGCTAACCTCCAATTTTTCAATGAACAAGATCCAGAGGGCATGGTAGTCAACTGGTCCGATTTTGAGGAGTCAGTAGAGGTCACCGGGTGGCTTGATGACCTACCAGATGTTGTCGACGAAACTCAGTTGGGACAGGGCCCGGTAGGGGCAAGGATATCGATTGTGGCCGGAAGGGCCGGAGATCAAAATGCATCATCGGCGCTAAGAATTTCGCTCAGGATCTGGGCATTTTGAATACAGGAATTACTGAACAACCAGCTGTACTGACGCAGTTAGAACAAGAAAGATTTGGGGATTCTGAGAGAATCAGGAAAGCTAAAGCCCTCGTGGGGACTGAAAGTGCTGTGTGCACGGGTACAGAGAATGCTGCGAGTATGTGGATGGAAAATACTGTAAGTACAATTATATCGGAGCCGGACAGATGTCTGTCGACTACCGACGGAATGTGGTAGGAGGACGATGATTTATGTCTTGCCCACACGGATGAAGATTGGGAGAGTAACCTGCCAGACGATACTTGGTACATTGGTGAAATCGACCATATGACTAGAAGCGGACGGTACTTCAAGCCCCCCGCACCTAGATCAGCCAGAGGCGTCTGGGAAGGATAAGGAGGCTGAGAAACAGAAAGAGAAGCAACTCGAAGAAGAGGCTGTACTGAAGTAGTTGAAAAGATACAAGTAGACATCTCCATCTAGGGACTGCTTATGGCTTCACGAGTGCATCGACAAGCTGTCTTATCGGCCATGGACAAGGCCAAGCTCTCAATAGACACCACGCCCGAACAGCTGATGGGCTTAGTTTTTCTGGGAGGAGCTACCCCAATGTTGACTTTCTCCGATAAAGAACTGCCACCTGAGGGTGCGAACCATAACAAGCCACTCTACATCTCTGTGGAGCGTAAAAACAAATGGATACCCGTGGTGCTTGTCGACACAGGGTCCGCCATCAATGTGTGCCCGGCAAGAACTGCATATGCAATCGGTTTAAAGACTGCGGACTTTGTGCCGACAGCCCAGGTGATTCGGGCATATGATAACACAAGCAGAGAAGTAATGGGGACAGTGAAAATTCAGATCAAGGTTGGGCCGAGACAACATGAGGTAGACTTTCACGTCTTAGAAGTTCCCGCAACCTTCAATCTACTCTTGGGGCGACCGTGGCTGCACCAGGTGAAGGAAGTTTCATCCACCTTACATCAGATGGTGAAATACACCCATGGGAAGGGAGTAGCCATTGTTTTTGGGAATTCATCGATCCATCCACCACCGGAAGTATCTATGCCAGTTTTGGAAATTGAGCACGGTATGGAGGATATGTTCTTATCCGGTTTCACTCTAGCTGAGGCCCGGGTCGTGCAGAACATTTTGGCTGTTAATGAGGGGGTGTATGTCAGTGCTCAATCAGTATACCTCATGAACAAGTTTCAACACATCCCCAGAATAGGATTGGGAAAGAGCAGCCGGAAGGGCATTGCAGCGTTGGCCGAAGTGCCACACAACCCACATATCTTTGGTTTGGGTTATTTGCCCACCAAAGAGGATTGGGTAAGGAAAGGCAAAGAAATGGCTGGGAGAGCCAAAGCAAAGAAGGCCGGGAAGCCTTATGAGTTACTGCACTGACCCATTCAGGGTACCCTAATCGGACGCTTCGTCTAGGAGGGGGAAGATTTTCCATTTTGCGGCTTCCCGGAACCATGGATAAACGAAGAGAAGCGTCGTGTGCCAGGGTTTGAGATTTTCTTTGACCTACGGTTATTCGGGGATGACGTTGTCGAAGAGCAGACGGACCCATTAGCTGAGGCTGAGCAGAGCAAGAAAGTGGAGTCTGAGGACGCCGAAAGTGAAATGGAGGTAGCGCTGACGTGTCTACTTTCATATCCTTCGATCGAACAGTAGTTCTTGGGGGATAACTTCTCGGTATGCGTGATCAGGAATGAAATGACTACGGGTCTACCAACAAACATTTTGGATGCATCTATCGCACCCTCTCTCATTTGGCAGTATGAAGAGGGATTTTTGTCAAGCAGCACTAGGTTAGGTAGTGAGTCGGAATCTAATTCCACCGAGTTTGTTGAGTCGGAATCAGGTTTCAGCTCGACTGAGTCTGAGTCCGATATTTCAGGGGGTGATAACCCGGATACCACAGTCCTGTCCAGATCGTCTTTTTCTTTCTTTTTTGAGTCTGTTGTAATCGAAGAATCGGACAATTTGGATATGCTTAATAAGAATGATGTGGCTGTGGTTTATGAGTACTTTTCTGTGCCCTTGATTTATTGCATTAACTCAGACTTTCAAAATTTGAAAACGACGAGGAAAAAATTCCTTCGGTTTTGCAACGCTTAATTGAACAAGAGCAGGAAAGATTTGTTAAACTCTTAATGGATGAAATCACTACTGTGAATATTGGTACTGAGGAGGGCCCACGGCTGATCCAGATCGGGTCCACGTTGTCTTCAGAGGAACGCGAGCGCTTAGTCTCTTTATTAAAAGATTTCAAAGATGTTTTCGCGTGGTCCTACGAAGACATGCTTGGAATCGATCCTGAGATTGTACAACATCAGATCCCTCTTGACCCCGAGGCCCGACCCGTTAAACAAAAACTCAGAAGGATCCCCCCGGACTGGGCTCTCAAGATTAAGGAAGAGGTCACCAAGCAAATTGACACAGGTTTCCTGCTGGTATCCGAATACCCAACTTGGTTGGCCAACATCATTCTGGTGCCGAAGAAGGATGGTAGGATCCGGGTATGCGTGGATTTCAGGGACTTGAATAGAGCTAGTCTAAAGGACGACTTCACCTTGCCGCATATCGATGAGTTAGTGGACTTCACAGTGGGGCATGCTTTGCTTTCATTCATGGATGGTTTCTCAGGCTATAATCAAATTGTAATGGCACCCGAGGACCGGGAGAAGACTACATTCACCACCGCGTGGGGGACATACTGCTATAGAGTGATGCCGTTTGGGTTAAAGAATGCTGGAGCTACATATCAACAGGCCGCGACCACGATATTGCATGACATGATCCACAAAGAGGTTGAGGTATACGTGGACGACATGATTGTCAAGTCCAAGGAAAGAGAGGGTCACTACACCACCTTGCAAAAGTTCTTTCAAAGGATCAGAGAATTCCGGTTGCGGCTGAATCCCCAGAAGTGTACGTTCGGTGTTACAGCAGGGAAAATGCTGGGGTTTCTGATTACACAGAGAGGTATCGAAGTCGATCCTTCCAAAATCAAGGCCATCCTAGACATGCCACCACCAAGGACTGAAAAGGAGATGCGAGGCTTTCTAGGTAAAGTGCAATTCATAAGACGGTTTATCTCAAAATTAACCTTGACTTGTGAACCACTTTTTGGCCTCCTGAAGAAAGGAAAAAAGTTCCAATGGGACGACCGATGCCAAGCTGCTTTTGAACAGATCAAGGAATACTTACAAAACCCACCTGTGCTGTCACTGCCTAAGCCGGGAAAGCCGTTGATTTTGTATCTTTCGGTAACTGAGACTACAATGGGCTGTATGCTCGCGCAAGAATTAGAGGACAAAATAGAGAGAGCCATCTACTATCTGAGCAAGAAGATGCTAGAGTATGAGATTCGCTACACACCGTTGGAAAAGGCTTGCCTAGCTTTGGTATGGGCTACCAGGAAACTGTGGCACTACCTGTTAGCTCACTCCGTAATGTTGGTTTCATGACTAGATCCCATCAAATATCTCTTCGAGAAACCGGCACTTACGGGTAGGCTAGCTCGTTGGTTGCTGTTATTTTCTGAATTCGATCTGAAATATGTGACGCGCAAGTCAGTCAAGGGATGAGCGGTAGCGGAGTTCCTAGCCGATCATCCAGTGGAAGCAGGTGAAGTAGTTGAGTACTTATTCCCAGATGAGGCCATTCTTCATATCGACGATGAATTTTGGACGATGTACTTTGATGGAGCGTCAAACTAATACGGGTATAGGATAGGAGTGTTGCTGATAGCACCCAACAACTCCCGTATTCCTTTAGCATTCAAACTCCGATTCAAAGTCTCGAACAACGAAGCAGAGTACGAAGCATGCATTGCTGGTTTAGAAGCGGCCTTGGAACTAGGGGCAAGACGGTTGGACGTCATTGGACACTCGAACCTTGTTGTATCCCAAGCTAAGGGGGATTGCACTCATCTGGGAATGCATAAGCTGTGCGTTGAAGGTGAAGAATCAAAACGCCTGATGGAGGCCATCCATGGAGGGGAATGTGGTGCGTACATGAACGGGGTAATGCTAGCGCGGAAGATCCTCAGACAAGGTTATTATTGGTCCACCATGGAGGAGGATTGTATCGGCTTTGTTCGGCGATGCCACAAATGTCAGATCCATGCAAACCGCATGAACATTCCGCCGTCGAAGCTGTACAATATGACTTCGCCATGGCCATTTTCAGTTTGGAGAATCGATGTAATCGGGGCTGTCACTCCGAAGGGGTCGAATGGGCATGAGTTCATCCTAGTCGTGATAGATTATTTCACGAAGTGGGTTGAGGCCCAATCTTATGCGGTGTTGAAGGCGTCGCACATTGCAAAGTTTATCAGAAACAATATCATCTGTCGTTATGGGGTCCCAAACAAGGTCATTTCAGATAATGGTTCCCACTTCAAGAAGGAAATGATTGACTTGTTAGAGAAATACAACGTGGCTTTTCATAAGTCATCCACATACCGGCCGCAAACCAATGGAGCGGTTGAGGCTGCCAACAAGAACATCAAACACATACTGCAGAAGATGGTGGAAACCTACCGAGACTGGCCAGATAAGCTGTCGTTTGCTCTGTGGGGTTACCGGACGTCAATTCGAACTTCTACTAGGGCGACTCCATATTCATTAGTTTATGGGATGGAGGCCGTTCTACCTATCGAGATTGAGGTTCCGTCTTTACGAGTGTTAGCTGAGTGTCAAATAGCCGAATCAGATTGGCAGCAGAGCAGATTTGAAGAACTCATGCTCTTTGATGAGAGAAGACTGAAAGTGCTGTACCATGTTCAAGGTTATCAGCGCAGAATTGCCTGGGCTTTTAACAAGAAAGTTAAGTCCAGGAATCTAAAGGAAGGAGATTTGGTACTCAAGGATAACAGAGCTCCCATCCACAACCCTAGGGGCAAGTTCAGACCCAATTGGACTGGTCCCTACATCATCAAGTCAATCTGGTCAGGTGGAGCTGTGGTTCTGATGGACCTAGATGGCCTAGAGTTCTCCCAACCAATCAACATGGACAAGTTGAAGAAATATTACCCCTGAGAGGCTCGCTAGGCCGAAAACCCGAAAGGACGACCTAGGCAAAAGTTAGAGCATGAAAAATTTGAAATTATAAAAACTGAGCTCGCAAGGTTGAAAACCCGCAAAGGGCGGCCTTGGCAAAAGTTAGAGCGTAAAAGGAGAGTGAAAATACTCGAGTGAACCTGAGCCTGAACTACGTAAGGCTTGATTCCCATCTTTGGGATACGTAGGCAACTTCATCTTGAAGTTCAGCCATAAACTCTTTCCTGATCAACTTTGTCCATTTGATTATCTCAGTCATCTTTGCCTATTCAACATTCAAGAGCTTCGATTGTAATCTCCGGTGCAGTGCTATTCAGACTAGGGGCAACTTTCCACTGCCATGCAGTGCTACGGTGCTATTCAGACTAGGGGCAACTTTGTAATTGCTAGGATCCGAGGTTGTGCATCTCAGTGACAGATTTTAGGCGTGTCCAGTTCTGATCCATATCGAAAATGGTTTTGAAAAGTTTTAATAAAAGTTGACTTTGTTCAAAATTAATCTTTTTACACCTTAGACCATTTTTGGACCAAAGCGGAAAATTTTCAGTACCCACAACCTTCAATTTCATTGATTTCAATACAGAGTTCTCTTGCTCTTGCATACAAATTGAAGTTGCTTTTTATTACATTCATAAAAAAAACGTGAAAGTACTAATAAAACAATAAATCTGGGGCATAGATAAGTTAGGTGTTCCTACGCCCTCTCCCAGAGCTGGTCGAAGCCTTTGATGCCAAAGTGGGCCCTTCTTGTGCCTCTTCATTGAGCCAATCCAAGCACTCATTAGACAAAGTGCAACTGAAAGTGGGCGCGGGGGCCAGAAGCCCTCTAGTTCTCCATACTGTGGCATATTGGGCAAGTTGTGTGCCTCGGGTTGGGAATGCAACAGGGTATTCTATCCTTTCTGGCGAGCAAGTCCGATCATGTCTCTGGGCTTTGATATTCACTCCCGTCACTTATGACTTTCGAGTTCTGTCAAAGAGGGACAACTGTAGACACCCCATTTTTGACTGACCTTAAGACTCAGACGTCACCAACTGAGCCCTCGGTGATGTTGCATATTGTGCTCATTTTGAGGTTGCAAAGTCTCGACTGAGAGCCTTGCTTCTAGGCTTCGAAATCTTTTTGTGCCTTGCCTCGGTTTGCGAATCAGGTCCCGTTTTCTCTATTTTCTCTTCTTGAAGGGAGGGAGAGGTCTCATAGACCATCTCTCAGTGGCTGTAGGTTGCGTTTCGTGGTCGTAGGCCGTTTTTCCCGTTTGGCAACCAGTTTTCGATTTTTCGGAGTCGTCGACCGCGCGCCTCGGTTCGGGATTTATTGAAATCACTGCCCCGGATTTTTTGGCACACACCTTGTTTCCACTCCCTAGAGGGACACTGTGGCCCGGGAGACCACCTTCGGGGTCGCACGCCACTTCCGACGCTTAACAGTCAGTTTTCGGGGCCCCTGACTGCGCGTTTTGGCCCCCGAACCCTCGTTTTGCATTGGTAAGGGTTCATTTTTGGCATGGACCCTAGTTTCATTGTTAGGAAGGTGGTACAAGGGTGGGAGACCACCTTTTCTTCTTGGAGACCAACTTTCTCCTTGGAGACCACTTTTCTCTCTCCTCTAGCTAGTTTTCTTATCAGGAAACTGGTCTCCCTCACTTTTGGGCCATAATTTCTGGTCTCCCATACCACCACTGTGTTGCATTCACCTGGGAGGCCACCTTTTTGGCATGGCCGACCACCTTTTCCTATTGACCCTTTTAACCCCTGGTCGGCCGACCAGGGGAAGTGGTCGGCCGACCACTTGAACTGGTCGGCCAGCCATCTCTTTTTTGGCCTTCCTGAGTTGCATACAGCTGTGCCAGCTGGAAGGCATTTGCCCCATCCTCCGAGATTTAACCCTTTTGTTTGTCTTCTTGAGGAAGCTTTAGCCCTTTTTCCTTAGCTTCTAAGAGAAGCTTGGCCTTTAGCCAAGCTTCTTGAGGAAGCTTGACCCCTTTGGTCTAGCTTCCTCAAGAAGCTTGACCCTTTTGGTTTAGCTTCTTTTAGAAGCTTGGTCCCTTTGCTTGAGGCTTCTCCAAGAAGCCTTGGACCTTTCCTTCTATAAGAGAGGCTCTCCTCTCCATTTGCAAAGGTTGAACACTTTGGCTAAGTCATACATACACTCTCCTCCATATCTCTCTATTCCAAGCTTCAAACTCCATCGTTCTTGACCCCTTTGCCTACCACCTCACAACCACACCTTCCTATCATCCATCTAAACATCTTGGAGCTTGTTTTCAGAGGCTAAGGAGTCACATTGTTGGTCTAGAGCTGCTGGAGTTGCTGTGCTACAAGGGTAATACATTTCTTCCCTTTCAAGCACTTTTTTTGCTTCATATCTTAGCTCTATTTGCAAGCATCTTTGGGTTTCGTCATAAATTGAAAAAAGTTTTTTTTTGAGCTTATAAACATGTTTGTTTAAGGTCATTTTTTTGTTGGGGGTCATCTACCCCCTTGCATGCTTCATTTCCTCATGTTTTAAGCTATGCATTAGAGTATTTGTGTTGGCCTTGGTTTGGCCTTTTAGCCACTGAAATCTAGCGGATTTTCAGTGGCTAACATGTGTCTTTGAGCCTCAAAATCAGAGAGGGATGACCCTCTCACCCCTTGATTTGTTTGCTAGCTTTGTTGGCCTTCCAAAGGGGCTCATATTTGCATGTTTCACAGCCATATTTTAGGCCCTATTTGGTGAGTTTTAAGGTATGCATAGGCTCTGTCCAGAGTCCATTTTTCCATATAAAGTGTCTATTTTTCATGTGTAGAACAATCCTATTCGAGGCTTTTCAAAGGGGCTTTCACTTGCATACTTCCAAGACTAATTTCAGGACCTTTTTGGTGGGTTTTAGGACCCTCATAACCTCTTTCCAGAGGTGGTTTTTCCATTTTGTGTGTCCATCATGTTTGTGTAGAACAACCCCTTTCATAGCCTTCCAAGGGGACACATCATTCTTGCATGCATGGACTATATTTCAGTGGGTTTTTGGGCATATTTTGGCATGGAATACTTCTGTTTTTGGTTGGTTTGGTGACCTCTCATGTGCTTCATATAGTTGTAGTGCAAATCATGGTTCACTAGCTTACTTTGCATGCCTTGTTGACCCTTGTCTTTAGCACTTTTTGGCCATGCCTTAAACTGATATTATGTATATTTTGGACTGCCCTAGCTCTATTTTTAGGTCTCATGGTCGAATGATGCTTGTTTTGCATACTTTTAGTTCAATGTCTATGCCTAGCTTTGAGTTTTGAGATCTATCATATGCATGTGCTGAGGTATTTTCATGTTTTGGGGTCATTTTGCATCATATTTCAGAGCCTACATGAATGCCATATCCTCATGTTTTCTACTCTTTAAGTGTGTTTGAGAGTTGTCCATAAATGCCTTGTTTTCGGACCATTGAATGAGCTTCATTTCTATGCATTCCGAGCCATCATTTTAGACCAATTTCCCACTATCTTGGACCAGCCTAAGGTCTGTTTCGGGTTGATTTTTCCATTTGTGAATTGCTTTGTGTACCTCTAGTGTAACGCACTTCACTAGTTTCGGCATTCAGGCCATCTAGCAGGCATCGTGTGAAGTGTTTGCATGATTCGGGACCATTGTGCATCATATTTCAGAGCTGGATCATGTGCCATTCTATGCCATATTTCATCCTTTCCCTTGCTTTGGTAGAGTGGCATTTGATGCCTTAGGATCAATCCTTTGCATTCGTGCATGTCTGCATGTATTTCGGTTGTTTTATTTTCATCGTATGGCCACTGATTTGGGTGTGGCTGAGGTCCACTCATGTTGGTTTAAGTCCATCTTGCATTGTGTATGCCATTTAGTTCACGTTGTTGCATGATTTGATCATTGCATTGTGTATGCCTTGTTCATTTCGTTGTGTTTGTTAGTCTTCATATGCATTGAGTATGCCATATAAGATCATCTTGCATTGAGTATGCCATTGATTATTTCATAGCATTGTGTATGCTAGTAGCATGTTTGCATGTCATCCCTTGCATGTTTGCGTCATTCAGTGGCATTTGCATCTAGGTTGCATGTTAGAGTTGCATTCATGCATGTCATGCATATTGCATTGTGTTTGGAGTAGGGTTTAGTCCAAACACGGGAAACGAGGGATGTTGCGTGCTCTAAGTGACGAATCGTGCCTCAATTCTCGGTCGCCGACACTCTTGACTATCCATGATAGAGTCGTTGGCTTTAGTTGCTTATATGTGTATTCATGTCCCATTGAGTCGTGCAATTCGACTCCTCGGCCATTATGCATCGAGATGCGTGATTAATGGCACGAGGATCGAGGACTACACTCCCTAGAACTTGTGCAATGACGGGGAGAGTGGTTATGCACACATTTGTTGAAAATACATTGCCTTTTCTCTCTCTTCCCTTTGTTACAGAAAAAACCAGAAACCAGAGGTGGAAACTGGTCGGCCGACCAGATTTTCTGGCAGGCCGACCACCCTCTTTAGTCTCCACCACAAAGGGTGGTCGGCAGGTGGTCTCCCATGCTAATAACTGGTCGGTGGCCTTCCCAAGGTGGAGTTTCAGCCTTTTGGAGCTTTGTGCAAGTTTCTGAGATCAATTGCAAACAAGGGTGAGGCGAGGCATCGCGATGGAATTTACTGACGAAGCGACGCGAGCATGCACGCATCTTTCATCATTCGGAACAAGAGCTGAGGCAGTCCATTGTATTTAGTTTGCATGCTAGTTTATTGCTTACTTAGTTAATTTGTTGATTAATTAATGTTGTGCAATAATTAGCTGTAATTTGTTATTTAGCTTAGATTAGCTAGATGGTTTGTACTATTCATTCGGACCCTCCGAGCGAGGGCACAATTGTAATAAGTGTGCGTGTGTGTGATGTGTGTCTTCCAACCCCACGTCTTTCTCCCTTTTATTTACCAGCTTATGATGGTTAGTTTAGGACATGTTTCAATTAGCATATTTATGATAACATGTTTGCATTCATTCATCTGTCTTGCATGCACCGGGCTCGGCGCATCATACTAACTGCATTGTATTTCAATTCTGAGTTGAATACTTGTTAGTTGTAGCATTTCACATGCCATCTTTAGAAATAGTCGAGCCTATTGTAGTTGCATTCCTGTATGTGTTGCATTAGGCATTTCAGCATAGTTAGGATCATGCATAGATTTCTAACATAGCTTTTGTTTTGGCTTGGAGTACTCATTAAGTGTTTATGCTTTAGCATCCTTGCATGTGTGTGAGTGACTACCATGATAGCATGCTTACCATGAGGCTATGTGCTTATGTGATATACCTGTCTGAATACCTGTGGGTGAAGGTTGGATTATCTGAATTGGAATAATGCATTAACTGTGAGTTTTAAGCCCACCCAAGGGTGGCAAATCCACGTCTTAGCCTACTTGCGAGTAGCACCATCAAACCATTTTCAAAATAAACAAACATGAGATGTGTTGTTCCAATTCAGGTGATCTAGTCTATACTTGTATGTTGTGCGCATCACGTAGTAAATCTAGGCTAATAACCGGAATAAGAATGCATAATGTTTTCAAAACTCGATATCGTGGTTAGTAGAGGCCGATCTTTGATTGGGCGAGCGGGGATGCTCACAAAGTGACCTTCCCCAATCGTACCCAAGTTCCCGAGCCGAGGCAACTTTGGTGATGACGGACACGTGGCCTTCGGCACGAGTCAGGGTTTCCTAAATTCCTCCAAAATAAAATATTTAGGTGGCGACTCTGTATCTGGCAAAGTAGTCCATGTTTGGCACTTCTTTCTAAAAATCTGTTTTCCAAAACGATTTGCCAGATTTGGACTCTTTGATGATTCATCGGTCTTGCGTTGCACTCAGCGAGATTAGATACATGACCATGACTTTTGAGTCCGAACTGTAGTGAGCCCATAATGAACAAAACGGGATTTCTCTCCCGGGACGTTCGGGGAAGTCTACACCATCTAACAAATCCCAATCAACACTAGCAAAAGAAGAAAACGCACTAAAATGTACTGCCCAATAACACAATATAATATAACCACCTCAATCATATGAAACTTCTTTTATAATCAAACATACCAATATACATATATAACCAGTAACTCAAACCAAATCTTAACACATCACAGACATGCAAGGTACTAAAATTAACAACTCGAGTTTACTTAAAAGAATATTTCCTTGTTTTCTCAATTCATTGAAATCATTCTCTAATTTATATAACATATTTCCCAAAAGATGCCAGACTTTACACCGTCTACAAGCAACATTACATTTTCCATTTTGTACTCAACATTACAATTGGTGAACCTATACTGTCACCCAACAACACTTATAGCGTTTCTGGTTTTGAACCGACTCATTTGACGTTTTGGATCCGGGTTTCTTTGCTTTTAACGGTTGTTCATACTATTGTTCATCGTATTCCTCATTGAGTTAGTTATTGAAATGCCTTGGTTGTGTTTGGAATAGGTTGGGAGTTCATTTTTCAAAAATCTTGTTGCCCAGAATTTGGCCTCTTCGCTCGAGCGAAGCTTCTTGCGCTTGAGTGAGCTTTGTGAACTCCTAGTACTTTTGCAGGCCTACAGAGATACTGGGAGGGTAGTGTTCTTCGCTCAAGCGACACTTCTTACGCTCGAGCAACGGTCTTCTGTTTGTAAAACTTCTAGGAGTTGGTATTCTTGGCTCGAGCAAAGCTTCTTGCGCTAGAGCGAGAAAACTTATTTGTGTCTGGTCGCTCGAGCGAGACTTCTTGCGCTGCGCTCGAGCGAGATGTGCGTATATCAATTTGTAAAAGCACTTTTTACGTCACCTTTTCATTTCTCTCTCTCTAAACATTTCAAAAGATCTACACTCTTTCTCTAAAACTCACATTTTCTCTATAAATACACCTAGATCTAGTGATTTCTCTACCATTCTCTCTTTGTTAAAAAGGTAGAGCTCACCTAGAGCTTTGTTTGCATCCGAATAGAGTCGGGTCTCGGCTTCTTCGGGTTTCATCCGTCTTTCTCTTGTCTTCTAAGCTTGAGGTAGGAGTTCTCTACACTCTTTTATGAGTTTTAACCTAGTTATTTGTTTTCATAGAACAAACAAATGTGATTTTGTAAGGTTTTGGACAAACCTAGTGATGGGTCGTTTCACACACCAAAATTAAACACCAAACTATACCAAATTCCTTAGAATAATGGCAAGTCCAAGTATCGATCCACAGGGACAATTGTGAAATTAAACTAATTTAAATGCTAAATTCCTAAATTAATTTTGATGAAAAAGATGGTTGTTCATAACCTAATAATAATTAAATTAAACAAAGAGATTAAACTAGCGATCAAAATTGAAATTGGAATTACTGATTATGGAAAACCTAAGGTACTAAATTCACCACTAGTTACATAAATAAGGTTTCAATTTGAAAATCAATTATGTTACGGTTCGAATGGAATAATACTTTGCAACTACAAGCTCGAAGCATTCATCAAGAGAGTTATCACGTTCAATGTATAGGCACGAACCATCTCAAGTAATGCGAGTCGTTCGCTCTAAACTACGATAACAAAACAATTCGTCTCTCGTAGTATGGCTCATCTCATACCTTGAATATGAAAGAAAAGAAAACCATTGTATGGAAAGCATTCAACAATCACAGAAAGTCGAATACTCGAAGAAATAATGGAAAATATATATTTGAAACTTCTTAAACACCATACAATTGTTCAAACCATTATATAAAAGAAAACCAAAAAGAAAACCTATTCACATGGCTAGGGTTTCATTAAAACCCTAGAAAGATGAGCCTAGCCACTCATGGAGGAGTGGAAAGAAGTGGAAGAGGAAAAAGCCACCATGGGAGACCTTTTTCAAGCTTCAAGTTATTTTTTATCCAAAGCCTAGCCTTTCTCTTCTTTCGAAAAATATCAGAACCCTAATCTAGTCTCATTTCTCTCTTTTTCTTCCTATGTTGTCTTTCAAATAGGTTTAAAACAATGGCACGGTTTCTGAGGTACGGTCGCACGTGCGGGAATGGTCACCGCACGTGCGAGAAGGGTGTCGCACGTACAGGAAAAACCCTTCGCACGTGCGGTGAGCTTGGGCCCTGTTTGGCTGCGAGGTAAAGGCCGCATGTACGAGAATGGGCCTCCGCACGTGCAAGAATAGGTCTTTCTTTGCATTTTTGCTCATTTTATGCTTCCACTATGTACAAACTTGATTGACATTAAACAAGCATAAAATGTATAGTTTGATAAGCAAGTAAAGTTGAGAGATCCTAATTAACGACCTCAGTGTTGTACAAGTTGGCCTTAATCACCTAGGGTTTTGGGTTAAAAATCAAAAGAGGGGCTTTCAAATGAGTTCTTGAAAATGGTTGTGGGATGGAAATGAGGTCGAGTTGTGGTAAAATTATTGGTTTTGGTACTTGAATATGATTTTGAAAGAAAATGGGGTTTTGCCCTAAAATGTCTCAAATGTGATTTTATATAAATAAATGGAATTGATGTTGGAAATGTGGAATTGGATGGCTATTGATAAGAATAGTGGAGTTCGATATGTCTTATCACTTACATCTATGTTTTGAAAAGTCTTTATGTTATGGAGATTATATATCTGTTTAGCAATATCTGTTTTGGGTTATCGGTGAAGGATAGCTATAATTGTTATAGAAATTGCATAAGAATTAGGTACATTGAAATAAATTTCTCATCCATTTGCATTTAACATTATTACATCTTTAATTTATTGTAAATGTATAACTTTTTTTAGCGAAAAATGTTGAATCTAGGAATGGGATGTATTCCATTGAAATAAGTTGGTCGGAGTGCCCAGGGTAAAAGTCCCGAAAAACACGCGTATATAGGTGTCGGTTCCCACAGACGAAATATCCGTAAAATGGTAATAGTAGTGCTTGTATAGACTACATTTACATTGGTGCCAAATCCCCCGGGCAAAATATCCGTGAAATGGTTGTACTGGTTAGAGATTTCAAAAATTATGATTCATTGCCCTGTTTTCTAATAAAAAGGAAATAATTGAACTATGATATAAGCGGACTTTGCATTGTTTTGGAAAGAGATATGAAATGGTTTTATCACGAGCATTGCATATGCATTTCGCCCTTATATCTTTGTTAAGATTCATATATTGTGTTGGATTATTTCTACTGAGTTTTGGCTCACTTTACATGGGAAAGCCACTTTCAACTATTAATGATGTGCCCCCGTCAAGGCAGTAACTTGGGAAGATGAAAGCAAAAGGTTCATTTTACTTACTTCTTGTATTTAATTTTGTATAAGCCAAGGGCTTTAATTGTATTGGATATAGATTCAATTTGTTGTAACGAAGTATAGTCTTGGAAAGTTGTAACCTTCAAGGCATTTTAATTATCTATTTGATTTTTTTATTTCTACATCTTTATTGTTATACATGTTTAAGAATCAGGATTAGGGCTTATAAATGTATAATTGCATGTGTCACCCTTTTGTACAATCGAATCTCGTGAAATGGAAGGACATTATACTCTAATTCATTTTGTTATTTACTTATAGTCGTTGATGGTTTGTTGCATCTATTTTGGGGCATTACTGTTGGAATTGTGGTTTTTTATAGGCTTATTTTGTGCCAACTTTGAGCCCAAATTTGGGTGGGTTCCACACGTCTTTTGGAGTGAGTCCAAAGAGGTGACGTGTTCCTTGCCGCATGGCAAGTCACACGGTGAAGATGGTTCGTCAAAGCCATTTATGAGTGAATAAGAAGTTGACATTATTTTCGGGTTCGTGGAATGGACAATTAAAGAAGTAAAATGTGGGTTTCCATGAAATGGATTGTCCCACATTGAAACTTAAAGGGAGCTTTTGTGTGTATATAAGCTCTAAGTGGACAAACTTGGGTTGGGCCCCAAGGGACACCTCAAGTTTGTAGAAGGGAGGAGTTATGGATAAAGCAAGCCTTGACTCAAACCACCACACACGTGCACGTGCACCGCAGCCGCCATTGTTCGTCCGATAGGCCGAGCCGGGCTGGGTGCGGGTTGTGGGTTGGGTCCTCACATTAATTTTTTGGACAAAATTTGTTTAAATTTTTTCCAAAAATTCTTGCAGAAAAATTATTTTCTCTAGACGAAATTAATTCAAATTTTGCGCCAAATTTGAATTCAATTTTTTGTCCAAAAGGTGTCTCCTCCAACCAGAAAGTTCCTTCAATTTTCAAAAGAATGAACTATTCTAAACAGATTTAAATCTGCCCAGTAGATTCGGACAAGTTCAAACCTATTTCAACAGGTTCAATTCAAATTTGTATCTGTTCAGTTTGAATTTGTATCTGTTCATTTCAAATTCATACATGTTCTGGTCTTTCCTAACAGTCACCAATCTGGCTATAAATAGAGACCCTCTTCTAGCAGATTTTCAAATCTAGAAATCATATTCTCTTCATGTTTTTGCTCTCTTTTTGCATTGTTCTTCATACTAGTTTTTAAAGAAAATTCTTAGAGTATAGAACGCGGGTTCTAGTTCGCCATATAGATTGTTTGGAGTGCTACTACAATCTATGTAAAGATTATTGTATCCTGGGAGATAGACACCATTTATCCGTGAGCACCGAAGCAGGGCGAATCTGTCTTAAGGACAGAGTGTCACACACTGGACTTGATCAAGTTTGTATTTATTCATTACGGCAAATAAATTCTATAAGTAATTTATTTTTATTTGTTTGATTTGGTTTCAAGTTATTTATTTTACACAGAAGATTGTTCCAATAATCTTGAGATAAACTCAAATTATTCTATTTATATAGAATTTTTTGATTGCTTTTCTTTGTTCCTTTCTTCTTCTAACAGAAATTATTTTCTGTGATTATACAAAGTAATATTCTGGTTGGAAAATATAAATAGTAGTAATATACTATTTATTTTCTTTAACAACTAGTATTAATATACTTGTTATCATTAACAATTTCAAAATATTCATTTGTGAAGTTCATCATAAATTAATTTTGGTTTTCAGAAATAATTTCTGAGTTTTCATTAATTAAAATTATGTTTTCAGTATTTTAATTTTTGAAGTGTTACAGAAATATTTTTCTGTGTGGAATTAATTTGTTTATATAAATATTTTATTTTCAAATTAATTAAAAATAAAAGTTACAAATCTTGTTTCTTTTATTTTTACAGAATTAAATTATGTGTTTATGGTTTAAATTTCTGTGTAGTATAAAATTCTAACTATAATTTTGTTTTTATAATGTAGAATTCATGGCTACTGAAACTAATGCTCAAACAAGTACTGGTATGATAACTACAATTGCTCCAACCCCTCCTCCTGTTGTAACTGTGCCGGTCAATCACGGTGAGAAGCCAGAGAAGTTCTTAGGAATTGATTTTAAAAGATGGCAGCAGAAAATGTTGTTTTATCTTACAACTCTAAACCTGGCGCATTTCCTCCGTGAGAATGCTCCTACTCTGAATTAGGATGAAACCGACCGGCAAGTGGTTGATGCGGTCGATGCCTGGAAACATGCTGATCTCCTTTGCCGGAACGACATTTTGAATGGGCTTGATAACACATTGTACAACGTCTACAGCCCTATCAAGACAGCAAAGGAACTTTAGGAGTCTTTGGAGAAAAAGTACAAAACAGAAGATGTTGGCTCGAAGAAATTCGTAGTAGGCAAATTTCTAGACTTTGTGATGATTGATTCTGAGATTGTGATCAGCCAAGTTCAAGATCTCCAACTCAATATGCATGACATTCATACAGAAGGCATGTCTCTCAGTGAATCCTTTCAAGTTGCTGATTTAATTGAAAAATTACCACAAGGCTGGAAAGAATTCAATAACTACCTCAAACACAAGCGCAAAGAAATGACTTTAGAGGAATTGATTGTGCATTTGAGGATTGAGGAGGACAACCGCAATTCTGAGAAGCAGACTGGTATGCATCCAATGGAGTCTAAGGCAAATGTGGTGGAACATGTACCAAAAGCAAAGAAACGGAAGTATTCTAGAGAAAGTTTCACACAAGGCTTTAAAGGAGGGGAAACTAAGAAGTACAAGTTCAATGGAAAATGTTACATCTGTGACAAAGAGGGACATCGGGCCAAAGATTGTCGTAGCAAGCGCAAAGGCAAAGGAAGAGGAAGATCAAGCAAGAAGCCTAAGCCAATATGACCGAAGTAGACAAAATTTCCAATGGTGTAGATGACATAAATCTTTCTGCAATTGTTTCCAAGGCAAACCTTGTCGGAAATCCTAAAGAATGGTGGGTGGACACTAGTGCTACTCGTCACATCTGTGCAGACAAAAAGATGTTCACATCCTATTCTGTGATGGACAACGGCGAACAACTTTTTATGGGCAACTCCTCGACTTCTAAAATTGAAGGACAAGGAAAGATTTTTCTGAAGATGACATCTAGAAAGCAACTCACTCTCAACAATGTGCTGCATGTACCAGACATTCACAAGAATCTAGTATCCGGATCTTTGTTGAGTAAAAATGGGTTTAGGCCAGTGTTTAAGAGTGATAAATTTGTACTTACTAAAAATGGGATGCATGTAGGGAAATGTTACATGTCTGTTGTCCCCTCTATTATTAATAATAATACATCTTCTTCTTACTTGCTTGAGTCTTCAAATTTATGACATGGCAGACTAGGACATGTTAGTTATGGATCTTTGCGTAGATTAATTAATATAGAATGTTTGCTTAAATTTGAAATTGATCCAAATCATAAATGTGAAATTTGTGTTGAGGCAAAATTAACCAATCCTCATTTTCATTCAATTGAAAGAAGTACAGAACCACTTAAATTAATTCATAGTGACATTTTTTTTATTGTAAATCAATTCAAAGTAGAGGTGGGAAAAAATATTTTATCACTTTCATAGATGACTATACTAAATATAGTTATGTTTATTTAATTCGAACCAAGGGTGAAGCTTTGGAAACTTTCATTCAATATAAGAATGAAGTTGAAAATTAACTTGGTAAGAAAATTAAAAAACTAAGAAGTGATAGAGCTGGTGAATATGAATCACCTTTTGGTAAGTTTTGTAAAGAACATGGAATAATTCATCAAACCATCGCTCTTTATTCACCTCGACAAAATGGAATTGCTGAAAGGAAAAATAGGATTTTAAAAGAAATGATGAATGCCATGTTAATAAGTTCTGGATTACCTCAAAACTTGTGGGGGAAAGCAATACTTTATACTAATTATATACTTAATAAAGTACCCTGAAAGAAAATGAATCAAACACTTTATGAAATGTGGCATGGGAGAGTACCATCCTACAAATACTTAAAAGTGTGGCAGTGTTTGGCTAAAGTAGCTATTCCTAGTCCTAAAATGACTAAGATAGGTCCTGAAACTATTGATTGCATATTTATTGGTTATGCCAAGATCTGTAGTGCATATCGGTTTTTGATTCATAAGTCAGAACATTTTGAAATACATGTAAATACTATTATTGAATCTCAAAATGAATCATTCTTTGAACATATATTTCCAAATAAGACTGGACAAGAGACTACTACTAATAAAAGATCTTATAATGCTATTTCTAGTGATGATAAAAAACAAGATCAACAACAAGAGCAAGAGATAGATCAAAATGAGGAAGAAGAACCTAAGCGTAGTAAACGTGCTAGAATCTCTAAATCTTTTGGTCTAGATTTTCTAACATTTTTGTTAGAAAATGAGCCTTTAACTTTTAAAGAAACTATGTCCAGTCCTGAGGCTCCTTTATAGAAAGAGGTTGTAAATAGTTAAGTTGAAGTCATCTTGCAAAATCATACTTGGAATTTAGTGGATCTGCCACAAGGTTGTAAACTCTTGGGTATAAATGGTATTTCAAAAGAAAAATGAAAGCGGGTGGATCAATTGACAAATACAAGGCAAGACTTGTGGTTAAAGGATATAGACAAAAAGAAGATCTTGATTACTTTGACACATACTCACCAGTTATTAGAATAACATCCATTAGAATGCTAATTGCCATTGCATCTTTGAACAATCTAGAAATTCATCAAATGGATATGAAAATAGCTTTCTTAAATGGTGAGTGTAGACACCCCATTTTTGACCGACCTTAAGACTCCGACGTCATCATTTGAGCGCTCAATGATTATGCTTGTTTGTGCTCGTTTCAAGTTTTCAGAGTTTTTGACTGAGTGCCTTGCCTCCGGGCCTCTGAACTCTTCGTGTTTTGGCTTGGTTTGTGGACCATGCCTTGTTGACCTTGCCTGGAGGGAGAGAGAGGTCCGTAGACCACTTTTTGTGGTCGTAGACTACTTTTCCCTCTTGTAGGCTAGTTTCCGATTTCCGGAGCCTTCGGCTGTGCGCCTTGTCTCGGGACCTCTTAACGTTCTCCTCTTGGCTTGGTTTTTAAACCATGCCTTGTTGCCTCTACCTAGAGGGAAACAGAGGTCTGTAGACCACTTTTTGTGCCCGTAGACCACCTTTCCCTCGTAGACCACTTTTTGTGCCCGTAGACTAGTTTTCAAGGCTTCCGGCTCCGCGCCTTATCCTGCGGACTTTTGTCTTTCATCCTTTTTGGTTTCTTTTTGGCACAAACCTTGTTTTCCTTGCTTGGAGGGTGGAATAAGGGGTGTAGACCAGTTTCTCCCCCTAAAGACCACTTGTCTTCCTTGCCAGCCAGTTTTCTAGTCAGCTAGCTGGTCTTGGAGGTCTTTGAACCACCAAAAGTGGTCGACAGCCATGCCACCACCTTGCTTCCTTCCTGCAGACCACTCCTCTCCCTTGCCGACCATTTTTCATTCTTGCAGACCACTTTTGGTGGTCGGCCGACTAGTACAAGTAGCTCGCCGACCATTTCAACTGGTCGGCAGCTTTCCTGCACTTTCTTTAGATATTTTCCATGCCAGTTGTGCTAGCTGTTGGGCACAGAAAGCATCATCATCCATACACGTGTATGGAGGGATTCAAACAAGCTTCAAGCTTGCTCAACAAGCTTGATGCATGTTTTTCTATAAAAGGGAACATCCTCCCTCTTGTCTCAGGTTCAGAATTTTGCATTAGAGCTATACGTACACTTCTATCTCTATATTGCTCCTTTCTCTTCATATTTGTGCTTGAAAGTGCCATTTCTTCACACTTTTGCCCACAAACACATAGTGAAACATCTTTACTTTGGAGGTGAGGCACCTTGAAGCTGGTTTTGGTGTTTTTGGATTGTTTTTGGTCCAAAAAGTTTGCTAGAGTTGCTTATTTGAAGTTGTTCTTCAAGGGTGAGTCAACTAGCCCTTTAAAGCTTTGTTTTGATTAAGCCTTTAGCCCTATTTGCATGATGTTTTAGGCTTACCTTTCAACTGTGAAAAGCTCTGATTTTAAGTGTTAAGAAAGGTTGTTTAAGACCTCTTTGGTGTTGGGGGTAGTCTATCCCCTTTTGTGCCTTGTTTGACCTTGTTTTGTGCCATCACTTTAGACCTTTGTGATCACCTTTGTTTGGCCTCGTCACCACTGAAACTCAGAGGAATTTCAGTGGTGAAAACTTGGTTTTGAGGTCTCAAATGGGTGGGGGTTGTTCCCTCTCCTCTTCTCTTGTATGCTTGTGTTGATGGCTCATCAAAGTAGCATGTTTGTTAAGCTTGTTTTGGCTCCATCTTAGCCTATTTTTGGCCTTATTTCAGTATGGCATACCTCTATTTTGGCTTAGTTTAGGCCACCCTTGCATGCTTTATACACTTGTAGTGTAATCCTTGCAAACTAGCCTTGTATGCTTGCTATTTTAGCCTATAATTCTAGCATGTTTTGGCTCCACTTCAGCACATTTTTGGCCATTATTTAACATGCTTTAACTCTGTTTTTGGCTTGTTTGATCATTGGTTGCATGCTTCATGCACTTGTAGTGCAAATCCTCTTTACTAGCCTTGCAAGCCTAATGATTTAGCTTGTTATTCTAGCATGTGTTGGCTTAGTCTCAGCCCATTTTTGGTGTTATTTTGACATGTCATAATTCTATTTTTGGTTGGTGGAGTCACCTCTTGCTTGGTTTGTGCACTTGTAGTGCAATCATGCCCATTAGCCTAATGTACTTGGTGTTTTGGCCCTTCATGCTAGCTTACCTTGGCTATACTCCATACATGTTTTAGCATTATTTTGACATGTTTTAGGATTGTTTTGGGTTGCCTTGGCCATATGACTCATGTTTTGTATAGCTATAGTGCAAAT
The DNA here is from genome assembly GCF_055761805.1 of Camellia sinensis. Classification (NCBI taxonomy): domain Eukaryota; kingdom Viridiplantae; phylum Streptophyta; class Magnoliopsida; order Ericales; family Theaceae; genus Camellia; species Camellia sinensis. Next base: position 75,531,493 of record NC_138969.1, read on the forward strand.
GCCTTGACAAGTCTTGAGTTTTGAGGCCCCTACCATGCTATAGTTGTGATGTTTGCATGATTTATCATCATTTGGTACATGATTTCAGAGCATGTTTCATTGTTATACACTCACATGTGTCACTCTTTTAATGCTTTGGAGGGTTTGTGCTTTATGCCTTAAGTATGAGCCAATAGCCATGCCATCTTGCCTAAGCTTTTGGGATGCCATCTCAGTGGGTTTTTGGTCTTATTTTTCCATGATACAACTCTAATTTTTGTTGGTAAAGTCATCTCATGCTTGGTTTTGGTAGGTGTAGAGTAATCATGTTCATTGACCTAGCTTACTAGATGTTTTAGCTTACCATGCCAGCTTATTTTGGCTACACTCCGTTCATGTTTTAACCTTGATTTGACATGCTCTATGACTATTTTACGTTGTATTGGCCATATGTTTCATGTATTGCATAGCTGTAGTGCAATTGGCCTTACTAGCCTTGTGTTTTCATGCCTCTAGCATGCTTCATTTGTGACATGTGCACAATTTGGCATCATTTAACATGATATTTCAGAGCATATAGCATTTCCGTGTTCTCACTTCTTTCACTCTTTGAGTGCTTTTAAGAGTTGTGCCTTATTGCCTTGTTTGTGGACCAATACGTATGCATGCATGCCTAGACTTTTGAGCTCCCATCTCAGCATGTTTTGGTCTTTGTTTTGACCTATTTGAGCTCTGTCTATGGCTGGTTCAGTCATTTGTGCCATGTATCGCATGCCTCTTGTGTAGTCCCTTTTGGTAACCTTGTGCCTTAGGCCCTCTTGCATGCTATACTTGTGTTGTTTGAGTGATTTGGCATCATTTCACACATGATTTCAGTGCATATAGTGTAGCTACACTCTCACATTTGTCACTTCTTCGTTATGTTTGAAAGTTGACCCTTATGCCTAGTTGATGAGCCATTGCATGAGCATCACCATCTTGCCTTTCATGCCATCATTTCATAGCATTTTGGCCACTGTTTTGGTATGATTTAGGTCTGTCCATATTCAGTTTAAGTCCATTGAGCATTATATTGCATGCCACTTGTGAGATGTTCTTTCCTAGCTTTAATGCCTTAGGCTTCTAAACTTGCCATGCATGCATTGTTCATATGTTGGAACCTTGTGCATGCCATTCTAGCATTCATAAAAGAGCATGTTATTTGCATGTTGTTACATTGCATGTTGCTTGCATGTGCATGCATTGCATTGAGTTGGCATGCCATTAGCTTTGATAAGTTGATCATGTTACATTGCATTGTGTTTGGATAGGGTGTTAATCCAAACACGAGAAACGTCCAACACGAGAAACGAGGGACGTTTCATACTTGAAGTGATGAAACGTGCCTCATTTCTCGGTCACCGACGTTCTTGATCATGCATGATAGAGTTTAAGTCCCTCATGTGTTATTTGTACATTCATTAACATTGATTCGTGTAATCTTGGCTTCTCGGCCATCGTGCATTGCGATGCTCGGTTGGTGACCCGAGAGTCAAGTACCGCATTCCCTTGAGCTTAAGAAATGATAGGCAGGGTGGTTATGCACACATACCTTGCAAATACACTGTTGTGCCCTTTCCTGTTCTCTATTGTAGCAAACTGGAGTTGGGCAGGATTTTCTGGTCGGCAGACCAGAAAAAGTAGCTGGCCGACCACTTTTTATGGTCTGTAGCATGTATAAGTGGTCTACAGGTGGTCTACACCACCATTAAGTGGTCGAGAACCTTCCTGGAGGTCTCCATGTTGGAATAGAAGCTATCTGGAAGCTTATGCAGTGTTCTGAGATAAAATGCAAACAGAGGCAAGTTGGGGCATAGTAATGGATTTCCGAACGAGGCGACCGAGCATGCATGCACTTCTCGCCCTGAGGACTTTTTCTTACTGCTTTACCTAGCTGCTTTGCTTAGTTAGCTATTTGGTTCTGTACTTAATTAGTTGATGCACTTAGCTAATTAATTTGTATTGTAATAACTAATTAGTTAACTAGGATTAGTTAATTAATTTTGTTCTGTAATAATTAGTTTAATTAGCTTAGATTAGCTAGTTAGCTCATTATTTGGACCCTCCGTCGAGAGGGCACAACTGTTGTAATAAGTGTGCGTGTGTATGATGCATGTTTTCCAACCCCCATTTCTTTCTCCCTTTTATTTAACTGCTTTCAATGGTTAGTTTAGGGCATATTTCAATTAGCATCCTTATGCTTCACATGCATGCATCATTCATCTATTTTGCATGCATCGGGCTCGGCGCATCATACAAACTGCATTGCATTTCAATACCAATTTGAATACATGTTATCAAGTTGCATTCGCATGACACCTTAGAATAGCCGAGCCTATCTTAGTTGCATTTTTGCATGTGTTGCATTAGGCATCTTAATATAGCTAGGATCATGCATGATTTCTAACTAGCTTCTTTTTTGGCTCGAAGTACTAGGTAAGCTTTTACGCTTTAGCATACTGCATGAGATGTGTATGTTTCCATGTTTAGCATGCTTGCCATGAGGCTATTTGCTTAACTGATATAACTGCATGAATGCCTGTGGATGGAGGCTTGATTGCATGAATTGGGACAATTCATCAAACCCGAGTTTTAAGCCCACTTAAGGTGGCAAAATCATGTCGTTTTCTAAGCCCACTTGAGGGTGGCAAATCCACGTCTTAGCCTACTTGCAAGTAGCACTTTCAAACCATTTTCGAAAACAAACATGAGATGTTTTGTTCCAATTTAGGCGATCCAATCTATACTTGTATGATGTGCGCATCACGTAGTAAGGTTAGCTAATAAACCGGAATAAGAACACGTGTATTTTCAAAAACAACATATTATGTTAGTAAAGGCCGACCTTTGATCGGGCGAGCGGGGGTGCTCATTGCATGACCTTCCCCTCTCGTACCCAAGTTCCCAAGCCGAGGCAACTTTGGTGATGACGGACACGTGGCCTTAGGCACAAGTCAAGGTTTCCTAAATTTCCCAAAAACAAAATATTTAGGTGGCGACTTTGAAATTTGGCAAAGCAGTCCATGTTTGGCGCTTTTTGATTAAAATCGATTTTCCAAAATGATTTGTCGAATTTGGACTCTTTGGTGATTTATCAATCTTACATTGCACTTTGTGAGATTAGATTCAGAACCGTAACAGGAGTCTGAACCGTAGTAGCTAAGAACTACAATCTGCGCCCTCGCACGTGGAGCGGAGTTCGGGACAGTGAGTTAAATGAAGAAATTTACATAGAACAACCAGAAGGATTTTCTGTTCTAAGAAAAGAAAAGAAAGTATGCAAATTGGTTAAATCATTATATGGTTTAAAACAACTGCCAAAGCAATGGCATGAAAAATTTAACAAGGTAATGATTTCAAATGGATTTAAAATTAGTGAATGTGACAAATGTGTTTATATTAAAAACACAGACAAAGGTTATGTAATAGTATGTCTTTACGTGGATGACATGCTCATCAGAGGTAGCAATACTGACATGATTAAAACTACTAAGAAAATGTTGAATAAACATTTTAACATGAAGGACATGGGGATTGCTGATGTAATACTTGGTATGAAAATTACCAAAACATCAGAATGATGTGTTTTGTCACAATCAAATTACATTGAGAAAATACTTGACAAATTCAACAAAGATGATGATCATCTTGCTAGAACACCTGTGAATGTTAATTTGTTCCCTTTCTAAAAATGTACAGGAAAGTTTTTCTCAATTAGAGTATGCCCAAATTATTGGAAGCTTAATGTATATGATAAACTGCACTCGCCCAGATATAGCCTATGCAGTAAGTAAATTAAGTAGATTTATGAGTAATCCAATAGTAGAACACTGGAAAGCTAATGTGAGGGTTCTAAAATACCTCCGATTTACTCGTAACATTGGGCTAAATTATACTAGATATCCAGCAGTACTTGAAGGATACTACTGTGATGCAAATTGGATCGGATATTAGAGACTCAAAATCCACCAGTGTGTATGTCTTTACTCTTCTTGGTGGGGCGGCTGTATCTTGGAAATCTTCAAAACAGACTTGCATTCCTAGGTCTACTATGGAATCATAATTTATAGCTTTAGATAAAGCTGGAGAAGAAGCAGAATGGCTTCGTCACTTCCTTGAAAATATTCCAATGTGGCCAAAATCGATGCCTACTATATGCATACATTGTGATAGTCAATCAGCAATAGGTAGAGCACAGAATCATATGTATAATGGTAAGACACGACACATTCGTAGTCAACGTAACACCATGAGACAGCTACTCTCTAATGGAATTATTTCCATTGAATATGTGAAGTCTAAAGCCAACATAGCGGATCCACTAACCAAAGGGTTAGCAAGAGAGTTAGTTGAGAATTCATCAAGAGAAATGGGACTTAAGCCTATTAAATAAGAGTTACCACAACGGCAACCCAACCTAGTTGACTGGAGATCCCAAGAACTAGGTTCAACGGAACAACCGAGTTATGTATAACTCATAAGGATCACTGAGGAGTGTAGACACCCCATTTTTTACCGCCCTTAAGACTTAGGTGCCTCAAGTTAATCACTCGATGATGAAAGTTATGCTGTACAAATGTTCGATTTCTTCAACAAGAAGAGCTTCTAAATCCCAACCTTACACCCCATGTTTGGCCAAAACTATTTTAGACCTTAAAGCCCTCTTATTTTAAAAATATTTTTCCAAATGTTCCTACGATGTTCCAATGCTCACATTTCGTTTAAAATATTGCACTTTTCAGTATATCGAGTAAGGACAAAGTGGAAATAATAAAAGGGAGGTGAACTCTTTGAAAATTCTTTAAAACATCTTATTTATAGGTTTGGAGTTGAAGAAAATTGGAGGAGAGAGAAGAAAACTAGTTGGGGAAGAGGTTGGGCATCAATCTGTTAAGATAGAAATGAGCAACCTTCACTAAATTGAGCATATCTCTTTGCACATTAGAATTTAGATGTGAGGCCCCCTCCATTGGAAAGTAGACTTCCGGAGATTCAATTTAGACTCAAGAATCACCTGAAACCGAGTCTGGATAAAAGAGATATGCCCGTTTGAAGTTAGGCTTGGAAGCAGATTTTTGTGGACAGTCGACCACTATTAGTGGACAGCCGGCCACTTTTTACAAGTACTTCGCCAGCCAACTAAGTGTCCCCAGAGGCTCACAAACCCACTAGTGGCTTGTCGGGCACTAATAGTGTATGACCGGCTCCTATTAGTGGCCTACCAGGCACTTATGCGAAACTAGATATTTTTTTGGCCAGCTGTCTCCACAAATGCATGCACCATACTAGCTGTATTTGTTTGGATATTTCCAAGAGTATTTCATGTTTTTCTATATATAGATGACCACCCCTTTTGAAATTAGATTAGAAAAAATTTCAAAAACTTCAATACTTGCATAGCACTCTCTCTCTCTCTATCTTGCAACCTACATACTCTCTCTCTACACTTCCTAAACTAAAAATTTTGCTCTTCTTGTTGAGGTTCTTGAGCTCAAATCTCAGCCCTTGAGAGTGAGAACTTGTGGGTTTGTTAACAAAAGAGTTACCTCGCTTCAAGAGGTATAACTACTAGCTTCTTTGCACTACTTCTTTTGTATCTTTTCTTACTATTTTTGGACTATTTTTCAACTGTTTTTATGGGCTGAAGCTTGTGGTTTAAGGCTATTAAAGGTAGAGTGGTTAATCACTCTTCTTTGAACCTTGTCTCCCAAGCCTTTCCCTTGTGTTTCCCATCTCTTCCTCAACTTTTTTCTAACTTTTTACCACTATTTTTCAGAGGTTTTCAGAGGCTAAAAATGTTTTTTTGCAGTCCCAAAAATGGAGGGGTTAGCCTCCCCTCCTCATGTTTGTTTACTAGCTTAATTTCCTCAATATTGTAGCTTACTTTTTCAAGCTTTTCCTTGTGAATTTTAGTGCTATTTTTTTATTGTTTTAGGACTGTTTTAGACTGTTAGTTTCATTTATGCTTTGTATAGCACGCTTGTAGTGTAATAGTCCTTATAGGTTTGGTGTTTTAGGCATTAGCCTATTTAAGTTGATGGCATTTATTTAGTGTTTTCCATACTTGTGTTCACCTCTAATCACCTCTGCAACCTCCCTCTTTTCTTGGCTTTTTCTTTGCTTTGAGAGTCGTTTCAATCGATTGTTGTATAAGCTTGAGATAGAGATCCTTGTGCTTAATGGTTTAATCTCTTCGAAGGTTCATTACCAACGACATGACATCTCTCTCATGCCTAAAACAACCCTTTGATACTTCCCTCCTTTAATGGACATAATGCTCATTTTGGCCTAAAATGACTAATGAATGGAAAGGTAATTAAAAGAGATATTAAAAACTAGAATAAAATGGAGCAGGATAATAAAATGGTTTGGGTTCAATCAGACGTTAATTAAACCCTTTAAGTCTTAGGCCATTTCATACTTATTAGTGGTCATAATGGTTCGAGAGTCAAATGTCAATCGCTTTCCTTGATCCATCTCATGATAAGAGGGAGGTTTTGTTGGCCATTTGGTTTCCCTCATTGAGCTTTTGTCCAATCGAACCATAGATCATCATGCAACAACTTTGCAATTATTGATGATTTGTGAATCGATTCTACCTCTTCTTTGAGGAATTTCATGATAGGGAGAGGTAGAGAGGATGAATATCCCCTGCGAACACCCTGTTTTTGCTCTATTCATTTTCAGTTGCAGCAGGGCCATATTTACATTAGTGGCCAGCCGGTCACTATTTGCAGCCAGCCGTCCACTACTTCTAGCCGGCCAGCCACTTTTGTGTCAACAGGCAGTGTTGTTTTTTTACAAGGAAGAGCAGAAGCAGAAGCAGAAGCAAAACATGAGCTTTTTCTGCAGGCAGAACAATCCTGGTAACAAAACAGAAGTGTTTCCGGGTGGATGTTCGCGTTGGTATGTACAGTTCACTACCCCGCTCGAGTTCAATTAGTTGTTAATTTGTTAATTAAATTAGTTGATCCCACATGTAATAATTAGTGAATTCCCATTTGTAACTAATTGGTTAGTGTAATTAATTAGTTAATTTCAATTTGTAATAATTAGCTAGTGTAGTTAATTAACTTCATTTGGTTTGTAATAGCTAGTTAATTTAGTAATTAGCTAGGGCATTTATTCAGACCCTTATGCGTGAGGGTAAAATTGTAATATTGTGTATGTTTTCTAACCCCACGTCTTTCTCCCTTTTATTTATCCGTTTATGATGGATAGCATAATGCATCATGTTTCTTTTAGCATTTTCCATGATTTACATCCATTTGTCTCACATACATAGGGTTCGGTTCATCATTCTAATGACATTATCATTTATTACTTCCTTGAATACATGCACCACTGCATGCTATCAAAGTGATTCACATGAAATATTAGACAACTGAACCTATTAGTTGCATTTTTGTATGTGTTGCATTAGTTACTTGCATATTAGAGCGTGCATTTTTCTAATTATTTTGTTTCTTCTTTGGCTTGCCTTGGAGTACTAGGTGAGTATTTATTGCTTTAGCATATTTCATGCGTGTGATTATTGTCATGTCAAGCATGATTACCATGAGGCTAAGTGCTTACTTGATCTATCTCTTGAATGCCTGTGGATGAAGACTAATTGCTTGAATTAGGATGATTTGATCAAATGTATGTATGAGATCACTTTTTCCAAGCGGTACATATTCAAACAAACATGAAATCAAAATGTTCTAACTTTTACAAATTAGTCTATACTTTTGTGCAACATATAGTAACATTAGTCCGATAATCGAAACAAGAGCATATATTGTAAATAACAATCACATCATGATTAGTAAAGGCCGATCTTTGATCGGGCGAGTGGAGTGCTCAATTCATGACATTCCCCTATCGTACCTAAGTTCCAGAGCTGATACACTTTGGTGATGATGAATAAGTGGCCTTTGGCACAAGTCTCAGGTTTTTTAAATTTTTCAAAAATATTTAGGTGACGACTCTGTAATCTAGCAAAGCAGTCCATTTTTGGCATTTTGATTCAAAATCAATTTTTCAAAAGAATTGCCGGATTTGGACTCATGTAGACACCCCATTTTTTATCGCCCTTAAGACTTGGGTGCTACAGATGGTTTACTTGGCGATTTCGTCGGCAAGGAGAGAGACAAATCCCGACTTCACATCCCCTTTTAGACCAAAACTATTTTGAATGGTTTTTAGGCCTTAAAACCTTCTCTTTCAAAACATTTTTGAAAAGAAGTTTCTACGATGCTCCGACGCTCGTATTTTGTTAAATGTTGCGCTTTTCGGTAAACTGAGCCAGGACAAAGTGGAAATGAATGAAGGAGAGATGAACTCTTTTGAAAAATATTTCAAAACACCTTGTTTAGGGGTTTGGAGTTGAAGGAAAGAAGAGAAGAGGGAAGAAACCCAGTTGAGGAAGGAGTTGGGCATGAATCGTTAAGTGAGAGTCGAGCAACCCTCGCTAAATCAGGCCTATCCTTTTGTACATTTGGATTTCAGCTATGAAGCCACCACCATTGAAAATAATATTTCCAAGGCTTCATTTTGCACTCGAGAATCTCCTCAAGCCAAGGCCGAACGGGGGAGATATGGTTGGTTGAAGTTAGGCATCAATCCAGTTGGACCGAAACTTAGCAGTCTTCACTAAAAGAGGGATATCTATTAGCACACTTGTAATTTTGATGTGAGGCTGCCACCGTTGGAAAGAAGACTTTCGGGGCTTTAGTTTAGTCTCAAGAATGACCTGAAAAGGAGTCCAGATGAAGGAATTAGGCTTGCTTCAAGTCGGGGACCAGGACTGATTTTTGCTGCCGGACTCTATGGGAGTGTGCTAGCCATGAATGGCCAATGCCAGCCCCATGCCGTCCAAAAGTGACCCCTGCTGGCCAAAAATGGTAAGGTGCCGGCCAACAATGATACAGTGCTGGCCACAAATGGCAGAAAGCAGTTTTGGACAGATATTTTGCTCCAGCTTGCTCCAGTTGTCTCTCTTGAGATATTTTCGACCAAATGCTCTATTTTTGCTATATAATGAAGCCTTACATCTCATATTCAAGAGTTAGAACATTAAAGAACAATTTGGCAAAGGTTTGCGAGCCTCTCTCTCTTCAAACCTCTCTCTAGATTTCACCATCTCCAAAGCTTTTGTGCTAGAAAGCTTGCATACAACCATCTTCAACCTATCAACCCTTAAGAAGACTTGATCACCATTGGGATGAGGTCCCTTGGAACTTGTTTTGGGCTGCTAAAGGTGGTTTTGGTTCAAGAAAAGTGGTTGTTTGTTGGCTGTTTGCTGCTGTGCTTCAAGGGTGAGCTTCTCCCTCTTTTAAGCTTGTTTTTGTACACAACCTTGGCCACCTTTTCATGCTGATTTTGGCCTAGTTGTCAACTACAAAAACCTTTGGTTTTAAGGCTTAAAAATGGTAGTTTAAAGTGTTTTTGGAGTCAGGAGTGTTTCACCCTCTTTGGTCGCTTATTTGCTAAGCTTCTTGCCTTTCTTTAAAGCCTTTGAAATCATCTTGTTTTGGCCTTAAAACCACTGAATTCTAGAGGAATTTTAGTGGTGGAAAACCTATTTTGAGGCTCAAAATGGGAGGGGTTGGTCCCCTCTCCCCGTGTCTTGCTTCCTTGCCTTGTTGGCCTTATACTTGAGCATGTGTTTATACCCTTTTGAGGCTTAGTTCAAGCACTTTTTTGTGACTTTTCAAACCTGCCATAACTCTGTTTTTGGTTGTTTTGGTCACCTCTTGCATGCTTCTTATACTTGTAGTGTAATTCTACTTGTAGCCTTGCAAAGTAGCATGTCTTTGTGCCTTGAATTGGCTCCATTTTAGCATGTTTTTAGCCATTACTTGCCATGACATAGCTCTATTTTTGGCTGATTAGGTCACCTCTTGGATGCTTTTGGTACTTGTAGTGCAATCATGCTTGTTGGCCTAACATGCTTCATGCTTTTGTTCATCATTCTAGCATGTGTTAGCTTTGCTCCAACACATTTTTGCCACTAATTTAACATGCTTGAGGTCTATCTTAAGTGGTCTTGGTCATGCATGGCTTGCCACATAAGGCTATAGTGCAATTGGCTTTGCTAGCCTTGTGTTTTGAGTCCCATAGCATGGCTTGCTTGGGTTGTTTGCATGATATGGCATCATTTAATATGCAATTTCAGAGCATATTACTTTGTCACATACCTACACATATCACTCTTTAAGCGCTTTTGAGAGTTGAACCTTTTTGCCTTGTTGGTGAGCCAATAAATGAGCATATTTTTCTTGCCATCTATGCTGCGAGCCTAGCATGTTTTTGCTACTGTTTTGACCTACCTTAGGTCTATTTTGAATGGTTAAGGTCATTTGAGCATTGCTTAATATGGTTGTAGTGTAAAGGGCCTTGACTAGCTTTGAGTTTTAGGGCCTTTAACATGTTGTACATGTGATGTTTGCATGGTATGGCACCATTTAGCATGTAATTCCAGTGTATATAGAGTAGTCACACTCTCATATACTTCACTTCTTCATGGCTTTTGAGGGTTGTGTATTATACCTTGCTTATAGGCTAACATGTGTGCATGTTTGTCTAGTCTTTTGAGTTTTAATTCCAACATGTTTTGGCCACTGTTTTGGCATGATGTAACTCTATTTTGATCTGGTTTGGTTATTTGAGCATTGTGATGCATGCTCATAGTGTTATTCTCTTCACTAGCCTTGGTGCTCTTGGCCTCTTAACATGTCTTGCATGCATTGCTTGCATGATAAAGTCTCATGCATGCCATCTTAACATGTCAAGATTAGCATGTTTGTTTGCATAACATGTTGATTCGTGTGCATTGCATTGTGTTCAATTGGATGTTGCATTGAACATAAGGTGGATTAGCTCATTTCATACTTGAAGTGATGAAATGAGCCAATCTCCCTTGGTCTTCATCGCCTTTGATCTCTCATGATAAGGAGATGGTCTAAGTGTCGTGTTTGTCATGCATTTATTGAGTTTGTACAAATTGGATCTTTGGCTATCACGCATTGCGATGCTCGATTGATGGTCTTGGATCCAATTATGTCTTTCCCTTGATGTTTCGAGATGATATGGAGGGGCATAGTACGTACATACCCTTGGGAGACCCTCTATTTTCTCTATTTTGTGCTCTGCTGCAGCTTGATGTCACAGCACATCAGTGGCCAGCACCCCCTTATTGTTGGCCAGCAACCTTTCATCCTTGGTCGACAATGTGCATATATGGTCGGCAGGGGGGTCGGCAGCCACCTCTTATGGCCGGCAGGCCACTGGGGCACTCCTCAGCACTATTTTGGTGAGATCCAGTAGCTAGTTCTCCAGGACACCCTGCAAACAGAGCCTCTAAAGAGCATTTGGAGAGTTTTCGAGATGGGAATCGAGCATGCATCTTCAACTTCTTCAAGGCAGAGCTGAGGCGACCTTGTTTACATATTTTAATGCTTAGCATGAATTTGTAATTTAATTAATTCATTTGTTAATTAGTTAAAGTTTTGTAATAATTAGCTTAGTGTTAGCTAGATATTCAATTTGCTTGTGTAATAATTAGTCTAATTAGATTATTAGATTAGTTAGATAAGCTTAGCGTAGCTAGCTTAGTGTATTCATTCGGACCCTCCGTCGAGAGGGCGAATTTTGTAATAAGTGTGCGTGTGTATGTGAATGTCTTCCAACCCCACGTCTTTCTCCCTTTTACTTATCAGCTTTTGATGGCTAGTTTAGGGCATGTTTCAATTAGCATACTTATGCTTCGCATGCGTGCATCATTCATCTGTTTTGCATGCACCGGGCTCGACGCATCATTCCAAACTGCATTGTGTTTCAATACTTACTTGAATACGTGTTTCAAAGCATGTTATCGATGTTGCATTCATATGCCATCTTAGAATAGCCGAGCCTACTTAATTGCATTTTTGCATGTGTTACATTAGGCATCTTAACATAGCTAGGATCATGCATTGATTACTAACTAGCTTCTGTTTTGGCTCGGAGTACACTGTAAGTGTTTACGCTTTAGCATCCTTGCATATGTGTGAGTGATTGCCATGATAGCATGCTTGCCATGAGGCTAACTGCTTACGCGTTTAACTGCATGAATGCCTGTAGATGAAGGCTTCATTGCTTGAATTGGAATAATTCATCAAAATGTGCATTTTAAGCCCACTTTGTAGAGTGGCAAAATCATGTTGTTTTCTAAGCCCACTTGAGGGTGGCAAATTCGCGTCTTAGCCTACTTGCGAGTAGCAACTTCAAACCATTTTCGAAAACAAACATGAGATGTTTTGTTTCAAGTTGAGTGATTTAGTCTATACTTGTATGCTATGCTCATCACATAGTAAGCTAGCTAATAAATCAGAATAAGAGCACATGTGTTTTCAAAAACAACATATTATGTTAGTAGAGGCCGGTCATTGATCGGACGAGCGGGGGTGCTCATTTCAGGACCTTTCCCTCTCGTACCCAAGTTCCCGAGCTGAGGCAACTTTGGTGATAACGGACATGTGGCCTTAGGCACGAGTCAGGGTTTCCTAAATTTCCCAAAAACAAAACATTTAGGCGTCGACTCTGAAATCTGGCAAAGCAGTCCATGTTTGGCGTTTTTTGATAAAAATCAGTTTTCCAAAACGATTTGCTGGATTTGGACTCTTTGGTGATTTATCAGTCTTACATTGCACTTTGTGAGATTAGATTCAAAACCGTGACACGAGTTCGAACTGTAGTAGCTAGAACAACAGTTCGCACTCTCGCGCGCGGAGCGGAGTTCGGGGCGGTCTACAAGTCATTTGTGTTTATCTATTTCACATTGCACTTGTGGAATCAGATTCAAAACCACAGGAGTCCAAACTATAGGGCTATCGTATCTGAAAGGAACACGAAAAGCAAGCTACAGGGATTCAAACTCCTACCCATATTTATGATGAAATAGTGATGTTTGTAGCATTTTAGGTTAAATAAATACTTTTAATGATTCTTACATCTAGGAATACCTAGTGGAGTATGGCAGGATAATCTTCATAAGAATCACCTATATAAGTGTGAACTGGGCCGGTTCTATGAGATTTGTGAAGGGCTACAATTCTCTAAAGCACTCATGAAAGACCAAGTTGTTTAAGGCCAAAATGAACACAATAGTGAGAACTAAACTATGTCTGGTAATATACTGTGTGAGTTCTATTGTCTTGGTTTACACAAATGGTTGAACAGTTCAAGACATGTTGTTCACTGGTTAGCTAATAAATCCGATAATGTCTCACAAGGAAAGGTTCAAAGCCCCCAAAGCTACCTATCATTTGTAGAATATTTTCAATTTCTGTACTCTCTGTAATTAGATCATGTTGCATTTTCTCTCTGTCAAATTCCATTTATGTGGGGGATTGTTGGAATTGTGATTTTTTATAGGCTTATTTTGGGCCAACTTTGAACCCAAATTTGGGTGGGTCCCGTACGTTTTTTGGGGTGGGTCCAAAGAGGTGACGTGTTCCTTGCCGCATGGCAAGTCACACGGTAAAGACAATTCATCAAAACCATTTATGAGTGAATGGGAAGTTGACGTCGTATTTGGGTTCATGGAATAGACAATTAAAGAAATAAAATGTGGGTTTCCTTGAAATGGATTGTCTCACATTGAAACTTGAAGAGAGCTTTTGTGTGTATATAAGCTCTAAGTGGACAAATTTAGGTTGGGCCCCAAGGGGCACCTCAAGTTTGTAGAAGGGAAGAGTTATAGATAAAGTGAGCCTTGGCTCAAACCACCATACATTCGCGTGCGCTGCCGCGACGGTCCGTCCAACCGGCCGGTCGAGCCGAGTGCGAGTACGGGTTATGGGTTGGGTCTTTACATTAATTTTTTGGAAAAAATTTGTTTGAATTTTTTCTAAAAATTCTTGCAAGAAAATTATTTTTTCTGGACGAAATTAATTCAAATTTTGCGTCGAATTTGGGTTCAATTTTCTGTCTAAAAAGTGCCTCCTCTAGTCAGAAATTCCCTTCCATTTTCAAAAAATTAAACTGTTCTAAACAGATTCGGATAGGTTCAGACCTATTTTAATAGGTTCAATTCAAATTTGTATCTGTTCAGTTTTAATTTGTATCTGTTCATTTCAAATTCATACCTGTTCGGGTCTTTCCCAACAGTCACCAATCTAGCTATAAATAGAGACCCTCTTCCAGCAGATTTTCAAATCCAGAAATCATATTCTCTTCCTGTTGTTGCTCTCTCTTTGCATTGTTCTTCATACTAGTTTTTAGAGTAAATTCTGAGAGTATAGAACGCAGGTTCTAGTTTGTCGTACAGATTGTTTGGAGTGCTACTACAATCTGTGTAAAGATCATTGTATCCTGGGAGATAGACGCCATTTATCCATAAGCAACAAAGCGGGGCGAATCTATGTTGAGGACAAAGTGTCACACACTCGACTTGATCAATTTTGTACTTATTCATTTCGGCAAATAAATTTTGGAAATAATTTATTTTTATTTGTTTGATTTGGTTTCAAGTTATTTATTTTACATAGAAGATTGTTACAACACCCATCACCCTTACCATGATGCTAGGACACATACGCTACATTTCTATAATCATAGTTAATAGAAATATATACAACTCTACTAACACAATAAAACACAAGAAAAGTTCACCATCTTGAAATTCTCTTCCATCATAGTTATTAATGTTAATTATACAAGGCATAATGCACACGCAAACAATAAGTCCATAATACGTCAACCCCAACCCAAGGAGTTCCCTCCAACTCAAGACAATCCTCACTCGAACCTCATAACCACATGTACAAGACTCAACACTCACACAAACCACTCCAAGGCACTTCTCAAACTTGCAACCACCATACTCATTCTAAAGTGACTATTTGTCACCCAAACCCTGATGTCAATCAACCGACTAACTCCTCAATAAAACTTTAAACCCTACACTCAAACACCTACATATTGCCCCGTATCGCTTATTCCGAGATGGAGCTCTATACACCATTCCACACTTTCCTAGAATCTCACTAGATTCCTCAAATATACAATGCACTAGCACCACTTCCAATAATCCTTACCACTCTTATGCCTATATGGCAACATATCCTCACATCTCAACACAAGATCGATACGGTCAATGGCAATCACACAATCCCTAACACACAAAACAATCTTCAACAACGCTACACTAGTTACCCGAGAACACAACCTATACTTTCTCTCTAAGGAATACTCCTAGCATCTCACCATTTAATCACCTTCACGTTCATAAAACCTTTCCAATCCTTAACCATTCTATTCCTTATTCCCTATCACCCAAACCCTTTTACACCCCCCACAAAACTACCAACTCTCAACAAACTACCACAAGTCTCTCACTTTTTCTAAGCACTTTCACAATCTTTTGAGTAACTCAACCAACTCTCTAATTCAAATTAATGCTCGTAAGCCGATACAAATTCCCACAACACCTTCTAACATAGACAAGTTCCAAAATTAGTTACGTAACAACACTATTGGGTCACAAAAATATATAGATATACATACACAACATCCGTAGGCCTAAAGCCCTATATAAAAGAGAAATAACATCACAGTACTGAAGCACTAAAGTCCCATCACTACATAACATCCCTATCGTCCCTCTCTGGACTATCGAGACAAACCATGCCCATGCGAAGGGTAATAGCGCCTAACATGGCCCAACTACTTACACTTGGAGCAAAATAGTGGTCCTCTACTCTGTGATCGACTCAAGAAAATATGAGTCTGATTAAGTCTCCCGTAGGACGAACTCGATAAGGTAAAGCTAGATTGAGGCTTAGATTAGGCCTGTGATTGAGATTCTACTCTCCTTTGCCTCATACTAGGTTTGGTGTGTTCTCGAACCCAAGAACTTGCTAATATGGCCCTTTTCCCCTCTATCTGGGCCAACCTCAAGGTTAATGGCTTCCACGTGAGCCGCCGCTTCTACTACTGGGTGTGATAGGTTTTACGCATGCACCCAACAACGTTCCATCGGATATCATCGCATAACCATTCCTCTAACTCAATACAATGACACTCCTCTGTTGTTACCAACTTTGGAGCAAATCTAGACAAACTAGTGAATCTCGCCTCAAACTATGCCAAAGGTATAGTACCTTGGCACAACTCCACAAATTATTTCCTCAATCTTTCCTGAGCAGAAAGAGGAAAGTATTTAGCCCAAAAGGCCGCAATGAATGTAGCCCAAGTGGTGCCTATGGTAGGGCTTACATATTTCCACTAATACCAAGCATCCTCCTTCAGTAGAAAATTTGCTAATGCCACTCTTAATCCCTCATTCGTGACATTGAGCATATCGAGAGTCTTACTGACCTGATTTAACTAGTTTTTCTGCCTCTAATGGTTCGGGCCCTCCTGAGAACTCTGGTGGGTTAAATCGAAAGAACTCCTTAGTGATCTTAAGGGTACGAGACTTGTCTCCCGCATTACGAGTTAAAGCCTCCCTAACGGCTCTTACAATCTCGCGTGCAATCTCCTCGCCCCCAGTTGGTGCTGTAGGTGCCAGTACTACTAGAACTATTGTGTCCCTACCAACACTCCTAGTCCCAACATGACCTTCACTAGCTCACCCTAACATCATTTCAATGACAACATCAAACTTAGTGAATGAAACTCTAACCTTTCCCGAAGCACTTACTCTACACATACCGAAGTACACGATCGAGTTAAGCCTACAAGGATGACAACTTGTCCTAGAATTCCAAAGGAACTCTTATCAAAAACCACGTTGATCAGACGCGTTTGCAATGATATCTCGAAGCAAGTTAATCGGCTACAAGTGTTATCCCTGAAACTTAACTCCATGCCTATATAATACAACACATAATTTTCTACACCTCATACTTTCTACATACAAACATCATCAACAAGCGAAGCCAATTCATTGTGGTAAAAATCACTTCCCACGAGCTCAAGATTTTCAAACCTGGTTAGCTCTGATATCAAGTTGTCAGACCCCCAAATTCTAATACTCGAATATAATACCAAAATCCTCATTAAGTCCAATTACAAAGTATAAACAATGTCCTCTCTCGTATAATACAAATTATGAATCATTCTAACACAAAGAATAACAAAGAAATGCCATCGGGCTTACAAATCAATATTAAACATAAATTAGTTACATAATATTGCACTACATCTCTGCCTCAGTACGTGAGCATAAGCCAACCAATATCCAAAGACCATAACATTCAAGTGACTCATTGATTAAAACAAAAGAATTTCAACAAGAGGGATGAGCACGAATATCTAGTAGGGTTTTACAATGATTCCAAACAATAACATTCTATAGATAAAAATGATCATGAGTGCTCATGCAATACCTACAAAGTTGATAATGACGTTTCATAAGCAAAAATACTTTTCCATATTTATAAACACTTTCAAAAGAGTTTTTTTTTTTTTTTTTTTTTTTTTGGCCTTTAGAATAGTAGATAAGTTTTATTCTTGTGGACCATTTCACCATCTCCCAATAATACATGACGTGATTAGTTATTACCATTTCCCAGCTTAAATTTCCACTTAGTATAACAGATTATAACTCCAACTCTTTCTTATAACTTGCCTCACCATTGATCATATACCACAACTCAACATATACTGTAACAACCCCAACCTATGATTAGCTTATGATCTTTGATTAAGAAGACTTAATAAGTAATTAAGATGAAATTCTATGTTAATTCATTATATGTTATTTGCATTTATATCTGTCTGTCGTAGAAATATCTACTTGTGTTTCTATTTTGTTCAACGAATTGAAGGCCTTATCGACATTCAATCACAAAATTGACTTGGTTAATGTGTTATTTGAAATTTTTAGAACATTATGGCAGGCTCAATTGAAATTCGATTAGGAACCAAATAATTAGAATTAAATAATGCAAATTAGTTAACTTAATCCAAGATTAATTAAGCCCACTAAACCAAGCCTATATAAGGCTTCTTGATTACAACACACTCATTTTGTCATCTTTGAGCATCAAAACGTGAGTGAGAGAGAGAGAGAGAGAGAGAAGGGAAGAATTGAGTTCAACTAAGGAAACTTACTAGAGAATTAAGGGAACTTAAGGGGATAGTCAAGGAATTGTTCGACTTTGAGAAGATTAAGCTTTTACACTTGAGGATTCAAAGCTTGAGGTAGGAATTCACTCCTTTAGTTGTGTAGTTGTAGCACTTAATGCATGAATTCAAGAGAGTAGATAATTAATCCATGAATTGAACTAAAGAATGGAATTGAGAATCAATGTGTATTCACTATGTGTTTGTGTAATCTTTAAGAACACACCAAGATAGAAAAGGAATGAGTTAAGTGTTTTTCCAAGCAAATGTTTCAATGTGTATTCGCTATGTGTTTGTACAGGTCACGCGCCATAGGCTATCCAATCTTTCTGCTCTGTCCATTTTGCTATCGGAGCTATTTGTGAGTAATAACTCTGTAAGGCTATGTTTGATTATAAATATTTTCAGAACGATAAGATATGAACTGTTTTATGAAATATTATTTTATGAATAGTGAATGAATGTCCAATTTTATGAAATATATTTGTGGCATCCTTAGTTCACATGGCCCTTGCCTGGGAGAAACAATACAATGGCTTATGATCATATGGCCCTTACCTGGAGAAACAATATCGTTGTTTATATATGGCCCTTTCTTAGGGAAAACAATACCATGGCTACTTGTGCACAAGCTATGGACCTTTAAAGTTGTCGGTACTGACTATGCATATGGGTCCTAGGACTAAGATGATATGATAGCTAATGGATGTACTACATATAACTACTTATGACTTTTGCTTATGTATATGAATATGAATATGTTTCTGATATGAACTCTGATTCTTGAAACTGTTTTGAACATCATTAATAAACCCTTTACTCTGTTGTTATTCACGGAGCTCCAGCTCACCGTATTATTTATGTATGTAAGTGACTAGGCGCGTGACCAGGCTTAGAGTTGATGGCCTGGAGTTCCTTTTTTGTCAACCAGCCACAATGCCTCTCGATGAGGTACCCTTTTTACAGTGGCCAAGCTTTTGTGAATCATGTTAAAGACATTTTTGTGTTTCTTGTTAAGTTGAACAAGTCTTTTGTTGGTTTGTATGTTTGAATGGTGACGTGGGCATGACAACTTAAGTATGGAAATTAAGTTTTAAATTTTCTGTCCCATGTATGTCTACACAGCTCTATGGGCATATATGTTTGTATTTGCTTCGGTTACCCCCTGTATCTTGTTTAATTTGTTCAGAGGCATTTGGTAATCCCAAGATTACTGGCCGATTATGGCACTAAACCTATAGGGGCGGGTTTGGGTCGTGACATATACACACATTACCAAGCAACCCGACAATCAATTGATGAACTCAAACACATTTCATCTCCAGGTGATTTCATATTGAACCCATCCTTTTATGAGAACAAGCTTTTTTATATAAAAGTATATTATGGACTATCTTCAATTTCAAAACAAAGCCCACATTTTTCCGTCCTCACACGGATGGCTAGTGGCACACCTCAATTCCATTTTTTTTGTCCTCGCACGGATGGCCAATGGGGCACCTATTTTCACATTTAAGTTCTCACATAGAAGGTCAATGGTACACCTCATTTCCCGCTCGGGTACCAACACTACATACAACACATTATGGCTACCAAAGCCCAACACATTATAACATGCCCAAGTCATTCCATGACAAGCAACACCACTCTCAAGGAGTTAAACAACAATCCATCAATTCTTTTCTTTTCTTTTCTTTTCTTTTCTTTTTTTATTATTGAGTTTATTTCACATTTTACTGGCAATTATCATTCATCAATAGTCAATAGTTAATTTCAACATCATATGTAACACAACAATTCAAACCTGGTAAATAAATCTCAAATTATCATCATAAGTTCCAATGACTTCCCAATTTCCCACCAATAATTCAAGTATTCTTTTATCTTCCAAATCCTAGATACATAATCAAATATTATAAGTCTAAAGCTTGATTAATCAATTTGAACATGACTCTTTAACAAATTACAAGAGTTAAATCATTAGTTATTAATCAACATAGCCCATTTCCTAAAAGCCATCTTCTTTCTCTTTTAAATACGTTTTCATGTCATCGCAATTATTTTAATTCAAGAAATCCACACTATTCATCTCCTGACTTTCTTCAAATCATTAAACCTCCAAATAAATTAGGGCTTTTACACCAAACTTCACAAATATTACTTTATCAACTAATATATTCTTCAGTCATTCTTGTATCACAAGATCTAACTTTTTTGGAATCCCAACCCTAACTTTTTCATCATGCTTTTCAAAAATCCCATCAAGGGTTACACTTTTATGCAATATGAAAATACCACAAGTTTATCTATAGAGAAGTATTGAAAAGAAGCAAGAAAACCTCTACCTCTTGAAGCGACGAGGAGAAAGCTGAAAAATCAACAGTAAAGAAAACACAATCTGATCGAATGGATAGAAGGCCCTCATCATGCTCTCTGTTTTTATATAAGGGACATGTAGGAAATGGCTAAAAAAAATGCAAAACCAAGCTTCTATGAGCTTAAAGCCCAACAATGGCGTGCGCGCGCGCGCGAGAGAGAGAGAGAGAATATGATAGAATAAAGGAAAGTGGACCAAAATTTGACTTTTTAAAGTGTTGATCCTGAACAGACCGCTCAAGTGACCACTCATGCGCTCGAATGTCAAGGATACCACACCGCTTGAGCGACCAACCCTGTGCTCGAGCGAACATCGATAGCTCCCAGAATCTTAAACTTGCAAAAGTACTAGAAACTTCGCAAGACCGCTTGAGCAATCATTCCATTGCTCGAGCAAGAAGAAAAAAAAATCAGGAGTGCCACAGAAATTGATAACATAAATAGGCTCATTGAAATTTTCAAAACCAATTGGAAAATTTGATTAAAAATTGATTCAATTTGGAAAATTAAGTTGTGTTTAATTAGCCTAATGTTCTAATTAATGTGTTAAGTTATCCTAGCTATATAAATGTGTTATAAGTTCATTCTTGAGCTCATCCTTGTTCATTTTTTAGTGTAAAATTCTGAGATTACATCGTAGAGAGAGAGTGAACTCTCATTCTAGAGAGAGAAAGGGAAAGATTGAAGAGAAACTTGAAGATCTTTTCTAGAGGAACCAAGATAGTGCAAGAATTTGTGTATTTGAAGGCTCTAGGTAAGAATTTAACCCTTAATTCTTGAAGACAATGTCTTATAGAGTTGAGTTCATAGAATTAACATGATCATTTGCATGTATTTTGTTAAAGAATGTCAAAAGTGGTGTAACTTTACATGCATGCATGAATATGCGGAGTTTTGCCAATCTGATTTTGGTTTTGATTAGTTAAAAAGTTAAACTATACATGCATCTTTGATTCATCATGTTTTAACTCTTAATTTCATGCTTTGGGAATTATGGAAAAGAGTTTTGTACATGTACGGAGCTTTTGAGCTCAAATTTGTTAAATTCATGAGTTTTGAAAAAAAAAAGTTTGGAAAACCTTACGTGTATGAGTTTTTAAGTTCAATTTTGGTTGAAACAACGAGATTTTGAGCAAATGGTTTTTGAAGGGTCATGTATACATGTTTTCTAAAGCAATTCTATATTTTTGACCAAGTCATGCATGACCCTAAGCTTGGAATTGTTCTTTGGGAGTTCAAGCTTTCAATTTTGAAACCCAGAATTTTGCCAAACTACTCGAGCAACCAAGTGGTGACTCAAGTGAACATTGCGAGCTCCCAGTACTTTTGCAGTCTTTATAGACCGCTCGAGAGACCAACAGGTGGCTCGAGCAAACTCAATATATGTTTTGCATCCACTCAAACGATGAAGAGTTGGCTCGACTGCATATCAGACCCATCTAGTACTTTTGCAAACCTCTGTGACCACTCAAGTGACCATAAGTTGGCTCAAGCGAAGACCTTGTTTCAGTATGTTTTGAAAAGATGTTTTGTGTTCGTATCTTTGTCTTCATGTCTTTCTAAGCGTTCTTAGGCATGAAATATGTCTCATTGATGACTAATACGTAACAAAACAATATGAGTAATTGAATTAGAAAAGAGAAGAAGAGTTATTCAATTTGAACAATGTGATTCAATGTGTACAGTTATGTGTAATGTGTAGGTTGGAACACTAAAGAGGAACATCGAATTAGTCAATGTGAGTAATGTCTTTGTAAAGATATTTTTGTATAACTACTTTGAAATTGGTTTTGCTAGGTGATGAATTATGAAATCTATACTTTGTTACAAGTTATGAGTTATGACAAGTTTTTCGAATAAGTACTTTTGAGACACTAAGTTATGCTTTGAAACTTCAAATTGTGTACGATATGATATGCTTTCTGAAAATGAGACTTTGCTAAAAATAAATGAATTTCCTTTGAACAACTATTGTGACAATTTGGAATTTGAAAATGTATTTGATCTCCGATAACTTTCATTCTGCCTTCGATCTGTCATGTGTATTCCTTATAAGTTATTGTCTCGTTGTAAATGTTCTGTAAGATGTCGATCTTTGATAATCATTCTGTATGATCTCGATAGCAATCGTTCTGTATGAATTCTACACATAAAAGACGTTCTAAATGAGCTTATCAAGTATAAGTCATCAAAGAGATGCTCTGTATAAGCCATCAAAGTGATGTTCTTTTAAGCCATCAAAGTGATGTTATGTATAAGCTATCAAAGTGATGTTCTGTCTAAGCCATCAAGTGGGTGTTCTGAATAAAGTCATTCTATACAAATGTTCTGCATGGTATTTCAACAAGTTAAATAAGGTTTTTAGGAACAATGCAATATGTTAAGTTATAGAAGGTTTGATAAATTGTATTTGTTATTATATGTTTCTGAAACATGTTTTCATTAAGTCAAGCACTTTGTATTTTTAATAAGTTATGGAACTCATTCATTTAACCCCTTTACATTGAGATTACCCATTGGGCTTCCGGCTCACTCTATTTATATATATGTATGTAGGTGAGCTTCAGGAAGTACCGTATTAGAGACTGCTTTGGAGTCAACTCTTTTTATGAAGCCACCTGAGATATGCCTCTGCGTCGAAGCCTTAGCTTTCGTTATGGCCAAGCTTGTGAAGCTTTGGTATTGTCAAGTTTGTTATGTTATAAGTTTGATCTTGGGTTATGTATACAATATGAATGTTTGTAAATATTATAAGAATGATGTGAGATGTGTTACGGATGTTTTTGTTTATGCCATGTATGCACGCTCATTGAACAAAAATTTTATATTCTGCTTCCATTTCAGGCCTCGTATGTTTAATTATATATTTTGAAATTTTGTCTTTGAGATCGGGTAATCTGGGATTACTGGCCGGTTACGGCCTAAACCTCTTGGGACGGGTTTGGATCGTGATACATTTTAATAAATGTTTTGAAAAAAATGTAAGTAGGTAGAATGTTAAAAATAAATTATTTCAAAAAATATTGTTTAGTTTAAAATCACAAAATTCTAAAGAAAAAGTTGATTAAAACTAAAATGAACCAAAATAATAATTTTGTAAAATTTGCACTTAAAAGAATTGATGTTAACATAAACAGTAATCTCATAACACATGTATTTGCTAAATTCATATATGTGATTTATTTAATTTATAAAGAAAGTATAACTAAGTTCAAAATATAAATAAATAAAAGTTGATTGAAGGAAAAAAAAATAAATAAAAACTCAAAAACAATTAAAAAAATTAAATCAAAAAAATCTGATAAGTGTATTTTTTATAAAAATAAATAAATAAATAATTTTTGTTACATACATATGTACGATTTTTAAATTTGTATTTTAAATTCTGAAAATATTAACATGGAAAAAGATTTAGGTGTAGGGTTTCCTTTTCCAAATTAAGAATTATCTGCAAATGGTACAAAAAAAAATATTTTTTTAAATAACATTACATTGCAATTATGGTAGAACATTTTAAGAAAAAAAAATTTAATAACAATTATCATATCTAAAGTGATACTTTAGAAAGTTTAAACTTTAAACTTAAATTTATGTCAATATAATTTTAGACAATCATTTGAAAACATAATGATATGTGAAATATTTAATGGTGTAAAATTTAAATAAAAGAAATATCTTAGAAAGTAAAAAGTAAAAACATTCATCTCTTAGTTTTTAATTTATATAAAACAATTCCGGTTTATAAAATATATATGTTACACTAAATACTTTGATACAAGTTCTTCATATATATATATATATATATATATATATATACACATATATAAATAAATCATGCCGAATATTGACTATATTCAACACACGAAAAATTAAATAATTTTAAAAAAATGTTTGGAAACTATATAATCTTAAATATAAAAAAAAACATATTTTCTTTGACTTATCAATTTTGTACAAATTTTCTACATGTAAACTTAATCATGAATTATTTTTAAAATTTGTTATAACTCGTTGCTAGTAAATTAATTTATGACATTTACATGTATCTATAAATGCAGTTACAACCAACCCAAAAAAAAATAAAAATAAAAATAAAAAAGTTAGCATCATGTTATAATAAGAACAATTAAAATACTTATTGTTAAAAAAATATAGAGACGCAATTTTTTTTATTTTTGATTTTTTAAATATGAACACGGAGGTATCTTCTTTACCTACTAAATCATCACAAACCCTCCATCATATTTCTCTAAAAAATTTAGAAACAACCCAAAACATTAACTTCTTTCATAAAGTACTTTAACCAATAAAAAATATTCTAATAAAGAACATACCTTACTGATAGAAATTTATCAAATTATAAATGATTTTGGAGCTAATCTACACTTTAGATTTGTTGATTCCACCCTCCCTCTCCACCCTACAACTGTCACATCCTCCTTAATTATACCACACTTAGCTATGAATTTGAAGAAAAAATTGAGACATAATCAATTAGAAAATAATTAACATTAACTAACTTTTAATATTTTTGGCAAAATAGTTTAAAAGTGTTGAGGTGATCTATTGTATGAAATAATATTTTGAGCAATAAGCAAGTTTTATATGACGTGAAAAAAAATGGTCATAATTGTGTAACAGTTAGGGTTTTGTGTATAGAAAGAATAGATTAGAGAAAAAAAGAAAAGGAAAATGGAATTTTAATCTCTCCTTTTAAATTTTTATAATAGATAATAGGTTTGGACAAATCAGGAAAAAAATTCTTTTAACTTTCCTTATGAAAAACATAAATCATGGAATAATTTGTATTTTTATAATTATTACATTAATGTGTTCAGTTGGAGGTTTTGGAGCTTCCACAAGACTCCTCACAAAAATTCACTTTGCTATAATATATAGTATAGCTATTAGGGCAATAGTTCCTCTCAATACTTCTTCATTTTCATACCCCTCAAGACTTTACTTCATGAGCTCCATGAGACCTATGATGGTAATCCAAACCATTCATTTCTTAGGATCGAAGAGAATAATATATATGCAAAAAGATAGTTTGATCGAATATCGATAAATATATTAATTAATCGTGTTTTATTTTATGAAATTATGGTAAATATGATTTTAAATTAAAACCATCAATTTTGTACAATAAAGTATGATAAGTTAGTATGTGTTTACCACCTAGAAAATCCAAGGGCCAAACACGTAGGCTTGTGTTAATTAGGATCAAAACTTGTGAACCTAGTCTACAATGTAGGAATGTGTGAATATTTTTGACTTCTAACACAGAGAAATGACTGTGTGTGGCTTAGAGGAACCGTCACTGGTTCAAATCTTGTCCCAACGAAGAGGACTTACAATAAATTTACTAGGTGCATGCTAAAGATAAATAAACTAGAATTGAGACTTGCATTGATCGATAAATGAAATACAATTCCTAATCTAAGAATAAATTGAGGTAAACAACTAATTGCTTGGAATTGAAATTGCTTAAATGTAAGATAAAACTGTAAAAAGCTATGATATAAAAGTTATGAAGCTAAGATAGCCATTTGGGAAGCAAATAAAAAGCCAAAAGCTAGCTTTTAACCTACTTTGGATCACACCTCTCACATTTTTTACACAAAAAAGCTAAAAAAAGCCAATAAAAAGCAAAAAACCTAGTTTTTAACCATCTTCCCAAAACACCCAAGTTGAAGTTAAGATAAATGTGTTGAAACACTCTTGGTTAAATTGTTTAGTATTGGACCCTTTCAAATGTTGCACTTTGAGTCCTTATAGTGTTGAGGATGCTCTTATTTCTGCTCAACTGCCAGGAACATGGCAGCTTTTCCCTACGACATGTGTCCCCTGATTCTTAGTTTGATCCTCAATAGGGGTGTAAATCTGGCGCGGCCCGGCCCATCCGGGCTCAGGTTGGGCCGGGCCCATGTCGAGCCTCGCGGGCTCCTGTCAAAAATTCGGGCAGGGCCGGGCTGGCCCACAAGCCAAAAAACTAAACCCAAACCCAGGCGCTAGCCCAAGGGTATTCGGGGCTTGGGCGGGCCAGTGGGCTGGGCCTCAAGCCAGCCCGATAAGCCTGGGCTTAGCCTCGGGCTTGGGGCGAGCTTGGGCAGGCCTGGCCATTTTTTTTTTAATTTTTTAAATTTTTTTATACCAAAAGTTTATTATTTTTCACTAAAAAATACACTGGGCCTCAGGCGGGCCGAGCCTTAAGCGAGCTAATCGACTGGACCATGGGCTGAGCCAAGCGGGCTGGGCCCATAGGCCAGGCCGGGCTTCAAAACGATGGTCCAGGCCCTAGCCCAAGGGCTCAGGCTTGGGTCCAAGCGAACCTAAACGGGTCGGGCCCATCTTGGGCCGCAGGCGGGCTTCAGGCAGCCCACAGGCCGCGGGCTATTTTTACACCCCTAATCCTCAAGAATATGAACAACTCTAACTACTAACGGCTAGTGCCTGTAGACACCCCATTTTTGACCGACCTTAAGACTCAGACGTCATCGATTAAGTGCTCGGTGATGGTGCATGTTGTGCTCGTTTAGAGGTTTCAGAGTTTTGGCTGAGAGCCTTGCCTCCGAGCCTCGGAACTCTTTTGTGCTTCGGTTCGGTCTGAGGACCGAACTCTATTTCTCTCCACGGAGGAAGGGAGAGGTCTTGTAGACCATCTCTTTGTGGTCGTAGACCGCTTTTCGTGGTCGTAGACCACTTTTCCCGTTTGGAGACTAGTTTCTGATTTTTTGAGCCTTCGGCCATGCGCCTTGTCTCGGGACCGCTTAACGTTCTCTGTTTGGCATGATTTTTGAACCACACCTTGTTGCCTCTATCTAGAAGGAAACTGTGGTCCGGGAGACCACTTTGTGGTCGTATACCACTTTTGGTGCTCAACAGCTGGGTTTCGAGGCTCCCGGCTGCGCGCTTTGCCTCCCGAACTCTCGTTTTGCATCCGTGTTGGTTTGTTTTTGGTACAAACCTTGTTTTCCTTGTTTGGAAGGTGGTACATTTGTGGGAGACCAGTTTTTCCCTTAGAGACCACTTTCCCTCCCGCCAGCCGATTTTCTAGTCGGAAAACTAGTTTTCTTAGTCTTTAGGCCACCTTTTCTGGTCTCTCCCCCACTATTGGCTGGCTTTCAGTGTGGAGACCACCATTTCCCCCTGCCGACCACTTTTTTTGGGGGGAAGTGTTCGGCCGACCACTGCAAGTAGCAGGCCGACCACTTTAAGTGGTCGGCAGCTCTCCCCCTATTTTGGCAGACTGTGTGGATGCCAGCTGTGCCAGCTGGAGGGCACAGACTGTATCCTCCATACACATGGCATCCAAGTTTTAGCTTCTCCAAGAAGCTTTAACCTTTGTTTTTCTATAAGAGAGGGGCCCTCTCTCCATTGCAAGGGTTTTAATTTTGGACTGAGGAGATAGGCTTACACTCTCCCTATATCCCTCTCTTTCTCTCTTTATATTGGTGTTTTGTGTCACACTTGTGCACACAACCTCTCTTACCTTGTTGATGAGTTGCTAGAGGGTCTTGAGGGAGCTCAAGATGTGGTTTTGGCTCAAGAAATCGATTGGTTTTGCAGTGCTTCAAGGGTAATCTCTTTTCTCCCCTTTAAGTTTTATTTTGGTTGCTCTCTTGGTCTCATTTGCATGCTTATTTAGGCTTTGCTTTCAACTGGAAAAAGTTTTGTATTTAAGTGTTTTTAATGTTTGTTTAAGGCCTCTTGGGTGTTAAGGGTCTTCTACCCTCTTGCATGTCTTGTTTGGCCTTGTTTTGTGCCATGGTTTAAGGCCTTTGAGCTAGTCCTTGCTTGGCCTTCTAGCCACTGAAATCCAGTGGATTTTTAGTGGTAGGCATGTCATTTTGAGGCCTCAAATCAGAGGGGGGTGATCCCCTCTCTTCTTGTTTTGTTTGCTTGCATTTTTGGCCTATCAAAGGGGCATGCATCTTCATACTTTCAAGGCTTGGTTCAGGCACTTTTTCATGCCTTTTAGGGCCGGCCTTAGCTCTGCTATGGTTGGTTTGGCCACCTTGTGTTTGCTCCTTGTATGTGTAGTGTATTTCCATTTGTGGCTCATCAAAGTAGCATGTCTGTCTAGCATGTATTGGCTCCATTTCAGTAGATTTTTGGCCATCATTTGACATGTCATGACTCTGTTTTTTGGCTGGTTTGATAGCCTCTTGCATGCTCCATACGCTTGTAGTGTAAATCGTGCTTACTAGCTTTGTATGCATGGTGTTTTGGTTCATTATCCTAGCATATTTTGGCTATGTTCTAGCATGATTTTGTTCCTATTTTGGGCTGTCTTAGCTCTATTTTGAGGCTTCTTGGTCGATTGAGGCTTGTCATGCATGCTTGTAGTGCAATAGCCTTGACTAGCTTTGAGTTTTGAGGTCTCTTGCATGCTTAACTTGAGGTATTTGCATGTTTTGGCATCATTGAGAATGATATTTCAGAGCATGTAGGGCTGTTGCACTTCCATATTTTCCACTCTTTAAGTGCTCTTGAGAGTTGTGCTTTTGTGCCCTGTTTGTGAGTCATTGCATGAGCCTCATTTTCGTGCCTTTCAAGCCGTCATCACAACTCATTTTTGCTACTTTTTTGGCCTACATAGGGTCTATTTGGGGTTGGTTTGGCCATTTGAGCATTATCTTGCATGTCTCTAGTGTAATACACTTCACTAGCTTCGACGCTTGAGCTTTTCAACATGCATTACATGGGTTGTTCACATGATTTTAAGTCATTTTGCATGCCATTTCAGTGTTGGAGCATATGCCATCGTACTCCGTGTTTCATCCTTTCAATGCCTTTGGAGAGTTGTATTTTGTGCCTTCAGCTTGGGCCAACATGCATGCATGTTTGTATAGCATTTTGAGTTTCTATCTTAGCATGTATGGCCACTAATTTGGACATGGCTGAGGCCTATCCATTTTGGTTTAAGTCCATCGTGCATTGTATATGCCATGTGGTTCATTGCATTGTGTATGCCACGTCTATTTGCATTGTGTATGTTAGTTGTTGTTCACATTGATTACATGCCTGTGTTGCCTTGCATTGAGTATGTATGCATGTGCATTGAGTATACCATTAGCCTTGTTAGGTTGTTCATGTTGCATTGCATGTTTTCATGTTTGTCCCTTGCATCTTGTTCACATGCTTGTTTCATTGCATTGTATGTTCACATGCTTGAGCCGCATTGTGTATGCCATGACATGTTATTTGTTGCATTGTGTTTGGAATAGGAGTTAGTCCAAACACGGGAAATGAGGGGCGTTTAATACTCGAAGTGATGAAACGTGCCGCAATTCTTGATCGCCAACACTCTTGACTATACATGATAGAGTTTTAGGCTTTATGTGTTTGTGTGTGCATTCATTTCATATTGAGTTGTGCAATTTGGCTCCTCGGCCATCATGCATCGAGATACGTGATTGGTGGCCCGAGGGTCGAGAACCACACCCCCTTGAGCTTATATAATGAAAGGGAGGGTGGTTGTGCATACATGTGTTGCAAATTCTTTGCCATGCCCCTTTCTTGCTCTCTGTTGCAGCAAACTGAAGTCTGGCAGCAGAAACTGGTCGGCCGACCAGATAAAGTGGCTGGCCAACCACTTTTTCTGGTTTTCAGCACAGAAAGTGGTCAGCAGGTGGTCTCCAATCCCAACAACTGGTCGGCATCCCTCCTACAGATTCCCATGATAGAGTTTCAGCCTTCTGAAGCTTTTTTGCAGTGTTCTGAGACTAGTTACAAACAGAGGCAAATCGGGACATCACGATGGATTTTCGCAAGAGGTGACCGAGCACACATCCTTCGTCATCCAAGGCAGATTGGAGGCAGCCTATTTCATATAGTTTACATGCTTATTCAATTGCTAACTTAGTTAATTTGTTAATTAGTTAGAGTTGTGTAATAATTAGCTGTAGCTTGTTATTCATTCTATTGTGTAATAACTAATTTAATTAGATTAGCTTAGATTAGCTAGTTGGTTCTGCATTATTCATTCGGACCCTCCGTCGAGAGGGCACAACTGTTGTAAATAAGTGTGCATGTGTGTGATGCATGTCTTCCAACCCCCATTTCTTTCTCCCTTTTATTTACCAGCTTACGATGGTTAGTTTTAGGGCATGTTTCAATTAACATCCTTATGCTCGCATGTTTGCATCCATTCATCTGTCTTGCATGCACCGGGCTCGGTGCATCACACTAACTGCATTGTATTTCAATTCCTGTTCGAATACATGTATCAAATTGCATTTCACATGACATTTTAGAATAGCCGAGCCTATCTTAATTGCATTTTGTATATGTTGCATTAGGCATTCTTGACATAGCTAGGATCATGAATTCATTTCTAACATAGCTTTTGTTTTGGCTCGGAGTGCTCGGTGAGTGTTTATGCTTTAGCATCCTTGCATGTGCGTGAGTGACTAATATGATAGCATGCTTTCCATGAGGCTAACTGCTTATGTGATATAACTTCCTGAATGCTTGTGGGTGAAGGTTGGAGTACTTGAATTGGAATAATTCATTGATTGCGAGTTTTAAGCCCATTTGAGAGTGGCAAATCACCATGTTTTCTAAGCCCACTTGAGGGTGGCAAAATCCGCATTTTAGCCTACTTGCGAGTAGCAAACCGCTTTCAAAAACAAACATGAGGTGTTTTGTTCCAAATTAGGCGATCCAGTCTATACTTGTATGGTGTGCGCATCACATAGTAATTCTAGGTTAATAATCGGAATAAGAGCACATGTGTTTTCAAAAACAAGATATCATGTTAGGAAAGGCCGATCTTTGATCGGGCGAGCGAGGGTGCTCATTGCATGACCTTCCCCTCTCGTACCCAAGTTCCCGAGTCGAGGCAACTCTGGTGATGATGGACACATGGCCTTAAGCATGAGTCAGGGTTTCCTAAATTTTTCAAAAATAAAATATTTAGGTGGCGACTGTGTATCTGGCGAAGCAGTCCATGTTTGGCACTTCTTTCTAAAAATTAATTTTTCAAAATGATTTGCTGGATTTGGACTCTTTAGTGATTTATCAATCTCGCATTGCACTTTTCAAGATCAGATTAAGAACCGTGACATTGAGTCTGAACTGTAGTGAGCCCAATGAACAAAACGGGATTTTCCCGAGACGTTCGGGCGTGTCTACAATTTCTGGTGACTCTGTTGGGGAGATTAGAGAGCTTGACTCGAACTCATGATATCTTGTTTTGACAACACTTATGTGTCTCTTTGCATTGCATTTACATTGGTGCGCCTAGGACACCGTGTTTGCTGTATGCTATTCCTGAATGGTTTGCCGGAGGCTCGCTTTGAAAAGCATGCCATAAGGCTGACCGGTTGCGGGCTCTGCCACGACGGGAACACAAACCTCAATTTTTACCGAGGCACCCCTTCTGACCATTCGACCTAGTGCATATCGAAATTCATAGTGACTATTCCAAACTAGGACAAGTTGCTTATCCGGTTGTAGGTTGTTTGAAATCGCTGCATGCGTAGTGAAACCCTAGCTCCTAACAAAACAGGACAGGGAAACCCTACCCGAACATGGGGGTGTTTTGGCTCTCATTTGCTTACTATGTACTTTTAGAGTGTGTCTCTACAAGAATGCATGTATCAGTTTGCAAGTCTGAGTATTAGGCCTGCAGGCATTAATATTTTGAGAATCAGTTATATCTGCGGGTATCGGATTCAATTTTGGGCAGTAATTTGGGGAACAGTGATCAGTGGTCGAATACAGTTATTTAGCTATGCTTATGTCTGTTCTGGTGAAATTGGGCTGAGATGCTGCCTGTTTTCTCTTTTAAGGTTCAGAGATTCGGTTCACCTGTGTTCTCCTTCGCTGAGGCAAGGCAAAAAAAGGGTCAGTCAAGGCTCACCGGTTCATCAGATCCGTCAGCCACCAGTCACATCACCTTTGTTCAGTTCCGCAAACTCATGATGACACAGAATTCAGAAGAAATTGTGGTCATGGCAGCGACACTAAACCAAGGAATCACCATACAGGGTGAGACCGATGTTGAGATGCAACATCCGCCCAAGTCACCTGCCGCACATCCAATCTGGGAACCTCAATTATTTCAAACTCGTGAGCCCACCACTTTTGAGCTGATGGGAATGATCGGCGATCTTCAGAGATCTGTTGCTGATCTAGCCTACGGAATATCGGCTCCGCCGTCGACCATGTCACATGCCGGGAACTTCATGCCAGAAGAGCCCCCGCTATTAGGGCGAATTGTAATTAAACTCAGCCAACCTTGAGCCATCCCAAGTTCAAGCAATGACGTATCGGCAATAACTGGGCCTCGCACTGATGTAGCAACCCAAACCTTCGACCAAGCTGAGGCGAGTGGTAAGAACAAGGTGAAAGCGAACGCTGATCCTTATGAACAACTTCTGCAGGCTGTAGAGGCTTTGAAAACCGGGGGACTGAACAAACAGCAAATGCTCGCAATTGCTACAAAAACTGTGGAGGACACTTTCGTTACTCAGAACGAGGGCAGTTCAAGCCAAAGAGAAAATCATGAGGAAGACCGTCGTGCCAGAGCCGTTCCTTTCAACCCTAATCCTGTATCCCGAAATGATCAGAAAACCAAGCCAGCACCTGCTGACCCCTTTGCTAGTGCATCCAGCAAAAGTCCATAAACCTCAAAGTATCTACCCCGAGGTCGCAGGGTCTTCCATGCTCTCTACATGCCTTTGTCCAAGGCTCTTCGAATCCTTACTGAAAAGGGACATCTCAAACCCCTCAAGCCTCGGCCTCTCCCTAGTCGTCTTCCATCTAGTCATGATGCTACCCAATACTGTGTGTACCATCAACAAACTGGTCATAGCATCGACAATTGCTTCCGTCTTCGCCACGAATTACAGGATTTGTTTAACAACGGGGTTATCCTCCCACCAAGCTCAGCAAAGTCTATCGTCACTGGGTCAGTGAACTTGGAGGATAGTGCGAGTATATGATCGGGGAATGAACCACCTGCGGGCAGCGCTCAGTTTACTCCAGATGTGGCGTATGGCACGCACTGTTTTGAGCATTTGTGAATGCTAGTTTTTGTGCTTTCTGACTTGGGTGTTCAGTCAGTCTTCTTGTGTTGTATATAGTCTGTCTCTTTGTTTTGAGTTAGTCTTTTTGTTTGGGATCTGTCTTGTTGTATCGAGTCAGCCCTGTTATATAGAAGTCGGGTGATTCCTGGGGTGTTACTTCAGATGTCACTATTTTGTTTCGTGTTTGTATTTTCACTTTCTTTTGAGTTTGTTTCTGTCATGGAGCCAGTTACACCAGAAGATCTGAATGAAACAGCAGTAATTTTCACACTCTTGTGTTTGCTTCTACCTTGTGCCAATTATGCCAGAAGTTCTGAATGAGATGGCAGTATACGACTAAAAACTGTGTCTTTTCTGTGCTTTGAATTCATTACATCGACCTAAGTTTTTCAAAACTCTTTTTGAACACTGCGGTGAAAACAAAGAGGAAGGAATTCCTCGGGTTTTGCAAAATTTGATCAATTGAGAGAAAGAGAGGCGTACTAAGCCCTTATTGAATGAGATCATGCTTGTTATTGTGAGTACTAAGAAGGATCCTGGCTTGATCCAGATTGGCTTCGCATTGTCTTCAACGCGAGCGATTAGTCGCTTTCTTAAAAGATTTCAAAAAAATATATTTTGCGCGATCTTGCGAAGACCTGTGTGGAATCGCTCTTGAGATTGTACAGCTTAGGATCGCTCTCATCCTTGAGACTTGAACCCTTTTTGCTTTCAAACCCTGAATTTGGATTCAAAATGTTCAATGATCAACCACAATGTGAGGCCTGTGTGGCTAGATTCGAAGCAGCCCTCGAACTAGGGGCAAGAAAGTCAGATCAAGAAGGTTAGACATCGTCAAAGGAAGCTTGCGAAGCTAGATAAGAAGCACCCCTCGAACTACGGGCAAAAGAATTTCAAATGTGCTTGAAGAGTCAAAAATCGGGACATTCTACAAGTTAATGAAGATCGGCAAGAATGCCAAATCCCAGAAGGGAGGAAAGAAGAAAGTATTACTGAAGGACAACCGAGTTCCCCTCCACAACACTAGGGGCAAAATCAGCCCCTATCAAATGGACTTTTACATCATCAATGAACATCAGCCATTCTCCTGGATTCATATGGCTTCGAGATCTTAAAACCATTCGACATGGACAAAGCTACACTTTTATCCTTGAGAGGCTCGCTGGACCGAAAACCCCGAAGGGCGACCCAGGCAAAAGTTAGAGCAAGAAAAAGAAGAAAAAAAGAAAAAAATGCAAAGAATGAAAAAAGAAGAAAAAATAAAAAAAAAAAAAAAGAAAAGAATGGCAAGAAATAGAAAAGAAATACATAGCTCGCAAAGTTGAAAACCCGAAAGGGCGGCCTTGGCAAAAGTTAGAGTGCAAAAGGAGAGGTTAATACCCGAGTGTACCTTAGCCCGAACTACGTAAGGCTTGATTCCCATGTTTGGGATACGTAGGCAACTTCATTTTGAAGTCCAGCCATAAACACTTCCAAATCGATGGTGTCCATGTAATGGTTCTGATCATCGTTGTCTTCTCTGTATCCGAGAGTTCAGTTGTGATCATCACCTTGAAAACTGGTTACAGTGTGCTGCGGTGCTATTCAAACAAGGGGCAACTTTCTGTTGCCGTGCAGTGCCATTTAAACAAGGGGTAATTTTCCATTATTTTGAATCTGAGGTTGTGCATCTCTAGGGTAAATTCCACGTTGGTCGAGCAGTGGCCATTTGAAAAAAAATAGTTTTTGAGGATTTTTTTATGAGGTTGACTAATTCTCTCGAAAATTATTCCATTTTCCCAAAACTAGACCTTTTTCTTGGACCCAAAAAAGGAAAATTTTCAGTGCTCATAGCCTGACTTGCATGATTTCAAATCAGAAAATTGAACAAGTATGTTAATCTAACTCTCACATTGGTCAAAATCGTTTTAGTAGAAAGCCAAAACAAAAAATGGTCAAAATGATTAATTAGGGGCACAGTTGAGTCAGGTGTTTTGTCTTTTCCCCCATTGTCAACCTGCTTGCCAAAAAGGGCACCTTACTCACCACAAAGCACACAACTGAAGCTAACAACAAAGGGCTGAAAGCTCTCTCATCCTCTGAGCAGCGAGGTATCAAGTTAAGTGCGAAGCGCAAAATGGAATGGATCAGGATATTCCACTCCCTCATCTAGACAGGTCTGATCACGTCCAAACTCCTCTAGCAGGGCATCATCAACCAATGTCAACTGCAGATTTGCTACACACCCAGTTATGGCGCAACCCCTCTATGGGAGAAATTCACTAGCTGTGCACAGAAGAATAAGAATCTAGCAGAATGCTAGGGGCACGAGCCCACAACTTTCTGTTTATCCATCAACCACCCGGGAGAGGGATAAAAAATGAGAGATTGAAGAATAGGGAGATATGCGCTGAGAGAAAAAGTAAGAAAAGGGATTTCTCAGAAAAAACAGAGCATGAGGGTCGAGTGATGTGAGAATCACAAATAAGAAAATATGGGAAACAATACCCAGAGAAACAGGCTCCCTGTGCACGTCTGAGTGTCGTGTCTTTTGTTTTGTCTTGATTCTTGTTTTGAGTCGTTTCAAGTGTTTCTCGATGTGTTTAGGTTGTTTACCTTTTGTTTGTCTTTGTTGAGTCATTTTGACTATGGTCGGCTGTAGGCTCAATACCCAGTTGAGAACCCTTTTCTCATTACAATTTCAAAAATGAATCGTTTTTGTGCTCAAGAGTGCTGTGCCATTCTCCACATTTGTGCAAAACAGAATTCGTTCTTTCATAAAATCGCAGGGTTCAACCCAGGTCATCTCAGAGCAATAGAATCAGGACCTATCTGAAGCTATAGGTTCCAGGTTGCAAAGCAAAAGAAAAGAGAGAAAATTCGGAGCATCTGAGTTTGTTTCGACCCCTACAAGTTCCGTCTTTCCATCCTGTGTGTTCAAAATGAACCTAGCACTGTGTTTTGAGCTGTGTGTTCAAAGTGAGCAGTGCGTTGTATGAGCCGTGTGCGGAATAAATCGAGTACTGTGTTTTGAGCTGTGTGTTCAAAGTGAGCAGTGCGTTGTATGAGCCGTGTGCAGAATAAAACGAGTACTGTGTTATGAGCTGTGTGTTCAGAATGAGCAGTGCGCTATATAAGCTGTGTGCCAAGTAAACCAAGTACTGTGTTTTGAGCAGTGTGTTCAGAATGAGCAGTGTGTTGTATGAGCTGTATGCAGAATAAACCGAGTACTGTGTTATGAGCTGTGTGTTCAAAATGAGCAGTGTGCCATTCGAGCTGTGTGTTCCAAGTGAATAGAATATTGTGTCGACTTCCTCAAAGCCAAAATGACAATCAGAAGTGCTCTGCCGGAGTACCAATCCCTGCCAGAGGCATCTTGGCTGTGTTTGCAATGAGTTCCTAGGAGATCAACTGTGACGGTGGAAACTAGAGTTCGAATGGCTGATGCCTAGAACACAAAGGTTTGGAATTTCTGAGACTAAAGTCTGGTTTAAATACCCAGGGGTGTATCTCAGGCTTGAAATCTGTATGGAAGCCCCATAGGTTGAGGTAGCGGGTGTGCTTCTCAATTCTGGATACTGAACCAACCTAGTCTGTCACCCCGTTAAAGAATAGGGAAAGTTATGAATGTGATCAGGAAGAAAAGCGGCATCCGTGACTTCCCCAGCAGATGTTGCTCCTTGTCAGCATTTTAGGACCTTTGTACTGTGAGTTGAAGGTAAGTGTTCAAACAACAGAACACAAAGGGAGATCCCCTGCGGACCGCAACTCTGGTGGAGGCAATGAGGGAACGTCTTGATCGGAGTTGCCCATCGTCTGGCGCATGAAACGCTCTCCGAGGAACCAGGCTCTGCCGACCGGTCCCTTAAGCAGAACCCTGTATCACGAAGTGTCCCATCCCCTAGCAAACAGAAATTGGGGATTCCTTGGCATGGCTATCCTAGGCTGCCAGGTCACCTGCGGGTAACAAGTGCACAAATTGATTAGATGTCATAAGTATGCAAGACAAATCAAAGCGGAAAGCATGAAGAACTGAGGGTTCTGGATTACCTCCGTCGCGCGTACAGTATTAAAGAACTGCCAGAGGCAAGGCAAAGTCTCCTGAGGCCTGGGTCGGCACCGACCCTCAAATCTGCGCGAGAAGGGGATCTCAAGAGGTGTCTCGACCTCCAGCTCAGGGGCCAATATCAGGAAATACGCATAAACCCACAGCTATGAAAGGCAATATAATGGCTGTCAATATACAGAATGTTGAGTGCAGAATGCTGTGCGCAATGTACAATATACAAAATATATAGGAAATACAGAATGTTGAGTGCAGAAGGTAGAATACAGAATGTAATGTGTGCAGTGTGCAGTGTACAGATAATGAAAAGCAGAACTGTAAATCAAGAGGGCAAAATGTACCTCCCAGGCTCGCCAGTAGCCACCTAATATGGTTTCCCACTCTAGGGAAGTCGCACTCATGTAACAGTAAAGGGTAGCGAGGCCAGCGCCACCCCAATCATACTGACTGACCCCTAATAAGTCCACTAGAGCACTGAGCAGATAAAGTCCAACTGTGTTTCCCCTGTCGGAGAACAGAGTGGTCCCAAGAAGGAACATAAAAAATCCCCGAGCATACTGTTGTATGGTCTCAATGGTCTGGGGTGAAGTCCCCCTGTACCGCTCGGAGAACCAGGTGTACCTGACCCTGCCTGACGATCTGTCGATCGGCGGACGGGCTCCGAGCAGGTAAATCCAAGCTGTCTCCCACTCACCCATGTCTGCATCGTATGGGATCGGCCAGCCTACCATGTCAAGGCCCAACAACATAGAGAAGTCAAATGGGGTCATCGTCATGTCCCCGATAGCCGAGAAATAAAAAGAGTTGGTGGTGTCCCACCACCTCTCTACAAGTGCGCCCAAGAGGGTCCTGCTCGCTGGATGACGTGACAACCCTGCATAGAATGGGCCAAACCCTGCCTCGTCCACAATGTGTCGAAAAACATCCGAGAGCTCCATGTACCACTCTCTCGGCAGGATCGATCCATAACCTCATGTGAAACGGGAGGATCCCTACATTCATAATTGAAATGAATGAGCTACGTGCAAATTGTAGTTTATGAGCTGCGTGCAGATAAAATGAATGAGCCGCGTGTAGATAAAATGTATGAGCCGCGTGCAGATAAAATGAATGAGCTGCGTGCAGATAAAATGTTTGAGTCGTGTGTGCAAAGTGAAATGAATGAGCTGCGTGCAAATTGTAGTTTATGAGCTGTATGCAGATAAAATGAATGAGCTGCATGCAGATAAAATGTATGAGCTGCGTGCAGATAAAATGAATGAGCTGAGTACAGATAAAATGTATGAGCCGTGCGTGCAAAGTGAAATGAATGAGCTATGTGTAGATAAAATGAATGAGCTGCGTGCAGATAAAATGTATGAGCTGCGTGCAGATAAAATGTTTGAGCCGTGTGTGCATAGTGAAATGAATGAGTTGCGTGCAAATTGTAGTTTATAAGCTGCATGTAGATAAAATGAATGAGCTACGTGCAGATAAATGTATGAGCTGCGTGCAGATAAAATGAATGAGCTGCGTACAGATAAAATGTATGAGTCGTGCGTGCAAAGTGAAATGAATGAGCTGCGTATAGATAAAATGTTTGAGCTGTGTGTTCAAAGTGAAATGAATAAGCTGCGTGCAGATAAAATGTTTGAGCTGTGCGTTCAAAGTGAAACGAATGAGCTGCGTGCAGATAAAATGTATGGGCCATATGTTCAAAGTGAAATGAATGAGCTATGTGTTTAGAATCAAAAGTTTGAGCCGCGTGTTCAAAATTTCAAAAAAATATGAGTTGCGTGCTCATGACTTCAAAATCATGAGCTACGTGTTCAAAATTTCAAAAAAATATGAGTTGCATGTTCATAATTTCATAATCGTGAGCTGCGTGTTCACTTCAAAAGTTGAGCTGCGTGTTCAGAAATTTCAAAAAATATGAGCTGCGTGTTCATAATTTCAAAATCGTAAGCTACGTGTTCACTTCAAAAGTTGAGCTGCGTGTTCATAATTTCAAAAAAAAGTTGAGTTGCGTGTTCATAATTTCAATATCATGAGCTGCGTGTTCACTTCAAAAGTTGAGCTACGTGTTCAGAATTTCAAAAAAAGTTGAGCTGCGTGTTCAGAATTTCAAAAAATTTGAGGTCCGTGTTCAGATTTCAAAATCGTGAACTGCGTGTTCACAACAAAAATATTTGAGCTGCGTGTTCAGAATTTCAAAATTGTGGGTTGCGTGTTCACCACCAAAGTTTGAGCTGCGTGTTCAGATTTTATAAAAAATATGAGCTGCGTGTTCATATTTGAAAATTGTGGGCTGTGTGTTCACCAATAAAATTTGAGCTGTGTGTTCAGATTTCAAAAGAGTGAGCTGTGTGTTCATAATCAAAATTTGAGCTGCGTGTTCAGATTTCAAATCGTGAGCTGCGTGTCCACAATCAAAATTTGAGCTGCGTGTTCAGATTTCAAATCATGAGCTGCATGTTCACAATCAAAATTTGAGCTGTGTGTTCAGATTTCAAAAGAGTGAGCTGCATGTTCACAATCAAAATTTGAGCTGCATGTTCAGATTTCAAATCGTGAGCTACGTGTTCACAATCAAAATTTGAGCTGTGTGTTCATATTGAAAAGTTTGAGTTGTGTGCCAAATCAAATCAGAATGCTGTGTTATGGGCTGTGTGTTCAGATTAACCAGTATTATGAGCTGTGTGCCGACTAAATCAGAATGCTGTGTTATGGGCTGTGTGTTCAGATTGACCAGTGTTATGAGCTGTGTGCCGACCTAATCAAATGCTGTGTTATGGGCTGTGTGTTCAGATTGAGCTGTATTATGAGCTG
Organism: Camellia sinensis; assembly: GCF_055761805.1. Taxonomy (NCBI): domain Eukaryota; kingdom Viridiplantae; phylum Streptophyta; class Magnoliopsida; order Ericales; family Theaceae; genus Camellia; species Camellia sinensis. The sequence goes on from NC_138969.1 coordinate 75,571,873, forward strand.
TGTGCCAACCTAACAGAATGTTGTGTTATGGACTGAGTGTTCAGATTGAGCAGTGTTATGAGCTGTGTGCCTAAATGTGCTGTGTGCCCAAATATGTTGTGTGCCCAAATGAGCTGTGTGTCGAATTAACAGAGCATTGTGTAGCGAGCCGTGTGCCGAGTCAAGGGAATGCTATGTACGAACTGTGGGTTCAGAATGATTGAAGTGCTATGTTCATGACGAGCAGACATGATTCCAGCATGGTTGGAATGTGCCCCCTTTTTTTTTCTTCTACTATACTGTCTGTTACATTGCACTATTTTGTGCACATTGCTTGCATTGTGCATGCATTTTATCACACTATTTTGCGCATCGCACTGTCTTGTGCATTGCACCATTCGCGCTATCTTGCACACCTCATCGCACTATTTTGTGCATTGCATCATTCGTGCTATCTCGCACACCTCATCTGCACTTGTTAGTGCATTACATTGCTTTGCATCCCTTCCGTATTGTTATGCATCACACTTAGGTTGCATTGTCATGCATCCCTCCACTTGCGTTGTTACGCACTTTTCACTTGTATTTCTATGCATGTTTCTAACGATATTGTACCTATTGAGTTTCTTTCTTATGCAGGCACGATATTGTATGTACAGTTTATCTGAAGCTGGCACAACCAGACGAACCAAACGATATTGTATGTACTCCGTCTGAGACGTAGTGAGAATTTTATAATTCTCTTACATCCTTTCTGCATATAATGTAGTTTGTTTTATATTCACCTGCTTAAACCGTTGCATTTGTTGTGTATATTTGCTTCGTTACAACTTTCTTTGCATGATCATAAGTTACGATCGGCTTTGTGCATGTCATTTTCATTTTGCCCCTGCCTGCGAGCACATTTCTTTGTTATCTTGCATGTTTCTCTAAGTCTTCGACCTTGTCAAAAATGGGTCGTCTCTGAGCTTTAACATTCACTCCCGTCACTTATGACTTTCGAGTTCTGTCAAAGAGGGGCAACTGTAGACACCCCATTTTTTACCGACCTTCAGACTCAAACGTCATCGATTGAGGGCTCGGTGATGGTGCATGTTGTGCTCGTTTAGAGGTTTCAGAGTTTTGGCTGAGAACCTTGCCTCCGGGCCTCTGAACTCTTTTGTGCTTCGGCTCAGTCTGAGGACCGAACTCTGTTTCTCTTCCCGAAGGGAGGGAGAGGTCTTGCAGACCATCTCTTTGTGGTTGTAGACCGTTTTTCCCGTTTGGAGACTAGTTTCCGATTTTTGGGGCCTTCGGCTATGCGACTTGTCTCGGGACCGCTTAACGTTCTCCGTTTGGCGTGGTTTTTGAACCACACCTTGTTTACTCTATCTAGAAGGACACTGTGCTCCGGGAGACCACTTTTGTGGTCGTATACCACTTTTGGTGCTCAACAGTTAGGTTTCGAGGCTCCCGGCTGCGCGCTTTGCCTCTCGAACTCTCGTTTTGCATCCGTGTTGGTTTGTTTTTGGTACAAACCTTGTTTTCCTTGTTTGGAAGGTGGTACGAGGGTAGGAGACCAGTTTTTCCCTTGGAGACCACTTTCCCTCCCGCCAGCTGGTTTTCTGGTCGGGAAACTGGTTTTCTTGGTCTTTGGGCCACCTTTTCTGGTCTCCCCCCCACCATTGGCTGGCTTTCAGTGTGGAGACCACCATTTCCCCCTGCTGACCACTTTTGTTTTTGGTCGACCACTTGAAGTGGTCGGTCGACCACTTGAAGTGGTCGGTCGACCACTTTAAGTGGTCGGCAGCTCTCCCCCTGTTTTGGCAGACTGTATGGATGCCAGCTGTGCCAGCTGGAGGGCACAGACTGTATCCTCCATACACATGGCATCCAAGTTTTAGCTTCTCCAAGAAGCTTTAACCTTTGTTTTTCTATAAGAGATGGGCCCTCTCTCCATTGTAAGGGTTCTGATTTTGGGCTGAGGAGATAGGCTTACACTCTCTCTATATCCCTCTCTTTCTCTCTTTATATTGGTGCTTTGCTTCACACTTGTGCACACAACCTCTCTTACCTTGTTGCTAAGTTGCTGGAGGGTCTTGAGGGAGCTCAAGATGTGGTTTTGGCTCAAGAAATTTGTTGGTTTTGCAGTGCTTCAAGGGTAACCTCTTTTCTCCCCTTTAAGTTTTATTTTGGTTGCTCTCTTGGTCTCATTTGCATGCTTATTTAGGCTTTGCTTTCAACTGGAAAAAGTTTTGTATTTAAGTGTTTTTAATGTTTGTTTAAGGCCTCTTGGGTGCTAAGGGTCTTCTACCCTCTTGCATGTCTTGTTTGGCCTTGTTTTGTGCCATGGTTTAAGGCCTTTGAGCTAGTCCTTGCTTGGCCTTCTAGCCACTGAAATTCAGTGGATTTTCAGTGGTAGGCATGTCATTTTGAGGCCTCAAATCAGAGGGGGGTGATCCCCTCTCTTCTTGTTTTGTTTGCTTGCATTTTTGGCCTATCAAAGGAGCATGCATCTTTATACTTTCAAGGCTTGGTTCAGGCACTTTTTCATGACTTTTAGGGCCGGCCTTAGCTCTGTCTATGGCTGGTTTGGCCACCTTGTGTTTGCTCCTTGTATGTGTAGTGTATTCCCATTTGTGGCTCATCAAAGTAGCATGTCTGTCTAACATGTATTGGCTCCATTTCAGTAGATCTTTGGCCATCATTTGACATGTCATGACTCTGTTTTTTGGCTGGTTTGGTAGCCTCTTGCATGCTCCATATGCTTGTAGTGTAAATCTTGTTCACTAGCTTTGTATGCATGGTGTTTTGGTTCATTATCCTAGCATATTTTGGCTATGTTCTAGCATTATTTTGTTCTTATTTTGGGCTGTCTTAGCTCTGTTTTGAGGCTTCTTGGTCGATTGAGGCTTGTCATGCATGCTTGTTGTGCAATAGCCTTGACTAGCTTTGAGTTTTGAGGTCTCTTGCATGCTTAACTTGAGGTATTTGCATGTTTTGGCATCATTGAGAATGATATTTCAGAGCATGTAGGGCTGTTACACTTCCATATTTTCCACTCTTTAAGTGCTCTTGAGAGTTGTGTTTTTGTGCCCTGTTTGTGAGCCATTGCATGAGCCTCATTTTCGTGCCTTTCAAGCCATCATCCCAACTCATTTTTGCTACTGTTATGGCCTGCATAGGGTCTGTTTGGGGTTGGTTTGGCCATTTGAGCATTATCTTGCATGCCTCTAGTGTAATACACTTCACTAGCTTCGACGCTTGAGCTTTTCAACATGCATTACATGGGTTGTTCGCATGATTCTAAGTCATTTTGCATGTCATTTCAGTGCTAGATACTCCATGTTTTATCCTTTCAATGCCTTTGGAGAGTTGTTTTTTGTGCCTTAAGCTTGGGCCAACATGCATGCATGTTTGTATAGCATTTTGAGTTTCTATCTTAGCATGTATGGCCACTGATTTGGACATTGCTGAAGCCTATCCATTTTGGTTTAAGTCCATCGTGCATTGTATATGCCATGTGGTTCATTGCGTTGTGTATGCCACGTCCATTTGCATTGTGTGTGTTAGTTGTTGTTCACATTGATTGCATGCTTTTGTTGCCTTGCATTGAGTATGTGTGCATGTGCATTGAGCATGCCATTAGCCTTGTTAGGTTGTTCATATTGCATTACATGTTTTCATGTGTGTCCCTTGCATCTTGTTCACATGCTTGTTTCATTGCATTGTATGTTCGCATACTTGAGCCGCATTGTGTATGCCATGACATGTTATTTGTTGCATTATTTTTGGAATAGGAGTTAGTCTAAACACGGGAAACGAGGGGCGTTTCATACTCGAAGTGATGAAATGTGCCTCAATTCTCGACCACTGACACTCTTGACTATACATGATAGAGTTTTAGGCTTTATGTGTTCGTCTGTGCATTCATTTCATATTGAGTTGTGCAATTTGGCTCCTCGGCCATCATGCATCGAGATGCGTGATTCGTGGCCTGAGGGTCGAGAACCACACCCCCTTGAGCTTATGTAATGAGAGGGAGGGTGGTTGTGCATACATGTGTTGCAAATTCTTTGCCATGCCCCTTTCTTGCTCTCTGTTGCAGCAAACTAAAGTCATGCAGCAGAAACTGGTCGGCCGACCAGATAAAGTGACTGGCTGACCACTTTTTCTGGTTTTCAGCACAGAAAGTGGTCGACAAGTGGTCTCCAATGCCAACAACTGGTCGGCATCCCTCCTACAGATTCCCATGATAGAGTTTCAGCCTTCTGAAGCTTTTTTGCAGTGTTCTGAGACCAGTTGCAAACAGAGGCAAATCGGGGCATCGCGATGGATTTTCGCACGAGGTGACCGGATACGCATCCTTCGTCATCCAAGGCAGATTGGAGGCAGCCTATTTCATATAGTTTACATGCTTATTCAATTGCTAACTTAGTTAATTTGTTAATTAGTTAGAGTTGTGTAATAATTAGCTGTAGCTTGTTATTCATTTTGTTGTGTAATAACTAGTTTAATTAGATTAGCTTAGATTAGCTAGTTGGTTCTGCATTATTCATTCTGACCCTCCGTCGAGAGGGCACAACTGTTGTAAATAAGTGTGCGTGTGTGTGATGCATGTCTTCCAACCCCCATTTCTTTCTCCCTTTTATTTACCAGCTTACGATGGTTAGTTTTAGGGCATGTTTCAATTAGCATCCTTATGCTCGCATGTTTGCATCCATTCATCTGTCTTGCATGCACCAGGCTCGGCGCATCATACTAATTGCATTGTATTTCAATTCCTATTCGAATATATGTATCAAATTGCATTTCACATGACATTTTAGAATAGCCGAGCCTATCTTAGTTGCATTTTGTATGTATTGCATTAGGCATTCTTGACATGGCTAGGATCATGAATTGATTTCTAACATAGCTTTTGTTTTGGCTCGGAGTAGTCGGTGAGTGTTTATGCTTTAGCATCCTTGCATGTGCGTGAGTGACTAATATGATAGCATGCTTGCCATTAGGCTAACTGCTTATGTGATATAACTGCCTGAATGCCTGTAGGTGAAGGTTGGATTACTGAATTGGAATAATTCATTGATTGCGAGTTTTAAGCCCATTTGAGAGTGGCAAATCACCATGTTTTCTAAGCCCACTTGAGGGTAGCAAAATCCGCATTTTAGCCTACTTACAAGTAGCAAACCGCTTTCAAAAACAAACATGAGATGTTTTGTTCCAAATTAGGCGATCCAGTCTATACTTGTATGTTGTGCGCATCACATAGTAATTCTAGGTTAATAACCGGAATAAGAGCACATGTGTGTTCAAAAACAAGATATCATGTTAGTAAAGGCCGATCTTTGATCGGGCGAGCAAGGGTGCTCATTGCATGACCTTCCACTTCCGTACCCAAGTTCCCGAGCCGAGGCAACTTTGGTGATGACGGACACGTGGCCTTAGGCACGAGTCAGGGTTTCCTAAATTTTCCAAAAATAAAATATTTAGGTGGCGACTCTATATCTGGCGAAGTAGTCCATGTTTGGCACTTCTTTCTAAAAATCAGTTTTTCAAAATGATTTGCCGGATTTGGACTGTTTAGTGATTTATCAATCTCGCATTGCACTTTGCAAGATCAGATTAAGAACCGTGGCATTTAGTCCGAGCTATAGTGAGCCCAATGAACAAAACAGGATTTTCCCGGGACGTTCGGGCGCGTCTACAGTGCCACCTTTGTAGTTTTGAATTGGTCCACTAAGCTCCTTCAAGCCGCCACATGTCCCATAAAAACCTTAAAAATGTAACTTGCCTTGAGTTAGAAAAATAGGTTCTACTTTTGTAGCGTTATTGTTGATTTGCCAAGCTTTCAAATCTCATATAATTCTCACCAATAGTAGCCACTTAGCAACAAACAAGGGAATAAGGCTTTATTTTAAGAGATAAGCCTCAATTACTTCCTAATCTTTAGGAACGGTTGAGACTTTCATTATCCTCAAATAACTAATTTATTTAATTAATCAATCAACTAATTATCTTAGTCAATTAATTAAATAAAATAAATTAACTCCCTTTGCAGGTGCCATTTGAATTCGATGGGCCCCAAAAATCAATAACTCTCCACCTTTTATTGCCACGTGCGATTAAATAATTTAGGGAATTGTCACGTGACAAATTTGCCAAAAAGGGTACAAAGTGAAATCTTGAGAGGCATGGAGAGAATGGAGTATTGAGGCGAGTTACTCCTAAATAATAGGCATAATATTTAATAATAGTGTGAATATTTACATTGTCCATAGTTGACCTTCAAATTTGAATTTGCATCCTGAATGCATTGTTACATTTACAATTATGAATGTTTAAATTATTATATTGTTATATACATAACTCATGTATACATATATACATATATATATATATATATATATATATATATATATTCACAAGATAATGATTAGTGTGTTGATAGTAGATTATAACGCATGCCTATATATTAGGTCTGTGCGAGCATTCATTTGACCTGCCAAAACTGAATGATCTGAACCAATCTGTCACCGAATGAGTGGTTTCGATGGTTCAAGGCAACAAATGCGGATGCATTTTTCCTAATCTGCCTAAGTTTGGATGGATAGTGAATGGGTAACCACTCGACCCAACTCGATCTGCAAGCACTCATTATTTAGTAGAAATGTAGTGATAAACTTTTATTCAAGAAAATGAAGGCAATGCATTAACAACTGCGTCTTTTTATTTATTTTAAAACATGACACCTTCCTTGTTAATTTTTTTTTTTATTTTGTTAGCATTATGAAAAATAATTAGCATTATGAAAAATAAAAAACATGACACCTTCCTTGTTAATTTTTTTTTTTTTTTTATTTTGTTAGCATTATGAAAAATGATGCTATACTTTATGATGTGTGTGTTAAAAAAATAACATTTATTTACTAGCAATTATAGTTATTTATGAAAGGTAAAAGTTGGGCCTAAATTATAATTTTAAAAAATGAATAAAAGATTTTGGGCCCAAATAAGGCCCAAAACAGTGAAGAACTAGTAGAAAATAATATTTTTTTAAAAAAAAAGCCTAAAATAGTAAAGTCCAATGCCAAATCAATTCTTATTCACCCACCAACCCGCACCACCCGTTCAATTTGCATTCGCTAATTAAGTGGAGTGATGTGGATTGATTTTTTTCAATCCACTTAAGTTTAAACGGATGGCAGATGAAAAGCTACTCGACTCAACTTGATGTGTGACCAATCCTAATTGAAGCAATTGAATCCAAGAAAGGTTAAGGCTAAGCCAAAAGGCCAAAGTAAGAGTTGAGTCTAAAGCAGAAGTAGAGCCAAAAGGCCAAGAGTCGAGCCCAAGGTAAAAGGGAAGATCCCTAGGTCAATAATAATAAAAAGGCATTGACTGATAGGTCTCATTTACAAAGTTTAAAATCCATCGAATTCCAAAACAAAACACTTACATCAATTAGTTTTATATATTTTTAATTGTTACATTCTTTTTTTTTTTTTTTTTTGGCATTTACACACAAGTCCCATTTTGTGGACTTATACTCCATTAAATCTTAGATAAGATTTGTTACTCCTTCAAGTCCCATTAGCTTTTAATATACAAAATTACCCTTCAAACAATAGGTGTTCATCATTTGTAATTGTTTATAAAAGAATATGGTGATGCAACATTTATTTTGATTTTCAAAATTTCAAAACTTCATAATTTTTACAATATACATTTATTTTTTGATAAAATTTATATTTCTAGAATCTACGCAACAAAATCTATCAAACAAGAGTAATATTATTTTTTTTATTTACAATTTTCTTGATTTCTAATCATAAATTAAAATGTTAAACAAATAAAGTATCTCTTTTACACATAAATATATACAAACAAATTGAGAAATATCTCAATTATGGAAATAAGAAAACTGAAAATTTTCTTACTTGATTAAAAAAAAATTATATGGAACATTTTTGTGCACAATTGAAAATTTTCTCATTTTTTCCAGTTTTAAAACGAGGAAAAAAAAACTCTCATTTTTAAAATAGGAAAAAATTGATAAATTTGTCAAAAACTGATAATATTCTCAATTAATACTGAAAAAAACTGAAAACTTCTCAATTTTACTGCATAGTTTCGCAAACTGAGAAATTGTTAGTTTCATATATCCAAAAAGAAATTTTTATTGATAAGTCCAATTTAGAAATGTTTTAACCCAAGAAGTCCATGAAGGAATTTCTTAACCCATTTAGTCCCATGTATGTATAGTTTTATTCCATAAAGTCCATTTTCTTGATTTACACTATTTTCTTGGACACTTATGCCCTTATATTCAATTTTGATACCTTTATAAATATTTTTTGAACGATTAGCAATTTAATGATGTGAACATTCATATTTTAAAATTCACATTGGTAGAAATGTAAAATTGGCCCGTGGGCGGCCCGAAACCCGCCCGCGAGCTGGAGCGGGCCCGGCCCGTTGACAATGTGAATATTCACATTGACATATTAACATTCACATTAATAGGAGTGTAAAATTGGCTCGCGCCCTGTGGCGGCGCGAAACCCGCTCGCGGCCCATGGGCGGCCCGGGGAGGGCCCGGTTCGGCCCATTGGTAATGTGAATATTCACATTGACATGTTAACATTCACACTGATAAGAGTATAAAATTGGCCCGCGGCCCATGGGTGGCCAAAAGCCCGCCCGCGGCCCGGGGAGAGCCCGGCCTGGCCCGTTGACAATGTGAATATTCACATTGACATGTTAACTTTCACATTGTTAGGAGTGTAAAATTAGCCCGCGTCTCGTGGCTGCTCGAAACCCACCCACGGCCTGTGGGCGGCCCGGGACGGGCCCGGCCCGGCCTGTTGACAATGTGAATATTCACATTGACATGTTAATATTTACATTGATAAGAGTATAAAATTGGCCAGCAGCCCAGGGCGGGCCCGACCCGGCCCGGTCTGTTGACAATGTGAATATTCACATTGACATGTTAACATTCACATTAATAGGAGTATAAAATTGGCCCACGTCCCGTGGCGGCGCGAAACCAGCCCGCGGCCCATGGGCGGCCCGGGGCGGGCCCGGTCCGGCCCGTTGACAATGTGAATATTCACATTGACATGTTAACATTCACATTGATAAGAGTATACAATTGGCCTGCGGTCCATGGGCGGCCAAAAGCCCGCCCGCGGCCTGGGGCGGGCCCGGCCCGGCCCGACCCGTTGACAATGTGAATATTCACATTGACATGTTAACATTCACATTGATAAGAGTGTAAAATTGGCCCGCAGCCTGTGGGCGGCCCGAAGCCCGACCGAAGCCCGAGGCGAGCTTGGCCCGACCCGTGACAATGTAAATATTCACATTAACATGTTAACATTCACATTGATAGGAGTGTAAAATTAGCCCATGTCCCGTGGCTGCCCGAAACCCGTCCACGGCCCGTGGGCGGCCCAGGGCGGGCTCGGCCCGGCTTGTTGACAATGTGAATATTCACATTGACATGTTAACATTCACATTGATAAGAGTGTAAAATTGGCCCGTGACCCGTGGGCAGCCCAAAGCCCGACCTCCGGCGGGGACGGGCCCGGCCCGTTGGCAATGTGAATATTCACATTGACATGTTAACATTCACATTAATAGGAGTGTAAAATTGGCCCGCAGCCCGTGGGCGGCCCAAAGCCAGATCGCAGCCCGAGGCGGGCTTGGCCCGACCCGTGACAATGTGAATATTCATATTGACATGTTAACATTAACATTGATAGGAGTGTAAAATTTGTCCACTGCCCGAAGCTCGCCCGCGGCCCGGGGTAGGCCCGGACCCAAACCCGGGCCGCCCCGGGCCGCCAATGCAACGCGAGTCAATTTTACACTCTTATCAATGTGAATGTTAACATGTCAATGTGAATATTCACATTGTCAACAGGCCGGGCCGGGCCCGCCTCAGGCCGCCCACGGGCCATGGACGGGTTTCGGGCAGCCACGGGACACGGGTTAATGTTATACTCTTATCAATGTGAATGTTAACATGTCAATGTGAATATTCACGTTGCCCGGCCCGGGGCCGAGCTTCAAGCTGTCCACGGGTCACGGGCCAATTTTACACTGTTATCAATGTTAATGTTAATATGTCAATGTAAATATTCACATTGTCAACGGGCCGGGCCCACCCTAGGCAGCGGGCGGGCTTCGGGCCGCCCACGGGCCACGGGCCAATTTTACACTCCTATCAATGTGAATGTTAATATGTCAATGTAAATATTCACATTGTCAACAGGTCGGGCCGGGCTCGCCCCGGGCCGCCCACGGGTTTCGAGCCGCTCATGGGACGCGAGTCAATTTTACACTCTTATCAATGTGAATGTTAACATGTCAATGTGAATATTCACATTGTCAACAGGCCGGGCCGGGCCGGGCCCGCCCCTGGCCGCCCACGGGCCGTGGGCTGGTTTTCGGGCAGCCACGCGGCGCGGGCTAATTTTATACTCTTATCAATGTGAATATTCACATTATCAACGGGTCGGGCCGGGCCCGCCCAGGGTAGCCCACGAGCAGCCGGCGGGTTTCGGGTCGGCCACAGGCCGCGAGCTAATTTTACACTTCTATCAATGTGAATGTTAATATGTCAATGTGAATATTCACATTATGAACGGGCCGGCCCGGACCCGCCCTGGGCCGCGGGTCAATTTTACACTCCTATCAATGTGAATGTTAACTTGTCAATGTGAATATTCACATTATTAACGGGCCGGGCCGAGCCTATTTTTTTAGCCTGTGGGCCGGCCCGGCCCGACTCGAATTTTTCCGGGCACCCACGAGGATCGACATGGGCTGGGCGCCTACACATTGACGATATGAACATTCACATTGACGGTGTAAACATTCATATTACAGGTATTTTAGTAATTATGTCACCCATAGGACTTATTGAAATATAAGAAAATAATGTGAATTAAATGGAACATAAGTAGATGAAAAGGGTATTTTGGTCTTCTTATCTCAAATTGGACCTAATGGAATAGTCAAAAAGAATATGGGTTGGATGGAATAAAACTCTTAGAAAATGGATTTATCAAAAAAGCTCCCATCTAAAAATAATATTTTATTTTTATAAATTTTTTTAATTAATATTAGTCTTATTTGATAGGTCTCATTGTGTAGACTCCAAAAAAATATAATTTTTATTAAAAATAAATATGTATAATAAAAGTTACAAGGTTTTTAAGTTTTGAAAGAACAAAACAAAAGTAATGCTACATAGCAATCCCCGCTTGAAAAAGAGAAATTATCTAGTGCTTTTGAGGCATGGTTAAGTGATTACCAAAAGATTTGTGATTGGTAGAGATGGTGGATCCCACAATTTTGTATTGGGGCATGAGACATGAAGCATGAAACATAGGTGAATAACATTGTTATCTTAACGCATGATAATGTTTTTATTGTCACTCAGTAAATTGACGTTTCTCAATTCCTTTAGCTTTTAATAAAGATAAAACAGTCATATATACGTAAATATTTTAAAAATTGGATTTTATGGGTTAAAAACAATGAATCGGGACTTAATGGAATACCAACAATACCAATAGGACTTTTAGGTAATTAATCTTTTTTTTTTTTAAATTTAAAGGCGTTGTACATCTCACCATCGCTGGACTTTCGTCAAACAGTCATGGGAGACTCGCTGGAACGTTCAACAATGCCAAGAAATCACTGGAGTATCGCAAGAGTGTTCTGAACATCACAGCAAGTCACCGAAATGTCCAGAAAGTCGTTAGATATCAAGAATATCGTCAGAGACTCACTGGAATGTCCAAAATATTACTAAAAGAAAAAAAGAATAAATTGTGCAATTAGAGCAAAAAAAACATAACAAAATATACTAAATATTAACAATCTTGAAAATAAATAAATAAATAATAAAAAAAATAACAAGAAGAAACAAAAAAGCAACAGCTTAGCCTGTTGCCCTAGATCAGGCCCTGCGAAAGTTTCATTTTTACCCCTTTGAAGTGCTAAAAAACCAACAATTTTATATTTTAGATTAATTTGTAATTATATTTTAATTTAATTAACATCTCAATCAAATTTTAAATTTAAAGGAAATTAGGATAAAATTGTCTTTTGCTCTGTTAATTTCACTTTATTATTTTACAAAATTAGGTCCATTTTAAAAATAGTGTGTGTGATACACCTTCTATTAGTTTAGATTAAAAAAAAATTAATTATGACACTTCAAAAATCAAATATGAACTTTATGATTACATTTGAACCATAGAAATAAAGTACTACAGTCCCAAAGCATGAAAGGATAAAATAAATTTTACTCTAAATAAAAAGTATCAATATTCAGAGAGTCAATAAATTTAGTTTTCACAAATTTCAGAACTATCACTCTGTTTTACTCTAATTAGAATAAAGCCATACGTACCACTGCTCTAATTAATTTAGAAAGGACAAGTGCAAAATTTATGGACTAGATTTTTGTAGTTTAAGTGCGGTTCCGCTACGTAGCTCGAAATTGGCCCGAATCCAAAATGACGTCGTTTTGATTTTTTTTTTCTTTTTTTTTCATAACTGGCAGAAGAAGAAAAAGAAAGAAGAAAGAAGAGAAGAAGAGAGGAATAGAGAGAAAGAGAGAGAGAGAATCATCATCATCAACCAAAAATCAAACCCATCCAACACATCATCATCAACACAGCACAGAGAGAGAGAGAGAGAGAGAATCATCATCAACCAAACACATCATCATCATCACACATAAAGATCAACCAAAAAGCAAACCTACCATAGAGATCAACCAAAAAAAAATCTAAAAAAAAAATTCAACACATCATCCTCATATATAGATCGGAGGCAGAGATCAGAGATCGGATGCCGGGCGGTGGAGAAGAATTGGAGATTAGAGGCGACGATTGACGGGCAGTGGAGAAGAATAGGAAATCGGAGGCGACGATCGACCCTCTATCTCTCTCTCTCTCTCTCTCTCTCTCTCTCTCTCTCTCTCTTTATCTTTCTCTTCCTCTTCTTCTTCTTCTTCTCTCTTCTCTCTACTCTCTCTCCTATTTCAGACATATAAGGAGGGAAAAAAAAACTACCCAAAATGACATCGTTTTGGGCAGTCGAGCCATTCGGGGCAAAGAAATTTCGAGCTACAAAGGATTATCCGTTTAAGTGATTGTACTACTTAGGGGAGATTTAGGGTTTGAACCTATACATAAGCGTTAAATGCTTGAGTATCTTATTGAGTGTAAAAAATAAATAAATAAATTTAAATACCAAATTTTAGAGTTAAATGCTAGTGTGGCCTCGCCTTTCTCCGCACCCTGCCTTTCGAAAAGGGTTTGAAAAGAAGGCCTCACAGTTCGAACTCCCGCGGTTCTAAATTTAGTCTCACAAAGTGCAATGTGAAACTTGATAATCACCAAAGAGTCCCAAGTCCGGCAAACTTTTTTGAAAAATCGATTTTAAATCAAATAATGCCAAAATTGGACTGCTTTGCCAAATACAAAGTCGCCACCTAAATATTTTATTTTTGGGTAAATTTAGGAAACCCTGACTCGTGTCAAAGGCCACATGTCCGTCATCACCAAAGTTGCCTCGGCTCGAGAACTTGGGTACGGGGGGAGAAGGTCATGAATTGAGCACCCTCACTCGCTCGATCAAAGATCGGCCTCTACTAATCATGATATGATGTTTTATAAACATTATGCTTTCTTATTTTGATTATTAAACTAGTTTTACTACGTGACGCATACAAGCAAGTATAGACTAGTTTGCAAGACTTTGAACAATTCAACTCATGTTTGTTTGCGAAAATGGTTTGAATTTGCCACCTTAAGTGGGCTTAAAGACGCGGATTTACCACCAAACATAGTGGGATTAAAACATGACTTTGCCATGACATAGTGGGCTTAAAATACACATTCGTTGAGTCGTTCCAATTCAAACAACAAGCATTCATCCATAGGCATTCATGCAGTTTAGCATTTAAACACATAGCCTCATGGCAAGTATGCGAAACATGGCAATATGAAAATATATGCAAGCATGCGATATGCTAATTGAAATATGTCCCTAATCTAACTATCAAAAGTGATTAAATAAAAGGGAGAAAGGCGTGGGGTTGGAAAACATACACACACGCACGCACATTTATTATAGCATTATGCCCTCGCGAAGGAGGGTTCGAATGAATAAGCCAACTAGCTACGCTAATTAAGCAAACTAATTATTACAACAATTGAAACGGATTAACTAACTTATTCTAAGCTAATCAAATATTACAAACCAAATCAATTAGATAAACACTTAACTAACTAATTACAAAGCGATTAAGCTAATTAATTACAACATGAATTAACTAACTAATCTACTTAAATAATTACAAAATTTGCATGAATTAGCTACCACTAACTAACTACGCAAAGCAACTAAAAGGCTTCGGGAAGTAAGGGATGCATGCATGCTCGATATTCCACCTGAAAATGCCACCGCCTTGCCATTGACCGCCTCTGTTTGCATATTTTGAACACCAAAGAAGCTACCAACTTCTAGAACACCTATGCTCCCATTTTCTATCGCACGATGCAACTTTCTTCATTGATGACCGGTCGGCTACCATTGGTGGCCGTCGGCCATTACTGGTGGCCGGTCGGCCACCCTTGTCCAGAACTTTCCTTTTTACTACAATAGAGAGAAAACAAAGGCAAAACAGTGTATTCTCAAGGGTTATTTGTACTGTTACCCTCCTTATCATCACACAAGTTCAAAGGAGTGTAACCCTTGGCTCTCAAACTATCAACCAAGCATTTTCCATGCATGATGGCTAAGGAACCAAGCTTGTACAAGCTTAATGAGTGCAAAACAAGACTTAAAAAGACCACCACCCTATCATACATGATCAAGGGTGATGGTGACCAAAGAAAGTGGCACATTTCATCACTTTAAGTATGAAATGTCCCATTTTCCTCGCGTTCGAATTAACGTCCGATTCGAACACATGCAATGCAACACGAAAGATGTTTATCTTGCCTCTTTTACTTGTTCATTTTGTTTACTCATTTTACATTACCAATTCATTATTTAATCAATTAAGTCCATTGGCGAGTGTCTTCTAAAGCAAAAGAAGTGTCAACCAAGGGGTAGTTCAAGGCATGAGGGAAGCTTCATGCCGTTGGTAATGAACCCTCAATAGAGGATTAAACCATTAAGCATAAGCCTCAACCTCAAGCTTAAATAACCCTAAGGTTGAAACAACCCTCAAACAAATGAAAAAGTGAAGCAAAGAAGGAGGTTGTAGAGATGTTAAGTGCTGGAATTAGGCATGAAAAAGCATTAAAACATGCAACCAAGACACACAAATGATGCTCAAAGCCTAGAAACACTAAGCTAGTGAAGGAAATTACACCACAACTATACAAAACAAAGCTCAAATGACCCAAACAGCCCAAAATAGAGCTAAAGTGGTTCAAAACAGAGGCAAAAACATGTTGGACTAAAGCTAAGTTAAGCTAGAAAAACATGCTAACATATAAGGCTAACTAGGCATTCAAGCAAGACACAAGGAGGGGAGGCTAACCCCTTCAATTTTGGACTTCAAAAGAAGGTTTTTGTCATTGAAAAACCTCTAAATTTCAATAGTCAAAAGGCCCAAAAAGTTTGATTTTAATGTGATGAAAAATGGTGCAAAAGTCTAAACAATTAAGCAAGAATGGTGGATTACCCCTTAATACAAGATAGCCTCAAACTATCATTTTAAGCGTCAAAAACAGAGCTTTTTATAGTTGAAAACCAGCCCAAAAACAATACAAAAGGATGGTAAAACAAGTATTCAAAGCAAGTATACTAATCAAGTAAACTACCTCTTGAAGCTCAAGCACAAATTAAGCAACAATCCAAGTTTAAACCTTCTTCTAGAGCACAAACAAGACTCCAAGAGACCTCAGCTCCAAGGTGGCCAAGTTTGCTTAAGGGTTGATGTGCAAAAGTGTAGAGAAACTAGACTTTAAGGCACAAAATAACAAGAGGGAAAGAGAATTCTAGAGAGAGAGAGAGATTTTTGGTCTAAAATGTCTAACCCTCCAAAATGGGGGAGGACACCCCCTACATATAGAAAATCAAGTCTTGAGCTTGAATACATCTTACCATACACATGTATAAAGATGCAGCTCAGTGAGCGACAGCTAGCACAGCTAGCAAACAAATATCTGGAAAAGGAGACCAATGGCTATCGGCCACCACTAGTAGCCGACAGGCACAATCCATGGCTGACAAATCCCAGGACTGGCCGACAGGTCACCCTCTCTTCCAAGCTAGAGACAACAAGCTCTAGGTCCAAAAACATGCACAAAACAGATAAGGTTTAGAGGCTAAAAAGTGAGGCATTCCACCGATGACTTCGGGTGCTCAAAACAAACACAAACAAGAGCAATCATCGAGTGCACAAATGATAACGTCCAAGTCTTAAGGTCGGTCAAAAATGGAGTGTCTACAGCTAGTAGTTAGTAAGTAATTTTTTTAATTTATGGAAAATCACAAAACTTCATACATTATAAATTCGATAATAAATTGTCAAATGAACTGTATCGGAATACAAAATAAATCTCAAAAGGGACAAAGAGAACCTCTATGCACGGAATATACGCGTCTTCACATAAGGAAAAAAATAAATCTTTACGTGAGGAGGAGAAAACCTGTGACAACCCTCACCTCTGATTAGCGTTAAATTATGGTTAAGCATGATAAGTAATTGATTAAGATGAAATCCTAAATTGATTGCATGAGTGTGTTGCTTTAATTGCATTTCTATCTGTTTGCTATAGAATGATCTGTTCATGTTTTAACTTCGAACTACGAATTGAAAGCCTTATCGGCGACCGATTTAGAAATTGATTAGTATACTGTGCTAATTGGGATTTATGTGATTTTATGGTAGGTTTTATTAAAATTCAATTTGGGATGATTAAATTAAAATTTTTAATGTTAAATTGATTGAGCCTAGTTAATTACATGTTTTGCCATTGAGTGGGCCATTTTCTAAAACATTGTTTGGGACTTAATTTATGCATTTAATACATCATCTCACCCATCTCCAAGGCCAAAACCGTGAGAGAGTTAGAACGTTGGAAGAAAACTTGATTTCATCAAGAGTTGCTTGGAAAATTAGAGGAATTAAAGAAGATTTGCAAAATTAGACTTCCATACTTGGAATTCAAGACTTAAGGTAGGAAATTCATTCTTTTAATTATGAATTTAAGTTGTTACATGCATGGTTCTTGGAAGAATTAGTGATTAGAGTCTAGAATTAGTTTTAAATGTTGTATTAAGGAGCAATGTGTGCATGTCCATATCATTGAGTTTTGAAGTCATTTCCATACGAATTTCTACATGCATGTTCTTATTTTGGTCATATTCTAGAAATTCACCATGTTTTTTAGTTCAATCTTGCATTTGGTTATGTTTTGGAGCATTGGAGTTCTTAGGAACTCATGCATGTTGTGTTCTTGCTATGTTCATAAAGTTTCATTCAAAATTGTGTTCTATTGTCACACCTTTGGGCTTGATTTTATAAAATGATCCTTGAAACATGTTATATTATGGGTTTCTAAGTGTTTTCTAGAAAATTAGCCCAGAAAAATTGAATTTGAAGCTTTTGAGGTTGAGTTTTGTGTTTGAGGATCAATCTGGAAATTCTAGATTTTTGATCCACGCTTGAGCGGAGGATTTTACGCTCGAGCGTACACTCTGAGTGCATGCACTTCCGCTCGAGCGTCGATAGTCACACTTGAGCGTGAAATGCATATGCCCAGAAGTTCATGTGATTTGCAGTCTGCTCAAGCGAGGTAATCTGCGCTCGAGCGAGGGTCTGAGTCTCACGCTCGATCGTGGGTCAAGCGTCCATCGAGCGTGAAAAACGTGCAACCAGTGCTTTTTCATGAGTTTGCAGTCCGCTCGAGCGAGGGAAGTCACACTCGAGCAGAGCCTCTTTGTCTGCATGTCCGCTTGAGCGGGGAAAGCCACGCTCGAGCGAGACCCTTGTTTTCAGCAAATTTTGAAAAGTGTTTTAAAGTACATTTTTGCATCCTCATTCCATCCTAGGCATTCCTAGGCCATGTTTAAGGCATCTTATAAGGATAAAGTTATAGGACCACACCAAGCCATATAGGGGCTCAGTTATTAATCCCAAGTGCGTAACTTAGTGTGTGTTCGTTCTGTAACTGTGTAGGGTTGGCACTCGAGGACGCTGATTAGCCTGCCAATAGCCCAGTAATCTGTGAGTAACGATGTTGTAAAGATATGTTCAATTCTAATTATTTTCTAAACGATTGACTGTACTGCTTTCTGAAATAACATTGTTTACTGAATAAATGTTTGTCCTATTTTACGAACTATACTTGTAGCATCCATAGCAATTTACTGCTACTGTACTGTTACTATTACTACTACTGTTACAGAGATCTCTGTCGGTTCCAATGTTTGGAACCACTACTGTTTACTGTTTGATGGCCATCAACTGACTACTCGGTCTATTAAGACCTACTGTACTGTTTTGCTATTGGATGTACCATATATAATTATTGTGATTTCTGATTGACTAATATGGCATGAAATATGAGCCACTGATTGAATAACTGATCTACTGATGCAAATGACTATTTTAATTACTGAAAGAACATTTATTCTCAACCCCTTTACGCATTTGTTATTCACTGGGCTTTAGCTCACTGTTTATATACGTATGTAGGTGGACAGGCACCGGACCGAAGCTAGGAGCGTCAAGTTAAGCCCTCGTTTTGTTAAGCCAACCATTGTGCCTCACTTTGAGGTTCTAAGTCTGTTCAAGCCAAGGCTGTTTTGGGGTGTTCCAGAGTCACCATTCTGTCTCTATTTTGTAACGAATGTTTAAGACTCAACTGTACAGTTATGGTGAAGGGATTAGGTCCCTAACCTGGATGTTATGTGTATTTGATATGTATATATGTTTTGGTTATGGATGTGGCTTTGTTCATAAAAGTCTTTTTCCATTCAAATTTTCACAGCTCATTGGACATCTTTTATTTACTGTTTGGCTTCCGCCAGCCCCTTACGCTGTACTATTGTTATTACTGTTAAGCAAGCTTTTGGTAATCACGGATTACTAGCCGGCTACAATGCTAAACCCATAAGGGCGAGTTTGGGTCGTGACAAAACCTCTACTCAGAGAGGCATTATTGCAACACCAAAAATTAAAAATAAAACAAATTAAAAATCAACACAATCAGTACCAAACAAGCATTACTAATCACCTTCACGATCCATTCATCATCGCAACTGATAAACTATGGTACCTTAATCTCCATATTTACATTACAAAATAAATATTTTGGCTATGAGGTAATCAACTAGCATATAAAAGCACATTTAACAGCGTTAGATCTCGATCAAAAATCAAATCTAAAGTTTCATCAATAACAAGCCAATAATGAAGACGAGAGGAATAATAGTGTGTAGTATAGTTAAAAATAAAATTAAAAAATAAAAAATAAAAACCTAAAAATAGCGGGAGAAGAGGGCTACTAATAATAATTAATAGCTCTATTATGAAGCAAAAATTGAACCCAGTGGCTGAATGCTTTAACATTTGACATTAGTGGGAGTCATACTCACGGTAAAGATGTACATTATATATAGGCCCCGTTTGTTTCCCTCTTTCACAGTCCGGAGTGGACTATGACTAATGAATAGTGGACATAACTCCTGTTTGTTTACTAATTTGTGGAATGGATTCATAAGCCAGAGGGCTTCAGATGGGCCTTACATGTTGAGATTGTTAGTCTGCCCCAACACTTGGTATTGAAAATTAGTCCGTTGGTATTAGAAGAGTAATTTACTTGTTTACCCTCTCATCTTCTCTTCTCTCCTCTCTCTCTGTTCTCTTATCATATATATATATATATATATATATATATATATATATATGTATGCATATTTCATTCGGTTTTCTCACCAATCAAATAGAAGTGTAGACAAATTGCAAATTAGATCAGTAAAATTGAAGAGTGATGCTCCGATCTTTGACTAAATTAGACAAAAGAGATACAAATCAAAAGACTTACATGATATGAAATTATACAAAATTGAAATTTGCAAGAAAAACAAAATCGCATTGACTGTGAATATCGGCATCGGCGTTGACGGCAATGATCGGCATCATTGCGTCATCGTCGTCGTCGTCGTTGACGGTGAAGATTGGTGTCATCGTTGTCCTTGTAGTGATGCTCTGTTTTTTTTTTTTTTTTAACAGAGAAGGCAAAGATGATGATGAATGAACAATGAACCAATATTTAAGTGAAAAAAATCTTTCAATACACTGTTTAAAACCATGGAATGGTTAAAACCATGGGCTGGGCTGAGTTGTTTTCATAATTCAGTTTTATAAAAATAATTTAATATATTAATATTTTTATAAAAATAATTTCATATAATTTTGTTTTATAAAAATAATTTAATATAATAATATTTTTTATAAAACATTATTTTTAATATTAAAATATATCACAAATAAACACAATTTTTCATAATCCACTCACTAATGATTTCCAAATTTCATAATAATGTAACAAGGGTATTTATGGAATTTAACTAGTTAATCCCACTCCTATCTCTCAAAACAAACAAAAATTATTGCTAGTCCACTGGTTATCAAACAAACGCAAATTTCTTAATCCCCTCATTAACAGTCTCCTCACTAATAATCCCCTCACTAACAATCACATCCAATCTACCTCTAAAAACAAACGAACCCATATATATGGCTATATTTGACAGGTTGATTTTAGGTTAAAATAATTACAAAAAGACAAAATAAGTTATAAAATTAATAAGATAAAATATCACATCTAAACTATAATCATTTTTTTTTTTCTTACAAAAGTTAAAAAAGTCAAAAAAATTATTACAAACATGACTTTTTAACCTAGGCTAAAATAGTTAAAAAATCAAAAAATCAACACACAACTCAAACAAAAGCATAATAAATAAATAAATGAAAGGATACTCAAGTAAGAAGTTTATTTTTATAATTTGGAATTAATAGGTCTAAACTTAAATATTTTTAGGCTATAATGATTCTGATTTGTCTGAAAGCACACATATCCATTTAAGTTTATATATTTATTTATTTGTATAAATGTCACATATTTACACACGTACCATTTATCTATTTATCTATTTCATTGTCACCAACTTTTAATTTCGACAATTTTTTCAACTAATTTTTTGATAAATTTTTAACTCGTTTTCTTATCACCAAAAAAATAAATAAATATTAAACCAAATAACATATGGCCGGCCCCATAACTATGAACTTTTCAACATTTAACTCTAAAATACCAGAAGGCAGTGGTACCCATGCCCAAATTTGGGCCTTGAGAATATGGTTATTTTAGTTAGTTTTTTTACTTTTTAATTACTTATGAGATGAAAAAAAAAATGTGCTTGAAATGATTTATGATTTTTTTTTTTTGGTAGTTAAATAGATGATTATGAGAGAAAAATGATTAATTAATATATAGAACGTAACATTTTATTTTATTAATTATTTTAATTTTTTTCTATCAATTATTTTAGTAAAAAAAAAAAGTTGCAGACAGGGCCTTGGAATGCAATAGTAAAAAAAAAGTAAGGACTATTTTGAAAAGATAATTATAATTAATTTTTTGATTAAAAACTGAGTATAATAAATTTTTTGTGGGAAAGAGAAGTGGATTGTATAGATGTAAATTATAATCACTTTCCAAAAACACCTAATTACTTGAATCCAAAATTATCCGATGAATACCATGATGCCCCATGAAACCAATCACTGACAACCACAAAATTCTTCACACAACAAACTATCAAATTCATTGTCTGAAGTAATAGCAATGATAGAGAACTCCAAAAATAGTAAGGGGTTATTTGGGATGATTTAAATAAGTGTATTTTTTGTCTTTTTATAAAAAGATATGCAGAAAAATAGAGAGATGATGAAAAAAATAAAAAAATAAAAAGTGTGTATTTATTTAGAATAACTAAACTTGGCCTAAGAATAATTACAAAGCCATCATCTCAGAAGAAAAAGAAAAAAAAGCTCTGCTATCAGACTTACAAAAACAGTTCATGTTTTCAACGGTCCTGATCTTCCCCAGATTCCCTACCGGTACTACCTAATCCTTACCAAACATAGAAACCCACAAAACTTCTAGAGAGAGAGAAAAAAAAAAAAAAAAAAAAAAAAAAAAAAAAACTCCCTTTTGTCATTCTTTCACGGATCGGAATTCGCCGCCGATTCGCCGCCGCGTGATGGAGGGAGTGGGGGCCCGACTCGGCCGGTCCTCGACTCGGTACGGTCCGACTTCAACAGTTTTCAACGGACCGGTGAGGAAGTGGAAGAAGAAATGGGTCCACGTATCACCACAGACCAACAACAATGCTTCTTCGAATCATCATCTTCATCATCAATCTCAAACTGCTAATCATAACGGTATTAACGGTAATAACGGCTCTCACCTTCTTCTCTATAAATGGACCCCAATTACTCCAAGCCAAAACAGTAACAGTAATGGTAATGGCGAGAAGAGCTCCGCCAAGGAGGAGGAGGCCGCCGCCGCCGTAGATAGCACCGCCAGTGCGGCGGAGGAACCGCCTCGGCGAAAATTCAGATACATTCCGGTATTTTTCTATTTCCTCAGTTTCATCGTCGATTATTTTTTTATTTTTTTTATTTCAATGTAAATGTGCACATGTATATGTATTTTGTGAATGGATATGGAGATGGGTTTTTGTTTCTAGGGTTTGTGGATTCATTGTTTAGGTAGGGAATTGGTATTGGTATCTGATGTTTAACAGTGGTGTAGGGTTTTTGCTATTTTAAATTTACAATTTTGGGATTGTTGATGGGATGATGATTTTGCTAGAAGAACATGGTGGTTTTGGAGTCCTTAAATTGTTGGAATTGAGACAATTTTTGTATACTGTGCTCTTAAGTATAGTAGAAAGATCATACATATCAATGCAACAAATCACTCATTCTAATATTTGATTGGGAGTGTATTCTACTCCATTACTTGTCTGGTTTCAATAATTTTCCGCTCACATAGGCTCAGCTATTTATGTAAACCACCTTTTCATGTGCTCTGCCTTGAATGATGATCGATCTGTAATATAGGTTACCGCCATTAAACAATGACACTGGTGTAGGATAAATGTTAGTGAATTGCTTTAGGTTGTGTTTGGTTGGGAGATTTGGGGAGGGATTTGAAAAAGAAAAGGGAAAAGGTAGATGAAACTAGGTGAAATGTAAGTATATTTTATTTACATTTCATCAATCTTTTTCCTTTCCCTTTCCAAATTCCTTGCCAGATCGCTCAACCAAACACACCCTTAAGTAATAGATACACCGGGCCTTTTTTTCTTTCTTCAGTCAATTGGATTTATTTGTAATGAAATACAAAATTTTGTAATATCGTTTCATGAGACAATGCAAAGTACGTGCTGCTGGTGCCCAGAACAAGGTCTTAGGTCTTGGGGTTGTGTTCCCTCCAAGGTTCAGGGATCAAACTTCTTAAGTGTTAGCAATTTCTTGCGGCCATCAGACTGGGGGAAACCGATTGAATTAACTGTAGTGCACTTGCGAGAAACTCCTTACCGAAAGCATATGCACCCCTGAGAATTAGTCGGGTTTTGATCCAGATACTTTGGTACCAATCAAAAAAAAAAAAAGTACATGCTGCTGGTGTCATTTTTTCATTTAATCATTTGTGTTGTCTTTCTTTTGCTTCATTTCATTTGTTATATATTGCCAATAAAAAAAATATAGATATATTTGTAGAGAGAAATGTGAAGTTGCAAGTAACTACAAGTTTTTTTGTTTTTTTTTTTTTCTTTCTTTGTAGTAGGAAAAACTCGGTATGCTTGCTTATTTGGAATAGTTACAATTCAAAGGAGCATTGTTTTGTTTATTACTGATAAATACTTGTACCATCCTTGCAATGATGATGGAGTTATGGCCTAAATCTTGAGGTTGTCCTAGTGGAGAAAACAATAAATAATAAATAACTAAATAAATTGCAGTAGATAAGAGCAAGTGGTGGCAGTATACTCTGTCTCTTCTGAATCTACTTGTGGTGGCCTAAGGGTGTCTAGTGGTGCTGCTGATTGTAAATACAATTGGTGAGGAATGTAGTTTACTGACCAATTGTTTCAATATCCTGAAGTTGCAAACTTGAACATGGAACAATTGGTTTGTCATGTGTGTCAAGGTATATTGAGGGTTGGGCATGTGTATGACATTTCTATCACATATTGGCTAGAATTACTTCCTTCATAGCATATCTTCTTTATTCATCTATAAAATGAATGGCTTAATTATAATTTATATGTCTCTGAACACCAATAGAAAAGAGATTTCTTATTCTTTTTATGTTGGAAATCATGTTTGACAGAGATTTGAACTGGTAATTGAAAATTTGAAATAGGAATTGGACTGTTGGAGAGGCTATGTTTGGTTTGGTTTTCAGAAACTTGTTTCAGAATTTTTTTCTAAAAATTTAAAAATTAATTTGATGAAAGAAATTTAAAAAAATCAAAAACAATTTTCATTTTTATATTATTTTATCTTTTGAGAGGCCAGATATAATTTTTTAAGACTTTAAATTTTAAAAATATTTATTTTTATCAAATTAGTGTCAATTTTTTCAAAAACAAATTCTGGAAAATTTTTCTGAAAAAGAAACCAAACAAGGCCATGGTGAAGAATTTATTCAATAATGGGAACATTTGCTTTATGTTAGGAATTAATGGTTTGTTGCTTTACATTGAGTTGAAAACCTAACAGGCTTGGCATTTCCCCATTGGATTGGTGATTTGGGGTTGAGGGGGGTGGGGTTACATGAAGGAACCTGAAAAAGTTATTCTAGCGTCATGGAAGTAGTTTTGGAGATTGGTCATGTTGTTTGTAGATTAGTACATGGTCATAAATTATGATGTGTGTTTTGCACCTGGTTTGCTTATCCTGAATTCCTGATTCCATTTGTTGGCAAACTAGCAAGAGGCTGACTTGAGTGTTTGCCAGCAGCACCAATCTAATTGTGTAGCTGTCACTATGTGATCTACCCAGAAGCCCACCCAGAAGCCCTTGTAGGACAAGAATCTGTTGAGGGGGCATGTAACACACATGATGCATGTAGTAGTGCATGTTTTAACAATATGCTTCCTTGATAAAGGTACTTCTTCTCCAAATATTGAACATGAGAAATTTGCAAACATATAGATTTTGCAGGTCTGTTTGTTCTTGGATTTTGATGGGTTAATTCATAACTCTTTTCACCACTTCTAGTTTTTGGAGGGATAAAATGAGGCTTCTATTGCTTTAAGTAACAATGTAGCCTCATTCAGCATTTTAGCTGCGTGTAAGACATGGATGCCTACACATTTTGCTGTTGTGGGCACTGAAATCAGTGTTACAAGTTACTTGCTTTGAGCACCAGCAAAAAAAAAACAAGTTTTAGTTGTTTTAAAATTCTTGTTGAAGACTTTGTTTAAAATGTTGGAAACTTTTGCTTGTGTTACTGTGATATGGTTGTGGTTGTCTAGTTCTCTAAAATCTGCTTTGCTGCATTTCCAGCTCAATCAAGCTTCATTCAAATTATTTAAGGTTGCCAATTTGAATCATGTTATGTTCTTCAGGATTATATATGTGTTGGACTGTTTGGTTGGGGGGGGGGAGTACAATAGGCATTTTTGTCTTGACAAATAATAATTTGGAATTTGATGCTTTTTAATGATTTGAAAGTCTGTACAAATCAGCAGTGGAGAGTGAGTGAGAAAGTAAACCTAGGATGGATTTGAGAAGAACATGTGTTGGTATCCTTCTGCTGCTATTCAGGCTCATGCTTTCACGTTCCTGTTGCTTGTTATCAATTCCTACTTTGGACATATAACCAAAATAATGTGAAAGGATTTATGACTAATTGTTTGTGCATGTTATAGCGTATTAAATATGCAATGGGATAAGTTGCTAGTTGAATTGATTAAATCATGATACTGGCTCGTACTCATTATACCTCATTTCGCTTCAATACATATAGTAACATAACTTAGGAGTCACCACAACACTATAAAAGGTCTATTTTTATTCTCCTTTGGTACTTTCTTAGTATGTGACCAAGACAGACCTTTCCCTTTATGTGCTTTGCTGATAGATGATTTCTTGGATAACTTGACATTCAGATTGCTGTGCTAGAAGAACAAAAAAATGAAGCCGAAGAGATGGTTGATGATGAAGCTAAACCAAGGGATACTGATCCAAATGCGGCAGAGCCAACTTCCAAGAATGATGGTTTGGATGAAAAACCTGACATTAATGATGTGCCTGTGGAAGAAAGTCAGGTGACTCAATTTAATGTTTTTGTCCTCATTCCTTTATTCATTGTTCTTGATTTGAGTTTGTAGTTGAGTCTCTTCCATTCTCATAGGAAAAAAAATCTTTTCTTTTGACTGACTTGCACAAAAAACCTTTGTGCGCGGAGAGGAGATGCACTCTTGCAATTATTTAGAAAATGGCAATCAATTTGATTTGGAATTAAAAGTGAACTGATGGCTAGTATCCCTTTCCATGGTATTGCATAATGTGCAATACGTTTTTTGTATCTCCAATTATTTTTATACTTTCTGAAAAAGAACAGGCTTTCTCCCTTTCCTTGGTGTCGCATGATAGTTTTCTTTTTCTTTTTCCCCCTCCCTTTTATTTCCACAAGAAGTGTGGCCCACACTATATCCAAAATGAATTTCAACCACAGTACAATGTATGTGTATTTTTATGTGTTACATGTTTGTGCACTTAGCATTATTGTTATTTCCATGGGAAACAAAATAGACTCACATTATTTTCTAATCACTTCTAAACCCCCTTGAAGTTGACATGCATCCTTTTACGGGGGGAAATTGCATTTTACTACAAGTAACTGCACTTTCATAGAGGCGCAAGTGGTTGCAAGTGAGAGCTGTGTCAAATGCTACAATTTTCACTTGCACCAGGCACAAACTGACTTACTCCATGAAATTACAATTATTTTGAGTTGTTCCCATTAAAATGCAATTATTATTTTATTTATTTTATTTTATTTTTTTGGCTTGATAAGGAAGGGTAGGTTGGATAACCAGCATACAACCACTAACCACTATCCATTAAAGTTGATATGTATCCACTATCCATTAAATTTGTGTGCCTTCTATGAAATTGTGAATTGTACTTTCATGTCAGGCTCTGGATGATGATACTCCATTAGTAAGGCAAGATCTGAATGAAAGCACTTTGGATCTAAGTTTGGGCTTGAATTCCCACGATGGTGACCCTGATTCTAATGTGAAGACAAATCAAAGTAAAAATGGCCAGTTGGAAAGAGTGAATTAGTGCGGGTACATTATGGGATGGTTTTTTTAAAGAAAATTTTGGCTTAAAAGGAGAGAGCAGAGGAAGTGGCCTATCAATTTGTGCCTGTTTTAGAAATGCAGATGTCTTCCTTCTGGTTTCTCAAGTCCTCAGAGAGAGAGAGAGGGAGAAGGTGAATTCAAGCGGCTTAAGCATGTAACTTCATTCTTCATTTGATGCTCCCCTGCTGAGCTGATTCGCAATTTGTATTAGAATTCTTGTATTGAGAGAGTATCAATATTGTTTACCATTGAATGAAACAAATTTGTTTCTGGATTTTACATGCTTTGTTGTTGTTTTATTTTTTCTTTTTTTATTTGTGAACTTTGCATTGGTGTAAATTGCTTGATAATTCTCAACTGCTTATTAACTCCCTGTTTGTTAAGGGGGTTTGGGCATACTGTTTTTCTGGTTATTCATAATTTTGTATTGTTTATTTTTACTTTGGGGTTGGCAAACTTGGCCAAGAGGTGAGACAGATGCTCAATCTGGATACTTTAATGCAAGCATGTGATACACCATTAACATACCCTATCTAGCTTTTTATCATATGTTGATTCAAAATTTCCTTTTGAGTGTATCATGTTTCCTACAAAATGTGATTTAAATTTTAGCTGTTGCTTTCATTCTTTGTTCATAAACTTGTCAGCACCTTGTGTCTTTCTGTATCAAGTTCAGAATCCAAATGGCTGCAGTAGGTTAGACCATGAGTTTGAAACAAGAAGGGTTAATTTTACTTTTTATCTCTTGAACTATTGTCATTTTTTCTAATTTTATTTTTAAACTATTAATTTCATCTATTTAATCTCTGAAGTTTTAATTTCAGTTTAGATGGTCCAATTAGAGACAGTATGTCAAAAAAAGTAATGATAGAAACTTAACCAAATGGTAGACAACCTAAATCATACAACCAAAAATGCAAAATAGAGAATAAAAAAAATTTAAGGAAAAAAAATGAGTAATTTGGTTAAGATGTTCAAATTTTGAAATAATTTTTTGCCATCAAATTAGACTTCAATGATTTCTGATTTCAACAACCATCTTGAGTTAAACCATATTAGCTTCAATTAGGAACTTCTATTAAAGATGGTGTAGGGCAAAAAGTTAGAAGATAAAAGTGAAATTAACTCAAACAAGAATGCATTTGTCTTCCACTCGAAATTATGTACAGTATAGGTTTGGTTATATTGTCATAGGGGCATTGCTTGGTGCAATGGAAAAAACTTGGGCTGCCAAAATTGAGAATGAAGGTTCGAGTTCCACTTTGTGCAAATAATCCCAAAGGTCAGGTCTACAACCCTGCTTGATTGCTTACTCATCAATGTCCGAAATCACATTCCATGTCTGAATACATACAAATGATAGAATGAAGGAAACTTGAAATGAGATTTCCATTTCGCCTCTCTACTCCTACCCTCCAAACACAGCCTAAATGGATGAAAAGAAAGTGACATTTTTATAGACATTTGAACAACTAGAAGTACAATAAATGTCCCCAGCATCTCAGTAGAGGCATTTCAACAACAGAACTATTATAAAACGTCCCGTGGAGTCAAAATATTATTTGCTGCTTTAATAATAGCACACTGGCAATTCAGTAGCCACAGTTGTGAATTCCATCATGACACAAATAAAAAAATCACCAAACACAAGGCAAGAACTAAACATAGAACCAAGAACTTGATTTTAGTAAGGCAAAATGGTCCCAAAAAGACTTCAAGTCCTTGAGATTTTTCGTCATCATTCCTTGGCAACAACAGCTTCTTCCTTGGAAAAGTAATCATGCCTGAAATTGTTGAATAGTTTAAATATTATTACATTGTCGATAATGGCCATAACAATAATGAGCATGTCGAAAATCACAGCAAGCATATCAATCAACTATAAACCACCAAATGGCCATCATATAACCTAACACACAATATTAGTAGCACCTTGACGATATCTTGGTGTAGTCAAAAACTCGGGGGTTTTACCAGGGAGAAGATAATGGGTGTACCTTATTGTCTATCAGGTGGATAGAAATGCCTATTACGTACATTTGTACAACCATTTCTTTTCTTTTCTTTTTGGATAAACTACACTAATGATATTAAAAGTATGCACTCCATGTCACCCTAGTTCTTCAAGTTTCAATTTCATCCCAAAAATCTCTAATTTTAGTTAAATTTGTCCAATTACAGACGGTCATCTGAATCGTTAACAGAGTAACTACAAAACTGACATGTGATCCTTAAAGTATGCATTTTGTATCACCTTGGTCCCTAAAGTTATAATTTTGTCCCTAACCAATATAAAGACTATTTTTCATCTTCTTCATCAATAACATGACAAATTTAAAACTTTGGGGACCAAGGTGACATTGAACTCATACTTTAGGGACTATATAAGTATTCATTAAAATTGGATCAATTTGACTCATTGTATACTTTAAGAATGAAATTGACAAAATTGAAACTTGACCAAAATGACATGGAACAAATAGTTTAGGAACAATATAAATATTTTACCCTTATCTTTCAAAATTGCCTGAAAGTGCAAAACTATACATCGACTGAAAGAGTTGCAAAGCATATGTTCCTTTACTTCCTGGATTTTGAACCAACTTACTGGATTTTCCTTGAAAGCTGGTAGATGCCTGTCCCTGCCATTGCAATGTTGACGCTAAAAAGATTCCAGTTTTTCTGCAGCCATGATAAAAAATAATAAAAGGATCAGCATTATCCAAAAACTTCATCAGAGAGTGCCGTTGAAGTAAAATAAAGGGAGAGGATCATTCTTAAGGTACTGGAGAGATTAAAGGAAAAGGAAAGAAATATGTTATACTTCTTCCTCATCAGGGATTATAAGGTACTACAAAGGTTGCTTGATGCTGGGGTGCTCATCTATCTATGAGGTCGTTAAACAATGTTTTGATCATATTTTTTCTCCAAATTCCCTAAGACTAACCACACAAATGAACTGGTACAGACTTATCACTGTCTTTATGAGCCTCAAAACACACATGTAGACAGTGGGTGGGCAACCAGCAACCATTTTATAAATTTGCACTCCATTTGTTTTGGCAGAAAACTTTTTTTGTCGTGGTATTAGTGATGGCGGGTTTTTTTGTCATACCAAATGCCAAAAAATGCAAAAAATATTTTTTGAAAAATGTTTTGCCGAAACAAACAGAGCATTAGTATTGAAAGCGTTGATATTGAAATTCTTCTGTGGACAACACTGGTCGAAGGCATCAAAGATTAGCAACACTTGTACATCATTCTCAGCTTTTTGGGTAAGACAGATCTAGTATCCGTACAAGGGGAAAAACATTCTTAGATCAGTAATGCTGCCTGCGCAGATAAAATCCACACAAATGTGAACAGAAAAATCAATGTGTGGGCCTAATTCATTTTGGGTGTGGTCCCCACTGCACCTACAATGTATCTGGGATGCACATTAACTTTTAGATCAGCGAAACAAAGGTTTTATTGATGAAATCCAAAAGTGCATTACAAATCACTAAAATATACATCATTAACTTTTTATGTTTATCCATCCCCAAAAAAAAAAAACTTTTATGTGCACATATCATTATTGTTCTTAGATTTATATAGACAGAACTGAGTTGCAAAGATTACCTAACAAGCATACATCACATATGAGGATAGATATTCAGCCATCAGAAAATAGAATAGCACTTTCCTCATTAGCAAGGTAAAAGAAAAAAAAAAAAAAAAAAAAAAGGGGGAGAGAGAGAGAGAGAGAAATACTAGCACATTTTCACTCCACCTGGATCATGGGGTGAGAAAATAAAATAATTGTGGTCCCTCATCTAGGTGAGAAAAGAAAGAAATGATTGTATTTTTTTCACTATCATGTTTGAGTGAGAAAAAAAAAAAAAAGCAAAGTATGTGATATAGGAATATGGGTGGAAAATCTTTTTCTTCCTTTGTATTTTAATAGGCAATCTTGGTATTATGAAAAATACACGACCAATCAATTTGTTTATCATCAATCTCACACTTTTCCTGAGAAATGAAACTTATAAAATAAGAGACTTCTCTTTCTCTCTATTTCTTATCATTTCTCAGCTAACTTATAACCAAATATGAGAAGAAGAAGAAGAAGAAGAAGAAGAAGAAGAAAAAAAAAAAAAAAGAAGCTCTCTCTATTTTCATTTCATGTAATTTCTCATCAAATCACTCAATCCAAACAGACATGTCCTCCTTTCTCAATCCCAAAAAGGGTTACATGCTTGGATAGGAATATTAGAAGGGGTGCTTTGGCCTAAGGATTAAGGTTGAGAATTGACGATAGATATTCAACCACAAGAAAATAGAATGACACTTGCCTTGCTAATAAGGAAAAAATATGAAAAAAATATAAAAATAAGAGAGAAAAATACTGGCACATTTCCTCCTTTCGCAATGCCAAATAGGGTTACATGCTTGGATGAATATATTAGGGGGGATGCTTTGGCGTAAGGATTAGGGTTGAGAGCTGAGAATTGAAAATTAACGTTAGCTGCCAACCCTAACTACCTTCCTAGCACTTTCACAAAGTAGAGCAAATGAAGTGGTTCACACAGTAAAAGACTTTATTGATGTTCAGCAAAGAGAGAAAATCAAGTTTTGCAATTTTCCCCCTCTTGAACCTACAGCTGTGCTTGAGATTCCTCAGTATGGAAAACCTAATTTAGAAATAAGTGACAATAAAAGATAATTGCTCACTCTAAAATTTCCCACTAGACAAGTAATGAAATTGCCAGGCAAGTTCTAATGGATTTCGGTTCCTATTGGTAATTGGGTCACTCCAAGTCAGAGTAGTAGGACATGGGATTGGTGGAGATTCTTGGGAATCAATATAAGTGAGGTGGACCGTAAGAAGGAACTCGGAGCTCTGGAGGCAGCCATCTGTTGGAGGTTTTGACATCCTATGGAAATACTGATGTTGGCCACCGAGAAAAAGGGATTTCTTGGCACTGCAGCTGGATCAGAAGGGAGTCCCTTACCGTACATCCCCAATATATGAGAAGAGTCAATGATCGAAAACCTAATAAAAATACCACCAGATTTAAACATTTAATTAAGCTCCAAAACCAAACGTATGGATTTGTTGACAAGTGGCTGCTATGGCTAGAAACTGCTGGGGTAATAAAATTTAAGAATAAGAGGTACTTGGAAACTTGTCGTGTCAACGGCCATTGAAGAGAAAGGCCAGATATAAATTCCTCTAGGGCTTTGCACATGACAATCATATTGGATGGAAATTGACATCATTAGAACTCTTTGAGGAAGGAAGAAACGTGTGTGTTACATGGACTCTTCTACTTGCCCCAATGTACTTGTGCCCACCAGATATGACAAGAGTAAAGGGTTTGGGATATGTATCCAATATCCATATCTCAATTTAGACACTTGGATCCTTTAATTTTATATAATGTTCAAAAATAAGATGCTTACATTTGCTAGTAAAAAAACATAACTTCTCACATTAATGAGAGAGATCAATTTTATATTTTCCATGAATCTCTTTTAATTTAGAGTACATTTCTAAAAAATTTACAAAATTTGAATCTCTCTCTCTCCCTCTCGGATCATATTTACAAAAGAAAAAAGGGACAATTCCCATATTTCTCCTCTTTTTGGTAGGGACAACCTATGAACGGCAAACTGCTCTTCCCTTGGACATTTATGAATTTGTTTAACCTCTAGCTCAAAAGCAAACTAAGGGAGGAACTACAAATTTAACTGCAAGGGCCTGTTGTAGCACAGGAGAAGAGGGATCATATAAACCGAAAATAGAAGAAAAAGATACATCAGTATTTTTTGAAAACTGAAAATACCGCCACATCAGAGTTGATAGCTTGTTAAAATCCACCTACTCTCCACCTACTTCACCCACTTAAACCTACTCCACTAAACCTAACCCACTACACCACTACCACCTCACCTACTCCACTAAACCTAACCCACTACACCACTACCACCTCCACTTCACCTACTCCTTACCTACTACACACTCACCCTCTTCTATATATAGGAATCATGAATCATTGTAATAGATATCAATAAAAATCAATAATACATCAATTTTTACATGGTATCAGAGCAGGTTTAGAACCTAATATTTTCGCTTCCCCGGCGGGCGGCAACCTCACCTTAGCCGCCCGCCGGACCTCAACCTAGTCCGCTAGAATCTTCTTCACCGAATCAATTCTTCTGCCGCCTGAATATTGCCGTACTCTAAGAAAGTGACTCCAGGCATGACAGGTTCAAAAGGAGTTCTCCCACGGCTTCTCCGAAGGTCTCTTTCTGCTTCCAGATCTCCAGAAATCGGTTGGATCCATCGAGCCCAAAGTAGCCAGAGTGATAAAAGAGAAGACAAGAATACTCTCAATCGACAAATGACCCTCCGATCTACTTCCCTCTCTCTCTCTCTCTCCATACATATACACCCAAATCGAAGATGTATATGGCATATGGATGGCCAGAGGTCATCCCTCTCGAATCTGGTCCCTGTCCTTCTTCCAAGCGGATCATCTATCTCAAACTCACCGATCGCCTGTTGCTCGTTGTCGCTCCTTCTCATTTGGAGCTCTGGAGCTCTTCCCAGGTTAAGCTTTCAAACAAGTTATCACATGGGCAGTTTCTCTGTATTCATGAGATGACTGTACAGGCTTTTAAATGCGTTCTGCGGGCAGTGGTTGCTGCTACATTAGTTCTGATGCTTGGAGAGCCTGAAAACGGGCCAATTAAATCGATCCTGTAAAAAGTTTAGTCTCTCGTCTGGAGGCAGCTGGACATAGTTTTAAAGAAGAGATATGAATGGAATCTCTGCAGCTTGCGAGGAAATTTGCAATTCTCTCTGGCTTATGCCATAAAGTGAGACTCAGAGTGTGTAGACAAAAGATGCATAAGAAAAGCAACAAAAGATTCTTCTTGTTGCAGGTTTGTGTTGGTGACAGCTGTGGGATATGAACCCACGCTCTTTTTCTCATCTATCACACATCCACCACCCACGTTATTTCACACTTTTCTTTTATTTTAATATATATATATATATATATCTATATTTTTTTTTTTATTATAATATATTTTTCTTATCCCTACTTTATTTTATTTTCTTTTTCCATCAATATTTCCTTCTTCTACAACTCGTTAGTGAGCATCACCCTTTTTCTATTATCTTATTATTATTTTTTATATTCCACAAAAAAAAAAAAAAAAAAAACCATCCCCAAATATTTTCTTTATCCGTTGTTTTATTTTATTTTATTTTTATTCTTACACAAAACAACAACACCAAATAACACCACAAACATTCCACACACTTGTCATTTCTTCATGCCGGGGATCAACCCCGATCACCATTTTACACCAAAACAAAACAAAAAAAACAAAACAAAAAAAAAAAAAAAACAAACAAAAAAAACAAAACAAAAAAACAAACAAAACCCAAACAACCCCATCCACAGGCGGGATTTTTCTTCTCTACTCTGCCGCCGGTCTCTTCTTCTTGCCTCCGTCCTGCGCGGCCCTTGACGGTGTTGCCTCCGTGTTTCCCACTCCACTGGGCACGATCACTACACCCTGCTCCTCCACTGCAGCATATGGCGGACCTCCAAATCGAAACATCACGGTAGCTTTCCGCTTCAGCTCCTTGTTTTCTGCCTTTAGCACACTTATCTCTGCTCGCGCATCCTTATACATGCGTTGGAGCAGAGCCAGTTGGGCGTTTAACTGTTACACCTCATTTGTTCTGCTCTGCAGCCGGTGCGACAAGTTTGTGACCGCAGTCATGGTTTCCACACATGACTTCAGAGTATACTGATTGGCCTCAATATCAGTTTGCACCGCCATTTTTTGCTCCACCGACCGCATCGGAAAGTTCAACGGAGCAAACACAGAGGTGTTTGGTTGAGGTTCACTGGCCACCGCACCAGTTCTCTCTCTTGTCGACTCATTGAGGTCGGGAAAGAGAGTGAGCAGCCCACGGGAAGACGAAGCCATTTTCTGGGCAACAGAGTGTTACAGCGTATTACAGAGTTTCTCTCTCAGCAAAACGAAGATTTTTCAGAGGTTTCTCTCAGTTTTTCTGTCTCAGCTTCTGCCTCAGCCTCAGCCTCCGTCTTGGTTAAATAGCCGAGGCAGCCACGCGTATTGCGCACCACTTGACGCCAGACGACAAACGGGCGCGCCAGCCAAGGCACTCACGTGCCTCGCCATCATATCTGGCACGCCTTTTTATGGATTGGGCACGCCTTTTGAAAGATTGGGCACACCTTTTGAGGGTGCGACTTTTTAGGGGTCCGACAAGACTCTGTAAACTGTCCCGACATTGATTCCGGTTAGCTCCTTCATGGGTCCGACAAGACTCTGTAAACTGTCCCGACATTGATTCCGGTTAGCTCCTTCAAGGGTCCGACAAGACTCAGTAAACTGTCCCGACATTGATTCCGGTTCGCTCCTTCAAAAGGTCCGACAAGACTCTGTAAACTGTCCCGACATTGATTCCGGTTAGTTTCTACAAGGGTCCAGCAAGACTCCGTAAACTGTCACAACAACTGTCACAACAGTGTCTGTTACAACGGTCCGACATGACCCCGTAAACTGTCTTCTACATCGGTCCAACATGACCCCATAAACTGTCTTTTACATCGGTCTGACACGACCACACAGTGTCTGCTACAACGATCCGACATGACCCCATAAACTGTCTTCTACATCGGTCTAACACCGCCATCCAGTGTCCTCTACACCGTTATGACACCACCATACAGTGTCCTCTACATGGTTATGACACCCCCATACAATGTCCTCTACAACGTTATGACACCACCATCCAGTGTCTTCACCAATGGTCTGACACGACCATACAGTGTCTCTTATCCTCTTTTATTTTTATGTATTTTCTTGTTTTGTTACTCTCTCCAAACTCAAGTTGGTTAGTTCCTATCCCCCTTGAGTTTGCGGGGGCTGTTAAAATCCACCTACTCTCCACCTACTTCACCCACTTAAACCTACTCCACTAAACCTAACCCACTACACCACTACCACCTCCACTTCACCTACTCCTTACCTACTACACACTCAGCCTCTTCTATATATAGGAATCATGAATCATTGTAATAGATATCAATAAAAATCAATAATACATCAATTTTTACATAGCTCAAGGGAAGAATTCAACCAATGTGATGAGCTTGACAGTACATAAGCAATCCCGGACATCAGACACTAGCCTGTACTTTTAGACATGCATATTTTTCTCATTTAGGGGTTTAGGATCAACTGTAATTTTCTTCATATATTTACCCACTCTCTAACCTACCTACCATGATCTGATGTGCCTATTATTTTTCCAAAAAAGTGGATGAGCTCTTCTTCCAGAATATGAAAAAGATCAATTGAGAGGAAAGAGTCAAATGCAGCCATTCACACATGACTCCATGTGCTTGACACTTTAATACATATCTTGTATATTTGTCCATACCTGGCTGGAAACTTCTAAACCAGTGAATGATATAGAAAAAGAACTAAAGATGAGAAGTGTTTCAGAAAGCAGTTTAGAGAGGGGGAGTGGAGAAAATGGAGGCAAATTAATCAGTTTTAATCATTTAGATAAGTTTTAGGCACTGCAAGTTACAGCAAATAAGAAAGAGGAAATTTAGATAAAGGTCAGCTGATTTGTCCACAAAACTAAATCATGACTGGACAAAAACAAAAACAAAAAATCTTTCGTGAAATTAACTATTCATTCTTCTCAAAAGAGAAGAAAAACTAAGATTTTAACTCCTAAATTAAAGCATAGCACATGAATCATCTTAATAATGCAATCAGAGATATAATTGTCTTTAAAAGTATTTTACAGCTAACAAATCAAACATGTCCAATATATAATTGAGTGATCTTGACATAAAAACATCATGAAAAACATAATCACCAAAAATGGAGTAAATAAACTTATGAACTATGAAGTGCCAAGGATGGAAATACAAAAAGGAAGCCACACAATTATGTAATATGTATTTAATTCTACACTACAAAAGAAAGCCTCTCCCCATATGACAAAGGCATTAGATCAAAAAATTTCTTGACTCCAAAACTGGAGTACTTTGTCAATCATCAAACTTACCGGGGTGATTACAGTGCTGTATCGTGACCAGATAACTCCAGTGGCTGTGACCGCTGTACACCACATGACAGAGAGAAGAAAAAAAAACAACTTCATTACTAAAGTAGGAAGAAAAGGACTGTATGCTACAACTAGTACGAGAATTATGAAAATTAAAATTGCTTACACGTGCATGTGCATGTGTGTTGTGGGTGGAAGCCTCAGGTGTGCATGCATGAAGAAATAATGTAATGCATTTGCAAAATCATCAATGTTTCATACCAATTTGTTGTGGATAAGAAAGTTTATCTGGTGGTTTAGCAAAGTCAGCAATATTGGCGATGCTGATGCCCCACTTAAAAGTTGGTGCCCAAAAGTGAACTGCAGCAATAGAAGAGTTATAGATGCATAAATTAATAACTGACAACAAGAAACGTATATATGAACCATTGATAAATTATAACACAAAACAGATTGAAAAACAAGAAGTTAAAGTTGCACAACAATCTTAAGCAATTAACAAGTTGAATTCATTTCTAAACAAGGCCTTTATATAAGGCTTCCCTGGGTGGTCTGAAGTAGGTGATCCGAGTTTAAGTCAACTCAAGTCCCTATGTTCATTTCATTACAAAATTTGTGCTCCATGCAGTCAACTAATCCATTATATCCTCCATTAAACTCAATAAATCATTACCTAATCATTTGGGTCAACTAAAAAAACCATCACCAAACTATTTTGGTCAAATATAGAAATCCTTAGCTCTGTTCTCATCAATCGAAGTACCCTTCTATTCATCTATACATTATTTGTTATATCTCTTCTTACAACCACAACCAACATTGCTTTCAGCTACCTTTTAGCTTATAATTCTCATAACCAGTCCATTAACTGCCGTTGCCTACAACAAACCATTCTCCTCAATTAGACCTTCCTTCAACTTCCCATACATCCATCCGTTTGTTTTCAATGTTCGCGCATTTTTGAAGTACCCTTCAATTAGACCTTCCTAACTTTTTACTTATCAAATAAATAAAGGCCCAAGTTTTTAAGTAATAATCATCTGAAGAACACTCCAACAAACCAATCCCCAAAATCAATATGTTCCAGCACTTAAAAACAAAAACACATTGAAGATGGATTTATTTACGATACTGGCAACCCCACATCATTGTTTTTTGTATGAATTTTATGTATGTTTAGAATTTTCCTAACTTTTTACTTATCAAATAAATAAAGGCCCAAGTTTTTAAGTAATAATCATCTGAAGAACACTCCAACAAACCAATCCCCAAAATCAATATGTTCCAGCACTTAAAAAAAAAAAAAAAACTTGCTTTTAATTGGGTTGGAGATCAAGAATCATTCATTAAACTCTCGATCTAATCTGCAAGAATCGATAGTAATAACTAATTAGAGTCTCCGAACACGCACACGAATCTATATGACGAATAAATTAGATCTAATTGTTGTGCATAAAAATTTATTTAATTAAAAAAATCGAGAGAATCTTAGAAATGAGTCTTCCGGGACGAAAAAAAAAAAAAAAAAAAAAACTCACTGGTTTTAGGGCCTGCAGGGTGGTTCCACAGCGCTTGAAGCTTCGAAGTCGCCATGAAATCTCTCTCTTGCTGATCAATTTTTTTTTTTTAAAAAAAAATCTCCACTCTCCCTCCCTCTGACCGCTTAAAAAGGCCAGTGTCGAATTATTATGGGTGGCTTTTATTTAATATTTTGTGTTTATTTATTTTAAAGTAAGGAGTTGTTTGGAATGACCTAAATAAGTGTATTTTTTGTATGATGTGATGAAAAAAACATAAAAAGATAAAAATATGAATTATTTGAGACTTCCCAAACTTGGTCTAAATTAAAATTATATAAATTTAACATAATTATATTTTGCTAAATTTTTAATTTAGATAATGCTTAAACCTTTTTTATTATAAATTTGTTCATCTGCGTGGAAAAATAATAATTAAAATACATATTTTCATATTATTTGTAAACTCACTTTGACTGTATTTATAAAAAAAAAAAA
This sequence comes from Camellia sinensis, assembly GCF_055761805.1. Lineage (NCBI taxonomy): Eukaryota > Viridiplantae > Streptophyta > Magnoliopsida > Ericales > Theaceae > Camellia > Camellia sinensis. The sequence goes on from NC_138969.1 coordinate 75,611,422, forward strand.
GGACATTCTCAAAAATATTTTGAAAAAATTAATATATTTATAATAAAATTTATTTTTTTAAAAAAAAAAAATTGAGAGAGATTCGTGTAATTTATCATTTATTTTATTGTTGTAGTTGGTGGCTGATAAAGATTTGAATTTATTCCAACTTATAAAAATAAAAACTAATTAAAATGAACAATGTTAAAAAATTTAAAAGATTTATTAATTTTTTTATTAAATATCTCAAATAAATGTGAGATTCACATAAAATTCACGTAAAGTAAGTCCTACACCTGTACCTGACATTTTATAAAAAATTTAATAGATGTTTTAGGGTCTGTGAAGTAAGTCCCACACCTATGACATTTTATAGAAGTTTTAATATATGTTTAAGGGTCTGAATTTTCTAATTAGAATATGCCTCCTGAGCATCGTGAATGAATTGAGCCGCTTAGCCAGTCAATGTTAGAGAGACAGCTAAAAGCAGGTATTTGTTGCCCTCGTTTATGAGGTTATTAGGTTAAAATAGTTAAAATAAAATAAAATAAATTAATAAAATAAAATATTATATTATATTTAAAATATAATTATTTTATTTTTATTTATAAAAGTCAAAAAAATTAAAAGAAATTCAACCAAATAAGGTTTTTTTGCCCCAAATTAAAATAGTCAAAAGTCAACCCACTTTCTAAACGAAGTCTTTTTTTTTACTGAACTTCTTTATTTTTAGTGAAATATTTTTTAATTTATGTTAAAAAAATGTACTTTTAAATTTGTTTAATTTAAAATAATTTTAAAAATATTCACTAAAAATAAAAAATTAACTTCTTAATGTTTTAAATTTTTAGTGAATTTTTTTAATATACTTTTTTTTTAGAATAATTAATTTAACATCTCTATCTAACTTTTGATAATGAAAAAAATTCACAATTATTTATTTATTTATTTTTATTTTTATTTTTATTTTTTTTTTGTAACCTCAGGTCGCTCACACCCACATCCATACCCACTTTCTCATTCTCTATTTTCTCTCTCCTTAGAGCATCTCCAACCCATCCTTCAAAACTTCAAATATGAAGGATCCTTTCTAATTTTGAGCTCCAACCCATCCTTTATTTCTTCCTCCCAAATGAAGGAAGATGGATTGATCCTTCAAATATGAAGGGAGGATGAACAAAATGAAGGAGCCTCTAAAATACTATTCACTCTACATTTCTTATTATATTCAAAATAACTTTTAATTTGTAAATTTAATTTTTATAAAATTGACATCAATAAAAAATATAAAATCATACCTTTAAAATGAGTATAATATTAAATATATTTTACAAAAATTTTAAAATTAAATATTTATTAATGAACAAAAATTACTTTTTGATTGGAGTTTGAATGAAGAAAATGAAGATTTGTGGTTGGAGTTTGAATGAATAGTGGCCTCCTCTATATTTACTTTTTGAATAAAAAATATTATTTTCATCCTCTTAAGAAGAGAATGTGGTTGGAGATGCTCTTAGTCGATCCTCTACTTTCTCTCTCTCTACTTCGCAACAATCCACCATATCTCCAACATTGTCCGCCACAACATCTACATGGAGTCAACCCTAAACAAGATGTGAATTTCTTCCTCCACCATCACCTCCGAGCTCATCTGCTACATCCTCTGCAGCTGCATCCACACCGGCGCCGAGTCCTTCTACTTCTACAACTGCGTTCGCTCTCACTACCTTTCCTACGACCACCTATTGAATTTGAGAAGAAAAAGAAGACGCACAGATGGAGTCTTCACTTTGATTACCACCATCATTCCCTTCTTCTCAATTCCAAAAGCTCATCATTTACCGGCCAGATCTTCATCAAATTTCGATACCTACTTTCTCTTGGGACCCACCACAACAACAACAAGAAGAGGACTTCATCTTCTTCTTCTTCAATCTTTAAACCCTTTTCCGCTGTCATGAAATGGTAGGATTGCACATAATTTTAATCTCTCCTCTCCCTTTCTTTCCTTCATTTCTGTGTGTTTTTTCTTTCTTTCCCACTTCTACTTTATTATTATTATTATTATTATTATTGTATTCATTTTACTACAACCATTTCTTCATCTTCATGTCACAATGGGGTTGTGTTGTGTGAAACTCCAATTCTGACTCCTTTTTTAGAATCATTCTTGTTTATTGGTTTCGAGTTAATTTGGCCTGAGAAAAACACAAGAGGGAATGTGTGATTTGGCCAGAGAAAATTAACATGACAAGGAGAAGAAAATCAAATTTTTTTGACCATTACATAAAGAAATTTATCCCAGTGAAAATCAACAGGTACAAGAGAAATTTTAGAGAAATTTCATATCTCAATAAGATATCTTAATGTCAGAGAAATTATAGAGAAAATCAACATGCGAGAGAAATTTTATTTTTACAAATTTCTCTAGCTATTACACACAAATCTAGGAGTTTAATGTGATCAAAAAAATTTCAAATGCTAAAGAAAATTTCAAAATATAGAGAAAATTAGAGAAATTGAACAAGCCAAAGAAATTTCAAAACACAGAGAAATTTTTGTTTGAAATTTCTCTGTATCAAAATTTCTTTGGAAAAATGTTGAAAAACCCCAACTATTATGAAAATATTATATATCTTTTATCCTATAAAATTTTAATAGTACGGACCTTAAAAAAATTCTCTTTCTTTTTTTTTTAACTCTTCAAATTCATCAAGACCTACCTAACAATTAATAATAATAATAATAATAATAATAATAATTCTTTTAATTCATTAGAGCTTTTTTTTTAAAAAAAAAGGAAAATTTAACAGAAAATTCTCTTTAAGTACTTATACCCAAATTAGTCCATAACATATTCTTATATTCTAGTAAGTTCTATTATTTGAACATTTGATTCACCAAATTCTAATTCTCATATTTAAGACATTTTATGAACAATTTCACCCTTACAAATATTTTTTGAACCCTTAATAATTTTGTGGTGTGAACATTTATATTTGACAATGTGAATGTCCTTATTGACATGTGAATATTCATATTGACAGTATAAATGGTCACATCATAAAACACTCACATTGTCAATGTGAACAATAATATGAATTTCACCATATTATTATTATGAATATTTTGATAACTATGTCACTCATAGGACTTATTAGAACAAAAGAAAATAATTTAGACTAAGTGGAATATAAGTAGGTGAAAAAGTATTTATGAATAAATGCTCAAAAAAAAAAAACCTATGGAAAGACTGTAGTACACATTCCTCAAAAAGTGTGTATCATATGCACCTTATAACTAAGGGGAAAAAATGACATAATTTCATACTTTTTTAGTCATAAAAAAAAAATTATAACCAAACAACACATGATGTAAAACCAAAGATTTCATAGTTATAACTTAAAATAAAAATAAAAATAAAAAAATTGGTCATAACTAAAAAAAAAATTATATAATTTAAGAGTGCATATAGTAAGGGATGCGTATAGTAGAATTTCTCTCAAAAATAATAATAATTGTAAAAAGTTTTTGATTTTTTTTTAAATACAAAAATAAAATAAAATAATATAACAATTTATAATAATTTTTTAACTTTTTAACTTTTTAACTAAAATTCAAAATTACCAAACGTCTTCGTTTTAGAAAAATAAGGCCACGTGATAAGTGTGGTCATGTCTTTGAGTCCTGGCTTGGGGTGACAGCAATAATTGTCAAACTATAGTGTTTTTTTTTATTTATATATATATATACATATATTTATTTTGAACTCGAAAAAAGATGCTAAAGTTTGGCTACGAATTTTGGAAGAATAAAAAATGATAATAATTAAATAAAAAATAATAATTGATGATGAGTCTATTTCTATGAAGATATGGCGCTTGTTTGGTTTGTTTTTCAGAAAAATATTTAAGAAAAATTTTTTACAAATTAATTTTTAAGAGTAATCAAACCAAATAAATTTTTTCAAAAAAAATTTCAAAATTTTGTTTGGTTACCTACTTTCAAAAATCACACACTCTCTCATACCATCAAATCAATCACTTTTTTTAAAACTCTCTCCCTAAAATAATTTTTCAAAACCATTTTTGAAAAAAGGCAAACCAAACAAGTTTTCATACTTTTTATCTCAAAAACTACTCTATAAACACAAACCAAACACACCCATGATATTTGATTTTAAATTAAAGTTTCCATGAAGATAAAAACGTGATTAGTAAAATTGTTTGGTGAAAAAAATAAAATATTATTTTGAAAGAATTTTTATTGAAAATTTTTATTCTACTATCACTAAATCACCGTCAAACTGTTGTCGGCCAGCCACCAGATCATCGTCGATGTAATACTCAAGGCATTCTTAAATGACATGAGTATTCATTTATCCTTACTTACACTACAATAAAAGATACTTTTGGCGACTAAATATTTAGTCACCAAAAGTCAAATTTTTATTGCCAAAACCTTTTACCGACTAATTTTTTTAATCGCCAGCTTTGTTGTTGAAAGATTGTCACGGAAAGTAATTGGTGACTAAAAAAGATTTAGTTACTAAAAGCAGACGATTGGCGACTAATAGTTTAGCCGCCAAAAGATTTCAATTAAATTTAACATGATATTTTCAGCGACTAATATATTTTGTCGCCAAAACTTAAATTGTTTAGCTATTAATAGTTTAGTCACCTAAAGTATAATATTTGCTCTTTTGGCTACTAATAATTTAGTCGCCAAAAGCTTTTTCAGCGACTAATATTTTGTGTCGCCAAAACTTAAATTATTTAGCTCCTAAAATTTTAGTCGCCGAAGTTATAATATTTTCTGCTTTGGCTACTAATAGTTTAGTCGCCAAAAGTGTATTTCTTTCTTTCTTTCTTTCTTTCTTTCCTTTTTTTTGTTTTTTTTTTTTTTTTGTTTTTGTTTTTGGTTACTAAATCATTTGTCATGACTCGAACCCGCCCCTAAAAGTTTGGGTCATAACTAGCCAGTAATCCGTAGATTACCGAAAGCCTCAAACGATCATATAGAATATTTATGCCAATATGGCCATAAACGAAAGCATATAATAATGAGAAGTCCATTGAGTTGTGCCAATCATGAGCAAAATCATAGAGTTAACCACGTAACACAATAATACATATACATGCCCATCAAAAATATAAGAGCCATAGGAAAATTGTACATAGTATTTATAACCCAAGACCATGAAAGCAAAAACATAATAAGGTCAAAGTGTGGTATGAGTCAAGACAAAACTCCTTCTCAGAGGCATCACTCGATTGGGTCACAAAAAGGCTCCTGAAGCTGACTCTAGAGGTGTGCTCCATGCTGCTTATCACCTACATGTGCATACATAAAATTGGGTGAGCGAAGCTCAATGAGTAATAATACAATAAAGCAGTGTAAGTAAATGATCATAAGGTTCTCACAATATCCATAATCATATAAACCAAACGGCTTTAGGCCCAAGCATATAACAAGCGGCCTCGGGCCAATCATATATCAAGCGGCCTCGGGCCCAATCATATAACAAGCGGCCTCAAGCCCAATCATATAACAAGCGGCCTCGGGCCTAATCATATAACCAGCGACCTTAGGCCCAATCATATAACAAGCGGCCTCGGACCCAATCATATAACAAGCAACCTCGGGCCTAATCATATAGCAAGCAGCTTTAGGCCCAATCATATAGCACATGTGATATAATATTAATGAAGTTTCTCATTTCAATCAAATCGCAATGTCGGCACCAATTACCATTCATGGTTCGAGATACACAATAAAGAATATATATGTATGATATTATTACTCATAGTGCTTGGTTGGATGATACTCCTTAACGACTCAGCCTGTAGAAACATAACCAAGCATAACATTTCAAGACACATTGCATTCAATTCACTCAATTGATTTATTCGTTACATATGTATTCAATCGTTCCCCATTCTTTAATTTCTCTCAAGTGTTTACATAATTCCTACAACAATTCCATATGTTTTTCATTGAAAATATCAAGTTTACATATTTAAGGTTTAAGGAAAAAAGCAAGAAGTGAAAGGAAACTAAGTTAGGGTAGGAAATGGCATGAAATAATTAAAAGAAAATAAGCAGCCTACACTAATTTGAGCATATCTATTTGTGTATTTAGAATTTGGATGCAAGACCACCACCATTAGAAACTAGACTTCTATGGATTGAATTTAGGCTTAAGAATCACTTAAAACGGAGTCCAAATGAGTGAGATATACTTATTTGAAGTTACCAAGTATAAATTGAAACAGGGCTGGTCACACGCACGCCCACTTTGACCGCTCGAGCGGTGGCCTTGGCCGCTCAAGCAATGGTTTAAGCAGAATGCAATTTCTTGTTTTTGTTCATATTCCACTCGTGCGGAGCTTGTGGCTGCTTGTGCGGTTTGGGCAAAATCAGATAGTCTGAAAATTCATCAAAATTTGAGTTTTCAAGCCCAATTTCAAGCCAAGATCTTATGTAATCTTCCTTTAAAACATGAAATACTAACCTTATACAAATGTAATCACAACTCAAACACATCAATCTCGCTTAGAGTTCAAAATCAAAGTCTCATCTTTTCATAAATTCAAGATTTCATAACATACAAGTTCAAAATACATAAATCTATGAATAATCTTCCAACAAATCTTGTTTTCATGAATCATCTAGGGTTTGTTTCATGGGTCAATCACAAGAGTGAACTTAAATCAAACAAAGATGGAGAGATTAGGGTTCAATTTCATGCCTTTAACTCAAGCCACCATACAACTCAAAACCCTAGCTCAAATTCCTAATTTCTTCTTGATTTCATGACAAAGATTGTAAGTAAATTAACATACCTTAACTCAAATCTAAGGTTTGCCCCTTGATTCTTTTGCAATCCCTAGCTCTTCATCTTCTTCTCTCTTTAACTCACTCTCTAGAGTTCTCAACAAAAATGAAGAACATAAGTGGACCAACACATATATGACTTGACCCTTAAATTTCCAATTTAATCATTACGAATCGTAATTTTTTAAAATTTCACCGTAAGCTCTATAAATCATGCTAATCACAAATACGAAGTCGGTTTTTGTTTATCGCGCCTCTAAGGCTTTCAATTTTAGTTCAAAGTTGAAATTGCAACAGATATTCCTATTGTAGACACCCCATTTTTGACCGACCTTAAGACTCAGACGTCACCAGTTGAGCACTCGGTAATTTTGCATATCGTGCTCGTTCAGAAGTTGCAGAGTCCTGGCTGCGAGCCCTGCCTCCGGACTTCCGAACCCTCTTCTGTGCCTTGCCTCGGTTTGCGAACCAGACTCGGTTTTCTCAGTTTCTTTTCCTGGGGGGAGGAAGAGGTCCTGTAGACCATCTCTTAGTGGCCGTGGGCTACATTTTGTGGCCGCGGGCCATTTTGCCCATTTCGGAGTCCGGTTCCCGGTTTTCAGAGCCGTCAGGCCGTGTGCTTCGGTTCGGGACCGCTTAACCATCTCCTATTGCTCCGGTTTTTGGCATACTTCTTATTTGCTCCCTTTTGAGGGACACTGAGGTCTGAGAGACCCACTTCGTGGTCGAACACCACTCCCGGTGCCTAACAGCCAGTTTTCGGGGCCTCGGGCTGCGCGTTTTGGCCCCCGAACCTTCATTTTGCATCGGTTTGGGCTCATTTTTGGTGGAGACCTTATTTTCACTGTTAGAAAGCTTGTAGGAGGGTGGGAGGCCAGCAATTTTTCTGAGAAGCCAACTTCTTTTTGGTCAAAAGTGGTTCAGCATGAATCCGGGAAGGAGAAAAATTTGCGCGGCTTCACCGAAACAGGCGTAACTCTTTGCACAAGAGGAATTAAGATATGAGGCCACCACCATTGGAAATATTACTTCCAGGGCTTCATTTTGCACTCAAGAATATCCCAAGTCCAAGTCCGGGGGGGAGAGATGTGGTTGGTTGAAGTCCGCTTGGACCGAATCTGCGCGGCTTCACGGAAAAGGGCATAACTTTTTCTACAGGAGGAATTTTAATGCAAGGTTTGCGCCATTGGAAAGCTAACTTCTGGGGCTTCATCCTAGGGGGTGGCCGGACACTTTTTCTGGCCGGCCGGCTAGGGGAAGTGGCCGGCCGGCCACCTGCAGCCAAAATGTCAGGCCGGCCTGCTTCTTCAGGTTGAGTACATTCCAGCTGTGCCTTGGTTTTTCCCCAAAAATATCTACATCCGGAGGACCCTTTTGGAGGGAAAAAAGGCCTCATTTTCCCTCCACTTTGGCTAGACTCTTCTCTCCATCTCTTATCCATATAGAGAGCCTCCTAACTCTAGAGAAAGGGTTACAAGAGTTGCTTGGAGGAGATAGATACATATCACCCCATTTCCTTCAAGTTTTGGGCTCCATTTCTTCATCATCTTCAAGCTCTACCATCACCACTCCATTCCAGCAGCAAAGGAGGGGATTCCAGCAGCTTAGAGTCACTAAATCTGGTCCAAGAAGCAACAAAAGTGTTGGTCTTCAAAGGTAAGTCCAATTGCCCTCTTTTCTAGCTCATTTTGGCACCATCTTTAAGCCATACATGCTTGCTGAGTTGAGCTCCGACCAAAACTGGAAGTGGCCTTATTTTAAGCTCATTTTCTTGTTTCATTAAGGGCTCAACCCTGTTTGAGGCCCCCATATTGCACTTGCTTCAATATCCCCTTGTATGTCAATTTTCTTGCATGCTTTGGCAACCCATTATGCTTCCATTTTTGGGCGTTTTATAGTTCTGTAAATAGGCTTATTTTGATCCCCTCTTCAACATTGAAGAAGGGCTCATCACTGTTTGGGACCTCCATATGTCACTTCATGTTATATCTCTCTTTTGGTCCCCATTTTTGCATGCTTTGGCAGCCTATCATGCTTCTGTTTTTGGTCTTTTTACAGGCCTAGAAATAGTCTTATTTTGACCTTCTTAACATGTTTCATTAAGGGTCTTTGGCTGTTTGGTGAATGCTTTGCATACTTTGTGTTATAGCCTCTTTTGAGCCTCATTTTGCATTGCATTTATAGCATGTTTGTATACTGTTTTGGAGTTTTTACAGTTCTGTAAATATGCTTATTTTTTGTCCCTCTTCAATGTTGTAGAAGGGAATTTTTCAGTTTGGGCTGTGCATATACCACTTGCCTCTTTGGCCACCTTTTGGCCCTTTTTCTTGCATAAAAGCTTAGCCATGTCTATGTTTGTTTTTGGGTTTTTTACAGTTCTGTAAATATGCTTATTTTTGGTCCCTCTTCAATGTTGTAGAAGGGAATTTTTCAGTTTGGGTTTTACATATACCACTTGCTTCATAACCTCATGTTTAGGGCCATTTTTGCATGCCATTGTTGCCCTATATTTGCTTGCTGTTTGGCCATGCTTTGTACTAGTAAAATGCTAATTTTGGGGCTGCCTTGCTTCTGTCTATTCATTGCATATCCATATTGTGCATGTTTGGTATAGCTATAGGCCATTTCGGGTCCCAAAATTCATGCTTCGGGACTATTCCATGCATCGGGTGTGTTTTCGCCTCACTTCGGGGCTGTTTTCCCCCACATTTCATTGCGGAAAATCCATTAGCATGCTTGCATATCATTTCCATGCCATTGCATTGCGTATGCTATTGCCTCGGTTTGCATGCCCGCGTGCACGCATTTCGAGGCACTTCATTTTCATCCATCGGCCTCTTATGTGAGTGTGGCTGAGGCTCTCTCATGTTAGTATAAGTCCATGTTACATTCTATATGTCATTTCCATGCCATTGCATTGCGTATGCCATTGCCTCGGTTTGCGTGCCCGCGTGCACGCATTTCGAGGCACTTCATTTTTATCTATCGGCCTCTTATGTGAGTGTGGCTGAGGCTCTCTCATGTTAGTATAAGTCCATGTTGCATTCTATATGTCATTTCCATGCCATTGCATTGCGTATGCCATTGCCTCGGTTTGCGTGCCCTCGTGCACGCATTTTGAGGCACTTCATTTTCATCCATCGGCCTCTTATGTGAGTATGGCTGAGGCTCTCTCATGTTAGTATAAGTCCATGTTGCATTCTATATTCCATTTTAGCCATATTGCATTGCATATGCCATTGCCTCAGTTTGCGTGCCCGTGTGCACGCATTTCGAGGCACTTCATTTTCATCCATCGGCCTCTTATGTGAGTGTGGCTGAGGCTCTCTCATGTTAGTGTAAGCCCATATCATATTTTCATGTCATTTGCATTGCGTATGTCATTTTCTCAGTTTACGTGCCCGTGTGCACGCATTTCGAGGCATCTCATTTTCATAGCATAGTGCATACTAGGTTGTATCTTAGATCGCATTCATGTATTTCCTCAGTTTGCGTGCCCGTGTGCACGCACTTCGAGGCATCTCATTTTCATAGCATTGTGCATACTAGGTTGTATCTTAGATCGCATTCATGCATTTCCTCGGTTTGCGTACCCGTGTGCACGTATTTCGAGACATCTCATTTTCATAGCATTGTGCATGCTAGGCTGTATCTTAGTTGCATTCATGCATGTCATGCATATTGCATTGTGTTCGGAATAGGAGTTAGCCCGGGCGCGGGAAACGAGGTGCGTTTCGTACTCCGAGTGACGGAACGCGTCTCAATTCCCCAGTCACCGACACTCCGGATCATCCATGATGGAGTTAGGTTTTGTTGTGTTTTCATGTGCATTCATCTACATTGAATTGCGCAATTCGGCTCCTCGGCCATCATGCATCGATATGCGTGATTGGTGGCACGAGGATCGAGGCATGCATATATTTGTGAAATACATTGCTATGCCCCTTTCCTGCTCTTTGTTGCAGCAAAAATCAAGAATCAACAACTTTCCGGAGTTTGGCGCGCATTTCAAGAAAAAGGCAAACAGAGGCTAATCGGGGCATCGCCATGGATTTCCGCGCAAAGGCAACCCGCACATGCATCATTCATCACCCGAAGAAGAGTCAAGGCAGTCCCTGGCTTGCATGCCAGTTTTATTTATTTTTTTAGTTAATTCGTTAATTAATTAGGAATTTGTACATTATTTGGACTGTATTATTTGGACTGTACTATTCTTTTATTCGGGACTGTATATTTATTCGGACCCTCCGAGCGAAGGCAAAACTGTAATAAGTGTGCGTGAGTGTGATGTATGTCTTCCAACCACACGTCTTTCTTCCCTTTTATTTATCCGCTTATGATGGTTAGATTAGGGCATGTTTCAATTAGCATACAGTATGACAGCATATTTGCATTCATTCATCTGTATTGCATGCACCGGGCTCGGCGCATCATACTAACTGCATTGTATTTTCAATTCCAAGTTGAATACATGTTAGCTGTAGCATTCCATATGCCATGTTTAGAATAGCCGAGCCTACTATAGTTGCATTTTGCATGTGTTGCATTAGGCATTTCTGTATGTTTAGGACCATGCATGATTTCTAACATAGTTTCTGTTTTGGCTTGGAGTACTCGGTAAGTTTTATGCTTTAGCATCCTTGCATGCGTGTGAGTGACTGCCATGAATAGCATGCTTACCATGAGGCTATTTGCTTATGTGATATAACTGCCTGAATGCCTGTGGGTGAAGGTTGGGTTATTTGGATTGGAACAAATCATCAAATGTGTGTTTTAAGCCCACTAGATAGTGGCAAAAATCATGTTTTCTAAGCCCACCTGAGGGTGGCAAATCCACGTCTTAGCCTACTTGCGAGTAGCACCATCAAACCATTTTCAAACAAACAAACATGAAATGTTTTGTTCCAATTCAGGCGATCCAGTCTATACTTGTATGTTGTGCGCATCACATAGTAATCTAGGCTAATAACCGGAATAAGAACACACAATGTTTTCAAAAATAGATATCATGGTTAGTAGAAGCCGATCTTTGATCGGGCGAGCGGGGGTGCTCACGAAGTGACCTTCCCCAATCGTTCCCAAGTTCCCGAGCCGAGGCAACTTTGGTGATGACGGACACATGGCCTTTGGCACCGAGTTAGGGTTTCCTAAATTCCCCCATAAAAAATATTTAGGTGGCGACTCTGTATCTGGCAAAGCAGTCCATGTTTGGCACTTCTTTTCAAAAATCTGTTTCTCAAAACGATTTGCCGGATTTGGACTCTTTGGTTCAGATTAAGAACCGTGACAATTTAAGAGTCCGAGCTGTAGTGACCCCAAATGAACAGAACGGGACTTAATCCTCCCGGGGCGTTCGGGGATGTCTACACCTATGTTCAACTGATACTATTCCAAATTCACATAATTCACATATTCAAACTTGCAAATTCATATCAAACACATAATCACATGTATAATTAAGCAGAATACGGGTTGGGTTATCACATCATTAGTCGCCTAAAGTCTTATTTCTTATGGCTACTAAATTTTTAGTCGCCAAAAGATTTGTTTTCATTTAATTCTTTTTTTAGCTACTAATTATTTAGTTGCTAAAATATTTACTCTATTTTTTGCTACCAATTGTTTAGTTGCCAAAAAAATCACTTTATCTTTTTTTAATTAATTTGTTTACACCCACAACCTGTATATATTGTATGCAACCTGTACGAGGTATACAAACAAAACAATACATATATTATCACACATTCGACAATCTACATCCATTCCATGTCTAACAATCTAAAAATTAATAACTTTAAATGTCAAATTCCATACAAATCAAATATATTCCAATTTAAAATAATAATTCCATACAAAAGGGGTAATCATACGAAAGTTTTGTCCTCCGTACACAAAAAATATATTTACTACTATGCCAAATGGCCCATTTGGCATGGTACATATTACCCTGGTAATCTGTACCATGACAAAAGGTAATCTATATATCACAACAATAATTATCTGTTCTAAAAATATTCTGTACAATTAATACAAATCTACACAAAAGGCAAAGGATGACTAATAAACAGGAGTATACAAAAGTATAAATTGTCCTCCGTACACAAAAATGAAATATCCACAGCTCCATGCCAAAAGCCATTTACAAAATACAAATACACACATTAGTTCTATATACCATTTCAGGATAATGTCACACTGTCTACGAAGAATCTGAGCTACATTCATAAAAGAATAACAAAACTCGTATATATATTTATAGAGATCCATATATGTTTGAATTCATTCATTCATTCATGGGCATTTATAGGTTGCAAGCAAGATATACTGAAAAATGTTGGAAAACTCTGATAATAACAATTTCACTTTATTTTTATCTTGATAACCAAACAAAGCACCTAGGGTTACCATCTTCGTGGATTTATGTTTCATCATTTTTTCATCAATTTGCCCATCTTCCAAGTTCAATCAGTGTCGTAGATGTCTGCATATTGATTGATTGAATCCAATAACATAGCCCCAACACATAATAGCCCCATAGGTCCTATTTGTCACGAAGAAATTGCCTGTGACATCTACATAGTGGTTCAGGGGCTGTTTTACATTTTCGCCCCCCAAATGCCTTTTTTCTACTAAGTTCAAGGCATTTTTTACTCCAACTCCAAACTTATACGTGCTACTCACATATCGTCTGTCCGCACAGGTCCTATTTGTCATAAGAAAGCTGCCCGTTACATCCGTAAAGTAGTTTGAGACTGTTTTACATTTTTGCCCCCCCGTCAAACGCCTTTTTTCAACTAAGTTTAAGGCATTTTTTACTCAAACTCCCAACCTACATGTGCTACTTACATGTCCACACATGTCCTATTTGTCACAAGGAAACTGTCCGTGACATCCATAAAGTAGTTTGGGGGCTGTTTTGCATTTTCGCCTCCAGCCTTTTCAGACTAAGTTTAAGGCATTTTTCACTCCAACTCCTAACCTACGTGTGCTAATTACATCCCATCTGTTCCCACAGGTACTATTTGTCACAAGGAAGCTACCCGTGACATCCATAAAGTGGTTTAGGGACTGTTTTGCATTTTCGCTTCCTGAACGGTCTTTTTCGACTAAGTTTAAGGCGTTTTTCACTCTAACTCCCAACCTATGTGTGCTAATTTCATCCCGTTTGTCTCCACATGTCTTATTTGCCATAAAGAAGCTACTCGTGACATCCATAGAGTGGTTCGGGAGCTGTTTTGCATTTTTGCCCCTCGAACAGCCTTTTTCAACTAAGTTTAAGGTATTTTTCACTCCAACTCCCAACCTATGTGTGCTAATTACATCATTTCTATCCCCACAAGTCCTATTTTTCATGAAAAAGCTACCTGTGACATCCATAGAGTGATCCGGGGGCTATTTTGTATTTTTGCCCCCTCAATAGACTTTTCCAACTAAGTTTAAGGCATTTTTTTACTCCAACTCCTAACCTACGCGTGCTAATTAAGATGTTTTTTTACTGAGTTGTACACCATAGTTTATGACTGTTTGTTGCCCTCATCTATTTGTAGTTTATATTATTGTTGTCAAATTTGGTGCTATGTAGTTACAATGCAAGCGCAAAAGTTAGATCCTCTTCACATGATATGCAAAGATAGGAAAAAGGATTTGTGTTAGGCATTCAGCATATGACTTATGCTATCTATGGTATTATGATGAAATTCTAAGTCCATAGTCCATTTGCAAATGAAATATAGTATAATACTTTTATTTTTCCGTTTGTGTCAAGTTACTAAGCATGTGGAAGCCAAAATGAACTTGAATCAAAGCTAAAGTTTTAGGTCAGTTCTCTCCATGGTTTCTGGTTTTTAACTTGATGACATATTAACGATATGGTTTCTTGTTTCTGCAATCCATCTCATAATCCAACCAGGAAATCATGTTGCTACAAATTAATTCCAAGTTCACTTGGTTGATTCAACTCAGTCTGAAATCTCAAATGACACATGGATATCTATGTATTAACTTGTTCGAAAAAAAACAAAACAAAACAAAACAAAAACAAAAACAAAAAAAAAAAAAAACAAATAAATAACTATCAACAAATATCTATGTTGTTAATTGATTGTTCATATTCAGAGCAGATTTTGATATATTATTAATGCCATTTAATTGGAGAAACTTCAACAAAGCTTGAACGTCCCATCTATTTTTGGTTAGTTACACCAAATCCATGTCCTCTGCTAAGTTATTCAACATATCATAAACACCAATATATTGTAAACTTTTCTAAGAGAAAAGGAGATAGCTGCTATCTCACCAACCAAAGCTCCTATGTATAGAAAACATAAAATGCCTTTCCAACATGAGGGAAAAAATTCTGCCTTTTACTGGTAGAAAATTGTAAATTCTCCCTTAAAAAGTGTGTAATGTTTTGGAAGTATGTTTTGTAAACAAAGAGGAATTTCACTTTGGATAGGAGTTCAATTCGAACTAACAAATTTTTATTATGTAAATCTTTAGTTTCAACCAATGATTTGCAGACAGTTAGGGAGAACATTTGAACACTTCTTTATGTCTCCAAACAGGTCTCAAACTTGTGGCAGTAGATATCATGTGTGACAATGATAAGTAGACATATAATATATAAATTTTAATAACAATCAGGAGAAAAAGTGTTGAATATAAATAAAGACAGGAAAAACAAAAACAAAAAAAACAAAAACAAAAAAGAGTGAATGAGATTAAAGCATTCATTGAATTAAAAGCAATTAAACAAATAAAGAAATAACAAAGAAAATGGTGTAAAATTCTACCTAAGTCCTCCAATCTGAGAGAGAGAGATCTAAATCTAAAGTGAGAAAAACATCGTGAGGAAATAAAGGGAGGAAATATTTGCTTTCTTTGCGTCCCATATTTGCACTGTTCTATCAAAAGAAGATGTGGCAAAAACACTTGAACTTGGTCTAAACCGAACATCTGTAATGATATGAGAATGCTCTTCTACAATATCAACAGAATCAAAATTACTCATCTTCCAAAGCTGGACTTGGAACAGAAATTTGCAATTTAGTCTCCATTTATAATATATATATATATATATATATTAAAAAAAAAAACTAGAGAACTGGCTTCCATAAGGCTTAAGCTAAACATTGAAGATTGGTAGCATCAAACCTTCTTATCATGACCAGCACTAGCTTATAACTTCCCATCTGATGAAAAATGACAGCAGAGGACCTTGCCTTTGCTTAAGTTGAGGGAACCAATGGTTTTAAAAGAAAATCCTGCCAGATTATAAATAAAATAATAAATGGAACTAAGAATATTACATTGTGAACTGTATCCTATTTTCATCACTGCTCCGTATTATGTATTGTACTATGGTAGTATCTTCTTTATGTATTATACTATGTATTCCTAGTGTTTCAGTTTTGCATACACTTAAAGCTTATGACTCTTACTATCATTTTCACAATTCACAATACAAGTGCTTGAGCTTTATTTTCTATTTTTGATATATTAATACACCTAGTTTTGATGTGAATCATCTATAATGAAATCCACAAGTTAAGAAGTATTCATTTACAATTCTGTTCATTTATGCTACAAGCTGAAGGATAGATGTTTCTTAAATGTAATAGTGCAACCGTTTCATATAACTATATTCTCATAAAAGGACCTCCCTACATCAAGATAATCTAATAAACTTATGACTTTTTCCAGTCAAAACGCATCATCATGCACATGATATCCTACTATAGTTGTAGAGAAACACAAGATCCAATTCTCTATCAAGTTCTTTCCTCATGTTGTTTACAAAGTATATAAGACAGGACTCAGGTTTGAATCGTTTGCATAATTATAAATATTGCTTCAAGATTCTTGCTTTGTGCCAACGACCAAGAATGACATGTTTCCAAAGAATATGCATAATTAAACATAAATGAAATGTCCTTTCAGTTTGCAAAATATAGAGTTTTTGGTCACAATACAATTGCACAATTTGTAGCTTCATACCTTGTCACATATGTAGTCAATTGCATGTGAATTTAAAAAGTTAAAAAGGTCTAATGTTCTAGGCAAAAGCAGGATGTGACACGTTGAAGTATTGTGTCCCTCAATAAATTAGGAAAACAAAAATTGCCCATGCTATCTCATTTATTCAACTTCACGGGGTTAATTATAATGCCCAAATTTGTCTTCAAAATAATTAAATTAGTATACAAACAAAACAACATCATGAAGTCCTGCTTTTGGTACTCCATAGAAAGCAAAGTCCATAGGGATATTTCTTTCCAAAGTAACACCATGGTTTTTATCCTGCAACACATGTAAAATTATTCATCTTGAATTAAGGTATACCATGATAAGGTTTTGGATTTTGACTTAAGAAATCAACACAAAAAACCACTATAACATGATAAAGTTTTGGATTTTGAGCTTTGAGCTTGAATTTGGGATTTATGTCTAGAAATCAAACCCCTAGAGCAAGTGTGAGAAATCAACACAAAACCCTAGAGCAAGTGTGAGAAATCAACACAAAATTTGGGATTTTGCGTTAAGAAATCAACACAAAATTAAACTAAAAAAATCATATAAAACCCTAAAGAAAGTGTGAGAAATGAGGAAATTGAGGAAGGGAAAGAGAGAGAGAAAGACCGAGGTTGACAGAGAGGGAGAGAGACCGAGAATGAAAGAGAGAGAGAGAGAGAGAGAGAGAGAGAGAGAGAGAGAGAAATACATGTGATTCAGTGGCGGTGGTAATTTGCAACGATGGCCGTGGCGACATGCAACGGTGGCGAGCGCCGATGGCCAGCTATGGTGGTGAGCGGGGGTGAGGTTTGGTAGTGACTATTTGGTGTGTATGTGAGACAAAACAAAGAGCCAAAAGTTTTGTGTGAAAAGAGTGTATCGGGAGCCAATATTCTTTCATTTCCTTTCCACAAAAAAAATATTCTACCTTTAGCAACTAAACTATTTTTTATCGCCAAATAATGATGAATAACGACTAAACCTTTTGTAGCCAAAGATTGAGTAATAGTGACTAATACATTGGTAGCCAAAAGTATCATGTCAAGCCCCGGATTTACACGGTCTGGCTCACATGAATAAACCACCCGACAATGAATAATATATCACAACTCTCATGCAAATGAATATAATATAGTAACACAGTACATGTGTTTATTCGATTTTATACATTCCTAGAGGCAACATCTAAGTCGAATGAATGTTCTGTAATTAAAACATGCACAGATGTTATAAAATCAAATTAAACGCCCTGAAGCTTACATCACACACAAGGGTGTAACCCTTACAAGAATGGCCAATAAACAACATAAATGGCTCTTAGCCTACAAATAACAGAACCACCATACACAGTTCCAAACACAGCTTCACGTCTTAGTCCACATCCACACATGTACACTTGAAAAACATTTTCAACCATGTAAGGTGAGTATAAAGCCCAGTAGAGAATATTTCAAAAACTAAACATGCTCCACCAACATAAATGATCATGATGCAATATATATACAATATGCCCAAATCCATTTTCAAATTCATTTGATTTCTTAACAAAATCCTTTCTTTCCAATTACCAAAACCTTGCATTTAATCAAAACGTTTTCTGAGTTCAATCATCCGTTTGATATAAAATCACTTTCCAAAAAATCGATCTAGGTATCTCAATACTGACCGGTAAAAAAAAAATTGTTAAATCAAATGCGACTACCTCACTGAACAAAAGAAAATGCATTGCTCAAATCATTTCCAAACATCTTGTTCCAAAACCAATCATAATAGTAAATAAAATGGGTAAATCTCCAAAACGAATACAACCTTTCACAAAAATTTCATCCGCGGGAAACAGTAAACCGGCACCCATGTAAACGTAGGCTGTACAAGCGCTACTATTGCCATTTTACGGATATTTCATCCACGGGATCGGCACCCATGTATACGCGTAGCATTTAAGACTTTCACCATGAACACTCAGGCATTTCAATGAGACAATACTCCCTTCCAGATTCACCATTTTCAATAGTACAATACATGTAACTCAAAATATTATTTTTCTAAAACAATGCAAATGATCTAAAACATAATGTGAGAATTTCCAAAACCTCTTTCCAAAACATAAAGTCTCAATTTCCAAAATTCATTACATGCTCCATGATATGAATGATTTTAAATTGCCTAATCTATATGCAACTTCTAACACACGGCAATGCTATCCTCCACCGATAACTAAAATAGTTATCTCTAATGCAATAATCAAAAGATATCAATATAGATATATTTTCTAAAAGAGTAACAACAACCATTTTCAAAATCCCACAACCATGTTCTTCCCATTTCTTACAAAACCAACATTATTTTTCATTTTCCAACACAAGCCAAAACTCATGGTTTTAGAACAAAATCTTATTTTCTTTCAAAATCACTTTTGAGTAAAGGAAAGCCACCATGTCAACATATATGAACCACCAATACAAAATCATAACCTATTTCAAGAACTCATTTGAAAAATCTCTCTTTTACATTTCAAATCCAAACCCTAAGTTTAACCCAAAACACCCAAATCCATATATATTTTGAAATAACAAATAACTAGGGTAAAAATCATACCAAATGACTACTAAATATAAATAACAAAATGGGTAACAAATATGCTACCAAACTCATATTGAGTTTCCTACCCTACTTCATGAAGCGAAGAGGAAAACTCAGAAAAAACTCAAAGTCGATAAAACCGCTTAACTCTTGGATCAAAAGAAAGCCCTTGATGAGATCTACAACCTTTATCAAAGGACCAAGGTGAAAAGATGCCTCTATGTGGGTAGATCTAGAGATCTAAGTAAAAAAGTTGAGTTTAGAGAAAGAGAGATTCATGGTGAAAAGAGGAAAAGAGAAGGAAAGAGAAAAGAAAATAATGAGGAAAGATTGTTTTTGAGCCTATTTATAATGGCTAGGTAATAATAGAATAATGACCCCAAAGTCAATGAAAAGAATAAGTCAAAACCCCCAAAAGTTGGGCCCAAAACCGAACCAAATTTTTTGAAAATAACTTACAGGGGTTGACCCTCAAGACAATGGTGTCGACTCTCAAAAAGAAAAACTGAGACACCAATGTGTGCAGCAGATAAGGGTCGACCCTAGGAAGCAGTGGTGTCAACCCTATATTTCAGTAGCAATACCCAGAACACAGCAGTAGACAACGGTCGACCCTGGGACCTATGGTGTCGACCCTACGAACCAACAAAGACACTAAGAGTAAGACAGCAAGGTGGTGTCGACCCCCATAAGACTAGTGTCAACACCAGAACAAATTTTCCAATCAAAGGACTTTTCAACGTAAACAAGTGCGAACGAACAATCCTAACAAGTCTAAATCGAATTGTACTCGTCCGAAACCAAGATACAACCACTTCAAAGACTCCCAAAATGAAAATAAATGAATTAAATACACTCTCCAATAGTTTAAAAGACACAAGTGCTACATATCATTTGGTTACTAATTTTTTTTTCATCGTCAAAAATTGATTATACGACAACTAAATTTTTTCAGTCACCAAAAGGTCATAATAACCCTAAAAATGTCCCTATTATTTGGCGACTAAACTCCCTTTTCGTCGGCAAATAACTGTATACGGCAACTAACCCAAGAATTAGTAGCCTAAAATCTAGACTTTTGGCGACTAATATTATTTTAGTCGCCAATTACAATCTATTTAGTGACTAATTTTTTTTTAGTCGACAAAAAACAATGTATCTCTACTAAAATAATATAGTATCTAATCTTTCAACCTTTGGCAACTAAAACATTTATTAGTCACCAAAAATATACCTTTTGGTGACTAAATTTATTTTGGTCGCCAAATGTGTATTTTGTTGTAGTGTTATTTGCCTTGCATTAATTGGAGTAGCAGTTGAGATATGATTTGCTTAAAACTTAGAAAATACATACTATAGTTAGAAAATATTGAATTGTACTAAGAGTTAATGGATGGTTTTTACCTTGAATTAGGGATGTCATGAGGTGTTTTTACCTTGAATTATTAAGGTGCTTAATAATTTTAGTCTAATGTGTTTAGTATTCTCATTTATTGTATCAAGATTTGTGACAATTAAGTACGATTAATTAAACTTAAGCAAAGATTAATTAAGTTAATTAAGATTAGAGGTGAACATATTAATTATAATTAATCTTAATTAACTAAGCTAAGTAGGGAGCAATGTTTTGAAAATCGCACTGGTGAGCGAACCGGAAAAGGGATCGGGTGGACGGGTCACCGGTTCAACCGTCAGGTCAAAGCAGTCGAACCGTGACATTATAATTAATATTATATAATTAAAAAATATAATTATAAATTATAAATAAATAAAAATATATATAAATACTCAAATAAAAATAAAAATTGTTGCATAGTATTTATTAATAATATTTAATAAAGTCATAATTGATAAGAAAAAGTCACTCGTTTTAAAAAAAATTAATTTAGTTTTGGAGAGAAATGAATGCTGGATTTAATTTTGAAGGGAAATAAAATTTTCAACTCTCCCTCCAATCAATATGATTCAAATAATTGAATTGAATCCCACATAGGATTTTGTAGGTTTTGATTTGGAGGAAATAGAAATGGCTTTGATTTCAATTTCTTCCGAATTTTCCTAATTTGAAATAAAAATATAGTATGGACTCATACAAAACTATATGGAATTTACAAATTTTAACCAGCAGCCTAACTGATTAGTCAATTTTATTACCCAACTAGTTCAACCCAACTCACTTACCTTATCAAACCACACCGGTTGAGTTAGTGCAGGATGTCTAGTTTTTTAGCACAACCCTACACATAACTACCCTTGGAAAAAAAAACACACACACACACATACACAATTTTGAGGCCTCAAGCATTTTTCTTGTAAATATTAGTCTTCTAAGAAAAATAGACTAGTTTGTGATAGTTGTACCTGTAACGGCCCCAAAATGCATGTCACAATTATCCTTATTTAATTATGCATTAATATGAATTAATTTGAGAACATCTGTCTAAATTGGAAAAATATCTGTTGGAGCTACGACTTTGGAACTGAAATTGGTGACCTTAATGGGTTTAGAAATCGAAATTAAGCACATGGATATCCTACTGGAATTTTTTAGAGCCATTTGAGAAGTTTAATTGAAAACTGATTTTGTTTGATTCGCTAAGTCATGTTTGACTTCACTTATACACTAATATGTATATATGAGAGTTGAGCTCATCTTTATCAATTAAGAGCTTAAGATATTTGGAGATGAAGAGAGAGTTCTAGACAAAGAGTGAAACAAGAGGAAGAAGAAAAACAAAAGGTGATTAAGCTAAATCTTTACCAATTAAACCATCCAAGGTAAGATTTATCCTCTAATTTCATGCATCTAAGTTGTATTACCCTAGATATCTAGCAAGTTAAGGAGTTTCATGGTGTAAATTCTTGTTTAGAACTCTCATGAGTTTAAAGAGTGAATTGTAAGAAAGAGTTCAACATCTTGGCATACTTGACATGAGTTCATGAAATTCTTATGCATACATATTTACTTTTCACATGGTTCTTTAATTTGGGGCAGGTCCGGCCCTGAGATTTTCGGGGCCCAAAGCCGATAATCAACTAATAAATTTTTGGGGTCCTTCATATTTTTTTTCTTCATTGAATGAAAAAAAAAAATGAAATTAAAGGATAAAAGATTTGTGTCAAAATTACAAAAAAACTTAGCATTATATTACAATAACTAATAAGTATCGCTTGATCCTCACTCTTCTTGTATTTTTAGAAGCAAATAAATCAATCATATTTGTGTAATCTAATTTTTTTGCAAAATCATTTTCAATGAATAACAATGCTAATTATTTTAAATGGGTCTTTCAATTTTTAATGAATTAATTTATTTTAAGTTAATTTGGGCCTTCCCTAATTTTTTTTGGACTTAAACTATAATTAATATATTAGACTAAACTATAATAAGAGAGACCCCTTTTTTGGGCCTATTTTCCAATGGATAACAATGCTAAATTTTTTTGAATGACCTTTCAATTTTTAATGGGTCAATTTATTTTAAATTAATTTAGGCTTTTTTTAATTTTTTTAGACTTAAAACATATCTAATATATTATACCAAATTATAATAGGAGGGGGCCCTTTTTTTGAGTCTATTTTGAGGGGCCCTAGGCCATGGCCTTGTGGCCTATGCCCCAAGGCCGGCTCTGATTTGGGTGGAAATCTCCATGAATTTTGAGTTTGAGACTCAAAAATGCATGTGTTATAATTTTACATTTCAATTTAAGAGTTTGATCTTGTATTTGGAAACTTGAGTTTTGATTTGAAGTTATAATGTTTATTTCAATGTGTTTTGAAGTGTTTTGAGCCTTATTTTACATACAAAAGAGTTGGAATTGCAAGAAAGGAGAAGGCCCATTGTTTAACAAATTTTTGGACTAGTTTTTCACCTAGACCGCTTGAGTAGCCTGGGCCACCACTCAAGCGGCCAACCTTGGTTTGGCCAAAATCGCATTCTGAAGTTCCATCGCTCGTGCGGCCAAGGCCATTGCATGAGCAGCCAGGCCACAGCACGTGCGGCCCAACAAGGCAGTTTTTCCAATTTTGTTTTCCTTTTGTTTTCTGATATCCGGCCCTTCATTTACATGATTTTCACATGTCATTTACATCCAGTAGCATCTCATGAGAATGAAAGAAATTAAAAGAAAAATAGAAATAACTGAATGAACAAGTAACGGATAACTGAATAAGGTTAAGAACCAACTACATGACTCGGATGTGTATTGAGAAATTGTACTATGAATGTTTGTATTTGTAGGTCAAGACATGAAGACCGTGCAACCGGTTTTGGAAGCCCACTGTGAGTAACATTTTTGTAAAGATATGTTGATATAAATTAGGTTTTAACTGTTATCGATAAGCTATGGTTTCTTGAAATGCTATCTTGATTATGTGAACTAATGTCTTATTTGCGAATCTATTATGCCATCCACATATAGTCCCAAGTCATGGGGGATGACATGTAAATGCGGGTCCATGACATATATGTGATATGAGATCTCGTTAGCCACTTCATTGTGGTGATATGTGTTTAATCGGTATCCGGAACCGATTACTTTAGTCGAAAGACGATATGTGCTACGTTCTATGGGATGTACCAGTATGTTATGTTCTGATATGAAACTGATATGATTGTTGTGGTATGATTTGTTTTATGGATATGATTTAGAATTCGTTCGCTAACCCCTTTACTTTAATGTTATTCACTGAGTTTTAGCTCACTGTTTTGATATGTAAATGTATAGGTGAGCGTTCTGGAGGACAAGCCTAGCTGAGTCACTGTTCTGAAGCCTACCGAGTCATTTTGTGTGCCTCCGAATTGGGGCTAGGCCTGGAAGGCCATTGTCAAGCTTTTGATTTTGATGTACACTTTTGACCCGTGTATATGTTTTGTGTAAGATATTATGTTATACGTTATGTAATGTAAGTGGGTAAATTAACGTTTCTGCATGTAAATATTTGTTCATATAGATGCACAGCTCATTGGACTACTGGTGTTTTTGTATATTGCTTCCACTAGCCCCTATTAATTTTGATTGTATAGGAATGCCTTTGGTAATCCAAAGATTACTGGCTAATTCCGACGCCAAACTTTTAGGGGCGGGTTTGGGTCGTGACAGTACCCTTTTTGTAAGTTATGTACACTCTAGTAATACTTTAAAGAAGTTAATGAAGAAGTTAAATGTTTCATTTCATTACTTATGCATAGAAATGTAAGAAAAATTGAAAAAATTGATCAAATCGTTTGAACCGGACTAAATCAGCTATATTTGGTCTTTTTTTTTTTTAACAAGAATTGGTTTGTACGGTTTTTAAATTTGATTTTTTTCAATTTTCGGTTCAGTATCGATTCAAGCACCTTATGCAGTGAACTAAACCGAAACCTACCGCTTCAACATATATTTTATTTAATATATATATAATCTAATAATATTAATAAATATAATAAATTATCAACCTTAATTAATTAACCTTATCAGCTTTATAACCTAAGTTTGTAAACTCTTATTACTTATAATGTTAACTCTAACTCATTATTTTTGAAATCTTAGTATTTTAAAACTTTTTTTGTTTTTATTTTTGTTAATCTATGAATTGTAAAGTATTTGTTAAATGGATAGATTGGATATGTTTGAAATGATAAACAAATAACTAATTTAATATTTTTATATAGATTAGTGATTATATTTAAAAAGTTCTCAAGTTTAAAAAATTCTAGACCAATTAAATCGCACCAAATCGAACCGTCTTAATTGGTTCGGTTTGGTGCAGTTTAATGGGAAAAGCGATCTGTATCGATGGTCAAAATAATAAAATCGACATTATCATTTTGATACAATTTTTTACCTAAATACCGACCATACCGAACTAATTACATCCCTAAGTTACGCACTTGCTCCGAATGAATTTATCAACTAATGAATGTAATGTTTCTGCTTATTTGTCCTATGTATGACTAGTTCATTTTAGTTTTGTTTAGCTAGGCATTTGGTAATCAAGAACTGTTGGTTGGTCATTATGCCATCTTGTTTGTGGCTGGATGGGGTCATGCAATTGGCCCTAGAAAAGTCGTCAGCAACGGGTGATGATGATAATATAAACAGATAAGCATATTAGGTGGACAGATAGATGGCATCTAGACAAAGAGGAGATGATGGAGATAGATAAATGGAAAAATAGATGACACTTGGATAGATAAGTAACGTGGGCAAATAGACAAATAAGTACGGATAATAGGATATTTTCAAACTATTTTGTCCCTTGACTCAAAAAGAATAGAACTTAAGGCTATTGTCCTAAACATTTTGAAATTGGATTTATGGTCTGAGTGCCCAATAACAATAAGAATTTGGGGTAGCAAAAAAAAAAAAAAAATTGAAATTGATTTGTATTAATTATTTTGATGGTGTAAAATTTATGTTAATTACATAAGAGTGAGAATTATAAAAAAAATACAAAATCATGAAAATTTTACATTTCTGCCATTTTTTTTTTCTCTTATGTTCTCCCTCATTTATTTCCTCTTTCTTTTTCCCGTCATCAGCCACCCATCCCCCATCCTTCATACTACCTTTCATATCTTTCACTCTTAGCCCTAGACCCCAACCTTAACCATACTTAGTTCATTAAAAAATAAATAAATCTTTCACTTAATATTAGGACCTATATGTTGCCTTTTTTGCCAACTCCATCCCCCATTCCCATCCACCAACTTCATCGTCTACTTCCAGGCCTTCTAGCATCATTTACCCCACTCATAGCTATTTTCACTATCTTCAATTGTGATCATTGCATTCTCTCTTTATATCGCAATCTCTCTTATGATTGTTTGTGTAATCGATGCCCAACAATAACATTGTTGTCGCCATCATCATTGCCACCCAATGCTAGCTTATCTATACCTTCCTAGGTAGTGCTCGTTTCTTTTCTTTACTTTCTCCAACTTAACCAACATTATGACCACCTTTTGGTTTTGAAAGACGTCTACAATCACCACCCCTCATTTTTCAACGTTATCCCGTCATTCCCTATTCCAGTGCTATTACCCTTACTCCTTTTCCATATTGCAAATTAACATCACCACCAAAGAATCTTCTTGTGGATTTTATTTTTGTTGCGTTGTGTAAATTTGTTGATTCGTGTTGTATTGTTTGAATCAATAATATATATATATATATATATATATATTTTGTTCATTTCTGTTGTTTGAATCAATTGTGTAGATCCCCAACAGTGGTGGATTGATTCAAATTATTCTACTAATCTTCTAAGTTTTGTTTTAAATTAAATTATAATTTTTCTTAATTAAGAATTATTAATAGAAAACATTTTAGATATTTAATGAAATATAATTGATGATGTAAGAAAACCAATTAATTTATTAACAATCTATTGACAATGTGAACTACTTTGTAGTGAATGCCAAATTCGAGTGACATGAGTGTAATTTGGCTTTAACAATGGCATGAATTGTATTTTTAACCAAACCTTAAAGGGATAAGTATAATTTATTTAATATAGATGCTTATGTATATATTTTGTGAGTTGCGAAATGTGGGCATATTTATAATGCACATTCCAAAAAGTAGTGTGTACCACATAACTAAATTATTTTCATTATAATTAATATATATATATATATATTGAGTCATAAACAAGCATCACTTAATACATAACGAGAGACTTTTTTAGTTATAATCAAATAAATAGTCATAATAAGTCATAAACAACATTACAATGAGTCATAAGCAATGTTTATAACCAAACATCATTTGGAGCATACCTGATGAACTTTTCAATTATAACTAAAATAAAAAAGGGCATTTATGGGCCGATTCTATTCACCAGACTTATATACCTATAAGTCCTGCTCATTTTTTCACCTATTAATATCCCTAAAATACCCTTCTTATAACTCTTTCAACAACTTAATAATCAGATCACTGCCATGCCCCACCACTGCCCATTTATAGCCATCGACGATCATTTTTGACTACTTTCGACCTTCGACGATCACCTCCAGTGATCACATCTGATAACCACTTCCAGTGACAATTCCCTATGACATTCCTTCAACCATTTTTTGGCAAAAACAATGTCCATCTCTAGTATGTCACTAACACCACCACTTCCAATTGCTATCTCTGACTGCAGTGACCTTCGACGATAGTTCCAATAACGATTCTTTTCAGATTTGGGTGAAGAAGATGGCTACTAACATCTTAGATTTGGTGGCAACAAGAGAAAGAGAGAAAGATGGAAAGATGAGGAGGAAAAGAAAAATTCTTACCAGAAAATAGTCCTCTTCAGTCTTTACCATCACAGATTAACATAAGAATCATATCTTTGTCATATGCTCTCTATCATTCTATCAGTGATTCTATCACTGATAAATTTATTAGTGGTGTGTTTGGTTGGGGGATTTGAGGAGGGATTTGGAAGGGAAAATGGAAAAGGTAGGTGAAATATAAATAAAATATACTTATATTTCACCTAGCTTCACATACCTTTTCCCTTTCCCTTTCCAAATCCCTTCTCAAATCCTCCAACCAAACACAGCGTAGAAGAATTTCTACAAAAAAATTACAAATCGTAGATATGGTTTTTATATAAATCAAAAAATTGCACATTCATCAGATACAAAATAGAGCCAAATGTGCTCTTGATAAAAAAGACTTCAAGAGAGCTCATCGTTAATACAAAAACAAACATATAAAAAGCGAAAAGGCACATAAGTTATGTATACAAATTACTAGCAGAGAATTCTACAAATTTACTGATAAATTCATCAGTGATAATCAATAATAACCAATGATAAATTTATTCAGATCGGTTTTTTCAGTTTTTATACATAGTAGATCTAGTTCACAAAGAGTCAATCTCACTAATAGGAACTCTGGCGATCATGTCATGGCTACATCTCGACGTCGATGAGGGTAATGATGCTAGGTTAGCATCAAAGCTTGTAGATTGGCATTGAAATTGGCTAGATCTAAAGTTTCCAGTAAAGATCGATGTCGAAGATAACAGATCGGTGATTACGGAGGATGGTGGTGGCAACAACGGTGTCGAAGATAGTAGATGGATAATGGAAGAAGAGCGGCGGTGATGGCAACGAAAGAGGATAACAGTGGTATGAGGCGAACGACGACAACAACGAGAGAGGAAGACAATGATGGTGGTTGAGGAGAGTGTTGTTGACAACGTTAGGTCCCGTGATGTTGACGAATACAGAGGAGAACAATGACCGACAAATGGAAATGATGGTATATACTGATTGTAAAAATGGTAGAGAAAGAGAGAGAAGAAAAAAAGATTATTTAGGGCAACAAGGAGAGACAACCAATACAACATTCAAGGACAAAAAAGGTAAAACAGGATTAATCTGTACTTTTCAAATATGGACAAGACCTAAGTGTAAGTCTACCATATGGGATAGATAGGTAATTTACCCTTATATAAAGGCACTTAGGCCAAAGGTTCACTTAAGAAATTATTGGGTCAATGAGGTCTCGTTTGGTAACTTTCAGTTTTAGCTAAAAAGTCAAAAAATTACTATAAGTTGTCATATTACCCTCTCTACTTTTTTATATATCTTTTTGTAAAATATCAAAAAGTTATTAAAATAGTATGTTCCCAAATAAGGCCTAAGCCCGAACTTAAATATTCTTTGACCAAAAAGACATATACTGTCCAAAAAAGACACCTATCTGTCTACATGTTCAAATATAATCTATATATCCAAACGTCACCTATTATCATTTGTCTATCCAAATGTTACCTATTTGTACATTATTACCTATCGTTAAATGTTACATATCTATTTACTTCACTGCCACCAGTCACGAGTAGAAACAATGATCACCTTTGCATTGATGATTTTTTTGACTAATTTTGCGATGTTAACAATTTTTTATACGACTTTCAATGCTTGTCCTTGTCCTTCAAAAAAAAATTCTTAGATAACGTGAAATTTTCACCAATTAACTCCAATAAAATATCATAAATAATATTATAATAAATTGTAAGTCATAACCAAAACCAATATGTATAACCAAATCCCACGCTGATCATACATATGATATGCAAGCTAGAATTTTCATGTGGTAGGTGGAGGAAGATGAAATAGAAACATCTTTTGAAAATGAATTTATATTTCAAGTATTTGAAAATAAAAAATAAAAATAAAAATGCTACCAAACAACAGGTTGTTGGGTTTTGGGATCGGACCCAGAAAAAAGGAACAAAAGAAATGAGAGAGGCAAACGGAGATGAATTCGTCTAGATCCGTGTCGGTTTTGGTGAAACCAATAGCAGTGCTAGCAGTTGCCTTCAGTAGCACCATTTTCTTCGTACTACTCCTCTCCAACCCCAAAACCCAACCTTTGTCGCAATCTCGAGAACCAGGAGGCTCGATGGCTCGAAGCTTTGTTCTCTGGCTTCATGGGTTGGGCGATTCTGGCCCTGCCAACGAACCCATCAAGTCACTCTTCACTTCGCCTGAGTTCAGAAACACCGTCTGGTCTTTCCCTTCTGCTCCTTCCACTCCCGTCACCTGCAACAGTAAGTTTAATTATGAAGTGGTTTTTTTTTTTTTTTTTTTTCTCTCTGATTCTGTTATGGTTTTCTTGTTGAATAGTGTGAAATTGATCATCTGGGTAGTGTGTTTATGGTATGATCTTGGTTTTTTAGGTTTATTGTTGGGTGCGGATTTGATCAGGGTTTTGTAGGTGGGTGAGTCTTTTGAATGAATGACATTGTTTGATTGATTTACTTTGAAATTCTGTATTGGTAAAACTCATTCTTTTGATGCATGTGATGTGACCTTCTGTCATTGTAAACAACATAGAAAGGAGTTGAATGGTCAGATAATTCAACGGCACAATCAAATGTTTCAGTGCAATTTGTAGACTATTATTTTACCTCTAACACTATATTTGGATATCTAGAGAGAAAAGAAAAGAAATAATTGTGATTTATCTCCCTCTTGTTTGGTTGAGTTGGTAAGAAAAAAAAAATGGGGATTTCTCTCCAATCTTGTTTGATAGACTACGTAAAAAGAAAAGAAATTTTTACCGGTTATATTACGAAAATAACCATTTTTGTTTTTATTTCTTTTGTAGGTAGATGGACAATTTTGATAATAGACAAAATTAGTAATCTTTCCCTTTCTTTTCTCTCACAATCTCTCCAATTTTGGAGAGAACCCCCCTCCCCCCCCCCCCCCCCCCCCTCTCCTCATGTCTAGTAATCCAAACAAGTGATTAGCACCAAGAGACATGGATTTCTTTTCTTTTCTATCCAAATCACTGCATCCAAACGAGGTGTAATTGAAAATTTTAATTAACTCCTATAAAGTTTTTAAGTATACCCCTTAAATCTTTGTACCACCTCTTTTCTTTGATTTTATTTATTTTGAACAATATCTTCGTGAAGCCAACGAGGTTAGTCCATTAGTCAAAATCCCTAAACTTTGAGCTCAGAGGTTGAAATCTCTAAATTTGATTATTGGTTGTATTCTCTATGCATTTATTTAGGATTTTTCTCTCTTACTTTAAGACTTTCTTTATATTAGATTTATGTTGTGTTATTGTTTACTACGATTGTAATTCATTAGCTTCATTGTAATGTGATTCATTAATTAAAAAGATCCCTTCAAATTCTTTATCTCATTTCTTTCTCTTCCACTCTCGATTTCTCTTTTTTGCGTGTATTTTGATGTAATTGTGTCATTCTCATTTTAAATGGCGTCATGAATCACTTTTTAAATTATGATGATCATCTTGGTAAGACTAAAATCGATAATCAAATTAATAATAAAAAAACAATAGAAAATCAACAAAACAAAGAAAAAATTTGGTTAACTGAAGCATAACTCTAAACATATAAATTTGGCATCATGCTCATCTTTAGTTGTTTTTACCACCCATTGAAAATCAGGGTCAGTTGTGTTGTGATAGATCTCGCTATCAATTTGACATAGGGTTGCCCCCGAGCCAAAATCCTGGTTTCACCACTGGTGCTAAGGGGTTTGATTAGGACTTGATGAATGGCTATGTAGAGGAAACTTAGCTCTAATTTCACTCCTCCATAGAAGCCGCATTTTGTTTTCCTAATACTTTTTTGGACAAGTAATTATATTACCAAAAGAAGGAGAAGATATTACAGGGAAGTTCAGTACACAGCCCAATAGGGACACGCTTCTCAAAATGAGGACACACAAGCCTAGTCTAGAAAATATAATCTCTCAAAGCCTAAGGCAGGCATACCCCAAATAGGGCACACATGGAACACTCCTCCAAAGAGAACAAACCTAGCCAGTAAAAGAAAAACACAACAAAGTCCATAAGGCTAAGCAAAACATGGATGATGATATTATCCCACCAAAACTGCACTACCAATCTGTGACAGTCCAACAATGTGTTCTTACCGCATGCTCTTTAGCCCATGTGACACCTTTCACAATTGCAAACTGATTGACAGACCAATTGTAGTGCAATACAAATTCAAACCCAATCATCTCCCGGAAATATATACACATGGGTCTTCTAAGAACAACATGTATGGTCAAAACAAGGACAGTTCATCCAGTCACCCACTCTCGCTTGGACTCAAGCACACACGGCCACTCGTTGCTAACTATTGCAGCATGCCTTACAAAAGCACAACAACATCCACCGTTGAGTACGTAGAAAACAAACAGTACAATCAATCCAAGCATCTTACTCCCCAAAAGGCTTCGTTCAACGGTAGATTAAGCATGCATGTCTCTCCATAGGCATTTTTTATCGGTATTTTCACCAGTGAGTCAAATTCCACCACCATCTTGTGACAAGACCCATGAAGTTTAAGACCAACCAATTAATAGCAACAACCTTTGAGCCAAGGAAAAAACCCAAAAAAATTTTGGCAAACAAATCCAAAGAGCACCCATTGCCGGAGCATGATCATAGGAAACCAAAAATAGTAAATCAAAGCAACAAAGCGTGGTCTCCACCAAAACCCCACTCATTCGAATCTCCATAATGAACATTGGTGGCATTCTCCACACCCCACTCGAGCCACCAATAAGTGCTTCCTAAGAAAGATATATCATAGATTAGCAGAACAAAGCTCAAGTAAACCAAGATTGAGACCATAATCTCTCCCTAAAGATCAAGTATGGAGTCAGGAAGTTGCCTCTATGAGCTAAGGTTTAATACCCTATAGAGGGAAGTTGGCAATGTAGTAAAATCTTTATACATAGCACTATCATCCATTTAACTTATAGAGAAATTACAAAAAAAAAAAAAAAACCAAAGTTTTACCCTCGTATCAAAATAAACCTTGTGCTTTTAATTTTATCAATTTAACCCTAATCTTTTGATTTGTTATCAATCTAAACCACATATATATATATATATATATTTGTTGTAATTTTCTCTAACTTATATATACCAAACCAAATTAAGCTTGTGTCCTAATTAAGTGGGGTTGGCTACATGAATCATTTTTTCAGCTCTATCAAGGGCTATATGCTCAGTTAAATTTAATAAATTCATATATTTTTTCACTGCAGCATCCCTTGTCAACTTAAGTCTTCCCCTCCACCTAGCATCTCCATTTATGGTTTAACTTATATATATATATATGTTTATACATAGTAATGCTACCACCAAAATCAACTTGACAGTTGACAGTTCTCTTGACTCCACAAGAGACATGGGAAAGAGAGATTTTAGATTGGCAAATCGGTGTTTCTATAATCCAATTATAGTAATTAATTAAACTCCATTGATTTTTCATTATTCCATGGTGTACCTCCCTTGAAATAAGTGTCTTGCATTGTGAAATAGAGATTTCTTTGATAGGTTCTCCTTAGGACTTGCACCCTTATTATTTATCATTCATGATGTAAAGTAATAAAATAACTACAAGAAGGTATTTCAAATGGTCCACAACAAGGGCTCAAAATATGTTATTGTCTTGTTGAAAATATTTGATTCTCTCTCTTTATATAGTACCATTCAACATACTTAATTTGCTTCTTTTGCAGATGGTGCTGTGATGCCTTCATGGTTTGATCTTCATGAAATACCAGTAACAGCTGTAAGTTTTGGTCCTTGTATTTAGTGGATTATTTTTTTTTTTTTTATTTACCTTCAAGCATCTTCTTGGAAATTGCATTATATTTGCATTTTGGTGAGTTGAGAACTGATCGATTCTTAAATAGATGTTTGTTAGGGAAAAAAAAAAAAATGATGTTTATAAGTACTGGTATGAAGTGGGATGTCTACTTTGAATGTCTTTTCACATCTTCGGGTTGATACGAATTGATTTCAAACTGATGACTTTGCATGGTAGACATTGTGCAGCCTTCCCAATACTGTTTGAAGTATTTTCTTTCTTTCTTTCTTTTTTTTTTTTTTTTTTGGGAAGATTACCAAACATTTCTTCTTTTTGAATCTTATAATGTAAGTTCATGGATGTTCACCAATTGGAGAATACTTTTAAAATTTTTAAGAAGGGTCTTACGACATAGTCCTATACATGCCAGAAAATTCTAAGATGGAACGGTGTTGAATATAGAATTAGAGTATATAGAATCTTTGCAAGCTTTATTAAATAGAGGAAAAAATTGACATAAATATTGAAAATTAACATAACCCATACGAGCATGCCATAATTCTTGAAGTGAATATTAAAAACACAAGACATGGAAGCGGGCAAAACAGAAGCCTGGAAACTAGTTAAAGAAGAAGAGGAAGGCTCATCCGGTGGATCCCTAAAGTAGTAAAGCCCATCACACTCATAGCCCTTGCCAAAAATCTTCTTCGAACTCAGGTCCTCTAAAAGGCAAGAAGAGGGTAAGAAGATGACAACACAATTAAATTGTTTGGCAAGACAACTAACGGATAAGAGATTTTATGCAAAATTTGGAACATGTAAAACGGACGATAAAGTAATGGTAGGGGATAAGGATACTACACGCTTATGATGAACTGAAGATGAAGAATCGTCAGCATGACACACAGACTGGGCAATAGTAGTAGCGATTGGAGAGGAAAGAAAGGAAAATTCACCCGTCATATGATCATTAGCCCCAGAATCTAGAACCCATGAGGGACTAGTAGACCGAACATGAAAAGCAGGAGTAGTACTTGTAGCGAGGTTGGCACTTAGTTACAGGAATCATGCAACTAGGTGGCGATTCTTACTCTAAGTAAGAATCGCGATTCCGCGAAAGAAACGTGTAAGAATCGCGTTTCTGTGGAGAGAGAAATGCGATTCAATCCAAGATGGGATCGTAAAGAGGAGAGAGAGAGAGAGAGAAACCCTAACCTTCGACGTCGATATGAGAGGAGAAAGAAGGGTTGTTGAGAGAACTTACAGTGGACCAGTGTTGAGATTAGGGCTTTGATTGCCGTCGTCACTCTCTTCTCTCACTATTGATCACGATTGTCTTCGTCTTTGAGGGTTTCGATCGTCTTCGTCTGTCTCTCTTCGTCTCTGTGCTTCTCTCTGTCTCTTCGTCTCTGCTTCTCTCCCTCTTCATCTCTGTTCGTTATTCTCTTCACTCTCTCTCTTCGTCTCTATGTTTAATTGATCATATATAATATATATAATATATAATTTATCATATATAATATATATAGTAAATATAATTTATCATATATTATATATGTAATAAAATTTATAAATTATAATTTTTACCATATATAATAAAATATTTAATTATTATTTCTTAAAATATCATATATAATAATAATTTTTGTAAATTATTATTTCTTAACTTTTTAACATATAATAAATAAAATAAATCATCTAATTATTTAAAAGAAATCTAATTAAACCATATATAATAAACAAAATTATAAAATAAAATATCTAATTTTTCTTTTTATTTATTTTAACATAATTTATTATTCCTTATTTATTATAATTTTTTATTTATAATATATATCAATTAAAAATAAAAAAAATAAATTAACAATAATACATTATTTAAAAAATATAATAAATAAATAAAATAATTAATATATATTAAAATAAAAATATTTATAAAAAAACTTCTAATGTACATTAAAAAATATATATATATATATATATTACCGCTCCCCGAGACACTCCCAACCTAAGAAACTTCTATCGGCTCATGATTCCTCGCTCCCGCCCCCGCTCCCGCCCTCGCTCCCGCTTCGTGCAACTAAGGGTTGGCAGTAGTGGAAGACGACCATGAGAGCCAGCAGTGAGAGATCCAAGCTGAGCTTGAAGCTGACCAATCTGAGTCTGTAACTTCTGTAAATTAGGGATATTAGGAGACCTAGGAGCAGGAGTGGCCTCCATTAAAGTAGTAGTGCGAGGGGTGCTAGTACCACGAGAGCGAGAAGAACGTGGCCTCAACTCAGGATGAAGTTTGAAGCAACGACCCTTAACATGACTAGAAGCACCACAATGATGACAAGTGACTGGACCAATAGAACCTTGAGAACCAGACTTGGTAGCAAGAGCCATCTGATCAGATAAAACCAGAGACAGGAGAGGAGGACTTGGCCGAACCAGACGCTTACGACGCTCATCACTATCAATAGTGGCGAAGGCCTCATAGAGAGAAGGCATGGGTGATGTGTTTAAAATCTGAGTTCAAAGAGATTCAAACACAAAGTTTAAACCCATCAGAAATTGGTAGGTGTGCTGGAGAACAAGGCATTTGGACACAAGAGAGGTAGCATCTGCTGGTAATTTGGTCAAGGGCTCATATTAAGCCAATTCTTCTCAACAGGCTTGAAGATATCCAAAGAACTCTGACATAGAAAGATCCAAGGTAGACTGGGAGGCACGAGCAATATCTTGATAAAGCTCAAAGATGCGAGCATCATTATGAGCATGGGCATACATCTGTGACAAGGCACGCCACAGACTAGGAACTGTGTCGCAATAGAGAAACATGTGATAAATACGATCCTCCATGGAATTGAACATCAATCTGAGAATAGTACAATTATCAATAACCCACTGGGCACATGTAGGGTCTGTCGCAACAGGCTAGGTATTAGAAGATACGAGCCAATGAGCTTTTCTCTTTCCCCCTAAATAGAGTTTAAGGGAGCAGCTCTGGACGGCAAAATTTTTCTCATTCAACACCACACTCGTAATATGATGAACATCAGTATGATGAGAAAGAGAAAAATCAGAACTAACTGGAACAGGCTTGGTGGGCATATCAGAAGTAATAGCAGGAGGTGTCTCAGTCATGGTGATATAATAGGGTTAAAAAACCACATAGAATCATAGCAACACAGTTCAAAAGAAAATACGAGAAGCCGGAAAAACTCAACAGCTAATCCAGATAAATGTTACCGAATAAACACGGTATCCCACCGAATGAAAAAGAGTCAAAAAAATGCTTAATACATTAACACCACACCCTTGGAAAGGGAAAAAGGGCCTGAGCTACCCTGAAAAGGCTGCCGAAACACCTAAGGCCAGTAAACAGCCAGCTCGGCAGCAAACAGTGGCCTCGGCAGGGCTGAAACCACCTGCCGAGGATCTAGGACAGTGGGTAAGGGCTGTCGAGGGGTCTAGGAGAGAGGGGTGAGGTGGTTGGGTGGTGTAAGGGAGCTAGGAGAGGCTGTCGGGTGGTGTAGAGGGATTAGGAGGGCTGACGGCACCTAAGGAACAAGAAAGGAGGGGCAGAATAGGTTGGGCAGTGGCTGGGTAATGGTGGCAGGGAGGAAGAGAGAGCTAGGGTTTCTGAGCTTAGGCTCTGATACCAAAATGGATGAAAAGAATAGTAAGCTCAGAAACCAAAATGGATGAAAAGAATAGGTTGGCTTACTCATGAATAAGGCAGAGGCCATGTATATATAATAGATTCATGATACAATTTAGGAAACGATATAAACAAAACACTAAATTAGTGATTGATACAATCACATATTATATACATAATACTAAAATAAAAAGATTCTATATATTCTAATTCTATATTCAATAGATTATTCTCAATGTTGTACTAGATGGAGTTCACATGCATACTAAAGTAACAATTCACTTTGATAATCTGCTATGCTTGTTTTGCAACATGTATCAGGATTCTCCTAATGATGAAAGTGGTGTCCTGAAAGCAGTCCGGAATGTGCATGCAATGATAGAGAAGGAGGTAGCTGCTGGCACTCATCCTGATAATATATTTGTATGTGGATTTAGTCAAGGAGGTCTCTCTCTCTCTGTCTCCATGAAAAAGTTTGTGTCCTTGTCTTGGTTCCTGCAGGTAACTGGTAAATTGTTATGTTTTGCAGGAGCCTTGACCTTGGCAAGTGTTCTACTATACCCAAGAGCTCTAGGAGGAGGTGCAGTTTTCAGTGGATGGGTTCCTTTTAATTCATCTATAATAGAACAAATCTCACCAGATGCAAAGAAGGTACTTTTCTTGTAACACATCAATTGTGTCTTTGTTTTACAGTCTTGCCTTGTTTTTTGATGCTTGTGTTTGCCTTGCTGACTTGCTGGTTCTTTGTATAATCACCAAGCAACAGTATCAATTTTCATAGGTTCAAAACTAGTCTATAGCATGCTATAAAGGTGACACATGTAGAGGGTACTTGTTCAGTAACCATCTCCAAACATGGAACATCTGTTCCTGAAACCAACTTGAAGCTTTATCATTGAACTTGACTTAAAGTTTTTCTTCGAATGTCTAGATAGATTGATGGTAATCATGGGAATTGATTAGATAAAAAACAACTTTATTGCAGTGAAATACTTTCTGGACAAAGTTCAAGATGTAGGACAAGAACACTCTCCACTAGGTAGTGAGCCCTAAAAATAAACTTATATGAGGCAGCAGCAAAAGGCTCTATTTAAGGCTGATTATAGTTGATTTTAGTGGCTGGAAAGTTTGTATAATATGGGCTTTTCTAGGGTTTCTCAGAGGGTACTAAAAGGGAAGGCTTTTGGGAGTTAAAAAATGGAATTTTGGGGACTGATCAGGGGCTGTTTTTATGCTGTGAACCGTTAACTGTGATGAACTTTATGGGTTGTTTTGGTATGCTATGTTCC
Organism: Camellia sinensis; assembly: GCF_055761805.1. Classification (NCBI taxonomy): domain Eukaryota; kingdom Viridiplantae; phylum Streptophyta; class Magnoliopsida; order Ericales; family Theaceae; genus Camellia; species Camellia sinensis. Next base: position 75,649,855 of record NC_138969.1, read on the forward strand.
TAGGCTTGAAGGGGAAGATGGTTTTAGGCTTTTGGAATATGGTTTAATAGAATTAAAAGCGTTGGTGAAACAAATCTGGTTTTGAAGTTGTAATTGCCGAGAAGGGTGAAAAATTAAGGAGCAGAAGAAGAATCCAGACATCACACCTAAGGTTAATAACGCATTGCACTATCCCAAATGATCTCCAAAGGCTCTGAAAAGTCTCCAAAACATGCTTTCTATTGAATTGGACGAATATAGAGACCCATAGTGTGACTTCTATGATGACCCACGGGTGACGCTTGCAGCCGACGTCCAAATTTTTTTAAATTACCAGGATATCCTTGACCCAAAAAATTTAAAGAAAATATTTGAAACCGACCTGCAGTATATTTAACCTTGAATAAACAGACATAATATGACTCCTAATAATAGTAACTTGATTATTTGTGGTTCATATTGGCGGTGCCTTGAAATCATGTCTATTTCTAAATATCATCACCTCTTTAAATTTACTTTTCCCTGAGTAATGTATGGCTAGTGCGGAACACTCTCCTACTAGGTGGCTTGCTGCAGCAGTGGGCTATATTTAGAGCTGTTTATTGTTGATTGTAGTGGCTGGAAAGTTGATAAAATATGGGCTTTTCAAGGGTTACTAAGAGGGTATTGAAAGGGGAAGTTTTTGAGAGTGAAAAGACTGGATTTTGGGGATTGTTTAGGGTTGTTCTGTGAACAGTAGCCTGTGAAAAATGATCTGCCATTTTGGGTTGGTATTTTGTTTTCAAGGGTGGAGGGGGAAGATAGTTTAGCGTTATGAAATAATGTTTAATGCAGTGACAAAACAAATCTGGTTTTAAAGAAAAAAAATCCAGGCATCACACTTAGATTTCATAAGTTTCACATCTACGGTTAATGCATCTCACAATATTCTGAAAATTCTCTAAAACATATTTGCTCTATTAAATTGTAAGAACCACATAACTTTATGTAAACTGGAACTCCTACTTCTAAAAAGATTTGCACATCTTATTCTGGAAACTAGAACTTTTGACTTCTAAGACTCATTTAAAATGTAAAGACCCAATAATTTAACTTGACACTAATGGTGATTCATGTGTGGGGCTACAACACATGTCCAAAAATTAATAAAATTATAAAATACCCATGACTCATAAAGAAAGGAAGATAGTAAAAATTGACTAACAATTTAATCTAAAAGAAAAACAAATAAGACTCACCAAAAACTAGCAGGGATGGGTCATGAATATTTTTAAATTGTTTAAGTCCGCCCTCTAAGTTTTGTTTTTTGGAGATATTAATACTTGTTCTCCTAATTTTTTTTATAATAAGAATTTCAGATAATTTTACTTTTTATTTTTTTATAACATTTGATTAGATGCTTTAAACTTCTTATTCTTCTTCTTTGTTTCAGTTTTCCCTATTCTCTTCATGTTTTCTTTTGTTTCGTTTTTTTTTTTTTTTTGGTCTTCGATTTTCTCTTCAATTCAATCTCTATTTTCAGTTTCTTCTTCATCTTCTCCATATCTATTTCAAAACTTCTTCTATTTCTGTTTTTCCTCTTGTTATTTCTCTATTTCGGTTCTCTTTCTTCTTCTTCTTCTTCTTCTTACTCATTCTTAGCTTTAATTTAGATCCTAGGAATGGTTGTACGCAAGGTTTTAAAAAGCGGCCGCAACCGTTACGTAACGCCGTTACGTAACGGTTGTGGTAGTTACCGCCACCCGTTATGGCCGCTTTTGCAGTGTGATTGAAATTTATAGGTGTATTGGCCGTAGCGGCTGCTATAGCGGTCGTAACGGTGCCGTAACGGCCATAACGGCTTGTTACGTACCGTTACATAACGGTTCCAAATTGCTTCTTTCAAAAAAACATTAAAAAAAAAAAAAGTTGAAAATGGGGAAAAAGAGATAGAGAGAGAAAAGGGAAGATGGAGGAACAAGAGATAGAGAGAGAGAGAATAGGGAAGATGAAGAACATGTTATTGATTTGTTGAAGTTGTAAGACCTGTGCTATTCTATTCAGCTATTATCACTCAACCATTTTGTTTGTGTGTCTATTTATATATTGTTTGAAAATAATAATAATAATAATAAGTGTGGTCATTATCTATTTGGCTTGATTAATATATATATATATTTAGACTTTTATTTATTTTCTTACTTTTGTCATTGTTTATCTTATATATAGTTAGTGATTATTTTTTGTAAAATATAAAGTCATTAATTATTAAAATAAAATGTAAAAAACTCAGTTTATAGTGATTTAAAAATATGAAATATATTGGTCAAACTTAAAAATTTATAAAAATTGATCAATATTTATTTTAAAACCCAATAAATATGATCATGGAAAAAAAATGTGCGTATCGGTAAGTTTTTTTCAAATTATGCAAAAAATAAAAAAAATTCACGATTCCGATTACCGCAACCGTTACGCTACGGCCTTTACACCCCGCAACCGCAACCGCCCCACCGCCACCGTTACGGCGACCGCAACCGCTTTTCAGAACCTTGGTTGTACGTCTTTCAAAATAAAAGTGTAAGAGGGGTTAGTTTTGAAATTCGAAAATACTGCAGGATTCGCCTTGGCTACTTCTTCTTCTTCTTCTTAGCTTTACTTTAGATCCTACGAATGGTTGTAGGTCTTTCAAAATAGAAGTGTAAGAGGGGTTAGTTTTGAAATTCGAAAATGCTGTGGGATTTGCCTTGGTGGGAAGAAGAAATTTGAAAAAAGGAAGGTGGGCAAATTCCTAACAGAAGCCCATTAAAAGTGACCTGTGAAGGGTCCATGAATTGACCCATGTTTGACCATGGTTATTGTGAGCCCGTTGATGAACTAGTTGTGGCAGAAAGGGTAGTCCAAGAACTAACAGAGAAAGGCCCAATGGGGTTGTACACCGAAATCAGTCCACGAGATAAGCCTAAAAACAAGTCCTTCAATAAATATTGAGCCACCCCTGTAGAGGGAGGTGGATGTATTGAGGCACCCCTAAAGGGCTAGGTGAAGCCCCCAAGGCAACTCCAAAGGGAGAGGAAGTCCTTGAGATGCCCCTTGAAGACAAGGTCCCCTTAAAGCCAATGACAAAAGGCTTAGAGTAATAAAAAAAAATGCAGGTGTGTTAGAATCATGACTCATGCGAAGATGGAGAGAGTGAGATTTGGAAGTAAATAATCTCGTCATATAGATTAGATTACCTAGGTCAAGTGAGCCTACTTCGGTCAAGATGGCAGGACCTGGGAAGCCTTTGAGGCTTGGTGCAAAACATAATCTAGTTGATACAAGGCTACACTATGACCCATTATCGGGACATTGGGGATCATGTGGCTTGGTGGCTACAAGTAGGGGATCACTGAGGGGGGCTTCTCGAGGAAGTCGATCCAAGGGACTTGTGAGGTCTTGAGAAGGAAGTGACCAAGGGGAGTACATACCCACTAAGGCCTGGTGGTTGCGGAAAAGAATATCCCCATGTGATCCCTAAGACACTTGGTATCACCCTATTGACTACTTGGCCTACCAGTGAGCCAAGGAAACACCTATAAATAGGGCGCAATTCTCACAGCTTGATAAGAGAGAGATTCTCTGGAAAGGGAAGGCCCTGCCACTTTGAATACTGCCATTGCCTTTCCTGATTTGCTTTACTTTCACCCAATTGACTCATCCTCTTCTCTTTGGCCTATTGTTCACATTATTTGCTTCTTTGGTGTTACAAATCTTGTACCCCACTTTTGAACCTCTTACAAAAAGGACATTGTCAGCTTAAAAATAAATTTTCGCATTTAAAATTTTAATTGCAAAACTATGAGATTGATATCTTTAAACATCACAAGTTTCAAACATTGTCAACCTTTTTATGTGTTTTTGTGCAAAATGTTGATAAAAACAGGATGAAGAATGATTTTCTAGTCAGTTATTTGGTCACATATTTTATTGTATTTTGATCATATTTTTGTAGTTATCTAAATCAGAGGAGCTCCAGGAACTTCCTTATGGACCTTAGAAGTTGCAGCTCACTCTTTGCTTTGTGGAGAAGAGCAAGAGTGGGTCACAGACGACTGTATAGGTTGAATAGAAATATCTAAGGGCAAATTACCGAAAAAAAAAAAAAAAAAAAGAAAAACTTCAAAGTTTGACCTTGGTAACAAATCAAATCCTAACTTTTTAATTATTTCAATTTAAACTCTATACTTTTAAAATGATATTAATTATAACCATCTGTTTGGTATATAACTAGTGGAGAAGAAGCAATTTAGACAATTTAGTTACTTTTTTTACTTCATTATTGTTGACAGCTGCCTCCCACCCTTACCGTCGTCCATCACTACTCCTCTTCCCCAATCCTCTGTCATTCCTCCATCCCTTTTTCCTGTCTACCGTTACTCTTCCCTTCCCTAACTCACTGCCTCCCCTCTTCTTCATTCTGCAGTCCATAGTCATTGGCATTGTCCAACACCACTAACAAAAAATGGTTAAATTGTCTAAATTGCTCATGTTTTGTTAGTTATAAGTTTATAAATAACAGATGGTTAAAATTGATACCATTTTAAAATTTGAGGTTTAAATTGAAACAAGTAAAAAATTAGGGTTTTGATTTATTATTAAGGTCAAACCTTGGTTTTTTTTTTTTCCTTCTAACTATATAATTTTCTGATATTTTTCACATTTTTTGTTGATAGAAATGGTGGCAAGATGTTTACTTAGATTAGCAGTTCTACTTCTCAATTGTGAGTTGGCAACTTTATTGAAATCTTATTTCAACCAATACCATCCATTCAATTGAAGAAATTTAGAATTGCCCTTTGTATTTGTTTATGCTTCTTCTTGCTACACTTGTATTCTCATAATTTTGTTTTTTCGTAGTATAATCTTGTAATTGTTGACAATCCGTTGCATCTGTAGTGCCATTATTTTGATATTTGTTCATTCTCTTCGTGGTGAGACATTTAACATGCTTCAATGCTTGCAAACATCGGCAAATGGTGACAAATACATAAAACATTGAATTTTTGTAGTCAGGATGACGTAAATACTTACGAGCTAATGGTAAAATCAGTACCTTGTTTTGAAATCAGATGAATCTTCTTTTGAAATGGTGGTTACTGTATTAGGGATCTTAAACATACACTACTACTTTTTTGGACATTTTTGGATGGCTTAATGATATGAGATCTCCATGAACTTGCAGACACCTATTTTGTGGTCTCATGGTATGGCTGACAGAACGGTGATCTTTGAAGCTGGACAAGCAGGTCCACCATTCCTTGAACGAGCTGGTATAAGCTGCGAGTTTAAGGTATTACTTATCATTGCTTTCTTGAATCTCCTCATGTTCTATACACTGCTTCTGAATAAATTGGTCGGTTATTTGGTTATGGATTTGTAGGCTTATCCAGGTCTTGGCCATTCAATAAACAACGAGGAGCTACGTTACTTGGACTCGTGGATCAAGGCTCGTCTCCAGAGTTCTTCCTGAAGCTGTTGAGTTTAATGGACTTCTGATTTGTTACCTTAGTTTCTCGGTGCTTCAATTGTTGGTTAATCTTTATATATGGATGACATCCTTGATTTTATGTTACGAACTTAACCAATATGGTAAAAGACTCGTGTCCGTATCTTATGTTACATGAGCTTGGATACGAGTGTCACTGGGTGTGGGGGTCTTAATGTCCAATTCATCTAAATTCCACATTCAGGACGTTGGACATAACAAAATATTCATATTTCTCAATAAATTTCTTCTCTTTTTAGGGTAAAAAGATGTTTACAAGGAAAGCATAGAGCATTTTATGAATAACGCCATGAGTTTTATAGTTTAATGGTAAAATTAGAATTACAAAATATTTTTGCTACAATCCTTTGAGGGTTTGTAGTATATGTACGTCTGTTACGTAGTTTTGTGAGATACATGTCAAGTATATTTTTTGGAATATTACGTATTTTTTTTATGGTTATGATAATTTGTGGTTCAATAATGAACTACATATTTTATGATAATATTATGATTTTTGTGGTAATTTTATTCATTTTTTTATTCAAACATTTTCTAATTACAAAAATACGTAAAATTATTTTAAAAATGCGTAATTTTATTTTTCAATTACAAATCATTATTAAAAAATATGTAAGAAGTCTACATGGTACACAACGTTTGAGTATGTGAGCAAAATCGGATCCTAAATTTACTGCTAGTAAGGTCTTGTTTGGTAGGGTTTATTTTCAGTTTAGTTTAATTTAAGTTATTTTGATGTGTTTGGTTCAGTTTAACAATACAGTTTATAGTTTTTTGTAAGTTAAAAATCATCTTATTCTTTGAATGGGGGAGGAGAAGCTTCATTTATAAGTCAAAAATCAGTTTATGTTCACAATTATAAGGTATAAGATATTAGGCTATAAGTTATAATCACTTTCCCACAGCTCTACCAAACGGGGCCTAAGTAATAGATAACAAATTATGCATTGTCATTGGAGAGAAAACTTTAAAAAATTTAGGAAAAATTACCCATCAATGGTAAGTTGAAGAAGTTATTATACATGAAAAAATTTATAATATTGATAAAAATTTATCATTATTTTATATTTATTTTTCAAGTTTTATATTGATTTGAAATTTTCCAAAATTTTAAGACAAAATATAACAATAGCAGCCTAAATAGTACACTTAACAATTCTCTAATATATGGGTGTTTGGAATTTGCTTTTTTGATGGATTTTTTTGTTAGCATATTTTCATTAATGAACTTTTTATAAAATATTAGATCTCTAGATTTTACTTGATGAGATAAATTAAAAAATTATTTTTTTTTCAAATTTTAAAAATAAAAGTTCAAAAAAGATAAATTAAGGGGGAAAAAAAAAACCTTCTAGTTTTGTCTACACAAAATGAATACTAGAAAAATTAAAAATTAAATTTTTTTTTTTTAAAAAAAAACGCAGTTAAAGATAAAAATATTTTTTAAAAAAGTGACTTATTTTAGAAATCTCAAATGACCCTCTAATTATGAATTTGGTGTCATTGCTATGTATGATGCACATCACTGACATTTGTGCTTCTCATGAAACTCATTTTATATCCTATATTTTGATGATTTGAATAATTTAAAGTTTTATTTTAGTATTGACTAATATGATCAATTTTTTTGTATTGAAACATTTTTAGTCTTATTTGGTTTGAATTTTTTGATTTTCTTGACTTTTATAAGAGAAAAAATATAATAAATTATGGATTAGATGTGATATTTTGGCCTGATTTGACATGTTGTAAATAATTCAAAAAATTAAAAAGTTACTAAAAAAAATAAAAAGTTACCACTAGGACTAAAAATAATAATTTTATACAAAAATTACTTTTGAAATGAACTTTATGAAAAAATTGCACAGGATCGGTTCACAAACAACAAGGTCCTGTTCAGCTCATGGGGGTCATCATAGGTCTCGTTTTGATAATCTGAACCATTTAATGTGTAGAACTTGTCGAGTATTATATGTTCAAAAAAAATCACGTTGATCGGATATCGCTAACTACGTGATCAAATCAGTTTTGTATAAAAAAAAAGATGGTGTTATAGTTAACGGTTGAAAAAAACTAATCCGATTAGATAGTTATTGATATCCGATCAATGTGATTTTTTACAAATATATAGTACTCGACAAGTTCTACATATTGAATGATTCAGATTATTAAAACGGGACTCGTGATGGCCCCCACGGGCCGAATAGTACCGTACAGTGCAATGCCCGAAAAATAGGCAACCATTTCTTATGTCAAACTTCACTGCCAGACAGGTCCGCGTACTGCTACTCTCCCGAACTTCTCTACACACTTTTTTTTATATAATTTTTTAATCCATATTTTTGGTAAAAAGTCAAAAAATTAACTCAAACATCTATATTTTTTTCTTCAATTTTTTAATCCAAAATAACAAAAAATGTACTTTAATATTTAGAACACCCTAAACAATCTCATATTAACTTATTTAGTCTATTTTTTTATTTTGTGATTTTTTAGCCCCAAAATATAGTCAAATCAGGGCTAAATTTTAAAAAATATTGAAAAAAATATATTTGAAAAAATTAAGTTGATTAGATATCGATAATTCTTTCATCGAATTATATTTGTATTGAGTTTAATACATACATATTTATTTTTGAGTTAATTACCTAAAAATCCTATTTACAAATGCTATGATAGCTCATGTCATATTTAAGATTTTTTGAATTAATAAGTCTTATTTAGAATATTGTCAGTTTTTTTTTTTAATTTTTAAAAATAAGAACATTATCAATTTTTTATAGTAATATTTTAAATAATTGTTTCACTAACTGATGAAAAAAGAGTATGAGATTAAACATTTTTACCTTTTTACTTGTTGCGTTGATTCAACTATCCAATAAAATTGAGAATATTATCAGTTTTTTTCAGTTTTAAAACTGAGAACATTATCAATTTTGAAAGTTTTAAAAGTTTTTTTTTTTTTTCAATTTTGCACATCAATATTCCATCATTATACTCCTTTATAGACTCAAAATTTTTAATTTTGTACAAAAAAATAATTCAATTTTTTCAAAAAATTCGTGTTTTTTTTTTTTTCAATTTGAAAGTTGGTGTTTTAAAGTTTTGAAAATCAAAATAAATGTCAAATTATCATATTTCTTTATAGATAATCATAAATACTGAACAATTATTATTCGAAGACAATTTCGACTATTAAAATTTTAATAAGATTTGAAGGTCTAAAAAATCTTAGTTGAGACTTAATGGAGTATAAGTTCACAAATTAAGACTTGTGTGTAAATGTCCTTTTATTTTTTCACATACATATGTGCTTTGATAAAAAGGTAAATAATATCAAATTAACTTGATTTTTTTACAAATATATCTTTCTCAATATTTTTTAAAAATTAAATAATTTAAATTATGAAATAATATCCGAAATAAATTTCACGGATTGCACAACCGTCACGGTCATGCATCGCGTAATGACACCATGTCCCTAATTATAGGTCTAGAATCAAAGCTTAAATCCTTATGCCATGCTTGTTTGGCTATTTGGGGAGAGAAATTGAACTAATAATCCGTTAGAGTCACCCAAAGAGTGTTTGATTGGAGATACGAGTAAGGGAATTAGCTACCCTTTGGACTAGTAATTCACTCAATTCATAGGACTACCAATCCAATGGGTGTGTTAGGATTAGAAATTGAGTGAGGGGATTAGATAATTTTTTAATAATTTTTAATCAAATTTTTTATTTTTTAGAAATAAATTATAATATTAAAAAAATATTAAAAATTAAAAAATATTAATTATATATATTAATGCTATCTGTTGTAATACTAATCTAGTGATGTATAAATAAATACTCTTTATTTTACATTTTTAATCTAATATCAGTACACTAATAATCTCTTTACTCAATTTTATCATACTCTTAATCTCTTTCATCCTATAAAATCAAACAAATATGACCTTAAAAATATGAATAAGAACTCATTTAGAAATTAATTTTTTTAATAACTTTTAAAATTTTTACGAAAAAATCTAAAAAATAAAAAAATAATTTAATAACTTTTTGTAATATTATTTTGGACGAATTACACTAACAGTCCTTATTTTTTAGGATTCGTATCATTTTGATCATTGACTTTTTAATTGTGATAGATTGGACCTTGAATTTTAAATCTTGTTCCAAATAAAAACAATTGAAGATACAATTGCTTAATTTCAATGGCAAAATCGTCAATTTGATAAAATATAAACTAACTTAACAAAAATAAATGTTAAAACAATATTTTAAAATTTTAAAAAATTATCTAACTACCAAAGATAAAATTATGTAAAATTGATAAATCTTTTAGACATTTATTTATTTTACCAAATTAATTTTTATTATGTGTTTAGATGATAATAATGTAATGGATCATTAGTAGGATTTTATGTGTAATTGATATATTTAATATATGAAATGTTTTTAGGTTTGAATTTTTTAATTTAATAGACTAGTTTAATAATGACATCAAAGTTATCGTTATACTCCCTCCGTCCCAAAATATTAGTCCCTTATTCCATTTTTCATTGTCCCAAAATATTAGTCCCTCTTCAAAAATCAAGTACAAAAATAATATAAATTTCCTATTTTACCCTTCTTTTAAATTAATAAACAACATAAAAAGTACAATTATGCATTGATATTCCCAAAAAATGTACTATCAAAAGGATAATTTTGGAAAATCAATTTTTTTCAAATGGGACCATTATTTTGGGACGGAGGGAGTATTTGACTTTTGAAAAAATAGAAAATAATTTAATAAAAATAAAAATAACCACTCATTACATGATTATCATCCAAACATATAATAAAATTAATTTGATTAAAAAAATAAATATTTAAAAGATTTATCATTTTTACTTAATTTTATCTTTAATAGGTATAGATAATTTTTAAAAATTCAAAAATATTTTTTTAACATTTATTTTTGTCAAATTAGTTTATATGTTATTATATAGATTATTTTACCGTTAAAGTTAAGTAATAATATCTTCAATTATTTTTATTTAGAACATGATTTAAAATTTAAAATTAAATATATTATAATTTAAAAATTAAAATAACACAAGTCATAAATTATAAAAATTATTAATGTAATTCGTGCTATTATTTTTTAAATTTTTTAAGCAAACATTTTTCGAAGGAGGTCCAAATTCAAAGTTAAAAACCCAACCAATTCCACCAACTACCCAATAGACTAATCATGACACGTGTGTAGGTCCCATCACATCACAACAATACAATTTACTGGGGACCACTTTTCACTACCAATCAAAATTTTCCAATATTCCCTGCAAAAAGTACCGCGTCGCACGGGAACGCTCCCCGAGGTTCCCCACTCCCCCAAAACACGTCACCAACTTCAATAATCTCAGTCCTATCCTTCTCTTTCAAGTGACTTCACTGTAAGCGGCTTATAGATTTTTTTGATTTATTTAAGGGAAACTAATTAATAAATCTCATATTTTGAATTTATAATTTACATAATTTTATATTTTTTTTATGATTTATTTAGTTTTTTTTTTAATATATAATGACTCATTTATTCGCCAAGTTCGAGTATCACATTTAAAAATAATATATTAAAATTTTTTAGTGTCACATCATTATATTCGTTACGTTAAAGTGTCACATTTAAAAATAAATTTTAATTTTTTTAAAATGTCACATCATATCCGTAACGTTAGAGTGTAATATGTCACAATTGGAAAAAATATATTAAGAAATTTTAAATTTTTTTAAAGTGTCATATCATACTCGTCACGTTAAAAGGTCATATGTCACGTTTGGAAAAAATATACTAAATTTTTTAAAATTTTTTTTAGAGTATCACATTATATTCGTCACGTTGTTACATTTAAAAAAATGATATTAAAAAGTTTTTAGTTTTTAAGATTACATCATACCTGTCATGTTGTTATATTTGAAAAAAATACATTAAGGAGTTTTTAGTTTTTTTGAAGTAAACATTTTAAAGTGTCACATTAATACTTGTTACATTAGAGTATCACATCATACCTGTCACATTAATAAAAAAAATGTATAACTGTCTACCAAAACACTATCAAAATCAAAAATAAGATCACACGAAAAGAAACTCTCCACCAATAAGACTTAACAGATCAATAGAACACATTTGGGACTAATTGAAGTATTTGTTTGTGAGATGAAATTATTGGCAAATAACATTTTTTTTTTTGTTGTAAATTTTTGTATAATAAATAATAAAAAAAATAATTTAGAGAGTATTTGAGAAGAATTTTTTTTTTTAAAGATTAAAATAGTATTAAAAATAAAATAAACTAAAATAGTTAATAAGATAGAATATCATATCAAAATCATAATTATTTTATTTTTTTTAGTCACAAACATCACATTCAATTAAAAACAATCTAACATCATTTTCAAACATAACTATTTCAACCAACCTAAAATAGCAACTACTAAAATAATTTATTAAAATAGCCAACTTTTTGAACGGACCTTGGCCCTATTTGGTGAAACTTTTTTTTAAGTTAAGGGTTGGTTTGACATGTTTAAAAAAAATCAAAAAGTCAAAAAATCACTATTCTATTTAAGTCACATTATCCTATTTAAGTCGCATCACCTCTCTAACCCATCATTTCAAACCCAACCCAAACTCAACTCATATTTCATAAAAATTCAAAAAGTGTACTTATTTAGATCATCCTAAACAACCCCTTAAAAGTTGATAATTAGAAAACAGAAGTTAAAACACCCCTACTCTAACTTTCAAATAATCAATTTTTTTCAATTTATTTAAACTATTTTTACCTAATAAATTATAAACAGAAATTATACCAAATAGTCTGACACAAACTTTCAAATCAAAATAAGATATAATTACCAAAAATGCTAGAGGCCCCAAAAATTCTACCAAAAATTTTACCAAATGTCTCACATGGGTGTGGGACCTACATGGAACCCATATTGTGTGGGTCCCACAACATTTAGTAAAACTTTTAGTAAAATATTTAAGATATTTAACATTACTCTATAATTACCCTCCAAAAAAAACTGTAACAAACTGTCCCCTTATTTTATTTTTTTTTGGGTAAGCAAACTGTCCCCTTATTTAACCCTTCCCAAAGTACGTCTAGCATTTGATAAAAAAAAAAATAAAACACTGTTATATACACGAATTATAATGTTCTAATAAATAATATAATATAATATAATTTAAAAACTTTATAATATATATTATTAAAATTATAATTTTAAAATAATAATATCATAATTATATTAATATATTAATTACTATAGTAATTGATACCCACCACCGAAAAAAAAAACCCAAGTACGCCTAGCATAAATCCTCAGCTACCCTTCATGGTCCACAGATCTCTCTCTCTCTCTCTCTCTCTCTCCAACCCAAAACTCACAGAACTCACTCTCTATCTCTCTCTCTCTCTCTCTCTCTCTCTCTCTCACACATACACACACTAGCATGAAGAAGCTCTACCGGAAAGGCGCGGTCCACCCATCGCCGCCGCTCATTTCCGATCAGCTGGCTTTTTTACCGGCCACCATCTTGACTCTGGCGGCTTCGCTCTCGCCGGAAGACAGAGAAGTGTTGGCCTACCTCATCTCTTGCTCCTCCTCCACCAACTTTTCCGGCAATCGGAGGAATACCCAGAAGACTACCACCACTGGAGGCGGAGGCGGTGACCACCCAACTTCTTTTAGCTGTAACTGTTTCACGTGTTATATGAGTTACTGGGTCAGGTGGGACTCGTCGCCGAATCGCCAAACGATTCATGAAATCATCGATGCTTTCGAAGATGGGTTGGCTCAGAGCAAGAAGGATAAGAACAGGAAAGAGAGAAGAAAGAGGGGTTCGAAAGGGTCGGATGAGTTGAAGCGGTCTGAGTTGGGTTCTAGTAAGGACGAGTTAGGCGAGTCAGAATCGGTGGAGGAGATTACTATTGGTGGTGGCGGTGGTGGTGGTGAAGGAGAAGATTGTGGTGGTAGTGATGGTGATGATGATGAGGAAGAGGAAGGGTTTGAAAAGGGGTCAGTGAGGAAGTTTGTGAGTTTTATTGGGGAGAAGTTTTGGAGTGTTTGGACCTAAGGAATTTCAAGGAAAATTTGGAGGAAAAACAGGTTGGTTTAGTTTTTCTACTTCTCTATAAGAAAAATATTTTTTTGGCTTATTAATCCCTGTTTTTTGAGTTTTTTTTTTGGGAGTGTTTTTTGGAGTTGTATAGTACCCTTTTTACTTTGTAAAAAATGGGTAGATTTGAATGATTTCCTTTTAGTTAATTTCCCTTCACTTCATACATCAATGGTTTTATACCCATTGCTAAGCAGTGTAGTTTCTATGTTAATATTTACCCAGAAATAGGAAATGAAGGAGGTGTGTGTGTGTGTGTGTGTGTGTGTGTGTTTTTGGTAATTTTATTATAAATATAAATATATATTTGAAAATCAAATATTGTAATTTCTTGGGTTTTCAATGTTTTGATTATAAATTAATAATGTTGATCTTCTTGTAATAAATTTGAGGTTGTAATTATTTTAAGATCATATTATCCTTATCGTTTTACTAATCAATGCATGAATTTCTTTTGATAGTAGAAAAAACAAAAACAAAAACAAAAACAAAAACTCCCATTATGAATTTTCACTAGATGAGAAAATTTTTGTTTCGCTAACTGAGATATGTTATAGTGTGCACCTCATATGTAATTTTATTGTAAAATTTTGTAATATTACACATAATGCATACTTTCATCCCAAATTGATATAACAAAATATCATAATCAAGTCATAACAAAAGTCCCAACAAAATATAGTAAATTTTTGAATTTTGAATTTTGAATTTGTACTTTATATTTTTAATAAAATTTTAAAATATTTTAATTATTTTTGTTTAAAATGTTTAGATCCATTTAATTAAAATATATTTATAAAGTATAAATTTATATAATTTTTTTTAAAAAAATTATTTAATATAACAAAGGAGGAATTACTTAATAGTTAGATTGAGAAAAATAAAATACACGGGTGCATGGAAGACTTGCATCCTTATAATTTTTTATTTCTATCCCATTACCGAATCTCTTGCACTCAACCTTGTGTTTTTTTTTTTTTTTTTTTTTTTTTCTTGGCTATTTTGAGAAGATGGTTAGAGCATCTCCAACGCTTAACTTCTTTTTTCATCAAATCTAATGAAAAAAATGATAATTTTTTTAATTTGATACGAGGCGCTCCAACGGTGAGCATCAAAGCAAAATTAGGGAGGTGGTCGACCGGGTGGTCGACCGGTTTGGGCAATTTTTTTTTTTTTTTTTTTTTTTTTACCTGTTTGAATCTTTTTTGATCGGTTTGAACCTAGTTATTTCAAAGGGAACCGGTTGACCGGTTGGTCAACCGACCGGGCAACCGATGTATCTCTTTCAACGGTCAGTAACAGTAATTTGGTAAAATCCGGAACTTGTTCTCAGTTTGATACTTTTTTTGCTGATTTTTCATTTTGATATTCATTTGATGCAACGGTTGGAGCATGGAAAAGTATATTTTTCATCAAAATTTAAATCTGATATTAATTTTGATTCACCGTTGGAGTTGGTCTTATAATCAATATTTTGGTGAAAAGCTGTTTATAAACAATTTATAAATAATTTTTTGTTGAGAGATGAAGTGAGTTATAATATGAGAACTGGATTATAACCGATTTCTCAAACAAAATATGAAAAAGTATTACATTTTTTTTTTTATTTGATGATTTTTTTTCCCCTTTAAATATTACTCAATCCGTCTCAAAATATGAAAAATGTTAGAGAAAATTTGGTAACTGAGCATTTCCAAGAGCCTTGCTCCTTGCTATATCCTATTTTCAAACAAAGTAGCAAGTCAAAGCATAAAAAAAGAACTCCGGCAGCCACATCAGATACTTCAACAATTTGACACAAGTAACAGTTGCTAGTTACCTGAAGCGAGGAATTGTTGGTGTGCTATATATTTTTTTATAACTTTTTTCCTTATGTGTCAATGATGATCAAACTATTTACAAATTTATATATTAATATATATATATATATATACCTCTGATCCTTTTGTATCTAGTCAATCAGTTTCAGTTACTCCATTCCCAGTTAACCCTGTTAAATCATCTCGGTCTGAATATACCAATTCACATGTTACCAACCTGTTCTATAAAGAACCCAGTCACCCACGAAATCAAACCATCAATGACATTGCTAAATTCCATTTTGGTTCTGGATGCCATTTCACTCTTTCCCATCCATAAAGGCGGAAGCAGCATATATGAAGGAGATATCAAAATTTGACCACATCAGATAAGAACTAAGCACTGGAAAATAATTAATTAAAATACATTTAATTAACTGAAAGTTTAAAACATTAAAACATAACTTACAATTGTATTCGTAGCAACTGCAAGGATCTTAAATAGGTACAATGAAGAAACTGGTAAGGCTCTCAAAACACTCTGGTTTTTCTTACAACAAGGATGGAGAAGAAAATTGAAGAATGTCTGAATCCTTACAATTGATTACAATATAAAGAAGTACAAAGCAAACACAGTAAACATGTGACTTCTGAAAGCAGCTGGCTGAGCATGTGAAAAGTAGATGCTGTCGGGTGCTTTCGGCTAATTGATTGAATCGTTGGCAGCTTTAATCAAAATTGACTGGGTGAATAGTGACAGTGAACAGTAAAAGTGAACAGTAACTTTTACTATTTATCACTTTCGGTGAAAAATGGAATCAATATAAATACAAATTGGCAGCTTTTCTCAAAAGAGTATTGATTGAAGCTAATTTGTATCTATATGGAATCCAATGTTGATCAGATAAATGGATCTTGAGCATCTTGAAACTCTGGTCCGGAATATTGATTGGTTGATTCTTCAGAGGAATGGACCTGAGCTGAATCATCTGAATTGTCTGAGTCGGTGGATTGGGTTTGAGCTTGATTCAACAGTTGATGGGCTAACTGGATCATGTCTTCTTTGGATGATTGGGCTTTACCTTTGGATTTGCCTTTGGGCTGAACAGGAGGTGGAATGGGCTTTGCCTTGACATTGGACTTTGATTTGGGCTTTGATTGGGCTGTTTGAGCAGCAACAGCTTTGGACTTTGATTTGAATGATTTGGGCTTGGAACCACTAGATGAGGGGCTTCCAAGGTTGACTGGAGGAAGACTGGGCTGGCTTCCTTGAGTGACTGCAGCAGTTGGGTTCTGCTGGGCTTGAGCAAGAGCAGGAGTTGGAGCAAATTGATCAGGTGGAAATTCTGCTGGAACAATTTCAAGAATTCTGGGAACATTGAATTTATCCCACCATTTAACTGTGTGTTGGCGGATGATAATATTATCATCAATCCCATATTGCCATTTGAATATCCATGGAATCTTGTATTTGGCAATGAATATGAGTAATAAGGGAAATTGCTTCTGGTGAGCAGAAAATGGGTAAACAGAGTTGAAATAATGAATTATATTTTTGAGATCATCAGGAAGGATAGCTGAAATGGCGCCATAGTGAGACCACCATCTCAGAAACCAAGTTGGTAACTCAGATTTGAATTTTTGATCAAATGAGATGAACCAAGAATGACTAAAAGTTTCATTTTGGTACAAGAAAATCTTGAACCAAGCATCAACGTAATCATGATAATTATATGGAATAGAATGACCAGGTAGATCACGAAGCTGATTAGGATTTCCCCATTCAGCCATGGAAATAATGTTGTGAATATAAAGTGAATGGTATAGGACCTTATAGGCATAGGTGCGGTCCTGAATTGGCTTGATTAGGATGGAATGATGGTTGATTAAAATATCCTTGTAATAGGCTAGGGTTTTCTCTGGATGGGAAAGAGTGAAATGGCATCCAGAACCAAAATGGAATTTAGCAATGTCATTGATGGTTTGATTTCGTGGGTGACTGGGTTCTTTATAGAACAGGTTGGTAACATGTGAATTGGTATATTCAGACCGAGATGATTTAACAGGGTTAACTGGGAATGGAGTAACTGAAACTGATTGACTAGATACAAAAGGATCAGAGGCCAATGCAGATGAATAATCAGGGCGTTGAATAGTACCAAGGGTTTGGTAACGGTTAATGAGTTCGAGAGAATAAGAGGGGGTAACTGACTCCAAAGGAGGAGGGACAATGAGTTGATTTGGTTTATTGGAAGAGGAGGCCAAAGCCTTTGAAGGAGGCCTTGGACGAGACATCTGTGAAATAATAAATAGTAATTAGCAACCAGAAAGAAGATCTAAATAATCTTGATGATGATGTAAACAATTGTAGTTGTGAGCAAGTAAATTGCGGCGAGCGTGAATCTGTTGGTAATTAATATACTGGGCTCGTTTGGTAGTGGGTCTAGCTGATTTGAGGCGGTGAATGCGATGGGTAAGTTGTTTTAATGAGAGTTTTGAAATAGGTAATTCGGGATTTATGGTAAGCAGTAAATGGTGCAGTCATCTCTTACCCCCCTGTAAAAATTCCCGGGTAAGAAAATCGGGTAGGGAATTTTGACAACCAGGGATATAGGTAATATCAAAATCAAAAATACTTAAAATAGCTTGCCAACGGGCAAAAATTTGCTTACTAGCAAGATTTTGAACATCTTTTTCTAAAATAAATTTGGCAGATTTGCAATCAACACGAAGTAAGAATTTTTGATTTAAAACATCATCTTGAAATTTTTGAATACATAAAACAGTAGATAAAATTTCTTTTTTAATAGTACTATAATTAAATTGTGCTTTATTCCAGACACCAGAATGATAACGAACAATTTGTTCAGATGATTGAGGAGTAAGTTGCTGAAGGAGAATGCCACCATAACCAATATCGGAGGCATCAGTTTGAATAATTTTGAATGAATTTTCAGTGGGAATACCAAGACAGGGAAGAGACTTAACATATTGTTTGACTTGTTTAACAATAGAAGTATGAACAGAAGACCAAGGAGGAGGATTATCTTTTAACCTATCAAATAAAGGTTGACAAGTTTTCCTAAGGTCTTTGTAAAATTCAGCAATGTAATTGAGGGAACCTAAGAACCTTTGTAATTGAGTTTTATCAAGGATTTCATCAGGGAATTTTGAAGCAAATTCAATGGATCGACTAATAGGTAGGATAGTATTATGATGAATATCATAGCCTAAAAATCTGACTTTAGTTTGAAATAATTTAATTTTAGGAGCAGAAATAACAAGACCATGACTTTTAATTGTGTAAAAGAATGCAGTTAAGTGTTTCCAATGTTCACTAATTGATTTCGAGAAAATTAATATGTCATCAATGTAGACAATGGAAAAATGACTAAATGGGTTAAATATGTCATTCATTATATGTTGAAATTCACTAGGGGCATTTTTTAAACCAAATGGCATGACATTCCATTCATATTGACCAAAAGGGGTATTGAATGCAGTTTTATACCTATCTTTAGGGTGAATTTGAATTTGCCAAAAACCACTTTTTAAATCAAATTTACTGAAAATAACAGCGTGACTAAGGCGTTTAATTAAATCTTTTTTATTAGGAATAGGATATCGAATCCATTCTAAAACAGAATTTAATGGTTTGTAATTAATAACAAGTCGAGGAACACCTCGTTCTAATTCAGCATTTTTATTAACATAGAAAGCGGGGCAGGACCAAGGTGATTTACTTGGACTAATTATACGATTTTTCAATAATTCCTTAATTTCTTTTTTACACATTTCAAGTAATTCATGGTTCATTTGGATAGGTCGAGATTTAGTAGGAATTTGGGATTCATGAAAATCTTTAATATAGGGTAAGGTAACTACATGTTTTTTCCTATGCCAAAATGCAGTAGGTAAAGTGGAGCAAACAGTTGATTCGAGTTTTAATTGAAAATCCTTGATTTGAGAGACAAGAACTGGATTAGTTAATTGTTGGTCAATTCTTTTGTGATTGATTTCTTCTTTTAGAAATTTTAAATGCCGAGTGAGGCGGTTAATGTGATGAGAAATAGAACACTCTTTTAATTGGTTTAAGTGTAATAATTCAGGAGGAGATAAAAACTTAAATGTAACGGGTTGACCGAGCACATGGGTAGTAATTCCGGTACTAGATGTAGTAAAGGGATATAGTAAATATATGAATGGGGAACCCAAAATAATTTTATCTGTCATATTAGTGACTAAAACAAAAGAGGTGTTGAAACATATATTATCTTGGCAAACATGTACTTTTGGTAATTTATATTTAATATGCATTTTTGTACCGTTAGCAGAAGTCAATTTTTCTTGACATTTTTCATAATATGTAGTAGGAAGTAATCCTTCTTGGATACAATTTAAATCAGCACCAGTATCAATTAAGGCAATTAATTCTAATTCAAAATCATTTACAATTATTTTGATTTTAGAATACCATTTTTGAATGTAAAGTTTGTTGATCAAACTTAACCGTTTTTCGTCAGGATTATTGGATTGAGATTGGTGTGATCGGTTATCAAAGATTAAGTTATCCGGATTAGGATCAGATTCATGTTCAGATTCATGTGGGGATTCATGTTCATTGGTTTGGAAATTGTCTAAACTTTTATCAAGTTTTAAAGTAATAATTTCATCTTCTAATTTTTTATCTTTATGTTGTAATGCTTTGATTGTTTGTTTAATCTGATTAATTTCTTGTTGTAAATCTTGTAATGTGACTTCTTTTTGTTTATGTTTAAATCTTTCTAAAGTTTTGGATAGACTAATGATAGGTTTATCAAATTTAGGTTTGGAATCTGAATGAATTAAGAGGGATTTTAATTTATCAGTATATTTTTGTTTTAACTTGGGATCATCTAATTTACTAATTAGGTCAATTAAAGCGGATTCTTCTTGAGTAGTTTTGGTAAGGACAGTAATTTGTTTAACGGGTTTACAACAAACATCATTACAACCTATGGTAATATCATTATCGGAATTATCACTAGGTGAATGGTAATCAGATGATGTATCAGGTTGATCAGAAGAGGAAGAATTACTAACAGAGTGATTTAATTGGAAAATATCATATAACTGATTTTTGGAGTTATCATCAATTTGGAGTTGATTGACTCGATCTTTTAATTGTTGTTTTTCTTTACATTTATTAGAATAATGACCTTTTTGACCACAGTTATAACAAGTAACATCTCTAGTGGATTTAGTTTTTGGATGTGATTTAGATTTATAATATTTCTTTTTAGGTTTAGTATAAAATTTATCATTGGATTTGGAAGGTGTATAGTTCTTCTTATATTTATATTTATTGGAATGTTTGTATGAGGATTTATGTTTGGAGTATTTGTGTGATTTTCTACGAGAGGGTGCAACAGGAGGTAAACCATATTGTTCACAGAAATTTCCTAATTCATATTTAGCTTTATGTTTATCTTTATTAGCTTTTTGAGTAAGTTTAAGATCAATACACATTTTTAATCCTTCTTTTTGAATAGTACTAATTATATCACCATACGTGAGATTATCATATTCAATAACACCAGTGGGTTGACTAAGAACATCTCTAATTTTATGGGCAAATAAGCTAGGTAATCCGTTAATAAATTTTTCTTTCCAGAATGATTTAGTACAGTCTTCTCTTAACATGACACGAGAGGTAAATACATCTTTATACCATCTAAAATCACTTAAGGTTGGACAGTTAAGATTACTTAATTGATCATGGATTCGAGAATAAATATTTGTTGGAGTACCAATAAAATGTCGAACTATGGTATATATTAATTGATTAATTCCATCAGGGTGACAACAGCCTAGAGTTTCATCAAAAAGAGGGAGACCATTTTCATCAGTTTGATTGGCATAAATAACAGAGTCACGATCTGTGTCAGTGAGGTATTTTTCCCACCAGGATTTAAGCATACCAGTAAAACCAGAAGTAAGTAAAGAAACAATTTCAGGTTGGGTGTATTGGGGATAATTACTGAGATAACTATTGGCAACCATAGATAAATGATTTAATTTTTGAAGGATTTGATCTTCACTGAGACCATCAATATTCCATTCGTATAATCTTTTAGCAGAAACAGAAAATTGATTACTAATATTTGTGTCTTCAAATTGGAGGTCGACAGGAGTAGGTTTAGAATACCAGTTTTTGGTAGTTTGAGGATTAACTTTAGGATAGTGAATTTTGTTAAGAGTAGTAGGTTGAAATTGTTGAGCTAATTGATGTAGTTCATTATCAGTAGCATCTGTTTCAGATTGATCAGATATAGTAGTAGTAATAGGTTGTTGATTTAAAACAGTAAGACCTTTATCTTTAGATGTAGAAGTATCATTAGGAGTTAATTTGGTAAATAATTGTTCAATAGCTTTGACCGTAGATTGATCAGTAGTAACGAGACTATTTCGTTTAGAACGATGACTAGGTAAATTTAGTAATGGTTGATCTAAAGATTTAGCTGATTTGGCAGATTGGTCATCTAAATTAGTTTCTAATTTATCTAATTGTTTACCAATTGTTTTAAGACATTGATTAGTATAATTGTTTTGTTCAATAACTTTTTTGATTTCAGGATCAGTACCAGGTAACTTAAAAGGAGAGGCTGGAACTTCAGAACCTTGGTGATCAATAATTATATTTTCTAAAGGAGGATGATTAGAACTGACAGAAGTATTGGGAGAAGTTTTCCATTTATGTTTTGTGATTGTATTAACCTTTTTATAATATTGCTCCATATAATCAAAGAAAGATAATTCAAAACCATATTGAACCATAAAATTATACCATTCCCTAGTGATTCGGGATTGTTGAACAGGATTATATTTAGCACTATAAGCATGTCTTTTAGATTTATTTTCTTTAGATTTGAATTCAATAAGTAATTTATCTAAATCAGGAGTAAAATCTTTTGTGATTGTCATTAGCTGAGGGTTTACAGGTGGTATTAATTCTTCAAAATCAGTTTGAGTTGGGGAATTATTTGAAGCTATTTCTTCTTCAGGGAAATGTGAGGTAGTAGTATAAACAGGTTTACTAATTTGGGAAGTGGTAGAATTATCAATTCCTTTTAATTTATTTGTTGAAGTTGGATTAGTTGGACCAAGACGGATTTGACTGTTTTTTCTAAATAGAGGAGTGTTAAATATTTCATCTTCAGTTGTTATTTCAGAAGGGACACTAGAGGTACTATGTCGAGAAGACTGGCTTCGAGTAAACTTAATGCTAACTGAACCATCATTATATTGTTGGATATTTTGAATATCTTGGATCGAAGATTGTTGATTTTTATGTTTGTAATTTTCATTAACAGTAACCCATTGTTCAGGTAAATTAATATCTTTCCATTCAATCATTTGAGGAATATTAATATTAGATTCACCACTAGTACTACTTTGAATTAATAAGGTTTTGTCTTTTGGACTTTTGCGTAAAGCATGAACATTTAAATTGGTTTGCATGCATTTATAATGAACTCGATAAATTAAAGCAATATTATGTGAAGAATCTAACATTTCAGTATATTCACCATGTAATTGAATGTTCAGTGTTAATGCTTTAAGAATATGTGGATCTCTTAAACTTAAAGTAAAATCAGGAAAACAGTTAAAATGTACGGGACCTTTATTAAGACCAGTTTCCATCATTCCCATTAGACTAGCATTATAATTAAGAAAACGAGCATCGCGTAAACATAGTAAAACAGAAGTATTTTTACCTAGAAGAGTTAATGGATTGACACCAACTTGAATTAGACCAATATGCATGAAATTATAACCATTATCTAAATGTCTTTTGATCAATTTTTTATCAAATAATTGGCAGGTTTCCCTGGGTTTTTCTAAAGCATAAACTTGTTCAATAGTTTTAACATGGAGAGTAACTTTAAAAACATTATTGATAAAAGAAGTTTTATAAATCTCTTTAATAGGAAGTTTTGGAATATTCCATCCAGAATTAATCTGATCATTTTGTATTTCAACATCTTCTTCATTAATTATGATGCCTGGATTAGGTATGGAAGGCAGGGCAGTTGACCTAGAACTAACTGATGAGTTACTTCTAAATAATCGATTCATTGTTCAATATTAATTAACCAGTTTTACAGAGATCTTAATACATACCCTATTCTTGTCAATTTTACCACATACCTAGTGTACATACATACCCTATCGTTAAACCCCAAAGTCTGACGTTGCCTAAACCGAAGGACTTACAGAAGACTGGGAAGAAGTGGGTGACTTAAACTAGGTGGATAGAACAGACTGATCTTGTGGGTGATTAAGATGAGCTGAAAACAGGATTAATTAACCAAACAAGGAAGACGATTGAACAGAAGTAGCTAAACAGTTAGAAACAGGATACAACATAACCAATGGCTCTGATACCATAAAGGCGGAAGCAGCATATATGAAGGAGATATCAAAATTTGACCACACATAAAGGCGGAAGCAGCATATATGAAGGAGATATCAAAATTTGACCACATCAGATAAGAACTAAGCACTGGAAAATAATTAATTAAAATACATTTAATTAACTGAAAGTTTAAAACATTAAAACATAACTTACAATTGTATTCGTAGCAACTGCAAGGATCTTAAATAGGTACAATGAAGAAACTGGTAAGGCTCTCAAAACACTCTGGTTTTTCTTACAACAAGGATGGAGAAGAAAATTGAAGAATGTCTGAATCCTTACAATTGATTACAATATAAAGAAGTACAAAGCAAACACAGTAAACATGTGACTTCTGAAAGCAGCTGGCTGAGCATGTGAAAAGTAGATGCTGTCGGGTGCTTTCGGCTAATTGATTGAATCGTTGGCAGCTTTAATCAAAATTGACTGGGTGAATAGTGACAGTGAACAGTAAAAGTGAACAGTAACTTTTACTATTTATCACTTTCGGTGAAAAATGGAATCAATATAAATACAAATTGGCAGCTTTTCTCAAAAGAGTATTGATTGAAGCTAATTTGTATCTATATGGAATCCAATGTTGATCAGATAAATGGATCTTGAGCATCTTGAAACTCTGGTCCGGAATATTGATTGGTTGATTCTTCAGAGGAATGGACCTGAGCTGAATCATCTGAATTGTCTGAGTCGGTGGATTGGGTTTGAGCTTGATTCAACAGTTGATGGGCTAACTGGATCATGTCTTCTTTGGATGATTGGGCTTTACCTTTGGATTTGCCTTTGGGCTGAACAGGAGGTGGAATGGGCTTTGCCTTGACATTGGACTTTGATTTGGGCTTTGATTGGGCTGTTTGAGCAGCAACAGCTTTGGACTTTGATTTGAATGATTTGGGCTTGGAACCACTAGATGAGGGGCTTCCAAGGTTGACTGGAGGAAGACTGGGCTGGCTTCCTTGAGTGACTGCAGCAGTTGGGTTCTGCTGGGCTTGAGCAAGAGCAGGAGTTGGAGCAAATTGATCAGGTGGAAATTCTGCTGGAACAATTTCAAGAATTCTGGGAACATTGAATTTATCCCACCATTTAACTGTGTGTTGGCGGATGATAATATTATCATCAATCCCATATTGCCATTTGAATATCCATGGAATCTTGTATTTGGCAATGAATATGAGTAATAAGGGAAATTGCTTCTGGTGAGCAGAAAATGGGTAAACAGAGTTGAAATAATGAATTATATTTTTGAGATCATCAGGAAGGATAGCTGAAATGGCGCCATAGTGAGACCACCATCTCAGAAACCAAGTTGGTAACTCAGATTTGAATTTTTGATCAAATGAGATGAACCAAGAATGACTAAAAGTTTCATTTTGGTACAAGAAAATCTTGAACCAAGCATCAACGTAATCATGATAATTATATGGAATAGAATGACCAGGTAGATCACGAAGCTGATTAGGATTTCCCCATTCAGCCATGGAAATAATGTTGTGAATATAAAGTGAATGGTATAGGACCTTATAGGCATAGGTGCGGTCCTGAATTGGCTTGATTAGGATGGAATGATGGTTGATTAAAATATCCTTGTAATAGGCTAGGGTTTTCTCTGGATGGGAAAGAGTGAAATGGCATCCAGAACCAAAATGGAATTTAGCAATGTCATTGATGGTTTGATTTCGTGGGTGACTGGGTTCTTTATAGAACAGGTTGGTAACATGTGAATTGGTATATTCAGACCGAGATGATTTAACAGGGTTAACTGGGAATGGAGTAACTGAAACTGATTGACTAGATACAAAAGGATCAGAGGCCAATGCAGATGAATAATCAGGGCGTTGAATAGTACCAAGGGTTTGGTAACGGTTAATGAGTTCGAGAGAATAAGAGGGGGTAACTGACTCCAAAGGAGGAGGGACAATGAGTTGATTTGGTTTATTGGAAGAGGAGGCCAAAGCCTTTGAAGGAGGCCTTGGACGAGACATCTGTGAAATAATAAATAGTAATTAGCAACCAGAAAGAAGATCTAAATAATCTTGATGATGATGTAAACAATTGTAGTTGTGAGCAAGTAAATTGCGGCGAGCTTGAATCTGTTGGTAATTAATATACTGGGCTCGTTTGGTAGTGGGTCTAGCTGATTTGAGGCGGTGAATGCGATGGGTAAGTTGTTTAATGAGAGTTTTGAAATAGGTAATTCGGGATTTATGGTAAGCAGTAAATGGTGCAGTCATCTCTTACCCCCCTGTAAAAATTCCCGGGTAAGAAAATCGGGTAGGGAATTTTGACAACCAGGGATATAGGTAATATCAAAATCAAAAATACTTAAAATAGCTTGCCAACGGGCAAAAATTTGCTTACTAGCAAGATTTTGAACATCTTTTTCTAAAATAAATTTGGCAGATTTGCAATCAACACGAAGTAAGAATTTTTGATTTAAAACATCATCTTGAAATTTTTGAATACATAAAACAGTAGATAAAATTTCTTTTTTAATAGTACTATAATTAAATTGTGCTTTATTCCAGACACCAGAATGATAACGAACAATTTGTTCAGATGATTGAGGAGTAAGTTGCTGAAGGAGAATGCCACCATAACCAATATCGGAGGCATCAGTTTGAATAATTTTGAATGAATTTTCAGTGGGAATACCAAGACAGGGAAGAGACTTAACATATTGTTTGACTTGTTTAACAATAGAAGTATGAACAGAAGACCAAGGAGGAGGATTATCTTTTAACCTATCAAATAAAGGTTGACAAGTTTTCCTAAGGTCTTTGTAAAATTCAGCAATGTAATTGAGGGAACCTAAGAACCTTTGTAATTGAGTTTTATCAAGGATTTCATCAGGGAATTTTGAAGCAAATTCAATGGATCGACTAATAGGTAGGATAGTATTATGATGAATATCATAGCCTAAAAATCTGACTTTAGTTTGAAATAATTTAATTTTAGGAGCAGAAATAACAAGACCATGACTTTTAATTGTGTAAAAGAATGCAGTTAAGTGTTTCCAATGTTCACTAATTGATTTCGAGAAAATTAATATGTCATCAATGTAGACAATGGAAAAATGACTAAATGGGTTAAATATGTCATTCATTATATGTTGAAATTCACTAGGGGCATTTTTTAAACCAAATGGCATGACATTCCATTCATATTGACCAAAAGGGGTATTGAATGCAGTTTTATACCTATCTTTAGGGTGAATTTGAATTTGCCAAAAACCACTTTTTAAATCAAATTTACTGAAAATAACAGCGTGACTAAGGCGTTTAATTAAATCTTTTTTATTAGGAATAGGATACCGAATCCATTCTAAAACAGAATTTAATGGTTTGTAATTAATAACAAGTCGAGGAACACCTCGTTCTAATTCAGCATTTTTATTAACATAGAAAGCGGGGCAGGACCAAGGTGATTTACTTGGACTAATTATACGATTTTTCAATAATTCCTTAATTTCTTTTTTACACATTTCAAGTAATTCATGGTTCATTTGGATAGGTCGAGATTTAGTAGGAATTTGGGATTCATGAAAATCTTTAATATAGGGTAAGGTAACTACATGTTTTTTCCTATGCCAAAATGCAGTAGGTAAAGTGGAGCAAACAGTTGATTCGAGTTTTAATTGAAAATCCTTGATTTGAGAGACAAGAACTGGATTAGTTAATTGTTGGTCAATTCTTTTGTGATTGATTTCTTCTTTTAGAAATTTTAAATGCCGAGTGAGGCGGTTAATGTGATGAGAAATAGAACACTCTTTTAATTGGTTTAAGTGTAATAATTCAGGAGGAGATAAAAACTTAAATGTAACGGGTTGACCGAGCACATGGGTAGTAATTCCGGTACTAGATGTAGTAAAGGGATAAAGTAAATATATGAATGGGGAAC
Source organism: Camellia sinensis (assembly GCF_055761805.1). Lineage (NCBI taxonomy): Eukaryota > Viridiplantae > Streptophyta > Magnoliopsida > Ericales > Theaceae > Camellia > Camellia sinensis. The sequence goes on from NC_138969.1 coordinate 75,677,681, forward strand.
CCAAAATAATTTTATCTGTCATATTAGTGACTAAAACAAAAGAGGTGTTGAAACATATATTATCTTGGCAAACATGTACTTTTGGTAATTTATATTTAATATGCATTTTTGTACCGTTAGCAGAAGTCAATTTTTCTTGACATTTTTCATAATATGTAGTAGGAAGTAATCCTTCTTGGATACAATTTAAATCAGCACCAGTATCAATTAAGGCAATTAATTCTAATTCAAAATCATTTACAATTATTTTGATTTTAGAATACCATTTTTGAATGTAAAGTTTGTTGATCAAACTTAACCGTTTTTCGTCAGGATTATTGGATTGAGATTGGTGTGATCGGTTATCAAAGATTAAGTTATCCGGATTAGGATCAGATTCATGTTCAGATTCATGTGGGGATTCATGTTCATTGGTTTGGAAATTGTCTAAACTTTTATCAAGTTTTAAAGTAATAATTTCATCTTCTAATTTTTTATCTTTATGTTGTAATGCTTTGATTGTTTGTTTAATCTGATTAATTTCTTGTTGTAAATCTTGTAATGTGACTTCTTTTTGTTTATGTTTAAATCTTTCTAAAGTTTTGGATAGACTAATGATAGGTTTATCAAATTTAGGTTTGGAATCTGAATGAATTAAGAGGGATTTTAATTTATCAGTATATTTTTGTTTTAACTTGGGATCATCTAATTTACTAATTAGGTCAATTAAAGCGGATTCTTCTTGAGTAGTTTTGGTAAGGACAGTAATTTGTTTAACGGGTTTACAACAAACATCATTACAACCTATGGTAATATCATTATCGGAATTATCACTAGGTGAATGGTAATCAGATGATGTATCAGGTTGATCAGAAGAGGAAGAATTACTAACAGAGTGATTTAATTGGAAAATATCATATAACTGATTTTTGGAGTTATCATCAATTTGGAGTTGATTGACTCGATCTTTTAATTGTTGTTTTTCTTTACATTTATTAGAATAATGACCTTTTTGACCACAGTTATAACAAGTAACATCTCTAGTGGATTTAGTTTTTGGATGTGATTTAGATTTATAATATTTCTTTTTAGGTTTAGTATAAAATTTATCATTGGATTTGGAAGGTGTATAGTTCTTCTTATATTTATATTTATTGGAATGTTTGTATGAGGATTTATGTTTGGAGTATTTGTGTGATTTTCTACGAGAGGGTGCAACAGGAGGTAAACCATATTGTTCACAGAAATTTCCTAATTCATATTTAGCTTTATGTTTATCTTTATTAGCTTTTTGAGTAAGTTTAAGATCAATACACATTTTTAATCCTTCTTTTTGAATAGTACTAATTATATCACCATACGTGAGATTATCATATTCAATAACACCAGTGGGTTGACTAAGAACATCTCTAATTTTATGGGCAAATAAGCTAGGTAATCCGTTAATAAATTTTTCTTTCCAGAATGATTTAGTACAGTCTTCTCTTAACATGACACGAGAGGTAAATACATCTTTATACCATCTAAAATCACTTAAGGTTGGACAGTTAAGATTACTTAATTGATCATGGATTCGAGAATAAATATTTGTTGGAGTACCAATAAAATGTCGAACTATGGTATATATTAATTGATTAATTCCATCAGGGTGACAACAGCCTAGAGTTTCATCAAAAAGAGGGAGACCATTTTCATCAGTTTGATTGGCATAAATAACAGAGTCACGATCTGTGTCAGTGAGGTATTTTTCCCACCAGGATTTAAGCATACCAGTAAAACCAGAAGTAAGTAAAGAAACAATTTCAGGTTGGGTGTATTGGGGATAATTACTGAGATAACTATTGGCAACCATAGATAAATGATTTAATTTTTGAAGGATTTGATCTTCACTGAGACCATCAATATTCCATTCGTATAATCTTTTAGCAGAAACAGAAAATTGATTACTAATATTTGTGTCTTCAAATTGGAGGTCGACAGGAGTAGGTTTAGAATACCAGTTTTTGGTAGTTTGAGGATTAACTTTAGGATAGTGAATTTTGTTAAGAGTAGTAGGTTGAAATTGTTGAGCTAATTGATGTAGTTCATTATCAGTAGCATCTGTTTCAGATTGATCAGATATAGTAGTAGTAATAGGTTGTTGATTTAAAACAGTAAGACCTTTATCTTTAGATGTAGAAGTATCATTAGGAGTTAATTTGGTAAATAATTGTTCAATAGCTTTGACCGTAGATTGATCAGTAGTAACGAGACTATTTCGTTTAGAACGATGACTAGGTAAATTTAGTAATGGTTGATCTAAAGATTTAGCTGATTTGGCAGATTGGTCATCTAAATTAGTTTCTAATTTATCTAATTGTTTACCAATTGTTTTAAGACATTGATTAGTATAATTGTTTTGTTCAATAACTTTTTTGATTTCAGGATCAGTACCAGGTAACTTAAAAGGAGAGGCTGGAACTTCAGAACCTTGGTGATCAATAATTATATTTTCTAAAGGAGGATGATTAGAACTGACAGAAGTATTGGGAGAAGTTTTCCATTTATGTTTTGTGATTGTATTAACCTTTTTATAATATTGCTCCATATAATCAAAGAAAGATAATTCAAAACCATATTGAACCATAAAATTATACCATTCCCTAGTGATTCGGGATTGTTGAACAGGATTATATCTAGCACTATAAGCATGTCTGTTAGATGTATTTTCTTTAGATTTGAATTCAATAAGTAATTTATCTAAATCAGGAGTAAAATCTTTTGTGATTGTCATTAGCTGAGGGTTTACAGGTGGTATTAATTCTTCAAAATCAGTTTGAGTTGGGGAATTATTTGAAGCTATTTCTTCTTCAGGGAAATGTGAGGTAGTAGTATAAACAGGTTTACTAATTTGGGAAGTGGTAGAATTATCAATTCCTTTTAATTTATTTGTTGAAGTTGGATTAGTTGGACCAAGACGGATTTGACTGTTTTTTCTAAATAGAGGAGTGTTAAATATTTCATCTTCAGTTGTTATTTCAGAAGGGACACTAGAGGTACTATGTCGAGAAGACTGGCTTCGAGTAAACTTAATGCTAACTGAACCATCATTATATTGTTGGATATTTTGAATATCTTGGATCGAAGATTGTTGATTTTTATGTTTGTAATTTTCATTAACAGTAACCCATTGTTCAGGTAAATTAATATCTTTCCATTCAATCATTTGAGGAATATTAATATTAGATTCACCACTAGTACTACTTTGAATTAATAAGGTTTTGTCTTTTGGACTTTTGCGTAAAGCATGAACATTTAAATTGGTTTGCATGCATTTATAATGAACTCGATAAATTAAAGCAATATTATGTGAAGAATCTAACATTTCAGTATATTCACCATGTAATTGAATGTTCAGTGTTAATGCTTTAAGAATATGTGGATCTCTTAAACTTAAAGTAAAATCAGGAAAACAGTTAAAATGTACGGGACCTTTATTAAGACCAGTTTCCATCATTCCCATTAGACTAGCATTATAATTAAGAAAACGAGCATCGCGTAAACATAGTAAAACAGAAGTATTTTTACCTAGAAGAGTTAATGGATTGACACCAACTTGAATTAGACCAATATGCATGAAATTATAACCATTATCTAAATGTCTTTTGATCAATTTTTTATCAAATAATTGGCAGGTTTCCCTGGGTTTTTCTAAAGCATAAACTTGTTCAATAGTTTTAACATGGAGAGTAACTTTAAAAACATTATTGATAAAAGAAGTTTTATAAATCTCTTTAATAGGAAGTTTTGGAATATTCCATCCAGAATTAATCTGATCATTTTGTATTTCAACATCTTCTTCATTAATTATGATGCCTGGATTAGGTATGGAAGGCAGGGCAGTTGACCTAGAACTAACTGATGAGTTACTTCTAAATAATCGATTCATTGTTCAATATTAATTAACCAGTTTTACAGAGATCTTAATACATACCCTATTCTTGTCAATTTTACCACATACCTAGTGTACATCCATTGGTTATGTTGTATCCTGTTTCTAACTGTTTAGCTACTTCTGTTCAATCGTCTTCCTTGTTTGGTTAATTAATCCTGTTTTCAGCTCATCTTAATCACCCACAAGATCAGTCTGTTCTATCCACCTAGTTTAAGTCACCCACTTCTTCCCAGTCTTCTGTAAGTCCTTCGGTTTAGGCAACGTCAGACTTTGGGGTTTAACGATAGGGTATGTATGTACACTAGGTATGTGGTAAAATTGACAAGAATAGGGTATGTATTAAGATCTCTGTAAAACTGGTTAATTAATATTGAACAATGAATCGATTATTTAGAAGTAACTCATCAGTTAGTTCTAGGTCAACTGCCCTGCCTTCCATACCTAATCCAGGCATCATAATTAATGAAGAAGATGTTGAAATACAAAATGATCAGATTAATTCTGGATGGAATATTCCAAAACTTCCTATTAAAGAGATTTATAAAACTTCTTTTATCAATAATGTTTTTAAAGTTACTCTCCATGTTAAAACTATTGAACAAGTTTATGCTTTAGAAAAACCCAGGGAAACCTGCCAATTATTTGATAAAAAATTGATCAAAAGACATTTAGATAATGGTTATAATTTCATGCATATTGGTCTAATTCAAGTTGGTGTCAATCCATTAACTCTTCTAGGTAAAAATACTTCTGTTTTACTATGTTTACGCGATGCTCGTTTTCTTAATTATAATGCTAGTCTAATGGGAATGATGGAAACTGGTCTTAATAAAGGTCCCGTACATTTTAACTGTTTTCCTGATTTTACTTTAAGTTTAAGAGATCCACATATTCTTAAAGCATTAACACTGAACATTCAATTACATGGTGAATATACTGAAATGTTAGATTCTTCACATAATATTGCTTTAATTTATCGAGTTCATTATAAATGCATGCAAACCAATTTAAATGTTCATGCTTTACGCAAAAGTCCAAAAGACAAAACCTTATTAATTCAAAGTAGTACTAGTGGTGAATCTAATATTAATATTCCTCAAATGATTGAATGGAAAGATATTAATTTACCTGAACAATGGGTTACTGTTAATGAAAATTACAAACATAAAAATCAACAATCTTCGATCCAAGATATTCAAAATATCCAACAATATAATGATGGTTCAGTTAGCATTAAGTTTACTCGAAGCCAGTCTTCTCGACATAGTACCTCTAGTGTCCCTTCTGAAATAACAACTGAAGATGAAATATTTAACACTCCTCTATTTAGAAAAAACAGTCAAATCCGTCTTGGTCCAACTAATCCAACTTCAACAAATAAATTAAAAGGAATTGATAATTCTACCACTTCCCAAATTAGTAAACCTGTTTATACTACTACCTCACATTTCCCTGAAGAAGAAATAGCTTCAAATAATTCCCCAACTCAAACTGATTTTGAAGAATTAATACCACCTGTAAACCCTCAGCTAATGACAATCACAAAAGATTTTACTCCTGATTTAGATAAATTACTTATTGAATTCAAATCTAAAGAAAATACATCTAACAGACATGCTTATAGTGCTAGATATAATCCTGTTCAACAATCCCGAATCACTAGGGAATGGTATAATTTTATGGTTCAATATGGTTTTGAATTATCTTTCTTTGATTATATGGAGCAATATTATAAAAAGGTTAATACAATCACAAAACATAAATGGAAAACTTCTCCCAATACTTCTGTCAGTTCTAATCATCCTCCTTTAGAAAATATAATTATTGATCACCAAGGTTCTGAAGTTCCAGCCTCTCCTTTTAAGTTACCTGGTACTGATCCTGAAATCAAAAAAGTTATTGAACAAAACAATTATACTAATCAATGTCTTAAAACAATTGGTAAACAATTAGATAAATTAGAAACTAATTTAGATGACCAATCTGCCAAATCAGCTAAATCTTTAGATCAACCATTACTAAATTTACCTAGTCATCGTTCTAAACGAAATAGTCTCGTTACTACTGATCAATCTACGGTCAAAGCTATTGAACAATTATTTACCAAATTAACTCCTAATGATACTTCTACATCTAAAGATAAAGGTCTTACTGTTTTAAATCAACAACCTATTACTACTACTATATCTGATCAATCTGAAACAGATGCTACTGATAATGAACTACATCAATTAGCTCAACAATTTCAACCTACTACTCTTAACAAAATTCACTATCCCAAAGTTAATCCTCAAACTACCAAAAACTGGTATTCTAAACCTACTCCTGTCGACCTCCAATTTGAAGACACAAATATTAGTAATCAATTTTCTGTTTCTGCTAAAAGATTATACGAATGGAATATTGATGGTCTTAGTGAAGATCAAATCCTTCAAAAATTAAATCATTTATCTATGGTTGCCAATAGTTATCTCAGTAATTATCCCCAATACACCCAACCTGAAATTGTTTCTTTACTTACTTCTGGTTTTACTGGTATGCTTAAATCCTGGTGGGAAAAATACCTCACTGACACAGATCGTGACTCTGTTATTTATGCCAATCAAACTGATGAAAATGGTCTCCCTCTTTTTGATGAAACTCTAGGCTGTTGTCACCCTGATGGAATTAATCAATTAATATATACCATAGTTCGACATTTTATTGGTACTCCAACAAATATTTATTCTCGAATCCATGATCAATTAAGTAATCTTAACTGTCCAACCTTAAGTGATTTTAGATGGTATAAAGATGTATTTACCTCTCGTGTCATGTTAAGAGAAGACTGTACTAAATCATTCTGGAAAGAAAAATTTATTAACGGATTACCTAGCTTATTTGCCCATAAAATTAGAGATGTTCTTAGTCAACCCACTGGTGTTATTGAATATGATAATCTCACGTATGGTGATATAATTAGTACTATTCAAAAAGAAGGATTAAAAATGTGTATTGATCTTAAACTTACTCAAAAAGCTAATAAAGATAAACATAAAGCTAAATATGAATTAGGAAATTTCTGTGAACAATATGGTTTACCTCCTGTTGCACCCTCTCGTAGAAAATCACACAAATACTCCAAACATAAATCCTCATACAAACATTCCAATAAATATAAATATAAGAAGAACTATACACCTTCCAAATCCAATGATAAATTTTATACTAAACCTAAAAAGAAATATTATAAATCTAAATCACATCCAAAAACTAAATCCACTAGAGATGTTACTTGTTATAACTGTGGTCAAAAAGGTCATTATTCTAATAAATGTAAAGAAAAACAACAATTAAAAGATCGAGTCAATCAACTCCAAATTGATGATAACTCCAAAAATCAGTTATATGATATTTTCCAATTAAATCACTCTGTTAGTAATTCTTCCTCTTCTGATCAACCTGATACATCATCTGATTACCATTCACCTAGTGATAATTCCGATAATGATATTACCATAGGTTGTAATGATGTTTGTTGTAAACCCGTTAAACAAATTACTGTCCTTACCAAAACTACTCAAGAAGAATCCGCTTTAATTGACCTAATTAGTAAATTAGATGATCCCAAGTTAAAACAAAAATATACTGATAAATTAAAATCCCTCTTAATTCATTCAGATTCCAAACCTAAATTTGATAAACCTATCATTAGTCTATCCAAAACTTTAGAAAGATTTAAACATAAACAAAAAGAAGTCACATTACAAGATTTACAACAAGAAATTAATCAGATTAAACAAACAATCAAAGCATTACAACATAAAGATAAAAAATTAGAAGATGAAATTATTACTTTAAAACTTGATAAAAGTTTAGACAATTTCCAAACCAATGAACATGAATCCCCACATGAATCTGAACATGAATCTGATCCTAATCCGGATAACTTAATCTTTGATAACCGATCACACCAATCTCAATCCAATAATCCTGACGAAAAACGGTTAAGTTTGATCAACAAACTTTACATTCAAAAATGGTATTCTAAAATCAAAATAATTGTAAATGATTTTGAATTAGAATTAATTGCCTTAATTGATACTGGTGCTGATTTAAATTGTATCCAAGAAGGATTACTTCCTACTACATATTATGAAAAATGTCAAGAAAAATTGACTTCTGCTAACGGTACAAAAATGCATATTAAATATAAATTACCAAAAGTACATGTTTGCCAAGATAATATATGTTTCAACACCTCTTTTGTTTTAGTCACTAATATGACAGATAAAATTATTTTGGGTTCCCCATTCATATATTTACTTTATCCCTTTACTACATCTAGTACCGGAATTACTACCCATGTGCTCGGTCAACCCGTTACATTTAAGTTTTTATCTCCTCCTGAATTATTACACTTAAACCAATTAAAAGAGTGTTCTATTTCTCATCACATTAACCGCCTCACTCGGCATTTAAAATTTCTAAAAGAAGAAATCAATCACAAAAGAATTGACCAACAATTAACTAATCCAGTTCTTGTCTCTCAAATCAAGGATTTTCAATTAAAACTCGAATCAACTGTTTGCTCCACTTTACCTACTGCATTTTGGCATAGGAAAAAACATGTAGTTACCTTACCCTATATTAAAGATTTTCATGAATCCCAAATTCCTACTAAATCTCGACCTATCCAAATGAACCATGAATTACTTGAAATGTGTAAAAAAGAAATTAAGGAATTATTGAAAAATCGTATAATTAGTCCAAGTAAATCACCTTGGTCCTGCCCCGCTTTCTATGTTAATAAAAATGCTGAATTAGAACGAGGTGTTCCTCGACTTGTTATTAATTACAAACCATTAAATTCTGTTTTAGAATGGATTCGGTATCCTATTCCTAATAAAAAAGATTTAATTAAACGCCTTAGTCACGCTGTTATTTTCAGTAAATTTGATTTAAAAAGTGGTTTTTGGCAAATTCAAATTCACCCTAAAGATAGGTATAAAACTGCATTCAATACCCCTTTTGGTCAATATGAATGGAATGTCATGCCATTTGGTTTAAAAAATGCCCCTAGTGAATTTCAACATATAATGAATGACATATTTAACCCATTTAGTCATTTTTCCATTGTCTACATTGATGACATATTAATTTTCTCGAAATCAATTAGTGAACATTGGAAACACTTAACTGCATTCTTTTACACAATTAAAAGTCATGGTCTTGTTATTTCTGCTCCTAAAATTAAATTATTTCAAACTAAAGTCAGATTTTTAGGCTATGATATTCATCATAATACTATCCTACCTATTAGTCGATCCATTGAATTTGCTTCAAAATTCCCTGATGAAATCCTTGATAAAACTCAATTACAAAGGTTCTTAGGTTCCCTCAATTACATTGCTGAATTTTACAAAGACCTTAGGAAAACTTGTCAACCTTTATTTGATAGGTTAAAAGATAATCCTCCTCCTTGGTCTTCTGTTCATACTTCTATTGTTAAACAAGTCAAACAATATGTTAAGTCTCTTCCCTGTCTTGGTATTCCCACTGAAAATTCATTCAAAATTATTCAAACTGATGCCTCCGATATTGGTTATGGTGGCATTCTCCTTCAGCAACTTACTCCTCAATCATCTGAACAAATTGTTCGTTATCATTCTGGTGTCTGGAATAAAGCACAATTTAATTATAGTACTATTAAAAAAGAAATTTTATCTACTGTTTTATGTATTCAAAAATTTCAAGATGATGTTTTAAATCAAAAATTCTTACTTCGTGTTGATTGCAAATCTGCCAAATTTATTTTAGAAAAAGATGTTCAAAATCTTGCTAGTAAGCAAATTTTTGCCCGTTGGCAAGCTATTTTAAGTATTTTTGATTTTGATATTACCTATATCCCTGGTTGTCAAAATTCCCTACCCGATTTTCTTACCCGGGAATTTTTACAGGGGGGTAAGAGATGACTGCACCATTTACTGCTTACCATAAATCCCGAATTACCTATTTCAAAACTCTCATTAAACAACTTACCCATCGCATTCACCGCCTCAAATCAGCTAGACCCACTACCAAACGAGCCCAGTATATTAATTACCAACAGATTCAAGCTCGCCGCAATTTACTTGCTCACAACTACAATTGTTTACATCATCATCAAGATTATTTAGATCTTCTTTCTGGTTGCTAATTACTATTTATTATTTCACAGATGTCTCGTCCAAGGCCTCCTTCAAAGGCTTTGGCCTCCTCTTCCAATAAACCAAATCAACTCATTGTCCCTCCTCCTTTGGAGTCAGTTACCCCCTCTTATTCTCTCGAACTCATTAACCGTTACCAAACCCTTGGTACTATTCAACGCCCTGATTATTCATCTGCATTGGCCTCTGATCCTTTTGTATCTAGTCAATCAGTTTCAGTTACTCCATTCCCAGTTAACCCTGTTAAATCATCTCGGTCTGAATATACCAATTCACATGTTACCAACCTGTTCTATAAAGAACCCAGTCACCCACGAAATCAAACCATCAATGACATTGCTAAATTCCATTTTGGTTCTGGATGCCATTTCACTCTTTCCCATCCAGAGAAAACCCTAGCCTATTACAAGGATATTTTAATCAACCATCATTCCATCCTAATCAAGCCAATTCAGGACCGCACCTATGCCTATAAGGTCATATACCATTCACTTTATATTCACAACATTATTTCCATGGCTGAATGGGGAAATCCTAATCAGCTTCGTGATCTACCTGGTCATTCTATTCCATATAATTATCATGATTACGTTGATGCTTGGTTCAAGATTTTCTTGTACCAAAATGAAACTTTTAGTCATTCTTGGTTCATCTCATTTGATCAAAAATTCAAATCTGAGTTACCAACTTGGTTTCTGAGATGGTGGTCTCACTATGGCGCCATTTCAGCTATCCTTCCTGATGATCTCAAAAATATAATTCATTATTTCAACTCTGTTTACCCATTTTCTGCTCACCAGAAGCAATTTCCCTTATTACTCATATTCATTGCCAAATACAAGATTCCATGGATATTCAAATGGCAATATGGGATTGATGATAATATTATCATCCGCCAACACACAGTTAAATGGTGGGATAAATTCAATGTTCCCAGAATTCTTGAAATTGTTCCAGCAGAATTTCCACCTGATCAATTTGCTCCAACTCCTGCTCTTGCTCAAGCCCAGCAGAACCCAACTGCTGCAGTCACTCAAGGAAGCCAGCCCAGTCTTCCTCCAGTCAACCTTGGAAGCCCCTCATCTAGTGGTTCCAAGCCCAAATCATTCAAATCAAAGTCCAAAGCTGTTGCTGCTCAAACAGCCCAATCAAAGCCCAAATCAAAGTCCAATGTCAAGGCAAAGCCCATTCCACCTCCTGTTCAGCCCAAAGGCAAATCCAAAGGTAAAGCCCAATCATCCAAAGAAGACATGATCCAGTTAGCCCATCAACTGTTGAATCAAGCTCAAACCCAATCCACCGACTCAGACAATTCAGATGATTCAGCTCAGGTCCATTCCTCTGAAGAATCAACCAATCAATATTCCGGACCAGAGTTTCAAGATGCTCAAGATCCATTTATCTGATCAACATTGGATTCCATATAGATACAAATTAGCTTCAATCAATACTCTTTTGAGAAAAGCTGCCAATTTGTATTTATATTGATTCCATTTTTCACCGAAAGTGATAAATAGTAAAAGTTACTGTTCACTTTTACTGTTCACTGTCACTATTCACCCAGTCAATTTTGATTAAAGCTGCCAACGATTCAATCAATTAGCCGAAAGCACCCGACAGCATCTACTTTTCACATGCTCAGCCAGCTGCTTTCAGAAGTCACATGTTTACTGTGTTTGCTTTGTACTTCTTTATATTGTAATCAATTGTAAGGATTCAGACATTCTTCAATTTTCTTCTCCATCCTTGTTGTAAGAAAAACCAGAGTGTTTTGAGAGCCTTACCAGTTTCTTCATTGTACCTATTTAAGATCCTTGCAGTTGCTACGAATACAATTGTAAGTTATGTTTTAATGTTTTAAACTTTCAGTTAATTAAATGTATTTTAATTAATTATTTTCCAGTGCTTAGTTCTTATCTGATGTGGTCAAATTTTGATATCTCCTTCATATATGCTGCTTCCGCCTTTTAAAGTGGATAGTTAAAGTAAAGAGTATTATTGGAATGTATATTGAAAAAATGGTTAACTAAATTAATAAAGTGAAATTTTGGATAGTTAATTTGGTGAGGATTGCTGGAGATGCTCTTAGAGCATGTTTGTTTTAAGGGATAAGGGTGTGGGATTAAATTATTAGTTTCATTTGAAAAATTTTGCTTCGGATTATTAGTTTTACAAATATGGGACTATCCTATCCTATGTGGAGGTGGGATAGAAATCATGAGATTGGTATTTTATGGAGATTATTTTGTGAAATGTCCATTTTATTCTCTATGCTATTACTTAGTAAACAATTAGAAAAGGGTAAAATAATCTTTTGAATATATATAAATTATTTTTTTAGTATTGTTAATTTAAAAATATATATTAAATAAAAAATTTAAATTATAAATTAAATTTAATTAAAAATAATAAATTAAAATTATGACCTTATAAATTAAATTTTTTTAGTGTTTTAAAAAATTAAATTTACATATTAAATGAAATTATTTTTTTAGTGTTGTCAATTTAAAATTATATATTAAATAAAAAATATAAATTATAAATTAAATTTATTTAAAAATAATAAATTATAAATTATGATCTTATAAATTAAATTTTTTTTAATGTTGTTGAAAATTTAATTTATATATTAAATAAAATTATTTTTTTATTGTCGTTATTTTAAAATTACATATTAAATAAAAATTATAAATTATAAATTATAAATTTAATTTAATTGAAAATAATAAATTGAAAATTATGGTCTTATAAATTAATTTTTTTTAGTGTTGTTAAATTATAAACTATAGATTATAAATTATAAATTTAAAATTATATATTAAATAAAAATTATAAATTACAAGGATAAAAATAGTCTTTTGAACATTTATCTTTCTCCATAATATCCAAAACAAACATGGGATTTAATAGAATAGTCCAATCTAGATGACTAAACAAACATAAGATATAAATTTAGTTCAACAAAATAGTCCCGGGACAATGTATCCCAGGACTAATAGTTCAATGGATTACAATCTTTACTTATCCAGTCCGTCCAAACAAACACACCCTTAGTCCTCACATAGCTGTTAAAATATTGGTTTTTTTTGGGAAATTTGAGATAGTGTTTGGTAGAATTTTTTAAATATGATTTAAGAATAGTGTTGTATTTTGAATTTATGACTTTTGGAATTATGATTTAAGTAAATTTATACAACACTTAGGGATCGTTTGGCAAGAAGAGTTTGAGGCTTTTTTGGCTATTTTAGCCACAAAAGACAAAATAGGCTATTTTAGCCACAAAAAATAAAACATCACATCAAACCCATAATTATTACACTCTTCTCTCACAAAAAAAGTCAAAAAAGCCAAAAAGTCAAAAAAACCCTTCCCAAACCAAGCTTTTTAGCCCAGGCTAAAATAGCCAAAAAAGTCAAAAAGCCAAAAAGTCAACCCACTTCCCAAACGGAGGCTTACTATTATTTGTTTAGTGAATGAGTTTTGAATTGAGTAGAGAATTTTTGATGTGACATATGATATTTGATATAAAAATTTACAATTCATAACCAAGCACATAATTTAAAATTATATTCACAATTCATAAAAAAAATTTAAAAATTTTGATTTTTTTTATTTAAAATATAAAAAATTATAGGTGTCAATTGTAATATATATATATATATATAGTATTGTTCCGGTCAACCGGCCAGACGTTCGGGAGGACGACCGATTAGCTCAATTTTTTTCACATTGAAAAGAGTTTTCAAAAGTAATTATAGAATTAATTTTTGAGAACTCTAAACAAATAAGATACTCAAAATAAAAGGTAAAAATATGTTTGGAGAATAAAATCAAACATGGTCTAACTTTTTTATACTACAATTATTATATTTTAAAAATATTAAATTACGTTTTTTTGAAGTGAAAATATTTAAAACTATCCTTTGATTTTAAATTAAAATGGTATAATTTTTTTTTTTGACAACAATTATCTTAACTATACTTTTTGTTGAAGAATTTAAAAAAAAAAAGCATAATAGAAAATTTGTGCTATTTTAGTTCTTAATTCTTAGAAAGAGACTAATATTTTAAGAAAATAAAAAATTAAATAAATGACTAATATTTTAAAACCGAGTATTTTTTTTTTAAATATATCTAAATCGTGTATATTTATAAAAAAAATAAATTAGTGTATATTTATTAAAAAAAAAAAAAGTTAGTGTAAACTATTAAAAAAATAAAAAAAAACATACGAAAAATAAATAAATTTAATTTTATGAGGAGTTAATGTTAAACCAAACAGGGATGATTCTTAATTCATGAGGATATGGATATCCAATTAGAAATTTGGGAAACAAGATGTACACATCCTCAAATCTACACTTTTATAATTTTAAAAAAAGTGATATGATTTTATATTTTCTGAGTCGTAATTAAAAATAAAAAAAATATATCATAAATAAACACAATATGAGGTATAATTAAGATTTTATGAGTTATAATTAAAATAATATTATAAATAAAGACAAAAATTTTAAATAATTATAAAAAAATATATAATTAAAGTGCATATGATACACTTCCTTTTAAGGAGGTGAATATTAGAATTTTCTTAGAAAATCTATAAATTAAACTCTATAATATAATCATTTTTTTGGGGATAAATATCCACAAATTTGGTACGTATAATGCAATGGTTATTCTTAGACATTGTAATTTATACAACACTTACTATTATTTTTATTAATAATTTTTAAGGGCACTGTCCATAAATTTAAGGAGATTTTTTTCTAAAGATTCTTGATATTAAGATTTTATAGTATAAAAGATACTAAATATTTTTATAATATCTAAGGCCCCTTAATATCGATCCAGAGAAATTATCTCCAGATAAATTTTCTTTTTACTTCCCACTTTCTAGAGAAATTCTAGACTTTTTAGAAAATTTCTCTCCAAAGAAATTCTATCTAGAGAATTCATTCCCAGAGAAAATCACATCTTTCTCAAAATTCTTCACAATCTCAAGCTCCAATACCTTATCATCACTAGCTAGAGAAAATTACTCCATTTAGTATGTAATTTTCTCTGGTTTCTCTAGACTTCCCAGAGAATTTTTCTCTAGAGAAATTCTGGGAAGGTCAGAGAAATTCTCTGGATTCTAGTCTAGAGATTTTCTTTGAATTTTCAGAGAATTTCTTGAATTTTCGCAAGAATTTCTTTGGGTTTAAACTCGAAAATTTCGTTGCCTTCCCAATCATAATGTACAATACACAAATCGATCACCCAAATAGTAACAACAATAACCAACATACATGTATTTCTAGAGAATTTCTTTGGCCTTTTCAAAGAATTTCTCTCCAAAGAAATTCTGGGAATGTTAGAGAAATTCTCTATATTCTAGTCTAGAAAATTTCATTGGATTGCCTTCTCAATCACGATGTGCAATACATAAATCGATCATCCAAATAAGCAATAACAACAACTAATATATATATATATATATATATATATATATAGAGAGAGAGAGAGAGAAAGAGACAGATAGATTCACAGAAAGGAGAATTTCTCTGCTTTTCACAAGAATTTGTTTGGGTTCAAATTAGAAAATTTCTATGCCAAGAACAAGAAAAATAAAGATTATAGTTTGGATGAGGAAAAAACAGAGGGATGAAAGAAACCCAATTAATTGTAGAAAAATATGAGATGAAAGAGCAGAAAATCATCCATATAAATAAATCCAAAAAAACTCACGAAGACAATTCTACTTTTCTGTGGTCAAGATGAGTCTATAGCTTAAAAAGCCCAATCATACCTTCTGTATCCACTTCTAGATCTCGTAGTTCAATTTATTCTTCACTTATTACGAATCTATCTTCGAACACAATCTATAAACTAACCTGTAATAATCTGTACAACTCTAACAACGATTCTTTACATACTCATCAATTATTTTCAGCTGAGGTCCACCGCGGAGTTGGAGGCGACGACGACCACTTCAGACTCCTTGTCTTGCGCCATCTCCACCGTTCCTCCAGCCTTCAAAGAGTAGTAAAGCAGGGAAACTTGTGTCACGACCCAAACCCGCCCCTATAGGTTTAGCATCGTAATCGGCCAGTAATCCTTGGATTACCGAAGTCCTCTAAACAGATTAACAAGATTAAGGGGCTAGTGGAAGCAAATACATAAATATAGTTGTCCAATGAGCTGTGCTGACTTATATGAAACAGAATATTTAAAACTTTATATACATAACCGGTAGGCAACCATACATTATACCCACACACATTACAGTATTTTAAGTACAGCCAACGACATCAAATCAAGTCTTATATAAACATAAACCACAGAACTAAAACACAGGACACCTCGGGAACCTCCATGTGAGGAACAATGGTTGGCTGACAACGGAACACAAATCCAGACAAAAGTCTTCAGACTCGAACTCCAGAATGCTCACCTATAAAATATATATATATATATATATATATATATATATATACAAACAGTGAGCTAAAACCCAGTGAATAACATTAACGTAAAGGGATTAGTGAACGAAATCCGAACATATCATAAGCGAAAAACAGATCACAGCATAATCATCCTCATATCAGAACATAATAATAGTACATCCCATAGAACGCATCACAGAACGTCTTCCAACTAGAGTAATCGGTTCCGGATATCGATTAAACACATATCACCACAATGAAGTGGCTAACGAGATCTCGTAAACTTGTATGTCATGGATCTGCATTTTCATGCCGTGCCCTATGACTTGGGACTATCTATGGATGCCATAATAGATTTCAAACATGAAATTTTCGTTTACGAAAACAGATATCATTTCAGAAATCATAGCTTATCACATTTCATTTGGAACATAAATCATATGAACGTATTTTTACGATAACGTTACTCACAGTAGTTTCAGTAAGCGGTCAATCAATCCTCGAGTCTTGACCTCCAATCACAAAATACATAACACAATCATATCTTATTATTACACATTCAAGTGGCCATCACGGCTAGCTTTCTCACTTTAATTGCCCATTCATTCCATGCTACATAACTTGTTCATATTGCCCATATACTCGGATTCAACACATATTTTCTAATTCATTTACTTATGCTATTTCTTAGCTTATTAATCTTTAACGGCTCATAAATCATGCCCAAGAATGACCATAAAGAGATGGGAGTGAAGATATGTACTTAAAACATCTTTTGAAAACATGCTAAAAATAAGTTGGTGGCTAGAGCCAGCTTTTCTTGGTTAGAGCTAGCAAAAGGCAAAAACAGAGCTCACTCGAGCCAGGACTTCTTCGCTCGAGCCAGCTTTTGCAGAGTTCAAAATTTTGAGAGCTCGAAATGTTGGCTCGAGCCACCACTTCTTCACTTGAGCTAACTATAAATTTCTGTTCAGTAAGCTTAACAAAAATGGCTTCCAAACCACCTTCAAACCTTGGGGTCTTGCATGATTTGATCAAACACACAAAAATAGCTTTAGAAAACTTCAATACAAGACCCTTGAAACATTACATCTTTTATTCAAAAACTCATCAATTCTTGAAAGATTTAAGCCAAAACTTCTTCATGCAATATTTTTCAACTCTTCCATGGTTTTTCAAAACATGCAAATGGTGACCAACAAACTCGTGAATTCTGGAACCATGGACAAGATTAAAGCTCACATGCATGTAAGGACTTCAAAACTCTAACAAAAAAATGATGGAACCAAAAGGTTAATCCCCAAGGATGCACATGCAAGACATCTACAAGCCCAAAGACCCACTTCACTTGCTAATTTCATGAAATTGGTTCAAAGGTGAGTTGAAATCATGATGCATGGGAGTTAACTGCAGAATTTAAACATAGAATCCTTACCCAAAGCTTGTTCCCAAATTATGAGAGGTGAATCTTCCTATTTCTCTTCTTCTTCTTCAAACTTTTGAGCTTTCTCACTCTAAAGCCAAACTCTCTCTCTTTCTAGCTTGAATTCTCTCAGTATAGGGACTCAAATAAGCAGAAAGGAATGGTACAAACATTTTCACACTCGGCTGGACAAACACAACTCACACTCTCACACTTTGAATACACTACGCGTGCACACACATGCACTACTCCAACACACCTACAAGGATTTAATCCTCTACATTCAACACCACCAATGCCTAGCACACCTTACTCTTTAATCACATCTTGGATCACTAATAGGTTTAGATTAGGCACCAATCTTGCATTATTTAATCACACATAAGTAACCTTAATTTATTCAGGTTAGAACGAAATTCAATTAATCCAAAATAGTTCCCATCAAGGTTCAATTTAATCACATGCGATTTTTATCAAATCGAATCAATTTTTAACAAAACTTTTCAGATGGTTCTAAAAATTCTAATTAGTCAATCCATGTGCTCAATTCGGTTTCTGAAAGCATTTAGGCTAACAATTTCAGATTCAAAGTAGAAATCGTGACAAATAATTTTCAAATCAGATAGATATGCACAAATTACTACAAAGCACATATCACAATCAATAATAACATATAATTCCATTCTAAACACTTAGTTAGCAGTCTTAATTACGAATTAGTAGCTAATTACGGACCAGAGTTGTTATAATTTGCGAACGCTCAATCGAAGAGATCAAGCTAAGCTTGGAAGACGAGGAGACTAAAGATGACGAAGAAACCCTAGCTGTGGTGGAGAAGACATATCTGTGAGGCAAGGAAGAGAGGATCAACATAGTCTATGTAGAGAGAGAGAGAGAGAGAGAAAACAACTCTCTGGTATGTCAAATTTCTCTATGATATATAGGTGTTGGGTTAAAGGACCTTAGACATCACAAAATAATATCTGTAGATCTCTTCCATTACTAAAAATGGGACAGGGATTTTAGACTAATTTTTCCTAAATTTAATTTTGAAATTTCTTTATCTAAATATTCATATTCTAAAATACTTTATCTATAAAGACAAACTCCTACAAAATGATTAAACTACTGTGTGTGTATATATATATTTTTTCCCAAACAAGCCCTAACCAAACTGTCGTTTTCTCTCACTCTCTCTTTACTCAATTTCCCTCATTTGCCGCCGATCTTCCTCCTCATCTTTTTCCACCGTTGTGCTCATCTTCTTTTTTTGGTCTTCTAAAAGCTTTTTTCGGCAATTTCTATGCGTCGTCGATTAGGTTTTTCCACCAGAGACCTGTCATTGTCTAGATTTCCATCGTGCCACTATAGATCTATAGATCGGCTTCTACAAATCTGTAGATCAATGAGCTTTTCATTGAGAGGACCTAGGGTTTGAGTACTGTCAAAGAAGATGATCTTTTCCACGAGAAGCGGTATTGTCACAATTGCCGATGATTTCACCACACAATCGTCGACGACATCACTACACACAGATAAGAGTTCTGGAGAAAGAAACAACGTCGACTTCACCACATAATCATCGACGGTGTTAGATAAGATGATTTGTTATTTTTGTCATCAATCAGAGAACTAGATGATTTGTTACTATTGTTGTTGTTGCCTGTGATGTGTTCGATGAAATTGCCATCTTACTATACTGTGCTGTTGTGTTTCTATAATATGTGTATATATGTATGCAATATGGTTATGGAGGTCAAGGTACCAAGGTCGAAGCCCATCGGTGGAGGCGATTCGAAGAAGGATTGACTTTGCGTGAAGATGAAGACCTTGGAGGCAGTGTTGAGGGCGGAAGACCTTTATCTATGATTTTGAGACAGATCTAAGAGAGAGTGGACCAATTCTAACAACATACAGATCTGTGATTTTGGGACCTCTATCTATGATTTTTGTAATTATTATTACTATTAATGTTGTAATTTTGATATGCATATGTTTGATCATAGCACAAGGTTGGTGGATTTGGTTTGTATTTCAAATTCTATGGATCACAAGATTTGACCAATAACTTTGTATTTCAACAAATCACTCTTTATTATCTGATTTGATTTGTGTTTTTGGTTGAACAAATAATCCTCACTCTTTCCTCTCTCTAATTTGCACAGATAAGAAAATTAAAACATATACATTAAAAGAATTTCAACAAAAATCAGTAGAGAAAAATCTAGATAAAAAAAAGAAGTGGAGAAATTTGAACAGATCGATTTAATATGGAGAAAAAATCTACATAGATAAAAACTAAAACAAGAATTTCAATAGATAGAATTTCACACAGATCAAAATTTAATAGATAATAAAATTTGGACAGATAAGAGGAAAAAAATGAATAGATAGTAAAAAAATTAAACAAATAAAAAAAAATTTTTTGAACAGATAGTCAAAAAAATTAAACAGATAGTCAAAAAATTCAACAGACAGATAAGGGGTAAAATTAGAAATAAAATGTCATTCAAAACAATAAAAAGACTTTTCACCAACTATTTCATAAAGTGGTAGACATGTCACTAACAAAAAATATCCACTGAACCTAATGTCTTATATCCTTCTTAGATTGGACTTTTCAATAATTTTTTCTAATTTTAATCATATGAATAAAAAATGATATTATTATTTTTTACATTAAAATATATGTTTTATTTTTGTATATCATCTGTCTACACACTTTTATATTAATTTTTGTTAGATTTTTGTAATTGGCAATCACGTTTGACAAAACTCATTTCAGTTGTAATTTTATTCGCTCTTTTATTTGCTCTTTTGTGTTTGTGTGGAGGAGTTTGTGCTGACATTTCGTATCTTGAGTATTCCTTGTTTGCCACTTTGCTGATTATGTACGAGATTTGAGCTGCCAGTTAGTTCGTGGAGGTCCAGAGGGCAGTGCCCTTTGGCGGGTCCAGGATAGCGCCTATGTTAAAGTGGTTTGACTACTCAAGCAGCCATTTGTGCGCTCGAGAGGTAAAGTTGATCATCCAATATCTTTATATGCAAATTGAACTTTTGGGAAATATGTTTCACTGCTCGAGTGGTTGGCCTATATGTTTTGCATTGTCTTTACTCACATTGCTTGAGCGGTTTTCGTTGCTCTATTTTCTATAAAGTGCACTATTTACTGTTTTTAGGGTTTAACTCATCTAGATTATCAGAGAGGAGTAAAACACAAAGTGTTCTATATTGAAGGGTTGTTTATATGAGTTTCCTTGATGTATAAAAGGTAATCAATTGATCAGTGAACTACATATTGACAAACATCAAAGGCTGTTTTCGTTATTTTATTCACATAAAGAGAGATATGTTCATTAGTGAATTCCGAAGAACTTGGACTTGAAGCTTTGATGGATTCAGGAGTAGTTTGTTGTCGTGGATTTGACATCGGCGTTGTGGATAATGTTGGGCAAAGCAATTCTGAGGAGAAGACTGTAATGGAGGAAGAACATTGGTTTGGTTCAATTCGGGCATAGATTCGTTAGGTAATTGATAATACTTCTGCGTAATTCCTTTATATATTCTTAGTGGATTCTTTTGTAGTTTTGTCCCGTGGTTTTTTTATCACAAGTGGAGGTGCTTGAATTGTGATTTTTTCCACGTTAAATCGTTGTACCTGTTTTTCATTGATTGTTTGATTGAGATTGATATTCATTGTTTGAAATTAAAATATAATCACGAATTAATATATCGAGAGTTTTTAATTGATTTTTTTTAAATTCATTACTAAAAGAGATTAAGTGTATTTATATTAAATTTATGAGATTTTTTTTAACTACAGTAAAAGATAAGTGTCCAATGTATTAGTATCATCCAAATTTGTAATGCTTTAGTAATTAAAATAAAAATTTTAATAATGAATTTATAGCAATTTATTAGCATTATCCAAATTTAAATCAATCATCAAAGCATTTCGTTCTAAACATGGAGGTGTGCTTTTTTACTTAGGAAATTTTGATGCCTACAACTTGGAAAATAATTATAAATGTTATCAATATTAATAATTATAATTATAATATTTTCAAATTACTACTGAGTGGTAATTTCTCTTTTTTACTATTTTATAGTTGTTTTTTTTCCCCTTTTGTGGGGACATAATTTTGAGTTGTCCACGTGGCCTAGGTGGTTAGCCAAGGTGCCATGTGGGTGATTCTAATTAGCCGAGGTGTGGTCAAACCACATCTGAATCCGGGATGTTCAAATGAGGGACTAAAGTCCTAGATGATGACAGACTCTCTATTTGGGTAAAGTTAGACTCTTGAGAGGGTTGATCTTAATCCAAATAGAAAGAGTCTTGGATAATTGATATTCTTGTAAAGGATTGAGTCCCATAAAGTTAGACTTTTAAGAAAAGTTGGACCCTGATCATTATAAAAGTAAGGCATCTCCGTAGTTTTAAGGAATATGATTTATTTTGTGATTTCTTGATTTGATTTGATATCTTTGAGTGATAAGTTATTGACCTGATCGTCAGAGTACTTCTGGATGGACGAGCCACCATGGTTTTCTTACCTTCTTGTACGCAAGTGTTTGGTTTAATCTATTATGCCGCATACTCTCTAACTAAGTTCCTTGTTTGGTTATGAGGTTGGAAATCAACACCCACAATTTGGCGCCGTCTGTGGGAACTTAGTCGGAATAGATGGCCATCATCGTGCAATATCAATGTGTCAGCGACGATGAGTTCAGCGAAGATGGAGAACGCATTGACATTGACGAAATGAAGACACTTCCAAAAGAGATGAATACAAAGATAGGGGGTGTTAGGTTTTTATAATTGGCAACCCCCTTTGACAAAACTCTTTTTAGTTGTAATTTTATTCGATCTTTTATTTTAGTGAGGCTATGAGCTTTTAGATGCAAATCTAACCCAAATTGTGCTTTGCTGAGGAGTTTGTAATTTAATTCTTTCATGTTTGCCATTTCGCTGACCATGTCAGGGATCGAGCTGAGAAACAGATCATCTAGTATTTTTGTTGAGTGCCTGAACTTCTAGGAAGAAAGTTTTACCACTCGAGCTCTGAAAGTTACGCTCGAGAGGTCATCGCGATTTTATTTTCTATAAAGTGCATTGTTCGCTGTTTCTAGGGTTGCGCTGTCCAGATTTTTAGAAAGAAACAAAATACAAAGTGTTTTATATTAGAGAGTGCTTTCTGAGAGTTTTCTTGATGATTTAAGAGTGATCAATGGATCATGAACTTCATATCAACATCATTAAGGGTTTGTTTGTTTTCGTTTATACACAAAAGAGAGAGTTGTTCTTCGATGAATTTCGTGGAACTTAGGTTTGAAGCTTTTGTGGATTCTGAGGTGGCTTATCGTCATGGATTCAACATCGGTGTTATGGATTTAATGTTGGGCAAGATAATTCCGAAGTGAAGATGGTGGTAGAAGAGGCACATAGGGGTCGGTTTAATTTGGGCGTGGATTCGCTAGATAATTGAGGGTACACTTGTGTAATTCCTTTTTGTATTCTTAGTGGATTATTTTGTGGCTTTTGCCCATGGTTTTTTTTTTATTATCATAATTGGAGGCACTTCAATTGTGGTTTTTTCATGTTAAATCGTTGTGTCGATTTGTCTTTGATTATTTGATTGAGATTGTTATTTACTGTTTAAAATTGATACATAATCACAAATCAATATCTCGGGGATTTTAAGATTTTTCAAGGGGTCTGAATGCTCTCGAGGAGATGAAGACGACCTTTAAGCATGGAAGGATCAACCCAAATATATAGATTCAAGAGAAGAAAAGACATTGACCTAGGTGAAACAAATCCCACATGGAAGAGCATGGCCTAGGTGAAGTAGATTCCATATGCAAGAGCTCACCTTATGTGAGCAGATCCCAGAAGACAAGATCTCGCCCTAGATGAGTAGGTTGGAGAAGACAAGAGCTCACCCTAAGTGAGCAGATCCTAGATCCTAGAAGACAAGATCTCGGCCTAGATGAATAGGTCCAAGAAGAAAAGAGCTCAACCTAAGTGAGTAGATCTCAGATCCCAGAAGACAAAATCTCAGCCTCGATAAGTAGGTCCGAGAAGATAGTTCAGCAGATCCCAGATCTGAGAAGACAAGATCTTGGCCAAGATGAGTAGATCTAAGAAGACAAAAGTTCAACCTAAGTGAACAAATAACAGATCCCATTAGACAAGATCTCGGCTTAGATAAATAGGTTCGAGAAGACAAGAGCTCAACCTAAGTGAGCAGATTCCAAATCCTAGAAGACAAGATCTCGATCTAGAT
Source organism: Camellia sinensis (assembly GCF_055761805.1). Classification (NCBI taxonomy): domain Eukaryota; kingdom Viridiplantae; phylum Streptophyta; class Magnoliopsida; order Ericales; family Theaceae; genus Camellia; species Camellia sinensis. Next base: position 75,701,920 of record NC_138969.1, read on the forward strand.
GAGTAGGTCTAAGAAGCCAAGAGCTCAACCTAAGTGTGTAGATCCCAAGTCCCAGAAGACAATATTTCGGCCTAGATAAGTAGGTTTGAGAAGACAAGAGCTCAACCTAAGTGAACAAATTATAGATCCCAAAAGATAAGAACTCAGCCTAGATGAGTAGGTCCGAGAAGACAAGAGCTCAACCTAAATGAGCAGATCTCAGATCCCATAAGACAAGATCTCACCCTAGATGAGTAGGTTAGAGAAGACAAGAGCTCATTCTAAGTGAGCAGATCTTAAATCCGAGAAGACAAGAGCACAACCTAAGTGAGCAGATCCCAGATCCTAGAAGACAAATTCTTGGCCTAGATAAGTATGTCCGAAAAGACAGTTGAGTATATCCCATATCCGAGAAGACAAGATCTTAGCGTAGATGAGTAGGTCTAAGAAGATAAGAGCTCAATCTAAGTGAGTAGATTCTAGATCCCAGAAGACAAGATCTCGGCCTATATGAATTGGTTTGAGAAGACAAGAGCTCAACGTAAGTGAGTAGATCCCAGATCTCAAAAGATAGGATCTTGGCCTAAATGAATAGGTCCCAGAAGACAAGAGCTTAACCTAAGTGAGTAGATCTCAAATCCTAGAAGACAAGATCTCGGCCTTGATGAATAGGTCCGAGAAGACAAGAGCTCAACCTAAATGTAAAGATTCAAGAGGTGAAGGCTTCAACCTAGTATGGCAGATTTGATATGAAAGGAGTTCGACCTAGGTGAACAATTTTGAAAAGATCAGAACTTAACAGAAGCAAACAAAGTTGAGATAAAACAAGGCCTACCCGAGGGTAGAAGATCTTGACGGTAAAGGATTGTCGAGGCCTTGGAATATGGCTTGATGAAATTTGGAGCTTGGCTATAATGATGTCGATAACCTCAGCTGATGTTAAGAATAAATCGAAAGGAATGACTATTGAAATGAAATTGAAAGAATGACCCTTAAGCGAGTTAACTTAGGCTTGCCAAGAAGGTAGAGTTGAAACTAAGTAAAAATGATGTTTTAACGAGGAATTGTGAGTTTAACTTAGGCTTTTCAAGAAGGCAGAGCTGAACTAAGTTAAAGAGATGTTTCAAAAAGAAACAAGGTGAAACCAGCCATGATCTGGCTAGTTTGTACGAAAAGCCGAGGTAGGTAGTACTCTAGGTGCACTAAGGTTAAGCCTTACGTATTTTGTTTAGGCGAGCTAAACACAATGACCTCAGTCATGGATGTCTAAGTCAGACTTAGGCAAGGTTGAGCTACTATGTCCTTAATGTGAACCTAAGTTATAACTTATATTCACATAAGGGGGGTAGAGAGCAGAGATGAGTTAATAAAGACTAAGTTAGTGATTTGAAAGTGATACATGGTGAAATTTTCAAACAAATTTGGTGAGATAAAGATATCCGAGATAACACTTATAACCGAGATGACATGACCCGAGATAATGGCTTTATTCGAGATGTTGACCTGCTTCTTGTATTGCTCTCGGACGGAGTCTTCGCATTCCTGATAAGCTTTGGCATCTGCTCCTTGCTGGTTAGTGCCACTGCTAGTTTCTTCTGAACTTCAACAGCTTTTTTTTGGGCAGCGTTAGCAATGGCCTCGGCTTTCCAGGCCTCAACTTTGGCAGCAGTAACTTAGGTCTTTTTGCTTCATGTGCTTCTCTTCCAAGATGTTGAGTTGTTAGAGGCATCAGCATGTTGGATTGACTATAAGGAGATCGAGTGGATTACACAGTTATGACATCAGAGATGTTAGCAAGAAGGTCTTCTAAGACAAGTGGTAAGCAAGACATGTCGTCATTGGTTATGGTGTTGGTTACTTGTTAGTATGCAACAGATAGGGTGATTGGAGGATTGTCAAGGTTGTAGGCTGAGAGCTTAAGACCTCGGTGTTTCCTACTCCTAGTTCTAACAGTAGGATTGTCGTTATGTTGGCCTTTGCACTACCGTTGGGATGATGGGTTGATGCGTAGAGCAACTGATGAAGTGCTTAGTCTGGTTCAGTTGGTAAAGTTTGAACCTTGGGCATGAATGATGCATTCAAAGTAATGAAAGCTTCAAGAACAACGATGATGATTTGCAGAGGCAAAGGGAAAGAGTCTGGGGGCACATAGAGAGACGAAATGGGAAAGTAAAAAAGTTTTGTTGGAATTGGAAAAGGGTAGCAAAAAGTTATGATTTTGAATCCTTGTGCGACGTGCCCTTGCAGACATTAGACGAAGTGGGGTAGAATTGATGTGGCACGATAGGGACATGATTGGTACGCTCCAATCTGGTGATGATACATGGAGGTAATACGATTGAGGTAGTTATGTCGTGGCAACTCACACGCATATTGGGTTCTTAGAATTCTTGAACTAGCGAGTCATAATCTCGGCTAGTAATGCAATCTCAGTTAAGATGTTGATCTTGGATAAAAGAACATGTTGGTTCTTTATTATTGATGAGTGTACACTTGAGTCCTTGTTTCTAAAAGCCGACGAGTCATGATCTCAGTTGGAAGAGTATCTCTAGTATTTTGTTTAGCCAACATGTTGGAGATCAGATGATATAGGTTCTATCATCTCAGGTTGTCGAGATAATAGAACTTAGGGGTAGTTGTGGGGACATAATTTTGAGTTGTCCACGTGGCCTAAGTGGTTAGCTAATGTGCCACGTGAGTGATTCTGATTGGCCGAGGTGTAGTCAAACCTATCTGAATCCGAGATGTTTAAATGAGGGATTAGAGTCCTAGATGATGATAGGCTCTCTATTTGGGTAAGGTTGAACTCTTGAGAGGATTGATCTTAACCTAAATAGCAGGAATATTGGATAATTGATATCCTTATAAAGGATAAAGTCCCATGAAGTAAGACTTCTAGGAGAAGTTGGACACTGATCATTATAAAAGTAAGGCACCCCCGTGGGTCTAAGATATGTGATTTATTTTGTGAGCTCTTGATTTGATTTGATATCTTTGAGAGATAAGTTATTGACTTGATCATAGAAGTGCCCCCGGGTAGATGAGACACTGTGGTATTCTTACCTTCTTATGCACAGGTGCTTAGTTTAATCTATTTTGCCGTGTTCTCTCCAACTAAGTTCCTTATTTGGTTGCGAGGTCGAAAATCAACCTCCACACTTTTTAAATAGAGTATTAAAATTTAGGGCCATTTATTTATAAATCCCTCATCACCTATCTATATTTCACTTAATTTAAATTATTTTCTCATATTTCAATAAGTCTTATATGTGACATAGTTATCAAAATACTCATAATAATAATACGGTAAAATGTGCATTAATATTCATATTGACAGTGTGAATATTTCATGATGTAAATATTCACACTGTTAAATTTATTTAATGTGAATGTTCACATTACCAAGTTGTTGAGGGTTCAAAAAATATTTATAAGAGTAAAATTATTTATAAAATATCTTAAATATGAGAATTAAGATTTGATAAATCAAATGTCTAAAATATTAGAACTTATTACAATACAAATACTTGAAAAAGAATTTTTTAATAAATTCTCCTAAAATTTATAGTTCAGCCCCCAAGGGCATTAAAAAAAAAAAAAACTTAAGATTCAAGCTTTATAACAAAATAAATTTTTAATTTTTTCAATTTAAGTATAATTTTTTTATATTTTTTTTAATCTAAACTATCTGTCTATTATCGTTAAGTAAAATTATAAAAAAAAATAAATTATTTTAGTCATTAAAAAAATAAATTATTTTAGTCATTAAACTTAATTTAAGTGATCAAAAAATGTCTAAAATAATCTTTTTTATTGAGTTTAATGATTAAAATATATTTTTTAATAATTTTATTTAACGAAAAGAAACATATGTTTAGATTCCAATAAAAACATTAAGGTTTAATGAAAAATAAAAAATAAAAAATATATTTTGTTAGAAATATAACAAATTTTTTTAAATTTAAAAAAAAAAAAAAAAAGCCGTACGGCGTTGTTTTATTCCCCATTCCTTTCACGTTACAACATTTGTTTGTGGTAGTGGTTTGGCTTCCCAAGATGGCCCCCCAACTTTAGTGATATTGCCAGAAATTGTGGGACAATATTGGGCTCACTGGCAAAATTTTGTGTCCCCAAAATACCCTTGGGTTCATGAATTGAACAAGCATACACCAATGTTGCATGGTAGTTTCGCAATGTGTTTGAGCCTCCGTTTGGGAAACAAGTTGGCGTTTGAGTTTTTTAATTTTTTTAGTTATTTTAATTTGGGATTAAAAAGTTTGATTTAGAAAAGATTTTTTAATTTTTTTGATGAGGTGTCTTCATAGTGAATGACCAAACTGTTCTTGAAGTGATTTTTTATATTTTTACTCCTTGCCATACGTCCTCAACGCCAGCGTCATTGGTGCAGATTTTTTTTTTTTTTTTTTTTTTGTGATGGGATTAGGCATATTTTTATGTTTTTTTTTAATTCATGTTTTTGTCATTTTTCTTTTTGTATACACTAATTTGTTCTTTTTCTTTAATTTACGCTTTTGTCTTATTTATTTTTATTGGTATACAATAATTTATTTTTATTTTTCAAAAATGGATTTTCATGTATTTTATTTATTTGTAAATTGCGTACCAAATGATAATTTCTATTTTTAATTTTTTTTTTGGATGAGGCGTATTTTTCTGATTTTTTTTTTAAATTTTCGTTTTTTATCATTTTTATTTTTATTTATATACATTAATTTGTTTTTATTTTTCAAAATTGGTTTTTCATATGTTTTATTTATTTTTAAATTACGTGGCAAATGTAAATTTCTGTTTTTAATTTTTTTTTGGATGAGGCGTATTTTTCTAGTTCTTTTTTTTTAATTTACATTTTTTGTCATTTTTATTTTTATTTGTATACATTAATTTGTTTTTATTTTTCAAAAATGGTTTTTCATATGTTTTATTTATTTTTAAATTACGGGACAAATGCTAATTTCTATTTTTAATTTTTTTTTGGATGAGACGTATTTTTGATGTTCTTTTTTTTTAATTTATGTTTTTCTCATTTTTATTTTTATTTGTATACATTAATTTATTTTTATTTTTCAAAAATGATTTTTCATGTGTTTTATTTATTTTAAAATTACGTGGCAACTGCTAGTTTCTGTTTTTAAATTTATTTATTTATTTATTTTGGTTGGATGAGGCGTATTTTTGATGTTCTTTTTTTTGTTAATTTACGTTTTTCTCATTTTTATTTTTGTTTGCATACATGAATTTGTTTTTTTTTTCAAAAATGGTTTTTTATGTGTTTTATTTATTTTAAAATTACGTGGCAACTGCTAATTTCTGTTTTTAAATTTTTTTTTTTTGGTTGGATGAGGTGTATTTTTGTGGTTCTTTTTTTTTTTTTTTCATTTACGTTTTTGTCATTTTCTTTTTATTGTTTTCAATTTGCTTTTCTTTTTTTTTTTGGTTTGGAAAAAGCTTTTTTATGTTTTGTTTTTTTTAACATGACGTTGAAAATGTAAATTTGGGTGTTATGTTGTTGTCTTCTTTATATATATATATATATATATATATATATTAATTTGTTTTTTTTTTATTTTGGAAAAGGCTTTTTCATTTTTTTTTTGAAATGACATGGAAACTGCTAATTTCGATTTCATTTTATTGACTTTTTATTTTGTTTAATTTTTTTTTTGAAAAGATTTTTTCTTGTTTTTTAATTTTAAATGACGTTGACAATGCTTATTTCAGTTTCATTTTGATGTGTTTTTTTTTGGTTGTTTTTTTTTGTTGGAAAAGGCTTTATTATGTTTTTTTTTTCAAATGACCTGAAAAATGATAATTTCGGTTTTTTTTGTTTTTTTGTTTTGATTTGTTTTTTGTTTTTGGAAAAGGATTTTTTATGTTTTTTTTAAATGACGAAAATGCTAATTTTTGGATGAGGCGTATTTTTGTGGTTCTTTTTTTTTCATTTAAGTTTTTGTCATTTTTTTTATTTGTATACATTAATTTGTTTTTATTTTTAAAAAATGGGTTTTCATGTGTTTTATTTTTTTTTAAAATTACATGGCAAATGTTAATTTCTGTTTTTAATTTTTTTTTTTGGATGAGGCGTATTTTTGATGTTCTTTTTTTTTAATTTACCTTTTTCTCATTTTTATTTTTATTTGTATACATTAATTTGTTTTTATTTGTATTTTTTCATGTGGGGGTAGTTTGGTAAATTTACCTTGAAGTGAGTTGTTTCCAATCAATTGCAGTGGCTTTTGTTTCCATTTGGCTACTTTAGACTCTTTTGTCCCGTAGTGGCTAAAATAGCCCCAATTTGCATCGCCAAACGGACCCTGAATGATCTGAAGTTGCTTATTAATTTGAGAAAGTAGTTAGGATTAGTGGGTCTGTCTTGAAGTCAACTTTATTGATTTGAATAGTTTATTGTTTTAAATTTATAGGGTAAATATTAATGTAGAAAATCAAAATATCATATATTAATAATTATATATTTGAATTATATTTACTTTTAAAAAATAAATGATAAATGTAATTTCAAAAAGTAACTATGTGATTCATATTTGATCATTTTAAATTTTTATAAGAATATTTTCCTTAATGAATAATAAAAAATAAATGATTTCGATTACCAAAGTCATGCTTAAAATGTACCAACAAATTCAAATTGTTTTCTTAATGGTCAACCCGAAAGAATTCAAATCCTTTGAGAAATGTATGGAGGGGCAAAACGGTCAATGAAATGAAGATCTATCAAATCTACATTAGGAATGGCAACGGGGCGGGGCCGAGGATTATCCTCTCCGTCCTTGATCCCCGATTGAGAAATTCTCTCCGGCCCCGGCCCCGATCCCCAACGGGGATCCTATTACCGTTCCCATCCTCGTCCCCTAATGGGGATCGGGGTTCCCTGACCCCGAAAATTCCCCGGCCCAAATTTGTTATGGTTAACAATACCATCAACAACAGCATAATCGTTCAAACAAAAAAAAAAAATATGTTTCAACACATGCTGTGTAATATATATACATAGAAAAATCTGTTTCAACACCATACATAAAAAAATCTGTTTCAACACCATACATGTACAAATCTATATACAACACCATACTGTGTATATATTTATACCTGTGTAATAAAAATAAAAAATCTGTATACATACATACTGTCTAAACACATGTAACATACACATACAAAAATTTGTTTGAACGACGAAGGAGGATCGGCGTTGCGGAGAGGACGATCGGCGTCGAGGACGAGGATCGGCGTTGAGGACGACTCTCGGCATCCCAGACGCAGATCGAAGGGAGGCAGTGACGGAGATCGGGGTGAGGCAGTGAGGTCGGGAGGAAGGAGATCGGAGGGAGGGATGGAGATCAACGTGAGGCAGTGATGAAGATCAGAGGGAAGGAGGGAGATCGGAGGGAGGGAAGGCTTTGAGAGAGAGAGAGAGAGAGAGATGAGAGACAAACAGACAGACTAAATTGAGTTTGAGTCCAGTGGTCCTAAACATATAATATAATATATATATTATAATAACCCTAACCCTAAACATATAATATATATATATATATATATATATATATATATATATATTATAATAATTATACGGGGGGTCAGTCGGGGCGGGGCCGGGGTTGGGAAATCTATCCCCGTCCCCGACCCGAAAATCATCGGGGATCAGATTTTTAATACCATCCTCGGCCCTATGGGGATAAATTTCGAGGAAAAACCGTTCCAATCGGGGTCGGGGAATCGGGTCCCCATCGGGCCGCGTTTAAATTGCCATCCCTAATCTACATTGAGGCGAGGAGCCTCTGTTTATACACTACTAATTATCTCATTTTACAAGATTGTTTGGGATATTTGAAATAAGTGCACTTTTTGACTTTTTATGAAACATGAATTGGGTTTAAAGTGATGTAGTAGAGGGGTGATGTGACTTAAATAAGATGATATGACTTAAATAGGATAATAACTTTTTGACTTTTTGATTTTTTCAGAGTATACCCAACCAAGCCTTAATTCACACCACACAATTTTATTTTTTTTAAATTCTTTTTTCTCAATTCACACCAGCAAATTCCTCAAATACCCTCATTTTCATCATTTCTCCACTAATTCTGACCCTAACCCTAAAATCACCGTCTAATGTTGCCACTACCGCTATCGACGTCAACACTGGAGTCGCCTCTTCTAGGGATAGTCATGGGGCAAGTTTGGGGCTGGCTTGTTATCTTTTGCCCCTGCTCTAACCTCACTACGGATGAAATTTTCCAACCCCATTTCCTCCAACGAATACCAAATACCCGCGGATGTCTGACCGCATTTCAAATAACAAAAAAAATTGAGAATCATTTAAATTCTTAACACACTAAATAATTTCTCTTGTTTCCATATATATAAACAGTGAGACTTTTAAAATTATTATTTATTTATATTTAATAGACCTATAGACTTTTAGTATTCTTTACTTATATCTAATTATATTTTATATATATATATATATATATATATTATTTATTTATATATTTTTAGTTATATCAAGTCGGGTTTAAATTGGGAGAGGTGATACCCTCCCTCGCCTCACCTCTGTTGCGGGTGACCAAAATATAATTCACTCTTATTCCACTTAAGTGTTAGGTCAGATAAAATTCGCCTTATTTGGATGGGTATGGGTAGGCCTACACGGATCGAATTAAAATGGCGATTCCTAGACTCCTTCCTTAGCAGTCGCCCTACTACCAACCCCTTCCTGTCTCTCTTCGCGATTTCTCTCTTTTCGCTCTTTCTTACTCAATCTCTGCGGTGGATAATGGCTTGCGATTGAGGGGGTGTGGAGATGGATTGTGGTGGTAGATCTGGGTGACGGGGTTGATCACGACGGCGAAGGTGGAGGTGAGGCGGTTCGTGGGGTAGCAGGATTGTTTACAGTGATAGGAGTCATTGGTGGCTACGATGGTCGCTGGGGATAAGGATTGATGGTGGTGATAGAAGAAGGCAACGGTTTGTTGAGGAAGATTCGCTGAAAGAGAATGAAGGTTAAGGGAGGTCATTGGAGTTGGCCAGTAATAGAGAGGTGCTCTGAGGTTGCGGATGGTATCACCAGCGCCGACTAGGATTTGCAATGACGTGGTGCTGGAGGAATTGAATGGTTGTATATTTATACTCTTTGATAATTTTCTTAAAAGGTAAATTAGTAATTAAACAAAAATTAAAAATAATATAAGATAAATTATTTAGTGGCGTGTAAGAGCATTCGCAAAAAAATAAGATAAAACATAAGAATTATTTGGTTCATAGTTTAGTAATTTAATTATAAAAAAAGAATGATAAATATTTTAGCTTTCGTTTGAGAAATGAGTTGACTTTTTAGTTTTTTAGTTTTTTTGACTATTTTAGTCTGGGTTAAAAAGCTTAGTTTTGGAAGAATTTTTTAGTTTTTTTTATTGTTTTTGTAAGAGAAGAGTGTAATGATTACAGGTTGGATGTGATATTTTATTTGTTGTGATTAAAATAATTTATTTTATTTTTTGTGACTATTTTAATCCTAAAACTAAGAATTGAGTTAAAATAATAGAATTGAATTAAAATAGAAAATTTGATGCGGTAAAATAACTAATTAAAATAAAAAAATAATTTTTTTAATTATAATTTGGTTAAAATTTTGAGGAGATTGATAGGTCTAAAGTAGGGGTGGGCGCGGGTCGGTTGCGGCCAAGGAATCTCCAATCCGCCATCCGTCCGCCAAATTGGCGGATTGAAGAAAATCAATCCGCATCCGTCCGCCAATCCGGCGGATGTGGATTGAGCGGATTGGCGGTTTGGCGGATGGATGCGAATCGGTTTGGCGGTTTAAAATTTTATAAATTTTCAACATAATTCAACTTGTGCACTTCCTCAAACGAAAAAAGAAAAAAAAGAAAAAGAAAGTATTACAGTCAATGACTTAAAAAAAATATTACAATCACTGTATGCCTTATCCAAAGAAAAAAAGTTTGAAACTTTAGAATATCATAATCACTGCATGCCTCATCCACATATTACAATCACAGTATGATTCATCCCCATAAAGTATTATAATCTGTGATTCTTAAAATATAATAACAATTCAAATCACCAAAACCATGAACAGAGCAGTAGTAGAGATTGAATGTCTCTGTATTGTTACATCTACATATGTTTTTGAAAACAAAAACCAACCAGCATATATCATATTTTCTATTTATTATTTTTAGAGTTACATTTAAAAACTAAAAAATATATATGAATAATACGTTTATTTTTTTCAATTCAAAAAATATATTCAAGTTGAAAACTTTTTTTTAACAGAATATTTAAACTCTTTTTCAATTGAAAACATAAATATAATATTTAAACAAATTAAAAATACAAAGTCTTATAAATTACTAGGGGTGCTCGCGATTTGGCGGTTTGGCGGTTTGGTTGCGGCCAAAAAATCTCAAATCCGCCATCCGTCCGCCAAATTGGCGGATTTGAGAAAATCAATCCGCAACCGTCCGCTCGTCATCACGCATCCGTCCAAAATGCGACGGATCGGTTTGGTTCGGTCGATTTTGACGGATCGATATATCCGCTGCTCACCCCTAGTCTAAAGAGAAGCTACGGGAGATGCAGTTGAGTGTTGCCATTAACGAGGTCGGCCAAAAGGTCGCTTCGATTAAAGCAAACGAGAGGAGACACAAAAAATTAAGACCAATAAATATTGACTAAACTCCACGCTCTTTTCGGTGCTCCCATGTCTTATTGTATTATTTTTTATATTTTATTTCAACTTTTACTTGGAACACATGGTGATTTATCCCACTAATTTTTGGATCATTAATAATTTTAATGAGTTTAAAAAAAAAAAAAACAAACTTAAGCCAAAATATCACATCACTTTAGTAGAAGTCACTGTGCCACATCATTAATGATACTTTAAAGCTCCCAATTTAATGCTCTAAAATATTATTCTATTATCTACTAGGAAAATGCGGCAGACCCCAATAAAACTGACCCCTCAGTGAAAACCACAATCCTCCACCACGTGGCACTGAGTGATTGGAAATAAAAGAAAAAAAAAACTATTTTTACCGATTGGGGTGCTGGGTGCCCCCACTGGGGTCCCTAGCACCCCTGTATCTACTATTAGCCAAATCTCAACCATAACAATCACCTTACTTGGTTATCATTTTCTAAAAATATTTTTTAAAAAATTTTATTTTCTTATTTTTCATATTTTTTTGTTTTTATTGATTTTCTTAAAATATTTTAATTAATTTTTTTAATTTTTAGATATACCCAACATAAATACTATATCTAAAAAGTAAATTTTTTAAAAAAAAAACCTTTTAAAAATTTACTAAATATCAAAAATATAAAAAAAATACAAGAATTCAGCACATTTTTTTATATTTTTATGTATTTATTAATTTTTAAAAATATTTTTTTTATAATTTTTTTACTTTTTGGATACATTTAAATAAGGTGGATTTAAAAAAATAAAAAAATTATTTAAAATTTTAAAAATATTCACTAAAAACAAAAAAACACAAAAATTAAAAAATTCAATTTTCAAAAAACTTAATTCAAAAAACTCAAACCAAACACACTGAATAATGATATAGTGACAAATAATTTATTAAAATTATATTTTTTTTAATGATTTTGTAATTAATTTTTAAAAAATACATTAGATTACAGTTTTTACTAATTTTTTTTACTAATTATTATTTCATATATCAATATCAATAGGTTAACAAAGTGTAGAAAAAATAACTAAAAAATCACTCAGAATTTCTTTTATCAAAAGTTAAGATTTATTTAGGGTGAATTACATTAACGGTTCCTATCGTGTGAATCTTGTGTCATTTTGGTTTTTAACTTTTAATTGTGACATATTTGATTATGAATTTTGAATCTTGTTCCAAATAGAGACAATTGAAGATATTATTATTCAATTTCAAGGGTAAAGTCGTTAATTTGATAAAATATAAACTAATTTGATAAAAATAAATGTCAAAAAAATATTTTTTAATTTTTTAAAATTATTTCTACCCACTAAAGATAAAATTATGTAAAATTGATAAATCTTTTAGACATTTATTTATTTATCTTTACCAAATTAATTTTAATTATTTGTTTAAATAATGATCATGTCCTGGGGTGGTTGTTTTTATTTTTATTAAATTAGTTTCTATTTTTTTTTTCAAAAATCAAATATGGCGATAACTTTAATATTATTATTAAACCAATCCATTAAATTAAAAAATTCAAAACTAAAAATATTTCATATATTAAATATGTCGAATACATATTAAAAGCCTAACAACCACCAATTACAAGATTATTATTCAAATACATAATAAAAATTAATTTGGTAAAAAAAATAAATGTCTAAAAAATTTATCAATTTTACATAAATTTATTTTTGGTGGGTAGAAATTAATTTTAAAAATTCAAAAATATTATTTTGATATTTATTTTTGTCAAATTAGTTTAAATTTTATCAAATTTATGACTTTGCCTTTGAAATTAAATAACAGTATCTTCAATTATTCTTATTTGAAACACAATTCAAAATTTAAGATTAAATATATTATAATTAAAAAGTTAAGAATTAAAATGATACAAATTTCAAATTATAAGAAGGATTAGGATAATTCGTCTATTTATTTATGTTATGGACTCACCGTAACTTCTTTTGGCTTCGTTTGGGAAGTTGTTATTTTAGTAGGCTATTTTAGTTTTTGGCTATTTTAGTAGGCTAAAATTTTTGTGTTTGGGAAGATGATTGGATTTTTTTATGGTTGGATGTGATGTTTGTGAGAGAAAAAGTGAAATGATTATGGGATTGATGTGATATTTTGTCTTATTAACTATTTTAGTCTATTTTGTTTTTTTTGTAAATTTTAGTCTAAATTAGACTATTTTTTTTCTTTCCAAACACCCCCTTAATATACATCATTGATTTGATATTTTAATTAAAGTTTTATTTGTCGACAATAGCTTTTCTATATCAATGTATTGTTGATAATAAAAATGATTGATTAGACTTATTAAGGCTTCGATTGATGTCTCGTTTAGGAAGCGATTCGTTTAGTCAAAAAAATTATTAAAAAAATAAAAAAAACAAATAACTTATATTAAAAAAATAAAAATTTTTTTTATTTTTTATTTTTTATATATCTTTTCATAAAAAGTCAAAAAATCATCATAAACATACTAGTTTTTTTTAGTTCATATTTTAATCAAATAATTTAAAAATTATTAAATTAGCCTGTTCCCAAACGAGGCCTGAGAAGCAAATGTTGAGACTTTTTTTTTGCTATTTTAGTCACAAAAAATTGAAATAAATTTTTTAACCTAATAAAACAAAACATCACATTCAACCCATAATCAATATATGCTTTCTCTCAAAAAAAAAAATCAAAAAAACTTAAAATCCTTTCAAAATCAAACTTTTTAACACTAGACTAAAATAATTAAAAAAACCAAAAAAAAATTAAAAAATCAACTTACTTTTCAAATGAAGCCTAAATCAATACATTATTAGCGCATATATAAATTGTGATAACAAAAGAAGGCCAAATTATTGTACTGGAAAAAATAAAACCACCTACAATGATTGGTGCTAAAATAGTAAAATTAAATTTTTAAGTAAAAATAAAAAAAAGGCTCCAAAGACAAGAGTCCGGATTCTCGGCTGCCCTTCCCGGTGGCCGTTCCAGTAGCCCCCCAAAACGACGTCGTTTTGGGAGTTTTTTTGATTTTTATTTTTTTTTTCTTTCTTCTTCCTCGTTCAAAAATAGAACCAGAGGGAGGGGAGGGGAGGGGAGGGAAAGAGAGAGGGGGAGGGGAGGGGAAGAAGAGAGAGAGGAAGGGAGAAGAAGAGGGAGCCGCCGGTAGGCCGGACTGGAGGGGGCCATAATCATCGGGGGAGGAGGAGGCGGAGGCGGAGGCGGGCCGGAGGCGGAGGCAACGGCGGATCGGGCGATGATCGGACGGCTGGCGAGCTCGACGACTTGCGACGGCGAATCCAAACCCCAAAATCCGGCGAGCTCCCCTCCCCTCCCCTCTGCTCTGCTCTGGTTCTGCGGAAAAAAAAAAAAAAAAAAACGAAAAAACCTCGTTTTGGGGGGCTGCTAGGAACGGCCGCCCAGAAGGGCGGCCGAGGATCCAAATTCCAAAGACAATTATTAATATGTTAGGGTTGACAATATTGTGGGGTCCTTTGGCAACCCCTTTTAGCTTTTTATTCATTTTGACTCACATTATCTCCCATATTTTTTATTTATGAAAAGATAAAATAAATTAAAAAAAGTCAAAAATTTAGTTTTTTATCAATTTTTCAAAAAATCACTCTGTATAAAATTACATGAAAGTGTTTTGAAATATTTAAAAAATGTATTGAGATTATGAATATTTTGACATTTTATATTTTTTAATGACAATCTTTAAAATGTCATTAGCAAGACCTAATTTTTAAAACAAAAACAATATGATAACGGACAAATCGTTCAAAATCCACAAATTATAACTTGTGCACGGGTAGGTAATAATAAATTTTTAATATTTAAAATGAAAATAATAAAGTAAGATCAACCCAATTCTCATAATAGTTTGAGGTTTTATTATTGTATTGTATTACCTATAGGCGAATAATGGTAGCTTATAGTTATATTAATTTTTTTTAGAGACTATGTCAGACTATTTGATACAGTTTTTATTATAATTATTAGGTAAAAATAATTTAAATAAATTGAACAAAATTAATTATCTAAAAGTAGAGAGGGGTATTTTTAAATTTTGTTTTTTAATTATAAGATTTTAATTTATAATAAGTTGCGTTAGATATGTCTGTCCAGCAATAATTGTCCTAGAAGCATTTTCGTCCTATTTTGGCAACAAAGTTTTACGTTGCGTTTGGCTGAGAACGCCAACGCCAGACGCCAGCATTTTTCGGCAAAAATTGATTTGGAATTTTGATTATAATTAACTACATGAAATTATGATACTACCCTTATGGTCAAATAGAATTGGTGCAGGATTATGCAGGCTAATATATTACATTGGGTGACGGCATTTTGGTAATTTTACAATTGTACACTATGACATGACAACTTAAAAAAATATTATATAAAAAAGTAAAAAAATAATTTTTTACTAACTTCCCAAGTCACTTTATAAAAAAAGCCAAAAATCTTGATTAAAAGCAAAAAAATTACTTTTTACTACCTTCTCAAAACAACCCTTCTAATATTGAGATTTGTGTCAAGATTATTTTGAAATTGATGAATTTTTTTTTTTCTTCAAATCAATAAAAAATTTAAAATTAATGAAAATTATCTTATATTTTTCACTTTTTTTAATTTATTCTTTTCTTAGGCTCCAAAAGCACTTAGCAATAGCCCTACTAATATAAGAGGCACTTACAAGTAAGAAGTCTTAGGCTTTATTTGGTATGATTTAAAAAAGTTAAAAAATTAAAAAGTCACTATCTTATTTATGTTATATTATCTTATTTAAGTCACATCATCTCTCTAACACATCACTTCAAATTCAACCCATATTTCATAAAAAGTCAAAAAAATACACTTATTTAAATCATCCCAAATCACCCCTTAGTTGGTGGACGTATTCTTTACTTAAATTTGTGATATAGCTAAAGTTCATTTGGGGAGGATCAATTTAGGATGTCAACTATATCCTTGTCCTTAGGAAGAATAAGTAAATTGATGCAGGTTCATTTAGGGTCAACTTGTAAATTCCTGCTCCAAAGAATTTTGATCACTACTTGATATGCATAATATGATTTTACTAACAACCGCTTGGACGTTTGTTAAAAATCACACAGGGTAATACATAGTATATATATATATATATATATATATTTTTCATATACTATTTATATATTTTAGGATAAATTATAAATATACCGCTTGAGAGTACTTAAAATACGAATTATTTTTTATAGTTTGAAAAATTATAAATATCCCACTGTCAATTTTTTTTATTTAACAAAATTAACTGAAAAAATAAAATTCTTAATTGTTCTCATATATAATAATAAAATTATCTAAATTATTAATTAAAATAAAATTTTGACATCATTAAAAACTGTTAATTAATTTGATAATTTATTAATAAAACGGACCATTTATTATAAAATTAAAAAATTGAAGGACTAAAATATAAATTTTAAAATTATAGATGACAATTCATATTCTAAATAAATTTCTGAAAGGATATTTATAATTTATTTTATATTTTAATATACTTTTTACATGCCAATATTAATCACCATCCATCAAACCATAGTTAACATTTTTCAATGTAGACACAATGATGTCACAAAATCTAAGCACCATCCATCAAACCATGGTTAACATTTTTCAATATAGACACAATGATGTCACAAAATCTAAGCTTGGAGGGGAATATCTGCTTAGAACACCTCCAATAGGTATGTTAATCCACTAGTTAGACAACCAAGATATGAAAAAATATATTGAGGCTTTATGAGTACTTTGGAGAAGGGCTTTAGCCTCCGTTTGAAGAGTGGGTTGATTTTTTGATTTTTTAATTTTTTTAGATATTTTAGTTTAGATTAAAAAGCTTGATTTAGAAAGAATTTTTTGACTTTTTGGCTTTTTAAATTTTTTTGTGAGAAAAAAGTATAATGATTATGGGTTGGATGTGATATTTTGTTTGTTATAATTAAAATAGTCTGAAAAGCCTAAGTGATTCGTGATTAGATCAAGATTAAAATATTCTAAATCCCAATTATCCAAAACACACAATCTAAATCAACAAGCACTTACGAAAGTGATTTAAATTGTTTATTTTTCGGAATAAACAATAAATCGACACAAACAATTTTTACGTGGAAAAAATCACAATTGAAGAACCTTCAATTGTAATCAAAAACCACGGGCGAAACGCCACTAATCAATCCACTACTGAAGAAAGAAAGATTATAAAGATAATACACAAATTACTCAACTCAGTCAATTTGTCTTCGAATCTTTTGCAACTCTTTCACCATGCCTTCATCTCGGAACTGATCAATCCTGAAGTTGAATCCACAACTTCACTTGTTGAATTAACAACTATGTATAGAATCAAACGCCTTTTGAAACTCTACGCTTGAATCTTCGGAATCCATCGAAGAGAATTCTCTCTTGAATTTAAAGTAACAAAGTCCTTGATGTATGTATCTTAGATCATGAGTGAAGAACTCTTCTCAAAACATCAAGGAAAACTTACAAAAACCTCAGAAGAAAACTCCAAACAAAACCTTAGGACTCTTGAATAAGATCTAGAAAAAAGTAATCCTAAAAACAACCTAAACAGGTATAAATAGGCAACCTGAGTCCGCGATCCCCGCTCGAGTGCCCAAAATCCCGCTCGAGCGGCCTCAGCAAAATCTACGTGTGGCAGACCAGAGTTCCGCTCGAGCGCTTTATAACCCGCTCGAGTGCGAAATCACACCTTTCAATATTTTTACAGACCTGACAAAATACTGAGAGACCCTAATCTCCGCTCGAGCGCCAATGGTCCCACTTGAGCGGGAAGAACAAAAAACACAGAAAAAATTACAACTTGTTCAACACAAAGTTTTGTACCCGGATTTGACAACCAAGGGACCTAACATAGTCTATTTTGTCTTTTGTGACTAAAATAGTCTCAAACCTCCTTGCCAAACGGAGCCTTAATGAAATTATTGAGACAATTTTTACCATATGGTTGAGAAACTCATGAAGGATGGTCTTCCACAGAATCCATCAATCAGAAGCCCTAGTGGAAGAGGGAAGGAAACTAGTGCACAAATAGCCTTGCTAAATTGGGAGCTGATCAATAAGAGTAGCTAGTCATGGTGGAGGATCCACCTAACAAAATCAACAGCCAGATTGGTTTATTTGTGTACCCCACTCTAGTTTGTTTTCACTTTATTTGTTGGGTAAGGCTTGTTTTAGTTTTATTTTGGATTGAATCATCCTGTTGGACTTTTGTGGGTTTGTTATAGAGCCTATATCGATAATCTAAACCGTCTAATGTGTAGGGCTCATCAAATATTTTATCCCTATAAAAAATTACGCTGATCGAATATCGATTGCTATTAGATCAAATCATATTTTTGTTAACACTTTTTTTTAAAAAATCATACTAAATGTTGACAGAAATGTAATATGATTAAGTAAATATCGATATCTGATCAACGTGATTTTTTTGTAGGTAAGAAGTACTCGACAAACCCTACATATTGAACGATTTGAATGATCGATATGGATTCCGTAGTCAGCCCATAAGGCCCAACAATACAGCAATGAGACCGGACACAAGCCACACCCTATTTGTTTTAAGCGAAAGGGGTTTTCAATCAATAGTCTTCCCATTTCGTACCTAAACTAGTGAATTAAGATTTTTATTAGTAACAGATCAATTGCCTAAATTAACATGTAATTAGGATTTTTTCGTTTGGGAATGGCTTCTGTCCAGTCCTTAATCGGTTGGGCCCGTGCGGTTGGGCCTGTGGAGGTCCATCACGGGTCCCGTTTTGATAATCTAAACCTTTCAATGTGTAGAACTTGTCGAGTACTATATGTCTATAAAAATTCACGCTGATCAGATATCGATAGTTATGTGATCAAAACAGATTTTTGTCAACCGCTAATTATTCACTATCTATTTTTTTTATACAAAACTGATTTGATCACAGAGCTATCGATATCCGATTAACGTAATTTTTTTACAAGTATATAGTACTCGGCGAGTTCTACACATTGAACGGTTCAAATTATCAAAACAGAACCCGTAATGAGCATTCACAAGTCCAACAATACGATCCAATCCGATTAAAAACTGGATAGAAGCCAAGACCTTTTCGTTTCTCTATAAAAATTAGACAGTGACTCGTTTTCTTGTGAACCAGTCTACATTGGCAATGATAGGGTATTTGAATTTTCATACTCCCTTGATACGTCTCAATAAATAAAATGAAATCCAATAAATTATGAAAAAATGATTTAGTGCTAAATTTTAGGGCAATGGTTCACAATCAAATATGGAAAAATCAAAACTGACAAAAGACGTGGTGCCCACAGACAGGTGAATTATTCCTATAATTTAAATATAATGGATCCATTTCAAATATTAGGATTTTATTGTTTAATTAATAGCAATTTATTAAATAAAATATAAGATAATTAGGGGAGAAAAATAATGAATAGGTGAAAATCTTTTGGGGTGTAACTTTTAGGGGAAATAGCAATCTAGTGGAGTCTTGAAAAAATATTTACATATCAATGATAAATTTTATAAATATTAATAAATAATTAAAATTCTATTTTTTTTCATATATATTTTTCAGGATTCCATTGACATGTAATTTCCGCTAACTTTTAACTATGGCTTTTTACACACACAACCACCCCCCCCCCCCCCCCAAAAAAAAAAAAACAAAAAAAAAACAAAAAAAACAAAAACAAAAACAAAAATAAAAAACAAAAAACAAAAAAACAAAATAGTTATCAACTCCATAGTTTTATAAATATTTTTTATCAAATAAGTTGAATTGTATTTTTTTTTTTTAAATATAAACAAAACTTTTATTTGCATATCATTTGGTTTTGAGGTCAATGCTAGAAGCAATATTCATGTTCAATCCCATCCACATGGTGAACTCATGTGAACTCCATAGTCATGGGTTAGGTAATGGTGTCACTGAGTAAGAGCCGCAGTTCAAAAAGTTTTGACTCTTTCAAGCAAGTGAGGGTGTTTGAGTAATTTAGTTAAAGGCTAGATTTGTCTTCCGCTCACTTATCAATATGAAAGGATTTGAGGAACTCGTAGGTCATGTTTGTTTGGACGGACTGGATTAATATTCTCATGACTAATAGTCCTAGGACTACGAATTCGTTAGATTATGTATCCTATCTTAACTAATAGTTAAATTTAAAATAATTAGTCCGTACTTTAATTGGTTAACCAAACATCGGATTAATAATTTTATTAGATTATTAGTCCAATCCCAAACTCATGTCCACCCAAACAAACATGACCGTAGAGTTTATCTTAAATCTTATTTTGATAATTTAAATTATTTAATTTTAAATTTTTTAAAATAAAATATTAATATAAAAAATAAAATGAACGGATATTAGTAATTATATATTTAAATTAAATTTGTATTATAAAAAATATATAATTATTGTTGAAATTAAATTTGTTGTCTATTTTTTAAAACAAATATGATTCAAGCATATAGTTACTGAAGTTTAAATATTTTGAATTTTTTACATAAATATTTTACTCAAAATATCTTAAAAAGTGAACGATTTATATCACTGAAATTGATTCTAAAATAGACTCATTAAGTCCAAACTTTTTCTCAAGTTGAAATGACAATTTGAGATAAACCAAATCTACAAAGTTATACAAAAGAAACATAATATTTAATAGGGGTGTACACAAATCAGATTGGTCCATTTTAGAGTAAATCAGGAACCAAATTATTTTTTGTGGTTCTATAAAAAATAGAATTGTAACCTAACCGTTAACCTATGGAACATGACCTGAACCAAACCATATAAACTGATTTGTTTCGGTTTGGTTTACTATTCTAGAAATTTTATTTGACAATAAATAGGATATATATTTTATGTTAATAAATAAATTAATAATAATTAGTTTAGTTTAGTTAAGTTGGTTGGACTTTATCAATTTTACAATAACGGCTAGTGTTCAAATCTTATAAGAAACAATTTATATCTTTTATATAAAAAATAATAAATAAATATGTCACGATCCGGTTCAGCTCGAAACCGTAATCAAAGTCTTGAAATCAAGAATTGAATTGATTTGAATAGTTTTATCATTTTCAAAACTATAATCAAAATGATAACTAAAAAAATCAAATCAAACTGATAATTTAAACAGGATTAGATCAGTTTATCAAATTTTTTTTTTTGTTTTTTTGTTTTGAACATTCCTAATATTTAATTGAACAATAATGATTTATCCCACTAAAAATATCACCACTAATAGCACTAATGCATTAAAAAAGTAAAAAAAAAAAAAAAACACACAACTCCAAGACCAAAACATCACATCATTAATGGCGGGACCCACTGCCACCTAATTAGTGGGAGCACTAATTAGTGCTCCCAAGCATTTTTCTTAATTGAAATATGTTTTGGGGTTATTTTTGGCTTCATCCTTTTGGTCCTTTTTATTACAATATTTAATTGTAATATAGTGACATTAATATTAACTGTGTATCTTAAGAATGCGAATCAGTCTGCCCACTCTTATAATGTGTTCAGCCAATAGTAGACCAAGGAACAGGGGGCTGACTGAGACATTACTGAAGAGTGATTCAACTCTCCGTATTACTTTTTCTGCTCCACGATGCATGCTATTCCTGACCGTTCTCGCACACAAATCACCGTCCACGTGGAACTGGGTCCCACATAAATTTTTATTGATTTTATTTTTCTATGATTCCAATATAAAGGGTGTAAATTGAGCCTAGCTCGGCTCGATTCATCCGGACTTAGTCTCGGGCCAACTTATGTTAGGCTCGATTCATCTGGGCTTAGTCTCGGGCCAACTTATGTTAGGTTGTTTGGATTCTTGTTAAAATTTGGAGCAGTTCACGAGTTAGAAAATTAGGCTCAAGCCTAGACCCATGAGGTATTCAGGTCTTGGACAGGTCGGCGAGTCTAGGCCTGGGTTTGGACTTGGGCAGAGCTTGAGAGGGCTTGAACATAATTTTTAAATTTTTTTTTCTACCAAAATTTCATTATTTTTCACTAAAAATGATATTGGGACATAGGTGGGTCGTGCCTTGGGTCGGGTTTTGAGTGTGCCTTAAGTAGGATGATGAGCCGGGTTGGGTTTCAAATAATGGCACAGGCACAGGCCCAAGCCCAAGCCTAAGCTCAAGATCCCGAGCTCAGCTCGAACTCGGACCTAACCGGGCTGCAAGCGGATTTCGTGCCACCCACAGGCCGCAGGCTATTTTTACATCCCTAAGTAATAGCAATAACAGTTTATTTAAAATATTCATAAATAGGTGGAGCTCAAAGTTTTAGGCTCTGTTCAGAAGAATTTTCAAATCCTGATTCTACCCCCACATTGGAATATCATGTTTGGATAGAGTTTTGGAACTAGTTTTCCACAACAAACACAAAACTCTACAGAAAACTCTGCAGAAAACTCTTTGTAAAGCACGATTTTTGAATTTTTTTTTTTGAAACTTGGCCTAACCGGTCGTCCCACCGGATGTCCGCCACCAGTCGTCCGACCGATTGACTAAAACAGTGCAATTTTTTTATTTTTGCAATTGATATGTTAATTTTTATATATTCAAAAAAAATATTTTTTGAATTTTTTTAAATTTTTTTATGTGCTTTAATAGAATTTTGAGTTGTATATTTGGTTATGAGTTGTAAGTTTTTATATCAAATATCAAATATCACATCAAAAATTCCCACTCAATTCAAAACTCTTTCACCAAACAAATTTTTCACACTCAAATCATAATTCCAAAACTCACAAACTCAAAATTCAACTCATACTCTCAAATCATAGTTAGAAAGCTCTACCAAACGCAACCTAAGTGATTTTAAAAACACATTAAAAATTTACATTATGTGAAGTTCTCACCTTTTTTGTAAAAATTTGTGTTCAATTTCGAAGGACATGTTTCTCCCTCTCTATTCAATTATGAAAAATAATTTATTCACATAATTTCTCTTTTTGAATTCTCTCAAATGACGTAATAAATAAAATTTAAAAAATTAATCCATATTCGAATATTTTCTCAAAACTTTCCGTACATATATTTTGTCTTATCACCTTGTTAAGGGGATTATAGAAAGAAAAAATTGTATAAATATAGCACTACTGTTTAATTATTTGTTGTTTTTCATTATAAATTATAATGTCTCTGCGTTAACATCAATATTCAATTCATAGACACAATTTTAATTTTTAATTTTTTTTCTTAATTAACGCTACTTAGATATTGTGGGGACATATTTTCCAAGTACCAACACGCGACCAAGGTAACGCTGAAGTGTCAGCCGAGGTGCCACGTGTCCTAGTCATGACGCCAAGATCGTCTCGGCTAGGCTGAGGTTATCTCCGAAGATATCGGAGTCTGAGATAAGCAGATAAGGGACGAGAGTCCTAAAATGAGAGAAGACTTCAGTTTGGGTAAGGATAAGACTCTTAGAGAGTTTATCCTAATCTTATTGGGAGTCCAAGATTAGCAATAATCCTAAGTCCATTAGAGCTAGGCTTCTATTGGGACTAAGATTGTATTGGCTATAAAAGGGAGGCACCCCCATGGGTCTAAGGTACACAATTTATATTCTGAATAGTGAGTTAAGCACTTGGATTATCTTTGAGAGATATTTAACTGACTTGATCGTCGGAGTGTCTCCGAGTGGATGAACCACCACCAGAATCTTTTCTTTCTGTTGCAGGTTGTTCAAGCTTAATCTATTCTGCCGATGCTGTCCAGCTAAGTACTAATTTGGCAGTGTGGTCAGAAATTGACACACACAATTTGGCGCCGTCTGTGGGAACGAAAGGAGAATAGATGGCCAACAACGGACATAAAGAGAAGGTTGGGGACGGCACTCCTAATGGGAGTGAGAAACTTGTTGACCTTGACGTCGAAGAAGACAACTGCAACGAAGAGACTCGTGATCAGAATCACGGAGGAAAGAACGTCGGCCAGGAAGGCGACGTACCAAAGAAAACAGACCAAATCGGGTACTATAATGAGGATTACCTCCAGGTATGGAAAAATAGATGTCTATGGAGGGATGAAGAGATGAAGGGGATAGCAAACAAATTGGCAGACCTGCAATCGATCATCAATTTTATGATGCAAAACAACGTCATGTAGCCACCGTTCCCACTGCAGGACATGCCGATTCCAGCGGCCAATGCCCAGAAGGGAGGGCAGAAAACAATCCCTGTAGCCTCCCAGCACACCAGGAACGAAAAACACTCTCACCGGCCTTCAAGGGAGATCTGGTGGGGAGAGTCGAGAAGGGAAGAATCTCAAAGGACACATCACACCAAGGAGGCAGACCCCAGAGAACATCGACATATTCAAAGGCAGGAGTTGTGCTTCGACGCAACTGATGGAGAAAGGTCGAAAAGGGCTCACAACGAAGTTGAGAGCAGTGCACCTAAAAGACTGAAATCCGAAGATAGCCGAGCCCCTGGGCGGACCAAAGAGGACTTGAGAGATTACCTCAAGAGGGAGCAACAAAATGCTGAGGTAACTTCCCCTGTTAAGCCGAGAACACCATTCTCGGTGGAGTTAGACAAATTTGAGGCCCCGAAAAGATTCAGTATGCCGAGGTTCTTGATATACGATGGTAAGTCGGACCCCAACTTTCATGTCGGTTTATACCTAAACTCGATGGCATTGTACACTAGGAACGAGCCGTTGCTTTGCAAGGTGTTCCCTTCAGCCTTTAGGGAAATTGCATCGAATTGGTTTCACAAATTGCCAAAAGGAAGTGTGAAGACCTGGGAAGGCTTGGCCAAGATGTTCGTGGCTAGGTTCGTGACAAACAAACTACAGCCATTAAGGGTAGACGCCCTAATGGCTCTGAGAATCAGTGAGGATGAAGGCCTTAGGGCCTACGCAAAAAGATATTATGCGGTGTTCAACCGAATACCCAAGTGCAACCAAGAGGTGGTGGTTGTGTCTTTCAAGAACGGCCTAAAAGATGATTGTGCACTATGAAAGTCATTGGCAAAGACATTGCCAAAAAGCATGGAGGTGCTCATGGACAGAATTGAGAAATATGCCAGAGCCGAGGAAGACACGCCAAGGATTAAGGTGACAGCAAGCAAAAGGAAACGGCTCGCCGAAGCGAGGTCGAGGTAACAACGGATCTAACAAACAAGAGATAGGACTGAGGACCGCATAGGCAGTCACAACTGTATTCCAAATCCCAATTCACAAGGTCCTGGATAAAATTCGAACCCAACCCTATTTCAGAGCACCAACAAGGGTACCAGGAGAGTTTATGAGAAGAAGCCTTAGAAAGCATTGTGCTTACCATAATGAAGATGGGCATCTGACTTAGGGTTGTAGAGGTCTGAAGTCACACCTAGAAGACCTGGTAAGGCAAGGCCATTTGAGGGACCTTGTAGATAAGGCTAGGACAAGGGAAGAGCAGGCAAGACTGCCTCAGGCACCAGCAGCTCCACCTCCAGTAACACAGCAATCGCATGTAGGCGGACCTCGGATAATTAATGTAATTCACTCGAAAGTCAACGAAAACGAAATACGGAGGGAGACCCAGAAAGTAAAACATTTGCAGCATGTGTACTAGGTCTGGCAGAAAAGACCTTGAGCCGAGAAATGCCAGGGACTGGTAGTGTCCTTTACTGAAGCCGACCTGGAGATGGTACAACATCCGCATAACGATGCCATGGTAGTATCCCTCCAGGTTGGGGAGTGCCAAGTGAAGCGCATCCTAATTGACCAAGGCAACTCTTATGACATCATGTATGTCAGATGTTACAAGGAGCTTGGCCTTCACCTAGATGATATGGAGCAATCCAATGGCCCAATGGTCTGATTCAATGGAACGCCGATATGGCCACTAGGAGCAGCAAGCTTGGAAATACAGGTTGGCACTAAGAAGATAAAGACAGAGTTCACCATAATCAATACACCCTCCCTTTATAATGTTATCCTAGGAAGGCCATGGTTGCATGCAATGGGGGCTGTTCCCTCAACATTGCATCAGCTATTGCGGTTCCCAACAGAGCATGGGATAGAAGAGGTCAAAGGGGATCAGCTGTAAGCAAAAAATTACTCTATGGAAGCAATGAAATCCATCTGCAGCATACGAGAACCAGAAAGGGTAGAGATCGAAGACGAGGACGTGGAAGTCCTAGAGGATGTCGGCAAGGAGCCAGTCAAAAAGAGTGAAGAAGCCCTAAAGAAAATCCTCGTCCAGCAGGGGGATGAAGAACGCTTCTTCCTTCTCGGCTCGGGCTTAGCCGAAGAAGAGGAAAAGGAACTGGAGGCATTCTTGAGAGCAAACATTGAAGTGTTTGCCTGGACGCCTTATGAAATGCCAGGCATTGATCTCGAGGTCACTTGTCATAAACTAAACGTAGACAGGTCGGCCAAACCTGTAATCTAACAGGCAAGAAGACCGACGATGATGCATGTTGAGGCAGTGGAAGAGGAAGTAGACAGACTTCTGGAGGCCAGAGCTATTCGAGAGGTAAATTACCCGACATGGCTATCAAATACACTGGTGGTGAAGAAAAAGAATGATAAATGGAGGGTCTGCGTGGACTTTACCAGCCTAAACAAGGCCTGTCCCAAAGACAGTTTTCCATTACCCAAGATAAACCAACTGGTGGATGCCACTTTAGGGCATGGAAGGATGAGCTTCCTGGATGCCTACATGAGGTACCATCAGATAGCTATGTACCTGCTAGATGAGAAGAAGACTGTGTTTATCACCCCAAAAGGGCTGTATTACTATAGAGTGATGCCTTTTGGGTTGAAAAACGCATGAGCAACTTACCAAAGATTGGTAACCAAGATGTTCAGACATCTAATTGGCAGAACAGTGGAAGTTTACATCGATGACATAGTCGTGAAGACCAAGGAACCTGATGGTCATCTGGCTGACCTAAAAGCAGTCTTTGATATCCTTAAGACATATCGGCTCTGACTCAATGCATCAAAGTGTGCATTTGGAGTTGGATCTGGTAAGTTCTTGGGATACTTGGTGACCAGAAGAGGCATTGAGGCCAACCCAGATCAGATCAAGGCCATCTTAGAACTAAAAAGCCCAACATCGGCGAAGCAAGTACATATGTTGACTGGAAAGGCGGTAGCCCTGAATAGGTTCATAAGCAGAAGTTCTAACAAATGCAAACCCTTCTTCAACTTAGTGAAAAAGGCCACAGACTTCCTATGGATAGAAGAGTACGAAGTCGTCTTGGCCGACTTGAAGAAGTATTTGACCACGGCTCTAGTTCTCTCAAATCCAGAACCTGGAGAGGAGCTATTCCTGTACTTAGCAGTTTTGGAACATGCGGTAAGTGCAGTGGTAATCTGAGAGAAAAAATGAGAACAAAGGGCTGTTTACTACGTAAGCAAAACCCTGGCTGATGCAGAATCCAGGTATTTACCCTTGGAGAAGTTAACACTAGCCTTAGTAATGGCTTCAAAGAAGCTGAACCATTACTTTCAAGCCCACAAAATTGTGATGCTAACTGAACACCCTTTGAAGTCCCTGTTGCAGCAGGGAGATCTAACAGGTAGAATAGCCAGGTGGGCAGTAGCCTTGGGCCAGTATGACCTAGAATACAGACCCAGAATAGCAATCAAAAGCCAAGTTTCGGCCGACTTCATGGCCGAGTTCACGCTAGAATCCATCGTACATCGGGCTTTGTTGAGCCGAGGTGAACGATGTCCTAGTGAGCAAAGAGGAGCCCAGCCGAGGGCAACAGAACAAAGGAAGGAAGAAAAACTTAGGCCCTGCAGCATCTACATCGGTGACGCCTTTCGACTGTTTGTTGATGGGAGCTCAAATCGACAGGAGCGGGGGCAGGAGTAGTATTGGTATCTCCAGATGGACAGATACTAGAACAATCCATTCGTTTGGGGTTCAAGGAATCAAACAATGAAGCAAAGTATGAAGCACAGATTACAGGATTGAAACTGGCAGCAGTAGTAGAAGCAGATGAGGTGATAGTCTTCTGTGACTCCTAGCTTATAGTCAATCAGACAACGGGCGAGTTTGCTGCCCGAGATGAAAGGATGTCGGCCTACGCAAATGAGGTCAGCAAGTTGGTGGCCTTGTTTCAGAATTGCCGACTACAGCAGGTTAGCCGAGATGATAACAGTCACGCTGATGCCCTGGCCAACCTGGCTAGTGCAATACAACCTGGAAAGGCAAGGACGATAATGGTTGACTACTTGTCGAGCTCGAGTATCGAATCACTGACCACAAAGTGTGAAGCAATGTGTGTGGACATGGGACCAAACTGGATGGATGCAATAGTAGCATTCCTGAAAGAAGGAAAACTGCCAAATGATCACAAAGAGGCACACAAAATCAGATTAAAGTCGGCAAGATTCAGTCTGACAGCAGAGGGACATCTTTACAGAAGATCTTTCACTGGACCCCTTTTAAGGTGTGTACATCCTTCACAAATTAAAGATTTTTTGTATGAAATACATGAAGGAGTATGTGAAAGCCACGCTGGGGCCAGATCACTTGCTCATAGGGCCATTACCTAAGGGTATTGGTGGCCCTATATGCAGAAAGATGCAGAAGCCTATGTCAAGAAGTGTGAAAAGTGCCAAAGGTTTGCACCACTAATACACCAACCAGCAGCAGACCTGAACCCAGTATCCAATCCTTGACCGTTTGCCCAATGGGGCATGGATCTTGTTGGAAAACTGCCCCAAGCAACTGGGCAAAGGAAGTACCTGTTGGTAGCAATAGATTACTTCACCAAGTGGATAGAAGCTGAACCCCTTGCCAAGATCCGAGACATTGATGTGAAGAACTTTATCTGGAAGAACATCATTACCAGGTTTGGGATTCCAAGAGCAATAATTGCAGACAATGGAACACAATTTGACAGTAAGCTAATCAAAGGCTTTTGTGCAAAGTTCAAAATCAAGAATTACTTTTCAATCCCAAGTTTTCCTCAAAGCAATGGACAAGCAGAAGCATCCAACAAAGTTATCTTGGATTGGATAAAGAAGAGGCTGCAAACAGCAAAAGGGAAAGTGGGTAGATGAATTGCCCAGTGCACTCTGGGCATATCGGACTACGCCGAGAAGATCAATGGGGGAATCCCCGTTTGCCATGGTTTATGGCACAGAAGCAGTCATTTCGCTGGAGGTCGGCATCCCAGGGATCAGAACCCAAGCAGTGGAGAATGGAACTAACGATGTATTTTTAGTCCAAGATCTGGATCTTTTAGAAGAGAGAAGGGAGAAAGCAGTATTTCAGCCGGGGACATACCAGCAGCAGCTTGCCAGGGCTTACAATAAAAAGGTGAACCCACGAGGGTTCCAAGTTGGTGACCTTATCCTGAGAAAGGTCGTCGGCAACAAGAAGGATCCCAGAGACGGTAACCTCGGCCCAAATTGGGAAGGACCCTATAGAATCATCTCTGTCTTGGGCAACGAGGCATATCGGCTTAAGCATTGCGAAGGCAAAGAGCTACCAAGACCCTGGAATACTTGCAATCTGAAATTTTTTATCATTAGACTTTCTTGTTCTTTGTTATTAGCCGAAGTAATAATAAAATTCTAGCTTGATTTTTTACACTGATGACTAATAAGATACTTGACGATGTCTCTGAAATACATGCATAATCAGAATCCAAGTGGAACTTAAGTTCACAATAGGGGGCAGAGAGTTGGGAAATGGTTCTTGGAAAGGTAGAATTTACAAAAGACAATTAGTTTAACGCTTGTTGAAAATTAAGTTTACAAGTTGAAGTTAAACCGATGTCATGTTTAACGCTTGTTGAAACTTAAATTTACAAGTTGAAGTTAAACCAATGTCATGTTTAACGCTTGTTGAAATTTGTGAAAAATTTACAAGTTGAAGTTAAATCGAGGCTATGTTTAACCCTTGTTGAAATTTTAAGTTTACAAGTTGAAGTTAAACTAAGATTATGTTTAACGCTTGTCGAACTTAAATTTATAAGTTGAAGTTAAACCGAGGTCATCTTTAATGCTCGTTGAAACTTAAATTTACAAGTTGAAGTTAAACCGAGGTTATGTTTAACGCTTGTTGAAATTTTAAGTTTACAAGTTGAAGTTAAACTGAGGTTATGCTTAAACACTTGTTGAAATTTGTGAAAAATTTACTAGTTGAAGTTACAAATTGAAGTTAAATCGAGGTTGTGCCTAAAAGAAAATTGGTCTAAACACTTGTTGAAATTTTTTAGAAAAATTTACAAGTTAAAGACCAAGGTTGTATTAAAAGAAGTACTTATGTACTTGCCAAGGTAAACCATCGGTTTGTATAACCGAGGTATATCACCCCGAGGAAATCACACTGATAAGGTGTATGCTTGAAAGCATGTAAAATTATTCTAAGTACAGAATCATACAAGAGTCATAAAAAGGAAATTGTACTTGCATTCAGAAGAATCAGTTCAAAAAGAAGAGGGCACTTCGGCCTACCAAAAGAGTAGTTGCTCAAAAATTACAAAAGTGGCACTTCGGCCAGATCCAAGCTTACATTGATTCAAAAAGTAAGACAAAGTACAAAGCAAAAAACTAAGACTCTTTGGCGTCCATGGCTGGCTGGGTTTGGATTTCAGAAGACAGCTGAGAAGACATCTCGGCGGCCCTTTCAGCTGCGAGCTCGACATCGATTTCTTGAAGAGTTTGGTCGACGCTCTTGTCGGCAATAGGCACGTCCGATGTTGCTTTCTCAAGAGGAGCGTCTTTGGAGACCTCACCTTCCTTATCTTGAGTCAAGTCTAGGACTTGCTCATTTAGAGTAGAGGACTTGGCCCCAACAACTTCCTTCGATTTCCTCACCAAAGCTTCCTCCTCAAACTCAGAATCATCTTCGGATTGGCTTGGAGTAGGAGGGAATGGCAGGGGTAGGATGTCGGCATTTTCTAGGGGGGAGTCCTCGGGGACGTCAAGGTTTTTTAGAGCAACCATCCAACCAAGGGTAAAACCCTTGTTGCATGCCTATTTCGCTTGTTTTTTGTAATCCTCCTTGACATCGGCCGCCCTCTCTGCGTATGCCCTCTTATTGGCGGCCTTGATCTCGGCCTCCTTTGTGGTTGAGGCATCTTGGAGTTCTTTTTGGGCTTCGACCGTCATAGCTTCGGCCTCTTTCTTTTCGGCCTCAAGAACCTTCTTAATGGCCTCTACAGCATCTGTTTTTTCCTTGGCCACGTCTTTGGCTTTAATGGCTGCCACAGCGTGATCTGACAAAGTCTTCATTTTTGCCTCGGCCCTTTTGATGGCCTTCTGTAAACCAGAGACCTACCTGGTCTTGTCGGCCAACTCCTTCCTCATTTCAAAAGATTGCATTGAGAAGGAGTGAGCGTGCTGGATCGCCTAAAAGAAAATTAACAGAACAAAAGTTAGTAAAATTCTCTGAGTATGAAAGAATAAAGAAAGAAAAAACCAAGTGTGAAAGACTTACTTGAACAGAATGCTGCAGCATCAGAACAAAATTTTCGTATTCGCTCATCTTAACGTTACGATTAAGATCTTTGGGTAGAAACAAGGCAGTGGAGAGGGCAACGTCGACCTCAATATCATCGGCGCTATCACCAGCCTTAACTGGCTTGTTATCGATTGTGATTGGCGGGGCCTAGAGGGAATCATGTTTTAATGGCCTCGAGGTGGTCGCAGAGGACAACTTTTGCCTTTTTGATCTGGTAGATTCGGATGGTTGGGTCTCGGCGGGCCTCTTCTCGGTAGCAGAAGGGGTCTTCTCGCTCTTGGCCAATTTAGAAATTGGCAAGGTATCCTCAGTGTCAATCTGAATCACCGTTGCCTTGGGCTGAGCCTTCTTCAGATGTTTTGGCTTTGGCTTTGGTTGAGGCTGGGTTTGTGCTGGTTGAGCATCAACTGAGTCAGGGATGTCGGCTAGAAGATCTTCAACGACAGCTTTCTTGCGACCCATCTCAGCGACAATTGCAGTCCTACGACGACGTTGGCGTTGAGATGGTGGGATCAGATATGGAGCCGAGGTTGACGGTTGCTCTGCTGGATTAGAGGTTGATCCTTGATCTGGTCGAGATGATGAGGCTGTTGGAAGAGTTGTGGCGGAAGGGGGAGAATTGCTTTTCTTCCTCTTTGGGACGTCGGGAAGCACCGACTTGTAGGTCGGGATAAAGTTCAGAAGCAAAGAAGCTCTCCGCTTGTGAACTGGCAGATCCAGTAGCTTCTTCAAGCCCTTGCTGGGAAAAAAAGACTTGTGAAAGTTTTTTGCTGGTTGAGGAAGAGCTGCAAGAAAAACAGACATTAGAACAAACGAAGTATTGAGAACTTTTAAAAACAAGTAAAGTATAAACACTGGGCTCTTACCATTACACTCTACAAAAACTGTTCGAGGAAGAGGGCAGAGGTGGAGGTCCTAATCTGGAGCGAACTCCTAGTTCCCCGAGATAATGAAGTAATCATCCCCGGCTCCCTTGTTGGAGTCTGGGAGATCGGCTACGATTTTATACTCTGTGGACCTCGGCTTGAGGTAGTAAATATAGGTTTTCTCTAACTTGTGGCCATACATGGTGTAGCAGTATTGGATATCGGCTAAAGTAACCCTAGCATTCTCCTGTTTGGCTAAGGCTATTATACCATTGATGACTCGGTAGGAATTGATGGTGAGCTGCATTCGGTTCAATTTGTAGTAATGAAGTGTCTCACGGAAGAGGGTGTCTAGTGGGAGCCTAAGTCTACACTCAATAAAAGCTACAACTGGGAAAGGCATAAAATCAGTTGTGGGCATGATGGAGTCATCCTCCCCAGCCAACTTGAGATGGACGTCGGCGGGGATGGAAAACTCCTGCCTAAAATATTCTAACTCGGTTGAGGTATTTACCCTATGCTCCCACATGCCCATGACGTCGGTCTAGGGGGAAGGTGGATAAGTTGGAAATAAAGTGTTCTGTATAGGCTCAGAAGACCTCGGCAAAACCTAAACAAATGTTGGGGTAAAGATTTTTTGCGATCCAAAGTGAAGGTTGTTTCAGTTTTTCCCTAAGTTTCGTGTGTTCTATGGAAAAACTCAAACCTAAGTCTAAGCAAATGAAGGTTGAAGGCAAGAATCTGGAAAAAACACGGCAAATAAAAACAAGAGCAATGATTCAGAATCAAGAAAAGTGGTAAATCATCAAGAACACTGTGACAGAGTGTGTGCAAAGGTGCAAGGCCAAGAACGGTGGCGGAATGAACAAGTATGTGGGTATTGTGTGTATATTAAAGAACGGTTTGGACAAAAAGCAAAATCATAAGATAAATATGCTCAGAATACATGGTTGGATTCAAGAACATAGATGTGAATGACGTTGCAATTGCAGTATACAAATGTAACAGTTTGAGGAAGAACAAAAATTGAAACGAAGGAACAGTGACCTATAAGGGAAGATTAGCGTCGCCGAGATCAAATGGTGGCAATAACCGGAGAAGTGCAGTAAAATCCTCGTCGGAGGGAGAGAGCGAAGCTGGTTGCAGAAAGCTTCGCGAGAGCGGCAATGGCAGATTTGGGAGAAAAAGTTAGAGAGAGAAAAAAAATGGATGCTCCAAAAACGGTGGTGTAAGGTGAAAAGATGGAGAGAGGGAGAAGTTTTGTCAATAATGCGAAATGGTGGCAAAACTTCAACGAATGTGCCTTGGACGACGTGCCTGTCAGACGGCGCACACACGAGTGATACGACTTGATGCCGCGTGTCGGGAACGACTCAATAGGGGAAAGACGCGTGGCAAAAATGGTTGGAATATTGTGCGTGACAGCTCACACACGTGATAGAACTCTTGAAGTTCTTGGGTTAAAGAAACAAAGACTTCGGCTGGAAGGATGATCTCGGCTGAGAAAATTGAAAAAACCTAGTTAATGGTTCTGAGGCATTGATAGAAGTAGACTATAGGTCTTGGTCATATTGAGCCGACAAATTATTACTTCGGCAATGAATGATAAAGCGAGATTACCGACGTGCTGAATGGAAAGAATGATATAGGTTCCATCACTTTAGGATGCCGAGGTAATAGAACCTAGGGGGCAGTTGTGGGGACATATTTTTCGAGTACCAACACGTGGCCAAGGTGACGCCGAAGTGTCAGCCGAGGTGCCACGTGTCCTAGTCATGACGCTGAGATCGTCTCGGCTAGATCGAGGTTATCTCCGAAGATATCGGAGTCTGGGATAAGCGGATAAGGGACAAGAGTCCTAAAATGAGAGAAGACTTCAGTTTGGGTAAGGATAAGACTCTTAGAGAGTTTATCCCAATCCTACTGGGAGTCCAAGATTGGCAATAATCCTAAGTCCAATAGAGCTAGGCTTCTATTGGGCTAGGATTGTATTGGCTATAAAAGGGAGGCACCCTCATGGGTCTAAGGTACGCAATTTATATTCTGAATAGTGAGTTAAGCACTTGGATTATCTTTGAGAGATATTTAACTGACTTGATCGTCAGAGTGCTGCCGGGTGGACGAACCATCACCGGGTGGACGAACCACCACCGGAATCTCTTCTTTCTATTGCAGGTCGTTCAGGCTTAATCTATTCTGCCGGTGCTCTCCAGCTAAGTACTAATTTGGCAGTGTGGTCGGAAATTGATACACACAGATATTCATAATACTCTTATCTTTAACATTCTATTTTCCTCTTCTTTTCGTCTCTTCTCCCTAACTCCCCCTCACTTTGTACCTCCTTTTTTAGCTACTTTATCTCCCTTCACCGCATTCTCAATCCCCTTACCAACTCCTCTTATTATTATTCTCTCTCCCTCTAGGGTTTAAAGGTGTGGTTGGGTTGGTAACTTCTTCCTAGATATAGGTCTCAATATGAGGGTAAAAATGAGGGCTAGGTTCATGGTAGCGGGGATTGGAGAAGGGGGTTATGGTGGTGTAGAAGGGATAGGAAGGCAGTGACAACAAAATTGGAAATGAGGCTAGAAAAAGGGTTGTAACAGGAAGGAAAGGCATCAGAGAGGAAAGAATGAGGCTGCAAGAAGAAGGGGACTAATACTCTATTTGGATAGAAGGGTTTGGTGAGAAAATAAAAAAAATGGTAAGAATATGAAACCCTTCACTTGTTTGGATGGTTAACCAGGGTGAGAAATGATAAGAGATTGTGAGAACCAAACCTATTTGTTTCTCACTAAAAGTGGTGAGATTTGTTGAGAAAATGAAAGTTTTTTAAAATAACAAAATTATCCTTATGAAAAAATATAGCTTATTAATATAGAAGATTATTTTAGTAAAATGAAATCTAACATTTTTCTTTCTTTTCTCTTATTTACTCTATCCAAATATAATGGTGAAAAATCATAATTTTTTTTTTTCTTTTCTCACCTAATTGAGAAACTACAATTATTTCTTTTTTCACCTCACCACCCAAAAAAAAAAAAAAAAAAAAAAAAGCCTGCAATGAGGCGGAAGGCAGATAGGAAGGGGTGGCGGCCGATGGTAAGAGAGGCGAAAGGAAAAGGTTGTGTACCATTTGTCCTTAATGATAATTTGATTAAAAGATAAAATCACTTAAAAAATTTAAAAATGGTTTTGAGAAAAAATATAATGGACAAATAAAAGCTCTCTTAGTTATCCTATTATTACTTAAGTCTTATTTAACAAATGTTTTTTTTAAATTAAAAGTTAAAAAAGTACTAAAAAAAAATTAAAAAATTTATAATTTTTATCTTAAAAATCTAATGCATAGTAGCCTAAAAACCTATGTACACAGCTAGTGTACTAGGCAGCCAAATTGGTTCTTGTTTGACACCTTTTCGTGTACTAGGCAACCATCAAAAATTGTTCATTGTCATTGCGTGAAAAAAATTTATTGGGAGCCTTGGGTGTATTTGATTTGTGTTTTGAGAGAAATTTTTTAAAAAAATTTTAGGGAGAGAATTTAATATTTTTTTTTGATTTGTTTGGTTATATATTTTAAAAATAGTTTTGAAGTTTGGAAGTTTTGAATGATTGATATTTTGTTATCGTTGAGTAAATGTGTATGAGAAAAAAATGATTGAGAAAGGGAGAGGAGAGAAAAAAAAAAGTAATTGATTAATGTATAATAGAGAGAGAAGTAGTTTTAATTTTTTTTTGAAAAAATTTGTAACTAAACATGTTTTTAGAAATTTTCATATCCAAATCAATTTAAAAAAAAAAAACGAAAAAGAAAAATTAATATTAATATTGAACACAAGTTACAAACATGACATGATGTCTGTCAGTCTGCACAGTGCCGTGCCATTATACTGTCACGAGTTATGACAAGGGTTGTTAATTTATCCATTTTTATATTATTTATTTTCACAACTTTAGTCAAAAAATTAAAAATTCATCCCAAACAAATTAATTTTTTGTAGTTTATATTTTAGTTAAAAAATTATTAAAATAACCCGTTCCCAAACGAGGCCTTATAGTGTTATCCATACTATAATTTTGTATTATATTTGAGTTACTGTCTAATGTGTTATTATTATAATAGTTAAAAAGGTCCCACCACTTATGTATATTATTGATATAATAATGACATTATTACATAATAAATTATATGAGCAAGAAAAATATGATATGTGTAGTATTATTACTTATTATTAATAGCTAGTAAATTAATTTTTTTAAAAAAATCATGTCATTATAGGTGAATTATGGCTTATTTTGGCAATTAGATTAAAAGTCAGTTTATTAATTTTTTAACTTTTTAAAATTATATCACCTCTTTATTTTTTTATATATTTTTAAAAAAAAAAAATTTAAAAAACTAAAATTTAACTTTTAATCTACTTTTTAAAATAAACCTATGTATGAAATCCACACAAATAGATAATAAAGATGCACGAATAAATAGTGGCAATGATTTGTGACATTGCCATGTTACGATCATAGGGGCACTGAATGTTTACTCTAGCCAAAGGTTTTCAACAACAAACAAAGATAGATTTACAACAATAATTTTAAATAATCAATTAAACCACAACATTGTGAATATGAATTTAAAAAACAAATGATAATTTAAGTCGTATCTAACTCAATTTAAAGAAAAGAAGCTTACAAGAGCTCAATATGACCCCCTAAGACAATCTCTAATTCAGACTCAAATCTTTTATCAATTTTAAATTTTATAAAAATTTAGCAAAAATGTTATTTCAACCATTTCACTAAATTGGTATTAAATGAAGGGAAATTTAGCTATATATCCCTTTTACCTTCCTTTCATTGTTAAAAAGATTAAGAAAAAAATTATACTTTCTAAACCCCCTCATAATTATAAAATCTTGCATAAAGGACAAAATTTATTATTTAAATATTTTATAGGAATATTATACCATCAACTTTTGCATATATAATTAGCTTCGTCATCAACTGTATCATAATCACCATAGTTGCATCTTCCAAGCTTCAGCAGAAGGTCGTCGACAAGCCGCCGCCATAGTAGCGTCTTCCAACCTTCAGCAGAAGGTTCTCTCTTCATCTTCATAATCAGCAATGATGAGGCTTTGAGTATGTTGAAATTGAATGAGGATGTCGTTGGAGATTCGAAAGCTAGGGTTTCAGAGCAGACGGAGATTCGGAGTGCAGTGGAGATGGCTCATTTGGAAGCGGAGAAGAAACATGATGAGGTTGTTGATGAGATGCTGGCGATGTTGAATGCGAAGGCTGAAGCTTCGAGATTGAAAGAAGTTGAACAGGAGGTTGGGAAGGATGTGGATGAGGAACAGTAGAATATATATATATATATATATATGTGTGTGTGTATGAGTGTTGTTGAACACATGTATTCTTTTTCATTGAGATGTGTGATTATTGATCGAGTTTTAGAAGTTTTTCATTTCAATTAGATATGTGGATTTGTTAATTAATTTGTTTTGTTTTTGTTTGTTTGTTTGTTTTTTTTGAAGTTTTTTTTTTCTCAATTAGATATGTTGATTTGTTGATTAATTTCTTTTGTTTTTGTTTGTTTGTTTGTTTTTGATTTATTTTTGTTATTTTTTATCTAATTTCATTTGACAGAACTAGAGTAAAATTTTACTCTGGTTCTATTGCTCTGTTTTTTTCATTTGACAGAATCAGAGTAAAATTTTACTTTTATATAGAGTAAAATTTTACTTTTGTGTAGAGTCTAACATTTTACTAACATTTTACTCTTATTCAGAGTAAAATTTTACTTTTAGTTTCAGAGTGTAACATTTTACTCTTATTCAGAGTAAAATTTTACTTTTATACAGAGTAAAATTTTACTTTTAGTTTCAGAATGTAAAATTTTACTTTTATACAGAGTAAAATTTTACTTTCATACAGAGTAAAATTTTACTTTTAGTTTCAGAATGTAAAATTTTACTTTCATACAGAGTAAAATTTTACTCTGAAATATATAGTGAAGATGGCTTAATAGGAGAGCTGATAGATATGAGGGTAATATAGTAAAAAAAACAAGTTTTAAAATATTAGGAGGTTTTGAAAGTACTTATATAATTCTTATCCTTTTAAAAGACAAATTAGATAGTGAGGGGACTATCACCAAATTCCCCTTAAATGAAAACAATCCTACTTTTTTGATCAAATCAAGAGAGCGTTTAACTTTTCATTAAATCTCGTAGTAGGTGACCGTTGGTGGACAACCAGATAGATGACCGACCAGACAATCGGGTGGACGATCGGATTGGGAAAAATTTGAAAAAAATTTACACTAGGCTAGTTGATCGCCTGGACATCTTATTAGTCGTCCTCCTGATCGACCGGTTGTTTAATGAAAATTGAAAATTTAACGTTAGAACGCTTGGTATTAGATGAAATTTTTATCCCAAAATTTTTTCCAAATTTGATGAAAAAAAAGAGAGTAAGCATTGGAGATGCTCCAACCAAATGCTATTTGTGCGAGGGTGAATTTTGCACTAGTAGATAAGAGCTTTGTGATCAACTATTCCCATAAAAAATTAAGGTTTTAGAGACAAAAATTTAGAGTTAAAATTACTTTTTAGGAACTAAATATTTTTGTTACCAAAAATATTGTTATTATATTTTTAGCAACGAAAATTAGACATTAGTGATGAATTATTATCCTTTTAGGATTAAAATTACTTTTTTGGGACCAAATATTTTTGTTACAAAGTGTCGTAATTATATTTTTAGCAACGATTTTATCCTTTTGGAATCTAAATTTGTCTCAAAAAATAAAACCTTTTGGAACCAAATTATTGTCTTATTAGTGACATTTAAAAAAATTTGTCACTAAAAGTCTTATTTTTTACTTTTAGAGATAATATTTTAACGATTATTTTCACAACGATAGAAATTAATCTCTAAATGTTTGTTGCAATAAAATTTTCACTTTTAGAGAAAAAAAATTTGATCTCTAAAATTCTTATGTGTTGTATATAATTTGAAAACTGTCATAAAAGCTATTCAGTCAAGGTTTGGCCCGATAAACCCCTCAAATACTAAAATAAAGAATCCAAGAAGGAAAGATAAGAGAAAATAAATGTAGAGAGTTTAGGGTTTAGACAGATTGAATGTCCTCCAAAGAAGAAGAACCTCATTTGCCCTATAAGATGCACATGGAATAACTGCTTCATATTTTCCCTTACTCAAGCCATTAACATGCCTAAAGAAGGGGAACCACCTATTTTTGTTAGGCTTAACCTTCATAAGAGCAATTCGTTTCACCATGCGTCAAAAGATCCTTTCTGATATGATTTCATCAAGTATCTAGGCCTTCTAGTGGAGCAATTCTATTTCCACACACCTATTTGTTTCAATACACATAATTTCTCAATGCACACATTTAATAATTTAATTATTAATTTTATTCTCGTTCTACACACTAATTATTCCAATCATATCCTAAAATCATATCTTCTATACACCTCTTCAATCCCTTTTCCACACACTCAACCCTCTTCCGAAGCCCCTTCAAACTTCCACCACCATTGGTACCTTCGCCACTACTGTCGCGTGTTTGGTTGCAAATCCTTCTCAGCTCCACCACCACCTCCTCGCATCAGGCCGATCATCCTTATCCGCCTCGTATTTGGGTGATTGATCGAAGAGTGAATAAGGATTTCGTTGTAGAAGGACTTGGAGGAGAAAGCACTAGCTCCGATGGAGCCAGCGACAATGGGGTGGTGGTTGTAGAGGTATTTCACGACGAGGATTCGGTTGTCGTAGAGCTGATCTAGATAGACTGACCCGAACCCGCCGTCCCTGATTTTGGGTTTCCAGTCGAACCGATTTGTAGAGGACTCAAGCTCTTCGTAGGTGAATACCAGAGGGAGGGGACTGGCGTTGTGGTGGCAGCAGAGGTAAAGAATTGTTGGGTCTTCTTCCTCTGCCGCCAAAGATGACTTTTTTCTTAATCGAACAATTATCGAAGCAATTGATAAAACAGCTAACAAACAAATGAATACAAAAATCGAACATAACATTGCTGTTCAATTTGGGTCGTGTTGGCAAATTAATGGGTGAGAGATTTGATTGTGAGATCGAAAACATATCAATTGCTTTCTGGGGTCAAAGGAATTAAAGCTACAGACTCCATTGTTGGCCAGGCAAGCCAGCAGACATCTTTATTCTTCTTTTTCTTCTCTCAGGAACCGCTTTTTCTGATTTATTGTCACTTATTGTTGAGTTTCAGTTGATGGGTTTGCATCATTATTTTGCATGACATCTAACTTTCTTGCATTCTGGGTTTCTTTTGCTTCTAACTCTGTAATGGCTTCTTGTGTTGTTATTGGATTCAATTGGTCTTACATTCTTGTTTCAATATCAAACTAGATTAAAAAAAAAATGTCCCATTTTGTTGCTCTGTTTCAATTTTCTTTCGCACTTGCATGATTTTAGTTTATAATCCTTAGCTCTGCAATTTGATAAATAAGATGTGTAGATAGAATATTTTGATATATTATTACGGGTGTTGGTGGATATTATAGTCATTTTAATTTGGGGTATAATTGACATTAAAATAATATTTCATTAAGTGTGTGGACTGAGATAATTAAGTATGTGGAAATAGAATTTCCCCTTCTAGTGATGTGTACTTCACCATGATGCTCCACACTTGGGCACTATTTGGTGTACACTATATAAGTATATATATTTTTATATTTTTTAGTCACATCACTTTTCTATTTTTTTTGTACACTTGTTCGTAAAAAATTAAAAAATATACTTATTTAGATTAGGGGTGCAACTCGGGCGGGTTCGGTCTGGTTGGGAGGTTATCCAAGCCCAGCCCAAGTTGTGCTGAGACTTGCCCAAACCCGAATTGTAACCTGAGGTTGTCTGCCCAAGCCCAACCCGAGCTAAACCCGAGTTGCCCGAATTATAAATGAATTTCAGTTTTTTTTTTAATTATTTTTTCATTATAGAAAATCATTAATACCATCAAATCAAATAATTTACATAATGTAAAAGAGATGCCACTATAGTAGTCCTTACAATTTATGAGTGGAAATAAAAAGAAAAAAAAGTAAGATTTTATGTTATTTGTATATATAATATATATTCAATATGATTTAATAATATAAATTACTTTAATATCATGTAATGACTAATAATTTATATTTATATTTAATATTTTTATATATTTATATATGTATAATTCGGGTTTCGGGTTGCTCGGGTTGCTTGACATCTTTACCCAAGCCCGTACCGAATTTAAAAATATTTTGTCAAAGCCCTAAAAAAATTCGTGCTGGGCTTGGGTTGCTCGGGTTGAGCCCGCCCAAGTTGCACCCCTAATTTAGATCATCCTAAATAACGCCTTAGTCTACATAGACACTTTAACTTAGGCATCCTTAAATCAGTTGTCCTTAGAGCATCTCCAACCCATACATCTCTATTTCTCTAAATGGAGAAATAAAATAATATTTTTTACTCAAAAAGTGAGTTTAGAGGATCTTATCATTTATGACAACTCCAATCATACATCTCTATTTCTTCAAAAATTTGAACATTTTCTCACTTTTCTTTCAAATTTTACCCAGTTTTTCTCCAAAATTTAAATTATTTTATTTAATTTTTTGTTAAATATAATTAATATTGGTCTCATTTTAAAGGTATTGTTAATATCTTTTTAATGAAACTAATTTTATAAATATTGAATATATATATTAAGTTATAAAGACAAAATTAAAGATAAAAAAAGAGTGAATAGTGTTTTAGAGTGATCCTCCATTTTTTCATCCTCTCTCTATATTTGGAGGATCAATTCATCCTCCTTCATTTGGGAGGAGGATATAGAGGATGTGTTGGAGTTGTTTTTGGGAGAGGATCCTGCATATTTGAAGATATGGAGCATGCATTGGAGATGCTCTCTAATGCATCTTCCATAACTTCAAATATGAAGGATTTGCTCCTCCAACCCATCCTCTAAATCCATCTCTATTTGGGAGGAGGATGACTTGACCCTCTATATTTGGAGGGAGGATGAAAAATAGAAAATCCCCTCCAAAACACTATTCATTCTATATTTTTTATTATATTACAAATAACTTTTAATATGCAAATTTAATTTTTATAAAATTGGCATCATTAAAAAGTATGAAATCATACCTTTAAAATGAGTATAATATTAAATATATTTTACAAAAATTTTAAAATTAAATATTTGTTAATGAACAAAAATTACTTTTTGATGAAGGGAGGATGAAGGGTTGTGAAGGTTTGTGGTTAGAGTTTGAATGAATAGTAATATACTCTATATTTACTTTTTGAATAAAAAAAACTATTTTCATCCTCTTGGTGAGAGGATTGAGTTGGAGATGCTCCTAGCAGAATCGTTACACCTTGCAAGAACACTGTTCAAGTCGGGCTGGCTAAACCCAATTTGCTCGGTAGCCTAGCAATTCGGTTATCCTGAAGACGAACTTTGTGTTTAAGGTTCTGTTATGCCTAACTCACCTTTGGTTCCATCTTACCTCTATTTTGGTTTGCCTTCTTTATTAATGCCTTCTTTATTGATACTTGATCATTGACATATGGCTCGAGGACATGGCAAAAATATATTGCTTAACCCGTCTTTTACTTGATCGAAGTCCATAGACTGATTCACCTTATGGTTAAAACGGGTGCTCGTCTGAATCCAACTTTATTCTAATCAGATTGATTGTCTTTAGTGTTAATTGTCGTTATCATTATTATTGTGATAAATTACACTATTTTTTCTGAAGTATAAAGAAAATACATTCAATTTCATATTGTTGATATAATTACATTAATCTCTTTTTTAATGTGATTAAAGGTGACCGGAATTAATGCAGATAATAGATAGATTGAAATAAACAGATGATAAATATAATTTTAGTAGAAAATAAATAACATAATTTTTTCATTCATAAAATTAACGAATTACTGATAAAAATATAACTTAATTGTTATTTGAATTAAAAATTCAAAAGAGATTAATGCAATTATATTAAAAATGCGAGACTAATTGTATTTTTTTAAATTTTAAAAGAGATAAATGTAATTATTATTATTATTATTATTATTATTATTTGACTTGTATATTTATAAAAGGCTGAATATTAATGGACGCATATGAAAATCACTGCACTCAAACAATCATGAATTTTCTACATCGGCTAGTACAATAAAAAATAAATATAACATTATTTTGGTATAATAATCCTCACACATATAACCTTCTAGGTTAAAGATAGAAAAGTTTATGAAAGATGTTTAATGTCCCTACAAAGTTTTTTATTTTGGTTATTCCCCATGACTTTGATATTTTAAATATTAATTTTTAATTTATCACAAATTTAATTATATATAAAACTGTGGGAGCTGAATATTGGTACATGCAGCAAAGCCGAATAAATCTGAAGGAAATCAGGATATATATTATATTCGGCTCC
Source organism: Camellia sinensis (assembly GCF_055761805.1). NCBI lineage: Eukaryota > Viridiplantae > Streptophyta > Magnoliopsida > Ericales > Theaceae > Camellia > Camellia sinensis. Next base: position 75,745,495 of record NC_138969.1, read on the forward strand.
GTCTTGGACGATCCTGAAGTCGAATAGATTAATCGGCTATAGAACCCGTTAAACAAAATGCCGAGTGGGAATTGGCATACGACAAAAGGGCCGAATGAGCAATCATGCGATGGATTAAGAGTAGGCTCGACCCTAGGGCCCAAAAGCGAATATAAATAGAGGAACATCAATCAAAGAAAGGGATGTGAGTACAGACCCAAGAAACTTGAGACACAAGCAAATGAGAGACATATATTAACTTGTTCGTTGGAGTGCTAATTCTGACACCCTCGACCGGAGTGTTAATCCCTTTTTTAGGTGGCAATCAGAGGATCAGGAATGTCCTTCAGGATTCAAGAGTATTTCCAAACCACTTCTCCATAATTGGCGCCGTCTGTGGGAAAACTTAAGCATATCCACGGCGGGCGTCACAGAAGATCCTCCGATAGTCGCTGACGAAACTACACCAAGAGACGACCTCACTCCAAGATACATACTGGGACTGGAGAATATCGCCGCGCGACATGCCTTAAACTTTGATTTAGTAGCTCAGACCTCGTCCTTAACTTCAATGCATGAGACAATGTAGACAATTATGGATCAAGCAAAGCAAAATGAACAGCGGCTGGAGAACATGATGGCTGAGAACGAGCGCCTGCGCCAGGATTTGGCCTTGGAGGTGGCGAAATCTCAACAAGCCGCATGCCAAGACCGGGTTCGACCTTCGGGAAAGAAGGATGGTCGACGACGTCAACTTCAGAAACACAATAAGACAGTGATTCAGACTCACCATCCCTGGAGCCCAGAAAGAAAGGACGCGTTGATATATCCAGCTTATCTGAAGGAAGTCCATATATACGGCATAAATGAGGGAGAAGTGATGATTCGGATGAGGAAGATAAACATGACCCTTTCGTGCGACGAATTGCAAGCGCTGTGCTACCCAAAAAGTTCAAGGCACCGTCGTTCACCCTCTACGATGAAAAATTGGACCCCACTAATCACATTTGTCATTATAAGTAAGCGATGACGCTCCATGCTGACGACGAAGCCCTCATGTGTCGAATATTTCCAAGCAGTCTAGGACCACTGGCTGTGAGGTGGTACTATAAATTGGAGCCAGCATCGATTAAGAGCTTCTACTAACTCCAAAAGTCATTCAAGGCGAGATTCATTGCTAATGAGGTCCAGTCGAAGCAAGCCGATTCTCTCTGAGCCATGCAAATTAAACCGGAAGAAACTTTTCACGAATACTCGGCCCGCTATTGAGAGTGCTTTAATTTGGAAGATGATGCTTGCAATGACTCCATGGCCATCACCGCCTTTAAGATGTGATTGCATTCTGATAGTCCCCTCCGCATTTCATTAACCAGACAGCCCCCCCAAAACCGTCTGGGCATTAATGAAGAAGGTTGAAGAATACTGCAAAATGGAAGACGATGCCCTGCAGGTCAAAGCCGGACGGGTCAAAGCCGGACGTAAAGCCGCTGAGATGGTCACGTCGGGAATTGTTCAGCCGATTAGCGTCGTGCCATCAAGAAGCCCCGAGCGGCGAAATCAACCTAAACGAGACAAAAGACGTGACTCACGCCGATCAAACAACCAATGTTCACATCGAGCTAATGAACAATATCAAGTGGATAGGAGGCGCACAAGGCACTTAGGCAATAAATACGCGGAGCTAACAGAGTCGATCAGTAAGATTCTGTCGAAAGTTCAACACCTTCCGTTCTTCAAGTGGCCGCCCAAGATGATGGGACCTTCCGATGCGAGAAGACAGGATAAACGGTGTGAGTATCATAAAGACCACAGTCACGACATCGATAGTTGTTATGCATTAAAAGATCAATTGGAAGAATTGGTGCAAGACGGCCGTCTTACACAACACGTTCGAAAGAACAATTAAACAAATACAGTAGCTCTACGGCCGGAGTCACCTCCTTTTGGTGTAATTCATATGATATATAGCTTGCCAGCGTCATCCGAGGTGCATAAAATTCGGTTGCAGTCTAGCCCCTATAGCCCAATAACACCAGCGAACGGCCCCATGACATTGGAAGGATTAGTTTCGATGATAGTGATTTAGTTGGAGTAACCCACCCCCACACTAATCCCCTCGTCATTGAGCTACGTGTAAACAGATTCCCGTGTTCTCATTGACCAGGGCAGCACTTCGGAAATAAGGTATTACTAAACTTTTGTCAAACTTGGTTTTACCGACTTGGACCTGTTTCCGACTGATTACCCGTTATTCGGCTTCAATGCTAACATGGAGTATCCTTTGGGCAAAATCACACTACTAGTACGGGCCGACACCAGATCAGTAGATGCAAAATTTTTGGTTGTCAAGCTTCTTTCGCCATAAAATCTCATCGTGGCCAGAACTTGATTACATATGATGTAAACCGTGCCAAGCACCTACCACTAACTGCTTCGTTTTCCGATTGAATACGGTATCTAACAAATTCGTGGCTCTCAGAAATCGGCACAGGCATGCTATCTTCTAGCTGCAAAGAGACCAAGGGAGCTGGAAATGCATTCAATTGAGGTACCGAATAGGGAGAGTCTCGAAGACATTGGGAGGATCCCAAGTGAAAAGGCAACCGAAACCCTGGATCGGGTCGAAATTGACAGAAGTCCAGACAAGTTCTTCATTATCGGCGTTTCCTTGGATAAAGTTGAAAGGCAGGAGTTAGTATCCTTCTTACTCGGCAATATTGATGTGTTTGCATGGTCCCCATACGAGATGCCAGGAATGGATCCATCAGTGGCCCAACACCGCTTAAACGTTGATCCGAAATGTAAGCCAATTATTCAGAGAAGTCGGCAGTCAGTCGCGGAGCATACTTCGGCCGTTGTTGAAGAAGTAGATCGGTTACTTGACGCTGGGGCGATTTGCGAAGTAACCTATCCAATATGGTTGTCCAATACTATGGTCGTAAAGAAGAAGAATGGCTCTTGGTGTGTTTGTGTGGATTTCACGGCCTTAAACAAAGCTTGTCCGAAGGACTGTTTTCCCTTGCCCAGAATAGACCAACTCATAGATGCAACAACACATCATCAACGCATGAGCTTCTTGGATGGCTACAGGGGCTATCATCAAATTTCCATACATCTGGAGGATCAAGAAAAAACCACATTCCTCACCCCAAGAGGAACCTATTGCTACAAGGTCATGCCTTTTGGGCTGAAGAATGCGGGGACAACTTATCAAAGACTAGTGACTGCCATGTTTAAGGAACAACTCGGCCGTACCATAGAAGTATACATCGATGATATGGTGATCAAATCTAAGGAAAAACACTCCCATCTAGCCGATTTGTCAGAGACATTCGGCATCATTCGAAAGGACAAGATGAAATTGAACGTCTCTAAGTGTGCATTCGGCATCGGATCCGACAAATTCCTTGGCTACATCGTTAACCACCGCGGAATCAAAGCCAATCCGAGGCAAATCACGAAAATTCTGGAGCTTGGATCCCCTCGGTCAGTCAAAGAGGTTTAGAAGCTGATGAGAATGGCTGCCGTGCACAACATGTTTATCAACCGTTCCACAGATCGCTGCTGACAATTCTTTCACACGCTTTGGCAAGGCAGAGCATTTGATTGGACCCCCGAGTGCCAGGCCACTTTGGACGACTTGAAGTCTTATCTCTGATCAGTACCACTCTTGGCAACACCTGCGGTAGGCGATCTGCTCATTTTGTATCTAGCAGTATCCGACCGGGCGGTCAATGCCGTACTGTTAAGGGAAAAACTTGGGAAGCAGCGACCAGTTTACTATGTGAGCAAAGCTATGGCCGATGCCGAAACACGTTACCTTCCATTAGAAAAGCTTATCCTTGCTCTTGTGATGTCTACAAGAAAACTGATGCACTACTTTCAGAGGCATACCATTGGGGTATCAACGGAATATCCCCTCCGGTCAGCGCTCCGCAGCGCGGAAGTGTCGGGGCACGTTTCGAAATGGTTTCTCGAACTCGGCCAGTATGATATCCAGTTTCTATCCAGAACTTCCATTAAAGGGCAAGTATTTGCTGACTTTGTAGCTGAATTCACAGGATCTCTCGCCAACTTTAAGTCTGATCAAGTGCAAACTAAGCCCAACTGGAGAATGTATGTTGGGGACGTTAGGCAGATGTATTGCGACGGGTCATCTAACCAATGTGACAGTGGGGCTGGCGTAGTAATCATGACCCCTGAAGGGGCAATAATCGAACAGGCCGTCAAACTGGGCTTCGATGCATCGAACAATGAGGCCGAATACGAAGCACTGTTAACCATCCTGCGGAATGCACTTCACATCGGTGTGCGGGGTCTGCTTGTTTTTTGTGACTCATAGCTAGTAATCAACTAGTTGAAAGGGGAGTATGTAGCCAAAAATGACCGCATGGTAGCCTATATGAAAATGACGAATTCTTTGCTCGTGAAATTTGATCACCACGAATTGAATCAAATAACCCGGGATCAGAACATGCATGCAGATGCCTTGGCTTGTTTAGCCTCTGCCATCAACTCAGAAATTAAGCGAATAATCGAAGTAGGGTTCGTCCCTATGCCGAGCATTACCTCTTCAGAATTAGTTCAGATCAACGTTATCGAACCAAGTCCAAGTTGGATGGACCCTATCGCCGCATTCCTATCTTCAGAGCAGCTCCTGATGGATAAGAAAGAAGCACACAAACTGCGAAACAAAGCCCTCTGATACTACTTGGATCTGTGGGGGAACCTCTACAAAAATCTCTCTCTGGGCCGTACTGAGAATGTGTTCAACTGAATAAAGTCGAGGAACTTTTGTCTGAAATAGATGAAGGCAGTTGTGGTGCCCATTCAGGTGGACATTTTCTGGCCCATCGACCCGTAACACAGGGGTATTATTGGCCGACCATGTGAACTGATGCTGAGTGTTATGTCAAGAAATGTGAGCAATGCCAGAAGTTTTCCCCCTTAACTCATCTGTCTGCCGTGGAGTTAAACTTTATCACTAGTCTTTAGCCGTTCGCTCAATGGGGGCTTGATATTGTTGGACCATTACCACGGGCCCCAGGCAACCGGCGATTTTTAATTGTTGCGACGGATTATTTCACAAAATGGGTCGAAGCGGAGGCACTAACATATATTCGAGATTTCGACATTAAGCGTTTTGTGTGGAAAAACATCATAACGAGATTCAGCATACCACGAGCGCTTGTTTCAGACAATGGTACCCAGTTTGATTATGGCGTGTATCGAGAATTGTGCAACACTTATGGTATCCGGCCCTACTTTTTCTTGCCAGTTTATCCCTAAAGCAACGGTCAAGCGGAGGCCACTAACAAGGTTATTTTGGACGACATCAAGAAAAGACTGGAGAAAGCCAAAGGCAGATGGGTCGAAGAGTTGCCCAGTGTGCTGTGGGCTTATTGCACTACTCCAAGGCGATCCATTAGGGAAACACCGTTTGCTCTGTGCTTCAGAACCCAGACAATCATCCCCCTGGAGATCGGCCTTCCAACCTTGAAATCAAAGGTTTTTGACATGGGCCAAAATGACATGATGTTGGCCTTGAACTTGACTCTGATTGAAGAACGCCGAGACCGTGCCCTTGCTTCCATGGCACGGTACCAGCAACAGCTTGCTAAATCGTATAATCAATGTGTTCAGCTACGCCATTATACACTAGGAGAATTGGTCCTCAAGAAAGTGCTTCCCACTGCTAAGAATCCTGTTAACGGAAAATTGGGTTCTAACTGGGACGACCCCTATTAGATTGACTCAATCGTAGGGATAGAGGCATATCGGATCAAAGACATAGATGGAAGAAGTTTGCGTCGTCCGTGGAATTCCACATACTTGCGCAAATTTTATCATTAAGTTAACTTGTATGGCAAGACGACTTGTTTTGAATTTATGCCGTGTACATCTTTCTTTTTTCAATACAATGTTTTTTCTTTCTTGCCTAGTGAGTTATGGTTATCAATAAGCCTCTGAATTCGGAGCGCCATTCATGGAAATCGTGATTGGCTAACACAAAAGCCTCCGAATTCGGAGCCTCATTTGTGAATGACACGTTTGAGCCGAATAAGCCTCCGAATTCGGAGCGCCCTTCGTGGAAATCACGATTGGCCAACACAAAAAGCCTTCAAATTCAGAGCCTCATCCGTAAATGACACGTTTGGGACAAATAAGCCTCCGAATTCAGAGCGCCCGTCGTGGAAATTTTGATTGGCCAACACAAAAAGCCTCCAAATTCGGAGCCCTATTCGTAAATGGCATGTTTGGGTTGAATAAGCCTCCGAATTTGGAACGCTCTTCGTGGAAATCACGATTGGCCAACAAAAAAAGCCTCTGAATTGGGAGCCCCATCCGTGAATGTCACGCTTGGGCCGAATAAGCCTTCGAATTCGAGCGTCCTTCGTGAAAATCACGATTGGCTAACAATAAAAGCTACTGAATTTGGAGCCCTATCCGTGAATGACACGTTCGGGCCGAATAATCCTCCGAATTCGCAGCTCTTTTCGTGGATATTGTGATTGACAACCGCAAACACGATTGGTGTAAAGTAGTAGATGGTCATAACTTAATTTACAAGCATCGATCGAAATAACATCTAGATATTTAGAATAAATGTTTTATTAAATAGATCATGAGTACATGTTTTACATAAAAACGGAACAACGTACATCAAAATTATTTGGCTCCATCCTCGTCATCAGTCTTCTCGGCGTCGAAAGCCTCAAACGGAAAAGTATAACTCTGATACAAGGGTGTTGCCAGATCAACGCTCGCGGCTTGGAGAGCCTTGATCCATCCATGCTTAAATCTGCGATTTTTGCATCGACAGACTTCCTCGGCTAGTTTTTCCTTCGTCTTCTCTATTCCAATTTTTTGGCCGTTATGGAAGCCTTTTTCATAGGACCTGGCCTTCGCAGCTTCTATTATGAACATACTCGCCGTTTCTCGACCGGCAATCACGTGATCCAAAATTCGCCGGTTTACTCGCTCCGCGACAATTGGATTCACTTGACTCGCCGAATGAGTCTCAGAGGTGTTAGCTTTCTTCAGCTCATCTTCGGCCTTCTCCACGCGGGCTTGCAAGCTCTGAATGCGAGCGTCTTTTTGCTCTATATCTCTTTGCGCGGCACGAAGACGCATGTTGATTTCATAGAAGGTATACAAACCCTTTACTGCTCTATAGACGCCCTCCCGAAAAACTTCATAATTAGCCCGGCCAACCATGGATTGCTGAACTTCTGGTGGAAAAATTTGTCGAGCGAACTCAACTGCTACATTTGGGTCGCTAATAATCGAATCCGCTTCCGTCATCGGTTTGTTTCCAACGAACACAGAAAAACTCAACGGGTGCGGTGTCCCACTGGTTTCTCCTCTCGAACGAAGGGACTTACCTCGTTGCTGTTTTTCCTTTCTGGGTGACCTATTTCGACGACATGGGAAATGACACTTCTCACGCTCCCTCGATATCCTACTCCCCGTTCGCGTAGGCTCACCACCTTGATTCATCTCTGCGTCCAGTTCCACTAGTGTCCTACCCTCCCCTCTGTTGTTGAAGAATAGTCTTCTTGTCATCCACAGTCGTCCACACTACTTTTTTCCTCTCATAATTTGTTGGATTTGAACGCAACAATGGCATCTCTGCGCATGCAGCCCCCACCCCATTTATTCATTACGGGTGCGACACTCTTGAGGCGATTTCATCAATGCTCTGCGCACCGATATTCGGTATTCCCGCTCATTCATTGGTTGGGGCAAGGGCAGATTCGTTAATCTAATCGGTTAAATTTCAAGGCCTTGCGCCGATAATGGACGTGCCCCAGCCAATCCATGAACCACTGATATTCGGCATTCCATCTCATTTATTAGTTGGGGCAAGGGCAGATTTGTTAATCTAATCGGCTAAATTTCAAGGCCTTGCGCCGATAATAGACGTGCCCCAGCCAATACATGAACCACCGATATTCGGTGTTCCAGCTCACTCATTAGCTCAGGCAATGGCAGATTCGTTAATCTAATCGGCTAAATTTCAAGGCCTTATGCCGATAATGGACGTGCCCCAGCTAATCCATGAACCACCGATATTCAACATTCTAGCTTATTCATTAGCTGGGGTAGATTTGTTAATCTAATATGCTAAATTTCAAGGCCTTTCGCTGATAATGAACGTGCCCCAGCCAATCCATAAACCACCAATATTCAGCGTTCCAGCTCATTCATTAGCTGGGGCAAGGGCATATTCGTTAATCTAATCCACTACATTTCAAAGTCTTACGTTGATAAGTTGACGTGTCCCAGCCAATCCATGAACCACCGATATTCGGCGGTCCAGTTCATTCATTAGTTAGGGCAAATGCAGATTCATTAATTTATTCAGCTAAATCGTAAAGATATGCAGCTAATCTATCATATGTTTAATGTACTCATCACATGATCTTACATCCTACTAAACTGTTAACTAGCACATGCAACAAACAGAAAGGCAGATTCATTAATTTATTCGGCTAAATCGCAAAGATATGCAATTATTCTATCAGATGTTTAATTTACTCATCTCATGATCTTACATCCTACTAAGCTGTTAACTAGCACATGCAGCAGACAAAAAGGCAAAGAAAATTTTCATTAATAAATTGAGTACAGATAGTAGTCATTTTACACATGAAAATTACCCTACATTTAACTTCTAACTGACGTAAATAAAAAAAAACCTACAAAAACTATGCACGAAAGATGCCTAACAAAAATCAAAATATCACCCTAGTCAATCTTCAGGGTCAGACTCTAGCGGCTTAATGTCCACCTGCTCGTATGGAATCAGCTGAGCCAATGTCACATTAGCGACAGTAAGGGCTTTGAGCTAGCCGTGTTTGAAGCCCCTATTCTTGAACTTGGGTACTTCCTCTACGTAGTTCTCCAAGGCGACATCCTTCCCAACTTGGAACGCTTTGGAAATCTCGGAGTCGGCTATTTCCTCTGATTTCTTCGATTCTTCCAAATCGGCTTCTAGTTTGGTAATCACCTCCTTGGCTAACTTGAGCGCATCTTCGCTTGTGTTTTCCCTCTCTTCGACGGTCAACCTGAGTTGGTCCGAACTCTTCTCATTTTCTGCCTCAGCATCGGTTCTTGCACGTTCTTCTGCCGTTTTCGCTGCCTCAGACTCGACTTTTAGAGAGGCCTCCACAGCCTTGCTCTTTTTATTTTCAATTTTGGCTTTCAAAAAGCCGATTTGTTCAATAGCATCATGTTGACAGTGGCTGATCTCGGCTACCCTGCCCCCCGTTTGCAAAACATGGAATTGGAGTTAAAAAATAAAAATAAAAAATATAGGTAGAAGATTGTAGATAGGGCTCAAGTCATGTACCAATATGGCCAATTGAGCGGCTAATGCTATTGACAGCAAATCTGGTTTCGCTTAGAAAGTTGCTCTGTTAATCGACAGGGAAGTTGAAGAAGCCATGCTCAAGGCCACAGTCGGATCTTTTATAGCCAACGCATCAGAAGCAATCGCCATGTTCTTTATACTTGGTTGAACGATAAATGACATAACGGAGTCTTACTCCTCTATACGCGGCCGTTTATTGGGTAGGTTTTCCGCAGATTTGGCTTCGAGCTCGGCGGGAAGCTTTTTCCCCCTCTGCTCGGCCTTCTGATCTCCCTGTTCGACAATTTGCTCCGTTTTGACCGTTTCAATCAGAGTTGTTTCTTCCACAGTAACAAGCGGAGAAGACTCAGTCACGGCAACAGGGGGAGGTTCAGATCGATTGGTCTGGGCTCTCCTCCGGGCGGCCATCCTTTTGGTATTTTTCCTTTTGGCCATCTGTGTGAGCGACTTCCCAACCATGTTCTCAGGATATGCGCCGGGAAGGTCCCCTAAGTCGGTAAAAATATCTTCAAATGAGACATTCACTCGGCCAAAAGTGGATGGAAGGTTGGATGGATTAAGGCTGGCTTTCTCAAAAGCCAAGTTTAGAGCCTCGTTAACCTCTTCGGCTTCCAAGGTAGACTGATTTGGCTGCTCGGCGATGTAGACGTCCTCGAACGCCCCGGGAGGGTGAGTCCCGTTCTGTTCATATTAGGCTCACTACAGTTCGGACTCTCAAATTGTCATGGTTCTAAATCTGAACCAAAGAGTCCAAATCTGGCAAATCGTTTTGAGAAAACAGATTTTTAGAAAGAAGTACCAAACATGGATTGCTTTGCCAGATACAGAGTCGCCACCTAAATATTTTTTATGGGGGAATTTAGGAAACCCTGACTCATTTGCCTAACGCCACGTGTCCGTCATCACCAAAGTTGTTTCAGCTCGGGAACTTGGGTACGATTGGGGAAGGTCAGCTATGAGCACCCCCTCTCGCCCGATCAAAGATCGGCCTCTACTAACCGTGATATCTTGTTTTGAAAGCATTATGTGTTCTTATTCCGGTTATTAGCCTAGAATTACTATGTTGTGCGCACAACAAACAAGTATAGACCAAGTCACCTAAATTGGAACAAAACATTGCATGTTTGTTTTGAAAATGGTTTGCTACTCGCAAGTAGGCTAAAATGCAAGTTTTGCCACTCTCAAGTGGGCTTTAGAAAAGATGGTTTTGCCACTATCTAGTGGGCTTAAAACTCACAGTTTTAATGTATTATTCCAATTTAGGTAATTCAACCTCCATCCATAGGCATTCAAGCAGTTATATCACGTAAGCAAATAGCCTCATGGTAAGCATGCTGTCATGGCAACACTCACACGCATGCAAGGATGCTAAAGCATAAGAACTTACTGAGTACTCCGAGCCAAAATAGAAACCAGTTAGTAATCATATGCATGATCCTAGTTCATGTTAAGATGACTGATGCAACACATACAAAATGCAACTAAGATAGGCTCGGCTAATCTACAATGACAGGTGAAATGCTACAACTAGCACGTATTCAATTTAGAATTGAAATACAAATGCAGTTAGAATGATGAGCCGAGCCTAGTGTATGCAAAACGAATGAATGAATGAATGCACGCATGCATGCATAGCATAAGGTATGCTAATTTAAATATGCCCTAATACTAACCATTGAAAGCAGGTAAGTAAAAGGGAGAAAGAAGTGGGGGTTGGAAGACATGCACACATGCACCCACACTTATTACAAATTCGCCCTCGCTCGGAGGGACCAAAAGAATAATACAAATCAATTAACCTACAAGTTAATTAAATATTACAGACCACTTAACTAGTTAAGGAAATTAACTAAGCTAAGAAAGTAGTAAAGGCCTCGGGAGGAGGATCCAATGCACGCGTGCTCGGGTTTGCTCGAAAATCCATCGCCATGCACAAACTGCCTCTGTTTACCCTGCTTTGCTCTTCTGAAAATTGCACAACTCCCAAGGAGCACTCTATAGATATTGGGGAGCATCACCGACCAAGTGGGATCATCACCGGCCATTTTGAAGTGGTCATCGACCATCCATTGAGCTCTCGGCCAAATATATTTGGTCGGTCGGCAGTATATATGGCCGGTCGGCCAAAACTTCCTGCAGAAACCTGTTTGACAGCAGCAGAGAGCAGACAAGGCATGGCAATGCGTTTTCAAAGAAATGTTTGCACCACCACACTCCATATCATGTTTAAGACTCAAGGGAGTATGGTGCTCGACCCTCGGACCACCAATCGCGTATTTCAATGCGTGATGGCCCAAGAAGCCAAGTTGGGCATTTTAAGGTCAAATGTAATGCATGGTGATTCAAGAGGCAAGGCATGCATGCCAAATGTAACCTAAGCATGTGAGCTAAATATGCAATATGAGCATGCAAGCAAGTAATGTACATTAGGCACACAACCTAAGCAAACAAGCATGCAAGGCATGAAGCAATGTAACAACATTTGAGCAACATGCAAAAGGTGGACTTAGACTAATTTGGGCAGCTCTCAAATAAGCCCGAAACAGTGACCAAATGCTATGGAAATGAGGGCGAATGTTCATACAAACATGCATACACACATGGTCCAACACTTAAGTACAAAGAAGCAACTTTTAAACACATTTAAAAGAGGCTATTATGGACAAATGGCAAGCACATTAAACTCTGAAAAATACACGAGGGATGATGCCAAATCAACCTATCAATGCAAGCAAGGCATGCGACTATGTCCAAAACTCAAGGCAAGTCAAGGGGCTTAAACCATGGCTATATGAAGCAAGTCCCAAAGGGCGGAGGGGACTCAAAATAGTCCCAATGTAGGTCGAGACAATGCCCAAAACACACTTAGATGGCATCTAAATGGCCTACACAAGGAACCATACACAAAGGTCCAAACATGGGGCATGAAACACCAACCTTTTAAAGCATTAAAGGGGCATCAAAGGCAAGCATACAAGCATGGAGTGAGGACTGAAATATCATAACTAATGGTGCCAAATCACTGAAATGATGCAAATAGAGCATGGTAGAGGAGCCAACACTCAAAGCATACAAGCTAGATTGCATGGTAGCTATACAAAGCAAGTCATGGATGACTCAAAAAACCAAAATCAGACCTAAATCATGCCAAAATATGCATAAAAGCTTCACAAAGCTAAGCCAAAATCATGCTATAAACAAGGCTCAAAGCACAAAGCATGTTAAGGCAATTTCATGGCATTACAAGACAAGTATGCTAGGCATGCATGGTGTGTCTAAACCAACTTAAAACAGTGCTATATCATGGCAAAATAAGCACAAATAACACTTAAGACATGGCCAACATGAACTCAAGAATGGTGCTCACACATGAGGCTAAAATGGCACATTTTGAAAACAATAAGGAGAGGGGATGGCCCTCTCCTTCTTAGGACCTTAAGACACCATCCTCACCACTGAAATCCCTCAAGATTTCAGTGGTGAGGAGGCCTGAACAAGGTGGTCCCGGAGTTCACCAAAAACACACAAAAATGAGGCCAAACAAGGCCTAAGAGGGGGTAAACAACCTCAAACACAAAAATGACCTTAATGAAGTATCTTAAACACAAAAAATAGAAATTTTTTATGTTATACACAAAGCTCAAATCAGCAAGAAAGACAGGCTAAAAGTGTGTGCAAAAACGGAAAATAAAGAGGGAAAAGGAGTTACCTTTGTAGCCAAAAGGGGACAACAGCTTCTTGGTCCAAAAAAACAGTCCCTTAGCCTCTGAAAATGGCCTCCAAGCTCCTTAGGTTGATGATGGAGGTGTTGTGCTAGGAGGTGTAGTTCAAATGGCCAAGAACTAGACCCTTTTGCACTCTCTAACCCACACAAATGTAGAGAGAGAGGGAGATATAGAGAGAGAGTGATATATATATGATATATATCAGATTTTCTAACCCTTAAAAGGGGAGGAGAGGCCCTCTTTTTATAGAGAAACCAAGGGGGCAAAGCTTCTCTTAGAAGCTTGGAGCAAAAGGGCCAAGCTTCTTGGAGAAGCTAGGCAAAGGGGTCAAGAGGTTCAAGCTTCTTCAAGAAGCTAAAAAAAGGGTCAAGCTTCTTGGAGAAGCTAAAAAGGGTCAAAAGGTTCAAGCTTCTTGGAGAAGCTAAAAAAGAATCAAGCTTTTGGAGAAGCTAAAAAAGGATCAAGCTTTTGGAGAAGCTAAAAAAGGATCAAGCTTCTTGGAGAAGCTAAAAAAGGGTCGAAAGGGTCAAGCTTATTCAAGAAACTAAAAAAGGGTTCAAAAGGTCAAGCTTCATCAAGAAGCTAAAACCAAGAGTTTAAAAGGTTCAAATTTCCTCAAGAAGCTAAAACAGGGGGTTCAAAAGGTTCAAACCCCCCTCAAGAAAAGGTCTCGGCCAGAAAAAGTGGCTAATCGGCCAACAAAGTTGGCCGACCAACTATAAAATGTGCCGACCGACCATCAATAGTGCCGACCGGCCATCATCAGTGGCCGGTGGCAAGGAAACAAGGCCGGTGGCCTCAAGCTATAGCCGGTGAGGTGTGGGGATGGCCTACAAGCTATTTCCCACCCTCAGAAGCAAAACAATAAGTGTTTGATGTAAAACCAAACACAAAACAAACAAGTCGAGAGGTCTTGAGGCAAAACGCGTAGCCGAAACCTCCGAGAACTCAAGACGAACACGAACAGAGATGATCATCAAGTGTTCAAATGATGACGTCCAAGTCTTGACGATGGTCAAAAATGGGGTGTCTGCAGTTGCCCCTCTTTGACAAAACTCGAAAGTCATAAAAATGATGGGAGTGAGTGTCAAAGCCCAGAGGCGACCCATTTTTGACAAGGCCGAAGACTTAAACAAAGCATACAAGCTACCGATAAATAAATGGTTGTGCCCGCAGGCTGCCTACGTATCCCTTTGCAAGGAATCAAACCAGCGTAGTTCAGGGGCATGATGCAAATGATATGCAAGAAGACTTTGAGAATTGGCCTTATACGTTACGCGAAGCCGGTTTGAAAATTGGACTTATACGTTACGCGGAGCCTGTTTGAAAATTGGACTTATACGCTACGCGAAGCTGGTTTGAAAATTGGACTTAGACGCTGACGCGAAGCTGGTTTAAAAATTGGACTTAGACGTTGACGCGAAGCTGGTTTGTAATTGGACTTATACGCTGACGCGAAGCTGGTTTGTAATTGGACTTATACGTTGACGCGAAGCCGGCTTGTAATTGGACTTATACGTTTTCGCGAAGCCGGTTTGTATTCAAAACAATGCAATGTACTAACAAGTACAGGTGAGGTGCGCAAGATAGCGCGAATGAAATGCTATGATAGAAAAGATGCAAAGGGTGACAAACTCTAACCATGCCAAAATCATGAGAGGAGGTCCAAAACAAACAATTAAGAGTGCATACAACGCAACCTAAGTCAAATTCCAAACATGCCGAAATCGTGTGAGGAAGGAACAAACTCTAACCACGCTGAATTCGTGAGAAGAGGTAAGCAATTCCAAACACGCTGCAATCGTGTGAGGAGGGAACAAAGAGAGAAACATAAGGACATATCCCAGTGTTTCGGAATGGTATAAGCATTGGAACATATTCCAAATGCTCTTAACCAAAGAGGGGGGAACATAGGGACGAATCTCAAAGTTTAGGGACGTATCCCAAAGATTAGGGACGAATCCCCAAAGTTTAGGGACATATCCCAAGGTTTAGGGACGTATCCCAAAGATTAGGGACGTATCCCAAGGATTAGGGACGTACCCCAAGGATTAGAAAGGAAGGAGAAACATAGGGACATATCCCGGTGTTTTAGAAAGGGAAAGAAACATAGGGACGTATCCCGGTGTTTCAGAAAAAAGAGAAACATAGGGACGTATCCCGGTGTTTCGAAAAGGAAAAGAAACATAGGGACGTATCCCAGTGTTTCAGAAAGAAGAGAAACATAGGGACGTATCCCGGTGTTTCAGAAAGAAAAAGAAACGTAGGGACGTATCCTGGTGTTTCGAAAAGAGAGAAGAAACGTAGGGATGTATCCCGGTGTTTCGAAAAGAGAGAAGAAACGTAGGGACGTATCCTGGTGTTTCGAAAAAGAGAGAAGAAACGTAGGGATGTATCCTGGTGTTTCGGAAAGAGAGCAAAACGTAGGGACGTATCCCGAGGTTTCGGAAAGAGAGCGAAACGTAGGGACGTATCCCGGGGTTTCGGAAAGAGAGCAAAACGTAGGGACGTATCCCGGGGTTTCGAAAAGAAGGAGAAGAAACATAGAGACGTATCCCGGTGTTCCGCAAGGAATGAGAAATATAGGGATGTATCCCGGTGTTTCGCAAGGAATGATGTGAGCATTGGAATGTGTTCCAAATGCTCTAAACCAAAGGAGGTCTAACTCGTCGCACGCGCGAGGAGAAAGAATGACAATGCAAGTGAAAAGGTGCATAACAATGCAACTGGAACGTGCATCACAATGCAAGTAAAGTGGGTGCATAGCAATGCAAGTATAGTGCGTGACGGCGCAAGTTAGAGATATGTGCAAGGCAATGCAATACAGGTACACAAGACAGTGCGATGAGGTGCACAAAAGAAGTGCGATGAAATGCACTTTCTATGCAAGTATAGGGGCATTAATCATGTACTCAGGTGCCTCCGATTTACCTCTCAGAGGACTTTGCAACACACTCTGCTCGAAAAGGGGACAACCTGTTTACATTGGCGAGAGATAACATCTGCTGCTGCTTTAATTGCCATTCTGACTTGAAGCAGGCTTAAGCTTGGAGTAGAGGCACACTCATTCTTCGGAGCACTGACAAGGCCTGAAGAGGTGCATCCGGAGTACAATCACGGCATGTGCCGAAGTCGAAACACACTAAGATGCTCTGATTTTCCTTCTTTTCTTTTACTTTGCAGTCTGGAACCCATATAGCTTCAGATAGGTCCTGGTTCTACTATTCTCACATGACCTGGGTTGAACCCTGCGGTTTTATGAAAGAACAAATACTGTTTTGCACAAATGTGGAGAATGGCATGGCACTCTAAGCACAAAATGATTTATTTTTGAAATTAAGAAATGAGTTCTTAACCGGGTATTGAGCCTACGACTGAACACAGCGAGAAAGACTTAACGACGAAAAACAAAAGGTAAACAACCTAAACACATCGAGACACGCTCGGAACGACTCAAAGCAAGAATCGAGACAAACAAAACAAAAGGCACGACACAGAGACGTGTTACAAAGACGAGAGACCTCTCAGTGCACGAGAAGCCAGTTTCTTTTCGGGTATTATTTCCCACCCTTTTTCTCATTTGTGATTCTCACATCACTCGGCCCTCAGGCTCTTTTTTTTTTCTCTTAAAACCCTTTTCTCGTTTTTTCTCTCAGCGCACGTCTCTCTATTCTTCAATCTCTTATTTTTTATCCCTTCCCCGGGTGGTTGATGGATAAACAAAAAGTTGTGGGCTCTTGCCCCTAGCATTCTGCCAGATTCTTCTTCTTGTTCACAACAGTGGGTTTCTTCCACAGAGGGGCTGCGCTACAATTGGGTGTGTAGCAAATCTGCAGCTGACATCGGTTGACGATGCTCTGCTGGAGAGTTTGGACGTGATCAAATCTGTCCAGATAATGGAGTGGAATATCTTGTCCCATTCTGGTTCGTGCTTCGCACTTGGCTTGATACCTCGTTGCTTAGAGGATGTGAGAGTTTTCTGCCCTTTTGCGGTCAGCTTCAGTGGTGCCCTTTCTGGTGAATACAGTGCCCTTTCTAGCAAGTATGTTGAAAATGGGGGAAAGACAGGATGCCTGACTCAACTGTGCTCCTAGTTCATCATTTTGACAATTTTTTGTTTTTGGCTTTCTACTAAAACAATTTTTACCAATATGAGAGTTAGATTAACATACTTGTTCAATTTTTTGATTTAAAATCATGCAAGTCAGGTTATGAGCACTGAAAATTTTCCTTTTTTGGGTCCAAGAAAAAGGTTCAGTTTTGGAAAATGGAATAATTTTTGAGAAAATTAGTCAACCTCAGTAAAAATTTTCAAAAACTATTTTTGCAAGCGGTCTATGCTCAATGAGCACGAAACTTGCTCTCGAGATGCGCAACCTCGGATCGGAGGCAATGGAAAATTGCCCTCTGTTTAAAGGAAGCTGTACGGCAACAGAAAGTTGCCCTTGGTTTGAACGGTGACTTACGGCAACGGAAAGTTGCCCCTTGTCTGGATAACGCTGCAGCATTTTGCAAACAGTTCTCATTAGTGACGATCACGACCAAACTCTCGGACACGGAGAAGACGAAGATGGTCAAAACCAATATATGGACACAGTCACTTTGAAAGTGCGTGGGACTGGACTTCAGGACGAAGTTGCCTAGATATTCCAAACATGGGAATCAAGGATGATTAAAAGCCATTGCATGGACTTAGTCGCTATGAAAGCGTTGGGGGCTGGACTTCAGGATGAAGTTGCCTACGTATCCCAAACATGGGAATCAAGCCTCACGTAGTTCAGGTTAAGGTACACTCAGGTATTAACCTTCACTTTTTAGGCTCTAACTTTTGCGAAAGCGCCCGTTGTGGGTTTTCGACCTTGCGAGCTTTATTCTTCTTTCACTTTTCAATTCTTTTGTTTTTGTCATTCTTTTTCATCTTTTTTTTTATTTTCATTTTTTGTATTTTCTTTTTTTGTATTTTTCCCTTGCTCTAACTTTTGCCTGGGTCGCCCTTCCGGGTTTTCAGCTCAGCGAGCCTCTCGAAGGGTAAAAGTGTAACAAGTCCATGCCAAATGGTTTTAGGGTTTCGAAGCCATCCGTGTCCAGGAGAGTGGCTGTTGTATCGATTTACTGAAGGACCCCTCTTCGGTTCTTCGAGCACATCGGACATTTTTGTCCCTAGTTAGAGGGGTGCTTTTGTTCTAGCTTCACAAGCTTCTTCTGATGAGATTTGATCCCCTTGATCTGACTTTGGTGCCTCTTATTCGAGGGCTGCTTCCAATCTGGCCACACAGGCCTCCATTGATGGTTGATCGTTGAACACTTCTGAACTTAAGTCCAAGGTTTGACAATGAGGGGTCGAGTCTCGAGGCTGAGAGCAATCCTAGGCTGCACAATCTCAAGAGTGACTCCACACAGGTCTTCGCAAGATCGTGCAAAACAGTTTTTAAAATCTTTTAAGAAAGCGACAAATCGCTCGTGCTGAAGACAATGTAGAACCAATCTGGATCAAGTCAGGATCCTTCTCAGTACTCACATTAACAAGCATGATCTCGATCATTAAAGGCGTAGCATGCCTCTCTTTCTCTCAAATGATCAAATTTTTGCAAAACCCGAGAAATTCCTTTCTCTTCGTTTTTATCACAATGTTCAAAAAAGTTTTGAAAAACTCAGGTCAATGTAATGATTTCAAGACACAGAAAAGACACAGCTTCTAGTCAAATACTACCATCTCATTTAGAATTTCTGGCACAACTGGCACACGGCAGAAGCAAACATAAGAGTGTGAAAATTACTGCTGTTCCATTCAGATCTGTTGGCGTAACTGGCTCCAAGACAGAAACAGACTCAAAATAAAGCAAAAAGGCAAACACAAAACAAGCAAGTGATGTCCGAGGTAACACCCCCGAAATCACTCGACTCTAGCAAAACAGGACTGACTCGATACAACAAGACAGACCCGACTGACTCAGTATGAAAAGACTGACTCATACAGAATGACAAGGCTGACCCAATACCCAAGTCAGAAAGTTCAAAACTAACATTTGCAAATGCTCAAAACAGTGCGTGGCAAACGCCATATCTTGAAATAAACTGAACGCCGCCCGTAGGTGGTTCATCCCCCGATCACAAAGTCACATTATCCCCTACAAGTTCACTGATCAAGTGCCGATAGACTTTGCAGAGCTTGGTGCGACGATGACCTCATTGTCAATCAGATTTTGTATCTCGTGGCGGAGACGGACGCAACTGTCGGTGTCATGATCGGTTTGTTAATGAAAAGCACAGTACTTAGTCGGGTCATGCTTTGGAGGGAGAGGATCGGGTAGAGGCCGTTGTTCTAACGGTTTCAGATGTCCTTTCCTGAGTAAGACCCCTAGGGCTTTAGACAAAGGCATATAGAGTGGGGTGAAAACCCTCTTGCCTCGGGGTAGATAGTCCGAAGTTCGGGGGTTTGGATTGGATGCACCAACAAAAGGGGTGGCTGTTCTTGGTGTGGTGGTAGCGACCATGCCTACTTCAAAAGATCTTGCAGCTGCATCACCACTGGTGGTCGCATTCGAACTGCGGTTGAATGCCCTCTTGGGCTGCTCCCTGTCATTGTCAATCAATCCTTGCTTCAAGGCATCCTCAATCTGTACTCCCATCTCATGCAAATTTGAAAAAGTGGGGAAGGGGAGAACGATCATCTTCTGCATGAGTTTGGGTTGGAGGTTGCGCACAACCATCCTTATCTGGTCTTTGTCGGAAGGCCTTGTAGTCATCATCAAGGCCTTTGCTCTCCATCTCGTCACAAACTCTGAAAAACCCTCCTTTGGCTCTTGGCGAGTGTGACTTCAAGATCACGAGTTGTGACCTCGATTTGTGTGTTGTAGGAATATTGAGTGGTGAAGGCCCCAGCCATCTCTTCCCAATTCTGTTTCACAGAGTTCTCCAATTTCGCATACCAGATTGCGGCTATCCCAGACATGGTTTGGCCGAATAGTGACAGCTTCTAGGCTGTGGTCAAACCCATTGGTCTCAGGATATCAGAAAACAGTTGGAGGTGCACCATTGGGTCTTTAGAGCCATCGAATCGATCGATATGTGGCATCTTGAGCCGATCCGGTAATGTCACCATTGAGTCGGTATAACCATCCTCTATGTTCGGAATGGATTTCATGCCTTGAGCCTTCTTGAACAGCTTTTCCAGTTTGCTCACCTTTAGTGCTGTGGGGTCCGTCTCGAACTCAAAGGGGGAGTCCGGTAGGTTGGTGGGTGTTTTGGATAGCTGGGGTAGAACCGGGGGTAGAGGTGGCCCGACTGGAATGTTCATATCATCCTGGACGTGAGTCGCCTCTTCGAGTATGGGAACTCTCAGTGGGGGAGGAGCCTGGTGTGAAGTAGATACTCCAGTTTGCTGCTCTAACCTGGCAATTGTCTCTGCCTGTTGGGCCATGACCACGGCTTGTTGTTTGGCAAACTCTGCTTGGCGAACAGCGTCCTGCTGCATGGCTTTCATACTATCCTGGAGTTGGCGCACCATCTCTTCCAGACCCGACATATTGTTCTAATCTAACTGAGCAACCGGTATATCTATGTCGGCAATAGGCTCGGAAATCTCAGCCCGACTGCTCAAAGATCACTGATCTGGTAGCTGTTGTATTGGTGGTCTGTGCCTGACTAGCCTTCTCGGCCCTGATTACCCTTGAACTGAGTCTCTGACCTGACAAAGTTTATCAGTACAAATCCAATGAACCTCGGGGGATATTGGAGCCTTCTGAAGCTATGGTTCCAGGACTACCTAGCAAAAGAGAAAACAGGCAGCATCTCAGCCCAATTTCATCAGAACAGGCATAGGCATAACTGAATAACTGTATTCTACTACTGATCATTGTTTTCCAAAATCACTGCCCCAAATCTGAATCTGATACCCGCAGATATAACTGATTCTCAAAACACTGATGCCCGCAGGCCCGATACCCAGACTTGCAAACTGATATATGCATTCCTGTAGAGGCCAACTCCAAAAAGCACATAGCAAGCAAACGAGAGCCAAAACACCCCTATTTTGGGGTAGGGTTTCCCTGTCCTATTTTGTCAGGAGCTAGGGTTTCACTACGTACACAGCGGTTTCAAACAACCTGTAATCGGGTAAGCAACCTGTCCTAGTTTGGAATGGTCACTATGGATTCCGAATATGCACTAGGTCGAATGGTCAAAAAGGTGCCCCGGTAAAACCGGGGTTTGTGTTCCCATACTAGCAGAGCCCGCAATCGGTCAGCCTTATGGCATGCTTTGACAAAGTCAAGCCTCCGGCAAACCGCTCAGGAATAGCAGATGGCCAACACGGTGTCCTAGGCGCACCAATGCACATGCAATGCAAAGAAACACATAAGTGTAGTCAAAATAAGATATCACGAGTTCGAGTCAAGTTCTCTAATATCCCCAGCAGAGTCGCCAGAAACTGTAGACGTCCCCGAACGCCCCGGGAGGGTGAGTCCCGTTCTGTTCATATTGGGCTCACTACAGTTCAGACTCTCAAATTGTCATGGTTCTAAATCTGAACCAAAGAGTCCAAATCCGGTAAATCGTTTTGAGAAAACAGATTTTTAGAAAGAAGTGCCAAACATGGACTGCTTTGCCAGATACAGAGTCGCCACCTAAATATTTTTTATGGGGGAATTTAGGAAACCCTAACTCGTTTGCCTAACGCCACGTGTCCGTCATCACCAAAGTTGTCTCGGCTCGGGAACTTGGGTACGATTGGGGAAGGTCAGCTATGAGCACCCCCTCTCGCCCGATCAAAGATCGGCCTCTACAAACCGTGATATCTTGTTTTGAAAGCATTATGTGTTCTTATTCCGGTTATTAGCCTAGAATTACTATGTTGTGCGCACAACAAACAAGTATAGACCAAGTCGCCTAAATTGGAACAAAGCATTGCATATTTGTCTTGAAAATGGTTTGCTACTCGCAAGTAGGCTAAAATGCAGGTTTTGCCACTCTCAAGTGGGCTTTAGAAAAGATGGTTTTGCCACTATCTAGTGGGCTTAAAACTTACAGTTTTAATGTATTATTCCAATTTAGGTAATTCAACCTCCATCCACAGGCATTCAAGCAGTTATATCACGTAAGCAAATAGCCTCATGGTAAGCATGCTGTCATGGCAACACTCACACGCATGCAAGGATGCTAAAGCATAAGAACTTACCGAGTACTCCGAGCCAAAATAGAAACCAGTTAGTAATCATATGCATGATCCTAGTTCATGTTAAGATGGTTGGTGCAACACATGCAAAATGCAACTAAGATAGGCTTGGCTAATCTACAATGACAGGTGAAATGCTACAACTAGCACGTATTCAATTTGGAATTGAAATACAAATGCAGTTAGAATGATGCGCCGAGCCCGGTGCATGCAAAACGAATGAATGAATGCACGCATGCATAGCATAAGGTATGCTAATTTAAATATGCCCTAATACTAACCATTGAAAGCAGGTAAGTAAAAGGGAGAAAGAAGTGGGGGTTGGAAGACATGCACACACGCACCCACACTTATTACAAATTCGCCCTCGCTCGGAGGGACCAAAAGAATAATACAAATCAATTAACCTACAAGTTAATTAAATATTACAGACTACTTAACTAGTTAAGGAAATTAACTAAGATAAGAAAGTAGTAAAGGCCTCGGGAGAAGGGTCCAATGCACGCGTGCTCGGGTTTGCTCGGAAATCCATCGCCATGCACAAACTGCCTCTGTTTACCCTGCTCTGCTCTTCTGAAAATTGCACAACTCCCAAGGAGCGCTCTATGGATATTAGGGAGCATCACCAACCAAGTGGGATCATCACCGGCCATTTTGAAGTGGTCATCGACCATCCATTGAGCTCTTGGCCAAATATATTTGGTCGGTCGGCAGTATATATGGCCGGCCGGCCAAAACTTCCTACAAAAACCTGTTTGATAGCAGCAGAGAGCAGACAAGGCATGGCAATGCGTTTTCAAAGCAATGTTTGCACCACCACACTCCATGTCATGTTTAAGACTCAAGGGAGTATGGTGCTTGACCCTCGAACCACCAATCGCGCATTTCAATGCGTGATGGCCCAAGAAGCCAAGTTGGGCATTTTAATGTCAAATGTAATGCACACAAACACATAAAGAACCCAACCTCAATCATGGTGATTCAAGAGGCAAGGCATGCATGCCAAATGTAACCTAAGCATGTGAGCTAAATATGCAATATGAGCATGCAAGCAAGTAATGTACATTAGGCACACAACCTAAGCAAACAAGCATGCAAGGCATGAAGCAATGTAACAACATTTGAGCAACATACAAAAGGTGGACTTAGACTAATTTGGGCAGCTCTTAAATAATCCTAAAACAGTGACCAAATGCTATGGAAATGAGGGCGAATGTTCATACAAACATGCATACACACATGGTCCAAAACTTAAGCACAAAGAAGTAACTTTTAAACACATTTAAAAGAGACTATTATGGACAAATGGCAAGCACATTAAACTCTGAAAAATACATGAGGGATGATGCCAAATCAACCTATCAATGCAAGCAAGGCATGCGACTATGTCCAAAACTCAAGGAAAGCCAAGGGGCTTAAACCATGGCTATATGAAGTAAGTCCCAAAGGGCCGAGAGGACTCAAAATAGTCCCAATGTAGGTCGAGACAAGGCCCAAAACACACTTAGATGGCATCTAAATGGCCTACACAAGGAAGCATACACAAAGGTCCAAACATGGGGCATGAAACACCAACCTTTTAAAGCATTAAAGGGCCATCAAATGCAAGCATACAAGCATGGAGTGAGGACTGAAATATCATAACTAATGGTGCCAAATCACTGAAATGATGCAAATAGAGCATGGTAGAGGAGCCAACACTCAAAGCATACAAGCTAGATTGCATGGTAGCTATACAAAGCAAGTCATGGATGACCCAAAAAACCAAAATCAGACCTAAATCATGCCAAAATATGCATAAAAGCTTCACAAAGCTAAGCCAAAATCATGCTAGAAATAAGGCTCAAAGCACAAAGCATGTTAAGGCAATTTCATGGCATTACAAGACAAGTATGCTAGGCATGCATGGTGTGTCTAAACCAACTTAAAATAGTGCTATATCATGGCAAAATAAGCACAAATAACACTTAAGACATGGCCAACATGAACTCAAGAATGATGCTCACACATGAGGCTAAAATGGCACATTTTGAAGACAATAAGGAGAGGGGATGACCCTCTCCTTCTTAGGACCTTAAGACATCATCCTCACCACTGAAATCCCTCAAGATTTCAGTGGTGAGGAGGCCCGAACAAGGTGGTCCCAGAGCTCACCAAAAACGCACAAAAATGGGGCCAAACAAGGCCTAAGAGGGGGTAAACAACCTCAAACACAAAAATGACCTTAATGAAGTATCTTAAACACAAAAAAACAGAACTTTTTTATGTTATACACAAATCTCAAATCAGCAAGAAAGATAGGCTAAAAGTGTGTGCAAAAACAGAAAATAAAGAGGGAAAAGGAGTTACCTTTGTAGCCAAAAGGGGACAGCAGCCTCTTGGTCCAAAAAAATAGTCCCTTAGCCTCTGAAAATGGCCTCCAAGCTCCTTAGGTTGATGATGGAGGTGTTGTGCTAGGAGGTGTAGTTCAAATGGCCAAAAACTAGACCCTTTTGCACCCTCTAACCCATACAAATGTAGAGAGAGAGGGAGATATAGAGAGAGAGTGATATATATATGATATATATCAGATTTTCTAACCCTTAAAAGGGGAGGAGAGGCCCTCTTTTTATAGAGAAACCAAGGGGGCAAAACTTCTCTTAGAAGCTTTGAGCAAAAAGGCCCAGCTTCTCTTAGAAGCTTGGAACAAAAGGGCCAAGCTTCTTGGAGAAGCTAGGCAAAGGGGTCAAGAGGTTCAAGCTTCTTCAAGAAGCTAAAAAAAGGGTCAAGCTTCTTGGAGAAGCTAAAAAGGGTCAAAAGGTTCAAGCTTCTTGGAGAAGCTAAAAAAAGATCAAGCTTCTTGGAGAAGCTAAAAAAGGGTCAAAAGGTTCAAGCTTCTTCAAGAAGCTAAAAAAAGGTTCAAAAGGTCAAGCTTCATCAAGAAGCTAAAACCAAGAGTTCAAAAGGTTCAAACCCCCCCTCCAGAAAAGGTCTCGGCGAAAAAAAGTGGCTAATCGGCCAACAAAGTTGGCCGACCGACCATAAAATGTGCCGACCGGCCATCACCAGTGGCCGGTGGCAAGGAAACAAGACCAGTGGCCTCAAGCCATGGCCGGTGAGGTGTGGGGATGGCCTACAAGCTATTTCTCACCCTCAGAAGCAAAACAATAAGTGTTTGATGTAAAACCAAACACAAAACAAACAAGTCGAGAGGTCTTGAGGCAAGGCGCGTAGCCGAAACCTTCGAGAACTCAAGACGAACACAAACAGGGATGATCATCAAGTGTTCAAACGATGACGTCCAAGTCTTGAGGACGGTCAAAAATGGGGTGTCTACAGGCGACTTCTTCGGCTACTTGTTCGTCCGCCTGGTCTGAATCAGAAGCTTCCAAACCAATCTGCCTAAGGTTTTTGAAGTTAGGGAAGATAAGGGCCGTGAGCTGCTATTCGCCCATTGGAATCGGAATGTTATTTATGGCCGAAAACGTAGAGTAAGTTGGCTCGTATCTCAGAAGTATGTGGGCCGCCCTCCCTTACTTTTGGAGGCTTGAATGGCCAAAGAACTGGAGTGCGATTTTGATTTCCGCAAGTACAGCGTCATCGGCCGAAACCAGAACTTTCTTTAAATCGTTGCCTGCATAAATAAAATGGTAAGTGCATGGAAAGAAAACTGGGAAAATATATAGCAAATACAAGTAAGGAACTATACGGCCACGTGGTTCGCCTTTTCGTCTAGGCACAGGATTTAGGCGATCTTCACCCTTGCCGAATTCCCAGTTGTCTCGGACAACGACCATGACATCGTCAACATGCTTGCCAAAGCTGGCAAGCATAGTCACCAAATTATGGTTGGTGTCTTTAGCCCTGAGAAAGTAGCGCCCCTGCTGGCCAGAAGATTTGGCCAAGATTGATGCTAAGGCGTCGATTCAACTCTACACTTTCCATTATGATTTGATAAAAATTTACATTAGGTTGGAAGGGATTAGACCCCGGTGGCGAAGGAATAGGTAAAGGGGGAAACGGACTCCACCCCCAGCAATTGATAGGAAAAGAAAGATGATTGTACTCTCATCAGTCCTCTCCATATCAATTGTGCTCTCTATCACGAGTGATAGATGGACGTCATCAGGAATGAAAAAATGGCGTCGAAAACTAGAAGCTCGATCCGCAGAAAGAAGGGCTTTCAAATGTTTTACCATCCTAGCCAGTTTAGGGAGTATGCTAAACTAAAGACAAACAAGGAAATAGGATTCAAGATGGAGTAGAAGATAACTTACAAGAAACGGAAAAGACAATGAGAAACGGGAGGAAGTTGCAGAGGTCGCGAAATGAAGGAGGTATACTGAAAGGCAAACTAGAAGCTTTGCGTATTCAAAAAACATACATTCGAAGGGACAACATAGTTTCAAATCGCATTAAATGAAGGAAGCATACGAAGGGGCGGGAAATTGTAATGATACCTAAAAAGCTTACGCGTTCTGACACTTATGTTGGAATGAGGTTAACCGCCGTATTTTTTGACTTTTCAAGTTCGAAACCAAACACACCGACTAACTGGTGTTAGTAGGATGTTTGGAGGGCAATTGTGGGGGCCGAATATTGGTACATGTAGGAAAGCTGAATAAATCTGAAGGAAATCAGGATATATATTGTATTCGGCTTCGTCTTGGATGATCAAGACATATATTATATTTAATGTATTTTTTACAAACGTAACATTCCAATCAATGTAACACACTAAAAAAATTTCTTAGTGTACTTTTTCTAAACATAACACTCTAATGTAATACTCCAATGTAACACTAGAAAATTACACTAATAGAAATGTAGATTTTTATGCTCGACAACAAGCACTTCAACCATTAATCTCCCTAAAAAGAATATTCCACATATCACCTTTTCATTCTCATCCCAAAAACAAATTAAAAATTTTAAAAAATGAATCACAAAAGGACATTCAATTAGACTTAAATGACACCAAATCAAATAAATACAATTTTTCAAAACAAAAAGAACTAATTGATTCATAAGAAAACTTTTAAGATTAAATGAATCAACATTCACCCCATATAAAATTTATGGATAATTTTTTCAAAAAATTACCCCTAACAATAAAATTATCTTAAATAAAATATTATAAACAAAGTTTGACCCTCCCGAGACCACGTGCGTGGTTAACAAAGCCCAAACCATCAGATAATCCACTCGCTCTCGTGTCATTTCGACTATGTTTGTTTGGCAAATTATATTGAAAGATTGTTAGTGACAGAAGAGATTGTTAATATGAGAATTGTTAGGGCATCTCTAACTGTTCACCAAATATTTCATCAAATTTGAGTAAAAATTTGACGAATTCTTCTATCTGATATCAAACTCTCCAACGGTGAATTTTTAGCTGTTAGCAAAACACATGTCGTCCGAGGAGACGACTAGCCAGTCGACCGGCAAGTGCAATCCAAAAAATCTGTGACAACTTTTTCAAGTTTGGTTTGGGTTTGAACGATTTAACTTTTCTGGGTAACAACTTTCATTTCCCCTCTCTACTACGTGCCAAGATTCATTTTCTGGACGAAAACCCTTGTTTTCCAATGCCTCCTTAAGATTTGTTGTGTTCTCATAGGAGAGATTGAAATTCTCCATCTAGGTTTTCTTAGAGTGATGCATATTGAAGTCCCCAACAATAGCTACTTTGGTCCCTGGTGTTCTATTGATGCTGCTACAGCATATGAACACAGATGTGAAGATTGCTGGTGAGCACAAGTCATCTCTATTGCAAGTAGTGAGCATTGTCGCTGCACTAGCTAGTGGTGAACTCTTCTCAAACCAAGGGTTTTACCTCACGGTATCAGATTCATCTCATGCCACCTATATTTCTCTACCTGATGAACATGATGATCTAATTCTTAGTGATAAACTGCAATTGGGTCAATTCATATATGTTGAACATGATGACAGTAGCAGTAATGATGTACAAGTCAAAAAAAAGATGCAGAGGTGGTCATTCGGGCGGTCGATCGGTCAATGTAAATTTTTCACAAATTTTTGCCTTGAAGAGGTTATCTGGGGGGATATCCGGCTGGTCATCCAGTGGGTCACCACTCAACAGCTATGCACAATAAATTACTAAAACGTGCAAGACATCCTCAGCTTGGTAAAAGATTTGTGTTGTTTTCAATTTGATACAGCTTTGATGATAGCGTTGGAGATTATTAAAAAAAAAAAAAACAGTGTACTTTTTCACTAAATTTAAATTTAGCGATGGATTTGGTTAAATGTTAGAGATGGCCTTAGTGAGGTGATTAAGTAAAAGTATATTTGTTTTAGTGATAGTATGAGAAATGATTAATGAAGAGACTGTTAAATTATTTTTATATAAAATAAAAATAAAATATTTCTATATTAAAAAAATTGTAAAATAAATATAATTTTTTTTTTACAAAGTACAGCTGCACTTGAGTTAAAAAAAATCTTTTGTTCCGATTGACCGGCCAATCAACTTGCTGAAAGTCTAAAAAGACGACCGAATACATTTAATCCCCTTATTATTTTTTCAATCCCACTGTAATATTAGTCAAGGAACTCTAAGGGTGCATTAGACATGCCATCGTAGACCCAACAGACATACCAGTCCAAACTCACTCTCCGAACGATGAAACCAACGTGACCTCACTTAATTAATGTGGTTTTAGACTTTAGAGTCTTTTAATTTTTATTTTTTAAAATTGATTTCGGGCTAGTTTAGACAAAGTCAAAAATTTGGATCTGACTTGGCCAAACAAAGATACTTCTGTTGGGTGGAAGAGGTCAGACATACCTATTTATTTGTTCCATTCGGTTCATTAAAATGAAATATATTGATTATTTTTTAAACTGTCTTATAAAATGATTATTTTTTTTTGTAATAATAAATATAATTATATTTATATTATATTTTTTATTATCATTTTAATCAACTAAACATAAAAATAAATATTTTAATATAATAAATATTTTATTTTATTTTATTTTATTTTAATAAGCTAAACACTATTTAATAACTCCATTAGACAACATGAGCTTGTGTTGCATCATAAACTAGAGAAAGTGAAACATGTAATGGTTTCTTCGACATCATATTGGCGTCTTTGACCCGCTTGTTTTGTCTTCTTTTAATCGAATCGAAATCTTAACTATTTGATGATAACAAAATACCAATTCTAATTCAAACTTTCAAGTTCAATGAGTGATTTAATGTAATGGTTGTGTTATCCCTTTTGTGATGTGAAATTTTAGAATTATTATTATTATTTTTATTATGAGAGTCACATATAATTGTAGTTGTTAGGTTTAGATTTGTAGGTTTAATATATTGATTGTGTTAGACTTTATTAAATTTTTAATTATTGCGAACTCATAATTTATTTAATGATATACATATTTATCAAATTTATAATTACTATCGATTGAGGATAAAAAAGATAAAAATAAAAAATCAAACTTTCAACTTCAAATAACCTATACTATCTAAAGGAAATTCCTCCAGTTACACACTTAAAAATGTGTATCTTATATATTTTTTATATCTTTTATTTACTTATTTATATATACATAATATGTATTACTCGAAAATCCTACTTTAGAAATCTTTATATTATGAAGTCCCTTTTTTTTTTCTTTTTCTTTTTCTTTTTGGGGGTAAGTCTAGTTCATTCGAAAGCATTTTTTTTGTGAGATCTTATTTAATATATTATTGTGCCATGTTAAGACGTTTTTTCATATGTGACTAATAAAACCCTTAGTGTATTTTTCAAACGTGACTAATACAGAACAAATAAAAAAAATTCTTTTATATAATTTTCCCAACGTGACCTTTCCAACCGTGACCCTTAGTATATTTTCCAAACGTGACTAATACAGAATAAATAGAAAAGTCATTAGTATACTTTTTCTAAACGTGAAACGTGGCTAGCATTTTTTCCAAACGTGAAACGTGGCTAGCATTTTTTCCAAACGTGAAACGTGACTAGTGTATTTTTCAAACATGGCCCTTAGTGTATTTTCCAAACGTAGCTAATACATAACAAATAAAAAAGCCTTTAATATAAACATGACTAGTGTATTTTTTAAATGTGGCTAATACAGTAAACCACATGGGCAAATATGTCAATTCCCATTCAATGAGACTTCCGTATTCATTAAAATAAAGTTGGGAAATTCTATTTCCACCACCCTAATAAACTCAGTGGACACACTTAATGAAAAATTAGACTAATGACAATTATATCCTAATTAAAAATTATTATAATAGGCATCGATCAACACTCCTAAAATATATATACAAATTCTCTATACACATCTTTTAGAAATAAAAATATCTCAATACACTTTTTGAAACAAAAAAATTAAACCCTAATTTTTTTTTTATAGTCACTTAGCGTTTTACACACTCTACACTCATCTTTGTTATTTGCAAACAAAACATCTCGTCTATTACTTTAATCTTTAAGTTTATACTCAATTATTAACATCATTTAATTATTAGTTCAACAATTTTTATTTGATTTTGATCAACACTCCTAATATTTTTTTTTTTTTTTTTTTGCGTTTTTTAGTTAGAAACGCAGTGCCGAATTTGTTAAATTAATTCGGTTATCAAATACCGAAAAAATATGAATAGTTCGTCACTAGCACTATTCGGTCTTAGAGTTCCGAACAAAATTAATATTTTCGGCACTAGAATACCGAATTTTGTTATTATTTTCGGTTTTTATTATCCGAATTATTTTACTTACTTCGGCTCTGTAGAACCGAATTGAAATTTCCCCGGGGAAGAACCTAGGAAAGGTGGGCTGAAGTCAATTAAAGAGGGTAGTGGCGACATCATCAAGAATATTTCCAAGATATTTTTGCACTGAAGAACCTAGTCAATTTATATAATTGGGGCATCGTCTTCTTCCCTCCTTGTAACGCCCTCAAAATAATAACATTAAACCCATCAATATAAACATGCATTTATATATATAAAAGACCCACATTTTTCAATTCATCAAAGTGCTTCATTACAAAAGTATTACATATTAACAACAAAAGCAAATGCCCTACAGGCTTCCGGCTTTCCAAGTTAACACTTGGTTACAAAAAGAGTACTAACTCGATTACACATTAAGCCCTTGGCTTGAATTTACATGTAATACATCAAAAGGAAATAAGACAACCAAAAAGTCTGTCCGCCTCTAGCCTCCCAAGCTATGTCCTTGGAGGTGGCATGCTACCTGTACCTGAAAATGATGTTCCCATATAGGGTGAGCCACGGCCTAGTAGAAATACACTAAACCAACTATGAACAGTGACTAAAAGATTAGCAGTTGACAGATGGCCAACACCGAGTCCATTCACTTGCTTTACATTACAGTTTCATGACATACAAGTCCATGTTACATTTCATTTTCCATTTCTTTTCAATTCTCAATTCATAACTATGGCTCAAAACCTGGCCATCAACTCATACGAGACAGTAACTCATATTAGACATTTTCCCATTTCATAATAGATAAGCATATTAGCTATATCAATACTTCCATAGATATGCATAAGAGCAATATCACACTTCCAAAGACAAGCGTATGAGCTGTGTCAACACATCACTAGATAAGCATATGAGCTCTATTTATGGAGTCCATCCCCTATCTCCTCCCAAATAACATCCGGTTTAGAGGTCCATCCCCTATCATCCCCTAAACCGTGGAGTACATCCCCTATCTCCTCCAACACAACACAATGCATATAAACAATTATTATACACATTATCAATCACTACATAAAGTTAATGTATTCTTTCAACCGTCATACTCAATGACACATTCTAGTGATTAGTTTTAGTTTGCCTAATCATCATGCATTGTCTACAACAATCAAGACTATCCTCCACCGATAGCCCAAAGCAGTTATTTCTATACAGAATATAAATGCAACAAATGGATATATAATCAACATCCCAACTAGGTGAGCGATAGGTAATCCAACTACACCCTTTAATCCCATTCATTCCCAATCTCAACATTTCCAAATCAATTCCTCATTTCTCACAATTAATTATACAAATTAATTAACTAATGTAATTAGGGCATTTTTCATAATTAACATTACAACTCTTAGGTTCCGTTTCCATCAATGTCTCAACATTTATTCCATTTCTCTATGCCAAACATGCATCTAGGTTTATTATAATTAAAACCCCAACTTTTATAAAATTACATAAAGGCCCAAAGTTTTCTCAAAATTACACAACAACTCCCGACATATCAAAATGCTAAAATTTAAAGACAAAGCTCATAAAGAGGAGTAGGGTATCCCTACCTCAAATTTAGAAGGGGAAGAAGGAAGAAAAACCCAAAAGTCGACGGAAGAGAAACCAAGCTTTGCTCCGATCAAAATGAAACCCTCGACAAGCTCTACACTTTATCTCAAAGGAGCAAGGTGAGTAGAGGTTTTCAACCAAGTAGACCTAAGGATCTTTGAGTAAAAAGTGCTTTTTGAGAGAGAGAGAAGGTGTTTCACGGTTTGGAGAGAGGAAATGGAAGAAAAAGTGAGAGAAAAGGTCAAGTGAGGACCTTTATATAGTACTAGGTCAAACATAGATATAAGCCCCAAAGTCAACTCAAAATATTTAGTCAAAATATCCCCAAAAAGTCGGTCCAAACCGTGAGAAAAAAACTAGGAAAAGTCGCAGGTGTCGACCCTTCACAACACAGGTGTCGACACCTAAGAAGAAATCTGGAACACTAAGTGTGACTGCACTGCAGGTGTCGACCCTTCCCTAGGCTGGTGTCGACACCATAATGCAGTGGGCAATTTCAGAACAAGGGTCGACCCTTCCACAGATTGGTGTCGACCCTTGCGGCCAACCAAAAGAGAAGGTGTCGACACCACCAAGGCAGGTGTCGACACCAAAATGCAGTGAACAAATTCAGAACAAGGGTCGACCCTTCCCAGCTTTTGTGTCAACCCTTATGGCAAACAAAAGAGAAGGTGTCGACACCACTAAGACCGGTGTCGACCCCAGAACATGATTTTCAAGTTTCCAAACAACTTTTCAACGCGAACGAGCGTGAACAACAAGTTTAAATCAATTTGTACACCTCCAAAACTGAGGTACAACAACACCAAAGATTCCCAAAATAAAATAAAGGGTTCAAATACATTTACCAAAAGCTTTAAAGGGCTCAAGTGCTACACTCCTGTTTGAAGAACCTAGTCAATTTATAATTTTGGGGAATCGTCTTCTTCAAGAAATAGGATGATGATGGTGAAGATATTTTTGCTTTAATCCTGTTTGATTTTCTTCTTCCCTCCTGTTTGAAGTAGAATTGTAAATTGGGATAAATTAAAGTGTGTGTATTTTGAGGGTAAAGTGTGTGTACATATGAGTGAAGGATTTATTTATATTTTTAAGGATGTGGATTGAGATAATTACTTAATAATTAAATTAACAGAGATGTGTATTGAGAAAAGATTTGCTCTGAGTTTATTAGGGTGGTGGAAATAGAATTTCCCAATAAAGTTGGGACTGATTGATTCACAAGTTTACCTTATGGGTTAATCACCTAATTTTTTAATATTGTTACGATAATTTGTGATTCACAAATGAAGTTACACATTTTATGATAAAGTTAGTCCTTTATGTCGTAATGTTAAACAATTTTTTTATCGAAATATTTTTGACTCATAATGCCACAAAAATGCATAAGTATATTTATGAATCATAAATTTTCATCGGAAAATTATGTAATATTTATTACAAAAATACATAACATATAATACTAAAATAAGGAGTTGGGCTTCTTTTATGTTGGTCACCTTAACTTGAAAGAGCGTTTAGGTTTAGTAGGTCCATTTTGGGACCAACTTTGGTGATTTGAACCGTTACTTTCCAGGACTCATTGCGAAAAATATTTACGTAAAAAATCAAGATAATCCGATATTAGTAGCTATATATTTGAATCAAATTTATATTTAAAAAAATAAATGACTATTCTTAAAATTATATTTGTCGTCCATTTAAAAAAAAAATGATTCAAATATATAGATATTGATATCCAATTATCTTGATTTTTTGCGTGATTATTTTATTCAACTAGTCCTAAAAATAAATGGTTTCGATCATCGAAATTGATTCCAAAATAAGCCAATTAAGTTTAAACGCTTTCTAAAATTAAAATGACAACTTTAAAAAAAACCAAATTCTAAAACGAATATATTATAAAATGCAGATAATACCCACCGTACCTAAATTCGTTGGGCAGCGTTTATAATACACACCAGTTGAATTGAGTCATCATTGCCATTGCAGTTATCAATCCATACTTCACGAATTTCATAATTAATCATATCATAAGCTTTGTTTGGAGGGACTGAGTTAAATTGGATTGGTATTTTTGAGACGGTTAATTATGAAATTATCAATCTATTTTTATTGTATACCCTACTCCATGTTTGAATTGACAAATGATTTTTGTAATTTAATTAATTAATCCGAATCTCTCCTTAATCTCCCCTTTTGTTTCCTACCCTTACTCTTGGGATTCAGTACTCCCCATATAAGGATATCATATATAATTTTCTTTAAGTCCACATTAATTTGTATGTCTATATTTGTGTATTCCTATTGATTTCAGTTTATTTTCAGCATCTACAGATTTTTGTTCTTGATAGAAAGTTGTGAGAATATATCAATTTGTCAAAAACAGAATAAAATCTCAAAAACACAATTATAATAAAACAAAATGCTTAAAATAAAACATCCAAATTAATTAAGCTTTGTGCTTTTTGTTGATATATGCTTGGATTAGCCGCCACTTTCCAATGATGATGCTTAATCAGGATATGTTTTATATTCAAATCAACTCCAATTATGCAGTAAACATCAAAGTTTAGCAAAAAATAAACAAAGAAAGAAAGAAAGAAAGGTAAATTATAGTAACCTCCCACGAGGTTTGCTAAAAATACAGTAAGCCCTTAGTAAGGTTAACATGTAGATGGTATACACAGACATAAATAAGGTAAAATGTACATTTCAATATAAAAGAAATAATAACATCATTTATATTTCAATATGACTAATGAATTACTAATGAAAAGAGAGTAAAGTGGTATTTGAATTAAAATTCTAAAGGATCTCAATATAATTATATTAAACTTGTGTGGCTTATTATATTTTCTTCAAATTTAAGTGAGGTTAGTGTATTTTATCCCCCAAAAAAGAAGACATCATTTCACAATTTGTTATGGCAAGATATTGGGGGTGTTTGTTTCAGCTTTTTAGAGCCAACTTATAGCTTTTAGCTTTGAAAAAGTTATTTTGGACTGTTTGGTTAAACTTATTTCAAAGAGCTTCTGATTCTAACAGCTTATTTTAACTCAAAAAAGCTGATTCTGAGAAGCTGCTCACCCCTTGCTTCTGATTATCAGCTTCTGTTGTGGACATGCTAATTTATGATTATACTCTTAAATTTTTTTATTTTTTATTTTTTTAAAAATAAAAAAAGACTCAAATGGACTATAGATTATTATTATTATTATTTTTTATGAGAAATGTAGACAAACAAAAAATAAAAATTAATTGAAAAAGCTATTTCACAGCTTATTTAACAAACACTACTCAGCAACTTAAATCTATAATCCAACAGTTACACTAAACAGATTAACAACTTCTGATTAAAGTCATAATTTATAATCTGTTAAGCTATAATTTATAAGCTGTTTTAACAGCTACACCAAACGGGGCCAATTGTGATAAACAGACAAAAAAACATCATTTTATTATATCAATACAATGTTAACAACACCATCATGTAACCATCTATACAATGTGAAATCTACAACAGAAAATTCAAGACAGTTACACTTTTAAAACAAGTAGGATGGTCTGATCTTGCAGACAATTTGAAGCAGACTGACTTTGTCAAGCTTACAAAGTGACAAACAAGTCAAAACGATCATTCTCATAACTTTTACATCACTTTCAAATACAGTTATACTGGATCATTGAAAAAACCATCAAATATATACATAGAGTTGATAATTGAGTGAACAAGATATTATAAGGAGAGTCAGGAATGTACAGGTATAGACGACGAGCTCATGGATACAACGCAGCCTTTGAAACATTCAAGATGGACATTACGACTGACTAGCCCTGAATGGGAAGTGAGCGGGAGGCCTTCCTTGACACACTCATCGTACTTCTCCAAAGTAGAAACAATGTAGCTGAAATCTGGTCGCTTAGAGGGGTTTGCTGCCCAGCAACGTTTTATGAGGTGTGCCAGCGCAGGCTGGCAACTGGCAGGCAGTGGTGGTCGTTCATTCTGTCATTGATGTTTTGATGTTATAAAAGAAAAAGTTTAAAAAAACAATCACAGAATGCAAAGAAAATTTGAAGCAGATAAGATGAAGAATGGAACAATGATAAATCAAATTTCATACTTCGTAAGACCAATGAGATGAGAGCAGCTAACTAGCATGATGACACTCACTAATGCAGTAAACCATGTAATATTACATGTGTGCATGTTTGGGTGGAATTTTTTAATTTTATTTTGGAGGGGGCTTTGTTGAGTTTATAGCCTAAAATCTCAACTCTTACAAGCCAAGAAGGTCAACTATCAAGAAGCCACATAACATGGTAATATAACTTCATCCTCTACCCAATAGAATGTAAAGAAATACTAGTTGAACATTTTGTTTATTCTTTGAGGATAGGCAACTGATAGTGAGGACAGAACAGAACAAAGCAAAACAGAAACATCATCATCTAGAATGTAAAGCACCATCTAGAATATATAGCACCAGGACCATAAATCACCCTAATTTTCATAAAGATGCCTCTCAGAACAGGGAAAAAATATTAGGTAGTCCCAGAGTAGGTAGACTTCACGGGGCTCCCGCCAAATGAAAAATCATAAAATACACCAAGGCAGTGTTGGGATGATAGATTTGGACAAGGATTTGAAAAGGGAAAGGAAAAAAGAGAGAAATAGAGAATAAATTTAGCTTATATTTCAGTCATATTACCCTCAGATTTTCCTTTCCTTTCCCTACCCAAATCCATCATCCAAACACAAAATATGTGGATCATTCATTGTTTCCCAACTACCTAACAAAAGTGGGTCCGCATTATCCCTCCTGTAGAATTTTTTGCTACATCATCGGTTGGAAATTGCCCTAAAAAAAGTTCAACTCTTACATAGGGC
Source organism: Camellia sinensis (assembly GCF_055761805.1). Taxonomy (NCBI): domain Eukaryota; kingdom Viridiplantae; phylum Streptophyta; class Magnoliopsida; order Ericales; family Theaceae; genus Camellia; species Camellia sinensis. The sequence continues at coordinate 75,782,953 of NC_138969.1, forward strand.
TGTGCAAAATATTGCCCAATCCAGTAAAACCGCACAAATTTGCATCAAACCTCACCGTTCTATTTGCTAACTGCAGATTAAACTTCAAATTTTATGATCCGCCTTCGAAATTGCTCCCCTCCGCTATAATTAATAGATATATATTTTTTAAACTCTAATGAAACATTAAAGTAAAAATAAGTGTTAGAAAGATTTAAGATGTAAAATTTATTACAAGTTAGTTGTTATATATATGAAAAATATTATGTAAAGTTAGTTTGTGTTATATATATGAAAAATATTATGCAAATTAGTATTGTATATTATACCAATACTTGATAATTAGTTAGAATATTTTTCAATTCACCAATCCACCCAAAACCTCCCAAACCGCAATTTGTCAATCTCCGCCAATCTGCTAATCCGTCATTTGATTTATAATTTTACTCTCAAACCGCTCGAACCGCACAGGCTTCTCAGAACTTGTTGAAGTTTATATTCAAGAGCTAAAACCAATGAGACAGTTTGCTGATACTAAAACAATTATAACCAGACAAAATATTTGAAGTTTATACAGATCCCATGAAAAATGTATCAGTTATGGGCTTCAAATCATGAAGCTTTGCTTATGTAAGTTTTCAACAACCACAATTATAACTGCCAGGCATTTGAATAAAATTCCATTAGCCAATGTAATGCAATACAATAATCCATCAGTGCACAAAGTGAAATTAAGGGATGGTGAAAAATATGGTTCATGAAATTGGCATAATTTGTTGTTGCATTTAGTTTTTTTGTGTTTTTTTTTTCAACAAAATTAGTCTAAAAAAGACATACTGGATGATTCTTCCTATGTAATTGATCTTAACTAGGAAACGTTGTAAAGAGAGGAATCCGAATCAATTGGGGCTAGATGAGCAGCTGAAAAGCATACATTTGGGAAGAATTGGAAGCAAGTGCCACACACTTCTTCCATGGATTATACTGATTGATGATCAAAATTGTCAAAACATATGAATGTCAACTATTGTGTCCAAAATTTATTTTGTTCTAGAGAGTAAAGAACAGGCAGGCAAATTGGAGGAACCTCGTAGTTTTTAACATTCAAAGTATGAGATAAATTTTTTTTGGGACTAATACTTACCTTAATTTTCATTGATACATCTGGCAGAAAGAAATGCCAAAAATTGGCAGATTCATATATATACATATATGCAGTTGATTTCACTCGATGCAAATCCAGTTTTGGCGTTTGGCATAATGGAGTTATCAATTATGATCAGCAGAGACGAAGGCGAGAAACTCATGTCATAAGAAATATAAAGATAAATTAGAGAGACGGGGAGGGGTGAACGTTCTTAAGTAGATGAGCACACACCCACATGGGTGTGCTTGAAATCTGCAGTTATAGATTTGGCAGTTAGAAAGGATCCATGGGTGTATTTGAATTCAACATTTACAGAAGAAGGATAATTTAGGAAAAAACAAAAAAAAAAATTGTGACAAAAGGGTACAAACCAAGAACAATGTACGCTTTATATAATAGTATAGATTATGTAAAATATGAAAATATTTCAAACATAACAGTCAAGTATCACAAAACAAATTTTAGTGAAGAATTCAGTCCATTGAAATGCTTACCTTTTCAGCCACAGCAAAGGCAGCCTGCACGGGGGTCATTCCTTGAAATGGAAGCAAAGCTGTTGTGAGCTCCCATAGCACAATCCCAAAACTATACACATCAACTTTCCGAGTGTAAGGTTTTTCCTTGATCATTTCTGGGGCCATCCAACGATAAGTTCCCTTGTTTCCTTTTGATTCTAGGCATTGTGTTTCTAGACATGATGTACCAAAATCTGCAACCTTAACGCGCATCTCATCATTTAGAAGCAGGTTATTTGATTTAAGGTCTCTGTGGATCACTCCTTGCGAATGAAGATACTCCATTCCGCGAGATATATCAAGGGCTAACCTCAAAATTGTTTCAGTTGAAAGTGAGTATGGCGCTTTCTTGTTGAGATACATCCTCAGAGTTCCTTGTGACATGTACTCTGTAATGATGCAATATACCGGAGGCTTTTGGCAAGCTGCAATGAACTGCAGAAAAAGAAAAAAGGTCATTACTGTTGAAGATTAGCTCAGATTTTCAACGATGGCTGCTGATTGAAGAAAAAATTGAATAAGCTAGACATTTTCAGCCGAGCTACTCATGGTAGGGTGGCTGCCATAAATGTTTGGTGGTTGCCATAAATATTGTCGGTGGCTTGTTGAAGACTTTGGCCCTCCATTTTATCTATAAATGGTTAGTGAATGGGAGGGGGTCAGTGTGGTGAGTTGAAGAGAGAATACAGAGCAGAGAGAGAATTATAGAGTGTGTAATTCTTTGTTCCAAATATAGTGAAATCCACTACCCGTGGACGTAGGCGATTTACCGAATCACGTAAATCTTTGTGTATTCTTGCTTGTGTGCTTGTGTGTGATTGTTTTCTCCTTCACAGGCACAACAATTACAAACTTAAACAGCATTAATTACTGGAAACTAGTAATTCTTTAGAATTAAAAGTTTGAACAAATGGAGATGCTGATGTCTGCAAAATAGAAATCATTGTTCCTGATTACAACAAGCCCAAATCCTTCTAGGTTACATTAACATAGATTCAGTTCACTCGTCAAGAATATCATACAAGAAAATAATTCCCGAGAAAAGTGAATTAAAGGAAAACATATGACAATTATTTTTTCATTCTCTGTCTAGTTTGCAAGAAATTTGTAGAAAATTTAGTTTATAACTCTCCTGCAATGCATAATCAATTTTTATATTTTTATTTATAGGAAATGATTTAAGAAAAATACTTTCTGAAACAAAATGACAATGGTGGAACCCATGTTTTGGTATGCAGGAAAGGAAAATAGTTTTCGTTTTCCTATTTCTTTCCTTTCCTATCAATTAAACGCAGCCACGGTTTGAATAGAAAAGAAGATATGCACGCAATCTTGGAAAGCTAGAGGTGACATCAGGATGGAATTAGGAGACGACTATAGGGCCATGGCCCCTGTTTCTGTAAAAAATACGATTTGTTATGGCATTTTAAATATATATATCGCATTTTATACATAAAATGTCCCCAGTATAAACATACATATCTCATTCTTATCCCATTTTGCATTCCTTTTTTATTTTGCACCAAAAAAACTTTTTCATCCTATTAAAAATTGTTTATATGGTATTTGATTTTTTTTTATGTGTATAAATATAATTTATATATCATTTTGTACATACATAAGTGCTTATGTATATGGTAAAAAATTTTATTTCTCTTTTGGCCCCTCCAATGATTAAATCCTAGTTCCGCCTTGGGTGGCACCAATAAGGAAAAGACAAATTGAAAGTTAGTTAGATTGTTTGGCCATGCTTAAGTACTAATGAATCCATTAGCTAGCGAAGTGGAGTCACTTGATGCAAGATGATGAGATTGAGCAAAGGTTATAAACTTAAGATTTTTTTTTTTTTTTTTTTGATAAGTAAGAATTTTAACATTATGGACGGGCTTGTGATATAGACAAACCAAGTTTGATTGTATAGTAAAGCCTGTTGATTTATTTAGATCTGCTCAATAAGTTAATAGGTACTTCAAGATTATTTAAAAAAAAAAAAAAAAGAAAGAAAAAAAAGAGAAAAGCTAATTGAGCTCAATTTCATTAGAATCTCTTTCAAGATCAATTTGAGAGAGACAAAGCAAGCTGGATCACATTTCAAAATTTCATAACCAAGCTTAATAGACCATAATTCGGCTTGATTTGACTCATTTATAGGTATATAAAGACAATAGTTTCGAAATAGTAAATGAAAAATGAGTCTTGCTAACAAGTGTCCTCCGGGCACAAGAAAAAGGCAAAGAAATTGAAGAAGATGGAACACTTTTAACTGAATTTAATGCACTTTTTTATTGAAATCAATACACTTTTTAACACTTTTACTTATTTCTAAGACACTTTTAACTTAATTCCAATGTTAAACAATGTCCCAGGAGCAGTCTTTAGCATTTGGATATAGCCCTATATTTGAAGCAAATGACCAAAAAAGCATCCTTAAATGACCTTGAGTTGTTCTATTGTGTGTTGTTTAACAGATTTTACACACAAAACAGTGAAAACTCAGAATTTAAAAAAAAAAAAGAAAAAAAAGGTGTGTCAAAAAAAGCTGTACTTGCAACATTGTATTCATTTTAGAGGGACTCACCATCCACAGCAGTGCGCCTAATGTTATACAAATAGAACTTTCATTTTTATACATATTTCTTACACAAAATGATATGGCTTTTTATTATCATTTCATTTCAAATTAAAATACTCATGACTAATAATTTTAAAATTGTCACCATCATATCATTCGAGTTAAGTTTTTTTACTTAAAAAATTCTGTTTATAGATTATTTACCGAGCAGTGACACTGCATAGATACTTTTCTATAAAAAAAAAAAAAAATTACAGGTCAACAGTATTATTGTTTTAGTTGACTTTTTAATGTTTTTCTACAACAAGAAACGCACAATTTCAAACTAGCACCACAACAAATACCAAAACAAACAATGATTTGCTTTATCTCTAAAGAATGTAGCTAATCATAAGTATTTCACATAATAGCATTCCAACTTTTAATCAATTTTTTCATCTAATTTGATTCCAAATGTAAATAAAAAGCTTAATTTGATATTAATTACTCGAACCCTTTCATCAAATTTTTATTAAAATCCTTTTTAAAATTCTCTTTTTATCCCAAATTTATATTTTCATCAAATTTGTTGAAAGAACTATGTCCAATACTCCATCTTTTAAAATTAAAAAAAAAATATTTCTCTCTAGATTTGATGAATGGATTGGAGATGATTTTTTTTAAAATACTTTTTATATCAAATTTAAATTTGAAAATTAAAAAATAAATAAATAAAGAGTTGAAGATGCTCTAAATTTGTGATATAAAATCTTAAAAAAATAATATACAAATTTATTTTATAAGTGAGATGATTAGTTGATAATTAAAAATGATTAGAAAAAGAGAAATAACACAGGAAAATAATCACTTAATTAATAAATTAAAAAAAAAAATAATCTAACTTTTAAATTTAAACTGCAGTACTCATAAAATAATGAGAAAAATTGATAGTAACAAATGACATTTCTCTCTCTATATATTTAGAGTCTAACTAACCTGCACTATGTTATGGTGATAGAGACGAGAAAGCAAGGCAACTTCAGACTTGAATTGCTCTTCAAGCAAAACCCTGGTCTCCTCCTTGTGAGTTGGTATCCTCACCATTTTCACAGCAACTGCCCTTTGCTTGTAAATCCCCCTGTAAATCCTACTATGAGCCCCAGAAGCAAACTTGTTTCCTATGAACAACTGCGATAGATCCGCAGTCCATTCCTCTCTATTCTCCTTCGACGACGATGATGCTTCCCAAGCCTCCACGTTATCCGATTCCAATATCATCGACCATGACTCCAAACTATCAAATCTCCTCCTCTCCATGTTTTCCATCTCCGAATTCAGATGTGTTTTCATTTTCGACGACCAAAATAGATTCTCCTTCTCCTTCTTCTTCGATTTTAGAAGCTTAAATGGGTTGAAACACGAGCTTGCCATTTGGGGATTTTGATTTGGGTTGGGTTGGGTTGGGTTGGGTTGGGTGGGAAAGTCCTGAATCTAAAACACACTGTCAAAAGGAGTTTTCCTTCTGAAAGTGTGGATTGATTTCAGGAAGTGCATGAATTGATTCGGAAACATGGGTTCGGACGAAGAGTGTGAAAGAGAGATGGGTTTTCATGTATTGATCAAAACAATGGATGAACAAGAAATAAGCCATCAAATTGTGGAGAGGGAAGGAGAGCACAATGGAAGCTCTCCATTTGAGAAGTTTTCCATTTTTTGTTTTTGTCAGAATACGAGTGAATGCAAAGAAGAAGTCATGATGATGAGGAGGAGACTATTTTAATTAATATAGAAAGAGAATGCAAAGAGGGAAAGGCTTAATTGGAATTTGGAACAAAATGAAAGTAAATTCATGGAAATGCAGATTTTGGAGAAAGAAAGACAAGTTAGTGCTGTTTTTTTTTTTTTTTTTTGGGTTCACGGCTTTTTCCAATATGATCTAAGAAGAAAGAGTAGGTTGATTGGCAGCTGAAAGATGAATTCAAAGCAGAGTTTTCAGGGATGTCTCGTGATTGCTTCGCTCAAAAGTAGAGAGAGAGAGAGAGACAAAGAAAGAAAACGCTTTTTCGACGGAATCCAACTGAAATTTCTTCATGTTTCATTTTGCATCATTCAATCAATTGAAGACGTTGGAATTTCGATATATGGATATATATATATATATATATGTCATCAACTAACTGTAAATATTAACTTTAATTTCATATTTCATGGCTGGGATTTTTATCTAGTTTATGTTTGAACAAGAGGGGCTAGGAGTGTAAAAATGACTCGCGGTTGATGGGCGGTTCGAAGCCCGCCAGCTGCTTGGGATAGGCTCGGCCCGTTTAGGCCCATTTGGGTCCCGTTCTAAGCCCAGCCCGAGACGTTGGGCCAGGGCCTAAGCCATCATTTTTAAACCTAGCCCAGTTCGTGAGCCTGGCCATCGGCCCGCTTAAGGCCGGGTCCAAGGTCCAATATTTTTTTAGTGGAAAATAATAAAATTTTGGAAGAAAAAATAAAAAAAAACAAAAAAATTTGTTCAGGCCCGACCCAAGCCCGAGCCTATACCCAGGCCCACCGCCCCGTCCAAGGCCAGGATACCTTTTGGGCCTGCGTCTAATTTCCTAACCCGAATTTTGGCAAGAGCCTACGAGGTTCTTCATGGGCCGGGTCAGGCCAAATTTACATCCATAAAGGCCCCAATGTATTATATGTTACTTACGGAAATTCGAACAGTTTATTTTGTAAAATTATTTTATCATATTATTCATAATAGAAATTTTAAAATAAAATATAGGTGAATCCGAGTTGAGGGGTGCATTAGGCATTAAATCCAAAGATTAGTCTTATTTGGTGAGAAAGACATTTGTTTAAAAGTTGCCGGAAGAGTCATTGACGTTGAAAAATAGATCAAAAAAGTCATTGGAAGCAACGACCAGCTGTGGTAGTGAGTTAAACGGATTGATAGATTTGTGAATAGATGAGTGACATGTGTATAGATAGTGAGATATTTGACCAGATAGTTGCACTAATAAGTAATAGGTCTGCAAATTTGAACAGACAAGTGACACATGTACAAATATGTGCATTTGAACAGATATGTGACACTTAAACAGATAGATAGATAGTTAAACTTTTTAACAGATAACAGGCCTTTTTGAAAAATAATGTTCTCTTAATCCAAAAAGATTTAAACTTGGGCCTAGCCCAATAGTTTCAAAAATAGACTTCTAGCCCAAGTACTCTTAAAATTAAGTTGATATGATAATTATAATATTTTCATTTTATATTATTTGTTGATTCGATAATGTTATTTTATCATCTATTTTTTCAAAAAGAAATACAATAAAATAAAAATATTATAATTATTGAATCGACATAATTTTTTCATAAATGATACTTGTGAAGAGTCTTACAAAATAAACAATTTAAATTATCAAAATATAACTCGGATGAGATCCACTAACGGCTGATGTAAGGGGCAGCTAGCCCCTGGATCCATTTTGAAATCCTTGATTAATATATTATGTTTGTTTTTTAGATATATAATTTGTATACAATTACTCCCCTCCAAGTTTTTTTTTTTTCGGAAGTATCAATTTGTTTGAAGCCTTTTGCTAGGGTCATGCTGTAATGTACGCTATTATATGTAAGTTAACGTCTAATTTATAAACTTATTTTAATAATTGACTATTTTAATTTTTTTAAAAAGACGTAAAAAAAATAGAGAGAAAAGTTGATATTTTTGTGATAACTTTTTTTTGTGGCTATTTTTTTTTCAAAATAGGCCTTAATGTTAATTAATTATTTTGATATTTAGTTACGGGCCATTATGGCAGAAGGCTAGCAAATTATCAAATAAAAATTAGCTACATTTCATTATAATGTTTGATTATGCCTCACAATGGTGTTGTTTATTATGACTTATTATGGTGACTTTGGTTATGAGCAAAATGGGCTTGAGATTTGACTTTAATTAGTACTAGTTATGATTCAATGAGGTTATAATCAATGTGAAAAAAAAAAATACTTATAGGGCGTGTTTGATTCGCCGGATTAGGAGGGGACTATCCACTATTTGGATTGTAATCCAAATAGTGTTTCTTATCCACCGTTTGATTTTTTTTTAATCCGCCGGACTCCATGTTCGGCCGGACTCTTTATCCCCTATATAGGGGACTATTGTGTCCTAGGGGGGGTATGGGATAGTTTTTGGGAGACTATCCACTGTTGGGATTAGGTGGTCAAAATGACCATTTTGACCCTCTACTATTTAATTATGTATTATATTTAATGAAATTCAATAAAATTTAAATGCCTCAATTTAAAAATAAAATAATTTTATTTAAATTTTTATTGACGTTTTATTTATTTAATTTTTTAAAATAATTTTTATAGATATTTTATTGATGTTTTATTTTAAAATTTTGTTTATATTTTATTTAATTTCATTATTTAAATTTAATAGATGTTTTATTTAATTTCATTTTTTGATTATTATTATTTTTAAAAACAAATTTATTAAAAATTTTAATTAAAAAAATAATATATATTTTTATTGATATTTTATTTATTTATTTTTTTAAAAATAAATTTATTTAATTGTGTAAAAAATAAAATAAAATAAATTTTTATTTAATCTAGCTAAAAATAATTAAAATATTAAAGATATGTTTAATATTGCTATTACTTAGTAAACAATTGAAAAAGGGTAAAATAGTCTTGTGTTTATTTATCATATCCAGTCCGTCCAACCAAACATTGGATTCACTAAAAATAGTCATTTCCACACATCTAATCCCATGAAAAAACAAACACAGGATACATATCCAATCCAACCAAATAGTTTGGGGGATTCACAGTCCCAAGACTCAAGTCCGATGGATTCTAATCCCCCTTATCCAGTCCGTCCAGTCAAACACACCCATATGTTATTATTTTTTGATTATATATTTTATACAATATAGAAAAGAAGTTTATTACTCATTCTGTCACAAAATATTAGTCCCTTTTAAGGATTAAAATAAGATGAATTTCCTAATTTGCCCTTCTTGTAAATTCATTAACATTAATATACACAAAAAGTCTAATAATGACAATTGATGTTCCCAAAAAAAAGTCAAAGGATGCTTTTGGAAAGTTAATATTCTTAAAGTGTAATAATTGTACCACAAAAAAAAAAAAAAAAAATTTCCTAAAATGGACTAATATTTTGAGAGGAATGGCGTAATTTTTTTTGGGTCAACAAACGCTTATAGAAATATAAAAAATTATGGTTATAAAAATGAATAGCTTAGTACAACCTATATACAAAACTTTGGTAATAATGTGATAAAATAAATTTTGCTGTTATTGTATATAATTAATCTGGCTCATTTTCAATAAGATTTTTGCAGCTGCGGCTAGGCTTCATAAGAGCATCTCCAACGGTAGTAGGCATTTTACCTATCCAAATATTACTATAAAGTATATATTTTATTTTGCCTATCAACTGTTTTATGTTTTTACTCCAACCATGCTCTTTATTTTAGCTATTTATCCAAATACTATTAATTTTATAGAATGCCACGTCAACAACAAAGATGGAGGGAAATGATCCTAATGATTGAATACATTTTGCCTAGCGTTGAAGGCTAGCTACATGTAGCTAGTGAATATGAGTTGAGCCAAAATGCCTAATCATATGCCTAGTGCATTGGAATTGAAAAAAGTGAATCACACTAGGCATTTTAACTAACAAGTATTATATGCCTAGTGCATTGGAGATGCTCTAAACTCAAGTTCTTTCAAATTTAAGGTTTATTACACTTTCTACTCTTGAACTATCTCCAAATTATCTTCTTAAAATTATTGATTGAGTTTACTAAGTTCCTAAATTATATAAATTAAAGTTTATTTGGTATCTAAACTATCGATTGAATATATTAAGTCCTAGAGTATTTAATTTAAATTTATTTAATTCATGAAATAATCACAAAAATAAAATATAAGACAATCAGTGCGATCACCCATTTTCTTAGAATTTATACTTCAAAGGCCCAAGTATGTCTCTAACAATAGCATTGCATCGACCTTGTCCCCGGAGACTGGTTGCCTTTGTTTTTCAAAATAAAACTTTTGAAACGAGACTCGAAACCCATTCAACATTATTTTTGGAGACTATCACTTGCATTTGCTATTATTTGTGATCTATCTTGTGCTTTCCAATCTTTTGGGGATGATGGCTTTGCCTTCACAGTTGTTGAGGCACGAAAACATCACACGCTGGCGGAATTCATATAGGGTATGTTTGGTTTGGTTTGGTTTTGAGAGAGTAGTTTTTAAAAATTGTTTTGGGCAATGAGTTTAGAAATTCTTTTAGTTTGTTTGGTTGTGTATTTTGACAGTAGTTTTGGAGTTTTGGAGTTTGGAATAATTTGATATTTTATTATAATTGAATAGAAGTGTGTGAGAGAAAAAGTGATTGAGAATGAGAGAGAAGAGAGAAAAAATGATTGATTGATAAATGAGAGAGAGAAACTAATTTTAGAAATTATTTTGAAAAATTTACAAACTAAACAAATTTTTTAAAATTTTTTTTCTAAAATTACTCTACAAATACAAACCAAACATACCCGTAATATTCACAAATCTTTTCCCTCGACATGAGAAAAATGTCTAGAATTCAGTGCCTCCCTCTACCACATGCAACGTTTGTAGATTCCACTCCTTTCCTCACTGGACCTTCCTCCAAACCCATCACTCCCTAAACGTGTCAAATTCACTCCATCTCTTTATTTTCATTTTACGTACGTGAAGCATGTCTGAAACCATTCAATCCCCTCATGTATCCCCTACTTTGACTTTGTGCATCTGTTAATCCTACGATTTGATTTTTTGATGATATCTAAAATATATTAGATATATTATGATTTTTTATATACATATTTTACACATTTTGACACAAAATATATTAATGGATACTTAACAATTGGGATACATGCATGTATGCAGGTTTGAACGGAGATTTAGAGTTCGTAAAGATTATGCGTCGAAAAAGAAAATGTGTGTGTCAATTTTCGATCACACTGCCAATCAAACACTCAGCTGGAGAACATTGGCAGAATAGATTAAGCCCGAGCGACCTGTCACAAAAAGAAGAGACATAATAGATTAAGCCCGAACGACCTGTCACAAAAAGAAGAGATTCCGACGGTGGTTCGTCCACCCGGGGCACTCCAACGATCAAGTCACCGGGGGCACTCCGACGATCAAGTCAGTTATCTCTCAAAAATAGCAAAAGTGCTTAACTCACTATTCAGAGCATAAAATCATACCTTAGACCTATGAGGGTGCCTCTCTTTTATAGCCAACACAAATAGATGCCTAGCTTCAATGGACTTAGGATTACTGCTAATCTTGGACTGCTAGTAGGATTGGGATAAACTCTCTAAGAGTCTTATCTTTACCCAAACTGAAGTCCTCTCTCATTTTAGGACTCTTGTCCCTTATCCGCTTATGCCGGATTCCGATATCTTCGCAGATAACCTCGGCCTAGCCGAGATCATCTCGGGGTCATGACTAGGACACGTGGCACCTCGGCTGGCCTTTCGGTGATACCTCGGCTACGTGTTGTCATTCAAAATTTATGTCCCCACAGAAAATATCTTCATATTTTTGGAAAAACAAAAAATCATATCATTTTGTCTGATTTGCTTATAGTCTTTGCAATCAATATTTATTGCATGTACGTATACATGGCATTACATATCATTACATGACAAACACATGTTGGTTGTTGGTTGTCAAAAAGAAAAGAGATGAGTTTGAAATGTACAAGAATGGTGTTGTGGATTTTCTGGCAGATTTTCAACTCGTGAAGCTTTCTGTCTCCAACGGATAGATTTGTGGTGATATATATAAGCGGCACTTTGGTTGAAGAAGAGCATAAAAACAGAAGAGAGAAAGCAAAAAATATGTGAAATTCTAAGTGTTCTCTTATATTATATTATTCTTCATTGAGTTATATTTTTTAGAGGGAATTTACTGAGTATTTGAGCAAAATTATAAAAGTTATTATTCTTGTAAAAGAGAGAGTTTTTGTGAGTGATTTTTTTGAGATAAAATCACTTTGTTAGGTGTTACTAGACATTGATTTCTATTCCCTTTGCTCATTTCATTTTTATTACTCTCATTTGTATTGTTCCGTAAATTTATTTGTTTATATATTGGGTTAATATTTTTAATTTACAATTTATTTAGAAACTCAATTCACCTCCCTCTTAGATTGCCTTCTGGGTAACAATTGATATCAGAGTAAAGGCTCTTCTATTTTTAACTTAACCGTCTTAGAGCTTATCAACTACAACCATTAAAGGATCATAATTTTTTGATGGTCACTCACTTTCCAAACCTTTATATTTTACTGGGATTAATTATAATTATTGAAAAAAATGGAATGATGATATACATTCAAGGCACATACTACACGTTTGGAAAATCATTAAAAATAGTCCTAACATTCCTTTAAAAACCATAAATACAGAGAAATGTGATGAAAATGACCTTAAAAGTATTCAAGCAAATGCTAAAGCCAAACATATATTATATTGTGCACTTAACCCTAGCGAATTTAATAATTTCTAGATGTGACGCTGCAAAAGAAACTTGGAATAAATTAGAAGTCACACATGAAGGCATAAACTAAGTTAAGGAGTCATGTATTAGTATGCTTGTTCATAATTATGAATTTTTCAAAATAAAATATGATGAATCTATTTCTGAAATATTTACCAAATTTACTGATATTACAAATTCTTTGAAAAATCTTGGTAAAGTATATACTAACAGTGAAATAGTGAGAAAAATTCTCAGGTGCTTACTAAAGAATTGGGAATCGAAAGTGATAGCAATTTAGGAAGCCAAGGATCTCAGCACACTCGGTTTAGATGAACCTTTTGGGTCATTAATGTCTCATGAAATTCTAATGAAAATTGACGATGATGACAATGGAAAGAAAAAGAAAGGCATTGCTTTCAAAGCATCGCTTGAAAAGAAAGCCCAATATGATGAATCATCAAGTGATGAAGATGGTGACACTGCTATAATGACTAGAAAATTTAAGAAAATGATACAAAAAGAAAAGGAATATAGAAAGAGATTTCAAAAAGAAGATGAAGAAGAAAAGATCCGATAATTTGTTATGAATGCAAGAAACTAGGACATATTAAACCCGAATGTCCTAATCTAAAGAATAAGAAGAAAAGCAAAAGGAAAGGAAAGCCATGATGGTAGCTTTGGGAGAAAGTGATTTCAGTGACTCAGATAGCGAATCAGAAGTGGCAAATCTTTGTTTCATGGAATGATGGGTAACTTAAAACTCTCTTTCCTATAAAGAATTACCAGATGTTGTTGAGGAATTTCATGAAGATTTTATAAAGATAATTTCAAAAAAATTCTTTTCTTAAAAAATCAAATGCTTTGCTTGTTACTGAAAACGAAAGTTTGAAAAAGGAAAATGATTCTTTAAAAATTCTTCATGTGATTTGAAAATTGAAAATAATTTTTTAAAAGAAAATATAGAAGATTTAAATAAAATAATTTTAAAATTCACACAAGGAAAAGAAACTTTAAACAAATTACATGGAAATCAAAATTTTGTTTTTGACAAAGCTAGTATTGGATACAAGCCTCACAAGAAACAAACTTTTTATAAAAAATTATTTGTTCAGGCTTCTTCATCTAGCAATCTCCACATTACATGTCATTATTGTTTTAGAAAAAGGCACTCATTTTCATCTTGTCCATACAAGGAAAAACTATTAGGAACAAATCAAGTAATTTTGAAACTAACATATATGGACTAAAAATGTTTGGGTACCAAAATCGAATACTTGATTTGTTTTGTAGGTACTTCATGCTGAAATTTGATAAGAGAAAATGTTATTTGGGCAGTGAATGTTCAAAATTATATGACCAGAAATAATATTCATCACATTTTCTCGCATGGACAGTAAATATACAATATTTGGTATCTACAATAAATAATTGATATAAGTATTGGTAAAAGTTTATTTCCAAATCTGAAAATATCTCATTTGATGATAAAATTTCTACTCTCTTGCATATATGAATACTAACAGTAACCCATGCTATGCATGGGAATGTATAATTTATATAATTAATTATAGTAATTTTTGTATTATAAAATAAAAAAATCTTATAAATTTAAAATATAATAGGGAGTTATAACTAACAAATATTTTGAAGGAGATTTTTTTAAGGGTCCTTCGTATTAAGATTTTATAGCATAAAGGACATCCAATATTTTCATAATGTCTAAGGTCTCTCACACATCGATCTAGAGAAATTTCATTCTAGAGAATTTCTCTGAATTTCCTAGAGAAATTCTGAGAAATTTCTCTGAACTTTCCACTCTCTGGTTTGCACAAATTTCTCTGCTTTGCAAATTTCTTTGGCAAATGATATGCTTCCACCACCATAATAATCTCAGTAGTGGTCTCCAAATTGAAATTTCTTTGGTTTGCAAATTTCTCTGGCAGATGATATGTTTCTACCACCATAATAATCTCAGTAGTGGTCTTTGTAAGCAAAGGAACACTAATTTCATCTAGAAAATCTTCCATGTAGTCCACACAATTTCCTCGTTTGCCTCTCAAAATCGCAATCAAATGGTTCGACACCACACCCGAAGATTGCGGGCATCGAGAACCCCTTGGATCACCTAATGCCATTGAAAAAAAACCTTAACCCTACCAAAGCTCAGTTACGAAGCTGCCAATCAATTATGAACTTTCCAAAGAGGAGATGAAGAATCGAGCTTATATATATATATATACTCTAGGGCATGTCTGTATTTGTAGAAGGACAAGGATCCAACAGAGGCAACGATAACAACAGCTCTAGTGGGGCTTTTGGCGAGAGAGTTTCCGTTGGCGAAGGTGATGATCTATTCGCGATCGGTGAAATCGTCCATGGATAAGGATGCTTTGAGCTTTGCTTGACGGAGGAGAGAGAGTTGGAGAAGACGATGACGATGAACTCCGACAATGAAGGTGGAGTTCGTCAGAGAGAGAGAGAGAGAGAGAGAGAGAGAGAGAGAGATACAGTCTGATTTGAGGGGATCCAATTTCTTTGTGATATATGGGTGTCGGGGGTTGAGGAGCCTTATACATCATAAAT
Organism: Camellia sinensis; assembly: GCF_055761805.1. Classification (NCBI taxonomy): domain Eukaryota; kingdom Viridiplantae; phylum Streptophyta; class Magnoliopsida; order Ericales; family Theaceae; genus Camellia; species Camellia sinensis. The sequence continues at coordinate 75,798,305 of NC_138969.1, forward strand.
AATATTATGAATCTCTTTCATTATTAAAAATGGGAGAGAGACCTTAGACTAATTTTTCCTATTTTGAATATGATAACTATCGCATACCTAATACATTCATTTTTTCCATAAATTTGTCATTTAAAACATTGATTATAAAATTATCTTAGTCCAAGTAGGTCATTTAGTAACATGAATTATATTTCTATCGGACATTATTATAGCTTTAAAAATGAATAATTTAAAAATGGGTTCTATTACAAATAATGTAAAAATGAATACTACTACAAATAATGTAAAAATGTTCAAAGGCCCCTTTAAAGAAAACAATAAAAAAATGCCCCCACCACATATATACATAGGTATACAAAAAGAATAAAATTCATCAAACCCTAGAATCCTACAATTGCCTAACTAATTGTGACATTGTTGATGGTTGAATGCAACTCGAATCTTAAACGCAAAGTTTGAACAAAACTTTATACCCAATATGCAAACACTAAAAAAAACTCGATGGTATGTTAGAATATATAGCTAAAATATGAAACATTTGAAAAATAAGATAGAAATGAAATTGGAGATCATTATCAGATAGGAATGAATTTGAAGATAATTATTAGATTAAAGATTAAAATAAATTTAAAAAAGGGATCAAACAATATAACAAAAATAAAGTTGGAGATAATGATAGGATTGCGGATTAAAAAAAATAAAAAGAAGAAAGAAATAAGAAATAAAGATAAATGAAGATACATGAGAAGATTAAGCAAAATAAAAAATAAAATAAAAAGAGATAAGGAGTCTTATAGATAATAAAAAGATTTTAAAAGTTAAAAATTAAAAAAAAAACAATATTAAGAGAAAAAAAAATTATTGGATAAAAATAAGGATGAAGAAAAATTAAAAACATAACTTTGAGAGAGTGACATGTAGGAAAAAGGCTATTAACTGTTTGAGAATTGAGTATTGAGACTTTGAAAATTTTAGAGGACATTATATTTGCTTATATATAATATAGATATAGATATATAGGTAAAAAGATAGATATCAAATCTAATTTGAAAAAAGATAAAAGTAAAATAAATATCCTAAAAAAGAAGAAGAAGAAGAAGAAGAGATAAATATGAGAATTTGGTTGCTGATAATCAAATTTTTTAAAAAGATAAGATATTTATGAGAAAATATGTATGAGTAGACGATAGTTTAATTTTTGTTATATCAAAATGAAGGCATACATATTTTCTTGAATAGTAGCAAAATAAATTTAATTTTTTAATAAAGTTGTATTAGAATAAAATATATTTAATTTTTAAATTGCATGCTTGATGATTTTTTTTTTTAAAAAAAAAAATACATTGATAGAAAATTTTTAAATTGATGGTAATCAATTGTTATCATTATGGCCTACAAAAAGAATTTGTTAGTGGTCAATCATTAACTAATAATTTTGGATAAATTCATGGATAGCCAATAAAAAATCAACACTCAACCACTTAAATTTTGTAAAAACTAAAAAAAATAAAAAATTGGAAAATTCAAAATAAAGTATTGGAATTTCTCAAATCAAATAGTTAGATATTTTAGTTAATTTTAAAATTTAAATGTTAAAGCTAGTAATATTATGCCATGTGTAATAATTCAAAATTTAGATAATACACTAATACATTTGAGGCATTTTTTTTTCTAATATTGTAAAAAAAAAATCAAAATTTTAAATTAGATATGTTTAGATAAAATTTAAAGATTTTAAAATTTTAAAATTAAATATTGTTAGATGTACCAATCACTTTAAGCCAAATATATTTTTATTTTTAAAAATTTTAAAATTTTAAAATTGAGAAATTGTGTTTAAGGTTTTGAAGTTGTTGTGTGTGTGTTTGTGTTGTTAAGTGGGTGTATATTGGTTGTAGATGATCTGAAGAACTCACATTTGGGAGAGCTTGAAGGAGCAAATGTGAGATTAACTTTATGCAAAGCTAATCTTCTTGATTTCGAGAGTTTACCTGAAGCTATTAATAGGTGTGATGGTGTGATAATAAATTAAATTAAATTCATGATTTGATGAGTTTCGAATCTGATTAAATTGAAAAACAAAAGCAAATTAAAAATTAAAAAGTAATCAAGCCCAAATCATGCAAAATGTAATAATAAAGAAGATGTGTAGATGAACTGAAAAATAATAAAAAAAGGAAATATATACACAAAAGTAATATACACTGAAAAAGTACACATAAAGTAAGAAATAATATTATAACCATAAAAATGAAGAAAATGAAAAGATGTGCAGATGAACTGAAAAATATTGAAAAAAAATATATACACATAAAGTAACAAACATTAAAAAAATTGCATATAAAGTAAAAAATAATATTACACTGACATTGTAATGATTTTTTTGTAGATAATCAAACTTGCAAAATGTAACAATGGAGAAGATGAGTTATTACAAGAAAATAAAAGATGACTGGAATAAACTGAATAAAGAAATGCGTGTGTGGAAGTTGTACGAGTTGTCAGTTTCTTTTTCTTTTCTTTTTTAAATTGAGATTGAGAGTGGGATAGATAATATTGTGAGTGATGGATATGGATGAATCTTTTATTATTTTGAGATAAATATTACTAGTTTCTATTAAAAACTTATACAGTAGAGTAATAAAAAGGGACATTAATATTTGACCAGAAGTGTAAGGTGTTGACTGTCACGATTCCATAAGTGCAATGGGTTGACTGTTATGATTTCATAAGTAGCACTAAAATGAGATTTGACCACAACTATAGGAGGTGGATTGTCATAATTTTATGCGTTGGAACCAAATTGAGGTTTGGTGCAAAGTGGAGATATGTAAAGTATAATTTACCCTCGTTATATTTTCTCTAAAAGACTTGCGCAATACTAGAATACTCTATAATGTTCAAAATGCAAAAATATCTTAGATATTTATAGAACGTTTTAGAATGTTACTCAAATTGTTTAAAGTCAATCTTATGTTTTCACTTGGTTTAATCGTGAGCATTCAACGAGAAGATCGTATAACTATATAAAGGAATAAAGGTGCATTAAGAATGTAATGCTTCTTGGGTAAAGCCTTCAGTTGCTGTTGGTGTAATTTTGTATAGGGTAAATTACACTTTTATTTTCTAATTTTAATTTCATTCTTATATATTTTATATTATAGTCATATGCTCGTCACATTACTAGCTTCTGTTAAAAACGTATATGGTAGAGTAATAAAAATGGGACATTAATATTTGACCAAAAGTGCAAGGGGTTGATTGTCATAATTTCATAAGTGCAACGGGTTGACTGTTACGATTTCATATGTAGAACTAAAATGAGATTTGACCACTAGTGTAGGAGGTGGACTGTCATAATTTTACGCGTAAGAACCAAATTGAGATTTGGTACAAAGTGCAAAGATGTAAAGTATAATTTATCCTTGTTATATTTTCTCTAGAAGACTTGCGCAATTCTAAAATACTCTGTAATGCTCAAAATGCAAAAATATCTTAGATATTTATAGAATGTTTTAGAATGTTACTCAAATTGTTTAAAGTCAATCTTATGTTATCACTTGGTTTAATCGTGAGCAATCAATAAGAAGATCGTATAACTATATGAAGGAATGGAGGTGCATTAAGAATGTAATGCTTCTTGGGTAAAACCTTCAGTTGTTGTTGGTGTAATTTTGTATAGGGTAAATTACACATTTATTTTCTAGTTTTAATTTCATTCTTCTATATTTTTATTTTAATTTCATTCTTATATATTTTATATTGTATTCACATACTCATCACATTACTAGCTTCTGTTAAAAACTTATATGATAAAGTAATAAAAATGGGACATTAATATCTGACCAGAAGTGTAAGGAGTTGATTGTCACAATTTCATAGGTACAATGGATTGACTGTTACGATTTCATATATAGAACTAAAATGATATTTGACCACTAGTGTAGGAGGCGGATTGTCATAATTTTATGCGTAGAAACCAAATTGAGATTTGGTACAAGTGCAGAGCTGTAAAGTATAATTTATCCTTGTTATATTTTCTCTAGAAGACTTGCGCAATTCTAAAATACTTTGTAATGTTCAAAATGCAAAAATAGCTTAGATATTTATAGAATGTTACTCAAATTGTTTAAAGTCAATCTTATGTTTTCACTTGGTTATCGTGAGCATTCAATGAGAAGATCGTATAACTATATAAAGGAATGGAGGCGCATTAAGAATGTAATGCTTATTGGGTAAAGCCTTCAGTTGCTGGTTAATGCTTCTTGGGTAAAGCTTTCAGTTGTTGTTGGTATAATTTTGTATAGGGTAAATTATGCTTCTTCTTTTCTTTTTTTTTTCTAAATTTAATTTCATTCTTATATATTTTAATTGAAACAATTTCAATTTTATGCTTTTAGAAATTTTTCAATGTAATAACTTCATTAATAAATATTGTTAAATTAGATTGTAACGTCTCGAAATAAATGACAATAAACCATACATCATGTAATTAAATAACAACACATAATAAAATAATTATCATCCATTAATTCCAATTACTTGTACAATAGAGTGACATATGCAGATATATATTCACAAGTCTAACCCTGAATCTATAACATATGTTACATGATAAGGAAATAGGATGAACATAAACAAATAAGATAACGCCCTAATGGTTATAATTTTCCAAGACGATGCCTGGTTACAACAAAAGTGAGTTTTAAACTCAATACAGATAAAGTCCTAGGCTTGTATAAAAATAATTACAACAAGTAAACCAAATGAAGCCCTTGCTTCAAATCCTCCCAAGCTATTGCCTTGGCGAATACATATCATCAGCACCTGAAAATGATTTTTCACATAAGGTGAGTCAAAACCCAATAGAGATACTACAACACAGTTTATATATCTTAACAAAGTTATAAGGTGAATACATATGCAATGTTCATGCCAAAAACAATTTATATCTCTTTCCAAAACCATGCAATGTTAGGTTTACATCCCAATTTATGAAATCATTTCCTTTACAATAGAAAACAGGATAGTAAATCACACTCTGGGAATCCCTGGATACGTGTCTGCAAGTAGACTATACAAGTACTACCAATTGTCATTTTTATTGATATTAACCATAATGCTTGACACTTATCCGTGCGGGTTTCTGGTCTTTCACCAATGACACACAAGCCAACTTAATTTCCATAACCTCACCCCTTACCTAGATCCACCAAGGTATTTACCAATTTTTCTCAAAACAAGATACACTTTCAAATGTGTTAAATATACAACAATGCTTAATGTAATGGATGATAAAATAGCTTCAATTCTCCTAGTTTTCATGCACTTTCTACAACAATCATGGCTATCCTCTACCAATAGCCCAAAATAGATATCTTTAAGGTCTCGTTTGGGAACAGGCTAATTTAGTAACTTTTTAGCTATTTGGCTAAAATATGAGCTAAAAAAAACTAGTATGTTTGGGATGACTTTTTGGCTTTTTACGAAAAGATGTGCAAAAAGTAGAGAGAAAAGAAAATCTTTGACTTTTTAGTATGGGTTGTTGGCTTTTTGGCTAATTTAGTAACTTTTTGACTTTTGTGGCTAAAAGGGAGGGTTCCCAAACGAACATAAATAATTTCCATAATGATAAACTTTTTAAGTTTCAAGATATGAGTGATAATACATATCCAACTTCACTATCCTCATCAATACTAACCCAATTTCACAATTCCAATATCAATTTCATTATCTTTTCAAAATCAATATTTGAAATCTTTAGGGCAAAACCCTCTTTTCTTTATAAATCAATCCCAAGGATAAAAATACATCATTTTTATCGCAACTCATCCTCATTCACAATCCCATAATCATTTCCAAGAATCTATTTGAAAACCCCTATTTTGATTTTTAACCCATAACCCGAGATTTGTCTAAAAACTCTCAAATCACAATATTGTTTTACAAATAGCAAATAACTAAGTTAAAAATCATAATAAAATACAGAGAATCCCTACCTCAAGCTTAGAAGACAAGGGCGAGAATGGGGAAACTGCAAAGACGCCAATATCCAACTTTGTTTCGATCAAAAGAGAGCTCTCAGAATGCTCCACCTTTTTATCAAAGGAACACGGGTGAAGAAATCAACGGATCTGAGTTTATTTGCAGAGAGAATGTGAGTTCTAGAGAGAGACAGTCTAGATTTAGGGTTTTTAGAATGTTTAGGGAGAGAGAGAGAAAGAGAGATGAAAAGTGTCTCAAAAGGTGACTTTTAAGAACTGATACATGTATAGACCACTCGAGCGAAGAAGTTTACCGCTCGTGCGAAGAATACAAACTCCCAGAAGTTTTGCAAACAAACGACCACCGCTCGAGCTCAAGAAATACCGCTCGAGCGAACACTGCTCGGGCACAAGAAGTACTGCTTGAGTGAAGAATACTAACTCCCAGTATCTCTGCAGGCCTGCAAAAGTACTAAGCGTTCACAAATACCGCTCGAGCGCTAAAATCAAGAAGCCAAAATCTGGGCATGAACCAATCTGAAAAACTAACTCCCGACTTATTCCAAACACAACCAAGACACTCTAATAACCCAAATCAATGAGGAATAAGGAGAAATAAGACATGAACAATCGTATTAGACAATAAAACTCGGATCCAAAATATCAAATGAGTTGGGTCTAAACCAGAATCACTATATAGATAGAAATTAGTCAGATCACCCTGACCTACTAACTAATGCATTAATCACTCTATTTAGATGACACTTTTTTGGGATTTGGGGTTGTTGTGAACTATACTCACAGACTCTGTTGTGTTTTAGGCACATTTTAAGAAATTTTTTTTGATAATTAACTCATTTGTTTTTCAAATTATATCAAATTTAATATATTTGTAAAATTAATTTCAATGATTTAAACTATTTACTTTTCACATATAATATATTTGTAAAAAATTAATTTCATCGAATATTAGTAGTTATTTCATCAAATCACATTTATATGTAAAAAAATGAATTGTAAATGTAATTTGAAATATAAAACGAAATGTTATTTGATGAAAAAGTTACCGATGCCCGATCAACTTAATTTTTTACGAGTATGTTTTATTAGATATACTATATAAAGTGAACTATTCTAATCATCAAAATGAGCTCTAAATGGGTCCAATAGGCCGCATAATAGTGATTGTTGCGCATAATTCACAAAAACCACTCCAAACCCCACTTTTTGTCCTCCAAATTTTACTTAAATTTCAATTTATTAATCCTTAAAACTTGAAATGGTAACACTATTATCTATTAACTTTAAATCATATTATTAGGTTAACCTCAATCAATACTTTTATCAAATTATATGAAAATTAAATTTTGCAGAGCGTAATTATTATCATTTTTTATATTAAGAAAATATGTTAGAGGGTTTTATTTTAGTTAGAAGGTATTTGAAAGCAATATAGTTTGTTGCTATTTTTATTGAGTATTCCCGTCAAAGCTCAAATTTTATTCTTTCGAAGCAATGATATTAACAACAAATTGAAAAGTCACATTAGTTCAACCTATCTGTCCACGCGTCCATTTATCTGTTAGCATTTCACATATTTGTGCACTTATCTATCTAGGTGTCACTTATCTGTCCATATTACCACTTCCAACAACCATAGTGGGCCATTGTCAATAGCTGATGCTAGTGACTTTTTGGCGAATTTTCTGACAGTCGGCAATAGTGTATAAGAGTGTAACAAGACAAATGTAAAAATAGAGAAAAATGTTTTAAAAATAATATTTTTTTTCTTCTTACCAAAATATTTCATTAATCATGTCTTTAAATCCAAAATAGAACATTCATTGGACCTAATGCTATATACACCACAAAAATAGATTCATCACCAATAAACTCTTTTTATTTCATTAAGATTGTTTCCATTTCAACTATTTTAAAAAAGAAATATATATTTTTCAATTCAATACGTTAATATTTTAGCAATAGAAATTTAGCATTACAATATTCTTATACTTAGTTATAATTTATTAAACAATAACGAAGTGAATTCAAAGGTAACATAGAGGGTTAAAATTATTGTAAAGAGACCAACTAAAAATTTGGAGGAAAATCTGAAGGAAAGTTTGAGTATACAATGTTAGGGAAAATCGATGTGATTCTCCACAAGTAAATCAATCAATGGGAATAAAAACTAATGCGGAAAAATTAAATCAAAGGCAACACAAGAATTTTTACGTGGTTCCCTCAATGTGAGGTACGTCCACGGGATCAAAATTCGATTTCACTATCAACCAAATAAGTTCCAAACGATTACAAACGAGACACTAATGGTCTCACAAAATCACTCTTAGGTGAATTCCAAATAATCACAAATAAATAAAGAGGAAAGACCTCACCAAATTGATGAACCAAAATCTTCAGAACCAGAGTTGTAGAAGATCCAAAATAACGAACCAAATCAACCCACCAAATAATGATCAAACAAATCAACCGAAACCAATCCGCTGAGTTGAACTCAAGCACTGCCGCCCCAAATCAAAAAAAACATCAAAGATGAATTAATTGGCACCAACCCCGCAAAAAGATGTTTACAGCAACGGCACCAATTCAGAAAAGTATTGAGCCAAATTTGTAAGAGCCGTGCATACCTTTTTTTTGTGAAGACTAAACAATATATATATATATATATATATATTGAATCTTGGGTTTTAAAATCAAACCTAATTGTATCTAAATTGGATTGGGTTTCCTCAAATATAATATATAAAAATATATTATATCTAAATCAAGTCAAATTAAAACTCTTTTAATAAACCAATTGGGTCCCACACTCCAATAAGGAGGTATACCCAACAATTCTCCCCCTACCGACTTAGGTGGAGAGATCAACCATACCCGCCAAAGTTCGACACTTTAAATGTTTGTCCCTCGACAAAGTCTTTGTCAGCATATCCGAAATATTATCATCCGTGTGAACCTTTTCGAGTTGCAACAATTTCGAATCTAACACATCACGAATCCAATGGTATCTTACATCAATGTGTTTCGATCTCGAATGAAAAGTAGAATTTTTGCTCAAGTGAATAGCACTTTGACTATCACAATAAAGCACATACTTTTCTTGCTTCAAACCCAACTCTTGCAAAAATTTCTTCAACCATAACTCTTCTTTGCAAGCTTCTGTAATGGCAATAAATTTAGCTTCGGTAGTTGAGAGAGCAACACATTTTTGTAATTTAGACTGCCATGCCACAGCTCCCCCTGCAAAAGTCATCAAATACTCCGAAGTAGATTTCCGAGAATCAACATCACCCGCCATATCAGAATCTGTGAACCCATCAAGCATCGGCTTACCATCCCCAAAACACAAACACACCTTCGAAGTCCCTCGAAGATACCTTAAAATCCATTTTACCGCTGCCCAATGTTCTTTACCCGGATTAGAGAGAAAACGACTCACCACACCAACGGCGTGAGCAATATCCGGCCTTGTACAAACCATGGCGTACATCAAAGAACCAACTGCTGAAGCATAAGGAACTTTCAACATCTCTTCTTTGTCTTTCTCACTTGTAGGACATTGATTCGAACTAAGTTTGAAGTGACCCGCAAGTGGACAACTAACTGGCTTCGCTTTATCCATGTTGAACCTCTCAAGAACTTTCTCAATATATCTTTCTTGAGACAACCAAATCAGCCCCTCTTTGCGATTACGAACAATTTTCATACCAAGAATTTGCTTTGCCGGTCCCAAATCTTTCATAGCAAAAGACTTGCTCAACTCCAATTTCAACCTGTTTATCATGGTAGAATCTTGACCCACAATTAGCATGTCATCAACATAAAGCAAAAGAATAATAAATTTACCATCTGGGAAATTTTTCACAAACACACAATGATCCGAAGTGGTTTTAGAAAAACCAATATTCATCATGAAAGAGTCAAATTTTTTGTACCATTGCCGCGGGGCTTGCTTGAGACCATACAAACTTTTCTTCAATTTGCAAACAAATTTCTCTTTCCCTTTTTCCAAAAAGCCTTCCGGTTGCTCCATGTAAATTTCTTCTTCAAGATCACCATGCAGAAATGCGGTCTTCACATCAAGTTGCTCAACTTCAAGGTTCATACTTGCAGCCATGCCAAGTACAACCCGAATAGAAGACATCTTCACAACTGGCGAGAAAATCTCATCAAAATCAATACCTTTCTTTTGCCCAAAGCCTTTCACAACAAGACGTGCTATGTACCTCAGATTCTTGCCATCATTCTTCAATTTGAAGACCCACTTATTTTTCAGAATTTTCCTCCCCTTAGGCAACTTCACTAAATCATAAGTGTGATTTTCAACTAAGGAATTCATCTCCTCTTCCATGGCCTTTTTCCAATCGCCTTTCTTTGCATGCTCAATTGCTTCTTGGTAGCTCTCAGGCTCCCATTGATCAGAAATCAACACAAATTCATTGGGATGATACTTTCTTGAAGGTTGTCGGTCCCTTGTAGATTTTCTTAACTCAAGTTGTGGTGGCGATTCTTGAGTTGGATGCTCTTCCTCAATTTCTGGCTCAAGTTCATTAGGATTAGCATCATCCTCTAACTCTTCAATAGGTGGCTGCACATCTCCCCCATTTTCATCATCAACTGAAGATGAAGGAGATAGATCCATGTCAATGAGATCACTAGTTTTTGGCTCCGGTTGATCACCTTTGCCAAAGTCTTCAATTGTTTGGTCTTCAAGAAACACAACATCACGGCTTCGAATAACTTTCTTGTTTACCGGATCCCACAATCTATAACCAAATTCATCATGCCCATAGCCAAGAAAAATACATTGTCTTGACTTGCTATCAAGCTTGGACCTCTCATCTTTTGGAATGTGAACAAAAGCTCGGCAACCAAACACTTTCAAGTGCTCATAAGACACATCTTTTCCGGTCCAAACTCTTTCTGGAACATCACTATTCAAAGGATAGGAAGGAGACAAATTGATCACGTCAACCGCTGTCTTCAATGCCTCACCCCAAAAGGATCTTGGCAATTTAGCTTGTGAAAGCAAACACCTTGTTCTTTCCACAATGGTGCGGTTCATCCTCTCGGCAACTCCATTTTGTTGAGGAGTCTTCTTAACTGTCTTTTGATGCCGAATACCTTGGCTACGACAATACTCATCAAATGGCCCAATGTATTCACCACCATTGTCTGATCGGATGCACTTCAATTTCTGCCCTGTTTCTCTTTCAACCATGGCCTGAAAATGCTTAAATACTTCTAGAACTTGATCTTTAGTTTTTAGTAAAAAAGCCCAAACTTTCCTTGAATAATCATCAATGAAAGTAACAAAATAAAGTGCACCACTATGTGTTCTAACTTTTAAAGGACCACAAATATCCGAATGAATCAACTCCAAAACATTTTCTTTTCTAGAAGCAACATTTTTATGAAAAGTAACTCTATGTTGTTTACCGGCCAAGCAATGAACACAAGTTTTAAGATGTGTACCTTTCAAACCGGGTAGAAGCTCTTTTTTGAACAAAACTTGCAGCCCCTTTTCACTCATGTGGCCAAGCCGCTTGTGCCACAATTCGGTAGAAGTATCATCTTGAAGTGCATTGACAACACCTTTACAAATTTTTCCTTGCATCGAATAAAGTGTATGAGTCTTCTTACACTTAGCCACCACCAAGGAACCCTTTGTGAGCTTCCATATTCCATCACCAAATTTGTTGTTGTAGCCTTCATCATCTAGCTTCCCGGTAGAGATCAAATTGAGGCGAATGTCGGGAACATGCCTCACATCTTTAAGCAACAACTTGCAGCCCAAATTTGTTTCCAAGCAAACATCACCCATGCCGATAATCTTGGACAAACCTTCATTACCCATTCGAACAGAACCATAATCTCCTGCAGTGTAGGTAGTGAAGAAATCAACTCGAGAAGTCACATGAAAAGAAGCACCAGAATCAATCACCCAATTGCTCTCTTGGCCCACAAAATTGATACAATCATCTTCACAAACGACCATGAGATCACCATTGGTAGTAACTGCTGTTGTGTCTTCTTGCTTCTTATCCACACTTTTATCACGCCTTTTCTCCTTATTCTTGAGCTTTCGGCATTCTCGCTTCATGTGCCCTTTCTCATGGCAATAATAACACTCAACGTCTTTCTTTGAAAAAGAGCCATCTCTTGACTTGTCACGGCTTTGATCACGACCATGAGGAGTCTTACTCCTCCCCCTTGTTTTGCTTCGGCCTCTCACAACAAATGCTTCCGAATGAGAAGAAACGGCTGATTTTCTTCTAGTTTCTTCATTCAACAGGCTACTAGTGACTTGGCCCATTGTGACAACTCCATCAGGTGCCGAATTACTGACGGTCACAACTAAAGTCTCCCAACTTTCGGGCAAAGAACTAAGTAGCATCAAAGCCTGCAACTCATCATCAAAAATAATTTTCATAGAAGCAAGTTGGTTAACAATACTCTTTATTTCATTCAGATGTTCCGGAATAGGGCTGCCCTCTTTATATTTTAAATTAACCAACTTACGAAACAGAAAAGCTTTATTTGTGGCTGATTTCCTATCATAAAGGCCCTCTAATTTTTTCCATAAATCATGTGCTGAAGTTTCAGTAGCAACATGATGAAACACACTGTCATCAATCCATTGACGGATAACACCAACGGCTTTTCGATTAAGCCTATTCCATTCATCATCTTTTATACCCTCGGGTTTGCCAGAATCACCCTCAATGGGTCCATATAGATCTTTACAAAATAATAGGTCCTCCATTTTAGTTTTCCAAGTTACCCAATTACTTCCATTGAAGCTAGACATACGACCCACATTCCCCTCCATTGATTTACACAAATATATAAACCCAAATAAATCGTTTGCTCTGATACCAGTTGTTAGGGAAAATCAATGTGATTCTCCACAAGTAAATCAATCAATGGGAATAAAAACTAATGCGGAAAAATTAAATCAAAGGCAACACAAGAATTTTTACGTGGTTCCCTCAATGTGAGGTACGTCCACGGGATCGAAATCCGATTCCACTATCAACCAAATAAGTTCCAAACGATTACAAACGAGACACTAATGGTCTCACAAAATCACTCTTAGGTGAATTCCAAATAATCACAAATAAATAAAGAGGAAAGACCTCACCAAATTGATGAACCAAAATCTTCAGAACCAGAGTTGTAGAAGATCCAAAATAACGAACCAAATCAACCCACCAAATAATGATCAAACAAATCAACCGAAACCAATCCGCTGAGTTGAACTCAAGCACTGCCGCCCCAAATCAAAAAAAACATCAAAGATGAATTAATTGGCACCAACCCCGCAAAAAGATGTTTACAGCAACGGCACCAATTCAGAAAAGTATTGAGCCAAATTTGTAAGAGCCGTGCATACCTTTTTTTTGTGAAGACTAAACAATATATATATATATATATATATTGAATCTTGGGTTTTAAAATCAAACCTAATTGTATCTAAATTGGATTGGGTTTCCTCAAATATAATATATATAAAAATATATTATATCTAAATCAAGTCAAATTAAAACTCTTTTAATAAACTAATTGGGTCCCACACTCCAATAAGGAGGTATACCCAACATACAAAGCATAAATTGTCAATATATTTCACTTTAGAAACTTGTTACTTTTATTTATGTTCCTTTTTTTTTTTTGAATAAATATACCATGATGTTTTTTTTCTAAATGAAATTAGTTGCATTATAGACAAATGATTTATAAATATAAAAAAAAAGCATGATATAAGAGTGACATTTTTGTAATTTTGGTATACAATAATGAGTTTTTTAGTTATTAGAAAAACTTATCACAAAGAGTCACACCATGTATATACTTTTTGGACAAAAATTTGTATATATAGCATTACCCTACATTATATACTTAAAGGGAATAGTTTCCCTCTAGTCCAATCACGGACTGGAGGGTACTGTTGGACCCGTGGGGGCCCACCACGGGTCTCGTTTGGATAATCTGAACTGTTCAATGTGTAGAACTCATCGAGTACTATATGCTTGAAAAAAATCATGTTGATCGAATATCGATAGTTATGTGATCAAATCAGTTTTGTATAAAAAAATGGACAGTGAAAAATAAACGGCTTACAAAATCTAATTTGATCACATAGCTATCGATATCCAATCAATGTGATGTTTTTCAGCCATATATTACTCGACGAGTTCTGCACATTGAACGGTTTGGATTATTGAAACGGGATCCGTGATGAACCCCCTACAGGTCCAACAGTACCCTCCAGTCTAATCACGGACTGGAGGGAAGCCATTCCCATACTTAAAACCATTAGCATGAAGTATAATAAATGAAGTATTATTGAACTTGAACTTGAACATTACAAAGTAAATGCTAATGGGTGTCTTCCGTTATTTTTTAAAATATAATTCGTCATATCAAAAAGTCAATAAATTAGTTATTTATAGTATATTTTTAAGAATTTGGGTTCTTTTTGTGCGCAGGTGTTGTTGGGTTTTATGGGCCTCTATAGGTGCCTATAGACACCTCATTTTTTATCGCCCCAAAGACTTGCGTGCCTCAGGTTGATCTCTCGATGATGAAAGTTATGCTGTACAAACGTTCGATTTCTTCAGCAAAAAAAGCTTCTAAAACCTAACCTTACACCCCTTTTTTTGACCAAAACTATTTTAGACCTCAAAACCCGCTTTTTCAAAATATTTTTCCAAATGTTTCTACGATGTTCCGAGGCTCGCATTTCGTTTAAAATGTTACACTTTTCGGTAAACCAAGTAAGGACAAAATGAAAATAAGTGGAAGGGAGTTGAACTCTTTGAAAAATCTTTAAAAACATCTTATTTATAGGTTTGGAGTTAAAGAAACTAGGAGGAGGGGGAAGAAAACTAGTTGGGAGAAAAGTTAGGCATCAAACTGTTAAGAGAGAAACAAGCAACTTTGACTAAATTGGGAATATCTCTTTGTGCACTTAGAATTTAGATGTGCGGTCACTATCATTAGAAAGTAAACTTCTGGGGGCTTCAATTTAGACTTAAAAATCACTGGAAACCGAGTTCGGATGAAGAAGATATGCCTATTTGAAATCAGGCCTGGAAACAGATTTTTGTGAAGCAAGTGTACAGCCGACCAGTTGTGAAAATTAGGCCATTTTGAGTGGATTGGCTAGCCAAGTGTCCTTATAAGCCAAACTAGTGGCCGGCCGGCCAGAAATAAGTGTACGGCCGGCCAGTTGTGTCGGCAAAATATATTTTTGCAGATATTTGTTGCCGGCTGTTCCCACAGGTGCATGCACTGCCCCAACTGTCTATATATAGATATTTCTGACTGAGGCACATATTTTTGTATATATAGATGACCACCCCTCTTGAAATTAGGTTAGAAAAAATTATCAAAGGACCAAAACTTGCATAGCACACACACACACACACACACACTCTCTCTCTCTCTTGCAACCTATACACGCTCTCTCTACACTTCCTAAACCAGAAATTTAGCTCTTCTTGCTGAGGTTCTTGAGCGGAAATCTCAACTCTTGAGAGTGAGAACTTGTTGGTTTGTGAACAAATGAGTTACTTCTTTTCAAGAGGTATAATTTTGGGAATCTCTACACTATTTTTCCTTTTCTTTTCTTAGTTTTTAGACTGTTTTCAACTGTTTTTATGGGTTGAAACTTGTGGTCTGAAGCTATTAAAGGTAGAGGGGTTAATCACCCTTCTTTGAACCTTGCCTCCAAAGCTTTTGCCCTTGTGTTTCCCATCTCTTCCTCAACTTTTTTTCAAATTTTTACCACTAATTTTCAGAGGTTTTTAGAGGCTTAAAATGTGATTTGGAAGTCCCAAAAATGGAGGGGTTAGCCACCCATCTTTTGGCTTGTTTGCTAGCTTAATTGCTCCATTATTTTAGCTATTCTACCTAAATTTCAACACTATTTTTGTTTACTTTAAGATTGTTTTAGGCTGGTTGTGTCATTTATTCTTTGTATAGTATGCTTGTAGTGTAATGGCCCTCATGGGTTTGGTGTTCCAGGCATTAGCCACTAACCTATTTGAGTCGATAGCATTTATTTAGTGCTTTCCATACTTGTGTTTACATCTAATCACCTTTGCAATCTCCCTCTTTTCTTGGCTTTTTCTTTGCTTTAAGAGTTGTTTCAAATGGATATTGTTTAAGCTTGTGATAGAAATCCTTGTGCTTAATGGTTTAATCTCTTCAGAGGTTCATTACCAAAGGCATGACATCTCTCTCATGCCCAAAACAATCCTTTGTTTGACACTTCCCTCCATTAGTGGACTTAATCTTCATTATTGGACTAAAATGACTAAGGAATGGAAAGGTAATTAAAAGAGGTAAGAAAATTGGACTAAGAAATAAAGCATGATAATAAAATCAACTTGGGTACGTTAATTGAACCTATAGAGTCTTGACTCGTTTCATACTTGTTGGCGATGTAAATGGTTCAAGGTTCCAAGGTCAACCGCTTCCTTTGATCAATTCCATGATAGGTGAGCAGCGGATATACCGATCCGCCAAAACTGACCGAACCGAACCGATCCGCCGCATTTTGGACGGATGTGTGATGACGAGCCGACGGTTACGGATTGATTTTCTCCAATCCGCCAATCTAGCGGACGAATGGCGGATTTAAGATTCCTTTGGCCGCAACCAAACCGCCAAACTGCAAACACCCCTAGTAATTTATAAGACTTTGTGTTCAGTTTGTTTAAATATTTTGTTTGTGTTTTCAATTAAAAAAGAGTTTAAATATTCTGTTGAAAAAAAAATTTCAACTTGAATATCTTTTTTTGAATTGAAAAAAATAAATGTATTATTTATCTATATTTTTTGGTTTTTAAATCTATCTCTAAAAATAATAAATAGAAAATGTGATATATACTGGTTGGTTTTTGTTTTCAAAAACGGATATAGATGTAACAATACATAGACATACAATCTCTACTACTGCTCTGTTCATAATTTTGGTGGTTTGAATTGTTTTTATATTTTAAGAACCGCAGATTGTAATACTTTATGTAGATGAGGCATGTTGTGATTGTAGTATGTGGGTGAGGCATGCAGTAATTATGATATCTAAAGTTTCAAACTTTCTTGTTTTGGATGAGGTATGCAGTAATTGTAATATTTTTTTTAAGTCATTAACTGTAATACTTTTTTTTTCTTTTTTTTGTTGAGGAAGTGCATAAGTTGAATTATGTTAAAAATTTATAAAATTTTATATTGCCAAACTGATTCGTATCTATTCGCCAAACCACCAATCCGTTCAATGCATATCCGCTAGATTGGCAGACAGATGCAGATTGATTTTCTCCAATCCGCCAATCTGGCGGACGGGTGGCGGATTAGAGGTTCCGTAGCTGCAACCGACCTGCGCCCACCCCTACGTGATAGGAAGGAGGTTCATGAGTCTTTCCTTGTCATTCATCGAAATTGTATCCCTTGATTCATAAGTCATCACGCAATGACTTTGCGTCGATTGATGGCTTGCGAATCAAGCCTACCCCTCCTTTGATCTGTCTGATGATAAGGAGAGACAGGGTGGACAAACATTTCTTGAACATACTTTGTTTGTGCTCTGTTTCTTGTCCGTTGCAGTAGGGCAATACCAAACTATTGGCTTTTTTGGCTTTCAAAGGTTATTATTGTAATTTTAAGCGTGCCAGTAAGGATCAATCAGTTCTTACAGAAGATTAATTGCCAACCAATTATCAAATGATTGTGTTTCAGTTCTTTCAGCCTCAACGAAGAGGACTTTTACTAGTGGTTTTGTTTAGGAGAATTATGCAAACAACGATTTAAATGAAGAACAATTGTAGCCTTTCATTAAGTAAAAATGAAAGACTTACAATAATCCAATTCAGCCTTGTAGAGGTGTACAACAACAAGCTACTTGAAACTACTCCTATGAATGAAGTGGAGTGCAGGAATTTGAAGTACAGAAATGTAAAGAATAAGAAATGTAAAAATTGGAAGGAAAATAAAGTAAATAAAAACTGGTTTCTGAATCTGAGTCTGGGGGATTTTTTTTTGGGCCTTCTCTGCTATTTATACTTCTCAATGATAACCGTCGAAATGAGTTTCTAACCGTCGAATCATCCCTCCATGATCGCTGATCATGTTTCCTCACAGTTAACTCCACTATGCCATCTCTGCAGTTAGGCTTCCCTCCTGATTTTGAATTTAAATATACGAGTAACTGTTAAAGCCATGTCATCTTGCATCTCTTTGTTGATCTAGTGCTACATAGATCCACAATCACCAATACTAACTGCCACGTGTGTGATTACGATTGAAGATTTGAATTGTCTTTCCGTACTGCCCTCATCCTGCCACATGTTAAACTGTGATTGGCTTGTACAAAATATGTAACCAACATTACCCCCCGCACTAATATACCCAATACTTGGTGATATTAGTGGATCAAGGTATTTTATCCACGTCTTAGAATGTGCATGGGCTTTGCAGTTTTTCAGAAATGCAACCGTCATTCATCAATGAAACATTCGCATTAAATTCTCTTCTATCCTTTGAACATTCCCATTATCTCAGTATTCGAAAAGACTAGTACAACTTTCATGGCCAAGCAAACCTTTTCTTACCTCGATCAAGCATATGAAGAGTTGTTTGATAATGCTGTTCGTCCTCGAAAGAACCTTTATGCATTGATTAGCCACCTTTACCCACCTTCTTATATTCAAGTCATGGAAGCTTTTGCAAACTAGCAACCTTTGGATTACGAACCTATTGTCCACAATTCTTTAACCCAAAATTTTGCCAACATGGATATTGGAAGCTCTTCTTTTGACCCAAAACCTTCTGCGTAGGATGAGGCTGCAGCTTCTTCTTCTTCTGAGGCTTCTAGTTGGAGACGCTGGCCAGAACCTGAGGAGTCCAAGTTAAGAGAGCGAATCAATCATCATTTTGTCGAATTTTTTGATCCTCTAACTTTTCCTCTTTTTGCTCAGAGCTCCGTGGTTTACCCATATATACCCATCGACCGCCGACGTCGTTTGGAAGACAACTTACTTGTAGCATGGTACACATTTTCCATGCCTACGAAGATAGTACAAGCCACTCGTCGTCCAGAAGAGGCTCAAGGGTATAGCCCGTCATTCTTAGCCCAAAAGGCAAAACTTTGCTCTTCTGACTGGCTTGATTATGTCAGCAACCCCCAATTCCCTCATTCTTTCGAGGTGGAAGTTCCTGCACCTCCTCTTCTGCAAAACCCTCATTGGATAGAGGAACTGAGACTTACTCTCTTTGAAGATCAGTTTTTCCCCTTCTATAGCCCTCCATCTCCCCCTACTATATTTCAGTGATATCAAGCCCAACTTCTGCTTGCGACATTTTCTCATTTGCCCTTCAATGTTCTCGAGGATGATGTTCCTCTTAAGAACTTTCGATGGGCTTGTGATGTTATGACCCGGGGTCATGTCTTCAACCCTAACGCCCAAGCAGGGCTCTAGATGTTTTTAGACCAACTCCCACTACTTCTTCATTGGCATCAAATTTCTGTGGCCACCACTCGATCTTTGGACCAAATCCTAGGCCGTTGAGTTCATACCCGGTATGAAGTAGAGAACCTTATCGATGAATATGATGATTTCAAGAATAAAGACTCTGCATACTGGGATGACGTGGACATGGATGAAATAGAACAAGGGTTGAAAGAAACAGAGTTTGAAATAAAGGCTGAAAAACTTTTTTTATCAAATAAGAGCATATCAACTTCAGCAACCTAGCCTGGAGAAGATAGAAGATAGAATTAAAAAGGAACAGAAGTTCATTGACCATAGTTGGAACAAATTCGATGACCTTGTCATTTACTCTATTCCTTATTTTTATGAACTTGAATATGTAGTCAAAAAAGGCTTCTGATGTAATTGCCTTTGTTTTAATAAAGCTAATATGTTTTCTCTTTATTTGGCATGGTCTGATTTTACCCCATTTGTCAAAAACAAACAAAATTAAGGCTTCGAATTCACCAATTTTGCCAGTCGGAACTTGATTTGATCATATCTAATTCCTCAACATATGGTTAATACAATCAAGCAATTTCAAATCAATTAATTCTGCTTTGAACAAACAGTCTATATTTTCCAAAATATAGAAACCTCTTTTAAGGACTGCACTGTTTTATTCTAAAAAAGCGATTCCTTCTGTATACTACTAAACTAACAATTGGTTTGAAGCCTAGAACAAACAAACTCTAACCGTAAGGTATTTCAAATTTTGCTTCGAAGGATTTTACTCACATCAAGAAACCTAAAAACAGGTCTTTAATCCTTTTGAAGTAAACAAATACTTGGGCATTCTTGCCCCCTGAGGTGTAGAATGTGCTTCGAAGTCAACTTCCTACTTTCGAAACTGTTTGTCACTTGATTTTGGCGCCGAAACTTGGTTTCAAAGCCACACATTTTGTTTCGAAGCTAATATTAGTATTTGAAATACGTTTCCCTCCATAACTATCAACATCGACGGAAACGTTTCGTAGCTGTACCTTTAGTACTTCTTTATGAATCCTGTCTAAATAAAATGGCTGGGTGTTTTTCAGACAGAAAGGTTTAAAAACCCTTTTATTCTGTGCTCCCAATTCACTTGGTCGCTTAACACATGAACCCTTTATCTTCTGTTGGCTTTCTCTTTCCATTTACTCTCTTTCCAACCTTCATCTTCTGAAAAAACTCCTATCAATGGCTTCCTCTTCCTTGAAAATACCAGTCGTGGAGCATGTGAGTCCATCCGTGGCCTTGAAAAGGATCATTGATAAAGAGTGTGAGAAATACAAGGTTAGTAAGAAAAGTGCCATCGACGGACGCATCTTCATTCCCTGTCGCCATGAGCAACGAGAATATGTGCTTGGGCCCATTTTTAAGGAGATTCCCACTGCTCTATATCCACGTCTGGAGGATCATTGTTTCTTTTATGAAGGTGGTCTTGATTGAGGAAGCTGGAGGATGAACTGACCCCATCGCTGCTAGCCCACAATGAGACCAGAGTGGGAGGAATGGTATGATCGGGGCGTCCCTGATAGGACATTGGATCTTCAGGAGCTCTGCCTCTTCGAGGCCCTTCAATTATCCAGGTTCACCATTTCAGAGGACCCTTTTTTAATACTTGCTGCCCTTTGTTTTTGGAATTCTACTTTTAATTTCTTTTAATTCAGATGTGGGATGATAGCTTTTATTGTCCTTGACATCTGCCATCTGTTAGGATTATCCCCTACTGGTACCTCCATTGGTCCAAACTATCCTGACCTCAAAACCCCTTTTTCCCTCTCCCCTCTAAACTCATCCTATAGTGACTTTGTCAAGGTTGAGAACAAAAGAGAGAGCCCTGAGACTGATAGGAAATTTTTCTCTTTTATATTGTATTAGTTTTTCAAGTTCCTCTTCTGCACCTCTTTTCAGAGGATCATGCCTGAGTTTGCTCCTCTTGCCAAAGCCCTTGTTTTACAAAGAAAGGTGGCCTTAGCTCCATACGTTCTAGGTCATGTTTATAGAGCTTGTTCCCCCTTTTTTTGTGAAAAACCCTTGGATACCAATCAGGGAGGCCCATTTTGGATACTTTAACGTTGGCCTTTTGCATATTTCACCGATTTACAGTCTAAATGCCTAAGGTTTTTTGAGCCAAACCCTACCACTCATGGCATGAAGTTAGCCAATGTTTCACTCTATCCTTCCAACTTTGCTTTTTTACTTTTCTTTCTTCCACCAACTCCCAGCTTCCTCTTCTTCTCATAGCTTCCGTCCCTTCGAGACTACCACTATTGGCCCATCTTGGTTGCGGACCTTTTTGAGTGATAGGTCCTGTTCTACCCCCGAGCACAAAAACATGTGGGCCTCTATTCTGATTCCCAGGAAATTATTCATTGGGACTATGAACCCCAGAGCTTGCAAGTGCATCTTTGAACCCTATTGTCCTGCCCAATTTGTTAGGCAATTTGGTTTCTCACAAGGGGTCCCTATACCTTTCTGCAGTTAGACCAATTTAAGCCTTACCAGCAGGGATCTGAAGATTTGAAGATCTAGATTGGAAGAAGTAACTTCCAAATTCATCCAAGATTTAATTGACTTTGAGTACTTACCCTTCATACCTCAAAGCAATATCCTAAAATGGTGCCAGAATTGGTGGATGGCCAATATGGAGATGCACTTGGCCATCCCTCCTCAAGATCTGTTAATGGTACTGGATGTACCTCAAGCCAAGTCCAAAGGGACTGGAGCTGTTACCTTCTCCACTGCTCATACTATTTCAGCTCTTGCGCCTACCATTACAAAGTCTGTTCCTGCTGCCTCAACTCCTCCTAGAGTTACTCGAGCTGCCTCGAAGAAAAGTATGTACTCCTGTTTATTTTGTCTTCTCCTCCTTTATGATGCTCTTGTCCTTACTTATAGCTCTTTCTTTGGTGTAGGTGGTGCAGGTGCCTCACAGGGAGATTCTCTCCAAAAAGTTCAAGCTTTAAATCTTCTCA
Source organism: Camellia sinensis (assembly GCF_055761805.1). Taxonomy (NCBI): domain Eukaryota; kingdom Viridiplantae; phylum Streptophyta; class Magnoliopsida; order Ericales; family Theaceae; genus Camellia; species Camellia sinensis. The sequence continues at coordinate 75,820,796 of NC_138969.1, forward strand.
AGAGCAAACAACAATAACAAAGGAAAAGAAAGCTCTTACTTGACCTTGAAGATGAGGTATCTGAGGTTTATGTAGAAGCAGAAAAAGAAGAGATAGAAAAAGAGCAAGAGACACCCTTAAAAAGAAGGAGGAAAATGACGGTCTCTCTTTCTGATTTCGCTGGAGACCCTATTCATGAAGCATCTGCTAAAGCAGTAGAGACAGAACATTCCAAAGAGCTTATTGTATTTCAGAGGACTGAGAAGAGGAGGCAATAACAGATGCTTAGGGATGAAGCTGCTGCTGCTAATGAACTCCAAAGGGAAACTGCAAGAAAACAACAAACTGTTGAACATTATTCCATTCGCAGCTCTCCAATCATTACCACCACTTCTAAAACCAGTAATTTCCTTCGTGCCTCTATTTTCTTTTTTTTTTAAATTCTTGATACTGAGACTTAACATTACTTTATATTTCTTCTTTTGCAACAACAACTACTCTGCCTTTTCCTTCAATAAGGACTCCTTCAATTTCATTTGAAGATGAAATACCTCGAACTGTGGAGCCAATTCAAGCAATACTCCTACTTCCTAGTCCTACATTTTTCATACCTTTCCTAAGGCACAACATTCCTGCATCCCTATCTTTCGACTTAACTCCATACTTTCCTTTTCTATCCTTCAAATCTACTCAATTTATTCTTCCTTCAAGCCTTGCTGCTCCTTCTCATCCTGAGGAAATTTCAGCTATTACTTCATCTCCAGTGATAGCTGATTCCCGTAGAGAAGACAATGGTAGCTCACCAGTTCCTTGTCCACTATCCCTATCAAGCTCCAGTCCTTCTTCTCTTGACTTACTGGTAGCTAAGACTATAGAAACTGCTAGGAATGCTTCATCTTCCTCTCCTATCCCTATGCAGCCATCTCTTCCTCCTATCAGAGCCCTTTCTGCATCAACCATGTCAACAGAAAAAGTGGACATTTTTGAAGCTAGACTAGCTAGCCTTTTTGACATGTCGTCCACCACTCTAACAGCTAGCAATGAAACTAAGCCATTGGTCCTAGCTGATTCTCTCTTAGAAATCTTTGAGAGCTCTTCTTTCACCAATAGGACTTCCCTGCCTTCATTAGACTTGGACAGTTGTTTGGAGTTGCTGACATCCTTCTCAAGGATCCCTTTCGAAGCCTTGCAAAGGCCTATTTTCAAGAATGGCTTCCTCAAGTGCTGCAAAGTTGTTGAGCAATCCAGCATGACTATTTCAAGTCATTTATCTCAGGTGGTAGCCACTGTTGACTTTTACATTAACATCTGCCATGTTGCCAAAGCTGTAGAAAAGAAATTGCTGAGAGACCAGAGTTTTGTTTTCCAAATACATGTTGAAGTGTCAGAATTTAAAGAACAACATTCCTCTGTCTCCCAATTTCGAGCTCAACTATTGGAGAAAAAAGCTCAGCTTGGAGAAAATTTATCAGCAGTCAACCAGGCTTTAGATCAAACTGCTACCAAGCTGTAGATTACTAACCAAGGACTGGCTGATCGAAAGTAGGAGATGGCTACAGCCATTCAGTTGTTCCCATCTTTTAAGAGTAGAGAGCCTATTATAAAGGAACAACTGAAACATTGTACTAACTTTTGGGCCAATATATGGCTACATGTATTCAACTCATTATGAAATAAGATCTTTATTTATTACTTGAGTGTTTTCATGCTCCTTTCGTTTAACACTTATTATATTCCTTGTGTTTCCCATATGGTTGGATAATAAGGCTTCAAATATTTGCCATTAATTTTCTTGGGGTGTACATATCCATTCAAATTTCTAAAATGATATGTTCCCCAAGGCAAGACTCTATGACCTTGATGTGATCCTTCCTAGTTAGGTGACCATTTTCCAAACTTATGGTTTTTAATACCTATTAGGAGTATTGTTTTCCATACCAAATCACCTTATTATTGTTTGTGGTTGCTTTCTTCTTTTGGAAAAAAATGCTATTTAATGCCAGAATTCTAGCTTCATCCACGCTCTCTAATTCCAAGCACAAACTTTGGTGGTACTGTTCAAGAACTAACTGATCCTGCCATCTCACCCTCAAAGACTTGATGTTAATTTCTACAGGTAATATTGCATCATGCCCATATACTAAGGCATAAGGAGTGACTCCTGTACTTGATATTGAAGAAGTCCTATAAACCCATAATACATCCAATAGTAAGTTATGCCAACCCCTGTGATTGTCTTCCACAATTTCCTGTATTCCTTTCTTCAAAGATTTATTGGATGATTTTGCCTGACCATTGGCTTGTGCATAATAGGGAGTAAGATTAACAAGGCTAATCCCAAGCTTTGCCACAAAAGACTTTACAATCTTCCCATCAAATACAGTCCCATTATCAACAGTTATACTCTATGGGATGCCAAATCCGTGGATCAAATCTTTAATGAATCCAATAACTTCGGTCTGGTCTACAGCCTTATACGGTTTACCTTCGACCCACTTAGTGAAGTAATCTGTGGCCACTAAGATGAAACAATGATGCTTCGAAGAGGGTGGATATATTTTCCTTATCATATCCATAGCCCATCGTCTAAACAGCCAAGGCTTTACAACCGCATGCAGATCAGTTATGGGTACATGTCTTATTGTGCCATGCTTTTGGCATGCCAGGCAACCTCTAGCATATTCTATACAATCTTTTAGGATGGTTGGCCAATAGTAAGAATGTCTTCGAAGCAGCCATCTCATCTTCACACCAGGCTGATAAGCACCACAGATGCCTTCATGAACCTCAGCCATGGCTGTCAATGCTTCATTTGGGCCTAAACATTCCAATAATAACCCGTCTGCCCCCCTTTTGTAGAGAGCATTACCATACATTATGTATTGTACAGATTGCAATTTATTTTTTTGTTGGCTTTCGAAGATGGGCCAGCTAGATACCGCATTATTGGAAACCTCCAATCTTGTTCTTGTAAGTCATTATGATTGACTTCTAAGACCACATTCCTTTTATTTAAGGGTGGTATTACCTTTTGATATGTTGTTTGGCTTATGTTCATTTGAGTGTTATACCTTCTCCTGAAATTTGAAGCTTTCTGAGCCACATCATTAGCTTTGTTATTCAAGAATCTTGGGACATAAGTCACATTTGCTATCTGAAATTGAGAAAGCAAATGTAATGCAACAACATAGTATGACAACATGCTTGCACTTTGACATTTGAAAATTCCTTTCACCTAGTTAACCACCAATTAGGAATTTTCAAATATATTAACTGCATGAGCTTGTAATCCAATAAGTATTTCCAGTCCCATTATCAAAGCTTCATATTCAGCTTGATTATTGGAACATATAATTTCATCCACTCTAAAACCATGTGTGGTTTTTACCCCTTGTGGTGACTTAATGACCATACCAATTCCAGTTAGACCGTTGGCTTTTGATCCATCGAACCACATTTGCCATGGTTCAACACTAACCATACTAAACTCCATTATCTCTTGGCTTTCTGTCTAACATGGATGATTTGCCAAAAAATTAGCTAAAACTTGTCCTTTTACTACCTTTTGGGGGACATATTCTAGATGAAATTTTGATAAAGCTAGTATCCATTTGCTAATTCTTCCTCTCAACATAGGTCTAGACAACATATATTTAACCAAATCTGTGGTTGCAATTACCAAGACAGTTGTAGGCAAAAGATAGTATCTTAGTTTCATTGCAGCAAAATACAATGCAAGGCACAACTTTTCTACAGCTGAATATTTACATTCACAAGAATTTAGAAACCTACTAAGGTAATAAACTGCTTACTCTTCGCCTTCTTCATTGTCCTGGGCCAAGAAAACTCCCAGTGAATCTTCTGCTGCAGTAATATACAACTTCAAGGGCTTATCACCTTTTGGTGGCATCAACACTGGAGACTTGGCCAAGTAGGCTTTGATTCCTTTGAAAGCAGTTTGATGCTCTACTGTCCACACAAACTCCTCTTCATCTTTCAATCTTAATAAGGAAGAAAATACTTTAGTTTTCCCTGCAATGTTAGAAATAAATCTTCGAAGAAAATTAACATGTTCAAGGAATTTTTGTACTTCTTTCTTACTTGATGGAGGTCTGGCTTCAATGATAGCTTTGGCTTTATTCTAATCAATCTGCATTACCTTCTTGTGTACTACATAGCCCAAGAAGTTTCCAGCTGATATGCCAAAAGCACATTTGAGAGGATTAAGTTTCAACTTGAACTTTCTCATTCTTTCAAAAGCTACTCCCAAGTGAAACAAATGTTCCTCCATGGATTGGGACTTCACTACAATGTCATCAATGTGACACTCAATGTAATTATAAAAGATAGTGTTCATAGCCCTTTGATATGTGGCCCCAGTATTCTTCAAGCCAAATGGCACTTTAACCCATTCGAATGTGCCAACGTTCCCAAGACATCTGAATGCTGTCTTGTGGATATCCTCTTCTGCAATACAGATTTGGTTATAACCAGAATGCCCATCTATCATTGATAAAATCTGGTGCTCTGCTGAACTATCCACCAATAAATCTATTATGGGCATGGGGTACTCATCTTTTGGAGTCGCTAAATTCGGGTTTCTGAAATCGATGCATACCCTTATTTTATCATTCTTCTTGACTACAGACACAATATTGGATAGCCATTCAACATATCTAGCTGTCCTAATAAAGCCTGCCTTAAGGAGCCTAAGAATTTCCTCCTTGACCTTCTGAATCACTTCAGCACTCATTCTTCTTGATTTTTGCTTGTATGGCTTGAAATTAAGCCTCATAGGGAGCCTATGTTCTACTAATGACCTATCCAATCCTGGTAGTTCATTATAAGACCAGGCAAAACAATCTTTATATCTCTTTAAAACCACCAACAACTGGTCCTTGTTAAGAACATTTAACCAAGCACTTATATAGGTGGGCTACTGTGTGGAACCTTCCCCTAAGTTAACTTCTTCCAAAGGGTCTTGTACCTGAAAACTCACTAAAGCTTCTTTTTTAATTTCTTTTGTCTTCGAAGCAATTTCTTTGCTTTGTTCTGCTCCCAGTTCTTTTGATTCAACATCTTTGCCCTTCCCTTCATAGACAAAGTCTGTCCATAAGGCTTCTTCTTCCTGTATCTCCTAGACTTTTGTTTCGATGTCCAAAGCATAGTATTTATTAAAGGCCAAAAACTTGACCTGCTGCTGCTTCTACTTACAGCCAACTACCATGGCTTCTTTTTCTTGCTCTTGCACTTTCTGGACTATTGATTTTATGTCCAATACTAAGAACTTAATTAAAGCCAAAGATCTGGCCTCCTGGGTTCCATCTTTTTGCCTACAACCAGGCATCATTATCATCCTTAGCGACAAATTCTTCATCAGCACTTTTCTAGACTAAGTGCTTCAGGTGTGCTAATTCCTCATCAGCTATCACTTCGGCTGATCCATCCGGTTTTCTCAGTATACTGAGTGGTGTCACTCTTTCAGTATACGATTTGGCCTCTGCAAAGTCTGCACAAGCTATGAAGGGTTAAGGGTTTGCATTGATCTCCTCTGTCTCTCCATTGCACAAGGCCATCATTATTTTCTAATGTAGAGAGGAAGACACACATTTGTTAGTGTGAATCCAATCCCTACCAAGTAGAGCATTCTACTTAGCATTGCTGTCGATAACAAAGAATACCGTCATGTAATCCCTAATTCCCACACTCAGGTTGATGGGCAACATACCCTAAGCCATCTGTTTGTCTCCAGTGAAACCAGCAATGGTTGTGCTGGTTAGGATTAATCTGAGGTTCCTTTTTCCTAGTTTCTTCAAAGAAGATTTTGGAAGCAAGTTTACTACTGCCCCATTATCCACCAATACCCGGTTCATCTGTATCCCATCGAAGAAGGCCTTGATATACAAGGGTTTGACATGCTGAGTCATGGATGTCGTAGGATACTCAAAAGGGTATGAGAGGTTAATACTCACCTCTTTCTCACTCTCGTCTCCAGCTTCCATTGGTGTGGCCACTTCAGATTCGGCTTGCACCATATTAACCTGTGAATCTTCACTAGACACTGGAATTGGGTTAATCTCTTGACCTTCTTGGTTTTCTTCTTCAGCCTGGAACTTCTCTGGTAGTATACGTACCATATTTACTGACACTGGACGAAACGAGCCAAATTGGACCACTGGATGTGCCTGCTTCTTTTCCTGGCCAACTTGTTCAATTATTTCAGAAACATTTTCCATACTGCATTTTGGCACTTCAGTACTAGTGACTTCCTTCGAATGGTCTGTTTCTACTGGTTTTTCGACCAAAAATGTCTGTTCAGCCATGAAGGCTTCAAACATTTCCTCCTCAACCATCTCCTTCCTTTGGCCAACTTCTCCCTCTATCTCACTATCGCTTTCCATCAAAGCCCTTTCCAATCCTACTAAACTGGATCTTTCTTTGGCTTTTAGTTCAGAGTGAACTTTGTCCAACTACTCTCTACTGTAACTCATTTTGTCTTGAGGAGTCTATTTTGGACTATGATATAATTTTGGACTTTTTTTTCCCTTTGTCTGGCCCTTTGGCTGGACCAATGAAGAGTTTTCCTCATTATCTTTCAGAACCTTCTAGTACTGAGTGTACCTTTGCTGGATATTCCTCTTTTGGGATCTAGAAATCACTAGGACCATATTTGGTTCCTTTGTTTTTGGATGCTTTAGTAATACCCAATTATTTAGAGCTACCAAAGGAGGTTTAACCATTGTACCTTGGTCTCCAACAACATTTCTTTGGGTAGGTATTTCCTTAGTTTTGTTCTGCATAATAAACCAATCTGGAACTCCAAGTACCCATGAACCCACTGGTTTAGTTGTCGAACTGTCTCTTTCTTCATTCAAAGCCAGTTTCGAAGCTGCCTGTGAAAGCCACCGCTTCGCCCTAACTCCCTGTTTTGGGTCTAATTCAGGCTTTCCATGAAGGTGGTCGCTTTCCATCTTGTGTGAGGCTGGTCTAGGGGGCCAATGTCTGGCTTTGATCCCATAACTTGAGCCCATTTCAAGTCTCTTCTCAGGATGATTTCCCTTCATTCTGTAATAGTTCGGTGGTCTGAACTCATGTAGAGGTTTCTTGCCCTTGGAGTGCACTCTAGTGGCTGTTGACCCAGCCATTAATGGTTGCTACCTAGGACCAGTTGGATATGGCCTTTTGTTATAAGCACTGGTTGGTTTAGGATGCCTCTGCACATCCTTATAATACTGCTTCCCATTAATCGGAAGCTCTTTCAACTATTTGTAGCTTAATCTGCACCTGGGACACATTCTTTACATGACAGCTGCCTCTAAAAAGTCATTATCCAGTGCCTCCTCCTCAGAGTCTTCCCTTTAGTCAGCAAAGCCCCGTTCATCAGTTGGTGAACTTCTAGCATTTTCTTGACAGTAGTCTGGCTGACAACATGCATTTGCACATTAACCTCTTCCAATTCCTTCTAGGATAAATTCTGGAAGTCTGGCACAATAACATTGGCTGCAACTTCTCTAATTTCTAGGAATGGATTAGTGTTAATCCCCATAGCCTTTTCTGCTTTAGTTGGGAATTTTAAACTCCCCTTTCGAATCTATTCTTAGATTCTGTCCCAAAAAACAATACAGTTTTTAGTTGAGTGAGACCAAAAATTATGTCATTTACAATACACTTTTCCTTTAAGTTCTTCTGGAGATGAAATTTTGACTCATTTTGGCAACTTTAGGAATTTTGCCGCAAACAAATGATCAAAAATGTCATTTGCCTTTGTTAAATTGAAAGAATATTTCCTATGAAGGTATTTCTTTTTAAACTGCTGGTCTATTATTGTGTCTTTATGAATTAATGCCTCACAGATCACAGGCTCTTTCCCTACAATCTCTGTTGTATCAATCTCATAATTAGGATCTCTATAATATGTCTTGTATGATGCATTACTTCGATCTTGTTCTTCCTCTAGTAATGTTTCATATCTAGACACCTTATAGGTTAATTCCACTAAGTCTCTAAACTCAGTTGAGTCAAATATATTTCGAAGCCTAAACTCTAAACCATTTTGAGCCAATCTCATGAATTCAGGCTCTGGTAGAATGATCCTACATTTGTTTCATGCTTTTTTGAATCTGGCAATAAATTGAGCAGCCTTTTCGTCAAACCTTTGACTCAACCTTGCCAAGTCTACCATGGAAACTTCTGGCTCCGTTTAGAAAAAATGGGCATGAAACGCCTCCTCCATTTGTTGCAAAGTTTGGATAGAGCCAGGTGTAAGGTTAATATACCATACAAAAGCTGCCCCAATTAGAGAATTTGGAAACAGTCTTAACTTCATGTAATCATTATTGGTAAATTCACCACATTGGGCAGCGAACCTAGCAATATGCTATACCGTTGAATAGTTTCCATTCCCATAAAAAATAGCAAAGTCTGGTATTCTAAACCCTCTTGGGTATTCATGTACCCTATCTACCCATTCTGGATATAATTTTCTGTACACAGGAGTTTGAACCCCCCCGAGCCATCAGTCCACACATCTCTCTAACAATATTAGCAATTTGGTCCCTAGGAACCATATTTTGTGCTTGTTGAACCACTACTGGAAGAACAAACACAGGATTTGGTGGACAACCTTGTGCCTGAGGTCCTCTTGGTCTATAGGGAGGTATATTTGGGACAGGTTGTCCCTGTGGTGCTGGTTGCTGTTGAGGGTATGGGTGACCCCTCTGAGTCTGTCCTGCGAAAAGACCTGCGAAAGGTGTTAGAACAGGTGTTATGTCTCTTCCAATCGCAGGAAACCCTTCCAACCGCTCGGGTACAAATTTGAACAAAGGATTTGTCAACCCCCTTGTGCCAAGTATGGCTTCAAACATTGAATTTGGAAGCATCCTTATGCCATTTTCTTGTATTGGCCCGGATCCACCAATTTGCATGGTTTTGTTGTTAAGTAATGAGGCATTTTGATTTGTCATAGGCCTCGAAAGAGGCTCATACCAAGACTGAGGTGATGGTCTTTCATAGTTTTGATTACTAGTTTGACCATTAGTATGTCCATTATTCGGCATAGGCTGTTTGTCTCTAGCCAATCTTTGTTGAAGGACATTTGAAATTTCCTCTATGTGCCTTGCGTTAGTTGGTTGATGGGTATTCATTCGATCCATAAAGGATATTGTCCATCTTTCCATTGTGTTCATTAACTGCTGTCCCATGGCATCTACTAGGCCTCCCAATGGATTCATTGGCTGAGTAAATGGAATAGTGGATGGTCCAATTCCATAACCTCGTCCAATATTTTGAACATGTGGTACTTGTTCCAAAGTGCTGGTCTGTTCGACTGTAGGTTCTGATAAAATAGGTACTTCCACAGGATGTGGTATTACATTATCCTCTGAATTGGGTATTTCTACCTCTCCTTCCACGCCTTCTTCCAAGCGTTCATTTTCTTCTTGTCTCCTATATCTAGCCATTTCAATTAGTCCCACCGGGCGTGCCAAAAATATATGTTGGCTTTTTTGGATTTCGAAGGTTATTATTGTAATTTTAAGCGTGCCAGCAAGGATCAATCAGTCCTTATAGAAGATTAATTGCCAACCAATTATCAGATGATTGTGTTTCAGTTCTTTCAGCCTCAACGAAGAGGACTTTTACTGGTGGCTTTGTTTAGGAGAATTAAGCAAACAATGATTTAAATGAAGAACAATTGTAGCATTTCATTAAGTAAAAATGAAAGACTTACAATAATCCAATTCAGTCTCGTAGAGGTTTACAGCAACAAGCTACTTGAAACTACTCTTATAAACGAAGTGCAGTGTAGGAATTTGAAGTACAGAAATGTAAAGAACAAGAAATGTAAAAACTGGAAAGAAAATAAAATAGATAAAAATTGGTTTTTGAATCTGAGTCTGGGGACTTCTTTCTGGGGCCTTCTCTGCTATTTATACTTTTCAATGATAACCGTCGAAATGAGTTTCTAACCGTCGAATCATCCCTCCATGATCGCTGATCATGTTTCCTCACAGTTAGCTCCACCATGCCATGTCTACAGTTAGGCTTCCCTCATATTTTTTAATATAAATATACGAGTAACTGTTAAAGCTGTAACGCCCTCCAAAAAAATACATAAAACCCATCACTTTAGACATGCATTAATACAAAAGAAACCAACTATTTATATTCATCACAGTAGTTCTTACAACAGTATTACATGTTAACAACAAAAGTAAATGCCCTATGGGCTTATAGCTTTCCAAGTCAACACCTGGTTACACAAAAAAAGAATGCTAACTCTATAAAAATAAGCCCTTGGCTTGATATACATGTAATACAAACAAAATGAACAAAAAGAGTCTTCGACTCTCATCATCATCCAAGCTATGTCCTTGGAGGTGACATACTACCTGTACCTGAAAATAATATCCCATAAAGGGTGAGCCAAAGCCCAGTAGCAATATGCTAAACACAGTATGAGCAATAACTAGGACATTAACAATTGATAAATGTTCAATTTTCATAAATCAATTCATAACTCATATTAAACGTTTCCTATTTTACAATAGATAAACATACTAGTTGTATCAACATCTCAATAGATAAGCATACAAGCTATATCCACATTTCAACAGATATGCATATTAGCTATATCAACACTTCCAAAGATAAGCATATGAGCTGTATCAACACTTCCATAGATAAGCATACAAGCCGTATCAACACGTTAACTGACAAGCATATGAGCTGTATCAGTGGAGTCCATCCCCTATCTCCTCCCAAACAACATCTGGTTTAGAGGTCCATCCCCTATCTTCTCCTAAACCGTGGAGTACATCCCCTATCTCCTCCCACACACACAGCGTATATACACATAGGTCACATACACAATCAATCAATACATAACGTTAATGTATTCTATCAACCGCCATACTCTATGACACATCCAATTGATTAGTTTTAGTTTGCCTATCATCATGCATTGTCTACAACAATCAAAACTACCATCCACCGATAGCCCAAGCAATTATTTCTAAACAGATAATAAAAGCTCCAACAGATAAAATATCAATGTTTTCAAAAGTGAGCGATTAATAAATCCAGCTCCACTATTCTACTATATTATGAGCCAATTTCATTATTTCCAACTCAATTCCATATAACCACAATTTTCCCAAATTAATCACACCAATTAATTTATACAACCAATTAGGGTTTTCTATCCCATTTCCCAATATTGACCCAAAGGTCTATATATCAATAACTAACAACAATATCATTATTTTGAAACCCACAATACACATTTTAGAATCGAAATAACAAAACCCTCTTTTAACATTTTGAAACTCTAAGTCCCAAAATTACCCAACTTCAATACTTTATCAAAACCACCAAAAATCTATGTCAAAGACCATAAGAGTGAGTAGGAATCCCTACCTCAAATGATGACACCCAAAGAAGAAGATGACGAAAACGAAGTTGCTCCAAATCACAAGTTTCTCGGATCAAAATGTAGCCCTCGACGATGAACACAACTTTTACAAAGGCCAAAGGGGAGGAAAGCGCTCTAACTAGATCAAACCCTAGTGAGAAGGGAGTTTCTAGAGAGAGAGGCTCTCAAAAACATTTTTGGGAAAGTAAGAGAGAGAGTGGAGTGTAGAAAATGATTCAAAAATGCCCAGCTGCCCTCTGTTATACGACATTCCCGCTCGAGCGAAAAACAGAACGCTCGAGCGTCAAGAACAAAAAACTAGGTCTGCTCGAGCGCAAGAATACCTGCTCGAGCGCTAAGACACAAGGATAAAGTATATCCGCTCGAGCGCGAAAACCAGTCCGCTCGAGCGTAGATTTTCATCTCTCAGAACTTTCACCAACGAGGTACTACTCGCCCGAGCACCAACAAGCCCGCTCGAGCGCCACCCGCTCGAGCGCAAGAAATTTGCTCGAGCGTAGAAAACACACCTGCAGAAGTTTTGCAGGGACTCGAAATGCTGGAAGGGTGTAAACCCGTTCGAGCGTAAAACGACCCGCTCGAGCGGGCCACTCAAAAACTGGGCAACAACAATGGGAGCCAAAGCTCTACCAACCTGTAACAACCAAGCCCAACACATCCTAAAACTCAAACAAATGGAATTAAAGGACGACAACAAGATAGACACAACTACCAACTCCACGGAACCGAGTCCGGAATGCAACAGAACAGTAAAGGGAATACCGGAATCGCTATAACCTTCCCCCCTTAAAGAATTTCGTCCCCGAAATTAAATACAAGTTTATCAAAAACAAGTTTTCTCCATTCCCAACAATATTACAACATAATGTTAAACAATCCGATCCGTTACCGGTCAATCCCATCTCTTTTCAAGAGGCATATCACATTATACATAACAACCTACATTATCAACATGCATTCTTTTGAAATTTACTAATTTCAGCTCATTTTCCACAATTTCATAATACATGCAACATTAACGTCATGCTTGCATTTCCACAATACATTGAACATATGCAATGTTATAACAAATTTCCATTTACCAAAACATTCACAATGTTTTACAACTTAAGACATATATAATGCTCTTAAAGTTCAACGATATTACAAAATTACCAATGCATGGTTACACATCAACAAACAAGTCCGGACATTTCTCGCGGACTTCCAACTCACGTTCCTAAGTGGCTTCCTCCACTCCATGATGTTTCCACAAAACCTTTACCAAGGGAATGGTCTTGCCTTGCAGGACTTGATCCCGCCTATCCAAGACCCAAACCGGTCTTTCCTCATACGAGGTATCCTCATCTACCTTTAAGTCGGTCCAATCTAACACATGGGACGGATCCGGCTCATACTTCCGAAGCATATTCATATGAAACACGTCATGCACTCCAGACAACTGCGGTGGTAAAGCTAAACGGTAAGCAACCTCCCCAATCCTCTCAAGGATCTCAAAGGGACCGATAAACCGAGGGGATAACTTCCCACTCTTCCCAAACCTCATCAAACCTCGCCTAGGTGATATTTTCAAAAAGACATGATCACCTACCTCAAACGCCAAAGACCTCCTCCTACGGTCGGCATAACTCTTTTGGCGACTCTGGGCTGTAACATGCCTCCTACGGATAAGCTCAACTTTCTCCGTCGTCTCCCTAACCAACTCCGAACCTAACAAACGTGCATCACACACCTTGGCCCAACACACTGGAGACCTACACGGTCGGCCATACAAGGCCTTAAACGATGCCATACCGATGCTAGACTGAAAACTGTTGTTGTAGGCAAACTCCACCAAGGGGAAGTGCCTCTTCCACGTCCCACTAAAGTCAAGGACACAACCTCGAAGCATATCCTCAAGGATCTGAATAGTACGCTCGGACTGCCCGTCAGTCTGAGGATGATAAGCCGTACTAAAGGTCAACTTAGTGCCCAAGGCACTCTGCAAACTCTGCCACAACCTAGCAGTAAAATGAGGATCTCTATTTGAGACGATCATCACTGGGACCCTGTGCAATCTCACTATGTCCCGAATATACAAGTCGGTGAGATGATACCGAATCTCTCATGCGTATAGGAATGAAGTGCGCCGACTTAGTCAACCAGTCTATAACCACCCAAATGGCATCACTACCCCGCTGAGTCCTCGGAAGACCTACAACGAAGTCCATAGTGATATGCTCCCACTTCCACTCGGCAATAGGCAAGGGTTGCAACAAACCCGCTGGCCTCTGATGCTCGGCCTTCACTTGTTAACAAGTAAGGCACCTCGATACGAAAACAACCACATCTCTCTTCATACCCAGCCACCAAAACTGGCGACCCAAATCCCGATACATCTTGGTGCCTCTCGGATGCACTGCAAGGCGTGAATGGTGGAACTCTCGGAGTACTTCCTCTCGGCAAGACTCCGGCACAAACCAACGGTCTTGGTATCTCACACTCAGGTCGGGATACACCGTCAAACCCTTCTTAACCTTCCCACTGGAGATCTTCTCTCAGAGGGATTCTACCTCAAGGTCACCTCTCTGTGCCTCTAACACTCGGGTCACAAGTGTAGGCTGCACAACAACAGAAAACAAGGTCGCAGCCTCAATAGATTCGCCCAGAAGCAAATCAAACTCGCCAAGGGCACCCAACATCTCCCATTCCCGGATGGCTATACAAGCTACACCACTAATGGGTTTCCTACTAAGGGCATCGGCCACAACATTGGCCTTTCCCGGGTGATAGTGCAACTCAAAATCATAGTCTTCAATGAACTCCATCCACCTTCTCTGTGTAAATAGATACTTCAAACTCTTGTGGTCCGAGAACACCTCGAACCTCTCACCATAAAGGTAGTGCCTCTAAATCTTCAAGGCGAAGATCACTGCTGCTAACTCTAGGTCGTGTGTAGGGTAATTCTTCTCGTGTATTTTCAACTAACGTGAGCCATAAGCTACCACTTTCCCTTCTTGCATCAACACACAACCCAAACCCTCTCGTGAGGCATCACAATAAACCGCATAATCCAACCCTCTCTCCGAAATAATCAAAACCGGAGCGGTGGTCAATCTAACTTTCAACTCCTGGAATGATTTTTCGCAAGTCTCACTCCACACAAACTTGACCCCTTTCTGCGTCAATCTAGTCAACGGCAAAGCTAGCCCGGAGAAATCTTTCACAAATCGACGGTAATACCCAGCTAATCCCAGAAAACTACGGATCTCAAACACACTCTTAGGCTGTGCCCAATCTTGCACTGCCTCTACCTTGGATGTATCAACAGACACCCCTTCCCTGGATACCACATGGCCTAAGAATTTGACCTCTCCTAGCTAGAACTCACACTTCCCAAACTTGGCATACAGCCTATGGGCTCTAAGCAATTCAAGCACCACTCTCAAGTGTTCCTCGTGCTCCTCTTCAGAAGGCGAATAGATAAGAATGTCGTCCGCGAAAACGACCACAAAACGATCTAGGAATTCCTAGAAGATCCGGTTCATCAAGTCCATAAAGACTGCTGGTGCATTGGTAAGCCTGAATGGCATTACCAGAAACTCATAATGGCCATACCGCGTACGGAATGCCGTCTTAGGAATATCCTCCTCCCTAATCCTCAAATGGTGGTAACCCGATCTCAAGTCTATCTTAGAGAAACAACGGGAACCCTTCAACTGGTCAAACAAATCATTTATATGGGGCATAGGGTACTTATTTTTAACCGTAGCCCGATTCAACTTTCGGTAGTCGATACACAATCTCAAGGCACCATCTTTCTTTTTAACAAAGAGGGCCGGTGCTCCCCACGATGAAACACTAGGGCGAACAAAACCCTTATCTAGCAATTCCTGGAGTTGAATCTTCAACTCACTTAACTCGGCTGGGGCAAAACGATAAGGTGCCATAGAAATCGGCGCTGTGCCGGGCACTAAATCAATAGAGAACTCTATCTCTCGGTGAGGTGGCAAACTAACGAGGTCCTCGAGAAAAACATCCGAATACTCACAAACCACCCTTGGCAATACAATCTGGGTCTCATCACACTCACCACTCATAAAGCTAGCAAGTAGACCACTAAGCTTATTCCGCCCTCGCAGATCATACATCGGTGGTAACACACTACCAACCCGATCCCCCAAGAAATGGAAACACTCCCCGCTCAAGGTACAAACTGTGACCCTCTGACAGTAGCAATCAATAACAGCCCGTTATGACGATAGCCAGTCCATACCCAAAATAACATCAAAGCCCTTCATGGGCATGACCACAAAAGGAAAAGGAAGCCTATAGTCGGCGACCTCTATATCACAACCTCTACATCCGTGTTTCAAAATCAATTCACCCCCAACAGGTGATACAACACAAATAGGAGATGCTAGCTGTGCCAACTCCACCTCCAACACAGATGCGAATGCAGCAGATACAAAAGAATGAGATGCACCCATATAAATCAATACACTAGCAATCGAGTTGCAAAACAGAAAGGTACCTCTCACTACTGATGGAGCCGGTACCAGGTCCTGCGCGGTAACAGCATACACGCGCCCTGTAGGCCCCTGATCCACCTGCTCACCTCGAGGAGCAAAAGGCTGCTGCACTGACTGGGATGACGAAGCTCCCGGATTGGCCCTCGAGGCCTGCACAGACTGAGCTGGCCGAAACTCTGCGTCTGCCTAGAACCAGACGCTCCTGAAGTGGCACTCAACTATGGGCAATACCTCTTCAGGTGCCCAGGCTGACCACACTGATAGCAAGACAATGGCTGGCCCCTGCCCTGACTCTGGCCATGAGGTCTAGCTGAAGAAGAAGTAGCTCGCTGACCCCCTCCCTTCTGCGGGCAAACCGAAGACTTGTGACCCAGCTGGCCACACGCAAAACAAGTCAAGCCTTCCTGACTACCTCTCCTAGAGCCTGCACTCGGCACTGGAAAGGTCGACCTAGCCAAACCACCCTAAGACTGCTGAGGGTTAGAACCCCTCTGTCTCTTGCCGTCACCCTGACCATCTTGGCTCCTCTTGGAGCCTCTCTGCCCTTCATCCTCTTCCTGCATCATAATCTCCATATGAGCTGCAGCATCAACCAAATGTCTGTACTCTCGGATAAAGGACCCTCCAACTCTCAGCTTGAATCCACATCTCAACTTCCGTTCAAACTCAAAGCAACGGCGTTCCTCGGACGCCACAAGTTCAGGTGCAATCCTGGACAGACTAGTAAAAGTAGCCTCAAACTCGGCCACTGACAAGCCCTGCTGTTTAAGCTGGCAAAACTGCTCCCTCAGCTTCTCCCTAGTAGCTGAAGATAAAAACTTCTCCTGGAAAGCATTCACAAACGCCTCACATGCACCACCAACACTGCCCTTCTCGTACTTCCACCATTAACCTGCATCTCCCTTCAGTTGGAAGGATGCCACGGTCACTTTTAAGGCCCCGTCCTCGATGCCAAGCATCTCGAACGTCTTCTCCATCTGTTCCAACCACTCGTTAGCCTTAAGTGGCTCCTCCGGATCCCCAACAAACTCGTCCGGATTGGACCAGAAGAATTCCCTCTTCAAGAAGGAAGGCCCTGCCTCAGCTGCGTGGGCCTGTTCCTGATTCCCTGCTCTGAGAATACCCAAATCTTCTGCTATCTCTCGGGCCAAGGCACTCATAGTCTGCTGACCCGCTGGCTCGGCCACATTGGCCTGACCAACTCCCTCCTGCTGTGCCGGGATATCATCCGGTAAAGGCATCTCCTGCCTACCACGCCTACCACGTCCTCGTTCTGACATCCTAATAAAGGTAACCAAGACCATTAGCACATTCACAAATGTGCCGAAGCTATAACACTCGCGTCCTAATGCATGGACAACTGTAATTCACTTCACGTAAGCACATAATCACAGAAGCAATTACGAATTTCATTTCCGGATAATGATAGTCTCGAGGCATTACTAGAGTTCCGGTTAGAAACAGCATTTATCAAGTGCTTTTCCAACAAGACTCCCAGAAACCCAAGGATCCAATCATCATCCCAGAAATTACATTCCATACCCACATAGTCACATAAGCATGTTATCAATTAAACACACAGCATATGACACTACATCTAAGTCTCTATCAAACGAGACAAACCCATTGTGATACTAATCACTTCCCACGTACCCGAAGTATTCGAACCCGGTACGCTCTGATACCAAGTTATAACGCCCTCAAAAAAAATACATAAAACCCATCACTTTAGACATGCATTAATATAAAAAAAACCAACCATTTATATTCATCAGAGTAGTTCTTACAACCGTATTACATGTTAACAACAAAAGCAAATGCCCTATGGGCTTACAGCTTTCCAAGTCAACACCTGGTTACACAAAAGAAGAGTGCTAACTCTATACAAAATAAGCCCTTGGCTTGATATACATGTAATACAAACAAAATGAACAAAAAGAGTCTTCGACTCTCATCATCATCCAAGCTATGTCCTTGGAGGTGGCATACTACCTGTACCTGAAAATAATGTCCCATAAAGGGTGAGCCAAAGCCCAGTAGCAATATGCTAAACACAGTATGAGCAATAACTAAGACATAAGCAATTGATAAATGTTCAATTTTCATAAATCAATTCATAACCCATTTCCATTTCATGACCACAATGTTCATGTTTCATTTCAGTTTCCATTTCTTATCAATTTCACAATCTACATCAACGGCTCAAAACCTGGCCACCCACTTATATGAGACAGTGACTCATATTAAACGTTTCCCATTTTATAATAGATAAACATACTAGTTGTATCAACATCTCAACAGATAAGCATACAAGCTGTATCCACATTTCAACAGATATGCATATTAGTTATATCAACACTTCCAAAGATAAGCATATGAGCTGTATCAGTGGAGTCCATCCCCTATCTCCTCCCAAACAACATCTAGTTTAAAGGTCCATCCCCTATCTTCTCCTAAACCGTGGAGTACATTCCCTATCTCCTTCCACACACACAGCGTATATACACATAGGTCACATACACAATCAATCAATACATAACGTTAATGTATTCTATCAACCGCCATACTCTATGACACATCCAATTGATTAGTTTTAGTTTGCCTATCATCATGCATTGTCTACAACAATCAAAACTACCCTCCACCGGTAGCCCAAGCAATTATTTCTAAACAGATAATAAAAGCTCCAACAGATAAAATATCAATGTTTTCAAAAGTGAGCGATGGATTTATCCAACTCCACTATTCTACTATATAATGAGCCAATTTCATTATTTCCAACTCAATTCTATATAACCACAATTTTCCCAAATTAATCATACCAATTAATTTATACAACCAATTAGGGTTTTCTACCCCATTTCCCAATATTGACCCAAAGGTCTATATATCAACAACCAACAACAATATCATTATTTTGAAACCCACAATACACATTTTAGAATCGAAATAACAAAACCCTCTTTTAACATTTTGAAACCCTAAGTCCCAAAATTACCCAACTTCAACACTTTATCAAAACCACCAAAAATCTATGTCAAAGACCATAAGAGTGAGTAGGAATCCCTACCTCAAACGATGACACCCAAAGAAGAAGATGACGAAAACGAAGTTGCTCCAAATCACAAGTTTCTCGGATCAAAATGTAGTCCTCGACGATCAACACAACTTTTACAAAGGCCAAAAGGGAGGGAAGCACTCTAACTTGATCAAACCCTAGAGAGAAGGGAGTTTCTAGAGAGAGAGGCTCTCAAAAACATTTTTGGGAAAGTAAGAGAGAGAGTGGGAGTGTAGAAAATGATTCAAAAATGCCCAGCTGCCCTCTATTATACGACATTCCCGCTCGAGCGAAAAACAAAACGCTCGAGCGTCAAGAACAAAAAACTAGGTCCGCTCGAGCGCGCTCGAGCGCCAAGACACAAGGATAAAGTATATCCGCTCGAGCGTGAAAACCAGTCCGCCCGAGTGTAGATTTCATCTCCCAGAACTTTCACCAACGAGATACTACCCGCCAGAGCGCCAACAAGCACGCTCGAGCGCCACTCGCTCGAGCGCAAGAAACTCGCTCGAGCGTAGAAAACACACCTGCAGAAGTTTTACAGGGACTCGAAATGCTGGAAGGGTGTAAACCCCACTCGAGCGGACCACTCAAAAACTGGGCAACAGCAATGGGAGCCAAAGCTCTACCAACCTGTAACAACTAAGCCCAACACATCCTAAAACTCAAACAAATGGAATTAAAGGATGACAACAAGATAGACACAACTACCAACTCCACGGAACCGAGTCCGGAATGCAACAGAACAGTAAAGGGAATACCGGAATCGCTATAAAAGCCACGTCATCTTCGATCTCTTTACTGATGTAGTGCTATGCAGATCCACAATAACTAATACTAATTGCACGTGTGTGATCATGATTGAAAATTTGAATTGTTTTCCCATATTGCCCTCATCGTGCCACGTGTTAAACTGTGATTGGCCTGTACAAAATATATAACCAACACAAACATCAGTGACCGAATGGCCACCTTTACTGTACAGATGACCACTTCTTCTGGCCAGCTAGCCACCTTTTTTAGCAAGGCAGTGTTATTTTTCCTACAGAACAGAGCAGAGACTGCGGTGAAAAATAGTGCAATTTTATGATTGTGCAACAGAAGCATTCTAGTAGCAGAATAGAGAGTATTTTCAGGTGGAAATCCGCATCAATGCATGAACCCTCCCTCGTTTCTCGGGGCCCGTTAAAATATTATTTTAATAGTAGTATGTTGTACTTAAAGTAGTGGACTTGTAATAATTAATTACTTATCTAATTAATTCTATATTATAATTAATTAATTAGTTTTAATCTGTAATAATTAGCTAGTGTAGTTAATTCATTTTGGCGTTGTAATAGGTGGTTAATTAGCTTAATTAGCTAGGACATTCGTTCGGATCCTCTTGTGCGAGGGCAAATTGTAATAATGTGTGTATGTCTTCCAACCCCCATTTCTTTCTCCCTTTTATTTTATTCGCTTATGATAGATAGTATAGAACATCATGTTTCTTTTAGCATTTTTCATGATTTACATCCATTTGTCTTGCACGCATAAAGTTTGGTTCATTGTTCTAACGACATTGTCATTTATTACTTCCTTGAATGCGTGCGCCACTGCATGCTATCAAAGTGATTTACATGATATATTAGACAACTGAACCTATTAGTTGCATTTTTGCATGTTTTGCATTAGTCATTTCGCATCATTACGAGCTTGCATTTTTCTAATTGTTTTATTTCTTTTGACTTGCCTTGGAGTACTAGGTGAGCATTTATTGCTTTAACATGTTGCAGGTGTGTGATTGTTTCCATATCAAGCATGTTTTTCATGAGGTTAAGTGTTTAGGTGATAACCTGTTTGGGTACCTGTGAATGAAGACCAATTGCTTAAATTGGGATAATTTGAGTAATGTACATATGAGATCGCTTTTTCAAATGGTACATATTCAAAATAATTTTCAAACAAACATAAAATCAAAGTGTTTCAATTTTTTACAAATTAGTCTATACTTGTGTGCGTCACATAGATAAATTAGCCTAATAATCGGAACAGGAGTATATAATGTAAATAAGAATTACATCATGATTAGTAGAAACCGATATTTGACCGAGAGAGTGGGGTGCTCAATTCATGACCTTCTCCTCTCGTACCTAAGTTCCCGAGCCGAGACACTTTGGTGATGACAGATAAGTGGCCTTTGGCACGAGTCTCGGGTTTCCTAAATTTTTCAAAAATATTTAGGTGGCGACTCTATAATCTGGCAAAGCAGTCCATTTTTGACATTTTGATTCAAAATTGATTTTCTCAAAGATTTGCCGAATTTGGACTCATTTTTGTTTATCTATTTCACATTATACTTGTGAAATCAGATTCAGAATCACAAGAGTCCAAACTGTAGGGCTATCATATCCGAAAGGAGCATGAAAAACAAGCTACATTGCCACATCGACGATTTAAACAGTTTATTTTGTTTGATTATAGATCATTTAAAAAGAACAGATTGATCCGATAATCATATCTACATGTTTTAATGATATTTGTTTGAAAAAATTTGAACACAAAATAATTTTAAAAATAAACCGTCTAGTTTTTATTTTTTGGAAGACAAATCTCATAAAATCATGAACTATGGTTATTAGATCAATATGATTTTTTCATAAGTGATCTACACGTCTAGTAAAACAAAATAAATTATTTAGATTATCAAAGTGAAGCCTGTGGTGGGTTCACTTGCATCTCTGGTGCATATTCCTTTTTTTAATGAGGATGAATATTTTATTTTATTTATTTTTACAAACAATAGGATGTTAATATGTTAGTAAGTTGGATTATAACAAAAGGGCTTTTCCGTCGCTCCATTGACTTTAATACTGAATCTCTAATATTCTCACTGTGTCAAGCACATTTACATAGACTGTTGAATCAACTACCCTATCCAATGATGACGAATACTTACATATAAGGAAAATATTGGAAGCTAAAAAAAATTTCTAGTATATTGCATTATTATTCATTTTATTTCAAAAAATTATTTGTCACTGATTACAATATAATTAATTCAAAATGTACTACAACTAATTATACAAAATTAATTACTGTTTAACAAAAATGCTAGAGCACTTGTTATCAAAATTGTTATAAGAGTGATGCAAATTATTTCTTAAATAGTTTTTATAGATTAAACAAAATAGAAATAGAGAAAGTTTCACAAGGAAGTTCAATAGCGGTGCTGCTATCCTTTATTTATTTATTTTGGAAGCTTACATTGTTGGAAATTGGTATCTTCTATTTATAGGACAATTAGCATATGAACCCGTGCGATGTACGGATTAAATAAATAATTAAAAATAATTTCAAAATTAAATAATAATATAAAATTTATTTTAAAAGTATAAAAAATAATTTAAAAAAAATTAAATTTTAAGTATTGTATTATAATAAATATTGCAGTTGTTATGTTATTAATTGTATATTTTAAATTTACAATAAAAAATAGATGTCATAATTTAATTGGTAAATATGAAAAAAATAGAATAAATTCAAAAATTATATTTATGATAAAATAAAAATAAATTTAATTTTATAAGTTTTTTAGTTTTATTTTATTCTATGTTAAAGTTTGTCATAAAATTTAAACATACCTTTTAGAAATAAAACAATACATATATTGATAAAATCGGTTAAAAGACTACCACCTTATATAAAAATTAATTAATTAAAAAATTTAAATTTTATTTTATTTTAAAATATTAACTTTTTTTAACTGAAACATGCACAATATTATAATATTAAATGGGAGCATATGTTTAGTTTATATAACTAAACCAACTCACATTTTTCTTATTTTCCCGATGTGAGATTGTGTAAAATAAAAATTAACAATTGTTCGGAGGGGAAGTTTATTTCAAATCAAACAATATCGGTCATTTAATCTTTAATTAAGTCAATCTTTAATTTATTTCAAATCAAACAAATTTAACTAATATATTTTGATAAAACCGCTAAGATCGCAGTTAAACCCGTGAATCAGTCAAACTGCAATATCTCGATTTTCAAAGATCAATTAGGCGAAAATTAAATAACCTAAGCGTGACGTTTTAGAAAAATACATTCATTCTTAATTAATTATAAAAAATCTTTTTCATTAACCATTTTCTTTACTTTTCACAAGTCCATAAAAGAAAATACCATGAATGAAACCATAAATCCACTCTCCGTGTATTACATTGAATATAACATATTTTTTTACAAACAAAATTTCCCGAAGGCTTACAATAAACAAGAGCGCGTTGTCCTTTGCAAAGCATAGAACTCAGCCAAAGAAACAATTAAAAAGCACTACGGCTCATCACAACTTTATAACCAGGTCAAGGTAAAACCTGTTGTTTGATCCTCAAGTCTGAAAACATTCCCTGTACACATGTACAGGTAAGGGGTGAGCAAACCACTAGCTCACCAAATAATCTCATATTATAACATTAAAACACATGCAGGTTCAGCGATACAATAATACCATACAGATATATATAAAGTTGTATAATGCGATAGCCTTATGATTTTATTACCTAATTCCTTAAATCCAAATTTAATTAATTAACCACAACTAGTTAATTTAAATAAATTAACATATTTCAATGTCAACAAGATATGCTTTTTAAAACAAATGTGATGCCAAAGTTTATAATACAAGTTATATGCATATATTTTCTTCAAAGCAGAAAACAGGCAATAAATACACACACTGGGAATCTCTATCAAGCATAACGTTTCATGGAAATTTCGTCTGCAAGAAACCGTACACCGTCACCTATGTATATGTAGGCCATACAAGTGCTTCTATTGGCATTTCACGAAAATTTTATCCGCAGGATCGGCACCCATGTAAACATAAGCTATACAAGCACTACTATTGCCATTTCACGAAAATTTCGTCCGCGGGATCAACACCCATGTAAACGTGCGATTTTTAGGACTTTCACTATGGACACAAAGGCTAACTTAATTTGAAGTAACCATATCTCTTACCCAGATTCACCAAAGTATTCACCCATTTTTTTGAAAACAATTCATTTCCAATGATTAAGTACGCAACAATGTTCCATGCAATGTATATGAGAAATTAGTTTCCATTCACCTAATCCTTATGCAATTTCTACAACAATCAATACTATCATCCACCAATAGCCAAAACAGTTATCTCTAATGCATTAATTAAAAGATAACAATATGGATATACAATCCAACATACAACCATTATAGCGACCCCGGTCTTTTCCCATTTGATTATTGTATCCGGACTGTTCCGTAGATTTTGTCATTGTATAATTGTTGTTGTTGTTGTTCCTTATTTTTCTCATTTGGAATTATAGGATGTGTTGGGCAGGTTTGTTCAGGTTGGTTGGGTTTAGAAACCAAGTGTTGCTGTTCAGAATTTTGGTTATTCGCTCGAGCGAGGAGTTTGTCGCTCGAGCGAGATGTTGTTTTGGTTCTTCGCTCAAGCCGGGGTTTGGTAGCTCGAGCGAGAGTTTGCGTCTAGGTTGGACCTGTAGCTTTGCATTCTTGGCTCGAGCGAGCTTTTCTTCGCTCGAGCGAGTTAGTTTGTTCTTCGCTCGAGCAATAGTTCCTTCGCTCGAGCGTGAGTCTGGTTTCAGACCTGAGGGTTTGAGTTCTTCGCTCGATCGAGCTTTCTTTCGCTCGAGCGAGCTTTTGGGTTGTTGGCTCGAGCAAGGCTTCCTTGGCTCGAGCGTAAATTCTCTGTGCCTGGTCGCTCGAGCGACCAAGTCTTCGCTCGAGCGAGCCTGTCCACTTTAAATACACAGCAGCGGGATTTGATCAGTCTTTTTCATATTCTTTTGATTTCAAACCCTAGGTTCGACCTCTCTCTCTCCCTACTCACCTTCTCTCTTAGGTTTGATCTGTTTAGAGAGTGTTTCAACCCTAGTTGCTTTATTAAAAAGATAGAGGGAGTCGAGAGCTTTCATTTAATCTGAACATTTGGCAATTTGGAGCATTTTGGTCTTTGGGCACTCATCTCTGTCTTCACCATTTGGGTTGTTTACTCTGAGGTAGGGATTTCCTACTCCATTTTATAGGTTATGTTCTAAGTTTTGGTATTTTAATATGTTGGGAATACTTTGGTAAATTTTGGGAAAAACCCTAATTGAATTATTGAATTGATTTGTATAAGTAATTCATGGAATTGGGAAAAGATGGTTAAGTTCATGGAATTGGGGAATTCATTGATTAAATGGCATAATTGGATAATTTGAATCATTTGTCTATTGAATTGTGGACATAGTTATTTTCAGTTTAGAAATAACTGTTTTGGGCTATCGGTGGAGGATAGTCGTGATTGTTGTAGACATTGCATGTGGATTAGGATTAACTGAAACTAATCACATTGGTTAAGTCATAAATTTTGACTATTGCATTGATAGAAAATACGTGTATTGATTGAGCATTGCATTTGCATACATTGTTTTGTGTGTGGGAGGAGATAGGGGATGTACTCCACGGTTTAGGGAAAGATAGGGGATGGACCTCTAAACCGGATTTTGTTTGGGAGGAGATAGGGTATGGACTCCATTAGCATCACTTTTATGTGTGCTTATTTATATAGAAGTGTTTTATTGATACAACACTAAAATGTGTATCAATCTGGAAGTATGAAGTGTTTTGATTTATTTGAGCTTGAGTCTCATTTGTTTGTTGATATTGGAAGGATGTGAATACGATATATGTAATTCACTGTTGTAAGTTTGGCCAGGTTCTGAGCCATGTTGATAAAATTGGGAAGTAAAACGTATCTTAGACAATAGTGTCATGTGACTGTAAAATGAAGTAATTGATTATCCTGGTTAACCATCTGTTGAATGCTATTGCTTTATTCGTTACTTATATGTGGTTTAGTATATTTCTACTGGGCTGTGGCTCACCCTTTATGGGAACATCATTTTCAGGTTCAGGGGATAAGCTACCTCCAAGGACTTAGCTTGGAAGGACTTGGATTCTGAAGACTATTTTTCTGTTGTTTGCTTTTATTTGTTAGTACATGTAAACACTCAAGCCTAGGGCTTTTCTTGTATTGAGTTAGAACTCGTATTTTTGTATCCAAGTGTTGGCTTGGAAAGATGTAAGCCTGTAGGGCATTTTATTCGATTATTTAGTAATACTCTGATGAATGAATTAATAAAATGTCTTCTTTAAATAATGCATGTCAATAATATATAATGGGTTAATTTTGAGGGCGTTACAACCATAACTTGGAATCTCCCATGATCCCCAACACTTAGAAACAATCCATATTCCACTTTTTAAAGCCAAACTTTCAAAACTTACATAGTTTTCCATCAAACTCAACAATTTTAAAACCAAACATAATCTTTTCCAAATAATCCAACAACTTCCAAAATATTAACATTTAGGATCTTTCACAAATTGGGGCTTTCTCTTTCTCAAATACCCACATGCAATTTTATCTATAGAAAATATATTTAATAGCAAGATTATAGGTAATCAACTCCCAATTTAACCAAACCTTCAATTTACAAATCAAGTATCTCATATATGAATTTGAGGTACAAAAATAACATATTCGCATACTCTAACTAGTAAAACTAATAATCAATTTCCTAATTGTTTTGACTCACACAAAACTTTCAATCAACTTTGTTCCATCTCAACCAAGAAAACTAATATGATTTTCGCAAAATCTCATACTTATTGAATATTTCCATTTCTATCCTACTTTATTAAAAGTTATGGTATAATCTCAATAACACACTTTTAATCATAAAGGATATAAAATTTTAACCAATCTAATTTAATCCACTAAATTAGTAAGTTTATTTTATTCACATTTTCCCCAAAGAATTAATACCAAACATAACTTAACATGTCTCATCCTTCAAACATAACCATATGTCATACCAAGCTACTTAAATAGTTAATTTTCTTTCCCAAATTCTCTACAAATAACAATTTCACAACTTTTTAAAAGTTAACTAATCAACATGATATTTATATAAAAAATATGAAAATATACCCAAGAGTACACTTTTTAAAGTTTCAAGTTCAAAGCTCAAATCTCATATTTTCCTTTCCAAAAAAAAAATAAACAAAGATGACAATTTATATATTAATATTCATCAAATGTCATGAACATAACACCCTTTAGAGTTTTTAATCCCAAAACCACTCTCTAATTCCAACTTGATAGTTCTTACATGTGTTCATGAACATAAATTGATTTTCTCAAATAAATTTCAAAATCAAACATGGAATAACATTTCAACATGGTTTTTGACAAATAAAATAACCAGTTATTATCATAAACAATATACACATGATTCAACTCCTATCATGGTATATTTTTCCAAAATCACCCTAACATGAATTTTAAAACAATAATACGGAAAAAACCCTACCTCTTGGATAGAAGCTTTAACAAATATAGCAAAAAGGAAATGAAGAGTAGAGATTAACCACCAATCTTTAAGATCTTCAAAGATGACCACAAACTTGTCAATAATCCCTCAAACTTCACACTAAATCACACTTACTAAGGCCTCGTTTGGGAACCCTCATTTTTAGTCAAAAAGCCAAAAAATTACTAAATTAGCCAAAAAGCCAACAACCCATACCAAAAAGTCAAAGATTCTCTTTTCTCTCTACTTTTTGCACATCTTTTCGTAAAAAGACAAAAAGTCATCTCAAACATACTAGTTTTTTTTAACTCATATTTTAACCAAATAACCAAAAAGTTACTAAATTAGCCTGTTCTCAAACAAGGCCTAAAGGCCTCAAATAAATTACCCAAGTGCTAAATCTTATAATGGAAGATCAAGGGCTGATCTCCCCCCCCCCCTAAAAAAAAAAGAAGAGTTTGGAAGAAGAAAGTCAAAACAGAGGAGAAGATAAGGAACTCTCGGTCAGTTGAGAGAAACTGGGGAAAGTGTAATACAAGGGTTGGTTTGGGATGTGAGTTGATTTTTTGGCTTTTTAGTTATTTTAGTTTGGGATTAAAAAGTTTCGTTTGGGATAGACTTTTTGATCTTTTTACCTTTATGGAAAATAAAAAATAAAATGATTATAAATTAGACGTAATGTTTTGTCGTATTAAGTTAAAAAATTTATTTTATCTTTTTATAATTGTTTTAATAAATAAAAAAATTGATTTTTTTATGCCAAACACGCTCTAATGATGAAGGGGATGTTGTGAATTCGGCAGTCCCAAGGGAAGAGATGGCTCACCAACCTGTCAAAGTCAAGGGACTGAAAAGAGATAGTTTTACACATTTAAAACTAATATTTATTAGTCTTCTTTATACATACACAATGCATACATATGGCAGGATAACAAGACTAATGAATAAAATTTAGGGCAAATTACAAATATCCCTCTCGAGATTTGTTGAAAATACAGATTTTCTCCTGAGGTTTGAGAAATTACATCTCGCCCCCTGAGGTTTATATTTTCATAACAAATTGTCCCCTGAGGTTTTTATTTTCATATAGATTCCCCCCTAATTTTCCCTAATTTGTTATGAAAATTTGACTCTCATGGGGCAATTTGTAATTTCTCAAACCTCAGGAAGAAATCTGCATTTTTACCAAACCTCAAGGGGGTGTTTGTAATTTGTCCTAAAATCTAATAACCAAGAAAAAGTAGGCTCTGGTAATCACGGGGTTGGTAGGCCAAAGCAAAAGGAATTAGTGATGTGTTTGTTTTATCCCTTAAAATGTATGGAAGTGTTCTTCAAATGAGTCTCCAAAAAGTAATTGCCAAACAATATTTAAAAGAATGTATTAAAGTCATCAAATAAAATAAACACCTAAGCACTAAATGGACACCAGGGTGCCGAAACTATTTCACTAGGGTGCCGAAACTATTTCACTAGCGTCCTAACACGATGGACAGCTGTAATTCATTCCACGTAAGCACATAAACACCTAAGCACTTACGAATTTCATTTCCGGATAATGATAGTCCCGAGGCGTTACTAGAGTTCCGGTTAGAAACAGCATTGATCAGGTGCCTTTCCAACAGGACTCCCAGAAACCTAAGGATCCAATCAACATCCAAGAAACTACATCCCATACCCACGTAGTCACATAAACATGTTATCACATAAGCACATAACATTACATCTAAGTCTCTAACAAGCGAGACAAACCCATTGTGATACTAATCACTTCCCACGTACCCAAAGTATTCGAACCCGGTACACTCTGATACCAAGTTGTAACGCCCTCAAAATAATATCATTAATCCCATCAATTTAGACATGTATTGATATAAGAGATAAACATCATTCTATTCATCAGAGTAATTCTTTACAAAAGCATTACATGTTAACAACAAAAGCAAATGCCCTACGGGTTTATAGTTTTCCAAGTTAACACTTGGTTACAAAGAGGAGAGTACTAACTCAAATACACATTAAGCCCTTGGCTTGAAATTACATATAATACAACAAAGATAACACAACCACAAACGTCTGCCTGCCTCTAGCCTCTCAAGCCATGTCCTTGGAGGTGGCATGCTTCCTGTACTTGAAAATGGTGTCCCATATAGGGTGAGCCATAGCCCAGTAGAAATACACTAAACCAACTATAAGCAATGACTAAAAGATTAGCTGTTGATAGATGGTCAACACTTGTACACTCGTTTACCTCACATTACTGTTCCATGACATTCGTGTCCGTTTTACAATTCACTTTCCATTTCTTATTCAACTTAGAGTTTGTAAACAAGGCTCAGTGCCCTGGCCGAATCATTTGATGAGATCATAATTCCCCACTAGAACACTTTCAAAATTCGTGATGGATATACATGTTGGTGTCATATCTAAATCAAACAAAACATTTCCATATTTCTCAACGATATACATTTTAGTGCTATATCAAATCAAACAAACAATTCCATATTTCACGAATGATAATGATATACATTTTAGTGCTATATCAAATCAAAACAAACACTTCCATAAGTCTCAAATAATACACATTGTAGTGCTGTATTAATGAAACAAAAACACTTCTAATTCGCAGCCTGATACACATTGTAGTGTTGTATCACTGTCACAAGATTCGGTTTAGAGGTTCAGCCCCATTCTTCTAATAAACCGTGGAGTACAGCCCCTTTCTCCTCCCACACAATACAATGTATATAAACAATTATCATATACAAATTCAACCTATCAATACAACATTTTGATGTATTAAACCAATTGTCATGTTCATTAGCATACTCAATAGATTAGCTTTAGTTTGCCTAATCATCATAAATTGCCTACAACAATCAAGACTATCCTCCACCGATAGTCCAATACAGTTATTTCTAAATAGGAAATAAATGCACCAATTTGATATATTATCAACAGTTTAATTATAGGTGAGCGATAAGTGAGTCCAACTACACCCTTTAACCCCATATCTTTCTAATTTGAATATTTCCTATTCAATTTCTCAATTCCCTAAATTTATTGTACAAATTAATTTATCAATGTAATTAGGGCTTTACCCATAATCTACATAACAACACTAAGGTTCCATTTTCTTCATTAGTTCAACATTAGCCTCATTTCTCTTTATCAAACATGCATATAGGTTTACATATAACAAACCCCCATCTTTTGTAAAATTACACAAAGACCCAAACTTTCTCAAAAATACCCAACAACCCCCAACATATCAAAATGCTAAAATTCAAAGACAAAACTCATAAGGAGGAGTAGGATATCCCTACCTGAAATTCGGAGCTCAAAGGGAGAAGATGACGAAACCCAAAGTGCTCCAAAACTCAATATGCTCGGATCAAAACGTAGCCCTCGACGATCAACACAACTTTTGTAAAGGCCAAAGATGAGGAAATCACTCATACTAGATAAATACTTAGAGAGAAGTTGAATTTTAGTGAGAGAAGCTCTCAAATGGCTTTTTCGGAAAAGTAAGAGAGAGAAAGGATGTTGAAAATGTGATTAAAAAATGCACAGCTGCCAACTGATATACGCATGATCCGCTCAAGCGAAGAATAGAACGCTCAAGCGTCAAGCACAAAAACTGGACCCGCTCGAGCGCCAGGACACAAGAACAAAATACATCCGCTCGAGCGCAAAAACCAGTTCGCTCGAGCGTAGATTACCCCCTCTCAGAACTATCGCAGACAATGAACACCCCGCTCGAGCGCCAACAGACCCGCTCGAGCGTGACCCGTTCGAGCGTAAGGAAACCCGCTCGAGCGTGAAAAACACATCTGCAGAAGTTTTGCAGAGGCACAGATACTAGAAGTGTGAAAACTCTGCTCGAGCGTGATATGGCCCGCTCGAGCGTACAACTAAAAATCCAACTCCGCTCGAGCGCAAGGGTACCCGCTTGAGCGTACCACCAAAACTCTGGGCAACAAGGAAAAGGACTAAGGCTCAACCCGCCTGTTCGAAACACGCCCAACACATCCTAAAACTCAAACATACGGAATCTAAAGGATGACAACGAGACATACAACCACCAACTCCACGGAACCTACGACCGGAACACTGTACATAAAGGGGACAAACCCGGGATCGCTATAAACTTCTTGAATCAACAATCAATTTTCAGAAGCTATCAAAGGATGATTTCGAAAATCATCTAGATCTTACAAATATATATATATATATATATATATGACTTAAAGAAAATCCCTACCTCAAGTTTTAAAGAGAATTTGAGATGAAACCCCAAAATCTACGGTGTCGAAACTCGATCTCCACCGCACACAATGAAGCCCTCGAGGTGATAACCAACTTTGGTGAAGAACTTAGGCCTAAATCCCAATGGATTTGGAGAATTCAAAGAGATAAGATGACTTCTAGAGAGAGAAGCTCTATATCTGGAAATTTGGAGAGTTTTAGAGAGAGAGAGGGGGCTGCAAAAAGTGATCTGAAACCCTAATTTACGGATTGATATAACAAGGTCACTCGAGCGTGAAATACATTTCCCCGTAAGCAATTTCGAATGCATTTTGCATTTTTGCTTTCGACGTGCTGACACCCGAAGTTGACTGGGTCAAAATCGAGATCGCTACAAAATCAAAAACTAATTAGAATTTTATTTTTATATGGTTAAATGGAAGCTAACCAATTGAGTTTTTTTTTAATTGTTTAAAATTAAGAAAATTAGTATGAAATATTGAAACTCTCACAAGGCTCATCACTAAAAACCTCCTTTTTCCTTATATAATATATAGATAGATTATAGGTGATGGATATGGATGAATATTTTATTGTCTTTTAATTTTATATTTTATATAGGGAGGAGTGAGAAGGCTTGAAGAGTGAGAAAGGAGATGAAGGGAAGTGCCACGCATATTTTTTTTTTTCAAAATAATGAGAATTTAAGATTCAAGTTTTAGAGCGTTTTGACTTACCAACTACATTTAGTTATATATACAGTATAGATATTATTCCAATACATTATACATACATGATTGTCATGACATGCCATGTCATGCATACATTATATTTTGACCATGACACAAATATTTTGAGCCACGTGAAGGTATAGAGAAAAATAGGAGAAAACAAAATTATTACTATTTTGATGTTTTGACTAGAAACGTTGTTATGTTGTTTTTAAAGAGAGATATTAGTTTTTTATGTGTGCACAAAATGTTTGAAAATTTGTGATTAAATCTCAACTTTAAATATTTTGATTGAGTCGCATTATTATTAAGATGATTTTGATGATGTAGTATATTGATTAAATATAATAATTTTCATGTAATATTTGTTTCATGTGCTACATTTTTTAAAAAATCTAAAAATTTGATTGTGTACTCTTGACATATGCATAACTTGATATGATTACATCTTATAAATTGCAAATCTTATGAGTATGAATGACTTGTACTATGATTGGATAATTTTTTCATAGTCACAATAGAAATGAAGAGATTGCATAAACTTATTTCTTTAAATTCTATAGTGCAACTTATACTTTTGGAAAATGCCCCAGCGGAGATTAAAGGAAAAAAAAAAGTATTATGAGGATAAGTAAATAATTGAGGGGGAGATTTTTTTTGAGGAAGCATCATCTCAGAAGGAGTTTTCTTAAATTATATTCTGATTATATGAATAATCTTGGAAAGAGTTTTTCTAAAAATATTTTCTGAAATTACTTCAAATTTTTCTATATGTCTTACTCCTTATCTGCACAAATGTTTTTATTATGTCAAAAATGGGAGAAGTTATAACAAATATACATAAATTGTTTGTCAAAAATTTTTTGAAGAGGGAGAAAATAAATGCTTGCATTAGTATTGTTGAATATTTCTTGTTACAAAAGATACTATTGATTTTCCTCACTTGCATTAACCTTCTTTTTTTTTTTTTTGATGATGTCAAAAGGGGAGAAGAAATATGAATTTGAATAGTGTATAATATACTTTAATTGTCAAATATCTATTGGTGCATTAATTTAAAACTTTAATTGTTTTTATTTTAATTTTGTATCAAATCCATGCATATACTGCTCTCATCAAAAAGGAAGAGATTGTTAATTTTATAATTTAATTTTGATACTATCTAAAATATATTAGATATATTATAATTTTTTATATACATATTTCACACCTTTTGACACAAAATATATTGTTGGATATTTAACAATTGGTATAGATGCATGTATGCATGTTTGAATGGAGATTTAGAATTTGTAAAGATTATGTGTTGAAAAAGAAAATATCTTCATATTTTTTGAAAAACAGAAAATCATATCATTTTGTCTAATTTGCTAATAGTCTTTGCAATCAATATTTATTGCATGTATGTATACATGACATTACATATCATTACACTGATTGTCAAAAAGAAAAGAGATGAGTTGGCAACGTGCAAGAATGGTGCTGCCGATTTTCTGATAGATTTTCAACTCGTGAAGCTTCTTGTCTCCAACGGACAGATTCATGATGATATATATTAGCAACACTCTAGTTGAAGAAAAGCATAAGAATAAAAAATTTGTAAAGTTAGTGTTCTCTTATATTATATTGTGTTTTGCTGAGTTATATTTTTTAGAGAAAATTTATTGAGTATTAGAGTAAAATTGTAAAAGAGTTTTCTATCCCTTATTTTTATTATTCTTGCAAAAGAGAGAGTTTTTATGATTGATTTTTTTATAGATAAAATCACTTGGTTAGGTGTAACTAAACACTGGATTCTAAACTAGTCGAAGTGATCAGAGTTGATCACTTATTGTAAAAGTTCACTAGCACTTGTGAAGTTAGGGGTATATTACTATTTGAAAAATAGTGAAGACATTCCTGAAGAGGATATTTGGGAAGTGGATGTAGGTTTGGATTGAGCTGAGCCACGATAAATCGTTAAGTTTGATTTCTCTTCCTTTTGCCCATTTCATTTTTATTACTCTCATTTATATTATTGCACAAATTTATTTGTTTATATATTGGGTTAATATTTTTCATTTATATTATTTCACCCTCCTCTTGTGTTGTCTTCTAGGTAACAGCATCGATTACACGTACGGGGTGCTCGCAGATTGGTTTTTGACAATTCGGTTTGCTGTTTGAACCCACCCGCATGCTTGCAGTTTGGGAAAAATTGAATCCGCAACCGCCCGTAGTGCGGGTTGAGATTTGTGCGGATAGATTTCGCAGATATACAAGCAGTCGTAGACGGTTTACAGATTGAACTTTTTCCTTCAAAATTTCAGACTTCTTTTTTCCTATTTTTTAAATATTCTTGATTGCATGAGATTCAACACTATCTGCCATTAAAACTGGATTACGAAAAATTAGAATGAAAATTAAATAAAAACTTACTTAGAAAAAAAGTATCACATAACTAGATTTGTCAAAAATTGAAGCAGTTTCAATTTACGAATAAGTATTTTAAATAAAGCAGTGTGTGATATTATTATAATGTTAGAGCCTAGAAGGTTGATAATCAAATTGAAGTGAGTAAGAGTAGAGAAGATTACACTTACAAAACTTACAAGAAAATCTAACGGTTTGGATTTTAAAAAAAAAAAATTATATATGTATACAGATGAGGGCAGGTAGGTGTGGGTGCTGGTAAAACCTGCAACCAGATCGCAACCCGCAAAATATGAAAATCTTAATCCGCATCCGACTCTAACGATCTGCAAAACTGCCCAAATAGGCACGGGCGGATAACCTTATGCACATCCCTGATTACATGTACTTGGTGGTAACCTAAATGGAGTATGATCGGTATAGTCTATCCTTTTTTTGCTACTACTAAACCAATTTTCTAGACTGATAATCAACTTTATTATGGATAGGCATTCTAACAAAAGCCAACTCTAGAGGACAAGTACGTTGTTTGTTTGGCATAGACACTAGGTAAGAGTTGTGACAATATAGTTGTCAGGTTTTTGTAATTAGCAATCTCGTTTAACAAAACTCCTTTCAGTTATAATTTTATTCACCCTTTTGTTTCAGTGAGGCTATGAGTGGCTAGATGCGAATCCAACCTGAATTGTGCTTATGTAGAGGAGTTTGTGATCTTAATCATTTCATGTTTGGCACTTTGCTAACTATGTACGAGCTCACGAGGGTCCAAGGGGCAGTGCCCCATAGCGGGTCTAGGGCGATGCCTAGGCAGGGTCGAGGGGTAGCGCCCTAAAGCAAAAAGCAAAAATGCAGTCAAAGTTGTTTGACAACTCGAGCGATCGTTTGTGAGCTAGAACGAAGAAAATGATTATCTAGTACTTTTGCAGAGCACCAAAACTTCTAGAAAGAAATTTTTACCGTTGGAGCGGTCAGCTTGTATGTTTCACACCACCTTTAGTCACACCACTTGAGCGGTGAAATGTGCACTCGAGCGATTTTTATGATCTAGTTTACTATGAAGTGCGTTGTTCGCTCATTTTAGGGTTTAAGTCATCTAGATTTGCAAAGAGAAAGAAAAAATTGAGTGTTTCCTATTAGAGGTTTTATGGGTATTTCTTTGATGATTTAAGAGTAACCAATGGATCCATGAACTTTATATCAACATCATCAAGGTTTTGTTTGTTTTCCTTTTATTCACAAAAAAGAGAGTTGTTCTTCGCTATATTCCGGGAAACTTGAGCCTGAAGCTTTGGTGGATTCCGGAGTGGCTTATCGTCATGGATTTGATATCAATATTGTTGATTCAACGTTGGGCAAGACAATTCCAGGGTAAAGACGGTAGTCAAAGAGGCACATTCGAATCAATTCAATTTGAGGGTGGATTCGCTAGGTAATTGAGGATACACTTGTATAATTTTTTTTTTTGTCTTCTTAGTAGATTATTTTGTGGCTTTGGCTCATTGTTTTTTAATCACAATTAGATGGCTCCAATTGTGATTTTTTCATGTTAAATCGTTGTGTCGATTTGTCCTTGATTGTTTGATTAAGATTGTATTTATTGTTTATAAATTGGAACATAATCACAAATCAAAATCTCAGGGATCTTAGATTTTTCAGTAGTTTTGAAAGGAGATGCTAAG
The DNA here is from genome assembly GCF_055761805.1 of Camellia sinensis. Classification (NCBI taxonomy): domain Eukaryota; kingdom Viridiplantae; phylum Streptophyta; class Magnoliopsida; order Ericales; family Theaceae; genus Camellia; species Camellia sinensis. The sequence goes on from NC_138969.1 coordinate 75,857,250, forward strand.
AAACTTTAGGTCATATTTGGTTGGAGGATTTGGTAAGAGATTTGAAAAGAGAAAGGAAAAAGATCACTACTACAAATAAGAGTTTTAGAAACCAAATATTTTGGTCTCTAAAAGTGAAAATTTTGTCGCAAAAGACTTTTAGAGACCAATTTCTATTATTATGAGGATAGTCGCTAAAAGGTCGTCCCAAAAAGTCCAAAACAAGGCTTTTAGCGACAAAGTTTTGAAAATGTCACTAATAAATAGACTTTTAGGGACAAAATAATTTGATTTCAAAATGGTTTATTTTTTGAGACAAAAAATTTGGTCCTAAAAAGATAATAATTCATCACTAATGTCTAATTTTTGTTGCTAAAAAATAATTTTATCCCTAAATTTTGGTCTCTAAAACCTTAATTTTTTGTAGTGGATAGATGTAATGTGAATAAAATATACTTACATTTTACCTAATTTCACACACATTTTTTATTTTTATTTTTAAATTCCTCTCAAAATTCCTCAACCAAACACAATCTTAGAATTTAAGGAAGGACGAAACTTAAAGACATTGTCATATGGTACAGAACGCTAGCTTGCAGGGTTGCATTGTGGACAAATAATTTGAAGCCTCACATTTAAGTCTCAATCATTCAACAGTCAAATGAGCATATTAAAAGGTGAATACATGAATTCCTACATCAATATTGTATTACGATAGAATGGAAAATCAAGATTTTGTGGACCTTGGATCATTCTAGATCACTACCTCACCGTTCGAAAGTGGAAGCACGACTTTAAACCCTCCCAACCAAAGGAAATCTCTTCTGCTATCTGGGTTAGGTTTCCCCAACTTCCAATAAAGTATTACAATGAGAAGGTACTTTTCCATATTGCCAAAGAAATTGGTAAACCACTTAAGATTGATATTAATACAGCTACTTCATCTCGAGGAAGGTTTGCAAGAGTATGTGTGGAGATGGATCTTAACAAACCATTAAAGTCTCATTTCACTATTGGTAAGTATACCTATGGTATAGAATATGAACACCTCCATTCATTTTGCTTCTTCTGTGGTAGAGTAGGGCACCGCAAGGAAAATTGTAGTGATGCTCCGACGAGACCTTCCGGTGAGGGCTTGCCGTCTAAGAAACCAGGTCAAAATGTTACCGTTGGAGTGGAGGGGTTTGAAACACCAACAAAAGCAAGAGATGGGTTAGGCCAAGAGAATAATTCCAACTCATTCATTAATGAAACCAACTATGGCCCATGGATGCTAGTGAATAGAAAAGGCCCAAGAAGTATTCCACTTGGTAGGAAACAGCAAAAATTTGAAGGCAAAAGGAAGGCCCAGATGAGTGATTCAGCCAAAACCCATCATAAAAACAGTGGTGTATTCTTAGGAGACAGCCCCACGAATCAAAGCAAGATTTTTCAAGATTTGCACAAAAAAGAGAGCCCCTCAACAGCTACAGGTATTGTCACTCCAAACCCCTTTGGTACGCTAAGTTCTGGTGATGTCTTGATGGAAAATTCAGATCAAGTCAGAGGCAATACTTCTGAGATGATCATTATAGCTGGCAATAACTCTAAAGCTCTCTCTGCTGAGAAAGTCTCTAAACCTGCTATTTCAAGAGTTATAGAACCACCTGACCCACTGCCCTTGGTTTCATATTTCACGAGGACCCCTATCTTAGAGAAATTGGTTGAGCATGGAGATACCCGAAGAAAATCAACACAAGATTCAAACCAACTCAATCTATCTTTCCATAGATCAAGAGAAAGAAGCCATTCACCTAGTAAGCACAAAGTGGTGGATAGGAGAAGCCTGCCTCATCATAGAGCAAGAGGAGATGAATCACTACGGAGAAAAGAACATCTCAGTCCGAGTGAGCTCCATCAATTCGGTGGTCTTCGATCATCTGAAAGTGAGAAAGATATTGGGAATGCCTGATTCTGTTCCCCTTCCTTCATACCCTAACTCTGTCTCCATGAAGCTCCTCATATGGAATTGTAGAGGTGCAGGCAACAAGATTTTCAGAAGAACTCTGAAAGAATTGGTTCAGAATTACAAGCCACTGATTTTAGCTTTAATGGAAATGAAAGTTGAGCTCAGTGCTATGGGGTAGTTCTTCAACAAGTTGGGTTTCACCGCTTCATCTCATGTGGATCCTGTGGGCAGGAGTGGTGGTATCTGGATTCTGTGGGATCCATTTCGTGCAACCGTTAAAGCCTTAGAGGTGAATGCTCAATTCATTCACGCCAAGATTCAACGAGATAATCACTCAGACTGGATTTTGTCAGCCATCTATGCTAGCCCTAATCCTAGAGTTAGGTATAATCTGTGGGAAAATTTGGAAACTGCGACAGATAACATGAACCATCCTTGGCTTGTGGCAGGGGATTTTAATGATATCGCATCACAAGGGGAGAAGAGAAGTTTCTCAACAAACCAAAGCAGTATTAGAACTTGAAAATTCAATGCAAGACTGAACAGATGCAATCTCATGGACTTAGGTTGTTCTGGCCCTAATCTTACTTGGTCTAATGGTCGGCAAGGCCTTGCTAATACAATGGAAAGACTTGACTAAGCTATGTGCAATACACAATACAGAGTGGAGACTTGCTTTACAGAAGAAGCGGTTAAGAATCTTCCCCGAACTCACTCTGATCATTCTCCCATGGTTATTTTCACTCAAGGTATGAATTCTCCTAATTCCTCAGCTAGACCTTTTCGTTTGGAAGCTACTTGCTTTACAGATTCTAGTTTCAAAAATGTTATTGAAAAGTCTTGGACTGATAGTCATTTTTCTGTTCTTGAGGCCATGGATTTGCTTACTAAAAATGCTTTGAGTTGGAACAAAAATATTTTGGAAATATTTTCAGGAAAAAAAAGGTGGCTCTTGGGTAGGATTGAAGGTATTCAAAAATCTCAATCTCGTATTTATTCTCATAATCTATTTTTGCTTGAGAAAGAACTTGTCAAAGATTATAACACTATCCTTTACCAAGAGGAACTTTTATGGTTCCAAAAGTCTAGGGCTAATTGGATTACCCAAGGGGAGCGGAATACTAGATTTTTTCACATATCTACCATTGCTAGAAGAAGAAGAATGAGAGTTACAACTCTGAAGAATAGGGAGGGGGGTTGGATTTCTAATCCTGATGACCTTTGCTCTCATGTCCTGAATTATTTTTGTGATTTGTTTAAATATGATGCTATTGTTCACACCTCTTTTAGCCCCATTAATTTGCAACCCAAATTTTCCAATAAAGATAACATTTCCCTTTCTAAACATATTACTAACTAGGATGTGTGGGAGGCTATCAAAAGTATTAAAGCCTTTAAAGCCCCAGGGAGTAATGGTATCCAGTCCCTTTTTTATCATACCCATTGGGATATTGTTGGTCTCTCTGTTTGCAATCCTGAAAACTTTAAAGACACCCTTATTACCGTTATTCCTAAGGTCGATAATCCTGAATCAATTAACCATTTTAGACCTATTAGTCTTTGCAATGTTCTCTATAAGACTCTTACTAAAGTGTTGGTGAATAGACTCAGACATTTGTTATCCTCCATTGTTGGTCCTTTCCAAAGCAGTTTTATCCATGGAAGGACTACTTGTGATAATATCATCATTGCTCAGGAGATTATTCACACTCTCAGAGGTAAAAAGGATAAAACAGGTGACTTGATCTTGAAAATTGATTTAGAGAAAGCTTATGATAATGTGTCTTGGAATTTTCTTCATCTTACTCTGGTTGAACTTAATTTGAATGATCATTGGATTGATCTCATTATGAATTGTGTTACTAATATCAAAGCTTTTGTCCTCTGGAATGGTGAAAAGTTAACTGCTTTTAATATGGAGAAGGGTTTGAGACAGGGGGACCCCCTTTCTCCCTATCTTTTTGTTTTATGTATGGAAATATTGTCTAACATGATCATTGATAAAGTTGCTTGCAAGGGGTGGAAAGTGGTTAACGCTTCTGCCAATGGCCCTGTCATATCCCATCTATTTTTTGCTGATAACCTTCTCTTATTTGGTAAAGCTGATGAGAGAAATTGTGAGAATATCATGGGGGTTTTGAATGAGTTCAGTTTGCAATCTGGTCTCAAGATTAATCTTCTTAAATCCAAGCTTTTTATTTCTCTCAATGTTGAAAATTTGAAAGCCAAGTCCTTGAGCAATTTGTGTGGCATTTTCCTGACCTAAGATTTGGGTAAGTATTTAGGCATTCCTTTGCTTCATAAGAAGTGCAGCAGGAGTCATTTCAATTTATTCTTGATAAAATTCAAAATAGACTCACTGGGTGGAAAGCTAATTTGCTTTCTCTGGCTGGGAGAGCCACTCTTATTCAGTCGGTAACCTCAGCTCTCCTTACTTATGCTATGCAAACTCTTGATGTTCCTATGTACATTTACAAAGAGATTAATAAGTTAACTAGGAACTTCTTATGGGGTGACACTGTGAATAACAAGAAATTTCATCTTGTTAATTGGGCCAATGCGTGCAAGAGTAAGAGAATGGGAGGCCTTGGCCTCAAGGAGGCTAAAAACCACAATTTGGCTCTTACGTCTAAGATAGGGTGGAAATTGTTGTGCAAGGACAATTGTTTGTGGGTGAGAGTGTTAGAAAGCAAATATTTGAATAATGATAAATTTCTCTCTTATTCTGGCAGAAGGAGCTCCTCTCATATCTAGAGAGGAGTTCTTAAAACCAGAGACATTTTGAGAAATTGCATCAAATGGGGCATTGGTGATGGTACTAAAGTGAGAATATGGCATGATTGGTGGTGTGGGGAGGCTACTTTAGCATCTCAATACCCAAATTGGGATTCCATTAACATGGAGACTGTTGATAATCTTATAACTGCTGAGGGTGAATGGGATGTGGATTCTATCAAACCTCATCTTCCTATTGAAGCCATGGATTGTGTGCTGCAAGTTAAACTTCCCAGGTTTGTTACCTTCCCGGATTTTCCTCATTGGAAGGGTTCAACAAGTGGGGAGTTCCCCACTGTTGCTGGTTGTAAATTCATTCTAATCAAGGGGATAACCTCTGTGATATGGATTGGGTTTGGAAATTAAAAATCCCACAAATGCTCAAAGGCTTCTTGTGGTTGGTTTTTAATGGGAAACTGTTGACTAATGCTATGAGAATGAGAAGAGGGTTTACGGAGAATGCCAATTGCCCTAGATATGATTCCCATGTTGAAAACATTGAGCATCTATTACGGGATTGCTCTAGTTCAAGAATCCTTTGGACTAATTTGAAGGGTAGGCACTAGTTTGATATGGAAAGTCAATACAACTTAATTGATTGGCTTACAAGGAATTTACGGGTTCTAATTAGCATGGACCCAAGTTGGAGTTTGATGTTTGCTGTTACAATTTGGCAAATCTGGAAGGAACATAATCGAAAAGTCTTTGATAACATAGACTCATCTTGGCAAAATACTTTAGTTCTTATTCATAATTATGTTAATGAGATTAAACAAGCTTTTTTCATGTCTTTATCTTCAACAAGTGTTCCCATTTTAATTAAGTGGTTGCCTCCTCTTACAGGTAAGATCAAATTGAATACTGATGGAAGCGCCAGAAGAGATCCAGGATAAGGTGGATTTAGGGGAGTTTTTCGAGATGAAACAGGAATTTGGCTATGCGGGTATTTTGGAAAGCTTGACTCTTGCTCAAGCTTGGAAGTTGAGATGTGGGGCTTGTACAGAGGATTGACGATTGTGCTAGAGAAAGGACTGCATGAAGTAATCATTGAAACTGATTCATCCTTGGCTAAAGATCTGTTAACTGAAGGGCCATTACAAAACTGCTCGTTTCATAATATTGTTGAAGACTCAAGGCATCTTATTCGAAGATGCAATTGCACTATTCACAGCATCATGCGAGAAGGCAACAAGTGCGCCGACATGCTCGCAAAAATGGGTTCAAACCAAATGGATCAGCTTGTGGTTATGGAGGAACCTCTTGCTGAAGTCTGAAGTCAGCTAGTGGCTGACATGATTGGAACGGCTTATCAGAGGACTTAATTCCCGATTTGCTTTCCTGCTTTGTGTTTTTTTGTTGTTTTTCCTTCTTTGTTTTGTCTTTCATTTCCGATGTACCAAAAAAACAAAGAAAATCAAGATATTGTAGTTATTAGAAATGAACAGTGTCCTAGTCTAATTACAGTGGGAAAAGAAAGGACCAAAGAAACTAATTCATAGAGAAATTCATTGGCCAACAATACTATCAAAAAAAAAAAAAGAATGTAAAAGAAGGAAAACAGTGTCCTTATATGTTGTTCGGGGACCACTTCTTCAGTATCAGCAAGAGAGACTTCTTCATTTCTATCCTGCCTTCTTCAGAGAAAAGAGAACTTATGTTTTCTTCACTAATTAATTTGTAGTTATATTAATGACAAATCACAAACTTAAAGAAAATTTATTGCATAAAAAATAAAAACAACATAAATATGAAATTATGAGTTTTACTTGAATGTTATGTTGGAATTTTTAGAGTCTTTCACATCATTCTAGAATGTTGGGAGAATGTAGAAGACTCCAAAAAATTCTAAAGAAATTTAGAAGGTTTTAGAATATCGTAAAACAATCTGAAATCTAATAGAACATTGTTGAAGTCTAAAAAAATCCACAAAGTCCTCAAGTTTTTTAGAGAAATATAAAAAAACTCTCCTATGTATTAAAATAATTTAAAAAAATTTAGAATATAATGGAAGGATGAAATGTCATCATAGTATATCCTAGAAGGCTAATAATGGCCTTTGAATCAAGTTGATGCTAGCCTTCCATTGAAAAGGTGAAAGACTATAAAGGAAAGAAACATTACTTTGACGTCACAAAAGAAATGGGGCATTTACACCCATGTCTTAGATAAGATATTTTGGTCTTTCAAGTGCCATTAATATTTAATAGACGAAATTACTCTTCAAATAAGAATTGTTTATCATTTGTAATTGTTTATACAAAAGTATGGTAATTTAACATTTATTTTAATTTTTAAAACTTTCAATTATCATAACTTTTGTAATATATTTATTTTTTATAAAATTTATATTTGTAGAATCAATGCAGCAAAATTTATCAAATAAGATTAATATCAAATAAAAAATTATATAAAAATAAAAATATGTTTTTTATTATAAATTTACAATTTAAACCATTTTACTCAACTAACAATTTTTAAAGTCCAATTTAGGATAAATTATTTATAAGTCCTATTTAGAAGACTTATATAAGATATGATCCTATGAAAAAACTTATAACCTAATAGGTAATGTGGTTTTCTTGTGGACACAGCTGCCCTAATTTTAATTAATTAATAACCTAATTAATGATAATATCATATATAGAAAATTCAATGTTGCCATAGATTATGATCATATTTATATGGTTAGAAATTTAAAATTCAAAATAACCTAATTAATGGCAATACCATATATGAAAAATTCAATATTACCATAAATTGTGATCATATCTATATAGTTGAAAATTTGAAATTCAAAACGTAAATGTAACATGTAACGTCCCAAGCTTAATGTGACATTCTCAAACCCAACGTGCCATTCCCATATGCTTCTGAAATTTAAAATAACTTCATCAATGACAATACTATATATGGGAAATCCAGTGTTACTATAGATTGTGATCATATCTATATGGTTGGAAATTTGAAATTCAAAACATAAATGTAACATATAATATCATAACATTTTCAAACCCAATATGACATTCTCATATGCTTCTCATCCTAAACCCAACGTAAATATAACATGTAACATTCCAAACCCATCGTGATATTCTCATATGCTTCTCATCTCAAACCCAACGTGACATTCCAATACTCCACCGTTGATTATGAATAATGTAACCTCCTAAGTGTAACATGCAACATCCCAACCTAACTCATGTATTGAACCACCATCACCTCTAACCCAGTGTAACTTCAACATCGAGCGATTGGATTCAATCCATATTCAATTACAAACCTAAATCCCCAATAATTTTGCACAGCGTACTGTGACATGTATGTAAACACTAATTACAATAAAGACACGATACATATTCAGACACGTATACAATCGAACAAACACACAAATGTCATCTACTACATGGTATATGTGGATTAAATTTACACACTAAATGTAACATACATCGCAACACAATCATCCATGTCCTAATGTACAATTGCCACGCGGTTCACATTCGACATCAAATTAACAACCAAAACCAAATAGCCCAACCCAACCCTTGAACCCATACACACCACCCCCCCTCCCCGCCGCATCAAACATATTAAAATGCATCAACCATCACAATGTCAAATACACACATTCAATAAGAACATTGGCCAAAGTGTGTCTATCAATGAGTGTAATAGATTTTCTATACACTATTAAAGATGAACAATACACACTTCAACAAATATCAACACACTTCAACAACAAAAAAAAACATACATCTTCCCCTTAACTAATTGAAGTCGAAATCTGTCGAAGGAATCAACACATAACCCTCAAACTTCATCATATCATCGACCATATCCACATCCATTTAAGTAACATTTTGAAAATGCATTGGAATCCCGAGATCATGGCAAAAAAAATTCGCACTATCGTTGCCTGTAGACTTGTCTTTTCTAAAAACATTCCCAAACATGATATGATGAATGAGAAAATAAGGTACAGTATGAAAATAAATTAAGAGTATAATAGTACACTAATATCATTCATTTACAGCTCATAGGACTTTATGAAACACATTCCTATTTAAATAGGATTTCAAATTCTAAACGAATATTCATAGGACTTCACATTAAATAAGTCTTCCAAATAAGACTTATAAATAATTTCCCCTCTAATTTACTTAACTAACAACATTGTTTTGGTCTAATTTTTTCAATTTTTTTAGGTTAAAATTGAAAGTATTTGCAGTTTAAAATTGAAAAAAATGATTCAGTTTTAAAATTGAAAAAAATTGAGAAATTTCTCAAAAACTGATAATATTCTCAATTAGGACTGGAAAAAAACTGAGAAATTTCTTAGTTTTACTAGATAGTTTCGCAAACTAAGAAATTGTTAGTTTTGTATAGCTAAAAAAATAATATTTTATTTTTATAAATTTTATATTCAATATTAGTCTTATTTGATATATCTCATTATGTCGACTCTAAAATATATAAATTTTATTAAAAATAAATGTGTATAATAAAAGTTATGAAGTTTATAAGTTTTGAGATAACGAAAGGGGTACTTACGTTTAGGTTCTTATAAGTAGACTTATTGTCTAGTAGGCCCTATGGAAAAAATTTGTCACAAAAAAATGTCACTAATTGTAAGTTTTAGCAACAATTTATAAAAATCATGACAAAAAAAATCACTAATTGTCAATTTTTAGCAACATATATAAAAAATTGTCACAAAAAAAATTATTTTTAGCGACAATTTTACCAAGATTTATTTTCAATAGGACTTGATGGGAATTAAGTCCAACTATTAGGACCTATTGGTAGTTTACCCATAACAAAATTAATGCCACATTCAAAAGATTTGTGATTGGTAGAGAAACTGGGGCTAGGGGTGAGCATGGTCCGGATTGGACCGGATTGAGATAAAACCAGGACCAATCCGTTATTTACGGTTCCTAAAAAATTGGAACCAATCCAATCCGTTTAAATCATGGAACCAATCCGAACCAATCCATTTAAATACGGATTGGATCGGTTTAGAACTACGGATTCACATAATTAAATAACAAAAATATATATATAACACTTGAATTTCATAAAAATATAAACATAGCGCTATATTAGTTCCATAATAGCAACATGTTTTTCTATAATAACGACATATTGTTCTAGAATTTAAACAACCATAAGAAAATTGGTTTCACCATAAGTATTTAGACCATTGCAAATTAAAACTTAAAACTAACAAACAAAAGTAATAAAAGAAGATATTATACGATTTTAGGTTTGAGTTTAGATTTTACATAGAATAAGAAAAGCTACTATGGGGGAGGATGTATAATAAAAATATAGACTATTTGTATACGGTCCGGATCGGTTCCAATCCGGAACCGTGGGATTCAATCCGAAACCAATCCGTGAACTACGGATTTTTAATTATTCAATCCGGAACCGAACCACGGATTCAAAAAACCAATCCAAACCTATCGGATTGGACTGGACTGGATCGGATTACGGATTTCACGGATTCCTTGCTCAGCCCTAACTGGGGCCATAATTTTGTATTGAGACATGAGATACAATGTTTGGTGATTGATTGAAAGCATTGTGCACTTATAACACCTAACAAATTTTTATTGGTACTCAATGAATTGACATTTCTCAATTCTTTTCACCATTTAATAAGAGTAAAATAGTCATATATATATATATATATATATATATATATATATAAATATTTTGAAAATATGAAGGAATGAAAACTTGATGAAATACCAATCTTACCAATAGAACTTTTAGATAATTGACCACAAAGAAAATGAGAGTATCGAAATGGACACTCCATTTGGACATTTTCTTGACAGTATCGAATTTCTTAGTCTTGTAATATTTAAATTAAATTACTTTGCCTAACGTAACTTCGTAAATAGTTCTGATCTTGCTTTCAAAGTCCTTTATTCATTTGTCATATGAATCTTTATAGGATGATCCAACTGATATTCTTGATGTCGAATTTTGTGTTGAAACAAACCTTATTTTGGAGTCATAAAAAAGAAAATGAGAGTATCAAAATGGACACTCCATTTGGACATTTTTTTGACAGTATCGAATTTCTTACTCTTGAAACATTCAAATTGCTTTGCCTAATGTAACATTGTAAATTGTTCTAATCTTGCTTTCAAAGTAATTTATTCATTCGCCATATGAATCTTTATAGGTGATCCAGCTGATATCGTTGATTATGAACCAGTTGATACTTTTTATAGCCAATTCTGTGTTAAATGTTTTGACATTTTTTTGTGTGCATATCTTTAAGAAAATCTTTATAGTCATGGTCCCTCAGATCAAATTAGAATTTAAAAAACTTGAATATTTTTTATCATCTCGCATTGGTTCCACATACAGAGATGATTGAAGAGGCTATCATGATTAAATTTAAACCTTCAAATTTTGCAAACTACACATCAATAAATCAAATTGATCAAACATGCAATATAGCAATGAACGAATTAAAATAATATTCATATTTCTCACGTTGAATGAGCGAGCCGAGGAGATGTTTTACATCTGGTGGATGAGGCTTGTCCTGCAACTTTTTTCGATCACACCCGTTAAACAAGAACAATCTTTCCTACATTGATAATCATTATGATTTTGAAGTGTTTCATTCGAAACATAAACCTTATGACTTATAAACATTAACCTTTGTACGGAATGCCGTCTTCGAGATATCCTCCTCCTTGACCCTCAACTGATGGTAACCCGATCTCAAATCTATCTTAGAGAAACAACGGGACCCTTTCAATTGGTCAAACAGATCATCTATACGAGGCATACGGTATTTGTTTTTAACCGTAGCCCGATTCAATTTCCGGTAATCAATACAAAGTCTCAAGGCACCATCTTTCTTTTTAGCAAAGAGGGCCGGTGCTCCCCACGGCGAAGTATTAGGACGAATAAAGCCCTTATCTAGCAACTCTTGGAGTTGAATCAGCAACTCTTGGAGTTGAATCTTCAACTCACTCAACTCGGCTGGGGCAAAACGATACGGTGCCATGGAAATCGATGTCGTGCCAGGCACTAAGTCAATAGCAAACTCGATCTCTCGATGGGGTGGCAAACTAACAAGGTCCTCGGGAAAGACGTCCGAGTACTCACAAACCACTCTGGACAACTCAATCTGGATCTCATCACACTCACTACTCATAAAGCTAGCGAGAAGACCACTAAGCTCACTTCGCCCTCGCGAATCATACACTGGTGGCAACACTCTACCAAGCCGATCCCCCTAGAAATGGAAACAATCCTCGCTCAAGGTACATACAGTGACCCTCTGGCGGTAACAATCAATAACAGCCCGGTATGACGATAACCAGTCCATACCCAAAATCACATCAAAACCCGACATAGCCATAAGTACAAAAGAAAATGGAAGCCGGCGGTCGGCGACCTCAATATCACACCCTCTACACCCCTGTTTCAAAATCAATTCACCCCCAACAGGTGATACAACACAAATAGGAGATGCTAACTGCGCCAACTCCAATCCCAAAATAGATACAAATGCAGTAGATATAAAGGAATGGGATGCACCCGTATCAATCAACACATTGGCAACCGAGTTGCAAAACAAAAAGGTACCTCTCACAACAGATGGAGCCGGTACAAGATCCTGTGCGGTAACAGCATACACGCGCCCAGAAGATCTCTGATCTACCTGCTCACCTTTCGGAGCATACGACTGCTGTACAGACTGAGACGATGAGGCTCCCTGATTGGCCCTCGAGGCCTGAACTAACTGAGTTGGCTGATGGCTCTGAGTCTACCTCGAACCAGATGTACCACTCAACTGCGGGCAAAACCTCTTCAGGTGCCCCGCCTGACCACACTGGTAACACGAGAGCGGCTAGCCTCTACCCTGACTCTGGCTCTGAGGTCGAGCCGAAGATGAAGCTGTTCTCTGTCCTCCTCCCCTCTGCGGGCAAGCTGGAGACTTGTGGCCCAACTGACCACATTTGTAACAAGTAATGTCTCCCTGACTGCCTCTCCCAAAGCCTGAACTCGGTACTGGAAAGGTAGATCTCGCAAAAGCACCCTGAGACTGCTGAAGGTGAGAACCCCTCTGCCTCCTACCATCCCCCTGGCCATCCTGACTCATCTTGGAGCCCCTCATCCTCTCATCCTCCTCCTACATAATAATCTCAAGATGTGCCGCAGCATCCACAAGGCATCCATACTCCTGAGTCATGGACCCAGCAACCCTAGTCTTGAGCCCGTGTCTCAACTTCTTCTCAAACTCAAGACAACGGTGTTCCTCAGAAGCCACTAGCTTAGGTGCAAATCTAGATAAACTAGTAAATACGGCCTCAAACTCGGCCATTGGTGTATTCAGCTGCTTAAGCTAACAGAACTGATCCCTCAACTTCTCCCTAACAGCGGGAGACAAAAACTTCTCTTAAAAGGCACCAATAAAAGCCTCCCATGTCCCTCCAATACGACCACGCACGAACTTCCACCACTGACCCGCGTCTCTCTTCAGCTGGAAAGACGCCAAGGTCACCTTCAAAGCCCCGTCTTCGATGCCAAGCATCTCAAACGTCTTCGTCATCTGCTCAAGCCACTCATCAGCCCTTAGTGGCTCTTTAGGATCTCCTACAAACTCGTCCAGATTAGACCGAAAGAACACCCGCTTCAAAAAGGACGGCCCTGTCTCAGCAACATGGGCTTGGACTTGATTCTCAGCCCTGAGAATGTCTATGGATTCCCTCAATGTTCCTGCCATCTTGCAGGCAAAGGCGTCCATGGCCTGCTGACCTACTGGCTCGGCCACATTGGCCTGACCAACACCTTCCTGTTGCACCGGAATCTCATCCGGTATAGGCATCTCCTGCCTCCTAGGCCTACCTCGCCTACCACCACGTCCTCATCCTGACATCCTAATAAAGGTAACGAAAACATTAGCACAGTCACAAATGTGCCGAAGCTATTTCAATCGCGTCCTAATACATTGGACAACAGTAATTCACTCCATGTAAGCACATAATCACATAAGCACTTACGAATTTCATTTCCGGATAATGACAGTCCCGTGGCGTTGCTAGAGTTCTAGTTAGAAACAGTATTGATCAAGTGTTTTTCCAATAGGACTCCCAGAAACCCAAGGATCCAGTCAACATCCTAGAAACTAAATCACATACCCAAGTAGTCACATAAACATGTTATCACATAAGCACATAATATCATACATAAGTCTCTAACAAGCGAGGCAAACCCATTGTGGTACTAACCACTTCCCACGTACCCAAAGTATTCAAACCCGGTACCCTCTGATACCAAGTTGTAACGCCCTCAAAATAAACCCACAAATCATACATTCATGACGTGCATAGACATATGAGGATAAAGCATAATTCCATTCATCAGAGTAATAAGTACGAAAGTATTACATGTTGACATCAAAAGTAAATGCCCTATGGGCTTACAACTTTCTAAGCCAACACTTGGGTTCAACAAAAGAAGAGTTCTAACTCTATATACAAAATAAGCCCTTGGCTTGAATTTACATGTAATACACAAAAAGATAACAACAAAAGTTCTTCAGCCTCTGAGCCTCCCAAGCTACGTCCTTGGAGGCAGCATATCACCTGAACCTGAAAATGATGTCCCATATAGGGTGAGCCAACGCCTAGTAGAGATATGCTAAACATAATATGAGCAATAACTAAAACATTAGCATTTGATAAATGTTTAACTCATATAAACAAACGTATATCCCTTTCATAACCAAACCATAATCATATATACATATATATATATATATATAAAAAATTTCCATTCCTTTTCATTCCATAATCCAAACCAAATCATAATCATGATTTCCTGTTCTTCCAGGCTGTATAAAATGAGACTACAACTCATATCAACAATACTTCAATTTCAAATGAGATTACAACTCATATCGACAATACTTCAATACTTTTATTTATCTACGTTACGCAAACGCAATAAGGATTTCGGGACTTTCACCCCGGACACTCCGGCCAACTTTGTTATCACTGGAGTCCTTCCCCTATCTCCTCCCAAACATCCGGTTTAAGAGTACATCCCCTATCTCCTCCCAAACAACATACATATACAATGTATCAAACACTCATCATATACAATGATCAAGCAAAGCACATATTCAATGTGTTATTTTATCCGTCATATTCAATAACATATTCAGTTGATTAGTTTTAGTTCACTTAATCATCATGCAGTGTCTACAACAATCAAGACTATCCTCCACCGATAGCCCAAAGCAATTATTTCTAAACAGATAATAAATGCATCAACAGATAAATTATCAACATTTTCAAAAGTGAGTGATTAATCAATCCAACTCCACCATTCATTCTCATAACTTCTCAATTTCATTATTTCCAACTCAATTTCAAATTTCCATAACTTTCCCAAATTAATTATATAAATCAATTTATCACAATAAATTAGGGCCTTTCTCCCCATTTTCTCATCATTGACCCAAAGCTCAAATATCATCTACAAACATTAATAATCTCATTTTAAGACCCAAAATACACATGTATGGGTCAAAAGAACAAAGCCCCTCTTTACCCATTTTGAAGCCCTAACACCCAAAACTTCCTAACTCAACATTAAATAAAAAGGCTACATGATTATGTCAAAGACCATAAATATGAGTAGTTATCCCTACCTTAAATGAAGAAACCCAAAGGAGATGGTGAAGGAATTCGAAAGTGCCCCAAACTTCAAGATTTTCGGATCAAAATGGAGGTCTTGCAAAGCTCTATCACTTTAACGAAGGCACAAGGGTTGGGTCACACTAAACCAAGATCAAAATGTAGAGAGAGAGAGTTTTAGAGAGAGGAGCTCTCAAAATAGGGTTTTGGAAAGCTAGAGAGAGAGAATGGCCCGAAAAAGTGCTTCAAAAAGCTGCTTTTCGGATTGATATACATTTAGGTCCGCTCGAGCGTGGGACTCCCCGCTCGAGCGTCAGACACAAACTCACGCTCAAGCATGAAAAGCGCCGCTCGAGCATCGAGTGCACACTTCCAGAAGTTCTGCAGACGAAGGTCCCCGCTCGAGCGTGAAAGTGGACGCTCGAGCGTCCGATGACCTGCAGAGAAAAGTACTGAGGGTTGAATAATCACGCTCGAGCGTCAAAATGCCCACTCGAGCGGAGAAGCAAAAACAAAGGGCCCGCTCGAGCGTGGAGGCAAAAATCTGGGCATCAACGCTTGGTTTCTAAACACAACCAACATGTTTCAAACCTACCCAACACAACCTAAAACTCAAACACAAAGAGTAAAGGATGGAAATAGGACACAGACAACAACAACCATCCATGGAACCGAGTTCGGATTACGATTAAACAATGAAGGAAAAAAAGAAACCGGGATCGCTATAGCAAAGATAGTGTCCAGGTTCAGATTACCACGGGCCTTGCAACATTCATGCATATCTTGTTTTTGTAATTCCCTTGTGCTATGATTTTGAATGTGTATATTTTAGAGCATATTGTCACCAAATAATAAAGTCTTGGTGAGTTCGACGTTGAATTGATATGGATTCGTGTATTCATATAAATGACTGAGTAATAAAAAAGAAAATAAATCAAAGTTGATTGACATAGGGTATATTCACATAAAGGACCGAGTAATAAAAAAGAAAAGAAAATAAAGTTGATTGAGAGAAGTTTAAATGGTATGCGACAATAATTAAAGTAAAATAATATGAAGGCACTAACATATCAAAGATCCATCAACAATGTTTTCTTAAAAAAAATATTTTAGATTCAATTTAAATAACTTAATTGAAAACTATACAAAGGTCTTCTAAATTAGAAGATAAAAATAGTTATTTTAAAAAATATATATATATATATTATTCTGAAGAGATCAATTATTTTGAGTGATTGATTGCACTATAAAATTTAATTATTTGATTGGTAGAGAATTTTAAACTTCTAACGTGCTCAGAATGTATCATAGAACAAAAAATTATACAAATTAAAAATTTTACACCAAAATATTTTTTATTATTGAATCATAAAATACTTACAACCCCTGAGAGTATCTCCAAGGGTATATGTTGTAATAGCATTGCAATTGCCAAATTATGGCAATGAATAGTAGAAAATGGTAGAATTATAGCAATAGGAAGCTGTCATTTTTGCCACTTTTGCACAGAAACTGCAGTCGTTCGAACACACCAGTTTCTGTATTTGGTTCTGCAAAAATAACAGATGAAAGGGACGGAGAGAGGAATGTTTTGCTAGAAGGAATGGAGGGTGGTTTTGCTTGATGATGTGGCACATATGGCAGCTACCAAAATTTGTGTCAAATTTGACACAAGTTTTGGTATTTGTCAAATTTAACAGCTGCCATTTCAAACCATTAGAGCACATATTTCTGTTGCAACTGCCACATTATGGCAATAGGAGCTCCAATGGCTTGCCATTGGAGATGCTCTAACTTTAGCACATGTATGTATAATTGTTAAAAAAAGATAGGGTAAATTACATTCTTACCCCTTCATGTTTAACCACTTTCCCACTTTGGCCCTTAAAATTTATTTTTTTGCACTTTGGCCTTTATATTTCAAATTTTTTCCAATTTATTTGTAAAGGTAACTTCTATTCAAAATTAGACAAAAATGCCATAATAACTATTGCATAACATAAAAAAATATATATTATTATATTAAGATTTAAGTTTATATTAGATATGTGAGTTATATATAATAAAACATTTGTACGCCAAGTGATTGTCAAAGTATTATTTTCTGTTTAATTTTGAACAAAAATTAGCTTAAAAAGTAAACTTGAAAAAACTTGAAATACAAAGCGTCAAAGGGGGAAAAAACAAACTTTGAAAACCAAAGTGAGAAAATGACCAAACATAAAAGGAGTAAAATGTAATTTACAATTTGATTAAATTTAAGTTTGTGGTTGTTGTGACGATATTGAAAATTTTTAGGGTTTTTTTTAAATAATAAAAACAAAATAGGTTCGTGGTTGTGATTTTTGGGTTTTCATTAATTTCTAGTTTTTTTTTCTATTCAATTTGAGCAGTGAGATTGATTATTTTGAGTGATTGATTGCACTATAAAATTTAATTATTTGATTGGTAGAGAATTTTAAACTTCTAACGTGCTCAAAATGTACCATAGAACAAAAAATTATACAGAATAAAAAATTTACACCAAAATATTTTTTATTATTGAATCATAAAATACTTACAACCCCTGAGCGTATCTCCAAGGATATATGTTGTAATAGCATTGCAATTGCCAAATTATGGCAATGAATAGTAGAAAATGGTAGAATTATAGCAATAGGAAGCTGTCATTTTTGCCACTTTTGCACAGAAACTGCAGTCGTTCGAACACACCAGTTTCTGTATTTGGTTCTACAAAAATAACAGATGAAAGGGACGGAGGGAGGAATGTTTTGCTGGAAGGAATGGAGGGTGGTTTTGCTTGATGATGTGGCACATATGGCAGCTACCAAAATTTGTGTCAAATTTGACACAAGTTTTGGTATTTGTCAAATTTAACAGCTGCCATTTCAAACCATTAGAGCACATATTTCTGTTGCAACTGCCACATTATGGCAATAGGAGCTCCAATGGCTTGCCATTGGAGATGCTCTAACTTTAGCACATGTATGTATAATTGTTAAAAAAAGATAGGGTAAATTACATTCTTACCCCTTCATGTTTAACCACTTTCCCACTTTGGCCCTTAAAATTTATTTTTTTGCACTTTGGCCTTTATATTTCAAATTTTTTCCAATTTATTTGTAAAGGTAACTTCTATTCAAAATTAGACAAAAATGCCATAATAACTATTGCATAACATAAAAAAATATATATTATTATATTAAGATTTAAGTTTATATTAGATATGTGAGTTATATATAATAAAACATTTGTACGCCAAGTGATTGTCAAAGTATTATTTTCTGTTTAATTTTGAACAAAAATTAGCTTAAAAAGTAAACTTGAAAAAACTTGAAATACAAAGCGTCAAAGGGGGAAAAAACAAACTTTGAAAACCAAAGTGAGAAAATGACCAAACATAAAAGGAGTAAAATGTAATTTGCAATTTGATTAAATTTAAGTTTGTGGTTGTTGTGACGATATTGAAAATTTTTAGGGTTTTTTTTAAATAATAAAAACAAAATAGGTTCGTGGTTGTGATTTTTGGGTTTTCATTAATTTCTAGTTTTTTTTTCTATTCAATTTGAGCAGTGAGATTGATTATTTTGAGTGATTGATTGCACTATAAAATTTAATTATTTGATTGGTAGAGAATTTTAAACTTCTAACGTGCTCAAAATGTACCATAGAACAAAAAATTATACAGAATAAAAAATTTACACCAAAATATTTTTTATTATTGAATCATAAAATACTTACAACCCCTGAGAGTATCTCCAAGGATATATGTTGTAATAGCATTGCAATTGCCAAATTATGGCAATGAATAGTAGAAAATGGTAGAATTATAGCAATGGTGCTCCAATGGAGAGCTGCCATTTTTGCCACTTTTGCACAGAAACTGTAGTCGTCCGAACACACCAGTTTCTGTATTTGGTTCTGCAAAAATAGCCGATGAGAGGGACGGAGGGAGGGATGTTTTGCTGGAAGGAAGGGAGGGTGGTTTTGCTTAATGATGTGGCACATATGTCAGCTACCAAAATTTGTGTCAAATTTGACACAAGTTTTGACATTTGTCAAATTTAACAGCTACCATTTCAAACCATTAGAGCACATATTTCTGTTGCAACTACCAAATTATGGCAATAGGAGCTCCAATGGCTTGCCATTGGAGATGCTCTAACTTTAGACCATGTATGTATAATTGTTAAAAAAAGATAGGGTAAATTACATTCTTACCCCTTCATGTTTAACCACTTTCTCACTTTGGCCCTTAAAATTTATTTTTTTGCACTTTGGCCTTTATATTTCAATTTTTTTCCAATTTACGCGTAAAGGAAACTTCTATTTAAAATTAGACAGAAAATGCCATAATAACTGTTACATAACATAAAAAATATATATTATTATATGAAGATTTAAGTTTATATTAAATATGTGAGTTATATATAATAAAACATTTGTACGCCAAGTGATTGTCAAAGTATTATTTTCTATTTAATTTTGAACAAAAATTAGCTTAAAAAGTAAACTTGAAAAAACTTGAAATACAAAGCGTCAAAGGGGGAAAAAACAAACTTTGAAAACCAAAGTGAGAAAATAACCAAACATAAAAGGAGTAAAATGTAATTTACAATTTGATGAAATTTAAGTTTGTGGTTGCTGTGACGATATTGAAAATTTTTAGGATTTTTTTTAAATAATAAAAACAAAATAGGTTTGTGGTTGTGATTTTTGGGTTTTCATTAATTTCTAGTTTTTTTTTTCTATTCAATTTTGAGCAGTGAGCAGACATATAATTCTATAGTATTGAAATTATACCAAATCTAATCTACGGATTCTGTCATTTGATTTCTAAATTATCACCACTAGAATAATTCAATCATTCGATTATTCAAGGTACTCCACTATTACCTTCTCTCTATTAGTTGCTCTCTCTGTTTTTCATTTGAGTGATGAATTTGATGAATTTCTCTCTTTCTTTGTACAAGTTGCAATTGTATTCTCTGTAAAGTAAAAGTATCAAACTCTTTTTGGATGTAGCCTAATAGGTATATATACATTTATGTATAATTGTTAAAAAATTAAAAAAAAAAAAAAAAGAAAAGAAGACACAATTTGATTAAATTTAGGTTTGTGGTTGTTGTCATGATATTGGAAATTTTTAGGGCTTTTTTTGAAAAATAAAAATAAAATAGGCTTGTGATGTTATGGGTTTCATTAATTTTTAGGTTATTTATTTATTTATTTATTTTTAAATCTTGAGCAGGGAGCAGACATATAATTCCGGAGTTTATTTAACATAATTTCTATTTATATTTTTTTTTTTATATTTCGAATTTTTCTTTGTGAAATATAACAGAGGGTCTTTTTGTTAAAAATTCGTTTCGGCTCCCAAAAACTCAAGGCCAACTCTAGGGATTTTTTTTATTTTTTTTTTTTAAAAGAGAGAGAAAATGTGAGACAAATGTAAATAAAACATGAATTGAATTTTTATTTATTTTTTATTTTTTTAAATTTTTATTTAAATTCATTATCCAAATACAAGATAAACAAATGGATGGGAGCTTTAGGGTTGAGGGCCAACACATGCCTAAAACTACAGCCCAACTGTAACTCCTTCGGTCTAGATCCACTTTATCCGAAATTCACTTAACTCTATTGGGAATACACCAGTGGATTTATTTTTTTATTTTTATTTGAATGGGACTGGGCTTTAAAAATTGGGCCGTTGTTAAGTTCAATTAGAGCTCATTCCACACTATGAAGCCATGGGTTACTTTGGTTAGAAAATTATAACCGTCGTCCTATATGTTAATTCCATTATTATTCACACAACTCTATAAGGTAATTAGGTCGAATAGATATTTTGTGTAAAAAGTTCACTTTTTGTAACATAATTTGGTGAATTTTTTTTTTGTTATTTTGAGATAACATTTTGTTTCCAATTTTACTCATTTATTTATTTGTTGACTTTTTTTTTACTATCTGTTCAAATTTGTATCTATCTGTTCAAATTTTTTCTATTTGTGTAAATTTTCTATCTATCTAAATTTTATCTGTTCAAAATTTTTATTTGTACAAATTTTTTATCCAAAATTTTCATATTTATACAATTTTTATCGGCACAAATTTTGCAAAGCAATCAAACCAGACGTTGTACATCATTGACACATTCTGTTGAATTTTTTCTTTATGTAATTTCTATCCGTTGAAATTACAGATAGAAATCCTTTCTAAAACAAAAATAGCCCATTCAGATCGATCAAACAAAAATAGATAAAATCATTTCAAACAAATCGATATAACAAAAAGAAAAAAAACAATTTCAAGAGAAAAAAAAAAAAAACAACTTTAGGCACTATTTATATATATCACACTGAACCACAATCAAAGTTCTTGATTTGCAACAAATTACTTATGAAAACATCATTTTCCTTCCAATGATCAACTTCAATTCAAGAAATTTGTAGTTCATCTGCTGGACAAAACAATTGCAAGTTCTTTTAAAGGAAGAGAAATAGGGAATGAGAAGTTGATTGGAGTTCTTGATTTACAACAAATTACTTACAGAACCACAATCAGATCTACAAACTAAACAAACAGGAAATCAATAGATTTTAACCATTACACTCAATTACACATAAGTATATATATATATATATATATATATATATATGTGGAGCTAGGCACCTTATGAGCCTTGAAACGTGAAGCTGTTGTCCATCAATGGTAGCGATGGTATTAGAACGGTGCTGGTGTCATCAGAGATGAAGAATGGTAACGTTGGCCTCGACAAAATTCGTGATTGGAGAAGAAGACGGCGGCGTTCGCGAGATCGGCGAGGAGATGCAGCAATGTGAGAGTGTGAGAGAAAGAGAGAAAAAGAGAGATGATGGTGACAGAGGGGTGATGACAGCGGTGACAGTGATTACATTCTTGTAAGCGACGGAGAGGAAGTTGCGGTCCTTGACAGTGAGCTCACCGAAGGAAGAGAATCTGACGCTTCGGTCGTTAGTTATGGTAGACAGATAAGAACTGAGATGACGATGGAGTGGAGAAGCAGCGGTGGAGGAAAAGATGAGAGGAGAGAGAGAGAGAGAGACATGGTGGCGAAGGAAATTAACAATGGAGAAGGTGGCAAAGGAGATCGACAACAAGAGTCACCGGTGGAGGCGATCATATCTAATTTCTTTGGACCCTCCAATTCTCACATTTTCTTTTATTATGATGATACCCTAAAGTAAAATTACATTAAAGGATAACTTTTAATGGAACACCCACCCACCAAATGAAAACAAATAGAATGATACTCTATAATATTGTACACCTACCTCCATCTCTATCAATACATATTCCTTACTAATCTAAACTCTAATCGTATTCTTCTTCTTCACCATCTTAAGCCCATATATTCATCTCCAATGAAATAAATTTGAAACTAAAAAATCTAGAAATCCCGTAGATATTGATTTGTGATTATGTATCAATTTTAACGAGTAAATAGCAATCCCAATCAAACAATCAAAGACAAATCAATACAACAATTTAACGTGGAAAAACCACAATTGAAGCATCTCCAATTGTGATAAAAAAAAATTACGGGCAAAAGTCGCAAAACAATCCACTAAGAAAACATAAAGGAATTACACAAGTGTACTCTCAATTACCTAGCGAATCCACGCCCGAATCGAACCCACGCCTGAATCGAACCTACCCCTAAATGCCTCTTCCAGCCCCGTCTTCACCTCAAAATTGTCTTGCCCAACGTTGAATCTACAACGCCGATGTCGAATCACGACAATGAGCCACTCCGGAATCCACCAAAGCTTCAGGCCCGAATTTCACAGAATCCACCGAAAAACAACACTCTCTTTTATATTGAACGAAGCAAATAATCCTTTAATGTATACTTTTCAAACCAGATTTAAACTCAAACAAACATCAAAGAAACTAGCAAAGAAGTTCCAAATATAAACCCTAATATCCAAGAAGAAGATCTGGAAACCATATCCCTAACTGACTGAACCGCACCTTTTATAGCAAGCTGTTCTGCGATCTCCGCTCGAGCGTAAAAACACAACTTCCATTACTTTTGTAAACAATTCAAACTTTTGGAACCAAAGATTCTCCGCTCGAGCGCACAAATGGCCGCTCGAGCGGACAAGCAACTTCGAATGTATTTTTGCATTTTGCTTCAGGGGCGCTGTCCATCGACCTTGTCTGGGCGCTGCCCCGAACCTGCTAAGGGGCGTTGCCCCCTGGACCCCCGTAAGCTGACCTGGAAGCTCGATCCCCGACATAGTCAGCGAAGTGGCAAACATGAAAAAATAAACTTCTGAAGCATCTCTGCAAGGCGCAATTCAGGTTGGATTCGCATCTAAAACTCATAGCCTCACTGAAATAAAAGATCGAATACAATTACAATTGAAAGGAGTTTTGTCAAACAGGATTGCCAAGAATAAAAACCTAATAGAAACCACATAATGAGTTAACATTTTGTTCAGTGGTTTCAAATGTGTTTGGTGTTCCAAATCAATTAATGCTGCAAACAATCTTATCACAAATTTCGAGTTTCTACATTTGTGGTCGTTTTTACCATTCGTTAATACTTATAGAGCAATGAAAGAGGATGACAACGACTCTGATGAGGTTGATGTTGCATTAGTAAGTTTATCTATCTTACATTAACGATTCTGGGTTGTTTTCAGTTCCGTACTGATTTGCCGATTGTTAAGGTTCTATTCAGTAATACAGTGCTGAAAAAAAAAAATTAGATCAGTAATACAATGCTGAACATAAAAATTTTGTTCGGCACTAGAATGCCAAACGGTTCCATTTTATACCCCATTTCTATTTTTTCTGAGGATTTTTCCTTCTAAAACCCCCTGTATCGAGGGTTTTACCCCGAAATAAACAAAAAAATAATATGTGACAAGCAGTTAGAGGTTGCTTGAGAGAAGAAGAAAGAGACCGTCGAAGAGATTTCCGACTAAGAGAATATCGTTCACGGTGATAAAGAGAAAGAGACCATCGTTTATGAGAGAATGAGAAGAAATGGAAAATCGATTTGTCTCTCAATCGTTTGTTGTTCTCAATCGTTCATTGTTTACTAAGAGAAGAAGAAGAAGAAAAAGAAGAAGAAATGGTGTGCAAAATAAAGTGAGTGTGCACTTGGGTATAATAATATTATGAATATGGGTAAAATTGGTATTAAGTGAAGTGTTTAAGGAAATCTTATTAAAATTTAAGGTTTAAGGTGGGTGTTCAAAGAAATGGGGAGTCCAAAGAAATTAGGTAGGTGCTAATAGCAACCCTCAAAATATTTTTGTGCTTGGACCTTGGGACAAAGAAAATACAATATTGGACTTTTGGACCAAAAGCCCTTATTATTATTTAGATAAATTATATTCACCTTTCTTGAAATTTGAGAAAAATACAATTGACACAACCTTGATGTAGTTATATTAACCTGTCTTTTAGTAAAATTGAAACGGCCGAAAACTAATTCAAATGTTGGGTAACTACTACAATAAATAAAGATAAATATATATTTTAGAAGAAAATGGATGACGATATTTTCATTTATATAATTAACAAATTACTAATGAAAAATGATCTAACTATTATGTGAATTAAGACTTCAAGAGAAACAATTGTAATTATGTCAAAATTGTATGATTAATTGTATTTTTTCTAAATATCAAGGGAGGTGACTGTGATTTACCCTTATAGTTTTATTACGTCAATTGTACCCTTCAATTTTTCACAATAAGTCAATTTAATGTAATTGATAATTCCTTAAAATCAAAGGCAAAATCACTTACTCATTCACCATAAACCATAAAGTGATTGAGAAGCTGGCATCCAATTTGAATAGTTCATTCACTTTTCACTATTAATTTGAGTTTTATTTTTTAGCATTACATTATTAATTTAATTAAATTGATGCAGTATAAAAAAATAGTAGTTAAGATTTTTGCAAATGGAATTGTAGGGCGTGCGAGGAAAACTTTAAAGATCAAGAGTTTAATTTAGCGTACAGCTTGTTTCAAGTTGAGATCAATACTGAACTCGTCTAGTTCGGCCTATCTATTTTTTGGGCCCGTTTTGATAATCTGAACCGTTCAATGTGAAGAACTTGTCGAGTACTATATGACTGTAAAAAATCACGTTGATCGGATATCAATAGCTATGTGATCAAATCAGTTTTGTATAAAAAAAGGACGGTGAAATAATTAACGGTTGATAAAAAACTGTTTTGTTCACATAGCTATCGATATCCGATCAACGTGATTTTTTACAAACATGTAGTACTCGACGAGTTCTACACATTGAGCGGTTCGGATTATCAAAACAAGACCCGTGGTGAGCCCTCACGGACCCAACAGTACGGTCCAGTCTGATCTTGGACTGGACCAGAGCCACTGCCTCAATTTATCATGATTGATCCAAGTAGGATGAATTTATGATAACTCATATTGATAAGATTATGTCATTTAATTTTACAAGGCTTATCAATAAATAAATAAAAAGCTTATTGCTTGTCACATATCAAAAAGTGAAAAATAAATAAATAAATAAACTTTACTTCTTAAAATAAGTTAAAAGCCCCTTAAAAAAAATTTAACTTTTTTAATCACAAAAAATTTGTTCCTATAGCTTAAAAGTTACCTATTTTATGCGTATTTTTTACAACTTGTAAGTTAATAAATGAGTTAAAATAAGTCATGTTGGACTGAAGGCTCAATTCGAAATTTTTAAAACTGGAGCAACATATTTTTGAATTTGGTGCTTGCTTGAGAAGAAATTTAGAAGACTAAATTAAATTTGCACTAGACTTGGGTAGATGCACCAACAATCCAAGCAATCCAAAATTCAAATTTTTTAGATAAATATATATATATATATATATTATTAATCGTCGGATAATGTAAAAATAATTTAAATTGTTATACTAACTAATTACAAAGACCACCACAACATCACATTGGTTCTTCAATTCTCATTTGTCTTCTCTCTACCTTACATTATATAAAATATTTATTTTGATGCTATTAATAATTTTATAATATATATATAATATAATATAATTTTAACAAATTAATCAACCTAGCTATAAAATAAAATTCAAATTTTCAGTTAAATTTGAAGAATCCAAGTCTAATTTAGGTCGAGCTTGGCATATGACATAAGATTGCAAATCGAGCTTCAGCAACTAGGCCTAACCCTATATCTCAACCCTATTGAACCCACTTGAGTTGCACTTCTACTTTGGATTGGTTGCTCATGTTAGGGGTGTTCACGGATTAAATTGGATCAAATGACCTCTTATTTGCCATTCGTTTGAACTTAGGTAGATTAAAAAAAATTAATTAACATCCGTTCACTTAGTTAGCAAATGCAGATTGAGCAGGCTATGTAGATTGGCAGGTAGATGCGGATTGGTTTAGCAGTTTGGGTTTTACTATTTTGGACTTTTTTTCGAACTATTTTAATTCTTTACTATTTTGCGACCAAAAATTTTTATTATTCATTTTTTATAATAAAAATAAAGGACTAACTTTTATATTTTATAAATAAAAAATATAACTATTAAATAAAAGGTTATTTTTTTAACACACAAAACATTAAAGCATAACTACATTTTCTTAGAAGTGTCGACGAATCAGTTTGGGTGGGTGACCTCCTATCCACCATCCGTTCGAAGTTAGGTGGATTGGAAAAATTGCATTCGCATCAGTCTACTCAAACCATTAAAACTGTAACGTTCCAAAATTTAAGGACATCATAATCAGATTTAAAACTTAAAATCAAGTTTTCTTAATTAAGAACTTCTAATCATTGTTGTCACCAAGTTTGCTATCATCCATTAATTAACAAAATATAAATTAAAAATTCTTAAATTATAACTCCAAATCAAACTTAAAGCTTGGTGTTAGTACATTCATGACAGAAAAAACACAAATATGAAAAAAAAAAAAAAAAAAAAAAAACTAGAGAAAACTAAATAACTCAAGAAAGAGATTCATGGGACTTGGGCATACTTTAAACTAACCAAGGTTGAACGTCGCCTTCCAAGACCTTGGCATTTCCTTCGGTTTCTTCGGTACCTAGCATAAAATGCTAGGGCAATGGGAATGCCAATGAGCGATGAGCTCAATAAGATACTACAACCCAAAAATACCCACCCCGATAATAATACCACAAATAATGAATACTGTGTAGTAACAAAATAACAAGCAGCGTTTAATAAAATAAGCATAACAAGAATGCGAGTAGTTGAAATATAACAATAGATAATAAGAACAATGGCAAGCGGAAGCAATAATTCATCATAAGGAAAATGCCAATCTTTTCTTTTGAATTCTCATAGGTTTAGTTTATCAAGTAAATTTAAGTGACTCCCCGCGGAGCACCATTTCCACTCAACTGCTAAGCAATGGTCACGGGCAATTCTGACTCCCCCTTGGTCAAATATTCAAATGTTACTTGCTGTAACTATCAATGATGTCCATGCACCAGGGTTACGTACTCGAGTCATGACATCACAGCCTGCCTTAAGGGAACGATCTATGTTATGACACCCGCACCATCAACCTTATATCGCCTATACCGATAAGAGCCAAAATACCTTCACGTGCCATGTTAGGATTCGCAACTCACTTGCGCAAGACTCTAAACCAAACTCACCCCATCACTTTTAACTTTTAATGCATCGGTTCAAGTTCGTGTTTTTTTACTTTGCCAAATTCACATTTTAATACATGCGCGAGTTTTAGTTTGAAAACCACAGTGACATAAGGTTTATATAGCACAACACAACCATGTATGGCAACCAAAATGAATATTACGGAAATGTCTTTGGAGTCATCAAAAAATTTCTTAGAATTTCCCACACTTCTTATTCTCAGCACTGAATTATTGGACTAAAAATAATGAAATCCATACCAAACAAAGTTCAATTATTACAATATTTTAACTGGTTCAATTTCATTGAGTTAAGAAAATATCTCGAGAGAATTCCAGGGCTAAAAATGATTTTAGGATAGAGAAATAAAATTTGGAAGAAAACTGATTTCTAGGATAGTGAACTACAGCAACTTCCAACATAGGTAATTTGTGTTTAAAAAATAAAAAGGGGCCTCAAACGATATCAAAAACAGGCAAGGTTAGAATGTTTTGCTAGATATTTAAGTTGAGAACACATTATAGAAGAGCTTGAAGATTGAAAACCAATGCAATATAGTCAAATAATTTTGCTAAGAAAATTGGACAGAATCTATTGCGTTTTAGTAAAACTGCAATTTTTCCTCTTAAACTTATGAAATTGGTGGAAAATGAAAGACAACACATACATCTAACTATCCCAAATGGTCTTGCATAAAAATAAATTTTGTAAAAAAAAATGACATATATTTGAAGTGGTTGTTTGTGCTGAGTTACATGTAGCAGTTGAGAAGAACAATTTATTCCAGGTATAAAATACTCTCTAATGACTTTGTAAAAATTTGACCATGCAAAGAACATGTTTGGGAGGTCCTAGTAGCTTTAGACTTTCAACACAAGTTTTGTAGAATTTATACGAGTATCTCCAATCGCATGGGAAACTTTAACAGTTCTAGAAAACAATTCTCTGAAAAAGAATATGATAGCATAAAACAATTTTAACATGCTTCTACATTCTTGTAATCTGATAATAATACTTTCTCAGTGTTAAATGATATATCTATAGATGGGTATGCTTAACGTATTCTTACCTCAAGAGTTTTCAAAAATTTTGCTAAGTGTTGAGACCTCACTTCCTCTCCTTTCTTTCTTCTCTTTCTCTCCTCTTCAACCATGTTTTTGTAGGAAAAGAGGGGTTGAAATAGTGCTCTATTTGTAGGAGTTTGGAGGCAACATATTTTTATTTTTATTTTTTGTTTTTGACAGATTTTTTTTGTAACGATCTAGAATTTTTCCCTCCGCTCGAGCGAACTTGAGAGGTTCTCAGTATTTTTGTAGACGGTCCGAAATTCTGAGAGTTTTGAATCCCGCTCGAGTGTAGGAGTGGTCGCTCGGGCGAGACAGCTTTGTTGGTCCACACGCTCAAGCGTGGAAAGCGACGGTCTAGTGTGGAAAGTGAGATTGCCCTTGACATTTTTATTAGTGTATTTGGAACCTCCTTATTTTATTTTGAGCTATTGATTGAAGTGGTAGCATGATGGTAAAGTAAGAGTGAACCGAGAATTTAATTCGGATAACTTTTCCTACGAACAACCGTCACTCTTTTGCCCTTTTCTTTTTCCACACTTTGAATTTGGATGTGAGGCTAGAACCATTAGAAATCTTATTTCTGGAGCTTCAATTTGGACACAAGAACGACCTAGAACGGAGTTCGGATGAGAGAGTTATGCCCGTTTAAAGTTTTGGAATCTATGCTAGAAGCAGGTCCGCTCGAGCGGGAAAAGAGGCACTCGAGCGGACTACGCGAATTCAGCAGCTTAAAAACGTGATTTTTAGCTCATTCTTTGCATTTTCCTTCTCCTTTTCCTTCTTCATTCCTCTCACCTTAGGTCCGAAAACCCTAGGTTTTTGACCTCAAATACCTTACATTCCTCTAAGATTTGGCCAAGATCCCTTGCCATAAAGTGAAGAAGGCTTGAAGCTCAACATTTTCTACCGATTGGAATTCGGATTTGTGAAGGAACCTCATCAAAACTTTGCTCCTTGCTTGATTCTTGAGGCAGGGGTCCTAGTTCTTCTTCAATACTTGTATTAATAGATAAATTTGTGGTATTTTGATTATATAAATACAGAATCTTCATTTTTGAGCATATAGCGTTATATCATGGAATTTGGGGGTTTAAGGTTTGAAATGTTGGGGGTTCAATTGTTGGGTTAATATGGGAGATTATGAACCTTAGGTGTATAATCAAGGGAAAAATTAGAATTAAAAGTAGTGGTGAGAGAAGTTTTAATTTTTTCTTTAAAGTCTTGATTTTTTTGAAAATCATAGGTTGATTCATGATGATAATTAATGATTTTACCCAAATTGAAAGTAGAATCATGAAATTGAAAGGTTGAATTGTATATATATAAGTTTAATTAGATTTTGGATGTGTTTGAAAATTATGTTAAAAATTAGCGATTGAACCTTTGTTATGGATATTGTAAATTATGCTATAATGTGAAATGAAGATTGGAGATATGATTTATTGATGATATGAATGACATGAGCCTTGGGCTGAAATAATGAAATAAAGGTTTAAGAGTTCACCTTCAATTATGTTGAATAGTGTTGATTATGTTGAGTTATGTTGAATAATGTCGAACCGAATTGTGTTGGACTATGATGAATTGTGTTGGAATCACGTTGAATTGTGTTGAGTTGAGTTGTGTTGGGTGTGTTGAGTGTGAGTTGTGTTGTGTTAGGTCATGTTGAGTTTGAGATGAGTTGTGTTGGGTGGTGTTGTGTTGGTACCCACGGGGGAGTTGAAAAATGATACGGAATTTGTGATAAGATGATGAAATGAAGATTTAAGAATTTTATTATGTAATTAGAAAGTGATTTTATACCTCAAAACTAAAAGCCCAACTTTATATTTAACTCTAGTTATGAAGTTTTATTTTGGAAAATGAGGATACTTCAATCAACATTAAATTTAGGAAATTAAGCCTAAGTTGGGTTAAGATGAGTGTGAATAATGATAAATGGGAGATTGTGAAATATGACGATATTATATGAAGGAGTTGTATCAAAGAAATTAAATGTTAGAGATTTAATTTACAACCGTGGATAGTAATTGATAACCAATGTGTTTTAAAAATTGAATTTGAAGACTTGATAATAATATGAAAAAGTAAAGAAATAGTTTGAACTCAAGAATTGTGAACACTTTAAAGATGAATCTTTGCCTCTATGGATGTGTTGTTATATTTTTGTGTGACAAAACAATGAATGATTTAATGGATAATGAAGAAGGTCGTGGAACATATTTGTACTTGTTATGTGAATGAAATTTTAATATATGGCGGATGTACATTGAATTAATGTGTTACGGAAATAATGGAAAATGTGTTGGCATTGCCCACTAATTATAATGATGGATTGTGATGTTATCTTGGGATCCGTTTCCCGCTGTATTTTGAGCCGGCAAAGCGTGACGCTTGAGATAGGTTCCACCTTCCTTCCGGGGTAGCGCCCGGTAAAGCATGTGGTACGTTAAGGTTCCGCGTTCCTTCCGGCTTGTGACCGGTAAAGCGTGTGAATCATAGAGATGACTTGTTATTGGATCCAGTGTTTGATATGAAATTAATTGAAAGAATGGAAAATGAAATGGTAATTGGATTAGGGATTGGTGTTGATACACTCAATGGATTGCTTGTGATTATAATGGAAGATTATGGGTTTTGTTTTGTAAATAATAGAGAAATTAAATTAAAAAGGGATTGTTATTCTTGTGTTATACTTGTATTCTATTTGGTAATGCAAACGTTAATGTGAGGTAATTGTTGGGCAAGTTGGAGATGAGTGTATGAGGATTGTCTCTTTTTGAACATAAAGGAAATTGGATCTTGACATTATGGAGTTATAGTGATAGGAAATAGTATAAAGGGAAAATGAAAATGAAATGGGGAATATTTTGGGAATTGGTTAATAAATTTTTAAATGATGTTGTTTTTTAAACATATTTGTTTCACAAGGATCTATGGTTTTCTAAAGTTAATGGATGATTTTTAATGGCCGGAGGTTTTTCTTAAAAGTGTTTAAATAGTTTTGAGAAAAATGTACTTTACTTATGATATTTTGAAATTCGAAAATGTCACCCTACTATATGGTATCACCCTGCATGCATGATCATTTTTATCTGTGTGTTAGTTATTGATTTAGAACTATGAGATTCCTACTGGGCATTAGTGCTCACCCCTTGTTGTTTTATTTTTTTTACAGGAAGAAAGTTTGGATTCTTTGATTGAAGAGTTAAGAAGTCCATGCGTTTTTTATATGTAATCTCATTATAGATGTGATGAATCATATATTTGTATTTTATTCATTTGTAGCTTCACAGTAGAAGATTGACATGTACTGTTATCATTATAATATTCATTGAGAGAGAAAGAAAGAACATGTATCATTGTATTTCTATTACTCAAGGATAATGGATGTTTGTTAAAAAAAAAAAATAAACCTAATTTAAAGGTTTTAGTAATGTTTTCGAATAATTAAAAATTTGGACATGACATTTTTTTTTTTTTTTTCGCTTGACTTGGGAAACATTATCTATTTTGACTTAGGAAACATTATCCATAAGGCATGCTTGATTCCTAGGCCTAGTGTATAAGTGGGTTTGTATGCATGCCTTAGCATGCCTCTGCAGCCTTCTTGGGAAGGAAGGTGGTCGAAATGCTTTGCCAAAAATCTGATTTCATTTATATTAATATTAATATTATTATTATTATTATTATTATTTTGTGTGTGTACAAAATAAAATCAATGTATACATAACATATTCACTAGATATTTTGTGCCCTACTATCCTCGACTAACTTAGTTATTATTTATTTAACTCATTTAGTTTCCACAACTGTATTTAGATACATAAATTTAATCACATAAAGATAAATAAATTTATTGAAAGGAGTTTAATATTTGTATTAATCATGATGCTATTAACATTATAATTTAATAATTTAATAATCGCTATTAATTGACTTAATATTATTATTAACAAATTAATTAGTTGTATAAAAATTCAAGTTCGTGCAAAAACTATCCATTCTGTAATAGGTTAATTTGAGTCATTCAATTTTGACAAATCGGGTGAACGCTTGCCCACTCATGTGATTGAGGCATATTAACAATATTTTAATTTAGGGCCAATTATAAAAATTGGAATTATTTTTAGTCCTATTTTTTGAGTCCAAAATAATTGCTTTGCTAGCCTATGGCCACAAATGTTTCTCTCATAGTGATTAAAAATTTAAAGAACTTAAAAGAGGAAATGTAAAACCCATGCAAAAAGAGAGTTGAACTGTTACTTTCTAATAATCTGTAAATGAGACGTTTAATTGTGACTGATTGGAGTAATTCGATAAATTATTGTCTATGATAGGGACGCCTAAAAAGAGTACTATATGTGACAACTATGATTATGTCTTGATGAAAGAATTCCATGGCCCATATTAATATACATCCATTGCTTAAGAAAACAAAAGATCACCCACCTTCCTTGTACATAAGATTTTGAAAACGACTTCAATATATATAGCTTAAAGTTTCAAAAGTTTTATTCCAAATGGAGTGGATTACACTCATGAATAACTAACTGTTACTGATCAATGGGTAATTATTCAATATTTCTTGAGCATTATATGGTATTATTTATGTTTTGTTTCAAATCAATCACATAGCAAAAATGTTTAGGATAAATTATCAACATATCCTAATAGTTAGATTTAATTTCTATTAAGTCCTGTCAATTTGTCGCTGAAAGTTGATCATATCAGAATCGTCACTAAAAATAACTTTTTGTGATGATTTTCTGAACTTGTCACTAAAAATTGATAATTATTGACGTGTTTTTGTGAATTTTTTTCAAATTGTCGCTAAAATTTATAATTAATGATGTTTTTCGTAATATATTTTTCAAACTGTGACTGAAAACTAACAATTAGTGACGTCTTTTATCAGCGTTTGATGAAAAACGCTACTAATTATCACAAGATCTATTGAACAATAAGTCCACATGTTTAGACCTGCACATAAGTCCCCAAAAATTTATAAATTGGATATGCTGACTCACCTTTGTTAAGTAGTTAGAATACAAATGATAACCCATGTAGGTTTGTCTTTTTATTGACTTTTTAATTTCTTTTTATGAATTGAAAAAAAAAATAATGTGTTTAGAAATAATATTTTTAGTTTTATAAAATAATTAAAAAAAGAGAATGACTAATGTATATGATTGATTTTTTTTTTGGGGGGGGACAACTTTTTGTCTTTTTATAAATTTTTTGGCCTTTTGACTATTTTTTATTTTTATTTTTTTCACTTTTCCAGTGTAGAAGCTAAGTTAACAAATGAAGTCAATATGTATTGCAATTTTTCATTAATCTCGTAGACAACTAATCAAATAATTAGTTCCCTTCATGGGATTTCAAAAAATTTAGTATTATTCATCATGTTTGTTTCTAATTTTTTGGAAACACTTTTCAAAAAACTTTGTTTTATTGTTTTTCGTATTTTTTTATTTTTATTGAATTTTTGTAATATTTTAAACAATTTTTTTTAATTTTTAGACACACCTAACATAAATACACTTAAAAAGTATAATTTTCATGAAAAAAATTCACTATATCAAAAGTACAAATAAAATATAAAAATTCAGTATATTTTTCATATTTTTGTGTATTTATTAATTTTTTAAAATATTTTTTTCACAAATATTTTACTTTTTAGATACATCTAAGTAATGTGCATCTAAAAAATAAAAAAAAAATGTTTAAAATTTTAAAAATATTCCCTAAAAAAATAAAAAATAAAAACACGAAAAATAAAAAATTCAATTTTTAGAAAACTAAAACCAAACACATGGATTGTTAGTATTATTATTTAGCTTAAAAAAATGTTTTCCAGTTGCTAATCAATCCATGCCAGAGTGCCCTATTTTGAGGGAAAAGAAATGCCCTATTGCTCCCCAAAGCAACCAAGTGCTTTAGGAAGAATTCATCAATCTCATCTTATGGAATGGAATAATTTGATTAATTAACAAAGATTAGATAAATATGGCATAGATTCAATTAGTTGAAACAGAATAACCATTCCTCGACGTAAAGGTGGGTCTTGGTAAATTATTTTTAGGACTAATTGCATCAAACAAACAGAGAAGAAGAGGATAGAGAAGGTTTTTTAAAATCCCTTCTTTTCTCTTGTTTGATTGCCTTGAGAGAAAATAAAGAGAACAATTTTTTTTTGAAATTTCCTTTAGGAGGTAGATTTCATCCTGTCCAAAATTTGGACTGGATGGTATTGTTTGGGCTCATAGAACTCACCTCAAATTCTATTTTAATGATCCGAATCGTTTATATTATCGAGAATTTCGTGTATTTCATTTGCATAAAAAATCAAACCGACCTAATAATTATAACATATTTAATTTATCATATTTATCATAAAAAATAATTAATTTATCTTTAAAGACACAATTATCAATGTCATCGATCAAAAAGCAATGCAACAATGATTACTCTCTTAAAAATACTCTCTAACCTCAATACAAAAAGCTACAATTTCATTGCATGTGCGCATCTCACTTTGTTTGGGTCTATTTTTAAAAAAAATATTTTTCAAAAAAATTATATTTTTTTATTTTTTATTTTTTTATTTTTACTGAATTTTTTTAATATTTTAAATATTTTTTTACTTTTTAGATATACCTAACATAAATATACTTAAAGAGTAAAAAATTTATAAAAAAAATCTTTTAAAAATTCACTAAATACCAAAAATATATATAAAAAAAAATACAAAAATTCAATACATTTTTTTATATTTTTATGTATTTTTTAATTTTTTGAAAATATTTTTTCACAATTTTTTTACTTTTTAGATACATCTAAGTAAGGTGCATCTAAAAAAATAAACAAAATATTTAAAATTTTAAAAATATTCATTAAAAACAAAAAAATACAAAAACTAAAAAACTCAATTTTCAAAAAATTTAATTCAAAAAATTCAAACAAAACACATTGATTGATTTTTGTATGAGAAGAGCTTAGGATACTCCGTTTGGCAAATTAGTTGGACTTGCGTTAGGACTAAAAAAGTATAAAAAGACTAAATAAATTAATAAATAAATTAATACATTCAAATTATAATCATCACATTTCTTCGCTCAAAAAATAAAAATCAAAAAAGTAAAAAAAAATTCCAAACAGAACTAATTTAACAAAAATGAAAAAATCATGTTAAAAAATTTCTTCCCAAATTGTTTAATATATTTTCTCCTAGAATAATACTGTATGTACTAATTAATGTACACACTAGTGTATTAATAGATGATGTGTCATCATTTGTATAATTTTGAGTATTTATAACTTGTATAATAAATATGGTCAATAATAATATCATAACACTAATTAGTACACTAATATTGGTGCACGTAATACCACCGCTCAACGGCTGTGGGGCAGATACATCATGCTAAACAGTTGTGAAATAAATAAAGACAATTCATTAAAGAATTTGGTAGATTAAAGAATTTGAATGATAAAATGTCATATTTTATTCATTAAAGTAAAAGTGTTTGCCATGCTCATGAAGTTGAAAGAATTTCAATAATAGTTAATTTTCCATGATTAAAGTAAAATGCCATAATTATTCTTAATAAACATATAATATTTATAAATCGTAAAAACTTGGAGACGATATTGGAATCACACCAGTACTAAAATGTACCAGAGCAATAATAAAAATGGGACCATAACTCATAAGGTATTCAGAAAATTACCTAGAATTTTAAAGAGGTAAAATATAAAGTCATTTTTTCAGAATTTATTTTATATTTTTTATAAAAAGTATGCAAAATTAATTTGACAAAAATAAGTATTAACGAGTATGATTGTGCAAAATACCTTCAAATCTGCTAAAATCACTGTCAATCACGTGTTGATTTGATCTGCAATTTAAAATTTATAATCCGCCTTCAAAACCATTCTGCCTCGCCATAATTAATATATATATATATATATATATATATATATATTTACTTCTAATAAAATATCAAAATAAAAATTAATATGAGAAAGATTTGATATGTGAAATTTTTAATAAATTAGTGTTATATGTATGAAAAATATTATATGTAATCAATTAGCATTATATATATATATATATATAAATATTATGTAAATATTTGATAATAATTGAAAATTATTCTTTAATCAACTAATAGATTGAAACCGTCACACTATTCAAATCACAATTTGATTACAGATAATAAACTTTTCAATCTGCCATTTACAATTTAATTTTAATTTTATCTTTAAATCGCATCAAATTACACTGTGTATATCTGAGATTGAGGAGAGTTCTGTCACAACACCATGTTACGACAGCCAACAGTAGCATTTTGTATACCTTGAGCCCACAAATTTCCTGTTTAGTCCAATTGTATTAAAGCTTCATTTAGTATTGGCTAATATAGTTGACTTTTTTGTATTGAAACTTTTTTAGGCTGGCTTTTTTAGCCTTGTTTAGTTTTTATTTTTTGGCTTTTTTGACTTTTGAAAGAGAAAAAGTATAATCATTATAGGTTGGATGTGATATTTTGTCTTATTAGCTTATTTAGCCTATTTTGTCACTTTGTGCTTTTTTAGTTCCAAAATGATAGTCAAACCAGGGCTAAATGGGTTTAGATGGAAAAGGGGGAAAAAAAAATGAAATTCACATTTAAGCGCTATTTGTTTGGATTGAAAATATTTTTTAGCATTTGATATAATAAAAAATGAATATCAACAAAAAATATTTCTTATAGTTAATGAAAAATAAGTTTATTTAGACAGAAAATATTTTTCACTTTCAAAAAATAAAAAATATTTTTGGAAATAAAATCTTACTAATGTCACTACACTACTATTGTCACTCTCACTTCTACCACCATACCACAACCATCACCATCAATGTCACCGTCAATATCGTAGCTTTCGCCCCCCCTCCACCTCCATCTCCACCTCTACCTCTACCTCTACCTTGTCTCACCATTACCACTAAACATAAAAATAAAAATAAAAAAATTATCAAAACAAACAGAGCGTTAGGAAAAAAAAAATGAATGGGTTTAATTAGTTTAAAAAAACAATAGAAGTAAAAAATTGTATCGAAATTGAGTTCTACAACCACCATCACCAAATTAAAAGGGATGACATTTTATTAATAAGAAACAATTGCCTTCTTATCATAGTATTTTTTGGTTTTTCAAAAATATTATGGCTATGTAGATACTCTATTTTTGGCCGCCCATAAGACTTGGGCGCCTCATGGTGAACACTCGATGATGAAATGTTACGCTGTGCAATCGTTTGAATCTTCAACAAAAAGCTTCGGTTTTTTAGTTTCTAATCTCAACCTTACACTCCATTTTGACCAAAACTATTTTAGACCTTAAAACTTTCTTTTTCAAAATATGTTTCTAAATGTTTCTACGATATTCCGAGGCTTGCATTTCGTTTAAAATATTACACTTTTCAGTAAACCGAGTAAGGATAAAGTGGAAATAAGTAGAAGGAAGGTGAACTCTTTGAAAAATCTTTAAAAATATCTTATTTATAGGTTTGGAGTTGAAGGAAATAGGAGGAGTTGGAAGAAAACTAGTTAGGGGAGAGGTTGAGCATCAAACCATTAAGAAAGAAATGAGCAACCTTCACTAAATTAGACATATCTCTTTGTATACTTAGAATTCAGATGTGAGGTTGCCACCACTGGAAATTAGACTTTTGTGATTTCAATTGGGACTCAAGAATCACCTAAAACTGAGCCCGGATGAGAGAGATATGACCATTTGAATTTGGATATCAATCCGTTAAGAAAAAAATGAACAGTCTTCACTAAATTAGGTATATCTCTTTATACACTTAGAATTTATATATAAGGCAACACCATTGGAAATTAAACTTTCGAGGTTTTAATTTAGACTTAAAAATCACCTGAAATCGAGTCCGAATAAAGGAGATATACCCGTTTGAAATCAGGCTTAAGACTAATTTTTTATAGCCGGCCGACCGTACAAGTCATTAGCCGGCCAGCCAGGTGTCCCGACAAGCAGATATTTTTTTGCCAGTTGTCTCCTCCATGTGCGTGCCTTGCACCAGCTGTCTCTATACAAATATTTCCGACAGAGGCACCTGTTTTTCTATATATAGATGACCTCTTGATTTTAAGTTAAAAAAAATTTCTAAGTGCTCAAAACTTGTGAAACACTCTCCCTCTCTATCTTGCAATATACATACACTCTATATACACTTCTTAAACCAAATTTTTGAGTCTCCTTACTGAGGTTCCTAAACTAAAAACTCAGCCCTTGAGAGTGAAAGCCTTGTGATTTGTGAACAAAAGAGTAACCTCTCTTCAAGAGGTATAACTTTGGCCATCTTTACACTACTTCTTTCTTCTCTTTTCTTACCGTTTTTGTATTATTTTTAAACTGTTTTTATAGGCTAAAACTTGGGACTATTTTGATGTGTTTATTTAGTTATTCTTTGAATATCATGCTTACAGTGTTGTAAGTCCTTATAGGTTTGGTAGTTTAGGCATTAGACACCAATCTATTTGAGTTGATAGCTTTTATTTCATAGTTTTCATACATTTTCTCACACTTCTAATAATAATTTATGCAACCTCCCTCCTTTCTTGGTTTTCTTAATTTAAGAGTTATTTCAAACAATAGTTGTTTAAGCATAAGAAAGAGACCTTCCATGCTTAATGGTTTAATCTCTTCGGAGGTTCATTACCAGGACATTACATCTCTCTCATGTCAAAAACAACTTCTTGTTTGACGTTTCTTTTCATTAGTCGATATAATTCTCAATTTTGGACTAAAATGATTAAAGAATAGAAAGGTAATTAAAAAGGGCTAATAATTGGACTAAAAGAGGCACAAGATAATAAAATTGAGTTGGGTTCAATCGAATGTTATATTGAATCCATTGAGTCATGAGGCATTTCATACTCTTTAGTGGTGATAATGGTTCAAAAATCAATATCTACCACTTCCCTTGAGGTAACTCCATGATAGAGAGGATGTTTTGTTGGTCTTTTATTTTCATTCATTGAGTCTTGAGGCAGAGAGGATAAACATCTCTTGGAAACACTTTGTTTGTGGTCAGTTTTCTTTATATTGCAACATGGTAGACCCCCAAAACAGTAACTGGCAGGCCACCTGTCCATCCGGTCGACCACTTTTCACGACCAGCCAGCCAGACAGTACCATCTTTATGGTAGAATAGAGCAAAGGCTGAGGCTAAAATAGATTATTTTTCTGACTGCAAAACAGAACAGTTCTGACAGCAAAACAAAGGTGTTTTTGGATTGATATTCCCGTTCATGCATACGCGCTTCTTTACTTCCCGTGGCTCATGAAATTAGTGCTTTAAGTTAATCTAGCTTTTTCATTCATTTGGATTTGTAATAAGTAGTTAATTCCGACACTCGAACATTCGGACCCTTCTGTGCGAGGGCAAATATGTTATAATTTGTGTATGTCTGCCAACTCCCATTTCTTTCTCTTTTTTATTTACTGGCTCATGATGAATTGCATGTAGTATCATATTTTCCTTAGCATTTTTTATGACTTGCATCCATTCGCTTTGTATGCATCAACGTTCGGCTCAACATACTAATCAATGTCAATTTCAAATTCCTTACTCA
This sequence comes from Camellia sinensis, assembly GCF_055761805.1. NCBI lineage: Eukaryota > Viridiplantae > Streptophyta > Magnoliopsida > Ericales > Theaceae > Camellia > Camellia sinensis. Next base: position 75,898,021 of record NC_138969.1, read on the forward strand.
AATACGTGCTTTGTCACATGCTTTGAATTGACTCACATGCCATGCTAGTAGCCAAGCTTATTATTTGCATATTGTACGTGTTACATTAGTCATATTGCATTGTTAAGAAGTATGCATTTCTTCTAATTATTTTATCTTTTTTGGCTTGCCTCAGATTACTAGGTGAGCATTTCTTGCTTTAGCACATTACATGTATGTTAGTGTTGCCATATCAAACATGTTTACTATGAGGCTAAGTGCTTAGTTGATATATCTCTTGAATGTCTGTGAATGAAGGCATTTTTTCTTAAATTGGGATGATTCAAATCACAATTTGATTACGGATAGTAATCTGCCATTTACAATTTAATTTTAATTTTACCTTTAAATCGCATCAAATTACACCGCGTACATCTGAGATTGAGAAGGTTACTGTCACAACACCATGTTATGATAGCCAACAGTGGCATTTTGTATACCTTGTGCCCACCGTTTTCCTGTTTAGTCCACTTGTATTAAAGTTTCGTTTGGCATTGACTAATATAGCTAATTTTTTGTGTTGGGACATTTTTAGTCTGGCTTTTTTAGCCTTATTTAGTTTTTATTTTTTGGCTTTTTTGACTTTTGTGATAGAAAAAGTGTAATAATTATGGGTTGGATGTGATATTTTATCTTATTAATTTACCCTATTTTGTAAGGGTGTCCGCGGTTCGGTTTGGGACGGTTTGCGGTTCGGTTTGGACCCGCCCGCATCTATGCGGTTTGGGAAAAAGTTAACCTACAACTGCCCGCAATGCGGTTTGCGGTTTGTACGGATAGAGTTCGCAGATGTGCGGGCGGTTGCGGGCGGTTTGCGGATTGAACTTTTTTTCCAAAAATTTATTTTTAAACCTTTTTTTTTCCCCTCATTTTGTCAATCTTTATTTTGGACCTTTTTCCTCATATTTTTTAAAATACTCCAACATTAATAATTAATAAATTAAAACTTATAAAAAACTTATAAAATAAAAAACACAACAAATTCAATTCATAACCTAAACAAATTATTCAAAATCTACATTCATCATTACCTTACATTCATCCTACATTCATCATTCATAACCCAAATAAAAAAATCCTACATTGAAAATTCAACGTTCATCATTCCTAACCCTCCCTCCCAAAAAAAAGAAGTAATTCTTCATTAACTTACATTCATCCAAAATGCAAAAAAAATAAAAATTCATTAACTTACATTCATCCAAAACCAAAACGCAAATAAAAAAAAAAATTTGTTGTCAAACTTCATTCAATACAAGCCCATGAAATAAAATTAAAACACATCCAATTCAACTTCAACTTCATCTAAGATATCAAACTTCATCTTCATGAATCACATCCAATTCAACTTTCACAAATTCCAATTTCATGCATTTGGTTGATGAACCCTACACAAAAACAAATTGAAAAAATATAAACTTTAATATTTAATTATAGTAAGAAATGAAAAGATAAACCAAAGTCTATATATTGCATTTCAATATAGTAAGAAAATGTGTTGAGTATATGAAAAAATTACCAATGACCAAATGGATATTAGACATCAATTATAGCATCAACATTATAGGTTGAAGTTGAAGATGAGTTTGACTCCAAAGTACCTAATTAGAAGTCAACAAAAGAAGATTAATAAAATTTACATTAGAAAATGAATAATACAAATAAAAATAAAGATAAATAAATTCTTATTTACCCAAGTCATATTGCTCAAATTCTTCCACATCATCCATCGCCTTTCGAAGAGAAATTGGAAGGTTGTTTCGAAGCCAATTTTGAGTACATACAAGAGCTTCAACCATAGAAGGCGTGAGTGAACTACGAAATGGGTCAAGAATACGCCCTCCCGTACTAAAAGCCGACTCCAATGCAACGGTAGAAATAGGCATGGCCAACACATCCCTTGCAAGTTGTGATAACACCCTATATTTGGTTGCATTCACTTTCCAATAATCCAAAATCTCAAATGTTTGATTCTTTGCAAAATGTTCAACCTCGGATAAATATTGTTCCAATTCCGACTTAGATCCACTAGTGCATCGCCCCTCCAACTAGGAATTAAATTGGGAGTCAACTAAAGAATAGGGATCATCATCATCATCATCATCTTCCACCATATTCACAACTTTATTCACACTTGAAAGTTTCTCATTTGAAGGATAAACTGTGACATAATGGCTATACAAACGACTCAAGCAACTCTTAACCTTGTCTACCATCTCTTCCACCTTCTTATTATCTCCAAGAAATAAATTAGAAAAACAAAACTCCAAGTATGTCATTTTTTTGGTAGGATCAAGAACCACCATAACATACAACAACAAATTGATTTTACTTCCATCCCCCCAATACTTGCTAAACTTTAGCTTCATAGTCTTTGCCATTGTGCTCAAAGTATCATCCTCCTCCAAAATTAATTGGTTAATTTTGCTTTCAATAACAAACATCTCTTTGTAAAAAGCATTGGAAGTAACAAAGAGAGGCCCCGAAAATTTCTTAGTTGCAACATAAAATAATTTTAGAAACCTCAAAAAAATTCTACACTTTTTCCAATCTAACTCATTCGGACTTCTTCTTATGCCACCATCAACATCCTTGAAATAAGGTTCAAAGTTAGAATCCACAAACTTCAATCGGTTAAAAGCCTTCTCATACTTTTCGGCGGCCTCTAACATCAAATAGGTAGAGTTCCACCTAGTTGGTACATCTAGGTATACAAGAGCTTTTGAATCAAGTTTGAGTGTGGCCGCACACTTCTTAAAAACATCATGCCTATGAGGAGAAGACCTCACATATCTCACCGCAAGTCTAATGTTGGCAATAGAATCATCCATTTCTTTCAAACCATCACTCACAACGAGATTAAGAATATGTGCACAACAACGCATATGAATAAATTCATGTTGCAAAATAGCCCCCTTCCAATCTTTGGTTATCGTTTTCAAATATTGAATGGTAAGATTATTAGAACTAGCATTATCAACTGTCAAGGTGAATATGCTATCAATGTTCCACTCAATCAAACACGACTTAATTTTTTGACCCAATGTTTCTCCTTTGTGATCCTCAACTTGTTGAAAATTTATGATTCTTTTTTGAAGTTTCCAATTATCATCAATGAAATGAGCAGTCAAACACATGTAACACAAATTCTGAATAGATGTTCAAGTGTCCGTAGTAAAGCAAATTCTATGACCCTTCATGGCCTTCTTTAACTTATCCCTTTCATTCTTGAATATATTAAGCACTTCTCTAGATATGGTTTGACGAGAGGGAATTGGTGTGAATTTAGGTTGCATGACATTACAAAATCTTCTAAACCCAACACCCTCCACAAATCTAAATGGAAACTCATCAATGACCACTATCTCCGCAAGAGCCCTTTTACAAGCAACAAAATTAAAAATTGTTGCTACAACCTCAACACCCTCTTCATTTTGTTTCGGTTTAAGATTTAATGTTTGTTGACCATCTATATCCCTATTTGGATATTCTTTACAATTGGGTGTATGACTCCTCAAATTACTAGTCCCATGAAGTCTAGAGTTAGTCATATACTGTTTCTTACAATATTTACATACGGCTCTGCGCTTCCCATCCGTCCCTATAACCTTGTCAAAATGATCCCAAACTGTGGATGGTGCTCTCCCCCCTCCACTCTCACTCTTTCTCTTTGGGGGTCTAGGAGGCTTAGGTTCAAGTTCAGGTTCGGGTTCGACTAAGAGATGATTCATTTGAGAATTAGAGGATTTCGGAGGTACAAGATTGATTGCGGGAGATTGAATACTATCCTCCATTTAAACTGGATTACAAAAATAGAGTCACAGAATCAATTTTACAGACACAGATTCAATTTTAATTTTAATAACAGATTTAATTCCAAAAATTAAATAACAAATTTAAATAACAGACAGATTTAATAACAGATTTAATTCAACAGATTCAGATTTACAGATTCAATTTCAGATTAAATTTTACTAACAGATTCAGATTTAATTTAATAATAGATTTAGATTTAATTTAATTTTAATAACAAATTCAGATCAAACAAGTTAACAGATTCAAATTCAGATCAAATTTCATATCAAATTTCAGATCAAACAAACAAATTCAAATCAAATTTCACAGATTCAAGTTAACAGATTGAATCAAGTTAACAGATTCAATTTCACAGATTTAATTCCAAAAAACAGATTATACAGACACAAATAGATTTAATTCCAAAAATTAAATAACAGATTTAATACAGATTCAATACAGATTTAAAACAAATTAAATAGATTCCACAAATAGATTTAAAACAGATTCAATACAGATTTAATACAGATTCAATATAAATTAAATAGATTGCACAAATTAAACAGATTTAAAACAGATTAATTCCAAAAACAGATTTAATGTCCTCCATTAACAAATAACATAAACAAAAAATATAGATCTGTTATAGATTCAAAACAGATTCCAAAAAAAATGTCCTCTATCAATCCAATACCACATTAATGAACAGATCCAAAACAAATCTATCAACTGATTCTCCAAACATAGACAGATCAAAGATCGGGGAGAGTGAGAGAGAGAAAGATAGAGAGAGAGAGAGGCTTATTTGTGATCGGTGCGATGACAGAGTCAATCGATCGGTCAATCTTGTGATGAGAGAGAGTCGATCGGTGTAGTAGATGCAAAGCCAAAGAGTGAGAGACTGTGAGATGAGAGAGTACAGGAGGGAGACAGATCAGAGACACAAAGATCGGGGAGAGAGAGAGAGACATAGACAGAGACTGAGATTCAGAGAGGAGCTTACCTGTGAGGTGTGCAATGAGGTTGATCGGTCGATTAGTCCATCTTACGAAGACAGAGAGAGTCGATCAGTGGGTGTAGGCAGTGGAGATGAAAATCGCGAGAGTGAGAGTGAGCGTGAGAATGAGAGACACAGAATGAGATAGATAGAGTGAGAGATAGATAATATTGATTAGGGTTTTCTTTTTTGAACGGTTGGATTTGAAGGAAAAGAAAAGGGCGTTTTTTTTTTTAAACGGTTAGATTAGATTTGAACCCCTAAAAAAAAAAAAAAGTGTTTTATGCGGGCGAGTTGGGCGGGTGCGGGTTAAACCCGCAACCCGCCCGCAACCCGAAAATTACATAAAATCCAAACTGCACCCTATCCTAATGTGTTTGCGAAACCGCCCATACGTGCGCGGTTCGGATCGGGTAAGGCGGTTTGGGCGGTTCGGATAACCCTATGCCCAGCCTTACTATTTTGTCATTTTGTACTTTTTTAGTCCCAAAATAATAGTCAAACCAGGGCTAAATGGGTTCAGATGGAAAAGGAAAAAAATAAATAAAATGAAATTCACATTTAAGCTCTATTTGTTTGGATTGAAAATATTTTTTAGCATTTGATATAATAAAAAATAAAAATCAACGAAAAATATTTTTTATAATTAATGAAAAATAAGTTTTTTTAGATATAAAATATTTTTCACTTTTAAAAAATGAAAAATATTTTTCAAAAGAAAATCTTACCAATGTCACCACACTACTACCGCCACTCTCACTTTTACCACCATACCACAACCATTACCATTGCCATCAATGTCACCATTAATATCACAGCTTCCGCCACCCCACCACCTCCATCTCCACCTCCACCTTTGTCTCACCATTTGTAATAACCCTCACCACTGCCTACCGATAAACATTGATTACCGTTAAACTGAACTGATCATGACTGATAACTGAACTGATTAAAGTACTGAACTGACTGACTGAAAACTGGAACTGAATTGACTGAGTATGTATGTTAATCTGTAATCCATCTGTTTGACTGTTTGACGATCTGTTCATGTTTTATGTTTAAACTGCTAATTGAAGGCCTTATCGGCGGCCGAACCGGGAATTGATTAATGTTTCTCGATCATCATGATTTATGTGATTTTATGGTATATTTATCTGAAAACTGATTAGGTATGATTAAATTAGATTGAAATGCGTCTAATTACAAAGTTTGACTTAATTACGATTAGACCACTTAGTGGCCATTATCTATGCACTCTTGAGCCTTATACATTGAATCAAAACACTTTTGCTCAGCTCATTTTGAGCATACCACCGACTTGAGAGGGGAAGTGAGAGTGTCTTCATCTCTTTTTGCTTGATCTTGCTTGGATTGAGAGGATTGAAGTATAGATTTCATATTTGAGCTCCTAAACCTTGAATACAAGACTAAGGTAGGAAACTCATCTTCTTATTGTTGTCTTTGAGCTAGTTCTTGCATGATTCATGCTTCATTGTAGAACTAAGTCATGTTTTGGGTCATTGTTGTTGAATTGAAGAGCATTCCTTGCATGCATGTTTGTATTGTAGATGTTGAGTTGTTTTCATGGCAAAATGTTACATGCATGTTCACAATTATGTTTAAGTCCATGATTTCATCATGTTTTGGAAACGATTGGCCCTTTAGAGCATCAAATTGAAGCTTTGAAGTTGTTTAAAGATCATGCATGTCATGTTTGTTTGAGGATTGTTCTTGAAAAATGGTTTGAAATTAGGTTTGAATTAAACACCCTTGGGCTTTGATTTCTCAAAATTGAGCTTTGAACCATGTTATTCTATGTGTTTACAAATATTTTCTGGAAATTCAGCCCAAGAGGTCGAGTTTTGAGTTGTTGAAACTTGGTTTGAGCTTGGAGGTGCAATCTGGGTTATCCAGATTCTGCACTTCCGCTCGAGCGGGGGATAGTGACGCTCGAGCGGGGAATCCGAGCATCCAATATCTCTGCACTGTTTTACAGTTCGCTCGAGCGGAGGATTGGGCGCTCGAGCGGAGTCATGTGTCTCAAGCTCGAGCGGGCGTCGAGCGTCCGTCAAGCGGAGATTTCACCCATCCAGTACTTTTACAGTACGCTCGAGCGGGATATTTGACGCTCGATTGTGTACCTTTGTTTGCATGACCGCTCGAGCAGGGAAACCTGAGCTCGAGTGGGACTCTGTTTTTCTGAAAACTCCTAAAACTGTTTTCTGATCACATCTTTGCATCCTCATCTCATCCTAGGCATTCTTAGGCCTAGTTTAAGACATCTTCTTGAGGGCATAGATGTAGAACACACCGAGGCAAATTAGGGATTAAGTTATTATCTTTTCCAGCTGTGTAGCTTAGTGTGTTCAATCTGTTAACTGTGTAGGGTTGGCGACTGGGGAGACACGCTCTAGCATACTGTAGCCCAAACTCTGTGAGTAACGATTGTGTAAAGATATGTTCACAAATGATTATCTTCTGAACAACTGAACTGTACTGTTTACTAAACTGATTACTGTTAACTGAATGAATGTATGTCCTATATTCTGAACTGTATTGTGGCATCCTTAGCACCTACTGTTTACTGTTACTGTGACAGAATTCTCTGTCGGTTCCCTTGTTGGAACCACTACTGTTACTGACTGATGGCCATCATTTACTGCTCGGTCTTTTAAGACCTACTGTTTACTGTACTGTTATGCTAATGGATGTACCACATATGACTGTACCGACTGAACGACTGAAATACTGATTTAATGAACTATTTTCATTACTGTAAGGACATTCATTCTTAACCTCTTTACGCATTATGTTATTCACTGGGCTTTAGCTCACTGCTCATATATATATGTAGGTGTTCAGGCACCAGACCGCGGCTAGGAGCGTCAGGGTTACTCCAGTTTTGTCAAGCCAACTACCGTGCCTCACTGCGAGGTTCCAAGCCTATCATGCTAAGGCTTAGGGGTGTTTTAGGACTCCCCCTTCTGTACTGTCTTGCTGTTTTGTAATAACCGAATGGATTATATAGACTGAATGTTTACTGTACCGTTACATAGGGATTGAGTCCCTATTCTGAATGATTGTATAGATTGTGTATCACTTCCCGCTGAATGTAAATACGTTTGGAAGTCTTTTTGCATGCAGACTGTCACAGCTCATTGGGCATTGTTTCTTTACTGTTTTGGCTTTCGCCAAGCCCTGTACTCTGTTTTGCTGTACTATTGTTAAGCAGGCCTTCAGTAATCTCGAATTACTAGCCGGTTACGGTGCTAAACCCATAGGGCCGGGTTTGGGTCGTGACACCATTACCACTAAACATAAAAATAAAAATAAAAAAATTATGAAAATAAACAGAGCATTATGAAAAAAAAATGAATGGGTTTAATTAGTTTGAAAAAACAATAGAAGTAAAAAATTGTATCGAAATTGAGTTCTACAACCACCATCACCAAATTAAAAGGGATGACATTTTATTAATATGAAACAATTGCCTTCTTATTATAGTAATTTTTGGTTTTTCAAAAATATTAGGGCTATGTAGACACTCCATTTTTGGCCACCCATAAGACTTGAGCGCCTCATAGTGAACACTCAATGATGAAATGTTACGTTGTGCAATCGTTTGAATCTTTAGCAAAAAGCTTCGGTTTTTGAGCTTCTAATCCCAACCTTACACCCCATTTTGATCAAAACTATTTTAGACCTTAAAACCCTTTTTTTCAAAATATTTTTCTAAATGTTTTTACGATATTTCGAGGCTCGCATGTTGTTTAAAATATTACACTTTTCGGTAAACCGAGTAAGGACAAAGTGGAAATAAGTAGAAGGGAGGTGAACTCTTTGAAAAATATTTTAAAATATCTTATTTATAAATTTGGAGTTGAAGGAAATAGGAGGTTGGAAGAAAACTAGTTGGGGGAGAGGTTGAGCATCAAACCGTTAAGAAAGAAATGAGCAACCTTCACTAAATTAGACATATCTCTTTGTACACTTAGAATTTAGATGTAAGGCAACCATCATTGGAAAGTATTCTGGGGCTTTAATTGGGACTCAATAATCACCTAAAATCGAGTCTGGATGAGGAAGATATGGCCATTAGAAGTTGGGCATCAATTCGTACAAGTCATTGGCCGGCTGGCTAGGTGTCCCTACAGGCATATATTTTGTTGCCAACTGTCTCCCCCATGTGCATGCCTTGCACAAGCTATCCCTATACAGATATTTTCGACAAAGGCACCTATTTTTCTATATATAAATGACCATCCCTCTTGATTTGAAGTTTTAAAAAATTCCTAAGTGCTCAAAACTTGTGAAATACTCTCCCTCTCTATCTTGCAATATACATAAATTCTATATACACTTCCTAAACCAAATTTTTGAGTCTCCTTACTGAGGTTCTTGAGCTAAAATCTCAACCCTTGAGAGTGAAAGCTTTGCGATTTGTGAACAAAAGAGTAACCTTTCTTCAAGAGATATAACTTTCGCCATCTTTACACTACTTTCTTCTCTTTTCTTACTGTTTTTGTACTATTTTTAAACCATTTTTATGGGCTGAAACTTGTGACTTAAAGCTACCAAAGGTGGAGGGGTTAACCATCCTTCTTTGAACCTTGTTCTCTAAACTTTTATCCTTGTGTTTCCCACTTCTTTCTCAACTTTTGGCCACTGATTTTCAGAGTTTTAAAAGGCTAAAATATGTGATTTGGAGGTCCAAAACATGGAGGGGTTAGCCATCCCTCCTTAGGCTTGCTTACTAGCTTCATTTCTCTCTTATTTTAGCTCACTTTTTCTAGCTTTTCATACTAATTCCAGCACTATTTTTTGCTGTTTTGGAGACTATTTTGATGTGTTTATTTAGTTATGCTTTGAATATCATGCTTACAGTGTTGTAAGTCCTTATAGGTTTGGTGGTTTAGGCCTCAGGCACCAACATATTTGAGTTGATAACTTTTATTTCATAGTTTTCATACATTTTCTCACACTTGTAATAATAATTTCTGCAACTTCCCTCATTTCTTGGTTTTCTTTGTTTAAGAGTTGTTTCAAACAATAGTTGTTTAAGCATGAGAAAAAGACCTTCCATACTTAATAGTTTAATCTCTTCAGAGGTTCATTACCAAGGCATTACATCTCTCTCATGTCAAAAACAACTTCTTGTTTGACGCTTCTCTTCATTAATGGATATAAGTCTCAATTTTGGACTAAAATGATTACAGAATGGAAAGGTAATTAAAAATGGCTAATAATTGGACTAAAAGAGGCACAAGATAATAAAATTGAGTTAGGTTCAATCGGACATTATATTGAACCTATTGAGTCTTGAGGCATTTCATACTCTTTAGTGGTGATAATGGTTCAAGAATCAATGTTTATCACTTCCCTTGAGGTAACTCCATGATAGGGAGGAGGTTTTATTGGTCTTTTATTTTCATTCATTGAGTCTTGAGGCAGAGAGGATAAACATCCCATGGAAACACTCTATTTGTGCTCTGTTTCCTTTCTATTGCAGTAGGCCAGACCCCCAAAACAGTGGCCGGCCGGCCATCTGTCCATCCAGTCGACCACTTTTCAAGGCTGGCTGGCCACTTTATTTTATGCAGACAGTACCATCTTCATGGCAAAATAGAGCAGAGGCTGAGGCTAAAATAGATTATTTTTTTTTACTGCAAAACAGAATAGTTCTAACAGCAAAACAGAGGTGTTTTCGTGTGGATATTCCTGTTCATGCAAACGTGCTTCTTTACTTCCCGTGGCTCATGAAATTAGTGCTTTAAGTTAATCTAGCTTATTCATTCATTTGGATTTGTAATAAGTAGTTAATTCGAACACTCGAACATTCGGACCCTCTTGCGCGAGGGCAAATATGTCATGACCCAAACCCGACTTTATGGGTTTAGCACTGTAACCGGCCAGTAATCTAAGATTACCGAAGGCCTGCTTAACAGTAATACAGTAAAACAGAGTACAGGGGCATGACAGAAGCCAAAACAGTAAATAAATAATGTCCAATAAGCTGTGACAGTCTGTATGCCAAAAAGACTTTTCATACACTTATACATGAACAGTACAGAACAGTATGTACATATATATAATCATTCAGTTCGGGGACCTAATCCCTATTAAACAATACAGTAACAGTCTATACAGTTAACAAAACAGTTACAGAGACAGGCGGGGGGAATTAAAGCACCCCTAAGCCATAGCTCGACAGGCTCGGAACCTCGCAGTGAGGCATAGTGGTTGGCTTGACAAAACTAGAGCTTACCTCGATACTTCTAACCACGGTCTGGTGCCTGTACACCTACATATATATATGAGCAGTGAGCTAAAGCCTAGTGAATAACGTAATGCGTAAAGAGGTTAAGAATGAATGTCCTTACAATAATGAAAACAGTTCGTTAATTCAGTATATCAGTCATTCAGTCATATGTGGTACATCCATTAGCATAACAGTACAGTAAACAGTAGGTCTTAAAAGACCGAATAGTAAATGATGGCCATCAATCAGTAAACAGTAGTGGTTCCAACAAGGGAACCGACAAAGATCTCTGTAACAGTAACAGTAAACAGTAGTTGCTAAGGATGCCACAATACAGTTCAGAATATAGGACATATATTCATTCAATTAACAGTATCAGTTCAGGAAGCAGTACAGTTCAATTGTTCAGAAGATAATCATTTTGAACATATCTTTACACAGTTGTTACTCACAGAGTTTTGGGCTACAGTAAAGCTAGAGCGCATCCCCAGTCGCCAACCCTACACAGTTACAGATTGAACACACACTAAGCTACACAGTTGGAAAAGATAATAACTTAATCCCTAATTTGCCTCGGTGTGTTCTACATCTATATCCTCATTAAGATGTCTTAAACTAGTCCTGAGAATGACTAGGATGAGATGAGGATGCAAAGACACATTCAGAAAATATTTTTAGAATTTTCAGAAAACAGAGGTCCCGCTCGAGCGTAGGTTTACCCGCTCGAGCGGACATGCAGACAAAGGTATTCGCTCGAGCGTAGACTTTCACGCTCGAGCGTTCTGCAAAACAGGGCAAAAGTACTGGGTGTGTGAAAATCACGCTCGATAGGCGCTCGATGGGCGCTCGAGAGTAAGACACAAGGTCCCGCTCGAGCGTCAATTATTCCGCTTGAGCGGACATCAAAACAGTGCAAAGTAATGGGAGCACGAATTCCCGCTCGAGCGCCACTTCCCCCGCTCGAGCGGGAGTTCAAAATCTGGAATTTCCAGATTTGAACTTCCAAGCTCAAACCAAGTTCAAATGCATTAAAACCAATTCCTTTGGGCCTTTTTTCCTGGAAAACATTTGTAAATACATAGAATAACATGATTCAAAGCTCAATTTGTAAAATCAAGGCCCAAAAGGAAGATCAATTCAACTCAATTTGAAACCAATTTTCATGAACATAAATCAAACATAACGTGCATGAATTTAAACCATTTCAAAGCTTTAATTTCATGCTCTAATGAGCCAATTCTTCCAAGGACAAGATGAAATCATGGATTTAAATGCAATATGAACATGCATGTAACATTTTACCATGAAATCAACTCACAACTCAACAATTCAAACATGCATGCATGAATTAAGCTATAATTCAAAATGTTAGAACTAAATTATGACTTAGCTCCTCAATTAGACATGAACCATGCAAGGACTAGCTCGAATTCAACAATGAGAAGGTGAAATCCTTACCTAAGTCTTGAATTAGAGGTATGGAGGCTCAATGTTGCAAGTTTTCTACAATATCCTTAAGATTCCAAGAAAATCCCTCAAGAACACATCAATTCTCTCACTCCCTCTCTCTCTAGATCGGTTTTGTGCTCAAATGAGGCTGAGGAAAAGTTTGTCTAATTGTGTACAAGGCTCAATATGTTGAGGTAGTGGGCCACTAACGATGGCAATATTGCCATTAAGTCTAAGTTATGCAATTTCTTAATAATTAACCTAATTTAATCGTACCAAATCACATTTTAACTGAATATGCCATAAAATCACATTAATTCCAATGAACACAAATCATTAATCAATTTCAGATTCGGCCGCCGATAAGGCCTTCAATTCGCAATTTAAACACAAAGGCATGAACAGATAATCAAACAGTCAACAGATAGATAATGCATTTTAAACAGATATACTCAATCAATCAGTTTCAGATTTCAGTCAGTCAATTCAATTACCAATCATAATCAGTCTCAGTTTAGCAGTAATCAGTAGTTAATCGGTAAATAGTGACGAGGGTTGTTACAGTCTCCCTTCCTTAAAAAGAGTTTAGTCCCCTAAACTCGAGTTACCTTCGTTTTGGAAGAAAACAGGATTCAATGGAAACAGTTCAGGATATCTTTTAGCCATGTCATCTTCCCTCTCCCAAGTGGCATACACGCCACCATGGTTTTGCCAGTCAACTTTCACTAACGGGATCTCTTTGTTTCTCAACTTCTTGATCCGTCTGTTTACAATCTGAATAAGCTGTTCCTCGTAAGTGTAGTTATCACTCAGCACTACACGAGTAGGCTCTATCACGTAAAAAGGATCCCGGAGGTAGTCCCTCAACATAGAAATGTGGAAGACGTTGTGCATATGCTCCATTTCAGGAGGAAGCGCAACTTGATACGCCACCGGATTGATTTTCTCAATAATCTCATATGGTCCGACGTATCTCGGGGCTAACTTGCCTTTGACTCCAAAACGAGTCTGGCCTTTCATTGGTGTCACTTTCACAAACACGTGATCACCCACTTCATATTCTCTATCCCGTCTTCTGATATCAACATAACTTTTCTGTCTGCTCTGTGCGGTTTTCAGTCTCTGTTGTATCAGTTTCACTTTCTCAGTCGTTTCGTATACAATCTCGGGCCCAAGCAAAGGCCCATTTCCAACTTCTGCCCAGCAAATCGGAGATCTACATTTTCTGCCATACAATGCCTCGAAAGGCGCCATACCAATACTTGAATGATAACTGTTGTTGTAGGCGAATTCAGCCAATGGCAAATGGCTTTCCCAGTTTCCCTGAAAATCAAGGACACACATTCTCAGTAAATCCTCCAGAGTCTGGATGGTCCTTTCTGACTGGCCATCGGTCTGAGGATGATAAGCACTACTCAGTCTCAATTCAGTACCCAATGCAGTCTGTAAGCTTTGCCAAAATCTCGATGTAAACTTCGAATCCCTGTCAGAAACAATGGACACAAGCACTCCATGCAGTCTAACAATTTCATTAATATAGAGTATAGTCAATTTGTCCGCATTATAAATTGTCTTAACAGGTAAGAAGTGAGCAGATTTAGTCAGTCTATCAACAATAACCCAAATTGAGTCCATACCTTTACTGGAGCGAGGCAATCCCACAATAAAATCCTTGGTGATATGTTCCCATTTCCACTCTGGTATAGGTAAGGGCTGCAATAAGCCTGCGAGCCGTTGATGTTCGGCTTTAACTTGTTGGCAATGAAGACATTTCGATACAAAATCAGCAATTTCTTTCTTCATTCCCGGCCACCAGAAATTCAGTTTCAGGTCTTGGTACATTTTCGTATTCCCCGGATGGATGAAAAATTTTGAATTATGGCCTTCTTGCAGAACTCTTTTTTTTAGTTCAGTATCATTTGGTACACACAATCTTTCTTGAAATTTCAGTATATTACTTTAAAATTTGAAACCCGGTCTTGGTTTAGTTTCCCTTTCTTCGATGATCTTCTTCAAGAAGTCATCCAGTTGCTGTTTCTCTTTAACTCTTCAATCAGTGCTGGTTTAGCAGAAATAGCAGCTAAGGTTCCACCTTATTCTCGCAAAACGATTTCAATTTCAGATTTTTCAAGGTCACAAAGCAATTCCTTCTGCCCGGTAAGCAAACAGGCTGAATTTTTAATCGATTTCCGACTCAGTGCATCGGCAACGGTGTTGGCTTTTCCCGGATGGTACAAAATCTGCAGGTCATAGTCTTTAATCAGTTCTAGCCATCTCTGCTATCTCATGTTCAGTTCTTTCTGTGTGAAGAAATATTTCAAACTCTTATGGTCAGTATATACTTCACATGTCACCCCATACAGATAGTGACGCCAGATTTTCAGTGCAAATACTACTGCAGCAAGTTCCAGATCATGGGTCGGGTAGTTCTTTTCGTGCGGTCTCAGTTGTCGGGAAGCATAAGCAATAACTCTCCCATTCTGCATTAAAACACATCCCAAACCCTTATGAGAAGTATCACTAAATACAATAAAACCATCCGTACCTAAAGGTAGGGTAAGAATCGGTGCAGTTACAAGTCGAGTTTTCAACTCTTGGAATGCTGATTCCCTTTGGTCAGTCCAGTCAAATGATATCCCCTTCTGAGTTAACTAGGTCAACGGTAAGGCAATTTTGGAGAAATCTTTGACAAATCTTCTGTAATACCCGGCTAGTCCCAAAAAGCTTCGGACTACTGTCACATTTGTTGGTCTAGGCCAGTTTACTATAGCTTCAATTTTTTGCGGATCAACAGAAATTCCATCTTTGCTAACAACATGTCCCAAAAACATAACATGATCAAGCCAAAATTTGCATTTAGACAGTTTAGCATAAAGTTTCTGTTCTCTTAGGGTCTGTAGGGCAAGTCTCAGATGATGTTCATGTTTTTCTATATTTTTGGAATAAATCAGTATGTTACCAATGAATACTACAATAAAGTCATCAAGGTATGGTTTAAAGATTCTGTTCATGAGGTCCATAAATGCAGTAGGTGCATTGGTAACTCCGAAAGGCATAACTAAAAATTCGTAATGTCCATACCTCGTTCGAAAAGCAGTTTTGTCAATGTCTTCTGGTTTAACTTTCAACTGATGGCATCCTAACCTGAGGTCGATCTTAGAGAACACTTGAGCACCCTGTAACTGATCAAATAAGTCATCAATACGTGGCAATGGGTATTTATTTTTCACAGTTACCTTGTTTAGTTCACGGTAGTCAATACATAGTCTCAGTGAGCTGTCTTTCTTTTTCACAAATAAAACAGGAGCGCCCCATGGCGAAATGCTAGGCCTGATGAACTTCTTATCTAGCAGTTCTTGCAGTTGCACTTTCAATTCTTTCAGTTTAGTTGGAGCCATTCGGTAAGGAGCTTTAGATACTGGATACGTTCCCGGAATCACATTAACGGTAAATTCAATCTCCCTGTCAATCAAATCCCCTAGCAGATTTTCTGGAAAAACATCTGGGAATTCTCTGACTATAGGAATACTGTTCACGTTAGCATTATCATCAGTAGATAGAGTCAATACAGAACACAGATATCCCTTACACCCCTTTCTAATCAATTTAACAGCTTTCACAAATGAAATCAAATATGGAGGAGGTACTACTCCAACCCCATTAAACACAAATTCGGGTAAACCCGGTGGACGGAAAACTATTTGTTTCATTACACAGTCTATGGTAGCATGGTATTTCGTTAACCAGTTCATTCCCAATATTACATCAAAATGATCAATGTTCAGAGGCAGTAAGTCAATAAACAAATGTGCATCTCCAACAATAATTTCACAAGCAGGGTACATATATGCACAGGTCATAGATCCCCCAATGGGTGATGATACAGCTAACAGATAATTCATGGGTTCTAATGGTCTATTCAGTTTTTGCAAACAAGTATGCGACACATATGAATGCGTAGACCCCGAATCAATCAGTACATAAGCATTTTGAGTACAAATAGAGAGAATACCTGACACAACGGTCTCGGTATTCTGCACATCTCCCGGTACTAGGGCGAACACTCGGCCCTGCCTCATGGGCTCTTTCCCGATAGCTTTGGGGTTCGATTTTGGTGCAACAGTTGATGATGTTACGCTTGGTGCAGCTTTACTATTGGCTTGTGGAGCAAAGGGGCAGTCTTTAACCATGTGGCCCACCTTACCACACCTGTAACAGGCTCTAGATATTTTGTAACAGACCCCTTTATGCTTCTTGCCACACTCAGAATAGGGTGGTATGAAACCACTCCCTTGGCTGGGGCTAGTTGTTGACCCCGTATTCTGTTTCTTGTTCAATGGGTTATGCTTGTCTTTCTTGAATTTAAAACTCTGCCTTTTACCACGCCATTCAGACGCTGGTGTTTCAGTTTTCAGTGCCTCGATGTTCAATTCAGCCATCAAGGCTCGGTCAAGAACATTTACATAATTCGGTATTTTCAGAACATTTATTCTGTCGAGTACTGCAACATTAAGGCCGCCTTCAAACTTTCTGGCCTTCTTGTAGTCAGTGTCAACCATATGTGGTGCATATCTAGCAAGGTCAGTGAACTTCGTTTCATATTCAGCAACGGATATTGTGCCCTGTCTCAACTATTCAAATTCAGTTACTTTTCTGTCCCTAACACACTGAGGGAAGTACTTTTCAAAGAAGGCTCCTTTGAATTGAGCCCAAGTCATAACAGTATTGTCATCACGGATAAGCATCCACCACCTTCTAGCTTCTTCTTGCAGAGTAAAGGTGGCCAATAGCACTTTATGTGCTTCGGAGCACGGAAAAACCTCAAACAATTTTTCTGTCTCGAGAACCCATGCTTCAGCTTTTAACGGTTCAAGGCCTCCCTAGAAGGATAGCGGTTTCATTTTGCTGAACTTATGGGTGAGAGCAATTATGTCCCCATCATTAACATTCACATTCTGCTCCGACTGTACCGGAAGAGGAGGTGGGGGCTGTTGATTCTGTTGTTGATCTAGTCTTTCAGTTATTAGTTCCATCATTCTTTCCAGCCTTGCAATTCTTGCCTCAGAGGATGAGGATGAGGATGAGGATTCATTTGCAGTTCTCGCATTATCCATTTCACTATAGGCAGTTATAACAGTTATCAACATCGGCAGTCATTTGTTTAAACAGATTAACACACTAGCATATATTCAGTCATGTCATGGCCACACACTTATCATGCTCATATAATGCCCTAATTGCTTTTCTAGGACATCCTATAGCTCATTGGGACACGTGTATGCGGTATAACTCGTGGTAAGTATCGCTCTGATACCACTCTGTCACGACCCAAACCCGCCCCTATGGGTTTAGTACCGTAACCGGCTAGTAATCCAAGATTACCGAAGGCCTGCTTAATAGTAATACAGTAAAACAGAGTACAAGGGCATGGCAGAAGCCAAAACAGTAAATAAATAATGTCCAATGAGCTGTGACAGTCTGTATGCCAAAAAGACTTTTCATACACATATATATGAACAGTACAGAACAGTATGTACATATATAAAATCATTCAGTTCAGGGACCTAATCCCTATTAAACAGTACAGTAACAGTCTATACAGTTAACAAAACAGTTACAGAGACAGGCGGGGGAAATTAAAGCACCCCTAAGCCATAGCTTGACAGGCTCAGAACCTCACAGTGAGGCACAGTGGTACTGTAACAACCCTCGTCACTATTTACCGATTAACTACCGATTACTGCTAAACTGAGACTGATTATGATTGGTAATTGAACTGACTGACTGAAATATGAAACTGATTGATTGAGTATATCTGTTTAAAATGCATTGTCTATCTGTTGACTGTTTGATTATCTGTTCATGCCTTTGTGTTTAAGTTGCGAATTGAAGGCCTTATCGGCGGTCGAATCTGAAATTGATTGATGATTTGTGTTCATTGGAATTAATGTGATTTTATGGCATATTCAGTTAAAATGTGATTTGGTACGATTAAATTAGGTTAATTATTGATAAATTGCACAACTTAGACTTAATGACAATATTGCCATCCTTAGTGGCCCACTACCTCAATATATTGAGCCTTGTACACAATTAGACAAACTTTTCCTCAGCCTCATTTGAGCACAAAACCGATCTAGAGAGAGAGAGAGAGTGAGAGAATTGATGTGTTCTTGAGGGATTTGCTTGGAATCTTGAGGATATTGTAGAAAA
Source organism: Camellia sinensis (assembly GCF_055761805.1). Lineage (NCBI taxonomy): Eukaryota > Viridiplantae > Streptophyta > Magnoliopsida > Ericales > Theaceae > Camellia > Camellia sinensis. The sequence goes on from NC_138969.1 coordinate 75,916,752, forward strand.
CTTGCAATATTGAGCCTCCATACCTCTAATTCAAGACTTAGGTAAGGATTTCACCTTCTCATTGTTGATTTCTAGCTAATCCTTGCATGGTTCATGTCTAATTGAGGAGCTAAGTCATAATTTAGTTCTAACATGTTGAATTATAGCTTAATTCATGCATGCATGTTTGAATTGTTGAGTTGTGAGTTGATTTCATGGTAAAATGTTACATGCATGTTCATATTGTGTTTAAGTCCATGATTTCATCTTGTCCTTGGAAGAATTGGCTCATTAGAGCATGAAATTGAAGCTTTGAAATGGTTTAAATTCATGCATGTTATGTTTGATTTATGTTCATGAAAATTGGTTTCAAATTGAGTTGAATTGATCTTCCTTTTGGGCCTTGATTTTACAAATTGAGCTTTGAATCATGTTGTTCTATGTATTTACAAATGTTTTCCAGGAAAAAGGGCCCAAAGGAATTGGTTTTAATGCATTTGAACTTGGTTTGAGCTTGGAAGTTCAAATCTGGAAATTCCAGATTTTGAACTCCCGCTCGAGCGGGGGAAGTGGCGCTCGAGCGAGAAATTTGTGCTCTCAGTACTTTGCACTGTTTTGATGTCCGCTCGAGCGGAATAATTGACGCTCGAGCGGGACCTTGTGTCTCACGCTCGAGCGGCTATCGAGCGCCCATCGAGCGTGATTTTCACACACCCAGTACTTTTGCCCTGTTTTGCAGAACGCTCGAGCGTGAAAGTCTACGCTCGAGCGGATACCTTTGTCTGTATGTCCGCTCGAGCGGGTAAACCTACGCTCAAGCGGGACCTCTGTTTTTTGAAAATTCTAAAAATATTTTCTGAATACGTCTTTGCATCCTCATCCCATCCTAGGCATTCTTAGGCCTAGTTTAAGACATCTTAATGATGATATAGATGTAGAACACACCGAGACAAATTAGGGATTAAGTTATTATCTTTCTCAACTGTGTAGCTTAGTGTGTGTTCAATCTGTAACTGTGTAGGGTTGGCGACTGGGGACGCGCTCTAGCTTTACTGTAGCCCAGAACTCTGTGAGTAACAACTGTGTAAAGATATGTTCAAAATGATTATCTTCTGAACAATTGAACTGTACTGTTTCCTGAACTGATACTGTTAATTGAATGAATGTATGTCTTATATTCTGAACTGTATTGTGGCATCCTTAGTAACTACTGTTTACTGTTACTGTTACAGAGATCTCTGTCGGTTCCCTTGTTGGAACCACTACTGTTTACTGATTGATGGCCATCATTTACTGTTCGGTCTTTTAAGACCTACTGTTTACTGTACTGTTATGCTAATGGATGTACCACATATGACTGAATGACTGATATACTGAATTAACGAACTGTTTTCATTATTGTAAGGACATTCATTCTTAACCTCTTTACGCATTACGTTATTCACTAGGCTTTAGCTCACTGCTCATATATATATGTAGGTGTACAGGTACCAGACCGTGGTTAGAAGCGTCAGGGTAAGCTCCAGTTTTGTTACAGCCAACCACTGTGCCTCACTACGAGGTTCCGAGCCTGTCAAGCTATGGCTTAGGGGTGCTTTAATTCCCTCCGCCTGTCTCTGTAACTATTTTGTTAACTGTATAGACTGTTACTATACTGTTTTATAGGGATTAGGTCCCTGAACTGAATGATTGTATATATGTACATACTGTTCTGTACTATTTCATGTATATGTGTATGAAAAGTCTTTTTGGCATACAGACTGTCACAGCTCATTGGACATTGTTTATTTACTGTTTTGGCTTTCGCCATGCCCCTGTACTCTGTTTTACTGTATTACTGTTAAGCAGGCCTTCGGTAATCTTGGATTACTGGCCGGTTACGGTGCTAAACCCATAGAGGCGGGTTTGGGTCGTGACAAAATATGTAATAATTTGTGTATGTCTGCCAATCCCCATTTCTTTCTCCCTTTTATTTACTTGCTTATAATGGATTGCTTGTAGCATCGCATTTTCCTTAGCATTTTTCTATGACTTACATCTATTTGTTTTACATGCATCAAGGTTCGGCTCAACATATTAATCAATGTCAATTTCAAATTCCTTACTCGAATACGTGCTTTGTCGCATGCCTTGAATTGACTCACATCCCATGCTAGTAGCTGAACTTATAATTTGCATATTGTATGCGTTGCATTAGTTATATTGCATTGTTTAGGAGCATCATTTCTTCTAATTATTTTATCTTCTTTGGCTTGCCTCAGACTATTAGGTAAGCATTTCTTGCTTTAGCATGTTGCATGTACGTTAATGTTTCCATATCAAACATGTTTACCATGAGGCTAAGTGCTTCGTTGATATATCTCTTGAATGTCTGTGGATGAAGGTTTTTTTGCTTAAATTGGGATGATTCAATTAATGTATATATGAGATCACTTTTCAGGTGGTACTTATTCAAAACACTTTTCAAAACAAACATGAAATTAAAGCATTTGAACTTTTGTGAATTAGTCTATACTTGAATGCATCACATAGTAAAGATAGCATAATAATCGGAACAAGAGCATATAATGTAGATAAAAATCACATTATGATTAGTAGAGGCCGATCTTTGATTGGGTGAGTGGGGTGTTCAATTCATGACCTTCCCCTCTCATACCTAAGTTCCCGAGCCGAGACATTTTGGTGATGACGGACAAGTGGCCTTTGGCACGAGTCACAGTTTTCCTAAATTTTCCAAAAATATTTAGGTGGCGATTCTGAAATCTGGCAAAACAATCCATTTTTGACATTTTTGATTAAAAATTAATTTTTCAAAAGATTTGTCGGATTTGGACTCTCTTGTGTTTATCTATTTCATATTGCACTTGTGAAATCAGATTCAGAATCACAACAGTCCGAATTGTAGGGCTATCGTATTCGAGGAGACTAAGTCCCTGTCACTTTAGCCTTTAAAGTTTTATTTGTTTATTTATTTTTTTCACTTTGACTCTTCATGTTTCAAAATTTTTTTTATTATTTTATTCCTAAAACTAACTTATATTAAAAATTAGATAGAAAATGACACATTGACAATCACGTGATATAAAAATATTTTATTATATATAATTCACACTTCTAACACAAATTCAAATCTCAATATAATAATATATTTTTCTATGTTATGTGACAATTATCGTGACATTTTTTGTTTAATTTTGAACAAGGGAAAGAATTTGAAAAATGAAAGGTCAAAGTGAGAAAAATTAAAGTTTAAGTGCCAAAGTAGGAAAATGACCAAACATAAAGTTGACAAAGTGTAATTTACCCTAAAAATATTGTAGAACTCAATTTCTATACAATTTTGTACTCCTTTTTTTCAACTAATCAAACCCATTTAATTTTTTAAAATAAAATTTTCATTTAATATATATATATATATATATATATATATATTTTGCGTTTAAACTAAACAGGTAAATGGTGAACTTAGGGGTGCGCATCGGCCTGTTGGCATACCTGGCCCAACCCTATTTTTTTAGGACTTGGAAAAGTTATTTTAGTCTATTTGGCTAGACTGGGCCAATATTTTCAATCTGATATATTAATGGGTTAGGTTTGAGATTTATATTTCAATCCAGCTTGGCCTGGTATTAAATTAAATAATTATATATATTAAAAAATATATTTTTTGTTGGGATCTAAATTATCTTAGTTAATTTTATTGAAATTCACATTTATAGTGATGTGTGATTGAATGTATTTAAAAAATCTTTCAATTTATATACAAATTTTTTCAATTTATAATGATGTTAGTATATTTATTTAATAAATATAATGTGTGATTATATTTAATTATGAAATTTTAATTTTTTAACGTATAGCCCGATTGGTGGGCTTGGGATTAATAGTTATTTTTTAGGCCGAGCTTAGGCAAATGTAGAAGCCCAATGTTAGGGCCGAGTTAGATTTAGACAAATACCAAATTTCTTATTATGTAGTGCTGGCCTAACTCGACGAATGCCCACTCCTAGATGAACTCAAAGCCTGCATTTCATTTATTTTTTATTATATACAAGTGAGCTATAAGGGGGTATTTCTGTTTGGAGGGATTAAAGGATAGGATTGAGACTTTGGCCATGTTTGATTGGGGGTTTGGGGGGTGGATTGGATTAGCAATCCGTGGAACCCACCAAACCCTTGTTTGGATGCAACACAATATGATAGGATTAGTAGTGAAGGGGGTTTAGTAATCCTCCTCTGTAAAGGGATTAGTTTGGGTGAATTTTAGGTGGGATTAGGAAAATAGTGAGGGGATTGAGTTTATTTTATATAAAAAATTTATTATTTTAATTTTTTTTTACCAAGTGCTCCTATTTATTTTAATATTTGTTTTAATTTTTTTTAATATAGAAATAATTTATTTATTTATTTTATATAAAAAAAATTTAACAATCTCATCACTAACCATCTCCCGCACTATCATCAAAACAAACACACTTACTTAATCCATTCACTAACAATCCACACATTAACAATCTCTTCACTAACAATCCTTTTACTAATAATCTCATCCAACGTAATCCGCCAAACAAATGTGACATTTATGTCCACATATCAGTCTATTGTTTAGTTAAAAAATTATAAGTCAGACTAATAATCCGAACGGACTATTAATACTACATATGTGAGACTATCTTGTTTGGGAGAGAGGTGGGATACAAAAGTGTTGGACTTAGGGGTGGGCAACGGTTTATCCGAACCGCTCAAACCGCCCAATCCGCCCAACCCGCATATAAATGGGCGGTTTCGCAAACATAATGCGGGCGGATGCGGTTTGAAATATGACAAATTTGCGGGTTGCGGGCGGGTCGCGGTTTAAACCCGCTACCCGCAAAAACCGCCCGCACTTTAATTATTATTATTATTATTATTTTTTATATATCAACTTTGTAACTTTTACAGGAGCACCATTATATTCTCTATGACACTAGGATCCTTATTTTTAAGTATTTCTCAACTTTCTTAATGCCGTAGAATTATCAAGTCCTAAACTTGGTTTCTTATATGATTTTCATTGGTGATTCATCCGCTTTTTCCTAATAAAATTTTCCTTCTAATGGTCGATGAAACTTATAGTTTGATTATTGATTACTGAACTGGCAATTCTAATTGAGTACAACCTTTAATGCATTGATATACATTTTTTTCATGGCAAAAATGCTAGTGTAGGGTCTCTTTGTTTTGGGTACTTTCATTTAATGCATTGATATTCAATTTTTATTTGTAAACTCATCAAAAAATTGTTATCACAAATATATAAAATGAATCTGATGCCTAAATTCGCTGGGAAAAAAAAACTCGAAAATTAATTTTTAAAGAAAAAAGTGTAAACCGCAAACCGCCCGCAACTGCCCGCACATTTGCAAACCCTATCCGCACAAACCGCAAACCGCACTGCGGGCGGTTGCGGGTTGACTTTTTCCCAAACCGCATAGATGCGGGCGGGTCAAAACCGAACCGCAAACCACACAAAACCGATCCGCGAACACCCCTAGTTGGACTAGCTCTCCTCTGGATTAACTGGTAAAAATATAATTTTGCCCTCCAAATATTTGTGTCATGCTTGGTTTGGTTTTAAAAAACTTGTTATAAATTTTTTTTCTTTCTAAAAAATTAAAAATTAGTTTTGCAAAGAAAATAAAAAAAATAAAAAAAATAATTTTTCAAAATTCAAAAAATATTTTTGATTTTTATTTTCGTCAAGCTAAAACAGAAATATTTCCTTATGATATGGTCCACTTGAATTTGTATTATTGCTGGATAGCTAATTCTAATTTGTATTAGCTAATTTGTATTTAGTTCATATTTTAAAACTTATAATTTTTATTAATGTTCTTTTTAATGTGATGTATTCCACTTAGAAAAATAAATAAAATTTAAAGGTGTGTTTGGTTTGTGTTTGTAGAGTAATTTTTGAGATAAAAAGTACGAAAACTTGTTTGATTTGCTTTTTTTTCAGAAATAGTTTTGCAAAAATTTTTTGGGAAGAGAGTTTTAAAAAAAGTGATTGATTTGATGTGTATGAGAGAGAGTGTGTGTGATTTTGGAAAGTAGGTAACTAAACAAAATTTTGGGATTTTTTTTGAAAAAATTTGTTTGGTTTGATTACTCTTGAAAATTTGTTTGTAGAGAATTTTTCCCAAAATTTTTTCTGAAGAACAAACTAAACAAAGTCTCAAACCAAAAAATAAAATATGTTTATTAAATTTTTATTGATGTTGTATTTGTTTAATTTTTTAAAAGTTTTAGTCAAAAATAAAATAAAATTTATAAGTCATATTTAATATTGTTATTACTTATTAAACAATTCAAAAGAATAAAATAATATTTTGAACATTTATTTTTCTTCATAATATCTTAACTGAATATAAAATTTAATAAGATCGTCATTTCTCATAAATAAACAAACATGATGTATATATATATATTTCAACTAAATAATTTAAAAATTATGTAACTTAAGATTAACAATACTATAAATTACAATTCTCCATTATTTAATCTGGCTAAATAAATATATATCCTAAAAATATATAAAATGTAGCCGGGTTAAGGTGATAGCACCCTCTCCAAACTCCGCACAATAGGGGTGTTTGTTTCAGTTTTTCAGAGCTGACTTATGGTTTGAAAAAGTTATTTTGGACTGTTTGGTTAAACTTATTTCAAACAGTTTCTGATACTAACAGCTTATTTTAACTCAAAAAAGCTGATTCTGAAAAGCTGCTCACCCCTTGCTTCTGATTATCAGCTTCTGCTGTAGACATGTTAATTTATGGTTATACTCTTAAATTTTTTTATTTTTTATTTTTTTAAAAATAGAAAAAGACTCAAATGGACTATAGATTATTATTATTATTTTTTTATGAGAAATGTAGACAAACAAAAAATAAAAATTAATTGAAAAAACTATTTCACAGCTTATTTAACAAACACTACTCAGCAACTTAAATTTATAATCCAACAGTTACACCAAACAGATTAACAACTTCTGATTAAAGTCATAATCTATAATCTGTTAAGTTATAATGTATAAATTATTTTAATAGCTACACCAAACGGGGCCAATGAGGTTCGCAATAGGAGATGAAAAACTATTAGACAAATTGTAAAAATTCAAAGAAACATGTGATGATTGTCAAAAGATAAATTACAAGACTCGGTAAAACGTGATTTGCGTCAACATCCCAGTGTCACACGTACTGTACTGCAGTAAGGAAACAGATGGAGGAGAAGTTATTAATTGATTGAGTTATACTAAGGATTTTAAATAATTTATTAATTTTTTTATTAAAATTCTCATGTGGTGTGGGATTTCACATGGATTGTAGGATTTATACATATGTGAGTTTATATAAATCTCATATCATATAAGATTCATATATATGGGAGTTTTGAGAAAAAATTTGATAAATTATTTAAAATTTATAATATTTTTCTAATTAGTATTGGATACTGTTACATGATATTTTAATGATGTTATAATTAATAAAAAAGTAAAATTTATAAATTTATATTGAGTGTTTGATAAATAAAAAACATAATAATAAATTATGATTAGTGTAGTGTAAGATTACGTGACGATCAAAGATCAAACAATAATTTTTTTTGAGAGGGAGGATACACACGTCATTATAACCAATACCAGCCCCATTTTCGTCCTTTCACTCTTCGTCCTTTCCACCAATCTCCATCGCCACCACCATTCTCACACACACACCCCCACTCCTCACTCTCTCTCTCTCTCTCTCTCTCCTCACTCCCTCTCTACAATGGGGACTCGAATTCCTTCACACCAGCTTAGCAATGGCCTCTACGTTTCTGGCCCTCCCGAGCACCTCAAAGAGCGCCAACCCACAATGGGCTCTCGCTCAGTCCCCTACACCGGCGGCGATATCAAACACTCCGGCGAGCTTGGAAAAATGTTCGACATCGCCGTCGTCGATCACCACCCTCCTCCGCCGTCCAAGACCTCTCGCTCATCATCTTCTCAGCACAACAGCGGATCCCTCAGATCCGCCCCCAACTCCGGGCCCATCGGGCCCAAATCCTCCGGCCCGATGAGCCCGCTCCAGCCCACGGGCCTCATCACCTCCGGCCCACTGGGCTCCTCCGCCGGTCGCCGGTCCGGGCAGCTGGAGCCGCCGGCCGGTTCGGCTGGAAAGGCGGTTTACGGTTCGGCCGTGACGAACTTGAGCGAGGATGTGAAATTAGGGTTTAAGCCGTCGAAGCCAGTAATGTGGGTTTTCGTGGTGGTGGCTGTGGTGGGTTCGATGATTGGGGCGTTTTTGATGGTGGCGGTGAAGAAGGTTTTGATTTTGCCGGTGGTGGCGGGAATTGTGGCAGCGGTGACGGCGGTGGTGGTGTGGAATTGTGCTTGGATGAAGAGAGGGTTGTTAGGGTTCTTGAATAGGTACCCTGATGCTGAGCTCAGAGGTGCCATTGATGGACAGTATGTGAAGGTTACTGGGGTAATTGTCTTATCTTTATATTGATAATAATATAAAAATTCATATTAGTTATTATCAATTCATAGGTGTCATTATCAATTCTTATTACTCTGTCTCATTTAGGAGGCTAATTAGTTATTGTTAGTTTATTGCTGACATAATGCTGTTATGGGTTATTTATAGCATTGTATTTCGATGACCGTTTTGACCCCGGTTGAATATGAGTATATGTTGAGCTTTATTTGGTGTGATTGTTTGACCTTGTGTTTTGAGTGTGTGATGTGGTTCTGATTACTTTCTTTGTATGAAGTCTGAAATGAAATTGTGTGGCAAAGAACTGTTTATGGTGACGCAGTGATGGAGAGATTAACCTAATTCTGCAAGCAAAGCTTTCAGATAGGTTGTATAAATTTGCTTCTGTAGGGGTTTAAGTATAGAGTTCTATCACATGTCCTCAAATCTTGTTCTGGGAACCATATGTGAGGTTTATTGCATTCTCTAGGGGGACTGATTCTGTACTTGTGTGTGAATTAGTTTGCTGTCCTCTGATTACTTCTAAATGTTTTTTCTTTTTCTGTTATAAAAAAATTTACGATTCACGATTTATACATAAATCAATACAATTTGGGAAGCAAATAAAAAGTCAAAAGCCAGCTTTTAACCCATTTTGAGTCACATCACCTCTCACATTTTTTACACAAAAAAGCTAAAAAGCCAGTTTTTAACAATCTTCCCAAAACACCTCAAATCCAGGGGTGATTCTATTTTACATAAAATTGATGGGAAATCTCTAGATTCACAATTCGATTCATGTAATTTTTGAAATTATTTGGGTTTGATAGATTTCAATCTCTCTTTTCTTTTCTTTTTTTCTAATGAAAATGTCATAATACTAGTTTAATGATTATTTTTTATGAAAATAACTAATACCTAATCATAATAGGTTATTATTTTGCGGATAAGATGGTTTTTATATCCAATTAAATCTCGTCAAATCCTTTTTTTGGAACGTTTATTCACTCAAAACCAACATTTTCTTAATATTTTCTTGTTAAACCTCATAAAAATATCAAATACATCTTGTAAGGATATTTAATGTTAACGTAATTTGCATCCTTAAATTATCTATTTCTATTTTGGTAAAATAAATGTCATTTAATATGACATGATTAGGTCAGTCAGGCCCAACGATTCCACAACTGCTTTTTTTGTTTATTTAAATAAATAAATGTACACACATTTTAAGAGTATTTTAGGTTGTAAAATAATGGGTTTTCACCTGTTTTTTTCTTCTTATTCTGCTCTATTTAAGATTTCCAAGTCTGTTTTTTGAATGTCAAGAGAGAATAGACTTTATGGTTTTTAAATAATTTTATTGTTGGTGAGATTTGGACCCACATATATCTTCCTAATTAGACTAAGGAAATCATGCTTTTATATAAAAACTATTATATAACGTGTCAAAATCAATGTATTTTATTTTTTTCATATGTACAATTTCTTTATGTCATTTTATTTGTTTTTTATGGTTTGTGTTAAATCTTATGATTCGTAATTTGCAAAATTAATTTTTTGATTCATGATGCAATTCTTGGTTTGACGACTATGTTTATTTTACTATGGGTTTGATTTAAGCCACGCCATAATGTTGCACTTGCACCCGAGGCTTGCATTATTCTTGGACCTTCTAGAATAGATTCTAATGCATTTTCATGGGGAAATTTTGATGACAATGCTCTCTGGGAAAAGTTGCTTCCATGGTTGCTAGTTAGGTATTTTCCTGGGTTTTCACATTTTTCTAGCAAAATGAAGATCCGCTAGCTTAGCTTTTAAGGATTTGTGGGTTGCAAAATAATTGTGTTTTTTTTTTCCTGTCTGAGCTTGAACAGTTCCCCCCTTTACCTCTAAGTTTTACTATTGACAAATAGAAGGAACATTTGACAAGATATTATAAATTGGTTTTCCTTATCGTTCTGGCATCCATAGGATGAAGATTTATATCATTAGAAGGAAAGACAGTTGATCCAAGTGTATAAATTTGTTGTTCCAAAATAAATAATTAAATAAATAAAATTGAGAGATTTTGACAGTTTTTTTTTTCAAGTTCAATTTTATTTAGAATTTGAGTTGTTCGAAGAGTCCTGGTAATGAACCTACGAATGGGTTGTAGAAGAAAGGTTCTTTTACCTGCTATAAATGTACTAGAATATTTTGACGCTACACGTGAGTGGATGGATGTATAAGCTTGTTTATTGGCCAAACTTGTTAGAAAGAACACTAGACAAGGAGGAGCTTCAATGTGTGATCTAGTGATATCATTTAACTTTCATGCTCTAAATTGATTTTGGGCTTAAATATGGTCTGGAATATCTATCGAGCTATTACTCCATCCTGTGAGTTAGTTATAGAGCTGGTAGATGCCAATTACTCTATGAAGTTAAAATCAGAAGAAATACATGTCTTGTGATATTGAGTAGTGCAAATGATTTTCTGTTGTGTGATGCCTGGATTTGTTGTTACTTTTCGTAGTGATGCCACTGTCATTACATTTACAAAATTGAGTTGCCAGATGTTTTAAGTTATCTTGGCTGACGGAGTCTAAACATATATGATGTCGTTACTTTCTTATTTTCCAAGCTGTCTGGTAAATCATCAAGCTGTGTTCAGTATAGTTCATGACTTCATGTGCTGTTCCCTTAGTAGGAAAAACTAATGAATGTCAAATTGCTCATTATGGAATATTCTCCAATTATGAGCTCGTGTAAGTTCCCCTTTAAAAGACATTATCATAACAAACTCTCACTAGATCTTAATTTTGAAGATTTTACTCTATTGGACCTGAAGTTGCTTGTGACAATGAGTAGAATTTCATTGCATATTTCTTTTGCTTGTGATAGAATTAGGTATGACATTTCTTTTTTGGTTTGGTGCATTGAAAGAAATCAGGGGAAAAAAATGCAGTCTACATCAAAACGTTTAAACTGGCTTTACACTTTTGCAAGTGGTGAAATTATCTGAATTATTGCGTACTTTGAATTGAAATGACGGAGTAGCCTAAACATGATGCCTTGTGTATGTTAAGAGTTCAAAAATCTATATAAAAAAAAATAAAAAATAAAAAATTGAGAGAGAGAAGAGGCTGGGAAAAGCCTAGGCTTGATGATGGGTCAGAATTTGTTTGCCTTTAATTTATTCTATAATTTTTTTTTTTCGTATGAATTTATAATTTCTGTTGTTCTTGTAGATGCCTTTCTAATTGTCAAATATATTTTTTTTATGCAGGTTGTCACTTGTGGCAGTATTCCCCTTGAATCATCTTTCCAGAGGGTACCAAGATGTGTCTATGTTTCTACCGAATTGTACGAGTATAGAGGATGGGGTGGCAAATCTGCAAATCCTAAACAATGCTTCTTCTCATGGGGATGTAGACAGGCAGAGGTTAGTTTATGTCACCATTCCTCGAATCTGATATTTGTCATTTGTTTGACAATCTGAAGCTTGTTACATGATGGATTAGTTTCGCTATGTTGCATAAAGTCATGTAGGTTTTATTGTTGCCAATGGGAAATAAATTGGTACGATCAGTCTGCCAGATATTGTTGGCAACATGATTACTTTCATTTATGAATTATGATCTACTAATTGTTTTATTACATACAATTGACATGGTTTCCTTGAATTGGCTCTTCGGTATCTAATCATCTAGAGAAGTTGACATCAAGAATTCATGACAGTTCCTAAACATCAAGGTTGTCGATGTAGGAAGTTTCAATATTTGATCTAGGAAGCACGGCAATGCCTCTTGGAGTATTGTGTCTGTCCAATTTTTTTTATTTTTTATTTTTTATAGAGCAAGGACGCTTTTAACACATTTTTTTTTTAAAAAAAATAAAAATAAAGCAAGCATGCTTTGGACACATTGGACACACTTGTCTATTGCCTAGACACACGCAAGACACATCCAAGGTCTTGGCACAAAAATTAAAAAGGGTGTCAAAGATCAAAGTAAAAATAAGAAGTGTATAGTTTACACATTCATCCCTATAGGGTTTTTATTATTTGGAACCCTAAATTGTTACAACTTCAAATTTGTTTATGAATGTGATGGTACATCTGGCTAATGCCAAGAACCATGGGGCATCTTGTATAAGTACACCATAGGGACCCCCAGGGGTAAAGTCTTCTACAGTTTAAGAGAGAAGGAATCCACAAGGTCCCATTCCTGGATGCTGCATGCCCAATGCACTGCCAACAATCAGCATCAAACTAACGAATTTTGCGTTATTGTGTCCCTAGTGCTACCATCTTATAACAACTCTACAATATTTGGTTTCTTATACACAGGGATCGTTAAAAGGGTAATTTTCAGTAGAAACTCGAGCCTTATTGATAAGGTATACACTTTCTAGGGGCATTGCTTGGGGTGCGACAAGTGAAAATGCAACCACTTTGTGCAAACAATGGTGCTGTTTGGGAACTTGGGTTTGGGATTTTTTTTTTAATTTTTCCACTAGAAGACAAACTTTTTGCAAAACCAAAAGAAAAACACATCCAAACAAAATATCACATCCAACTCCATAATCGTTTCACTTTTTCTCTCACAAACATCACATCCAACCACAAAAAACTCATCTATCTTCCCAATCACCAAAATTTTTTTATCCAATAATATCCTACAACTAAAAAAATCTACATAAAAACCCACTTCCCAAACACCCACAATGCCAACGCTTAGGTTTGCATTATTGTAAGTTATATACTTTCTAAAGGCAAGTGGGAGGTGGAGTCTTAAGGGAAGTCACTTCGTGCAAACAAGCCTAGGTTTGTTACCTGTCTTACCCTCCCACCCTCAATTCACGGGGCCTATTAGTAATGTCGTTATTTGAAAGTTTTTCTAATACTGTTAAATATGCCATGCAATCATGTTTCTGTCTTTGGCTATGCCAATGTTTCCAGACCATGTATGGATAAAACACTTGTCCTATGATAACTATAATAGCCTTCTTGTCTCTTGTGGACAGAGATACGTGGCTGATTTTTACATATCAGACTTCCAATCTGGATTGAGAGCTCTGGTAAAAGCAGGCTATGGAGCTAAGGTTGCTGCATTTGTGAAACCAACAATAACAGTTGATTTAACGAAGGAAAACAGAGATTTGTCTCCAAGTTTTGTACGCTATCTTGCTGACCGCAGTCTGTCAAGTGATGACCATATAATGCGCCTGAAAGAAGGGTAAGCCACTAATATTCTGTTTTGAATTGTCTACACTATTATATTATATATATGAATATGAAGCACACAACTCTTTGAAGTTTTGTCACAATTTCTTGTATACCTAAAACACCCATTTCAGACCTAACTGCTTCACACAAACAAATACCTGTAGTCAGTGGATATGTTGGGCAGTAATATTTTCCCAGAAACATCTATGTATGGTCCAAATTCATTTAATGCATGGACCCCATAATACACCAATTTAATCTCGGCTGCCCATACACATTCTAGGTAAATTTCTTTACCCTTTTTCTGGGTAAGTATCCTTTCTCTATGTTTGGATTTTGCTTTTCTTGGTGCTAGAAGCTGATTGATCTCTGCGTGTTTCACCCCACTTTCCTTGAGCTGTTCTCTTATAGCAGATTTCAACTGATCCTTTAATGTCAGGTATATTAAAGAAGGAAGCACAGTGAGCGTGATGGGGGTTGTTAGACGCCATGACAATGTTCTCATGATTGTTCCTTCAACACAGCCTGTTTCAGCAGGCTGTCAGTGGATCCGCTGCCTCCTCCCAACATATATTGAAGGGCTCATTTTGACATGCGATGAAAGTCAAAACGCTGATGTGGTTCCTGTGTAGATTTTTATTCTTTTTGTAGAAATTTAATGTATAAAGAGAAATAGAGAATTGTATTATTGATTGATATAATGTTATTGATTGTTGTATTTTGTGTTTACAATGAGTCCTATATATAGAAAATTTAAAGGAGGTAGGTATGTAGTAGGTGGAGTAGTAGGTGGAGAGGAGGTGGTAGTGGTGTAGTGGGTTAGGTTTAGTGGAGTAGGTGAGGTGGTAGTGGTGTAGTGGGTTAGGTTTAGTGGAGTAGGTTTAAGTGGGTGTAGTGGGTTAGGTTTAGTGGAGTAGGTTCAAGTGGGTGAAGTAGGTGATAAATTTTAACAGCCCCCCGCAAACTCAAGGGGGATAGGAACTAGCCAACTTGAGTTTGGAGAGAGTTACAAAACAAGAAAATACATAAAAATAAAAGAGGATAGGTGACACTGTATGGTCGTGTCAGACCATTGGTGAAGACACTGGATGGTGGTGTCATAACGTTGTAGAGGACACTGTATGGTGGTGTCATAATGGTGTAGAGGACACTGGATGGCGGTGTCAGACCGCTGTAGAAGACAGTTTATGGGGTCATGTCGGACCGTTGTAGAAGACAGTTTATGGGGTTATGTCGGACCGTTGTAGCAGACAATGTGGTGACAGTTGTTGTGACAGTTTACGGAGTCTTGCTGGACTCTTGTAGAAACTAACCGGAATCAATGTCGGGACAGTTTACAGAGTCTTGTCGGACCCTTGAAGGAGCTAACCGGAATCAATGTCGGGACAGTTTACAGAGTCTTGTCGGACCCATAAAGGAGCTAACCGGAATCAATGTCGGGACAGTTTACAGAGTCTTGTCGGACCCTTAAAAAGTCGCACCCTCAAAAGGTGTGCCCAATCTTTCAAAAGGCGTGCCATCAAAAGGCGTGCCCAATCCATAAAAAGGTGTGCCATCAAAAGGCGTGCCCAATCCATAAAAAGACGTGCCATCAAAAGGCGCGCCAGACACGCGGCGATGCACGTGATCGACAGTGCGCGTGTCGGCCGCTTCGTCATGTGCTATATAAATGAAGGCGGAGGCTGAGAGAACATGTGGAAATCAAACCAGTCTGAAACCGCTGAAAAACTCTTCGTGGGCTGAGAGAGATACACTGGTAACACTCTGTAAACACTCTGTAACCAACCCATCTCTGAAACACTCAGCAACCATAACATGGCCTCTTCTTCCCGTCCAGCTATCCAGAACATGACCTCCTCTTCCCGTGGTCTGCTTACGCTCTTTCCAGAACTGAACGAGTCCACAAGAGAAATAACTGGTGCGGTGGCCAGTGAACCCCAACGAAACACTTCTGGGTTTGCTCCTTTGAACTTTCCGATGCGGTCGGTGGAGCAAAAAATGGCGGTGCAAACTGATATTGAGGCCAATCAGTATACTCTGAAGTCATGTGTGGAAACCATGACGGCGGTCACAAACTTGTCGCACCGCCTGCAGAGCAGGACAAATGAAGTGCAACAGTTAAACTCCCAGCTGGCTCTGCTCCAACGCATGTATAAGGATGCGCGAGCAGAGATAAGTGTGCTAAAGGCAGAAAACAAGGAGCTGAAGCGGAAGGCTACCGTGATGTTCCGATTCGGAGGTCCGCCATATGCTGCAGTGGAGGAGCAGGGAGTAGTGATCGTGCCCAGTGGAGTGGGTGCGGGAAACACAGAGGCAGCACCGGCAAGGGCCGCCCAGGACGGAGGCAAGAAAAAGCGACCCGCAGCAGAGTAGAGAAGCAAAATTCCGCCTGTGGATGTGGTTGTTTTGTGTGTGTGTGTGTGTGTGTGTTTTTTTTTTTTTTTTTTTTTTTTTTTTGTTTTGTTTTGTTTTGTTTTTTTTTTTTTGGTGTAAAATGCTGATCGGGGTTGATTCCCGGCATGAAGAAATGACAAGTTTGTAAAATGTTTTTTTTTTTTTTTTTTTTTTTTGGGAGTGTTGTGTTGAAAAAATAAAAATAAAATGAAAGAAAACAAGGGAGAAAGAAAATAGATAAAAAAAATATGTATAGATGGATTATATGAAAAATATCAGGGTGATTGTTTCAAAAATAAAGTGGAGGTATGTAAAAAAGGAGGAAAAGTGATTTGGAAAAAATAAATAAAAAATAATTGATTTTAAAATCAAATGGAGGAGAGTTTGAGTAATAGAATATAATAAAAAGAGATATATATATATATATATATATATATATATATATATATATAAATATAAAGTAAAGAAGGTGGTTGATCTTTGTATGTAGAGAAGTCGCCTCTGGTGGCGGCGAACTGGAAGCTATATGTATTGATAGAGATGACAGCGGAATAGGTTGAGATCCGGCGGGCGGCTAAGGTGAGGTTGCCGCCCGCCGGGGAAGCGAAAATACTAGGTTCTAAACCTGCTCTGATACCATGTAGAAATTTAATGTATAAAGAGAAATAGAGAATTGTATTATTGATTGATATAATGTTATTGATTGTTGTATTTTGTGTTTACAATGAGTCCTATATATAGAAGATTTAAAGGAGGTAGGTATGTAGTAGGTGGAGTAGTAGGTGGAGAGGAGGTGGTAGTGGTGTAGTGGGTTAGGTTTAGTGGAGTAGGTTTAAGTGGGTGTAGTGGGTTAGGTTTAGTGGAGTAGGTTCAAGTGGGTGAAGTAGGTGATAAATTTTAACACTTTTGCATTTCATTTGAACCTTTTTTTTTTTTTTTTTTAATTTTTAATTTTATTTTTAAACTGGCCATGAGTAAATATTGATAGGTTCAATCTGATAAAAACATCACGCAGTGCCCAACCACTCTGCTCATCATTCCTTCCCAGGATTTTAAGTGTATTTAAAATGACCATGAAGATGCAGAGCCAGGAAGACAGAAGATCATCTAATAAGGATAGTATAGTTTAGTCGTGTATTTGTAAGCTTTTTGTGCTTCTAATGGAGATCGAGAAGGGGAAGAAAATGGATTTCCCCTCTCAGAGCAGAATGTTAGGAAAAGCCGTATTGTGATAAATGGATTTTAACTGATTCTATATGTACATAAAGAAGGTTCCAAAGTTCCTTGTTTTTAATATGCATATATTTGAATTCCTGTGAGGATCCAGTCAGTGCATGTTATTGTTATTGGCCCAGCTAAAATGTGATAGCTCTTTTCTTTTACTTCTGCACTTTAATCCAGTACGATTCAACTTAAGCTTGACAGTAATTATTATTTTTTTTTTCGATAATTACAACAGAGAAATAAGGTATCAGCTGGCTTCTTGTTCCCGCTGCTTCTTGGATCTTGTTTGCAATGCAAAATTCGGCAGCACAGGACATGGGCTCTCCCCCCTTTATATGTATATATATTTTCACCATATGGTATTGTGAACTATCTTCTCCTTTTCAATGTTCGACTGTTAGGTTAAGCTTACATGAAGGATGGACTCCATGTCCACTGTTTCTTTCTTTCTTTCTTATACCAACAGGCTAGCTGTGGTGAATGACTACTTGTGCAGGCAGAAAAGAGCACATTGCATAGCACAAAGGATGTGAATGTACTCTTTGTAATGTTCTGATGTTTCTATACCATCTTATAAATTATCAATTCATCACTATTAGCCAATTCCATAATATAAATGGGAACAAAAAATAAAAGACAATAATCTTATAAATCAAAATTCTTCTATTTCTCATAAAATCTTCAGCAGAGTACTTACATTACTTTATAAAACACAGAATTATAAAAAATAATATATACATCAAAATGTTATGAGGGCTTATATCTTGCAAGGTTAAGAGCCTTGATCGCAACAAAATATAATTATATCTCGACAAATAAGCTTGATAACTGTAAACAAAGAAACATCAAAATGAGTTTTAGTATTCCATCTAGATCTCCATTTGCTTCTCAACAGGGTGGAGGCATAACATCATCACCTAGAATTTTTGAATATCTAGCCATAAAAAGGGAGTGAGCTTATACGCCCAGTAGGAATAATCTTAACACAATATATAAATATTCATTATGATTATGATTATGCAATGCAATGTCATGTACAAGACTCTTGACTTTACTTGAAAACTAATGCTCAATGTATAAATTTAAAGCCATGTTTGACTCAAACACTTGAGCCTTTATTATATCATGGAATTCCTTTTTGTAATAAAAATCCACATTTCAATCACCCCCACATTTATCAGCCACCGAACACAAAAGGACGAGTGGACACCTATCACATTTTTGGAAAACCATTTTCACATTTATCAGCATCACGCACGAAGGGACAATTAGACACCCATTACATTTTTAAAACATCTTCACATTTATCGGCCACCGAGTACGGAGTGGCAATTAGGCACCCAACAACCTATTCAACAATATCCCATACATTTACCGGCATCAAGTATGGAAGGGCAATTGGGCATCTTAATAATATTTTGATAACATTCCCACATTTTTCGGCCTCCGAGTACGGAAGGAAAATTGGGTACCTCAACACAAACCGCACGTTTTTTTAAATAACTCGACACTTGATCCAAAACCATGATAATGCAATGTAATGCATGAGTTTACAAATATTATAATTCGCCTAAGGTTCAATTGAATTATATAAGTGTTGGAAAATGGCTTTTTATAAACCTTATTTTTTGCTAACTTTGAGCATTAATTAAGGTGGGACCCAAGCTTTATTTTTAACGTTACTAATTGGGTTCATGTTTAATGCCGCGTAGTGAATAACATCGTGTATTTGGTTGTACAAAACCATTTCCGGATGAATGAAAATTCAACGCGTGTTTTCAGGTTCGTGGAAATGGCTTTAGGTGAGTTTTCTACACATTTGTGAAATGCACTTGTCACACATTGGAAAGGCTTATGGATTTGTATGGGTTTATATACTCTAGCTTGGGATACTTGGGGGTACCCAAGTTTGTGGAAGGGTGAGGTTATGGGTCAAGTGGGCCAAACCCGTTGCACCCAAAACAATAAATACACAGGTAGGCTGGGTTTGAGCGCGGGTGCGTAGTTGGGTTGGGCTTGTCCGACCCAATACTTATCTTTTTGGACTAAAAACATTTGTATTTTATTTATTTATTTTTAATTTTGGTTTCAAAATTCAAAATAAATTGGTCCGGATTTTTCCTTCACCCAAACAGATCCCGAACAGGTTTTCTACCTGTTGAATTCCACCCGAACAGCTTCATACCTATTGAAATTCAAAATGAACAGATCTATTTCTATTCAAATCTGTCCAAACAGGTTTTGTACTTGTTCAATCTATTCGAACAAGTTTCTACCTGTTTGAAAAAGCCACATTTCTTCCTATAAATAGTTTGTCATTCAGTAATTCATTTGCATCGAAATTTTTTCAAAAAACTCTTCATTTTGTTCTTCTGTTCGTCCTTCAGTGCTCCTGCATCTGTTTACCATTTAGTTTCTAGGAAAAGAAAAAGAAAGAGTTTCTTCTTCTTTTGTAGTGCTGCAAATCAAGTAGTAGTCGTTGCATCTTGGGAAGTAGATGCCATTAAAACTCGAAACACCGGAGCGAGGGCGAAATCTACTTTAAGGAAATTGTGTCCAACACAGGCCTCGACGTTTAAAGTTTTTGTAAGCATTTAATTTAGAATTTAATTTATAAAATTAATTTCTGGATTACTTATTTTTATTTTATTTTGTTGTTTATTTCAATTATACATTTAATTTACACACACACCACTAAGGGAATAACAATCTTAAAGTAGAATTTCTGTTTTATTTTATTTGTGTATTAGACAGACAAATATTTTGTTTCGGAAAATTAAATAGTAGTCATGTACTGTTTAATTTCTTAAATAGTAGTAATATATTGTTTAATAATTTCTTTGATAATATAGTAATCTATACTGTTTATTATTGGAATTTTGTTACAAAATATTATTCTGTATATTTTGTGTGTAAATTATATTTTGTATAAATTTTATGATTGGTGCATTATTATATCGTCAGAAATATGACTGTTATTACTCCGACCTCCACATTTGTTGTGCCGGTGATAACTCTAGCAATATCGGTAAATCATGGGGGAGAAGCCAGAAAAATTCAATAGAAATGATTTTAAAATATGGCAACTAAAAATGGTGTTTTATCTTTCGATATTGAATTTGGCTTGCATTACTCATGAAAACGCTCCAACACTTTACGAGGGAGAAACTGACATGCAAGTGGTTGTCACAGTCGACGCATGGAAATATGGTGATTTTCTATGTCAGAATTATATCCTTAATGGGTTAGACAATACACTGTACAATGTGTATAGTGTCAAAAGCACTATAAAAGAACTATGGGAATCTCTAGATCATAAATATAAAACAGACGATGCCGGTACAAAGAAATTTGTTGGCTGTTTTCTGGATTTTACAATGATGGATTCCAAAACGGTTATTAGCCAGGTTCAAGATCTCTAATTAATTCTCTATGACATATATACGAATGGATGGTTCTTAATGAATCTTTCCAAACTGCGGCAATCATTGAAAAATTACTACCATCCTGGAAAGAATTCAAGAATTATCTAAAGCATAAGTGCAAGAAGATGAAATTGGAGGAACTGATAGTGTGACTCAGAATTGAGGAGGACAACCGTGGTTTTGACAAGAAGTTAGGAAACCATGTCATGCAGGCTAAAACAAATGTTGTGGAATATGGACAAGGGTCAAAATTCAACAACAAAAAGTTGAAGCATGATTGCAATGGTCCCAAACAAGGATCTACTAAAGGGATCAAAAACGAGTTCAACAAGAGGTTCAAAGGCAAGTGTTTTGTGTGCGGAAAAGATGGACATCGGGCTAAGGATTGTCACGTTTGCAAGGACGGACGAAGTTCAAGCAAAAGTCCAGCGCAAGCCAACATAGCCGAGGATTTTTATCTTTCCGATGGAGTGGCAAATATCAATCTTGCTGCAGTAGTCTCTAAAGCAAATTTGGTGGGCAATCCTAAGGAGTGGTGGCTGGATACTGGAGCAACCTGTCATATCTGTGCAGATAAGTACCCTAATTATTGCTTTCCAATGATCGGACCCTGGATTACTTGTGTACCTACTCAATTTGCTTACAACATATGCTATATCAGGCCTAGTGCAATTCATTAAGTACATCAAGCTTTCGATTATTTGAAAGAACTCTAATTAGGTAAGCATTTCTTGCTTTAGCATGTTGCATGTACGTTTATGTTGCCATATCAAGCATGTTTACCATGAGGCTAAGTGCTTCGTTGATATATCTCTTGAATGTCTATGGATGAAGGTTTTTTTGCTTAAATTGGGACGATTCAATTAATGTACATATGAGATCACTTTTTCAAGTGGTACATATTCAAAACACTTTTCAAAACAAACATGAAATTAAAGCGTTTCAACTTTTGTGAATTAGTCTATACTTGAATGCATCACATAGTAAAGATAGCATAATAATCGGAACAAGAGTATATAATGTAGATAAAGATCACATCATGATTAGTAGAGGCCGATCTTTGATCGGGTGAGTGGGGTGCTCAATTCATGACCTTCCCCTCTCATACCTAAATTCCCGAGCCGAGACATTTTGGTGATGACGGACAAGTGGCCTTTGACACAAGTCACAGGTTTCTTAAATTTCTCAAAAATATTTAGGTGGCGATTCTGAAATCTGGCAAAACAATTCATTTTTGACATTTTTGATTAAAAATCAATTTTTCAAAAGATTTGTCGGATTTGGACTCTCTTGTATTTATCTATTTCACATTGTACTTGTGAAAACAGATTCAGAATCACGACAGTCCGAACTGTAGGGCTATCGTATCCGAGGAGACTAAGTCCCTATCACTTTAGCCTTTAAAGTTTTATTTATTTATTTATTTTTTCATTTTGACTCTTCATGTTTCAAATTTTTTTTATTTTATTTTATTCCTAAAACTAACTTATATTAAAAATTAGATAGAAAATGACACATTGACAATCACGTGATATAAAAATATTTTATTATATATAATTCACATTTCTAACACAAATTCAAATCTTAATATAATAATATATTTTTTTATGTTATGTGACAATTATCGTGACCATTTTTGTCTAATTTTGAACAAGGGAAATATTTTATTGTTGAACCCAATTTCTATACAATTTTGTACTCTTTTCTTTCACCCCACTTTCCTTGAGCTGTTCTCTTATAGCAGATTTCAACTGATCCTTTAATGTCAGGTATATTAAAGAAGGAAGCACGGTGAGCGTGATGGGGGTTGTTAGACGCCATGACAATGTTCTCATGATTGTTCCTTCAACACAGCCTGTTTCAGCAGGCGGTCAGTGGATCCGCTGCCTCCTCCCAACATATATTGAAGGGCTCATTTTGACATGCGATGAAAGTCAAAACGCTGATGTGGTTCCTGTGTAGATTTTTATTCTTTTGCATTTCATTTGAACTTTTTTTTTTTTTTTTGAACTGGCCATGAGTAAATATTGATAGGTTCAATCTGATAAAAACATCACGCAGTGCCCAACCACTCTGCTCATCATTCCTTCCCAGGATTTTAAGTGTATTTAAAATGACCATGAAGATGCAGAGCCAGGAAGACAGAAGATCACCTAATAAGGATAGTATAGTTTAGTCGTGTATTTATGAGCTTTTTGTGCTTCTAATGGAGATCGAGAAGGGGAAGAAAATGGATTTCCCCTCTCAGAGCAGAATGTTAGGAAAAGATGTATTGTGATGAATGGATTTTAACTGATTCTATATGTACATAAAGAAGGTTTCAAAGTTCCTTGTTTTTAATATGCATATATTTGAATTGTTGTGAGGATCCAGTTAGTGCATGTTATTGTTATTGGCCCAGCTAAAATATGATAGCTCTTTGCTTTTACTTTTGCACTTTAATCCCATACGATTCAACTTAAGCTTGACAGTTATTATTATTATTTTTTTTGATAATTACAACAGAGAAATAAGGTATCAGCTGGCTTCTTGTTCCTGCTGCTTCTTGGATCTTGTTTGCAATGCAAAATGTGGCAGCACAGGACATGGGCTCCCCCCCCCCCCCCCCTTTTATATGTATATATATTTTCACCTTTGGGTATTGTGAACTATCTTCTCCTTTTCAATGTTCGACTGTTAGGTTAAGCTTACATGAAGGATGGACTCCATGTCCACTGTTTCTTTCTTTCTTATACCCACAGGCTAGCTGTGGTGAATGACTACTTGTGCAGGCAGAAAAGAGCACATTGCATAGCACAAAGCATGAGAATGCACTCTTTGTAACGTTTCGATGTTTCTATACCATCTTATAAATTATCAATTCATCACTATTATCCAATTCCATAATATAAATGGGAACAAAAAATAAAAGACAATAATCTTATAAGTCAAAATTCATCTATTTCTCATAAAATCTTCATCAGAGTACTTACATTAGTTTATAATACACAAAATTATAAAATATATATATATATATATATATATACATCAAAATGTTATAAAGGCTTACATATTGCAAGGTTAAGAGCCTTTATCACAACAAAATATAATTATATCTCGGCAAGTAAGCTCGATAATTGTAAACAAAGAAACATCAAAAGGAGTTTCAATATTCCATCTAGAACTCCATTTGC
This sequence comes from Camellia sinensis, assembly GCF_055761805.1. Classification (NCBI taxonomy): domain Eukaryota; kingdom Viridiplantae; phylum Streptophyta; class Magnoliopsida; order Ericales; family Theaceae; genus Camellia; species Camellia sinensis. The sequence continues at coordinate 75,940,656 of NC_138969.1, forward strand.
TTCTCAATAGGGTGGAGGCACAACATCATCACCTGGAATTTTTGAATATCTAGCCATAAAAAAGGAGTGAGCTTATACGCCCAATAGGAATAATCTTAACATAATATATAAATATTCATTATGATTATGATTATGTAATGCAATGTCATGCATAAGACTCTTGACTTTACATGAAAACTAATGCTCAATTTATAAATTTAAAGCCATGTTTGACTCAAACACTTCAGCCTTCATTATATCATGGAATTTCTTTTTGTACTAAAAATCCACATCTCAATCACCTCCACATTTACCAGCCACCGAACACAGAAGGACAAGTCGGGCACCTAACAAATTTTCGGAAAATCATTTCCACATTTACCGGCATCACACACGAAGGGGCAATTCGACGCCCATTACATTTTTAAAATATGTACATTTATCGGCCACCAAGTACGGAGGGTCAATTGGACACCCAACAATCTATTCAACAATATCTTCCACATTTACCAGCGTCAAGCACGGAAGAGCAATTGGGCGCCTTAATAATATTCTGATAACATTTTCACATTTTTCAGCCTTCAAGCACGGAAGGGAAATTAGGCACCTCAACACACACCACACGTTTTTTAAAATAACTTGACACTTGATCCAAATCCATGAGAATGCAATGTAATGCATAAGTATGCAAATATTATTTTGTACGAGTAATCAACAAGTACGTAATCAACAAGTAATGAACAACTAAGTATGTAACCAACAAGTAATCAACAAGTAAGTACGTAATGAAATATTATATAAGTAATCATCAAGTAAGTACGTAATGAAATATTCGTATTTCCATGACTCAAAATCTTTTTCATCATCAACAATAATTTTGTACAAAATCCAAAGTTCCTATCCTTCCAACATTTTCAAATTTCCACCAAACTCAACTTCCTTAAATCATCAACAATATCATCATAAATCAGAAATTTATTGAACTCCAATATTTCCATAGAGAATCAATTTAAATTTCAACATAAAACACCAAGAAAATTGGGAATTTTCCTCATTTCTTTCACACACTTTCCAACTCACCAACTATTATTCATTATTATGCAAAAACATCCAAAATATTTCAAAAACTTGAGTGAAAACCCCATTTTACACTTTAATGATTTTTAAATCAAAAGCTTCTAACCATATCAACCCATAACTACAAAATATTACATAAACACACCAAATCATAGATATATAGAGTTAAGAGAACCTCTACCTAAAGGATGAGAACAAAGAAGCAAGATTCAAGAAGAACTCTTCACAAAATCGAAATCAAATTGGTGAGAATCACGATCTCAACGGGGATTTCGCTTTTTACAAGGGATCTAGGCTTTAATCTTGGTGAGAAATGAGATTTCTAGAGAGAGAAATTAGGGTTTTTTGGAGCTTAGGAGAGGAGAAAAAAGGAGAAAAAGAAAAGGTGAGAGAAAATATCAAAAAACTAACTTCTAAGTTGTTGATATTGTGCAGGCTGCTCGAGCAGTGAACTCAATCTCATAGCATCTCGGTCTGCAGAGCAAAGTACTGGTTGCCCCTTTTTCACCACTTGAGCGGTGAAACCAACTGCTTAAGCAGTCACCCTAGAAACAGCAAGTCACATAGGCTCAGTTCCTAAAGCACTCTTTGCACATTAACGTTATTTCCATATGTAACAATTTCAGTAAATGTTTTCATTTAACTTCTTACATTTATATTTCATTTACTTAAGTTTACAATATAAATAAGTAAATATTCCCCATTTAGATTCAAAGAAAAGTACAAAAAAAAAAATTAAAATCTAATTAAATCAAAAAGTGGTTCTCCTAGTTCTAGTACAAAAACAAAATTTCGATTGAAATTTCTATGTTTGGCATTGAAGTAAAATGGTTAATACCTCATAGAATCATCATCAACAATATCATCATAAATCAGAAATTTATCAAACTCCAATATTTCCATAGAGAATCAATTTAAATTTCAACATAAAACACCAATTAGTTCAAACCCTCTTTTAAAACAAAAATCACAATCCTAGGGTTCAAGAAAATTGGGAGTTTTCCTTATTTCTTTCACAAAATTTCCAACTCACCAACTATTATTCATTATTATGCAAAAACATCCAAAACATTTCAAAAACTTGAGTGAAAACCCCATTTTACACTTTAATGATTTTTAAATCAAAAGTTTCTAACTCATATCACCCCAAATTAGGGTTTTTAGGAGCTTAAAAGAGGAGAAAGAAGGTGGAAAAGAAAAGGTGAAAGAAAATGCCAAAATAGTAACTTCTAAGTTGCTGATATTGCTCAGGCCACTCGAGCAGTGAACTCAATCTCACAACATCTCGATCTGCAGAGCAAAGTACTAGTTGCCCCTTTTTCACTACTTGAGCGGTGAAACCAACCACTCGAGCGGTCACCATAGAAACAGCAAGTCACACAGGCTCAATTCCTAACGCACTCTCTGCACATCAACGTTATTTTCATATGTAACCATTTAAGTAAATGTTTTCATTTAACTTCTTAAATTTATATTTCATTTACTTAAGTTTACAATATAAATAAGGAAATACTCCCCATTTAGATTCAAAGAAAAATACAAAAAAAAAAAAAAATTTAAAATCCAATTAAATCAAAAAATGGTTCTCCTAGTTCTAGTACAAAAACAAAATTTTGAATAAAATTTCTAAGTTTGGCGTTGAACTAAAATGGTTAATACCTCATAGAATCATCATCAACAATATGATCATAAATCAGAAATTTATCAAACTCCAATATTTTTATAGAGAATCAATTTAAATTTCAACATAAAACACCAATTAGTTCAAACCCCTTTTAAAACAAAAATCACAATCCTAGGGTTTAAGAAAATTGGGAGTTTTCCTCATTTCTTTCACACAATTTCCAACTCACCAACTATTATTCATTATTCTGCAAAAACATCCAAAACATTTCAAAAACATGAGTGAAAACCCCATTTTACACTTTAATGATTTTTAAATCAAAAGTTTCTAACTCATATCAACCCATAACTACAAAATATTACATAATCACACCAAATCATAGATATATAGAGTTAAGAGAACCTCTACCTAAAGAATGAGAACAAAGAAACAAGATTCAAGAAGAACTCATCACGAAATTGAAATCAAATTGGTGAGAATCAGGATCTCAACGTGGCTTTCGCTTTTTGCAAGGGATCTAGGCTTTATTCTTGGAGAGAAATGAGACTTCTAGAGAGAAATTAGGGGTTTTAGGAGCTTAAAAGAGGAGAAAGAATGAGGAAAAGAACAGGCAGGGCCGGCCCTGGGGCATAGGCCACAAGGCCATGGCCTAGGGCCCCTCAAAATAGAATCAAAAAAAGGCCCCCTCCGATTATAATTTAGTGTAATATATTAGGTATGTTTTAAGTATAAAAAAATTAAAAAAATGTCTAAACTAACTTAAAATAAATTGACCCATTAAAAAATTGAAAGGTCATTCAAAAAAATTAGCATTGTTATTCATTAAAAATAGACCCAAAAAAGGGGTCTCTCTTATTATAGTTTTGTCTAATATATTAAGTATATTTTAAGTCCAAAAAAAATTAAAGAAAACCCAAATTAACTTAAAATAAATTAATCCATTAAAAAATTGAAAGACCCATTTAAAATAATTAGCATTGTTATTCATTGAAAATGATTTTATAAAAAAATTAGATTATGCAAGTCTGATTGATTTATTTGCTTCTAAAAATGCAAGAAGATTGAGGATCAAGCGATACTTATTAGTTATTGTAATGTAATGCTAAGTATTTTTTGTGATTTTGACCCAAATCTTTTTTCCTTTACTTTTAATGAAAAAAAATATGAAGGGCTCCAGAAATTTATTAGTTGATTATCGGTTTTGGGCCCTAGAAATCTCAGGGCTGGGCCTGACAAAAGGTGAAAGAAAATATCAAAAAAGTAACTTCTAAGTTGCTGATATTATGCAGGCCGCTCCAGCAATGAACTCAATCTCACAGCATCTCGATTTGCAGAGCAAAGTACTGGTTGCCCCTTTTTCACCACTTGAGCGGTGAAACCAACCACTTAAGCAATCACCCTAGAAACAGCAAGTCACACAGGCTAAGTTCTTAAGGCACTCTCTGCGCATCAACGTTATTTCCATATGTAACCATTTAAGTAAATATTTTCATTAAACTTCTTACATTTTATATTACATTTACTTAAGTTTACAATATAAATAAGGAAACACTCCATTTGGATTCCAAGAAAAATACAAAAAAAATTAAAATCTAATTAAATCAAAAAGTGATTCTCCCAGTTTTAGTACAAAAACAATTTTTCGACTGAAATTTCTAAGTTTGGCGTTGAAGTAAAGTGGTTAATACCTGATAAAAAAATTTCATAAAATCAAATTATACTATTTACTGCATAAGGAACAATTATCGCCAAAAATTATTTTCAAAATCGTAAGTTTTGAAAATTTTAATTTTTACGCTTGGAATTTTTAGGCTAAGTCCAATCTTTTAACAAAAAACTTTTTTAATACATCTTTACTAGCATATGAACCTGTGCTATGCATAGGCTAAACAAATAATTAAAAATAATTTTAAAATTAAGTAATAACATAAAATTTATTTAAAAAGTATGAATTAAATTTTAACCATTTTATTAGAATATATATTACAGTTGTTATGTCATTAATTGTATATTCTAAATTCACAATGAAAAATAGACGTAATAATTTAATCGCTAAAGATGAAAAAATTATATTTATGATAAAATGAAAATACATTTCATTTTATAAATTGTTGGTCTTCGTTTATTCTATGTTAGAGTTTGCCATAAAACTTAAACATACATTTTAGATATAAAACAATATATATATATATATATATATGTATTGATAAAATCGGTCAAAACACCAACCAACTTACACAAAAATTAATTAATTAAAACTTTCAAATTTTATTTTATTTCCTTATTTTCCCGATGTGGGATCGTGTAAAATAAAAGTTAACAATTGCTTGGGTGGGAAGTTTATTTTCAATCAAGCAATCTCAGCTGTTTAATCTTTACCTTGGTCAATTTTTAGTTTATTTCGAATCAAACAAATTTAAGCAATATATTTTAATAAAACCACTAAAATCATGATTAAAGCAACGAATCAGTCAAATCGATAACGGTTTAGACTATCTGCTAGGTCAAAAAATTAGCTAACTTATACAAAAATTAATTAATTAAAATTTTTAAATTTTATTTTAATTTTAAAATTTAAATTATCTTGAACTGAAATATACACAACATTACAATATTAAATAAGAGCACAAGGTTTATATAGTAAAACAACTCATTTTTTTCTTTCTTTTTTCATGTGGGATTGTAAAATAAAAGTTAATAGCTGTTTGGGTAGGAAGTTCATTTCTAATCAAACAATCTCAATCGTTCAATTTTAATCAGGTCAATTTTTAGTTTGTTTCGAATCAAACAAATGTAACTAATATATTTTCATAAAACCACTAAAATCGTGGTTAAATTAGTGAATCAGTCAAATCGAAAATGAATCAGCCTAATCAGCTAAGTTAAAAGACCAACCAATTTACACAAAAATTAATGGGAGACTTATTTATAAGTCATTTTTCAAACACTTATGGTAGGCTACGTCCTGTGTAATTTCTTATAGAGTCTCAAGTCCTATTTAAATATGAATGCATTTCACAAGATCCTACATAAACGTAACGTAATGTGACGCCTACATAAACATAACGTAACATGTCGCGTTACGTTTCTCAAACTTAATGAGTTTTTATTTTTTTTAAATTGAATGTGAAAATGTTGTTGGTTTATGTTGATGTCACGTTACGTTTCATATAAATATGATCTATTGCCATAGATCATAGGTGTCACGTTACGTTACGTTTATATAGATATGATCTATGGTAACACCATAGATCATAGGTGTCACATTACGTTTATGTAGGTGTCACATTATGTTATGCTTATGTAGATATGATCTATGGTAACATGCAATTTCCTATATGGGTGTCACGTTATATTTATATGGGTGTCACGTTACGTTACGTTTATATAGATATGATTTATGGTAACATTCAATTTCCTATATATAGTTTTACTATTATTTATGATATTAACAACTAATGTTGAGAGTAAATGTGTCAACAAATTTCCCACAGGACTTATGGGAACATAAGTTTTTTAGTGGGACCATATGTAGCATAAGTCTATCTAATAGGACTTATAAATAATTTTCCCAAAATTAATTAATTAAATGCTTTAAACGTCTTGAATTAAAACATGCATAATACTGCAATAGTAAATGAGAGTATAAGATTCACTTTATATAAGTGAAAAAACTTACTTTTTCTTTCTTTTCTCGATATAAGATTGTAAAATAAAAGTTAATATTCGTTGGACATGAAGTTTATTTCTAATTAAGCAATCTCAGCCGTTCAATCTTTCATTAGATCAATCTTTGGTTTATTTTGAATAAAATAAATCTAACCAATATATTTTGATAAAATTGCTAAAATCATGGTTAAACCAGCGAATCATTCAAACTGAAAACGGTTAAGCTTAATTAGTTAGGTCAAAAGACTAGCTGGCTTGCATAAAATTAATTAATTAAAACTTTTAAATTTTATTTTGTTTTATTAAAATTTAAACTATCTTGAATTGAAGCACGCACATTACTACAATATTAAATGGGAATATAAGATTTACTTTATATAAGTGAAATAATTTATTTTTTCTTTCTTTTTCCTGATTTGATATTGTAAAATAAAAGTTAAATAAAAACTAACTACTGGAGATTTTTTTAATTATTTAAAATTAAAATAATCAAAAAAATTAGTATGGGATATTAAAATTCTCACAAGACTTCTCACTAAAAATCTTATTTTACTTATATAATAGATAGATAGATAGGTACCAATAAATAAATAAATAAGGGCTAGAAGTAAGAGCAAGTAAATAAGAAAAATATTAGGGACTCAAAATATTTTACCAAATGTTCTACCAAATGTCTCACATAGATATAAAATCCACATCTTGTAAATCCCATGTAAATCCTACACCCATATAAAATATTTAATAAAATATTTAAATCTCTAGCATTACTAGAAAACAATCTTCTTTTCACTCCTAGCTGAGCAATAACACAAAAAAGAAAAAAGAGGCCATGCATAGATCTTTCTCGGTGCCTTATCACTTAATGCCTCCATCCAACGTTTTTCCCTCGATGGAGATTTTGATATTATTCTTAGTTTCCGTTAGGGAGGTAAGAAAAATTGAAAAAATTGACTAAATCAATTAAATTGGCCTGAATCGATTATATGTAATCTAATTTTTTTTTAATAAGAATTGGTATATGCGATTTTGTAATTATTTTTTTTTTGGTTTTTAATTTGATATTAGTTCAAACATTACATTGTGCACCAAATTAAACTGAAACCAACCGCTTCAACATATATTATATTTATAATATATAGAATCTAATAATCTAATAATATTAGTAAGTATAATAAATTATTAAAGTCAATTAATTAACTTCATCATCTTTGTAACCTAAGTTAGTAAACCCTTATTATATATAGAAAAATGATATACATGTCCACTTTTTAGACCAATTTTTCTGACCTAATGATGTGTAAGTGATATAATTGGTTGATGATTGAGAATATGTGTGAGAGAGAGTGTGTTACCTTAGATATCCTAATTGATTGTCACATTTTTGGGCTTGAGACTTGGAAATTATTTACTAAATGGATGTATTGGGTATGTTTAAAGTAGTGGACAAATGACTTGGAAATTATTTACTAAATGGATGTATTGGATATGTTTAAAGTGGTAGGCAAATGACTAATTCAATATTTTTACATATATTAGTGATCATACTATAGTTTTAAAAGTAGCTTAAATTTGAAAGGTCATAAACCAATTAACTGCACTGAATCGAACTATTTCAATTAGTGTAGTTCAATGAAGAATTAGTTTGTATCAGTGTGCTCAAAATAACAAAATCAACATTACTAGTTTGGTAAAAAATGTCATTTAAATACCGACCGTACCAAATCAATTGCATCCTCGTAGCTCTGGACCTGGGCAAGGCTCCTACACAATACTTTATGGGGCCTTTCTCTTCCATCTTTGTCTTTCTTGGTGGAGCTGACTTTTGGACTACCTCTCCGCACTACACCCACAACGTGGTCATGATCTAAGTGGTAGTCTACCCTCCAAGACCATCCTAGTTTAGTTTTCGTAGCCAACTTGTATCTTATCCAATAACCATTCCGAGGCATATCATCGGTCCAGTTCCATTCCCAAACTAAAAAAGTTGGGTGTGCCCACTTACCCCTGACCTGTCTCAGAATTCTTGTACTGGGAGTGAGATAAGGCTTAGAAGCTTCCTTTTCCCACTAGTTGCTCCTGCCTACAGCATGAGGCGCTTCGTGGATTGTCCCCAGGATAGGGCTCTTTTTGTGTATGGTTGTTGCCTTGCTGGTGTCGAGCGAATAAAATGAAGATGAATCTACCAAACAATAATGTTTGGGAGTGAATAATGATGTTTTGACTTACTTTCCTTTTTTGTTTTTTTGTTCGACACCTCACTAGAATTCTAGTATTGAAGCTCTCTATCATTACCCATGTTCGACTTCTCACTAGAATTCTAGTATTGAAGCTCTCTATCATTACCCATCTACTAAAATATACCGTCGAAGATCAAGGCAATACTTGAGATGACTTTGTTTTAAAATTATGTCAAATTTGTTTCCTTGGATTTCTCCTAACTTGAAAAAGTTCAGAAAATATAAAGTTAAGTCAATTTATTTTTGTCTTTAGTATTTGACTCAAAATAAAAAATAAAAGAAGAAAAGATTCAGAAAAGATAAAAGTAAATCAAAAAAATAAGCTGACTTCTTAGTTTTAGCGAAATCATAAATGACAAGAAGATTGTTATCCATGCTTCAAATAGAGCTTGCCTATGAAGCATAATGTTATCCAATTTTGTGTCTCAAAAGGCTATATTTGTGAATTTATTGATGATGAATTCAAGGCATGACAAAGTGCAAATAACGGAAACAAAAGAACTTAAAAGAAGAGAAGAAAAGAGACTAAAGTCTAGAAGGGATTCCCCCAGCAACAACAAGAGTTTCTCCGGTGATGTAAGCAGCGTCATCAGAAGCCAGAAACGCAGCAGCAGCAGCCATATCTTCTGTGGTTCCGAGCCTGTTTAGTAAAGTCTTCTCTTCAATCGCCTTCCTCTAAAAAAATAAAATAAAATAAATTCAGTGCACGACAAAGGCTGGTGATCAAGGTCTTTCAAGATCGAGAAAGCTAGAAGATACTTTTGAGGCTAAAATATTACTTACAACAGCACTATTTTGTGTGATGAACTCAGCAAAGTGTGTGGGTACAAAACCAGGAGCAATGCAGTTTACACGTGTATCAGGGGCCATCTCAGCTGCAAGGGCCTGAAGAAGATTAAGGTAAGAGTAAGACGACAAAAGAAAGAAAAAGTCTAAATTTATGTGACAAGAATGTCGGAACCAGTTAAGTAAACCTTGGTAAGCCCAAGAAGAGCAGTTTTGGTCACCCCATACATAGCCATGGAAGCCTGTGGTTGGTAGCCACCAATAGAGGAAATAAAAATAATTGATGAACCCTTCTGCAAGTGAGGAGCTGCATCCTGTAAGAAAACCAGTGTCAAACTCAGAGAAAGAATGTCAACAAATAGAGCGTTGAAAAATAAAACAATCTGTCGCAACCATGTACACCATGTAGCCCACCCACAACATATATTCAGGGACAAAGAACAAGGCAATGAGCCCATATAAAATCTAAGTGGGTGTTTCGTGTGGCTTCCTGGATGGGCTTTTCAGCCGAGAAATCCTTTGACGTGAGATTGCTGTGTTTGGTGAAAGTAAACAAACTGACTTCCTGTAAGTGGCTTCCGGGATGACTTCTCCCGAAGTCAATGCACACTATGACTCGTTAAGTTTGACCCTTATTCAACAGCATATTTCCCATCTTACCCACTTTTTCCATGCAATCCTAAATGCAATTAGAGTGCCATGAAAATGCAGTAGATCATTAATATTTTGAAAGAAATTTATGAACTGCAATAATATTGTGCTGAAGAGATGAATGTCATTTGTTTCCTTCTTCTCTTTGTGTATCTTATCTGATTTCTTTCAAAGTTATTTACATATAAAAAAAGAAAATTAGTTTGTTCATAATTGTATGTTTGTAATTTAAAACAGAAAAGAATATAAAAATTAATCACGCTTTGGAAGCAATTCGTAAGAATCATTCACCAAACATTTATCATTTTCAAAAGGCCTTTCTAGGGAGGTCTTCTTATGAAGCGCTTCTTGAAAATGGACTTTCTAGAAGCAAAAGTCTCCTAAAGCAACTGAGAACTATTATACCATGTATCACACAAGTCCCGGATATGGCACACGCGACTCTTACGAACTTACCTGTAGAAGAAGTATAGCGGCTTTAACATTAATTTCCCATAGCTTGTCAAGGACAGATTCTTTAGTTTCCAGAATAGTATCAACGGATGGATTGGCAGCAGCGTTTGACACAATCACGTCTATTTTTCCATATCTCTGCAACCCAAACCAGTAAGTTCCATTTCACAGATAGAGTTTGAAGATACAAACATAATTAAACCACTGACGCCACAGAATAACAGACATAAAAGAGAAGAAAACACAAGCTATTTGATTATCCAACACTCAAAACTATTCAAGTTTCAATCGTCCACAACATATCTCAATCTAGTACATCATCAGCCATTTAATGAAACAAAATATTGAAAATGTCAGAATTAAAAGTCATTCAGGTCATTTATGTACAACAATTTAAGCCTAAACAAAGTTACAAAACCAACTGATAAATAACTAATATTATATGTATAAAAAAATCAATTGGAAAACAGAATTGAAAGTCCTATAGATCATTTACATATAACAATTCAAGCGTACACATGACAAAACCAACTGATGAAGAACTGATATTATATAGCAAAAACCAAATGGGCACTGAACAGTTTTACGTGATGAAGCTTCAAAGCTTCAGCAGAGCTTAAATACAATTTAAGTAAGCAAATGAACATTAAAAAGAGATTTAGTAGAAGCATAAGATCGAGGAGCTTTCCCCCATAATTTAACACACAAGAATAGATAAAATTTCTACTCAGATTTGAGCAAAATTTCAAGTAAAACTTTCATTTCATATAGAGTATTCCAATGGCCAAACTCAAATTTTAGTAAAAGTTTGGTAAGTTGCACAATTGTAACTTTAGAATCTACTATATCACTACAAATTGCCTTAAAAAGTCTCACCACAAATTTGAGTAAAACTCATTTTGACATGAGTTGGAGTAAGGCTGTATTTGGTTTATGGATTTGGTTAAGAATTTGGAAAAGGAAAGGGGAAGATAGGTAAAATGTGAATGAAATATGGTTACATTTCACACATCTTTTACCTTTCCCTTTTCAGATTCTTACCCAAATCCATGAACCAAACACAGCCCAAGGGAGTGGAGAAAAATTTTGAGCAGTGTTATTCAAATTTAAATTTGATATGGGTAAAAAGTAAGGATTGGAGATAGCCTTACAACAACAAGGGATCGAAGTCAAATTAAAAAGAGCCTTGTCCCAAGTTATTGGCTTCGCTACATAAAATCCTATTTTGCCATTCCACTAGATCAAAGGATCCGACAATTGGTATTAACATCATGGACAGAAAGACCAAATTAAAGGACTCTTCGTATATTGTTGGCTCCATCCACTACCCACATGGTAAAGAGCCCACCATCCACATAGTGTGGGTGGCACTAGGTGGTAAAAGAAGGTGGTGGAGGGCAACACTAACTCACTAATGGAAGATAGTGGGGGTGGCACCACCTTGGCCAATTATGGCTAGCACTTCACCTACTCCTCCTCTCTTGGTTATAAATTGAGATGAGTGAGGAGGGGTTTGTATCATCAGAAATTAGAGAGTGAGAGCTGTGAGTTTCATCTCCTCCTCTGTATTTGTATTTTTGCTCCATTTTAGTGAAAATTCTCTTTTCTGTCCGTGGATGTAGGCATTGGGCCGAACCACGTAAATATTGTGTTCTCTGTGTGTGTGAGATATTTTTCTGGGTGTGTTTGATCCTAACAAAGTGGTATCAAAGCTAAGTTGTACGTTTTTCGGAAAAACAGAGTGTTGTTTCGAAACTGCCCAGAAATCGTATTGCTTGAAATCAGATTTTGAGCATACCAGGAGCAAGGGCTCGACGAGAGGAGTCCAGAAACATAAAGCAGACACCCAACGGAGGCCGGACGCTCCCTCACGCACCCCTGGAAGTTGGCGCGTGAGTCCCAGTCGCGACACGCGCCCACACGCGCCGTTCAGGCCACCGGCGTGTGGTCCCAATCTCATCCACGCGCCCGACGCGCGGCGCAGGGAGGACGACGACTGAGGGAATAGCCCGTGCCATACACGCGCCATCAACACGCGCGCGCCAGCCGAGTCTTCAGCCGAGCCGAGTCTTCAGCCGCTGACCGAGCCGCTGACTGAGCCGCTGACGTCAGCCCGACGCCAGCCGATTCGGAGAAATAATCTGGTGCTTCTCAAGCGCACCAGATTCTGCCGATCTGAACCGTTAAAATTGTTTTGGCTTGATCTAAGCCATTTGAGGTCCGATTTGGGTAAGCCAATAGTGTTTTCAAACTATTTGGAATATTTCGGACACATCCGTACGGTCAGATTTTGCAAATAAGCTTTCAAAAATTTGCAGTTTTTATTTTGGCAATCCGAATTGCTTTTTTCTGCTAATTTGAGCAGGCCGGACTTCACAGCAAAGCCTGTTTTTCAAACAGAGATCTTGTTTTTTGTATGATGGAGGATCCAACGTCGACTTCAGGTTCCATGATAAAGTTAAATGCTTCCAATTATGCCATTTGGAAGCCTAGAATGGAAGATGTCTTGTATTGCCGAGATTTGTTTGACCCCATTGAGCTTAATGGAGTTAAACCACCAACGGAAAAAGATGAAGACTGGAAGCGGAAGAACCGAAAGACCATTGGCCAGATCAGACAATGGATTGATCACAGTGTCTTCCACCATGTCGCCCAGGAGACTGATGCCTATGCTCTCTGGACAAAGTTAGAAGGCATGTACCAATCGAAGACTGCTCGGAACAAAGCCCTCCTGATGAGAAGACTTGTGAATTTGAAGTTGAAAGGCGATATCTCTGTTGCTGAACACACCAGTGAGTTTCAAAATTTGGTGAACCAACTAACTACTGTCAAAATGGAGTTAGATGATGAGATGCAGGCCCTATTGCTGCTCAGTTCTTTGCCAGACAATTGGGAGACATTGGTGGTGTCTCTCAGCAACTCTGCCCCAGAAGGGAAACTGACCATGAGCATGGTTATAGATGCTTTATTTAGTGAAGAGGCAAGAAAGAAAGAAATGGGTGGAGATCAATCCCATGCCCTCGTCACAGAAAATAAAAGCAGAGGTAGAGGCAGGGGCAGGGGAAGAAGCAAAAGTAGAGGACACAGCCGAGGAAGATCTCAAGACAGAGGGAAATCCAGAGAAGGTACGAGCCGGCCAAAGTTCAAATGTTACCATTGTGGCCAGGAGGGTCACATAAAGAAGTATTGCTATGCCTTGAAGGGAGAACAACAACAAGGCAATAGACAGCCAAAGACCGAAGATGGGACCACTGCAGTTTCTGTCTCAGAGGATATTGCATTATTCTCTGTTGAAGAAGAAGAATGCCTCCATATGTCAGACAACGACACCGAGTGGGTGGTAGATACAGCAGCTTCCTACCACGCTACATCCCAGAAGGAGTTCTTCAGTACGTACCAAGCTGGAGATTTTGGTACAGTGAAAATGGGTAACTCTAGTTTTTCAAAAATTGTGGGAATTGGTGATGTTCATATCCAAACCAAAGTTGGGTGCACGATGGTGTTGAAAGATGTCAGGCATGTTCCCGATTTACGCCTGAATCTTATTTCAGGGATAGCCTTAGATCGACAAGGCTATGAGAACTATTTTGGCAAAGGCATATGGAAGTTGAAAAAGGGATCTCTCGTGGTAGCCAAAGGACAGGCAATTGGCACACTATACAAGACTCATGTGGAGTGGAGGTGAATTCAAATAGCTTCAACGCAGCAGAAGATGAGACGTCACCAAATTTGTGGCACAAAAGGCTGGGTCACATGAGTGAGAAAGGGTTACAGATTTTGGCAAAGAAGTCACTTATTCCCTTTGCCAAAGATGCAAAATTGAATCCTTGTGACAACTGCTTGTTTGGGAAGCATCATAGAGTCGCTTTCCATTCATCATCCAGAAGACAATCAGAGTTGTTGAGCAGAGTATACTCTGATGTTTGCGGTCCCATTGAAGTGGAATCTTTGGGTGGTAGAAAATACTTTCTGACGTTCATTGATGATGCATCACGGAAGGTATGGGTTTATGTCTTAAAGACCAAAGCTGAGGTGTTCCAGCATTTTCAGACATTCCATGCTATGGTGGAAAGGGAGACTGGAAAGAAGCTGAAATGTCTCCGAACAGACAATGGAGGCGAGTACACGTCAAAGGAATTTAAAGCCTACTGTGCTACTAACGGCATCCGGCATGAGAAGACTGTTCCTGGAACCCCACAACACAATGGTATAGCCGAGAGAATGAACCGAACCATTGTGGAGAAGGTCAGATGTATGCTCAAAATGGCAAAGCTACCAAAGCCATTTTGGGGAGAAGCTGTTCGTGTTGCTTGCTATTTGATCAACAGATCGCCATCAGTTCCACTGAATTTTCAGATTCCAGAAGAAGTATGGTCTGGAAGGGAGATCTCTTACTCTCACTTGAGAGTGTTTGGGTGCAAAGCATTTGCACATGTATCCAAGGAGCACAGACAGAAGCTGGATGACAAAGCCACTCCATGCATCTCTATTGGCTATGGAGATGAAGAATTTGGATACAGATTGTGGGATCCGAAACACAAAAAGGTCATTCGAAGCCGAGATGTGGTGTTTCAAGAAGGCCAGACCTTTGAAGACTTTGGGCAACCAGCCAAACCCAAAGTTGATGATGTTTCAGAAATTATTCCAAACCCTGCACCATCACAGCATGCCACTGATGAAGAAGAGTTACCGCAGCATGCAGTCAATGATGTAGAGTTGCAGGATGGATTTCTAGAAGAAGAAGATCCAGAAGCAGAGGGTGTTGAGCAGGGGGAGCCACAACCCCCTCTACCAGAGACTGTTGGTCCACAGTTATGAAGATCAACAAGAGAATTTAAGCCGTCAACCAAATACCCTCCTTCTGAGTATATTTTGCTTACCGATGAGAGGGAGCCAGAAAGTTTTCAAGAAGCTCAAAATCATAAGGAGAAGAGTAGCTGGCAGCAAGCCATGCAAGAAGAGATGCAATCCTTGCAGAAGAATCAAACTTATGATTTGGTGAAACTTCCCCAGGGTCGAAAAGCATTGCAGAACAAATGGGTGTTCAAGTTGAAGAAAGATGGCAGCGGAAAGTTAGTCAAGTATAAGGCTCGATTGGTTGTCAAAGGTTTTGGGCAGAAGAAATGTATTGATTTTGATGAAATCTTCTCGCCAGTTGTGAAAATGTCATCCATTCGAGTAGTTTTGGGACTAGCAGCTAGTTTGAATTTGGAACTTGAACAAATGGATGTGAAGACAGCATTTCTCCATGGTGATCTGAAGGAAGAAATTTACATGAAGCAGCCAGAAGGTTTTGAAGTCAAAGGGAAAGAAAACTTAGTCTGCAGATTGAAGAAGAGTCTCTACGGCCTCAAACAAGCGCCGAGACAGTGGTACAAGAAGTTTGACTCATTCATGGTAGGTCATGAGTACAAGAGAACTGCTGCAGACCAGTGTGTTTATGTCAGGACATTTCCCGGTGGAAACTTTATCATACTTCTGCTCTATGTTGATGACATGTTGATCATTGGACAAGATGCCACAACAATCAGATCACTGAAGAAGGAGTTATTACAGTCCTTTGACATGAAGGACCTAGGCCCTGCACAGCAAATTTTGGGCATGAATATCGTGCGTGACAGGAAAGCCAAGAAGTTATGGCTGTCACAGGAGAAGTACGTTGAACGAGTGATTGAGAAGTTCAACATGAAAGATGCCAAGCCAGTCAGTACTCCGCTGGCTAATCATTTCAAGCTGAGCAAGATTTCTTGTCCCTCCTCTACGAAGGAAAGACAAGAGATGGAGGCGATTCCCTACTCATCCGCTGTAGGGAGTTTGATGTATGCAATGGTGTCCACCCGACCAGATATTGCTCATGCGGTTGGAGTTGTAAGCAGATACCTTTCCAATCCAGGAAAAGAGCATTGGGAAGCAGTCAAGTGGATTCTGAGGTACCTCAAGGGTACAACAAAAATGTGTTTGTGCTTTAGAGATGCTAAACCAGTCTTGGAAGGCTATACTGATTCAGATATGGCAGGCGATCTTGATGGTAAGAAATCTACATCAGGATTTCTGTTCACTTTCGCAGGGGGAGCTGTGTCTTGGCAGTCCAAGCTGCAGAAATGTGTTGCTTTATCCACAACAGAGGCAGAGTATATTGCCGCAGCGGAAGCTGGGAAAGAGATGTTGTGGTTGAAGCGGTTTCTCCAAGAGTTGGGATTAAAGCAAGAAAAGTTCACGGTACATTGTGATAGTCAGAGTGCCATAGACCTGAGCAAGAATTCGATGTACCATTCTCGCACAAAGCACATTGATGTTCGGTATCATTGGATACGCGAAGTGATGGACAAACAGTTATTGGAACTGATCAAGATCCACACAGATAAGAATCCTTCTGACATGATGACCAAGGGTGTCACCAGAGACAAACTGGAAGTTTGCAAGCATCTGATCGGGATGGACTTCAAGTAAGAAGTCAATTGTCCATGTGGGCGTGGAGGGGGAGAATTGTTGGCTCCATCGACTACCCACATGGTAAAGAGCCCACCATCCACATAGTGTGGGTGGCACTAGGTGGTAAAAGAAGGTGGTGGAGGGCAACACTAACTCACTAATGGAAGATAGTGGGGGTGGCACCACCTTGGCCAATTATGGCTAGCACTTCATCAGAAATTAGAGAGTAAGAGCTGTGAGTTGAGTGAGTTTCATCTCCTCCTCTGTATTTGTATTTTTGCTCCATTTTAGTGAAAATTCTCTTTTCTGTCCGTGGATGTAGGCATTGGGCCGAACCACGTAAATATTGTGTTCTCTGTGTGTGTGACATATTTTTCTGGGTGTGTTTGATCCTAACATATATATATATATATAAATACAAAAGCACTACTAGATCATTTTGCTTTCTCAAGCAAAATCAAAGCCCAGGTTTCAGTTTTCCCCTTTGGCTCAGAAGAGTTTGGTTTGCTCACCTGAACAGTCTTTTCTACAAGATTCTTTCTTTGTTGAGCAACAGACACATGACAAACCACTCCAAACACTTCAATTCCTCTTGCTTTAAGCTTCTCCACTGCCTCATCTACATTTTTCTGCAAAACAATCAAACACAAAACACAAAATGTGATGTAATTGAAATTTTAAGTAAATTAATCGAGAAATGAAAGATCAAAATTGAAGGACACAGACCCAGAAAAAAATTGAGAAAAAAATCAATAAAATAAACCCAGAAAATTAAGGTTCAATCTCCTAAAAAAGAAGACGAAAAAGATCGAGAGAGACAAACAAAAACGAACCTGTCTGCGAGATGAGATGACAACAGAGGCACCTTCCAAGCCGAGACGCTCGGCGATGCTGAAGCCTATGCCCTGGGTGGAGGCCGTGACAATCGCGACCTTGCCTTGAAATCTCTTCCCAATCTTCTCCATGGCTTTTGTTTGGTTCGCGACAAGATCCAAGCTGTACGTAAGCAACGCCGTCTCCGCTTTTTCCGGAAACCAAGACCCAAACCAAAGCTTTTCACCCTCTTTTTATAGGAAAATGAAGTGTGACCCTAAAAACAGTGGCTTTAATGGCTCTAATATTCTTTTCGTTTGTTTTTTTTTCTTTTTCTTTTTTGTCTTATTTTTTTTTTGTTACCTTATATGGAAATTTAGGGGCATTCGGGCCCCTAAATTTCGAGCTACCAACCAAAACCGCTTTTTATATATGTGGTTTGTTTTCGGAGGTCGAATTGGGGGAATTTACGGTGGGAGGATTGTTAGTGAAAGGATTGATAGTGAAAAAATTAAGGTGTTATTTTAGAACAGATTTTTTTAATAATTTTTTGATTTTTTAGTTAAAATGTGATGTAAAAAAAATTATTATGTTTGGAATAATTTTTTGACTTTTTATAAAAAATTGTGTAAAAAGTAGAGACAAAAGAGGATCTTTGACTTTTTGGTATGGATTGTAACTTTTTGGTTTTTTTAGTAATTTTTTGACTTTTTGACTAAATCGGCCACTTTCCAAACGAGACCTAAGTAAAATTGTGTTTGTTTTGATATTAGTCGTTAGTGTAAAGATTGTTAAATTAAAATAAATATAAAATAAATATAAAATAATAACACAAATAAAAAAAAATATAAAAACTTTAAACATTAATGTTTGAAAAAAAATGTCCAACATGTAAAAAAAAATTAAAAAATAAAAATAAAATAAAAAATTTTCAACAAAAAATAAAACAAATAAAACAATGATTTTTGCTTAACAAAAAATACAAAAAATTAAATATTAATGTTAAAAAAAAAATTTCCGACAGTAAAAAATAAAATAAAAAATAAATAAAAATAAAAAATTTCTAATCCACCGGACTATTTTTCTAATACCAAGTCCTAGAGGTCCATCCGAATCCCTTACGGAGACCCATCTTAATCCGGAGCTCACTATTAATTCCTTTCCCATCTCTCAAAACAAACATAACATTAGTGAGTCCCACCTCACTACCAATCTCAATCCTCCCTCTAACTCTCCATGCTACACACCTCCTCCCCTCCCCTCCCCTCCCCTCTTACACATGGCTCCTTGACTATTTTAGTATATTATTACACATGGCTCCTTGACTATTTTAGTATATTATTTTAATAAATTAAAATATTTATATTTAAAAAGATAATTAATTTTTTTTTAGTTAAATAAGATATTTATAAGAGTAAAAGTAAAATAATTATGAGTTTAATTTGATATTTTATATTATTAACTATTTTACTCTTCGTTTGCATTGGTTTTTTTAATTGGCTTTTTTTGTGTTGAGGCTTTTTTACCTTAGCTTTTTTAGGCTTGTTTGGTTTATTTTTTTGACTTTTTTGAAAAAAAATATAATAATTATGGTTTAGATGTGATATTTTGTTTTATTAACTTATATAGCTAATTTTATTTTTTTATGCTTTTTTTAGCAAAAGTTTAAAAGCAAACGAAGCTTTACCTATTTTGTTTTATTTGGATTTTAACTAAAAAAAAAAAAATTGCCAAACAAATGTTATGGTTTCGTTTGGGGGAGTGAAGTGGCTTTTTTGATTTTTTTAGCCTGAGCTAATTGTTTAGGTTTGATTTTTTGATTTTTTTTCATTTTTGTAAGTAAAAAAGTAAAATGATTATGATTTGAATGTGATATTTCTCTTATTGATTTTTTAATCTATTTTGTCATTTTTTACTGTTTTAGTCTTTTAGCCCCCAATCTAACATGCCAAAGAGGGCTATATATTTTTGTGATAAATATTACTCTCTTCGTCTTAAAATATTAGTTCCTTTTGAAAAGTCTATTTTTTATTTTTTATTTTATAGTATATCATGATACTTCAAAAATATTAACTTTTCAAATTACCTTTTAGAAGTGCAATTATTACACTTCAAAAATAATATTAATGAATTTAAAAGAATAACAAAATAATAAATTTATGATATTTTAGTCCTTAATTTTTGAAAATATATTAATATTTTTGGACAATAAAAAATGAAATAAATGACTAATATTTTGAGACAAATAAAATATATATATTTTTGAGTAAAATTCCAATAATTTGTTATTTAGAAATGAGATACGTTTTTTTATCCAATCAATTTTTGGGAACTTGGTTCTCATATTTTTTTTTTTTTTTCACTAAAAGACAAAGGTTTTGCAAAATAAAAAAATAAAAAAACAAATCTATACAAAATATCATATCCAACCCTATAATCATTTCATTTTTTCTCTCACAAACATCACATTTCAACCACAAAAAAACCCAACTATCTTCCCAAACACTAAATTTTTTTTATCCAATAATATCCTACAACTAAAAAAACTTATATAAAAACCCACTTTCCAAACACCCACAATGTGTAACATTACTACAAAAAAATATCAAAATAAATATGCATAACATTTAGGGGTGTTTTGGGAAGTTGGTAAAAAGCTGGTTTTTGGCTTTTTACCAAGTTTTTTTGACTTTTTTGAAAGTGATTTAGGAAGTTGGTAAAAAACTGGCTTTTTTACTTTTTGGTTTAATATTTTTTAAAAGTGTTACATCACTCTAAAATGACCAAAATATCCTTACTTTTTGCACGTCAATATTTTTTTTAATTAATTAATTATAATGTTCTATAGGGTAGTTTGGTAAATTTGTAAGTAGCTTTTTTGGGTCTTCCCAAATGGGTATAGTGGTGTTTTTGCAAGGGGTGGCGTTTTGAAAAAACCACAAAAATAAGTAACAAATATGCATATAATACACACTTTTTGAAGGGTCTGTATCATAACATTACCATATAAATAAACATCCCAAAGTAGAGTTTTAATGTGAAACAATTTTTCAATTATTTTTTGGCAAAATCGAATTAGTTGGTGGTAATTCAAATTATATTTAAAATTTTGGATGTTCGTATGTTTAGCTGTAAAATTAATAATCAAGTTTGTTTTAATCAACTTATATTAACTAAACTCATTTAAATATATATATATATATATATATATATATATATTTGTGACATAGTTTAGTAAATGTAGAATTTAATTGATTTCAAATTTCAAATATTTTTTTCCCAAAAACTATATAATACATACTTTTAAAAAATAATCATCAATTAATTTTAAATAATTCACTATATGAATAAGTTTTTTGTGTTTTTTAAAAATGTTTTTTTTAAATATATTTATATATATAAGCAAGCATAACAAAAAAGGATAAATTATAAATACACCATTTCAGATTTGTTTAAAATAGAAATTGTCCCTTATAATTTAAAAAATTAAAATTCCACATTGTCAGATTTTTTTTATTTAATAAAATTAATTAAAAAAATAAGATTCTCGACTACTCTCTTATATAATAATAAAATTATCTGAATTATTAATTAAAATAAATTTATGATATTATTAAAAATTATTAATTGACTTGATAATTTATTAATCAAAATAAACTAATTGTTATGAAATTATAAATATCAAAAGGTGGAATGTAATTTTTAAAATAAAAAAATAATTTATATTCTAAATAAATGTCAAAAAGTATATTTGTAATCTACCTAACCATAAATTAATTGTTTGATACTTTTTTTTTTTTTTTAATTTAGATTTCTTTTTTCAACTAGTATTCGCCCAAAGTGGCAAGCAACGATCCTTTTCGTGATATCTGTAATCTCTCTCTTTTCAACGATTAAGCTTCATTTAAAAAAAAAAAAATTAAAAAAACAACAAGCCAAATCACTTTATTAAAAAAAATTACCAAAATTTTTTAAGATGAATCATAACCGTAAGAGGGAGGCAAGTAAAAACAAAGCAAGGAGAGCATCCTTCTCCTAAGAGCATCTCCAACTCAATCCTCTCACCAAAAGGATGAAAATAATTTTTTTATTCAAAAAGTAAATATAGAGTATGTCACTATTCATTCAAACTTCAACCACAAACCTTCACAACCCTTCATTCTTTCTTCATCAAAAAGTAATTTTTGCTTAATAACAAATATTTAATTATAAAATTTTTGTAAAATATATTTAATATTATACTCATTTTAAAGGTATGATTTCATACTTTTTAATGATGTCAATTTTATAAAAATTAAATTTACATATTAAAAGTTATTTGTAATTTATTTATACTATTATAAAGTGAACACCTCTTATGGTGTCCTGAAGTTTTGTTTCTTATGCTGTCACGTGTCTACTTTTTTTATTTAAAATTAAAAAAAAAATTCGATAGATGAGTGGAGGGGACTTGAACCTTAGACTTATATCAAATAAATAACACTCTTACCACTTGACTAGTACACAATATATAATAAATTTTTTATTTTATTTTTATTTATTTAAATAGCACACGTGTCGCGTGTGTCAACCGCTAGTACTATTACAAAATGAGCACCTCTTATGGTGTATTGAAACTTTTGTTTCTTATGCTGCCACGTGTCTACCTTTTTATTTGAAATTAAAAAAAAAATTAGATAGATGAGAAGAGTGGATTTGAACCTTAGACTTATGTCAAATGAGTAAGACTTTTATCACTTAACTAGCACACAATATATGATAAATGTTTTATTTTATTTTTATTTATTTGAATTGCACATGTATCGCATGTGGCAACTGCTAGTACTATTATAAAGTGAACACCTCTTATGGTGTCTTGAAACCTTTATTTCTTATGTTACCATGTGTCTACTTTTTTAGTTGAAAAAAAAAATTAGATAGATGCGAGGATTTGAACCTTAGACTTATGTTACATGAGTAAGACTTTTACTACTTAACTAGCACACAATATATAATAAATATTTTATTTTATTTTTATTTATTTGAATTGCACACGCATCGCGTGTGGCAACCGCTAATATACTAAAAAATATAGAATGAATAATATTTTAGAAATAATTTTTTATTTTTCATCCTTACTCTAAATATGAAAAATCAACTATCTTTCTTATAAATAAAGATAAATTTAGAAGATGAATTGAAGGAATAAATCTTCATATTTAAAGTAATAAAATATGTATTGGTGGTGGTGTCCGAAGTCGGCAATGGACTCAAGGGAACTCTACTACTGCCAACGAGAGACGACGAGATTGAAACCGTTTTTAAGAATGAGTCTCTTCTTCTTGGAATTCACACCTGATCACATCACCCCAAAATAAATGCTTGGGCCAGTTCAACTGTTATTCCATGAAAGTCTGCGAATTTTTTTTTTTAATGTCCTTTTAATTCTTATATAAGGGAAATATTTGGTAACTTAAAATTTTATGATTTAAATGATTTAAATTTATCAAAATGATATCATTTTACACTCATTTATACTCAAAACGACATCGTTTTAAGTGATTTGAGCCATTTGAACTACAAAATTTTGAATTATCTAGCATTGTTGTTCTTGAGAGGGTAATTTTTGGGAAAGAATTGGGCCGAGCTGTGAGTTGGGCCCTGCGGCCCAAAGCGTAAAGGAATCGGTAAGAAGCCGTAATGTTATTTCGGCCCAGTAGAGGTATAGATACTCCGGCCCAAAAGAAGTGAAGTTATTCCGGCCCAGGATAGGTGTGGTTATTCCGGTTCGAGAATGTGTAAAGCAACTCCGGTCCGGTGGCAGTTTGAAGTGAGTCCGGCCTTGCATTTAGTCCGGTCGAGACATATTATGGTTAGGTCGGTCAGAACTTGCCACTTGGAAGTTTGATCTAAACACACCATGGTTGAACAGGGGAAAGCCGAGATAAGGAGTTGGAGGAAAAGACCGAGCTAAGGACAGTTCGGCCTTCTCTGTGGCTCTGCGTAGCCAAGCTTATTTGGGTCATATAGTAGTTCGGCCAAAGTGAAAACCATCCCACTTGGTTTAAGCAGTGGGGGAGGGTGTAAAAGGAAAAGCATTATCCTTAGGAGTATGAATCCTAGGAGGACTCTACATGGAGAAATAAAAGTCCTACTAGGGTTATGCCACTCGAAACCTATAAAAGCTCACAAGCACCACCTTGGAGGAGGTAATTGAACACAATTTTTTCTGAGAACATAGAGCTTTGTCTATTTGTCAAGTTTTCTGACTTAGGCATCGGAGAGGTTTCCGGCACACACCCGCCGGCTAGCTCGCGTTTGTGTTTTCAGGTAACAAAGCGACGTCGTACGGAGGAGCGTGGACTTGGTCAACAGGATTATACGAGGAGAATTATTTCCTCCCCGTACAATTGGCGCCGTCTGTGGGAACATACAGACAAGAACAAAAACCTCTTGACTAAGCTTCTCATTTTTTCAATCAATGGCACACATTGAAGAACTACCGCAGTCCGCCGTTGATGGGCTAACTCCAGACGGGGGCGCAAGGCGAGAAGGATTACCCTCTGTCCCTCCTATGGCAGATCTGGAGCCCCAACAACATAACTCCAGGAGGAGTGGCAGGGGAAGGCGGAATAACAGCCCTCGTCACTCTCAAAGTCCTGACAGGCAAAGGAGGAGGATTGATCCTCAAGCCCTGGAAGATCGCGTGAAGGAGCAAGATGAACTAATTCGGAAGATGGCGGCGGACATGGAGGCTTTGAAACGCCAGATGAAGACTAAAGATGTGGCGACAGGAGAGGGGCGCAAGCACAAGACGCCCCCTCGCCACTCAGAGAATCATAGTAGGAATACTACACCCTCCCAAGGAAGGAGCAGAAGCCTCAGGACAGGCGACACTCATTCCTTATCTTCCAGGACTCGTCACTCCAGGTCTGAGAGGACGAGATCCGAAAGATCATACACTGAAGGAAGCACGTATTGGCCTTCACATTCACACCAAACCAGATCTAGACAAACAGAGCTGCCCAGGTCATCCGACTTACGAACCGTGCTCGAAGAAAAAGCACGATGCAAGGAGGATGCCAAGGCAAGGGACCCACACCGAGTCTCAGCCTTACAACGGTTGGCTCCTCGGACGCATGGAAGCGTCGAGGTTGGAATTCCAATACCGCGACCGGCCTACGAACCAACGGGCAAAGCATTGGTAAGACTACAGACTTCGCCGTTTGTTCCAGCAATCGAAAACGCGCCCCTACCATCAGGCTTCCTTCAGCCGAAATTCAATACATATGAAGGGAAGACGGACCCGTATTCACACCTGAGCCACTTTCGCCAAGTCATGGTTGTGTACAGGCGAAACGAGGCCTTAATGTGCATACTCTTCCCGTCAAGTCTTGGCGACCTAGGCTTGACTTGGTTCGAAAAGCTCCCAGAGGGCAGCATAGCCTCCTGGGCCCAATTGGCAGAAGCGTTCGTAACGAGGTTTCGAACAAATACTAAAACACCGGTGGAGATAGACCAGTTACTCTCCATCGACATGGGTGAAAAAGAGACCCTCAGATCTTACAACAGTCGCTACTGGGAGACATTTAACCAGATTGGAGACTGCCCCACCAATCTAGCCATTGCGCAATATAAAAGAGGCCTACCAGTAGGGAACAGACTAAGGGATTCGATTACCATGACGCCACCCCTCAACATGGAGGCCTTGATGGAAAGAGTGCATCAGCACATCAGGGTAGAAGAGGATGGCGCACGTGCAAAAGCAAAATCTAGTGCAACCGTAGTACCAGAAAAGAAGACCTCAGCAAAGGTCAATACAGTAGATCGGCAGAATAGAAACGGGCGTGGCAGACGAGATAACGGAGAAGACCCAGACAAAAGATGGTTGAGAATCCGCACTGCCATAACAACGGTGTTCAAAAAGCCAATATATCGGATTCTGAGCGAAATAAAAGATGAGCCTTTCGTCAAGTGGCTAGCCAAGCTAGGGGAAGCTCAGAAAGATTACGACGACAGATCACGTTGCACCTTCCACAAAGAAAAGGGGCACCGAACTGAGAATTGCACACCGTTAAGACAACACTTGGAAGAGTTGGTGGCAGCAGGCCACTTGAACAAATATATTGAAGGAGGGACGCAACCAGCCCTCCAAGATCATAATAACCATCCCAATGGGATGCCGATCGACGCCCCACCATAAAGCATCATCAATGTAATACATGGAGTCTTTGAACCTGAGTGTGTATGCGAGCTCAGAGGATCAATCAAGAAGGCTGAGCACTTTAGGGAAGTATTAAGTGCCCAACCTGCCATCAAGAAGGGGAAGACAGAGGTAACAAATGCCATGTCTTTTTTGGATAAGGACCTGGATCGAATATACTGTCCTCACAATGATGCTCTGGTTGTCACTCTCCGAGTCAAAGATTTTGATGTCAAGCGGATTCTGATTGACCAGGGTAGTTCATGTGAGATCATGTACTACGACACATTTAAACAACTGAAGCTGCAAGACAAAGACTTGGCGCCTGCAATTTCTCTCCTGATTGGATTCAACTCCATGCCAGAGTGGCCTGTCGGCAAAATAATTCTTCCAGTCAGAGCAGGGAGTGTAACAAAACAAGTGGAGTTCTGGGTATTGAAGGTCCCCTCCACATACAACATCATCTTGGGCAGAACATGGCTGCATGCCATGCGTTCGGTAGCGTCATTATATCATCAGGTAATACGGTTCCCCAATGACACCGGCATAATTGAAGCAGTCTATGGCGATCAGATCATGTCAAAACAATGCTTCGCCACAGCGAATGGAAGCCGAGCGGCCAAAGGATACGTTCATTCGGTGGAAGAACCAGAAAGTAATGAACTATTCGCGGACGTCGGCAAAGAGGCTGATCAGAAAGCGGTGGAGGACTTGGTGGAGGTAAAAATAGATGAGAAGAACCCGGATAAGTTCTTCTTGCTTGGCTCATCGTTGTCCAGCACTGATAGATTAGAGGTCTTGGAATTCTTGACCTCTAATATCGAAGTGTTTGCCTGGACGCCTTACGACATGCCAGGTATTGATCCAAACTTCATCAGTCACCAACTCAATGTCCACCCATCCGCCAGACCAGTCATCCAACGCACACGCAGATCGGCACTCCACCACGCCGAAATAGTGGCAGAAGAGGTAGGCAACCTGCTGGAGGCAGGAGCAATAAGAGAAGTGCACTACCCAAGATGGATCTCCAACACAGTCGTAGTGCCAAAAAAGAATGGTAAATGGCGTGTCTGCGTTGACTACAAAACAGTCAACAAGGCGTGCCCAAAAGATAGCTTTCCTCTACCAAGGATAGATCAACTGGTGGACCTAACGGCAGGGCATAACCGACTTAGCTTTCTGGATGCATACAGAGGCTACCACCAGATCGCCATGCATGAACCAGACCAGGAGGTCACATCCTTCACAACACCAATGGGGTTATATTGCTACAAGGTCATGCCCTTTGGCCTAAAGAACGCAGGGGCGACATTCCAACGGATGGTCACCAAGATGTTTGAACCATTGTTAGGCAGAACAATGGAGGCTTACATCGACGACATGGTGGTCAAAAGCAAGGATGAGAATGACCATCTTAAAGATCTAGGCGAGATGTTCCAAATCCTGAAGAAACACAAGTTGCGCCTCAATGCGTCCAAATGCGCATTCGGAGTTGGATCTGGCAAATTCTTGGGCTTCCTGGTGACCAACCGAGGTATAGAAGTAGACCCCTCTCAGATTAAAGCAATCCAGGAATTGGAGAGACCAAACTCAGTCAAAGAAGTGCAGCATCTCACTGGTATGGCAGCTGCGCTCAACCGGTTCATAAGCAGGTCGTCAGACAGACTACGACCATTCTTCCAAGCTTTAAAAGCCAAGTTTGAGTGGGATGAAGAATGCGACCGAGCTCTGGAAAGCTTGAAGGAGTACATGTCTTCCCCACCACTACTTGTTACTCCAGTACCTGGTGAAGAACTCTTTTTGTACCTGGCAGTCTCTCAGCACGCAGTCAGCGCAGTGTTGGTTCGTGCAGAAGGAATACAACACTTGCCCATCTTTTATGTCAGCAAGACATTGTTGGGAGCCGAAACAAGGTACTTGCCCTTGGAGAAACTAGCATTAGAATTAATGATGGCATCCAAAAAATTGGCGCACTACTTTCACGCCCATACCATAGTCGTCCTCACAGCCTTTCCACTAAAAGCTCTGTTTGAAAGGGCGAACTTTAGCGGGCGAATTTTGAAGTGGGCAGTAGAGTTGGGACAATTCGACATCAAGTTCCAACCCAAGACCACAATAAAAGCCCAATCTTTGGCAGACTTCGTCGCAGAGTTTACTCCTGGAAGTCATCATATCT
Organism: Camellia sinensis; assembly: GCF_055761805.1. Lineage (NCBI taxonomy): Eukaryota > Viridiplantae > Streptophyta > Magnoliopsida > Ericales > Theaceae > Camellia > Camellia sinensis. The sequence goes on from NC_138969.1 coordinate 75,968,735, forward strand.
GCCCAGTCGACCTAACCGACACAACCGAACTAGGGACGGAAGTTGACGCCAGAATAACGCAACCCCTAGTGGAAGGTAGTCAATCAAGCACCAAGGCAGACCATACTAAGGACAACAAGGAAGAGACAAACAAAGGCTCACCAGCAGTTCAAACAGAGGACAAAGGGCAGACAGCCAACATGGACCTTGAGGAAAACACCATTCTTGACCCCACGACATCATCTGATCCTTCCACTTGCTGGAAATTATTTGTTGGAGAGATGTGGAAGCTCTTTGTGGATGGAGCATCCAACCGACATGGTGCAGGGCTTGGCATAGTCCTCATCTCTCTAGACGGCCTGGTTGTAGAGCAAGCAATCAACCTTGGCTTCCCAGCATCCAACAATGAAGCGGAGTATGAGGCGCTTCTCGCAGGACTTAAGTCAGCATACTACATGAAGGCAACCGAACTAATGGTATACAGTTACTCTCTGCTGGTGGTAAACCAAATTTCTGGCGAATACGAAGCAAAGGACGACAGAATGGCCAAGTACCAAGAGTTAGTCAGAACAGAGATCAAGAAGTTTGATGTAGTAAGAATAGAACAAATTGGCAGAGAGGAAAACTGCCGAGCGGACGAACTAGCAGGCCTTGCCTCAATGGCAGATACATCAATCCCTCATCCATTACTCATCGACTTCTTACCAAGACCAAGCATAGAAGACCCCGAAGTGGAAGAAGTATGTTGCACAGAATTAGGCCCTTCATGGATGGATCCCATCATCTTATTCCTAAAAGACGGCATCCTACCAGAAGAGAAAAAAGAAGCCAACAGAATAAGGGCAAAGTCGCAGCGATTTTGGCTATCTCCATCTTTGGCATTATACAAGAAGTCATTCTCTGGGCCTTACCTCAAGTGCGTTCATCCCAGCAAAGTAGAAGCATTTTTGTTCGAAATACACGAAGGGGTGTGTGGAAGTCATCAAGGGGGAAGGTCGCTCGCTTACAGGGCTATTTCGCAAGGATATTGGTGGCCATATATGCAAGCAGACTCAGAGAAATATGTGAAGAAGTGTGAGAAATGTCAAAAATTCGCGCACCAAATACATCAACCAGCAAGAGAACTCCTACCATTAACTAGCCCATGGCCTTTCGCAATGTGGGGCTTGGACATAGTAGGACCACTTCCAACAGCGCCCGGGGGCAGAAAATTCTTTCTCGCAGCAACAGACTACTTCACAAAGTGGGTGGAAGCAGAAGCATTGGCGTCAATCAAAGAAAAAGATGTGAAGAAGTTTGTTTGGCAGAATATCATCACTCGGTTTGGCATACCAAAAGCACTGATCTCAGACAATGGAACTCAGTTCGACGGCAGAATCTTTAGAAGCTTTTGTGAAGAGTACAAGATAGAGTTCTACAATTCTACACCGGCATATCCTCAAGCAAATGGGCAAGCTGAAGCATCAAATAAAGTCGTCTTGGATGGACTAAAGAAAAGGCTAGAGAAAGCAAAAGGCAAGTGGGCAGATGAACTTCCTCACGTCTTATGAGCTTACCGCACCACGCCTCGGCGATCAACTGGAGAAACACCATTCTCCTTAGCCTATGGAATGGAAGCAGTGATCCCACTAGAAGTTGGCCTCCCCACAATTCGAAGCGAAAATTTTGATCCAAACTTAAATGGAGAAGCCATAGCCTTAGAACTCGACCTTGCAGAAGAAAGAAGAGAAAGAGCACTAGTCCACATCGCCTCATACCAACGAGAGTTAATCAGAAAATACAACAAAAAGGTTCATCCAAGACAATTCAAGATTGGGGATTGGGTACTACGCAAAGTAATGGGAAACACCTTGATCCCAGGAGACGGCAAGTTAGGCCCAAATTGGGAAGGTCCTTATAAGGTGGTTGGGTTAGCAGGCAAAGGGGCATACCACCTAGAAGACAAGGATGGCAAGACAATCCCTAGGCCATGGAATACGGCCAATCTCAAGTTATTTTACTTTTAGCTTTTCTTTTTCAAACATATGTAATTTTTTCTTCCTTCAATAAAATGAGAAATTCTTTTTAGCAGAAGTTGTTCCTTAGCTTTAGTAAAGATTAGGCGCATTGCGAGCATTTTAGGGGTTGGCTGGAATAAACCAACACCCTTCCTAAGCCCAGGATAAGGATCCAGGCTGCAGGACATTTGGTCGGAATAACCAAATACTATAAGTTAGCTGGGAAAACTAACTTCGATGGTTGGCTGGAATAAACCAACTCTTGTTACTCTTCAGCCAAAGTAAGTGCAAGGCTGAAGAGTGGTTGGCTGGAATAAACCAACTCTTGTTACTCTTCAGCCGAAGTAAGTGCATGGCTGAAGAGTGGTTGGCTGGAATAAACCAACACTTGTTACTCTTCAGCCGAAGTAAGTGCATGGCTGAAGAGTGGTTGGCTGGAATAAACCAACACTTGTTACTCTTCAGCCGAAGTAAGCGCAAGGCTGAAGAGTGGTTGGCTGGAATAAACCAACATTTGTTACCCTTCAGCCATAGTAAGGGTATGGCTGAAGTTGGATTGACTGGATTAAGCACTTTGTACTCCTCAGCCGAAGTGATTATATCGGCTAAGGAGTGGTTGGCCGGTAAGCATAGTTTAAAAAGCCAAAACCAAAATAGAAGTTGGAGTAATAAAAGGCATTACAAAGTACAGGCATACATATCAGAACCAGAACAAGAGTTGAAGCAAAATTTTTCATTCATTGAAACTATTACAAAGGAGGTTCATAGTTCGGTTACAACGGCAAAAAGCAACAAAGAAAAAATACACAATCAGGAAAAAAGTTCTTCAATTTCGGCGTCAAAAGCCGCATCTCCATCAACTTGAAGACCGGTCTCAGGAGGAAGTTCACTCTCGGTTGCCAGGATGGTTTCGGTTGGAACCACGGTTTCATTTGGCTGATCAACAGGTGGGTCCTCTACCATGGGCTCCAACCGAAGTGATGGGTCTGCACTAGTAACCGGAATGTCTTCAGGAGCAGAGGAGTCATCAGAATCTGAGTCCTCCAGAAACTCTTGTTGCAAGGCGTCTGCATACTCCGCAAGGGACTTCAGTATAAAGTAAGCTGGAGGGTCGAAGACCTCGATCTGTTGATCATGACCGAGCTTCTCCACAGCCGCCCTCCAGCCGCACTTGAAGAACAGCTCCTTGGCGGCGTCGCATTGTTTGACATAGGCGTCTTCTGCCTTCTTGTAACCTTGCTTGTACCCCTCCTTTTCGGCCTCCTCCACACTCTTTTTTAGTTGGCTTATTTCGGTATCTTTTCTCTTTTCAAGTTTTACCAGCTCACGCAGGTATTTGTCCTTCATAGCAATGGCCGCTTTCTGCCTTTCTGCCTCCGCCGAACTAACCAGATCGGCAAGATGGTCGTTCTCCGCTTGTAGTTCGGCCATTTTCTTTTCGGCTTCTTCTAGCTCGGCTGCTTTTGCTTCGGCTTCAGCCATTGCCTGCCTTGTGGCTTTTCTAAGTTCTTGGACTTTCTTGTAAGTAATGTTGTTCTTCTGTAAGGCCTAACAAAACAAAGACTTCTCTTAAGCCGAAGTAAAAGTTGGAAATTGGACAAAAGAAACGGACAGAGCTACTTACCAAGATCATGGACTTCGATGTGGACCGGATTGACTTCATTTCGGTGTTTAATTGCTTTAAGTGGTGCTCCATGTCCTTGGGGAGGCACACACTTTTGGCCAGGTTAAAGGCCAATTGGTGATCTTTTTCAGCCACAACCGAGTCAGTAGCTTTGATGTCTCGGTCGTTGAAGGTCAGCGGCGGAGCCCATTTCGGAGATTCAGCTCGGTCAGTTTGCTTCGGTTGGAGGGCTGGTTGAGGACTTTGGGGGATGGATTCAACCTCATCGACAAGTTGCTGTTCGGTCGATGTAGATCGGGTACGTTTGGAAGGACGAGATGAAGAAGGCTGCTGAGAAGGGAGGGCCACAACGGCAGGCTGCGTTTCTAAGGATGGTTGCACTTCGGCCCTGGTTGTTGCGGTCAGAAGGGCCCTCACTCTGCTTTTCTTCGTCATCTCTTCTTCAGCTGTTAATGGGACAAGTCGTATTTCGGGCAAGTTTGGGTCCGGTTCAGGTGCTTCCTCTAGAAGGAAATCGGTCACTCGGGCCTTTCGACGACCGCTATATCGGTAGGTCGGTTCAAAGTTTAGAAGCTTGGCCCAACTCCTTTCTTTACACCGTAGTGCGGCTCGCAAAATCGCAAGGTTGGGATAGCTATATAGGGAACGAAGGTGGGCGAAATCTGCAAAAAGAGAAGTGTTAGTTCGGTTAATAGACCAAAAAAATCGAGATAACATACAAGGAAGAAGACCGAAGTTAAATTACCGGGCTCTCTCTTTTTCCAATTTATAGGTCGGCCAGGAATTTGGGCTTGAAAATCCTCAAAGTTCCCAGAGACCCATAAAAAATCATCGTCATTAAGATCTTTGTCCGATGTGTGTTTAACTATCTTCTCTCGGCGGCGGCGAATCCTAAGGTAATAGACCCACCCAGCATCTTTTGAGCCGATGGAGTATTGATGGAAAATTTTAGTCCGGTTTGGTGGTTCAGTGCGGCTATTCCCATTATAATGCGATATGTATTGGTGGACAGTTGGGTGGGGCATAATCTAGTCTGCCTAAGAAATTCACAGATCAGCGGTTGGACAGGAAACCGTAGTCCGGTTTCTATTATGGATTGAAGGGTAAAAGGGACGTAGCCTTCTTTTTCCCAGGGAATAACATCTTTTTCGGCTAACATCAGATGGACGTCTTCAGGAATATGGTAATCTTTCCTAAATTCGGCCATACCACCAGGGGTCTCAACTAGATACCTATACTTACCCATCTGATGTATAATTTACTTATAATTTATATCGGTGCAAAAATCGTGCTTAGTAGCTCGGTTGAGCGCACGCAGGAGTGCCTGGGTAACCTAAGTCTGTAAAGTAGAAAACAGAGGGGGTTAAAGCACTGATCGTTGGACCATGCTACAATTTAAAAGCAAGGTATAAGAGCCCTACTTCGGCCTCAAAAAACTGGTTCTATCTCGGTTCATCAAAAGGTTTGGTAGCTCGGTTTGGGCAGGTTGCTCGGTAGACCGGTTTAACGTCTAGGGGCAGCTTTCTGAGTTCGGTCTAAAAAACTAAGAAAGCTGGTTTAGCCCCAAGGCCTAAATCGGTTGCAGTATGAATAAAGTTACTTCGGTTAAGCCTCTAGGGGCGGCTTTCTGAGTTCGGTTTAGGAACTAAGAAAGCCTGCTTGGCCCCAAAAGCTTAGTTCGGTCGAAAACCGAGGTTCCTAGTTTGATATATTCAAAACTCGGTGATCTTATTTCGGCTAAAGTGAGTCAGGCTCTGGTAACTTTTTGAAACTTTCAAGTTCTAATTCGGTTATTGACTACGGTGATCTACCTATTTAATGCAAACAGGATTCTAGTTCGGTTGCTACCTAATTTTGGATCTAAAGCAAGTTTTTTACAGAAGTTCATACACGTATGAGCTCTGCTATTATTTTTTCATAAAAGTACAGAAGCGAAGCGTCAAAAATGAAAGAAAATGTTTGCAAAAAACATGCAAAACAAAACTATACAGATTCGAAAGCAAAATAAAGGAAGCAAAGTGAGTCTACTTACCAGGTGGAAGAAGAGGGATCTGATGATGGGAAAGTGGCAGCAAAATCAGTTCTCAAAAGTGAAGGAAGAACACGAACAGCAAGAACACAGAGAGATAAGATGAAGAATGGAAGGTGAATGATTCAAGAGAAAGAAAGGTTATTTTGTGAAAGAGGAGAGAGAAAAAAGCGGCAAAATGGGGCGGGACTGTTCAAAAAGTTCGAAGTACGAAGGCGGCGTGATAACAGCTCACGGCCTATCAGAGCCCGCCACGTGGCAAGGGAAAGGGAAGCGTTACAGTCGTGATTGAAGAGACGTTTTGACCGGATAAAGCAGAGTTCGGAGTAAAACTAGCTCGGCTGGATACACTGAAGGGTTTTTATCTCTGCTGGAAAGGCTTGTAGAACTTCAGCTCGGTTGAAGGATTTGTAATCTCAATCATGCTATGCAGATGAAATTAAGGGGCAATTGAGAGTGTAATTTTTGGGAAAGAATTGGGCCGAGCTGTGAGTTGGGCCCTGCGGCCCAAAGCGTAAAGGAATCGGTAAGAAGCCGTAATGTTATTTCGGCCCAGTAGAGGTATAGATACTCCGGCCCAAAAGAAGTGAAGTTATTCCGGCCCAGGATAGGTGTGGTTATTCCGGTTCGAGAATGTGTAAAGCAACTCCGGTCCGGTGGCAGTTTGAAGTGAGTCCGGCCTTGCATTTAGTCCGGTCGAGACATATTATGGTTAGGTCGGTCAGAACTTGCAACTTGGAAGTTTGATCTAAACACACCATGGTTGAACAGGGGAAAGCCGAGATAAGGAGTTGGAGGAAAAGACCGAGCTAAGGACAGTTCGGCCTTCTCTGTGGCTCTGCGTAGCCAAGCTTATTTGGGTCATATAGTAGTTCGGCCAAAGTGAAAACCATCCCACTTGGTTTAAGCAGTGGGGGAGGGTGTAAAAGGATAAGCATTATCCTTAGGAGTATGAATCCTAGGAGGACTCTGCATGGAGAAATAAAAGTCCTACTAGGGTTATGCCACTCGAAACCTATAAAAGCTCACAAGCACCACCTTGGAGGAGGTAATTGAACACAATTTTTTCTGAGAACATAGAACTTTGTCTATTTGTCAAGTTTTCTGACTTAGGCATCGGAGAGGTTTCCGGCACACACCCGCCGGCTAGCTCGCGTTTGTGTTTTCAGGTAACAAAGCGACGTCGTACGGAGGAGCGTGGACTTGGTCAACAGGATTATACGAGGAGAATTATTTCCTCCCCGTACAGTTCTTATAATACTCTTTTTGTCTCAAAATAATAATCACTTTGTTTGGTTTTAGTTTTTTAAAAATAATTTTCAGAAAATTTTATTTTTTTATTATCCGTATTTTAATGTTTTCAATAAATTTTTTTAATATTTTAAACAATTTTTTTAATTATTAGACACACTTAACATAAATACACTTAAAAAGTATAATATTTATAATTTTTTTTTTAAAAAAACACTAAATACCAAAAAATATTTTTAAAAAAAATACAAAAATTTAGTACATTTTGCGTATTTTTGTTTATTTGTTAATTTTTTAAAATATTTTTTCACAAATATTTTACTATTTAAATACATATAAGTATGATGCATCTAAAAAAGTAAAAAAATTGTTTAAAATTTAAAAAATATTTACTAAAAATAAAAAAATACGAAAAACAAAAAACTCAGTTTTCAGAAAATTGAATTCAAAAACTTGAAACCAAACACACTGATTTTTTAAAGAAATTTAGGCCTTATTTGTCATAACTTAAAAAAGTTAAAAAGTCAAAAAGTTACTATCCTATTTAAGTCATATTATTTTATTTAAGTCGCATCACATTTCTATCACATCATTTCAAATCTAACCCATACCCAATTCATATTTCATAAAAATTCAAAAAGTACACTTATTTAGATCATTCCAAACAACCACTTAATTTTATTTTTTTTTTTTGGATAGTATAATTATTATACTTTAAAGATGTTAATTTTTTAAAATTATTTTTTGATAGTACATTTTGTTAGGAATTTTAATTGTCATAATTGTACTTTTTATGTTGTTAATGAATTTAAAAGAATGATAAAATAAGAAATTCATATTATTTTAATTCTTAATTTTTGAAAAATGACTAATATTTTGAAACAATGAAAAATGGATAAAAAAACTAATATTTTGGGACAGAATGAGTATTTAACATTTGGATAAATTGCAAATACACCTCATGAGATTTGCTTAAAGTACAGATTATCCCTTGTAGTTTGAAAAATTAATAAAATTAACTAAAAAAATGAAATTTATAATTTCTCTAATATACAATAATAAAATTACCTAAATTATTAATTGAAATATATTTGTAATATCATTAAAAACTTTTAATTGATTTGATAATTTATTAATAAAATGAGTAATTGTTATGAAATTAAAAACTTCAAAGGGTATATTTATAATTTACTCTTAATATTTTAACTTTTATCATTAATTTTTTTTTAAAATAAATATAATAAAATAAAAATATTATAATTATTTGATCGATTTAATTTTATTTACGAACGACATACGCAATGATTCTTAATAAAGAAACGGTTTAATTTATCTAAACAGAACTTGTGACAGTGCCTCTTCAATTCCTTTACAAAATTATTAAAGATAATATAATTATTGTCCTTAGTGCTAAAAAAAATATATTAAAATACGTATTAAAAAGTATTTTGATTTGATCTTCTAATCTAGTCCTGTCAATAATACTCTTATAATTAGAGATAAATGTATAATTTTAAGAAGTTAATGTTAATGAGTGCCCCAAAACACCCATTAAGGTATATTTATAAGAGTAATGCTAAGAATTCTAAATATTTTATTAAATGTCTCACATTGGTGTGAGATCCCCGTGAGACCCACATAATATGGGTCTCACACCCATGTAGGACATTTTTTTTTTAAATAGTAGAAAGTATCATTAAAGAAGACCAAACGACACTTACAAGAGTCTATCCAAACCAAAACTTACACCAAAACAAAGTAAAAATATTACAAGAAGGACAAAGAAAAGAAACTAAGAAAATATTTAGACGCACATCTCGTGCTCGTGCTGCGAAGCAGAACCGATCATAGAGTTGGCAATAAAGCATGTCTAAAATAAATCATAAATCCCAACCACAAAATGGGTAAGTTTAACATTCACACACTAGTGGATTCCATATAACCAACTAGACAAACAGAGCAAAGCACAAAGGAAATCAAAGAAAAAACAATGCAAAAACATAAATCCACACCAACAACTTCCAATAGCGGCAGCGACAACAGATCCGGTGATGATGAGGTGGCAGATCTGGTGAGGCCATGGTCGGAGTTGAAGCGGAGGGTAGAAGAAACACCCCACAAAGGAGGGAGAGGATGAAAATGCCAAAGCTTCCAAGTTATTAGTAGCAAAACAAGGAAAGGAAAGAGAAATAGGGATAGGAGGAGAGGAGGCCAAAGGTCGCCGGAATCCCCTCCCCCACCCCGATTGTCGCAGCGCACAAGAAACCCTAGGAGAAGAAAAGTGTAGAGTGAGAAGCTCTCAACTAGAGAGAGTAAGTGTTTATTTTTCTGCTCATGTAAGACATTTGGTAAAACATTTAGGGTTCCAGCATTTTTCTATTTATAATTGTATTAATTAACCTTGATTTCAATAACTTTCTATTTTAAACTTTACATTTAATTAGATGTATTTTCTGTTTGATTATTATAGTAACTTCTGAATTTATATACAATATTTTCTAATTAACAGTTTACATTTTTTACGAATAAAATTAATTATTAATTAAGATTTAACAAATTCTAAGATGTACTAATAAAAATAAGCTCATTATTAACTATTCCTTATCAAGTGTCCCAGAAGTATTTGTTAGCATGACCCATAATTTATTGTGTGTTGGTTGTGACATGACTGCGATTTTTTGTAGTGTTAGTCATGACTTAATTTATTATTTTGATTATGACGAAAGAAGTCTTTAGTTACGTCTCAAGTGATGTTTGGTTATGATCATTGGTTACGATTATGACCTATTGTAATTATAATTTTGACTATGACGAAAGAAGCTTTGGTCATTCTTCAAAAGTGTTTGATTATAATCCATTAAGTCATGACAAAAAGTAAATTGATTTGGACATTCGATAGTATTAATACTACAAAATATCATTGCACGGTATATTTTTGACCGGTGGTATTATATGCACTAATTAATGTACACACTAAAGTACCAATTATTGTTATGTCATTATTACTGACCCCGCCTATTATACAAATTATAAATACCCAAAACCTTTAAAATTATGTCACATCATCTGTTAATATATTAATTAGTACATTAATTGATACATATATCATTATTTATTTTTGACCGATATGTATTGTAACATTGTCTATCATATAGGGCTGGGAATTTGAAACCGGCCTGACGGGGACCCGACCCCGAATGGGATGGTTTTTCCCCCAAAAAAACTCCCCACGGTCCGGGGATGGTATTAAAAAATAAATCCCCGATCATTTTCGGCCCGAGGACGGTGATACCTTCCCCAGCCCCGAACCCGCCCTGGTCCCGTCCCCGTCTCCCGTCCCCATTTGCCCTGGTATGAAATTACAGTTATACCCCTCCCTATATATATATATATATATATGTTTCCTTGCCTCATGTATGAAAAACTCCCCTCTGGACTCAGTTTAGTCTCTCTCTCTCTCTCTCTCTCTCTAAAACCCTTCCCTCCCTTCGATGTCCCTCCCTCCGATCTCCATCACTGCCTCACTCCGATCTCCCTCTTTCCGACCTCACTGCCTCACCCCGATCTCCGTCACTGCCTCCCTCTGATCTGCGTCTGGGATGCCGATAGTCATCCTCGACGCCGATCGTCCTTTCCGCGACGCCAATCCTCCTTCATTGTTCAAACAAATTTTTGTATATGTATGTATATATACATATTTTTTATTTTTATTTTTTATGTGTATGTATGTATATAGATTTTGTATTGTTGAAACATATATATTTTTTTTGAACGAAAACAGATTTGTACATGTATGGTGTTGTTGAAACAGATCTGTTAGTGTATGTATGTATACACATGTAATGATGATGCTGTTGTTGATGGTATTGTTGAATAGAACAAATTTGGGCCGGGGAATTTTCGGGGTCGGGGAAACCTGATCCCCGTTAGGGAATGGGGATGGGGATGGAAACGGTGATAGGTTCCCCGTTGGGGATCAAGGTCGGGGATGGGGAGATTTTATGTAACAACCCTCACTTTACTCTAGTCATGCTTGCATATATTACATGATCTTGTCTTGATATGTTGCATTTACAAAACCTTGATTTGTCTCGCATAAGTGTTACTTGCATGCTTTGTTCCTTGTTTGGTGTGTGTGTTTAGCCTAGGTTAATCCAAGCCGAGGTGACCTTAAGCTTAGAACTATCTTGGAACCACTTTGGTTGACCTCCACTCATACCTTGGCATATTGGCCGAGATGTCACTATCTAGGCCGAGGTGTCCATCACCAAGGCCGAGATGTGTATTATCTAGGCCGAGATGTTACCCTTGCACCTAGTGATCTTGTTCCTGGATTGGTATGACCTAAACCGAGGTGTGGCACATCTAGACCGAGGTGTGACACAGCTAAGTCAAGTGTTGTCCTTCCTAGCCGAGATCAATGAGACCTTACTCGCCGAAGCCTTGTTCTTAGCCGAGATCATTACCTGCCGGAGTGCTTATGCCATCTTGCTTGTTGAACACACTTTGTCATAATCTTGTCTTTTCACTCAGTCACCTTTTTTAGTAGAGCCAACCAACCGATGCCACGTATCCCAGTAGAGGGTTAAATCAGTGAGCTATTGAGAAACACATCATTTGGTATCATATCCTTGTCTTTAGAGAGAAAGGCTCTAGGAAAAAGAGGGAGGAGTTCTTAGAGAGGGAATAGATTTTTCAAGCTTGATCTTCACACCTTGAGCCGTTAGATTCGTGTCTTGAGGTTAGAATCTTGATTTACTCTTGTTGTTCTTATTGTTCATCTAGCTGCATTGCATGATCGAGCACGATTTGCAAGCCATGCATCGATTTAAAGTTGGGTTTAGAAAGAGAAAGTGGTATTCATGTGTTCTTGAAGAGAAAGCTTTGTTTGATCTGAAAGTTTGCTTTAAGATTCATGTTTTTGTGTTTGTTTCCATGAAATCTTCGAGTATGGGTACCCAGGTCCATGTTTTTGAATTCATAGCATGAAATCTCAGATTTTGTAATGATAAGTTATGATCTTTGCATCCATGTTCTTCATGTTCTTCAAAGAAAGGGAAACCCAGATTTTCCCGACTTCGTTTCCTTGAATGTGGCCATCGGGACCACACCTCGGTAAGAAAGTGTGGGACCTCGGCCAAGACCTGGTTGGTGCCCATTATGTTTTCCCGAGATGAAGAACAATGTTTTGTTTTGGTTCGACTTAGTTTTGAAGGAATGCCGAGATCATTTGCATTCATGAAAAGCTTGTTTGATAGTGCATTCAATGGGATTTGTTATGTGCTTGTAGGCCTTGGATCCTTGCTTAGAACCCCGACGTTTGAAGAACTATGTGAGTGGTATCTTTAATAAAGTTATGTTATAATGTTTTGATAAGACTTGCTTTACTTTGTTTTGAAAAGTATTTAATCAAGCATGAATAATTATTCCTGTTTTGTGTGCCAAGTATAAGTTTTGTATGCCAAGTATAAGTTTTGTTTTGGATGACAACCTTTGAAAGTCCGTACATGCTAGGGGACTATAAGCATTTGTAGCACAACCTTTGAAAGTCCGTACGTGCCAGGGGACTTTAAGCATTTGTGGCACTAGGCCGTATGTGCTAGGGGACTATAAGCATTTGTAGCACAACCTTGAAAGTCCGTACGTGCCAGGGGACTTTAAGCATTTGTGGCACTAGTCCGTACGTGCTAGGGGACTATAAGCATTTGTAGCACAACCTTTGAAAGTTCGTACATGCTAGGTAACTATAAGCATCTGTAGCACAACCTTTGAAAGTCCGTACGTGCTAGGGGACTATAAGCATTTGTAGCACAACCTTTGTTAATGTCACCCCTTGAAACTTGAAAGCCTTGAAAGACTTTGATTGATGAAGCTTGAAAGACTTGTTAGATGAACTTGCTTTGTCTTTGATTTTGTGCAAGATATAATGTGTGTCGCTTTGATAAAGATCTTGGATATTATTCATGCAAACCCTTTATTACTTGTACCATTCACTGAGTATTCAAGCTCACCCTCTCTATATATATGTAGGTGATGAGCAGGACGGCGGTGACGCCTAGATGTGTTTTGCAACTTGTTTTAGACTCGCATTTTGTAGCATCTTGAAGATCATGCTTCTTAGCTTGTAATTCATTATGTTTTGTATATGATGGCTTGAAAAGCCTTTTGGTCAAGATGTATTTTGTATTTCATTTTATTGTATCCAAGTTGTAAGACCTTGATAAGATGTATGACATTCCATTCGATATATGCACAACTCTTATGGACTAATTAGATTTAAATTTATTGCTTTCGCACATGTTAGCCTCATATGTATACTTTGATTGTATGTGAATCATTGTAAGTTGGCCTTTGGTAATCTCGAATTACTGGCCATCATGATACCATTCTACTAGGGGCGAAATGAGGTCGTGACATTTTATTAATCGGGGACGGGGAGTGTAATCCCCTGCCCCGCCCCGTTGTCATTCTTACTATCATAATCGTGTGATATAAATGGAAGGAGTGTGTGCGCTACGTATAAGGCACAACAATGTGCTATGAGGTTTATGGGACCTTGTCTCAAGCTAATACCATTGATCTGGATCATTTATATTATAGAGTTTATTAAGTAGATCATTTAAGAAAAAATTTAAATTAATTGAATATTTATAACCTTAAAACAAGAACATATTTGTTTTTTAAAAAACTTACAGTTAACATAATTTTAATAATTTATTTTAAAACAATTAGGTCTTGATGATATGATTATATATATCTAATTAATTTAATTTTTTTTATAAATAATATACTTAACAAATTTTATAATATAAATAATTTAAATTATCAAAATAAACTGCCCGTCTCCATAAAGCCACAGGGGCACAACGTGCACCCCCGTAGTCCGATATAAATGCATTGATGAATATTATTAGTTAGCCTTGACAAAAAAACGGGGCGGGAATAAGTTTTATTTTTCTAACTCCATTCTAAACTTAGGTTAAGTTTGGTAATTCAAAATAAATATATATTTTTTATTTTTTTATCTTTTTTTTTATTACATTATCTCTCTATTTTTCTGTACATCTTTTTATAAAAAGATAAAAAGTGCACTTATTTAGGTCATCCTAAACAACCCCATACTCTGCCTATTTATATTTATTAAATTTATTTATATATGTAATATAAAATTTAATTTTTTTAAAGTAAAATAAGATTAAAACATTAAAATATTATGCTTCACTTATTTTTGAAAATTTTGGTCAAATTCTCTCAATTTATCTTATTATTGGAAAAAGAACACTCTAATATTTTTTAATTGATAAAATTCTCAATTTTTAAACTGTAACGGATAAAGTCCACATTGACATTCTATGTAGTTGTAATTTTTTTGGACTTGGTTACTCCTTCAACCTCTCTCACGCACCAAGTGTATTTTTTTTCGTTTCTTCCAATGAAGTCATTGTTGAAACTAAAGTGTTTAGTGATAGTATAGTGATAGTGACGATATTTCATTATTTCAATGTTAAAATTTAACTAACGTTAGTTTCAAAAGTAAAAATTCTAGTAAATTTTGTTTTTTAAAATTTCATGATAAGTCTTGATCTCGTCTGATAGACCTCGTCAAGAAAATTATAAATACTAATTTTATTAAAAATTGATATTTAAATAAAAAGTTAATTCATTCTAAAATTTGAAATAAAAAATTAGTTACTAAACATATTTTGATAATATTGATTTATGTTGGCCTTTTACAAAGTACAATTTATGTATATATCCTTAATGCAAGAAAATTTTGTTATGAAGTAACTTTGACCAAATTTCTCTTTGCATTTTACATTTTTGACTTTCATCCCTTACTAATATTTTTGTTTTAAGTAAGAAAATATAAACATGTTTCATGCTTGGATAAACAAAAATATAAACTTTAAACATTACCACATATGTCCCAAAATGACATTAATTATGATATTATAGTGATATGACCTATCATTTACTAAAAGTAATGATAGATTTATTACTTTCTATATATGATTACCCGGGGTCATTCTATGACCATATATAAATTATAATATTTATAGTGGTAATTATTGTAAATATAATAATTAAATTCTTTTTATTCATATCAAAAAAATAATAATAATGAATCATAATTAAATATCATATGGCTCCGTTTGGGAAGAGAGATTGTGAGCTTTTTTGGCTATTTTAGCCATAAAAGACAAAATATGTTATTTTATCCACAACAAACAAAATATCACATCCAACCCATAATCATTACATTCTTCTCTCACAAAAAAAATCAAAAAAGTCAAAAAGCAAAAAAATCCTTCCCAAACCAAGCTTTTTAGCCCAGGCTAAAATAGCCAAAAAAGTCAAAAAGCTAACCCACTTCCCAAACCAACCCATAATGTATAATGAAATATTTTTTTGAATCATAACTAAAATAATAATCACAATAGGTGATAATCGGTATAACAATGGGTCAAATATAAGGGGGACTTACATATAGGTCTTAATAGGTGGACTTATTATCTAATAAGCCTTATGATAAATAATAGCATTTTTTATTAAATACTATTAAAAAACGTCACTAATTGTTAATTTTCAGCGATAGTTTGAAAATGTTGTTACAAAAAATGTTACTAATTATAAGTTTTAGTGAATGTTTAAAAAAATTGTCACAAAAAAATCACTAATTTTTAACTTTTAGCGATAATTTGAAAAATTCGTCATAAAAAGATGTCATTAATTGTAAGTTTTAGCGACAATTTATAAAAATCGTGACAAAAAAAAGTCGTTAATTGTTAATCTTTAGTGATATATGCAAAAAATCATTACAAAAAATTATTTTTAACTACGATTTCTTTATAACTTATTTTCAATAGAATTTTATGAGAATTAAGTCTAACTATTAGAACCTATTGGTAATTTATCCCAAATCTAACACTATAATGAGTCATAAACAAATCATAACTAATATCACAATAAGGTCTCATTTGGAAATATATATTTTTTATAGTATTTTTTTTAGTTTTTTAGCTAAATTATGAGATGAAAAAAATTAATGTTTAAGATGACTTTGGTTTTTTACGACAAGATGTACAAATGTAAAGTGAGAGGGTAATTTATGTGAAAATTGGGCCGAGTTGGGAAATGGGTCATTATGGCCCACAATATGAAGGCCTGAGTAAAAAGGCCGTAAAGTTACTCCGGTCCAAGAGAGGTACAAAGTTACTCCGGCCCGAGAGAAATGTAATGTTACTCCGGTCCGGAAGCGACTTGGAGTTAGGCCGGTTGGAAAACGCTTTGAAGTTAGACCGGTCTCAGAGTTAGTCCGGTCATGACGTATTGTGGTTAGACCGGTTAGAACCTTGCTACTCGGTAGCTCGATCTAACCACGCCATTCTTTGTACATGAGGAACCGAGATAAGAAGTAGTGAAAAGGAGAACCGAACTAAAGACGGTTCGGTCTACTCTGTGGCTCGGCGTGATCGTAATTACTTCGGTTATATTGGAGTTCGGCCATGATAAAAACCATCTCACCTGGTTTAAGCAGTGAGGGGGGTGTTGAAGGATAAGCATTATCTTTTAGGAGTATGAATCCTAGGAGGACTCTGCATGGAAGAGTAGAAGTCCTACTAGGATTGTGCCACACGAAATCTATAAAAGCTCGCAAACATCACCTTTGGAGAGGTAACACAACTTTGCTTTCTGAATACACAGAGCTTTTGTCTATTTGTCAAGCTTGCTGACTTAGGCATCGGATAGGTTTCCGGCACACACCCGCCGGCTAGCTCACGTTTGTGTTTTCAGGTGATAAAGCGACGACATACGGAGGAGCGCAGACTTGATCAACAGGATTATATGAGAAGGTTTATTCCTTTCCCGTACAATTAGCGCCGTCTGTGGGAAGAACAGACAGGACAAAACCTCTTGATCAAGCTTTACCTCTTTAGGAACAATGACGCACATTGAAGAATTACCACAGTCCGCCATCGACGGGCAAACACCAGATGGGGGTGCAAGGCATGAAGGATTACCTTCTATCCCTCCCATGGCGGACTTGGAGCCCCAACGACATAACTCCAGGAGAGATACTAGGGGGAGGCAGACTCACAGCCCCCATCACTCTCATTCACAAAGTCCTGACAAACAAAGGCGGAGGATTGATCCTGAAGTTCTGGAGGACCGCATGAAGGAGCAAGACGAATTAATAAGGAAAATGGCGGCGGACATGGAGACCTTGAAGCGCCAGATGAAGGGAAAAGGAGTGGCGATAGGAGAGGAGCGTAAAAACAAGACGCCCCTTCGCCGCTCAGAAGACCATGGAAGATATTCCACACCATCACAAGCAGAAAGTAGAAGCCTCAGGACAGGCGATACTCAGTTTAGAACCTCCAGAACTCGTTACTCCAGGTCTGAGCGAACGAGATCATTGAGGTCTTACACAGAGGGAAGTACCTACCGACCCTTGCACTTGCACCAGATATCATCCAAACAGACGGAGTTGCCCAAATCATCCGATTTGCGGATCATGTTGGAAGAAAAGACACGATGGAAGGAGGACACCAAGGTGCGCGACCCTCGTAGAGTTTCTGCCCTTCTACGATTGGCTCCTCGATCGCATGGAAGCGTCGAGGTTGGAATGCCATTACCACACCCTGCCTACGAACCAACGGACAAGGCATTAGCAAGGCTGCAGACCTCGCCGTTCGTTCCGGCAATTTAAAACGCGCCCCTACCTATAGGCTTCCTTCAGCCCAAATTCACTACGTACGAGGGGAAAACGGACCCCTATATTCACCTAAGCCACTTCCGCCAGGTTGTGGCGGTATATCGGCGAAACGAGACTCTAATGTGCATCCTCTTCCCATCAAGCCTTGGCGATCTAGGCTTGACTTGGTTTGAAAAACTTCCAGAAGGCAGCATAGCCTCCTGGGCACAATTGGCAGAGGCGTCTGTCACAAGGTTTAGAACAAACACCAAAACCCCAGTGGAGATCGACCAGCTACTCTCCATTGATATGGGCGAAAAGGAGACGCTAAGATCCTACAATAGTCGATACTGGGAAACATTCAACCAGATTGGGGACTGCCCCACCAATCTCGCCATTGCACAATACAAAAGAGGCCTACCAGTTGGGAATAGACTAAGGGACTCAATCACCATGACACCGCCCCTCACCATGGAAGCCCTGATGGAAAGAATGCATCAGCACATCCGGGTGGAGAAGGATGGCGCACGTGCCAAAGCAAAATCTGGCGCGACCACAGCACCAGAAAAGAAGGCCTCAGCAAAGGTCAACGCGGTAGATCTTCCGAACAGAAACGGGCGTGGCAGACGAGACAACGGAGAGGACCAGGATAAAATATGGTTGAGGGTTCGCACGGCCATAACCACGGTATTTAAGAAACCGATCTACCGAATTCTAAGTGAAATAAGAGATGAGCCTTTCGTCAGATGACCAGCCAAACTAGGAGAAGCTCAGAAGGACTATAACGAAAGATCACGGTGCACCTTCCATAAAGGAAAGGGGCACCACACTGAAAATTGCACTCCATTGAGACAACACCTGGAGGAGTTGGTGACAGCAGGTCACCTGGATAAATACATTGAAGGAGGGGCCCAACCAGCCCCCCAGGACCATAACAACCCCAACGGAATGCCAATCGACGCCCCACCTCAAGGCGTTATCAATGTGATACATGGAGTCTTTGAACCTGAGCGTGTATGCGAGCTCAGGGGATCAATCAAAAAGGCTGAACACTTAAGAGAGGTGCTAAGTGCCCAACCTGCCATCAAGAAGGGGAAGACAGAGGCCACAAACGTCATGTCTTTTTCGGATAAAGACTTGGAACAGATATATTGCCCTCACAATGATGCCCTGGTCGTCACTCTCCGAGTCAAGGATTTTGACGTCAAGCGGATTCTGATTGACCAAGGTAGTTCATGTGAAATCATGTACTACGAAACATTTAAACAATTGAAGCTACAAGACAACGACTTGGCGCCAGCCGTATCTCCCCTAATTGGATTCAACTCCATGCCAGAATGGCCCGTCGGCAAAATAATTCTTCCAGTCAGAGCAGGAAGCGTGACGAAACAAGTGGAGTTCTGGGTATTGAAGGTCCCCTCCACTTACAACATCATCTTGGGCAGAACATGGCTGCATGCCATGCGATCGGTGGCGTCATCCTACCACCAAGTAATGCGGTTCCCCAATGATACCGGGTTAATTGAAGAAGTCTATGGAGATCAGATCATGTCGAAGTAATGCTTCGTCACGGTGAATGGCAGCCGCGCTGCCAAAGGATACGTTCATTCGATGGAAGAACCTGAGAGCAATGAGCTATTCGCAGATGTGGGCAAAGCGGCTGATCAGAAAGCAGTGGAGGACTTGGTAGAGGTAAGAATAGATTAAAAGAACCCGGATAAGTTCTTTTTGCTCGGTTCGTCGTTGTCCAGCACTGAGAGATTAGAGGTCTTGGAATTCTTAATCTCTAACATCGAAGTGTTCGCCTGGACGCCCTACGACATGCCAGGAATTTATCCAAACTTCATCTGTCACCAACTCAATGTCCACCCATCCGCCAGACCAGTCATCCAACGCATACGCAGATCAACACTTCACCATGCCGAGATAGTGGCGGAAGAAGTAGGTAACCTGCTGGAGGCAGGAGCAATTAGAGAAGTGCACTACCCAAGATGGATCTCCAACACAGTCGTAGTGCCAAAGAAGAATGGCAAGTGACGTGTCTGCGTCGATTATAAAACAGTCAACAAGGCATGTCCAAAAGACAGCTTTCCTCTACCACGGATAGATCAACTGGTCGACCTAACGGCGGGGCATAACCGACTTAGCTTTCTGGATGCATACAGAGGCTACCACCAACTCGCCATGCATGAACTAGAGCAGGAGGTCACATCCTTCACAACTCCAAGAGGACTGTACTGTTACAAGGTCATGCCCTTTGGCCTAAAGAACGCAGGGGCAACATTCCAACGAATGGTCACCAAGATGTTTGAACCATTGTTAGGCAGAACAATGGAGGCTTACATCGACGACATGGTGGCCAAGAGCGAGGATGAGAAAGACCATCTCAAGGACCTAGGAGAGATGTTTGAAATCCTGAAGAAGCACAAATTGCGCCTCAATGCATCCAAGTGTGCATTCGGAGTAGGATCTGACAAATTCCTAGGCTTCCTTGTGACCAACTGGGATATAGAAGCAGACCCTTCCCAGATCAAAGCAATCCGGGATTTGGAGAGACCAAACTCAATGAAAGAAGTGCAGCATCTCACCGGCATGGCGGCTGCACTCAATCGATTCATCAGCCGGTCGTCAGACAGACTACGACCATTTTTTCAAGCATTAAAAGTCAAGTTCAAGTGGGACGAAGAATGCGACCGAGCTCTGGAAAGCTTGAAAGAATATATGTCTTCCCCACCACTACTTGTTACCCCTATACCTGGAGAAGAACTTTTCTTGTACCTGGCAGTCTCTCAACACGCAATTAGCGCAGTGTTGGTTCGCGCAGAAGGAATCCAACATCTGCCCATCTTCTATGTCAGTAAGACATTGCTGGGAGCCGAAACAAGGTACTTGCCACTGAAAAAATTAGCATTGGCCTTAATGATGGCCTCCAAGAAATTGGCACACTACTTTCACGCCCACACCATAGTCATCCTCACAGCTTTCCTACTAAAAGCTTTGTTTGAGAGGGCGAACTTTTCTGGGCGAATCTTGAAGTGGGCAGTAGAGTTGGGACAATGCGACATCAAGTTCCAACCTAGAACCGCAGTAAAGGCCCAATCTTTGGCAGACTTCGTCGCAGAGTTTACTCTTGGAAGACATCATATCTGCCCTGTCGACCTAACTGACACAACCGAACTAGGGATGGAAGTTGACGCCGGAATAGCGTAACCCCTAGCAAAAGGTACTCAGTCAGACTCCAAGGCAGACCAGACTAAAGACAGCAAGGAAGAAGCAAACCAAGCCTCACCAAACCAAGACTCACCAACAAAAAAAGACTTGGTGCAATCAAATAGCGAGGGACAGACCGCAAGAATGGACCTTGAAGAAAACACCAGCAACATTCTTGACCCCACGACATCATCTGACCCCTCCACTTGCTGGAAATTTTTCGTTGGAGAGATATGGAAGCTCTTTGTGGATGGAGCATCCAACCGACATGGTGCAGGACTTGGCATAGTCCTCATCTCACCAGACGGCCTGGTTGTGGAGCAAGCAATCAACCTTGGCTTCCCAGCATCAAACAACGAAGCAGAGTACGAAGCACTAATTGTAGGACTCAAGACAACATCCTACATGAAGGCCGCCGAACTAATGGTTTACAACGACTCACAGCTGGTGGTAAACCAAATTTCTGGCGACTATGAAGCAAAGGATGATAGGATGGCCAAGTACCAAGAATTGGTCAGAATAGAGATCAAGAAATTTGAAGTAGTAAGTATAGAACAAACTGGCAGGGAGGAAAACAGCAGAGCAGACGAACTAGCAGGCTTTGCTTCAATGGCAAATACTTCCATCCCTCATCCGTTGCTCATCGACTTCTTACCAAGACCAAGCATTGAAGACCCCAAAGCAGAAGAGGTATGTTGCGCTGAATTAGGCCCCTCATGGATGGATCCCATTATACTGTTCCTAAAAGACGGCATCTTACCGGAAGAAAAGAAAGAAGCCAACAAAATTCGAGCAAAGTCGCAGCGATTTTGGCTCTCTCCAACCATGGCATTGTACAAAAAATCGTTCTCAGGACCCTATCTAAAGTGTATTCACCCCAGCAAGGTGGAAGCATTCTTGTTCGAAATAAATGAAGGGGTGTGCGGAAGCCACCAAGGAAGAAGATCGTTAGCTTACAGAGCCATTTCGCAAGGATACTGGTGGCCATACATGCAAGCTGACTCAGAGAAGTATGTGAAGAAGTGCAAGAAATGTCAGAAGTTCGCACATCAAATACATCAGCCGGCCAGAGAACTCCTACCATTGACCAGCCCATGGCCCTTTGCAATGTGGGGTTTGGACATAGTAGGACCACTTCCAACGGCACCCGGAAACAGAAAGTTCTTTCTCGCAGCAACAGACTACTTCACAAAGTGGGTGGAAGCAGAAGCATTGGCATCAATCAAGGAAAAAGATGTGAAGAAGTTCGTCTGGCAAAATATCATTACACGATTCGGCATACCTAAAGCCCTCATATCAGACAACGGCACTTAGTTCGACGGCAAAATTTTTAGAGACTTTTGTGAAGAATATAAGATAGAGTTCTACAATTCCACACCGGCATATCCCAAGCAAATGGTCAGGCAGAAGCATCAAACAAGGTAGTATTGGATGGACTGAAGAAACGGTTAGAAAAAGCCAAAGGCAAGTGGGCGGAGGAACTCCCTAATGTTTTATGGGCTTACCGCACCACACCACGACCGTCAACAGGAGAAACTCCATTCTCCTTAGCCTATGGTATGGAAGCAGTAATCCCACTCGAAGTTGGCCTCCTCACAATTAGAAGCAAAAATTTTGATCCAGACTTGAATGGAGAAGCCATAGCATTGGAGCTCGACCTTGCGGAAGAAAGAAGAGAAAGAGCACTGGTTCACATTGCTTCATACCAACAAGAGTTATCCAGGAAATACAACAAAACAGTGCATCCAAGACAATTCAAGATCGGAGATTGGGTACTGCGCAAAGTGATGGGAAACACCTTGATACCAGGAGATGGCAAGTTAGGGCCAAATTGGGAAGGACCTTACAAAGTGGTCGGATTAGCTGGCCACCTGGAAGATGAGGACGGCAAAGCCATTCCAAGGCCATGGAACACTGTCAATCTCAAACTATTTTATTTTTAGTTTTTTTTACGAGTATGTGTAATTTTCCTTTTTCTCAATAAAACAAAGTCAATTCTTTTCAGCATAGTTGTTTTTTGTATGAGATTGTATTAGTGAGTTAGGGACATCAAAAGTAAGGTTGGCTGGAAAAACCAATGTATAGGTTGGCTGGATTAAACCAACACCCCTCCTAAGCCCAGGATAAGGATCCAGGCTGCAGGACATTTGGTCGGAATAACCAAACATTCTATTCTAAGTTGGCTGGAAAAACTAACTTAGAGGTTGGCTGGATTAAACCAACACCCCTCCTAAGCCCAGGATAAGGATCCAGGCTGCAAGACGTTTGGTCGGAATAACCAAACATTCTATTCTAAGTTGGTTGGAAAAACTAACTTAGAGGTTGGCTGGATTAAACCAACACCCTTCCTAAGCCCAGGATAAGGATCCAGGCTGCAGGATGTTTGGTCGGAATAACCAAACATTCTATTCTAAGTTGGCTAGAAAAACTAACTTAGAGGTTGGCTGGATTAAACCAACACCCCTCCTAAGCCCAGGATAAGGATCCAGGCTGCAGGACATTTGGTCGGAATAACCAAACATTCTATTCTAAGTTGGCTGGAAAAACTAACTTAGAGGTTGGCTGGATTAAACCAATACCCCTCCTAAGCCCAGGATAAGGATCCAAGTTGCAGGACGTTTGGTCGGAATAACCAAACATTCTATTCTAAGTTGGTTGGAAAAACTAACTTAGAGGTTGGCTGGATTAAACCAACACCCCTCCTAAGCCCAAGATAAGGATCCAGGCTGCAGGACGTTTGGTCGGAATAACCAAACATTCTATTCTAAGTTGGCTAGAAAAACTAACTTAGAGGTTGGCTAGATTAAACCAACACCCCTTCTAAGCCCAGGATAAGGATCCAGGCTGCAGGACGTTTGGTCGGAATAACCAAAATTTTTTTCTAAGTTGGCTGAAAAAACTAACTTAAAGGTTGGCTGGATTAAACCAACTCTTATTACTCTTCAGCCGAAGTAAGGGTATGGCTCGGCTGAAGAGTGGTTGGCTGGATTAAACCAACTCTTGTTATTCATCAGCCGAAGCAAGGGTATGGCTAAAGAGTGGTTGTCTAGATTAAACTAACTCTTAGTACTCTTTAGCCGAAGTAAGGACATCGGCTAAAAGAGTGGTTGGCTGGATTAAACTCTTATTACTCTTCAGCCGAAGTAAGGGTATGTAGACACCCCATTTTTGACCGACCTTAAGACTCAGACGTCACTGTTTGAGCGCTTGGTGATGTTGCATAATGTGCTCGTTCAGAAGTTTCAGAGTTGCGGCCGTGAGCCCTGCCTCCGGACTTCCGAACCCTCTTTTGTGCCTTGTCTCGGTTTGCGAACCAGGCTCGGTTTTCTCTGTTTCTTTTCCTGAGGAGAGGGAGAGGTCTTGTAGACCATCTCTCAGTGGCCGTGGGCTACATTTGGTGGCCGTAGGCCATTTTGCCCATTTCGGAGTCCGGTTCCCGGTTTTCGGGATCGTTGGCCATGTGCCTCGATTCGGGACCGCTTAACCATCTCCATTTGCTCTGATTTTTGGCATACTTTCTATTTTCTCCCTTTTGAGGGACACTGGGGTCTGAGAAACCCACTTCGTGGCCGAATGCCACTTTCGGTGCTTAACAGCCCATTTTCGGGACCTCAAACTGCGCGTTTTGGCCCCCGAACATTCGTTTTGCAACGGTTTTCGTTCATTTTTGGCAGGTACCTCTGTTTTATCACTGGGAAGGTCACTGAAGGGTGGGAGGCCAGTAATTGTTGCAGCAACCAGTTATATATCCTCCGACGCCCTCCGACGCCCGTTTTTCACACTTCCGGGCAAATGTTGAACACCTTGGGGCCACTTTCTTGAACTTTGAACCACATATTTGTGATGTACACACATGGGAGGACCTAAAAGTTGGTGGCCGGCCACTAATGTTACTTGACCCTTTTGAACCCCTCCTTCCGGGCTAATGTTGAACATCTTGGGCCCACTTTCTTGAACTTTGAACCACATACTTGTGATGTACACACATGGGAGGACCCTAAAAGTTGGTGGCCGGCCACTAATGTCTCTTGACCCTTTTGAACCCCTCCTTCCGAGCCAATGTTGAACACCCTTGAGCCACTTTCTTGGACTTTTAACCACAAGGTTGTGTTGAGGACACATGGGAGGACACCATTATGTGGTGGCCGGCCACTAAACCAACTTGACCCTTTTGACCCCTAGCCGGCCGGCTAGGGGGTGTTGTCGGCCGGCCACCTGCAACCAAAATACCTGGCCGGCCATGATCCTCACACTGTTCACTTTACAGCTGTATGGCTTTATCCCCCAGAAAATATCTATATCTGGGGGATATTTTGTGGGGGAAAGCTTACCTCCTTTTTCCCCCACCTTTTGCCCCTCTTTTTGGTCCATATAACCAAAGACCAACACTTGTACAAGGGGTTAGAAAAATTGCCTTCGAAGATATACATTCAAACCTCCCTCTATCTCTCTCATTTCCTCAAAAACATCCAAGCTCTATACTTCATTCCTTCATCACCACCAAGCACCACTACCACCACTCCATTTCCAGCAACAAGGAGGGCTTCTCAAAGGCTAAAGGTGCTACAACTTGGTCCAAGAAGCAACCAAAGATTGGTCTACAAGGGTGAGTTGCTATTTCACTCTTTTTGGGCTTATTTTTGCAACTTTTCTTAACAATATATGCTTTTTGCTTTGAGCTCCGGCCATAGCTGAAAGTGGCCTTGTTTTGAGCTCATTTTCACTTTTTCTTAAGGGCTCAACCCTGTTTGAGCCCCCCACATTGCACTTGCTTCAATACCTTTCTTAAATACCGTTTTCTTGCATGGTTTTTTTAGCTTGTGTGTGATCTGTTTTGGAGTTTTTATAGTTCTGTAAATAGGCTTATTTTGACCCCCTCTTCAACATTGAAGAAGGGATCAACACTTTTTGGGACCTCCATGCTATACTTGCCTTTATACTCCCTTTTTGGTCCCATTTTTGCATGCTTTGGCAGCCTATTGTGCTTTGGTTTTTGGCCATTTTACAGCACTGAAAATAGTCTCATTTTGGTCCATTCTTCATGTTTCATTTAGGGCCTTTCATGGTTTGGGACCTCCATATGCCACTTCATGTTATATCTCTCTTTTGGTCCCCATTCTTGCATGTTTTGTTAGCCTATCATGCTTTTGTTTTTGGCCATTTTATAGTTCTGAAAATAGTCTTATTTTGGCCCATTATTCATGTTTCATTAAGGGTCTTTGGCTTTTTGGTGAATGCTTTGCATACTTTGTGTTATAGCCACCTTTTGAGCCTCATTTTGCATTGCATTTTTAGCATGTTTGTATACTGTTTTGGAGTTTTTACAGTTCTGTAAATATGCTTATTTTTGGTCCCTCTTCAATGTTGTAGAAGGGAATTTTTCAGTTTGGGCTTTGCATATACCACTTGCCTCTTTGGCCACCTTTTGACCCTTTTTCTTGCATGGGAGTGCAGCCATACCTGTGTTTGTTTTTGGGGTTTTTACAGTTCTGGAAAACATCATATTTTGGGCCCCTCTTAAACTTTTTTGAAGGGCCCTAACCTGTTTGAGGATAGCAGCTATGAGTTGCTTCTTAATCCCATGTTTAGGGCCATTTCTTGCATGCTAGTTTTGCCCTATCTTCGCTTGCTGTTTGGTCATGATTTATACTGGTAAAATGCTTATTTTGGGGCTGCCTTGCTTCTGTCTTTTCATTCCATGTACTAATTATGCATGCTTTGTATAGCTGTAGTTCATTCTATGTGCCTAATTTTGCATTTCGGGAGAGATCCCATGCATCGGGTGTGTTTTCGCCTCATTTCGGGGCTGTTTTCCCCCACATTTCATTGCTGAAAATCCATTAGCATGCTTGCATATGCCATTTCCATGCCATTGCATTGCATATACCATTGCCTCGGTTTGCGTGCCCGTGTGCACGCATTTCGAGGCACTTCATTTTCATCCATCGGCCTCTTATGTGAGTGTGGCTGAGGCTCTCTCATGTTAGTATAAGTCCATGTTGCTTGCATATGCTATTTCCATGCTATTGCATTGCATATACCATTGCTCGGTTTGCGTGCCCGTGTGCACGCATTTCGAGGCACTTCATTTTCATCCATCGGCCTCTTATGTGAGTGTGGCTGAGGCTCTCTCATGTTAGTATAAGTCCATGTTGCATTCTATATGCCATTTTAGCCATATTGCATTGCGTATGCCATTGCCTCGGTTTGCGTGCCCGTGTGCACGCATTTCGAGGCACTTCATTTTCATCTATCGGCCTCTTATGTGAGTGTGGCTGAGGCTCTCTCATGTTAGTGTAAGCCCATATCATATTTTCATGTCATTTGCATTGCATATGCCATTGTCTCGGTTTGCGTGCCCGTGTGCACGCATTTCGAGGCACTTCATTTTCATCCATCGGCCTCTTATGTGAGTGTGGCTGAGGCTCTCTCATGTTAGTATAAGTCCATGTTGCATTCTATATGCCATTTTACCCGTATTGCATTGCGTATGCCATTGCCTCAGTTTGCGTGCCCGTGTGCACGCATTTCGAGGCATCTCCTTTTTACAGCATAGTGCATGCTAGGTTGTATCTTAGATCGCATTCATGTATTTTCTCGGTTTGCGTGCCTGTGTGCACGCATTTCGAGACATCTCATTTTTATAACATTGTGCATACTAGGCTGTATCTTAGTTTCATTTCATGCATATCATGCATATTGCATCGTGTTCGGGATAGGAGTTTGCCCGGGCACGGGAAACGGGGTGCGTTTCGTACTCCGAGTGACGGAACGTGTCTCAATTCCCCAGTCACCGACACTCCGGATTATCCATGATGGAGTTAGGTTTTAGCTGTGTTTTCATGTGCATTCATCCTATATTGAATTGTGCATTTTGACTCCTCGGCCATCATGCCTCGGTATGCGTGATTGGTGGCACGAGGATCGAGGCATGCATATATCTGTGAAAATACATTGCTATGCCCCTTTCCTGCTCTCTGTTGCAGCAAAATGAAGAATCAACAACTTTTCGGGACTTGGCACGCGTTTCAAGAATAACTGCTAAACAGAGGCTAATTGGGGCATCCCGGTGGATTTCCGCGCAAGACAACCCGGACATGCATCATCCATCAGAAGCAAGGCAGTCCCTGGCTTGCATGCCAGTTTTATTTATTTTTCTTAGTTGATTTGTAAATTAATTAGGAATTTGTATATTATCTGGACTGTAATATTTGGACTGTAATATTCTTTTATTTGGGACTGTATATTTATTCGGACCCTCTGCGCGAGGGCATAACTGTAATAAGTGTGCGTGTGTGTGTTGTATGTCTTTCAACCCCACGTCTTTCTCCCTTTTATTTATCCGCTTATGATGGTTAGATTAGGGCATATTTCAATTAGCATACAGTATGACAGCATGTTTGTATCATTCATCTGTATTGCATGCATCGGGCTCGGCGCATCATACTAACTGCATTGTATTTCAATTCTAAAGTTGAATACTTGTTAGCTGTAGCATTCCATATGCCATGTTTAGAATAGCCGAGCCTGCTATAGTTTGCATTTTTGCGTGTGTTGCATTAGGCATTTCTGTATACTTAGGATTCATGCATGATTTCTAATAAGTTTCTGTTTTGGCTTGGAGTACTCGGTAAGCTTTATGCTTTAGCATCCTTGCATGCGTGTGAGTGACTGCCATGAATAACATGCTTGCCATGAGGCTAATTGCTTATGTGATATAACTGCCTGAATGCCTGTGGGTGAAGGTTGGGTTACTTGAATTGGAATAAATCATCAACTATTTGTTTTAAGCCCACTAGATAGTGGCAAAACCATCTTTTCTAAGCCCACCCGAGGGTGGCAAAATCTGCATTTTTAGCCTACTTGCGAGTAGCAAACCACCTTTCAAACAAGCAAACATGAGATGTTTTGTTCCAATCCAGGCGACCTGGTCTATACTTGTATGCTGTGCGCATCACATAGTAACCTAGGCTAATAACCGGAATAAGAACATACAATGTTTTCAAAAATAGATATCATGGTTAGTAGAGGCCGGTCTATGACCGGGCGAGCGGGGGTGCTCACGAAGTGACCTTCCCCAATCGTACCCAAGTTCCCGAGCCGAGGCAACTTTGGTGATGACGGACACGTGGCCTTTTGGCACCGAGTCAGGGTTTCCTAAATTTCCCAAAATAAAATATTTAGGTGGCGACTCTGTATCTGGCAAAGCAGTCCATGTTTGGCACTTCTTTCAAAAATCTGTTTTCTTAAAACGATTTGCCGGATTTGGACTCTTTGGTTCAGACTTAGAACCGTGACACAAGTCGAGTCCGAGCTGTAGCGAGGTCCCCCGCGGGCTTGTTACAGTTTCTGGCGACTCTGCTGGGGATTTAGAGAACTTGACTCGAACTCATGATATCTATTTTTGACTACACTTGTGTCTTTTTTCGCATTACATTTGCATTGGTGCGCCTAGGACACCGTGTTTTCCATCTGCTATTCCTGAACGGTTTGCCGGAGGCTTGTCTTGTCAAGGCATGACCATAAGGCTGACCGGTTGTGGGCTCTGCCAGTATGGGAACACAAACCCCGGTTTTACCGAGGCACCCTCTTTGACCATTCGACCTAGTACATATTCGGATCCATAGTGACCATTCCAAACTAGGACAGGTTGCTTACCCGTTTATAGGTTGTTTGAAACCGCTCTATGCGTAGTGAAACCCTAGCTCCTGACAAAATAGGACAGGGAAACCCTACCCCAACATAGGGGTGTTTTGGCTCTCACTTATCTGTTATGTGCTTTAGAGTGCGTCTCTACAGGAATGCATGTATCAGTATATGAGTTCGGGCATCAGGCCTGCGGGCATCAGTTCAGTATTGTCAGTATCAGGCCCGCGGGCATCAGTTCAGTACATGAGTTTGGATATCAGGCCTGCGGGCATCAGTTCAGTATTGTCAGTATCAGGCCTGCGGGCATCAGCCAGTATTTGAGAATTAGTTATCTGCGGATATCAGATTTTGCTTTAGGGGACAGTGATACAGGGATAATAATCAGTGTTTGAGGACAGTGTGCATTCAGCTTATTGACTGTGTGTTGTTATGTCCGGCTGTGTGTCATGCATTTTATTTTAAGCTGTTATGCTGTCCGTTTATCTGTTTATTTATATCCTTTTCGCTTTATTTATCTTTTGCTAGGTCAGTTCTAGCACAATTGCTTCCAACCCAACAGGCATTCCCCAAGCACTTTGGACACGAGGTCGTCGACTCAATCGATCTGAAGATCTAATCGACGGACAGCCAGTGTTCCATTCTCTACCCCCTGTTACCAGAAGAAAGCAGAAAAAGCGCAGTGTATCTTAACAGAGATCACCAGAACAGTGGTTTCCCCCATCAGTGGACAGTCGGATTGAGATCCCCATTGAGACAGATCTTCCAGTAGTTCAGATAGATCAAAACAGTATGGCAACACCAACAGGAGTTGAGGAGATGGTGCGCCAAATGCAAGAAACCATGCGGGCCATGCAGCAGGATGCCGTTCGCCGAGATGAACTCGCCAAGCAACAGGCCGAGATTATGACCCAGCAGGCTGAGCTAATTACCCGACTGCAACAGCACAATGCCGCATCTGCTTCACATCAAGTCCCTCCTCCGACCGGGGCTCCATTACCTGAATAAGCACCTACTGTTCAGAACGCCCCACCAAATGCCCAGAATACCCTGCCGAATATCCAAAACTTACAAGAGGACACGAATCTTCCAACGGGGCCAGCTCCGCCCCCGCTTCCACTACAACTGTCTAAGGTCCATGCACCCAATCGCCCCGACTCTCCCTTCGAGTTCGAGGTTGATCATACAGCTCTGAAATTGAGCAAACTTGAGAAGCTCTTCAAGAAATCCCAAGGGGTCAAGGCTATGCCGGATATCGAAGATGGATATACCGAGGAGGCCGTGACACTCCCCGATAGGTTCAAAATGCCACAAATCGACCGCTTTGACGGGTCCGGCGACCCCATGGTCCATCTCCGACTGTTCGCAGACATTTTGCGGCCAATGGGCCTAACACGACCACAGAAGCTTTCACTATTCGGCCGAACCCTGTCGGGTGTGGCCGCCCACTGGTACGCAAAGTTACAAGATGAAGTGAAAAGGAATTGGGATGAAATGGCTGAGGCCTTTGTCGCGCAATATTCGTACAACACTCAGATCGAGATCACAACCCGTGATCTCGAAACGACAAGGCAAGAGCCCAAGGAAACTCTCGGACTTTGTAATCCTATGGAGGGCAAAGGCGTCAATGATGACTTTAAGGCCCACTGACAAAGATCAAATCCGGATGATTGTGCGCAATCTCCACCCAAAATTGATGCAGAGAATGATTGTAGTCCCCTTTCCTACTTTCGCAGATTTACACGAGATGGGGGTGCAAATCGAAGATGCAATGAAACAAGGTCTGTTTGACCACGACAGGGAACAACCGAGGAGGACTTTCAACCGTAACAACAATGCGGGCCCGAGTGGCGCTGCAAATACAAGAGCCTCGGAAGTTAGTATGGTCACCACCACTCCCCCTCCCCTTCCAAGGCCCATGGCTGCCACACCCTTCTCCGGCGCGTCCGGAAGCAACACACAAACCAACAGATTCCAACCGCGAGGCCAAAGAACCTTCACCCCATTATATATGCCCCTATCCAAAGCTCTAGGGGTATTGATCAGGAAAAAGCATTTGAAACCCCTGGAGCCAAAGCCACTACCGAATCCACTCCCTCCCTCTCATGACCCAGCAAAGTACTGTGCGTATCACCAACAACACGGTCACGACACCGACCGGTGTTACAGATTGCGTCATGAGATCCAGGATCTTATTGACAAACAGGTGATCGCGCCTCCTGATAAACCCAATGTCACAACCAACCCTCTCCCACCA
The DNA here is from genome assembly GCF_055761805.1 of Camellia sinensis. Classification (NCBI taxonomy): domain Eukaryota; kingdom Viridiplantae; phylum Streptophyta; class Magnoliopsida; order Ericales; family Theaceae; genus Camellia; species Camellia sinensis. The sequence continues at coordinate 76,000,424 of NC_138969.1, forward strand.
CATAACCAAGCTCCCCCTCCCAACAGAATTAATTTTATCTAAACTGGGGTCGCATCTTACGATCCCAGTATCTATATCACCCCGTCCCACCTACCCAAGCCGGAGGTGTTCCTCCCCGATTGCACTGACTTCTTGTGCATGGTGGACATCTCCAAAACCCAACCAGAACCGACGGTGGTGACCGTCGAAGATAGGGTAGGGCAGATTTTGGGAGAGAATGAGATTGTTGAATCTGGGACTGGACAGAATTTTGCTGGGGTAGCCTATGATCCAAGCGAGTACATCCTATCAACGAGCCGAATTGGGCTAGGTATAGAATTGCCAGAGACAGGAGAGCTATGCATGATCCGGGGGGATGGATCTGGGCTAGGGGCAGATGATCTGACAGCCGTAGAGGAGGACTTTGCTAACCTGCAATTTTTTGATGACTAGGAACCGGGGGATTCGGCAATCAACTGGTTCGACTATGAAGGATCGGCAGAGGCCACTGGATGGCTCGAGGATCAACCAGATGAAGTGGGGGAAGCCCAACCAGAACAGAGCCCAGCAGGGGCAGAGGTATCAGCTGTGGCCGGAATGGCCGGAAGTCAAGTTGTATCGCCGGAGAGTGCCGGTGCTAAGAATTCCGCTCGGGACATGGGCATTATGGATACGGGAATTGTTGAACAAACAGCTGTACTGATGCAGCTGGAACGAGAAAAGTTTGAGGAGGCTGAGAGAATTAGGAAAGCTAAAGGCCCTGAGGGGACTGAAAGTGCTGTGTGCACGAAGATGGAGAATGCTGCGAGCATGTGGACAGGGAATACTGCGAGTGCAACTAAACCAGAGCCAGACAGGTGTCTGTTGGCTGCCGACGGAATGTGGTGGGAAGACGATGACTTATGTCTTGCCCACACGTATGAAGACTGGGGAAATAATCAACTGGATGACACTTGGTACCTCGATGAGGTTGACCATATGACGAGAAGTGGGCGGTACTTCAAACCCCCACACCTGGACCAACCCGAGGCATCCGGGAAGGATAGAGAAGCGCAGAAACAGAAGGAGAAGCAGATTGAAGATGAAGCTGTGCTGAAACAGTTAAAAAAGATACAAGCAGACATCTCCATCTGGGGACTGCTAATGGCATCACGAGTACATAGGGAAGCTGTCCTGTCTGCTATGGACAAGTCCAAACTCTCCATAGACACCACGCCTGAACAGCTGGTTGGGCTGGTTTTTCCGGGAGGAGGTTCCCCGACATTAACCTTTTCTGACAAGGAGCTACCGCCTGAGGGCACAAATCATAACAAACCTCTCTATATTTCTGTGGAATGTAGAGATAAGTGGATACCGGTGGTACTTGTTGATACCGGGTCTGCGATTAATGTCTGCCCGACCAGAACGGCATATGCAATCGGGTTGAAGCCCGTGGACTTCGTCCCAACTACCTAAGTGATCAGAGCATACGACAATACCAGCAGAGAAGTGATGGGGACTGTTAAAATTCAAACCAAGGTTGGTCCAGGACAACACAGCATTGAATTTCATATCTTGGACGTTCCGGCAACCTTTAACCTACTTTTGGGGCGACCGTGGTTGCACCAGGTCAAAGCAGTCTCTTCTACTCTACATCAGATGCTAAAGTACCCTCACGGGAAAAGGGTAGCAATCGTTTTTGGGAATTCATCAATCCATCCGCCGCCGGAAGTGTCCACACCTGTCTTGGAGATCGAGCACGGCACGGAGGATGTGTTTTTATCGGGGTTCACTTTGGCCGAGGCTCAAGTGGTGCAGAATGTCATGGCTGTGAATGAGGGTCAGTGCTCAATCTATCTACCTCATGAACAAGCTACAACATATCCCCGGGATGGGATTAGGAAGAAACGGCCGGAAGGGCGTCGCGGTATCGGCCGAAGTGCCACACAACCCTCACACCTTTGGACTGGGTTATCTGCCCACCAAAGAGGATTGGGTGAGGAAAGGGAAAGAAATGGCCGGAAGGGCCAGAGCAAAGAAGGCTGGGAAGCCATTTGAGTTAATGCATAGGCCTATCTGGGGTACCCTAAACGGACGCTTCGTCCGGGAGGGGGAAGACTTTCCATTCTGCGGCTTCCCAGAACCATGGCTGAACGCGGAGAAGAAGCGCGTGCCTGGTTTCGAAATCTTCTTCGATTTACAATTACCTGGGGATGACGTTGCCGAAGCGCAGACAGACCCACCAACTGAGGTTGAGCAGTGCAGAGCAGTGGATCCTGAGAGCACAGAGCTTGAAATGGGGGTAGCACTGGCGAGTCTACTTTTAGATCCTCCGATCGACCAAGAGTGCTTGGGGGATAACTCTTCGGTTTCTATGATTGGAGATGAAATAGCTGCGGGCTTTCCAGCGCCGATCTTGGATGCATCTATCGCACCTTCTCTCATTTGGCAATATGAAGAAGGCTTTTTATCTTGCAGCTCCGGGTCAGGTAGTGAGCCGGAATCTGATTCCACCGAATCTTGTGTGTCGGAATCAGATTCCAACTCGACTGAGTCTGAGTCCGGTATTCCTGGGGGTGATAACCCGGATGCCACAGTCCTGTCTAGGTCGTCATTTTCATTTTCTTTTGAGTCTGTTGTAACAGAGGAATCTGAAGGCTTGGAAATATTTAATGAGAATGATGTGGATGTGGTTTCTGAGTATTTTTCTGTGCCTTTGATTTATTGCTTAAATCAGGATTTTCAAAATTTTGATGAAAACAACGAGGAAGAAATTCCTCCAGTTTTGCAACGATTAATTGATCAAGAGCAGGAAAGATTTGTTAAACCTTTAATGGACGAAATCACTACTGTGAATGTTGGTACTGAGAAGGACCCGCGGCTGGTCCAGATCGGGTCCACGTTGTCTTCGGAGGAGCGCGAGCGCTTAGTTGCTTTATTAAAAGATTTCAAAGATGTTTTCGCGTGGTCCTACGAAGACATGCCTGGAATCGATCCTGAGATTGTACAGCACCGGATCCCTCTTGATCCCGAGGCCCGCCCTGTCAAACAGAAACTCAGAAGGATCCGCCCGAACTGGGCTCTCAAAATTAAGGAAGAAGTCACCAAGCAAATTGACGCAGGGTTCCTGCTGGTATCTGAATACCCAACTTGGTTGGCCAACATTGTTCCGGTGCCAAAGAAGGACGGCAGAATTCAGGTCTGTGTAGACTTCAGAGATTTGAACAGGGCCAGTCCGAAGGACGACTTTCCCTTGCCACACATTGATGAATTGGTGGATTTCACGGCAGGACACGCTTTGCTTTCGTTTATGGATGGTTTCTTAGGCTATAATCAGATAGTAATGGCACCCGAAGACCGGGAGAAGACTGCGTTCACTACCCCGTGGGGTACATATTGTTATAGAGTGATGCCATTCGGGTTGAAAAATGCTGGAGCTACGTATCAACGGGCAGCAACTACAATATTGCATGATATGATCCATAAAGAGGTCGAGGTGTATGTGGACAACATGATTGTCAAGTCCAAAGAAAGAGAGGGCCACTACACCGCCTTACAAAAATTCTTTCAAAGGATCAGAGAGTTTCGGCTGCGATTGAATCCCCAGAAGTGCACGTTTGGTGTTACAGCAGGGAAGATGCTAGGGTTTCTGATTACACAAAGGGGCATCGAGGTCGACCCTTCCAAAATCAAGGCCATCTTAGAAATGCCACCACCAAGGACTGAAAAGGAGGTGCGAGGTTTTCTAGGTAAAGTGCAATTCATAAGACGGTTTATCTCTAAATTAACCTTGACTTGTGAACCACTTTTTGGTCTCCTGAAGAAAGGAAAGAAATTCCAATGGGACGGCCGATGTCAAGCAGCTTTTGAGCAAATCAAAGAATATCTACAAAACCCGCCTGTGTTGTCACCACCAGAGTCGGGGAGACCGTTGATATTGTACCTTTCGGTAACTGAGACTACCATGGGCTGCATGCTCGCGCAGGAATCAGAAGACAAAGTGGAAAGGGCCATCTACTATCTGAGCAAAAAGATGCTGGATTACGAGACCCGCTATACACCGCTGGAGAAGGCTTGTTTGGCCTTGGTATGGGCTACCAGGAAGCTGCGGCACTACCTGTTAGCTCACTCTGTAATGTTGGTTTCGCGTTTGGATCCCATCAAATATCTTTTCGAGAAACCAGCACTTACGGGTAGGCTAGCTTGTTGGCTTCTGTTGCTCTCCGAATTTGATTTGAAGTATGTAACGCGCAAGTCAGTAAAAGGGAGAGCGGTAGCGGAGTTCCTTGCCGACCACCCGGTTGAGGGGGATGAAGCGGTTGAGTACCTATTCCTAGATGAAGCCATTCTGCATGTCGAAGATGAAACTTGGACGATGTACTTTGACGGAGCGTCAAACCAGTATAGGTATGGGATAGGGGTGTTGCTGATAGCGCCTGACGATTCCCGTATCCCTTTAGCATTCGAGCTTCGGTTCAAAGTCTCCAACAATGAAGCAGGGTATGAGGCATGTATTGCTGGCCTGGAAGCAGCCCTAGAACTAGGGGCAAGGCGATTGGACGTCATTGGGGACTCGAACCTTGTTGTGTCTCAAGCAAAAGGAGACTGGAAAGTCAAAGAGGAAAGAATGATAATTTACCACCAAACCTTGGATTTGTTAATTCCTCGGTTTGAGAAGCTAAATTTCACCCACCTCGTAAGAGAGAACAACAGGTTCGCAGATTCACTGGCAACTCTATCTTCTATGATAGACATCCCGTCCGGAGTCCGGATGCGTCCAGTCATTATTGATCAAAAGTTTGCGCCAGCATACGAGTCGATTTCCGTATAGATGAGGCTCAAGATGGCAACCCCTGGTATTACGACATCTGGAACTTCTTGGAAAAGGTGACGTATCCACTAGGGGCAAATGCTAAGGATAAGAGGGCCATCAGAAGAATGGCTGCTCAGTTCATTATCTGCGGGGGTAAGCTGTACAAAAGGGGTCATCTGGGAATGCATAAGCTCTGTGTAGAAGCTGAAGAGTCGAAGCGCCTGATGGAGGCCATCCATGGGAGGGAGTGCGGTGCACATATGAATGGAGTAATGCTGGCCAGAAAGATCCTCAGACAGGGCTACTACTGGTCAACCATGGAGGAGGATTGTATTAGTTTTGTTCGGCGATGCCACAAGTGTCAAATTTATGCAAACCGCATGAACATCCCGCCGTCAAAGCTGTACAACATGACTTCACCATGGCCTTTTTCAGTTTGGGGAATTGATGTGATTGGAGCTGTTACCCCAAAGGGGTCAAACGGGCATGAGTTTATCCTAGTAGCGATAGATTATTTCACAAAGTGGGTCGAGGCCCAATCATACGCGGTGTTGAAGGCGTCGCACGTCGCAAAGTTCATCAGAAACAACATCATCTGTCGCTACGGGGTGCCAAACGAGATAATTTCAGATAATGGTTCCCACTTCAAGAAAGAAGTGATAGACTTGTTGGAAAAATACAATGTGGCTTTCCATAAGTTATCTACATACCGGCCGCAGACCAACGGAGCGGTCGAGGCCGCCAACAAGAATATCAAACATATACTGCAGAAGATGGTGGGAACCTATCGGGATTGGCCAGACAAGCTGCCATTTGCTCTGTGGGGCTACAGGACTTCAATCAGAACTTCTACTGGAGCAACTCCATATTCATTGGTCTATGGAATGGAGGCTGTTCTACCCATCGAGATTGAGGTTCCATCATTACGAGTATTGGCTGAATGCCAAATAGCCGAAGCAGATTGGCAGCAAAGCAGATTCGAAGAACTCATGCTCTTTGATGAAAGAAGACTGAAAGCACTGTACCACATCCAATGCTATCAACGCAGAATTGCCCGGGCTTTCAACAAGAAGGTTAAGTCCAGGAATCTGAAAGAAGGAGATTTGGTGCTCAAAGACAACCGAGCTCCCATCCACGACCCAAGGGGCAAGTTCAAACCCAATTGGACTGGTCCTTACATCATCAAAGCTATCTGGTCAGGTGGAGCTGTGGTTCTGATGGATTTAGATGGCTTGGAGTTCTCACAACCGATCAATATGGACAAGTTGAAGAAATATTACCCTTGAGAGGCTCGCTAGGCCGAAAACCCGAAAGGGCGACCTGGGCAAAAGTCAGAGCACAAAAAATTAGAAAATATAAAAACTGAGCTCGCAAGGTTGAAAACCCGCAAAGGGCGGCCTTGGCAAAAGTTAGAGCGCAAAAGGAGAGTGAAAATACTCGAGTGAACCTTAGCCTGAACTACGTAAGGCTTGATTCCCATCTTTAGGATACGTAGGCAACTTCACCTTGAAGTTCAGCCATAAACTCTTCCCCGATCAACTCTGTCCATTCTGATCATCTCAGTCATCTTTGTCCATCAGCATTTATCGCGATCTCCGGTACAGTGTTGTTCAGACTAGGGGCAACTTTCCATTGCCGCGACGGTGCAAAGTTACTCAGACTAGGGGCAACTTTCCGTTGCCATGAAGTGCCGTATTGTTCTTCAAACTAGGGGCAACTTTCCAGTTGCAGGGATCTGGGGTTGTGCATCTCAGTGACAGATCTTCGGCATGTCCAGTTCTGATCCACATCGAAAATAGTTCTGAAAAGTTTTAATAAAAGTTGACTTTGTTCAAATTAATCTTTTTACGACTAAGACCATTTTTGGACCAAAAGCGGAAAATTTTCAGTACCACAACCTTCAATTTCATTGATTTCAAAACAGAGTTCTCCTGCTCTTATATATAATCGGGGTTGCTTTTTAGTACATTCATAAAGAAAACTTGAAAATGCTAAATAAGCAATAAATTTGGGGCATAGTTGAATCAAGTATCTCTGCGTCCCCTCCCAAAGCTGGACGAAGCATCTGATGCCAAGCTAGGCCCAACCTGTGCCTCCTCATTGAGCCAATCCAAGCACTCATCGGACAAAGTGCAACTGAAAGTGGAAGCAGGGGCCAGGAGCTCTCTAGTCCTCCATGCTGTGGCATATCGGGCAAGCTGTGCACCCCGGACCGGGAAAGCGGCTGGGTACTCAATCCCCTCCGGTGGGCAGGTCTGATCATGACCGAACTGACGCAGGAACCGGAACGGAAAATAGAATACGCAGTGGGTTAGACCAATCAATTGGATCCTAATCAGCCGGGACATACTATAGCTCATTGCCGGGAGGTTGAGCCAAGGACAACGCCAAGCAATACGGTCTGCGGACAAATTGCACATCCAATCAAACCACCACCTTTCGTCAAGAGCACTGACTAGGCGCTGCCGAAAGAAGTAGCCTCGAGCTGAATAGGCTGGGCAAGAGTCCACAACCTGCAACTTGTCCATTAACCATACCTGGGGGAGGGATGGAAAATGAGAGAATAAAGAATAGAGAGATGTACGATGAGGGAAAAGTAAGACAAGGGTTTTGTGAGAAAAACCGAGCCTGAGGGTCGAGTGATGTGAGCAAAATATATCTGTAAGGTTGGGTGGGAAACATTACCTGCAGCAGCAGTGGACTCCCAGCAAACCTAGTCGCCTCCCGGCGATAGACAGAATCTAAACCCATCAGCGTCTCGGCCAAGGTCATAGCGACGCAGCTCTTTCCCTCTCTCAAGCCTTGGGCAACTTCAATCAGGCGAATGCTAGCTCCGCCGAAGCCCGAGGAAAGCAGAAAGTGAGACAACAAACACAAGCAGAGGGCGTGCTGCCGGAAACCCTGCCAATAATGGTTGCTGCGGTCACCGGCGTCGGAAAAACGATGGATCAAGCCGAGGATGTCCAGTTCCCCACTGCAGATCACAGATCGAGCGTCATGCGCCGTGAGCCCACACATCCGCCCTAAAGCCTGAGCATGGCCAAAACGGAGCTGGGGCAAGATCACTTCAGAGCATTCAGACTCCATCAAAACCTGAAAATCTTCGAAAGTGGGACACATCTCTTGGCCGCCAAAGCTAAAAACGTGCGTCACTGGGTTCTAGAACCTTGCCGCGGCATGGAGAAAAGGGAGCTGTAGCGGGGTACGGCTCAGCGTGAATAGTGCATTCAAGCCGAAACCCCAGAAGTTTAGCTTTTCCGAGCCATCTAGAGAAGAGATCCAAGATGTGAGATTTTCCGCGAGAAACGCCTCCATCTTTGTGTAAAACTAAGATGAAATGAATGTTCCCGAAGTTGAGGCTTTTATAGAGGGAAAAACACTATTCACGGGGACACGTGTCAAAAACCAGGTGGCTGCAGGAATAAGTGGCCGGCCGGCCACCTTTTCTGGTTGGCCGGCCATTTACTTTTTACAAAACTGGCCGGCCGGCTCCCTCTCTCCACAAAATTGGCCGGCCGGCTCCCAAAGGTGGCCGGCAATGCTGCAGTGTATCCCCTTGGCCCTGTTTTACCCTTCGAGGGAAAGTTTCAAGCATTTCCATGCAACGGGAGAGTCAAAGGCCTTCATTTCCCTCTGTTTCGGATGCGTTCCGGTGCCCAGATCGTCCGAAGTACACTCTGTTGTTGCCAAGTTTTGTTTATCGAGTTGTTGTTTTGATTATCGAGTTGTTGTTTTGCTTATCGAGTTGTTTGTCGAGCGGACGTGTTTCGTGTTTTTGAGTCATTGCGCTCTGTTTAAGCAATCTTTGTTTAAGTCTTGTTTATTTGCGTTGTCAACGTTATTGCATTTTGTTTATTGAGTTGTAAGCTTCCTAAGGTTCTGTTATATGTTAGTAAGTTGATTTGCTTAGTTTGTTGCGTCGGTTCACTACCTGACTTGGTGATTACACAATGCACATTACCATTCTATTTCATTTTTGTGCAAAATAAAATGATGCGATACGATGCTAAAAGTTTAAAATACAAACACCTTTTCAAAAGCTGTTTCATTCCATCATGTTTTACAACGAACAAAGGTACAAGTTTTACGAAAAATAAAACTACCTAACAATGTGCAAAGTGCTACAAACTACTAGCAAAAAGAAAAATAAAGCAGGAAACAGCAGCATCAATGTCCTCCGGAGCGGGAATGAGAAGCACTCCTCATCCTCTTCTGCGGGACAACCTCTGCACCATCATCATCATCTGAGTCGGAGCTGTCATCCTCAGGATCCCCCTCAGCCTCGCCTCTGTTCCCCGAACCAAGACCGGAGCCCCCCTCCTCAGCAGATGTCTCTGACTGACGGTCGGTAGCCTCCTCCTCCTCCTCAACATCCTCCTCCTCCTCATCAGGCTCCGCCTCTACAACGTGAGCCCTGCGTCTGCGGACAGGCCCTCCTCGAGCTCCTCGAAAAGGCCTAGACGGCCCGGCTCCTCGGAAAGGCCGGGATGGCCCAGCCCCCTGGAAAGGCCCGGATGACCCAACTCCGTGAAATGGCCCAGATGGCCCAGCTCCCCAAAGAGGCCCAGGTGGCCTGGCCTGCGGCTGACCGGACCATGAAGGTATCTGAAAACAAAGAGTTCAATTCAAATACATCAGTCCAAATATATACATCAGATGCAGATACAAGCAAAGACTACGTGAAGTGGGTGCATGTAAATACAGTGTACAAGTGGGGTGTGTGTCAGATGTGCTCTACACAAGTAGTCTATCGACGCAGTAGAAATCAGCATGTCATCAGAAGTATGATAAATGCCAGAAAACTGAAGGGTACCTGAATGCCCGCGATAGACAACTGTGCCTCCCTCCGCAGGACCATGCCCTCGAGTGTGGCCACCAGTCCAACCACCTCCTCCACGTACCCTCGCGATGGCTGCAAATATGAGCTCATAATCATCAGTGAATGAAAGAGTGTCTAAACGTCTGAATGATGAATGAAAAATAGTGGAGCATACCAGCGGTGAGTCAGGATCAATGGCGTATCGATCACTGGGCATCGGAGGCTCTAGCGGGATCGGAGTCGGAGAGATAGCCCCATACTGCCACGCCATCAACTCAGTTGGCATATCTGGCCATCCAGGATGAGGATAAGTCGGAGGAGTCGGAGGAACCGATCTACCCCTACCTCTAGATGTACCAGCCCTACTAGTAGAAGGGGCGTCTGCAGCCCGAGCCCGGGCCTGGCCCGAGGATGACATACCAGCAGGCCTCGTCATCGGGGTACGAGCTCCCGTCAATGGAGGCATCAAATATGTATGGCGGTAAGTGCCGTAATCCCCCTCCTCGAGATATAGTAAAGCATCGCTACCCAGCATAGCGCCGACTACCTCTAAGAAAGAGAGCCTGTCAGCAGTCCGCATACTGACCGGGGGTACTGCGGGAGGATCCTGAGAAAGATACCCCCATACCTGACGCATAAAGCGTTCCCCCAGAAACCATGCTCTACCAACAGGTCCTTCGAGCAGGAACCTGTACTGGGAGGTGCCCGATCCTCCAGGATACTGAAATCGGAGACCATCGCCCAAGGGTTCCCATGGCTGCCATGTGATCTGCGGATAACAAATACATAAGCCAATCAGAAATCGGGAATTCACAGAGCAAATCAAAGATGAAAATGAAAAGAACTGAAAGTTCTGAAGTACCTCCGATGGGCGCACAGTGTCAAAATACTGTCGCAGATAAATAAGAGTCTCTCGGGGTCTCGGCCGGTGCGGGCCCTCGAACACCAGTGAATATGGGGTCATGGGGGGTCCTGCCACCTCCAACTCTGGGGCTAATGTTGGGAAGTATACATAGACCCATAGCTGAGAAAAGCAGTGCAAGAGGTAAGTACAAAATGCTGAGAGCAAAATACAGACGGTAAAGTGCGCTGTTTGTGCAATGTACAAGTAATGAAGAGCAGAAATGTAAATTGAGGGGACAGAAAAGTACCTCCCAGGCTCGCCAATAACCGCCAAGTAAGTCTCCCCGCCCGCGGGAGGTGGCGCTCATATAAAAGTAAAGGGTAGCCAGGCCGACGCCACCCCAGTCATATCGACTGACCTGTGATAGGTCAACCAGAGCGCTCAGCAGGTATAGCCCGACTGTGTTCCCTCTATCGGCAAACAGGGTAGTCCCGAAGAGGAACATAAGGAAACCACGGGCGTACTGCTCTGTCTCCTCAGGAGTCTCGGGCACCATCTCCGCCCGCCGGAAGTGGGAAGAGAACCAAGTATATCGGACTCTCCCAGAAACCCTGTCAACAGGCGGGCGAGCCCCCAACAGATATGTCCAAGCGGCCTCCCACTCGCCCATGTCCTCGTCATAGGGGATGGGCCAACCTCCTATGTCTAGGCCGGTCAACACAGCGAAGTCTAGAGGGGTCATAGTCATGTCCCCGGTAGCAGAGAAATGAAAGGAGTTGGTGGTGTCCCACCATCTCTCTACCAATGCCGCCATCAGAGTCCTCCTGGCAGAACAACGTGACAACCCAATGCAGAAAGCCCCGAACCCTGCCAAGTCTACTAAATCTCGGACACCCTCCGGGAGCTCAGCGTACCAGTCCCGCGCGGCGGTGGAACCATACCCCCGTACACTACGAGAACCAACCTGCATTCAGAATGAATACATGTGTCAATAATGGAAAGTTTAGGCTGCGTGCCAATGAAGTGAAATAGGCTGCGTGCCGATGAAATGAAATGGGTTGTGTACCGATGAAGTGAAATAAGCTACATGCAAATTCTAATCTGGGCTGCGTGTTCAGAAAATTTAAGTTTGGGCTGCGTGTTCAACTTTCAATCAGTGTGGGCTGCGTGTTCACTATTCTAATCTGGGCTGTGTGTTCAGAAAATTTAAGTTTGGGCTGCGTGTTCAACTTTCAATCAGTGTGGGCTGCGTGTTCACTATTCTAATCTGGGCTGCGTGTTCAGAAAATTTAAGTTTGGGCTGCGTGTTCAACTTTCAATCAGTGTGGGCTGCGTGTTCACTATTCTAATTTGGGCCTGCATGTTCAACTTTCAACTAGTGTGGGCTGCGTGTTCACTATTCTAATCTGGGCTGCGTGTTCAGAAAATTTAAGTTTGGGCTGCGTGTTCAAATTTCAACTAGTGTGGGCTGCGTGTTCACTATTCTAATCTGGGCTGCGTGTTCAACTTTCAACTAGTGTGGGCTGCGTGTTCACTATTCTAATCTGGGCTGCGTGTTCAGAAAATTTAAGTTTGGGCTGCGTGTTCAACTTTCAACTAGTGTGGGCTGCGTGTTCACTATTCTAATCTGGGCTGCGTGTTCAGAAAATTTAAAGTTTGGGCTGCGTGTTCAACTTTCAATCAGTGTGGGCTGCGTGTTCACTATTCTAGTTTGGGCTGTGTGTTCAGAAAATTTAAAGTGTGGGCTGCGTGTTCACTATTCTAATCTGGGCTGCGTGTTCAGAAAATTTAAAGTTTGGGCTGCGTGTTCAAACTTCCAACTAGTGTGGGCTGCGTGTTCACTATTCTAGTCTGGGCTGTGTGTTCAGAAAATTTAAAGTGTGGGCTGTGTGTTCACTTTCGAATTCGGGCTGTGTGTTCGACAAATCAGTGTTTGAGCCGTGTGTTCACCTCTTAACTAATGTGTACTGTGCGTTCGCAATTAATTAATGAGCCAAGTGTTCAGAAATTCGAATGTTTAAACTACGTGTTCAAGATGCAAGCAAAGTACTATGTCATAAGCTAAACTGCGTATTCAAGCATGGCAAAGGTGCTGAAATGTACGAAAAATACAGAAAATGAAGTAAATACCTCTCGGGCCTCATGGGAGAGGTGATGCTCTGGCTCTCGGAGAAGCAGATCCCCGGGTGCTCGCTCATCAAAATCAGTTAAATGACGGAAAACGGCATGAGGAAGGACATGTGCTGGCGGATTGTACCTCCCGGGAATAAAAGGTCGGACCCTCGGGGGGCAAAGTCATAGGATCAAAATCGTCCCCGGCACCCGGAAAGCCTCCACCATGGGGAGAATTACCCGCCATTTTCAAAGAATCTACAAAAGGAGCAAAAATGAGCGAAAATGCGCCAAAATTGGGAAAAGTCAACAAAAGTCAACTCTCGGGAAATGAAAAAGTCAACAAAAGTCAACTCCCGAGAAAATCTTCCAAATATTGAGACAAACTCACCTCAAGTGGCGAAAATGAGAAAGGAAGCTCCGAAACCAAAATTTAATCAGTTCAAAGTGCTTGAAACTGAATATTTTTGCGGAAACAACTTGCGTGGGGCGTTGGAAAACGCGTATGGAACTCAGATCTGGAGAAGAAAGTGGTGTAGGAGCCAAGAGAAGAGAAGATCTCGGTTGCATTTATAGGCTCCAAGTCTTGGGATGAAGGAGCATAAAGAAAGGAGGTGAAAGGACCAAAATGCCCTCGGATTTGGGCATATGGCCGGTCGGCCACCTTTTCTAGCCGGCCAGCCATTTCCTTTTTGGAAAACCGGCCGGCCAGCCATTTACTTTTTGGAAAACCAGCCGGCCACCTCCTATCCCCCATAAAACTGGCCGGCCATGTCCCCCACAGGCTCACCTAGCTCCCTGCAAATTTTGAGGAAGATTGGAGTTCTCGGGACCTGAAAAAGTTCAAGAAAAGTACACTTCCGGTCGCGAAATTGCTCCGCCGGAACTTCAGCCTCAGGATCTGACATGTGTCTCATCATCATTCATCAAAATCAAAGTGTATCCTTTTTGAATGAGTTGTAGCCTTTCCGGGAAGCGGATCGGAGGCCGTGATTCGAGTTACCTTCGCCGGAACACGCATTTCCGTGCTCGTTATTTCATGACAAACGGGCACCCTGATTTATGCTCGTTTTGCACTATCATGCACATAACTTGCATTCTCATGAGCATACTTGCATTATTATGCACATTTCTTGATATTGGCATACCTCTATGCTTGAGCATGCGTTGTCACGTATGTCCCACTCTTGCATTGCGAGGCATTCACTCACCGGCACTGCGTGTGTCAAACTTCCAGAATCACATTGAATATATGTTGACAGCATATTGTACTTGTTGCAATTTCTCTCTTTTACAGGTACGATATTGTATGTACGGTTCAATTGAGGCTGGTGCGACCAGACGAATCGCGCAGGTATCGTATCTTCTCCGTGTGAGACGTGGCGAGGATTAAATAATTCTCCGCATTCTTAACTGCATGAAATGTAGTTGTTGCTTTGCATTATTGCTTAAAACTGTTGCATCTATTTGCGAATACTTGCTTCATTACAGCTTGCTGCATTTGCATGATCATTGAGTTATGTTCGGCTTCTTGCATATCGCTTTGTATTTTGCCCCCCTGCCTGCGGGCTTGCCTGCGGGCACATCTCTGTTTACTTTGTACGTTTGTCTAAGTCTTCGGCCTTGTCAAAAATGGGTCGTCTCTGGGCTTTGACATTCACTCCCGTCACTTGTGACTTTCGAGTTCTGTCAAAGAGGGGCAACTGTAGACACCCCATTTTTGACCGACCTTAAGACTCAGACGTCACTGTTTGAGCGCTTGGTGATGTTGCATAATGTGCTCGTTCAGAAGTTTCAGAGTTGCGGCCGTGAGCCCTGCCTCTGGACTTCCGAACCCTCTTTTGTGCCTTGTCTCGGTTTGCGAACCAGGCTCGGTTTTCTCTGTTTCTTTTCCTGAGGGGAGGGAGAGGTCTTGTAGACCATCTCTCAGTGGCCGTGGGCTACATTTGGTGGCCGTAGGCCATTTTGCCCATTTCGGAGTCCGGTTCCCGGTTTTCGGGATCGTTGGCCATGTGCCTCGATTCGGGACCGCTTAACCATCTCCATTTGCTCTGATTTTTGGCATACTTTCTATTTTCTCCCTTTTGAGGGACACTGGGGTCTGAGAAACCCACTTCGTGGCCGAATGCCACTTTCGGTGCTTAACAGCCCATTTTCGGGACCTCGAACTGCGCGTTTTGGCCCCCGAACATTCGTTTTGCAACGGTTTTCGTTCATTTTTGGCAGGTACCTCTGTTTTATCGCTGGGAAGGTCACTGAAGGGTGGGAGGCCAGTAATTGTTGCAGCAACCAGTTATATATCCTCCGACGCCCTCCGACGCCCGTTTTTCACACTTCCGGGCTAATGTTGAATACCTTGGGGCCACTTTCTTGAACTGTGAACCACATATTTGTGATGTACACACATGGGAGGACCCTAAAAGTTGGTGGCCGGCCACTAATGTTACTTGACCCTTTTGAACCCCTCCTTCCGGGCTAATGTTGAACACCTTGGGCCCACTTTCTTGAACTTTGAACTACATACTTGTGATGTACACACATGGGAGGACCCTAAAAGTTGGTGGCCGGCCACTAATGTTTCTTGACCCTTTTGAACCCCTCCTTCCGAGCCAATGTTGAACACCCTTGAGCCACTTTCTTGGACTTTTAACCACAAGGTTGTGTTGAGGACACATGGGAGGACACCATTATGTGGTGGCCGGCCACTAAACCAACTTGACCCTTTTGACCCCTAGCCGGCCGGCTAGGGGGTGTGGCCGGCCGGCCACCTGCAACCAAAATACCTGGCCGGCCATGATCCTCACACTGTTCACTTTACAGCTGTATGGCTTCTATTTTCTTGCATGGTTTTTTTAGCTTGTGTGTGATCTGTTTTGGAGTTTTTACAGTTCTGTAAATAGGCTTATTTTGACCCCCTCTTCAACATTGAAGAAGGGATCAACACTGTTTGGGACCTCCATGCTATACTTGCCTTTATACTCCCTTTTTGGTCCCATTTTTGCATGCTTTGGCAGCCTATTGTTCTTTGGTTTTTGGCCATTTTACAGCACTGAAAATAGTCTCATTTTGGTCCATTCTTCATGTTTCATTTAGGGCCTTTCATGGTTTGGGACCTCCATATGCCACTTCATGTTATATCTCTCTTTTGGTCCCCATTCTTGCATGTTTTGTTAGCCTATCATGCTTTTGTTTTTGGCCATTTTACAGTTCTGAAAATAGTCTTATTTTGGCCCATTCTTCATGTTTCATTAAGGGTCTTTGGCTGTTTGGTGAATGCTTTGCATACTTTGTGTTATAGCCACCTTTTGAGCCTCATTTTGCATTGCATTTTTAGCATGTTTGTATACTGTTTTGGAGTTTTTACAGTTCTGTAAATATGCTTATTTTTGGTCCCTCTTCAATGTTGTAGAAGGGAATTTTTCAGTTTGGGCTTTGCATATACCACTTGCCTCTTTGGCCACCTTTTGGCCCTTTTTCTTGCATGGGAGTGCAGCCATACCTGTGTTTGTTTTTGGGGTTTTTATAGTTCTGGAAAACATCATATTTTGGGCCCCTCTTCAACTTTGTTGAAGGGCCCTAACTTGTTTGAGGACAGCAGCTATGAGTTGCTTCTTAATCCCATGTTTAGGGCCATTTCTTGCATGCTAGTTTTGCCCGATCTTCGCTTGCTGTTTGGCCATGATTTATACTGGTAAAATGCTTATTTTGGGGCTGCCTTGCTTCTTTCTTTTCATTCCATGTACCAATTATGCATGCTTTGTATAGCTGTAGTTTATTCTATGTGCCTAATTTTGCATTTCGGGAGAGATCCCATGCATCGGGTGTGTTTTCGCCTCATTTTCAGGGCTGTTTTCCCCCACATTTCATTGCTAAAAATCCATTAGCATGCTTTCATATGCCATTTCCATGCCATTGCATTGCATATACCATTGCCTCGGTTTGCGTGCCCGTGTGCACGCATTTCGAGGCACTTTATTTTCATCCATCGGCCTCTTATGTGAGTGTGGCTGAGGCTCTCTCATGTTAGTATAAGTCCATGTTGCTTGCATATGCTATTTCCATGCTATTGCATTGCATATACCATTGCCTCGGTTTGCGTGCCCGTGTGCACGCATTTCGAGGCACTTCATTTTCATCCATCGGCCTCTTATGTGAGTGTGGCTGAGGCTCTCTCATGTTAGTATAAGTCCATGTTGCATTCTATATGCCATTTTAGCCATATTGCATTGCGTATGCCATTGCCTCGGTTTGCGTGCCCGTGTGCACGCATTTCGAGGCACTTCATTTTCATCTATCGGCCTCTTATGTGAGTGTGGCTGAGGCTCTCTCATGTTAGTGTAAGCCCATATCATATTTCCATGTCATTTGCATTGCATATGCCATTGCCTCGGTTTGCGTGCCCGTGTGCACGTATTTCGAGGCACTTCATTTTCATCCATCGGCCTCTTATATGAGTGTGGCTGAGGCTCTCTCATGTTAGTATAAGTCCATGTTGCATTCTATATGCCATTTTAGCCATATTGCATTGCGTATGCCATTGCCTCGGTTTGCGTGCCCGTGTGCACGCATTTCGAGGCATCTCCTTTTTACAACATAGTGCATGCTAGGTTGTATCTTAGATCGCATTCATGCATTTTCTCGGTTTGCGTGCCTGTGTGCACGCATTTCGAGACATCTCATTTTCATAGCATTGTGCATACTAGGCTGTATCTTAGTTGCATTTCATGCATATCATGCATATTGCATCGTGTTCGGGATAGGAGTTAGCCCGGGCATGGGAAACGGGGTGCGTTTCGTACTCCGAGTGACGGAACGCGTCTCAATTCCCCAGTCACCGACACTCCGGATTATCCATGATGGAGTTAGGTTTTAGCTGTGTTTTCATGTGCATTCATCCTATATTGAATTGTGCATTTCGACTCCTCGGCCATCATGCCTCGGTATGCGTGATTGGTGGCACGAGGATCGAGGCATGCATATATCTGTGAAAATACATTGCTATGCCCCTTTCCTGCTCTCTGTTGCAGCAAAATGAAGAATCAATAACTTTTCGGGACTTGGCACGCGTTTCAAGAATAACTGCTAAACAGAGGCTAATTGGGGCATCCCGGTGGATTTCCGCGCAAGACAACCCGGACATGCATCATCCATCAGAAGCAAGGCAGTCCCTGGCTTGCATGCCAGTTTTATTTATTTTTCTTAGTTGATTTGTAAATTAATTAGGAATTTGTATATTATCTGGACTGTAATATTTGGACTGTAATATTCTTTTATTTGGGACTGTATATTTATTCGGACCCTCTGCGCGAGGGCATAACTGTAATAAGTGTGCGTGTGTGTGTTGTATGTCTTCCAACCCCACGTCTTTCTCCCTTTTATTTATCCGCTTATGATGGTTAGATTAGGGCATATTTCAATTAGCATACAGTATGACAGCATGTTTGCATCATTCATCTGTATTGCATGCACCGGGCTCGGCGCATCATACTAACTGCATTGTATTTCAATTCTAAAGTTGAATACTTGTTAGCTGTAGCATTCCATATGCCATGTTTAGAATAGCCGAGCCTGCTATAGTTTGCATTTTTGCGTGTGTTGTATTAGGCATTTCTGTATACTTAGGATTCATGCATGATTTCTAATAAGTTTCTGTTTTGGCTTGGAGTACTCGGTAAGCTTTATGCTTTAGCATCCTTGCATGCGTGTGAGTGACTGCCATGAATAACATGCTTGCCATGAGGCTAATTGCTTATGTGATATAACTGCCTGAATGCCTGTGGGTGAAGGTTGGGTTACTTGAATTGGAATAAATCATCAACTATTTGTTTTAAGCCCACTAGATAGTGGCAAAACCATCTTTTCTAAGCCCACCCGAGGGTGGCAAAATCTGCATTTTTAGCCTACTTGCGAGTAGCAAACCACCTTTCAAACAAGCAAACATGAGATGTTTTGTTCCAATCCAGGCGACCTGGTCTATACTTGTATGCTGTGCGCATCACATAGTAACCTAGGCTAATAACCGGAATAAGAACATACAATGTTTTCAAAAATAGATATCATGGTTAGTAGAGGCCGGTCTATGACCGGGCGAGCGGGGGTGCTCACGAAGTGACCTTCCCCAATCGTACCCAAGTTCCCGAGCCGAGGCAACTTTGGTGATGACGGACACGTGGCCTTTTGGCACCGAGTCAGGGTTTCCTAAATTTCCCAAAATAAAATATTTAGGTGGCGACTCTGTATCTGGCAAAGCAGTCCATGTTTGGCACTTCTTTCAAAAATCTGTTTTCTCAAAACGATTTGCCGGATTTGGACTCTTTGGTTCAGACTTAGAACCGTGACACAAGTCGAGTCCGAGCTGTAGCGAGGTCCCCCGCGGGCTTGTTACAGGGTATAGGCTGAAGAAAGGTCGACTGGATTAAACCACTCTTGGTACTCTTCAGCCGAAGTACGTATTTTGGCTAAAGAGTGATTGGCTAGTAAACTCAGTTGGATTGCTCACCTAAAACCAGAATAAAGTATCTCGGCCACACTACTATTAGAAAGCAAGCTCAAAATATGAATTTAAACCGAGATAACAGTTGGAAGTGAAAAGATCATGGAAAAGTCATTACAAGTACAAACATGTAGATTAACCGAAGTAAGAGTTCAAAACAAAAAAAATTTCATTCATCAAAAAGTAAATACAAAGGAGGGGCCGCAGCCTAGTTACAAGTCCAAAACAAAAGGCAAAAGAAAAATACAGGAATCAGTTGAACAAATCATCTATCTCGGCGTCCAGATCGGCATCACTATCATCCCGAAGCGCGCTCTCTGGCTGGAGCTCGGTCTCGGTCGCAAGTATGGTCTCGGTTGGAAGCACGGCCTCGATTGGTTGCTCAATGATCAGGTCTTCCACCGTGTGCTCCGCCCAAGCTGATTGATTTGTTGGAACATTGCCGACCGAGGTATCAGTTGGCTCTTCTTCATCATCGTCAAAACTCTCAAGGAACTGCTGCTGAACGGATGCAGCATACTGAGTTAGTGAGGCCGGAATAAAATACTGCGGAGCATTGTAGACCTCGGTTTCGGACCCACAGCCGAGCTGCTCCATAGCACTTCTCCAGCTGCACTTGAAAAATAAGTCATTTGCTGCCTCGCATTGTTGGATATAAGCAGCCTCGCCTTCTTTGTATCCCTTTTTCTCGGCGTCATCAGCTTTCTTCTTTAATTCTTTTATTTCGACGTCTTTGGTACTTTCAAGCTTTGCGAGCTCCCACAAATGCTTGTCTTTCATTTCGGTTAGAGCTCTTTGTTTGTCAGAATTAGCCGAGGTAACCAGTCCGGTTAAGCGAGTTATCTCGGCCTCCAGCTCGGCCATCTTTTCTTGTGATTGTCTGAGCTCGGTGGTCTTGGCTTCAGCTTCTGCCATGGCCTCCCTTGTAGTTCTCCTGAGCTCCAACACTCGTTTGTGTGCGATGTTGTTTTTCTAAATAGCCTGCAATAGTGTAGAAACTTTCTTTTTTAACCGAACTAAAAGATGGAAAAAATGATAAAGATGAAAAAGCAAAGAAGAGAATTGCTTACCAGGATCATGGATTTTGTTGAAGATCGGATGGCCTTCAACTCGGTGTTCAATTGATTGTGGTGCTCCATGTCTTTTGGAAGGCACACACTTTTGGCAAGGTTGAAAGCCAGTATGTGATCCTTCTCAGCAACCACCGAGTCGGTATCTTGGATATCTCGGTTCTGAAATGTGAGCTTGGGAACCCACTTGGAGGTAGATCGGTCAGATGGCTCCAGTTGAGGGTTTGGTGGGGGGCTCGGCGGAAGGATGGTTTCATCTTCATTTACTAAACGTGGCTCGGTTTGGTTAGTCCGGGCACGTTTCTTTGACCGAGATGAAGAAGGTTGTTGCGTTGGCAGCGCCACTACGGTCTCTTGGGTTTGGCTCAGCGGTGGTACTTCGGGTCTGTTGGTTTCGGTTAAGAGGGCCCTAACTTTATTTCTCTTGGCCATTTCTTGTTTAGCTGTGAGAGGGACTAAGATAATTTGGGGTAAGGTTGGGTCCGGTTCGGGGGCCTCCTCTAGCAGAAAGTCGGTCACTCTCGCTTTTCGGCGGCCGCTGTATCTGTATGTTGGTTCAAAATTTAACAGCTTGGCCCAACTCCGTTCTGGATGCCGTAGTGCGGCGCGGAGAATGCCTAGATTGGGGTAGCTGTAAAGTGATTGAAGATGGGCTGAATCTGCATAAAGAAGACAAACTGTTAGTCCGGTTCAGGAGCAGGTAACCGAAATAAAGTAAAGCATACCAAAAACCGAAGTAATTATACCAGGTTCTCCCTTATTCCAGTTTATACTTCAGCCAGGGATCCGGGCTTGCTGGTCTTCAAAATTGCCAGACACCCAGAAAAAGTCATCATCGTTCAAGTCCTTATCCGGCGTATCTTTTATTATTTTTTCTCTGCGACGGCGTATCCTAAGGTAGTAGACCCAGCCGTCATCTTTGGAGCCAATGGAATATTGGTGGAATATTTCGGCTAGACCGAGGTTAAGATCGGCTCGGCGGTTTAGTTCGGCTATACCCATTATTATACAGTAAGAATTGGTGGAAAGCTGAGTTGGACATATTCTAGTTTGTCTTAAAAATTCACAAATCAAGGGTTGAACAGGGAATCTTAGTCCGGTTTCTATTATTGATAGGAGGGTGAGAGGTACATAGCCGTGTTTTCCCCATGGAAGGGTATCTTGTTCGGCCAGAATAAGCTGGACATCGTCAGGGATGTTGTAATCCCTTCGGAATTCGGCCAGGCCACCAGGGGTTTCTACCAAAAACCTATACTTCCCCATTTATTTTTTAAAGTTATGGATAAATTAGTTCAGTCGCAAAGTTGTGCTTAGTAGCTCGGCTGGGCGCGCAGTGGAGTGCCTCGGCAACCTAAGTCTGCAAAGTGGAAAACAAAGGGGTTAAGCACAGGTCATTGGACCGTGCTACAAAATAAAAACAAGAATATGAGTCCTACTTCGGGTGTGTGGGATGCTATAGGTTCTATCTCGGTTTCAACAAGATGCTTAGTAGCTTAGATTAAGCAGGCGGTTCGATAGCTCGGTCTTGGCAAAGCGATTCGTTATCTCGGTTAAAGAGAAGGCTCGATCAGATCGGTTAAGCCTCTAGGGGCAGCTTTCTGAGTTCGGTCTAAAAACTTAGAAAGCTGGCTTAGCCCCAAAGACCTAGCTCGGTCGAAAGATAATGTTTCAGTATGCTACGTTCGGACTTAGTTCGGTTCGTTTACCTCGGCTAAGGTCTATCAAGAGGTGGTTTTGACTTACTGAAACTACTGGTACCAACATGGAGTGCTAGTTCGGTTAAAGTCTAATAGAAGAATATTGACTACAAACTACTTTTTAGTTCGGTTATATGGTAATTGTGGATCAAACACTGTTTTATAGATTACTTCATGAAGTTCATGAGGATCTTATGAAGTTTTTCCTAGAAAACGCAAGGTAAAGCAGGAAAATGTGTTTTACAAAAACATAAACAATATGCTATGAATCAGAACAAAGACGAAAACAAACAAAAAGAGAACAAATTTGTGTTACTTACCAAGATAAGAGGAAGGAAAGGGAAGTAGAAAGCAGCCACAGACACGAGCTTCACAGTTGCAAAGTTGGAAGAACAATGGAGGCTCGAAGAGAGAGAGAAGGAAATGAATAGTGGTGTGAGTGATTCAAAAGAGAGTGAAAGAGTCTGTTTTGTGAAAAGAGAAGGGACAAAGGCGGGAACTGTTCAAAAAACATGAGGGACGAAGACGGCGGGACAGCTGCCTTCAGCTAATGAAAGCATGCCACGTGTCCTTGGGATAAAAAGCGATTCAGTTGCTGTGATTGAAGAGACGTTTTGACCTGGCAAGCAGAGCCCGGTGTGAAATTAGCTCGGCTGGAAAGGCTTACGAGTTTTAGCTCGGCTGGAAAGGTTAAAGGGTTTTTAGCTCAGCTGGAAAGGCTTAAAACTTTAGCTCGGCTGATAGACAGGTAATCCCTATCATGCTGCGCAGATGGAATTAAGGGGCAATTGAGAGGGTAATTTATGTGAAAATTGGTCCGAGCTGGGAAATGGGTCATTATGGTCCACAATACGAAGGGCTAAGTAAAAAGGCCGTAAAGTTACTCCGGCCCAAGAGAGGTACAAAGTTACTTCGGCCTGAGAGAAATGTAATGTTACTTCGGTTCGGAAGCGACTTGGAGTTAGGCCGGTTGGAAGACGCTTTGAAGTTAGACCGGTCTCAGAGTTAGCCCGGTCATGACGTATTGTGGTTAGACCGGTTAGAACCTTGCTACTCGGTAGCTCGATCTAACCACGCCATTCTTTGTACATGAGGAACCGAGATAAGGAGTAGTGAAAAGGAGAATCGAACTAAAGACGGTTCGGTCTACTTTGTGGCTCGGCGTGATCATAATTACTTCGGTTATATTGGAGTTCGGCCATGATAAAAACCATCTCACTTGGTTTAAGCAGTGAGGGGGGTGTTAAAGGATAAGCATTATCTTTTAGGAGTATGAATCCTAGGAAGACTCTGCATGGAGGAGTAGAAGTCCTACTAGGATTGTGCCACACGAAACCTATAAAAGCTCACAAACATCACCTTTGGAGAGGTAACACAACTTTTCTTTCTGAATACACAGAGCTTTTGTCTATTTGTCAAGCTTGCTGACTTAGGCATCGAAGAGATTTCCTGCACACACCCGCCGGCTAGCTCACGTTTGTGTTTTCAGGTGATAAAGCGACGACGTACGGAGGAGCGCAGACTTGATCAACAGGATTATACGAGAAGGTTTATTCCTTTCCCGTACATAAAGTGAATGAAAAGAAATGTTTGATAATATTTGTTGGCTTTTAGACTTTTTAATTTTTAGTTGATTTTTAAATTAAAATATAATATTGCTAAATGAAGCCTAAGTTATAACTAAAGGGCACAAATATTATAAATGAGACATATGATTGGTACACATCCCAAAAGTAGAGGTCATCAAATGTCCCGCTGACCAAAAATCTAGTTTTATCCAACTCGTCCAACTTATCTCATGACCCGCCTAGCCCACTTGAATGCCTAGCCTGTCCTATCTGACAAAAGATCATTTAGGGTTTTCGACAAAGGTTTGAAATCCAAGTCCGCCCATGAATCCAGTCTATACAAGCTTGCATAGGTAAATCTAACCTGACGATCCTATCAATCCAACTCAAATTATCCTGTCAAAATAAATAAATAAATAAATAAATAACAATAATAATAATAATAATAATAATAATAATAATAATAACCTATTACCAACATTGTTTTCGATCAATCTGAAACTGACACTACTGATAATGAAATAAATCAATTAGCTCAACAATTTCAATCTTCTCATCTTAATAAAATTCATTATCCCAAAGTTAATCCTCAAATTACCAAAAACTGGTATTCTCGACCTACTCCACCTGATCTCCAATTTGAAGAAACTAATCTTAGTAATCAATTTTCTGTTTCTGCTAAAAAATTATATGAATGGAATATTGATGGTCTCAGTGAAGATCAGATCCTTCAAAAACTCAATCATTTATCTATGGTAGCAAATAGTTATCTCAGCAATTATCCCCAATATTCTCAACCAGAAATTGTTTCCTTAATTACCTTCGGTTTCACTGGCATGATCAAATCCTGGTGGGAAAAATACCTTAGTGAAGAACAACGTGACTCAATCATATATGCTAACCAAACTGATGAAAATGGTCTACCTATCTTTGATGAATCCATAGGATGTTGTCACCCTGACGGAATTAATCAATTAATCTATACCATAGTCCGCCATTTTATTGGTACTCCTACCAATATATATTCTCGTATACATGATCAACTCAGTAATCTTAACTGTCCAACCCTAAGTGATTTTCGATGGTATAAAGATGTATTTACCTCTCGTGTTATGCTAAGAGACGACTGTACCAAATCATTCTGGAAAGAGAAATTTATTAATGGATTACCTAGCTTATTTGCTCACAAAATTAGAGATGTTCTTAGTCAACCTACTGGTGTTATTGAATATGATAATTTAACATATGGCGATATAATCAGCACTATTCAAAAAGAAGGGTTAAAAATGTGTATTGACCTTAAACTCACTCAAAAAGCTAATAAAGATAAACATAAAGCTAAATATGAATTAGGCAATTTCTATGAACAATATGGTTTACCTCCTGTTGCACCCTCTCGTAGGAAATCACACAAATATTCTAAACATAAATCATCATATAAATATTCTAATAAATATAAAAAGAATTATTCTCCTTCCAAAACACATGATAAATTCTATACTAAACCTAAAAAGAAATACTACAAATCCAAATCCCATCCAAAATCTAAATCTACCAAAGATGTTACTTGTTATAATTGTGGACAAAAAGATCATTACTCAAATAAATGTAAAGAAAAATAAAAGTTAAAAGATAAAGTTAATCAACTTCAAATTGATGATAACTCCAAAAATCAATTATACGAAATTTTCCAATTAAATCAATCTATTACTAGTTCCTCTTCTTCTGACCATCCTGATACTTCATCTGATTACCAATCCCCAAGTGATGATTCTATTGACAACATTAATATAGGCTGTAATGATGTTTGTTGCAAACCAGTTAAACAAGTTACCGTTCTTACCAAAAACACTCAAGAAGAATCTGCCCTTATTGACCTTATTAGTAAATTAGATGATCCAAAATTAAAACAAAAATATACTGATAAATTAAAATCCTTATTAATCCATTCGGATACTAAACCAAAGTTTGATAAACCTATAATAAGTTTAACCAAAACTTTAGAACGATTTAAAAATAAATAAAAAGAAGTTACATTACAAGATTTACAACACGAGATCAATCAAATTAAACAAACAATCAAAGAATTGCAATGTAAAGATAAAACACTCGAAGATGAAATTATTGTTCTAAAACTTGATAAAAGTTTAGATAATTTCCAAACTAATGAGCACAAATCCCCACATGAATCTAAACATGAATCTGATCCTACTAATCTTGATAATTTGATATTTGACAACCAATCACACCACTCTCAATCCAACAATCCTGAAGAAAAACGATTAAGTTTAATTAATAAGCTTTACATTCAAAAATGGTATTCGCAAATTAAAATAATTATAAATGATTTTGAATTAGAATTAATTGCTTTAATTGATACTGGTGCTGATTTAAACTGTATACAAGAAGGATTACTCCCTACTAAATATTATGAAAAATGTCACGAGAAATTAACTTCTGCTAATGGTACTCAAATGCATATCAAATATAAATTACCCAAAGTTCATGTTTGCCAAGATAATGTATGTTTTAAAACCTCTTTTGTTCTAGTTACCAATATGACTGATAAAATTATTTTAGGTTCCCCATTTATATATCTATTATATCCATTTACTACATCTAGTACTAGAATAACTACCCATGTTTTAGGTCAACCTGTTACCTTTAAATTTTTATCTCCTCCTGAACTATTAAAACTAAATCAGTTACAAGACTGTTCTATTTCCCATCAAATTAACCGCCTAACTCGGCATATAAATTTTCTTAAAGAAGAAATAAATCATAAACGCATTGACCAACAATTAACTGATCCAATTCTTATTTCTCAAATCAATGACTTCAAATTAAAACTTGAATCAACTGTTTGTTCTACTTTGCCTACTGCATTTTGGCATAGGAAAAAACATGTAGTCACTCTACCTTATATTAAAAATTTTGATGAACGACATATTCCTACTAAATCTCGACCAATTCAAATGAATCATGAATTACTTGAACTATGTAAAAAAGAAATTAATGACTTATTACACAACCGAATCATTCGTCCAAGTAAATCACCATGGTCTTGCTCTGCTTTTTATGTTAATAAAAATGTTGAATTAGAACGCGGTGTCCCTCGTTTGGTTATCAATTATAAACCTTTAAATGATGTTCTAGAATGGATTAGGTATCCTATTCCTAATAAAAAAGATTTAATTAAACGACTTAGTCAAGCTGTTATTTTCAGTAAATTCGATTTAAAAAGTGGTTTTTGGCAAATTCAAATTCATCCGAAAGATAGATATAAAACTGCATTTAATACACCCTTTGGCCAATATGAATGGAATGTCATGCCATTTGGTTTAAAAAATGCTCCTAGTGAATTTCAACATATAATGAATGACATATTCAACCCATTTAGTCATTTTTCCATTGTTTACATTGATGACATTAATTTTTTCAAAATCAATTAGTGAACACTGGAAACATTTAACTGCATTCTTTTATACTATCAAGAGTCATGGTCTTGTCATTTCTGCTCCTAAAATTAAATTATTTCAAACAAAGTCAGATTCCTAGGATATGATATTCATCATAATACTATTTTACCCATTAGTCGATCCATTGAATTTGCATCCAAATTTCCTGATGAAATTCTTGATAAAACCCAATTACAAAGGTTCTTAGGCTCCCTTAATTACATTGCTGACTTTTACAAAGACCTTAGGAAAACTTGTCAACCTCTATTTGATCGGTTAAAGGATAATCGTCCTCCGTGGTCTTCTGTTCATACTTCTATCGTTCAACAAGTCAAACAATATGTCAAGTCTCTTCCCTGTCTTGGTATTCCTACTGAAAATTCGTTCAAAATTATTCAAACTGATGCTTCCGATATTGGTTATGGTGGCATTCTTCTTCAGAAAGTTACTCCTCAGTCCTCTGAACAAATTGTTCGCTATCATTCTGGTGTCTGGAATAAAGCACAATTAAATTACAGTACTATTAAAAAAGAAATTTTATCCACTGTTTTATGTATTCAAAAATTTCAGGATGATATTTTAAATCAAAAATTTTTACTTCGTGTTGATTGCAAATCTGCTAAATATGTTCTTGAAAAAGATGTTCAAAATCTTACTAGTAAACAAATTTTTGCCCGATGGCAAGCTATTTTAAGTATTTTTGATTTTGATATTACCTATATACCTGGATGTCAAAATTCCCTTCCTGATTTTCTTACCTGGGAATTTTTACAGGGGAGGTAAGGGATGACTGCACCATTTACTTCTTACCATAAATCCCGAATTACCTATTTCAAAACCCAAATTAAGCAGCTTACCCATTGTATTCACCGCCTCAAATTAGCTCGACCAACTACCAAACGAGCCCAATATATCAATTACCACCAACTTCAAGCCCGTCGCAATTTACTTGCTCACAACTACAATTGTTTACATCGCCATCAAGATTATTTAGATCTTCTTTCTAGTTGCTAACCATTATTTCTTTCTCAGCAGATGTCTCGTCCAAGGCCTCCCTCCAAGGCTTTGGCCTCATCCTCCAGTAAACCTAATCAACTTATTGTCCCTCCTCCTTTGGAGACAGTTACCCCATCTTATTCACTCGAAATGGTTAACCGTTACCAAACTCTTGGTACCATTCATCGTCCTGATTATTCATCTGCATTGGCTTCTGATCCTTTTACATCTAGCCAATCAGTTTCCGTTACTCCGTTCCTTATTAATCCTGTTAAACCATCCTGATCTGAATACACCAATTCACATGTTACTAACCTGTTCTACAAAGAACCCAGTCACCCGAAAAATCAAACCATCAATGACATTGCTAAATTCCATTTTGGCTCTGGCTGCCATTTCACCCTTTCCCATCTAGAGAAAACCCTAGCCTACTACAAGGATATTCTAATCAATCACCATTCCATTTTGATTAAGCCAATCCAGGATCGCACCTATGCTTACAAGATCCTATATCATTCCATTTATATTCACAACATTGTTTCCATGGCTGAATGGGGTAATCCTAATCAGCTTCGTGATTTACCGGGTCATTCTATTCAATATAATTATCATGACTACGTTGATGCTTGGTTCAAGATTTTCTTGTACCAAAATGAAACTTTCAGTCATTCTTGGTTCATCTCATTTGATCAAAAATTCAAATCTGAGTTACCTACTTGGTTTCTGAGATGGTGGACTCACTATGGCGCCATTTCAGACATCCTCCCTAATGATCTTAGTAACATAATTCATTATTTTGCTTCTGTTTACCCATTTTCTACTCACCAACGGCAATTTCCCTTATTACTCATATTTATTGCTAAATACAAAATTCCCTGGATATTCAAATGGCACTATGGGATTGATGATAACATCATCATTCGCCAACATACAGTCAAATGGTGGGTCAAGTATAATGTTCCCCGAATTCTTGAAATTGTTCAAGACGAATTCCCACCTGATCAATGTGCTCCAACTCCTGCTCTTGCTAAAGCCCAGTAGAACCCAACTGCTGCAGTTACTCAAGGAAGTCAGCCCAGTCTTCCTCCAGTGGTTCCAAACCCAAATCATCCAAATCCAAGTCCAAAGCTGTTGCTGCTCAGCCAGCCCAATCAAAGCCTAAAACAAAGTCCAAAGTCAAGGTGAAGCCCATTCCACCTCCTGTTCAGCCCAAAGGCAAGTCCAAAGGTAAAACCCAATCATCCAAAGAAGACATGATCCAGTTAGCCCATCGACTTTTGGATCAAGCTAAAGCCCAGTCCACCAGTTCAGAAGACGGTTCAGATCAGATCCATTCCTCTGAAGAATCAACTAATCAGTATTCAGGACCCGAGTTTCAAGATGCTCAGGATCCATTTGTCTAATCAACATTGGATTCCATATAGATACAAATTAGCTTCAATCAATACTCTTTTGAGAAAAGCTGCCAATTTGTATTTATATTGATTCCATTATTCACATGTTCCACTGAAAGTGATGAATAGTAAATGTTACTGTTCACTTTTACTGTTCACCGTCACTATTCACCCAATCAACTTTTGCTAAAGGCTGTTCAGCTGTGCAATCACCCCACCGAAAACATCCGACAGCATCTCCTTTACTTCATGGTCTGCCAGCTGCTTTCAGAAGTCACATGCTCACTGTTCTACTTTTTATTTATATATATTGTAATCAATTATAAGCATTGGGGCATTCATCAATTTTCTTCCCCTTCATTGTTGTAAGAAAAACCAGAGTGTGCTGAGTGCTCTTCCTATTTTCCCTTTGCACCTAGTTAAGATCCTTGCAGTTGCTACAATTGTAATTGTAAGTTATGTTTTAATTTAAATATTTTAAATTAAATGTTTTAATTATAATATGTGCAGTGCAATATGTTAAATTTTGATTTCGTAATCCATCTCCTTCATATATATGTTGCTTCCGCCTTTTGGTATCAGAGCCAAGTGATGTTATATCCTGTTTCTAACTGCTTTGCTACTTCTGGTCAATCTTCTCTATTGTTTATTTGATTAATCTTGTTTTCAGTTCGTCTTAATCACCCACAAGATCAGTCTGTTATATCCACCTAGTTTAAGTCACCCACTTTCGTCCCTGTCCTGAGTAAGTCCTTAGAATTAGGCTGTGTTGGACTTAGGGGTCTTCCGAATAGGGTATGTACGCATACTAGGTATGAGGTAAACTGACAAGAATAGGGTATGTATTAAGATATCTGTAAAACTGATTAATTAAACACAACAATGAGCCG
Source organism: Camellia sinensis (assembly GCF_055761805.1). Classification (NCBI taxonomy): domain Eukaryota; kingdom Viridiplantae; phylum Streptophyta; class Magnoliopsida; order Ericales; family Theaceae; genus Camellia; species Camellia sinensis. The sequence continues at coordinate 76,030,536 of NC_138969.1, forward strand.
ATTATTTAGAAGCAACTCATCAGTAAGTTCTAGGTCAACAACTTTGCCCTCAATACCTAATCAAGGATTAGTAATTAATGAAGAAGATGTTGAAATACAAAATGATAAATTTAATGCTGGATGGAATATACCTAAACTGCCAATTAAAGAAATTTATAAAACTACTTTTTTACAAAATGTTTTTAAAGTTACTCTCCATGTTAAAACTATTGAACAAGTTTATGCTTTAGAAAAACCTCTACAAACTTGCCAATTATTTGATGCAAAATTAATCAAACGACATTTAGATAATGGTTATAATTTTATGCATATTGGTTTAATTCAAGTTGGTGTTAATCCATTAACTATAGTTGGTAAAAATACTTCTGTTTTATTATGTTTACGTGATGCTCGTTTTCTTAATTACAATGATAGTTTAATGGGTATGATGGAAACTGGTCTTCACAAAGGACCCGTACATTTCAACTGTTTTCCTGATTTCACACTTAGTTTAGGAGATCCACATATACTCAAAGCTTTAACATTAAATATTCAATTACATGGTTCATACACTGAAATGTTAGAAAAAGCTCATAATATTGCTTTAATTTATCGTGTTCATTATAAATGTATGCAAACCAATTTAAATGTTCATGCATTACATAAAAGCCCCAAAGATAAAACTTTATTAATCCAAAGTAGTAGTAGTGGCGAATCCAATATTAATATTCCCCAAATGATTGAGTGGCAAAATATTGATTTACCTGAACAATGGATTACTGTTAATGAAAATTACAAACATACTCAACAACAATCCTCTATCCAAGATATTCAAAATATTCAACAGTTTAATGATGGTTCTGTAGGAATTAAATTTAATCGAAGTCAATCTTCTCGACATAGTACCTCTAGTGTCCCTACAGAAATTACAACTGATGATGAAATATTTAATACTCCTTTATTTCGCAAAAATAGTCAAATACATCTTGGTCCAACCAACCAAACTCCTCAAAATAAACTAAAAGGGATTGATAATTCTACAACTTCTCAAATAAGTAAACTTGTTTATACTACTACCACACATTTTCCCGAAGAAGAAATAGCTTCAAATACTTCTCCAACCCAAACTGATTTCGAAGAATTTGCACCTCCGGTAAATCCTCAACTCATGGCAATCAAAAAAGATTTTACTCCTGATTTAGATAAATTACTTATTGAATTTAGATCCAAAGAAAATAGATCTAAAAGACATGCTTATCGTGCTAAATATGATTCTACTCAACAATCCAAAATAACTAGAAAATGGTATGATTTCATGGTTCAATATGGTTTTGAATTATCTCTCTTTGATTATCTGGATCAATATTACAACAAGATCAACACAATCACTAAACATAAATGGAAAACTTTTCCTAATACTTCTGTTAGTTCTAATCATCTTCCCTTAGAGGATTGTGAAGTTCCAGCCTCTGAAACTGACACTGTTTTCGATCAATTATTATTATTATTATTATTATTATTATTATCTACAAAATGATACTATTAAATTCAATTTTAATCCATTAAAATCAATATTGTTCCATTTAAAAAAAAGAAATTGACAACCCATATTATCCTTGTAAATTGTACTTTAAAAAAAATACACAAAACAAAATTTGTTAAAATAGAATTTGACAGTGACCAGTGATATTTTCCTAATTCTTAACTTTTTACATATAACATTGTTATAATTTGTTAATTTGGTGAATTTATACTTTAATTTGATTGCTTTAATAGTATTAATTAATTGGATCATATGAATTATTAAAAAAATAAAAATAAATGTGTATAACTTAATAATAGAAGTCTAATAAAAATGTGCAACTTCATTTAGTTTGATTTTGGCCTGTTAAGTAGGGGTGCTCGCGGATCGGTTTTTGACGGTTCGGTTTGTGGTTTGGGAAAAATTGAATCGGCAACCGCCTGCAATGTGGGTTGCTGTTTGTGCGAATACGATTCGCGGATGTATGAGGGGTTGCAGATGGTTTGCGAATTAAACTTTGTCCTTTAAAAATTTATTTTTTAACTTATTTTTCCTCATTTTTTAAATATTTTTAATTGCAAAAGGTTCGACACTATTATCTATTAAAGTTGAATTACAAAAAATTACAATGTAAATTAAATAAAAACTAACATAAAAAAAAATTACATAACTAGATTTGCAAAAAACTAAAAAAATTCCAATTGAATAATAAGTATTTTAAATAAGACAGTGTATAATATTATTATAATGTTATAATATTAGAGCTTACAAGTTTGATAGTCAAATTAAAGTGAGTGAGAGAACAGAAGATTAGAGTTATATACTTACAAAATTTACAAGAAAATGTGATGGTCCAGATTTAAAAAAGAAAAAAAAAATTGTATACAGATGTAAGCGAGTGAGTGCAGGTACAGGTAAAACTCGCGATCTGCCCATGACCGGCAAAACAAGAAAATCCTAAACAGCATCCGACCCTAATAATTCTACGAAACTGCCCAAATAGGCAAGGGTGGTTCGGGTTGGGCGACTTTTGCAGTTCGAATAACCTTATGCCCAACCCTACCTGTAAGATGTGGGCTTACGGGTGAGACGTAGTTATAATTTTTTCAAACAACCCGTTGACTGATCAAAACTCGAAAAGCCCATTAATATATAAGACGTGGACACAATAGTTACGGATTGAGTAAGCCCGCCCCGTCCCATTGATGACTCCTACCAAAAGGAGGTGTGTACTACAGAATTTCCCACTAAGTTAACATAACACTTGCTGTAATAAAATTTTTAAATTGAGACATTTATAGGGCAACTTTTACACTTTTTTCTTCATTTATTTCCAAGTTTTATAGTCATTTATTAACACTTCTACAATTTTTATAAAATCATTTAAATTTCATATAAATCCCTCGTCTACACCAAGCTGACAAGATCAACAAAACTGAATCATAACATACAGTTTGTGTCAGTTCCTTAATCAACAAAACCAAAAGATTGGATTCAGTGCTAAAAATATCTTCAACTCCGACCACACATTTTATACTCGCCTTGTTTGAGAACATGTTATTTTAGTAACTTTTTGGTTTTTTATGAAAAAATGTACAAAAAAGTAAAGAGAGTGATGTGGTAACTTATAGTGACTTTTTAACTAAAATTGAAGGTTGCCAAATAGGGTTCGTTTAGAAAGGGGATTGGTTTTTTAACTTTTTGACTATTTTAGCCTAAGGCTAAAAAGTCTCATTTGAAAATGATTTTTTGGTTTTTTTGACTTGTGAAAGAAAGAATATAATAATTATGAATTGAATGTGATATTTTATCTTACTGAGCTAAAAAATTTATTTTATTTTTTTGTGAGAAATAGTTCCAACCCTACTTCCCAAATGAAGCCTATGTTGTCTTCAAGTCAGCGTGAATCAATATTACAGCCAAAACAGAGTAATGATCTTTTACCTTATTGAATTATACATTATTCGTAATGATTGTTTTACCTTATCTTTAATGAAAATTAGATCTTACACCAATTTAATCACAATTGCAAGTAGGATCATATAAGATCATGAATTGTATCAAAAACATTTTGGCATCATAATTATTTTATAAATATATTAAAAATTATATATTAATAATAAAAACAAGTAATAATATATGCTAAGAGTTGGAGCAATTTTAATTTTATAGTGTATATGTTTATATTTTAAGATACATACATACATAAATATAATTATTTAGATTGTTGTAACATTGATTGATTGTAAAAATAATAATTATACATGGTGTTTGATAAAAAAACGAAATTTATGTATTAAATAATAAATTATTACTTAATAATCCCAAGCTTATAACATGGCATAGTGGCAATAGGTCACAAGTTCAAGTGTTGGTGCCCCAAATTCATGTTGCCCTTGGATTTTTGAAACGGAAGAGATCTAGCTTCCGGATGGTTTTCTCTAAACAATAATGGTGGTCCATCTGGACTGGAACTTAGTCCAATCAATCGGCCAGTCCAGTCCGATTTTCATTACATTGCTTAGTAGATGTAATAATATCTAAAACCTTACTAATGTTAATGTATTAAATTTTAAGGACTGTCAGTAATTTACCTTAAATACTTACAAAAATATATTTTCAATTACATATGAAGAGATGTTTTTAGTGGTTGCCCTTAGGACTGTACTACACATTTAGGCTCCATTTGATTAGAAAGAAAATTTGATAGAAGGTGAAAGTAAAAAAAAAATGAAATGAAAGAAAAGAAATAGAAAAGCAAATATATTTTCTTATAAGCATTTGATTAAAATGAAAATTTTGCAAGAAAAATATAGAAAAATTTAAAAGTTTAGTTGTAGATAACTCACACATTCAATTTTTCTTATGTTTTTTTTGCAAGAAATAAAAAAAAATTAGTTACAATGCTAATATGATTTGTACATGAAAATTAGTTTTCTTATATTTTTCACCACTTTCAAACTAAACAAACTCATAAAAGTCACAAAATTTTCTCTTTCTTTCACTTTCTACCTATTTCATTCTAAATAAACTGAGCCTTAATGATTTCTACCAAGAAAATTGTTGATTGAGAACTGCCAAACTATACTTGTTTCTTTCTCAAGCCCATACATTCAATGCTTAGAGGTTCAATCACAAAATATTAATTCAACAATCAAATAAAAGGAAAAAGAAAAAGAAAAGACAAAAAACTCACACCATCTACACAAGCATTCCACTGCATCCTTACCTGCACATTCTCACTCATAAGGATTCCTGAAATTCTTCAAAAGCTCTGGAATGTCATAACCAAGCATATCATCTACAGCTTGAATCATTTTAGGCTTCAATTTCTCAAATTTATCGATGCTGTAATTATTCAAAATCTCCCTAAAATGCTCCACATTTGGAAAATCACCAGCTGGTAGATGGAATTCTCTCTGGACCTATTTTGCAAAATGTGAGGAAATAAGCATGTCCATTCTTGCATTCGAGTCACACAGAGAGAGATAGAGAAAAACAAACCTTTGCAAATATGTCTTCAAGATTATCAATAAGTCGCTGTTGAGTTTTAGCTTTACCCAACACAGTAGGCATCTCCTTTTTAAGTTGGCTAATTATGTAGGCATGAATCTTGGCAGCTCTAGCACGTTTTACAAATTCATTGATCTGCAAAGCAAAACAGCCTGTTTGATTAGCATGAAATAATACTCTAAAAATATAGACTCACTACACATCCACACAAATTATAGTTAAACCAAACAAGAAGTGAGCATACCCGACGATCACAAGCCTTCTTGGGGATATCTATCAAGTCTAAAAGGAGGTCATCTTGTTCTTTCTCAAAAAGATCCTTCCCTATGGGACCAACCGCTGCTTCATTAACAGGCTTGTCATTGAAGGACCTGTAAAGGCCAAAAAGAGCACAAAGTTACAATGCTAATAATTAACTTGAATGTGATGTGGAGCTACATAACATTGAAAGAAATGACATCTCATATGATTTATCCTCAAAAGCAACAAAACCAAGGTTTTAGTAAACATAGGTTGTGTTTGGATCATGTAATTGGATAAGGATTTGGAAAGGATAAGGAAGATGTGAGAGAAATGTAAATGAATATGTGCTAAATTTGTTCTCCATTTCTCTCGTCTTTTCATTTCCTTTTCCAAAGCCCTACACAAATTCATCATCCAAACCATTAGCTTCCCTATGAGATTCCAAAGTATGTAGGTCTAGAGCCGTATTTCCATATTAACATTTGAATGGACTTTGTCAATCTATCTAAACAAACAAATAATTGAAACAAATAAAGATTACGTAGTCTGTTGAAAAGAAATGTTAACTAATGGAAGAACATGAAGAATAAGGGGAGGGAAAAAAAAATGAAAAGAATGAACCATGTTAACTCATGTTGCAGAGTTAATAACTTCAGTGACAAACACATGTAAGCACAATAATAGATAATGAAAAAAATAACAACAAAGCAAGCCATCCTACAAACTATAACACTAGAACTTGGACATATTTACTTCCAAGTTCCAACTAAGATCCAATCTCTAAGAATAATAGCAAACGCATAGCCATTTACCAAAATTTAGAAACTTACCCAATGTATACACGCACAACCTCTGGAGTGTTCAAAACTTTCCCAAGTGACCACATCAATGCACCATAAACTCTCATTAACTATAATATAACAATAACAAGTACGTTAAAAAGTTACATCCAAATGCTTCTATTCAGGGGTAAATATAAAAAGGCCAAATTATATTTAATGATTAGCTACACATCTCACTTGTTGGGTATCAACTTGATCTGCTTTGTTTAGGACAACACGTATCTTGTCATCATGACCACGTAGGGATGAAATCACACGCTTGAACTCATCACTGATATCAAGTTTATGAGGATCAAATAAAAGAAGAATAAGGTCACATTTTGCTGCAAACCATGAGATAACACCAGTGAAATCATAACTTCGTTGTGTTCGTTGCTTCTCTCCAGATAGGACTCCTGGAGTGTCCACAAATGTAATATGTTCGAGCAGCTGCAGGCAGATGAGGGAAATATTTCCTTTTAATAAAGTGATCAGGGGAACAAATTGTTCGAAGAATAATGCAATAGAAGTTTGGTTAAAAACTTACAGGATGTGGCATTTGAGAGCACTCAAATTTTGACAGAAAAGATCCTCCAAAAGTGGTTAGACCACTGAATGGCATGTCTGCTTGAACAGCAATAGTGTTCCCAGGAATGCTCCTTTCATCGGGTCCAGACTGAGTAAGGAAGAACAGAAAACTATTGAACATTACACATAAAATTGACAAATAAAGTAAGATATTTTAAAAAATTGGAGGTATCATTTTTTGTTACCAAATGTTTGGTTTCAGTAATAATAAATCACCAAAACAAGATTATATTTCAAAAACAAGACAAGAACATGGAAACAGCTTTTAGTTACCATAACAACAACAAATCGGTCAGTCGTTGGCTCCGGTCCAATGTGAGCTCCTGTCATAATTATTAAAAAAGAAAAAGCAAAAGAAAAAAGAAACAACTGAAAACCAAGAAACAATGTCATTAACTAGTTGTTAAGAGCCATCATTGACTCTTTCTAGAATGTCTCGGCTATCAAATACACTCTCCCCTTCTAGAACTTCCTTTTCCAGGTTTTTTTTTTTTTTTTTTCACTACAAGCATTGGCAGCTTCTTATGCAAGCTTCTAAGTTACAAGTTGTTAGCAACCAACTTGCAATGTCGATGGACATGAGCCTATAAATAGGCATGAGCTCTCCTTATGTGTATGAGCAACACACAAACACACCAAGCGTGAGTTCCTAGAAGTGTGGTGTCCTAAAGTGTATTGTTGCGTTGTACTTTGTTTTGTGTGCAAGTAAAATGTGAGTTTACTTTTGTGTGTACTTGTACACTATAGTTGTGTACAGGTGGTTGTATTAATAAAAAATTACTTCTTTATTGTGTTTCAACTCAATGCTAGTAACATATGCAAATGCAAGAAGATGTGGAAGAAATTTACTAACCTGGGTAGTTGCATTTCAACAAATGTTTTATGAATGTAGTTTTCCCAGTTGAGTATTGACCCAAAAGCATAACCATGGGTTTAGCATCAAAATCACTATTTGTCTGCTGAATAAAAATCACAAATCAATCCAAAAAGATTGCAGAAAACTTATGGCAAAGCAAACAGTAGCATATCAATATACATAACTGATCTAAGAAAAATTAAAATTCTCAAGGTAAAAACACAAAAACATGTATTTCACCCACTCACCAATAAAGGAAATGCAAAGTCATTGAAATGATAACCAACTTCCAATGGCTTTAGTTTTTCAGTGTACAACCTCTTCAAGCCATCAGTTATTGATGTAACTGCAGAGAAAATTGCCTATGTGCAAATATAAAATGAGGGAAAGGTCACATAAGACTAGAAAACAAAACAAATTAATTTATGTAATTCATATAAATGCATGGAATTCAGAGAAAAAGGAAATCAATAAACTCGGTAAGTTAATACATTAAAAAAGTTATTACCTTCTTGGTAGATTTTGATGTAAACAAATTTACTGACAGAGATGGTTGTAACATAGTACTTCCTAAATTGACATCAGAAAAATATTTTAATTAATGATGAATTGAACCAATGTCATTATTATGTGAAAATATGAGAATTTGTACTAACCATTAGTTTCATAATTTCCATTACTTTTAGAACCCTTATGCTTCTGGAGGAGGAGCACCAGTAAAAGATCAAAGGAACTAAAAGTCCTTTTTTCAGTAACTGTAAAAAGAATAAATAATAGAACTACTTACTGCTAGCAAGTCATCCAAACCTTCCATCAATGGAGGTTTTATAACCTCTCTGTCATCTGTAAAAGTAAAACAAGAAAATTACATCAAGTTAAGTCAAATATCGAAGTAACAATGTCCTGGAGGTGTTTAAAGCATGAACCCTGAACTCAACAAGAGACAAGCCTCATCAACAAGAGTATATCCAAATTCCAACTCTAAGACGGCCAAATTCTTTAAACCCAAACATCATATTGTGAAGGGCACACAAAGTGACATGCTATTAGCTTTCTTTGCAACACGTTTCTTTATTATTTTATTTTATTTTATTTATTTATTTATTTATTTTAACATACTTAGTGAAATATAATGACAATTATCTCACTGATAAAGGGATTTGAATTCATTAAATCAAAGAGTATATTTTTAGGATTTTTTCCAAACATCTCATTTTTTAAAAATTTACATGCAACATTTTCTCCACTCGGATCATATCGATATTAAAATCTTTCTGCATTCATTCTAAATTTCAGTTAATTTCTCCTATGGATTAAGGGAGTGTATGCTTAAGCAACATTCTCTAAGGTACTCTACAACCCAAGGTCCTAATGCCAAAAGTTTCTAACACTAGACAATTTTTGTTTAAGAATATCTTGGTACTGGTTCTTATTTCAAAAATAAACACTAACGAGATGAATAAAACCTAAGCTTATAGATCAAAAGTAAAAAAAAGAAGTTATCTAGTAGCATATGCTCCTCAAATGTTAAATACCACAGAGAGAAACAATAGCATACTAAATATAATTACCCGTCACTTTAAGGAGATCTTGGGTTAATTCATGTCCTGCTTGTGCTAGAGACACCAACTGTCATTACACCAATAAAACAGATGTCAGATCTCTACCAATTTGTTGACAAAAACACAAGAAATAGCTCACAAAGTACAACCTGAATCGCAGTAATGAACTCCTTAAAACCTAGAAATCCTTGTCGTTTGGAGTCTGCAATTGCCCAAACCTTTAAAAACCAAAAAAAAACATATTTATAAGTAGAGAAACGGAAACAAAAAGCCAGTCTAAGCAATTACAAACTAACCCATTAAAAAAATGACAAAAACAAAATAAACTATCACATGATTGAATTAGCCTATTAGATTGACACATGCATATGCTCTCACAAACAAAACTAGTCATATAATTTGAGAACCACATTGTTTATCCTGCTACCCTGTGAAAAACTTGCAATATTGTTTCTCATAAAATATATCAATCAAAAACATCATGATCATCATTATAAATTAAATTAAAAACTCCCACCAATAAAAACAGATCTACTTCATGTCCAAAAAAAAAAAAAACTATTAAATTTCATAAACCCTACCAAACATGTGATGCAGGACATTAGGTAAATTTCTACATGTCTTGTACATTTCATTCCAATAATACATAAATTCGAATGTAAGTCAATTCACAAACGTCAAGCCAAGTCAAAGTATACCTGCTTGAGTTCTGGTCGAGATAGATTCGACATCGCGAAGAACTTTGTGGCGTCATTTCCAGTGATTCGACCATCGCCATCTAGAGAGAGAGAGAGAGAGAGGAAAAAAAATTCATAAACACATATACGAAGAGCAGAGAATTGATTTGATGGTTTGAGAAGAAGAAGAAGAAGAAGAAGAAGAAGAAGAAGAAGAAGGTGGATTTGTTGAAGAGCAGTCCGATTGAGAGAAGAAATGGAAAATGAACCTGAGTCGGCCAAGCTGAACCAGTCCTGATAGATTTTCTGGTGTTCTTTCGAACATGAACTGATCGGACCTGATGTGATCTCCATTTCAAATCTAAGAGAGAGACGATGAGGACGGTGTGGTGGTGGTGATCTTTGGGAGCTTTTTCGAGTTTGAAAACGCTCCAAGAGGGAAATTTTGAGTAGAGGGTCCGGTTTTTGCGTTTTTATAACACACTTAAAAATAATAATAACAATAATAAAATTAAAAAGTCAACTTTTAACTCATTTTGAATCACATTACCTCTTATATAAAAATAGTGAAAAAAAAGTTAAAAAATTAATTTTTAATCATTTTCTCAAAACATCTTTCAGAAAATTCTCCCTGTTTAATTTTAGAATTATGATATGAACACGGAATTGTGATTTATATATAGAGTTATGAGTTGAATTGTGAAAAAAAAAATTATTTAGTTATGAATTATAAAAATAGTTTTGAGTTTTTGAATTTTAAATTTTACAAAGAGTTTTAAATTTTCAAAAGAGTTTGGATATATTTTATTTTTAATTTGTTTTATTCGTGAATTAGCAAAATGTAAGTAGGGAGTGTGATCAGAGCCTAAATGTTACACATTTAGTCTGTTAAAATACATTTTATTAGTGTGCTAATTTATATTATTTTATAATTTTATATAATTTTTTTTGTATTTGTACATATTTTAATATGTATATATAAATTAATGCAAATAATATATTTTAGACATTTTATATATTAAATTATATTTATTATAAAATAAAGAAAGAAAGACAAAGGCCCCGTTTGGTAAAGCTGTGGAAAAGTGATTATAGATTATAACTTAACAGATTATAACTTACAGCTGTAAATATAAACCGGTAACATGTTTGATGCAGCTATGAGATTATAGATTTAAGCAGTAGAGTAGTGCTTGGTAAATAAGTTGTAAAATAACTTTTTGTTGCGTAATTGTCATTTTTGTCCTTATAAACATAAAAATTGTAGTTGTCATTTTCTTCATTTTAAATGTTGAAAAAAATTATTTCATTAATTGTAATTTTTTCATTTTCTTCAGCTTTAATTTAAAAAAAAAATTTTGTTTCATTAATGAAAGTTAATATAATTAGTATCAATTAATATAAAAATTGATACATTTCATCACAACAATTGTTATTTCATTTAATAAGAGTTATTTCATTTTTTTTCATTAATATCAATTAGCAATTTTTTTCATTAATATCAATTAGCAACAATTGTTTTTTTATTACAATACCAAAGAATTTTATATCAATATAAAATTCTTTTAATAGAAGTTATTTAATTGAAATAAATTTATACATCATTAATTGAAATAAATTGTGCAATTTATATCAATACTACTTGTGAAAAAATTGTGCAATTGTCCAATTTCTATCAATATTCAGTAATTTATTAATTTACCAATTTTTGTTAATTTATTAATTCTTCTCTTCTTTTTTAATTTTTTAATTTTTTTAATTAAAAAGCCTGATTCCACTGCCGGAGCTCATCTGCCGGAGCTTAGCAGCGCAGGTTACACACCTATTTACAACATCCGGGGACGACCACACTGAAAGTGATGACTTAACCCAATACACTGTTGTATCGACCTGAACACCCACTTGGTCAACCAAGAACTAGCCAAGACGTAACCGAACTGGACAACTCAGAAATGGAGCGCCAGATACACCTCATCTCATAGCCAGAGCACAAAACTTGAAAACCTTGCTCACTCAAACTCAAACTCAAACTTGAATATACGAGCCAAACATCTAGCCAGAATAGCACTAGAGCTTCATCTTTCACGACAACAATGACCCACAAAAACACTTCAAACCCTCTTAAATCTGGACAAAATAAGACCGGATTCAAATCGCGATGGTTAGGGTCTCTGGTTCAGATCGAGATGGTTAGAGTCTCTGGTACAGATCGCTCACTATGAGTGCCGGAGAGAGAGAGAGTGAGAGAGAGAGAAGAGAGAGAGAGCTCTGGTTATTGTTTGTCGAAAATCGCCTCTCCTGTTTTGTGAGAGAGAAAAGAATGAGTGCTCTGGTTTATATACATGGCACACTTGTAATAACTGGAAATTGTGAAGGACATTTAAGTTATTTAATGCTCCCCATTTCAGCTGCGCGCATAAACTCCAATAAAAAAGCACACTCGGAGCAACTTACAAATTTAAACTGAAAATGGCTTAATCAAACCTATAATCTATCCCCATAAGTTCTGACAAACACACCAAAATAACTCAATTTAAGCTAAAAGTTGATTTCAAGTACTACCAAACAAGCACAAAGAAAGAGAGAAGCTACGAAAGTCAAGAAAAGAAAGAAAGAAAAAAGGAAAGAAAAAGATAGAGAAACAAAAACATGAAAAGAAAGAAAGAGAAAAAGAGGCAGCCACGTCTCTCACACCCCTCAATCACTCAAATTATGTATATATAATAAAATAGTATATTATATTTTGTTTTGTTTTCTTGCATGTTGAAGTTTATAAAAGAAGAAGAAGAGAAGAAAAGAAAAAAGAGAAGGAAGCAGAGAGTTTCGCCCCAAAGGAAAAGAAAGAGAGTAAAAGAAGAAGAAGAGAAAAAAAAGAAAAGAAAAAAAGAGAAGGAAAGCAGAGAGCATCTGCCCAAAGGAAGAGGAAGAGAAAGAAAGGGAAAGTGAGAGAGTGTAATTTGTATATATTAGAATGTGGTAGTTATATAGGTGTTATGAACCAATATTCTTACCTCAGGGTAGAGATGAAATCCTGACCAAGTAATAGGGGTGAGTTGTATTTAATATTTTCAGTTTTGATTTGATTTGAATAAATTGTATAACTTTTAGATCTTTTTGAGCAATAAATGTTTTATTCAAATCATATTATACAATTATTTTTTACTGCTGTGAATTAAAATTGTTAGATGAGTCATACCTAGTAAGACGGATTGTTCATCAACCATAGTTTAGTTTAGTGGTGACGATCTGCGTTAAGCGAAGATGATTCGTGGTTTTTTGGTTTTAATATACAAATTCTCTTGACGATGAATTTTTGATCAATTTACATCATTTTATCCAAATTAATGATTTTTTGAAAACTAATACAATAATCCCTGATTATAAGGTTAGTTGTCGATTCAAAAACTTGAGATAATTCTTATTTTATTTTATTTATTTCATGTTTTATTATCTTAATTAGTTTTAATTTTAATATTTTCAAAATCTCTTTTTTTAATTACTTTAATTATTATTATTTATATCAACACAACTCAATTAGGCCCTGAGAATCAACATCTAGGCTTAACCACTATACTTCGGAATAGTAGTTATTACTTGGGTTTAAATATAATATTTTGGTGTGCAAATGACAGCACCAATTTTTGGCGCTGTTGTCAGGGACTAAAGGTAAGTTGTCTGATTTAGAGGTAATTTTTATTGTAATTCATTTTTTTATTTTAATATATATATATATATATATATATATATTCTTGTGCAGGTGAACTAAAAAAATAAAAATAAAAAAACATAAAAACAAATAACAAATAACAAAAAAATTCATATTGTGACTCAAAGGAAATAACCGTACTAGACACTGTGGATGACCTTTGCTGGACATATAACTTTGAGGATAAAAAAAAAAAGAAAAAAGACTTCTGACTACTAACTACTGACTACTAATATTTATTTTGTTGCAATTTACCTTATCGCTCTTTTTTTTTTCCCTTCTCTTTGGGAGGTTTTATACCCTTTTTATTCTTATCACACTTTTATTTATCACAATTTACTTACCGCACTTTTGTTTTATTTTGTTTTGTACTAATTTGTAGGTTTTTCTTTAGTGTGTTTCTGGAGAAAAAAAAAGAAGTGAGTTGAGAATTCTTGTAAAATCTTTTTGACAGAAGTAAAGGTTGGAGCTACCTAGTGTTTTAGAGCCTCGTGTATAGTGGAGTTATGACGTATTTTGGAAATAATTCTTGGGAATATGAGAGTTAGCATTTTGATTATTTTGAAATCCCTTTTGATTATTTTCAATATCAACATAAAACTCCATCACCTCAATATTCTCCCTATTTTGAAGAGAGTGTGTTGCAAATTCTTCACAGTATACAATTGTTACACTCCCAAATCCCACCTCAACAAAATTTAGGTTATGAGGATAGAGTGTTAATATTTCTTAGAGTGTTAACATTTCTTCAAAACAGTTTAGAGTCCACCTATGAGTTGTTGCATATCCAGAGTCAATCGTTTGCCAAAATGGAAGCCCATTTAGAGCAAATAGCTAAAATTCTCGATAGGGAAGAAGAGACCATCTCTTGTTTTTCAATAGAAAATTCTTTAGGAGAGTCTTTAGCTTATTTTGATTTTGATGACAGTGATATGGATGAGCCATTGTATACCCCTTTTAAAGAATCACATTTTTCTTCCATTGAGGATGATCCACTCTTAACCCCATCTTTTTCATCTTGTGTGGAAGTAACCCATTTGGAGTTAGACCCTTTACCCTCAGGTAATATTGATGAGTTTTTAGATAGGTTCACGACTATCTCCATGGATACTCCTTCACCTAATAATCTAGTGTCTGAGGAAATGATGAGCGAGTTGAGTGGATTTGAAAATGATTTGGACTATGATTTCGTGATTGGCGATGATCTTTTGATCTTTGTTCCTAGGCTTTGTTTACATGATTTTCTATTAAAAGACACATACCTTAAGTTTGCATATATTACTCCTGCTCTGTTAAGATGATTTTGTAACTCACTTTTGTCCACTATTGGATGGGTCAAATAATTTCTGTGGGGAAGACCCATATCTCATAAATCATAAGACGCGGAAAAAATGGAATTGTTGCACCCAGGTAAAATAGATTAGTGTCTTTTGTTTTGTTTTGTTTTATTTTATGTGCTTTCAGTATTGTGTGTCAAGGCAAAATAGACGAGTACACCTTTGAAGGGAACCCCTGAGTAAGACCAAAGAAATTTGGTCTGAGACGGCTTATTTAAAGGAGGATAAAAATTTCAGCCCTAAATCGTCTTGAAATCCGACGATAAAAGACCAATTTTTATTTGTTGTGTCTTCCTTCCCATTTATTATTCTTGTCAGTCCTTTGTGGTATGTGCCATTGGGGACAATGTCATTTAAGTTGGGGGGAAAGGGTTTATTGTGTGTTTTAATTTTATTTTCATTTATGTTCTTCATGTTTTCAAAATAAATAAATAAATTCTTTGTGTGTGCTGTTCGGTTGTGTTTAAATATATATATATATTTCTTTGCTCGTGCGGGAATTTTTTTTGTGTGGTTTTGTTTTTGTTTTCAAAAAAATAATAAATAAAAAAAGTTGTGTTGTGTGCGCGTTGTGTTAAAAAGGCATGCGATTAATTGTTAATTTTATTGCCTTAGCATTTTAATTATATCTTATTTTATTATCCTATCTTTTGATTAAAAATATTTTTTTATCTCATATTCGGATGATCTACACATGCATGTAGCCGCTTAAATATTATTTGATTAATTTTTGGACTTAGACTTAAACATCTTGATGATTAATGTAGAGACTATAATTCGTGTGAGATTTTGAGCCTACCATTCTTTTTGAAGGGCTATTAAATATGCTCTTAACTATTCATTTGGAAGCGCATTATTTCGTTGTTCAGTCTCATATTTTTTAGCTCAGTTGAATGTTGAAAAATTATTTTGCATTTACATCCTCTAAAAATCATGAAAGTTGAAAATTTGTACCAAATTCTGGGAAATGATTTAGGCCATTTTTGTATTATTTGAGCCTACATGCTAAACCTTAGAAACCAATTTGAGTCTACATGCTAAATCTTTCATTCAATAAACCCCTAGTGATAACTGGCCACTGTCTTTAGGAGCAAAAGAATGGAGGAATTGATAAGGAAGAGGATAGAGAAGAAAAAAAAAAAAAGAAGAAAAAATCAGGAAGAAACAAAGAAAAAGAGAAGAAAGATTATGGAAAGGAAAATCCTCATAGAACAAGGCCATCTCAAATCCCTAGGTGTTAAGTCAGTCTTGTTGTGTCAAAGTTTGGTGATTTTGGGGGTGTTAACTTGGACATTATTGTCTTGTTTTAGCTTCCCGATGAGATTCCAAAGTACGTAGGTCTAGAAGTTTCGAATGAAACTACAGTAACGTTCACCTATTTCTCTATGCCTTTAAATTATTGCATTGACCAAAGTTTTTCAAAACTGTTTCCAAAACTGTAGTGAAAACAAAGAGGAAGGAATTTCTCGGGACTTGCAAAATTTGATTGACTGAGAGGAAGAGAGGCATGCTAAAGCCCTTAATGAATGAGATCATGTCTGTTAATATAGGTACTGAGAAGGATCTTGGCTTGATCCAGATTGGTTCTACATTGTCTTCTAAGGAGCATGAGCGACACGTCGCTTTATTAAAAGATTTCAAAAATATTTTGCGTGGTCCCATGAAGACATGCCTGGAATTGATCTTGAGATTAGACAGCATAAGATCACTCTCGGCCTCAATACTTGACCCCTTTGTTTTCAAACCTTGATTCAGAATGTGCAACGGTCAACCAAAATGTGAGGCTTGCATGGTCGAATTGGAAGCAACTCTTGAACTAGAGGCAACAAGGTCGGATGTGATCAAATGAAGCTTGCATAGCTAGATGAGAAGCAATCCTTGAACTAGGGGCAAAAAAAGGGCAAATGTGATCGAAAATTCAAAACTGGGTCATTTCTCAAAACAATGGAGACCGACAAGAAAGCCAAATCCCAGAATTTCAGAGAAGAAAAATTATTGTTGAAGGACAATCGAGTTCCTGTCCACGCCACTAGGGGCAAATTTGGGGCAAATTTAGACCCAATTGGATGGGCCCTTACATCATCATAAACTATTTGGTCAGGAACATTAGCCATTCTTGTGGATTTAGATGGCTTAGAGATCTCACAACCGATCAACATGGACAAGTTAAACTTTTCTATCTTTGAGAGGCTCGCTAGGCCGAAAACCCGAAATAGCGACCTAGGCAAAAGTTAGAACAAGAAAAAAAAAGAAATGAAAACAAAGAAAAAAAGAAGAAAAAGAAAAAAGAAGAAAGAAGAAAGAAAAATGAAAAGAAAAAAAATAGAGCTCGCAAGGTTGAAAATCCGAAAGAGTGGCTTTGGCAAAAATTAGAGCGCAAAATGAGAGCGTTAATACCCGAGTGCCTGATTCCCATCTTTGGGATACGTAGGCAACTTCATCCTAAAGTTTGGCCCCAACCATTTTCACCCTACTTGTCTCATCCATATTGATGGGCTTATCCTTATTCAACTTGGCTGTCCAATTGGCTCATCTTCGTTCAAATTCGGTTGTCCTATTCCATTAAAAGATCCAGCTGCAAGACAAATCAAGTTCGAGTTTGAGATTGTGCATCTCAAGAGTTAATTCTACGTTGGTTAATGGTAGCCATTTGCAAAAATAGTTTTTGAGGATTTTTAGTGAAGTTGACTAATTTTTTCGGAAATTATTCCATTTTTTCCAAAATTGGACCATTTCTTGGACCCAAAAAGGGAAAATTTTCAGTACTCACAACTTGACTTACATGATTTCAAAACAAAAAGTAGAATAAGCATGCTAATCTAAATTCTCGTGTTGGTCAAAATTGTTTTAGCAGAAAGCCAAAAATAAAAAAATATAGTCAAAGTGATGAACCAGGGGTACAGTTGAGTTAGGTTTTCTGTCTTTTCCCTATTGTCAACATACTCACCAGAAAGGGCACAACTGAAGCTAGTAGCAGGGGCCAAAAGCTCTCTCATCCTCTAAGCAACAAGGTATCGAGCCAAGTGTGAAGCACGGACTGGAAATGGAGTAGGGTATTCGTTCCTCTCATCTGGACGAGTCTACTCACACCTGAACAGTGTTTTGAAGTTGATCAATCGTATACTTGATTGGCAAGACATGCTATACATCTCTGTCAAGTTAAGCCAAGAGCAATGCCAAGCAATGTCAGTCATGAATCTGCTATGCATCCAGTTGCACTGTAACCCCTTTATGGGAAAGCTCACTAGTTGCAAACGAAAAAAGTAGGATCTAGCCGAGTACTAGGGGCAAAGGTCCACAACTTTTAGCTTATCCATCAGCCACACCTGGGAAGAGATAAAAAATAAGAGAGATTAAATAATAGAGGGATGTGCGTTGAGGGAAAAGGTAAGGAATGGGTTTCTGAGAGAAAATAGAGATTGAATGCCAAAGTGATGTGAGAATCACAAATAAGAAAGGGTTGGAATCCCCGCAAACCGAGAAGGCTCCTGTCGATGGAAAACATCCAAGCCCATTAAGGTTTTGGCCAATGCTAAGCCTATGCAGCTTTGACCCTCCTTGAGGCATTGGGCCACTTCAATCAGCCTAATGCTGGCTCTGCTGCAACTAGGGGCAAGTAGAAAGTGTGTGAGCAAACATAAGAGATTGGGAATGGATGAGTGCATGACACCTGTATCGCACTGTCCAGCCGCCACTTAGATTTGGCCGCCCTCATTTAGATCCGGTCACGTGTATTTTAGACCCGTCCGGATCTTAATTCCTGCCAAAACAACACAGTAATTGCAGAAGTAACAAACCTCACCGTTGTGTTTTTAGGGTCTTGTTTTAAGTTTTGCTTTAGCTTTAACAATTGTAAATAGGTATGTTTAGGTTGTTTACTTTGTTTTTCTTTTATCAAGTTGTATTTTGTAGTTTGTCAGTCGTACGCTTAATACTTGGTTAAGAACTCATTCTCAGTTTCAATTTCAAAAATAAATCACTTTGTGCTCAGAGTGCCGTGCCATTCTCAACATGATGTGCAAAACAGAATTCTTTCATTCATAAACTCTGTAGACACCCCATTTTTGACTGCCCTTATGACTTGGGCACCACCGATTGCGCACCCAATGATGAATGTGTATATGCTTGTCAAATGCTCGAAGTCCTCAGCAGAATGCCTCAGCTTTAAGCCTTAAAACTCTGTGAACCTCTTGCCTTGTTTTTGCACCAAAACAGTAGTTTTTCAAGCCTAAACATCTTGGGACCTGCAGACCCACTAGTGTGGACTGCCAGCTAGTAATGTGACCTGCCGTCCACTATTAGTGGCCTGCTGGCCACTTGTGTGTTTTTTCAAATATTTTTGCCAGTTGTGCCAACTATTTCCACAGGTTTATGCAACAGTCCATATGTGTCTATATGGATATTTTTGAGGAGGTCTCATGTTTTTCTATATATAGATGACCTCCCCTCTTGTTTTAAAGGTTAGAAAAATTTAGAGCAAAATTTTTTTTCTCTCTCTACAATTTTCTCTCTCTCTTGCAAGTTCTTCACTCTTTGCCTATACACTCTAAACCAAACCTTGTGGTATTTGTGTTGAGGTATTTTTGATCTTGCATTTAGCTCTTGAGGGTGTGTATTTATTGGTTTGCAACTCAAAAAGGGTATGCCTCTTCAAGAGGTATAATTCTTAGCTTGTTTCCCATCTTTATTTTCCATCTTTTCTACTATTTTTGGACTATTTTTACTATGAATTTCTGGGCTAAAACTTGTGGTTTAAGGCCATTAAGGGTAGAGGGGTGGATCACCAAGGGTAGAGGGGTGGATCACCCTTCTTTGCACCTAACTTCTCAAGCTTTTGCTCTTGTGTTTCCCACCTTTCTATTATCATTTTTTGAGCTTTTTACTACTGAATCTCAGAGTTTTTTCAAAGGCTAAAATCATGTTTTGAAGTCCCAAAAATGGAGGGGGTAGCCTCCCTCATTGTGCTTTCTTATTAGCTTAACTTGCTCCATGTTGTAGCTTATTGTTTTAGCTATTTTTATCTTAAGTCCAGCACTGTTTTTGACTATTTTAAGACTTTTTTTAGTTGTTCATTACATTTGAGCTTTATATAGCATGCTTGTAGTGTAATGGTCATCATAGGTTTGGTGGTTTAGGCCTTAGCCACCAACCTATTTGAGTTGATAGTGTTTATTTCTTGCTTTACGTACTTGTTTTCATCTCTAATCACCTATGCAGCCTCCCTCTTTTCTTGGATTTTTCTTTGCTTTGAAAATTGTTTCAAACTACTTGCTTGTTTAAGCTTGAGAGAGAGATATTGTGCTTAATGGTTTAATCCTTTTAAGGGTTCATTACCAACGGCATGACACTTCTCTCATGCCCAAAACAACACTTGGTTTGGTGCTCATTTCCGTTAGAGGACTTAAAACTCATTTTGGCTTCAATTGATTAAGGAATGGATGATAATTAAAATGAAGTAATAAAATTGGGACTAAAAGTGATGCAAGATAATAAAATCAACTTGGATTCAATCGGACGTTAATTGAACCCATTGAGTCTTGATTCGTTTCATACTTGCTAGTGATGTAAACGGTTCAAGAGTCAATGTCAATCACTTCTCTTGATCAATCCATGATAGGGAGGAGGTTTTTGTTGGTCTTTCATTGTGCATTTATTGAATTGTGTCCCTTGATTCATAAGTCATCACGTAATGAAATTGCACCGATTGATGATTTGCGAATCAAGTCTATCCCTCCTTTGACGTGTTTGATGATAAGGAGAGGCAGGGTGGACAAATATCTCCTGAGAATACTCTGGTTTGTGCTCTTTTTTTCCTCTATTAGTGCAAGAAAGAACCAGCACCAGTGGCTGGTAGGCCACTTCTTCTAGACGACAACCCATTATTAGTGGCTTGCTGGCCACTACTTCTGGGTTGTCGGCCACTTTTCTAAGGCAGACAGTGCCCTTTTTCCAGTAGAGCAGAGCAGAGCAGAAGCTGAGGTAAAAAACAGTGCATTTTTCCAACTATGAATGTGCAACAGAGGCATTCTGATAGCAAAATGGAGAGCATTATCGGATGGAAATCCACATCCATGCCTGAGCCGTCGCTCGATTCTCGGGATCCATCAAGATGATGTTGTAATTATGCTTGGAGTATAATGCTTGTGACTAATTAGTTAGAATAGCTATGTGTTGTACTTATTTAATCAGCTAGAAGAATTAGTTAATTTGTTGTTGTAAGAATTAGTTAAGTAGCTTAGCTAATTTATTCATTTGGGTTTGTAATAGTTAGTTAATTAGGTAATTAATTAGCTAGGTAATTCATTTGGACCCTCCTGCGTGAGGGCAAGCAATGTAATAATGTGTATGTTTTCCAACCCCACGTCTTTCTCCCTTTTATTTACTTGCTTATGATAGTTAGTTTAGAACATCACTTTCCTTTTAGCATACTCCAGGTTTGCATCCACTTATCTTGCATGCATTGAGACTCGGTTCACCATTCTAACAGTGCATTGTCGTTTAAATACTTCTTTGAAAAGGTACTTAAAGTGCATCCTATCAAATTGACTCACATGTAATAATTAGTAGTCGAGCCTATTAGTTACATATCGCATGTGTTGCATTAGTTAGGAGCATGCATGTTTTCTAACTCTTTTGTTTCTTTTAGCTCACCTCGAAGTACTAGGTGAGCATTTTTGTGCTTTAGCATATTGCATGAGTGTGATTGCTGCCATGTCTAGCATGCTTGCCATAAGGCTAATTGCTTAAGTGTTGTATCTACTTGAATGTCTGTGGATGAAGGCTAATTGCTTGAATTGGAATAATTTGAGTAATGTACATATGCGGTCACTTTTTCAAGTGGTGTATATTCGAAACAATTTTCAAAACAAACATGAATCAAAGTGTTCCAATTTTTGCAAGTTAGTCTATACTTATGTGCGCATCACATAGTAAGTTAGTCTAATAACCGGAACAAGAACATATAATGTAAATAAGAATCACATCATGATTAGTAGAGGCCGATCTTTGATTGGGCGAGTGGGGTGCTCAATTCATGACCTTCCCCTTTCATACCTAAGTTCCTGAGCTGAGATAATCTTGGTGATGACGGACACGTGGCCTTTTGCATGAGTCATGGGTTTCCTAAATTTCTCAAAAATATTAGCTGGCGACTCTGTATCTTGCAAAGTAGTCCATTTTTGGCAATTTGATTCAAAAATCGATTTTCTAAAAGATTTGTCGAATTTGGACTCTTTGGTGTTTATCTATTTCACATTGCACTTGTGAGATCAGATTCAGAACCATAGGAGTCCGAACTGTAGGGATATCGTATCTGAAAGGAGCACAAAAAGTCAAGCTACACCAACCATGATCAAAAGAGAGAACAACAGAACAACGACCTATTTGAAGCTACATAGGTTTTGGACTACAAAGCAAAAGAGAAAAGGGAAAATTGGAGAATCTGAGTTTGTTTCAACTTCAGCAAATTCCGAAACTACATTTCGGATGCTACTTCTCAAGTCTCGCCATTTCTCCGGAGTATGAGTGTACCTTGACCTCGAGCTCAAGTCTGCTTTAAGTCAGAATGGTGATCAAAAGCGCTATAGTTGAATGCCATTCCCCCACTAGAGTCGTCTTGGTTGTGTTTGCAATGAGTTCCTAGGAGACCAATTGAGACGATGGAAACTAGAGTTCGAATAGCGATGCCTAGAACACAAAGGTTTAGAATTTCCTAGACTAAAGTTTGGTTTAAATACCCAGGGGTGTATCCTTGGCTTGAAATCTATATGGCAGCCCCATAGGTTGAGGTAGCGTGTATGCTTCTCAATTCTGGATACTAAATCAACCTAGTCTGTCACCCCAATAGAGAATAAGGAAATTTGTGAATATGATTAGGGCGAAAAGCGGCATCCGTGGTTTCCACATACAGATTTTACCTCTCGTCAACACTTAAGGACCTTTGAACTGTGAATTGAAGGTTGACGTTTGAAAAACACAAAGGAAGATTCCTATTAGAATAGAGCGGTTCATCAGCACTCGCCTTATGCGGTGCTTTTTAAAGCATCGCTTTGTTTGTTTGTTGCATCTCCTAAACATCATCATCCACATACATTGCTTATCACATGTACTATATCATCTATCGCACCCATTGCATCCATTTTCATCATGCGTTATCTTGTATCATTTATCCTTTCACGCCGAAGGGCGTTTAGGATCATTTTCCCCTAAGCTTTTCTCAGGACGTGTGAAACACAATCCTGAGCGGTTTTTTCTTTTCTCAGGATGTGTGAAACATGTTCTTGAGTGGTTTTTTTCCCTCAGGACACGTGAGATGTGATCTCGAGAGGTTTTCTATCTTAGGGTATATGATGGCATATCCCTGCGCATGGTGGGGTGTTCCTTGCCATTTTCCCTGTGACGTGCTTCTGATGGCACCACTTTTGCTCATTTTCTCTATTACACTGCATGGAACATGCATCACATCATATTTCATATCAATTACAGCAATTGCATCGTACTCATGTGTATCTTGCCTGTATTATCTTGTTACTTGTACCCTTACCCTTTCTGCACAAAACGTAGTTTGACTTGCATGCCTTACCCTTTCTGCGTGAAGCGTAGTTTGGCTTGCACCCTTGTTAAACCTTTCTGCACTAAGTGTAGTTTGGCTTGCTTTTCTCTACCCTTTTTGCACGAAGCATAGTCTGGCTTGTACCTATCACCCTTATCACACGAGTGTGATTTGGGTTGCACTTTCACCCTTTTCGCATTTCTTGCGTTTAGGCTTGTACCTTTCACCCTTATCACACAAGTGTGATTTGGCTTGTATCTTTCGCCCTTATCACACGATTGTGATTTGGCTTGTATCTCTCACCTTTTCTACATGATGTGTAGACTGGCTTGTACTTTTGACCCTTATCACACGAGTGTGATTTGGCCTGTATCTTTTACCCTTTCTACGTGATGCGTAGTTTGGCTTGTATCTTTTACCCTTTCTATGTGATGTGTAGTTTGGCTTGTATCTTTTACCCTTTATACGTGATGCGTAGTTTGGCTTGTATCTTTTACCCTTTCTATGTGATGCTTAGTTTGGCTTGTATCTTTCACCCTCTCTACATAACGTGTAGTTTGGCTTGTCTCTTTCACCCTCTATGCGTGATACGTAGTTTGGCATATACCACCTCTCTCTTTATGATTTTCGAGCGATATGCTCATTTGTGGTTTTGATTGTTGCATTATATATCGTTTGTATCCTGCCCCTGAACTACACTGGTTTGATTCTTTGCAAAGGGATATGTAGGCAACCCTCGGGTTCAACCAACTGCATCTGCATTTTGTTTGTCTGCCCAAGTTTTGCGACCGCGCCAAATGGGTCGTCTTTGGATTTTGACATTCACTCACATCATTTTGTGACTATTTGAGCTCTGTCAAAGAGGGGCAACTGTAGACACCCCATTTTTAACCGCCCTTAAGACTTGGGCACTTCAATTCGAACACTCAGTGATGAAACGTTACACTGTGTAAATTCTTTAATTTTTCAGCAAAAGGAATTCACTTTTGAGCTTTCAAAACCTAAACCTCACACCTCTTCTTGACTAAAACCACTTTTCTTTTAGCCTAACCACCCAGAGAGCTACAGGCCATCACATGGCTAACATGCTAGTTTTGTTTGGCAGGTCGTACCCCCTTGTAGACACCCCATTTTTGAGCGACCTTAAGACTCAGACGTCACCAATTGAGTGCTCGGTGATGATGAATATGGTGCTCGCTCTGAGGTTACGGAGTCTCGGTTGTGAGCCTTGCCTCCGGACTTCGGGGCTCTTTTGTGCTTTGCCTCGGTTTGCGAACCAGGTCCTGTTTTCTTTGTCTTCTCTTCTCGAAGGGAGGGAGAGGTCTCGTAGACCATCTCTCAGCGGCCGTAGGCTACGTTTTGCGGCCGTAGGCCAGTTTTTCCGTTTGGAGCCCAGTTTCCGATTTTCGGAGCCGTCGGCCGTGTGCCTCGGTTCGGGACCGCTTAACCACCTTCGTTTGCTCCGGTTTTTGGCACACACCTTATTTCCTCCCTTTTGAGGAACACTGTGGCCCGAGAGACCAACTTCGTGGTCGAATGCCACCTTCGGTGCTTAATAGCCCATTTTTTCGGGGCCCCGGGCCGCGCGTTTCGGTCCCTGAACCTCTGTTTTGCATCCGTTTTGGTTCATTTTTGGTCGAGACCTTATTTTCATTGTTAGAAAGCTTTTAAGAGGGTGGGAGGCCAGCAATTTTTCTAAAAAGCCAGTTTTATTTCTTCATCGCTCTCCGTCGCCCGTTTTCCTCACTAGAAAGCTAATGTTGACCACTCCCAGGCCACTTTCTTTAGTCCTAAACCCCATATTTGTGTTGTACACACCTGGGAGGCCACCAATATGAATAGGCCGGTCAGTAATTGTCTCTGACCCTTTTGAACCCCTCTAAAAAGTTGGCTTTTCTCTCTCCTGGTTCACATTTTCTGGGTTTTGACCACATATTTGTGTTGTGCACACATGGGAGGCCACCTTTTTGGGGTGGCCGGCCAACAATTTTGATTGACCCTTTTGACCCCTGGCCGGCCGGCCAGGGGGGGTGGCCGGCCGGCCCCATGACCCTTTTGAACCTGGTCGGCCATGATCTTCTCTCCAAGTGTATTCCAGCTGTGCCAGCTGTTTCCCCCCAGATCTTGTATCCGAGAGGCTGCCTTTTGGGGGGGAAATTTGAATTTGTTTTTCCCCCCCTTTTTCCCTTGGCCTCTCCTCTATAAAGACAACACCCCTCCTCCATTTCTAGAGGTTGAACAACCTTGGTTAAGGCATACACCCTTCTCCCTCCATTTTCACTACTTCAACCCTCCAAACCCTAAGATTCTTGCACCATTTCCACTACAACCCATAGCACCACACCACCATCATCCATTCCAGTCTCTTGGAGGCCATTTTCAGAGGTTAGGAGCTCACTTTCTTGGACCAAAAGCTGCTGGAAACCTGTGCTACAAGGGTGAGTCCCTATTTCCTCTTTTCTTGCCCTAATTTGCATGCTATCTTAGGTTTTGTTGCTTACATTTTTGGGCTCTGACCTGAACTGGAAATAGTCTTATTTTGAGCTAATCTTCATGTTTGATCAGGGACTTTTTGCTGTTTGAGGTCTTCTCCTTACCCTTTGTGTTTAATCTCTCTTTTAGGCCTATTTTTGCATGGTATTTTAGTCTTATTTGTGAGCTGTTTTGGATTTGGTCTTAAACTGTAAAATGTCTTGTTTTGAACCCCTCTTCAACTTTGTTGAAGGGATCTCCTCTGTTTGAGGCCAGCTGCTACCACTTGTCTCTTTATCCCTCTCTTAGGCCTTTTTCTTGCATGTTGTTTTAGCCTCACTTGTGTTTATTTTAGAGACTTGATATAAACTATAAAGTGCCTTGTTTTGAGCCCCTCTTCAACTTTGTTAAAGGGCTCTCCTCTGTTTGGGGCCAGATGCTGTCCCTTGTCTCTAATATCTCTTTTAGGGCCATTTTTGCATAATAGATTATCCCTATTTGTGTTCACTTTTGAGATTTGTTATAAACTGAAAAGAGTCTCCTTTTGACATCATCTTCATGTTTTATTAAGGGCATTTTCTTGTTTGAGGTTATATGCTTCCTTATATGCTTGATTGTCCCTTATTTTGAGCCTTACACCTAAGCTCTTGTTGCATGCTTGGTTTGGCCTTCTAGCCACTGAAATCCAGTGGATTTTCAGTGGCTAGCACACTGTTTTGAGCCTCCAAATCAGAAGGGGGTGACCCCCTCTCACCTTGACTTGTTTGGTGGTCATTTTTGGCCTTCCAAAGAGACCCTATCTTGTATGCTTTGAAGTCACTTTCCAGGGTCAATTTGGTGAGTTCAAAGACTACCATATTTGATTTTCATAGTTTCTTATGCCATGCTAAGTGTCCACCTTGTATGTGCTTAATAATCCATTGCATGGCCCTCTAAAGGAGCTCATCATTTTTGCATGTATTGGTTGCATCTCCATGGTTATTTGGGCATATTTTCACATGTTTTATTCACCGATTTTTTCTGCTTTTGATAAGATTCCATGTGCATCCTATACTTGCCATATAACTCATGTTTGCTAGCCAATCTTGCATGCTATTTTAGT
Source organism: Camellia sinensis (assembly GCF_055761805.1). Classification (NCBI taxonomy): domain Eukaryota; kingdom Viridiplantae; phylum Streptophyta; class Magnoliopsida; order Ericales; family Theaceae; genus Camellia; species Camellia sinensis. The sequence continues at coordinate 76,057,465 of NC_138969.1, forward strand.
CCACCATGCTAGCGTCTTTTGGCCATGCTTTGAACTAGAAATGTTCATGTTTTGGGACTGCCTTGGCTCTGTCTTTAGACTTCATGATCAAATAATGCATGCTTTGTATAGCTATAAGTCATTCCATGTGCCCAGTTTCGAGTTTCGGGGTTCATCTCATGCACCGGGTGCCTTCTTTCCATGTTTCGGGGTTGTTTAGCATCATATTTCAGTGCTGGAATTTGTGAGTTTGTATGCCATCTTGCATCCCTTGTTAGAGTTGCATGTTATACCTAGGATCGGTCCTCGGTTTGCGTGCATGTGTGCACGCATTTCAATAGTCCCATTTTCACCTAATGGCTATTGATGTGAGTGTGGCTGAGGTCCACTCATGTTGGTGTAAGTCCATCGTGCATTGTGTATGCCATTTCATTTCGCAGCATTGTGTATGCTAGGTTGTATGTTAGAGCATTGTGTATGCCTCGTTACATCGTGCATTGTGTATGCCATTTCATATCATTGTGTATGCTAGGATGCATGTTAGGATCGCATTCATGCATGTCATGCATATTGCATAGTGCTTGGGATAGGAGTTAGCCCAAGCACGGGAAACGAGGGACGTGTCGTACTACGAGTGACGGAACGTGTCTCAATTCCCTGTCGCCGACACTCCGGATTACCCATGATGGAGTTTAGGCCTTGTTGTGTCCATATGTGCATTCATTTCATATTGAGTCGTGCAAATCGACTTCTCGGCCATCATGCATCGAGATGCGTAATTGGTGGCACGAGGATCGAGGACTACACTCCCTGAAGAGTAGTCATGCATACATATGTGAAAATAGTTTGCCATGCCCCTGTGTTGCTCTCTGTTGCAGCAAATCAGAAATCGACAGCCTTCCGGAGCTTGGCACGCATCCCGAGAACAATTGCAAACAGAGGCGAACCGGGGCATCGCAATGGATTTTTGCGCATGGCAACTCGAGCATGCATCATCCATCATTCGGAACAGAGCTGAGGTGGTCCACGGATTTGCGTGCAATTTACTGCTTTCCTAGATTAATTTGCTAATTAATTAGGATTTTGTACTTATTCGGACTGTACTATTTATTCGGGATTGTATATTATTTATTCGGACCCTCCGAGTGAGGGCACAACTCTAATAAGTGTGCGTGTGTGTGATGTATGTCTTCCAACCCCACGTCTTTCTCCCTTTTATTTACCCGCTTATGATGGTTAGATTAGGGCATGTTTCAATTAACATACAGTATGATAGCATGTTTGCATTCATTCATCTGTTTTGCATGCACCAGGCTCGGCGCATCATACTAACTACATTGCATTTCAATTCCGAGTTGAATACTTGTTAGTTGCAGCATTTTGCATGCCATCTTTAGAATAGCCGAGCCTATCTTAGTTGCATCTTGCATGTGTTGCATTAGGCATTTCTGTATAGTTAGGATCATGCATGGGTTTCTAATCAGCTTCTGTTTTGGCTTGGAGCACTCGGTAAGTTTTATGCTTTAGCATCCTTGCACACGTGTGAGTGACTGCCATGATAGCATGCTTACCATGAGGCTATGTGGTTATGTGATATAAACTGCCTGAATGCCTGTGGGTGAAGGCTGGGTTATTTGAATTGGAACAATTCGTTGACTGTGAGTTTTAAGCCCACTAGATAGTGGCAAAATCATGTTTTCTAAGCCCATTCGAGGGTGGCAAATCCACGTCTTAGCCTACTTGCGGGTAGCACCATCAAACCATTTTCAAATAAACAAACATGAAATGTTTTGTTCCAATTCAGGCGACCCAGTCTATACTTGTATGCTGTGCGCATCACATAGTAAATCTAGACCAATAACCGGAATAAGAACGCATAATGTTCTCAAAAATAGATATCATGGTTAGTAGAGGCCAATCTTTGATCGGGCGAGTGGGGGTGCTCACAAATTGACCTTCCCCAATCGTACCCAAGTTCCCGAGCCGAGGCAACTTTGGTGATGACGGACACGTGGCCTTAGGCAAACGAGTCAGGGTTTCCTAAATTTCCCCAAAATAAAACATTTAGGTGGCGACTCTGTATCTGGCAAAGCAGTCCATGTTTGGCACTTCTTTCAAATTCTGTTTTTTCAAAACGATTTGCCGGATTTGGACTATTTGGTTCAGATTTAGAACCGTGACATTTGAGAGTCCGAACAGTAGTGAACCCAATATGAACAGAACGAGACTCATCCTTCTGGGACGTTCGGGGACGTCTACAGTTTCTGGCGACTCTGCTAGGGACTTAGAGAACTTGACTCGAACTCATGATATCTGTTTTTGACTACACTTATGTGTTTCTTTGCATTGCATGTGCATTGGTGCGCCTAGGACACCGTGTTTGCCATATGCTATTCCTGAATGGTTTGCCGGAGGTTTGTCTTGTCAAGGCATGACCATAAGGCTGACCGGTTGTGGGCTCTGCCGATATGGGAACACAAACCCCTGTTTTACCGGGGCACCCTTTTGACCATTCGACCTAGTGCATATTCGGAATCCGTAGTGACCATTCCAAACTAGGACAGGTTGCTTACCCGATAGGTTGTTTGAAACTGCTGCGTGCGTAGTGAAACCCTAGCTCCTGAAAGAATAGGATAGGGAAACCTTACCCTAACATAGGGGTGTTTTGGCTCTCACTTGCTTGTTATGTGCTTTTAGAGTGCGTCTCTACAGGGGTGCATGTATCAGTTTGCAAGTTTGGACATAAGGCCTGCGAGCACCAGTTCAGCAGTTTGGGAATTAGTTATATCTGCGGGTATCAGATTCAGTTTTGGGGGCAGTAATTTTGGGAACAGTGATCAGCGGTCGAATGAAGTTATTCAGTTATGTTCATGTCTGTATTAGTGGGATTGGGCTGAGATGCCGCATGTTTTCTCTTTCAGGGGGGGTTCAGAGACTCGGCTCAGAGCAACCAGTGTTCTCCTTTGCTGAGGCAAGATAGAAAAAGGCTCACCGGTTCTTCAGATCCGTCAGTCACCAGTCACATCACCTCTGTTCAGTTCAGCAAAACTCGTGATGACGCAAAATTCGAAAGAAATTGTGGTTAGGGTAGCCGCATCAGACCAAGGAATCACATTGCAAGGTGATACCGATGTTGAAGTGCCACACTCACCCAGGTCACCTGCCGCACATCCGATCTGGGAACCCCAGTTATTTCAAACCCGTGAGCCCACCATATTCGAGTTGATGGGAATGATTGGTGACCTTCAAAGATCTGTGGCGGATCTAGCCTGCGGAATGTCGGTTTCGCCACCAAATGCATCGTATGTTGGGAATTTCATACCGCAGGAGCCCCTGCTACTAGGGCGAATTGTAATAGAGCTCAGCCAACCTGAAGCTGTCTCAAGCTCTGGCAATGATATGTCAACAACAGCCGGACTTCGTACTGGTCAAGCAACCCAAACCTTCCACCAAGCTGAGGCTAGTGGAAAGAACAAGATGAAGATGGACACTGATCCCTATGAACAACTCCAGCAAGCTGTTAAGGCTCTGAAAGCCAGAGGGTTGAATAAGCAACAAGTACTCGCAGTTGTGGCTAAGACTATGGATGACATCTTCCCCACTAAAGACTAGAGCAGTTCAAGCCAGGGGGAAAATCGAGATGGAGATCGTCGTACCAAAATAGTTCCTTCCAATTCTAACCCTACACCTGGAAAAGATCAGAGAGCCAAGGCAGCACTTGCGGATCCTTTTTCGAGTGCGTCCAGCAAAAACTCGCAGACTTTGAAATATCCGCCCCGAGGTCGCAGGGTCTTCCAAGCCCTCTACACGCCTTTGTCTAAGGCCCTTCAAATCCTCGTCGAAAAAGGGCATCTCAAACCCCTCGAGCCTCGGCCTCTCCCGAGTCCCTTTCTAGCTAAGCATGATGGTACCCAGTACTGCGCGTACCACCAGCAAACTGGTCACAGCACCGACAACTGCTTCCGTCTTCGCTATGAAGTACAGGATCTGTTTGACAACGGGGTTGTCCTCCCGCCGAGCTCGGTGAATTCTACCATCACTGGGTCAATGAACTTCGAGGATAGTATGAGTATGTGATCAAGGGTTGGACCATCTGTGGGCGGTGCTCGGTTTACCTCAGATGTGGCGTATGGCACACACTTTTTTGAGCATTTGCGAATGCCAATTTTGTAATTTCTGACTTGGGTGTCGAATCAATTCTGAAAGTTTTGTTTTGAGTCTGTCTCATTGTCTTGAGTCAGTCTTTTTGATTAAGGGTCTGTCTTGTTGTATCGAATCAGTCCTACTGTACAAAGGTTGGGTGATTCCGGGGGTGTTATCTCGGGCATCACCATTTTGTTTTGCGTTTGTCTTTTCATTTTCTTCTGAGTCTATTTCTGCTTAGAGCCAGTTGCACCAATAAATTTGAATGGAACAACAGTGGTTTTTCACATTCTTGTGTTTGGCTCTGCCGTGTGCCAGAAGTTCAGAATGAGGTGGCAGTATTTGACTAAAAACTTTGCCTTTCCTATGCCCCAAAATCATTGCATTGACCTAAGTTTTTCAAAACTTTTCTAACAATGTGATAAAAAAAAATGAAGATGGAGGAATTCCTCGGGCTTTGCAAAATTTGATCAATTGAGAGAAAGAGAGGCGTGCTAAGCCCTTAATGAATGAGATCATGTTTGTTAATGTGAGTACTGAGAAGGATCCTGGCTTGGTCCAGATTGGTTCTACACTGTCTTCAGCGCGAGCGATTAGTCGTTTTCTTAAAAGGTTTCAAAAATGTTTTGCGCAGTCCTGCGAAGACCTGTATGGAATCGCTCTTGAGATTGTGCGGCTTAGGATCGCTCTCAGCCTCAAGACTCGACCCCTCATTTTCGAACCTTGAACTTAGATTCAGAATGTTCAATGGTCAACCACAATGTGAGGACTGTGTGGCCGGATCAGAAGCAACCCTCGAACTAGGGGCAGGGAAGTTAGATCAAGAAGATCAGATGTCATCAAAAGAAGCTTGCAAAGCTAGATCAGAAGCACCACTCGAACTAGGGGCAAAAGATGCCAGATTGTGCTCGAAGAGCCAAAGATGGATCGTTCCACAAATCAACGAAGATCAACAAGAATGCCAAACCCCAGAAGGGAGAAAAGAAGAAGACATTGCTGAAGGACAACCGAGTTCCTATCCACAACACTAGGGGCAAATTCAGCCCCCGTTGGATGGACTCCTACATCGTTAGCGAACAACAGCCACTCTCTTGGATTCAGACGGATTCGAGATCTCAGAACCATTTGACATGGACCAAGCAACACTTTTACCCTTGAGAGGCTCGCTGGGCCGAAAACCCGGAAGGGCGACCCAGGCAAAAGTTAGAGCAAGAAAAAAAAAATGGAAATGAAGAAAATGAAAAGAAAAGATGAAAAAGAAAAGAAAAGAACAAAAAGAATTGAACAGAAGAAAAACAGAGCTCGCAAGGTTGAAAACCCAGAAAGGGTGGCCTTGGCAAAAGTTAAAGCGTAAAAGAAGAGGTTAATACCCGAGTGTACCTTAACCCCGAACTACGTAAGGCTTGATTCCATCTTTGGGATACGTAGGCAACTTCATTCTGAAGTCCAGCCGTAAAACACTCCAAATTGATTATGCCCATGTAATGGTTTTGATCATCTTTGCTTTCTCTGTATCCGAGAGTTTGGTTGTGTTCGTCACTCTGAGGACTGACTACAATGCGCTGCGGTGCCATTCAAACAAGGGGCAACTTTCCGTTGCCGTTCAATGCGCTGCGGTGGCGTTCAAACAAGGGGCAACTTTCCGTTGCCATGAAGCTCTCTTTAAGCAGGGGGCAATTTTCCTTCGGATCTGAGGTTGTGCATCTCAAGAGTAGGTTCCGTGCTCGTTGAGCAGTGGTCGTTTGCAAAAATAGTTTTTAAATTTTTTTTTACTGAGGTTGACTAATTTCTCAAAAATTATTTCATTTTCCCAAACTAAACCATTTCTTGGACCCAAAAAAGGAAAATTTTTCAGTGCTCACAACCTGACTTGCATGATTTCAAATCAAAAATCGAACAAGTATGTTAATCTAACTCTCATATTGGTCAAAATTGTTTTAGTAGAAAACCAAAAAAAAAAAAGGTCAAAATAATGAACCAAGGGCAAAGTTGAGTCAGGTGTTCTGTCTTTCCCCCATTGTCAACATGCTTGCCAAGAAGGGTACTCTACCTGCTAGAAACGGCATAGCTGAAGCTATCAGTAAAAAGCTGGAAGCTCTCTCACCCTCCAAGCACTGAGGTATCAAATCAAGTGCGAAGCAAGAATTGGAATGGATCAAGATACTCCACTCCCTCATCTCGAACATCGATAGATGTCACCGGGGGAAATAGCCACGAGCTGATTATGTTTGGCGTGAGCCCGTAACTTCCTGTTCATCCATCAACCACCTAGGGGAGGGATATAAAATGAGAGATTAAAGAATAGAGAGATGTGCGCTGAGAGAAAAAGTGAGGAAAAGGGCTTTTTCAGCAAAAACAGAGCCTGAGGGTTGAGTGATGTGAGAATCACAAATGAGAAAGGGTGGTAAACAATACCCGAAGAAACTGGCTCCTCGCATACTGAGAGGTCTCTCGTCTTTGTAACACGTCTGTGTGTCGTGTCTTTTGTTTTGTTTGTCTCGATTCTTGCCTTGAGTCTTTCCGAGCGTGTCTCATTGTGTTCAGGTTGTTTACCTTTTGTTTTTCGTCGTTGAGTCTTTTTCGCTGTGTTCAGTCGTAGGCTCAATACCCAGTTAAGAACACATTTCTTAATTTCAAAAAATTGTCTTGTGCTTAGAGTGCCGTGTCATTCTCCACATTTGTGCAAAACAAGATTTTTGTTCTTTAAAAAAACCGCAGGGTTCAACCCAAGTCATGTGGGAACAGTAAAGCCAGAACCCATCTGAAGCCATATAGGTTCCAAACTTCGAAGCAAAAGGAAAAGAGGAAGATGTCGAATATCTGAGTTTGTTTCAACTTTTGCAAGTTCTGTCATCGCATCTTGTATGTTCAGAATGAGCTGTGTGTTCAAAATTAAAAGACTACTGAGTTATGAGCCGTGTGTTCAAATTGAGCAGTGTTATGTTATGAGCTGCGTGTTCAAAAATTGAAGTATATGAGCTGTGTGTTCAGAATTGCAGTACGTGAGCTGCGTGTTCAACATAAAGTATATGAGCTGTGTGTTCAGAATTGAAGTATATGAGCTGTGTGTTTAGAATTGAAGTACGTGAGTTGCGTGTTCAACATAAAGTATATGAGATGTGTGTTCAGAATTGAAGTATATGAGCTGTGTGTTCAGAATTGAAGTATGTGAGCTGCGTGTTCAACATAAAGTATATGAGCTGTGTGTTCAGAATTGAAGTATATGAGCTGTGTGTTCAGAATTGAAGTATATGAGTTGTGTGTTCAGAATTGAAATATGTGAGCTGCGTGTTCAACATAAAGTGAATGAGCTGTGAGTTCAGAAGTGAAAATTTATGAGCTGCGTGTTCAGAATTAAGAATGAGCTGCGTGCAAATGAAAATGAATGAGCTGCGTGTTCAGAATTGAAATATGTGAGCTGCATGTTCAAACTGAAGTGAATGAACTGTGTGTTCAGAAGTGAAGTGTATGAACTGTGTGTTCAGTATAAGCTGCGTGCAAATGAAATGAATGAGCTGCGTGTTCAGAAGAGAAATGTGTGGGCTGCGTGTTCACAATTGAAATGTGTGGGCTGCGTGTTCACAAGTGAAATGTGTGAGTTGTGTGTTCAAAGTGGGATGTATAAGCTGCGTGCAAATGAAATGAATGAGCTGCGTGTTCAACTTTTAAAAACTGTGGGCTGTGTGTTCACCATCAAGAGTTCAGACTGCGTGTTCAACTTTCAAAAATGGGCTACGTGTTCAGAAGTTCAAAAGTTTGAGCTGCGTGTTCAACTTTCAACAAGAGTGTGCTGCGTGTTCAGAAGTTCAAAAGTTTGAGTTGCGTGTTCGACTTTCAACAAGTGTGCTGCGTGTTCACAATCAAAAAATGGGCTGCGTGTTCAGAAGTTCAAAAGTTTGAGCTGCGTGTTCAACTTTCAACAAGTGTGCGTGTTCATAATCAAAAAATGGGCTGCGTGTTCAGAAGTTCAAAAGCTTGAGCTGCGTGTTCAACTTTCAACAAGTGTGTGCTGCGTGTTCACAATAAAAGATGGGCCGCGTGTTCAGAAATTCAAAAGTTTGAGCTGCGTGTTCAACTTTCAAAAACTGTGAGCTGTGTGTTCACGACAACAAGTTTGAGCTGTGTGTTCAGATTTCAAGAAAATGTGGGCTACGTGTTCGCGACAAAAGTTTGAGCTGTGTGTTCAGGTTTCAAAAATATGGGCTACGTGTTCATGCCAAAAGTTTGAGTTGCGTGTTCAGAAATTCAAGTGCTTGAGCTGTGTGTTCAAAATGCAAACCAAATGCTGCGTTATGGACTGAGTGTTCAGATTGAGCAGTGTTATGAGGTGTGTGCCCGAAAAGGAGGTGTGTGCCCGAAAAAGGAGGTGTGTGCCCGAAAAATAACTTGTGTGCCCACAAACGAGCTGTGTGCCCGAAGAATGAGCTGCGTGCCAGAAACGAGCTGTGTGCCCGAAACGAGCTGTGTGCCCGAAAAACGAGCCGTGTGCCCAAAATAGCTGTGTGCCCAGATAAACAGAGTGCTACGTTTTGAGCTACGTGCCAAATGAACAAAATATTGTGTTATGAGCCACGTGCCAAACAAACAAAGTGTTGTGTTGTGAGCCGTGTGACAAATGAATGGAATGCTATGTCATAAGCCGTGTGCCAAGTCTTGCGTTGTGCATGCATTTTATCGCGCTATCTTGCGCACCTTACCTGCACTTGTTAGTGCATAGCATCACGCTATCTTGCGCACCTTATCTGTATCGCGCTGTTTTGTGCATTCACCCTACTCGTACTAGTTTGTACACCTTTAGCATCGCACTATTTTGTACATCTGTTTAGCACTGTTTTGTGCATTCGCTTTGCATCGCACTGTCTTGTGCACATTGTATTTTTGTATCATTCGCACTGTCTTGTGCACTTTCTGGTCTAGGAGATCTTAAATCCTCTGGTCTAGGAGACCATAAATCCTTTAAAGGTGTAGTTCCTTTGGTGTTTGTCGTGCTCGAACGACTTTCGGCGGTCTGGTATAGCCACCTGCCTGTGTTTACGGTGAGTTCCTAGGAGACCAACTGAGACGGTGGAAACTAGAGTTCGAATGGCTCACGCCTAGAATGCAAAGGTTCGGGATTTTCGAGACTAAAGTCTGGTTTAAATACCTAGGGGTATATCCTCGGCTTGAAATCTGTATGGCAGCCCCATAGATTGAGATAGCATGTGTATGCACCTCAATTCTGGATACTGAACCAACCTAGTCTGTCACCCTGTTGGAGAATAGGGAAAGCTGCAACCATAGTCAGGGGGAAAAGTAATACCTGCAGTTCAACCAAGAAGAAGCAAAAGATCCCCAGCAGCATGAGGCACGATATTGTATGTACGGTTCATTTGAAGCTGGTGCGACCAGACGAACCGGACGGTATTGTATTCTCCGTGTGAGACGTGGTGAGAATTGCATAATTCTCTTGCATCCTTTTTGCATGTAATGTAGTTTGGTTTGATTTCATTTGCCTGCTTAAACTGTCGCATTCATTGTGTATGATTGCTTCGCTACGGTTGCCTTTGCATAATCATAAGTTACGTCCGGCTTTATGCATATCATTTCGCATCTTGCCCCTTGCCTGCGGGCATGTGTGCGGGCACATCTTCGTTATCTCACCTGTTTGTCTAAGTCTTCGGCCTTGTCAAAATGGGTCGTCTCTGGGCTTTGACATTCACTCCCGTCAATTACGACTTCCGAGTTCTGTCAAAGAGGGGCAACTGTAGACACCCCATTTTTGATCGACCTTAAGACTCAGACGTCACCAATTGAGCGCTCGTTGATGATGAATATGGTGCTCGCTCTGAGGTTACGGAGTCTCGGCTGCGAGCCTTGCCTCCAGACTTCGGGGCTCTTTTGTGCTTTGCCTCGGTGCCAGGTCTTGTTTTCTCTGTCTTCTCTTCCCGAAGGGAGGGAGAGGTCTCGTAGACCATCTCTCAGTGGCCGTAGGCTACGTTTCGCGGCTGTAGGCCAGTTTTTCCGTTTGGAGCCCAGTTTTCAGTTTTCGGAGCCGTCGGCTGTGTGCCTCGGTTCGGGACCGCTTAACCACCTCTGTTTGCTCTGGTTTTTGGCACACACCTTATTTCCTCCCTTTTGAGGAACACTGTGGCCCGAGAGACCAACTTCGTGGTTGAATGCCACCTCCGGTGCTTAACAGCCCATTTTTTTGGGGCCTTGGGCCGCGTGTTTCGGTCCCCGAACCTCCGTTTTGCATCCGTTTTGGTTCATTTTTGGTCGAGACCTTATTTTCATTGTTAGAAAGCTTGTAGGAGGGTGGGAGGCCAGCAATTTTTCTGAAAAGCCAATTTTATTTCTTCATCGCTCTCCGTCGCCCGTTTTCCTCACTAGAAAGCTAATGTTGACCACTCTCGGGCCACTTTCTTTAGTCCTAAACCTCATATTTGTGTTGTACACACCTGGGAGGCTACCAATATGAATAGGTCGGCCAGTAATTGTCTCTGACCCTTTTGAACCCCTCTAAAAAGTTGGCTTTTCTCTCTCCTGGTTCACATTTTCTGGGTTTTGACCACATATTTGTGTTGTGCACACATGGGAGGCCACCTTTTTGGGGTGGCCGGCCAACAATTTTGATTGACCCTTTTGACCCCTGGCTGGCCGGCCAGGGGGGGTGGCTGGCTGGCCGGCCCCATGACCCTTTTGAACCTGGTCGGCCATGATCCTCTCTCCAAGTGTATTCCAACTGTGCCAGCTGTTTCCCCCCAGATCCTGTATCCGAGAGGTTGCCTTTTGGGGGGGAAATTTGAATTTGTTTTTCCCCCCCTTTTTCCCTTGGCCTCTCCTCTATAAAGCCATCACCCCTCCTCCATTTCTAGAGGTTGAACAACCTTGGTTAAGGCATACACCCTTCTCCCTCCATTTTCACTACTTCAACCCTCCAAACCCTAAGATTCTTGCACCATTTCCACTACAACCCATAGCACCACACCACCATCATCCATTCCAGTCTCTTGGAGGCCATTTTCAGAGGTTAGGAGCTCACTTTCTTGGACCAAAAGCTGCTGGAAACCTGTGCTACAAGGGTGAGTCCCTATTTCCTCTTTTCTTGCCCTAATTTGCATGCTATCTTAGGTTTTGTTGCTTACATTTTTGGGCTCCGACCTGAACTGGAAATAGTCTTATTTTGAGCTAATCTTCATGTTTGATCAGGGACTTTTTGCTGTTTGAGGTCTTCTCCTTACCCTTTGTGTTTAATCTCTCTTTTAGGCCTATTTTTGCATGGTATTTTAGTCTTATTTGTGAGCTGTTTTGGATTTGGTCTTAAATTGTAAAATGTCTTGTTTTGAACCCCTCTTCAACTTTGTTGAAGGGATCTCATCTGTTTGAGGCCAGCTGCTACCACTTGTCTCTTTATCCCTCTCTTAGGCCTTTTTCTTGCATGTTGTTTTAGTCTCACTTGTGTTTATTTTAGAGACTTGATATAAACTGTAAAGTGCCTTGTTTTGAGCCCCTATTCAACTTTGTTGAAGGGCTCTCCTCTGTTTGGGGCCATCTGCTGTCCCTTGTCTCTAATCTCTCTTTTAGGGCCATTTTTGCATAATAGATTAGCCCTATTTGTGTTCACTTTTGAGATTTGTTATAAAATAAAAAGAGTCTCCTTTTGACATCATCTTCATGTTTTGTTAAGGACATTTTCTTGTTTGAGGTCATATGCTTCCTTGTATGCTTGATTGTCCCTTATTTTGAGCCTTACACCTAAGCTCTTGTTGCATGCTTGGTTTGGCCTTCTAGCCACTGAAATCCAGTGGATTTTCAGTGGCTAGCACACTATTTTGAGCCTCCAAATCAGAGGGGGGTGACCCCCTCTCACCTTGACTTGTTTGGTGGTCATTTTTGGCCTTCCAAAGAGACCCTATCTTGCATGCTTTGAAGTCACTTTCCAGGGTCAATTTGGTGAGTTCTAAGACTACCATATTTGATTTTCATAGTTTCTTATGCCATGCTAAGTGTCCACCTTGTATGTGCTTAATAATCCATTGCATGGCCCTCTAAAGGAGCTCATCAGTTTTGCCTGTATTGGTTGCATCTCCATGGTTATTTGGGCATATTTTCACATGTTTTATTCACCAATTTTTTCTGGTTTGATAAGATTCCATGTGCATCCTATACTTGCCATATAACTCATGTTTGCTAGCCAATCTTGCATGCTATTTTAGTCCACCATGCTAGCGTCTTTTGGCCATGCTTTGAACTGGAAATGTTCATGTTTTGGGACTGCCTTGGCTCTGTCTTTAGACTTTATGATCAAATAATGCATGCTTTGTATAGCTATAAGTCATTCCATGTGCCCAGTTTCGAGTTTCGGGGTTCATCTCATGCACCGGGTGCCTTTTTTCCATGTTTCGGGGCTGTTTAGCATCATATTTCAGTGCTGGAATTTGTGAGTTTGTATGCCATCTTTCATCCCTTGCCATGCCTTGTTAGAGTTACAAGTTATGCCTAGGATCGGTCCTCGGTTTGCGTGCATGTGTGCACGCATTTCAACAGTCCCATTTTCACCTAATGGCTACTGATGTGAGTGTGGCTGAGGTCCATTCATGTTGGTGTAAGTCCATCGTGCATTGTGTATGCTAGGTTGTATGTTAGAGCATTGTGTATGCCTCGTTACATCGTGCATTGTGTATGCCATTTCATAGCATTGTGTATGCTAGGATGCATGTTAGGATCGCATTCATGCATGTCATGCATATTGCATAGTGCTTGGGATAGGAGTTAGCCCAAGCACGGGAAACGAGGGACGTTTCGTACTACGAGTGACGGAACGTGTCTCAATTCCCTGTCACCGACACTCCAGATTACCCATGATGGAGTTTAGGCCTTGTTGTATCCATATGTGCATTCATTTCATATTGAGTCGTGCAAATCGACTCCTCGGCCATCATGCATCGAGATGCGTAATTGGTGGCACGAGGATTGAGGACTACACTCCCTGAAGAGTAGTCATGCATACATATGTGAAAATAGTTTGCCATGCCCCTGTGTTGCTCTCTGTTGTAGCAAATCAGAAATCGATAGCCTTCCGGAGCTTGGCACGCATCTCGAGAACAATTGCAAACAGAGGCGAACCGAGGCATCGCAATGGATTTTCGCGCATGGCAACTCGAGCATGCATCATCCATCATTCGGAACAAAGCTGAGGTGGTCCACGGATTTGCGTGCAATTTACTGCTTTCCTAGATTAATTTGCTAATTAATTAGGATTTTGTACTTATTCGGACTGTACTATTTATTCGGGACTGTATATTATTTATTCGGACCCTCCGAGTGAGGGCATAACTGTAATAAGTGTGCGTGTGTGTGATGTATGTCTTCCAACCCCACGTCTTTCTCCCTTTTATTTACCCGCTTATGATGGTTAGATTAGGGCATGTTTTAATTAACATACAGTATGATAGCATGTTTGCATTCATTCATCTGTTTTGCATGCACTGTGCTCGGCGCATCATACTAACTACATTGCATTTCAATTCTGAGTTGAATACTTGTTAGTTGCAGCATTTCGCATGCCATCTTTAGAATAGCCGAGCCTATCTTAGTTGCATCTTGCATGTGTTGCATTAGGCATTTCTGTATAGTTAGGATCATGCATGGGTTTCTAATCAGCTTCTATTTTGGCTTGGAGTACTCGGTAAGTTTTATGCTTTAGCATCCTTGCACGCGTGTGAGTGACTGCCATGATAGCATGCTTACCATGAGGCTATGTGGTTATGTGATATAAACTGCCTGAATGCTTGTGGGTGAAGGCTGGGTTATTTGAATTGGAACAATTCGTTGACTGTGAGTTTTAAGCCCCTAGATAGTGGCAAAATCATGTTTTTTAATCCCATCCGAGGGTGGCAAATCCACGTCTTAGCCTACTTGCGGGTAGCACCATCAAACCATTTTCAAATAAACAAACATGAAATGTTTTGTTCCAATTCAGGCGACCCAGTCTATACTTGTATGCTGTGCACATCACATAGTAAATCTAGACTAATAACAGGAATAAGAACGCATAATGTTCTCAAAAATAGATATCATGGTTAGTAGAGGCCGATCTTTGATCGGGCGAGCGGGGGTGCTCACAAAGTGACCTTCCCCAATCGTACCCAAGTTCCCGAGGTGAGGCAACTTTGGTGATGACGGACACGTGGCCTTAGGCAAACGAGTCAGGGTTTCCTAAATTTCCCCAAAATAAAACATTTAGGTGGCGACTCTGTATCTGGCAAAGCAGTCCATGTTTGGCACTTCTTTCAAAATCTGTTTTCTCAAAACGATTTGCCGGATTTGGACTATTTGGTTCAGATTTAGAATCGTGACATTTGAGAGTCCGAACAGTAGTGAACCCAATATGAACAGAATAGGACTCATCCTCCTGGGACGTTCGGGGACGTCTACACCCCTCATGACCGGTCGGCCATGTTTACCGATAGCAGGTATTTTTTACAACTGTTGCTACTTTCATGCACGAGCTCTAAAATAGCTGTTCTTTTTCAAATATTTCTAACGTGAGATGCCAAAAACCTATAAATATAGGGCTTGCCCTTAGTGTTTGGGGGACAAAAAAAAAAAAGAAAAAAAAATGGAGAAACTTTGTGAGCAAGTCATTTCACCTTCTTCTCTACCCTCTTGATATAGATATACTATAGATACACCATTGGAGTTTGATTTTGAAGCGTTTGGTTGGAACTTTGAGATTGATTTCAGATACTTGAGAGTTGTTTGGATTGTGGTATGTGAACTAAGAAACTCTTCCTCTTCTCTAGAGGTTGATTCTTCAGCTCTTTTCATTTCCTTTTCTTTTAAGCTTCTTGTTCTTCATTTCAATACTATTTTTCATAATATTTTGGGCTTTAAAATGTGATTTGAAGCTTGTTGAAGGTGGAAGGGTTAGCCACCCTTTCATAGGCTTGTTCTCTAGTGTTGCTCTTATTGTTCTTCATGTTTTTGCTTATTTTCTTTCATTTTCAGCACCGTTTTAGGTAGATTTTGATTAAATATGAACTATATATATATATATATGTGTGTGTGTGTGTGTGTTTAAAGCTTATATATAGATAGTTTAATTCTTGTCTCATATCTCTCTTCTTGGAAGATATTGCAAAGCTGTACTGACCCAATTTTTTGTTTTTAAAATAGTCAGTGCATAATTTAATTGAGCAATATTCGAATTTGACTACTATGTAAAATTTTGTGTAAAAATAGTTCGATTTTGTTTTGTTTTGTTTTATTTTTTTATAAAAATAGTTCCCGTTCTTAGAAAATTTTGAAAATTTTGTATGTTGTTCCCATATAAGTCAAACATGTTGGATAAAAATTTCAGAATTTATTGATAAGTGTTTATTTTATGAAAATTCGCAGACTGATTGGTGTTCTGTTTAATTTATAGCAGAAATTAAAAATGAGTTTTGTGTGTTTGGACCATGACTTGAGATTGGTTGTTGGGTATACTTTGATATATAATTGGGTGATGTTTAGCTTATGGGTAGGAATTTAATTCAAGACCCATGACTTAGATTCAATTTAATTTGAATTTATTTATGATTCATGTTTAACTATTTGGTCCTTTTAATTATGTGATTGGTAAATTATTATTATTTATTGTATAGGGTTATGATAAATATTTGAAAGTTGAATTTATGGTGTATACCATATGGTAAAAAAATTATATATTTTATAAGGAATGAAATGTGTATGTATTTCGTAATGAGCAAAATATTATATTTTGTGGTGTACAAAAATGTTATATTTTGTAGTGAGAAAAATTATATCATTTTATAATTTATATTATAAAATTTGAGGTATTATTACAAAAAATATATTTTTTCTTTTGGGGAAATCAATTCTGGGGAAGCGAACCTATGTGGGGTTGTTCCCCACGCCTTTCTCCCTTTCTCTTCTTTCCTTCTTCCATTTCTTGTCCTTGCTTTTGAGCAGAGGACTCCGCCTCTCTCTCTTCGTTTCTCTCTCTGTCCTCTATGGTTGTTCGAGCTTTGAGCTTAGAGTGGGAGTTTTTAAAGTGAGGTTTTGCAAAAATTTTGTAAATGAAAGTCAGAGAGCTCGCCGTGATCTTCGTAATGATAGTCTCGGATTCTTGATCGTGCGAGTTTTGTATTTTTGGATTTGCTTTTCTTCATATTTTGAGGTAGAGACTTTCTTCGTATTATTACTTTAAAGCTATGTTAGAGATATTTTGAGAACATATATCATTATAGGAGGTATTGCATATATATATTTCTCAGATTTTTGTTTGGTTAATTTTTGGAAGAAAAATTATGTTGAAATGTTAAGAATATTGGTATTTTGAAATTGATTTGGAAAAATCATCTTGTGTTGGAAATACTTGTTAAAAATCCAAAAATAAAATCAAAAATAAAATTAATAGTTGTATGAGTTGTATCTACATCATATTATGATTAGATAATTTATTTTGAGAAATATAAAGTTGAAATATTTTTCATCTTTGATTTTGGAATTTATTTTCGAGAAAAATAAATTAATGTTGTTGAATATTGTGTAAATTGATAAGTAGGAATTATAGAGTGGTTTTGGATTAAAAACTCTAAAAGTGTTGTATTCATGATATTTTATGAATGGTGATATATATTGATGATTGGGTTTTGTTCATTTTTGTGAAAATGAAAAGATGAAATGTGGACTTTTGAGCTCCTAACCTCAAAAAAGTTTACTTTTGGATAATTTCATGATTTTTGATGTAAATATCATGTGATTAATTAATTTGAGAAAAGTTGTGAAAATTATTATTTGTAGAGAGTTGGGAAATATTGGCTATTCGAGTAGCTTGACATGAAATATGGTTGTACTTGAAAGATGAGACATGTTAAGTTATGTTGGTATTGTTTCTTTTGAGAAATGTGAATATATTAAATTTACTAATTTGAAGGATTAAATTAGTTTGGTTAAAAGTTTATATCCGTTATGGTTAGAAGTGTGTTATTGAGATTATACCATGACTTTTAATATAATAGGATGAAAATGGTAATATTCAATAAGTATGAGATATTGGTGAAAATTATTTTGGTTATCTTGGTTTAGGTGTAACAAAATTGATTGAAAGTTTTGTATGAATTAAGACAATTAGGAAATTGATTATTAGTTTTAATAGTTGGAGTATGCTAATATGTTGTTTTTGAACATCAAATTCATATGTGAGACATTTGAATTGTAAATTGAGGGTTTGGTTAAATTGAGAGTTGATTACTTATGATCTTGTTATTTCATGTATTTTTTGTATATAAAATTACATGTGGATATTTGAAAGTGAGAAAGCCCCAATTTGTGAAAAATCCTAAATGTTAATGTTTTGAGAGTTGTTGGATTATTGAGAAAAGATTTTGTTTGGTTTCAAAATTGAGGATTTGATTCGGAAAACACTTATGAAACTTTTGGAATATCGAGTATTAGTTACTCCTTTAAAATGTTGAGTTTAATGGAAAGTTATATAAGTCTTGAAAATTTGTCTTTAAAATGTGAAATATAGATTGTTTCTAAATGTTGGGAATCATAGGAGATTCCAAGTTATGGTTATATATTGGATTGTATATCCATATTGTTATTAGAGATAATTATTTTGACTATCGGTGGAAATTTACCATGTTTGCATTTAATGAGGGATTTCTGGGAAGGATGAGAAATGTTAGAACTTTGGAAGTTTGATATATAGTATGTTATAGATTTGTCTTGAAATGACTAAATTAGAAATGTTGATTAACATGTGGAGACTACATGAATGTGGATATTGTTGTATTATCTCTTGAGATTGTATTATGATATTACATTGATAGAGATATGGAATTTGATCACAATGGAGCACTGTGTGGTGGAATTGAAATTGGATCTATTCTAATGCTTTGTCATTCCATTTCATTGTTATCATGGTTTTCGAATTGCAATTGAAAACTATTGTTTCGAGAAAGAATTGTTTTTGTGAAACAAGATCATTTTGATACGTTGGTAAGCCCGGATAGGGGGTGTAGTTTGATATTAGTTAAGTTGGCCTAAGTGTCCATGGTGAAAGACCGAAAACACGCGCGGAGGAGGTACCACGTGCCTTCCGGCGAGAGACCGGTAAAGTGGGGATTTGGTAGTGCTTGATATACCTACTTGCAGACACTAGCCTAGGGATTACCTGAGTCGTATTTATCACCTTGAAATTTCATTGAAATTGTTGGATTAATGTGTTTTCAAATTGGCATTGTGCACAAGATTTTCAAAAGACGAGAAAAATATTTTGAGCATGACATGACATATGCATTCATCTCATAAGACTGTATAAAATGTGTTTGATGCTTTATTAGATGTCATTATGAATTGTTTAACTATTTGATTCAATTGACAATGAGGTAATTGAATAAATTGAAAAGGATGTCCTCTTGCTATTGAAGCATGTTTATTTATTTAAGTTAACTTGTTATGGTTAATTAAATAAATTGGATTTAAGAGATTATGTAATAAAATCATATGGTTTTTGACATAATATAATTTCACGTATATGTATGAGTATCTTTGTACCCGTATATCTTCTAATGTTATAATATGAGATTGTTTGGTGAGCTAGTGGTTGCTTACCCTTTACCTGTACATGTGTACATGGAATGTTTTCGGATTTGAGGATCAAACAACTTGGCATGGTTATAAAGTGGTGATGAGTTGTAGTATTTTTTAATTGTTTCTTTGGTTGAGTTTTATACTTTGTAAAGGGCAACACTCTCTTATTTATTGTAAGCCTAAGGGCATTTCTTTTATTTGTATGTAAATGTCATTGTTGTATGACGAGAGGGAACACGTATATTTAATTATTCATCATTTCATCAAAGGTTGAATTATCATTTGTAAATGAATTTAATTAATGAATACTGGTAATGTTATTCGAGTAATAAAATACGGGGCGTGACAAAAGCTCTCTTCTAGCTCCTTTTTTGTAGCTTGGAAATGGATGTTTCATCCATGTTCCATGAATAGGAAGATAAGCTTACAATCATCTCTCCGTAACTTTCATTTCTTACTTTTACTTAGTTTAGTTTTGCTTTTGCTTCAAAGCTACATGAGTGCTCTTTCATCAAGACTATTAGAGACTCTCTTGTAGTTCCTTTGAAGCATGGAAATGGAGGTTTTAATCTATCTTCCATGAGTAGGAAGAAGAGTCTCTTTGGTTTTCTTAATGATGGAACCTGTTGTGTATAAGCTTTGCCTCCAAGAATGGCTCCTTCTAAACCTATTATTTCTAAGCTTGAGTATTCACTTGCTCTTGTTTTCCATGAGATTCAGTGGATTTTGGCCATATCTTTGATTGTATCTTTCCTAATTAGTTTTAGTTAGCTTTGTATCCATTAATTGCCATCCCGTTACTTCATTAATCATCATTTAAATACCCTCGGGTTGTTTGATGATTTGTGAAGCAAACCTACTCCCTCTTTGAGAATTTTTCATAACAGGAGAAAGAATGAATGAACATCTTTTGGAACCCCTTGTTTTACTCTGTTCCAGTTCTGATTGCAGTAGATCCTCCCCCAGAATTAATGGCCGGTCGATTAGAGCTCCTTACTGCCACTTCTTAAGGCCGGCCGACCCACTTTTTTTGTATGTCTGTGGTGCTTATTTAGTGAAACAGAGCAGATCCCAAGGCCCAAAACAGAGTCATTTTCAGACTATGAGCAGAGAAGCTTCTGGCAGTGGGCAGTGGGGGGTTTTCGGAGGATGTTCTCGTCCATGTCCGCATGATTCACTGCCTCTCCTTTGATCCCTTTAATTTAGCTAATTCAATTTGTATTTGGTATTAAATTAGTTAGTCAATTAAGTTGTGTTTGTAATTAAGTAGTTCATGTAATTAATTAGTTCATTTGCTTATATTGTAATAATTAGTAGTTTTCATTCGGGTTTATAATAGTTAGTTAATTAGGGTATTCAGACCCTATTGTGTGAGGGCAAATTTGTAACACTTGATGTATGTCTCCCAACCCCTATCATTGTAGTTGTATAGCATCATGTTTTCTCTATCATTGCCATGATTTGCTTCCATCTTTGCATGCATTAGGATTTGGCTCATCATACTATCATTGTCATTTTTACTTACTTGAATACGTGCGCTACCGCTTGCCTTGAATCGATTCATATGTCATGTTAAGAAGCCGAATTCGATAGTTACATTTTTGTATGTGTTGCATTAGTCATGTGCATTGTTAAGGTCATGCATTTTTCTAATTGCTTTCTTTTTATTTGGCTTACCTCGGAGTACTAGGTGAGTATTTTCTGGCTTAGCATATTCATGTGTGTGATTGTGTAGACACACCCCATTTTTGGCCGACCTTAAGACTTAGACGTCATCGATTGAGCGCTCGGTGATGGTGCATGTTGTGCTCGTTTAGAGGTTTCAGAGTTTTGGCTGAGAGCTTTGCCTCCGGGCCTCTGAACTCTTTGGGTATGTTTGGTTTGTGTTTGAGAGATGTGTTTTAGAGATAAAAAGTACGAAAACATGTTTGGTTTAGTTTTTTTTAAAAGATGTTTTGGAAAATTATTTTGAGATAGAGTTTTGGAAAAAGTGATTGATTTGATATGTGTGAGAGAGAGATTTGTTTGGAAAACTTGTTTGGTTTACAAGTTTTGAGAAATTTTTTTGGGAAAATTTGTTTGGTTTGATTATTTTTGAAAACTTATTTGTAGAGAAAATTTCCCAAAATTTTTTCAGAAAATCAAACCAAACGAGCCCTTTGTGTTTTGGCTCGGTTTGTGGACCGAATCTTGTTTTCTCTTCCCCGAGGGAGGGAGCGGTCTTGTAGACCATCTTTTTGCGGTCGTAGACCACTTTTTATGGTCATAGGCCACTTTTCCCGTTTGGAGACTAGTTTCCGATTTTTGGAGCCTTTGGCCGCGCGCCTTGTCTCGGGACCGTTTAACGTTCTCCGTTTGGCATGGTTTTTGAACCATACCTTGTTGCCTCTGCCTAGAAGAACACTGTGGTCTGGGAGACCACTTTTGTGGTCGCATACCACTTTTGATGCCCGTAGACTAGTTTTCGAGGCTTTCGGCCGCGTGCTTTGCCTCCCGATCTCTCGTCTTGCATCCGTTTTGGTTTTTTTTTGGTACAAACCTTGTTTTCCTTGTTTGGAAGGTGGTACAAGGGTGGGAGACTACTTTTTCTCCTTGGAGACCACTTTTCCTTCTGCCAGCCAGTTTTTTGGTCGGATAACTGGCTTGCTTGGTCTTTGGGCCACTTTTACTGGTCGGCCACCACACCACTAGTCTTCTTTCATGCCTTGGGCCCTCTCCCACCATGGCCGACCAGTTGTTGCTCTCAGAGATCACTTAAAGTGGTCGGTCGACCACTTTAAGTAGCAGGCCGACCACTTTCAAGTGGTCGGCTGCTTTTTGGCACCTTTTCGGAGATATTTTCCTCCAGCTGTAGCTGAAGGACATTTGGGCTATCCTCCATACATGTGTATGGAGGGATTTGTTTGAATCTTAGCTTCTCCAAGAAGGTTTGCCTTTTGGTTTCTATAAGAGGGAGGCTCCTCCTCCCTCCTCTAGGTTAAGAAAAACCTCCTTGAGCCATATAATCTATATCTATACATTCTCATTTCTCCATTTTTGTGCTTCAAAAGTGTAGATTTGTCTTACTTTAATACACAAACACACAATCAAACACCTTAATCTTGGAGCTGAGGTCCCTTGAGGTTATTTTTGCTGTTCTTGGGTTGGTTTGAACTTGAAAAGGTTGCTGGAGTTGCAGTGGTAAAGAAGGTCTTCAAGGGTGAGTCTTTAACCTTTAAATACCCCTTTCTTGCTTAGGATTTTAGCCCTTTTTGCATACGTTTTTAAGCTTAACTTTCAAATAGAAAAAGTTCTTTTTTTACATGCTTAAAATAGTTATTTAAGGTCACTTTTTCGTTTGGGGTGATTTACCCCCTCTTAGGCCTTGTTAGGCCTTATTTTGAGCCATCCCTTTAGGCTCTTGTTGAAGCCTTTGCATGACCTTTCTACCATTAAAATCCAAAGGATTTTCAGTGGTGGAAAGGTTGTTTTGGTGTCCTAAAGAGGAGAGGGTCATCCCCTCTCCTTGTGTCTTGATTACTTGCTTTATATGCCCCATGTTTGAGCACCTTTGTTAAGCTTGTGTTGGCCATATCTTAGCTTGTATTTGTGGTTATTTTGCTGAGGCATACCACTGTTTTTGCTTGGTTTGGTCACTCCATGTATGGTTAATACACTTGTAGTGTAAATCATACAAACTAGCTTTGTATGCCTTATGAAGTAGCATGCCATTCTAGCTTGTTTTCTTTCCATTTCAGCATGTTTTTGGTGATGTTTTGCCATGTCATGACTCTGTTTTGGTTTGGTTTGGTTGGCCCTTGCATGCCTCATGCACTTGTAGTGTAATGCCATGAAATAGCCTAGTGTGCATCATGCTTTAACATGCCATTTTAGCATGCTTTTGGCTTAACTTAAAGAAGATTTTGTTCATGTTTTACCATGTTTAAGGTCTGATTTTAGTTGTTTTGGCCATGCATGACTTGCTTTGTATAGCCTTGGTTCAATCTAGCTTGTTAGCTTTGTGTATTGAATCCTCTAGCATGCATTACTTGGACTATTTGAGTGATTTGGCATCACTTGTTATATGATTTCAGTCCATTTTTCATGGCGATGCATTCACATTTGTCACTAATTCAATGCGTTGGAGGGTTTGCCCCTTTATGCCTTAACATGAACCACTCCGTATGCCTTCATGCCATAGCTTGCCATCATTTCAATGTGTTTTGGGGGTTATTTTGCCATGATATAACTCTGATTTTTGTTACTTAAGTCATACCATGCTTGGTCCTAATAGGTGTAGTGTAATCCACCTTATTTGCCTTGCATATTCCATGCTTCATGCCCTTCATGCTAGCATATTTTGGCCTACTTCCATACATGTTTTAGACTCATTTTAACATGTTCTAGGATAGTTTTGGGTTGCCTTGGTCACATGCTTCATGTTTTGTATACTTGTAGTACAAATGCTCTTACTTATCTCAAGTTTTGAGCACAATTGCATGCTTCGTTTGTGTTGTGTACGTGATTTGTCATCACTTAACATGACATTTCAGAGCTTATGGTATGGCCATGTTCCCACATCATTCATGCTTTGAATGCCTTTGAGTGTTATGCATTGTTGCCTAGTTTATGCCTTAGCTCGTATGCTTGCATGCCTAGGCCTTTGAGCCCTCATCTCAGCATGTTTAGGTCCATGTTTTGACCTACTTGAGCTCTGTCCATGCTTAGTTCATGCATTTGTGCCATGTATTGCGTGTCTCCTTTGTAGTCCTCTTTACTAGCTTCATGCTTTAAGGACCCTAGCATGCTTTACTTGTGTTGTTTGAATGATTTGGCATCATTTCTTACCTCATTTCAGTGCATTTAGTGTCGTTATACTCTCATGCTTTTCACTCTTTAAGTGTTCTTGAGAGTTGCACCTTAGTGCCTCAATTGGTGAGCTAATTGGCATGCATGTTTGTATGTGTTTTTGGTGCCTTTATTTTAGCATTATGGCCACTATTTTGGCATGGCTGAGGTCTGCCCACTTCGGTTTAAGTCCATCGAGTATGTGGTTTGCATGTTGTTGCATGCTTGTCGCATTGCATATTGTTACCCTTGTCGCATTGCATTGTGCATGCATACATTACATTGTGTTAAGAACCCTATGATTGCCTTGCATTGAGTATGCCCTCTAGTTCTTAGCATTTAGCATTGAGTATGCCATGTTATTCCTTGCATTGTGTATGCTAGGTTGCTAGTTGCATTGAGTATGCCATGTAGTTGCATGTTTGCATGCTAAGGTTGCATTACATTGCATTGAGTATGCTATGTTATGTGTTGCATTGTTGTTTGGAATAGGTGTTAGTCCAAACACGGGAAACGAGGGACGTTTCATACTTAAAGTGATGAAACGTGCCTTAATTCCCGGTCGCTGACGCTCTTGATCATACATGATAGAGTTTTAGGCTTTATGTGTTTTCTTGTGCATTCATTTCATATTGAATTGTGCAACTTCGCCTCTCGGCCATCATGCATGGAAATGCGCGATTAGTGGCCGAGGGTCGAGAACCACACCCCCTTGAGTTCATCACATGATAGGGAGGGTGGTTGTGCACACATATCTTGCAAATACATTGCCATGCCCTTTCTTGCTCTCTGTTGCAGAAAATTGGGATTCAGCAGCAACAACTGGCCGGCCAGCCAGAAAAACTAGCTGGCCGACCACTTTTCTGGTTTTTCAATAACCAAAAGTGGTCGGCAGGTGTCTAGAGAGACCAAAAGTGGTCGGCCACCCTCCCACAAGATTCCTAAGGTGGAGTTTCATCTTTCTGGAGCTTGGTGCAAGTTTCTGAGAACAAATGAAAACAGAAGCAACTTGGGGCATCACGACAGATTTCCAAACGAGGCGACCGGGCTTGCATGCATTCCTCTACCTCTGAGGCTCCTGATTTACTACTTTCCTTAGCTGCCATGCCTAGATAGCTTGCTTATGCTTTGATTTGTACCCTTAATAGTTAATGCGTTAGCTATTCAATTCATTTTGTAATAATTAGTTAACTAGGATTAGTTAATTAATTTGTTGTGTAATAATTAGTCTAATTAGCTTAGATTAGCTAGTTAGCTTTTTATTTGGTCCCTCCTTCAAGAGGGCGCATTGTTGTAATAAGCGTGCATGTGTGTGATGCATGTCTTTCAACCTCCATTTCTTTCTCCCTTTTACTTAACTGCTTACGATGGTTAGTTTTAGGGCATATTTTATTTAGCATACCTTATGCTCACATGCGTGCATCTATTCATCTGTATTGCATGCACCGGGCTCGGCGCATCATACTAACTGCATTGTATTTTAATTCCAATTTGAATACATGTATCAAGTTGTATTTCATATGCCATTCTAGAATAGCCGAGCCTATTTTAGTTGCATTTTCGCATGTGTTGCATTAACCATTTTAACATGAACTAGGATCATGCATGATTTCTAACTAGTTCTCTGTTTTGGCTCGGAGTACACTGTGAGTGTTTACGTTTAGCATACTACATGTGTGTTAATGTTGCCATGAAAGCATGCTTGCCATGAGGCTAACTGCTTATTTGCTATAACTGCCTGAATGCATATGGGTGAAGGTTGGATTACTTGAATTGGAACAATTCATAGAAAATACCGATTTAGCCTACTAGCGAGAAGCAAACTTCAATCCGTTTTCAAACGAATATGCAATGTTTTGTTCCAAATTAGGCGATCTAGTCTATACTTGTTTGCTGTGTGCATCACATAGTAAGATTAGCTAATTAATCGGAATAAGAACACATGTGTTTTCAAAAACAAAATATCATACTTAGTACAGACCGATCTTTGATCGAGCGAGCGGGGGTGCTCATTTAATGACCTTCCCCAATCGTACCCAAGTTCCCGAGCCGAGGCAACTTTGGTGATGATGGACACGTGGCCTTAGGCACGAGTCAGGATTTCTTAAATTTCCCCAAAATAAAATATTTAGGTGGCGACTCTGTATCTGGCAAAGTAGTCCATGTTTGGCACTTCTTTATAAAAATCAGTTTTCCAAAACGATTTGTCGGATTTGGACTCTTTGGTGATTTATCGGTCTCATATTGCACATTGTGAGATTAGATTCAGAACCATGACTTTTGAGTCTAAACTGTGGTAGCTCAGAGAACAAAATGAGAATTCGCAGCCCTCATGAGGCGCGCGCAGATACTCGGAGAGTTCTCCCCGGGAGCGCGTCCACAGATTGTTGTCATGCTTAGCATCTTACCATGAGGCTTCGTGCTTACTCGAAATAAACTGTTTGAATGCCTGTGGATTAAGGTTATTTTACTTGCATTGGGGATGATTTTGATCAAATGTATGTATGAGCTCATTTCTTTCCTTTTAAGTTATGTGCACTCAAGACTCTTTTAAAATCATCGCATAAAATCAAGTCATTTCCAAAGCAAGCGAAACAGTCTATATTTGTGTGCCTCACATAGTAAGTTAGCATAATAAAATCAGAACAAGAGCATATAATGTTGATAAAACTCACATCATGATTAGTAGAGGCCGATCTTTGATCGAGTGAGAGGGGTGCTCAATTCATGACTTTTTCCTCTCATACTTAAGTTTCCGAATCGAGACTACTTTGATTGCGACAGACAAGTAGCCTTTGGCACGAGTCACGAGTTTCCTAAATTTTCTAAAAATATTTAGGTAGAGGCTTTGAAATCTGGCAATGCATTCCATTTTTGGCATCTCTGATGATTAATGGATTTTCTAGGATTTGCAAGATTCGAACTCTCACTTTTTTTTTTCTTTTTTTTTTTTTTTTCACATTGCACTTGTGAAACTAGATTTAGAATTATGAGAGTCCGAACTGTAGGCTATCGTACCCGAGGAGACAAACTGCTCCGAGGAGCACGAAAAACCAGCTACACTTGGGGAAGGTGAGTGAAAATTTTCATTTAAATAGCTTATTTGTTCAAAGGGGACAATATGATTATTTTGGATAAAAAAAGTAACGGCATTTGTACTAAATTAACTGATTAACAGAATCTTAATATTGTCAACAAAAATAGGGGAAATTTCTGTAATTATTGAAATTACAGGAGAGGTTTCTATGTTTATCAAAAATTTCAGGAAAGATAAGTGTAATTTACCCTAAATTAATTAATTGATTTGATGGACTATGTGTCTATTGATTGTTTTATTACTAAAAGATCATTTGTAGAATACAAAAATTTTGTGATTTTCTCTCTACGATAGCTATTTTCCCCTCAGGGTGAGGAGTTTCCTTTCTTTTGGGTTGGTATGTTCTGATGTTGTTTTCATGTTTACGGTTCTCTAAATCTTGGACTTTTGTGTTCTAGTGTGTATCGTTCTTGCATTTTCTTTTTTATTGTTGCTTTGCTGCTTTTGGGATACTCTTTTCAGTGTGTGTCGGCCCAAAAGTAGGTATTTTCTAGCTTTTGGTTATGGTGAGTGTTGGACTCCACTTAGCGTGTGAAGATAGTTGGACTGATAGTAGCTCTTCTAAGGATGGCAGTGAATTTTTGGAAGAAAGACACATGGTTAGATCTCCAAAGCCTTATCACCCTTGTCACGACCCCATTCCGCCCCTAGTAGAATGGTGCCGTGATGGCCAGTAATCCGAGATTACCGAAGGCCAACTTTCAAAATTCACACACAATTAGAGTATTACATATGGGGCTAACATGTGCGGAAGCAATATATACAAACCTAATTAGTCCATAAGAGCAGTGCATAAGTTAAATGGAATGGCATACATCTTTACATAGCTTTAATACAACAAAATGAAGTACAAAAATACATCTTGACCAGAAGGCTTCTCAGCCATCGAATACAAAATGCAGTGAAATACAACTAAGAAGCATAATCTTCAAGATGCTGCAAAAGTGCAAGATCCAAAACAAGTGGCAAGTACATCTAGGCGTCACCGCCGTCCTGCTCGTCACCTATATATATATATAGAGAGGGGTGGGCTTGGATACTCAGTGAATGGTATAAATAATAAAGGGGTTTGCATGACTGGTATTCAAGATCTTTATCAAACGATACGTAACATAATTAGTGCAAGTCAAAGGATGAACCAAGTCCATCTAGCAAATCTGTCAAGCTTCAAGGGATGCTTATTAGCATCATTATAATATAAGTGATGACATCTCGGACAAACAAACCCACGCGGTAAACCGCCAGTGGAAAACAAGGCAAGACAAGGCAAGACAAGGGAGATATCTCAATTCAATGGTGCAGTTGCATTATAGTCCCCTGGCACGAAGGACTTGTGCTACAAATGGAGTCCCCTAGCACGTACGGACTTCCAAACTTTGTGCTGCAAATGCTTAGAGTCCTTCAACATGTAAGGACTTTCAAGATTGTGCTGCAAATGCTTAGAGTCCTCCAGCACGTAAGGACTTTCAAGATTGTGCTGCAAATGCTTAGAGTCCTCCAGCACGGAAGGACTTTCAAGATTGTCATCAAACAAGATAGTACATATTTTCCAACTAGAAATAACCATTCATGCTTATAAATACTTTTCAAAACAAAGCAAAACAATGCTTTTATCAAAGCATTATAACATAGCTTTATTAAAAATACCACTCACATAGCTCTTCAAACGTCGGGGTCAAGGCAAGTCCAAGTCCTACAAACACATGGCAAAGTCTGTTGAATGCACTTTCAAACAAGTTTCACATGCATGCAGATGATCTCGGCATTCCTCAAAACTAAGTCAAATCAAAACAAAACACAGTTTCTTATCTCAGGAAAACATGCTAGGCAACTACCAGGTCTAGGCCGAGGTCCCATACCCCCTTGCCAAGGTGTGGCCTCGATGGCCACATTCAAGGAAATGAAGTCGGGAAAAATCTGGGTTTCCCTCTGCTAAAGAACGTGAAGAACATGAAGATGAGGAAGATGAATGCAAGGATCATAATTTGCTATTACAAAATCTGAGATTTCATGCTATGAATTCAAAAACATGGACCTGGGTACCCATATTCAAGGATCTTGTGAGAACAAACACAAAAACATGAATCTTAATGCAAACTTTCGGATCAAACAAGACTTTTTCTCCAAGAACACATGAACACTATTTTCTCTTTCTAAAACCAACTTTAAATCAATGCATGTCGTGTAGAACAAGTTCGATCGTGCAATGCAGCTAGATAAACATGAAGAACAACAAAAGTAAATCAAAAATCTAACCTCAATACACGAATCTAACGGTTTGATCTCTAGGAATCAAGCTCAAAAGCCCACTCTCTCACTCTAAAACTTCTTCTTCTTCCTAGAGCTTCTCTCTCTCTACAAGGCAAAGATATAATACAAAAATGTATATTTTCTGGGTCTGTCGGCTGACTTAACCCTCTGCAGGGGTACGTGGCAACGGCTGGTTGGTTCTACTCAAAAAGGTGACTGGGTGAAAAGACAAGACTATGACAAAGTGTACTCAACAAGCTAGACGGCAAGAGCACTCTGACACGTAATGACATCGGCTAACAAAAAGACTTCGGCAAGCAAGGGGCAAGGGCATCGGCTAGAAAGGACAACACTTGGCCTAGCTATGCCACACCTTGGCCTAGATGTGCCACACCTCGGTCTAGGTCGTACCAATCCAGGAGTAAGGTCACTTAGGTTCAAGGGTAACATCTCGGCCTCGGCGATGAACACCTCGGCCTAGATAGTGACATCTCGGCCAACATGTCAGAGCGAAGGTGGAGTCAACCAAAGTAAATTCCAAGATGGTCTTAGATGTAAGAGGTTCAAAACTGATCTAGGCTCAGGGTGCCCTCGGCTAAACCCACACCGAGCAAGGTACAAAGCATGCTGTAACACTTAAGCGAACAAGGACAAGACTTGAAATGCAAGCTTAACAAGACAGAATCATATGAATGCATATGAGTATGGTTAGGACAGTGTGAGGGTTATTACAACCCTACACCCTGTCCACATACTAAAAGTGGTCTCAGCATGGATATGGATGATGATATATGGGATGCGAGGACCGTTGGTTTGAATGTGTCTGGTAGGGTATGTCCATGATAAATACAAGTTTCGTACGTATATATTGCAATCTCTTTTAGATGATCTGTGGCATTTAGATGGTTTGGTTTTGGTTTTTGGTTGTAGCAAGAATTTTTTTTCTACTCCAGTTTCAGAATGAACATGATAAGCAATTTGCTTATAGTGGACTATTGGAAGCCATATCTAATTTTTCATAATATGGTGCTAGAAACTTTTGTCGTTTGGGTACAACTTCATGGTCTTCTTGTCGAATGTTTTATAGAAGAGGCTAGGATGCGGTGTGGTCAAGCAGTTGAAACCATCTTGAGAGTTGATATTGATGATCTTTAGCCTAAGAATATTCGATTTCTTATCTACGAGTTTGTATATCAGTTGAGAAACCACTCGTTGGTGGTTTTTTTTCTAAAGCTTCAAAGTGGAGGTCATCAATGGATTGAATGTAGGTATGAACGCATTTGTTGGGTGTGCCGAATATGTGGGAAGGTCGGTCATACTCATAATCATTGCATGATTTTTGTGGAGGATGCATGACGCGAGATAGATGATCATTTGACAGAAGATAGCCAAGGGCTGGGTACTTCAGTTCTAGTTCAAGCTTGACAACCACTATATTTATCATGGATCAGAGCTAACGCACACCGGCCGGATAGACGTTCTACTCGTGTTCAAGGCCGGTCTGTTTCTCAGCATATACTGGAGGTTTTGCCTTTCCATAATGATCGGGATGAGTCTATGGGTGTTCTGGGACATATGGACCATTTTGTTGATGCTTGGGATAGGAGTTGGGACTAGGTGAATGCGGTAGTGGGACACCCAGATGAGGCTATTCATTTACAAAATGCTTCAGAGGCCATGCACATGCGAGCTATTGAGGAGGAACCAATGCTTAATCCAGTGATAGAAGTTGAAACTCAAGTTTTTAACTCGTTATCAGTTGATACTGTCAACTCAATGATTGAGTTTCACTCGGTATGGAGTAGATGGGAAGATAGAATGCAAGTGTTGGGCATTAATGCAGGTCAGATGGTTATTGATGAGGAAAAGAATGATGGGACAAGTTTGGCGTGTAAAGAGGCTGACAGTCGGCTTCAATATCTTAGTAGCAGTGAGGATGATGTTGAGAATGCAGTTGACAAGCTTCGTTGGCATAATTGTGAAGGCATGATGAATGTTCCCAGGGAAGAATGAAACCTCACAACTCAAGTGCTAGTTCCTTCTGATCCAGGGGAGTTTAGTTTTTTAACTGCTGGTGTTGTTGGGTCACTTGTTTCAACCAATCTTGAGTCCAATGTCTCTTCTAGGACTGAGCTATTTGAGGCCTATGTGTCTACTAGACCTCCTGGGCTAAGTAGGAGCAATGGTGATATGTCTACTTTCCCAGTCATTAATAATTCTTCCTAGTTTTTTCCTAATTCATAGGCTGGCTCATTGAAAGTAGGTGGGTTAAGGATTTTCAAGTCTTTGGTTGAGCCCAAGGTACTTCTTTTTGAGCCTCCTTTTCAACTTGACTCAGGACACATTGATGAACCTCTTTTCTATAGCGATCCCGGTTCTTTCTCCTTTGGTTGTAGTATCCGGACTTAGTTCCGTGGATTCCGGTTGTTGTTTTGAACTTGTTTCTGTCCTTCAATTCTTTAAATTTGAGTTATAGAATGTTTTGGACTTGTTCATTCCAGGTTGGGTGTGATTGGGAGCAGGTGGTTGCTGCCCAGGTTTTTAGTCCTTCGCTCGAGCGAGATGTTTGTCGCTCGAGCGAGAGTGGAGTTTTGTGTCTGGTGGGTGGAGCCAGGGTGGCTTCACTCGAGCGAGCGTTGCGTCTGGAACTAGGACCTGAACACTGGAATTCTTGGCTCGAGCGAGCTTGTCTTCGCTCGAGCGAGTCTATCGTATTTCAGTAGGTAGCAGCGGGGAAAAAGATCATTTTTCTCCCTCTTTCATTCTTGAAACCCTAGCAGCCGAGAGTCTCTCTCTCTAAACTTATTATCTCTCTAGATTTCATCTACTTCTAGTATGAATCCATCCTAGGTCCTTTGTTAAACAGATAGAGGGCGGCTTGGGCTTCGTTCTAATCTGAAAAATTGTGGATTTGGAGCACTTTGATTTCGGGTCATCATGTCCTTTTGAGTTCTCCTTTGAGGTAGGGATTCTCCTTGTTCTTTTTCAATACTACGTCTATAGATAGACATGTGGTAATTTTTGTATTGCATGAAAACCATTTTATGTTGGATTTTTGTATAAATTCATGAGGTTGAACTTTGGGTTAGTTGTTGGATTTAGATCTATTATCATTAGATGTGTTTTGGGGCTAATTGGGTGTTAATTAGCATGTTGTTGTTGTAAGGAGAGGAAACCCTAATATTTATTTGGTTTAATAACTCAATAGAGGGGTTTGATCATTGGGTAAATACTTGGGTAATTTGGGTTTTTAAATGAAGCCATTGTTGTTTGTTGTAGATGATTAAACCTTTTTATCAATATTGGGAGAAGGGGATGGAAATCTTATTTTAGTGATTATGATTTAATTTGTATAATTAAATTGGAATGGCTTGGAGATGAATGTAGTAGATTAAAATGAGCTTTGGCTTTATTGTCCTTGGATTTGATTTTGTGAAAAACAAAAGGAATAGAACCGGTTTTGAAAAATAAAGAGAGTTGGTTTTGTGAAATGGGAAAGGTACTTTGAAATGAGTATGAATGTTGGATTGTTGTATCTTATACTACTATGTTAGTATTAGTGATAAGTTGATGATCTCATGATATTTGAGTCTGTTAATAGATGTACAACATACATGCATCTAGAGGTTTTGTCCTTGGTCATCGGTGGAGGATGACATGGTTGTGTTGAATTGTTGTGTATACATTACACCTTTGAGTTTATCTATTTTAACTCGTTGTTAGATTCTTGTTGGTTATGTATATGCATTATACATGTTGGATATGCCTTGTTGCATGGTTGTTGTTGGCATTATATGCCGCGCTTATAATCAAAGGTACCGTTACCTTCCAGCTAGCGCCTGGAGAACTGTATGCGCTAATAATAGAAGGCACCATACCCTTCCAGCTAGCGCCTGGTAAACTGGTATTTTGGCTTACTACGCACATAGCTAGTAGAGCGAAGTTGGTTGTGGTTATTTCAGTGTATCTTTGGCTTACTAAGCGCATAGCTAGTTGAGCAGGGTGGAATTGTTGTTGTTTAGTTGTAACTGAAAATATCATAGATTTGATGGGTTTCAGTTCGGAGAACCGAGTTACTCCATTGATTGATTGTATACATGTGGGTGGGTTGTAAATCTATATTTTTACAAGATTATGCATGTATAGGTATGATAGTAGTGGAAATGAACCAAAATGTCTTTTTGTCTTTTGGAAAGTGTGAAGGTGAATGAATGTTTTAACGATAAACATGTTTTGAAAAGGTACATCTGTGTATGTATAGGAAGTGGAAGAGAGTATCGGGCTTAGGGAGATTATTTTCCTAAGTAATTGTTAATGTTATGAAAGAATGGGAATGGGGATTAATGAAAGGAATAAGGAAAGATGAATCGCTTATAGCGTTGAATGAAATGGTAGTTTTCAAGAAAAGTTTATATATATATATATATATATATTTTGTATAAACTGTCATATTACTATTCTAGTATGAGAATGAGTGTGCATGATCATAGCTATCTGTAAGTTGTTATTGTTGAGGATCATGTTGAGATCCCTACTGGACTTTATGTTCATCCCACGTTGTTGAATCTTTTTCAGGTGTTTAGCAGGTTGTGCTACAGGATTTGGATCTTCTTATTTGTTGGCCACGGGGCCTCTTTGTTGTTGGTGGAACACCATATGTGTAAAAGGGTTACACCCCTTCATTTGTTTATTTAAAGGTTGTAAGCCCAAGGGCAATTTATTGAGTATGTTCATGTAACATTTACTTTGCATACGAATGAGAGTATTTATATTCATTTCTATGGATTGAATGTATGAGTTTATTTCCGCATGTTATCTCTGAAATTGAATTAAGTTAATGAATTTGGTAATGGCTTCGAGTAATAAAAAGTGGGGCATGACATTTTCAAATAGAGGAGTTGAAGATCAGAGGATGGCAGTTCAATTTAGGTGCGAGAGGATCAACTGAAGGCTACGGATGAATCAGAAGGTCCTCCATGGGATGCTGTGGTACGAAAGTTTTGGACTCTAATTTATATATTTGGTCAGGTGTTTCTTCCAGACTCAAGTTCAGAAACAGGGTAATGGACACCAATGTCTCACCTGCAAGCCGTAATAGGTGCTGTCAACGGCAGTCTGTGGCTTGTCGTCAACGCAATCGAACATCAAGAGGGAGATGGATGAGGATCCGTCGTCAGCAGTTCGCCTTGGCTACATAAAATTTCTATGGCCATGTGGGTACTTCAGGATCGACTAGAAAGAGGATTCGGACTGGTGCCCAAGTTTGTGAAGGCCAAGAGATGGAATTTGGTTATGATTCAAGAAAAAAGCTCTTCGAATAATGATCCTAATCACTCTTTGGATATGTCGAATTGGGATACGATGGAACATTTTTACGTTGCTATGGAAACGACTAGGATAATGGATTTGGCTTTAGTACTTGTGACCGATGGGTCTTTATGGGTTTCTCCGAAGGTTGTCCCTCAACAACCTTCGCCACAGCCATAAAGATTATGAGCTGGAACTGTAGAGGGTTGGGTCACCCCCTAATAGTTCGATCGGCTAGACAATTGGCCTGGATTTGTTTTTTTTTTTATGGAAACGAAGGCATTGTGTTGTGCGCTGGAGAATTTACACTATTCCTTTGGGTTGCCACAGCGGTGTAGAGTGGATAGTCATGGTCGTAGGTGTTTAGCAAGAGACAGAATGTATCGTCAAATATCAATATGATTCCATAAAATCTAGTTTCATTCAAGTAACAGATTCTAACCAATTGAAAGGATCTTTTGATCAATCCAAAGATGGTTATGGGTGGCTTGGTCGGAGGGACTTGGTATATCAGTTGTTCATTGACATCCAAGGTTCATTCAACTTTGTGTGGTTGATCTAATTAAGGGGGTATAGTTTCTTATTTTATTCTGTGGTCATCCAAGATTGGAAAATCGGAAAGAAGTGTGGCTCATGATGGAAGGTTTATTGAAAAATTTATTTGATCCCTTTGTCGTTCTATGAGATTTTAACCAAATCAAGGATAGTTCGGATCGCTGGGGTAAGGGTCTTTCTTTGTTACGGGGGTACTGCAGAGTTTAATGAGTTTATTTTTCGCAATAATCTGGTTTATTTGTCCCCAAAAGGTGTGTATTTTACGTTCTGGAGATGTGACTACTTATGAAAGATTAGACAGATGTATGGTATCATCTAACTGCTTTGATGCTTTCCCGACTGCAATTCTTACAGTGTTACCCATTCAGCAGTTAGATCATAGCCCAGTGTTTTTAGATACTGTTAGCAGATATTTTAATATTATAATGTGTCATAGGTTGTTTCTCTTTTCTTTTCTACCTAGTTTGCTTCCCATTCTAGTCTACAAGACTTCCTAATTAAGTCTTCCTAGTCTTCTCCAAGTCTTCCCATTCCTATCCATTCCAAGACTTCCAAGGCAAGCCATCCAAGGTCTTGGTCAAGTCCACCAATTCTTATCCGTCAAGAACCTTGCCTAAGAAGTTTTCATTTCTATATATATTGAACTTATGTCATATCTTAGAACATACGAGAGAAGAAGTTTTGGTTGTGTTGTTATGTCTTGAGTGAGATTATCTGGCAAATAAAAAGGGTGTGTGTGATAAAGCTTTGGGTTCAACCAATTGTGCAGTATTGGTGAACTATACGACTTAGTCGGGCTGTTGTATCCTGGGGGGGACAAGTCAAGGTTTTTTCTGCTGCACCGGTGTGAGGCTTTGCCTAACCGCAGAGGGCTTGAATCTCCTTAAAGAGAGCGAATTTCCCGCGCCTCAGCCCTTTCAATAATTATTGTAATTTCTATTATTTGTATTTTCTAGTGTTTTATTTGTAATTATCACCAACATTTCCTACGAAGCACCTGTATATCGGATACGACGGTTTGCAGCTGTTTGGTTAATTGAGGGTACTACTACTCATATTGTGGAAAAGGCATGGATGGTGCAAGCTCATGGATCTTGTTAGTATGTAGTTGTTCAAAAGCAAAAGTATGTTATGAATCATTTGCGCAATTGGAGTGGTTTATCATACCGGTGTGTACAATGACGAATTGCAGATACTAGGAACAAACTTCAATATATTCAAAAGAACCTACAAGCAGAAGGTGATGTCAAATATGATTGGGAATTAAGGGATAAGTTGGATGATTTGCTGAATAAACAAGAATTATATTGGGCCCAGAGGTCGAAGCAACAATGGTTTGCTAATGGAGATCGAAATAATAAATTTTTTCATAGGATGGCAACATGGCGGAAACAACGAAATAGAATTGCTTGTCTACAGCTTGAGGATGGATCTATTATCATGGATTAGGAACAAATTCTACACCAGTTTGTCCAACATTTTACCACTCTATTCAATGCTAATATTGCATCAACCTCAACTTTGGACCAATGTTTTCATTCTGGTGATTCTGTTAATTTTAATGTGTTGAATGCTGTCAAATTCCATCTTTCTGTTGCACATAAATCTTTGCTAGATAAGCCTTTTATTGGTTCTGAGATCACTAATACCCTTTTGCAAATGGGAAAACTTAAAGCTCCCGAGCCTGATGGTTTCATTGTTGGTTTCTATCATAAGTTTTGGAAGATTGTAAGGGGAAAGGTCACTGAGGCTGTTCTTACCTTTTTAAACTCTGGTTTTCTTTCAAAGGAATTTAATCATACTTTTATATGTCAGACAATGATTACAGGCCAATTAATCTTTGCAATGTGACTAATAAACTTGGAGCGAAAGTGTTAGCCAATCGCTTGTGTGAGGTGTTGCCTAGTTTGATTTCATTACATTAGAATGCTTTTGTGAGGGGTCGTCTTATTGCAGATAATGTGTTTTTAGCGCATGAAATCATTGAGTTTATTAGACGTCAGAAAACATGATAGAAGACTTTGTTTGGTCTTAAATTGGACATGAATAAGGCCTATGATAGGGTTTGTTGGTTGTTTTTGGAAAAGATTCTTAGAACATTGGGTTTTTCAGAAAAATGGGTTCAACTAATTAACCAATGTGTTCGAACGGTCTCTTTCTCTGTTCTGGTGAATGGCCAAAAGTCTCATTTTTTTTTCAACCCAAATATGGCCTACATCAAGGCGATCCCCTCTAACCATATCTTTTTATTCTAATTATGCAAGTTCTATTTGAAGGGTTTGATCACTTGGGTTCAAATAATATTTGTTGAGGAATTTTAATCAGTCAGAATTCACCTCCAGTCTTACATCTTCTTTTCGTTGATGATATTTTCATTTTTATGGAGTTTTGTCCAGAAAAGGTTTGGTGTCTTCATTGGTTTTTATAATATTTTTGTGATGCGTCAGGATTAAAAATTAATTCTCAAAAGTCTGAGCTGTTTGTAAGTCCTAATTTTAATTTCCAACATCAACATTTTCTGGATAATATTTTAAAGATTCGTCTTGTGAGTAAGCCTGGCCTTTACTTGGGGGAAAATTTGGATTTCAATACCACTAAAAAATATAAGGTATTTAGGGCCTTGATCAAAAAAATTCATAAAATGTTTCAGCACTGGAAATGTGGTCTTCTTAATATGGTAGGCCAGTGTACTCTGGTTCGACATGTTCTTCAGTCTATTCCCATTTTCTCTTTCTTTTTTTTTAAGATTCCTAAGTATGTTTTAGACAAGTTATCTTCAATTATCCAAAAGGTTTTTCGCAGTTCGTATGGTAGTAAAGGTTTTGTTGGCAGAATTGGAATAAGATTTGTTTACCTTTTCGTTGGGGAGGCCTAGGGTTGAGGAATCTTGGCTATCTTGATCAAGCTCTATTAGCAAAACAAGCTTGAAGGCTTTTGTCCAATCCGGACTCTCTGCTTTCTAAAGTTTTGTTGGGTAAGTACTGTAGTAAGGAGGGGTTTGATAAAGTTAAACCATGTTTTAATGCATCTTGGGGTTGGAGGAGTATTTTGTGGGTTAGAGATTTGCTTTTTTCTGGGGTTAAGTGGATGGTGGGAAATGGGGAATGAATTAATCCGTTAGAGGATCAATGGATTCCTTCATTAAATGATCCATTGATTGTTGGGCAAGGATTAACTTGTCTTTTTTCTTCCCTAGCTGTCTTGTTTTTCATTAATAGACAAAATCATTGTTGGTGATTGAATTTTTTAGGGTTATTTTTCCCAGAATCTTGTGTTAAACACATCAGGGATATTCATATTCCCATCATGCCTTTTCCTGATAAGCAAATTTGGAGTTATACTAAGTTTGGGGACTATTTTGTTAAATCTGCTTATAGGCAAGCCTTAGAAAATTTGATTACAAGGAAGCATCTTGTTTTCTCTCGTGATAATCCGATTTGGTTGTAGTTGTGGAAACTCAAAGTACCTCTTAAATGGTCTATGCTTCTTTGGAAATGTCTTCACAATATACTTCCTATCTGATCTATTATGAAAGGTCGAAACATGATAAATGATGCCTCTTGTCCTAGATGATTGGCAGAGGAAGAGACTTTAGAACATCTGTTCTTCAAATGTTCGGAATCACATAGAATTTGGAGGGGTAGTAATTTGGGATTGGATTTTTCAGTAAGTGTGCCTATATCTTTTTCTACTTGGTTAGACAGTTGTAGATAGTAACCTTTTGATTCGGATGTTCTTGGGTAGCTTTTTGCTATGTTATGGGCTATATGGAGACAAAGAAATAATGTTGCTTTTGGTGCTAATCCTTTAACTCCTATTCAGGCCATTGTTTTAGCCAATTGCAACGTCCCAAAATAATAATGACAACCCATCTCATAATATTCAATAGAAATATATTGAATAATAACTTTTCATTTATATAAGTTTACTGTACAAATGATGGCATATGCGAGTATACATTCATAAATCTTAGATTTTGAATTTATAGCGTATGCCACATCTAAGTGAATTAAAAAAGAAAAAGAAAAAAGGAAGTTATATAGATAAGTCAATGCCCTAATGGTTACAACTTTCAAAGACAATGCTTGGGTACAATAAAAGTAAGTTCAACTCAACACAACTAAAGCCCAAGGCTTGTACAAAAATAATTACAACATGAAATAAAAATGAGCATTCAACTCCATGGTCCTTCCAAGATAAGTTCATGGTGGAGGCATATCATTGGCACCTGAAAGTTGTTTTCCACATAGGGTGAGCTAAAACCCAATAGAGATACTTTAACACAATATATGGAACTTAGAAAAGTTATAAGGTAAATGCACATGTATGCCATTTGTCAAACATTATATTTTTTTCATCCAAAAACAATGCAATGCCTTTATTAATACATTTCAATTCATGAAAATACACCTTTATATGAGAAAACAAGGCAGTGGATACAAAACACTGGGAATTTTTAGGTACGTATTTGCCAGTAGGCTATACAAGCACTGCCAAAGTGGTTTTACTGGTACTAACCGGAAGGATCGACACCTAACTGCGCAGGTTTCTAGACTTTCACCAAAGACACACAGACCAACAATATAAACCACAACCATATCCAGTAACCAGATTAATACACCCATTTTTCTTAAAAATAATACATTTTCAATGTTCAAGTATGAAACAATGCTCGATGCACAATATAGGAGAAATTAGTTTCAATTTAACCTAATCCTCATGCAATTTCTACAACAATCAATCCACTGATAGCCCAAAATAGATATTTCTACTCAACAGATAAATTTTCAACAAAAGATATAATCTTATCATTTTTAAAGTGGGAATGATATCACATATCCAACTTCACTCTCATCATCAACAGATACAATCATTACATCTTTTCAAAACTATACATCTTTTTCCTTTTCTTCCATAAACTAAATATTAATGATTTTTGAACAAACCTCCTTTACTTCAAAATCACGTTTAAGTAAAAAAAAATTCAACATTCCAACATATCTCAACCATAAACACATTCCAACAATCTTCCTCAAGCACTCATTTGAAAATCCCATTTTTACATTTCAAAATCAAATCCTAAGTTTAACCCAAAATTTCCAAATCACTAAATCTTTTCCAAGAGCAAATAACTAAGCTAAGAGTCATACAATAGGTTGAAGAAAACCCTACCTTAAGAGTAGAAGAAAAAGAGACCAAGTGTGAAACTTTGGTAGAGCCGAAAAAAGGATCCTTTCCTATTAGATTGAAGCGTACGATGAGCTCTACCTTTTTCTCCAAAGAGCAATGGTGGGGAAATTAATGGATGATGGAGTATTTGAGATTTTATGCAAGAACTAAAGAGAGAAAGTAAAGAAATTAGGTGTAGACACCCCATTTTGACCACCCCTAAGACTTGGATGCTTCAATCTGAACACTCGATGATGAAAGTTATATTATGCAAATTGTTCAAATCTTCAGTAAAAAAATTTGGTTTTGAGCTTCAAACCCAAGATTTCTACCCCATTTGGACCAAAACCCTGTTTTTAGCACGACCACATAGTGAGCAGAATGGCCAAAATAATTAGTTGGCCTACCAATTAATGAACAAGTCGTACAATTAATTGGTTAGCCGGCCATGTTTGCCGACAGAAGATATTTTGCAACAGCCAGATGTTCCCATGTGCATTCCTTGCACCAGCTATCTCTTTACAGATATTTTCGACGTAAGATGGTGTTTTTCTATAAATACAAGCCCCCCTTCATGGTTTGGGGTTAGAAAATATTAGCCAAGAGCTATAACTTGTCCAACACACTTCCCTTCTCTGTTACAATATACAAACACTATACATACACCTTCTAAGCTAAAACTTGAAGCTTTTGCTGAGATTTGGGAATATAATTTTAGCCTCTTGAGAGTGCTTAGCTTGTGGTTTGTTAACTAGGAAGCTCTTCCTCTCTTTAAAGGGGTAATTTTTGAACTCTTTCACCATCTTTTCTCTCTTTTTTTCTTGTGTTTTTCATACTGGTTTCAGAGACATTTTAAGCTAAAAAATTTGATTTAAACATAAAAAAAAGAGGAGGGGTTAGCCACCCTTCCTTAGGCCTTGTTCCATAGCTTTTTGCTTTGCCTTTTTCTATTTTGTTCCTTTTGGTTTTGGCCACTTTTTTTTTTTTTTTTTTTTTTTTTTTTGGAGTTTAGGGGCTGTTTTAAGTGTTTATTTAATTTATGCTTTGAATATTATCCTTGTGCTATTGTAAGTCCTCATGGATTTGGTGTATAGGCCATAGCTTCTAATCCATTTGAGTTGATAGTATTTTCTTTCATTTTTATAGCTTTTATGTACATATTCACATCATTGTAACCATTCACTTATTAATTCATAATCTGCAACCTCCTTCATTTCTTTGTTTCTTTTGATTAAGAATTGTATCAAACAATAGATTACCACTCAAGGCACAAGAAAGAGACCTCTCATACTAAATGGTTTAATCTCTTCGGAGGTTCATTACCAAGGCATTACATCTCTCTTATGCTAAGTATAATCTTTTGTTTGAAACTTCTTTTTATCACCTGTGCACGTACTTCTAAGGGACTAATTTTCCATTTAGACCCTCGAAAATCATAAAGGAAAGAGTCATTATAGCTTATTATCGAGTTTGGATTTGGGGTCATTATCGCTCATCTCGAGTTTGACTCTTAATTCATTATCGCTTGTAAATAAGTTTGATTCTTCCTTTATAATTTCTCCCATAGAAAAGGGCTTGAAAAGCTCATATCTTAGGTCAAGTCATGCTTGCTACTCTTTGTTGCTTTCGGACTTAATGAACGTATTCATCACCTTTGGACAAAAAGGAAGAAAAGATAAGAAAATGGAAAGGTAAAGTAAAAAAGGCTAATAAAATCAGAGTTAAAAGGGGTAAAAAGATAATAAAATTTGGTTAGGTTCAATTGGACGTTACACTAAACCTATTGCGTCTTGAGTCATAACATACTATTTCAATGATGTTTGATGATTCTTGAAGCAAGTCTACTCCCTTCCTTGAGGTAACTCTATGATAGGGAAGTGTTGTTTGTCTTTTGTTTCATTTTATTGAGCTCTTGCCCTATTGTTTCTAAGATCATCACGCAACAAATTTGCGATAATTGATGATTTGAGAATCGAATCTACTCTTCCCTTGATCATCTTCATGATAGGGAAGGCTAAAGAGGATAAACATCTCCTGGAAACACTATGTTTTTGCTCTATTTCAACACTGTTGCAGCATGGTATTCTCCAAAAATAGTGGCCGGCTGGCCATCATTCTGTACGACCGACCACTTTTCAGGGCCGGCCGACCACCTCAGTGGTATTTTTGCAACAGAACAGAGCAGAATCTGAGGCCAAAACAGAATAATTTTCTGACTACAAATAGAGCAGATTCTGGCAGCAAACACAGAGGTTTCCGGAGGATGTTCTCGGCTGTACACATGTGGTTCTTCGCTTCCTGTTCAAGTCCATTAGATTAGTCGCTTTAATATTCATATTCATATGTTGTAACTAATTAATTGCTTTGGTTTCATTTGAATTTGTAACAACTAGTTAATTCATTCAATTGTATTGTAATAATTAGTTTAATTAGGACATTCATTCGGACCCTCTTGTGCGAGGGCAAATTTGAAATATTTTGTTCGTCTTTTAATCCCATTTATTTCTCCCTTTTATTTATATGCTTACCGTATATAGCATCATATTTTTGGTTTCATATTGTTGCCAATGCGTTATATCCATGTTTGTAAGCATTGGGTTCAGTTCATCATTCTAATATCATTGTTATTTTCCTACTTACTTGAATACGTGCGTTACCGCATGCTTTGAGTTGATCCGCATGACATGATAAATAAGCCGAACCTAGTAGTTGCATTTTGTTTGTGTTGCATTAGTCACTTTGCATATTAGGAGCATGCATTTTTTTCTAATTATTTTCTTTTCTTTGGCTTGCCTCGGTTGAGTACTAGGTGAGCATTTTTGCTTTAGCATATTGCATGTGTGTTTGTGTTGCCATATCAAGCATATTACAATGAGGCTAAGTGCTTATTTGAAATAATTGTTTGAATGCTTATGGATGAATACTATTTTCGTTTAAGTTGGGATGACTTTGATAAATGTACATATGAGCTTGCTTTTCAAATAGCACATATTCAAAACTCTTTTCAAACAAACATGAAATCAAAAACATTCCAAAGTGGGTGACGTAGTCTATACTTGTGTGCCTCACATAGTAAGTTAGCATTAACAATCAAAACAAGGGTATATAGTGTTGATAAGAATCACATCATGATTAATAGAGGCCGATCTTTGATCTGGTGAGGGGAGTGCTCAATTCATGGCCTTCCCCTCTCATACCTAAGTTCCCAAGCCAAGACACTTTGGTTATGATGAACAAGTGGCCTTTGGCAGGAGTCATGGGTTTCCTAAATT
The DNA here is from genome assembly GCF_055761805.1 of Camellia sinensis. Taxonomy (NCBI): domain Eukaryota; kingdom Viridiplantae; phylum Streptophyta; class Magnoliopsida; order Ericales; family Theaceae; genus Camellia; species Camellia sinensis. The sequence goes on from NC_138969.1 coordinate 76,100,650, forward strand.
TCTCAAAAAATATTTAGGTGACGACTCTTGAAATCTAGCAATGTAGTCCATTTTTAGCATCTCTGATGATTAATGGATTTTCTAAAATTTTCTGGATTTGGACTCTCATTTGTGTTTTTCTATTTTGCATTGTACTTGTGAAACTAGATTCAGAAGCATGGGAGTCCGAATTGTAGGGCTATCGTACCCGAGGAGACTAAACCCCACTGAGAAGTGTGAAAAACCAACTATAGTTTCTGGCAACTCTGTTGGGGATTTAGAGAACTTGACTTGGACTTTATGATGTGAAATTTTATCTACATATATATGTTCTTTGCATTGCATTTGCATGGTACTCTTAAGTCACTGAATTTTTCATTTGCTATTCTTGGACAACTTACCTAAAAAGCTTACCAAAATGATGGTCGGTCGTGGGCTCTGCTATGTTGGAAACACAACCCTTGGATCTGGATTACCACCGTACTGCTTGATCATCTTTTCACTTCTCAGTGTTAGGTGTGAGAGGTATATTAGGTAATCTTGCTGAGATACTCGTTTTTGGTCAATTGGCCTAGTGCATATAGTAAAGCTCTAGTTGCTATTCCAACATAGGACAGGATGCTCACCCATATGTAGGATTTTGTGAAACTACTTGCTTGAAGTATTGAAACCCTAGATCACACCAAAGCTAAGACAAGGTAACCCAACCCCCTCATAAGGTTGTTTTGGCTCTCTTTACCTGCTATGTGTTCTACGGTGAAACAGTACAAGGGTGCTTCATATCAGTGGTTTTGTTAATGTCAATTTGTGGGGTGGAATTCAGTAGAGAGTACAGTCCTTCAGCTGTGATCACAATCTGTTCTATTGAAATTAGGCTGAGGTACTGTCTGTTTTCTCTTTTGCTAGGTAATCCTGGAACCATAGCTTCGGAGGACTCTGATATCCCTAGGTGCTCTAGACTCGTGTCGGTAGACTTTGTGTAGTTAGAGATTTAGTTCAGGGGCAGTCGGTGTTTGTTTCACTGTCACTAGTTTCGAGGTGAAGAAAGGTTAGACGGGGTTAGCTAGTTTCGTTGTTTCGACAATCACCCCTTAGATCACCTATACTCAGTTCACCCCAAGCAGCACAGTCATTTACTCTTCTAATGGCGCAATATCCATCATCAGATCTAGAGGATTTACTAATCCGTTTGCAACAATCAGTCAATTCGCTCCAATATGACTTGGCCCGTCAAACTAAGGTCACGAATGGGTTGCAACAACAACAACAACAGTTCGCTGTGGCTTCTGCTTCTCATGCATCTAATGTAGCTACCCCTATGTTCGGTACCATTGCCAATGTTGCTACAACTTAGGATCCATAAGCTGAGGGTGTTCCGATTTTTCTCGTCCAGGTAGATCTTATCCCAGTCGAGATTTTTAGAGCTCCAGTTCACCAGACTGAGGCACCTTTTGAGTTCAAGTTTGACCTAACCCTGCTTAAAGTCAACAAACTTGAGAAACTTTCAAGAAGGCGCAAAGGGTTAACTCTATCCTGGATATTGAGGACAAATATATGGATTCTGCTATTACTCTACCAGAGCTATTCAAGATGTCACATATTGATCGCCTCAATGGCTCTGGAGATCCAATGGTGCATCTGCGCCTTTTCTCTAATATTCTGCGATCAATGGGTTTGACTAGACTTCAGAAGCTGTCACTATTTGGCAGGACCATGTCTGGTATAGCTGCCATCTGGTATAATAAATTGGAGGACTCTGTGAAATAGAGCTGAGAGGATTTGTCCAAATCCTTCGTTTCCTAATATTCCTACAACACGCAGATCGAGGTCACAACTCGTGATCTTAAGACAATACGTTACGAATCGAAGGAGGGCTTCTCAAAATTTGTTACTTGATGGAGGGCAAAGGCGACTATGATGGCAATATTAGTCCTCTTGCTATTCAACTTTAATGACCTCCATGAAATTGGGGTTCAAATCAAGGATGCCATCAGATAAGGGATCATTGTGGAAGGTAATGAGCCTATGAGAAAGAATGTTGTTCGTAGTTCCAATGCTACTACCAGTGGTAGCACAGCTGTAAAATGCTCAGAAGTAAACATTGTTACTAGTCCCATCAAAAACCCTTTTGTTGATAATAGCCTAAAACCAACCATTTCCACTCGATCCCAAGCTTTGAAAATGTTGCTAGAAAAAGGGCACCTAGAACCCCGACCCATCCCAAGTCCTCTTCCACCAAGACATGACCCCACTAAATACTGTGCTTATCATCAACAACCTGGTCATGATACAAACCGTTGCATCCGCCTCTGTCATAAGATTTAGGATCGTATTGACGAAGAGATCATAGCTCCACAAAAAAGACCTCAGGCCATCACTAACCCATTACCTCCCTACCTCAACCTAATCCATACACTACCATCCACCTACAACCCCAGCATATACATCACCCCGACCTGTTTACCCAAGCCTGAGGTGTTCATTCTAGAAAGCATGAACTTGTATATGATGGATGCACTTGAACCCCAATCATCTCAAATCCTATCAAATACACCGTAGGTACCAATGGCCGAGCCCACTACTTCTGAGTTGTTGAGCATGATTAAAGATCTTCAGAGAACTGTAGCAGATTTAGACTTTGGGATTTTGGTTCCATCATCGACCACATCACATGCCAGAAATTTCACGCCAAAAGGCTCCCCAATCTTGGGGTGAGCTGCAATTGAAAAGGGCCAACCTGAAGCTATCTCGAGTCTGGGTGATCATATGTCAACAACAAATGGGCCTCGCTCCGATATAGCCACCCAATCCCGAGACAAAGCTGAAGCAAGTGGCAAGAACAAGGCCGGGGCAAGTATTAATCCTGATGCACATCTCCGATGGGCTATAAAGGCTTTCAAGGTCAAAGGGCTGAACAAACAGCAAATGCTTGCAGTTGTTACAAAGATTGTAGATGACACTTTTTTTGCTTAGGTTGAGGGTATTTTGAACCAAGCGGTAAGCCATAAAAGTGGATGTTGTACCAAAAATACCCCTTTTAGCTCCAATTCTACACCTGTAGGAGGTCTCCAAACCCATTTAACACTTGCTCACCCTTCTGTCAATACTTCCAGGACTAGTGGTCGTACTTTCAATCCCATTTACATGACCTTGTCCAAAGCTCTCCAAATCCTCATAGGACAAGATAATCTCAAACCTCTTGACTCTCGGCCACTTCCTGATCACCTTCCAGTTAGGCATGATGCTGATAAGTATTGTGCCTTCCATTAGCAACCCGGCCATGGCACTGACTGTTGTTTTTGTCTTCGCCATGAAGTATAAGATTTGATTGACAACAAGATCATCGCCTCACCAGGTCCTACAAAGTCTATCGGCGCTGGATCAATGTGATTGGGAATGAACCACCTGCTGATGGCGCTCATTTTACTTTGGGCACAATGGATGGCACGCACTAATTGTCAAGACCCGAACCCTCCCCTATGGGTTAAGGTCATAACCGGCCAGTAATCAAGAGATTACCTACGGCCTCAAACCAAATAAAACATATTTCAATAAAGTTAAGGGGCTAAGATGGAAACAAACTTAAAAACTTTGTCCATAAAGCTGTGCTTACATGGTATAACAAAATCATTCCAAAAGTATTTCATAATAACTCACACATACCCATAGAGTTAATTTATATTCAGGAACTTTCAGTTATGCAGTCAACCAAACAAAACTTATATACAAAGGTGATCCAACGTTTTCGCCAACATTAGCAAAATATAACAAAATAACAAAAGGGCAAAAACAAGTCTCGTGCGTGAGACGTTTGGACTGACTCTCCAAAACTTCGATTATTTCTCACATACTTCACTGAGGCTGGGTTTGGACATCTTTTGGCTCACCTACAGACACATGAATGAGAGTGAGTGATAGCCTAGTGAATAATATCAAATAAAGAAGATACATGAACGAAATTTGAAATAGATACATCAGGTGGCCTTAGGTCTAATTCATGTTTCTATCTAGTGTATCAAACGACTACAACCTAGACGTATCAAATGGCCTCTGGCCCACTTTGATTTTTAACAAACGGCCTCGGGCCCAATTTATTCGTATCAAACGGCCTTTGGCCCAATCATTCATATCAAACAGCCCTTGGCCCAATCATTCATGTCCAACGGCCTTTGGCCCAATCATTCATGTCGAACGGCCTTTGGCCTAATCATTCATATCCAACGGCCTTTGGCCCAATCATTAGACATAATGGATATTTGTCCCCGATTCCAATTGACAAACTTACGAAACTCAAATAGGAGTAAATAATTGGACAAATAACATACTTCAAAATACATTTATTAAGATATTACTCATAGTAATCCGCTGGATGATTTGCCCTTGTTCTTGACCCTACATAATTCATAAACATAATGGGTTACAAGCGATTCAATCCGTTCTTATTCATATATTCTTCTTAGGCCTCTTTCTTATCTTCTACATCCATTTATAATGTTCAATGTATGCCTAAGAGTGCTTAGAAATGAAAGAGAACGGAAAATGAAACACAAAACCCCATTTTCAAAATTTCTGAAATAGGGCTCCCCGCTCGAGCGGACCTCTTTAGTCTGTAGAAGTACTGGTTGCCTCATTTTTGCGCTCGAGCGTGACTTCGGGCGCTCGAGCGGAGAGTCAAAACATGTGACTGGGCGCTCGAGTGTGACTATCCCCACTCGAGCGTTCATCAATGCCTGCAAAAGCTCTGGGAGCTAGAATTTTACGCTCGAGCGGCTATTTCCCTGCTCGAGCGAACTCGATGAATTCTGGAATTTCTAGAATTGTTCTTGAAGCTAAAACTTGTATTCAAATTGATGCAACTTGCATGTTATGATCCATAACTCACTTTTACATCTTCTAGCATGAAACAAACACTATATTTACAACATTATGAAACTTAATTCCCATGAATCAATCACAAGCATACTCAAATTATATCAAACTTATTCCCAACACATTAAATTCATGCAACCAAAACTCATAACTCTATGAATTATGCTTGCATGTGGAATATAACTTCCATTCTCAACTCAAACGATGCAAATGATGATCAAGGCATGAATCTTCACCAAAATTCAACATGAATCGTACGTTTCATGCTCAAATACACAAATGTATAGCAATCTTTTACATGCATGCCTATGATGACTTCAAATTCACCAAGTTCAACTCAAATCATGCCGTTGATTACAAATTATCTTTGAGTTTACATAATTACAACCCAAACTCATGAATTCATGCCCAATTACTCACCTATGAGCTCCAATCTTCACAAATGTAGTTAAATGTTGAGTGTAGCTTCCAAATTCACAAACTTTGAGCCAAAATACACAATTCTTCCTCTTTCTCTCTCTAGAACTAGCCCTCTCTCTCTAGAGTGTGATTTTTAGATTTGAGCTCAAAAAGAATGAAATTAAGTGTAATAGGGCCCCTAATATATGTTTTCCTAATCAAATTTGATTAAGGCTAAGTAATTGAGCTTAATTTAATCGTTCTGAATCTAATTATTTTGATCCGAATAAATATTTAATTAAATTTCACCGTAGGATCTAAAAATTACGCCAATCACAATGGCGTGATCAATTTCGGTTTCTATGGCCGATAAGGCCTTCGATTTTCAGTTTACAACAGTAAGTTTAACAGATTTTCCTACGGTAAACAGATAGAAATTCAAAGTCACATATAATCATATAAATGGCACTCAAAATCATATTAAACACATAATCACAATCATAATTAAGATCAATTAGCATAATACGGAACAGGGTTATCACACTAATTTTGCCAATTTGGAAATGTTGTTTATTTTACTTTCTAAACTAGGTATTGAGTCAGTCTTGCTGCGTCAGAGTTTGGTGATTTCTAGGGTGTTAACTCGGACATCACTGTCATGATTTTGTTTGTCTTTTTCACTCTTTCTGTCTAGTTTTGTTTGTCTTTTTTCACTTTTTCTTTTGAGTCTGTTTCTATCGTTGAGCTAGTTGAGCCAGAAGTTCTGAATGAAACGACAATAATTTTCACCTACTTCTCTGTGCCTCTAGATCAAAGTTTTTCAAAACTTTTTCCAAAATTGTGATGAAAACAAAGAGGAAGGAATTCCTCAGAATTTGCAAAATTTGATTGACTAACAGAAAGAGAGGCATGCTAAACCTTTAATGAATGAGATCATGTCTGTTAATGTGGGTATTGAGAAGGATCTTGGCTTGGTCTACATTGGTTCTATATTGTCTTCAGAGGGGCACGAGCGACGAGTCGCTTTATTAAAAGATTTGAAAAATATTTTTGCGTGGTCCTATGAAGATATACCTGGACTAAATCACATGATTGTACATCATAGGATCACTCTCGGCCTCAAGACTCGACCCTTTTGCTTCCAAACCTGGAACCTTGATTAAGAATATTCAACGATCAACCAAAATATGAGGCTTGTATGGCCGAATTGGAAGCAGCTCTTGAACTAGGGGCAAAAAGGTCGGATGTGATCAAAGGAAGCTTGCATGGTTGGACGAGAAGAAGCCCTTAGACTAAGGCAAAAAAATGTCAGATCTGATTGAAGATTCAAAACTGGGTTGTTTCTCAAGCCAATGGAGACTGACAAGAAAGTCAAATCCCAAAATCTAAAAGAAGAAAATTTATTGCTGAAGGACAATCAAGTTCCCATCCACGACACTAGGGGCAAAGTCAAACCCAATTGGATGGGCCCTTACATCATCAAGACTATTTGGTCGGGAACAACGACCATTTTCATGGATTTAGATGGCTTAGAGATCTCACAACCGATCAACATGGAGAAGTTAAATTTTTCGATCCTTGAAAGGCACATTGGGCCAAAAATCCAGAAGGGCGATCCAGGAAAAAAGTTAGAGCAAGAAAAAAAAATGAAAACAAAGAAAATAAATAATTAAAAAAGAAAAGAAAAAGAAGAAGAAAGAAAAATATAGAGCTCGCAAAGTTGAAAACCCAGAAGGGCGGCTTTGGCAAAAGTTAGAACATAAAAGAAGAGAGTTAATACCCGAGTGCACCTTACCCAGGAATTACGTAAGGCCTTATTCCCATCTTTGGGATACATAGGCAACTTCATCCTGAAGTACGACCCCAACCATTGTTCAGCATGCTTATCTCATCCATGTTGATTGGCTTATCCCTATTCAACTTGGCTATCTTAGCCATGTCCAAGTAGCTCATCTTCGTTCAAATTCAGTTATCCTATTCTGATAAAAGATTCAGCTGCAAGACAAATCAATTTCGGATATGAGGTTGTGCATCTCAAGAGTTAATTCTACTTTGGTCAGGTAGTGGCCGTTCGCAAAAGTAGTTTTGAGGATTTTTAGTGAAGTTGACTAGTTTTCTTAGAAATTATTTCATTTTTTCAAAACCGAACCTTTTCTTGGACCCAAAAAAGGAAAATTTTCAGTACTCACAACCTGACTTACATGATTTTAAACAGAAAGTGGAACAAGCATGCTAATCTAAACTCACATGTTGGTCAAAATTATTTTCGCAAAAAGCCAAAAACAAAAAATAAAGTTAAAGTGATAAACTAAGGACACAGTCGAGTCAGGTTTTTTGTCTATCCCCCATTGTCAATGCACTCGCTAGAAAGGGCACAATTGAAACTAGCCGTAGGGGCCAAAAAAATCTCTCTTCCTCTAAGCAGTGAGGTGTTGAGCTAAGTGCGAAGCACGGACTAGAAATAGAGTTGGATATTCGACCCCCTCATAGAGTCCACAACTTCCAACTTATCCATCAACCACATCTGGGAAGGGATAAAAAGAAGAGAGATTATATAATAGAGAGATGTGCGTCGAGAGAAAAAGTAAGTTAAGGGCTTTAAGAGAAAATAGAGATTGAGTGCTAGAGTGATGTGAGAATCATAAATAAGAAAGGGTGGGAAACAATACCTGGAGAAGTAGTGGGCTCCCCATGAACCAAGAGGTCTCCGCCGATGGAAAGCAAACATCCAAGTGTTGTCTTTGTTGTTGTTGTTTGTTTTGAGTCATTTCGATTCTGGTTAGGTCGTTTTTATGATGTTTTCTATTTGTTGATTCGTTTTGTACCTCAGTCAGTCGTAGGCTCAATACCCAATCAAGAACTCATTCCTAATTTAACTCTTTTTGTGCTCAGAGTGCCGTCCCATTCCTAACATGATGTGCAAAACATAATTCTTTCTTTCATAAACTGCAGGGTCCAACACCGATTAAAAGAGAGAGCAACAGAATTAGGACCTATCTGAAGTTGCATAGGTTCCAAACTACAAAGCAAAAGAGAAAAGAGAAAATTGGAGCATTTGAGTTTGTTTCAACTTCAACAAATTTCGAGATTGCATTCCGAATGCACCTTTGCAGACCTAGTCATTTCTCCAGAGTATGAGTGTACCTCGAGCTCTAGCCTGATTTGGTGATCAAAAACACTCTCCCTGAACACCATTCCCCACCAAAGGTGTCTTGGCTGTGTTTGCAATGAGTTCCTAGGAGACCAATTGCGATGGTGGAAACTAGAGTTCGAATGGCGATGCCTAAAACATAAAGGTTTGGAATTTTCGTGGCTAAAGTCTGGTTTAAATACCCAGGGGTGTATCATCGGCTTGAAATCTGTATGGCAGCCCCATAGGTTAAGATAGCTTGTATGCGTCTTAATTCTGGATACTGAATCAACCTAGTTTGTTACCCCGTTAGAGAATAGGGAAAGTTGTGAATATGATCAAGAACAAAGCGACATTCGTGGCTTCCACGTGTAGATTTTACCTCTTTTTAGCATTTGAGGATCTTTGAATTGTGAGTTGAAGGTTGGAGTTTGAAAGACACAAAATGGGAGATCCCCGCCAGAATAGAGTGGTTCATCGATGTTTGCCTCATGAGGTGCTTTCTAAAGCACCGCTTTGTTTGCTTACTGCATTTCTTAAGCATCATTATCCACTATATCGCTTGTCACACATACCATATCTTCGAGTAAATCTTTATCGTATATCTATCGCACGATCAAATCTTTATCATGCATCTATCGCACAATCAATCTCCATTGTGCATCTATCGCACAGATCAAATTGCTACACAATCAGATCGTTTACGTGCATCTATCACATAATCTCATCATACTCTTTGCATCTGTTGCATCATCATCTTTTCATTTTCTTATGATTTCAGCGTGGTTAGAGTATCTCAGGGCATGTAGGAATGCAACCCTGAGCAGTTTTCTCAAGATGCGTGAGATGCATTCCCGAACAGTTTTTATCTCAAGGCGTGTAGGAACACGACCCTGAGCGATTCAGAACCTCTTTTCACGATTTCACTATGGTTAGAGTGTTCTTCTACCTCTCACGATTCTAGTGTAATAGGAGTTTTTTCCTCTTCTTACGATTTTAGCGTGTTTAGAGTATCTCAAGGTGTGCAGGACCGTGACCCTAAGCGGTTTTCTTAGGACACGTAAGATGCGTTCCTGAGCGATTTTTATTTTAGGGCGTGCAGGAACGCGACCCTGAGCGGTTTTCTCAAGACACATGAGACGCATTCTTGAGCGGCTTTATCTTAGGCCGTACAGGAACACAACCCTGAATGGTTCAAGACCTCTTTTCACAATTTCAGTGTGGTTAGAGTGTGTCATTCAAACTTGATAATGACTCCAAATCTAAACCCAATAATGAACTATAATGAACCGCTTCTCATGATTTCAGCGTGGTTAGAGTGTGTCATTCCTCACTTGTTTTTCCTCCTCTTACGATTCCAGCGTGGTTGGAGTATGTTACCTATCCATTGCATCGTACTCTATCTTGTTGCATTCATAATTTTCGCATAAACGCGTTTAGGATCATTATCATCTCATTGTATTGTTATTTCCCCGAAGATCATTACCCAGCAGATCATTCCTCACCTATATCATACCATCTACTTGTACTCTTTTTGCAATAGATATAGTTCTCCATGTGTACGCACCTATTCTATAAGAATTGTGGTTTGACGGTGTCGGTACCTTTTCTATATAAAACGTAATATGATTTGCATTCCCTCTCCTTTATGATATTTATCTGCCAAGCACTGCTCGTGGTTTAGATTGTTGCATTGTATTGTGTATCATTTGCATCCTGCCCCTAAACTATGCTGGTTTGATTCCTTGCAAACGGATACGCAGGCAACTCTCAAGTTCAACCAATTGCATTTACATTTTGTTTGTTTGCCCAAGTCTTATGGCCTTGTCAAATGGGTCATCTTTGGACTTTGATATTTACTCACATCATTTCATGACTTCGAGCTCTGTCAAAGAAGGGGCAACTGTAGACCCCCATTTTGACCGCCCCTAAGACTTAGGCACTTTAATCCGAACACTCAATGATGAAAGTTACATTATGCAAATGGTTCGAATCTTCAGCAAAAGAATTTGTTTTCGAGCTTCAAACACAAGTTTTCCACCCTATGTGGACCAAAACCCTATTTTTAACCTGACCACATAGTGAGCAACAGGGCCAAAATAATTGGATGGTTTGCCAATTAATGAGCAGGTTGTACAATTAATTGGTCTGCCGGCCATGTTTCCCGACAGAAGATATTTTGCAATAGCCAGTTGTCCTTATGTGCATGTCTTGCACCAGCTGTCTCTTTATAGATATTTCCGACGTGAGATGGTGTTTTTCTATAAATACAAGCCCTCTTTCATGGTTTGGGGTTAGAAAATTTTGGCCAAGAGCTATAACTTGTCCAACAAACTTCCCTCCACTCTTGCAATATACATACACTATGCATACACTTTCCAAACTAAAACTTGAAGCTTTTGCTGAGATTTGGGAATGCAATTTCAGCCTCTTAAGAGTGCATAGCTTGTGGTTTGTTAACTAGGAAGCTTTTCCTCTCTTTAAAGGGGTAATATTTGAACTCTTTCACCATCTTTTCTTTATCTTTTTCTTGTGTTTTTATACAGATTTCAGAGCCATTTTAAGCTTAAAAATGTGATTTAAACCTCACAAAAAGAGGAGGGGTTAGCCACCCTTCCTTAGGCCTTGTTCCATAGCTTTTTGCTTTGCCTTTTTCTACTTTGTTTCTTTTGGTTTTGGCCCCTAGTTTTTTGGAGTTTAGGGGCTGTTTTAAGTGTTTATTTAATTTGTGCTTTGAATATTATCCTTGTGTTGTTTTAAGTCCTCGTGGATTTGGTGTATAGGCCATAGCTTCCAATCCATTTAAGTTGATAGTCTTTTCTTTCATTTTTATAGCTTTCATGTACATATTCACATCATTATAACCATCCACTTGTTCATTCATAATCTGCAACCTCCCTTCTTTCTTTGTTTCTTTTGATTAAGAGTTGTATCAAACAATAGATCACCACTCAAGGCACAAGAAGACCCCTCATGCTAATTGATTTAATCTTTTTGGAGGTTTATTACCAGGGCATTATATCTCTCTTATGCTAAGTATGATATTTTGTTTGAAACTTCCCTTTATCGCCAGTGTATGTACTTCTAAGGGACTAATTTTCCATTTAGACCCTTGGAAATCATAAAGGAAAGAGTCATTATAGCTTATTATCGAGTTTGGATTTGGGGTCATTATCGCTCATTTCGTGTTTGACTCCTAATTCATTATCGCTTGTAAACAAGTTTGATTCTTCCTTTGTAACTTCCCCTGTAGAAAAGGGCTTGAAACGCTCATTTCTCAGGTCAAGTCATGCTTGCTATTCTTTGTTGCTTTCGGACTTAATGGACGTATTCATCACCTTTGGACAAAAAAGGAAGAAACGATAAGAAATTGATAAGGTAAAATAAAAAGGGATAAAAAAATCGGAGTTAAAATGTGAGAACCCGAATATAAAAAATAAAATAAAATAAATGATTAAATAATAATAATTTTACAATTTCAAATATTTTGATGATAAATCTTAACGTGCAAATTAAATGTTTGAGGGATCTTTTAATTAATTCTAAACCTAAAATAAGTTTGTTATGGATGTCCACAATTTTAAAAGATAATAATAATAATAATAATAATAATAATAATAATAAATAAAAAGAGTTTGTTAATTATATATATAAAAACAAAACAAAACCCTACCTTCTTATTTGAAGTAGCAACAGTCGTGAGGGAGAATTAACTTAGCAGCCATGAGGAAGCAAGAGAGAGAGAGATAGAAAAGAGAGGGGGAGAGAAAGCACCCTTGTGTCTCAACAACTCTCTAAGGTATTAATCAATCTATTCTTGTTTTATTATAATATGTTGTTTACATAGTAATGGTTCTTGTGGGTGTTGTGAGTTGGTGGAAGAAAAAGGAATGAATTGGCTGATTGGGATAGTATTCTAGAAATTTTAATTGAATTCATAATGTTGCTCCTAAGAATATTAATCTGCCAGCAAACTTTAGAAATCATGAAACCATATCAAACGAATGAATTTTGAACTGAAATTTTTACAGTAGATCAATTACATATTGAATTACTTATCTGAATTTTTTCATAATTTTTGGGAGTCAAAATCCATATAAACTTATGCGTTCAAATCTGTCCATAAAATCGGTTTAAACAGTAAATTCGGGAGTGTTGTTCTCTTCGGGTATAAATCCGAAAATTATCAAATCAGCGTCATTAGAACCGGTTACGAGTCTAGTTTCTTGAATTTTTGACCTTGCATTGATTGCTTGTGTATACTAAGAGAACCGTCAATTTCTTTGAAGTGCTGCAGAAAACAACCTGTTTAGGCATAATTAATTGTAAATAATTATTTTGATAAGCAAATCAAGTGAAACCATTTGGGTTTGAAACGTAGGATATATTAATTGATATCTGGAGGGTTTTAGAATTTTTCAAACAACGTGGGGTGGGTTTTTAATTTTCAAAGTTAGCGAATAGATTGGGAAAACTAGTTTAAAATTCTCTTTTATCTTAAAGTTACTTTTAATTAAGTTTCGATTTGAACCCATGTCTTGGGTGATTTTAGACCTTGAAGAACAAGAACTTAGGTAATATTTAAGAGTAACGATGAGTTGGGTTGAGCCATGTTAGTGCGCTTTAGTTTAGGGTTACTTAGTTCTTATTCTTTAGTATTTTTAAATTAGTAGTGACGTGTAGTTTTCATACTTGGTTCAGTGCACTAGTTGGACTTTCATACTCTATTCGATGATTATATTATTTCGTTTTCAGGTGAGTAGTTTCATGTTACATATTTTTATAAATGTTCCCCTACCCTGAACTGTTGAAAAATTAAATTGTTGTTTCATGACTAAACTATTTTGATAAATTATTATATTATCAATGGAATCAAATTATTTTTGAAACATGTGTGAACTTGGCATACTGTAAACTATTTGTTTTGATCTCATGTTTATAATGATGAACTACCATGTTTTGCGAAACTGATGTGTATTGATTATTGGGACCAACTGTGTATTTAATTTAGGAAAATTATTCCACTGTGTGTGGTGACTCTGGCCACTAGGGAACAGATCTGGGTTGGGCCGTGATGACTCTAGTACTCAACGATTGTAAGGAAAAGACCTAGGTTAAGCTAGGTGACCTTCAATTAGATCGTCTTAGAGAAAAGACCCAGGTTGCCACCCTGAGGATGACTCTTAGTTCGGTATTGGATTCAACGGGGCTTATAGCCTTGAGAACTGTGTGGCATATTATTTGTTATTTCTTGGTATCCAGAAAATTATTGGTGTTCATGTTGTAATCTGTTTTAAGTGGAAAATGTCGTTTATCATGTTCTTGGAAGACATGAGTATTTTAACTGTTGAACTGTGGAACCTTGTTTTTGAAACAGATTGTCTTTACCAAACTGCATGCCAATCTAGTTTATGTGATATATATCTTATTTTGGAATTGAACCTTGTTTTCAAAACTATATTTACTATCCATGTTGCTACTCACTGAGCTATCAACTGACTTAGTAGTTTACCATTTCCAGGTGTTAGAAGGACTTAGACTGGACTTATGGCATAGCGGGGACTCGATTTCATGGACCTCTAGGACATTCTTTTATTTTAGAGTGTTATGTCAAGTTTGTGCATATTTATTTATTTATTTATTTTTATTGGGGTTCATTTAGGATTATTTTGATATGTGGGCTGTTTATATCCCATAAGTTTGGATGGTTTTGATTACGATGATTTTGCCGTTTTTAATTGTGGCATGTCTGGATTGAGTTTTGGTTATTTATTATTGGACTATTGTTTAGTTGTTCAATGTGATTATGGATTTGTGTTTAGGCTTACATGTGCCTTGGGCTGAGTCCCTGTGGGCCACGACCGTGTTAGATAATGTCTCAATGGGACCACATAATTAAATGTGGTGTTATCATTTATAAGAAGCCTACAATTTAAGTGATTCAATTTAGTTAATAGGCTTAAGGGTATATGTGTTATGGACCTAATGTGTAGATACTAGTTGTATAATTTCTATTTCTATGAGGGGCAGAAATAGAAATTAAAACATATTGGTTAAAGTTGGTTTTCATTCCTTTTGAACTTCCACAGTCTTTCAGTTTTGAAAACCAATTACAACCTTTAAAAGGTTATGGTCCCTATTCCTTCCCAAGTGGAAAAGAACACTGCCATTTTTCTTTCTAAATCCTCTCAAGGAGAAACATAAGGCACCAAAGGGGAAAGGATTAGAAGGCAATAACATAATCAATAACAAAGAGTTCAATCACGCTTCCGTTTAACCGTTCATCAATGGATTCAGGTATGTCATTTTGTCTTGATTTCTTGATAATACACATGGTAAATGATCCAAAGTGTAAGGTTTATGTTCTGAAATTTATGTTAACAATTGGTATCAGAGCCAGCATATCATGTGTCTTATCAGAATTGATATGCTTTATTCATTCTATTTAGTTTCCTGGAATCAGATTCTGAATTTTCTTATGGATGTAAATTCTGTTTTTTCCTGTTTTGTTCTGTGAAAATGGCAATCTGTTTTCTGGAATTATAAAATGATTCGGTGGGTAGTTTTTTTTTTCTCTCAAATGGATGAACATCATGTATTTATATATATATATATATATAGATATATCTTGCGATTTGATCGGTTTAATTTTGAACATTATAAAAAAAAAAAACTATTTGTTTTTTGGACCCGTCAATTCTATTTATATATGTATATATATAATTGGAATTGCTGCAGATTATATAACATATACGGGGTCACAAATTTAGAAATCTTTAAATTTAATGTAATTTCATACAACGTCTACAGAAATTTAATTTTCTAACATTCTCAATATAAGTCAATTCAAACAAGATGTCACAAAAGTGATCTCTCTTGTCTAGATTGTTTTATATGGAATGTTTTGAAGTTCATGTCTGTGTATCTCATGCGGGTATTTATCGGTCCAAAGACATGATTAAGACTTGGCAGAATTACACTCACATTTTGTGGTGATAAACATGTGCCAATTGTCAAGAAAACCTAATGTGAATAATAAATCCATCAAAAGATAGATTGTTATTTGACATAACTTATTGTCAATGTTTGATCATTACAACAAGAATACCACTTACAGTTAATATCACTACCCAAAGGCTTGGTATTAATGTTGTGCTAGGTATCCTGAGATGTTGTCATTAAATTAATTTATTTAGAGATTATCTGTTTGGTAACTTAATGTGAACATGAGGTAATTGCAACATTTTTTGAGGATGTTGAGTTTGGGGAGAGAAATCCAGTTAGAGACATTGTCTTTGAGGAGGAAGCAGGAGTAATCCCACTTCCTACTACTACTTTTGACCAATCACAGGTTCCTATACCTGTCATTGCTCGAGAAGTAATTTCGGATCCTCAACCAGACAATGTTGTTCAAGATAATATAGTTCAAACCCCCATTCAAGATGAGGTAATTGTTCCTGAGGAACAAACTCTACAACCTCAACCTCAAGAATCTGTGCCATTAAGGCGATCCACCAGAGAAAGGAGATTTGCATTTTCAGATGATTATATTGTATATCTCCAGGAACATGAGGTAGAAAATGGAATGTCGAAAGATGATCCAACCAACTTTCATCAAGCCATGGAAAGTTCCAACTCTCATAAGTGGAGAGTGGACAGATTTCCATAGAGCACATTGGGACAAACTCCATGATAGCGGATCCACTTACGAAAGGACTACCACCCAAGGTCTTTCATGAGCACACTGCTCAGATGGGTGTTGTTCTATTTGAGAACATTCTGGTTTAGTGGGAGTTTGTATTTATATTACTGCTTTATGTCAGCCTTGAGTTTTATCTATGAAATTAGATTAATTTCTGCAGAATTGAAATATTCAGTTTATTACGCTCTGTTACGCATTGTGAAGTATTGATCTCAATAAAGTTAAGTAGGACCAGTTGGAAATAGGCATGTATGGATCACATCACATGTAATTTCCATGCTGCGCATCCATGATTGATCTATGTCATTTAGCTGTATTAGTATACGTGACCATTGGTGGGTCGAGTTACGATTGATGTAACGAAGACCGCTTTGATCCTATATTAATATAGTTAATGGACAAGATTGTTTGGATACCCTCAAGTTATGATAATAAATTTCTGAGCTCACTAAAGTTAAGCACATTTTTCAGGATACATATGTGGTCCAGTGGGAGATTGTTAGATAATGTCTCAATGGGACCACATAATTAAATGTGGTGTTATCATTTATAAGAAGCCTACAATTTAAGTGATTCAATTTAGTTAATAGGCTTAAGGGTATATGTGTTATGGACCTAATGTGTAGATACTAGTTGTATAATTTCTATTTCTATGAGGGGCAGAAATAGAAATTAAAACATATTGGTTAAAGTTGGTTTTCATTCCTTTTGAACTTCCACAGTCTTTCAGTTTTGAAAACCAATTACAACCTTTAAAAGGTTATGGTCCCTATTCCTTCCTAAGTGGAAAAGAACACTGCCATTTTTCTTTCTAAATCCTCTCAAGGAGAAACATAAGGCACCAAAGGGGAAAGGATTAGAAGGCAATAACATAATCAATAACAAAGAGTTCATTGATAATCACGCTTCCGTTTAACCGTTCATCAATGGATTCAGGTATGTCATTTTGTCTTGATTTCTTGATAATACATATGGTAAATGATCCAAAGTGTAAGGTTTATATTCTGAAATTTATGTTAACAGACCGGTCATGCTCAGATTTGGGTATGACATAAAAGGGGTAAAAAGATAATAAAATTTGGTTAGGTTCAGTCAGACGTTATATTGAACTTATTGCGTCTTGAGTCATCACATACTATTTTAGTAGTGTTTGATGATTCTTGAAGCAAGTTTACCCCCTCCCTTGAGGTAACTCCATGATAGGGAAGATGTGTTGTTTGTCTTTTGTTTCATTTTATTGAGCTATTGTCCTATCGTTTCTAAGATCATTACGCAACAAATTTGCAATAATTAATGATTCGAGAATCGAATGTACTCCTCCCTTGATCATCTTCATGATAGGGAAGGGCAAAGAGGATAAACATCTCTTGAAAACACTCTGTTTTTGCTCTGTTTAAGCTCTGTTGTAGTAGGGTATTCTCCAGAAACATGGGCCAGCTGGCCATCATTCTGTGTGGCTGACCATTTCTCAGGGTCGGCCAGCCACCTATTTTGTACATGTATGGTATTTTTGCAATAGAACATAGTAGAATCTGAGGCCAAAACAGAATAATTTTTTGACTTTAAACAGAGCAGATTCTGGCAGCAAACAAAGAGGTTTCTAGAGGATATTGTCTGTTGTACACATGCGGTTAATCGCTTCCTATTCGAGTCCATCAGATTAGTCGCTTTGATATTCATATTCATGTGTTGTAACTAATTAATTCCTTTGGTTTCATTTGAATTTGTAATAGCTAGTTAATTCATTCAATTGTATTGTAATAATTTGTTTAATTAGGACATTCATTTGGACCCTCTTATGTGAGGGCAAATTTGTAATATTTTGTATGTCTTTCAGCCCCATTTCTTTCTCCATTTTACTTATATTCTTACCATATATAGTATCATATTTTTTGTTTCATATCGTTGCCATGCGTTATATCCATTTTTGCATGCATTGGGTTCGGTTCATTATTCTAATATCATTGTTATTTTCCTACTTACTTGAATATGTGCATTACCGGATGCTTTGAGTTGATCCACATGACATGATAAATAAGCCAAACCTAGTAGTTGCATTTTGTATGTGTTGCATTAGTCACTTTGCATATTAGGAGTATGCATTTTTTTCTAATTATTTTCTTTTCTTTGGCTGGCCTGGGTTGAGTACTATGTGAGAATTTTTGCTTTAACATATTGCATGTGTGTTTGTGTTGCCATATCAAGCATATTACAATAAGGCTAAGTGCTTATTTGAAATAATTGTTTGAATGCATGTGGATGAAGGCCATTTTCGCTTAAGTTGGGATGACTTAGATAAATGTACATATGAGCTTGCTTTTCAAATAGCACATATTCAAAAAAAAATTCAAACAAATATGAAATCAAAAGCATTCCAAAGTGGGTGACGTAGTCTGTACATGTGTGACTCACATAGTAAGTTAGCATTAACAATCAAAACAAGAGCATATAGTGTTGATAAGAATCACATCATGATTAGTAGAAATTGATATTTGATTAGGTGAGGGGGGTGCTCAATTCACGACCTTCCCCTTTGATACCTAAGTTCTCGAGCCAAGACACTTTGGTTATGACGAATAAGTGGCCTTTGGCGTAAGTCACGGGTTTCCTAAATTTCCTAAAAATATTTTGGTGGCGACTTTGAAATCTAGCAATGCAGGCCATTTTTGGCATCGCTGATGATTAGTGGATTTTCTATGATTTGCCAAATTTGGACTTTCATTTGTATTTTTCTATTTCACATTGCACTTGTGAAACCAGATTCAGAACCATGAGAGTATAAATTGTAGGGCTATCGTACTCGAGGAGACTAAACCCCTCCGAGAAGCGCAAAAAACCAGCTACATTAGGGTTTTGGAGTGTTTTAGAGAGAGGAATGAAAAAGTGATTGA
Source organism: Camellia sinensis (assembly GCF_055761805.1). Classification (NCBI taxonomy): domain Eukaryota; kingdom Viridiplantae; phylum Streptophyta; class Magnoliopsida; order Ericales; family Theaceae; genus Camellia; species Camellia sinensis. The sequence goes on from NC_138969.1 coordinate 76,119,620, forward strand.
AAAATTCCTTTTCCCAAACTGATATATGCATAGACCGCTCGAGCGACCAAAACACTTCTCCAGTATCAAAGACAATAAGTGGCATCGCTCGAGTGACCAAACCATTGCTCAAGCACACAATGACCCATTCCTAGAAGCTTTGCAGACTGAAGAAGACCACTCGAGCGAAGTTCATCTTACTCCCAGAAGTTTTGTAGACTTGCAAAATATTGGGAGATCTCAAAGACCACTCAAGCGACCAAAACACCGCTTGAGCGAACAAGAAGAAAACTAGGCATGAACTCTTTGAAAAACGAACTCCCAACCGTTTTCAAACATAGCCAACAACCCAACTCAACTACCACCAAGATGATAAAGGACATAAACAACAGTTAAAGACACGGAATCCCAAACATAAGAGCATGAAATGGGTCTAGTTTAAACCAGAACTGTTATAATCTTCATTCCTTAAGAAATTTCATCCCCAAAATTTAAATCAAACCAATAACCAACGGATTTTTAACTATCCACATTAGTAATAATGATAAAATTGAATCCTCCAACACCCAATATTACAAATTGAGTTCCCAAAACATTTACGATGTTCACATAGTACAACATGAATAACATTTTACAATGCAAATCTTAAATATTAACAAATAGGTCTGGATACTTCTTATGGACTTCCATCTCACATTCCCAAGTTGCTTCCTCAACTCCATGTTGTCACCACAACACCTTAACCAATAGGATAGTCTTGTCCCTCAAGACTTGAACCCGAGTATTGAATACCCGAATTGGTCTCTCCTCGTACGAGGCATCCTTATCTATCTCTAACTTGGTCCAGTCCAGTACATATGAAGGATCAAGCTCATATTTCTGGAGCATACAAATATGAAACATGTTTTGAACCCCGGAAAGTTAGGACAACAAGACCAAATAGTAAGTTACCTCCCCAATTCGATCTAGAATCTCAAAAGACCCAATAAATCTAGGAGACAGCTTCCTGCTTTTCCCAAATCTCATCAAACTCCGTTTTGGTGATATCTTCAGAAACATATGATCCCCCACTGTAAGAACCCGAATATTAAAAAAAAAATTTAAGTAAATAATTAAATAGTAATAATAATAATTTTACAATTTCAAATATTTTGATGGTAAATCCTAAAGTGCAAATTAAATATTTGGGAGATCTTTAATTAATTTTTAAACTATAAATAAATTTTTATGGAAGTCCACAATTTTCAAGACTATTGATAATAATCTTAATGATAGTAACAACAACAATAATAATAAACTAGTTAGTAAGGGGTCATTTTGAAAATTTATTATAGGTGGATAAAACCCTAATGGTGAGATATCAATTCTTTTCTAAACAACACAACAGCAGCCACTTTAGGTTCTTAGCAGCTGTGAGTCATTGAGAGAGAGAGAGAGAGAGAGAGAGAAGAGGAAGTTTGTGGCAAACAAGGAGAGAGAGGAATTCTGCGTAATCAATACTGTGTGGGTAAGTAAATTGTTTATTCTCACTTCTATTACTATTTTTGATCTTCCATAGTTGAGTTCGTGAAACGCATGGTTTAATCATTTAGGTATATATTAATTTATGGGCTGGTGTGAAGGAAAGTCTAGTATATCAAACCTGGGTTCTAGGAAATAATGATGGAAGAACAGGTGTTGTGTGGTTGCATGAATCTCATTGTGGAAGAGATGTGGTTTTATCTTTTGTGTGTTGTGTTGTCAGGGCACTGGTGCTCCTGTTTGGTATTGTTACTAAAGGTCTAGATATAATGTTTAAGGTTCAAACATTCATGTATAAAGAATGGGTATTATTCAAGGAAAAAAAAAATTATGTGCAGAATCATAGATTTTAAAAATCAAGAAACCATATCAAACGAATGAATTTTGAACTGAAATTTGTACAGTAGATTAATTACATATTTAATTGCATATCTGAATTTTTTTCATAATTTTTGGGAATCAAAATCCATATAAACTGATGCGTTCAAATCTGTCCAGAAAATAGGTTTTAAACAGTAAATTCGGGAGTGTTGTTCTCTTTGGGTATAAATCCAAAAGTGATCAAATCAGTGTCATTAGAACCGGTTACGAGTCTAGTTTCTTATATTTTTGGCCTTGTATTGATTGCTCGTGTATATTAAGAGAACCGTCAATTTCTTTAAAGTGCTGCATAAAACAACCTGTTTGGATATAATAAATTGTAGATAATTATTTTGATAAGCAAATCAAGTGAAACCAATTGGGTTTGAAACTTAGGATATATTAGTTGATATCTGGAGGGTTTTAGAATTTTTCGAACAACGTGGAGTGGGTTTTTAATTTTCAAAGTTAGTGAATAGATTGGAAAACTCTGTTTTATCTTAAAATCACTTTTAGTTAAGTTTCGATCAGAACCTATGTCATGGGTGATTTAAGACCTTGAAGAATATGAACTTAGGTAATATTTAAGAGTAACGGTGAGTTGGGTTGAGCCGTGTTAGTGCGCTTCAGTTTGGGGTTACTTAGTTTTTATTCTTTAGTATTTTTAAATTAGTAGTGACGTGTAGTTTTCATATTGGTTCAGGGCACTAGTTGGACTTTCATACTCTATTCGAGAATTATATTATTTCGTTTCCAGGTGAGTAGTTTCATACTACGTATTTTTATAAATGTTCCCCTACCCTGAACAGTTGGAAAATTAAATTGTTATTTTAAGACTAAGCTGTTTTGATAAATTATTATATTATCAATGGAATCAAATTATTTCTGAAACATGTGTGAACTTGGCATACTATAAACTATTTGTTTTGGGCTCATGTTTATAATGATGAACTACCATGTTTTGCGAAACTGATGTGTAGTGATTATTGGAACCATGTGTGTATTTAGTTCAGGGAAATTATTCCACTGTGTGTGGTGACTCTGGCCACTAGGGAACAGATCCGAGTTGGGCCGTGATGACTCTAGTACTCAACGATTGTAAGGAAAAGACCTTAAAAAAAAAAACTAGGTGGCCTTCAATCGAATCGTCTTCGAGAAAGGCCCAGGTTGCCACCCTGAGGATGACTCGTAGTTCGGTATTGGATCCAACAGGGTTTATAGCCTTGAGAACTATGTGGCATATTATTTGTTTTTTTTCTTGGTACGCAGAAAATTATTGGTGTTCATGTCATAATCTGTTTTAAGTGGAAAATGTCGTTTATCATGTTCTTGCGAGACATGAGTATTTTAAGTGTCGAACTGTGGAACCTTCTTTTTTGAAACAGATTGTATTTACCAAACTGTATGCCAATCTAGTTTCTGTGATATATATCTTATTTTGGAATTGAACCCTGTTTTCAAAACTGTATTTACTATCCATGTTGCTACTCACTGAGCTATCAGCTGACTTAGTTGTTTACCATTTCCAGGTGTTAGAAGGACTTAGAGTGGACTCATGGCATAGCAAGGACTCAATTGCATGGACCTCTAGGGCATTTATTTAATTTGTTTTAGGTTGCTTTGTCGAGTTTTGTGCATACATTGTGGTTGAGTTTTATTTAGAATTATTTTATTTTGTGGGCGGTTTGTGTCCTATTTAGTATATATATATTTTGAGGAAGTTGGTTATGACTTATTTTTCACTTGTGGCATGTCACTGGATTGAGTGTTGATTTATTTATTCCTGGGCTATCATCACATTTATTCTTTATGGTTTTGGGTTTGTGTTTAGGCTTACGCGTGTCTTGGGCTAAGTCCCTGTGGGCCACGGCCGGTCATGCCCGGATTTGGGGTGTGACACCCACCTTGAAAGATAGAGGTCTCCTTCTACAATCGACATAGCTCGTCTGGCGACTCTAAACCGAAACCAACCTCTTACGAAAGTGTAATCTTCTTCGTAGTTTCCTGGACCTAACATAGGTGCATCACCATCCTCGACCCAACACATAGGAGATCTACTTGGTTGGCCGTACAAGGCCTTAAAATGTGCCATACCAATACTCGCTTGAAAACTATTATTGTAGGCAAATTCCACCAAGGGAAAATGACTCTCCCACGAACACTTGAAGCCCTCGAAGCATGTCTTCTGAAATCTGAATGGTGCGCTCAGACTGCTCGTGAGTCTGAGAATGATAGGCGGTTCTAAAGGTCAACTTAGTACCCAAGGCACCCTGTAGGCTATACCACAACTAAGCCGTAAAATGTGGATCCCTATTCGAAATGATAGTCACTATAACCCCATGAAGTCGTACTATATCTTTAATATACAAGTCAGTAAGGTAGTCTACTGAGTCACTCGTTCGCATGGGTACAAAGTGTGCAGACTTGGTCAATTGGTCGATTACTACCCATATCACGTCATTACCCCATTGAGTCCTTGAAAGACCTACAACAAAATCCATTGTGACATGCTCCCAAGGGTTGCAACAAACGCACTGGTCCCTGATGCTCGGCCTTCACTTGTTGATAAGTAAGGCACCTCGAAACAAACAAGGCTACATCTCTCTTCATCTCTCTCCACAGAAACTAGCAACTAAGGTCGTGATACATCTTTGTGTCTCCCTGGTGTACCACAAGGCGTGAATGATAGAACTCTTGTAGTACCTCTACTCTACAAGATTCGAGCACCAAAGGGCAGTCTAGGTACCTCACATTCGAGGCAAAATAAACGTTCAAACCCTCATCTACCTTCCCACTAGACATTTTTTCCTGGATAGATTCCACTTCGTGGTCACCCCATTGTGATTCTAAAACTTGGCTCACTAGAGTAGGTTGTGTAACTACGGTGAACAAAACGGTAGACTGGACAGACTCGTAAGATGCAAGTCAATCTCACCCACTACACCCAACATCTCCCATTCCTAGATGGCGATAGTAGCTACACTGCTTACAGATTTCTTACTCAAAGCGCTGGCCACTACGTTGGCCTTTACCAGATGATAGTGTAACTCAAAATCATAATCCTTCATAAACTCCATCCACCTCCTCTGCCTCAAATTCAAGTCTTTCTGTGAAAGTAGATATTTCATACTCTTGTGATCGGAAAATACTTCAAATCTCTCCCCGTATAGGTAATGCCTCCAGATTTTCAAGAAAAAATCACCGCTGCTAGCTCTATGTCATGAGTGGGATAATTTCTCTCATATGTTTTCAACTGTTGTGAACCATACGTTACCACCTTCCCCTCTTGCATCAACACACAATTCAAACCTTTCCGAGACGCATCACAATAAACTGAATAACCCAAATTCCTCTCAGAAATAATCAAAACTAGAGCAGTGGTGAGTCTAACCTTAAGTTCTTGAAACGACTTTTCACAAGTCTCACTCCATACAAATTTGATTCATTTCCTTATCAATCTAGTCAAAGGTAAGGCCAATCTAGAGAAATCCTTCACAAAACGTTGATAATACCAGGCTAAGCCCAAGAAACACCAAATCTCAAAGGTACTCTTAGGTTGTTCCCAATCTTGCACTATGTCTATCTTAGATGAATCCATGGTCACCCCTTCCCCGGACACCACATGGCCTAGAAACTTAACTTTGCTGAGCCAAAACTCACACTTCTCAAACTTAGCATATAATTGATGTGCTTTAAGCAACTCATGTACAACCCATAAGTGTTCCTTGTGTTCCTCCTTGGAGGGTGAGTAGACTAAAATGTCGTCAACGAAGACAACCATGAATAGATCTAAGAACTCATGAAAGACTCAATTCATCAGGTCCATGAACGAAGCTGGCGCGTTGGTTAACCTAAAAGACGTCACTAAGAATACATAATGGCCATACCGCATACGGAATGCTGTTTTCTGAATATCCTCCTCATTCAACCTTAACTAGTGATAACTTGATCTCAAATCAATCTTAGAGAAACAACGAGACCTTTTCAACTGATCAAACATGTCATCTATTCGTGGTAATGGGTACTTGTTCTTAATAGTTACCCGGTTTAACTTTCGGTAATCGATGCACAGCCGTAATGTGCCATCTTTGTTCTTAGCAAAGAGAGTTGGTGCTTCCCAAGGTGATGTACTAGGACAAATGAAGCATTTATCTAACAAATCCTGAAGTTGCACCTTCAACTCACACCATTCGACTAGTGCAAACCTATATGGTTCCATAGAAATTGGAGTCGTGCCTAGCATTAAGTCAATTGAGAACTCAATCTCTCTATGTGGAGGCAACTTGGTGAGATCCTCCCGAAAAAAATCTAGATACTCTCGAACTACTCTGGGCAATGTACTCTGGATCATACTACCCTCCTTAGGTACTGTGATGGCAAAAAGAAAACTCAACTCTCTTCAACCCTTATGGTCATCAACAGAGGAGTATGAATATCACTCCAATCACACATGAAGAAAAAAATTCCCCCGATGGCATACATACTGATACTCTCCTACAATGGCAATTTATCAAGGCCTAGTAATAAGTCAACCAATCTATACCCAGAATGATGTAAAAAACATGCATCTCAAGAACAATAAAATTGAAAGAGAGCTGACAATCCATGACTTCAATCTCACAGGAGCAGCATACTCGACCCAATGCCACTCTACCCCTAACAGGTGTCTCAACCAAAAGAGAAGACTCCAACAATTCAAACTCCAAACCCAAAGGGGATGCAAAAGAAGATGAAATGAATGAATGAGATGCACAGTATCAATTAACATGTTAGCAATAGAATTGAACAACAAAAAGTTACCCTTCACTGCAGAAGGTGCTAGCAATTGATCCGGCGTGGTAACAGCATACACAAGCCCTGAAGGCCTCTACTCTACCTGTTCACCCCTCGGAGCATAGGCCTAATACACGGATTGAGCTGAAGTAGCTTCCTGATTGGCCCTCGAGGCCTATGCTAACTGTGCAGGATGATGGCTCTGTGTTTGTCTCGAACCGAACGCACCAGATGTGCCACCAGATTGAGGACAAAACCTCTTCAAGTGCCCCGATTGCCCACCCTGATAACAAGAAGGCAATTGACCTTTCCCCTAACTCTAGCTCTGAGGACGAGCCAAAGACGGTATGGATTGTTGGCCCCTCCTTTCTGCAGGCAAATTGAAGACTTGTGGCCCAACTAACCACAATTGAAGCAAGTGAACCCACCATGGTTACCTCTCCCCGAACTCGAACTCGGTACAAGAAAGGTGGATCTAAATTGTGTAGCATGGGACTGCTATGGGATGGAACCCTTTTGCTGTTTGTTGTCCCTAGTGTCCCCCTGAACATCCTAGGACCTCTACCTAGAGCCCCTCATCCGCTTCTCATCTGCTTGGATCACAGTCTTTAAGTGGGCTGCCGACTCCACAAGACGACCGTAATCCTGAATCATTGACCCGGTCTCCAACCTCTTCTCGAACTCGATGCAATGGTGTTCGTTTGTCGTCATAAGTTCCAATGTAAACCTTGACCAGCTAGTAAAAGCAGCCTTAAACTTGACTATTGGTGTGTTCAACTGTTTGAGCTTAAAAAACTGCTCCTTCTACTTCTCCCTAGCCATGGGTGGCAAAAACTTATCCTGGAAAGCATGGCCAAAAGCCTCCCAAGTCACCCCAATATGCCCTCGTGCGTACTTCCACTACTGATCCATATCTCTCTCTAGCTGGAAAGATGCCAAGGTCACCCTCAAACTATCGTCCTTGATGCCAAGCATCTCGAACGTCTTCACCATCTGTTTCATCCACTCATGAGCCTTCAGTGACTCCTTCAGTGGCTCCTTCAGATCATCAAAAAACTCATTTGGATTCAATTGGAAGAACTCCTTCTTCAGAAAAGATGGCCCTATTTTTGCAACATGGGCTTGGACCTGATTCTTAGCTCTAAGAATGTCCATGGATTCCCACAATGCTCCGGCCATTTCGTGGGCTAAGGCGCCCATGGCTTGTTGACCTGCTGGCTCGGCTACGTTGGCCTGACCAACTCCTTCCTTCTGCGTCAGAATTTTATCCAGTATTGGCACCTCCTACTGCCTAAGCTTGCCATGCCTACCACCACTGTGTCTACATCCTAACATTCTAATAAAGGTAACACAATAGTTTAGCACATTTACAAATATGACGAAGTTAATTCACTCATGTTCTAATATAGTGGATAACAATTAATTCACTCCACATAGGCACCAAGTCATGTAATCACAAACGAATTTCCTTCCTAGATAATTATATGTTCTGCGACATTGCTAGAGTTCTAGCTAGAATAAGCAGTGATCAAGTGCTCTTCTAATAGGACTTGTAGAAATTCATAGATCCAATCAATATCTTAGGAACCAAATCCCATACCAATCTAGTCACATAAATATGTTATCACATAGCATACCATGTCTACTTCTAATATTATCTAGCGAGACAACCCATTGTGGTAAAAACCACATTCCACGATCCCAAAGTATTCAAACCCAATAGCTCTGATACCAAGTTCTAATGCCCCAAAATAATAATGACAACCCATCTTATAATATTCAACATAAAACACAATATATTGAATAATAACCTTTCATTTATATAAGTTTACCGTACAAAAGATGGCATATGCGAGTATACATTCATAAACCCTAGATTCTGAATCTATAGCATGTATCACATCTAAGTGAATTAAAAAAAAAAAAAATTATATAGATAAGTCAATGCCCTAATGGCTATATTTTTGTAAGACAATGCTTGTGTACAACAAATGTGAGTTCAACTCCATACAGTTAAAGTCCAAGACTTGTACAAAAATAATTACAGCATGAAATAAAAATGAGTGTTCAGCTCCATCGTCCTCCCAAGCTAAGTCCTTGGTGGAGGCATACCATCAGCACTTGAAAGTTGTTTTCCATAGAGGGTGAGCTAAAGCCAAATAGAGATACTTTAACACAATTTATGGAACTTAGCAAAGTTATAAGGTGAATGCACATGCATGCCATTTGTCAAACATTATGCTTTTTCATCTCAAAACAATGTATGCCTTTATTAATACAATTTAATTCATGAAAATATACCTTCATATCAGAAAACAGGGCAGTGGATACAAAACACTAGAAATCTCTAGGTACGTGTCTAGCAGTAGGATATATGAACACTACCAAAGCCATTTTACCGATACTAACCGAAAGGATCAGTATCTAACCGAGCGGGTTTCTAGACTTTCACCAAGGACACACAAGCCGACAATATAACCATAACCACACTCCCTAACTAGATTAACCAAGGTATACACCTATTTTTCTCAAAAATAATACATTTTCATTGTTCAAGTATGAACAATGCTCGATGCATAATGTATGAGAAAATTAATTTCAATTTAACCTAATCCTCATGCAATTTCTACAACAATCAAGACTATCCTCCACCGATAGCCCAAAACAGATATTTCTACTCAACAGATAATTTTTCAACAAAATATATAATCTTATCATTTTTAAAATGGAAGTGGTAATACATATCCAACTCCACCCTCATCATCTACAGATACAATCATTATATCTTTTCAAAACCCTACATCTTTTCCATTTCTTCCATAAACCAAATATCAATGATTTTTAAACAAACCTCCTTTACTTTCAAAATCACGTGTAAGTAAAGAAATTCCAACATTTCAACATATCTCAACCATAAACACATTGCCACAACCTTCCTCAAGCACCCATTTGGAAACCCCTCTATAACATTTCAAAATCAAACCCTAGGTTTAACCCAAAATTTTCAAATCACTAAATACTTTCAAAAAGTAAATAACTAAGCTAAGAGTCATACGAGAGGTTGAAGAAATCCCTACTTTAAGAGTAGAAGAGGAAGAGAGCAAGTGTGAAACTTTCGCAAAGCCAAAAATGAGATCCTTTCCGATTAGATTGAAGCTTACGACAAGCTCTACCTTTCTCTCCCAAGAGCAATGGTGGGGAAATCAATGGATGATGGAGTATTTGAGGTTTTAAGCAAGAGCCAAAGAGAGAGAAAGTGAACAAATAAAGGTTTTGGAGTGTTTTAGAGAGAGAGGAATGAAAAAGTGATTCAAAAATTTCTTTTCCCGAACTGATATACGTACAAATTGCTCGAGCAACTAAAACACTGCTTGAGCATCAAAGACAATAAATGACACGACTCGAGCGAACAAGAAGAAAACTAGACATCAACTCTTTGAAAAATTAACTCCTAACCTGTTTTAAACACAACCAACAACCCAACTCAACTACCAACAAGATGATAAAGGACATAAACAACAGTTAAAGACACAAAATCTTGAACTTAAGAGCATGAAATGGGTCAGGTCTAAACCATAACCGTTATACCAATGATATGGTCTACTCTTTGTCTAAAAGGAGTAGTGTTCAAGACTGGGATAGCTTCCAGATGCAAGTTTATGAGAGGGAACCATCTCCTTTAAGTAGGGTATGTAATAATTGTATTCTTGCATCTAATGATTTCATTGGTGATTGTTCACAGGAATATAAAGTGCTAGTAGATGGCTCCTAGCGATAAGCGAACGGTAGTGCTGGAATAGCGTGGGTTTGTTTTAATGGCAATGCAAAACCTATAGCACAGTGAGCTTTCCAAACGCAACTTACATCATCTTTTAAGGCGAAAGTGGTGGCTTGTCAAAAGGCAACTCAATGGGCAAAGGAGTAGAATTTGCATATAGTAAGTATATGGACAAACTCAGCTTTTGGTGGATGTGCTATGTAATAAAGCCAGTCCCTTTTGGTCTACATGTACCTTTATAGCAGATACAGGAGCAGTTAGTAAGTTTTCTGATTATTTGTGCGTTTGTAAAGTTAAGCGTAAGGATATTAAACCGACGCATGACTTAGCTCATTCTGTAAACAACTTTCTTACTTAATGCATTTGTTGTTTTGTGTGTTCTCAAAAATAAAAAACAAAAACAAAAACAGAGAGAGAGAGAGAGAAAGAGATCATTTATAGAATAGCTATGATTGTAACGCCCTAAAATAAATAGACATACTACTCCATTATAATATCCTTTAAACATGCAGAATCATAACTTCTCGTGTAATTATCTGACATGCACACATGCAATTCTTTTTACTTAGACAATATTTAACTACTTGTTTCATTAGATTTCCTAAGTTTACAATATGAAACCAATTGCCATAATTGTGTCAAATTAATTTTCAATCTTCTTTCAAGATCTGGTCTCCTTCTAATTTCTTAGGTGAAGATGATAGGATGAGTGCACCGATTGATAATGACTTGGGGAATTGGAATGATGAAGTTCTTGGTGCTTGCTTTCTGCCATATGAAGTCGAGGTAATTAAAATGTTTGTCCATATCCGTCGGAGGACATTTTAGTGTAGCATTACACCAAACAGGGACATTTTTTAGTTAGCTTCGCTTACCATCTTGAAATGGGTATTCGTAGTAGGTGTGAGCAAGCTTCGTCGTCGGATGGTGGTGGTGGTGGTGTTGGGGTTGGTTTTTGGAAAAATTTCTAGAATATGAGGCTTCCAAGAAAGATCAAAATCTTTGGCTAGTAAATGTGTTTGGAAATTTTGCCCGTGTGATTTAAGTTGAGGGCTCGTAAGGTGTTGATAAACGATGATTGTGGTTCATCATTGTTTCTTTGATTGTCCATGCGCAATGGAAGTGTGGGAGCACAACAGCCTTGCATTGATTGTTCATCGGCAAAGGGGTGGGACTTTGTTTAACTAGGTAATTGATCTCATCTCAACTCTTGATTCAGCGAGTAGTGAGCTTTTTTTTGTGATTTGTTGGTGTATTTGGATACACCATAACCAGGTGGTGTTCAATGACAAGCAATAATTTGAAGAAGAGCTAGCTCAGTATGTGTTTGATTTTTATCAAAAGTTGTGTGAGGTCCTGTGCAGTGTAAAGGTACTGCAGAATTTACAGCTTCAGATTCAGTGGCTACTTGCTGAGGAAGGGGTGCTTAAGATTAATTTCGATGGGGCTTTGTTTTGCAAATGAAGGCTTGAGTAGTATTGGGGTTGTGCTTTGTGATCATAAAGGAGTTGTCATTGCTGCTATGTTGGCGAACAAAAAATCAACAATGGACGTGGATTGTATTGAGGCTTTTGCAGTCCTTTCTTCGATTCAATTTGCTTTGGATTTGGATCTGCATCAAATGATTCTTGAAGGAGATTCTTTAACGATCATTCGAGCTCGTTAGTCCTCTAATGAGCTGCTATCATCTTTTGGGCACTTTGTGGAGCAAGCTAAATTATTGATAGCAACATTCCGATCATGTGAAGTGGTAAGGGAATTCAGTGGCTCATTGTCTAGCTCAGATGGCAGTTGATATGGATGGTTGTTCAATGTGGATGGAGGAGGTTCTTATTTCTTTGTGCTCTCCTGTCAGGTGTGAGGTGTCTGGTTGATTCGTTATTTGTTCTTTTATGCGTTTGACTACTAAAAATAAATAAATAAATAAAATAGGTACCAAGGTTACTCATTACACCCAAAAATGTATGGGACCCCCAAAGTTAGGGACCCCCATGACCCCCAAAATGATGTGGACCAATCATGTGCTTTTGTTGTTTTTTTATTTTTTATTTTTACTTTTAATTTCCTTCCTGGACCAATTACAAGTGAGTGGAGGTTGTGGGGATTGTGCTTTTTGGGGGTCTGTAGCATTGTTGTCAAGGTTACTCATTACACCTGATGAATAAAAATAGTTCCTCAATACACAAATGAGGAGTTAGCAACGCGATTAAAATTTAGGCAACATAGGCACAAAAATAAGTGATGAAAGTAATCACAGGACAACCTTTCCACAAACTCTACCTCTTTCTTTCACTGAATCTTTTGCTTCTTCATTTTGCTGGTTGTAGTTGTGTTATTATCCTCACTAGATAGACAACTTTTAATAAAAATTGATAAGAAAATATGAGTTTAGGTTTAAAAATCTAAAATAGTGAGTGCAAATGATTATGGAGTACACGAACAACATTATATTAACCCCAATGAGTATTTTGAAACATTAAAAAAAAAGTATTAAAATTTTAGACACTTCGAGCCCACATCCCTAAGCAAGTCACAATTAGGAGTGTAAAAATGGCCCGCGGCCCCGTGGGTGGCCTGATACCCGCCCGCGGCCTAGGGTGGGCCTGGCCTAATTAGGCTCGGGCCGAGCCCAGCTTGAGACCCTGGCTTGGACCATCATTTTGAAGCCCAGCCTAGCCCACTTGGGGCGGCCTGTGGCTCGGCCCATTAGCTCGCTCAAGGCCCATGCAAAGCCTCGGCCCGAGGCCCAGTGTCATTTTTGGTTGAAAAAAATAAAATTTTAGTGAAAAAAATAGAAAGAAAAAAAAAATGGTCAAGCCCTGCCCAAGCCTATGCCCAGGCCCATTGGCCCGACCCGAGGCCTGAATATCCCTTGGGCCTAGGGTTGAGCCTAGGCCTAATTTTTTGGCCCGTGGGCTAGCCTGGTCCAAATTTTGATGGGAATCCGCAAGACCCAACATAAGCCGAGCCGGGTCAAATTTACACCCCTAGTCACAATGATAGTAAACGAAAACTAATATTTAAAAAGTTGACGCTAAAAAATGACTTTTCCTACTTCACAATAATAAGTTTTCCAAAAAAATTCATTTGCTTAGTTAACAGATGTGGATTGAGTAAGTTGTGTAAGTTGACCGTTAGATGCAGATCGATTTGGTGATTGAACTTTACTATTTTTTTTGAATTATTTTACAGTAACTTTTTACTATTTCAAACTTTATTTGAGCTTAAATTTTTTATTCTTCGTTTTTTAAAGGTCAAACTTTCATATTTCATAAATAACTAATATTATTACTAAATAGAAATTTTTTTTTAACATACCAAAAAAAAAATTAACATCATTTTTTTAAAAGGGGTTGCAGGCTCGGATTGAGATAGCACTGCGCAATAGAAGGCAAAAATAGATTTGGAAAGAAAGATTCAGCGAAGGGGATTAAAAATAAAGTCACGCATCAATATTACAGCTATTAAAAAGAATACATATATTACACATTCTATTAAAAGCATAATAAGATGAAATTCACTTTAAAAGAAGTTAGCATACACTCTACTGCTACTGCTAAGTAAAGCTTGACATTTGCAACCATACACAAAAAATATTAGAGCTGCATAAATAGGGAAATTCTATTTCCACACACTTAATTATTTCAATACTCTCAGTACACACACTTATTAATTTGATTATTAATTAATTTTCTCAATCCACACACTAAAAGTTACAATTATACCATTCACTCATAATCATTGTACACACACCACTCAACCCTCCTTTCCGCACACTTTGTTGAGTGACCTTGTTTCTAGATTTGTAGACCCATTGTAGACCCACGTGAAGACCATTTAAGACTACATTATGAAGTGAAGTGAAGTGAAGTGAAGTGAAGACAAAATATTCCATTAAAGATCCTATTGAACCTCTATTAACATATCATTGAAAACCCTCCAAAATATTATTGAAGATGAGGCATTTTTCCATTTTGTTATTGCATTTACGATTTTATTATTACATTTACCATTTCTAGACCTTTGTGCACTCCATTGCGATAAAACCCTCTTCTTTTTTATTTATTTATTTATGTTTTTTGGTTTTGGGATTTCGGCACTAATTTTTTGAAATTATACATTTAATTTGAAACTTAACTTCCGAATAAAAGTGATTTGTTCAACAAATTTGTTCCCCAAAAAAATAAAAAATAAAAAATAAAACTTTCAGCAGATGATGTCCGAATATAATGAAATAATTTGGCACTAGTTGTCCCACTGAAAATCCCGAAAGCAAAAAAAAAAAAAAAAAAAAGTTAATGCACGAAAAATATTAACGTTTTCATCACTAACAAAGTATAAATCTAGAAATTAAATCAATATGAAAATTGTTATGAGAGTATTGATTTGCACGCAATAGAAGAGTAACGTGTGTAGCAAGCAAATTGACAATGGAAAAACTAGAATTTAGTTGTTTTTTTTTTTTTATTCAAAAAGTATACATTGAGATTTTTTTATTTTAAAAGATGTGTACAGAGAATATTTTCATATAATATTATAGGTGTTAGTGAATATCCATTATGGTCATTTTAATTTAGCATATAATTACCATAAAAATAATATTTCATTAAGTGTGTGTACTGAATTAATTAGGTCTGTGAAAATAGAATTTCCCTCATAAATAACATGGTAAGTTGAAACTTGCAAATAAAAATGGAATAAACAAACATCTTATAGTGCAGGGACAAATCAAAAAAGAAGAAGGAATAAAATCAAAAAAGATGAAGCACAGGAGCATCATCATTTCACAGGGAACTCAAAATTTGAAGCACAGAGCACCCAATTAAAATTGTAAATCAAAAAAAGATAGAAAAAACGCGAGCAACAGATCTTATTGAAACAGCGCAACAATCAACATCAACACAAACAATATAAAAATAAAGAGATACAGAACTAAACAATCACTACAAGAAATTGCACTTTTGGTGATTAAATTTTTAGTTGCCGAAAGTAAGATTTTGGTCGCCGAAACATTTTCCCGACTAAATATTTCGGTCGCCAATTTTGTCACGGGTAGATTGTCGGAGAAAGTGTTGGCGACTAATTTTTTAGTTGCCAAAAGTAAAGGTATTGGCGACAAAAATAATCTTTACTCGTTGATGAGGCTAAATTGGCGACTAATCTGTCAGTCATCCAAATCTACTAATTTAATTTAAATCATATTTTCAGCTACCAAAATTTGTCGCCAAAACTTGAAGTATCTAGGGCGATGAAAGTTTTAGTTGCGGATATTTTATTTTATTATATTTTGTTATAGTGACCTAAAGTCCAATTTGTTGTTTAGCTACTAAATAGTTTAGTTGCCTAAAGTTTAATTTTTTTTAGCTACTAAAGTTTTAGTTGCCTACAATATAATTTTTATGTTTTGACAACTAAATATTTAATTGCCAAAAGTGTTTTTCCTTTTTTTCGCTACTAAATAATTAGTCGCCTAAAGTTTTTTTAAATGGCTACTAAATATTTAGTTGCTAAAAATATTTAACTCTATTTTTGGCTACCAATTGTTTAGTCGCCAAAAATATCATTTTATGTATTTTTTTTTATATATAATTAATTTGTCCACAACCTGTATGTATCCACTGCAACCTATATCAGGTATAAAAACAAAACAATATGTATATATTATCACCCATTCCATAACGCATATTCTACTTTACAACCATTAAACAAAAAAGAATAACTTAGAATGTCAACTTCTATACAAACCAAGTATACATTCCAATTGGAAATAATTTCATACATAACAAATAAGCATACCAAAACAATGTCCTCCGTCCACAAAAATATATTCACTACTATGCGAAATGACCATTTGGCATGGTATAAATTACCATGGTAATCTGTACCACAACAAAAGGTAATCTATATACCACAATAATAAATACAAGTTCCATGTCAAAAATATTATGTACCCTGCCAAAAGTTATATGTGCGATTCATCCAAATTTCATACAAAAAGCAGAGGACGACAAAAAAGTGGAACTTTTCAAAAGTGTTTATCCTCCGTACACAAAAATGGCAAATCCACATGTCGATGCCAAAAGCTATCTACAAAACAAAAATTACACACGTTAGTTCCATATGGCGTTTGAGCATAAGACCACTCAAAAAAAAGTTATTAGATCTGTAAAGGGATTTTTTTCGTTTTTTTTATTTTTATTTTTTGGTTGAGGTGTAGTTTCATCCCTCAATCATAATATTTTGAAAATGAAATTAACATTATTGAAATGTTAGGAACCTAAATAATGCAAAGTGAACAGGAGTAAAAGTCCATTGGCATCTAAAAAATGACAATCAATGTAAGGTTGTGCAACATATATATTCAACAATAATGAGGAAATCACTTCTTTGTGATTTCATTCCATAGTTATTTTTAATCACTCAACTACCCAAAATCACTACTTTACTTACCCAACTTATCATAATTTTTCTTAGCATATAGCTTTCAGCTTTTGAGAGCTTGTTTGTTCTTGGTGATCCAATTGTCCTTTAAATTCAAATGGGAGATCCAGTTGTCCTTTAGTTTCAAACATTTGGATCCAACAGTATAACGGATTTCCTGAATTTTTAGCATAGCCTCTAAGTATGTAGTTTATTGTGCTATTATTATCATTAGAAGCATATATCTTGAAGAGAAAGACCAAGTCTACAGATTAATCTTGTAGTCTGTGTTAAGCATCAAAAATCTTTCATTGTCCTTGATTACATTGCCAATTCCAATAACAAGGATTATTCGATTGTTCTACAATTTCAACATTTCACTGTATTTTTTTTCCCTCCATGTTATGCCCTTGGAACTTATGGTTTTGCCAAGGAATTCAATTATGAATCGTTTTTTCAAAAATTCTTCTTTTTTCCCGTATCCCTCTTTTCCTTCACTTTCAGCAGAAAAGGTCAAAAAAAAAAAAAAACTTCCTTCTTAATAATATGTTGAGTATATCATTGCTGATATAACAGTGACCAACCCGGGCAGCACGATTTCAAGATAATGAAAAGGCTTGTACTTCCTAATGGATCAGTGCTGAGAGCTAAATACCATGGGAGGCCGTCACAAGATTGTTTATTCAACGATCCAGTTATGGATGGAAAGAGGTATTTCCTAACCAGCTATACTATATATACTTGTGTTTTCCTAATCTATCTGGGCATGTATCTCCTGCTGATATCGAGTAATTTGAAGAGGTTTGCAGGAAATCATGGACAGGAGATTGTGCAGTATTCTCTTTCATCACGGGTATCACTATTTTTTATTTTTTATTTTTGAAGTGCAACAATGCAGTTGTAGAAATGTTTTAATGTTTGATTTATGGGTTTTTAAGATTGGACTAAATATGTGTAATTCTATTAGATTGATCTTCTTCGACATTGTTTTTATGTTTTTGGTCTAATTGCAGGGTCTGTGTCTCGATTATCAGAGCAACAATCATTTGCAGCAACACTAAAAATCTAGCAGTGTGATGTATTTACTGTATCTCCTATCAAGGTTAGGTTGGCTAGTCATGTCTGTAGTTGTACCTCACTTTCCTGACCTGATAAAATTCATAATATGTAAAGTTCCTCATGCGAAAAATGAATTTTCCTTGTGATTTTTACAGTTTACAATCAAAAGATTCATTTTGCGCCTCTAGTAATGCCATTCAATTGGATGAGGCTCCTAATTTAGTGACTTCCCTCATATTCATAAGCTAATCCTACTCAATTCTGGGAAAGTGAATATTTCATTAAAATCATATGGTTATCTTATGGAAATCAGAATAAAGTCCTTTGGAATATCGAAACACTAGGTCCTCTGTTGCTAAGTCTACTCACATTACACCTCAAAACCTATTCGAAGCATAGGAAGAAAAAGAAAAAAAAAAACCCATAATCAACGTTCTAATAGGTTTGAATAGGAACTTTATAAAACAATTCTAGGTTCATCGTACACCATAATGTCAATACGATCCATTTTTTGTAGAACTTTTAGTAGCATAGCAATAAAATTCTTCTTACCGAATAGTGGGATGACCATCTAAACCCTGCAAGAGGGTTGTGAGTCGTGACACCACGTCGTTCAGATGATTGAGTTGTACTTGTTGTGCCTCCCGTGCTTTTTTTCTTCTTCGACTTGTTTCATCATCTCCTTTCTTTCCCTCATAAGTTCTTCACGATCTCTTTGGCGCTCCTCTTTCTCCCTCAGTAGCTCTTCGTGATCTCTTTGGCGCACCTTTTTCTCCCTCAGCAGCTCCTCGTGATCTCTTTGATGCTCCTCAGTTCAGCCCTCATTGACTCCATATGTTTATCACGAGATTGTGTCGCACTATCAGGTGTCGAAGAGGGTTGTGGGCCTATCTCAAATCCACGCAAGTAATTTTTTTTTTGCCCAAGCACTTGCCTTGATAGTTCTTCTTGGGTCAATGGCGTCCTCGCATCAATGGCTACCACTTGTAGATTCAGCATCTCATCTTGTCATGGCAAAAAAACAACTAAGTATTTACCAGAAGCACATACAATGATGAAAGAATTTACAACTTTACTAATTGATATTCAACACATTTGGGGTCAATCCAATTTCCTGTCTTCTTAGACTTGTGTGATTTCTTATAAAATTCAGGAAAATTTAGATCTCCATCCTCATCTACCTGCTAGATTTGAAATAACAAAATGAAGAACTGGATAAAGTAGTATTGAAAATAAAGAACAAGCAGTGATTCGTACACTACTAAATTAACAACTTCTCACCATTAGCGACATTGCTATTGAAAATGATCGAGATCCGCTTGTATGATTGTATGGTAGCATATGCCTATTTGCTTCACCAACTTTTGAGCATTTCTGGAAAAAAAAATATATATATTTAGTGAAGAATTTTTACATATTAACGCATAATTTAATTTCAAGAATGGGGTTTAAAATTATTTTGTTACCAAGTGAGATTCATTTTTCCCAGTCCTCCAAGCTCACTCCAGTAGGCGGATGACTATAGGGATCATCAACACCCTATTCCTCAAGTTCGAGGAACTCTTGCTTTAGGTTATATCTCCAATCCTTGTACAACAAATATGCCTTTCTATCAATGATCCGTTGGGCTTGTTCATCATTATGAAAATCCTCGCCAATAACAAACTTGTCCTACAAACACAATAAGAGAAGTATTACATTAATTAATTTAAGCAATTACAAATAACATAATAAAGAAATTATCGCAAGATGAATCTCATACTAGCACAGCTTGGACAACATCTTTGGTACTTTGATCGATTTTTTTCCACAACTTCACACTCTGAAGAGGGCACAACCGCCTAATCTGCAGTCCCAACTCCTTCGTTGTTGGGGTGGCATTCCCTCCAGTGATTGCATTGAACACTTAGTTGACATAAACATGCAATTTCTCTCCTTTTTTCCTAGCTATTTTTTTCTGCACTCCTTTGCCTAATGTAGGTCCTCATACACGAGTTGACCTTGTTCGCCCTGGTACAAAAGGGGAAGCAAGTCACAAATTACAAACATTGCTAACAACTAAGCCATAAATTATTGCTGACTGTGGCTGCTGTTGCTGCTGTTTGGCTGCCTAAAGTATTGGTAAATTCTGCTACAGCTTGAATGTTGCTACTATCGATGCAGCTGGTGCAGCTGTCTGTTGGCTGCTGCTGCTGTTGTAGCTGGTGCAGCTTGTTCGTTTTTGTTTTTCTTTGCTGTGTAAATTTCCTTGTTTTGTGGCCCCTCTGTCTTTATGGGGTTTTGATCTGGTCATGTTCTACAGTTTAGGCCTTATTAATTTTTTTGCAGCGTTTTAGTCTTTGTTCTGCTGTTGTTAGGGCCAGAGGTATATCCCTTGTATATGTTGTCTATTTCATTGTCTTAATTTATGACTTATGCACCCAAAAAAAAAAAAATTAAATAAAGCCATAAACAATTAAGTACAATGATCTTACCCACGCCAACTGTCTGTGTATCATCCGGCAGTTGCGCCCCATCAGAGAAAGTCAGCGGGGTGCCAATCTCATGTGGACATGCTTCTGAGGCTGATACTACGTTGCCACTTGATGCTCTCTTACGCCGACCCGTTTTGATCTCAGGAACCATGCTAGCTGCAATAAGTAACAAACATACATGAATTATAAACCTCACATACATCATCAATGTTGAAAGCAATATGGATTATTTACAAAAGTTAATCATTCACGAGATTAACATATAACACAATACGACCAAAATTATTCTGTTCACTTGTCAAAGAAAGGGCATGTACATAAAACCAATATTAGGCATAAAATTCAAATTAACAGGTTCATCAATTTAAGAGGTTGAACATTGCACAAAATTAAGGAATTTTAGATAACATCTGACTATATAATAGAAGAACAAAAGCCGTATTCTTAATTTCCCCCATTACATCAACAAAACAAGAAGGACAAATAAACAAAGTTCTGACCTATCTACTTAGAGAACACATCGGAATTTTGAACTCATACGTCAAAACTCTATGTCCGTATCTGTATCAAAATCACTTTCTAGCTCATCATCTTCTTCTTCATCACCCGTGATTGTTAGTTCATCTTCCTCATCACAGATGAAAGCATCATCCATAACACCCTCAGGTTGTACACGCTTATTGGACTGAGAAACTTCCATTGAAATAATTTTAGGTTCAATATCATCGCGACGCAAAACAACATCATCATCAATAGGCTCAGTTGGTACAACAGTAGTGGTTTCATCTTGTTGCAGCACATCATCAACTTCTGGCACATCCATCTTTGGCACATCCCTAATTAGTCGATGTTGAAACTTTTCTACAGCTCGCCAATTCAGACCTAACTTCGTATCATGAACATAGAAAACTTGTTGAACTTGGCGTGGTAACACCAACGAGTCATCTTTATACCATCGACTTCTTACATTAACAGTTGTCACATGTGGTTCGACACGCAAAGTTCGGCTACTACCAGTGTTATACCATTCACATTGGAACAAAACAACCCGATGTCCAAACAAATATGTCATTTCCCACACTTTACAAAGGTTGCCGTAGAACTTTATCAATTGGCCTTGGTAGTCCCCTTCCACTACCAATCCACTATTATGACATTTACAACGGTTGTCACGGTCAATAATATGGAATCGGACGCCATTAGAAATGCATCCCGAATATGTGTTCACTATGGCATTAGGACCATTGGCTAATGACCACATCTCATCCGTTGCTTCGGGTAACTTTTGGTTTCGCAATTGGTTCATCTACACAACAAAGAATGTCATGTTAATTCCAACTTAGAATAATTTAACGTTATTGGTAAACTATACTATAAGAAATTTTAGCTTACGCGATCTTTGAACCATTTAGAAAATTCTTTACATTGTCGCGTTGCAATGTCGCATGCACTTCCATGTTGTTGCAACAAGACTTTGTATTCCCTAGTTAATATAATGTAATTCATAAGTAATTGGAATAATGAAGACTTAAAAAAAAAATTGTAGCGCACATATGGTGTATATTTTGTTCGAGTCATACTCTAGATATTTGTCCACTTCAAAGCTATTGTGTAGGACAAACCAATGAGTCAATTCACGGTTAGCTATGGACACATCAATTGCTCTTGGGAGTGAACCAAACGGACGAACATTTTGAGTGAAAATCACCAACCCTAGGCCATTGTCAACCCCATCGTAGTTCATTTATTGAGTTTGCTACGAAGAATTTAGGCCCACATGATGAAATTCGTTGCCCATGTGTCGATTGCTTGAACGGCACAAAATTTAGTCGACAAGTTGTACGGTTGCACTTGATTCGAAGAGGAATCACGTGTTCTTATCGAACTTGGGTGCACCATGTTCCCATGTGTCGTGATCATCCTACTGTGCAAAACGATGATACTGAAAGCAATGGAGCTAAATTGACAGCCAATCACGATAATTTGGCTGAATTGCCTATTATGTTAGAAGATATTTACATGAGTGGCCTTATGGATGATCATATCGACGAAGAACGTAATAGTTCGGAGAGGCACAATTTATTGTAGTTCATTAAGTTGTTCGATGATACTCAACGTAAAGTATGTCCGGAGTGTGAGAAGTTCTCCATCTTGTCTTTTGTTATTAAGATGCTTCACATCAAGGTGAACAATAAATGGAGCAACAAATCTTTCGATATGGTTATGCAAGTTTTTAAAGACATTCTACCAAAGTGTGATGAAACTGTTCCATAGACCCTTTATGAAGCGAAAAAGTTCTTACGTGAATTGGGTTTGGGATACGAGGCCATTCATGCATGCAAGATTGATTGTACTTTATTTTGGAAGGACAACACAAAATTGGAGAATTGCTCTACATGTAAAGAGTCTAGATACAAACGACAAGAAAGGTAAAAAAATTCCTCACAAAATATTGAGGTTTTTTCCTTCGACACCGAGTTTGAAGAAATTGTACATGTCGAAAAAAATAGCCGCAGATATAAGATGGCACAAAGATAAGCATGTAGATGATGGAGTATTACGGCATCCAGCTGATGCTGAGGCATGGAAGGACTTTGATAGGCAGCATCCTACATTTTCTGCGGATCCTCGGAATGTAAGGCTAGGGCTTGCCATGGATGGTTTCAATCCATTTGGAAATATGAGTACATCGTACATCATGGGGCCCGTAATCTTAATGCCTTACAATCTTCCCCCATTGAAGTGTATGAAAGATCCATTTGTTATGATGTCATTGCTTATTCCCGGACGATCGGCACCTGGAAGAGACATCGATGTTTACTTGTCACCATTAGTAAAGGAGTTAAATAATTTGTGAGAGCATGGTGTGCAAACATATGATGCCTCAAACGGCCAGATATTTACAATGAATGCAGTAGTCATGTGGACCGTCAATGACTTCCCTGCATATGGTAACATATCTAGTTGGAGTACAAAAGGTTACTTGGCTTGCCCTAATTGTAACATGGGTGCATCATCTCAGAGTCTGCGAAGTAAGATAGGGTATATGGGTGCTCGTTGCTACTTACCTGAGAACCATAATTGGCGAAGAAATAAGCTCTTCAACGGTGATATTGAGAATCAGTCCAAACCTGTGGAGTTATCGGGAGAACAAATACTGGAGCAAATTAATTTGAGGACGTATAGGCCGTATGGAAAGCATCCAAACAATGGAAAAAGACAAAGGAATGAAAATTCAACTTCGAACTGGACAAAAAGAAGCATTTTGTTTGACCTACACTATTGGAAAACACTGAGGCTTCGACACAACCTTGATGTCATGCGCATAGAAAAGAATATATGTGATAATCTGGTTGGGACACTATTGAGCATAGATAGCAAGAACAAGGACACGGAAAAAACACGTTTGGATCTGGAGGACATGCGAATACGAAAGGAGTTACACTTGATAAGGCATGCCAATGGCTCTTTCGAGAAGCCTCCGGCATTGTACACAGTGTCCCTGGCAGAGACAAGGTTTTTCTGATTCTTTCAAGAGATTATTTCATTTTTACCCCTATACTTTGTCATGATTTTCAATGACCCCCTAGACTACTATTATTTTCACGCATACCATTATACTATTTAAGTTACTATCAATTTTTCCTCTGCCGTCAGATTTGAAACGGAAAAAGTTAAAATTATATTTTGGCCTCAAATTTCAAAAGAAATATGCAAACTCACCCTTTCCTACCCGCAAACTACCACCAGTAACCACCACTTCAAGCCCTTCTATCTCCTGCGTCATAACTCCATTTCGCCTCAGTTTTACGGCATTAGATTCAACTCACAGTCTAGTTTTCGTATCACATCTCACACGTCTCATTCTTCCTCTTTTTGCAAGCTATCGGAGCTCCGAAAGTTGATAAAAAAAAAAGACTCTTCTTCTCGTTTTCAACTTTTCTTCGAGCCATCTTTCAGACTTCATATCTTTCTCGATTCTTGACGGTTTTACTTCATTCTTTCACCATTCTCTTCACCTCACTTCCTACTTCGTTGTACACTACCTCGCTTTCTCACTTCTTCGTGTAATGGGCGATTTTGGTATGCCGAAAGTTGTCCGAAAACTAATTTTGAAAATTTCAAAACATTCATCTTTTGTTTCTTTCTGCTCCATCTTCCTCATTTTTCTTCTTCTTTTTCACTTATAACATGATGTGGAACATGGTTCTAGGTGGTAACGGAGCAGGTGATGGTGATGGTGATGGTGGTGGTGGTGGTGATGGTAATGCTTATGGTGGCGGTAATCGAGTTTGGTGGCAGTGAAGTTAGTGGTTCGAGTGGTGATGGTGAAGTTGATGGTTGAGATTGCATATGCCCCGAAGAATGACACTTTCAACGTCATTCGAGCACTGTGTCGTGCGAAAAGAGGAGGCAGGCATTGTTGGTATTAGTTCTCATGCGTCAAGGAAGCTCAGTCCCCACAAAGATTTCTTTCAACATTTTTGTTAGCGAGTTCAATCGACAAGGCAAGCGGTTGAGTTCAATCTTATTTTTTTAATAAACTTTCAGAGCTCCGATAGCATGCAAAAAGAGGAAGAATGAGACGTGTGAGATGTGATACGAAAACTAAATTGTGAGATGAATCCAATGACGTAAAAATGAGGCAGGAGTTATGATGAAGGAGATAGAAGAGCTTGAAGTGGTGGTTTGTGATGGTTTCCTGGTAGGAAAGGGTGGGTCTGCATCTTTCTTCTGAAATTTCGGGCCAAAATGTAATTTTTTTAACTTTTTCCGTTTCAAATCTGACGGAAGGGGCAAAATTGATAGTAACTTAAATAGTATAGGGGAACGCGTAAAAATAATAGTCTGGGGGGTCATTGAAAATCATGACAAAGTATAGGGGTAAAAATGAAATAATCTCTTCAATAAATCACAATAACCTTGTCTCTCTGCCGGAGACAATGTGTACAATGCCGGAGGCTTCTTGAAAGAGCCATTGGTATGCCTTATCAAGTGTAACTCCTTTTGCATTCGCATGTCCTCCAGATCCAAACGTGCTTTTTTCGTGTCCTTGTTATCTATGCTCAATAGTGTCCCAACCAGATTGTCACATATATTCTTATCTATGTGCATAACATCAAGGTTGTGTCGAAGCCTCAGTGTTTTCCAATAAGGTAGGTCGAACAAAATGCTTCTTTTTGTCCAGTTCAAAGTCGAATTTTCATTCTTTTTTCTTTTTCAGTTGTTTAGATGCTTTCCATACGGTCTGTACGTCCCCAAATTAATTTGCTCCAATATTTATCCTCCTGATAACTCCACAGGTTTGGACCGATTCTCAATATCATCGTTGAAGAGCTTACTTCTTCGCCAATTGTGGTTCTCAGGTAAGTAGCAACGAGCACCCATATACCCTATCTTACTTCACACACTTTGAGATGAAGCATCCATGTTACAATTAGGGCAGGCCACGTAATCTTTTGTACTCCAACCAGACATGTTACCATATGCAGAGAAGTCATTGATGGTCCACATGACTCCTACAAGCATTGTAAATATTTGGCCGTTTGAGGTATCATATGTTTGCACACCATGCTCCCACAAATTGTTTAACTCCTCTACTAATGGTTACAAGTAAACATCGTTGTCTCTTCCAGGTGCCGATCGTTCGGGAATAAGCAATGACATCATGACAAATGGATCTTTCATACACTTCCATGAGGGAAGATTGTAAGGCATTAAGATTACATGCTACATGTTGTACGATGTACTCATTTCCAAATAGATTGAAATCATCCATGGCAAGCCCTAGCCTTACATTCCGAGGATCCGCAGAAAATGTAGGATGTTGCCTATCAAAGTCCTTCCATGCCTCAGCATCAGCTGGATGCCGTAATACTCCATCATCTACATGCTTATCTTTGTGCCATCTTATATCTACGGCTATTTTTTCCGACATACAATCTCCTCAAACTCGGTGTTGAAGGAA
The DNA here is from genome assembly GCF_055761805.1 of Camellia sinensis. Classification (NCBI taxonomy): domain Eukaryota; kingdom Viridiplantae; phylum Streptophyta; class Magnoliopsida; order Ericales; family Theaceae; genus Camellia; species Camellia sinensis. The sequence continues at coordinate 76,145,952 of NC_138969.1, forward strand.
AAAACCTCAATATTTTGTGAGGAATTTTTTTACCCTTCTTGTCGTTCAACTTGTATCTAGACTCTTTACATGTAGAGCAATTCTCCAATTTTGTGTTGTCCTTTCAAAATAAAGTACAATCATTATTGCATGCATGAATGACCTCATATCCCAAACCCAATTCACGTAAGAACTTTTTCGCTTCATAAAGGGTCTATGGAACAGTTTCATCACACTTTGGTAGAATGTCTTTGAAAATTTACATAACCATATCGAAAGATTTGTTGCTCCATTCATTGTACACCTTGATGTGAAGCATCTTAATAACGCAGGACAAGATGGAGAACTTCTCACACTCCGGATATACTTTACGTTGAGCATCATCAAACAACTTAATGAACTACAATAAATTGTGCGTCTCCGAACTATTACGTTCTTCGTCGATATGATCATCCATAAGACCACTCATGTAAATCTCTTCTAACATAATAGGCAGTTCACCCAAATTATCGTGATTGGCTGTCAATCTAGCTCCATTGCTTTCAATATCATCATTTCGCACAGTAGGATGATCACAACACATGGGACCATGTTCCCCATGGTGCCCCCAAGTTCGATAAGAACACGTGATTCCTCTTCGTATCAAGTGCAACCGTACAACTTGTCAACTAAATTTTGTGCCGTTTAAGCAATCGGCACACGGACAACGAATTTCATCATGTGGCCCTAAATTCTTCGTAGCAAACTCAATAAATGACTGAACACCTTGTTGATACTCTTTACTTTTCAACCTATCTTTTATCATCATCCAACTCTTGTCCATCTTTCGAACCCTACACACCAAGCAAAGATGAACATGGTAATGGACACCACATGGAAAAATACTCAATAATGGAAGAGAGCTTAAGTAAATTTAGGGGTTCGATTATCATTGCATTTTTAAGTAAACAAAATAATAATAACCGATCGGGATCTTTTGCCTATTTGTCCATTGCATGTAGTTGGATAATTTGAATACTAACTTGGCATTTATTCATATTCAAATTTCACAAATATGAACAATTCTATGTCAAGTCATCTTAGAGGGAGAGATATCAATCTAACCCTAAGAGAGGGAAATTAAATTTGATATTGAATATAGATTGTAGTTTTATAGATCTCTGCAAATACATTTTGTAAACATAAATTTTCTAAAAATCAAATTTGTAAAACAAAAGTAATGAAATTTTAACGTTTTGAAACATTGAAAAAATAAAAGAATTACTTTACACATTAATCTGGGTCTTATGCACAAATCACAAAGAACAATAAAAAAAAAAAATTATAGCTAAATAGGCTGATTCATAGAACTTCATAGAAAATTGTTTTTTAAATGGGAAAATAAAAGATTTATTGATAGTACTGAATCATATAAGTTGTACAATGAAATTACATGAATAAGAAGACCTAACACAAAATATTTCAAAGTTATTATGTAAGTTTATATTAAGAGAGAGATAACAGAGAAATATTGTATTCGCAGAGAAAATGGAGAACGGTGGGTGGATTCCCGTAGTGAAGCAAAGGAAAAGGAGTGAAGCATGGCGGAAGGAGGTAAGCAAAGGATTTATCTATGTGTGTGTTTGATTTTGGAGGGGGGGGGGGGGGATTATTCACTGTTCATATTGCTTATTCGAAGGAGAGAGATGTCCATCATTTGTCTTTTTTTTAGTCCGCTGGACATGGAGTCCGGACTCCATATCCCTCATATGAGACTATTGTATCCTGGGGGGAGGTGGGATTATTTACTATTTGGATTAGGTGATGAAATGACCATTTTGACCCTCTACTATTTAATGATGTATTAGTAAAATTCAATAAAATTTAAATGTCTCGATTTAAAAATAAAATAATTTTATTTAACTTTTTATTGAAGTTATATTTATTTAATTTTTGAAAATAATTTTTTATAAATATTTTATTTTAAAATTGTTTATATTTTATTTAATTTCATTATTTAATTATTATTTTAAAAAATAAATTTATTTAAAATTTTAATTAAAAAAATAACATATTTTTATTGATATTTTATATAATTAAAATTTATATTGAAAAATGTAAAATAGTTTTTTGCTCATTTATCCTATCCAGTCCGTCCAACCAAACCATAGATTCACTAAAAATAATCATTTCCAGACATCTAATCCCATGAGAAAACAAACAACGAGATACACATCCAAACCAACCAAATAATCCGAGGGATTCACAGTCTGAGGATTGAAGTCCGACGGATTCTAATCCCCCCTAATCCAGTCCGTCCAATCAAACACACCCTATGTGTTTGCGGACAATCTACATTTGAATATGGATCCCACAGCATTGTTTAAACTAAGGACTGCATCTGAGGCAGAGAAGATGGAGAATGGTGGGTGGATTCCCGTAGTGAAGCAAAGGAAAAGGAGTGAAGCACGGCGGAAGGAGGTAAGCAAAGGATTTATCTATGGGTGTGTTTGATTGGGAGGGGGGGGAATTATTCACTGTTCGGATTGTTTATTCGAAGGAGGGAGATGTCCATCGTTTTTTTTTTTTAGTCCGCTGGACATGGAGTCCGGCCGGACTCCATATCCCTCATATGAGAGACTATTGTATCCTGGGGAGAGGTGGGATTATTTACTATTTGGATTAGGTAATGAAATGACCATTTTGACCCTCTACTATTTAATTATGTATTATATTTAGTAAAATTCAATAAAATTTAAATGTCTCGATTTAAAAATAAAATAATTTTATTTAACTTTTTATTGAAGTTTTATTTATTTAATTTTTGAAAATAATTTTTTATAAATATTTTATTTTAAAATTCTGTTTATATTTTATTTAATTTCATTATTTAATTATTATTATTTTTAAAAATAAATTTATTTAAAATTTTAATTAAAAAAATAACATATTTTTATTGATATTTTATTTATTTAATTGTGTAAAAAAACAAAATAAATAAATTTTTATTTAATCTAGCTAAAAATAATTAAAATTTATATTGAAAAATGTAAAATGGTCTTTTGCTCATTTATCCTATCCAGTTCGTCCAACCAAACTTTGGATTCACTAAAAATAATCATTTCCAGACATCTAATCCCATGAGAAAACAAACACGGGATACACATCCAAACCAACCAAATAATCCGAAGGATTCGAGGGATTCACAGTCCGAGGATTCAAGTCCAATGGATTCTAATCCTCCGTTATCCAGTCCGTCCAATCAAACACACCCTATGTGTTTGCGGACAATCTACATTTGAATATGGATCCCACAGCATTGTTTAAACTAAGGATTGCATTTGAGGGCCGATAGCTGGGTGTGTGGTGCAGAAATTTGGTAACTTGGTCTACCGTATTCTGGGTTTTGGCCTGCTGTTATCTAGTTTGTATGGCAGCAAGTTGGTGCTTTGGTTTGCTGCCTCATGTTTACATCTAGTTTACGCAGTTTAGTTGTTTGGTCTTAGTAACGATGTATATATATTTGGCACGGAGTAGCAGTTTCTTTTTTCTTTTTTAAGAAAATCTATTAACCCATACAATAAACCACCCAGAAAATTGGAACCTATGAAGTATATTTACAGTTGTCATTGTGAGCCACACCCATGAACAAATCTTAATCTCTGATAACAGATCCGTTTTTTTTTTTTTTTGGGTTTCCAAAACTACTGCTCTTTTTTCTCCTACATAGAGTAAAGCATTAATGCATGCATTATGGATTGGTCCTTTTTCATCAACTCTCATACAAGGTAGACCTGCGGCCAGGCATCTTCCATATCTAAAAACCTTTTTAATTAAGATTTATTAAATTCCTTCCCTAAATTAGCTACAATACATAACAATTTTTAGCAATGCAATGCAATGCCTATATAAGATATAACCTTCAATCCGCCCCTTGAAAGTTTTGCTAAAACTAATAGCTCCAAACCAAACTGGTTGCATCCAAACCAGCAGCGTTTTTGTTTGTCAAGTTATTTTCTCGCACCAAACCAAACATCTATATTGGACAAGACTACTAAAGGGTACTAACCCACCATTGTTGTTTTCTTTCCCATGGACAATGTCTCCTTTTAATTAGTCACCAATGAACAACAAACAAATATTTTAAACAAAAAAAAAGCTCCAAAAAAAGTAAGATTGTCTGTGCCATTCTCCTTCTCCCTCCCCCCCCCCCCCCCTCCCCTCTCTACAATAGGATTAAAGTCAGATTGTTTTGGTGTTTATGGGGTGTGTTCTGTACTATTATTTCTCTATTTTTTGGATCCTCGCCAACTTTGGCTTGAGCTAGCCTGTGTGCTCCTCTTAATGCCAACCTAGTTGGGATTAGGATGGATCACTTTGATGATTCTTGTTTCTTGCCTTCCCTTCATTGATGTAATCTAATACTTTGTATGGTTTTTCTTCTACATCAATAAAGTTCCTCTATTTGCTGATGAAAAAAAAAAAAAAAAAGAATACCTAACACAAAAGCATAACTTAAAATGGGTTTAGTGAGGATAATAAACTTGGTGAAGGAGGTTTTGGAAGTGTCTACTGGGGTAGAACTTCAGATGGACTTCAGGTTAGCGCTCTCTCTACTCTGCTCATCTCATCTGCATATCATGTTTCCTACTTTGCAATTTTTTTTATCATCTGGCCATTGATTTTACCTAATAGATTTCACACCAGGCCAGTAAAATTTTCTTTTATTGATCATTATTGGTTGGTTGTTTTTTGTTTTCATTATGAACATGATGCAGATAGCAGTAAAGAAAATGAACTCACTAAATTCAAAAATAGAGATGGAATTTGCAGTGGTGTGGGGTTGTGCAGGTGGTGCTGAACAACACCTCATTGAAGATAAACACCCTCAAGTCAAAGGAGTTCATGGGTGCTATAATTTTGCACCCAACACAGACCAATGAGTCTGGAGAGACAAAGGAGTCCAACAAGAAGACTGCTTTTTTATATTGCAATATATTTTTTAATTTGGGTACCTAGCTTTTGTAATCTGAGAAACTTGTTTTTCTCAATTGACTCTGAAAAACATAAAACTCAAATTTCAAATTTCAAAATCCAAAATCCAAAATCAAATTCCAATTCGTCTCTCTCCCTCTCTCTCTTTTGTATATTAACTGAAAATTTTGATTGCCCATTTACTTTCTTCTTTTGCTCCCAACCTATACCTTCACAACTCTTCCTTGCCTCGTCTCTTCACCATCCCACCCAATATAAGATGATAACATTTTGGAACTTTTGAGATTGAATTTGGGATTTATGTATAGAAATCAAACCACTTCAACCGACCCCATTTAAGAAATCAACACAAAATTAAACCAAAAAAATCATATAAAGCCCTACAGAAAGTGTGAGGAATGAGGAAGGGAGAGACGGCAAGATAGAGAGAGAGAGAGAGATTGAGAGCAACAGAGCAAGAGAAAAATACTTGTGATTCAGTGGCGGTGTTGATTTGCAGTGGTCGTGGTGGCCAGCGACGGTGGTGAGCGGCGTTGAGGTTTGGTATTGACTTCTCTCTATGTCTGGTGTGTGAGACAAAACAAAACTCAAAGGCCCCGTTTGTTTTGGGGATAGAATGGAGGGGATTGATAGTGAGGGGATTGATAGTGAGGAATTGTTAAATTATTTTTATATAAAATAATAAAACAAATAAAAAAATAAACATATTTAAAAAAAAATTCCCAATATATAAAAAATAAAAAAATTTCTAATCCCCTCACTATTTTTCTAATACCATCTCTACCTCCTCCTTACCATCCCCCTTCCTCCTCCTTACTAATACCATGGGATTACTAATCCCCTCCCTATCTCACAAAACAAACACCTCATTCTCAATCCCCTCCTCACTATCAAACCCAATCCCCTCTCCATAACCCCAAATAAACGGGGTCAAAAAGTGTTTGTGTCAATAGGCTACTAGGTGCCAATATAATGTCTTTCCCTCTAAAAAATATTTGGAATCTCAAGCAACCAAATTCTTATTTGTCGGCAAATGTTCATTAACAGCAACTAAAACATTGGTAGCCAAACCTAACATTTAGCTACTAATTTTTATTTTCATCGGCAAAAATTTAATATACAACAACTAAATTATTTTAGTCACCAAAAGTTCATCTAAATGTCCCCATTATTTGGGGACTAAATTTATTTTGTCGGCAAATAACAGTACATAGCGACTAAAAATATTTTAGTCGCTATTATGTTGTATTTAGTAACTAAAGTTTTTTTTTTAGTCGCCAATAAACATTATATCTTGACTAAAATAATATAGTGGCTAAAACCTTCAACCAAAACCGACGAAAAGAAATTTTACTTGCCATGGCGACTAAAATTTCTTTGGTCGCCAAATTTGCAGTTTATTGTAGTGCAAAAACCTTGAAATGAATTGTAAAGTATACTGATGTGACTGCAATCCACTAATTCCAGAGAAAAAAAAAAAATTACAAACATAGAACACAAACAAATCCCTGCCATAAATCTGTCATAGAATTTAGTTTTTCTGAAAAAAAAGAAAACATTTTTCTTAACAATCCTAGAAATCAATTTCGCTTCTTAAGAAACCCATAAAAGCAATCCTGCAAAATAAAAGATAAAAAAAGGAACAAACAAGCAACAATGGATAGAGGGGTATTTTTTTACCAAGTAACATTCACACTTGGATAACACCAAACTTGAGCACATACGTGTCGCAGAACAGCAGAAGCACCATTGAAAATTGAATCAGCGATACAGCTAATATGACTCTTCTCAATCCTCACCTACAATTAAAAGAATTAAATTAAAAATATCCAAATTGCATGAGGTAAATATAATTTATAAGTATACCTTACCGACTTCAAGATGGTCATTATAGTGCTTTATCATTGACCTACATAATCGAGTAACTTAATAAGTAGAACTTTCGGGCGGACTAAACTCGTACTTATCCCGAAACTGCTTTTTACCTGCTTCAATTTTAGTGTGCACCATTGCCGGAACACTGACAATAGGAATTCTAGAACACCAATCACGATACCAAACCTCTACATAATAATCAAAAGTGCGTCCATGTAACAGTTGACGACTGCTTATAATATCCCAAAACTTTTTTATAAACTTTTTTTTTCTCAGTGTCGTCCCAAAATGAAGAATCGTCCAACAGCCACAATGGATATCCCTGTTGACTAAAAACACAAATGAACAAAAAATTAATTAGTTAAAACTACAAAGAGAAAAAATATCAAAGGATATAACATATTTAACTTGGGGTCGTTGCCCAAGTCCTAGATAAAAAGGGAAAACTCATACGAAAGCCTCTATTCATTGATATAACTTGGCAACGGTTACTATTTAAAAACATTACCCTCTTTGTAAGGCTTAACCATAACTTCAACAATCAAAGAGCGAAAATCCCTACTGTTCGCACATTTTGCATTAAGAAGCTCTGCAAAAAACAAAAATTTCAAATATGCATTTCAAAAACCATAACCAAATAAAAATAAAGAATGAGTTACAATATACCATTAGCATGTATTGCCTTTTTGACCCAAATAAGTTTGGCTTTATAGTTTACAACCGAGATTCCACACAACAATCTAGTACAACAATAGCCCAAAGAATAGATTTGACGTAATGCTTTTCTAATATCACCAAATAGAGGCATTACTTTAGATTTAATATAAGTCCACCAATCCTTGATAGCGTAAGACTTTTTCGACTAAATTTTATATTGAGAATCAACCTAAGAGAATATCTTTGCTAGTAGCCCACCATCCATGCCTACAATGCATCCACGACTAGAGGAAGAATTTCCACACACTCCTAATGAAGAAGCTACAATTGTATATCAACTGCAAGGTCGTCAAGCTGAATTTCAATATGAGAAAACTTCTTTGTCCACCTCTCTAAATGAAGATTTTGCAATGGAGTTTAGTAGTTTTGACTTTGAAGATAACCGTAGAGCAATGGAGCACTTGGCGACATCGAAGATTTTCAAAGAGAGTAGTTACCTTGTAGACGGTTACTTCGTAGATGGCAATGGAGTTTTATTTGAAAAAGTTGGCAATAGAGTTTTGAAAAAGTTGGACAAGATATTTTCAAAACTCTATTGCCATCTACAAAGTAACCGTCTACAACGTAACTACTCCCTTTGAAAATCCTCAATATTTCCAAGTGCTCCATTGCTCTACGATTATCTTCAAAGTCTCAAAACTACTAAACTCCATTGCAAAATCTTCATTTAGAGAGGTGGACAAAGAAGTTTTCTCATACTGAAATTCAGCTTGACGACCTTGCAGTTGATATACAATTGTAGTTTCTTCATTATGAGCGTGTGGAAATTCTTCCTCTGGTTGTGGATGCATTGTAGGCATGGGTGGTGAGCTACTAGCAAAGATATTTTCTCTTAGGTTGATTCTGAATATAAAATTTGGTCTAAAAAGTCTTACGTTATCAAGGATTGGTGGACTTATATTAAACCTAAAGTAATGCCTCTATTTGGTGATATTAGCAAAGCATTACGTCAAATCTATTCTTTGGGCTATTGTTGTACTAGATTGTTGCGTGCAATCTCGATTGTAAACTATAAAGCCAAACTTATTTGGGTCAAAAAAGCGATACATGCTAATGGTATATTGTAACTCATTCTTTATTTTCATTTTATTTGGTTATGGTTTTTGAAATGCACATCTGAAATTTTTGTTTTTTGCAGAGCTTCTTAATGCAAAATGTGCGGACATTAGGAATTTTCGCTCTTTGATTGTTGAAGTTATGGTTAAGCCTTACAAAGAGGGTAATTTTTTTAAATAGTAACTGCAGCCAAGTTATATCAATGAACAGAGGCTTTCGTATGAGTTTTCCCTTTTTATTAAGGATTTGGGCAACGACCGTCATGTGTAAGTTAAATATGTTCTATCCTTTTGATATTTTTTCTGTGTAGTTTTAACTAATTAATCTTTTGTTCATTTGTGTTTTAGTCCACGGGTGGATATTGGGACGGCACTAAGAAAAAAAAAAGTCTATAAAAAAATTTTGGGATATTATAAGTAGTCGTCAACTGTTACATGGATGCACTTTTGATTATTATGTAGGGGTTTATTATCCTGATTGGCATTCTAGAATTCCTACTGTCAGTGTTCCGACAAGGGTGCACACTAAAATTGAAGCAGATAAAAAGCAGTTTCGGGATAAGTACGAGTTTAGTCCGCCCGAAAGTACTACTTATTAAGTTACTCGATTCTATAGGTCAATGATAGAGCACTATAATGACCATCTTGAAGTCGGTGAGGTATACTTATAAATTATATTTACCTCAGGCAATTTGGATATTTTTATTTTGTTTTAATTTAATTTTTTAATTGTAGGTGAGGATTGAGAAGAGTCATATCAGCTGTATCGCTGATGCAATTTTCAATGGTGCTTCTCCTGTTCTGCGACACATATGTGCTCAAGTTTGGTATTATTCAAGTGTGAATGTTACTTGGTATTTTTTTTCCCTCTATCCATTGTTGCTCGTTTGTTGCTCTTTTTTTCTTTCATAATTTTTATCTTTTATTTTGCAAGATTGCTTTTATGGAATTCTTAATGAGCGAAATTGATTTCTAAGATTGTTAAGAAAAATGTTTTTTTTTTTTTTTAGAAGATAAACTGAATTCTATGACAGATTTAGAGTAGGGATTTGTTTCTATTTTATGTTTGTAATTTTTTTTTCTGGAATTAGTGAGATTGTAGTCACGTCAGTATGCTTTACAACTCATTTCAAGGTTTTTGCACTACAACAAACTACACATTTGGCGACTAAGTTTGGCGTCCAAAAAAATTTTAGTCGCCAAAAGTTTTTTTGTCGCCAAAAATAGCACTTTTGGTGACTAAAATTTCTTTTAGTTGGCGTTGGTTGAAGGTTTTTGCTAATATATTATTTTAGTCGAGATATAATGTTTACTGGCGACTACAAAAAACTTTAGTCACTAAACACAACAAAATAGGCGACTAAAATATTTTTAGTCGGTGTTAGTCAAAATTTTAGGCTACTAATTCTTCATTTAGTCACCGTATAATGTTATTTGCCGACAATAAATTTAGTCGCCAAATAATGGGGACATGTAGATGAACTTTTAATGACTAAAATAACTTAGCCGTTGTATATTAAATTTTTGTCGACAAAAATAAAAATTAGTAGCCAAATGTTAGGTTTGGCTACCAATGTTTTAGTCGCTGTCTACGAAGCACGGGTGCGGGTACGGGTACGAGTGCGGGTACGCCGATACGGCAAAACCCCAAAAAAGTATGATACGGATACGGCTGCGGTACGCTAATATTTTTTTTATTTTTTTTTATAATTATGGTTATAGGATCCAACCTACAAATTAAAATTAAATATCAAAATATATATTTCAGTGACAAGTATGACAAGAACAAGGACCCTACAACACCTTTCAATCTGATTCCCATATTGGCCTACAAAGTATCTCCCAATTTTAGTTCATGAAGGACAATGAAACAATAACCAATCATATCCACCCACAACATCAAGCATTGCAAGGAAATTAACCAATGTGGAAACAGACAGATAACTAAACTCAAAACCAATGGTTATGCATCACAAATGAATGCTCTGTTTTTCAGTTACAAAACCCCCATCCCTCCCCGCTCAAAATAAACTGCTACGAAAGAGAATTTAAGGTGTCAAGGGATTTTAATTTGTCATCAAGCTTTACAACCAATATCATATTCATATATATATGACATATATCAGAAAAAAATTAAAAAAAATAAGGACAGATCTTAGTTCAACAAATCTAGACAGATTTTAGTTCAAAAATCTGGACATATATCAGGAAAAAAAAAATAATGACAGATCTTAGTTCAACAAATCTGGACAGATTTTAGTTCAAAAATCTGGACATATATCAGGAAAAAAATAAATAAATAAGGACAGATCTTAGTTCAACAAATCTGGACATATATCAGAAAAAAAAGAGTTCAAGAAAAATGAAGAAAAAGATTAAGGATCAAAGAAAGAGAAAACCAAAGAGGAGAAGAATCGATCGTTTGCAGCGAAAAAACAGCACAAAAATCTGGAAAAAAAAAATGAAAGAAAGGATAAAGAATCGAAGATGAACTTACCCCTTCAATCGCACCTTCGAAGGAGAGAATCAATCAGCAGCACCTTCGATTAAACCTTTCAATCGCACCTTCAAAGTGTTCTTCAGACTCTCTTGGGAGTCTTTCTGGAAGGAGATGATCGAATAGACATGGAACCCTAGCACCTTCAAAGTTCTTCAGTCTTGGAGTATTTCAGAATGAGATATGGAAGGAGCTGAGATGATCGAATGATAGAGAGAATAAAGAACCCTATATTAATTTGGTTTCATGTTTTATTTATTACAAAAGAACCCCAAATTTTTATAATTCTTTAAAATAGACACAAAAAATTGCTCAGAGTACCCTTTAATTTATAAAAAATCTCATTTTTTACCCCGGAGTACCCAAAACCGTACCCATGGCGTACCCATCAGTATACTGACCGTATAAAACGTACCCGGTGCGTTTTAGGCGTACCCGGTACGCGTACCCGCACCCGGGAAGTACCCGGCACTTGTACAGCAACATTTTTGGAGTACTTGTGCTTCATAGGTCGCTGTTAATGAACATTTACCAACAAATAAGAATATGGTCTCTAAAGATTCCAAATATTTTTTAGAGGGAAAGGCATTATATTGGCGCCTAGTATCCTATTGACACAAACACTTTTTGAGTTCTATTCGGTCTCACATAAACACTTTAGAGAGGTGGATAAAGAAGTTTTCTCATACTGAATTTCAGCCTAACGATCTTGCAATTCATATACAATTGTAGCTTCTTCATTAAGTGCGTGTGGAAATTCTTCCTTAGGCCGTGGATGCAGAGTAGGCATAGGTGATGGGCCACTAGCAAACAAACCAGCCCACCCAGAAGATTGTGCCATACCTAATAAAACAAATAAAAAAGAACAAAGTATACGTAAACTAACAGTCAACAATACAAAGGAAAAAGATTGAGGCCTCGAATTTGAGGCCTCGAATGTGGCTCGAATTGTTGTTGTTTTTCTTTTTCTTTTTCTTTTTCTTTTTTTTTTTTTTTTTTGGACGGCGTTGGTTTGGTTGTTTTTATTTATTTGTTGGGCTGTGTTAGTTTGGTTGTTTTTATTTATTTATTTATTTGTTTGTTGGGCTGTTGTTATTTTTTATTTTTTTTTAAGGATGGATATGTGTAGGGGTGGGTTTAGAATTTAGAGTTTAGAGTTTTAAGATTTAGGGTTTAAGAGGTTTAGGGTTTAGGATTTTGGGGTTTAGGGTTTAAGAGGTTTAGGATTTTAAGTTTTAGGTTTTAGGGTTTAAGGTTTTAGAATTTCAGATTTTAGAATTTAGGTTTTAGCGTACACCTAACCACCCTTCCAAAAAAAAGCCCCAAACCAAACCAACATAGCAAAAAAAAAAAAAAAAACCAATTCAGGGCAAATTCGCGCCTCTCTTTTCGAGGCCTCTAGCACGGCTCATAAAACAAATACAAATAATAAACATAATAATAGTGGATGAGCAAATAAACATAATCAACAAGAATATCATTACAAAAAATACAACAAAATAATTACAAACAGTATAAAAACAATCCCAATAAGAAACAATAGAAACATATTAAAAGGGGCAAAACTACAGTGGCAAACAGCTAACAACAAAACACACAATGTAGATGATGATAACATAACAGACAGAACAGAGCATTGTTGTTACCTTTTCATTAATCATCATAGCACCACCATTAAACAATAGAAGAAAAAGCAAAGAGAGAGAGAGAGAGAGAGAGAGCAAAGAGAGAGCAGAGAGAGAATAAAGAGAGAGAGCAGAGAGAGAGAGAGAGTACCTAATCAGCGAGCAAAGGCGAGTGGAGAAGACCGGCAAGGCTATAGGTGGCGACCGGCAAGACTAGCGGCCGAGCAGGAGGGGAGACAATCTGATGAATGAGATGAGATGTGAGGGTGTGAATTAGGGTGAGACCGTGATGCGGGTTGGTGCAGTTTAGGAGCAAAATAGAAATCGTATGGCAGGTGGCGGATTGATAAAAATGTCATTAGAATTTGTCATTTTTCTTATCAAAAACCTGCGGCTCGGTTGGCAAATAATGGCGGATTTGTCTTGGCGGTTCAGGCGGATTGGCGGTTTATAAAAAATATAATAAAATTACAAAACTTGAATCAAAGAGTAAAAAGATGTAATTTATAAATTAACTGAAAATGATTTTTGAACCAATGGGAAAATATTGAGCATTGTAATTCAAAGGGAAAAAAACAAAAAATGATTTGTGAGGTTGTCTGGAATACAAACTTTTAGGCACAAAATTTCACAAATGAAATAAGTAGTAAACAGGAATTCAAAGAAATAGAACAGCCTTGCATTATGACTACTAAAGATTGGCCATGGTCTATGACTACTAAAGATTTACAGCCTTGCATTATTATAACCTCTTTATGAAATAGTATCACTGATGTTATATATATATATATATATATATATGTGTGTGTATATAGAAAATAGAGAGCATCGAGAGAGAGAGAGCGAGAGAGAGCAGCGACAGTACCGACGAGTCGACGACGACGAGAAGAGGCAAACAGCGGTGAGCCGATCGGCAAGGGAAGGAGAAATCAGCGGCGGCGGTGAGGATAGGCGACCAGCGGTGAGCCGATCGGCAGCACAACAATGGCGATGCGTATGTGTGTGTGAATCGATGCAATGTTCTTCACAGCAGCGGCGATGTGTATGTCAATGAGATGTGTATGTCAATGAGAAATTGAAATGTGTGGGTATTAGGTTTAATGGAGCAATTATTTTGTGTGTGTGTGTGTGTGTGTGTGTGTGTGTGTGTGTGTGTGTGTGTGTGTGTGTGTGTGAGAGAGAGTGAGAGAGAGAGAGAGAGAGAGAGAGAGTGTACAGCAAGTGAAATTTTTTTTTTAAACATAAGCGGGTCGGGTCGGTCAGTTAGACTTGCGGATTGGGCAATTTCACCCCTCACCCGTGCCAACCCGCCAGCACTGGGCCTTCCACCCGTCCAACCCGCCCGTCAGAGTTGAAATTTTGCACGGTTCGGCGCGGTTCAAAGCGATTCGGTGCGATTTTGGCGGTATTATACACAGCCGAGTTATGTACATTTGTTTGGGAAAAGTTTATTTATTTATTTATTTTCTTAAAAATAATAAAGTTAAAAAAGGTTTAAATTGTTGATAAAATGAAATATTAAATTTCTTAAAATAATAAAGTTAAAAAGGTTTAAATTGCTGATAAAATGAAATATTAATTAATTATTTTTTTTCTTACAATCATCTTTTTAATTAAAAAAAAAACACAAATCATTTTAAAATAGTATTTTTATCTCATTAAATTGTTAAAAAAATTAAAAAACTAACTACAATAATCAAATTTCCAAACAAGACAGAGAAAAAAAATTGTAAGGATATACAAGATTAACTATAGTATCCAAGAGTGGTTTTTGAATACCATACGTGAAAAAAATTCATAACTATTAGATTTATTAGAATGATCTGAGCCACCCAATATACGACATGTTCACTTATTTTGTGGGTGTTTAATCAAAAGTTGTTAATTTGTTTGGTGCACTTGCTGGATTATAAATTTAAATTATTGAATAGTATTTGATAAATAATCTGTGTAATAACTTTTTAATGTGTAAATATCATTTTTATCCTTGTTAATTGTAAATTGAATCAACTTTTATTTTTTGTTATTCACTACTAGTCCATATTTCCCAAAAAAAAAAAAAAAAAAAAAATAAAAGATTAATCGACGATCCATTTTTGTCTTTTTCTATTTTAAAAAAAAAATAATAATAATAAAATAAATCTAAGAGTACAATCGTAAATTAATATGTCCATAGCAGAAGCTGATAATTAGAAACAATGGGCGGACAACTTCTTAGAATCAATTTTTTAAGCTAAACTAAGATGTTAGAATCAGAATCTGTTTGAAATAAATTTAATCAAACAATCCAAAGGATGAACAACTTCTTATAATCAATTTTTTTGATTTAAAATAAGTTATTAGAATTAAAAAGTATTTAAAATAAATTTAACAAAACAGTCCAAAATAACTTTTTCAAAACTAAAATTTATGAGTTGGCCAAAATAATCCACACCAAACACCCTTTTATGAGCGGTGCAAAGCAAAACTAAACTTTCTTTTTTCTCTCCAACATTGTTAATCAATTATATGATTTTTTTTTTTTTTTTTTCGTCAACATTTAGGGATGTAAATCTGGCTCGTGAGCTTGTGGCCCACCCAAAGCCCATCCACGGCCCAAGTAGGCTCGGCTCGGCTTGACTTGACTCGGGTCCAACTAAGACCTTGGGCCTGGGCCTGGGCCGTATGTTCTAGAGTTCTACTGTAATACCCCGAATACCGCCATTAACAATAATAATATTAGGCACCATCTTAAATCAAAATTGAGCTATTCAATTATGCAAAATAATTAAAAATATAGTGAATAAGTTGGGTGCACGTAAATTCTTTTGTGAAATAATCATTGATATATATAAAAATATTTGATTGAATTTAATTACCTCAAATTATCAAGGAATAGAAATGTAAATTAGTTAATAGAAACTAATTGGAAATTAATACAATTGGTTAAGAATGTTAAGAGAAATACATATGTAAAAAATTATAAGACTCGGGAAAATTAGATTAATTTTAAAGCCTTTGTATAAATTTTGATGGATCAAATTAAGCTAAAGAATAACTTTGGACTTGAAATTGAAACGTTTGTACACCTTAGAAATATTAATTGAAAATCTTAATAACATTAATTTGATTTTTAGAGTATTTTGGGCATTTTAAAATCAATCAAAATTAACGAAATTACGTAAAATTAAATTTGCTTAATTGAGATTAATTTAATAATAGGAATCAAGAGTTAAAATTGGTTGGAGCTAAACATTATTACTTAATTAGAAGTCATGTATATAGTGAATTGTTTAATAGGAGATTTTATTTTGAATTAGAAATTGAAAGTTTAGATGATTTAAGAAACCATAAGCGACCAGCTAAATTGATTCTGTTTAAGGTATAGAATCATATGAGAGTTTCATTAAAAATTTGATTCAGATTAATAAAATTTGGAATAATTAAATTAAGCGTTAATTGAAATTAATTAGATTAATTGAATTAAATACTAAACTTGATCAATTAGGTTCAAGAAATGATTAATTAAGTTAATGTGTAATTAGTAAGTTAAACTAATCAATTAATTATAAAAAGATGAAAGTTGGAGAAAGTTCTAGAATTTTGGAAATGAAATCAAGAAAGGGATGTAATGAGCCTATTCATTTTCTTGGTTTTGGCTGGAGGAACCCGTAGGAGTGAGAGAGAGAGAGAGAATTCAACTTACTCGTGCTTGCTGGAAATTCACAGGAGAAAATTCACTCTAAGGAGAAGAAGAAAAGAAAGCTTAGGGAAAAAATAAGAATTGGGAGGGAACTCAAGAATTCAACAAGTTGAGGTAAATTTCTTATTTAATTCTTCTATATAATTCACCTAACACTTGAAATGAAAAAGGATTTAGGTTCAATTTCATGTAATTAAAAGAAATTAGCAAGAAGATAAAGAAACTTGAGTTAGATTTAAAATTATAGAAATAAAGTTGGAAATTAATTATTTTGGATTTGATTTTTGTAGTCTTGTATGAAATTGAGTTTCATTTTTACATGTATGAGTAAATCCTACAAATTTTGAGTTTTAATTAGACATGCATCATGGATTTCTAAAAGATTTGAAAGATTGGTTTCATGTTTTGGAAATAAGAAGAGCAAAGTTTTGGAAAATTATGAGCTTATGAACATTTTGAGCTTAATCTTAAAATTAAAGGAGTTTTGATGTAAATGGTTTAAAATTGATCATGTTTTCTTGATTATTAAAGAGTTTTTTAAACAAGCCAGGTATGAACCCAAGTTTTGAAATCATATTTTGAAAGTTTAATTCACATTTTAGAATCCATAAGTTTGAAATTGGGTTTGATACGAAGAAAATAAATTAAATCCAAATTTGGATAAATTAAGAAATAAATTATGATTTAAATTTGACAATCAAGAATTGGCTTGATTTTGATTTGAATTTCATACATGCAAATGTTTTCTAAGGATTATACAATTTCAATTATTAGTTTTGACATGCAAATAATTTTCTAAGAGCTTGTAGCTTTAATTTCATGTTTTGTAAGAAAATAAAAATAAAAATAAGTATTAAAATCATTATATTCATGAAGTTTTGGTTTTAATCTTGACAAAACAAAGATGTTTTTGTATTAGAATTTGAAAATTAGTCATGCATGTTTAAATTGAGTCATGGGCTCATGTTTTTTAATAAAATTACATGTTTAAATTGAGTCATGCATGAGCATAAGTTTTGAAAATCTATTTGGAAACTATTTTTACTGATTTTTCAAATCCAGAAATTTGCAGATCGCTCGAGCGGTCAAGTTACTGCTCGAGCGAACATTGAGGTCATCTAGAATATGTTTTTGCAGACCAAAGTATTGAGAACCCGTGATCACCGCTCGAGTGACCAAAGGTTCACTCAGGCGAACTACTCTATTTCGGGGATGTTTTGGAAAATTGTTTTTAGTTTATATTTTCGTTCTCATCTTTTCATGAGCATCTTTTAGTATGAGTTAAGCCTCATTAAGGAGTATTAAGTAAGAAATTCACATGAGTCAATTTGTTAAGAAAGAAATGCAAGAACTTAATTAAGAGTTAATTACAATAAAAACCCAACATAAGGAATTAGATTAGATAAAATGTGCTTGTTCGAATTATGTGCTTCAATGTATATTTGTTATGTGCTTTGTGTAGGTTGGACACCTGAGATCTAGCATTCGTTCAAGTCCACTGTGAGTAATGTCCTTATAAAGATATGTTCGAAATATGTTTTGAAAATTGTTACATGATGATGATTTTGAAGTATTATTTTATATGAATGAATGAATGTCCCTTTTTGAAAAGTATTTACGGCAACTTTAGTGAAGCCCTCGCCTATAGGAAACATGGCCTTTTGATTAATGGAATAGGCCCTCGCCTAGGGAAAACAATACCATGACCCTTTGATTAATGGAATAGGCCCTTATCTGGAGGAGACAATACCACGGCCCTTTGATTATGGAATTACAGAGATCTATGATGCTGACCCAAGTGGTCCCTTCGTTAGACCTTTATGGTTCCTTTGATTTAGGCCTTCGGGCCCCTTCGTTTCTCTATTGGATGTACCACGTATAATGTTTCAATACGAAATTGCAATTTGGAAAGTGCACTGTTTGATTTCAATATGTATGTCAATTGAAAATGTATGAATTTGATATGGCAAATGTTCGATTTGAATTCATTATATGATATTTGGAAATGTGAAATATGACAAATGCTTTGAAATGAAAATGATTTAAGATTCATTTTGAAATTGAAAGACATGTTTTATATTGTGATAAACTTCATTCATTAACCTCTTTATTTTGGTATTACTCATTGGGCTCTAGCTCATCAATCTCCCTTATATATATGTAGGTGAGCAATTGGAAGTTCAGCATTAGAGTTTGCTTTGGAGTCACCTTTGTGTCAAGCCACCCAAGTGTGCTTCCGTGTTGAGGCCTTAGCTTTTATTTTTGTTAAAGCTTTGTATTTTGTTAAAGTCTTTTATGTAGTATGTGAGATATGTATAAGATATGTCTTTGTATATGTATATATTAAAAGTGTGTTGAATGTTTTAAGTATTTCAGTTTATTATCTATGCATAGCTTAATGGACAATGTTATTTTTATTTTGCTTCCACCTCAGGCCTCGGTATTATTTAAATATTTTTGAAATTTTGTCTTTGAGGCCGGAGTAGAGGCTGATTGTGGCCTAAACCTCTAGAGGCAGGTTCGGGCCGTGATACCGGTACTTTGATGACCCCAACATGCATATCATAATTACATTTATTTAATTATGTGTTAATTTTTAATTGTGATATGTGCCTTGTGATTAATTTGTGTATATCTATCTAATTTGAAAACTATCTGTTATGATTTCTATTCAGAATTCGAAATTGATGGCTTAAATGATTTCAGAAACCGAAATTAGTTACATGAATAGATTAATTGGAAACTTTTAGAACCATCCGGGAAGTTTGATTAAAAATTTATTCAGTTTGGTGAATTAAGTTGTGTTTAATTAGCCTAATGTTATGATTAATGTATTAAGCCAATCCTAGCTATATATATGTGTTATAAGCTCATCCTTGTGCTCATTCTCCTCCTTTTGATTGCAAAAATCTGATAATACATTTTAGAGAGAGAGTGAGCTCTCATTCTAGAGAGAGAAAGTGAGAATTTAAAGGAGAACTTGAAGAACTTTGTTAGAGAAGCCAAGATTGTGCAAGAATTAATGTAGTTGAAGACTCTAGGTGAGTTTTGTAACCTCAATTCTTGTAGATAATTCATTTTAGAGCTGAGTTCATGGAGTAGATATGATCATTTGCATGTATTTTGTTATAGAAGATCAAGAAGATGATGAAGTTTTACATGCATGCATGACTATGTTGAGTTTTACCATTTTGAGTTTAGTTTTGGTCATTTTTGTTGAGTTTGAGAGTTAATTTATACATGCATCTTTGATTCATCATGTTTTAATTCTTAAATTCATGTTTTGGAAAGGAGTTTTATACATGTATAGAGCTTTTGAGCTTAATTGTGTTACAGTCATGAGTTTTGATAAAAGAGTTCGGAAAATCTTGTATGTATGAGCTGTTGAGTTCAATTTTGGTGAATTTAAAGAAATTTCGAGAAAACGATTTTAAAAGGTTATGTATATATGTTTTCTAAAGTGATTCTATATTTTGAACAAGCCATGCATGACCCAAGGCTTTGAATTTGCGTTTGGAAGCTCATACTTTTAGTTTTGACACCCAGAATTTTGCCAGATCGCTTGAGCAACCAAATGGTGGATCACATGCACTTTGCGAGCTTCTTGTACTATTGCAGTCTTTATAGACCGCTCAAGCGACGAACAAGTGGCTCGAGAGAACTCAGTGTATGTTTTGCATCCATTCGAGTGACAAAGAGTTGGCTCGAGCACACATCAAACCCATCCAGTACTTTTGCAGACCTCTGTGGCTGCTCAAGTGACCAAAAGTTGGCTCGAGCAAAGAACCTATTTCAGCATATTTTGAAAAGAAGCTCTGTGTACGTATTTCCATCCACATGTCTTTCCGAGTATTCTTAGGCATGAAATATAAATTATTGAGGATTAATAAGTAAAAAACCAACAGGAGGAATTGAATTAGAAAAGATAAGAAAGAGATATTCAATTTGAATATGTGTTACAATGTGTATGGTTATGCATAATGTGTAGGTTCGAACGTTGAGGAAGAACATTGAACTAGTCAAGGTGAGTAATGACTTTGTAAAGGTATTTTGTATAAATTACTTGAAATGGGTTTTGCCATACGATGAATTATGAAATCTATACTTTGTTACAAGTTATGAGATATAACAAGTTTTCGAATAAGTACTTTCGAGACTCTAAGTTATGCTTTAAAACTCTGATTTGTGTACCGTGAGATAAATTTTTTGAAAATGAGAATTTGCTAAATGTAGACACCCCATTTTTGACTGTCCTCAAGACTTAGACGCCATTGTTTGAACACTCGATGATCATCTATGCTCGTGTTCGTTTAGAGCGCCTGAAGTTCTTGGCGGAGTGCTTTGCCTTTGGACCTTTCGACTTGTCTATTTTGTACTTGGTTGTGCACTAAGGACTTGCATCTTTGCTTCTGGGGGAAGAGGGTGGCCTGTTGGCCAGCCCTATAACCCATCGGCTAGGCCATGCTTCCATCGGCCATTAATGGTGGCCGGTCGGCCACAAGTTTTGGCCAAAGCCCTTTTTTCTGCTTTTGCAGATATTTTTGGTGCCAGCTATTCCAACTGTTGAACACTGAGCTCATCCTCCATAGGCGTGTATGGAGGGATAAAGCAAGCTTTTTGCTTGTGTAGACACCCCATTTTTGGCCGTCCTCAAGACTTGGACGTCATTGTTTGAACACCCAGTGATCATCCATGTTTGTGTTCGTTTGGAGTTCCCGAAGGTCTCGGCTACGCGCCTTGCCTCAGGATCTCCGAACTCGACTGTTTAGTGTCTGGTTTTGCACCAAACACTTGTGTTTTGCCTTGGAGGGGGTAGGGAATGCCTTGTGAGGCATCCTCATACATCACCGGCCATGGCCAGAGGCCACCGGCTGGTGTTTTGTTGCCATCGGCAATGTATATTGCCGGTCGGCATTCTTTGTTGCCGGTCGGCAGTACATTTTGTCAAAATGGCAATTTTGAGCAGCCAACTACTGTTCATCTGCTTTTGCAGATATTTTAATACAACTGGCTTGCATTTTGTTCCCCTCCATACACGTGTATTGAGGGATGGCTTCCTTGTTAGCTTCTTGAGTAAGCTTTACAAGATTGGCTTCTCTATAAGAGGAGCCCTCCTCTCTTGGCTTTAGGGTTAGACATTTTAGAGAGAAAAACATTGTTAGAAGCTCTGGTTCTAGGGTTAGAGCTTATATATATTCTATCTCTATATATCTCTCTCTCTTGAGTGTTCTAGGTGTATTTGTTCATAGCATTGCACACAAACACCTACCATTACACCTTCCGTTGGCTATTGAGGTTCTAAGAGATTGTTTTCAGAGTTTTGGAGCTAGTTTGGAGCTCAAGAAGCTGCTGGAGCTTCATTTGTGAAGAAGGTCAACAAGGGTAACAATCTTACCCCTTTTTACCCCATCCTTGCATACTATTTTTGCCTATCTTAGAACTATTTTTGAGCTTAGTGTATAATATAAAAAAGTTTTGTTTTTGGGCCCTCTAAATAGTTTGTTTAGAGTGTTTTATGGTTTGGAGGTGTTTGACCCCTCTTAAGCCTTGAGAGGCTCCATTTTGTGCTATTTTGAGTGAGCTCCAGGACTTTGGTGTTTGGGCCTCCTCACCACTGAAATCTTGAGGGATTTCAGTGGTAAGGATGGTGCCTTGAAGTCCCAAAAAGGGGAGGGCCACCCCCTCTCCTTATTGTCCTTGAAAATGACCATTTTTGCCTCTTGAGGGAGCACCTAGCTTAGGCTCTTGTTGACCATGCCTTAGTTGATTTTTGTGCTTATTATGTCATAATATGCCTCTGTTTTTAGTTGATTTTGGTACACCATGCTTGCTTAGCATACATGCCTTGTAATGCCATTTTGTTGCCTTAACATGCCTTAGGTTATAAACCATTGTTCTAGTATGTTTTAGGCTTGGCTTTG
Organism: Camellia sinensis; assembly: GCF_055761805.1. Taxonomy (NCBI): domain Eukaryota; kingdom Viridiplantae; phylum Streptophyta; class Magnoliopsida; order Ericales; family Theaceae; genus Camellia; species Camellia sinensis. The sequence goes on from NC_138969.1 coordinate 76,168,277, forward strand.
TGAAGCTTTCATGCTTATTTTGCCATGTTTAAGGTCTGTCCATAGTTGTTTGGGTCGACTTTGGCATGCTTAGTATAGCCCCTTTGCATTTTTGGTTTGTTGGCCTTAAGTGTGTGAATGTATAGCATGCATCCTTGCCTTAATTTAGTGGGTTGGGACCATTTGCCATGTTATTTCAGTCCCTTTAACATGCTTGTATGCTTGCCTTGGATGTCTCTTTGAAGCTTTGAAAGCTTGTCTTGCATGCTCCATGTTTTGGTCATTGTGCATGCTTGAATTTGAGCCACTTAGATGCCATCTAGGTGTCCCTTGGGTGTTGTTTAGGTTCGCATTAGACCTATTTTAAGTCCTCTTAGCCTTGTGAGGCTTGGTTGACTTAGTCTTGGTTTAAGCCTCTTCGCTTGTCTTGGGTTTTTGGCTTTGTTTGCATGCCTTGTTTATCTTGTTTAATTGGCTTAGCACCTTTTGTAACATGATTTTCAATGCTTACCTTACATGCCATTAGTCCATGTTATGCCTCTTTCAAGCGTGCTTGAGAGTTGCCCTTTTGTGCTTAAGCGTTAGCCCTTTAACATGTGCATGTGTGTATGTGTGTTTAGTCCTCATTTCATAGCACCTACGGCCACTGTTTTGGGCCTAATTAGAGCTGCCTAAATCATGCTTAAGTCCATCTTTTGCTTGCTTGCATGCTTACCTTGCATGTTTGTTTGCATGCTTGCATGCACATCTTGCATTCCCATGTTGCATCCTTAGCTTGCATGCCTAGGTTGCATTGCATCTAGCATGCATGTCTTGTTCCTTGATCTAGTGATAGGAATTGGGCTTTGGTTTGTTGGTTTGCATTGCATTTGACATCAAATTGTGCACACTTGGTCCCTTGGGCCATTACGCATGGAAATACGCGATTGATGGTCTGAGAACCAAGGAACATGTCCCTTTGAGTCACTAACATGATAAGGGACATGATTGGTGCATATATGGCTTGAATTGCATTACCATGCTATGCCTTGCCCTCTGCTGCTGTCAACTGCAGGTTCTGCAGACATTATTTGCCGACCGGCAGTGTTTAGTGCCGACCGGCAATCCATTGGTGGCCGATAGGTTCACCAACAGCCGATGATCACATACCACTGCCGGTGGCTGTTCTACTCAGCCGGTGGTGTCTCCCACTGTCCAGGGAAGCAATTCTGAGACTTTGGCAGTCTTCAAAGAGGCAGAGCAGGGAAAACAGAGGCGGCCTATGCATGGCAGTGCACTTCCGAGCAAGATCCGAGCACGCGCGCATCGGACCCTCTTCCCGAGCCCCCCTTTTATTGCTTTCCTTATGCTTAGTTAATTTGTTAATTAATTAGGTGATTTGTAATAATTAATTAGCTTGTGAGTTAGTTAATTTGTATTATTCTTTCGGTCCTTCCGAGCGAGGGCAAATTTGTAATAAGTGTGGGTGAGTGTGTGCATGTCTTCCAACCCCCACTTCTTTCTCTCTTTTACTTACCTGCTTTGATGGTTAGTAATAGGTCATGTTTAATTTAGCATACCTTATGCTATGCATGCGTGCATCATTCATCAGTATTGCATGCACCGGGCTCGGCGCATCATGCTAACTGCATTGGTATTTCAAATCTAACTTGAATACATGCTACTTGTGCATTTCCACATGTCATTCATAGAATAGCCGAGCCTACTCTAGTGACATTCCGTATGCGTTGCATTAGACATTTAAACATGGACTTGGATCATGCATTGATTGCTAACGGGTTCTTTGTTTTGGCAAGGAGTACGATGTAAGTATTCATGCTTTAGCATCCTTGCATGCGTGTGGGTGTTGCCATGATAGCATGATTACCATGAGGCTAGCTGCTTATGTGATATAAACTGCTTGAATGCCTGTGGGTGAAGGTTGGATTGCCTGAGTTGGAATAGCTCATTGAAATCCGTGTTTTAGCCTACTTGCGAGTGGCAAATTCCAAAACATTTTCCAAAACAAACGGATATGCAATGCTTATTCCCAAATTAGGCAATCTAGTCTATACTTGTTTGCTGTGCGCATAGCATAGTAATTCTAGGCTAATAAGCGAAATAAGAACACATAGCGTTTTCAAAAACAGATATCACGGTCAGTAGAGGTCGATCTTCGGATCGGGTGAGAGGGGGTGCTCATAGCTGACCTTCCCCAATCGTACCCAAGTTCCCGAGCCGAGGCAACTTTGGTGATGACGGACACGTGGCCTTTGGCACCGAGTCAGGGTTTCCTAAATTCTCCCATTTTAAAATATTTAGGTGGCGACTCTGTATCTGGCAAAGTAGTCCATGTTTGGCACTTCTTTTCAAAAATCTATTTCTCAAAATGATTTGCCGGATTTGGACTCTTTGGTTCAGATTAAGAACCGTGACACAAATTGAGTCCGAACTGTAGTGAGGCCCACGCGGGCGCGTCTACAGTTTCTGGCGACTCCGCTGGGGAATTTAGAGAGCTTGACTCGAACTCATGATATCCTATTTTGATCTCATTTATGTGTCTCTTTGCATTGCATGTGCATTGGTGCGCCTAGGACACCGTGTTTGCCATCTGCCATTCCTGAACGGTTTGCCAGAGGCTTGTCTTGTCAAGGCATGACCATAAGGCTGACCGGTTATGGGCTCTGACAGTATGGGAACACAAACCCCAGTTTTACTGGGGCACCCTTTTTGACCATTCGACCTAGTGCATATTCGGATCCATAGTGACCATTCCAAGTTAGGACAGGTTGTTTACCCGATTATAGGTTGTTTGAAACTGCTGCGTGCGTAGTGAAACCCTAGCTCCTGACAAAATAGGACAGGGAAACCCTACCCCTTTATAGGGGTGTTTTGGCTCTCTTTACTTGCTATGCGCTTTTAGAGTGTATCTCTACAGGAATGTACATATCAGTTTGCAAGTTTGAGTATCAGACCTGAGGGTATCAGTGTCAGTTTATGAGAATCAGTTATCTGCGGGTATCAAGTTCAGCTTCGGGGATAGTGATTCTGGAGAACAGTGATCAGTAGTAGAGTGCAGTTGTTCGGCTACACCCGTGTTTGATCTGTTTGGGCTGAAATGCTGTTTGTTTTTCCTTTCAATTCAGAGGTTCAAAGAATTGATACAGAGTAGCTAGTGTTCCCCCTTGCTGAGGCAAGACAGATATCTGATCCGTCAGTCACCGTTCAGTACAGCGGATTTATGATGACTCAGAATTCAGAAGAGATTGTGGTTATGACAGCTACACTAGATCAAGGGATCACCCTGCGAGATGAAACCAATGTTGATGTATCGCATCCGCCTAGGTCGCCTGTCGCACACCCAGTCTGGACCCCCCAGTTGTATCAGGCTCATGAGCCTACCACATTCGAACTGATGGGAATGATTGGTGACCTCCAGAGATTCGTGGCCGATCTGGCCTATGGAATGTCGGCTTCACCACCAGCGGCACCGTATGCCGGGAATTTCATACCACAGGAGCCCCCGCTACTGGGGCGGATTGTGATAGAGCTCAACCAACCAGAGGTTGCCTCCAACTACAGCCACGACGTGTCAGCAACAACCGGGCTTCGCTCTGAAGTAGTAACCCAAACCCCCGATCAGGTTGAGGCCAGAGGCAAGAACAAAATGAATGCAGATGTCGATCCCATTGAACAACTGCTGCGGGCAGTCGAGGCTTTGAAAGCCGAAGGGATGAACAAGCAACAGATATCCGCAGTTGTGGCAAAAACTGTGGAGGATGCTTTCCCCACTCCACCTGAGGGTAGTTCAAGTCAGTCAGAAAATCGGGATAGGCCCCGTCATGCCAGAACAATTCCTCCTATTCCCAACCCTGTACCTGGGAAAGATCAAAAAACCAAGGCGGTGCCTGCCGACCCTTTTGCCAGTGCGTCTAGTAAGAATACTCAGACCTCAAAATACCTGCCCCGAGGGTACAGGATCTTTCATGCTCTCTACATGCCTCTGTCTAAGGCACTTCAGATTCTTGCCGAAAGGGGGCACCTCAGACCCCTTGAACCTCGGCCTCTTCCGAAGAATCTCCCTCTCACACATGATGCTGCTTTGTACTGCGCGTACCACCAGCAGACCAGTCACACCACCGACAACTGTTTCCGCCTTCGCCATGAAGTGCAGGATCTGATCGATAATGAGGTCATTCTTCCACCTACCTCGGCGAAGTCTGTTACCACTGAGCTGTTGGACTTTGAGGATACTGCGAGTATGTGATCAAGGGAATGGACCACCTGCGGGCGGCGCTCGGTGTATTTCAGATGTGGCGTCTGGCACGCACTTTTTGAGCATTTGTAAATACAGTTTTGTAGCTTCTGGCTTGGGTTTTGAGTCAATTCTCTGTTTTATTTCTGAGTCTGCCTCTTTGCTTTGAGTCAGTCTTTTTATTTTTGGGTCTGTCTTGTGGTACCAAGTCAGTCCCGTTGTATAGGATGTCGAGTGATTCCGGGGTTGTTGCCTCGAACACTGTTTTTGTATTTAACCTTTTTGCTTTCTTTTTGAGTCTGTCTCTGCTGTGGAGCCAGTTACATCCGAGAAACCTGAATGAAACAGCTGCGGCTATCTTGTTTCCGTGCTTATTGTTTGTTTTGGGCTAGTTGTGCCAGAGGATTTGAATCAAGCGGCCGTGCATTCCACCTGTCCTCTTGTGCCCTGAAAATCATTGCATTGACCTATGTTTTTTAAAAACCTCTTTAACACTGCGATGAAAATGAAGGGGAAGGAATTCCTCCAGTTTTGCAAAATTTGATCAATTGAGAGAAAGAGAGGCATGCTAGGCCCTTAATGAATGAAATCATGCTTGTCAGCGTGAGTACTGGGAAGGACCCTGGCTTGATCCAGACCAGTTCCACACTATCTTCGGCGCGAGCGATTTGTCGCTTTCTTAAAAACTTTCAAAAACAAATGTTTTGCACGGCCCTGTGAAGACCTGTGTGGAATCACTCTTGAGATTGTGCAGCCTAGGATTGCTCTCAGCCCTAAGATTCGACCTGTTTGTTTTGAACCTCGAACTCATTCGGAACATTCAATGGTCAACTGTCAAAGGAGGCCCGTGTGGCTAGTTTTGAAGCAGCCGTCGAACAAGAGGCACCAAAGTTGAATAAAAAAGATTAGATCTCACCAGAAGAAGTTCGTGGAGCAGCCATGATGGATTCTTCAGCAAATCATTGCAACAGCTGTTCTCCTAGATGCAGAGGGGCTTCAACTTCAAAAAAAAAACCATTTGGCATGGACTTGTTACACTTTTACCCTTTTGAGAGGCTCGCTGGGCCGAAAATCCGGAAGGGTGACCCAGGCAAAAGTTAGAGCAAGAGAAAAATGCAAAAAATGCAAGAAAAAAAAAGAAAAGAAATAAAATCAAAAAATCAAGAAAAAAAAAAGAAGAAAAAAAGAAAAAAAAGAAAATGAAAAGAAGCTCGCAAGGTCGAAAACCCGCGTCGGGCACCTTGGCAAAAGTTAGAGCCTGAAAAGTGAAGGTTAAAATACCCGAGTGTACCTTAACCGGAACTACGTAAGGCTTGATTCCCATGTTTGGGATACGTAGGCAACTTCATTCTAAAGTCCAGCCCCCAACACTTTCATAGCGTCTCAGTCCATACAATGGTTTCGATTTCATCTCAAAGTCCAGTCGCCAACACTTCCAAAGTGACTGTGTCCATATATTGATTATGACCGTCTTCGTCATCTCCGTGTCCAAGAGTTCGACCACCACCAATGAAGACTGTTTGCGGGCTGCTGCGGCATCATCCAAACAAGGGGCAACTTTCCGTTCCCATGAGTCGTCGTGAGTCGCCGCTCAAACTAGGGGCAACTTTCCGTTGCCATCCACCCCTTTCAAGCCAGGGGCAATTTTCCATTGCCTCCGACCCGAGGTTGCGCATCTCAAAGAGTAAGTTCCATGCTCGTTGAGCATTGACTGTTTGCAAAATAGTTTTTGAAAATTTTTATTGAGGTTGACTATTTTCTCGAAAACTATTCCATTTTCCAAAACTGGACCATTTTCTTGGACCTAAAAAGGAAAATTTTCAGTACTTATAGTCTGACTTGTATGGTTTTCAAATCAAAAATCGAACAAGTACGTTAATCCGACTCTCATCTTGATCAAAACTGTTTTAGTAGAAAACCAAAACAAAAATGGTCAAAATGATGAACTGGGGGCACAGTTGAGTCAGACGTTCTGTCTTTCCCCCGTCGTCAACATACTTGCCAGGAGGGCACTCTACCCATCAGAAGAAATAGCTGTGAGCTAACGGCATTGGGCATGAACCCGCAACTTCCTATTCATTCATCAATCACCTTGGGGAGGGACGAAAAATGAGAGAATAAAGAATAGAGAGGTGTAGGTTGAGAGAAAAGTAAGAAAAAGGGTTTTGAGAGAAAAAAAACCGAGCCTGAGGGCCAAGTGATGTGAGAATCACAAATCAGAAAGGGTGGGAAATACACCCGGAGAAACTGGCTCCTCGAGATTTGAGGTCTTTCGTTGAACATGTCCGCGTGTCGTGTCTTTCGTTTTGTTCACCTCAACTTTTGTTTTAGGTCTTTTCCGAGCATGTCTCGTTGTGATTAGGTCATGTACCCTTTTGTTTGAGTCCTCCCCGCGGTGTTCAGTTGTAGGCTCGATACCCCGGTTGAAAATCCTTTTTTATCTCGAAAATCGTTTATGCTCAGAGTGCTGTGCCATTCTCTACATCTGTGCGAAGCAAAAGAAGAAGAAAAAAATTCGGGGCATCTGAGTGTGCTTCAACTTCAACTGGTTCCATCTTTGTGTTCCGTCTTGTCAGATTGGGCCGTTTGTTCAGGATTTGCTGTGTGCAGAATGAACCGAGTGTGGTGTTAGGGGCTGTACGCAAACTAATCCCCAACAAAGTATGGGATGTGTGTTCAGTTTGAGCAGTGTGTTGCTTGGGCTGTTTTGCTATGAGGCCGTTCAGTTATCTGATTATTACAGTGCAAGTGTTCAATTTTCAGACAACCAATCAATTTCATTTACATTAAGGTGTAGTATGGTGTGATGCAATGCAAAGTACGAAATGTAAAGATATACGGATGTAAACACTTTTTCAGATAAAAAGCCTGTTTCATTTCATCATCTTTTCAAGTACACAAGTTTTGGAAACAAAAATCTGCCTGCGACAGTACAAAGTATCCTAACTACCAACAAAAAGGAAAAGTACAAGAAAGAAGAAAAACAACAAAAATCTGTATCCATGTCAAGCGGCTCCGAGCGCTATCGGTCTGTCCTAGTCCTCTTCCTGGATGAAGGTCCAGGAGCATCATCAGCATCGTCATCAGAGCCCGAGCCAGTGCCGCCTCCGGTCTCCTCCTCCGATGACTCCGCCTCCGACTCTGCCTCCGCCTCCGACTCCTCGTCATCGTCATCAGGGACTGGAGCCCGCGAACTACTCGCGATATGAGTGCGCCCCACCTTGGTGCGGGGGAATACTCTGCCCTCCTCATCTCTCCTTCGGGCGGAGACGGAAGGTCCAGCTGGAGCACCTCCTATAACGGGAATCTGGAAGGGAGGCTGAAAAAATACATGAAAGGAAAATGCATCAGTATACTGTAGACAGTTTATCAGTGTAGAATGCAGTGTATGAGTACAGTGTGTGAATACTGTGGACAGTTTATTAGTGCAGAATGCAGTGTATGAGTACAGTGTGTGAATACTGTGGACGGTTTGTTAGTGCAGAATGCAGTGTATGAGTACAGTGTATGAATGCTGTGGGCAGTTTATCAGAAGTAGCGTAGTGCATCAGATTATGTGAAGCAGTGTATGAATGGTTTGAGACAGTGGTCAGAAGAACATACCGGAATACTATAGAGGGCCAAGAGGTCGAAGGTCTGCTGTAGCATCCCCATCATGGAGGCATTCAACTCCACGGACTGCCGGGAGTACTCGGAGGACGCCTGCAAGAGTATAAGATATATCAGTATTCCGCGGAATGTCAAATAAACTGAAATGAAATGCCAATGCAAGATGCAAAATGAAGTAATACATGCCGGAGGCAAGTCGGGGATACCGGCTAACTCATGATCAGCTGGGGGAGGAGCAAAGAAGATCTGGTAGGTCGCCCTATCCTGCCCTATGTATGTCAGTAAAGTGGACAGAGCAGGCCAACCGGTCCCCCGTCCTCCCTGAACTCCGCCCCTACCACGGACTCGAGCCCTCCTCGATGCTCCTGCTCCAGCTCCCGCTCCCGCTCCTGCCCTAGCTGCTGGCGCCACGGGCCTGGCTCCCTCAGCTCGACGGCCACCGCTCAGAGACCGTATAATGTACGTCTGCACGTACTCTCTGTAGTCGCCGATGCCTCTGAAGCGGGTCGCCTCCCAACCGATAGTATAATCGGCCATCTGCTCAGTAGTGAGTCTCTCGGTCTCCCTCATGTCCTCAGGAGAGTGAACCGGGACTATCTGCTCTGGTAACCCTAGGGTCTGGCGTAGGAAACGCTCACCCAGGTACCAAGCCCGACAGACCGGGCCCTCCAGTAAGATCTAGAAACGCGAGGTCTCCTCAACACCGGCAAATCGGTCCCGAATCGTCGCCGGCAACGGAGCCCAAGGCTACCAAGTGATCTGAAAGTGACATACAGTTTGTTATCTATCGTTATTGAAATATGCAGTGAAAAGCAAAGCTTAGATAAATTCTGAAATAAAACGTACCTCGGCAGGGGTGATAGTGTCGAAGTAGCGGCGAAAGAAGCTAAATGTCTCTCGTGGCCTCCGCACGCATCTCCCGTCGAAGCGTCGCGAGAACGGGACGACGAGAGGGGTCTCTGTGTCTGGCACCGGTGCAAGCCTGGAAAAGTAGGCATAGACCTACAACTGCAGAGAAAACATCAATATGATTATCAGATAAGAGCGGAATGCAAAATAAAACAAGAATAACAGGGCCACATGTTGTGCAGTGTGTTGCGCAGACAGTGTATTGTGTACCGTGTACACTGTGAGCAGTGTACAGTCAGTGTAAAGCATAGTGTATGTGTGTGCCGTGTGTGCAGTATACAGTTAGTGAAAAACAGACTACAGTGTGTGCAATACAGAATACAGTACAGAGTACAGAAGATAGAAAAATAGAAATGAAAAGCGAAAAAGAAACGTACCTCCTAAGCACGCCAGTAGCCCCCGAGCAACTGTCCGCTGCCACAGGAATCCGAGCTCATATACCCGTAGAGTGTGGCCAGAGCGGCGCCACCCCAATCATAGTGCAAGGTCTGCCTGACATCCACCAGTGCACTAAGCAGGCAGAGGGGCACGGTGTTCGCCCGATCGGCGAAAATGTTCGTCCCCAGCAGGCACATGAGAAAGCCGCGCGCATATCTCTCCACGGCCTCCTGGGTCATCTGTGCCTCCTCCACCAACGCGGGCTGGACCCTGAACTGCACCTCGAACCAGGAGTAACGAACAAAGCCTGGACGGGCGAGAGGTGGCACCTCGCCAAGTAGATAGATCTAAGCGGCAGTCCACTTCGTCCATATCAGTGTCGAAGGGGATCAGATCACCTCCTACCCCGATGCCTGTGAGCATCGAGAAATCATAGGGAGTCATCGTCATGTTTCCCGTCGCAGATAGATGGAACGAGTCGGTGGTATCCCACCACCTCTCCGCTAGAGTAGTAAGGAGAGGCCTGCTCGCGATGAGTCTGGACAATCCCCTGCAGAAAGCGCCGAAGCCCACCTGGTCCACAATGTGGCGAACCGCGTCGGGAAGCTCAGCATACCAGTCCCGAGCGGCTATGTTCCCATACCCGCGGACAGTATGGGAATCTCCCTGTTTTCAAACAAATAATTGCGAGGCAATACTGAATATACTAGTTTCGAAGGGCATTCAGAATTCAGTACAAATATAGCATGCGTGCAAGTTTTTCAGATTCAAACAGATCCCGGGTGCTGGTGTGCTTATAGTGAACTACAACGTGTGATGTGTCAACGTGTTGGCGTGGTTCAGTACAAATATAGCACGTGTGCAAGCTTTTCAGATTCAAACAGATATCGGGTATCAGTATGGTTGCGATCAACTACAGTGCACAGTGTGTCAGTGTATCTGAGTCAAGCAGTTAAAGAATGTAATCAGCTATGACAGTTTTCATATTCTACATTGCGGCAAATAAAACAGAGAAAGGAATGTTACCTCAGAAGCGCCGAAGGATAAGTGAGATGTAGGCTCACGCAGGAGGAGCTCTGGTGGCATCGCTCTGTCAAAACTCCGAAACTGGCGAAGTCTGTCAGGAGGTAGCATATGAATCGCCGGCCGGTAGGTCGCCGGGTCGAACGGGCGGATGCTCAACGGGAGGAGCTCAACCTCGGGATCCATCTCGTGCTCAGGAGGGGCCCCGCCCTGTGGAATATCGTTGGCCATGTCAAAAATGGTGAGAAAATAGCTGAAAAAGGGAAAATCGGGCGAAAATGTGGAAAGTCAACCAGAAAGTCAACCCAAGAGGGTGAAAAGTGGCCCGAGAAGCCGGGAAGTGAAAAAGGCACGCAAGTCGAGAGAAACTCGAGGGGAATAAACCCCAAAAGGTGGAAATGGCAAATGAAGCACCGAAATGAAGAAATATTTAGATGAAAATATTCGAAACGCGAAGATATACGCGATTCGAACAACGAAACGAGCGTGAAACGCAAAGAAACAGAGAAAAGAAGAGAGAAAAATGCTCTAGAGAGAGAGGGAATGGATTTTCGGCTAAGGGATGTGTAAAATAGGGTTTGGAACCCTATTTTAAAAGACCCGAGGTGAAAAGTCAAATTTGCCCCGATTCAGGCATTTTTGGCCGGTCGGCTACATTTTTGGCCGGTCGGCCAAATATTTGGCCGGTGGAATGTATTGATGGCCGATGGACAGCCGGTGGCCTCCTCTTCCGGCCGGTAAGCCTCCTGTATCCTTGTTTGGGTCAGATCTGTAGTTTTGGGTCTTCATTTTAGAGCTGAGTTCATGGAGTAGATATGATCATTTGCATGTATTTTGTTATAGAAGATCAAGAAGATGATGAAGTTTTACATGCATGCATGACTATGTTGAGTTTTACCATTTTGAGTTTAGTTTTGGTCATTTTTGTTGAGTTTGAGAGTTAATTTATACATGTATCTTTGATTCATCATGTTTTAATTCTTAAATTCATGTTTTGGAAAGGAGTTTTATACATGTATAGAGCTTTTGAGCTCAATTGTGTTACAGTCATGAGTTTTGATAAAAGAGTTCGGAAAATCTTGTATGTATGAGCTGTTGAGTTCAATTTTGGTGAATTTAAAGAAATTTCGAGAAAATGATTTTAAAAGGTTATGTATATATGTTTTCTAACGTGATTCTATATTTTGAACAAGCCATGCATGACCCAAGGCTTTGAATTTGCGTTTGGAAGCTCATACTTTTAGTTTTGACACCCAGAATTTTGCCAGATCGCTTGAGCAACCAAATGGTGGATCACATGCACTTTGCGAGCTTCTTGTACTATTGCAGTCTTTATAGACCGCTCAAGCGACGAACAAGTGGCTCGAGAGAACTCAGTGTATGTTTTGCATCCATTCGAGTGACAAAGAGTTGGCTCGAGCACACATCAAACCCATCCAGTACTTTTGCAGACCTCTGCGGCTGCTCAAGTGACCAAAAGTTGGCTCGAGCAAAGAACCTATTTCAACATATTTTGAAAAGAAGCTCTGTGTACGTATTTCCATCCACATGTCTTTCCGAGTATTCTTAGGCATGAAATATAAATTATTGAGGATTAATAAGTAAAAAACCAACAGGAGGAATTGAATTAGAAAAGATAAGAAAGAGATATTCAATTTGAATATGTGTTACAATGTGTATGGTTATGCATAATGTGTAGGTTCGAACGTTGAGGAAGAACATTGAACTAGTCAAGGTGAGTAATGACTTTGTAAAGGTATTTTGTATAAATTACTTGAAATGGGTTTTGCCATACGATGAATTATGAAATCTATACTTTGTTACAAGTTATGAGATATAACAAGTTTTCGAATAAGTACTTTCGAGACTCTAAGTTATGCTTTAAAACTCTGATTTGTGTACCATGAGATAAATTTTTTGAAAATGAGAATTTGCTAAATGTAGACACCCCATTTTTGACTGTCCTCAAGACTTAGACGTCATTGTTTGAACACTCGATGATCATCTATGCTCGTGTTCGTTTAGAGCGCCTGAAGTTCTTGGCGGAGTGCTTTGCCTTTGGACCTTTCGACTTGTCTGTTTTGTACTTGGTTGTGCACTAAGGACTTGCATCTTTGCTTCTGGGGGAAGAGGGTGGCCTGCTGGCCAGCCCTATAACCCATTGGCTAGGCCTTGCTTCCATCGGCCATTAATGGTGGCCGGTGGACCTTACTGATGGCCGGTCGGCCACAAGTTTTGGCCAAAGCCCTTTTTTCTGCTTTTGCAGATATTTTTGGTGCCAGCTGTTCCAATTGTTGAACACTGAGCTCATCCTTCATAGACGTGTATGGAGGGATAAAGCAAGCTTTTTGCTTGTGTAGACACCCCATTTTTGACCGTCCTCAAGACTTGGACGTCATTGTTTGAACACCCGGTGATCATCCATGTTTGTGTTCGTTTGGAGTTCCCGGAGGTCTCGGCTACGCGCCTTACCTCAGGATCTCCGAACTCGACTGTTTAGTGTCTGGTTTTGCACCAAACACTTGTGTTTTGCCTTGGAGGGGGCAGGGAATGCCTTGTGAGGCATCCCCACACATCACCGGCCATGGCCAAAGGCCACCGGCTGGTGTTTTGTTGCCATCGGCAATGTATATTGCCGGTCGGCATTCTTTGTTGCCGGTCGGCAGTACATTTTGTCAAAATGGCAATTTTGAGCAGCCGACTACTGTTCATCTGCTTTTGCAGATATTTTAATACAGCTGGCTTGCATTTTGTTCCTCTCCATACACGTGTATGGAGGGATGGCTTCCTTGTTAGCTTCTTGAGTAAGCTTTACAAGATTGGCTTCTCTATAAGAGGAGCCCTCCTCTCTTGGCTTTAGGGTTACACATTTTAGAGAGAAAAACATTGTTAGAAGCTCTGGTTCTAGGGTTAGAGCTTATATATATTCTATCTCTATATCTCTCTCTCTCTTGAGTGTTTTAGGTGTATTTGTTCATAGTATTGCACACAAACACCTACCATTACACCTTCCCTTGGCTATTGAGGTTCTAAGAGATTTTTTTTAGAGTTTTGGAGCTAGTTTGGGGCTCAAAAAGCTGCTGGAGCTTCATTTGTGAAGAAGGTCAACAAGGGTAACAATCTTACCCCTTTTTACCCCATCCTTGCATACTATTTTTGCCTATCTTAGAACTATTTTTGAGCTTAGTGTATAATATAAAAAAGTTTTGTTTTTGGGCCCTCTAAATAGTTTGTTTAGAGTGTTTTATGGTTTGGAGGTGTTTGACCCCTCTTAAGCCTTGAGAGGCTCCATTTTGTGCTATTTTGAGTGAGCTCCAGGACTTTGGTGTTTGGGCCTCCTCACCACTGAAATCTTGAGGGATTTCAGTGGTAAGGATGGTGCCTTGAAGTCCCAAAAAGGGGAGGGCCACCCCCTCTCCTTATTGTCCTTGAAAATGACCATTTTTGCCTCTTGAGGGAGCACCTAGCTTAGGCTCTTGTTGACCATGCCTTAGTTGATTTTTGTGCTTATTATGTCATAATATGCCTCTGTTTTTAGTTGATTTTGGTACACCATGCTTGCTTAGCATACATGCCTTGTAATGCCATTTTGTTGCCTTAACATGCCTTAGGTTATAAACCATTGTTCTAGTATGTTTTAGGCTTGGCTTTGTGAAGCTTTCATGCTTATTTTGCCATGTTTAAGGTCTGTCCATAGTTGTTTGGGTCGACTTTGGCATGCTTAGTATAGCCCCTTTGCATTTTTGGTTTGTTGGCCTTAAGTGTGTGAATGTATAGCATGCATCCTTGCCTTAATTTAGTGGGTTGGGACCATTTGCCATGTTATTTCAGTCCCTTTAACATGCTTGTATGCTTGCCTTGGATGTCTCTTTGAAGCTTTGAAAGCTTGTCTTGCATGCTCCATGTTTTGGTCATTGTGCATGCTTTTGAATTTGAGCCACTTAGATGCCATCTAGGTGTCCCTTGGGTGTTGTTTAGGTTCGCATTAGACCTATTTTAAGTCCTCTTAGCCTTGTGAGACATGGTTGACTTAGTCTTGGTTTAAGCCTCTTCGCTTGTCTTGGGTTTTTGGCTTTGTTTGCATGCCTTGTTTATCCTGTTTAATTGGCTTAGCACCTTTTGTAACATGATTTTCAATGCTTACCTTGCATGCCATTAGTCCATGTTATGCCTCTTTCAAGCGTGCTTGAGAGTTGCCCTTTTGTGCTTAAGCGTTAGCCCTTTAACATGTGCATGTGTGTATGTGTGTTTAGTCCTCATTTCATAGCACCTACGGCCACTGTTTTGGGCCTAATTAGAGCTGCCTAAATCATGCTTAAGTCCATCTTTTGCTTGCTTGCATGCTTACCTTGCATGTTTGTTTGCATGCTTGCATGCACATCTTGCATTCTCATGTTGCATCCTTAGCTTGCATGCCTAGGTTGCATTGCATCTAGCATGCATGTCTTGTTCCTTGATCTAGTGATAGGAATTGGGCTTTGGTTTGTTGGTTTGCATTGCATTTGACATCAAAGTGTGCACACTTGGTCCCTTGGGCTATCACACATGGAAATGCGCGATTGATGGTCTGAGAACCAAGGAACATGTCCCTTTGAGTCACTAACATGATAAGGGACATGATTGGTGCATATATGGCTTGAATTGCATTACCATGCTATGCCTTGCCCTCTGCTGCTGTCAACTGCAGGTTCTCCAGACATTATTTGCCGACCGGCAGTGTTTAGTGCCGACTGGCAATCCATTGGTGGCCGATAGGTTCACTAACAGCCGATGATCACATACCACTGCCAGTGGCTGTTCTACTCAGCCGGTGGTGTCTCCCACTGTCCAGGGAAGCAATTCTGAGACTTTGGCAGTCTTCAAAGAGGCAGAGCAGGGAAAACAGAGGCGGCCTATGCATGGCAGTGCACTTCCGAGCAAGATTCGAGCACGCGTGCATCGGACCCTCTTCCCGAGCCCCCCTTTTATTGCTTTCCTTATGCTTAGTTAATTTGTTAATTAATTAGGTGATTTGTAATAATTAATTAGCTTGCGAGTTAGTTAATTTGTATTATTCTTTCAGTCCCTCCGAACGAGGGCAAATTTGTAATAAGTGTGGGTGAGTGTGTGCATGTCTTCCAACCCCCACTTCTTTCTCTCTTTTACTTACCTGCTTTGATGGTTAGTAATAGGTCATGTTTAATTTAGCATACCTTATGCTATGCATGCGTGCATCATTCATCAGTATTGCATGCACCGGGCTCGGCGCATCATGCTAACTGCATTGGTATTTCAAATCTAACTTGAATACATGCTACTTGTGCATTTCCACATGTCATTCATAGAATAGCCGAGCCTACTCTAGTGACATTCCGTATGCGTTGCATTAGACATTTAAACATGGACTTGGATCATGCATTGATTGCTAACGAGTTCTTTGTTTTGGCAAGGAGTACGATGTAAGTATTCATACTTTAGCATCCTTGCATGCGTGTGGGTGTTGCCATGATAGCATGATTACCATGAGGCTAGCTGCTTATGTGATATAAACTGCTTGAATGCCTGTGGGTGAAGGTTGGATTGCCTGAGTTGGAATAGCTCATTGAAATCCGTGTTTTAGCCTACTTGCGAGTGGCAAATTCCAAAACATTTTCCAAAACAAACGGATATGCAATGCTTATTCCCAAATTAGGCAATCTAGTCTATACTTGTTTGTTGTGCGCATAGCATAGTAATTCTAGGCTAATAAGCGGAATAAGAACACATAGCGTTTTCAAAAACGGATATCACGGTTAGTAGAGGCCGATTTTCGAATCGAGCAAGAGGGGGTGCTCATAGCTGACCTTCCCCAATCGTACCCAAGTTCCCGAACCGAGGCAACTTTGGTGATGACGGACACATGGCCTTTGGCACCGAGTCAGGGTTTCCTAAATTCTCCCATTTTAAAATATTTAGGTGGCGACTCTGTATCTGGCAAAGCAGTCCATGTTTGGCACTTCTTTTTAAAAATCTGTTTCTCAAAACGATTTGCCAGATTTGGACTCTTTGGTTCAAATTAAGAACCGTGACACAAATTGAGTCTGAACTGTAGTGAAGCCCACGCGGACGCGTCTACAGCTTGCATTTCCTGTATAAGGGGAGCTCCCTCCCCCTATTTGAGGGTTACAAAATTTCAGAGCTGAAATTTCCTTCTCTCTCTAGAATTCTCTCTCTCTCTCTCTCTCTCTCTCTATATATATATATATATATATTGTGCTATATTGAGCTTGAAAGTGTGTTTTCTTCACATATTTGCACACAACCCTCTTAGCCAAACATCTTGACCTTGGAGCTGAGATTGTTTAAGGCTTGTTTGGGCCTCCTAAAGCTGGTTTTTGGCTCAGAAGTTGTCCTTTTGTTGCTGTGCTTCAAGGGTGAGCATATTCCCTTTTTAAGCTTATTTTTGTATACCATCTTAGCCACCTTTGCATACTGTTTTAGGCTTGATTGTTAACTACAAAAATCTCTATTTTTAAGTATTAAAAATGTTGGTTTGAGTCCTTGTTGGGGTTAGGGGTGGTCTACCCTCTTTGGTTGCTTATTTGCTAAGCTTTTGTACCACCTTTTAAGGCTATACAAACTATCTCTTTTTAGCCTTTTAACCACTAAATTCTAGAGGAATTTCAGTGGTGGAAAGGTGGTTTTGAAGTCCCAAATAGGAGGGGGACACCCCCTCCTCTTGTCTTGCTTGCATGTGTTGATGGCCTACAAAGTGAGCATGCTTTTCTACCATTTTGAAGCTTGGTTTAAGCATGTTTTTGCCACTGATTTGCCATGTTATAACTCTGTTTTGGCTAGTTTGGTCACCTCTTGCATACTTCTTGCACTTATAGTGTAATCTTGCCTACTAGCCTTGCATGTGTGGTGATTTAGCCTTTCATTCTACCATGAGTTAGCTTGATTCCAGCATGTTTTTGGCTTTGATTTAGTATGCTTGAGGACTGTTTTGAGTGGTCTTGGTCTCTTGAGCCTTGCTTTGTATAGCCATAGTGAAAGTAGCTTCACTAGTTTTGTGTTTCAACGTCCCTAGTATGCTTTGCTTGAGTTGTTTGTATGCTTTAGCCTCATTTCTCACATGATTTCGGTGTATATAGCATAGTCACAACCTCACATATGTCACCCTTTAAATGCTTTTTTTTTAGAGTTGTGTCTTATGCCTAGTTTGTGAGCCAACCTGCAAGCATGTTTTCCTTGCTTTTTGTGCCTGAGTTTCAACATGATTGGGCCACTGTTTTGGCATGAGGTAGTTCTGTCTTGAGTTGGTTTGTTCATTTGAGCATTGTATTGCATGTCTCTAGTGTTGTATCCTTCACTAGTCTCATTGTATTTGGCCCTTAGCATGTTAATAGATGAAGTGTTTGCATGTTGTTTGCATTGTTTGTGTTTGGATCGGACGTTAATCCAAACATAAGAAATGTGAGACGTTTCATACTCAAAGTGATGAAACGTGTCACATTTCTTAGTCGTCGTCCCCCTTGATTGTGCATGATAGGGTGGAGGCACTCGAGTCTTATATGCGCATTCATTGAGCTTGTACAAGCTTGGTCCTTTGGCCATCATGCATTGAGATGCTTGATTGGTGGCTTGAGAACCAAGTGTCACGCTCCTTTGAGCTTAAAACATGATAAGGAGGGTGGCAGTGCATATATTCCCTTTCAAATACATTGCCATGCCTCTGTTTGCTCTTTGTTGCCGCAAAAGGAGGAAATGCAGGGAAGTAGTGGCCGACCGGCCACAAGTACTAGCCGACCGGTCATGAAATCTGTCGACCGGCCACCAGTTTTGGCCGATGATCACCAACCATGGTCGATCGGCCATCAGTGTGTTGTTAAGAACAAACAAAAGCAATCTGGAGGTTGGCACAATTTTCAGAGGTCCAAACATGTGCAAACAGAGGCATTTAGAGGTAAGGTAATGGATTTCTAGGAGGACGCGACCAAGCATGCATGCCTCCCTCGTCTGCGAGGCCATCCTTATCGCTTTATTAGCTAGTTGTAGTTAATTATATGTGCTGCAATTAATTTAGCTTAGTTCATTTTGTAATATTCTAATTAGCTTAGTATAGCTAGTTATTCAAATCGGTTTGTAATAATTAATTAGCTAGAATAAGTAGTTAATTAGTTGGTTTGTAATAAGTAGCTTAGCGTAGCTAGTTAGCTTTTTTATTCGGACCCTCCTTCGAGAGGGCACAATGTTGTAATAAGCGTGCGTGTATGTGTGCATGTCTTCCAACCCCACGTCTTTCTCCCTTTTATTTAACCGCTTTCGATGGTTAGATTAAGGCATATTTCAATTAGCATACCTTATGCTTGCATGCGTGCATCATTCATTTGTCTTGCATGCACTGGGCTTGGCGCATCATTCAAAGTGCATCGTATTTCAATTCATATTTGAATGCGTGTATCAATCATTGCATTCATATGCCATCTTAGATAGCCGAGCCTATTTAGTTACATTTTTGCATGTGTTGCATTAGGCATTTTAACATAGCTAGAATCATGCATGATTTCTAACTAGTTCTCTATTTTGGCTTGGAGTACACTGTAAGTGTTTACACTTTAGCATACTTGCATGTGTGTGAGTGTTGCCATGATAGCATGCTTGCCATGAGGCTATTTGCTTAATTGCTATAACTGCATGAATGTCTGTGGATGAAAGCTTCATTACTTGAATTGGAACAATTCATCAAAATGTGAGTTTTAAACCGACTTGGAGTGGCAAATCATCATGTTTTAAGCCCACCTTGTTTGGTGGCAAATCCGTATTTCTAAGCCCACTTGAGGGTGGCAAATTCAAACCATTTTTGAAAACAAACATTGAATTGTTTTGTTCCAATTTAGGCGATCTAGTCTATACTTGTATGTTGTGCGCATCACGTAGTAAGTTAGATTAATAACCAGATAAGAACACATGGTTTATAAAACAATATATCATGCTTAGTAGAGGCCAATCCTTTGATCGGGTGAGCGGGGGTGCTCATTTCAGGACCTTCCCTCTCGTACCCAAGTTCCCGAGCCGAGGCAACTTTGGTGATAATGGACACGTGGCCTTAGGCACGAGTCAGGGTTTCCTAAATTTTTCAAAAATAAAATATTTAGGTGGCGACTCTGTAATCTGGCAAAGCAGTCCATGTTTGGCGTTTTTTTATTCACAATCGATTTTCCAAAATGATTCGCCGGATTTGGACTCTTTGGTGTTTATTAGTCTCACATTGCACTTTGTGAGTCTCACATTGCACTTTGTGAGACTAGATACAGAACCGTGACAGGAGTCCGAACTGTAGTAGCTATGAACCCTAATCCGCGCCCTCTCCAAAAGGGGGGCGTACGAAGGAAGTTCGGGCGGTCTACACTAAAGAATGAATGAGTTTCCTTTTGAATAAAGACTATGATAAATTGGGAAATGTACTTTGATCTCCAGTGACTAATGTTTGGTCTATGATCCTTCTTGGACATGTTGTATAAGCCATTAAATCATTGTAAACATTTTGTATGATTTCGATAGTTTTTACGCCCAATAGGAAATAAACTTAACAACGTATATGTATGTTCATTATGATTATGCTCATACAATACCATGCCATGGATACGACTTAACTTTGTTTTGAAACTCAAATGTGAAATCCATAATTTGAATCCATGTTTGACCCAACTCTTTAGCCGTTGACATAACCAAAGAACCTTCATTTTGTAATAAAACCCACGTACACATCTCAAACACTCCCCACATTTATTGGCCATCAAGCACTGTAGGGCAAGTGGACACCTCTTACTTTTTGAAAACCTTCACACTTACTAGCCACCAAGCATGAATGGGCAATTGGACACCCATTACATTTTAAAAATATATCCACATTTTTCGGCCACCGAGCACGAAGGGGCAATAAACACCCATCATTCATTGCAACCATCCCCTCATATTTACTAGCATTTAGCACGGAAGGGCAATTGGACACCTTTACCAAAATACCAATAACATCCCGACATTTTTCAGCCTCCGAGCTTGAAAAGGCAATTGGGCACCTTGATTCACACAACATTTCCAAATCCGCACACACATTTTTAAATTACTCAACTCTTAATCCAAAAACCAAGTAAATGCAATGCAATGCATGAGTTTTCAAATATTCTAATTTACCCAAAACATAATTTAGTTATACAAGAAATTAACAATTGAAAACTAGTGAAATATTCCTTATTTTCAAGAATTCAAGTCTTCCTCATTACCAACAACAATCTCATGCAAGACATTACTTTACATCTTTCCAACATTCCAAAGTCTCCATACGATTCACTTCCATGAATCCTTAATAATATCATCATAGTTCATAATTCATCCCCCCACACTCGCACACACACACACACACATACATGTATATATATATATATATATATATATATTCAACGAATATCAAGTGAAATTTCAACAAAAGGCACTAATTAGCTCAAACCCTTTTTTAATTTAAAATCCCAAATTTAGGGTTTCAAGAAAATTAGGGGTTTTCCTTATTTCTTTATTAAATCATCAAATCATCAAATATTATTCATCAATATACCAAAACATTCAACACATTTCAAAAATTTGAGTGAAGCCCACATTTTTGTACATAAATAACTTACCATTAAAGTTTTCTAACTCACCCCAAATCCAAAAATGTCACAAAATCACACTAAATTATAAATATATATGGTTAAGAGAACCCCGTACCTCAAGAATGTGAGCAAACCATGAAGACCCAATCAAGAACTCTGACGAAATCGCAATCTAACTAGTCTATATCACGCTCTACACTTCTCCTTCACTCTTCTTGCAAGATCTATGGTGAATACTGTGTAAAATGAGATGAAATCAAAGGTTTGAGGGCCAAGGTTTTTGGACATGGAGGAGTGAGAGGGAGAAAAGAGAGAAAAGTGAGAGAAAATGAGCAAAAAGTGGGTTCTATACTGGTTGAACCTCGAAAAGACCGCTTGAGCAACAGAACATGCGTTTGAGCGTCAGAGACAGAAGACCGCTCAAGTGATAAAACCTTGACTTGAACGAGAAGTTCAGATTGCAAAAAAAATACTAAATGCCTCGAAAGGCCGTTTGAGCGAACACTTCTTCGCTCGAGTGATGAGGAAAAATTTCAGACTGTTACAATCTTCCCTTCTTATAAAATTTCGTCCTCGAAATTTTCTATGACACCAAACTAAAAATGACAAAAACTACACAATCCACATGCTAAAGGGTATCATTCTCCCTAGAATTTAAACAACTTGAATTTTCAAGACCAAGGTTAAAAGAAATAGCCATAGGAATTAAAACTCATCGAGCAATCACGAATGGTTTATAATCGACAATGTCTTGAAGGGAAGTTTCCAAACACAAGAATTTCACACAATCAAAAGAAATGATTCTTCAAAAAACAAAAAACAAAAATCCATATTTATAAGAAGAGAAATTGAAACAAAAAGCCAATCTAAGCACTTAAAAACTAACCGATTACCAAAATGACAAAAATAAAATAAACTATCACATGATTGAATTAGTGTAATAACTCTCACACTGTCCTAACCATACTCATATGCATTCATATGATTCTGTCTTGTTAAACTTGCATTTCAAATCTTGTCATTGTTTTGCTTAAGTGTTACGGCATGCTTTGTACCTTGCTTGGTGTGAATTTAGCCGAAGTCATCCTGAGCCTAGGTCACCTTTGAACCTCTTATATCTTGGAAATTTCTTTGGTTGACCTTCACCATCACTTGGCATGTTGGCCGAGATGTCACTATCTAGGCCGAGGTGTTCATCGCCAAGGCCAAGATGTATATTATCTAGGCCAAGATGTTACCCTTGAACCCTAGTGACCTTACTTCTAGATTGGTACGACCTAGACCGAGGTGTGGCACATCTAGGCCAAGGTGTGGCACAGCTAGGCCAGGTGTTGTCCTTTCTAGCCGAGGTCTTTGCCTCTTGCTTGCTGAAGTCTTGTTGTTAGCCGATGTCGTTACTTGTCGGAGTGCTCTTACCGCCTAGCTTGTTGAGTACACTTTGTCATAGTCTTGTCTTTTCACCCAGTCACCTTTTTGAGTAGAACCAACCAGCCATTGCCACGTACCCCTACAGAGGGTTAAGTCAGCCGACAGACCCAGAAAACATGCATTTTTGTATTATATCCTTGCCTTGTAGAGAGAGAGAAGCTCTAGGAAGGAGAAGAAGTTTTAGAGTGAGAGAGTGGGCTTTCGAGCTTGATTCCTAGAGATCAAACCGTCAGATTCGTATATTGAGGTTAGATTCTTGATTTACTCTTGTTGTTCTTATTGCTCATCTAGCTGCATTGCACGATCGAATCTGTTCTGCACGTCATGCATTGATTTAAAGTTGGTTTTAGAAAGAGAAAATAGTGTTCATGTGTTCTTGAAGAAAAAGTCTTGTTTGATCCGAAAGTTTGCTTTAAGATTCATGTTTTTGTGTTTGTTCTCACAAGATCCTCGAGTATGGGAACCCAGGTCCATGTTTTCGAACTCAAGTCTTAGATTTTGAAATAACAAGTTGCGATTGAGCATTCATATTTCTCATGTTCATGTTCTTCATGTTCTTCAAGAGAGGGAAACCCAGATTTTCCCGACTTCATTTCCTTGAATGTGGCCATCGGGACCACACCTCGGCTAGGAGGTGTGGGACCTCAGCCAAGACCTGGTAGGTGCCCAGCATGTTCTTCCGAGGTGAGAAACAGTGTTTTGTTTTGATTTGACTTAGTTTTTGAAGAATACCGAGGTCATTTGCATGCATGCAAGACTTGTTTTGAGAAGTGCATTCAATAGACTTTGCCATGTGTTTGTAGGACTTGGACTTGCCTTGACCCCGACGTTTGAAGAACTATGTGAGTGGTATTTTTAATAAAGTTATGTTATTAAGTTTTGATAAAGTTTTGCCTTGCTTGTTTTGGAAAAGTATTTGTTAAGCATGAATAACTATCCCTATTTTTTGTATCAAGTATTAACTTTGGTTTTGACAATCTTTGAAAGTCCGTACGTGCTAGGGGACTATAAGCATTTGTAGCACAATCTTTGAAAGTCCGTACGTGCTAGGGGACTATAAGTATTTGTAGCACAATCTTTGAAAGTCCGTATGTGCTAGGAGACTATAAGCATTTATAGCACAATTTTTGAAAGTCCGTACGTGCTAGGGGACTATAAGCATTTGTAGCACAATCTTTGAAAGTCCGTACGTGCTAGGGGACTATAAGCATTTGTAGCACAATCTTGAAAAGTCCGTACGTGCTAGGGGACTATAAGCATTTGTAGCACAACCTTTGTTAATGTCATTCCTTGGAACTTGAAAGCCTTGAAAGACTTCAATTGTTGAGACTTAAAAGATTTGTTAGATAAACTTGATCTGCCCTTGGATTTTGGTACAAGATGTGATGTGCCTTGATTTGATAAAGATTTCGGATATCATTCATGTAAACCCCTTTATTATTTATACCATTCACTGAGTATCCAAGCTCACCCCTCTCTATATATATATGTAGGTGACGAGCAGGACGGCGGTGACGCCTAGATGTACTTGCCACTTGTTTTGGATTTTACACTTTTGCAGCATCTTGAAGATTATGCTTCTTAGTTGTATTTCATTGTATTTTGTATTTTATGGCTAAAAAGCCTTTTGGTTAAGATGTATTTTTGTACTTCATTTTGTTGTATTAAAGCTATGTAAAGATGTATGCCATTTCATTTAACTTATGCACTGCTCTTGTGGACCACTTGTATTGTAAATTATTGCTTCCGCATTTGTTAACCCCTTATGTAATACTCTGATTGTGTGTGAATTTTTGAAAGTTGGCCTGCGGTAAACTCGAATTACTGGCCATCACGGCACCATTCTACTAGGGGCGGAATGGGGTCGTGACAATTAGCTTATTAGATTGACACATGCATATGTTCTCACAAACAAAACTAGTCATATAATTTGAGAACCACATTGTTTATATTGTTACCCTATGAAAAACTTGCAATATTGTTTCTCATAAAATATATCAATCAGAAACATCATGATCATCATTATAAATTAAATTAAAAACTCCCACGAATAAAAACAGATCTACTTCATGTCCCAAAAAAAAAAAAAAAAGAAAAGACAACTGAACTATTAAATGTCATAAACCCTACCAAACATGTGATACAGGACATTAAGGTAAATTTCTACATTTCTTGTACAATTCATTCCATTAATACATAAATTCAAATGTAAGTCAATTCAAAAACGAAATAAGACATTGGTGAGAACATCCATTACTCACACGAAAACAATAGAAGAACAGATTATATAGCGATCGATCAAGTCAAAGTATACCTGCTTGAGTTCTGGTTGAGATACATTCGACATCGCGAAGAACTTTGTGGCGTCATTTCTAGTGATTCGACCATCGCCATCTAGAGAGAGAGAGAGGAAAAATTCATAAACACATATACGAAGAGCAGAGAATTGATTTGATGGTTTGAGAAGAAGAAGAAGAAGAAGAAGAAGAAGAAGAAGAAGATGGATTTGTTGAAGAGCAGTCCAATTGAGAGAAGAAATGGAAAAAGAACCTAAATCGGCGAAGTTGAACCAGCCCTGATAGATTTTCTAGTGTTCTTTTGAACATGAACTGATCGGACCTGATGTGATCTCCATTTCAAATCTAAGAGAGAGATGATGAGGATGTTGGACAATCTTCACTGTATTTAATGAAATAAATTTTTTTGTGTATTAAACAACAAACGGAATATAATAGAAATATAGGAAATGAGAGAGATTGTTTGATTACAAAAATCAAACCAATAAATAAAAATAAATAAATAAAAACAAATTTTTATTTTGTTACAAAAACAAAATCAAAATCTAATTTAAATAAATAATAATAAAACAGAAAATAAAGTAACAACTTACTTGATTAATTTCTTGAACAAACTTTTGATCAAGTCCAGTGTTTAACACTATGTCCTTAAGACAAATTTGTCCTCTCCACGGTGCTTTCAGATTTGCGAACGTCTATTTTTCAAGATAAAATGATCAACAACGAATAAATGCAGCACTATAATTTATTCACACAACGAACACACTTTGTGTTTACACTCTTTCTCACAAGAAAATTATGCAGCAAAATGTAGAGATAGTAAAGTAGAATTTGAGGACGAAATTTAGTGAGTAATCCAAATGAGAACTAGTCTTATTTATAGATGGAAAAGTGGCTGTTTGTTTTGAATTAAACAAGTACCAAACCTGTTTGAACAAGTGCAAGACCTGTTCAGCACTGTTGAATAGATAACCGAATCTGTCCGGTTTAATTTGCACAGATTTGAATTTGTTCGAACTGATAAAATCTATACAGAAAAATTGAAGAGGTGTAAGCAAAGTTTTGAATTTTTCAACTAAAAATTTGAATTCAAAATTGCCAAAATTTATTTTTCCCAAAACATAAAAGATAAATTCAAATGTTTTTGGCCAAAAAAAGATAGGTATTGGGCCAGACAAGCCCAACCCATCCTCACACCACGCACCTGCGCCTAAGCCTAGCCTGCCCGATCGACCGGACGGACAGACGGCGCCGGCGCCAGCGTGTGCGTGTGTGGTAATTTTTGGGTCCAATAGGTCTAGCTCATTTTGCCCATAACCTCTCTCTCTACAAAACTTGGGTGCCCCTTGGGGCCTATCCTAAGTTCCAATCCCATGCCTTATAAACTCATAATTTTTTCCCAGCAAACCAATGTGGGAGAAGCCATTATTCAAACCTTAAGGAATTTCCACCAAAAACTTCATTTCCATGGAGCTCACTTTGGTTTCAATTTCCCATTCACCCAATAATGGTTTTGAGCAACCAAATATACCATGTGAATCACAATGTAGCATAGAATGCATTACCACTTTGACACGCGAAATTCGGCGCATGGGTCCCACCTAAAAATTAGACCAAAGTTTATAAAAAATTCTATTTTTCTAGATTTTTTCAAGAACCATTTCTAACAATCCCTCACATGAATGAAATTTGATGACAACGGAAATGCAACAATATGTAGAATTTGTCGAAAGAGTATAAATCAAAAATATCTTGCATCAGGATAGGTAGTTTGGTCTTGAACCTTCCCTAGTGATAATTTATCGGACTTGCTAGCGAACCAATAGATGTGATGCCTTGAATTGTTCAGCTGTTTGTGTAAGGCAAGACAATAGATTTCACACAAAATATCTTCTGACACATCGTGGTTCTCATGGTTGTGTTTATTTTGGCCTTGAACGCTCCTGGTTGTTCATGAGTGCTTCTAGAGAATTTAGCTTCTTCATTCTCATAGAACCAGCCCCAGTTCGACACTCATATAGATGATTCTTATTGTGAGTATCTCTTATACTCGTCTTGATTTTATGCCTAAATCAAGATATAAGTAATCATTAAAAGCAAAGCTTTATCCTTAAACCCTTGCATATAACACATGTTGCAAATATCACTCTGACCATAAGAATGGGTAGGGAATTTTAATCCCTTGGTGATTTTTGACGAGCCATATATAACTTAGTTGTCCCTTTGAACTTAGTTTTTGGGATCTCCAATCATATAAGTAGGGTTACCATTATAATGACTCTTATGTAATAGGCTTTAATCTCATCCCCTTCGATGAACTATACAATTGCTCTTTAGTCAAACCTTTTGTTAACGGATCTGCAATATTCTCTCTAGATTTTATATAATCTATTGAGATTATTCCATTTGAGAGTAATTGCCATACGGTATTATGTCAACAACGAATATGTCGTGACTTACCATTATACATATGATTTTGTGCCCTGCCTATTGCAGATTGACTATCACAATAAATGCAAATAGCTGGCACAGGTTTCGGCCACATTGGAATGTCTTTTAAGAAGTGACGAAGCCGTTCTGCTTCTTCTCCTGCTTTATCTAAAGTAATGAACTCAAATTCCATTGTGAATCGTGCGATGCATGTTTGTTTCGTGGATTTCCAAGAAACAACAGCGCCTCCCAGAGTAAAGACATATCCACTAATGGATTTTGAATCTTTAGTATTCGATATCCAATTGGAATCACAATAATCTTCGAGTACTGTTGGATATCGAGTAAAGTTCAAACCATGATCACTGGTAAATCTTAGATATCTAAGAACCCAAATGATCGCTTTCCAATAGTCTTCTCATGGGTTACTAGTGCACTTACTCAATTTACTGACTGCATAAGCTATGTCAGGACGAGTACAACTCATTAGGTACATTAGGCTTCTAATGATTTAGGATTATTTTAACTGAGACACCGCATCACCTTTATTTTTCGATAAATAAAGACTGATGTCTACAGGTGTTTTAGCTACATTCATATCATCCTTGATAAATTTATCAAGAATTTTCTCAATATAATGTGATTGAGATAATGTATATCCGTCAGATGTTTTAGTAATTTTCATTCCTAATATTACATTTGTGACCCCCATATCTTTCATATCAAATCTTTTGTTCAGCATTTGTTTAGTTGATTTGATCATGTTTTAACTGCTTCCAATGATAAGCATGTCATCCACATAAAGACAAATTATGACATATCCTTGGTCAATGTTTTTAAAATAGACGCACTTATCACATTCGTTTATCTTAAACCCATTAGTAAGTATAGTATGATCAAATTTTTCATGCCATTGCTTAGGTGCTTGTTTTAATCCATAAAGAGATTTTACAAGCCGACAAACTTTCTTATATTGCCCCGGCACTACAAACCTTTCGGGTTGCTCCATATAGATCTCTTCATTTAGATCACCATTTAAGAAAGTTGTCTTAGCATTCATTTAATGTATTTCTAAATTATATAACACTGCTATAGCAATAAGCATGCGAATGGATGTTATTCTTGTTACAAGAGAATATGTGTCAAAATAGTCCAGACCTTCGTTTTGTCTGTAACCTTTTACTACAAGTCTTGCTTTATACTTGTCTACTGAACCATCTGCTTTCATTTTTCTCTTGAATATCCATTTATATCCAAGAGATTTAGAACCGAGTGGAAGATCCACCAATTCCCAAGTATGATTTTGCATAATGGATTCAATTTCATTATTAACATCCTCTTTCCACAAAGGTGCTTCAGGACCTATCATTGCTTCCTTAAAGCTTTGAGGTTCATTTTTTAACAGGTATGTCATAATATCTGGACCAAAGGATTTTGATGTTCTTGCTCTCTTACTTCATCTTGATTCATCATCAGTTAAATCTTGTTGGTCGAGACCATTACTAGTATCTTGTGTTTGATTGTCATTAATCTCTTGACTTTGTATACAATTATAAGTTCTTTTTTGTGAACTTAATTCCTGTCCTTTCTTGTAAGGAAAGATATGTTCAAAAAACACAGCATTCCTTGACTCTATAATAGTGTTCATATTTATATAAGATATTTCTGATTTATAAGTCAGAAACCAATATGCACTACTATTTTGAGCATAACCAATAAACACACAATCCATTATTTTTGGTCCTATTTTAGTTTTTCTAGGAATAGGAATTTCAAGTTTAGCCAAACACCCCCACACTTTTAAGTATTTATAGGAAGGTGGTCGACCTTTCCATAATTCATAAGGAGTGCTATTGGTTTTCTTGTGGGGTATTCTGTTAGGAACATAATTCGCAAACAGTATTGCTTCCCCCCACAAGTTCTGTGGTAAGCCCGAACTTAGTAACATGACATTCATCATTTCTTTAAGAGTTCTATTCTTTCTTTCAGCAATTCCATTTTGCTGTAGAGAATAGGGTGCTGTAGTTTGGTGAATAATGCCATATTGTGCACAAAATTCATTTAATGGTGCATCATATTCACCATTCCTATCACTTCTAACCATTTTAATGGTTTTACCAAGTTGATTTTCAACTTCAGTTTTATAGAGTTTAAACATTTCTAAGGTTTCGTCTTTACTTCTAAGTAAGTATACATAACAATATCTTGTGCAATCATCGATAAATGTTATGAAATACTTCTTACCTCTTCTAGTTTGAACAAATTTAAGATCACATACATCAGTATAAATTAATTCTAGAGGTTTGGTTCTTCTTTCAACCGATTTAAATGGAGCTTTAGTTAGTTTCGCTTCTACACCAATCTCACATTTGTGATTAGGATCAATTTCAAACTTTGGTATATAATCCAAACCAATTAATCTACGCAAAACACCAAAATTCACATGTTCTAATCTACCATGCCATAAATTCGACTCAAGAATATAAGCAAAAGATGTGTTATTCTTATTCATAGCAAGTTTTGGTACAACCGTCATTACATTCAATTTGAAGAGACCATCACTCATGTATCCCTTACCAATATACATACCACTCTTTGTTAATTCAAATTTATCAGACTAAAAAACAAGCCTAAAACCATTTTTACTTAACAAAGAACCAGAAACTAAATTCTTTTGGATGTCTGGTACATGTAGTACATTGTTGAGGGTTAGTTCATTTCCTGATGTCATTTTCAAGATCACCTTTCCTTGTCCAGCCACTGTAGAAGTAGAAGAATTTTCCATGAAAAGTTGTTCACCATTTGCAGCCTCATCGTAGGTAGTGAACATCTTCTTGTCTGCACAAATGTGACTAGTTGCTCTAGTGTCAACCCACCACTCCTTGGGATTTTTAACCAAATTAGCCTCAGACACCACAACAGAGAGGTTGATGTCATTCACCCCGTCAAAGATGTAGTCTAGTTCAGTTACATTGGCTTGATTGGTAGTCTTCTTGCTTGTACTTCCGTGATCCTTCTTAGGGCGGCGGCAGTCAGAAGCTCGATGTCCAGTCTTGCCACAATTATAGCATTTTCCTTTAAACTTCTTGTTGCCATTGTTGTCGCCTTGTTTAGGACCATCTCCAGTAAACTTCCTCTTTTTGTTATGTGGTTTGTGAACTTGTTCAACCACATTAGCCTTGGACTCAATGGGATTTTTTCCATTCCTTCTTTCAGTCTTCCGGTTATCTTCCTCAATTCTTAGCCTCACAATAAGTTCATTCATGGTCATCTCTTTGCGTTTATGTTTTAAATAATTTTTGAAATCTTTGCAAACCAATGGTAATTTTTCCACTAACGCAGCGACTTGGAAAGACTCGCTCAGAGACATACCCTCAGAATGAATATTATGTAATATTAATTGAAAACTTTGAACTTGAGAAATTACCATCTGGGAGTCTATCATAATGAAGTCCATAAATTTTCCAACAACAAATTTCTTTGTGCCGGCGTCCTCTGTCTGGTATTTTTTCTCCAAAGAATCCCACAATTCTTTTGCTGTTTTCAGAGGGCTGTAAACAATATACAACATGTTGTCAAGGCCATTGATAATGTAGTTTCTGCATAGAAAATCTGAATGTTTCCAAGCATCCATAGTGGCAACCACTTGCTGATCACTTTCACCCTCTTTAAGTGCTGGAGCCACTTCATGGAGAAACCGGGCTAGATTTAGAGTTGTAAGATAAAACAGTATTTTCTGCTGCCATCTCTTAAACTCAATACCGTTAAATTTTTCAGTTTTTTCTCCATGATTTATTGGAACTTGAGCATGGTTCTGGATGGGGACCGGAGTCAGTGTAACAATTGGAGTATCACTTTCAGCTGCAGTTTCAGTTGCAGTAGCCATAATATCTGATTACAAAAATCAGAAAAAACCAAAACACAAATTAATTTTCTAGTTACTAAAACCAGAAAATAAATTATAACACAAAATAATTTTATTTTCCTTGTTACTAAAATTGGAAAAATAAAATACCACAATAATTTTTTGTAACACAAATTAATATTCAGCAATTGTTAATGACACCAGTATATTACTACTAGTTGTCAAAAAAAAAAAAAAAGTATATTACTACTATTTGTATTTTCCAACCAGAATATCACTTTGTGAAAAGCACAGAAAATTAAATACAATGAAAACACCAAAAAATGGAATCTGTCTTAAGATTGTTGGATAATCTTCACTGTATTTAATGAAATAAATTATGTTTGTGTACTAAACAACAAATGGAATACAAAAGAAATATAGGAAATGAGAGAGATTGTACGATTACAAAAATCAAACAAATAAATAAATAAAAATAGATTTTTACTTTGTTACAAAAACAAAATCAAATAATAATAAAACAGAAAATAAACTAACAACTTACTTGATTAATTTCTTGAACAAACTTTTGATCAAGTCCAGTGTTTAACACTGTATTCTTAAAACAAATTCTTTCTTTCCACGGTGCTTTCAGATTTGCGGACGTCTATCTCCCATGATAAAATGATCAACAACGAATAAATGCAGCACTACAATTTATTCGCACAACGAATACACTTTGTGTTTATACTCTTTCTCACAAGAAAATTATGCAGCAAAATGCAGAGATAGTAAAGCAGAATTTGAGGAAGAAAATTCAGTGAGTAATCCAAATGAGGACCTGTCTTATTTATAGATGGAAAAGTGGCTGTTTGTTTTGAATTAAACAGGTGCCAAACCTGTTTGAATATGTGCAAGACCTGTTCGACACTGTTGAATAGATAATTGAATTTGTTCGTTTTAATTTGCACAAATTTGAATTTGTTTCGGATAGATAAAATCTGTATAGAAAAATTGAAGAGGTGTAAGCAAAATTTTGAATTTTTCAACTGAAAATTTGAATTCAAAATTGGCAGAATTTATTTTTTCCAAAACATAAAAAATAAATTCAAATGTTTTTTGCCCAAAAAGATAGATATTGGGTCGGACAAGCCCAACCCAACCTTATACCACGCACCTAGGCCCAGGCCCAGCCCGTTCGACCGACTGACTGGAGGCGGCGATGGTGCGCGCGGTAATTTTTGGATCCAATGGGTCTAGCCCATTTTGCTTATAACCTCCCTCTCTACAAAACTTAGGTGCCCCTTGAGGCCTATCCCAAGTTCCAATCCCATGCCTTATAAACCCATAAAATTTTTCCCACCAAACAAATATAGGAGAAGCCATTATTCAAACCTTTAAGAATTTCCACCAAAAACTCCATTTCCATGGAGCTCACTTTGGCTTTAATTTTCCATTCACCCGATAATGATTTTGAGCAACCAAATATACCACGTGAATCACAATGCAGCATAGAACGCGTTACCAATTTGACCAGCGAAATTCGGCGCATGGGTCCCACTTAGAAATTAGACAGAAGTTTAGAAAAAATTCTGTTTTTCCAGATTTTTTTCAAAAACCATTTCTAACAGAGGATGGCGATGGTGGTGATTTTTTGGAGCATTTTCGAGTTTGAAAATGCTCCAAGAGGGAAATTTTGAGTAGAGAGAGTTTGGTACACTACTAGAAAACAGGGCTTTTGAGTCGGCAACATGCCGTCGTAAATAGCGTATTTGCAGACACAAAAACTTTTTGCGACGGCGTTTCGACGGCAACTCAAGGGACGAAAATGGTGGGGTCTCATTGGGGCTCCCAAGTTTCGAACACACTCCATTTGAACGATTTGACCTGAAGTCTAAGTCCACTTGACCACCATACCTCTTTCAGATATTAAATGTGATATATATTATTTACAGTATATACACTCAATATTAATATAAAAGTATATGTATAAATAAATATATTTATTAAATATAATCAAGTAAATATATATATATCTTAGCTATAAATTTTTTTTTTTGCTACGGCATCAGTTGCCGACACGAAAAGGTATAATTTTTTGCGTCGGCACAAATTTGCTGACGCAAAAGGTCTATGCCGACTCAAAAGGTCTATCTTTTGCGTCGGTAAATTGAACCGACTCAAGTAATGCTATCAAATATTAATTTTTTGTGTCGGCCAACGGTGCCGATGCTAAAGGTTTAGTATTTGAGTCCGTAACTCTGTGCCGTCTCAAAAAGGCTACCTTTTGCGAGGGTAAAATTTGCCGACTCAAAAAACCGACTCAAAAGGCCCTTTCTTTAGTAGTGGTATTTGCCTTTCTATATTAGTGTTGGCGCTTGATAAAATTTTCTTTTGGTTTAGTTTCGAAAATCAATTTTATAATATATTTTTTTTAAAAGAGTTTGTAAAGTTTAAAATTTTGTTTTGTTGTATATTTTAAAAATAATTTTGCGATCATTTGCAATTTTTTTGTTTAGTTGAATAGATTAGTGTGAGAGAAAAATTGATTGATTGATGTGTAGAATATGAAAGAATGCGAGAGGAGAGACAGACAGAAAAAAAGAGGAATTACATGCAAGTGGAAGTTGGGAAAAAAAATTACAAACACATAGAGGTGCAAATATGTTTATAGTGGGGTATAAATGAAAAGCTATGGGGGTGCAACGTGCACCCCTCTATGTGTTAGTAATTTTTTTTTTCTAATTTCCGCCTCTGTATAGTTTCTCCTAGCAAAAAATTGATTGATTAATATATAGAATGTGAAAGAAGAGAAAAGAAAGTTTTAAAAACAAATTTTCAAAATTTATAAACCAAATAAGTTTTGTGAAATTTTCATTTTAAAAATTGATTTGGAAATGTAACCAAACACAATCTCATTTTGCAAGCTCAACATCACGAGACAAGGCAATTGAGTGGAAATGGCATTGTTGTTAGTGGGTTTTATATTAACAAAAGATTAATAAAATCACTTTAGGTAGATTCATTTTCAACTCGCAAATCTAAACATTCAAATTTAAATCCTGCCCCTTATACATAAAAATAAATAAATAAAAAAAAATATAACAAAGAGAACATGTGTTTTATTTTGTATTTTTATATCTATGTACGTAACATTTTTGATTATAACATTGATAAATTCGACTTAGGTTTTGTTATAAATCATTTTGTTACACTTTAGATTGATTGAGCTCAAAGTTTCTTACATTATTAATTTTTTCTTTTTTATATATTTTTTTCTTATTACTTCTAGAAATATCTAAACAGTATTTTAAATTTTTGGGATATCACTAAATTGGTGGCAGAGTGGTCACACTGGACCAAGGGTATGAGTAATTAATATGGCATTTGTTCCAATTTTAATAAGGCCAAGTACAACCTAAAACTACACATGGCATAGTAATGTTTTGAGAAATTGGTCAAAAATTGTTTTTTTTTTTAACTATTTAGTCATTTTGTAGATAAAAATTATGAGAATTGATATGAGTCAAAATGAGTTAAAAGCTAAAAGCTAATTTTTAACTGGATTACCAAAACAACTCATAGAAATAATTCTTTCATCAATTTTTCAAAATTTGAAATTAAAGCTCTTTAACAAAATGGAAGCCAGGCCCAATTCTTAAGTGGAGGGGACACCAAAAGCCTTTGTGTTCTATCACTGGGATGGATAGAAAAGTGTGTCAGAGCTTTTGGGCCATATTTGTTTAGCTGACTAAGGGATGGGATTAGGGTGCTAATGATGTAGATCTCACATTAGCTTGTTTGATAGTTTTATTATTGAGTGGGATTGCTATTCCATTCGGACTATTATTCCCGCATCACAAATGGATTAACTTTCTCTCAAATGAGATGGTATTGAAAAATCAATTCCCTGACTTAAAGGTTGAATACGCTTTTGCCCAATTTTGAATTTTTTTTTTCTTCAAAAATTGTATTATAGTTAGGCCATGTTTGTTTGGGCGGACTGAATTAGCATTCCCATGACTAATAGTCCTAGGACTACGAATCCGTTGGATTATGTATCCTATCTTAACTAATAGTCAAGTTTAAAATAATTAGTCCGTACTTCAATTGTTTAACCAAATATCGGATTAATAATTTTATTGGACTATTAGTCCAATCCCAAGTTCATATCCACCCAAACAAACATGACCTTAGTTTATTAAATAAGATGGATTAAAATATTTTCCCATTCGAGGCTATAGAATAAGACGACTCTCTCGGCCGTAACATACACCACTTATTTTCTACCAACCTTGTTCAGGACAAAGAGTTTCCAACTAATAAACATGGTTGAACTGTGTTGGCATTGGGGTGTAATCCTCAGGATTCCATTCGGAACCGCCCATAACATATATCCTAGAACCCATAGCTACTGTACAAGAATGAAAAAGATTGTTTGGCAGAGAGAAAATTTGAGACATAATTTGGTTTTTTTCGTTGCTCGCGCTCTCGCTTCTGATTTCGTACCAGTCGTCGCCGCGACTTGTCCTTGCCCGGAAATATATCGGCATCTCCGATCCGCATCACAGACGCCGACGCACTACAAGAAAAAACACCTTTGGCGACTAAATTTTTAGTCGCCAGAGGTCCGATTTTAGTCGCCAAATGTCAAAATTTCACTTTTCCCAACAAAAAAGTTTAGTCGCCCGTGTTGTCGCCAATAAACGGTCGCGAATGCCTTTGGCGACTAAAACACTGTTAGTCGCCAATATATATGTCTTCAGCGACTAAATATTTCGTCGCCAATAGTCAATTTCTGTATGGGAAATTATACCTTTGCCGACTAAACTTTTAGTCGCCAATAGTTCATTTTTATTTGATTATTAATACCTTTGGCGACCATTGAGTTTAGTCGCTGAAAGTATTTTCAGAAAAAAAAAATTTTCACCTCCGCTGCTCTCAACAGGTTTCGAACTTGCGACGTCCCTTTGCACACGCCAAACCCTTTGCACAACACTCCCTCCACTATGCCAGTACATCATCACATGATCATATATGCAATATATATTATTTATATACTATATTAACCGCAATTAATACAAAATAATATTTATAAATATAATTTTTTTAATTCAATATAATTTTTGTCAAAAAATAAATTATTTAATAAAAAAAAATTAGGCGACTTTTGGCGACTAAAACCATTTTTTAGTCGCTAATTGTATTATTTTGGGCTACTAATTATTTATTTGTCGCTAAAAAAACAAGTTCTCAATTAAAAATCAGCACTTTTGGCGACTAAACAGAAATTTCGTCGCCAAAACCATTACTTTGGGTAGGGGTGTGCGCGGTGCGGGTCGGTGCGGTTTGAGAGAAAAATAGAAACCGTATGGCGGGTGGCGGATTGATAAAAGTGTCACTAGAATTTGCCATTTTCCTTATCGAAAACCGGCGGTTCGGTTGGCAAATAATGGCGGATTTGCCTTGGCGGTTCGGGCGGATTGGCGGTTTATAAAAAATATAATTCAAATTACAAAACTTAAATCAAAGAGTAAAAAAAAGACGAGAGATATCGTAATGTTAAGCATCTTGTGAAGCTTTCTTCTGATGCAGCAAGTGTAGCAACAACATGATAATATCAACGACTATACCATCAGTTCATTACAAGCATCTGTGGAAGCTACAATGATCAAATACAATACATAAAATTCCCCTCGAGCAGTAATGTAATACTATATTCTAAGGTATAGAACAACAAGCAAACTTAAGTAAAAAAGAATTTTTAGAATCCTATAAAACATGATTTAATAGCGGTGCGGGTCGGTGTGGTTTGGAAGAAAAATAGAAACCGGCGGATTGATAAAAGTGTCACTAGAATTTGCCATTTTTCTTACCAAAAACCGGCGGTTCAATTGACAAATAATAACGAATTTGCCTTGGCGGTGCGGTTCGGTGCGGTTTTGGCGGTTTCGGCGGTTTCGGCGGTATTATGCACACCCCTAACTTTGGGCGACTAAAATGGATTTTCGTCGGCAAAACCCCCACTTTCAGCGACTAAATTGCTTTTAGTCGGCAAAACTGCTATAATCAGCGACTAAACCTGTTTTTAGTCGCCAAAACCCTACCTTTTCGCTACTAAATTATTTTAGTTGCTAAAAATCGTG
Source organism: Camellia sinensis (assembly GCF_055761805.1). Classification (NCBI taxonomy): domain Eukaryota; kingdom Viridiplantae; phylum Streptophyta; class Magnoliopsida; order Ericales; family Theaceae; genus Camellia; species Camellia sinensis. The sequence goes on from NC_138969.1 coordinate 76,205,164, forward strand.
ACTTTTGGCTACTAAACAAACTTTAGTCGCTGAAAACCGTATATTAGGCGACAAAACTTCCTTTTAGTCGCTAAAAACACGCTGTTCGGCGACTAAACCCTTTTAGTCGCTAAAAACCTGCTTTTCGGCGACAAATTCCAATTTAGTCGCCATTTCATGCACTTTCAGCGACGAAATTTCATCTGTTAGTCGCCATTTCTGTTTTTTGTTGTAGTGCGACGATAGATAGGGCTTTTATATTCTAGGGCAAATTACAGTAAAAGCCTTACATACGGCGTATAAATACTAACGGTTGGTGCACGTAATACGTGTATAAGTTAAATAAATAAAAATAAAATAAAATATTTAACATATATTGATTTTAACCTCACTTGATAAGAGTCTTTTTTGTTAATTTTGTGGTTTTTAATTCAAGTCTGGTCTTATCATGTTATCTAACTTTATTTTTTTTAATTTTTTATTAGATAATTAGCACTCGTTTGGCATAATGAGTTGGAGGGGGTTGAGGTTAAAATATCTAAAAAAAAAAAAAAAAAATTTTTAGTCCAATAAGATAAAATATCATATTTAAACTATAATAATTTCATTTTTTTTCTCACAAAAATAAAAAAATTCACCCAAAACGAAACTTTTTAACCTAAGCTAAAATAGTCAAATAGTCAAAAAGCCAACTCACATCCTAAACGAACCCTTAGACACTTGGCATAAAACAGAGACAAAGTTTCAAGACACCAACCTATTTGCTCACATATATAATAGTATAGATGAAATACAGAACCCACCATAAGTAAAAATAAATGAATATTTTTAGGGAATGCTTCGAAAGAAAGGGTCTCTATAGTTTCAGATTTGTGTCACTTTGGTCCTGTATTTTCAATTGTGATATATTTTATCTTAAATTTTAAATCTCGTTTCAAATAAAGACAATTAAAGATACTGTTATTCCATTTCACGTGAAATTTGTCAATTTAATTAAAATAAACCTTAGGGAAGTAAGTGTAATTGACCCTTAAATTAATGCAGAATGACCAGAAATCGCTTACTCTCGTATCGATCTTCAATCCCAATGGTGGGTATTTGGAGATCCAGATCGTGGATTTCGACATTCCGACCAACAAATGAAGAAAAAAAAAAAAAAAAAACCATTCAAAATTTAAAATAAATTGGACACATTTTTACCTCTGAATTTAGCATTTCAGCATAAGAACAAGCTTTCCTTGATTTTGTTATTGGGACGACCACGTATCTACAAGACTCTCATTTACGAGTATTTTCTTTATTTATTTTTGAGAGAGGCACACATGGAGAAGACCGTGAGAAGGCGCGAGATGGATTCGGAATTCCTTTTCCGGCTCTTAATTCTCTCCACTCCCTAACGTTAATGGGAATTACGTTTTGACCCCTACTTTGAAATAAATATGTGAGACTAGTATTTTGTATAGCAAATTCCATTTTAATCTCTGGCAGTTTTTCTTGAAAACTACGTAACCAATTCTTGTAGATTAAAAATGAACAAGTAACTCCTCCACCACATGATTTAAATGATAGTATTTTGTGGAGTAAATTACCATTTAATCTCCTAGTTTGTCCTCAAAATATATAAACAATCTTGATCAATTAAAAATCACTACATCACTCCTTATGATTTAAATTTAGAACTGACTTACATATTAGACATAAACGGTTTACATTAATTAATGGGCTTCCTGATTTCGCCACTCCTATATATTTCTAATTGGAATGTTACATTATCACCAATCCTTACTTAAGATAAAAAAATTATTATTCATCGTTTATTACAAAGCTCTTTATTTATTGAGTTTAATTTTTTTTATTTATATTATCAATTTTTGTTGAACTCATCTTGTTTGGATTGGGTTAGAATTTTCCTGTAGCTTTATACAACAGACTGCTCAAGTAAACAAAACACCGCTTAAGTGTCAAACACAACAAATCTCTCGAGCGATCAAAACTTGGCTCAAGCGAAGAATGATCTACTCCCAAAAGTTTAAACTACAAAAAGATCGTTTGAGCGATCAAAACACCGCATCGCTAGAGCGAAGAATGACTTGCTCCCAAAAGTTCAAACTGCAACACACATTTTGAGAGAAATGAAGACTGCTTGAGTGAGCCCAAGAACAAACATACAGAATTTCCCAACTTGTGCAAAACATAAATCCAAAGTTCCACTCCCAATCAACAACAAAGACGAGAATAGATATAAACAACAACAATAGATACCAAACTTCAAACCAAAGAGTATAAAAGGGTCGGGTCTTTACCCAGGCCGCTATATGTTATTTAAAACTTTGAATCTTTTTATATAGGAAGTTAAAAAAGAAATTTTAGACCTTTAAATATATCGATACAAAATCATGCCCTTTTAAATATAGCTATATTTGTCACATCTCAAATTTTTGAGGTCCGACTCACATGAATAAACTATTCTCCAAAATATAAGAGATAACAATAAGCTAAAAGTAAGTAATAATTCTCATGCAAATGGATATAATTACATCATAGATTACATGGGTTTCTCCAGATATATACATCCTACATTTAACGTCTAAATGGAATGAATATTCTTTACATAAAGATATACAGTGATATCATATAAAATTAAAATGCACATAAGCTTACAACATATACAAATGGTACAACCCTTACAAGAATGGCACTCGGCCTACAAAACAAGTGGCCTAAGGCCAACAAATAGTGGAGCAATCTCACTTAGTTCACAATACATCCAATGCCATATCTCCACGTCTGGACACGCCCTTACACCTGAAAAATATTTCAGCCACGTTGGGTGAGCATAAAATCAAGTAGAGTACATTTCAGAGACGAAATATAACTCCACTAACATAAATGATCATGATGCTATACATATATAATATCCCCAATGTGTTTTTCAAACATATGCTTTTGCTCAAATAAACCATTTTCCAATCAATAATACTTTCATTTATTCAAAACATTTTTCATCATCAACATTCTTTGTTTGGTTAAACCACTTTCCGAACACTTTCTTGAAACATAAAACCATATAGCAAATACATTACTGTACATTTCTAGATTCCCAAATCATGATTCAATACTCTTTCTCTTAAAACAGAAAAACATGACAGTAAATACAAACACTGAGAATCTTTGGGCAAGTGTAGAAAATGCAGGCTATAAAATCACTACTAAGATTGCCATTTCACTGAAATTTTGCCAGTGGGAGCGACACTCATGTAAATGTATGATATAAAAGTACTACGGTTTGCCATTTTACTGGTATTATCCAAAAGGATCAATACCTAATCGCACGAATTTCTGAACATTCAACATAGACACACAGACCAACTTAATCAACCACAATACACCCCTACCTAGATTCCACATAATATTCACCATTTTTTCTAAAAACGATGTAAGTGTTTTCAAAACAACTTTTCCAAAACATAAAATTTTAAGTTTTCAAATTCATGACATGCATAATGAGATGTATAATTTCATAAATAATTCAATTGCCTAATCACATGCAATTTCTAACACATGGCAATGCTATCCTCCATCGATAGCCAAAACAACTATCTCTAATGCAATTATTTAGAAGACAACAACATGGATATACAACCCAACTTACAACCACATTTTGAAATCCTCTATGACTTCCCAACATTTGAATAATCATCATTTCAAAATCAGATTTCCAAAAACTCATATAATTTTCCAACCAACCTAACACTTCAAAAGAGAAATCAATACTCGTTATTTTCAAAAGTTTCATAAGTATTTCCAACCAAATGCTCTATTTAAAAACAAAACAAATCTTTTTCCAATAATCCAATAACTCCCAAAACATTACCATTTAGGGTTTTTCCACAATTTGGGGTTTCTCATTTTTAGATACCCACATGCAATTTCATATATAGAAAATAGGTTTAATAGCAAGATTATAGAAAATCAAACCCCAATTTAACCCAAACCCATAACCCACAAAACATAACTTCCAAAATCAACATAACAACAACTATCACAAGACTCTTTATACTAAAAAAATACCACAACTACACTACCAAACTCATATTGAGTGAAAGAAAGGTAACCCTACTTCTTGAAAAGAAGAGGAGAAGGTATAAGCAATATCCGATACTCGAATTGAGATTTTGCCGAGATTAAATCAAAGCTCTTGCCAAGCTCTACAACACTTGTGAACGAGTCGGAGATCAAAACCAAGGCTAAAGGCCTCAAAACTAAGATTTATGCCCAAGAAATTAGGGCAAAAATCACTAGAGGAGAGAGAGAAGAGAAAAGGGATCGAAAGAATAATGCTTGGGATCCCCTTTTGGGGGTCACCCCCTCACCCCCTTTGCCACGTGGCGGGTGGTGATTGGAGGAGCAGGAAAAAAAAGAAAAAGAAAAAGAAAATGTAACCAATGAGAGAGAGAGGGGGTCAAAGGGGGTGGGAGGAAAAGGGGGGATGAATCATTGTTGGGGATCGAAAATAGATATTTTCGTGCACAACACAGTCTTATCTAGACGGCAGATTGCAGGCATGAGCTTTAGATCGTAGGAATGACTTAGACGACGAGGTAGGTTGCGGGTGTGACTATGAAGGTCGTAAGCCATCATTGCGGGCCATGCACCTCTTTTCCCAGGCAACAGACCTAAAGGCCAAACTGGCCGCAACCTAGTCGTAGCCCCTCGCGGGTATGACCCACACCTCAATACATCACGAGTGCGAAAAAGCAAAGGCATAATTTCTAGGTTGCTGTTCTAGAGCCAACCCGAGGCATTCAAAAGGTCCAAACCATCCAGGTATTGACAAAGTCACTCGGGACGACCACATGTCCCAACCAAAAATAAAATTGGTCCGGTTTTCAAACCCGAACCACTACAACATTTATAATTAATTTTAATCTATCTATTACCTATCTATATTTATATTATTATATTGACAAAAATGTTGTAAGATAATTGAAGTTGAAAGTCCTAATCTATTTTTTTTCAAAATTTAAAATTGTTAAAATGCATCATGCATGTTACAATATCATTAATTTATTCCCGTTATAAATTTTATTTTAAGTCTTATAAGATTTCTTAAATGACTAATATTCAATTTTTAAAAAAAATTCTAATACATTCCTTCCAAAAGTTAATATGATGTTAATTTTAATTGTAATCACATCTTCAAAAAAGTTTACAAAAAAAATTAAATAATTGTGAGGCATATAATACTCAAAGTCCTACTTCATTTTTGAACTTTTTGTTTTTTGTTTTTTGTTTGTTTTTATTTTTGTTTTGGTTTTTTGAGATTTTAAATCACACGTTACGATGGTTCTTTCGACTCATTAAGTTTTAAAATTTCTTTAATTATTTTCCTTTCAAAGACCAATATGACAATTTCTTAAAAATTATATATTTTTATTCTAAATAGTGAAGTATTAGAACCATGTCTTTTTATTATTATTATTATTATTATTATTATTATTATTATTATTATTTAATAACAACGCATAATTTTAATAATTAATTGTCAAGATAATATATTAAAGTAAAGAGACATTTCAAATAAAACTCTTTAAACTTATATATAAAATTTTATTTATGAGTGACAAAATACAAAATACAAAAAAAAAAATAAAAATAAAATTATTATATATATATTTTTATAAATAATATATTATTTTATCCCGTCCATAGCACTGGTGACATGCTAGTATAATTTAAAAACAAAATAAGAAAAAATTATATCAACAAATTATGAACAACAAAAAATGAGATAAATGACACATAAAGCTTCTGTTTTATTTTTTACTTGTTTCATATTTCATATGAAAATACCATATCTAAATCAAGAATATGGGGTATGAAGATGAACAAATTTGTGTTTCTGCAGATCGCCATCCCGAGAGAGAGAGAGAGAGAGAGAGAGAGAGAGAGAGAGAGAGAGAGAGAGACCAAGAGGGGACAAATGCAATAGAAAAACAGAGAGATATAGATGGGAAAAAAGTGCTGGAGGTGGGTTTTTTTTTAATAGAGAACTAGCATATCACTCGTATTGTATATAGGGTTAAACAATGTTTGATAAATTTATTTTTAAATTAGTTAAAAGTAATTTTAAAAAATAAATAAACAATATTAAGTAAGTTTTAACCCCCCCCCCCTCCTTTTTTTTTCTTCTAACATAAAGAGTGTTTGAAATTAGTTTTTTAAGTGGCTTTTTGATTTTTTAAGAGATAAAAAAAAGTTAATGTATTTAGGAATGAGTTTTTTTAATTGTATGAGAAAATGCAAATATTTTTGTTTGTTACTTTAATTTTCCGTTTTATCCTTCCAAAGGTGTAAACACCTATGAACTCACTTACAAGAATTGTTTAGTCTTTTCAAAGGAATGAAAATTTTTGAACCTTTTTGTTTTTGTTTTTTTGTTTTTTTTTTCCCTGCTACATACCAAACACATTTTAGTACTCATTAGTTTCATGACATTTTAATAAAAAAGACAGCATCCCATACATGGAGGTTTTTTTTTTTTTTTGAATATTCTAAAAAAAAAAAATTTAGAGAATTAACCCACTTTTCAAACTATTTGAAAAACTAACTCACTTTTTAAATTGCATTTTGAACATGCAATTTTAACATGAAATCGCATTTTCAACATGCAATTTGAAATTACATGTTCAAAATACAATTTTAAGTCGACATGGCCTTCTGTGGGCCCATCACGAAGCTGGCATTGGCCTTCTCCCGCCTTTCCCATTTAGAAATGATGTTTCAAAATGTTTTAGGAACATTTATATAAATTTCTGTTGATCTACTTACTGTATAATCAAAATGTTTCGAAATGTCTTAAGCATTTTTTTTGTATAATTTACAGTCAACAAATAAAGAAACAATTTTAGTTTTGGGGGGTGGTTTAAAACTGGATGGAGAGTAATGTAGGTATATATATATATCTGTATGTGTTTTTTTCTCAATCAAGCCACATAATAATAAAATAATGACTGCTAATTATATAAATATCAAAATGGAAACACAGTAAAACTGGAAATTATATTGAATAATTTTGTAATAAAAGCTTATAACCGTTGAGATAAAAATTTGATATTGTATTACTTGCAACAATAAATGTCTTACACTATGCGAAGGAACAATACCGAATTTTTATGTGAGTGAACAAAACCGAACTCCATACACTATGAGAAGGAAATAAAGCATGGTCAAAATTATCTTTGGTATATAGGTTACACCTGATGTGAATTTTTTTTATGTACTTTCCAAGCTAAACTTTCACAACTCAGATAGAGTTGGAATATATATATATATATATATATATATATATATATATATATATATATATATATATATTTATTTATAATCTTAATTACAACTTGTTAAGTGATATAATATTTTCTAACAATTTTCTAATTAGCAATGCTACATGTACAGAAAATATGTGCACATAATGGCCTTGTTTGGGAAGTTGACTATTTTTGTAGACTATTTTTAATTTTTGGCTATTTTATTAGGCTAAATTTTTGTGTTTGGGAAGATGGTGAGATTTTTTTACAGTTGGATGTGATGTTTGTGAGAGAAAATGCAAAATGATTATGAGTTTGATGTAGCATTTTGTTTTATTGATTATTTTAACCTATTTTGTCTTTTTGTAAATTTTAGCCTAAAAGTCAATTTTTAGCCTTTCCCAAACAAGGCCAATATATACGAACTTGCGTATGAAGGTGGGATCTACACATATGAGACATATATGAGATAGACACAGGGAGGGTGTTGTCACAACACCCCGTTGTGAAGCTCCCGCTTGAGGTTCGTTTCGATTTGGTTTTAATGATTCGAGTCATTCAAATTATAGATCTTGTCGAGTATACTATTCATACAAAAAATAAGGTTAATTGGACATGCATAGTCCCATGATTGAACCATAATTGTTTTTTAAAAAATTATCAAAGTTATGTTAACAATTTATTTTTTTAAACATAAATGTAATTTTGTTATGGGTTGTAGAAGTCTAATTGCCTTGATTTTTTTCGTGGATGATCTACTCGATGAACTCTATAATATGAACGGTTGGATTATCAAAATAGATTCCATGTGGGACCCACCTTCATGTGCGACCTTCTGTGTAATCAATGCAAAGATTTTTTGTGTAAATAGTATTTCTATTTTGTAATGTATAATACTACACATCATGAAATAAATATCATGAAAAGTTTCATGAAACTAATCTTAGGGTGATTACATAACATACAATAAAACACTACAAACACTATAAATTAATTCAAGGGTGGAAAATTTTCATAATATTTCTTTCATGATACCTAACATTATTGTTTTGTAATTCATGTGCGCCTAACATTGATATATTCTAAATTAGCATTTAATGCTAGCATTTAATTATTTTTGTTAATTAGCTCAACTGAGTGGCAGTTATACCAACAAATTAATGGGTCATTGCATCAAATCAAATTCATTAATGAGTGGCAGTTATGCCAACAAGTTCATTCGGAAAATATTATAAATCCAAATAAATTATCAAATTTTTTATCAAATCTCTCATATTGGTGTGAAATCCACACAAATCACATATGTGTAGGTCTTACACTCATGTAAGAGGTTTGACAAAAAATTTAATAATTTACTTAGAATTCCTAGCATAACTCAATTCACTACTTTGGTTCCAAAAATGTGAACTTGATTGATATTATGCGTTTACACTGATTAGAAAAACCACCACCCAAATGCATTATAAATAGGGTGTGTTCCTCAACATTGTAGTCCCAAGAAACATATCAAAACCAAGTCTTGTTCTTAAAGCTTTAAAAAAAAAAAGGACTAGATATGGTGATGAAGAAGACGATGGGTAGGTCAGTGTGTGCGGTAGAGTTGGTGATGGTAATTTTGGCATTGATTGCAAGTTCTATGACTGTGAATGCAACAATTACTTGCCAAGATGCGATAATGAAATTACTTCCATGCGAACAATACCTGTTGGGCAACGGCGGCATCACTGTGCCGTGCTGTCGGGGAGCTCAAAACTTGAACCAGATGGCTAATTCTACAGCAGATCGCCAGGCTGTTTGTGCGTGTTTTAAGCAAGTTGGACCCTCTTTAGGGGTTAACGTTGATAGAGCTAAGCAACTTCCCAATCTTTGCAAAATTGATCTTCGCGGAATAACCATTGACTTTACTATTGATTGCAGTACAATTTCGTAGGTAACACATCTTACTCACTCTATGTCTCTGTCACTAAACTACTGTGATTTCAGCAAATTAATAACGGCTTCAACACGGTGATAGCCATAGCAGCTTACTTTTTATCCTATATAGCCAATTTTTTTTTTTTTGGTCAATTTGAATTTGAATACATTTGCACATGTCAGTTGAAACTCTCAAAATGGCTAATATTGTGGGGTGTTTTGGGAAATTGGTAAAAAGCTGACTTTTTGACTTTTTGGCTTTTTTAGTGGCTTTTTTGGCAAAAAGTTGGGTTGTTTTGGGTAAAAAAGTTGGTTTTTTTTGCTAAAAAAGCTAAAAAGCCAACTTTTTGGCTTTTTACCATTGTTCCCAAAAGAGCCCTGTGTAGATGTTTGTTTGTCCTCATGAGTTGTGAAAGATGTGTTGAATGATTACTTTTCGTCTCATATAACCATTTTTTTTTTTTTTTTTGGGTCAATTTGAATTTGAATATATTTTTATATATCAGTTGAAACTCTCAGAAGCGGCTAATATTGTGTAGATGTTTCTTTGTCCTCATGAGTCGTGAAAGAAGTGTTAAAAGATTTATACAATATTAGTTCTTTTATGCTTTGTTCCTTTTCTCAGATTACTTATTGTGGAAAGATCTCTAGACTTTGTTTTATGCTAAAGATATATATATATATATATATATTTGTTTCCTTTCATTTATTATGCTGTTCCTATGTAGAGCTTAATGGATGGATTCATCAAATTTGTGAGGAAGGATGCATATGACGAGGACAAACCTTGGCCAGCGACAATAAAGGCAATTTAAAATTTCTATGTATGGAAAATTATAATATGAATAAATTGTCATCTCTTTCTGGAGATTTTCTTGCAACATTTCACATATGCATATCCACACCAAATCGTTTAAAAAAAAAAAAAACTGTTCCGATGAAGACTAAAGAAATTGTGGTACCCTTGTGCAGATGAAAAACTTGTCTACAGATTAGTTGATACAACATACTTTCCATGCCGGATTTGAAAAATTTTGGTTCGGAATATACAGATTGGAATGCTTGTAGTTTGGATAAACATCGATTTACTATAATTGGACCAAACTTGATTTCGAAGGAAATATTGTTTAGCTTTTAAACTAAAACAAAATTTGACGGCATTAGCTTTCCACATGCTCATCAAACTTGAATCTATGAAGAAGTTTTCCCTGTACACAAGTGTACTACGTTTTCTTCAAATGTTTTGATTGCATTATGTTTTTTTTTTTTTTAATTATTGTCATTTAGTCTCTGGGAATCTCACCAAAGGGAAATTCTATGGTGTGCATCCCTACACTCTTTTAAGGGTGCATACCATATGCATATTATCACAAAAATAGATAATTTTTTTTTAAAAACTAAAATTTAGTAACCTTAATCAGAAAATACGTAATATCGTCACAAATTGGTAAAACAAAATATTCAAAATTTTGTGGTTGATATTATAAAAGTTTATGGTTTGGTTATGACATTTTTTGTCACTCCAATTTATAAACATTTTTTGTTACGCCAATTTATAGTGAGATTACGCATTTTGTGATTGATGTTACAAAATTTTGTAATAAAATCACACATTTTATAATAAAGTGCATATGATATTTATTTCTCCTCAGGAAAACATGACATATTACTTCCTATCATAATTATCTCAACAGTCCAATACATGTAGAAATTTCAAATTGGCCTAAGTGATATCTTTGTTGCTGGTAGCTAAGATTTGTCCTCTTAAGACATCCGTCCTTGGTCAAAAAATTCACGAAGCCATTTATTACTTTGCGTAGGAGGAGGAAAAAAAAAACCTTTAAACTTGAATGGAGCATGGTCCTAAACGGTACATGTAATAATAATTAATGTATTCAAATGTAAAATCAGTTAAAAAATCTAGAAATCCCCTAGATGTTGATTTGTGATTATGTATCAATTTTAAGCAGAATATAACAATCCCAATCAAACAATCAAACAATCAAGACAAAGAGACACAACGATTTTACGTGGAAAAAAACCACAATTGGACACCTCCAACTGTGATAAAAAAACCACGGGCAACAGCCACAAAAACAATCCACTAAGAAGATTTAAAGGAATTACACAGGTATACTCTCAATTACCTAGCGAATCCACGCCTAATTGAACCAACCTCTATGTGCCTCTTCCAACCCGTCTTCACCTCGGAATTGTCTTTACGATGAGCCACCCCGGAATCCACCAAAGCTTCAGGCTCGAATTCTTCAGAATCCACCGAAGAACAACTCTCTCTTTTGTATAGAAAACAAAACCTTTGATGTACTCTCTTTAAACCATGAGTTGAAGAACTCTTCTTAAAAACATCAAAGAAAACTCCCAAAGTATCCCCAGATATAAACCCTAGAACCCAAAAAGTAGATCTGGAGTAGTAATCCTAAAATCTGACCTAACACGCGAATTTATAGAATCTGTCCCGCGATCTACGCTCGAGCGCCCAACAGCCCGCTCGAGCGGCTTCAGCAAAATATGCGCGTGATATAACAGAGGTCCGCTCGAGCGCTAGAAAGCCCGCTCGAGCACGAAATCACACCTTCCAGTATTTTTACAGACCTGACAAACTGCTGGAACCAGGAATTCTCCGCTCGAGCGCGGGTATGTCCGCTCGAGCGGACAGGCAATTTTGAATGCATTTTTGCATTTTGCTTCGGGGGCGCTGTCCCTCGACCTCGCCGTGGCGCTGCCCCGGACTTGCCAAGGGGCGCTGCCCCCTGGACCCTCGCGAGCTGACCGGGCAGTTCGATCCCCGTCATAATCAGTGAAGTGGCAATCTTGAACGCTTTATCATTACAAACTTCTCTTAAAAGCACAATTCGGGTTGGATTCGCATCTAAACACTCATAGCCTCACTGAAATAAAAAGTGCGAATAAAATTACAACTCAAAGGAGTTTTGTCAAACGGGATTGCCAAGAAATAAAACCTAACATCAGTGACTAACAATATGGGAGGCAGGAAGTATGCCGTTATACTGTTATCACCTGCAATATTAATTTGTTGAAATCACAATAGTAAATAGTTGACATAGAGTAGAGTAAGATGTGTTACGTATTTAAAGATGCTACAATCAAATAGTAATGTCAATGGGTATTTGGTGAATATCAATTTTGCATAGACTGGGAAGTTGTTGAGCACTATCAACTTCAACCCTTAATGCTGTGTTTGGTTGAGGGATTTGAAGAAGGATTTGGAAAGGGAAAGGGAAAGGGAAAATGTAGGTGAAATGTGAATAAAACATGCTTATATTTCACCTAATTTCATACACCTTTTCCCTTTCCCTTTCCAAATCCCCCAACCAAATACAGCGTAAAGGCGGTCCAATTTACTTGAAACACATACACAACCTTGAGCTGCTTGACAGCACGACAGTAATGGCCTAGATTTTTTTTTTAATCATTACATAAATTAATGGATAAATTATTTTTTCCTTCTCTGAGATTTCTGACAATTACAAAGATTTTTCATATGTTTTCAATAATTGTACTAACCTCTCTTACTTTTAAAATTATTATCAAGATTCCCACACTATTACGCTATTTAACGGAATTTGTTGATGTCATACTGATGCCATACCAAAAATGACGAAATTGTCCATTAATTACTTTATCTATTCAAATGAGAAATTTCACTCACTTCCCCTAAGTTTTGCATATATATTATTAAAAATCCATACATATTTTTATCATTATTTAATAAAATTCTTAAATTTCATGCAATATTAAATAAAATCTTTAAATTGTTAAGCGATTATTAAATCATTTAATGCAAAAGAAAGTTAATTTTTATTAATAAAATAATTGAAAATAAATAATATCTCTAAAATTAATGTTAGATAGCATCCTAATAATTTAATATAAAACTTATTTCACACAACATAAATAACCTAAAATTTGTTATTTTAAGTAATGCATTTATTATTTGATTTTTTTTTAAGTTATAATAAATATATTTTTTCCCGACAATTTGCATTACTTATTTATATGAAAAAAATTATTATTTTATCTTTTCTTAATCATATATTATTCTCAAGTTTTAATTTTTATGTTTGAGTCATTAAATTTCTAATCGATGCATATTTAGAAAGCACAGGTTAATATTTGTTACATGATTAAAAAAACTTAAAAAATAAAAACAGAAGTAAACAAAAATTTAATTACCTCACAATAAATTAAAATTAGTTAATATGGAATGAAAGATTAAGAAATCATTTGACAATAATAAATAATTTATCATTTCTTACATCTAAAACTAAAATTAATCTTTACTTGAATGGAAAAATTATTTAAAAATAATAAAATACTCAATTAATTTGTTGTGTATGATACTTAAAATCTATTTCTTCATCTTTATTTATCTCATTTAAAATATTTTTATTAAATTAAATCTTAAAATTTATTTCTCACCTTCATTAATGGTTGAATTTTTACTTTATTTTTTGTTTATAAAAGTTCAAAAACTTGTTGTGGAAAATAGTAGAGTTAGGAAATTACATTTATATTTAAAAAAAATTATGAAAAATAAATAATAATTTCATATATATTTAATAGGGTAAATTTAATTTTATATATATATATATATATATATATTTCTTTAGAAAGTGTTTTATTTTATTGTGTGTTTAAATTAGTATTAGAGTCTAATTTCTCAGTCTTATTAATAAAATTATATGAGTATTAGATATTTAAAAGAAGTAAATTAGATAATTCAAAATAATAACACTTCGATATAAATAATAATACAACAAAATAAAGATGAGAAATTAATTTAATAAAAATAGTTTAAATGAGGAAAATAAAGATAGAGAAATATGTTTTAAGTATCATACAGTAAATTAATTGATTATTTTAAAATAATTTCTGTAACACCCCTAACTAAACACAATATACCCATCTCATTACAACCAATAAATAGCAATATCTATGAATTGATAAGCTTTCATTAATCAAAGTTTGATATATAAATGTGACACATGCGATATACACATAAACAGTACATCCCGAATATACAGTATGTGTTACAAGATAGTGAAAAGAAATGAAAGCTAAATAGATAACCATATGCCCTAAAGACTTACACCTTTCCAAGCCAATGCTTGGGTACATCAAAAGTGAGTCTTAAGCTCAATACAGATAAAGCCCTAGGCTTATACAAAACCAACTACAAAACAACAACACTGAGCCTTCAACTCCACAATCCCCCCGAGTTAAGTGGTGGAGGCATATCACCATTACCTGAAAATGGTTTTTCTCACATAGGGTGAGCCAAAACCTAGTAGAAACACTACAACACAATGTATAAATCTTAGCAAAAAACTATAAGGTTTTATACATATGCAATGCCAATACCAAAATATTTATATCCTTTTTCAAAAGGTATGCTATGCCAGGTTTATATCACAATTCTCGGGAAACCGTCAAATGGCACCCATGTAAACGTAGCTTATGCAAGCGCTACTATTGCCATTTTACGAATATTTCGTCTGTGGGAACTGGCACCCATGTATACGCGCATTTTTTGAGACTTTCACTCTGGACACACATGCCAACTTGATTTGGTGATACACACCTCTTTCTTATATTTACCCATTTTTTTCAAAATCATATACATTTTCATTGTATTAAATGAGAAACAATGTTTAATGCACATGGACGAGAAATTTGTTTTAATTCACCTAATTCTCATGCAATTTCTATAACACTCATAGCTATTCTCCACCGATAGCCCAAAACAGATATCTCTAAATAGATAAAAAGATATACTTTTCCAAAATCTCAAGATGGGAGTGATAACACATATCTAACTCTACCATCATCATCAACATTACTTCGATTTCATAATTCTCAACATCAATTCTATTTTCTCTTTACAATCTCAAACATTTACATTTTAGGACAAAGTCAATTTCTCTTTGAAAATCAATTTCAACGTAGGAAATACCTCATTTCAACATATATCAACTCCAATTTTATAACCATAACTATTTTCAAGAAACCATTTGAAAACCACTCTTTTACATTTTGATTTCAAACCCTAGGTTTTACCAAAAACCCTTAAACCACTATAATCTTTTGAAATAGCAAATAACTAAGGTAAAACTCATACAAGAGTGTGAAGAATCCTTACCTCAAGTTAGAAGACAAGTAAGAGCAAGGTTGAAACTTCAATGGAGTCAAAAATGAACTTTCCTCTAATCAAAGGGACTAGGGTGTAGAGATTAATGGATGATAGTATATTTGAGGGTTAAAGATGAGTTTTGGATAGAGAGAGTGAGAAATATTAGGGTTTTGAAATGTTTAGAGAGAGATAAAAAAATGACTCAAAATAGGCTGTTTACGAACTGATATATGCACAGTTCGCTCGAGCACAAGATGTGTCGCTCGAGCGACCAGACATAATAAGTTTTACCGCTTGAGTACAAGAAGCTTCGCTCGAGCACAAAATACAAACTCCCAATAGTTTTGCAGGCATAGGTCGTCACTCGAGTGCAAGAAGCTTTGCTTGAGCAAAGAATACAAGCTTCCAGTAGTTTTGCAGACTTGCAAAAGTACTTGAGGTTCACAAAGACCGCTTAAACACAAAAAGTGGCGCTTGAGCAAAGGAACAAAAATCTGGGCAACTAAAGTTTGAAAAACAAGCTACCAACTTGTTCCAAACGCCCTCAACACAACCCACTAGCCATGCTCAAGGAGAAACAGTGAGAAACAAGGCAAGAACAACTATAGAAGGAAAAGAAACCTGAATCTAAAGGTCAAATGAGTAGGGCCTAAACCAGAATCGCTATAATTTTTCCCCTTTTAGGAATTTTGTCCCCGAAATTTAAACCAAACATTAAAACCAAGTTTAAACCAATTAACCCAATGATAGTAATTCAATTTCATCACCATGACCTATCCATCGGTCATTCATCCTCATTAACAAAATAAACATATGCTCATTACTGAATATACAATTCAAATTTCGAAAACATATGCAATGTTCATATTTCTTTAACATACAAAGTTCTCAATACATGTTCAAACATCAATAAATAAGTCAGGATATTTCTCACGGACTTTCGCCTCATATTCCCAAGTGGCCTCCTCAACCCCGTGGTGCCGCCACAACACTTTTACCAATAGAATCGTCTTGCCTCGGAAGACTTGGTCTCGAGTATCCAAGACTCTAACGGGTCTCTCCTCGTACGAGGCATCCTCATCCACCTCTAACTCAATCCAATCCAACATGTGTGAAGGATCTGGCTCATACTTCCGGAGCATACAAATATGGAACACGTCATGTACCCCGAAAAACTGTAGCGGTAAGGCCAAATGATAAGCTACCTTCCCAATCTGCTCTAGGATCTCGAAAGGCCTAATAAACCTAGGAGACAACTTCCTGCTCTTTCTAAACCTCATCAAACCCCATCTAGGTGATATTTTTAAGAAGATTTGATCTCCTACCTCAAAGGACAGTGATCTCCTCCTACGGTCGGCATAGCTCTTCTGACAACTCTAAGTCGTGATCAACCTCTTACGGATAAGTACGACTTTTTCCGTCGTTTCCAGGACTAACTTAGGACCCAACATAGATGCATCACCCACCTCAGTCTAACACACAGGAGATCTATATGGTCGGCCATACAAGGCCTCAAAAGGTGCCATGCCAATACTCGACTAGAAGCTATTGTTATAGGAAAACTCCACTAAGGGAAAATGCCTCTCCCACTACCCTTTACAGTTGAGAACACAACCCCGAAGCATATCCTCTAAAATCTGAATGGTATACTCTGACTGACCGTCAGTTTGAGGATGATACGTGGTACTAAAAGTTAATCTCGTGCCCAAGGTATTTAGTAGGCTCTGCCACAACCAAGCCGTAAAACCTGGATCTCTATTTGAACCGATAGTCATTGGGACTCCATGAAGTCTCACTACGTCCCTAATATAAAGGTCGACAATATAATCTGCCGAGTCACTCATGCGCATAGGTACAAAGTGTACTGACTTTGTTAACTGGTCAACTACCACCCAAATTGCATCATTACCCCGTTGAGTCCTCGAAAGACCCACAACGAAATCCATCGTGATATGCTTTCATTTCCACTTGGCTATAGACATGGGTTGTAACAAACTTGTTGGCCTCTGATGTTAGGCCTTCACTTGTTGACAAATAAGGCACCTAGAAACGAATAAGGCTATATCTTTCTTCATACCCCTCCACCAAAACTGGCGACTAAGGTCACGATACATCTTTGTACCTCCTGGGTGCACCGCAAGGCATGGGTGGTGAAACTCTCAGTGTACTTCCTCTCGACAAGACTTTGACATGAAGAGACGATCAAGGTATCTAACACTCAAGTCAGAATATAAAGCCTTTCTCTACCTTCCCACTAGAGATCTTTTCCCGGAGGATTTCTACCTCGGAATCACCCCACTGTGCTTCTACAACTCGACTCACAAGTGTAGGTTGAGCAACCATGGTAAACAAAGCTGTCGACTCAACGGACTCGCCAAGATGCTAGTCAAACTCGCCAATAGCGCTCAACATCTCCCATTCCTGAATGGCAATACTAGTTACACTGCTAATGGATTTTCTACTCAAGGCATCTACCACAATGTTGGCCTTCCCCGGATAATAATGTAACTCAAAGTCATAATCTTCCATAAACTCCATCCACCTCCTCTACCTCAGATTCAAGTATTTCTGTGTAAACAAATATTTCAGACTCTTGTGATCAAACAATACTTCAAACTTCTCACCATACAAATAATGTCTCCAAATCTTCAAGGCAAAGATCATTGTTGCTAACTCTAGGTCATGAGTATGGTAGTTCCTCTCATGTGTTTTCAACTGCCGTGAGCCATAGGCTACAACCTTTCCCTCTTGCATCAGCACACAACCCAAACCTTCCCGAGATGTGTCACAATACACTAAATAGCCCAAACCCCTCTCTGGAATAATCAACACTGGAGCAGTGGTAAGTCTAACCTTAAGCTCTTGAAATGACTTCTCACAGTTCTCACTCAACATAAACTTAGTTCCTTTCCTCATCAGTCTAGTCAATAGTGAAGCTAATCTAGAGAAATCTTTCACAAGCCGATGGTAATACCCGGCCAACCCCAACATTCTTAGGTTATTCCCAATTTTGTACTGCTTCTATATTTGAAGAGGCTACAGTCACTCCATCCCCGGATACCACGTGGCCTAAGAATTTAACTTCTTTTAACTAGAATTCACACTTCCCGAACTTAGCATATAGTTTGTGGCTCTAAGAAACTCAAGCACCACTCGCAACTGTCCCTCGTGCTCCTCCTTAGAGGATGAGTAAATCAAGATGTCATCTACAAAGATGACTACAAAATGGTCTAAGAACTCATGGAAGATTCGGTTTATCAAGTCCATAAAGATGTTCGGTGCATTGGTTTATCCAAAAGGCATTACTAGGAACTTATAATGGTCATACCATGTACGGAGTACCATCTTCTGGATATTTTCCTCCCTTACCCTCAACTGTTGGTAATCCGATCTCAAATTAGAAAAGCAGAAAGACCCTTTCAACTGGTCAAACAAATCATCTATGCGTGGCATTGGGTACTTGTTCTTAATAGTTACCCGGTTCAACTGCCGGTAATCAATACAAAGTCGTAATGCACCATCTTTTTTCGTGAAAAAGAGAGCCGGTGCTCCCTAAGGCAAAGTACTAGGGCGAATAAAACCTTTATCTAACAATTACTAGAGTTGAATCTTCAATGTACTCAACTTGGCAGGTACAAATCTATATGGTGCCATAGATATTGGTGCCGTGCCAGGCACTAAATCAATAGAGAACTCAATCTCACGATGAAGTGGTAAACTGGTGAGATCTTCCAGAAAGACATCAGGGTATTCACAAACTACCCTTGGCAAATCAACTCGGGCTTCGTTACACTCATTACCCAAAAAATTTGCAAGAAGACAACTAAGCTCACTCCGACCACGCAGATCATAGACCGGTGACAAAACTCTATCAACCCGGTCTCCCAAGAAATAAAAACAATCACTGCTCAAGGTACATACAGTAACTCTCTGACGGTAACAATCTATGATATCCCGATACGATGACAACCAGTCCATACCTAATATAGCTTCAAAACTCGACATGTCAATTAACACAAATACAAAAGGATGTCGGCGACCAGCGACCTCTATGTCACAACCTCGACAGCCCTGTTCCAAAATAATCTCACCACCAATAAGTGACTCTACACTGAGTGAAGATGCTAATTGAGCCAATTCTAACCCCAATGTCGATCTAAATGCAGACGAATAAATGAATGGGATGCACCCGTATCAATTAACATATTGGCAATAGAATTGCATAACAAGAAAGTACCTCTTACAACAGAAGGCGCTGGTACTAAATTTGGCGTGGTAATAGCATACACATGCCCTGAAGGTCTCTGCTCCACTTGCTTTCCCATTAGAGCATAAGTTTGATGCACTGACTGAGACGAAAAGGCTTTCTAATTAGCCCTCGAGGCCTGAGCTGATTGTACGGGTTGGTGGCTCTGTGTCTGCTTCAAACCAGACGCACCAGGTGTGCCACCCAACTGAGGGAAAAACTTCTTCAAGTGCTTTGCCTGCCCACATTGATAACTAGTGAGCGACTGTTGTCTTCTCTGACTCTGGCTCTGAGAACGAGCCGCAGATGAAATAGACCATTGCCCTCCTTCCCTCTGCGGGCAAGTTGGAGACTTGTGGCCTAATTGGCCACACTTGAAACAAGTAAAATCTTTTGACCGCCTCTTCCAGAACCCAAACTCGGTATTGAAAAAGTGGACCTCGACTGAGCTTATTGGGACTGCTACGAAGTGGAACTTGTAACAACCACGACATATGATTAATTGTTAAACCATTATTAAGAAGCCTAATAAGTAACTAAGGTGAAATTTTGCATTAATTGCATGTGTTATATGCTATAAGAGATTTTATCTGTTTTGCATAAGAATACTTGATTGTGTTTCTGTTATGTTTTGCGAATTGAAGGCCTTATCGGCATCCAATCACGAAATTGACTTGGTCTCTGTGTTATTTTGAATTTTTAGAATTTTATGACAGGTTGAATTCCAATTTGATTCGGAACGAATTAATTAATGATCATTGTTTAGACTAATTAAAGTTTAAATAGTCAACTCTTAATCAAGACTATATAAGGCTTACATGACTCAAGACACTCAAGATTATACACTCCATTCTTCATTTCCTTGAGCCTTACAAACGTGAGAGAGAGTGAGAGCTTAGAGAAAGAGGGTGAATTCAAGAAGAAAGGAAAAGGGAGAACTTGCTAGAGAATTCAAGGGAATTAGCTTGGAACCTTAGTGAATTAGCCATCTAGAGCTTAATTCAGAAGTTGAGGTAAGGATTCAACACTTAGATTATATAATTATGGTATCTAGGACATGAATGCTAGAGGATTAAGAAGAGTTATGCAAGAATTGAGCTAGAAATGAAGGAAATCAAGTCATACCATACATGCATGCATAATTCATGGATTTTAAGTGTTGATTTCAACAAATTCTTACATGCAAGGATCTATTTTGTTCAATTATGGGAGCTCATTGTGCTTTTACACTTTAACACTTCATTTGTACATATTTTGGAAGGTTTGAGTTCATACCAACACATGCATGATATGTATACACATAATTCAAGTTTGGTTTTGAAGAATTCACTTGCTTTTGGGCCTTGATTTTGCGTAATGAACCCTAATTCATTATGTTATATAAGTTTATAAGTGTTTTCTCAAGTTTTGGGGCCCAAAGGTTGTGTTTTGCAACTTTGATTTGAGTTTTGGACTTAGAACATCAATTTGGAAATTCTATAATTCTGCCTCACCGCTCGAGTGACAGATCCTACGCTCGAGCAACCACCTTTATTTTTGCACTTTAGCTCCAGCAACCAAAATTTGGCTCGAGCGTAAAATACATGCTCCCAGAAGTTTACACATTTTGCAGATTGCTCGAGCAATAAGAGTTGCGTTTAAGCGAAGACCTCAGTCTCACGCTCGAGTGACCATCGAGTGAACGTCAAGTAGAGAAATCACACAATCAGTACTTTTGCAAAGTTTACAGACCACTCGAGCGAAGGAAGTTGCGCTCGAGCGACCACTCATATTTTTAAACCTCAGCTCGGGCGAAGGAAATTGTGCTCGAGCAAGGGCCCTGTTTTTAGACAATTCACTAAGTGCTTCGAACCACTATTTGGCATTCTCATTGCATCCTAGGCATTCTTAAGCCCTAGCTAAGACATAATAATGAGGATAGACTTAGAAACACACTAAGAATGAAACACAATGAATTAAATGAAATTCCAAGTATGTGTTTCAATGTGTATCCATTATGTGTTTGTGTAGGTCACGTTTCGTAAGCTATCCAATTATCTGTTATGTTTATCTACTATTGGAGCTAACCGTGAGTAATAACCTTGTAAAGCTATGTTCAATTTATAAGTATTTTCTAAATGATATAAGGTGATTTGTTTTCTGAAATATTATTTTCTATATGAATGAATGGTTGTCCAATGTTTCTGAAATGTACTGGTGGTATCATTAGCTTCAAATGACATTTGTTATATGTTCTGTTATGTCCCAATTATGGGCTAACTGTATGTTGCATGAGCCAACTGTTATGGATCCTTCTGTATACATCCCATTGATGGGCCAACTATGTGTCTGTAGACACCTCATTTTTGACCACCCATAAGACTTAGGCGCTTGGTCTAGAGCACTCGATGATGAAAGTTGCATTGTGCGTGATTCGAATTCTCAACGAAGAAATCTAGTTCGAGCTCTCGAAACAATCCCAAACCTTTTATATTTACATTGTTTGTACCCCAGAATTTTATTTTTGAACATTGTGTCAACCTGCACTGAGTTTGAAACAGAGGAATACAGGAACACATTGGGAGCCAGCCGTACCACATTGGGAACTGGTTGTAGCCATTGGGATCCGACCGGCTCTTTTTGGTGAGAAACACTGTTCTGGGCGGGAATCAGCCAACTGTCCATTTTTGAAGATATTTTTGACCTATTTTGCTCAAATTCTATAAATACGAGCATATATCTCAGTGTTAGAGGTTAGAAAAATTTCAAAGAAGCTAAATCAACCTCGAGAGCTCTTTCTTCTTGTGCAAGCTGACTTTGAGATATTTGATCATCCTTATACCATATCTATACATCACATACAACCTTGGAACTAAGCCTTAGAACCTTGGTTGAGCTTTGAGAATCACAATTCAAGCTTGAGAGTGTGCTTGAACCAAGTTTGTGTTACAAACAAGAGCTTGCCTTCTTTGAGAGGTATAAGCTTACCACCTTTTCTCTTGTTTTCTTTTCTATCTCTTGCTATCTATTTCTTGTGTCTTTGTGTTATTTTGAGTCTAGTTCAAGTGTTTGAACTTGGGTTTGGATAGCTACCAAAGGGTAGAAAGGGTTAATACCTTCTCTTGCACCTTATGTCATAGCTCAAGCCATTGTTTTTACAATATTTTCTTTGGTTTTCAAGCTAATTTTTAGAGTCTAAAAGAGGCTAAAAAAACATACTTTGAGGTCTAAAAAATGGAGAGATTAGCCACCTCTCCTTGTTCTTGCTTACTAGTCTTGTTTCCCTTGCTTTTTGTTTAACTTTTTGGGCTCTTTTCATGCACTTTGAGCCACTGATTTTTACATACTAGGGGCTGTTTTAAGGCTGTCTTAGTTATTTAATTAGTTCATGCTTTGAGTAGCTTGCTTGTTGTATCATAAGTCCTCATATCTTGCTTGTTGTATTGTGTTGTCCATGGCTCTTCTTTGCTTAGTTTTCATGTCAAAAGTCTCATTTTAATAATCAATTTAGCATTCATTTCTGTAACCTCTCTCATTTCTTTTTTCTTCTTCTTTGTTTGAGAGTTATTTCAATCGTTGATGGTTATTCAAAGCATGAGCTAGAGACCTATGCTCAATGGCTTAATCTCTATGGAGGTTCATCGTTAACAGCATGGTCTCTCTTTCATGTTTAGGATCGCCTCTCATTTGACGTTCTTCTCATTTAGTGGACTTAATGATCACTTTGGGACAAATGGATAAAAGAATGGCAAGGACTAATAAAATTGGCCTAAAATCAATGAAACCGACATAAAGAAAATATTTAGAGTTGGTTGGATTCGGTTGGACGTTATGCTGAGTCCATTGTTTCGAGACTTGTCACTTATCACTCCATGATATGTTGATAAGACTCGGTGCGTGTCCAATTTCCTCTTTGAGCTTTCATGATAGAAGGAAAAGGTGGTTTTCCATTGTATTTATTAATTTTGTCCACACATGCTCAGAATCATTAAGCCATCAAATTGTGCTTGTTGGTGATTTCGGACTCGAAATTGTTCTTCTCTCGAGTTTCCCATGAAAGAGAAGAGTAGTAAGGACAAATAGGGCCTCGAAAGGCTCTGTCTGCACTGTTCTCACCTCAGAGCACATAAACACTTTTGGCATAAAATTAGGATACAGTCGGCTCTCTCTAGGCTCGGCCAGCTCTCAATGTGTGGTAAACAGAGACCTTTTGGCAGAAACAGAGGGTAGTGACTGAGGGTGAGGCAGAGCAGTCTGGGTAGACAGTGCACCTTCTGAACCCTATGCATGCGATCATTGTGCGTCATTGATTGTTTGTATTGATATTATTATTGTAATTACTATTGTTGTTGTAATGTCGTTGTGATTATTTTTGTTGTAATTTATTACTATTGTTGTATTTCATCATTATTATTGTGATTTGCTGTAATTATTGTTATTGTTTAGTCGTGATTGTTATAGCTTGTTCATCATTAGCTTTGTTGTAATAAATTAGATAACTAGTTAGTTATTTAATTCATCTATTTGAATTTATAATAGATAGTTTATTTCGGACACTCATTCGGACCCTCTTGCATGAAGGTAAAATACGTAATAATTGTGTATTTCTTCCAATCCCCATTTCTTTCTCCCTTTTATTTACCCGCTTATAATGGTAGCATAGAGCATCATGTTTCCTTAGCATTCCCATGTTTGCATACACTCATCTCGCATGCATTAGGGTTCGGCTCATTATACTAACCAATGTCAATTTCAATTTCATTACTCGACTACGTGATTTATCCCATGTCTTGAATTGAATTATATGTCATGCTAGTAGCCGAACCTAGTAATTGCATATTATATATATTGCATTAGTCATATTGCATTGATTAGGAGTATGCATTATTTCTAATTATTTATCTTTTTTGGCTTGCCTCAGAGTACTAGGTGAGCTTTTAATTGCTTTAGTGTATCACATGCGTGTTATTATTTCCATGTCAAGCATATCTTCCATGAGGTTAAGTGCTTAAGTGATGTAACTGTTTGAAAGTCTGTGGATGGAGGCTAATTGCTAAAATTGGGATGAATTGATTAATGTACATGCAAACTCACATTTTTCACGTGAAGCGCATTCAAACATTTTCAAACAAACATAGAATGAAAGTGTTACAATTTTTGCAAATTCGTTTATATTTATGTGCGTCACATAGTAAAGTTAGCCGAATAATTGGAACAAGAGCATACAATGTAAATAAGAATCACATCATGATTAGTGGAGGCCGATCTTTCAGCGGGGGAGTGGGGTGCTCAATTCATGACCTTATCCTCTCGTACCTAAGTTCCTGAGCTGAGACACTTTGGTGATGACGAACATGTGGCCTTTGGCACGAGTCATGGGTTTCCTAAATTTTTCAAAAATATTTAGGTGGCGACTTTGAAATCTGGCAAAGCAATCCATTTTTGGCATTTTGATCCAAAATAGATTTTTTAAAAGATTTGCCAAATTTGAACTCATTTGTGTTTATCTATTTCACATTGCACTTGTGAAATCAGATTCAGAATCACGGGAGTCCAAACTGAAAGGCTGATCGTATCCGAAAGGAGCACGAAAAGTCAACCCACAGTTTCTGGCGACTCTGCTGGGGATTTGGAGAACTTGACTTAAACTTCATGATGTGACCTTTTATCTACACTTATATGTTCTTTGTATTGTATTTGCATTGGTGCGCTTATGTCACTGTGTTTGCCATCTGCTATTCCTGGACGGTTTGCCGAAGGCTTGCCCAAAAATTTTCCAAAAGGCTGACCGGTCATGGGCTCTGCCATGTTGGGAACATAACCCTTGGATTGGGACTACCGCTGTACCATTTGATCATTCTTTCACTTCTCGGTGTTAGGTGTGAGAGGTATATTAGGTAGTCTTGCTGAGGTACCCTCTTTGACCATTTGGCCTAGTTACATATAGTAAAGCCATAGTGACTGTTCCAAACTAAGACAGGATGCTCACCCGACTGCAGGATTACGTGAAACTGCTTGTTTAAAATACTGAAACCTTAGTTCATAAAAAAACTAGGACAGGGCAACCCTACCCCCTCATAGGGGTGTTTTGGCTCTATTTTATCTGGTATGTGCTTTACAGTGAAACTGTACAGGAACGTTCATATCAGTGGCCAGTTGGTATCTGTTTTTTTGGGCAGATTTGCAATGTGGAGTACAGTCCTACAACTTTGATCATATCTGTGTTGATAACATCTGAACTGAGGTGCTGTGCTGTTTCTGATTATTGTTCTTTCTTTCTTTGTTTTGCTAGGCAGATTATAACCATAGCTTTAGATAGACCCGATATCCCCCAAGTCACCTGGACTCGTTCGGCAGACTTCGTAAGACCCAGGATCTTATCGGCGGTCAGCCAGTGCTAGTCTCACTTCCACAAGTTGTTCACCGAAGAAGGAACAGTCTGTCAGTATCACTAGCACAAGTTATTCAACAATCACCCATCTGATCACACCCACTTAGTTCACCAGCAGTTAACTCACCAAGACCAGTAATGGCATAGAACACAGAAGAATTTGCTACCATGATGGCAACTTTCCAAAGAACCATGGATATCGTGAACCAAAGGATGGCTGCACAAGATAAAATTATCGTTGATTTGTGATGCACATCTGGGGCATCCGCATCAACTGTACATCTAATCTCGTCTACTTAGCGGAACCCTGATCCACCTCCTCCAGTGGGAAATCCCTAGGTCCCAAATCCTCAGGAAAAGTTTCCACCAGCTCTGGCTTACAGGCCTCTAGCGCAACCCCATGCAGAATCCTTTCCTTTGATATCAATGAAATTGATCCGACCTTGATCAAGATTTCCAGGTTAGAGAAAGTGCTAAAAAAGACCCAAGGCTTTAATTCCATTTTGGGTATTGAAAACGGGTATACTAAGGCTTCAGTCAAATTACTATAGAAGTTCAAAATGCCCCATATCAACAAATTTGATGGAAATGGGGATCCGATTGTGCACATTTGCCTATTTTCAGATGTGCTAAGATCGATAGGCCTGTTTCAAGCTCAAAACCCATTATTGTTCTGGAGAACTCTATCTAATGTAGCGGCTATCTGGTACGTTAAGCTGGAGGATTCTATGAAGCAGAATTGAGAGGAGCTATTTGAGGCGTTTGTTAACCAATACTCATATAACACTCAAATAGAAGTAACTATCAGTGAGCTGGAGGCAACTATCCAGAACCCCAAAGAACCATTCATTGCCTTTGTTGCTAGATGGAGGGCAAAAGTAGCGAGAATGACAAATAGGCCATCTGAAGGAGAGCAAGTCTGACTGGTGGTCTAGAACCTTGAGCCTGATATGTTGCAGAGAATGATAGTGGCACCATTATCCACATTTGCTACCTTACACGAGTTAGCGGTCCAGATTGAGAGTGCCTTTAAGAAGGGCATTATCTATAGAACCAGTGAACCTGCAAGCCTAAGGAGGGGTGGCTAACCCCTCCAATTTCAAGACCTCAAATCATGTTTTTGGGCCTCAATTCAACTTTGAAAATCAATATATAAAGGTAAGAAAAATAGAGGAAAACGGTATAAGAAGGTGAAAGAAGAAAATGCAAAAATATACCTTTGAAAAAGAGGTAAGCTCTTAATTAACAAACTTGATTCCAACACCCTCAAGTATGAGTTATGGTTCACAAATCTCGATTAATTTCCAAGTCCAAGCTCTATGTTGATATGGCATGAATGGATGATATAAAGATCATGAAAGTAGGAAGATGACTTACAAAAGAAGGATTACGCTTATATAATTTAGTATCTCTAAACCTTGATATTTATCAACCTTTTAACCTCTCCAACCTCTCAACTCAGTCCAACAGCTTCGTATTTATAGAGAATGAGCTGCAGGTCAAAATATCTGCAGAAATAGATAGCTGGTAGATATTTACATAATCTGCTTGGAAAAGTCAAGAGGCCCGGCCTGGCATTGATACCCACGGCCAACCATCACTGAGGCACGGCCGGGCCTCAGTGTATGTCCACTATTCTTCACTCTCAGGTTCAATGCAGGTTGGTACAATGTTCAAAATTGAGTTTCTGGGGTAGAAATACAGTAGATATGACAAGTTGGGATTGTTTAGACCTCAAAATCGGATTTCTTTGTTGAGAATTCAAACCATTTACACAATTTAACCTTCATCATCGAGTGTTCAGAATCAAGCGCCTAAGTCTTACGAGTGGTCAAAATTGGAGTGTCTACAGTTTCCCCTCTTTGATAGTGCTCGAAGTCATGAAGTGACGTGAGTGAATGTCAATGCCCAAAGATGACCCATTTTGACGGGGCCGTAAGACTTGGGCAAACAAACAAAATGCAAATATAGTTGATTGAACCTAAGGGTTGCCTACGTATGCAAGGATTCAAACCTTCATAGTTTAGGCGTAAAAATGCAAAATGATATGCAAAACATAACTTATGATCATGCAATGAAACAATCAAAATAACAATGTAACAAGAATTCAAATGATATACAATGTAAGCAATCTAAGCCACAACTAGTGGAAAACACATGAATACCATAAAGGAATGGGGGATGCAAATCAAACTACGTTTTATATAGAGAATAAGTGGTGGCACGAGCCAAATGATGCCTAACATAGGTTAAGTGCCTACATCCTCAATACTGGCCTTAGCGCAGCATGGATGCTTACACATAACAGAACCATGTTTTAACGTGAGAGGGGGTGAGAGCACCTGCAAAACTATGTGTTTCATAGAAAGAGAAAGAGTACAAGTAATTGGGTGGTATGATATAAGTGAGAAATGTTCTGCTAAGGAAAGATAATGATCTTAGATGCTGAATGCAACAAAACAAAGGACGATGCCATGGATGTAATGGATGAAGTGAAAGGCGTAAGTCTAACACAGAAAAGGTGCCGAAATCCTCAGACCACAATTCTTGCAGAATGAGCGCGTACACATGCAGAGCTATATTTTAACGTGAAAAGTATGAGCACATGCCAAACTAAGTTTAACACGGAAAGGATGCAGGCGATGAAATGGATGATGATGTAATGGATAATGCAGTAGATGCATGCGAGAGATGTTATATGAAATGCTATAGAGGTAATAGATAATACTAGATAATAATGGGTATGATGTGGCAGCTGGGAAGTGAATGTACCTTACAGAGGCAATTGGTGATGACTCACCTCATGCTGCTAGGGATCTTTCTCTTCTTCTTTATCGTGCGCTTCGAAACCATAGGTATTACTTTTTTTTTTTAATTTTTTTTATATATATATATATATAACTTTTCCCATTCTCAAACAGGGTGACAGACTAGGTTGGTTCAGTATCCAGAGTTGAGGCGCATACAAGCTACCTCGACCTATGGGACTGCCATACAGACTTCAAGCCGAGGATGCACCCCTGGGTATTTAAACCATGCTTTAGTCTCGGAAATCCCAAACCTTTGCGTTCTAGGCATCGTCATTCGAACTCTAGTTTCCATCGTCTCCATTGATCTCCTAGGAACTTAGACAGTTGGGTTATACTAGACCGCCTGAAGTCGTTCGGGCACGGCAAACACTAAAGGAATTGTACCTTTAGAGGATTTAAGGTCTCCTAGACCTCGGGAGTGCACAAGATAGTGCGAGGGATTTGAGATGGTATGGTAGATGCTTGAAGTAAAATCATTGTGCGATAGATGCACAGAATGAAAGGAGGAAAGATGATGTGAATACCAGGCGCACCTAATGTTTGTAACTGAGTAAATCAACAACCTAACACGTCTCATGCAAAAGGAGAAGGGATGGTGTGAACAGACTGGTACACCTGCTATTTTTAACCAATTTTCAATCCTAACGCATCGCATGCGAGAGAAGGGGGAGGGGTGGTGTGAACAGACAGGCTACTGTTTTTAACTGATTTTCAATTTTAACGTGTCGTACGTGAGAGGAGGAGGGGTGGTATGAACAGACAGGTGCACCTACTATTTTTAACCGATTTTCAATCCTAACGCATCGCATGCAAGAGGAGGAGGGGTGGTGTGAACAGACAAGCGCACCTGCTGTTTTTAACTGATTTGAAATCCAAACACGTCGCACGCGAGAGGGTAATGAATGAATCCAAACGTGTCTCATGTGAGAGGATAAATTGCTGACAAGGGGTAACCTCTATATGTAGAAGCCACGGATGCCGTTTTTCTTCCTGATCATATTCACAACTTTCCCTATTCTCTAACGGGGTGATAGACTAGGTTGGTTCAGTATCCAGAATTGAGGCGTATACAAGTTACCTCAACCTATGGGGCTGTCATACAAATTTCGAGTCGAGGACGTACCCTTGGGTATTTAAACCAAACTTTAGTCTCAAAAATTCCAAACCTTTGCGTTCTAGGCATCGCCATTCGAACTCTAATTTCCATCGTCGCAGTTGGTCTCCTAGGAACTCATTGCATACATAGCCAGGATACTAGACACAGATATTTACATATGGTATACACATGTTCATATACAAACAAAATACATACAAATATGTACATACGGTATACATATATACATAGACAAACAAAATACATATAGATATATACGGATATATACATAGATATATGCAGATATATACACAGATGTATACGAAAAACACGTAAAAAGAAAGGAAAGACACAAAATGCATGGATGTGGGGATATGGGGTTTCGAACCCCTGACCTCAGGCTTGGCCTCCGAGTCCTCAACCACTGAGCCATGCCACTATTGTGACAAAATATGCAAACAAATATGTATATAATACATAAATATACAATACATATACATATATGTATACAACTCTCATGCCTCTCTCTCTTCCGTCGAAAATCGCATCTGATATGCGGCCTCGCCTTTTTGCGTCAGCCGGCTAACAATTGCCTCGGCTCTCTCTCTTTCTTTGTCTTTCTCTTTCGTCTTCTTCTCCACCACTCTCCTTCTTCTCTATCACTCTCCTTCTTCTTTTTCTCTTCTGTCTTCTCCTTTATCACTCTCAGCTGTCTCTTTCTTCTCTTTCGTCTTCTTCTTCATTACTCCTTGAGAGAGACAGAGTAGAGAGAGACAGAACTCAGTCTGCTCGCTGCCATTTCTCTGCGATTCCTTTCTCTCACACCTCTCTCTTCTCACAAATGACTTCGTCCCGTCCCCTTACTCTTTTTCCAAACCTTAATGATCGCATGAGTTCTCTTGGACAGAGTGCCCCTGCTCCTACTTATCTTAACCTTTCTACACCGACAATTGAGCAGATAATGGCTGCTCAAACTGACATTGAAGCTAACCACTACACGTTGAAGTCGTGCATGGAGACAGTGGCCGCGGTCATTAACTTGTCTCATCGGCTGCAAAATAGGACCTGCAAGGTACATCGGGTCAACGCCCAACTCTCTGCTCCAGCGTATGTACAAGGATGCGCGAGCAGAGATTTGCGCATTGTAGGTGGAGAATAAATAGTTGAAACGGAAATCTACCGTCATGGCCCGATTTGGAGCACCTTCGTACTTTGCTTTTGATGATCAGCAGCGGGTAACTCTCTCAGCGGTCCTGTAAGTACTGAGGCAGGGCCTTCAAGGGTTTTCTCAAACAAAACAAGGAGGAAGAAATTGGCAGGAGAGCCGAGCAAGTGAGGTTGGCGTGTGGCCGTCATCGGAGGTCGGCATGTGGCCATTGCCGTAGAAAAAAAGAAAGAACAAGATCCCTCTCTCTCTCTCTCTCTCTCTCTTTTTCATTATTATTTGTTTGTCTGTATGTCTGTTTTTTATTTTATTTTTTATATTTTATTTTATTTTTGATTGATTTTTTGTATATATGCTTGTACAAATTTGATCAGGGTTAATCCTTGATATGAATAAAACAAGTTTTTTTGTTTGGTTTTGAAATTCGAATGACAAATTCAAATGATATGAATTTTAAGAATAAATTTTGGATTGAGATCGAGCCTCTCCCATGAAATGACAACACTCGATGAAATGGACACAAAACAGACAAAACTCGATAGAATGGACACAAAACAGAGGAACACCAGTTGATCACCTGGTCAATCGCTCATCGGAAAAGCATCACCGGTGATAATTACTGTGCATTTTCCGGTGATCAAATATTCGATAATACGGGCATAGGACGGAATACCAACATACGAATTATCGGAACACAAAACAACCAAAAATAAAACAAAGTTTTTTTTTTTTTTTTTTATATATATATTTTTTTTTTCTTTTCTTTTTCTCAAAAACGCATTTTTGTTTTTATTCCTTCTTTTCTTAAAACAATTTTTTTTTTGTTTAATATTCTCTCACAAACATTCTTTTTCTTTCAAAAGCATTTTTCTTTTGAACACTCTTCTTTTCTTTATTTATTCTCTCAAAAATAAACAAACAAAAAAAAAAATTATTTTATTTTCTTTTATTTCACAAACACACATTTTTTTTAAATTTTTTTTTTAGTTTTTAAACACCCCATTTTTTCTTTTGAAAACTCTTTTTTATCTATATTTTTTATTTCACAAACACACATTTTTATTTTTATTTTTATTTTTTTGCAAAAACACACATATTTATTATTATTTTTATTTTCCTCACAAACGCATTTTTTAAAAACACATTCTTTAAATTCTCTTCTCCTTTTGGCTTTCACTCAAAAATATGTTTGTTTGTGTTTTTTTTTTTTTTTTTTGAAAACATTTCTAAAACATTATATTTTTTTAAATAATAAGAACAAAAAAAACATTATACCTAAAATCAATCAAATAAATACAGAAAAGAAACAAAATAGAAAAGAAAAGAAAAAGAAATTAGAAAGAATTTCATCGCGGCCCCGCCGGGCCTTGGTGATGTACGGCCGGGGATCGAAACTGCTAGCCGGCCTTCGATGGTGGCAGGGGCAGTTTCGCCCTTTCCCTGCCATTTGCTTGGTTAAAACAAAATCAAACCCTCATTTTCACTCATCCTCTCATCCGAAAAAACACCATCTCTCTCTCTCTAGATACCTTCTTTCTTGAGTTTACCCAACAATCCTTGCAAATTTTTTTCTTAAAACCCTTGTAATCCTCTATATTTTGAGCCGAACAAAATTTGATTTGGTTGAGTTTTGGTTTTTCTCTTTGATTTCCCTCATATTTGTCCATGCTTTCCTTCCTCTTCCTTTGATTGTCACCTCCCTCTTGGCTTTCTCTCTCCTAGGGTTAGGATTTGGGGATTTTCACTCATTTTACTCATCCTCTCATTTTTTTTTCACTTTTTCTCTTTCCTTTCCCCTTTGATTTCTACCACCTTCTTGATTTTCTCTCTCCTAGGGTTTGAGATTTTGAGATTTCACCTATTTTCACTCATCCTCTCATTTTTTCTCATTTTTTTAATTTTTTTTTTATTTTTAGTTTTCTCCTCATTTCCTTTACTTCCCTTACTTTTCTTGTTATGGCTAGTGATGAGATTCCCGTACTTGACCCTGCCATAGGCATTAGGGCTGCCCTAGGTGCGGACATGGAGGCGGAGGAAGCCACTGCATTGCTTCCCCTTGTTTAGAGGCCTTTTGATGCGGCTACATATCAGCCGCAGACACACGTGCCACCTTCTGGCGGTATTTTGAGGTTCGAGGCATTCATCTAAGGGATGGACGAGGACATCCTGCTGCAAGAGCCTATGGAGCATCTGTCTGCTGATGCCTCTACGGTAAGCCATTTTCCTTTGTTTTTGACTTCTTTGAATTTCACTTGAACTTGAATTTCATAAGCTAAGACCATATTCCCCGTTGACAGGTGGTAGCTAGGAAGATTAGTGGCTACGGATCTCTGGTCCTATACGCTGGTACGTGAGGCTTCTGGTAGTGGTTCGCACAGCAGTTGACGCAGCTGGCTTTGGGCCCTTCTGCTTGGAGCTTATTCAGATGAGGGCAGAGTCGTGGCTCTATGGGGCCCTGGTGGAGAGATGGTGGGATACCACCAATTCATTCCATTTCTCTTTGACCAAGGAGATGATGCTGATTCCGTATGACTTCTTGATGCTAACCAGTTTGAGGGTTGGGGTCTGTGGCCCAGTCCCTTTCGATCCAGACATAACCCAGTGGAGAGATACGCAACTCCAGCTTCTCGGGGCGATCCCAGATGCCACTAGGCACCGGATGGTGCGCTATAGCTAGTTCTCGAAGCGTTTTTCCGACATTCAGCCCACTATTGCAGAGGAGGTTACTCAGTATACCCGCAGCTTTCTCATGTATCTCTTCGGTACCAGCCTGTTTGTTAACAGGGAAAATATCGTAGGGCTATATCTTTTGGGGGCACTGGTGCACCTCCCCCGAGTAGCAGATTATGATTGGGGTGGCGCCGGTCTGGCCACACTATATTGCTATATGCGCTCCGTCTCCCGCCGTAAGGTAGATTCACTCGGCGGCTACTGGAGGGTTTGGGGGGTATTCTTCATACTTATCTGTTCTGTTTCTTCATTTTTTGTTCATTTACATTTCATTTTCTTCTTATCTACTTCATCCGGCTTTATATGTAACTCTGGGTGTATACCTATTTCACTTCCCTGGCCCCAGTCCCAGTGAGGCCTATCGAGTTGTCAGTACCCCGCTCTCGGTACTACAACTCGCGGTTTAAGCATCGCTGCCTCGTAGACCGTACCTTCCCATACTTCCACCTCTTCTTTGATACGATCACCGCAGATCAGGTAACAAAACATCACACCCTAATTGTTCACATACTGTATGTATACTGTATTGTTTCCCATATGACATGGTCATTCTCAAACTGTTGTATCTGTAGCATATTGCCTTTCTCATACTGTACTGACTTCTAATATTGCATTGATCACATTACATTGATTGCTTTTTGTCAGATTGATTGGCACCCGTGGGCGGGCATTCCCCAAGCCTTGTGGATGACCTACACTATTACGTGGCATGCCTCCACCATGGGGATTTTATTTGAGGGCCCTTTCATCCGGGCTTACTATTTGGGGGAGAAGTTTATCCACCAGACACGAGGCGTTGCTGATCCTGATGTTCCATTTCCTCCTCTACCGATTATGAGGGTAGTGGATGAGCTGCAGGATGGTCCTCAAATCGACCTCTTGATGTCGGGCGAGGATGGTGACCGACATCGTATGCCTGGCAACTTCGCTGTGTTTTTACACTCCTAGGTGATGGCGCTTCTGACCCAAGGCATAGACCGTGCTGTTCCGGAGATTGCTATTGCTGCTGTTGTTAGTGGTGATGTCCCTACTGGGGGTGTCCCTGCTATTGGTTCTCTCCCTGGGTTCTCGACGAATCCCACTGTGATTACTTTCATGCGTCTAGATGGAGTGATCCGGTAGATTGCCCTTGATCATATTGAGGAGGAGGACCGTAGTATAGTATTTGCTCTTGGCATCGAGCAGGTATACACTCTTTTATACTTCTACTCACTGTACTTTTCTATTAATTTCCATGCATTGTTCTATGTTGCTTCTCATCTTATCCCTTTTACAGATATCCTGGGTAGTTGGTGACGAGCTCGCTCGGATGATTGACTGGCTACTTCTCATGGTACGGAGGAGAGAGACCGCCCTGGTCACCCATGGGATTGAGGTACATTTTTTTTTGCAGTTTTGTTATTGTCATATTGTAAACTTTTGTTAATGCATATTGATATCTGTCCTCTTTTCAGCTTGAGCCAGCAGTGCCTACGGGACCTTCCACAGCTAGTAGGCGAGAACGAGGCCGAGAAAGGGGCCACGGAGGAGTTGATCGGGGAAGAGGTTGGGTGAGGCAGCGCCCACCTTCCGAGGAGTCAATGAAGGAGTATACAACCTCCAAGGGTGAGGGAGAGGAGGTCGACTTGCAGTTGAGGAGCCCGAGTGATGATAGCGATGTGCCCCCTCCACAACCGAGGAGGAAGAGGGTGAGGATGGGATATTGATGCTGACACTGTTTTGCGTTTCTTCTTCTTTTTTTTTTTTTGTTTCTGTTTTTGTTTTTGTTTTGTTTTGTTTGGTTTTTGTTTTTTTTTGTTTTTGTTTTTGTAGTTTAAACACTAGCTTCAGATAGACCCTTTATTTTTGAAGACTTTTCTTTTATTTGTTTGTTTGTTTGTTTGTTTGTTTTTTTTCTTTGTAAAACAATGACCGGGGTTGGTCCCGTTAGTTATAAAAATAAGTTTTTGTGAAATGATTTCCTTGCACAATATGATGACTGGCATTTGCATATGATGAGCGTTGTAACCCTTGCATTGCAACCCTTAGATCTGTGAATGCTTTGTTCTTGAATTGAATCATGAATTGGATAATGACTTATAACCGGTCAAAATGTAAAATATAACTTGATAATAGAAAAACGAAATGAAAACAACTTGAAAAAGCTAAAACACACTTGATATAAACAAAATAAGACTCAAAAGTACAAACGTGGTCCACCTGAACGAAGGCCGACTTCTGTTGCAACTGACCAACACCAAGGCCCAGCCGAGCTTCATTGATCCCCGGCCGGCCATCATTGATGCACGGCCAGCTGTCGGGCAATGCTATCTAGCTGTTATGTACAACTCTATCCCAAAACTCTATAAATGGTTCTCTCATGCTATTTTTCTGGTAGATTCATAACTCCTTGATATTTTACTCTCAAGATGGAGATGTTATTTGTCAATAGGTTTCAAGATTGGATAGCCACTTTGGATGGCTCGGAAAAGGTGAATTTCCGCGGTTTGGGCCTAAATGCCTTTTTCCCTTTGAGTTGCACTCCTCTTTGCTTTCCATTCCTCCATGTTGCGATTCGATTTTGGAAACCAGTCACACATGTATTTCAATTTGGATCTCAAGAAGTATGCCCAACACTCGAAGAATTTCAAGCACTGATGGAATCTCGATGCGGTGAGGAAATCATGCCTTAATCCCGTTTTGACCATGCCCAAGCTTTGGGGCGACTGTGCAGATTATCAGTGCACGAGGCCCGGTCTTTGGCACATGATGGGGAGCTAGACATCCTCGATTTAGTTCATCGATTTTTCGCTATTGGAGATAGGAGCAACCTTTTTTGGCGCAGCCACCGACAACATGCTCTCTGTTTATGCCTACTTGCGCAATTCCTAATTGCCCCTAGTTTTGGTGGAGCTAGTATCCGGTTAATTGAAGTGTGCCAATGCCTGAAAGAGGGTAAGAGTTATAATGGATTGGCACTGGCCGAAACCTTGATGGGCCTGGATGCTGTTCATCGACAGGAGACCACCAGGTTTGTAAGAAGTCCGCTACTTCTCCAGGTATAATTTCCCACCCTTCTGATTTACGATTCTAATGTCTCTCAACACTCAAGCTCTGTTTTTCTCTCAAAACGTCTTTTTAATTTTTTTTCTCTCAACATACACCTCTCTATTGTTTAATCTCTCTGATTTTGCATCTCGCCCCAGGTATGGTTGATGGACAAACTGAAAGTAGTAGACCCTTGAGTTGAGTACTCAGCTCGTGCTTACTTCTTTTGCCAACGGTTAGTCGATTTCCTTTCAAAAGGGTTGTGGAACGACTAGATGTGTAACCGATCCACAGCTGACATGGCTTGGCATTGCCCCTGGCTTGATTTGGTCAAAATGAGTTACAACATGACACATTAGCTCGGCATACAGTTGATTGGTCTGACACATTGCGTGTTCTACTTTCCCTTTCGGTTCAGACGTCAGTTTGGACATAATCAGATTTGTCCAGATGAGAGAGTAAAATACCCGACTTCATTCCTCGTTCATGCTTCAAACTCGACTCGGTACCTTACTGCCTGGAGAACTTGAGAGCTTCTGGTCTCTCCCCTAAATTTCAGTTACATCCTTTCAAGTGAGTGCGTGGCTTGGCTCAAGGATGAGGAACGGATTGGGTCGACATTGGCTACAGAGACTTCCACGGAGACTTCCACGGGTGTGGGTGCAAGGAAAAAGGAAAGAACTGACACCTGACTCATTTATGCCCCTAGTTTTATTGCTTTGATCTTTCTTTTCAAGTTTTATGTAAAAGCAACTTTGATTTGTATCAGAGAGTTGGAGAATGTACTTGATGTTGAAATCAATAAAAATTAAAGTTGTGAGCATTAAAACTTTTCCTTTTGGTCCAAAAACGGTCTTAGTTATAAAAGGTGACTTTTTGAGAAAAATCAACTTTGATTAAAACTTTTCAAAACCACTTGCTGTTTGATACGCACAGAATCAATCCTTAAGATGCACAGCTCCAAATCAAAAGATCATACCATAATGAAGATCACAACCAAACTAAATAATGAACAAAAATGACCTGATCAGACAAGACAGTTGAACTGGAGAAAATTACGACCGAACTTCGGGATGAAGTTGCCCACGTATCCCGAAGATGGGAATCAGGTCATACATAGTTTAGGCTCGGGTTCACTCGGGTATTGACACTTTCCTTTTACGCTCTAACTTTTGCCAAAGTTGCCCTTTCGGATTTTTGACCTTGCGAGCTAAATTTTTCTTTATTTCTAATTTTTTTATGTTCTAACTTTTTCCTGGGTAGCCCTTTCAGGTTTTCAGCCTAGCGAGCCTCTCAAAGGTAATATTTCTTCAACTTGTCCATGTTGATCGGTTGTGAAAATTCCAGGCTATCTAGGTCCATGAGAATGACTGCTCCTCCTGACTAGATAGACTTAATGATGTAAGGGCTAGTCCAATTGGGTTTGAACTTGCCCCTAGGGTCATGGATGGGAGCTCAGTTGTCTTTGAGCACCAGATCTCCTTCCTTGAGATTCCTAGACCTAACTTTTTTGTTAAAAGCCTTAGCAATCCTGCGTTGGTAGCCTTGAATATGATACAATGCCTTTAACCTCCTCTCATCAAATAACATCAATTCCTCAAATCTATTATGTTGCCAGTCGGCCTTTATTATTTGATACTCAACCATAACCCGCAGTGATGGTACCTCAATTTCAATTGGCAGAACAACTTCCATGTCATAGACAAGCGAATAAGGAGTTGCCCCTGTAGATGTCCGAATCGACGTTCTATAGCGCCAAAGTGCTAACGGGAGTTTCTTCGGCCAGTTCCTATAGGTTTCCGCCATCTTCTGCAAAATCTTCTTGATGTTCTTGTTCGTAGCCTCAACGGCTCCATTGGTCTATGGCCTGTATGTTGATGACTTATGGAGAGCCACGTTATACTTTTCAAGCAGGTTTATCACATCTTTTTTGAAATGCGAGCCATTGTCTGAGATGATCTCATTGGGCACCCCGTACCGGCAAACGATATTGTTTCTGATGAACTTAGCCACATGCGATGCTTTCAATACTGCATAGGACTGGGCTTCTATCCACTTTGTAAAGTAGTCGATTGCTACCAGAATGTATTCATGCCCATTTGCGTCGATAACATAAATTTCCCAAACTAAGAAAAGCCATGGCGAAGTCATGTTGTACAGTTTTGACAGCGGGATGTTCATGTGATTAGCGTGAATTTGGCATTTGTGGCATCACCAAACAAAACCAATTCAATCCTCCTCCATGGTGGACCAGTAGTAACCTTGCTTGAGAATCTTTCGGGTTAACATCACTCTGTTCATGTGCGCTTCGTACGTTCCTCCATGGATGGCCTCCATCAGGTGCTTTGATTCCTTTTCTTCGACACACAACTTGTGCATTCCTAGATGGCCTCTCATGTACAACTTGCTCCCGCAAATGATGAATTGGATGGCCATACGCCGCATTCCTCATTTATCCTTGGCATTTGCCCCTGGTGGATACATTTCCTTTTTTAGAAAATTTCAAATGTCGTAATACTAGGGGTTCGTGTCTGGAACCTCATCTATTGTGGCGATGGTCTCATAAGCAGGCGTATACCTTTGTTCAATACTGATCGGACGCATCTTCACTCCAAGCAGGATGTCCACCATGGAGGATAGAGTTGCTAGTGCATCAGCAAACCAGTTATTTTCTCTTAGTAGATATGTGAACGTCAATTTTTCAAACCTCGAAATTAGCACATCCAGGGCCTGATGATAAACCTTCATCTTCTCTTCTTTAACTTTCCAGTCTCCATTGGCTTGAGAAACAACCAAATTCGAATATCTGATAACATCCAACCTTATTGCCTCTAGTTCTAGGGCAGCTTCCAAGTCAGCAATACACGACTCATATTCTTCTTCGTTGTTGGATACTTTGAATCAGAGTTTGAAGGCTAGAGGTATATAGGAATCATCAGGTGCTATGAGCAATACACCTATCCCATAACCATATTGGTTTGATGCTCCGTCAAAGTACATTGTCCATGTTTCCTCTTCTATCTGTAGGATGTCTTCGTCTGGGAAATGATATTCTACTATTTCATCTCTTTCTGCTGGGTGGTTTGCTTGAAATTTCGCTACAGCTCTCCCTTTGACTGATTTGCGCGTGACATACTTGAGATCAAACTCGGAGAGAAGAAGCAACCAATGAGCTAGCTTACCCGTAAGCACTGGTTTCTCAAAGAGATATTTGATGGGATCTAATTTTGAAACCAGAATTACCGACTGAGCTAACAGGTAGTGTCTCAACTTCCTTGTTGTCCAAACCAAAGCTAAACAAGCTTTCTCGAGGGAAGTGTAGCGGGTCTCATAATCCAGCATCTTCTTGCTTAGATAGTAGATGGCATTCTCTGCTTTACCTTTTGATTCTTGCGCTATCATGCACCCCATGGTCGAATCTGTTACTGATAAATACAAGATCAGTGGTTTCCTCGGTTCTAGTGGCAACAATACAGGTGGATTCTGAAGATACTGTTTAACCTGTTCAAAGGCAAACTGACATCAATCATCCAATTGGAACTTCTTTCCTTTCTTCAACAGGCCAAATAGTGGTTCACAAGTCAAGGTTAGTTTTGAGATAAATCGTCTTATGAATTGCACCTTGCCCAAAAAGCCGCGCACCTCCTTTTCAGTCCTTGGTGGTGGCATTTCTAAGATGGCCTTGATTTTGGAAGGATCTACCTCAATTCATCTTTGTGTTATCAAGAATCTCGATATTTTTCCTATCGTTACACCAAAGGTGCATTTTTGTGGGTTCAACCTCAATCTATACTCTCTGATTTGTTCAAAGAATTTCTCCAGTGCGGTGTAGTGGCCTTCTTGCTCTTTAGACTTGACAATCATATCATCAACATATACCTCAACCTCTTTGTGGATCATGTCATGCAAAATAGTAGTTGCAGCCCTTTGATAAGTTGTCCCGGCATTCTTTAGCCCAAACCGCATGACTCGATAGCAATAGGTGCCCCATGGAGTAGTGAAAGCTATCTTCTCCTTATCTTCAGGTACCATTAGAATTTGGTTATACCCGGAAAATCCGTCCATGAACGAGAGTAATGCATGGCCCGCGGTAAAGTCTACTAACTCATCAATATGCCGCAGCAGAAAATCATCCTTCGGACTAGCCTTATTCAGATCCCTGAAGTCGACACAGACTCTGATTCTGCCATCTTTCTTTGGAATTGGAACAATGTTGGCCAACCACGTTGGATACTCAGATACAAGTAAGAACCATGCTTCTATCTGTTTGGTAACTTCTTCTTTGATCTTCAAAGCCCAATTTGGGCGAACTCTGGACAATTTTTTCTTAACTGGCCAGGCCTCAGGGTCAAGAGGGATCCGGTGTTGTACAATTTTAGGATTGATTCTAGGCATGTCTCCATAGGACCATGCAAAAACATCTTTAAAATTTTTTAGTAAAGTGATTAAACGCTCGTGTTCCTCTGAAGACAGCGTGGACCCGATCTGGACCATGCAAGGATCTTTCTCAGTACCCACATTAATTGATATGATTTCATCTGTACAAGGTTTAACACGCTTTTCCTCCTCACGATCAACCAAAATTTTCAAAATTTGAGGAATTTCTACCTCTTCGTTTATGTCAAAATTTTGAAAATTAAGATCAGTACCATAAACCAAAGGCACAGAGAAGTAAGCAACATTCACAGCATTCCCATTCAAAAAGTCCGGGTCTTCGATTACAGTGGACTCAAAAGAAAAGCTAAAAGACGACCTAGACAGGACTTCGGTATCCAGTTTACCACTCCCAGAAGTACCAGACTTAGAGGGACTCGAACCTGACTCTGACTCTATAGACTCGATGGAATCAGATTCAGACTCATTATCCGATTCAGAACTGCTGATGGTGCCTTTCTCCAACTTCCAAACCAGGCATGGAGCCTCAAACGCGTCCACAATAAGATTAGAGAAATCCATTGCTGGGTTATCTCCAATCATTGAGATAGTAAAACTATTCCCCAAGTTGGTGGTCTTAGTTTCAGCAATAAAACCTATCAGTAGGTCAGCCAATGCTTTTCCTAACAGTTCTTCCTCGTTGATGTCCAAGCTTGCAGTCTTCCCTTGATCTGTATTAATGCTCAGGTCTGTCTGCATATCATCTTCTTCTGGTAATTGGTGCTCGAAAAAGATCTCGAATCCTAGATACTTTGTCTTTGTCTCCTGGTCAAACCAAGGCTCTGGAAATCCACAGAATGGGAAATCTTCCCCTTGGCGGACAAAGTGTCTGTTCAAGGTTCCCCGTATTGGTTTGTGGACTAACTCATACTGCTTCCCAGTCTTTTTTGCTTTCAACCTTTCTCTTAACTCTTGCCATTTTCTCTACCAATCTGCGGCTGTAGGTTTGTATCCTAGCCTGAAAGAGTAGGGGTTATGGCTTACTTCCTTAGCAACAGTGCTCCCCTATCTACCACTTCGGCCTAGTCCTGATCCAAGCATATGCCCCTGTTTGTTCATCATGTAGATGGATTGAGCACTCACATAAGTTCCGTCGTGTTTTGCCATGATGGATTGGACCACCCAGGCCTCTGTCAGCGAGAAGCCAGAGAGCAATACATCCTCTTCCCCATGTATGATTTCCAACACTGGCGTGGCAATTCCCTGGGGAGGATGGATCGCAGAATTACAGTACACAGTAGCAATCTTGCCTTTGAAGGGGTATTTCACTAACTGTTGGACTATTGATGATACAGCCTTCATCTGATGCAACCAAGGCCTTCCCAAAAGTAGATTGAAGGTTGCCAGTACGTCCTTGACATGGAATTCCACCTCATGTTTAGATGGGCCAATGAGGATATTGCTCTTGAATGTTCCCATAACATCTCGACTTGTATTGTCATAAGCTTGGACGGCTTGGGTTGTGGGTGTAAAGTCAATCGTCCTCAAACCGATGGCATAGACAGTTCTCACTGGACATACATTGATTGCTGATCCGGTATCCACTAACACCATCAGGATCCATTTCTTTCGACTTTCCAAGGTTACATATAAGTGACGGTTGTGGTTAGCGCCTTCAGGTGGTAACTCTTTATCTGTAAAAGATATCACTGGCGTAACATCCCCTGATGTAACCAACGATACAAATTGGTCTGCAGTGGTATCGATAGGCAATTTCATCCAGTTTATTGCCTCTAACAGTGCTTGCCTATGTTCCCAAGATGCCATTATCAGTTTCCAGATTGAAATGTCAGCCTGAATCTTCTTGAGCTGTTTCAAGACCAGGTTTTCTCCAACGTCCTTCTCTTTTGATATCTCAATCTCTTTGTTGGAGGATTTTGGCTGATCTAAAGCTGTGGGTTTGAAGTGCTGACCACTCTGGGTCATGTGATTAATCTCGTCCGTATACCATGTATCGTCGAAGGTAAAGTCCCACCCTTCGTCTGTGTATGCGTAACTCAAATCATTATCTTCCCACCACTCCTCTGCAGTCATGGCCAAACTTTTGTCAGGCTTTACCTGGAGCATGTTCATATCACACCTCTTAACACACCATTCCTTTTCCATGATGGTTTTGATTTCTGCATCCCAGTATTGTTTGAACATTCTTCGCTTTCTAGGCTTCCATTCACACTTTTGGTGATTATGGTAGACTCAGTTTCTTCTTTTCCTTTTCCTTTTTCTTGTTTCAAGGCCATCTGTCCTTTGATCTCTTCTATCCTTTCCTGCTGGAATTGCTTCAACACTTGTTCTTTTCTAGTCAAGGGTGTTGCCTTAGCCTTTTCTTTCCTGGCCTCTCTTGTTTGTTCTACCTTATTTGTCTCCTCATCACTAGACCACCCATGGTTTGTTTCTGGCTAGCTTGGATCGCATCTTCCCATCTGCACACAGTTTGTATCTTCATCCTCGAAGAAGTAGAAGTCTTCCAAATCCTTTTCTGATTCTGG
The DNA here is from genome assembly GCF_055761805.1 of Camellia sinensis. NCBI lineage: Eukaryota > Viridiplantae > Streptophyta > Magnoliopsida > Ericales > Theaceae > Camellia > Camellia sinensis. The sequence goes on from NC_138969.1 coordinate 76,248,900, forward strand.
CAGTTTCTCTTCTAGGTTTGCTAAGTTATTCAAACCCTGTCGAGGCCAATCATTCTGATGCTACCCTAGCTCATTTTATCCGATAGCATTGATGCTGAGGAAATCCGGTAGTATGACAACTGGCTTTGGTTAATCAATGGCCACAATGTATAAGCTCAAGTCATACTTCTCTGCAAGTGAAGCCCCCTTTTCTATGACACGGGTAACAAACGATCCTGCCTCTAGTGAATTCCCTTCTCTCTTCATTTCTACTACCACAAGATTGTCTACTGCCACAGGCTTGGATTGGGTTTGTAGTGTCAAATCCATCATGCACATGTCTGTGCTTTCTGGATAACCACCTCTAGTTTTGGTAAGTGGGATGAGATAATGTATGTGCTACGGTTGAAGGTGGGTGGTAGTGTATGGATATGGTTAATATTTCTGGATAGAGGAGCTTGGTTATGTGTAGGAAGTGGGTTGGTTGTTACGTTTGGTTTGGAAGGTGGGGTGATGATTTTGTTGTCAATGAGATCCTGGATCTCATGATGCAGACGGTAACACATATCCATGGGATGGCCATGTTGTTGGTGAAAGATACAATACTGGGTGGGGTCATGTTTGGGTGGTAACGGGTCTGGAAGTGGACGAGGATCGAGAGGCTTAAGATGTCCCTTTTTTATCTATAGCTTGAAGGCATGGGTCGGGGTCATATAGATGGGGTAAAAATTCTTTGATTTCGAGGTGGACCAGTATTTTGTGAAGGTTGTGAGGTTGTGGCAGCAGCAAAGGGATCGGCCATCTTGGCCAATGTAATAACGGTACTGACATCTGCAGGCTGTGGAATAGTTCTATTACTCGCATTGGTACTCCTGGTGAATGACCTTCTTGCAGGTTCACTAGTTCTGTGGATGACCCTCTTTTTGAATGCACTTTCAATTTGGACCCCCAACTTGTGTAGTGAAGCAAATGTAGACAATGGTGCTAGTATCATTCTTTGCAACAGATCAGGCTCGAGATTCAAGACTACTAGCCGAACTTGCTCTCTTTCAAAAGGCCTATTTGTCATCCGAGTTTCCTTGGCTCTCCACCTAGTGACAAAATCAATGAAAGATTCTTTGGGGTTTTAGGTAGTTGCCTCCAACTCACTGATGGTTACTTCTAGTTGAATGTTATAAGAGTATTGGTTCACGAACCCTTCAGATAGCTCTTCCCAATTCTACTTAGTAGATTCTTCGAATTTAGCATACCAAATGGCTGCTACATTAGACAGAGTTCTCCCGAACAATGACAATTTCTAAACATGAGAAAGACCTATAGGCCTCAGAACATCCGAAAATAGGTGGACATATACAATCGGATCCCCACTTCCATCAAATCTGTCGATGTGGGGCATCTTAAACTTCTCCGGTAATCTGACTGAAGCCTCAGTGTATCTGTCTTCAATATTCGAAATGGAATTGAACCCTTGGGATTTTTTTAAGCGCTTTCTCTAGCTTGGTAATTTTTATCATAGCTGGACCATCGTTAATGTCAAAGGAAAGAAGTTCCCCATGGGGCTGTGCCGAGGGTCTATAAGTTAAAGCCTGTGGAAATATCTCCTGGGGATCTGGGACTTGGGGATTTTTCGCTGGTGGAGGGGGATCAGGATTTGGCTGAGCAACCGGGATTGGATGCACTGTAGATGTGGATGCCCCAGATGGGCGTCGTAGATCGACGATGAGTTCATCTTGTGCGGCTATCCTTTGATCCATGGTTCTCAAAATTGCCATCATGGCAGCAATTTCTTCTATGTTTTGCGCTATTCTCAGTCTAGGTGGGTGAGATACTGGTGAATTGTGGTTACGAACAGGTGTTTGTGGAGTGCTTTGTACTGGTACTGATGCCTGTTTGTTCCTTCTTCGTCGAGTGACCGATGGGAGAGAGACTGACACTAGTTAACCACCAACAAGGTCTTGAATTTTGCGAAGCCTACTAGAACGAGTCCACACAACTTAGGGAATATTGGGTCTTTCTGAAGCTATGATGGTAAACTACCTAGCAAAAAGAAAGAAAAGAAAAATAACAATAAAAAATCAGATAGCACTTTGGCCCCAATTCCCAACATTCATAGCTGAACTGTAATCCCCACTGAACTCTGTTCTCAAACTCATATTGATATGAACCATTCCGTTCTGTCTAGTCTCACTGTAAAAACACATATCAAGTAAAAGAGCTAAAACACCCCTATGAGGGGAGTAGGGTTACTCTGTCCTAGATTTTTGGCATGATCTAGGCTGCACTATTTCAAACAATGAGTTTCACGCAATCCTGTATTTGGGTGAACATCCTGTCCTAGTTTGGAACAGTCACTATAGCTTTATTATATGCAACTAGGTCGAATGGTCGAAACAGGGTACCTCAACAAGATTACCTAATATACCTCTCATACCTAGTACCGAGAAGTGAAAGGAGGATCAAACGGTATAGCGGTAATCTAGATCCAAGGGTTATGTTTCCAACATGGCAGAGCCCACGACCGGTCAACCTTTTGACAAGCTTTTAGGTAAGCCTCTAGCAAACTGTCCAGGATAGCAGATGGAAAACGCAGTGACTTAAGCACACCAATGCAAATGCAATGCAAAGAACATATATAGGTAGATAAAATTTCACATCATGAAGTTCAAGTCAAGTTCTATAAATTCCCCAGTGGAGTTGTCAGAAACTGTAGCTCAACTTTTACGAGCTCCTTTCGGAAGGCGAATAGGTCCTACAGTGTCGGACTCTCGTGGTTCTAAATTTTATTTCACAAGTGTAATGTGAAACAATGAAAACGCAAAAGAGTCCAAATCCGGCAATTCTTTTGGAAAATTGATGTTTTGAATCAAATACCAAAAATAGACTACTTTGCCAGATTTACAAAGTCGCCCCCTGAATATTTTGTGTTTGAAAATTTAGGAAACCCGTGACTCGTACCAAAGGCCATTAGTCCATCATAACCAAAGTATCTCAGCTCGGGAACTTAGGTACGAGAGGGGAAGGTCATGATTTGAACACCCCACTTGCCTAATCAAAGATCGGCCTTAACTAATCATGATGCGATTCTTATTTACATTAGATGCTCTTATTCCAGTTATCAAACTAACTTTACTATGTGATGCATACAAGTATAGTCTAATTTGCTATCATTGGAACACTTGATTCATATTTGATTTGAAAGTTGTTCCGAATATGAACCATTTGAAAAAATGATCGTGTATAAACATTACTCAAATTGTTCCAATTCAAGCAAATAGCCTTCATCCACAGGCATTCAAGCAGTTTATCAATTAAGCATTTAGTCTCATGGCAAGCATGCTAGACATAGCAACAATCACACTTATGCAAGTATGCTAAACGATTAAAACTCACCTAGTACTCCGAGCTAAAAAACAAAAGAGTTAGAAAAATATGCATGGTTCCTAACTATACAAGATGCCTAATGCAACACATGCGAAGAATGCAATTAATAGGCTCGCCCACTAATATGGCATATGAATTGATTTGATAACATGCGGTTGAACATGTATTCAAAGAAGTATTGAAATAACAATGCGGTTAGAGTGATGTGACGAGCCTCAATGCATGCAATACGAATGAATGGATGCAAGCATAAAGCATAAGGTATGCTAATTGAAACATGTCCCTAATCTAACTATCATAAGCTAGTAAATAAAAGGAAGAAAGACGTGGGGTTGGAAGACATACACAAATTATTACATATTTATCCTCACGCAAGAGGGTTCGAATCAATGTCCGATAGTTCAAATTAAACTAATTATTACAAAACTGAATGAATAAGTGAATTAATAAGTAACTAAATAATAAGCTACAAATCTAAAGATGCATAATGCTCTCATGCGTAGCATCCAAAAACTTCTTTGTCTGCCTAGATTATTCTGTTTCACCTTCAGCCATTGCCCTCTGTTTCTGCACAACACACTGCCTTACCATTCATTGATGCCTGGCCGGCCCTCACTGGCATCCGGCCAGGCCTACAGAAGGCCGACCGTGCCTCAATCTCATGTAAAATTCTATTTGGTGTCCTGAAGTGAAGACAGTGCAGACAGAGTGTTCTGGATTCTGTTTGTCCCTCTCACACTTCTCTGTCATGGGAAAACCTTGAGAGAAGGTTGAAATTGATTCTAAAACCATCAACGAGCAAATTGATTGTTTGATGATCTCAGATGCAATTTTGGACAAAAATCAATGAAATGCAATGAATGTGACCACCCCTCCTTCTCGTCATGGAATGAACTCAAAGAGGGTGGTAGAGACGCTTCAAAAATCATCAAAACACCATGAATTAGCGCATGATGACTCTTGACTCGACAAACTTAGCATAACGTCCGGTCAAGTCTAAGCAATTAAATTCATTTTTTTTATGTGCATTGATCTAATTTTAAACCAATTTGTTTAGTCGTTGCCATTCATTAGTCTATTTGTCCATGGTGATTAAGTCCTCTAAAAGAAGAGAAGCGTCAAATGGGAAGTAATTCTCAACATGAAAGAAAGATTACACCGTTGACAATGAATCTCCATAGAGATTAAGCCGTTAAGTGCAAAACTCTAGTTCATGTGTTGAATAACCATCGACCAATTGAAACAACTCTCAAATGAAATAAAAGAGTGGCAACTTGATTATTAACTTGATTATTAAAATTATTAAAATGAAATGAATTGAAGAAAAGCTAGAACAACATGTAACAAACTATACACGAAAACTTATGAGACAACAAGCAAACTAATCAAAGCATAAGCTATTTAAATAAATAAAAACAGCCCTAAAACAAGTGGGTGGAAAATAGTTTCTAAAAGCAAGAGAAAGTAAGTAAAAAGAGTAAAGAAAAGCTATGAAACAAAGCCTAAGGAGGGGTGGCTAACCCCTTCAATTTCAAGACCTTAAATCATGTTTTTTGGGCCTCAATTCCACTCTAAAAATCAATATATAAAGGTAAAAAAAATAAAGGAAAATCGTACAAGAAGGTAAAAGAAAAAAATGCAAAAATATACCTTTGAAAGAGAGGTAAGCTCTTAGCTAAAAAACTTGATTCCAACACCCTCAAGTATGAGTTATGGTTCACAAATCTCAATCAAGTTCCAAGTCCAAGCTCTATATTGATATGGTATGGATGGATGATATAAAGATTATGAGAGTAGGAAGATGACTTACAAAAGAAGGATTATGCTTATATAATTTGGTATCTCTAAACCTTGATATATATCAACCTTTCAACCTCTCCAACCTCTCTAACCTCTCAACTCAGTCCAGCAGCTTTGTATTTATAGAGAATGAGCTGTAGATCAAAATATCTGCAGAAATAGACAGCTGGCAGATATTTAGATAATTTGCTTTGAAAAGTTAAGAGGCCTGGCCTGGCATTGATACCCCGGCTGGCCATCACTGAGGCACGGCCGGGCCTCAGTGTACGTCCATTATTCTTCACTCTCAGGTTCAATGCAGGTTGGTACAATGTTCAAAATTGAGTTTCTGGGGTAGAAATACAGTGGTTATGACAAGTTAGGATTGTTTAAGGCTCGAAATCGGATTTCTTTGTTGAGAATTCAAACCATTTACACAATGTAACCTTCATCATCGAGTGCTCGGAATCACGTGCCTAAGTCTTATGAGTGGTCAAAATTAGGGTGTCTACAACTACCACCCACCTTTGACCCTAGCGCATATACTACTTCATCCCACCTACCAAGACACGAGGTGTTTATTCCGGAGAGCACAGACTTGTGCATGATGGGATAACACCCAAATCCTAACCAAGGCTTATGGTGGTAGTGGCAGAGGCAGAGGAGAGGAAGAATGCACTAGAGACTGGGTTACCTGACGCCCAAGTTATAAAGAAAGGGGCCCCATTTGCGACCGAGTCTAACCCCAGTCAATACATTGTGGTTGTTGATCAGCCAAAGCTTGTGGTCATTTTGCCAGATTGTCTTAGCATCAATGCCATTGGGGAGGATGAACTAGAGCAAAATCAGATTGATTGGCCGGAACAAGGCCTAAATTACATGGTTGACTTAGAGAAGGATTTGGCAGAACTGGAGGAGGCTCTGGAGGATCTTTACTTCTTTGAAGAAGAGGATGTGGGTAGCTTCTAGATTGGTTGGTGGGATCCAAGCCAACCAGAAATAAGCAATGGGTGGTTGAGTGAAGAAGAGTCAGATGTAGAGGAACAAATAGAGAGAAATCTGAAAAAAAAAGAGGTTGGGGATAATAATGAAGTTGCGGTTGTGCCCAAAACATAAATTGTGCCTGTGACTGAAGTCTTGCCTGAGGCTATGGCCGAGCAAGAACGGCAGTTGGAACAATTCCAATGTGAAATGGTAGAGGAAATCTAGAGAAAGATAGCTCTAGAGCAAGGAAAAAGGAAAGAGAGAGAAGAGGCTGAGTCCACAGCAAGCAACATTCAAACCACAAACAAGACTGAGTGAGAGACCAGCGACCGGAAAAGAATACCAAGGAAGCTTAGAATGTACTGGAATGCAGAAGCCAAGACTGTTGTGGAAGAGGAATGGTGTGATGACGGAGAGAGTGATGTGAACATGCTCCGGATAAAACCAGATAACGGTCTAGCTATGGCTGAGGGTGAATGGTGGGATGATAATGATCTGCATCTAGCCCATACTGACGAAGATTAGGAAGGCGGTGTCCCAGATGACACTTGGTATATTGAGGAGATAGACCACCTTACCTGAAGTGGGCGGTATTTTAAGCCTCCACACATGGATCTGGCAGAGCCTTTGGGAAAAGACCAAGAGGTTGTTTACACCATCTTTTCCTTCTTTCGCGTGAGATGCGTTAGGATCTCGATTGCCCGGTGTTTATACCACCTTCCCTCCTCTTGCATGAGATGCATTAGAATCGTTCACCTCGGTTAAAAACATTGGGTGCGCCCAGTGTTTACATCACCTTCCCTCATCTCGCGTGAGACGTGTTAGAATCGTTCGACTTGGTTAAAAACATCGGGTGTGCCCGGTGTTTACACCACATTCCCTCCTCCTATATGAGACACGTTAGGATTGTTTTCCTATGTTAAAAACATTGGGTGTGCCCGGTGTTCACACCACCTTTCCTCCTTTCGTGTGAGATGCGTTAGGATTGTTTTCCTCGGTTAAAAACATCTGGTGCGCATGTTTGTTTACACCACCTTTCCTCTTCTCGTGTGAGACGTGTTAGGATTATTTTCCTTGGTTAAAAACATTAGGTGCACTTGGAGTTTACACCATCTTTCCACCCCCATCTACATGAGACGCAGTTTGGCATGGAACCTTTTTCGTTCTCCCTACGTGAGACGAAGTTTGACTTATATTTTCTTACATCATTTTTCCATGAGACGTAATTTGGTTTGCACTTTTGTTGTCCTGATCATGTGAGACGTGTTGATTTATTCACTTCTTTCCATGTGAGACACGACTTTGTTTTGCTTTGATTTATGCTTTCGTTCTTTCGTCGCTTGTTATTGTCATTAATGTTTCATTATGTTCTCTCATTGCATGATCATAAGTTATGTTTTTTGCATATCATTTTGCATTCCTCCCTTGAACTACGTAGGTTTGATTCCTTATAAAAAGGGATATGTAGGCAACCTTTGGGTTCAACCTTTGGCAATTGTATTTTGGTTTGTTTTCTTGCCCAAGTCTTACGACCTTGCCAAATGGGTCATCTTTGGGCTTTGACATTCACTTACGTCATTTCATGACTTCGAGTTTTGTCAAAGAGAGGCAACTATCGACACTCCATTTTTAACTGCTTGTAAGACTTAGGCGCTTGGTCCAGAGCACTCGATAATGAAAGTTGCATTGTGCATGATTCAAATTCTCAACGAAGGAATCTAGTTCGAGCTCTCGAAACAATCCCAAACCTTTCATATTTACACTGTTTGTACCCCAAAATTTTATTTTTGAACATTGCGTCAACCTGCACTAAGTTTGAAACATAAGAACAGGGGAACACATTGGGAGCCGACCGTACCACATTGGGAGCTGGCCGTAGCCATTAGGAGCCGGCTGACTCTTTTTGGCGAGAAACACTGTTCTGGGCGGGAATCAGCCAACTGTCAATTTTTGAAGATATTTTCGACCTATTTTGCTCAAATTCTATAAATACAAGCATATATCTTAGTGTTAGAGGTTAGAAAATTTTCAATGAAGCTAAATCAACCGTGAGAGCTCCTTCTTCTTGTGCAAGCTAACTTTGATATATTTGATCATCCTTATACCATATCTATACATCACATACAATCTTAGAACTAAGCCTTAGAACCTTGGTTGAGCTTTGAGAATCACAATTCAAGCATGAGAGTGTTCTTAAACCAAGTTTGCCTTCTTTGAGAGGTATAAGCTTACCACCTTTTCTCTTGCTCTCTTTTCTATGTCTTGCTATCTATTTCTTGTGTCTTTGTGTTATTTTTAGTCCATTTCAAGTGTTTGAACATGGGTTTGGATAGCTGCCAAAGGGTAGAGAGGGTTAACATCTTCTTTTGCACCTTATTTCATAGCTCAAGCCCTTGTTTTAAACTCTTTTCTTTGGTTTTCAAGCTGATTTTCAGAGTTTAAAAGAGGCCAAAAAGACATGCTTTGAGGTCTCGAAAATGGAGGGGCTAGCCACCCCTCATTTTTCTTACTTACTAGTCTTGTTTCCCTTGCTTTTTGTTTAACTTTTTGGGCTCTTTTCATGTACTTTGAGCCACTGATTTTTACATTTTAGGGGCTGCTTTAGGGCTATCTTAGTTATTTAATTAGTTCATGCTTTGAGTAGCTTGCTTGTTGTATCATAAGTCCTCATATCTTGCTTGTTGTATTGTGTTGTCCATGGCTCTTCTTTGTTTAGTTTTCATGTCAAGAGTCTCATTTTAATAATCAATTTAGCATTCATTTCTGCAACCTCCCTCATTTCTTGTTTTCTTCTTTGTTTGAGAGTTATTTCAACCATTGATGGTTATTCAAAGCATGAGCTAGAGACCTATGCTCATTGGCTTAATCTCTACGAAGGTTCATCGTCAACGGCATGGCCTCTCTTTCATGTGTAGGATCGCCTCTCGTTTGACGTTCTTCTCATTTAGTGGAGTTAATGATCACTTTGGGACAAATGGATTAAAGAATGGCAAAGACTAATAAAATTGGCCTAAAATCAATGAAGCCGGCATAAAGAAAATGTTTAGGGTTAGTTGGATTCAACTGGACGTTATGCCGAGTCCATTGTTTCGAGACTTGTCACTTATCACTCCATGATATGTTGATAAGACTCGGTGCTTGTCCACTTTCCTCTTTGAGCTTTCAAGATAGGAGGGAAGTGTGGTTTTTCATTGTATTTATTAATTTTGTCCACAAGTGCTTGGAATCATTAAGCCATCAAATTGTGCTCGTTGGTGATTTCGGACTCGAAATTGTTCTTCTCTTGAGTTTCCCATGACAGAGAAGAGCAGAAGGAACAAACAGGGCCTTGAAAGGCTTTGTCTACACTGTTCTCACCTCAAAGCACAGAAACACTTTTGGTGTAAAATTAGGGTACAGACGGCTCTCTTTGGGCCCGATCGGATCTCATTTGGGGCGGGCTAGTTCTCAATGTGTGGTAAACAGAGACCTTTTGGTAGAAACAGAGAGCAGTGACTGAGGGTGAGACAGAGCAGTCTGGGCAGACAGTGCGGCTTCTAGACCCTGTACATGCGATCATTGTGCCTCGTTGATTGTTTGTATTGACATTATTATTGTAATTACTATTGTTGTTGTAATGTTGTTGTGATTATTATTGTTGTAATTTATTACTATTGTTGTACATCATCATTTGTAATTATTATTATTCTTTAGTCGTGATTTTTATAGCTTGTTCATCATTAGCTTTGTTGTAATAAATTAGATAGCTAGTTTGTTATTTAATTCATTCATTCGAATTTGTAATATTTAGTTTATTTCAGACACTCATTCAGACCCTCTTACACGAGGGCAAAATATATAATAATTGTGTATGTCTTCCAACCCCCATTTCTTTCTCCATTTTATTTACCCGTTTATAATGGTAGCATAGAGCATAGAGCATTATGCTTCCTTAGCATTCCCATGTTTGCATACACTTGTCTTGTATGCATTAGGGTTCAGCTCATCATACTAACCAATGTCAATTTCAATTTCATTACTCGACTACGTGATTTATCCCAAGTCTTGAATTGAGTTATATGTCATGCTAGTAGCCGAACCTAGTAATTGCATATTATATATGTTGCATTAGTCATATTGCATTGATTAGGAGTATGCATTATTTCTAATTATTTTATCTTTTTTGGCTTGCCTCGGAGTACTAGGTGAGCTTTTAATTGCTTTCTTATATTCCATGCGTGTGATTGTTGCCATGTCAAGCATATCTTCTATAAGGTTAAGTGCTTAAGTGATGTAACTCTTTGAATGCCTGTGGATGGAGGCTAATCGCTAAAATTGGGATGAATTGATTAATGTAAATGCAAACTCACCTTTTTCAAGTGAAGCGCATTCAAACATTTTCAAGAAAACATGGAATCAAAGCGTTCCGATTTTTGCAAATTAGTCTATACTTGTGTACGTCACATAGTAAAGCTCGCCTAATAATTGGAACAAGAGCGTATAATGTAAATAATAATCACATCATGATTAGTAAAGGCCAATCTTTAATCGGGAGAGTGGGGTGCTCAATTCATGACCTTCCTCTCTCGTACCTAAGTTCCCGAATAGAGACACTTTGGTGATGACAGACACATGGCCTTTGGCATGAGTCATGGGTTTCCTAAATTTCCCAAAAATATTTAGGTGGCAACTCTGAAATCTGGCAAAGCAGTCTATTTTTGGCATTTTGATCCAAAATAGATTTTCTAAAAGATTTTCCAGATTTGGACTCATTTGTATTTATCTATTTCACATTGCACTTGTGAAATCAGATTCAGAATCACAAGAGTCTGAACTATAGGGCTGATCGTATTCGAAAGGAGCACGACAAGTCAAGCTACAGCGTCTCATGAGCCAACTGTACCATCTCTGTGCACATGAGTCAAATGTATGCCTTTATGGATGTCCCTTTATAGGTCAACTGTTTCTGCTAGTGCTAATGGAAGTACCACATAGGATTAATTGCAAATTCTAATTATGAGTATGATTATGTTTCTGTTATAAATTATGTTTTCTATAACCGTTATGGACAACATTCATTAAACCCTTTACCTTGTTATTATTCACTGGGCTCTAACTAATTGTATTATTTGTGTATATAGGTGATCAAGCGTGTGGCCAAGCTCAGTGATGACCACGTGGATTTTTGTTTTGTCGGCCAACCTTTGTGCCTCCCGAGGAGGTTCCAAAAAAAGTCTAGTGGTTGAGTTTTGTGAACCAAGTTTAAGCTTTGTTTTTCTTTTGTTGGATTCTGAACAAGTTTCTGTATATCTGTATATCTTGACCAAGGCCGGACCAATTTCATTGATATCGAAAGGCAAAATCCCTGGAGGAGGTTGAACCAGAGACCAATAAGCTAGAGCCTAGGGAAACATGTCCTGAGGATCTGGGACTAGTAGATTTTCTACTGGTGGGGGTAGATTCGAGTTTGGCTGAGCAGTAGGGATCAGGTGCACGGTTGATGCTGATGCCCTAGATGTATACCATAGGTCGGCATTGGCTTCATCTTGTGTAGCCATCCTTTGGTTTACAGTGTCCATAGTCCTTTGGAAGGCAGTCATCATGGCAACGAATTCCTCTGCGTTCTATGATGTGTTGTGTGCCATTGCTAATCTGGGTGAACTAGATGCTGGTGAATTGATTTAATGAGAACAGGTAGGTGTTTGTGGAGTGCTTTGTATTGATGCTGCTGACCGTTTGTTCCTTCTCCATCAAGTGATTGGAGGAAGCGAGACTAGCACGGGCTAACCACTAACAAGGTCTTGAGCTTTACACAGCCTACCGAAACCAGTCCACACAACTTAGGGAATATCGAGTCTTTCTGAAGCTATGATGGTAAACTACCTAGCAAAAAGAAAGAAAGAAAAACAAAATCAAATCGAACAGTACTTCAACCCCAATTCACAATAGTCAAAACACATAGCTGAACAGTAATCCCCATTGAGCTTTGTTCTCAAACTTATACTGATATGAACCATCCTACACAGTTTCATTGTAAAAGCACATATCAAGTAAAAGAATCAAAACACCCCTATGAGGGGGTAGGGTTACCATGTCCTAGATTTTTAGCATGATCTAGGTTGCACTATTTCAAATAATGAGTTTCACAACATCTTACAAACAGGTAGCATCCTATCCTAAGTTGGAATAGTCACTATAGCTTCACTATATGTAACTAGGTCAAATGGTCAAAAGGGTACCTAGGCAAGTAGGATCAAACAAGAAATGAAAGGAGGATCAAATGGTACAGCGGTAGTCCAGATCCAGGGGTTATGTTTCCAACATGGCAGAGCCCATGACCGGTCAGCCTTTTGGGCAAGCCTCTGGCAAATAGTCTAGGAATAGCAGATGCAAAACACAGTGACTTAAAGTAACCATGCAAATGCAATGCAAAGAACATATAAGTGTAGATAAAAATTTACATCATGAGTTTTAAGTCAAGTTCTCTAAATCTCCAGCAGAGTCGCCATAAACTGCAGCTTGACTTTTCGCGGTCCTTTCAGAAGGTGAATAGCCCTACAGTTTGGGCTTCACTTGTGGTTCTAAATCTAATTTCACAAGTGCAATGTGAAATAATGAAAACACAAAAAGAGTCCAAATCCGACAATTCTTTTTGAAAAATCAATGTTTGAATCAAATGCCAAAAATGGACTGCTTTGCTAGATTACAGAGTCGCCAACTAAATATTTTTAGAAAATTTAGGAAACCCGAGACTCGTGCTAAAGGCCATTAGTTCATCATCACCAAAGTGTCTCGGCTCGGGAACTTAGATACGAGAGAGGAAGGCCATGAATTGAGCACCCCACTCGCCCGATCAAAGATTGGCCTCTACTAATCATGATGTGTTTTTTATTTACATTGTATGCTCTTGTTCTGATTTATTAGCTATTTTTATTATGTGATGCGCACACAAGGTATAGACTAGTTTGTAAGATTTGAAACACTTGATTTCATGTTTTGTTTTGAAATTGTTTTGTGGATTTGCCACTTGAAAAAGTGGGCTAAAATGGACATTAATCAAGCCATCCCAATTCAAGCAACTAGCCTTCATCCACAAGCATTCAAACAATTATATCATTTAAGCAATTAGCCTAATGGTATTCATGCTTTGACAGGGCAACACAAACATTCGATGCAACATGCTAAAGTAATAAAAGCTCACCTAATACTCCGAGCCAAAATAGGTGAAAGAGTTAGAAAAAATATGCATGTTCCTAACTTATGCAATATGACTAATGCAACGCACACATTATGTATTTTATAGGCTCGGCTATGAGCATGTCATATGATTGCATTCAAGACATGTGAGAGATCACGTATTCAAGTAATGAGTTTTGAACATCGATATTGGGTTAGTATGATGAGCCGAGGCTTGGATGCATGCAAGACAAATGGATGCGAAACATGGAGTACGCTAAAAAAAAAGGTGATGTTTCTAAACTAACCATCATAAGCAAGTAAGTAAAAGGGAGAAAGACGTGTGTTTGTTAACTAGGAAGCTCTTCCTCTCTTTAAAGAGGTAATCTTTAAACTCTTTCACCACCTTTTCTCTCTCTTTTTCTTGTGTTTTTCATACTAATTTCAGAGCCATTTTAAGCTTAAAAATGTGATTTAAACCTCACAAAAAGAGGACTGGTTAGCCACCCTTCCTTAGGCCTTGTTCCATAGCTTTTTGCTTTGTCTTTTTCTACTTTGTTTCGTTTGGTTTTGGCCACTAGTTTTTTGGAGTTTAGGGGCTGTGAAGTGTTTATTTAATTTATTCTTTGAATATTATCCTTGTGTTGTGGTAAGTCCTCATGGATTTGGTGTATAGGCCATAACTTCTAATCGATTTGAGTTAATAGTCTTTTCTTTCATTTTTATAGCTTTTATGTACATATTCACATCATTGTAACCATCCACTTGTTCATTCATAATCTGCAACCTCCCTTGTTTCTTTGTTTCTTTTGATTAAGAGTTGTATCAAACAATAGATCACCACTCAAGGAACAAGAAAGAGACCCCTCATGCTAAACGGTTTAATCTCTTTGGAGGTTCATTACCAGGGCATTACATCTCTCTTATGCTAAGTATGATCTTTTGTTTGAAACTTCCCTTTATCGCTAGTGCATGTACTTCTAAGGGACTAATTTTCCATTTAGACCTTTGGAAATCATAAAGGAAAAAGTTATTATACCTTATTATCGAGTTTGGCTTGGGGTCATTATCGCTCATTTCGAGTTTGACTCCTAATTCATTATCACTTGTAAATAAGTTTGATTATTCCTTTATAATTTTCCCCGTAGAAAAGGGCTTCAAAAGCTCATTTCTCAGGTCAAGTCATGCTTGTTACTCGTTATTGCCTTCGGACTTAATGGACGTATTCATCATCATTGGACAAAAAGGAAGAAAATATACGAAAATGAAAAGGTAAAGTAAAAAGGGCTAATAAAATTGGAGTTAAAAGGGGTAAAAAGACAATAAAATTTGGTTAGGTTCAGTCAGACGTTATACTGAACCTATTGCATCTTGAGTCATCACATACTATTTTAGTGGTGTTTGATGATTCTTGAAGCAAGTCTACCCCTTCCCTTGAGGTAACTCCATGATAGAGAGGAGGTGTTGTTTGTCTTTTGTTTCATTTTATTGAGCTCTTGTCCTATCATTTTTAAGATCATCACACAACAAATTTGCAATAATTAATGATTTGAGAATTGAATCTACTCCTCCCTTGATCATCTTCATATAGGGAAGGGCAAAGAGGATAAACATCTCCTAGAAACACTCTGTTTTTGTTCTGTTTCAGCTCTGTTACAACAGGGTATTCTCCAGAAACATGGGCTAGCTGACCATCATTCTGTGTAGTCGACCACTTCTCAGGGTCGATCGGCCACCTATTTTGTATAGGCAGTGGTATTTTTGAAAAAGAACATAGTAGAATCTGAGGCCAAAACAAAATAATTTTCTGACTACAAACAGAGTAGATTCTGGCAACAAACAGAGAGGTTTCTAGAGGTTGTTCTCAGTTGTACACATGCAGTTCTTTGCTTCCTGTTCGAGTCCATTAGATTAGCCGCTTTAATATTCATATTCATGTGTTGTAACTAATTAATTGCTTTGGTTTCATTTGAATTTGTAATAGCTAGTTAATTCATTCAATTGTATTTTAATAATTAGTTTAATTTGGACATTCATTCGAACCCTTTTGTGCAAGGGCAAATTTATAATATTTTATATGTCTTTCAACCCCATTTCTTTTCCCCTTTTATTTATATGCTTACCGTATGTAGCATCATATTTTTGGTTTCATATCGTTTCCATGCGTTATATCCATTTTTGCATGCATTGGGTTCGGTTCATCATTCTAATATTATTGTTATTTTCCTACTTACTTGAATACGTGCGTTACCGCATGCTTTGAGGTGATCCACATGACATGATAAATAAGCTGAACCTAGTAGTTTCATTTTGTATGTGTTGCATTAGTCACTTTGCACTTTAGGAGCATGCATTTTTTTCTAATTATTTTCTTTTTTTGGTTTGCCTTGGTTGAGTACTAGGTGAGTATTTTTGCTTTAGCATATTGCATGTGTGTTTGTGTTGCCATATCAAGCATATTACCATGAGGCTAAGTGCTTATTTGAAATAATTGTTTGAATGCATGTGGATGAAGGCCATTTTCACTTAAGTTGGGATGACTTTGATAAATGTACATATGAGCTTGCTTTTCAAATAGCACATATTCAAAACTCTTTTCAAACAAACATGAAATCAAAAGCATTCCAAAATTGGTGACGTAGTCTATACTTGTGTGCCTCGCATAGTAAGTAAGCATTAACAATCAAAACAAGAGCATATAGTGTTGATAAGAATCACATCATGATTAGTAGAGGTTGATCTTTGATCGAGTGAGAGGGGTGCTCAATTCATGACCTTCCCCTCTCATACCTAAGTTCTTGAGCCAAGACACTTTGGTTGTGACGAACAAGTGGCCTTTGGCACAAGTCACAGGTTTCCTAAATTTTTTAAAATATTTTGGTGGCGACTCTAAAATCTAGCAGTGCAGTTCATTTTTGGCATCTCTGATGATTAATGGATTTTCTAAGATTTGCTGGATTTGGACTCTCATTTGTGTTTTTCTATTTTACATTGCACTTGTGAAACCAGATTCAGAACCATGAGACTCCGAATTGTAGGGCTATCGTACCCAAGGAGACTAAACCCCTCCGATAAGCGTGAAAAACCAGCTACATTAGGATTTTGGAGTGTTTTCAAGAGAGGAATGAAAAAGTGATTGAAAATTTCTTTTTTCCGAACTGATATACGCACAAACTGCTCGAGTGACCAAAACATCGCTCGAGCACACAATAACCCATTCCTAGAAGTTTTGCAGACTGAAGCAGACCGCTCGAGCGAAGTTCTACTCCCAGAAGTTTTGCAGACCTGAAAAATACTGGGAGATCTCAAAGACCACTCAAGAGACCAAAATACTGCTCGAGCGAACAAGAAGAAAACTAGACATGAACTCTTTGAAAAACTAACTCCCAACCTTTTTCAAACACAGCTAACAACCCAACTCAACTACCACCAAGATGATAAAGGGCATAAACAACAGTTAAAGACACAGAATCCCAAGCATAAGAGCATGAAATGGGTCGCGTCTAAACCAGAACTGTTATAATCTTCCTTCCTTAAGAAATTTCATCCCCAAAATTTAAATCAAACCAATAACCAATGGATTTTTAACCAGCCACATTAGTAACAACGATAAAATCGAATCCTCTAACACCCAATATTACAAATTGAGTTCCCAAAACATTCACAATGTTCACATAGTACATCATGAATAAAATTTTACGATGCAAATCTTAAATATTAACAAATAGGTCTGGATACTTCTAATGGACTTCCACTTCACATTCCTAAGTTGCTTCCTCAACTCCATGTTGTCACCACAACACCTTAACCAATAGGATAGTCTTGCCCCTCAAGACTTGAACCCAAGTATTTAATACCTGACCTGGTCTCTCATCGTAAAAGGCATCCTTATCTACCTCTAACTTGGTCCAATCCAGTACATGTGAAGGATCAGGCTCATATTTCTGGAGGATACAAATATGAAGCATGTTGTGAACCCTGGAAAGTTAGGACAGCAAGACCAAATGGTAAGTTACCTCCCCAATTCGATCTAGAATCTTAAAAGACCCAATAAATATAGGAAACAACTTCTTGCTCTTCCTGAATCTCATCAAACTCCGTTTCGGTGATATTTTCATAATCACATGATCCCCCACCTTGAAAGATAGAGGTCTCATTTTACAGTCGACATAGCTCTTCTAGCGACTCTGAACTGAAACCAACCTCTTACGAAAGTGTAATCTTCTTCATAGTTTCCCAAACTAAATTCGGACCTAACATAGGTGCATCACCATCCTCGACCCAATAGATAGGAGATCTACATGGTCGGCCGTACAAGGCCTGAAAATGTGCCATACCAATATTCACTTGAAAACTATTATTGTAAGCAAATTCCACCAAGGGCAAATACCTCTCCGACGAACACTTGAAGCCCCTGAAGCATGTCCTCTAAAATCTGAATGTTGCGTTCAGACTGCCTGTCAGTCTGAGAATGATAGGCGGTTCTAAAGGTCAACTTAGTACCTAAGGCACCCTGTAGGCTCTGCCACAACCAAGCCGTAAAATGTGGATCCCTATTCGAAACAATAGTCACTATAACCCCATGAAGTCGCACTATATCCCTAACATACAAGTTGGCAAGGTAGTCTACTGAGTCACTCATTTGCATGGCTACAAAGTGTGCAGACTTGGCCAACTGGTTGATTACTACCTATACCACGTCATTACACCATTGAGTCCTCGAAAGACCTATAACAAAATCCATTGTGACATGCTCCCAAGGGTTGCAACAAACCCACTGGCCCTTGATGCTCAGCCTTCACTTGTTGATAAGTAAGGCACCTCGAAACAAACAAGGCTACATCTCTCTTCATCTCCCTCCCCCAAAACTAGCAACTAAGGTCATGATACATCTTGTGTCTCCCTGGTGTCCTGCAAGGCGTGAATGATAGAACTCTTGAAGTACCTCTACTCTACAAGATGTGGGCACAAAAGGGCGGTCTAGGTACCTCACATTCGAGTCAAAATAAATGTTTAAACCCTCATCTACCTTCCCACTAGATATCTTTACCTGGATAGATTCCACTTCGTGGTCACCCCATTGTGATTCTAAAACTTGGCTCACTAGAGTAGGTTATGTAACTACGGTGAACAAAACGGTGGACTTGATGGACTCGCTAAGATGAAAGTCAAACTCACCCACAACACCCAACATCTCCCATTCCCGGATGGTGATACTAGCTACAGTGCTTACAGATTTCCTACTCAAAGCGTCGGCCACTACGTTGGCCTTTACCAGATGATAGTTTAACTCAAAATCATAATATTCCATAAACTCCATCCACCTCCTCTGCCTCAAATTCAAGTCTTTCTATGAAAGCAGATATTTCAAATTCTTGTGATCGAAAAATACTTCAAATCTCTCCCCGTATAGATAATGCCTCCAGATTTTCAAGGCAAAAATCACCACTGCTAGCTCTAGGTTGTGAGTGGGATAATTTCTCTCATATGTTTTCAACTGTCATGAACCATATGCTATCGCCATCTCCTCCTGCATCAATACATAATCCAAACCTTCTCGAGACGCATCATAATAATTTGAATAACCCAAATTCCTCTAATAAATAATCAAAACTAGAGCAGTGGTGAGTCTAACATTAAGTTCTTGAAACGTCTTTTCACAAGTCTCACTCCACACAAATTTGATTCCCTACCTCATCAATCTAGTCAAAGGTGAGGCCAATCTAGAGAAATCCTTCACAAAACGTCGATAATACCTGGCTAAGCCCAAGAAACTCCAAATCTCAAAGGTATTCTTAGGTTATTCCCAATCTTGCACTATGTTTATCTTAGATGAATCCATGGTCACCCCTTCCCCGAACACCACATGGCCTAGAAACTTAACTTTGCTGAGCCAAAACTCACACTTCTCAAATTTAGCATATAATCAATGTGCTTTAAGCAACCCAAGTACAACCCATAACTGTTCCTTGTGTTCCTCCTCGGAGGGTGAGTAGACTAAAATGTCGTCAATGAAGACAACCTTGAATAGATCTAAGAATTCACAAAAGACTCGATTCATCTGGTCCATGAACGAAGCTGGTGCATTTGTCAACCTAAAAGACATCACTAAGAATACATAATGGCCATACCACATACGAAATGCCGTTTCCTGAATATCCTCCTCTTTCACCCTTAACTGGTGATAACCTGATCTCAAATCAATCTTAGAGAAACAACGAGACCTTTTCAACTGATCAAACATGTCATTTATTCGTGGTAATGGGTACTTGTTCTTGATAGTTACCCGGTTTAACTTTCGATAATTGATGCACAGCCATAATGTGGCATCTTTGTTTTTAGCAAAGAGAGTCGGTGTTTCCCAAGGTGATGTACTAAGACAAATGAAGCACTTATCTAACAAATCTTGAAGCTGCACCTTCAACTCACACAATTCGACTGGTGCAAACCTATATGGTTCCATAGAAATTGGAGTCGTGCCTAGCGCTAAGTCAATTTAGAACTCAATCTCTCCATGTGGAGGCAACTTGGTGAGATCCTCTCAAAAAACATCTAGATACTCTTGAACTACTCTTGGCAATGTACTCTGGATCATGCTACCCTCCTTAGGTACTGTGATGGCAAAAAGAAAACTCAACTCTTCTCAACCCTAAAGGTCATCAATAGAGGAGTATGACTATCACTCCAATTACAAATGAAGAAAAAAATTCCCCCGATGGCACACATACTGATACTCTCCTACGATGGCAATTTATCAAGGCCTAGTAATGAGTCAACCAATCTATTCCCAGAATGATATCAAAAACACGTATATCAAGAACAATAAAATCGAAAAAGAGCTGACAATCCATGACTTCAATCTCACAGGAGCAGCATACTCAACCCAATGCCACTCTACCCCCAACAAGTGTGTCAACCAAAAGAGAAGACTCCAACAATTCAAACTCCAAACCCAAAGTGGATGCAAAAAGAAGATGAAATGAATAAATGAGATACACCACTATCAATCAACATTTTAGCAATAGAGTTAAACAACAAAAAGTTACCTCTCACTGTAGAAGGTGCTGGCAACTGATCCGGCTTGGTAACAGCATACACAAGCCCTGAAGGCCTCTATTCTACCTGCTTACCCCTCAGAGTATAGGCCTGATACACGGATTGAGCCGAAGTAGCTCCCTGATTAGCCCTCGAGGCCTATGCTGACTGTGCAGGTTGATGGCTCTGTGTTTGTCTCGAACCGAATGCACTAGATGTGCCACCAGACTGGGGACAAAACCTTCTCAAGTGCCTCGACTGCCCACACTGATAACAAGTAGGCAGTTGACCTCTCCCCTGGCTCTAGCTCTGAGGACGAGCCGAAGACGGTGTGGATTATTGGCCCCTCCTTTCTATGGAAAAGTTGAAGACCTGTGGCCCAACTGACCACAATTGAAGCAAGTGAACCCACCCTGGTTACCTCTCCCCGAACCTGAACTCGAACTCGAACTCGGTACAAGAAAGGTGGATCTAAATTATGTAGCCTGAGACTGTTGTGGGGCGGAACCCTTTTGCCGTTTGTCGTCCTTAGTGTCCCCCTAAACATCTTAGGACCTCTACCTAGAGCCCCTCATCCGCTTCTCCTCTGCTTGGATCACAGTCTTTAAGTGGGCTGCTGACTCCATAAGATGGACGTAATCCTAAATTATTGACCCGATCTCCAACCTTTTCTCGAACTTGATGCAACGACATTCGTTTGTCATCACAAGTTCCGATGTAAACCTCGACAAGCTAGTAAAAGCAGCCTTAAACTTGACTATTGGTGTGTTCAACTGTTTGAGCTTAAAAAACTGCTCCTTTAACTTCTCCCTAGCCATGGGTGGCAAAAACTTATCATGGAAAGCATGGCCAAACGCCTCCCAAGTCACCCTAATATGCCCTCGCATGTACTTCCACTACTGATCCACATTTCCCTTCAGCTGGAAAGATGCCTAGGTCAGCCTCAAACTATTGTCCTTGATACCAAGCATCTTGAACATCTTCACTGTCTGTTTCAGCCACTCATCAGCCTTTAGTGGCTCCTTCAAATCCCCAAAAAACTCATCTGGATTCGATCAGAAGAACTCCTTCTTCAGAAAAGATGGCCCTATTTCTACAACTTGGACCTGATTCTCAGCCCTAAGAATGTCCATGGATTCCCACAATGCTCCGGCCATTTCACGAGCTAAGGCGCCCATGGCTTGTTGGCCTGCTGGCTCAGCCACATTGGCCTGACTAACTCCTTCCTCCTGTGTCAGAATTTTATCCAATATTGGCACCTCCTGCCACCTAAGCTTGCCACGCCTACCACCACTGCGTCCACGTCTTGACATTCTAATAAAGGTAACACAATAGTTTAGCATATTTACAAATGTGATGAAGTTAATTCACTCATGTCCGAATACAGTGGATAACAATTAATTCACTCCACATAGGCACCAAGTCACGTAATCACAAACGAATTTCCTTCCTAGATAATTAAATGTTCTGCGACATTGCTAGAGTTCTAGCTAGAATAACCAGTGATCAAGTGCTCGTCTAATAGAGCTTCTAGAAATTCATAGATCCAATCAATATCTTAGGAACCAAATCTCATACCAATCTAGTCACATAAATATATTATCACATAGCATACCATTTCTACTTCTAATATTATCTAGTGAGACAAACCCATTATGGTAAAAACCACGTTCCACGATCCCAATGTATTCAAACCCAATAGCTCTGATACCTAGTTGTAACGCCCCAAAATAATAATGACAACCCATCTTATAATATTGAATAGAAAATGCAATATAGTGAATAATAACCTTTCATTTATATAAGTCTACCGTACAAAAGATGGCATGCGTGAATATACATTCATAAACCCTAGATTTTGAATCTATAACATATATCACATCTAAGTGAATTAATATATATATATATATAGATAAGTCAATGCCCTAATGGCTACATTTTTCTAAGACAATGCTTGCGTACAACAAATGTGAGTTCAACTCAATAGAGTTAAAATCCAAGACTTGTACAAATATAATTACAACAGGAAATAAAAATGAACATTCAGCTACATCGTCCTCCCAAGCTAAGTCCTTGGTGGAAACATATCATCAACATTTGAAAGTTGTTTTCTATATAGGATGAGCTAAAGCCAAATAGAGATACTTTAACACAATATATGGAACTTAGCAAAGTTATAAGGTGAATGCACATGCATGCCATTTGTCAAACATTATGCCTTTTCATCTCAAAACAATACAATGCCTTTATTAATACAATTCAATTCATGAAAATATACCTTCATATCAGAAAATAGGGCAGTGGATACAAAACACTAGAAATCTCTAGGTACGTGTCTGGCAGTAGGCTATACAAGCACTATCAAAGTCATTTTACCGGTATTAACCGAAAGGATCAGTACCTAACCGTGCGGGTTTCTAGACTTTCACCAAGGACACATAGGCCAACAATATAAACCACAACCACACTCCCTAACTAGATTAACCAAGGTATACACCCATTTTTCTCAAAAATAATACATTTTCATTGTTCAAGTATAAACAATGCTTGATGCACAATGTATGAGAAATTAGTTTTAATTTAACCTAATCCTCATGCAATTTCTATAGCAATCAAGACTATCCTCCATTGATAGCCCAAAACAGATATTTCTACTCAACAAATAATTTTTCAACAAAAGATATAATCTTATCATTTTTAAAATGGGAGTGATAATACATATCCAACTCCACCCTCATCGTCAACAAATACAATTATTACATCTTTTCCATTTCTTCTATAAACCAAATATCAATGATTTTTAAACAAACCTCCTTTACTTTCAAAATCACGTGTAAGTAAAGAAATTCCAACATTTCAACATATCTCAACCATAAACACATTACCACAACCTTCCTCCAGCACCCATTTGAAAACCCCTCTTTAACATTTCAAAATCAAACCCTAGGTTGAACCCAAAATTTTCAAATCATTGAATCTTTTCAAAAAGCAAATAACTAAGCTAAGAGTCATACAAGAGGTTAAAGAAATCCCTACTTTAAAAGTAGAAGAGTAAGAGAGCAAGTGTGAAACTTTTGCAGAGCCAAAAACAAGATCCTTTCCGATTAGATTGAAGCTTACGACGAGCTCTACCTTTTTCTCCCAAGAGCAATGGTGGGGAAATCAATGGATGATGGAGTATTTGAGGTTTTAAGCAAGAGCTAGAGAGAGAGAGAGAGTGAACAAATTAGGGTTTTGGAGTGTTTTAGAGACAGGGGAATGAAAAAGTGATTCAAAAATTTATTTTCCTGAACTGATATACGCACAAACTGCTCGAGTGACTAAAACACCTCTCGAGCGTCAAAGACAATAAGTGACACCACTCGAGTGACCAAAACACCGCTCGAGCGCATAATGACCCCTTCCTATAAGTTTTGCAGACTAAAGAAGACCGTTCGAATGCAAGAAAGACCGCTTGAGCGAAGATCACCTTACTCCTAGAAGTTTTGTAGACCTGCAAAATACTAGGAGATCTCAAAGACTGCTCAAGCAACCAAAACACCGCTCGAGTGAACAAGAAGAAAATTAGACATCAACTCTTTGAAATACCAACTCACAACCTATTTTAAACACAGTTAACAACCCAACTCAACTACCAACAAAACGATAAAGGACATAAACACCAGTTAAAGACACGAATCTTGAACCTAACAGCATGAAATGGGTCGGGTCTAAACCAGAACCGTTATACCAATGATATGGTCTACTCTTTGTCTAGAAGGAGTAGTGTTCAAGATTGGGATAGCTTCTAGATGCAAGTTTATGAGAGAGAACCATCTCCTTTAAGTAGGGTATGTAATAATTGTATTCTTGCATCTAATGATTTCACTGGTGATTGTTCACAGGAATATAAAGTGATGGTAGATGGCTCCTGGTGACAAGCGAACTGAGTGATGGAATAGTGTGGGTTTGTTTTAATGGTGATGTAGAACCTATAGCACAGCGAGCTTTCCAAATGCAACTTACGTCATCTTTTAAGTCAAAAGTGGTGGCTTGTCAAAAGGCAATTCGATGGGCAAAGGAGTAGAATTTGCGTATAGTAAGTATATGGACGAACTCAGCTTTTGGTGGATGTGCTATGTAATAAAGCCAGTCTCTTTTGGTCTACATGTACCCTTATAGCCGATATAAAAGCAGTTAGTAAGTTTTCTGATTATTTGTGTGTTTGTAAAGTTAAGCGTAAGGGTGTTAAACCGGCGCATGACTTAGCTCGTTCTGTAAACAACTTTCATACTTTATGCATTTGTTGTTTTGTGTGTGTTCTCAAAAATAAAAAATAAAAAAATAGAGAGAGAGAGAGAGAGAGAGAGAGAGAGAGATAGATCATTTGTAGAATATGTAACGCCCTCAAAATAACAACATTAACCCATCAGATAAGACATGCATTTACATACAAACCTTCCACATTCCTTTATTCATTAGAGTTCCATATACATATGTATTACATGTTAACATCAAAACAAAATGCCCTACGGGCTTACAGCTTTCCAAGTTAACACTTGGTTACAACAAAAGGGTACTAACTCGTTTACACATTAAGCCCTTGGCTTGAAGTTACACGTAATACATCAAAAGTTAAGCGACAAAAATATGTCCGCCACTAGCCTCCCAGCTATGTCCTTGGAGGTGGCATGCTTCCTGCACCTGAAAATGATATTCCCATATAGGGTGAGCCACAGCCCAGTAGAAATACACTAAACCAACCATGAACAATGACTAAAATATTAGCAATTGATAGATGGCCAACACTGATACAATCACATAAATCACATATTTATGTCATACGACTTATGAGTCCAAGTTTCCTTTCATTTTCCCTTTTTCAACAGATAAGCATGCTAGCTCTATCATCATTTCCACAGATATGTATAAAAACTATATCCCATATTCAGATAAGCATATAAGCTATATCCACATTCTCAACAGATATGTATAACAACAATATCCCACGTTCACAGATAAGCATATGAGCTATATCCACATTCTACAACAGATATCTATAACCACAATATCCACAGATAAGCATAAAAGCTGTATCCACACATCACAAAGATAAGCATATAAGCTCTATCTTCACTTCTCTAGACAAGCATATGAGCTGTGCCTACGGAGTTCATCCCCTATCTTCTCCCAACACTATCCGGTTTAGAGGTACATCCCCTATCTTCCCCTAAACCGCGGAGTACATCCCCTATCTCCTCCTCTACACATAACGTATACAAACACAATGGTTCTATATACAATCACCCAATACATACAGTTAATGTATTCTATCAACCGTCAAGTTCCATGACACATTTCATTGATTAGTTTCAGTTTGACTAATCATCATGCATTGTCTACAACAATCACGACTATCCTCCACCGATAGCCCAAAGCAGTTATTTCTAAACAGAAAATAAATGCACATTGGATATTCAATCAACATTTCATTTCCTCATTCTTCATAATTAATTATCCCAACTAATTAAACAATGTAATTAGGTCAATTCCCATAATTAACATTTCAACCCTTAGGTCCCATTTTCATCAATGATTTAACATTTATTCCATTTCTCTATGCCAAACATGCATCTAGGTTTATTATGAATAAAACCCCAACTTTTGTAAAATTACACAAAAGCCCCAAACTTTCACAAGATTACCAAACCAACCCCAACATCTCAAAATACCAAAATTTAAAGACAAAATCCATAGAGAGGAGTAGGATATCCCTACCTCAAATTCGGAGTCCCAAAGGAGAAGACGACAAAACCCAACGTGCTCCAAAACCCGAAATTTTCAGATTAAAATGTAGCCCTCGACGATCAACAACTTTTTTTAGTGAAGGCCAAAGGTGAGCAAATCACTCCTACTAGATCAAAACCTAGAGAAAATGTGGAGTTCTAGAGTGAGAGGCTCAACAATGGTGATTTTGGAAAAGTAAGAGAGAGAAGAGAAAGTAAAAAGTGATTTGAAAAGTCACAATTTCGGGACTTAAACCCAGTCTCCCGCTCGAGCGTAAAACACCCCGCTCGAGCGTCACTCACAGATTCCCGCTCGAGCGTCCAAACTTCCGCTCGAGCGCCGGATGCACTCTCCCAGCATTTATACAGAACCAGGCCTCCGCTCGAGCTTCCAACTCTACGCTCGAGCGTCACTCAGACAACCCCGCTCGAGCGGCCAATACCACGCTCGAGCGTACAACACTGCACAGGAAAATACTGAATGGGTGTAATCTCCGCTCGAGCGCCAGAACCCCCGCTCGAGCGTACAGGCAAAAATCTGGGCAACTAGTTTTGGTTTCTAAACTCAACCAACCTGTAACAAACCTGCCCAACACATTCTATAACTCAAATACGAGGTAAAAAGGATGTAAACAAAATAATAAACAACCACCAACATCCACGGACACATGTCCGGATCACGGTAGAACAAGGGTAAACCCGGGATCGCTATAACCTCCCCCCCTTAAAGAATTTCGTCCCCGAAATTAAGCACAAGTTTTCAAAAACAGGTTTTCCTCGATTTTAAACAATGTTACACTTTAACATTCAACAATTCGACCCATCACCGGTCACCCCCTCCCTTTAACAAGAGGCTTTTCACAATATGTAAACAACATATGTACTTTCAACATGCATCAACATTATGCATTAACTTTCCAATTTCAACAATACAATGTTACATTCAACTTCCATATGAGGCAAGTTCTCAAAACATACTTCCAATAAACCAAACATTCGCAATGTTTCACAACTTAAGACATATATAAAAGCTCTTAAGTTCAACAATTGTTCAAAATTTAAACACAAAATTACATAACAACAAACAAGTCCGGATATTTCTCTCAGACTTCCAACTCACGTTCCCAAGTGGCTTCCTCCACTCCGTGATGTTTCCACAAGACTTTCACCAAAGGAATGGTCTTGCCACGCAGGACCTGATCCCGCCTATCCAAGACCTGAACCGGTCTCTCCTCATACGAGGCATCCTCATCTACCTCTAAATCAGTCCAATCCAACACATGTGATGGATCTGGCTCATACTTCCGAAGCATACTCACATGAAACACGTCATGCACTCCGGACAACTGCGGCGGTAAGGCTAACCGATAAGCAACCTCACCAATCCTCTCAAGGATCTCAAAAGGACCAATAAACCGAGGGGATAACTTCCCACTCTTCCCAAATCTCATCAAGCCTCGCCTAGGTGATATCTTCAGGAAGACATGATCACCTACTTCAAACGCCAAAGGCCTCCTCCTACGGTCAGCATAAGATTTCTGCCGACTCTGGGCTGTAACAACCTCCCACGGATAAGCTCAACTTTCTCCGTCGTCTCCCTAACCAACTCCGGACCCAACAAAGGTGCATCACCCACCTCGGCCCAACAAACTGGAGACCTACAAGGTCGGCCATACAAGGCCTCGAACGGTGTCATACCGATGCTAGACTGAAAACTGTTGTTGTAGGCAAACTCTACCAAAGGCAAGTGCCTCTCCCACGTCCCACTGAAGTCCAGGACACAACCCCGAAGCATATCCTCGAGGATCTGGATAGTACGCTCGGACTGCCCGTCAGTCTGAGGATGATAAGCCGTACTAAAGGTCAACTTAGTGCCCAAGGCACTCTGCAAACTCTGCCACAACCTAGCAGTAAAACGAGGATCTCTATCTGAGATGATCGTCACTGGGACCCCGTGCAATCTCACTACGTCCTGAATATACAAGTCGGCAAGATGATCTACCGAATCTCTCACGCGCATAGGAATAAAGTGCGCCGACTTAGTCAACCGGTCTACACCCACCCAAATAGCATCACTACCCCGCTGCGTCCTCGGAAGACCTACAACGAAGTCCATAGTGACATGCTCCCACTTTCACTCGGCAATAGGCAAGGGTTGCAATAAACCCGCTGGCCTCTGATGCTCGGCCTTCACTTGCTGGCAAGTAAGGCACTTCGATACGAAAACAGCCACATCTCTCTTCATACCCCGCCACCAAAACTGGCGACCCAAATCCTGATACATCTTAGTACCTCCCGGATGCACCGCAAGGCGCGAATGATGAAACTCTCAGAGTACTTCCTCACGGCAAGACTCCGGTACAAACAAACGGTTTCGGTATCTCACACTCAAGTCGGGATACACCGTCAAACCCTTCTCAATTTTCCCACTGGAGATCTTCTCTCGGAGGGATTCTACCTCAAGGTCACCTCTTTGTGCCTCTAACACTCTAGTCACAAGTGTAGGCTGCGCAACAACAGAAAACAAGGCCGCAGCCTCAACAGATTCGCCCAGTAGCAAATCAAACTCGCCAAGTGCTCCCAACATCTCCCATTCCCGGATGGCTATACTAGCTACATCACTAATGGATTTCCTACTAAGGGCATCGGCCACAACATTGGCCTTTCCCGGATGATAGTGCAACTCAAAATCATAATCCTCGATGAACTCCATCCACCTCCTCTGCCTCAAATTCAAGTCTCTTTGTGTAAACAGATACTTCAAACTCTTGTGGTCCGAGAACACCTCGAACTTCTCACCATAAAGGTAGTGCCTCCAGATTTTCAAGGCAAAGATCACAGCTGCTAACTCTAGGTCGTGTGTGGGGTAATTCTTCTCGTGTATTTTCAACTGACGTGAGCCATAAGCTACCACTTTCCCCTCTTGCATCAACACACAACCCAAACCCTCTCGTGAGGCATCACAATAAACCGCATAACCCAACCCTCTCTCCGGAATAATCAACACCGGAGCGGTGGTCAATCTAACTTTCAGCTCTTGGAACGACTTTTCACAAGTCTCACTCCACACAAACTTGACTCCCTTCCGAGTCAGCCTAGTCAACGGTGATGCTAGCCTGGAGAAATCTTTCACAAACCGGCAGTAATACCCAGCCAATCCCAGAAAACTGCGGATCTCAAACACACTCTTAGGCTGTGCCCAATCCTGCACTGCCTCAACCTTGGATGTATCAACAGACACCCCTTTCCCGGATACCACGTGGCCTAAGAATTTGACTTCCCTCAGCCAGAACTCATACTTCCCAAACTTGGCATACAGCCTATGGGTTCTAAGCAACTCAAGCACCACTCTCAAGTGTTCCTCGTGCTCCTCCTCTGAAGGCGAATAGATAAGGATCTCGTCCACAAAGACGACCACAAATCGGTCTAAGAACTCCCGGAAAATCCGGTTCATCAAGTCCATAAAGACTGCCGGTGCATTGGTAAGCCCAAATGGCATCACCAAAAACTCATAATGGCCATACCGCGTACGGAATGCCGTTTTAGGAATGTCCTCCTCCCTGACCCTCAACTGGTGGTAACCCGATCTCAAGTCTATCTTAGAGAAACAACGGGAACCCTTCAACTGGTCAAACAAATCATCTATACGGGGCATAGGATACTTATTCTTAATCGTAGCCCGATTCAACTTCCGGTAGTCTATACACAATCTCAAGGCACCATCTTTCTTTTTAACAAAGAGGGCCGGTGCTCCCCACGGCGAAACACTAGGGCGAACAAAGCCCTTATCGAGCAATTCCTGGAGCAGAACTTTCAATTCAACCAACTCTGCTGGAGCAAAACGGTAAGGTGCCATAGAAATCGGCGCCGTGCCGGGCACTAAATCAATAGAGAACTCTATCTCTCGGTGAGGTGGCAAACTAACAAGATCTTCGGGAAAGACATCCGAATACTCACAAACTACCCTCGGTAACACAATCTGGGTCTCATCACACTCACTACTCTCAAAGCTAGCAAGTAGACCCCTAAGCTCACTTCGCCCTCGCGAATCATACTCCGGTGGCAAAACACTACCAACCCGGTCTCCCAAGAAATGGAACCACTCCCCGCTCAAGGTACATAACGTGACCCTCTGGCGGTAGCAATCGATAACAGCCCGGTATGACGATAACCAGTCCATACCCAAAATAACATCAAAACCCTTCATGGGCATGACAACAAACGGAAAAGGAAGCCTATAATCGGCGACCTCTATATCACATCCTCTAACACCCTGTTTCAGGATCAACTCACCACCCAAAGGCGATACCACACAAATAGGAGATGCTAACTGTGCTAACTCCAATTCCAAAACAGAAACAAATGCAGCAGATACAAAAGAATGAGATGCACCCGTGTCTATCAACACATTAGCAACCGAGTTGCAAAACAGAAAAGTACCTCTCACTACTGATGGAGCTGGTACCAAATCCTGCGCGGTAACAGCATACACGCGCCTCATAGGCCCCTGGTCTACCTGCTCACCTCTCGGAGCAAAAGACTGCTGCACTGACTGGGATGACGAAGCACCCGGATTGGCCCTCGAGGCCTGCACAGACTGAGCTGGCTGAAAACCCTGCGTCTGCCTAGAACCAGACGCTCCCGAAGTGGCACTCAACTGCGGGCAAAACCTCTTCAGGTGCCCAGGCTGTCCACACTGATAACAAGACAAGGGCTGCCCCCTGCCCGAACTCTGACTCTGCGGTCTAGCTGAAAAAGAAGTAACTCTCTGACCTCCACTCTTCTGCGGGCAAACAGAAACCTTGTGACCCAGCTGGCCACATTTGTAACAGGTGAATTCCCCCTGACCACCTCTCCCGGAGCCTGCACTCGGCACTGGGAAGGTCGATCTAGCAACACCACCCTGCGACTGCTGAGGGTTAGAACCCCTCTGCCTCCTACCATCACCCTGACTATCCTGGCTCCTCTTGGAGCCTCTCTGCCCCTCATCCTCCTCCTGCATCATGAGCTCCATATGAGCTGCAGCGTCCACTAGGTGTCTATACTCTCGGATGTAAGACCCACCAACCCTCAACTTGAGGCCCCGCCTCAACTTCCGCTCAAACTCATAGCAACGTCGTTCCTCAGACGCCACCAGTTCAGGTGCGAACCTGGACAGACTAGTAAAAGTAGCCTCAAACTCGGCCACTGACAAGCCCTGCTGATTAAGCCGGCTAAACTGATCCCTCAGCTTCTCTCCAGCTACTGCAGACAAAAACCTCTCCTGAAATGCATTTATAAACGCCTCCCAAGTACCACCAACACGAGCCTTCTCATACTTCCACCATTGACCCGCATCTCCCTTCAGTTGGAAGGATGCCAAGGTCACTTTCAGTGCTCCGTCCTCGATGCCAAGCATCTCGAACGTCTTACTCATTTGCTCTAGCCACTCATCAGCCTTCAGTGGCTCCTTCGGATCCCCGACAAACTCATCCGGATTAGACCGGAAGAACTCCCTCTTCAAGAAAGAAGGCCCTGCTTCAGCGGCCTGATTCCCAGTTCTAAGAATACCCAAAGCTCCTGCTATCTCTCTGGCCAAGGCACCCATAGCCTGCTGACCCACTGGCTCGGCCACATTGGCCTGACCAACTCCCTCCTGTACTGCCGGAATCTCACCCGGTGACGGTGCTTCCTGCCTCGCAGGTCTACCACGCCTAGCACCTCTTCCTCGTCCTGACATCCTAATAAAGGTAACACAGAACGTTAGCACATTCACAAATGTGCCGAAACTAAACACTCACGTCCTAATGCATGGACAACTGTAATTCACTCCACATAAGCACACAAACACATAAGCACTTACGAATTTCATTTCCGGATAATGATAGTCCCGAGGCGTTACCAGAGTTCCGGTTAGAAACAGCATTGATCAAGTGCCTTTCCAACAAGACTCCCAGAAACCCAAGGATCCAATCAACATCCTAGAAATTAAATCCCATACCCACATAGTCACATAAACATGTTATCAATTAAGCACGTAGCATATGATACTACATCTAGGTCTCTATCAAGCGAGACAAACCCATTGTGATCCTAATCACTTCCCACGTACCCAAAGTATTCGAACCCGGTACGCTCTGATACCAAGTTGTAACGCCCTCAAAATAACAACATTAACCCATCAGATAAGACATGCATTTACATACAAACCTTCCACATTCCTTTATTCATTAGAGTTCCATATACATATGTATTACATGTTAACATCAAAACAAAATGCCCTACGGGCTTACAGCTTTCCAAGTTAACACTTGGTTACAACAAAAGGGTACTAACTCGTTTACACATTAAGCCCTTGGCTTGAAGTTACACGTAATACATCAAACGTTAAGCGACAAAAATATGTCCGCCACTAGCCTCCCAGCTATGTCCTTGGAGGTGGCATGCTTCCTGCACCTGAAAATGATATTCCCATATAGGGTGAGCCACAGCCCAGTAGAAATACACTAAACCAACCATGAACAATGACTAAAATACTAGCAATTGATAGATGGCCAACACTGATACAATCACATAAATCACATATTTATGTCATACGACTTATGAGTCCAAGTTTCCTTTCATTTTCCCTTTTTCAACAGATAAGCATGCTAGCTCTATCATCATTTCCACAGATATGTATAAAAACTATATCCCACATTCAGATAAGCATATAAGCTATATCCACATTCTCAACAGATATGTATAACAACAATATCCCACGTTCACAGATAAGCATATGAGCTATATCCACATTCTACAACAGATATCTATAACCACAATATCCACAGATAAGCATAAAAGCTGTATCCACACATCACAAAGATAAGCATATAAGCTCTATCTTCACTTCTCTAGACAAGCATATGAGCTGTGCCTACGGAGTTCATCCCCTATCTTCTCCCAACACTATCCGGTTTAGAGGTACATCCCCTATCTTCCCCTAAACCGCGGAGTACATCCCCTATCTCCTCCTCTACACATAACGTATACAAACACAATGGTTCTATATACAATCACCCAATACATACAGTTAATGTATTCTATCAACCGTCAAGTTCCATGACACATTTCATTGATTAGTTTCAGTTTGCCTAATCATCATGCATTGTCTACAACAATCACGACTATCCTCCACCGATAGCTCAAAGCAGTTATTTCTAAACAGAAAATAAATGCACATTGGATATTCAATCAACATTTCATTTCCTCATTCTTCACAATTAATTATCCCAACTAATTAAACAATGTAATTAGGTCAATTCCCATAATTAACATTTCAACCCTTAGGTCCCATTTTCATCAATGATTTAACATTTATTCCATTTCTCTATGCCAAACATGCATCTAGGTTTATTATGAATAAAACCCCAACTTTTGTAAAATTACACAAAAGCCCCAAACTTTCACAAGATTACCAAACCAACCCCAACATCTCAAAATACCAAAATTTAAAGACAAAATCCATAGAGAGGAGTAGGATATCCCTACCTCAAATTCGGAGTCCCAAAGGAGAAGACGACAAAACCCAACGTGCTCCAAAACCTGAAATTTTCAGATTAAAATGTAGCCCTCGACGATCAACAACTTTTTTTTGTGAAGGCCAAAGGTGAGCAAATCACTCCTACTAGATCAAAACCTAGAGAAAATGTGGAGTTCTAGAGTGAGAGGCTCAACAATGGTGATTTTGAAAAAGTAAGAGAGAGAAGAGAAAGTAAAAAGTGATTTGAAAAGTCACAATTTTGGGACTTAAACCCAGTCTCCCGCTCGAGCGTAAAACACCCCGCTCGAGCGTCACTCACAGACTCCCGCTCGAGCGTCCAAACTTCCGCTCGAGCGCCGGATGCACTCTCCCAGCATTTATACAGAACCAGGCCTCCGCTCGAGCTTCCAACTCTACGCTCGAGCGGCACTCAGACAACCCCGCTCAAGCGGCCAATACCACGCTCGAGCGTACAACACTGCACAGGAAAATACTGAATGGGTGTAATCTCCGCTCGAGCGCCAGAACCCCCGCTCGAGCGTACAGGCAAAAATCTGGGCAACTAGTTTTGGTTTCTAAACTCAACCAACCTGTAACAAACCTGCCCAACACATTCTATAACTCAAATACGAGGTAAAAAGGATGTAAACAAAATAATAAACAACCACCAACATCCACGGACACATTTCTGGATCACGGTAGAACAAGGGTAAACCCGGGATCGCTATAGAATAACTATGACTGTAACGCCCCAAAATAAATAGACATACTACTCCATCGTAATATCCTTTAAACTTGCAAAATCATAACTTCTCGTGTAATTATCTGACATGCACACATGCAATTCTTTTTATTTAAACAATATTTAACTACTTGTTTCATTAGATTTCCTAAGTTGACAATATGAAAGAAATTTCCATAATTGAGTCAAATTAATTTTCAGCCTTCTTTCAAGATCTGGTCTCCTCCTAATTTCTTGGGTGAAGATGATTGGGTGAGTGCACCGATTGATAGTGACTTGGGGGAATTGGAATGCTGAAGTTCTTGGTGCTTGCTTTCTGCCATATGAAGTCGAGGTAATTAAAATGTTTGTCCATATCCGGCGGAGGACATTTTAGTGTAGCATTACACCAAACAGGGACATTTTTTAGTTAGCTCAGCTTACCATCTTTAGATGAGTATTCGTAGTAGGTGTGAGCAAGCTTCGTCGTCGGATGGTGGTGGTGGTGTTGGGGTGGGTTTTTGGAAGAATTTCTAGAATATGGGGCATCCAGGAAAGATTAAAATCATTGGCTGGTAAATTTTTTTGGAAATTTTGCCAGTGCGTTTTAAGTTGAGGGCTCGTAAGGTGTTGATAAACAATGATTGTGGTCTGTGCCATATGGCTCCAGAATCAGTTCATCATTGTTTCTTTGATTGTCCATTAGCAATGGAAGTGTGGGAGCACAACAGCCTTACATTGATTGTTCATCGGCAAAGGGGTGGGACTTTGTTTAACTAGGTTATTGACCTCATCTCAACTCTTGATTCAACGAGTAATGAGCTCTTTTCTGTGATTTGTTGGTGTATTTGGATGCACCATAACTAGGTGGTGTTCAATGCAAGCAATAATTTGAAGAAGAGCTAGCTCGGTATGTGATTGATTTTTATCAAAAGTTGCGTGAGGTCTAGTGCAATGTAAAGGTACCGCAAAATATAATTCAATGGCTACCTACTGAGGAAGGGATGGTTAAGATTAATTTCGATGGGGCTTGTTTTGTAGATGAAGGCTTGATTAGTATTGGGGTTGTGCTTTGTGATCATAAAGGGGTTGTCATTGCTGCTATGTTGGCGAACAGAAAATCAGCAATGGATGTGGATTGTATTAAGGTTTTTGCAGTACTTTCTTCGATTCAATTTGCTTTGGATTTGGATCTGCATCAAATAATTCTTGAAGGAGATTCTTCAACAATCATTCGAGCTCTTTAGTCCTCTTATGAGCTGTTATCATCTTTTGGGCACTTTGTTGAGCAAGGTAAAGTATTGATAGCAACATTCCGATCATGTGAAGTTAAGCATGTGAAGCAGTAGGGGAATTTAGTGGCTCGTTGCCTAGCTCAGATGGCAGTTGATATGGATGGTTGTTCAATATGGATCGAGGAAGTTCCTATTTCTTTGCGCTCAACCGTCAGGATGAGGCGTCTAGTTGATTCGTTATTTGTTCTTTTATGCGTTTGACTATTAGAAATAAATAAATAATAAAAAAAATAAGTACCAAGGTTACTCATTACATCCAAAAATGTTTGGGACCCCCAAAGTTGGGACCCTCATGACCCCCAAAATGATGTGAACCAGTCATGTGTTTTTGTTGTTGTTGTTGTTGTTGTTTTCTTTTGTTTTGTTTTTTTTTTTTGTTTTTTTTTTGTTTTTAACTTTCATTCTTGGACCAATCACAGGTGAGTGGGGGTTGTAGGGATTGTGTTTTTTGGGAGTCTGTAGCATTGTTGCCAAGGTTACTCATTACCCTTGATGAATAAAATAGTTCCTCAATACACAAATGAGGAGTTAGCAACAAGATTAAAATTTAGGCAACATAGGCACAAACATAAGTGATGAAAGCAATCACGGGACAACCTTTCCACAAACTCTACCTCTTTCTTTTACTGAATCTTCTACTTCTTCATTTTGCTGGTTGTAACTGTGTTATCATCCTCACCAGATAGACAACTTTCAATAAAAATTGATAAGAAAATATGAGTTTAAATTTAAAAATCAAAAAGAGTGAGTGCAAATGATTATGGAGTACACGAACAACATTATATTAACCCCAATGTGCATTTTGAAACATTTAAAAAAAAGAAGTATTAAAATTTTAGACACTTCGAGCCCACATCCCCAAGCAAGCCACAATTAGGAGTATAAAAATGGCCCGCGGCCCCATGGGTGGCCTGATACTCGCCCGCGGCCTAGGGTGGTCCCAGCTCGATTAGGCTCAGGCCCAAGCCCTGCTCGAGACCCTGGTCTGGGCCATCATTTTGAAGCCTAGCGTAGCCTACCTAGGGCGGTCCGTGGCTCGGCCCATCAGCCCGCTCAAGGCCCACGCAAAGCCCGGCCCAAGACCCAGTGTCATTTTAGGTTAAAAAAATAAAATTTTGATGAAAAAAATAGAAAGAAAAAAAAATGGTTAAGCCTTGCCCAAGCCCGAGCCCAGGCCCAGGCCTACTGGCCCGACCCAAGACCCGAATACCTTCTAGGCTTGGAGCTAAACCTGGGCCTAATTTTCTAGCCTGTGGGCTAGCTTGGTCCAAATTTTGACGGGAGCCCGCAAGACCTGACATGAGCCGGGCCAGGTCAAATTTACACCCCTAGTCACAATGATAGTAAACGAAAACTAATATTTAAAAAGTAGACGCTAAAAAAATATCTTTTCCAACTTCACAATAATAAGTTTTCCAAAAAAAATTCATTTGCTTAGTTAACAGATGTGGATTGAGTAAGTTGTGCAAGTTGACCGTTGGATACAGATCGATTTGGTGATTGAACTTTACTATTTTTTTTGCTCCATTTTTTTTTTTGAACTATTTTACAGTAACTTTTTACTATTTCAAACTTTATTTGAGCTTAATTTTTTTTTATTCTTTGTTTTTTAATGGTCAAACTTTCATATTTCATAAATAACTAATATTATTACTAAATAGATTTTTTTTTTAACATACAAAAAAAAATTAACATCATTTTTTTAAAGGGGTTGCCGGGTCGGATTGAGATAACACTGCGCAATAGAAGGCAAAAATAGATTTGGAAAGAAAGATTCAGCGAAGGGGATTAAAAATAAAGTCATGCATCAATACTACAGCTATTAAAAAAAATACATATATTACACATTCTATTAAAAGCATAATAAGATGAAATTCACTTTAAAAGAAGTTAGCATACACTGTACTACTACTGCTAAGTAAAGCTTGACATTTGCAACCATACACAAAAAATATTAGAGCTGCATATATAGGGAAATTCTATTTCCACGCACTTAAATATTTCAATTCTCTCAATACGCACACTTATTAATTTGATTATTAATTAATTTTCTCAATCCACACACTAAAAGTTACAATTATACCATTCACTCATAATTATTGTACACACCACTCAACCCTCCTTTCCACACACTTTGTTGAGTGACCTTGCTTCTAGATTTGTAGACCCATTGTAGACCCACGTGAAGATCATTCAAGACTGAAGTGAAGTGAAGTGAAATGAAAACAAAATACTCCATTGAAGATCCTACTGAACCTCCATTAAAATTCCATCGAAAACCCTCCAAAATATTGTTGAAGATGAGGCATCTTTCCCTTTTGTTATTGCATTTATCATTTTATTATTACATTTACCATTTCTAGACCTCTATGCACTCCATTGCCATAAAACCCACTTTTTTTTTTTTTTTTTTTTTATATTATTTTTTTCAGTTTGGGGATTTTGGCACTGATTTTTTGAAATTATACATTTAATTCGAAACTTAACTTCCGAATAAAAGTGATTAGTTCAACAAATTTGTTCCCAAAAAAAATAAAAAATAAAACTTTTAGTAGAAGATGTCCGAATATAATGAAATAATTTGGCACTAGTTGTCCCACTGAAAATCCTGAAGAAAAAAAAAATATGCATGAAAAAAACTAACATTTTCATCACTAACAGAGTATAAATCTAGAAATTAAATCAATATGAGAATTGTTATGAGTATTGATTTGCAAGCAATAGAAGAGTATAGAGTGTGTACCAAGCAAATTAACAACAATGAAAAAACTAGAGTTTAGTTTTTTTTTTCTTTTTCTTTTTTTTTTAACTCAAAAAGTGTACATTGAGATTTTTTATTTTTAAAAGATGTGTACAGAGAATATTTTCATATAATATTATAGGTGTTAGTGGATATCCATTATGATCATTTTAATTTAGGATATAATTACCATTAAAATAATATTTCATTAAGCGTGTGTACTGAATTAATTAGGTGTGAAAATATAATTTCCCTCATAAATAACATGGTAAGTTGAAACTTGCAGATAAAAATGGAATAAAAAAACATCCTATAGTGCAGGCACAAATCAGAAAAGAAGAAGGAATAAAATCAAAAAAGATGAAGCATAGGAGCACCATCATTTCCTAGGGAACTCAAAATTTGAAGCACAGAGCACCATATTAAAATTGTAAATCAAAAAAAGATAGAAAAAACATGAGCAACAGATCTTATCAAAACAGCACAACAATCAGCATCAACACAAACAATATAAAAATAAAGAGATACAGAACTAAACAATCACTACAAGAAATTGTACTTTTGGTGATTAAACTTTTAGTCACCTAAAGTAAGATTTTAGTGGCCGAAATATTTTCCTGACTAAATATTTTGGTCGCCAATTTTGTCACGGGAAGACTGTCGGGGAAGGTATTCGCGACTAAAAAATATTTAGTCGCCAAAAGTCCTATAAATGGCGACTAATTTTTTAGTTGCCAAAAGTAAAGGTATTGGCGACAAAAATAATCTTTAGTCACTGATGAGGCTAAATTGGGGACTAATCTATCAGTCGCCAAAATCTACTAATTTAATTTAAATCACATTTTCAGCTACTAAAATTTTTGTCGCCAAAATTTGAAGTATCTAGGGCGACCACAGTTTTAGTAGCGAATATTTTTTTTTTTTTTTTTTCGTTCATCAAACTTTTTCTAGCTACTAAAGTTTTAGTCGTCTATAATATAATTTTTATGTTTTGGCGACTAAATATTTGGTCACCAAAAGATTTAATTCTTTTTTAGCTACCAACTATTTAGTCGCTAAAAATATTTAACTCCATTTTTTTTCTACCAATTGTTTAGTCGCGAAAAACATCATTTTATATATATATTTTTATATAATTAATTTGTTCACAACCTGTATGTATCCACCGCAACCTATACCAGGTATCAAAACAAAACAATATGTATATATTATCACCCATTCCATAATGCATATTTTCCTTACAACCATCAAACAAAAAAGAGTAACTTATAATGTCTACTTCTATACAAACCAAGTATGTATTCCAATTGGAAATAATAACTTCATACATAACAAATAAACATACCAAAACAATGTCCTCCGTACACAAAAATATATTTACTGCTATGCGAAATGACCACTTGGCATGGTACAAATTACCATGGTAATCTGTACCGCGACGAAAGGTAATCTATGTACCACGACAATAAATACAAGTTCCATGTCAAAAGTATTTTGTACCGTGCCAAAAGTTATATGTGCGATTCATCCAAATTCCACACAAAAAGCTGAGGACGACAAAAAAGCGGGACTTTTCAGAAGTGTAAATTATCCTCCGTACAAAAAAATGGAAGATCCACATGTCTATGCTAAAAGCTATCTACAAAACAAAAATTACACACATTAGTTCCATATAGCGTTTGAACATAAGACCACTCAAAAAAAAGTTACTAGATCTGTAAAGGTATTTTTTTCGTTTTTTATTTTTATTTTTTGGTTGAGGTGTAGTTTCATCCCTCAATCATAATATTTTGAAAATGAAATTAACATTATTGAGATGTTGGGAACCTAAATAACGCAAAGCGCACAGGAGTAAAAGTCCATTGGCATCTAAAAAATGACAATCAATGTAAGGTTGCGCAACATATATATTCAACAGTAATGAGGAAATCACTTCTTTGTCATTTCATTCCATAGTTATTTTTAATCACTCAACTACCCAAAATCACTTCTTTACTTACCCA
Organism: Camellia sinensis; assembly: GCF_055761805.1. NCBI lineage: Eukaryota > Viridiplantae > Streptophyta > Magnoliopsida > Ericales > Theaceae > Camellia > Camellia sinensis. Next base: position 76,289,238 of record NC_138969.1, read on the forward strand.
ACTTATCATAATTTTTCTTAGCATATAGCTTTCATCTTTTGAGAGCCTGTTATGTTCTTGGTGATTCAATTGTCTTTTAAATTCAAATGGGAGATCCAGTTGTCCTTTAGTTTCAAACATTTGGATCCAACAGTATAACGGATTTCCTGAATTTTTAGCATAGCCTCCAAGTATGTAGTTTATTGTGCTATTACTATCATTAGAAGCATATATCTTGAAGAGAAGGACCAAGTCTATGGATTAATCTTGTAGTCTGTGTTAAGCATCAATAATCTTTCATTGTCCTTGATTACATTGCCAATTCCAATAACAAGGATTATTCTATTGTTCTACAATTTCAACATTTCATTGTATTTTTTTCCCTCCATGTTATGCCCTTGGAACTTATGGTTTTGCCAAGGAATTCAATTATGAATCATTTTTTCAAAAGTTGTTATTTTTCCCCATATCCCTCTTTTCCTTCACTTTCTAAAGAAAAGATCCAAAAAAAAAAAAAAAAAAAAAATTCCTTCTTAATAATATGATGAGTATATCATTACTGATATAACAGTGACCAACCCAGGTAGCATGATTTCAGGATAATGAAAAGGCTTCTACTTCCTAATGGATCAGTGCTGAAAGCTAAATACCATGGAAGGCCATCACAAGATTGTTTATTCAACGATCCAGTTATGGATAGAAGGAGGTATTTCCTAACCAGCTGTGGGTGTCAATTTCCAACCACACTGCCAAACAGGTACTTACCTAGAGAATACAGGCAGAATAGATTAAGACCAAACGACCAGTCAACAAAAAGAAGAGATTCCGACGGTGGTTCGTCCACCCGGGGGCACTCCGACGATCAAGTCAGTTATCTCTCAAAGATAGCAAAAGTGCTTAACTCACTATTCAGAGCATAAAAAGCATACCTTAGACCCATGATGGTGCCTCACTTTTATAGCCAACACAATCCTAATCCCAATAGAAGCCTAGCTCCAATGGACTTAGGATTACTGCTAATCTTGGACTCCCAATAGGATTAGGATAAACTCTCTAAGAGTCTTATCTTTACCCAAACTGAAGTCTTCTCTCATTCTAGGACTCTTTTCCCTTATCCGCTTATCTCGGATTCTGATATTCTCGCAGATAACCTCGCCCTAGCCGAGATCACCTCGACATCATGGCCAACACACGTGGCACCTCGGCTGGCACTTCGGTGACACCTCGGCCACGTGTTGTCATTAAAAATTATGTCCCCACAACTGCCCCTAGGTTCTATTACCTCGGCATCCTGAGGTGATGGAACCTATATCATTTCTTCCATTTAGCACGTCGGCTAAGCTCGCTTCATCATCTATTGCTGGAGTCAGAACTCGTCTGCTCAATATGACCAAGACCTATAGTCTACTTTCATCAATGCCTTAGAACCAATGACCAAGTTCGTTCAAGTTTCTCAGCCGAAACCGTCCTCCTAGCCGAGGTATTTGCTTTAGTGAATCAAGAACTCCAAGAGTTCCAGCACGCGTATGAGTTGGCACGCACAGTATTTCAACAGTCTTTACCACGCGTCTTTCCCCTACTGAACCGTACCTAATACACGCTATCAAGTCGCATCACTTTTATGTGCGCTGTCTGACAAGCACGTCGTCCAAGGCACCATAATTGCCATTTTGCCGCCATTTCATGCTTTTGATCAAAATCAACTCTCTCTCCGTCTTTTCACTTTTGTATCTTCGTTCTTGTTCAAACTTTCTCTCTCAAATCCTCCATTGCTGCTTTTGTGAAGCTTTCTGCCACCAGTTTCACTCTCTCCCTCCAGTGAGGCTTTCATTGCACTTCTTGCTTACTACCACCGTCTAACGCCGGCGTACACCAGCCTTTTTGTAATCTAGACAATCATTCTTTAATGTTAGGCCGAAGTGCCTTCTTTCCTTTTCTGAATGCATTCATACTTAAAATAATTTGCATGTCTTCAAAATACACCTTAACTATGCAATCTCCTCGGGGTGTAACACCTCGGTTGTACCCACTAATCAGTTTATCTCAGCCTCGGCTTAACACTTGAAAATATTTTTTACAATATTTTCACAAGTGTTATTTACAACTCGATACTTCACTCTTAGCAAGAATTCTGTTTTCAAATTTCTTCCAAGTCTTGGCAATATGGTAATCTCGGCAAGTATGTTGATATTTCTTTCAACATAACCTTGGCTTAACTTGTAAATTTTTCTCAAAATTTTAACAAGTGCTTAAACCAATCTTCTTTTAACATAACCTCGGTTAACTTCAACTTGTAAACTTAAATTTCAACAAGCATTAAACGTGACCTCAGTTTAACTTCAACTTGTAAACTTAAATTTCAACAAGTGTTAAACACGTCCTCGATTTAACTTCAACTTGTAAATTTTAATTTCAACAAGTGTTAAACACGTCCTCGGTTTAACTTCAACTTGTAAATTTCAATTTCAACAAGTGTTAAACACGACCTCAGTTTAACTTCAACTTGTAAATTTCAATTTCAAGAAGTGTTAAACACGTCCTCGGTTTAACTTCAACTTGTAAATTTCAATTTCAACAAGTGTTAAACACGACCTTGGTTTAGTTTCAACTTGTAAATTTCAATTTCAACAAGTGTTAAACAAGACCTCAGTTTAACTTCAACTTGTAAATTTCAATTTCAACAAGTGTTAAACACGTCCTTGGTTTAAATTCAACTTGTAAATTTTAATTTCAACAAGTATTAAACACGTTCTCGGTTTAACTTCAACTTGTAAATTCAATTTCAACAATTGTTAAACACGTCCTCGGTTTAACTTCAACTTGTAAATTTCAATTTCAACAAGTGTTAAGCACGTCCTTGGTTTAACTTCAACTTGTAAATTTCAATTTCAACAAGTGTTAAACATGACCTCGGTTTAACTTCAACTTGTAAACTTAAATTTCAACAAGTGTCTAAACCAATCTTAGCTTGTGAAATTTCGACTCCCAAGCATCATTCTTCAGCCCTTTGCCCCCTAATGTAAACTTAAGTTCCACTTGGGTTCTCATTAGGCACATGGCTTTGACCTCGTCGCCGATGTAAGATTTGAACAATGACTGGCCGAGGTTATTAACCTTGGTCTCTTTACTAAGGCACTTAGCTCCAATCTGTGTCTGATTTTGCCGATATGACAAGTCCAGGTTAACCCAACTTAGTTCAACTTTATTATATGCAAGTAAAGTTTCTACTCTGCCATATAATAAGTCTAAGTCATTCGTCATGTTTCAATCAGAAACATCATCATAGGACTGGTCGGTCCTATCGCAAAGATTTCAAAAATCAAACTAGCACTTCAGCCGTTATGCCTCATTGCCGGCAACCTTTCTCAGGCTGAGGTCCCTAACTTTGAACTCTCTTGGGCTGACCTTCTTGTTGTAAGCCCTAGCAAGTTGTTGCTGGTATGCTCCCAGCCAAATTGCTATTCTGTCGCACGTTGTAGGTGGATTTCAAAGCTTTTTCATGCTTTTTTACATAGGCTTCAACTTCCTTTTGCATGTAAGGCCAAAAGAATCCCTACGATATTGCTCTATGGGCAAGGGATCTGCCCCCTGCATGGCTTCCACATACTCCTTTGTGGACCTTATATAAAAATTCTTTAATTTAGGCCAAGCTCTTCTCTTCTCGGACTTAATCATCTGGGCCGAGATCTTGTCTTCTGGGATATGGGATTCGAGATCTGGAATCCGGGATCTCCTCACTTGGGCTAAGCTCTTGTCTTCTCGTATCCAGTGTTATCTCGGCTTCGCTTCGGTGAACCATTTCTCTTCTCTTGTTTGGATGCCTTTGTCCCCGACGTGTCTTCCTCGGCTCTGGCATACTTTTCTATCCTGGCCATCAGCTCCTCCATGTTTTTCGACAATGTCTTTGCCAGTGATTTTCGAAGCAGGCAGTCATCCCTCAAGCCGTTTTTAAACGACACGACCGCCACCTCTTGGTTGCATCCTGGTATTCAGTTGAATACCTTGTAATGCCTTTTGGCATAGGCCATAAGGCTTTCATCCTCGTCGATCTTCAGGGCCATTCGGGCGTCCACCCTCGATGGCTATAGCTTGTTTGTCACAAACCTGGCCACAAACATCTCGGCCAAGCCTTCCCAGGTTTTCACAGTTCCTTTCGGTAACTTGTGAAACCAGTCAGATGCAATTTCTTTAAAAGATGGGGGGAACACCTTGCAGAGCAACGGCTCGTTCTCGATGTACAGCGCCATCGAGTTCAAGTACAAGCCGACGTGAAGGTTGGGGTCCGACTTACCGTCGTAGATCTGGAATTTCAGCATGCTAAACCTCTTCAGGGCTTCGAATTTGTCCAATTCTACCGAGAACGGCATTCTCTGCTTGATCGGGGAGGTTACCTCGGCATCTTGTTGCTTTCTCTGTAGGTGATCCCCCAGATCTTCTTTGGTCCATCCAGGAGCTCGGCTATCTCCTGACTTCAGCCTTTTCGGTGCACGACTCCCAGTTTCGTTATGGGTCCTTTTGGACTTCCCTCCATTGGTTGCGTCGAAGCACAACTCCTGCCCTTGAACATGCCGATGTTCTTTGGGGTCAGCTTCCTTGGTGCAATGCGTCCTCCTCGATTCTTCCCTTCTTGACTCTCCTCGCCCGACCTCCCTTGAAGGCCGGTGACAGTGTTTTTTGATCCTAGTGTGCTGGGGGACTGTAGGGACTGTTTTCTGTCCCTCTTTTTGGGCATCCTCCTTTGTCACTGGAATCGACGTATCTTATAGTGGGAACGGTGGCTGTATGACGTTATTCTGCATCATGAAATTGACCACTGTTTGTAGGTCCGCCAATTTGTTCACCATGGCCTTTACCTCAGCGTCCCTCCGTAGGCATCTTTCTTTCCATACCTGGAGGTCATCCTCGTTGTAATACCTGCTCCGGTTCGTTTTCTTTGGTACGTCGCTCACCTGGCTGATGTCCTTTCCTTCGCGATTCTTATAACGAGTCTCTTCGTTGCAGTTGACTTCTTCGACATTAGAGTCAATATGTTTTCAATTCTCAGTAGGGGTGTCATCCCCAACCTTCTCTTTCTATTCGTCGTTAGCCATCTATTCTCCATTGTTTCCCACAGACGGCGCCAAATTGTGGGTGTCAATTTCTGACCACACTTCCAAGCAGGTACTTAGCTGGAGAACATTGGCAGAATAAATTAAACCCGAACGACCTGTTAACAAAAAGAAGAGATTTTGGCGGTGGTTCGTCCACCCGGGGATACTCCGACGATCAAGTCAGTTGTCTCTCAAAGATAGTAAAAGTGCTTAACTCACTATTCAGAGCATAAAAAGCATACCTTAGGCCCATGGGGGTGCCTCACTTTTATAACCAATACAATCCTAGTCCCAATAGAAGCCTAGGTCCAATGGACTTAGGATTACTGCTAATCTTGGACTCCCAGTAGGATTAGGATAAACTCTCTAAGAGTCTTATCTTTACCCAAACTGAAGTCTTCTCCCATTCTATGACTCTTGTCCCTTATCCGCTTATCTCGGATTCCAGTATTCTCGCAGATAACCTCGGCCTAGCCGAGATCACCTCGACATCATGACCAGGACACGTGGCACCTCGACTGGCACATCGGTGACACCTCGGCCACGTGTTGTCATTAAAAATTATGTCCCCACACCAGCTATACTATATATACTTGTGTTTTCCTAATCTATCTGGGCATGTATCTCCTGCTGATATGGAGTATTTTGAAGAGGTTTGCGGGAAGTCATGGACAGGAGATTGTGCAGTATTCTCTTTCGTCACGAGTATAACCATTTTATTTATTTTTTTAAATGCAACAATGCAGTTGTAGAAATGTTTTAATGTTTGATTTATGGGTTTTTAAGATTGGACTAAATATGTGTAATTCTATTAGATTGATCTTCTTCGACATTGTTTTCATGTTTTTTGTCTAATTTCGGGGTCTTTGTCTCGATTATCAGAGCAACAATCATTTGCAGTAACACTAGAAATCTAGCAGTGTAATGTATTTACTGTATCTCCTATCAAGGTTAGGTTGGCTAGTCATGCCTGTAGTTATACCTCACTTTCCTGACCTGATAAAATTCATAATATGTAAAGTTCCTTATGTGAAAAATGAATTTTCCTTGTGATTTTTACAAGTTTACAATCAAAAGATTCATTTTGCGACTCTAGTAATGTCATTCAATTGGATGAGGCTCCTAATTTAGTGACTTCCCTCATATTCATAAGCTAATCCTACTCAATTCTAGGAAAGTGAATATTTCATTGAAATCATGTGGTTACCTTATGGAAATCAGAATAAAGTCCTTTGGAGTATCGAACTGTTGCTAAGTCTACTCACATTACGCCTCAAAACCTATTCAAAGCACATAAAAAAATATTAATAATAAAATAATAATAAAAAAAGAGGAACAAAACCCATAATCAACGTTCTAATAGGTTTGAATTGGAACTTTAGAAAACAATTCTAGGTTCATTGTACACAATAATGTCAATATGATCCATTTTTTGTAAAACTTTTAGTAGCATAGCAATAAAATTGTTCTTACCGAATGGTAGGATGACCATCTAAACCCTACAAGAGGGTTGTGAGCCGTGACACCATATCGTTCAGATGATTGAGTTGTACTTGTGCCGCCCGTGCTTTTTTTTTCTTCGACTAGTTTCATCATCTCCTCTCTTTCTCTCATAAGTTCGTCACGATCTCTTTGGTGCTCCTCTTTCTCCCTCAGTAGCTCTGCGTGATCTCTTTGCCCACCTCTTTCTCCCTCAGCAGCTCCTCGCGATCTCTTTGCCGCTCCTCACGAAAAACCTCCAGTTCAGCTCTCATTGACTCCATATGTTTATCACGAGATCGTGCCGCACTATCAGGTGTCGAAGAGGGTTGTGGGCCTATCCCAAATCCACGCAAGTAATTTTTTTTTTTTTGCCCAAGCACTTGCCTTGATAGTTCTTCTTGGGTCAATGGCATCCTCACATCAATGGCTACCACTTGTAGATTCACCATCTCATCTTGTCATGGCAAAAAAACAACTAAGTACTTACTAGAAGCACAAACAATGACAAAGGAATTTACAACAACTTTACTAATTGATATTCAACACAATTGGTTTCAACGTTCAATACTCAAATGTAGCTCACCACATTTGGGGTCAATCCAATCTCCCATGTTCTTGGACTTGTGTGATTTCTTATAAAGTTCAGGAAAATCTAGATCTTCATCCTCATCTACCTGTTAGGTTTGAAATAACAAAATGAAGAACTGGATAAAGTAGTATTCAAAATTAAGAACAAGCAGTGATTTGTACATCACTAAATTAACTTCTCACCATTAGCGACATTGCTATTAGAAATGATCGAGATCCACTTGTATGATTATATAGCAGCATATGCCTATTTGCTTTACCAGCTTTTGAGCGTTTCTAAATATATATATATATATATATATATATTTAGTGAAGAATTTTTACATATTGACGCATAATTTAATTTCAATAATGGGGTTTAAAATTATTTTGTTACTAAGTGAGATTCATCTTTCCCAGTCCTCTAAGCTCACTCCAGTAGGTGGATGACTATGGGGGTCATCAACACCTTGTTCCTCTAGTTTGAGGAACTCTTGCTTTAGGTTATATCTCCAATCCTTGTACAACAAATATGCCTTCCTATCAATGATCTGTTGGGCTTGTTCATCATTATGAAAATCCTCGCTGATAATAAACTTGTCCTACAAGAAGTATTACATTAATTAATTGAAGCAATTACAAATAACATAATAAAGACATTATCGCAAGATGAATCTCACACTAGCATAGCTTCGACAACAGCATCTTAGGTACTCTGATCGATTTTTTTCCACAACTTCACGCTCTGAAAAGGGCACAACCGCCTAATCTATAGTCCCAACTCCTTCATTGCTAGGGTGGCATTCCCTCTAGTGATTACATTCAACACCCGGTTGACATAAACATGCAATTTCTCTCCTTTTTTCCTAGCTATTTTTTTCTGCACTCCTTTGCCTAATGTAGGTCCTCATACACGAGTTGACCTTATTCGCCCTGGTACAAAAGAGGAAGCAAGTCACAAATTACAAACATTGCTAAAAACTAAGCCATAAATTATTACTGGTTGTGGCTGCTGTTATTAGCGTTGCTGGCTGCTGTTGCTGCTATTTGGCTGCCTAAAGTATTGGTAAATTCTGCTACAGCTTGAATGTTGCTACTATCGATGCAGCTGGTGCAGCTGTCTGTTGGCTGCTGCTGTTGTAGCTGGTGCAGCTTGTTTGTTTTTGTTTTTATTTGCCATGTAAATTTCCTTGTTTTGTGGCCCCTTTTTGTCTTTATAGGGTTTTGATCTGGTCATGTTCTAGAGTTTAGGCCTTATTAATTATTTTTGCAGCGTTTTAGTCTTTGTTCTGTTGTTGTTAGGGCCTGGGGTATACCCCTTGTATATGTTGTATATTTCATTGTCTTAATTTATGGCTTATGCACCCAAAAAAAATAAAAAAAAATAAAGCCATGAACAATTAAGTACAATGATCTTACCCACACCATCTGTCTGCGTCTCCTCGACAACTGTCTGTGTATCATCAGGCAGCTGCGTCCCCCCAGAGAAAGTCAACGGGGTGCCAATCTCATGTGGGCATGCTTCTGATGTTGATACTACGTTGCTACTTGATGCTCTCTTATGCCGACCCGTCTTGATCCCAGGAACCATGCTAGCTGCAATAAGTAACAAACATACATGAATTATAAACCTCACATACATCATCAATGTTGAAATCAATATGGATTATTTACAAAAGTTAATCATTCACGAGATTAACATATAACACAATATGACCAAAATTATTCTGTTCACTTGTCAAAGAAAGGGCATGTACATAAAACCAATATTAGTCATAAAATTCAAATTAACAGGTTCATCAATTTAAGAGGTTGAACATTGCACAAAATTAATGAATTTTATATAACATTTGGTTATGTAATAGAAGAACAAAAGCCGTATTCTTAATTTCCCCTCTTACATCAACAAAACAAGGACAAATAAACAAAGTTCTGACCTATCTACTTAGAGAACACATCGGAATTTTGAACTCATATGTCAAAACGCTATGTCGGTATCTTTATCAAAATCACTTTCTAGCTCATCTTCTTCTTCTTCTTCATCACCCGTGATTGTTAGTTCATCTTCCTCATCACAGATGAAAGCATCATCCATAACACCCTCGGGTTGTACATGCATATTGGATTGAGAAACTTCCATTGAAATAATTTTAGGTTCAATATCACCGCGATGCAAAACAACATCATCATCAATAGGCTCAGTTGGTACAACAGTAGTTTTTTCATCTTGTTACAGCACATCATCAACTTCCGGCATATCCATCTTTGGCACATCCCAAATTCGTCGATGTTGAAAGTTTTCTACGACTCGCCAATTTGGACCTAACTTCGTATCATGAACATAGAAAACTTGTTGAACGTGGCGTGGTAACACAAACGAGTCATCTTTATACCATCGACTTCTTACATCAACAGTTGTCACATGTGGTTCGACACGCATAGTTCGGCTACTACCAATGTTATACCATTCACATTGGAAGAAAATAACCTGATGTCCAAACAAATATGTCATTTCCCACAATTTGCAAAGGTAGCCGTAGAACTTTATCAATTGACCTTGGTAGTCCCCTTCCACTACCTATCCACTATTATGACATTTACGACGGTTGTCACGGTGAATAATATGGAATCGAACACCATTAGAAATGCATTCTGAATATGTGTTCACTAAGGCATTAGGACCATTGGCTAATGATCACATCTCATCAGTTGCTTCGAGTGACTTTTGGTTTCGCAATTGGTTCACTACACAACAAAGTATGTCATGTTAATTCCAACTTAGAATAATTTAAAGTTATTTGTAAACTATACTATAAGGAATTTTAGCTTACGCAATCTTTGAACCATTTAGGAAATTCTTTGCATTGTCGCGTTGCAATGTCGCATGCACTTCCATGTTGTTGTTGTAACAAGAGTTTGTGTTCCCTAGTTAATACAACGTAATTCATAAGTAATTGGAATAATGAAGACTTAAAAAAAAATTGTAGCACACATATGGTGTATATTTTGTTCGAGTCATACTCTAGATATTCGTCCACTTCGAAGCTATTGTGTAGGACAAACCAAAGAGCCAATTCGCGGTCAGCTATGGACACAGCAATTGCCCTTGGGAGTAGACCAAACGGACGAACATTTTGAGTGAAAATCGCCAACCCCAGGCCATTGTCACCCCCATCATAGTTCCTTTCTTCTCGGTTAAACACCGTTTCAACTCCATCCAAATACATTGAACAAAATTTCGTACATTCTTTTGATATGTAGCCCTCCACAATGGAACCTTCTGGCCAAGCTTTATTGCCCACAAATCCTTTCAGAAGTTCGAGCATCCTACATGTCAACATCAGGTTGTTCTTTAGTATGGTCAGACTGAACTATATTTAAATGAAAAGAGTTCAGACTCGTAGTTATACCTCTCAATAGGATACATCCATTGATATTGCACAGGCCCTCCAAGCATAGCCTCGTGAGGCAAATGAATTTCCAAGTGGACCATGACATCAGAAAAAGCAGGAGAAAAAATCTTCTCAACCTTACAAAGTATAAGTACAATTTGTTCTTGTAGTTTTTCCAAATCAGTTACCCTTAATGTCTTTGAGCACAACTGTTTGAAAAAACATCCCAACTCAAACAATTTGGTCCCAATCTCATTAGGACGGTATCTGAGCATCCCAGTTGGAAAAAGTTATTGTAAAAGGACATGACAGTCATGACTCTTGAGGCCAACTAACTTACCACCATTTGCAGTGACACAGTTGGATATATTTGCCATATAGCCATCAGTATCCATTGATTTCAAGAAAGAGATTATTTCATTTTTACCCCTATACTATGTCACGATTTTCAATGACCCCCCCAAACTATTATTTTCACGCATACCCTTATACTATTTAAGTTACTATCAATTTTGCTCCTGCCGTCAGATTTGAAATGGAAAAAGTTAAAAAAATTACATTTTGGCCCAAAATTTCAAAAGAAAGATGCAGACCCACCCTTTCCTACTAGGAAACCACCACCAGCAACCACCACTTCAAGCCCTTCTATCTCCTTTGTCATAACTTTGTTTCGCCTCATTTTTACGTTGTTGGATTCAATTCACAGTCTAGTTTTCGTATTACATCTCACACGTATCATTCTTCCTCTTTTTGCAAGCTATCGGAGCTCCAAAAGTTGATAAAAAAATAAGACTTTTCTTCTCGTTTTTGACTTTTCTTCAAGCCATCTTTTGGACTTCATATATTTCTTGATTCTTGACGGCTCTATTTCATTCTTTCACCATTCTCTTCACCTCATTTCCTACTTCGCCCTACACTACCTCGCTTACTCACTTGTTTGTGTAATGGGCGGTTTTGGTATACCGAAAGTTGTCCGAAAACTAATTTCGAAAATTTCAAAACATTCATCTTTTGTTTCTTTCTACTCCATCTTCCTCATTCTTCTTTTTCTTCTTCTTCACTTATAACATGATGTGGAACATGGTTCTAGGTGGTAACGGAACTAGCAATGGGTGGTGGTGACGGTCCGGCGATGGCAGTGGGTTTGGTGTTGTAAGGTAGTGGTAATGGAACTTGGTTGTGAAAAGGATGGGTTTGGTGTTGTAAGGTGCTGGTGATGGTAATGCTCATGGTGGCGGTAATGGAGTTCGGTGGTGGTGAAGTTAGTGGTTCGAGTGGTGATGTTGGTGAAGTTGATGGTTGAGATTGCATATCTCCCGAAGAATATCACTTTCAACAATGTCATTCGAGCACTTTGTGTTGTGGGAAAAGTGGATGAGGCATTGTCGGTATTAGTCCTCATGCGTCGAGGAAGTTCAGTGCCCACAAAGATTTCTTTCAACATTTTGATTAGTGAGTTCAATCGATAAGGCAGGCGGTTGAGTGCAATCTTATTTTTTTTATCAACTTTCGGAGCTCCAATAGCATGCAAAAAGAGGAAGAATGAGATGTGTGAGAAATGATATGAAAACTAGACTGTGAGTTGAATCCAATGACATAAAAATGAGGCGAAACGAAGTTATGACAAAGGAGATAGAAGGGCTTGAAGTGGTGGTTATTGGTGGTGGTTTGCTGGTAGGAAAGGGTGGGTCAGCATCTTTCTTTTGAAATTTGGGGCCAAAATGTAATTTTTTTTAACTTTTTCCATTTCAAATCCGACGACAGGGACAAAATTGATAGTAACTTAAATAGTAAAGGGGTATGCGTGAAAATAATAGTCGTCTGGGGGGGTCATTGAAAATTGTGACTAAGTATATGGGTAAAAATGAAATAATCTCTTCAAGAAATCACAAAAACCTTGTCTCTCTGCCGGGGACAATGTGTACAATGCTGGGGTCTTCTCGAAAAAGCCATTGGCATGCCTTATCTAGTGTAACTCCTGTCATATTCGCATGTCCTTCATATCCAAACGTGCTTTTTACATGTCCTTGTTCTTGCTATCTATGCTCAATGGTGTCCCAACCAGATTGTCACATATATTTTTCTCTATATGCATGACATCAAGGTTGTGTCAAAGCCTCAGTGTTTTGCAATAGGGTAGGTCGAACAAAATACTTCTTTTTGTCCAGTTCGAAGTCGAATTTTCATTCTTTTGTCTTTTTTAGTTGTTTGGATGCTTTCCGTACAGCCTATACGTCCCCAAATTAATTTGCTCCAGTATTTGTTCTCCCGATAACTCCACATGTTTGGACCAATTCTCAATATCACCGTTAAAGAGCTTACTTCATCGCTAATTATGGTTCTCAGGTAAGTAGCAACGAGCACCCATATACCCTATCATACTTCGTAGACTCTAAGATGATGCATCCATGTTACAATTAGGGCAGGGCAAGTAACCTTTTGTACTCCAACCAGACATGTTACCATATGCAGGGAAGTCATTGATGGTCCACATGACTACTGCATGCATTGTAAATATTTGGCCATTTGAGGCATCATATGTTTGCACACCATGCTCCCACAAATTGTTTAACTCCTTTACTAATGGTTACAAGTGTGTGAGTGATTTTCCAATCACACTGCCCAACTCAGTAATTAGCTGGAGAGCACTGGCAGAATAGATGACACCTGGCTGACCTGCAATAGAAAGAGAAGATTATGGCGGTGGTTCGTCCACCTGGGGGCACTCCGACGATCAAGTCAGTATATCTCTCGAAGATAATCAATAGTGCTAAACTCACTATTCAGAATATAAACTGTGTACCTTAGACCCATGGGGGTGCCTTTCTTTTATAGCAAACTCAATCTAGCCCCAATAGAAGCCTAGCTTCAATGGACTCTTGCTCAGTGCTTATCTTGGACTCTCTAAGAGATAAAGATAAACTCCCTAAGAGCTTTATCCTTATCCATGCCATAGTCCTTCCTTATTCTAAGACTCTTGTCCCTTATCCGCTTATCTCGGATTTTGATATCTTCGGAGATAACCTCGGCCTTGCCAAGATAACCTCGGTGTCATGACCTGGACACGTGGCACCTCGACTGACACGTCGGCATCACCTTGGCCACGTGTTGGTACTCAGAAAATATATCCCCACAACTGCCCCCTAGGTTCTATTACCTCGGCATTCTGAGGTGATGGAACCTATATCGATACTTCCTGCCAGTACATCGGTTTTAAGCCGAGCTCATTACTATAGGCCGACATGTCTTCTTAAAGATCAAGATTTGCAAGAACTTCTTCACGCGCATAAGCTGTCATATATAACAACTCAACCATTTTTAGCCACGCGTCTTTTTCTTACTGGATCGTACCTGATACGCGTCTGTAAATTGAATCATTCTCACGTGCACCGTCTGGCGTATACGTTCTTCTAGGCACATTTATGACCCTTTTGTCGCCGTTTCTGTTTTATCAAAACTTCTTTCTGTCCCCCGTCTTTTCACTTTTCATTGTTTCTGAAGTTCTCTCCCTCTCTAGCTTTCCATCTCCTCCATTGTTCCAAGCTTTCAAGCTCTGCTGCCACCGTTGTTCTCCTCTTTCGACGAGACGCTTGCTATTCTTCTTTGTTGTTACTGTTCGTCTGACTTCGGCGAACTCAACACCGGTCTTCCTCTTTCTGGTAAGCCATTGTTTCTCCTGTTTTCAGTTTCTTGTTACCTTACTGAACTTTATCGTTTTACCTTCTATCTTTGCAATCTTGTTCATACTTCTGATATTTCATCTTGCATTTTGTATTCCACCATATATTTGAACTTGTTTGTTTTATGATTCTGTTTTTACTCAAATCATCTTCTTGAATATACACTGTTCACACACCAGTTGATTTTTGCCACTATTCTTGGCTTGATACCCTTTTGTTCTTTCAATGTTCTTGACAATCCATCTTTGTTCTTGATTCTAAAGCGTATCCCTGTTTTTCTGTTTTCTAGATCCGTGCATCCAATCTTCGTTTCCATAGATCTAGGTTTGGGATTTGCTTGTAGAACCCTTGATTTTTAGGAAAAACTGAAACTATTTCCACAAATTCTTACCCAGCACATAATTTTGGTTTTTGCTAAGGTCACAATAACCCTTTTAAAGCACCTTTCTGAAATCCAACCCCTTAAGTTAAGCCGATATCATGGGTATGTGGAAGCATAGGGTAGACACCCCGACAAAATTAGACTACTTTAGGCGAGAGTTTTCTATCCCTGCCGACGTCCATCTGAGGTTAGCTGGGGATGTGACTCCATCATGCCCACCACTGATTCTATGCCCTTCCCTGTAGTGGCCTTTATCGAGTGCGGACTTCGGTTCCCACTAAACATCCTTTTTCATGAAATACTTCATTACTATAAGCTGAACCCTATGCAACTTGCCATCAATTCCTATCGAGTTGTCAACGGTATAATTGCCTTAGCTAAACAAGAAAATGCTAGGATCACCTTAGCCGACATCTAATATTGCTACACCATGTGTCGCCTGAAGTCAGAAAAGGCCACATCTATTACCTCAAGCCGAGGTCCACTGAATACAAAATCGTTGCCGACCTCCCTGACTCCAACAAGGGAGCGGGGGATGATTACTTCATCATTTCGGGTAACTGGGAATTTCAGCCAAACGATGACCTCCATCTTTATCCCCTAAGTCAAACAGTTTTCGAAGAAGGAGCTGGTAAGGGCCACCTTCCACAAATTTTCTTGCTTTCTTGCATGAAGTTTTCAACATTCTGCTCTAATGTCTACGCTTTTTTCTTTTTTTGCAGTTCTCCCTCAGCCACCAAAGGGTTTGCATCAGTCTTTCTTTTCCAGCAAAGACTTGAGGAGACTTTTGGATCTACTAGTTCTCAAACGGAAGGCCCCTCTGCTTCTCAACTTCATTCTGACGTATAAGTCGGCTCTTACCGACGTCCCAAAAAAGAAGAAGAAAAGCCTTTCTCCACCTTCTGCCACAACTCCACAAGTCACGTCCACATCTCGGACAGACCAAGGATCGACCTCTAATCCAGCTGAGCAACCCTCAACCTCGGCTCCTTATCTGATCCAAATATCTTAACGTCAACGTCGGCGACGAACTGTTTTTGCTATTGAAATGGGCCGCCAGAAAGCTGTTGCCAAAGATCTCCTGGCCAGTATCCCATCGACCGTTGATGCTCCACCCGCACAATCCCAACAACCTGCGAAGTCGAAAAGAATAAAGAAAGCTCAACCAAAGGCGAAGGTGACTCAGGTTGATACTGAGGATACTTTGCCAACTTCTAAATTGGCTAAAAGCAATAAGTCTCAATCAGCTGCTGGGAAGAGGCGTTCTGAGGCCCAACCATCCGAATCCCTAAAATCAAAGAAGCCGAGGTCATCCTCTACTACCACCTCGGGGTCCAAAAAACATGATGCCCCCTGGGCCCCTAACATCACTCTGGAAGATAAGCCAGTTATGGCCAACGATAGTGCTGATGACATCAACGTCAGCGTAGCCCTCAGTACCGCTCTGCTTCTCCCCGGCAATCTCGACCGAAATGCCGAGTTGAGCGAGTATGAAAACTACGCTCTAATGCTTCAACGCTCTGTTCAAGTAAGTGTCTTTATCTGGCAACTTTTTATTTCTTTCTGTTCATTTCATACTTGTAATTTTTTCTAACAACTTATGTTCTGTTTTACTTTCAAGCCATCCAGCATGCCCATTCTTTCTCAATACAATCTTTTGAGAACCGGGAGAAGCTAGCCGAAATGAAGAGGGAGGTCTCCAGTCTTCAAAAGGCCAACAAAAGTTCACAATCAAAAATGAAAAAGTTGGAAGACCAGGCCGAGGCTGCCATCAAGGCCCAAAATGATGCCGAAGAAAAGGCAGTCTGTTGAGGCCATCAAGAAGGTTCTTGAGGCCCAGAAGACAGAGGCCGAAGAAAAGATGGCCCAGGCCCAAAAAGAACTGCAAAATGCCTTGGCCACCAAAGATGCTAAACTAAAGGAGGTCGATGAAAAGGCCTACAACGAAGGGGTGGCCGATGTCACGGTGGATTACGAAAGCAAGTGAAGCAAGCATGCAACAAGGGTTTCACCCTTAGCTGGATGACCTTGCTGAAAAAGCTTGATGTCCCCGAGGACTCCCTCCTTAGGAATTCCGATGTCCTTCCTCTGCCATTCCCCCCAACTCCAAGCCAACCCGCCGACGACGACTCTGAGTACGAGGAGGAGGTTTTGGTGAGGAAGCCCAAGGAAGCTACTAGGGCCAAGTCACCTACTCAAAATGAGCAAGTCCTGGACTTGACTCAGGATGAGGAGGTTGAGGAGTTTCCCAAGGATGTTGCGCCTCAAAAAGCGATATCGGACATGCCCCTCGCCGACAAGAGCCTTGATCAGACCCTTTAAGAGATTGATGCTGAGCTTGCGACCGAGAAGGCAGCCGAGATGTCCTCCCAGCAGTCTTCTGAGATCCAGACCCAGCCAGCTAATGATGCTGAGGAATCATAGTTTTGATGTCTTTTTCCTTTGTTTTTTTTTTGTACTTTTGCTTTTCTTCTTTTTGGAACAATGTAAGCTCTTTGTATGGCCGATTTTCTCTCTATGAATACAACTTCCTTCTTTCTTGAATGCTTGTATGTTTGTCTTCCCTTTATAGCTCTTGTATGACTTTCATATTTAGAATAATGTTGTGTCTTCAAAAGTGCTCTTTAGTTTTGTGCAACCTTCTTGGGGTGAAACACCTCGGTAATACAAACTATGATTTATCTCGGCAAGTACCCAAGTACCTTTCTAAACATATCCTTGGTTTCATAAAATTTCAACAAGTGTTTTACCTTAGTCTAACTTTAACTTGTAAACTTTTCATAAGCTTCAACAAGTGTTAAATATCATCTCGGTTTAACTTCAACTTGTAAACTTTTCTCAAGTTTCAACAAGTGTTAAACATCATCTCAGTTTAACTTCAACTTGTAAACTTTTCTCAAGTTTCAACAAGTGTTAAACATCATCTCTGTTTAACTTCAACTTGTAAACTTTTCTCAAGTTTCAACAAGTGTTAAACATCATTTCGGTTTAACTTCAACTTGTAAACTTTTCTCAAGTTTCAACAAGTGTTAAACATCATTTCGGTTTAACTTCAACTTGTAAACTTTTCTCAAGTTTCAACAAATGTTAAACATCATTTCTTTTCTCTGCCCCCTAATATGAACCTAAGTTCCACTTGGGGTCTCATTATGCACGTATTCGGAAGCAATGTTATGTATCTTCATTAGTCACGAATATAGAAGAATTCTGCTAAAATTTTATTCATTACGTCGACAAATAACAATGAAATTCTAATGATAGAAAAACTTCAGATTACAAGTATTCCAGGGCCTTGGCAACTCTTTGCCCTCACTATCTTCAAGCTGATATGCCCCGTTGCCCAATACTGAAGTGATTCTATAGGGTCCTTCCCAGTTTCGGCCAAGCTTGCCCTCCTTGGGATTCTTCTTGTTGTCGACGACTTTTCTCAAGACTAGGTCGCCGATTTGGAACTCCCTTGGGTTGACTCTTTTATTATAAGATGTGGCAAGCTACTGCTGGTAGGCTGCGAGTTGAATTGCAGCTTTCTCTCTTCTTTCTTCTAGTAGGTCCAGATCTCGGGCTAGGAGTACATCATTAGTCCCATTCTTTACTCCCTGGGTTCTGATTCTAGGAATGCCGACTTTAAACGGAATGATAGCTTCTGTGCCATAGGTCATGGCAAAGGGGGATTCCCCTGTTGATCTTCTCGGCGTAGTCCGATATGCCCAGAGCACACTTGGTAGTTCATCCACCCACTTTCCTTTTGCTGCTTGCAGCCTCTTCTTTATCCCATCTGGGATAACTTTGTTGGATGCTTCTGCTTGTCCATTGCTTTGAGGAAAGCTTGGGGTTGAAAAGTAGTTCTTGATCTTGTACTTTGCACAGAAGTTCTTGATTAGCTTGCTGTCAAATTGTGTTCCATTGTCAGCAACTATTGCTCTCGGAATCTCAAATCTGGTGATGATGTTCCTCCATAAGAAGTTCTTCACGTCTACATCTCGGATCTTGGCTAGGGGCTTAGCTTCTATCCACTTGGTGAAGTAATCTGTTGCTACCAGCAGGTACTTTCGTTGTCCAGTTGCTTAGGGCAGTTGCCCAATGAGATCCATGCCTCATTGGGCAAATGGCCAAGGACTGGATACTGGGTTTAGGTCTGCTGCTGGTTGGTGTATCAATGGTGCAAACCTTTGGCATTTTTCACATTTCTTCACATAGGCTTTTGTATCTTTCTGTATGTAGGGCCACCAATACCCTTGGGTAATGGCCCTGTGGGCAAGTGATCTGCCCCCAGTGTGGCTTCCACAGATTCCTTCATGTATTTCATATAAAAAATCCTCAACTTGTGATGGGTGCACACACCTTAAAAGGGGTCCAGTGAAAGATCTTCTGTAGAGATGTCCTTCTGCTGTTAGACTAAATCTTGCCGGCTTCAATCTGATCTTGTGTGCTTCCTTGTGGTCATCTGGCAGCTTTCCTCATTTCAGGAATGCAACAATTGCAGCCATCCAGCTTGGTCCCATGTCCACACACATTGCTTCACGCTCTATGGTCAGTGGTTCGATGCTCGGGCCCGACAAGTATTCAATCATTATCATCCTTGCTTTTCTAGGAAGTATTGCACTGGCTAGATTGGCTATTGCGTCGGCGTGACTGCTATCATCCCGGGTGACCTGATGTAGTCGACAATTCTGAAACAAAGCTACTAACCTGTTGACTTCCTTTGCGTAGGCTGACATCCTTTCATCTCGAGCTGCAAATTCACCTGTTGTCTGGTTGACTATGAGCTGGGAGTCATAGAAGACTATCACTTCATCTGTTTCTACTGCTACCGCCAGCTTTAGTCCTGCAATCAATGCTTCATATTCTGCTTCATTGTTTGAGGCCTTGAACCCGAATCGAATGGACTGTTCCAATACTTCTCCATCTGGAGATACCAGTACTACTCCTGCCCCTACTCCTTGCCGGTTTGAGCTCCCATCGACAAATAGTCGAAAGGAGTCGCCGATGTAAATGCTGCAGGGTCTGAGTTTTTTCTTTTTCCTTTGTTTTGTTGCATTTAGCTGGGCTTCTCCTTGCTTGCTTGGACATTGTTCACCTCGGCTCAACGGAGCCCGATGTGCGATGGATTCTGGTGTGAACTCGGCCATGAAGTCGGCCAAAACTTGGCCTTTGATCGCTGTTCTAGGTCTGTACTCCAAGTCATACTGTCTCAAGGCCACTGCCTATTTGGCTATTCTTCCTATCAGGTCTCCTTGTTGTGGCAAAGACTACAAGGGGTGTTTTGTTAGGACCACAATTTTATAGGCCTGGAAGTAATGGTTCAATTTCTTTGAAGCCATTAGTAAAGCCAGTGTCAATTTTTCTAAGGGTAGATACCTTGTTTCTGCATCGGCTAGGGTTTTGCTTACATGGTAAACAACCCTTTGCACCCCTTTTTCTTCTCAGATTACCACTGCGCTTACTGTGTGTTCTGAGACTACTAAGTACAAAAACAACTCCTCCCCAGGTTCTGGATTTGAAAGAACTGGAGCTGTGGTCATATACTTTTTCAGGTCAGCCAGGGCGGCCTCGTATTCTTTTGTCCATAAAAAATCTGTGGCTTTCTTCACTAAGTTGAAGAAAGGTTTACACTTGTCTGAGCTTCTGCTTATGAACCTATTCAGGGCTACGGCCTTTCCAGTCAACATTTGTACCTGTTTTGCCGATGTCGGGCTTTTCAATTCCAATATGACCTTAATCTGATCTGGGCTGGCCTTAATGCCCCTTCTAGTCACCAGGTATCCTGAAAACTTATCAAATCCCACTCCAAATGCACACTTTGTTGCATTGAGTCGGAGCCGATATGTTTTAAGGATGTCAAAGACTGCTTTCAGGTCGGCCAGATGACCTTCAGGTTCCTTAGTCTTCACGACCATGTCATCGATGTAAACTTCCACCGTTATGCCAATCAGGTGTTTGAACATCTTTGTTACCAGTCTTTGGTAAGTTGCTGTTGCATTTTTTTGCCCAAAAGGCATCACTCTGTAGCAGTACAGACCTTTTGGGATAATAAATGCAGTCTTCTCCTCATCTGGGGGATACATGGCTATCTGATGGTATCCCCTGTAGGCATCCAGGAAGCTCATCCTTCTATGCCCTGAAGTGGCGTCTACCAACTAGTCAATCTTGGGTAGAGGAAAACTGTCTTTGGGACAGGCTTTGTTCAGGCTGGTAAAGTCCACGCAGACCCTCCATTTACCGTTCTTTTTCTTCACCTCCACTGTCTTTGATAGCCATGTCGGGTAATTTACCTCTCGAATGGCCCTGGCCTCCAGAAGTTTGTCTACTTCCTTTTCTACTGCTTCAACGTGTATCAACGTCGATCTTCTTGCTCGTTGGATCACTGGTTTTGCCGACCTATTAACATTTAGTTTATGGCAAGTGACCTCGGGGTCAATGCCAGGCATCTCATATGGTGTCCAAGCAAACACCTCAATATTTGCTCTTAAAAAAGCTTCCAACTCTTTTTCTTCTTCTTCGGCTAAGCCTGAGCTGAGAAGAAAGAAGCGTTCTTCATCCCTTTCCTGGACGAGGATTTTCTTCAGTGCTTCTTCACTCTTCTTGGCTGGCTCCTTGTCGACATCCTCTAAGACCTCCATGTCTTCATCTTCGATCTCTGCCTTCTCTGGTTCTCTTATGCTGTAGGTGGATTTCATTGCTGCCATGGAGCAATTTTTTGCCTGCAGTTGATCTCCTCTGACCTCCTCAATCCCATGCTCTGTTGGGAACCGCAATAGTTGATGCAAAGTTAAGGGGACAGCCCTCATTGCATGCAACCATGGTCTTCCCAAAATAATGTTATAAGGGGAGGATGTGTCAATTACGGTGAACTCTGTTGTTATCTTCCTGGTGCCTGCCTGCACCTCCAAGCTGGTTATTCCTAGTGGCCATGTCGGCGTTCCATTGAATCTGACCATTAGGCTATTGGATTGCTCCATATCGTCTGAGTGAAGGCCAAGCTCCTTGTAACATCGGACGTACATGATGTCACAAGAGTTGCCTTGGTCAATCAGGATGCGCCTTACTTGGCATTTCCCAACCTGGAGGGATACTACGAAGGCATCATTATGCGGGTGCTACACCATC
The DNA here is from genome assembly GCF_055761805.1 of Camellia sinensis. Classification (NCBI taxonomy): domain Eukaryota; kingdom Viridiplantae; phylum Streptophyta; class Magnoliopsida; order Ericales; family Theaceae; genus Camellia; species Camellia sinensis. The sequence continues at coordinate 76,310,917 of NC_138969.1, forward strand.
TCAAGGTCAGCTTCAGAAAAGGACACTACTGGTCCTTGGCACTCCTCTGCCCGATGTCTCTTCTCCCCAACTTGGCAGACATGCTGCAAGTGCTTCACTTTCTGGGTCTCCCCCCTGATCTCATTTTCGCTGACCTTCTAGTGAATTACATTAATTACCCGAGGTCCTCCTGCTTCTTGTTGCTGTGCTGGGGGAAGCGGAGCTACTGTCGCTTGAGGCAATCTTGCCTGTTCTTCCCTTATTTTGGCCTCATCGACAAGGTCTCTTAGATGGCCTTGCCTCACCAGGTCTTCCAAATGTGTTTTCAGGGCTCTGCAGCCCTGAGTCATTTGCCTTTTTTCATTGTGGTAAGCACAATGCCTGCCAAGGTTTCTTCCCATGAATTCTCCTGGTGTCTTTGCTGATGTTCTGAAATAGGGTTGATTCCGAATTTGATCTAAGACTTTGTGAATTGGGATTCGGAACATAGTTGTCACTGCCTGTGTTGCCCTCAGCTCTATCTCCTGTTTGCTGGATCCGTTGTTACCTCGGCCTCGCTTCGGCGAGCCGTTTCCCTTTTCTTGCTTTGCCTCCTTGGTCCCTGATGTATCTTCTTCGGCTTTGGCATACTTCTCGATCCTCGCCATGAGCTCTTCCATGCTTTTTGGAAATGTCTTTGCCAAAGATTTTCGTAGTGGACAGTTATCTTTTAGGCCGTTCTTGAAAGATACGACTGCCATCTCTTGATTACACTCTGGTATTCAGTTGAACACCTCATAGTACCTTTTTGCATAGGCCCTAAGGCCTTCATCCTTACTGATCTTCAGAGCCATTAATGGGTCCACCCTTAATGGCTGCAGTTTGTTTGTCACGAACCTGGCCATAAACATCTCAGCCAGGCCTTTCCAAGTCTTCACGCTTCCTTTTGGTAATTTGTGGAACCAATCTGATGCAATCTCCCCAAAAGATGAGGGGAACACTTTGTAGAGCAACGGCTCGTTCTCACTATATAATGCCATTGAGTTCAAGTAGAATACAACGTGAAAGTTAGGGTTTGACTTACCATCGTATATTTGGAACCTCGGCATACTGAATCTCTTCAGCGCCTCAAATTTGTCTAACTCCACCGAGAATGGTGTTCTCGGTTTATCAGGGGAGGTTACCTCGGCATCAACATTCTGCTGCTTCCTCTTGAGGTAATCTCTCAAGTCTTCTTTGCTTTGTCCAGGAGCTCGACTATCTCCTGACTTTAGTTTTTTCGGCATACTACTCTCAGCTTCATGGTGGGTCCTTTTTGATTTTTCTCCGTGAGTTGTGTCGAAGCAGAGCGCCTGCCCCTGAACATGCCGATGTTCTTTGGGGTCTGCCTCCTTGGCGCGATGCGTCCTCCGCGACTCTTCTCTCCTCGACTCTCCTCGCCCGACCTCCCTGGAAGGCTAGTGAGAGTGTTTTTCACTTCTGGTGTGCTGAGGGGCTATTGGGATTGTCTTCTGCCCTCTCTTCTGGGCATTGGTCGCTGGAATTGGCGTGTCCTGCAGCGGGTATGGTGGCTGCATGACATTGTTTTGCATCATGAAATTGACGACCGATTACAGGTCTGCCAATTTGTTTGTCATCTCCTTTACCTCTTTATCCTTCCGCGGGCATCTATCCTTCCATACCTGGAGGTCATCCTCATTGTAGTACCCACTTCGATATGGCTTTTTTGGTATGTCGCCATCCTGGCCAACGTTTTTCATGCTGTGATTCTGGTCACAAGTTTCTGTGTTACGGTTGTCTCCTTCGACGTCAAGGTCGATAGGTCTACCACTCCCAGCAGGAGTGTCGTCCCCAATCTTTTCCTTCTGTCCGTCACTGGCCATCTATTCTTCTTTCTTTCCCACAGACGGCGCCAAATTGTATGAGTGATTTCCGATCACACTGCCCAACTCAGTAATCAGCTGGAGAGAACTGGCAGAATAGATGACACCTGGTTGACCTGCAATAGAAAGAGAAGATTCCGGCGGTGGTTCGTCCACCCGGGGGCACTCCAACGATCAAGTCAGTATATCTCTCAAAGATAATCAATAGTGCTAAACTCACTATTCAAAATATAAACTGTGTACCTTAGACCCATGGGGGTGCCTTTCTTTTATAGCAAACTCAATTTAGTCCCAATAGAAGCCTAGCTTCAATGGACTCTTGCTCAGTGCTTATCCTGGACTCTCTAACAGATAAAAATAAACTCCCTAAGAGCTTTATCCTTATCCATGCCATAGTCCTTCCTTATTCTAGGACTCTTGTCCCTTATCTGCTTATCTCAGATTCTGATATCTTCGGAGATAACCTCGGCCTTGCCGAGATAACCTCGGCGTCATGACCTGGACACGTGGCACTTCGGCTGACACGTCGGCATCACCTTGGCCACATGTTGGTACTCAGAAAATATATCCCCACAACTAGTAAACATCGATGTCTCTTCAAGGTGCCGATCGTCTAGGAATAAGCAATGACATCTTGACAAATGGATCTTTCATACACTTCCATAGGGGAAGATTGTAAGGCATTAAGATTACGGGCCACATGCTGTACAATGTACTCATATTTCCAAATGGATTGAAACCATCCATAGCAAGCCCTAGCCTTACATTCCGAGGATCCACAAAAAATTTAGGATGCTGTCTATCAAAGTCCTTCCATGCCTCAGCATCTGCTGGATGCTGTAACACTCCATCATCCACATGCTTATCTTTGTGACATCTCATATCTGCAGCTATTTTTTTCGACATGTACAATCTCTTCAACCTCAGTGTCAAAGGAAAAAACCTCAATATTTTGTAAGGAATTTTTTTACCCATCTTGTCATTCAAATTGCATCTAGACTCCTTAGATGTAGGGCAATTCTCCAATTTTGTGTTCTCCTTCCAAAATAAAGTACAATCATTCTTGCATGCATGAATAGCGTCGTATCCCAAACCAAATTCACAAAAGAACTTTTTCGCTTCATAAAGGGTCTATGGAACAGTTTCATCACACTTTAGTAGAATGTCTTTGAAAACTTGCATAACCACATCAAAAGATTTGCTACTCCATTTATTGTACACTTTGACGTGAAGCATCTTAACAACGAAGGACAAGATGGAGAATTTCTCACACTCCGGATATACTTTGCGTTGAGTATCATCGAACAACTTAATGAATTGCAATAAATTGTGCCTCTCTGAACTATTACGTTCTTCATCGATATGATCATCCATAAGACCACTCATGTAAATCTCTTCTAACATAATAGCCAGTTCACCCAAATTATTGTGATTGGCTATCAGTCCAACTCCATTGCTTTTAGTATCATCGTTTCACACAGTATGATGATCACGACACATGGAAATATGCTCCCCATGGTGCACCCGAGTTTGATAAGAACACACGATTCCTCTTCGAATCAAGTGCAACTGTACAACTTGTCGACTAAATTTTGTGTCGTTCAAGCAATCGACACACGGACAACGAATTTCATCATGTGGCCCTAAATTCTTCGTAGCAAACTCAATAAATGACTGAACACCTTGTTGATACTCTTTACTTTCAACCTATCTTTTATTGTCATCTAACTCTTGTCCATCTTTCGAACCCTACACACCAAGCAAAGATGAACATGGGAATGGACACCACATGGAAAAATACTCAATAATAGAAGAGAGCTTAAGTAAGTTTAGGGGTTCGATTATCATTGTTTTTCAAGTAAACAAAATAATAATAACCGATTGGGATCTTTTGCCTATTTGTCCATTGCATATAGTTGGATAATTTGAATACTAACTTGGCATTTATTCGCACTCAAATTTCACAAACATGAACAATTCTATGTCAAAGTCATCTTAGAGGGAGAGACATCAATCTAACCCTAAGAGAGGGAAATTAAATTTGATATTGAATATAGATTGTAGTTTTATAGATCTCTGCAAATACATTTTGTAAACATAAATTTTCTGAAAATCAGATGTGTAAAACAAAAGTAACGAAATTTTAAAGTTTTGAAACATTGAAAAAATAAAAGAATTACGGTACACATTAATCTCGTTGTTATGCACAAACCACAAAGAACAATAAAAACAATTACGACTAAATAGGCTGATTCATAGAACTTCATAGAAAACTGTTTTTTAAATGGGAAAATAAAAGATTTATTAATACTACTAAATCATATAAGTTGTACAATGAAATTACATGAATACGAAGACCTAAAACAAAATATTTTAAAGTTATTACGTAAGTTTGTATTAAGAGAGAGATGAGAGAAATATTGTATTTGCAGAGAAGATGGAGAATGGTGGGTGGATTCCCGTAGTGAAGCAAAGGAAAAAGAGTGAAGCATGGCGCAAAGAGGTAAGCAAAGGATTTATCTATGGGTGTGTTTGATTGGGGGGATTAGGGGGGGATTATTCACTGTTCGGATTGCTTATCCGAAGGCGGGAGATGTCCATCATTTGTTTTTTTTTTTAGTCTGCCGGACATTGAGTCCGGCCGGACTCCATATCCCTCATAATATTGTATCCTGGGAGCGTGGGATTATTTTCATGGGATTATTTACTGTTGGGATTAGGTAATGAAATGACCATTTTGACCCTCTACTATTTAATTATGTATTATATTTAGTAAAATTCAATAAAATTAAATTGTCTCAATTTAAAAATAAAATAATTTTATTTAACTTTTTATTGATGTTTCATTTATTTAATGTTTGAAAATAATTTTTTATAAATATTTTATTGATGTTTTATTTTAAAATTTTGTTTATATTTTATTTAATTTCATTATTTAAATTTTAATAGATATTTTATTTAATTTCATTATTTAATTATTATTATTTTTAAAATAAATTTATTTAAAATTTTAATTAAAAAATAACATTATTTTTATTGATATTTTATCTATTTTAGTTTTTTACATTAAATAAATAAAATAAATAAATTTTTATTTAATCTAGCTAAAAATAATTAAAATATTAAAGATATGCTTAATATTGCTATTACTTAGTAAACAATTGAAAAATGACAAAATAGTCTTTTGCTCATTTATCCTATCCAGACTGTCCAATCAAACATTGGATTCACTAAAAATAGTCCTTTCCAGACATCTAATTTCATGAGAAAACAAACACGGGATACACATCCAATCCAACCAAATAGTCCGGGGGATTCACAGATTCAAGTCCGACGGATTCTAATCCCCTTTATCCAGTCCGTCCAACCAAACATTGGATTTACTAAAAATAGTCATTTCCAGACATCTAATTTCATGAGAAAACAAACACAGGATACACATCCAATCCAACCAAATAGTCCGGGGGATTCACAGATTCAAGTCCGACGGATTCTAATCCCCTTTATCCAGTCCGTCCAATCAAACACATCCTATGTGTTTGTGGACAATCTACATTTGAATATGGATCCTAGAGCATTGTTTAAACTAAGGATTGCATTTGAGGGCTAATAGCTGGGTGTGTGGGGCAGCAATTTGGTAACTTGGTCTATCGTATTCTGGGTTGTTTGCCTTGTTGTTATCTAGTTTGTATGGTAGCAGGTTGGTGCTTTGGTTTGCTGCCTTATGTTTACAACTAGTTTACGCAGTTTAGTTGTTTGGTCTTAGTAACGATGTATATATATTTGGCACGGGGTAGCAAATTTTTTTTTTTCTATTTTAAGAAAATCTATTAACCCAAACAATAAACCACCCAGAAAATTGGAACCTATGATGTATATTTACATTTGTTATTGTGAGCCACACCCATGAACAAATCTTAATCTTTGAAAACAAATTAATTTTTTTTTTTTTTTTGAGTTTCCAGAACTACTGTTCTTTTTTCTCCTACATAGAGTAAAGCATTAATGCATGCATTATGGATTGGTACTTTTTCATCAACTCTCATACAAGGTAGACCTGCAGGCAGGCATCATCCATATCTAAAAACCTTTTTAATTAAGATTTATTAAATTCATTCCCTAAATTAGCTACAATACATAACATCTTTAGCAATGCAATGCAATGCCTATATAAGATATAAACTTCAATCCACCCCTTGAAAGTTTTGCTAAAACTAACAGCTCCAAACCAAACTGGTTGCATCAAAACCAGCAGCATTTTTGTTTGTTATGTTATTTTTTCGCACCAAACCAAACATCTATATTGGACAAGACTACTAAAGGGTACTAACCCACCATTGTTGTTTTCTTTCCCATGGACAATATCTCCTTTTAATTAGACACCAATGAACAACAAACAAATATTTTAACAAAAAAAAGCTCCAAAAGAAGTAAGATTGTTTGAGCCATTCTCCTTCCCCCCCCCCCCTCCCCCAAAAAAAAATTCCATGCCTCCTCTCAACAACAGGATTAAAGTCAGATTGTTTTGGTGTTTATGGGGTGTGTTCTGTAGTATTATTTCTCTATTTTTTGGATCCTCGCCAACTTTGGCTTGAGCTAGCATGTGTGCTCCTCTTAGTGCCAGCCTAGCTGGGATTAGGATGGATCACTTTGATGATTCTTGTTTCTTGCCTTCCCTTCATTGATGTAATCAAATACTTTGTATGGTTTTTCTTCTACATCAATAAAGTTCCTCTATTTGCTGATGAAAAAAAAAGAATACCTAACACAAAAGCATAACTTAAAATGGGTTTAGTGAGGATAATAAACTTGGTGAAGGAGGTTTTGGAAGTGTCTACTGGGGTAGAACTTCGGATGGCTCTCCCTACAAAAAAAGAATACCTAACACAAAAGCATAACTTAAAATATTGGGGTAGAACTTCGGATGGCTCTCTCTACTCTGCTCATCTCATCTGCATATCATGTTTCCTACTTTGCAATTTTTTTTTATCATCTGGCCATTGATTTTACCTAATAGATTTCACACCTGGCCAGTAAAATTTTCTTTTATTGATCATTATTGGTTGGTTGTTTTTTGTTTTCATTATGAACATGATGCAAATAGCAATAAAGAAGTTGAACTCACTAAATTCAAAAGCAGAGATGAAATTTGCAATGGTAAGGGGTTATTGTGCAGGTGGTGCTGAACAACACCTCATTAAAGATAAACATCCTCAAGTTAGAGGAGTTCATGGGTGCTATAATTTTGCACCCAACACAGACCAATGACTCTAGAGAGACATAACAAGAAATCGGAGTCCAGCAAGAAGACTGCTTTTTTATTTTGCAATATATTCTTTCATTTGGGTACCTAGCATTTGTAATCTGAGAAACTTGTTTTTCAAAATTGACTCTGAAAAACCTAGAACTCAAATTTCAAATTTCAAAAATCCAAAATCAAATTCCAATTCGTCTCTCTCTCTCTCTCTTGTATATTAACTGAAAAATTTGACTACCCATTTACTTTCTTCTTTTGCTCCCAACCTATACCTTCACAACTCTTCCTTGCCTCGTCTCTTCACCGTCCCACCCAGTATAAGATGATAACGTTTTGGAATTTTTGAGATTGAATTTGGGATTTATGTATAGAAATCAAAGCACTTCAACCAAACCCATTTACAAAATTAACACAAAATCAAACCAAAAAAATCATATAAAACACTACAGAAAGTGTGAGGAATGGGGAAGGGAGAGACAGAGAGCGCGAGAGTGAGAGAGAGAGAGAGAGACCGAGAGCGACAAAGCGAGAGAAAAATACCTGTGATTCAGTGGCGGTGCTGATTTGCAGTGGTCGTGGTGGCGAGCGCCAGTGATGATCGTCGGTGGTGAGCGGCGGTGAGGTTTGGTATTGACTTCTCTCTATGTCTGGTGTGTGAGACAGAACAGAACTCAAAAAGTGTTTGTGTCAATAGGATACTAGGTGCCAATATAATGTCTTTCTCTCTAAAAAATATTTGGAATCTTTAGCGACCAAATTCTTATTTGTCGGCAAATGTTCATTAAAAGTGACTAAAACATTGGTAGGCAAACATAACATTTGGCTACTAATTTTTATTTTTGTCGGCAAAAAATTAATATACAACAACTAAATTATTTTAGTCACCAAAAGTTCATCTAAATGTCCCCATTATTTCGTGACTAAATTTATTTTGTCGGCAAATAATAGTACACGGCGACTAAATGAAGAATTAGTAGCCTAAAATTTCGACTAATACTGACTAAAAATATTTTAGTCGCCTATTACGTTGTATTTAGTGGCTAAAGTTTTTTTTAATTGCCAATAAACATTATATCTCGATTAAAATAATATAGTAGCTAAAACCTTCAACCAACGCTGACTAAAAGAAATTTTAGTCGCCAAAAGTGCTATTTTTGGTGACTAAAATTTTTTTAGTCAGCAAATGTGCAGTTTGTTGTAGTGTAAAAACCGTGAAATGAATTGCAAAGCATACTGACGTGACTGCAATCCACTAATTTCGGGGGAAAAAAAAACATAGAACACAAACAAATCCTTACTATAAATCTTTCATAGAATTCAGTTTATATTCCAAAAAAAAAAACATTTTTCTTAACAATCCTAGAAATCGATTTCGCTCCTTAAGAAACCCATAAAAGCAATCCTGCAAAATAAAAAGTAAAAATTATGAAAGAGAAAAAGAGCAACAAACAAGCAACAATGGATAGAGGGAAAAAAAATACCAAGTAACATTCACACTTGAATAATACCAAACATGAGCACATATGTGTCGCAGAACAACGGAAACACCATTGACAATTGCATCAACGATATAGGCCTGTTTGGTAGAGCTGTGGGAAAGTACTTATAGCTTATGCCTAAACAGCTTATAGCTTATAACTATGAACATAAGCCGATTTCTGACTTATTCTTAAAGCATCTCCTGCCCCACTCAAAGAATAAGCTGATTTCTGACTTCCAAAAAGCTATAAGCTATAAGCTAAACCAAACACATCAAAATAGCTTAAATTAAGCTGAAAGCTGAAATAAGCTGATTATAATTTCTGCCAAACAGGCACTATAGCTAATATGACTCTTCTCAATCCTCACCTACAAGTAAAAGAATTAAATTAAAATAAAACAAAAATATCCAAATTGCTTGAGGTAAATATAATTTATAAGTATACCTCACCGACTTCAAGATGGTCATTATAGTGCTCTATCATTGACCTACAGAATCGAGTAACTTAATAAGTAGTACTTTCAAGCGGACTAAACTCGTACTTATCCCAAAACTGCTTCTTATCTACTTCAATTTTAGTGTGCACCCTTGTCGGAACACCGACAGTAGGAATTCTAGAATGCCATTCAGGATAACAGACCCCTACATAATAATCAAAAGTGCATCCATGTAACAGTTGACGACTACTTATAATATCCCAAAACTTTTTTATGTACTTTTTTTTTTCTCAGTGCCGTCCCAAAATGAAGAATCGTTTAACAGCCGCAATGGATATCCACCCGTTGACTAAAACCACAAATGAACAAAAGATTAATTAGTAAAAACTACACAAAGAAAAAATATTAAAAGGATATAATGTATTTAACTTACACATGAGGGTCGTTGCCCAAGTCCTTAATAAAAAGGGAAAACTCATACGAAAGCCTATGTTCATTGATATAACTTGGCAGTGGTTACCGTTTAAAAACATTACCCTCTTTGTAAGGCTTAACCATAACTTCAACAATCAAAGAGAGAAAATCGCTAATGTCTGCACATTTTGCATTAAGAAGCTCCGCAAAAAAAAAAAAAAAAAAAAAAAAAAAAAAAATTCAGATATGCATTTCAAAAACCATAACCAAAGAAAATGAAAATAAAGAATGAGTTACAATATACCATTAGCATGTATCGCTTTTTTGACCCAAATAAGTTTGGCTTTATAGTTTACAACCGAGATTGCACGCAACAATCTAGTACAACAATAGCCCAAAGAATAGATTTGACGTAATGCTTTGCTAATATCACCAAATAGAGGCATTACTTTAGGTTTAATATAAGTCCACCAATCCTTGATAGCATAAGACTTTTCAGATCAAATTTTATATTCAGAATCAACCTAAGAGAAAATATCTTTGCTAGTGGCCCACTACCCATGCCTACAATGCATCCATGACCAGAGGAAGAATTTCCACACGCTCCTAATGAAGAAGCTACAATTTTATATCAATTGCAATGTTGTCAAGCTGAATTTCAGTATGAGAAAACTTCTCTGTCCACCTCTCTAAATGAAGATTTTGAAGTGGAGTTTAGTAGTTTTGACTTTGAAGATAATCGTAGAGCAATGGAGCACTTGGCGACATTGAGGATTTTCAAAGAGAGTAGTTACGTTGTAGACGGTTACTTTGTAGATGGCAATAGAGTTTTATTTTAAAAAGTTGGATAAGATATTTTCTCTTAGGTTGATTCAATATACCATTAGCATTTATCGCCTTTTTGACCCAAATAAATTTGGCTTTATGGTTTACAACCGAGATTCCACGCAACAATCTAGTACAACAATAGCCCAAATAATAGACTTGATGTAATGTTCTTCTAATATCACCAAATAGAGGCATTACTTTAGGTTTAATGTAAGTCCAACCCTTGATCTGACAAGTTTTATGCCATCAAAGATGGGTGGACTTACATTAAACCTAAAGTAACGCCTCTATTTGGTGATATTAGGAAAGCATTACTTCAAATCTATTATTTGGGCTATTGTTGTACTAGATTGTTACGTGGAATCTCGGTTGTAAACCATAAAGCCAAATTTATTTGGGTCAAAAAGGTGATACATGCTAATGGTATATTGAATCAACCTAAGAGAAAATATCTTGTCTAACTTTTTTAAATAAAACTCAATTGTCATCTACAAAGTAAACTTCTACAACATAATTACTCTCTTTGAAAATCCTCAATGTCGCCAAGTACTCCATTGCTCTACGATTATCTTCAAAGTCAAAACTACTAAACTCCACTCCAAAATCTTCATTTAGAGAGGTGGACAGAGAAGTTTTCTCATACTGAAATTCAGCTTGACAACATTGCAATTGATATACAATTGTAGCTTCTTCATTAGGAGCATGTGGAAATTCTTCCTCTGGTCATGGATGCATTGTAGGCATGGGTAGTGGGCTACTAGCAAAGATATTTTCTTTTAGGTTGATTCTGAATATAAAATTTGATCTGAAAAGTCTTATGCTATCAAGGATTGGTGGACTTATATTAAACCTAAAGTAATGCCTCTATTTGGTGATATTAGCAAAGCATTACGTCAAATCTATTCTTTGGGCTATTGTTGTACTAGATTGTTGCGTGCAATCTCGGTTGTAAACTATAAAGCCAAACTTATTTGGGTCAAAAAGGCGATACATTCTAATGGTATATTGTAACTCATTCTTCATTTTCATTTTCTTTGGTTATGGTTTTTGAAATGCATATCTAAAATTTTTGTTTTTTGCAGAGCTTCTTAATGCAAAATGTGCGGACATTAGGGATTTTCGCTCTTTGATTGTTGAAGTTATGGTTAAGCCTTACAAAGAGGGTAATGTTTTTAAACAGCAACCATTGCCAAGTTATATCAATGCACAAAGGCTTTCGTATGAGTTTTCCCTTTTTATTAAGGACTTGGGCAACGACCCTCATGTGTAAGTTAAATATATTATATCCTTTTAATATTTTTTCTTTGTGTAGTTTTAACTAATTAATCTTTTGTTCATTTGTGGTTTTAGTCAACGGGTGGATATCCATTGCGGCTGTTAGACGATTCTTCATTTTGGGAGGGCACTGAGAAAAAAAAAGTACATAAAAAAGTTTTGGGATATTATAAGTAGTCGTCAACTGTTACATGGATGCACTTTTGATTATTATGTAGGGGTCTGTTATCCTGAATGGCATTCTAGAATTACTACTGTCGGTGTTCCGACAAGGGTGCACACTAAAATTGAAGTAGATAAAAAGCAGTTTTGGGATAAGTACGAGTTTAGTCCGCCCGAAAGTACTACTTATTAAGTTACTCGAAACACCCTTGTCGGAACACCGACAGTAGTACTGAATGGCATTCTAGAATTACTATAAGTAGTCGTCAACTGTTACATGGATGCACTTTTGATTATTATGTAGGGGTCTATTATCCTGAATGGCATTCTAGAATTACTACTGTCGGTGTTCCGACAAGGGTGCACACTAAAATTGAAGTAGATAAAAAGCAGTTTTGGGATAAGTATGAGTTTAGTCCGCCCGAAAGTACTACTTATTAAGTTACTCGATTCTGTAGGTCAATGATAGAGCACTATAATGACCATCTTGAAGTTGGTGAGGTATACTTATAAATTATATTTACCTCATGCAATTTGGATATTTTTATTTTATTTTAATTTAATTCTTTTACTTGTAGGTAAGGATTGAGAAGAGTCATATTAGTTGTATCGTTGATGCAATTTTCAATGGTGCTTCAGTTGTTTTGCGACACGCATGTGCTCATGTTTGGTATTATTCAAGTGTGAATGTTACTTGGTATTTTTTTTCCCTCTATCCATTGTTGCTTGTTTGTTGCTCTTTTTCTCTTTCATAATTTTTATTTTTTATTTTGCAGGATTGCTTTTATGGGTTTCTTAAGGAGCGAAATTGATTTCTAGGATTGTTAAGAAAAATGTTTTTTTTCTTTTTAGAATTTAAACTGAATTCCATGATAGATTTATAGAAGGGATTTGTTTGTGTTCTATGTTTGTAATTTTTTTTTCTTTTTTTTTTTTCTAGAATTAGTGGGATTGCAGTCACGTCAGTATGTTTTACAATTCATTTCAAGGTTTTTGCACTACAAAAACCTACACATTTGGCGACCAAAAAAATTTTAGTCGCCAAAAGTAGCACTTTTGGCGACTAAAATTTCTTTTAGTTGACGTTGGTTGAAGATTTTAGCTATAATATTATTTTAGTCAAGATATAATGTTTACTGGCGACTAAAAAAAAGCTTTAGTCACTAAATACAACGTAATAGGCGACTAAAATATTTTTATTCGGTGTTAGTCGAAATTTTAGGCTACTAATTCTTCATTTAGTCGCCGTATACTGTTATTTTCCGACAAAATAATTTTAGTCGCCAAATAATGGGGACATGTAGATGAACTTTTGATGACTAAAATAATTTAGTCATATATTAAATTTTTGCCGACGAAAAAAATTAGTAGCCAAATGTTAGGTTCGACTACCAATGTTTTAGTCGCTGTTAATGAACATTTGCCGGCAAATAAGAATATAGTCACTAAAGATTCGAAATATTTTTTAGAGGGAAAGGCATTATATTGGCGCCTAGTATCCTATTTTGACACAAACATTTTTTGAGTTCTATTCTGTCTCACACAAACACTTTAGAGAGGTGGGTAAAGAAGTTCTCTCATACTGAATTTTAGCTTGACAATCTTGCAGTTGATATGCAATTGTAGCTTCATTAGGTGCGTGTGGAAATTCTTCCTCGAATGTGGTTCGAATTGTTGTTTTTTTTTTTTTTTTTTTTTTTTTGGACTGTGTTGGTTTGGTTGTTTTTATTTTTTATTTTATTCATTTGTTGGGTTGTGTTAGTTTGGTCGTTTTTATTTATTTATTTATTTGTTGGGCTGTTGTTATTTTTTTGTTTATTTATTTTTATTTTTTTTAAGGATGGTTATGTGTAGGGGTGGGTTTAGAGTTTAGAGTTTTAGGATTTAGGGTTTAGGATTTAGGGTTTAGGGTTTAGGGTTTAGGGTTTAAGAGGTTTAGGATTTTAAGTTTTAGGGTTTAGGGTTTTAGAGTTTAGGATTTAGGGTTTAGAATTTTAGGATTTAGAATTTAGGGTTTAGGGGTTAGAATTTAGAGTTTAGAATTTAGGTTTTAGGTACACATAACCACCCTTCCAAAAAGAAAAAACCCCATACCAAACCAACATAGCAAAAAAAAAAAAAAAAAACCCAATTCGAGACAAATTCACGCCTCTCTTTTCGAGGCCTCTAGCATGGCTCATAATACAAATACAAGTAATAAACATAACAATAGTGGATGAGCAAATAAACATAATCAACAAGAATATCATTACAAAAAATACAACAAAATAATTACAAACAGTATAAAAACAATCCCATTAAGAAACAATATAAACATGTAAAAAGGGGCAATACTACAGTAGCAAATAGCTAACAACAAAACACACAATGTAGATGATGATAACATAACAGACAGAACAGAGCATTGTTGTTACCTTTTCATTAATCATCACAGCACCACCATTAGACAATAGAAGAAAAAGCAGAGAGAGAGAGAGAGCAAAGAGAAAGCAGAGAGAGAATAAAGAGAGAGAGAGAGAGAGAGAGAGAGAGCAGAGTACCGAATCAGCGAGCAAAGGCGAGCGGAGAAGACCGGCAAGGCTATAGGTGGCGACCAGCAAGACTAGCGGCCGAGCAAGAGGGGAGACAATCTGATGAATGAGATAAGATGTGAGGGTGTGAATTTGGGTGAGACTGTGAAAGTTATGTATATTTGTTTGGGAAGAGTTTATTTATTTATTTATTTTCTTAAAATAATAAAGTTAAAAAGGTTTAAATTGTTGATAAAATGAAATATTAATTAATTATTTTTTTTCTTACAATCATCTTTTTAATTAAAAAAAAACACAAATCATTTTAAAATAATTTTTTTATCTCATAAAATTGTTTTAAAAAAATTAAAAAACTAACTACAATAATCAATTTTCCAGAAGTGGTTTTTGAATACCAAACATGAAAAAAAATCATAACTATTAGATATATTAGAATGATCTGAGCCATCCAACATACAACACGTTCACTTATTCTGTGGGTGTTTAATCAGAACTTATTAATTTGTTTGGTGCACTTGCTGGATTATAAATTTAAGTTGCTATATGAGAGGGTTCAAGAACGTTGTTGGAAAATTCAAAGATCTTCAAAGATCTTTGAAGAAAAATTCGAATTCTCTAGAAAATGATGAGAGGCTTAGATTCTTCAATAGTCACAACTAAGAACACAAAAGCAAAGAGATGATGGAGATAAGATATTAGGTGAAGAAGAAGGCAAAGTAGTTAGAGAGAGAATAATGGCAAGGCTCTCCCATGGATCTCTCACTTTTACTCTCAAGGTTGATAATGGAGAAGAGAAATTAGTTCTTTCCCAAGAGTTATCTCTCCAAAATCCATCTCTTGTAAAGTTATGGGTGGGTGCTATTTATAGGCACCTCGTGATGTAGCATGGAGCTCATGTGCAAGGCACATGGGAAATATTCTCTCTAACCACCTTGTCCGAGGAGGTGACCTCTCCGAGGATGAGGAAAACCTCGAAGAGGAGATCAACCTCTTGGCGAATCCTTCTTCTTAGTCACACCTAACCAATGATGCCCAATCATCCCAAAGGGGTCAGGGGTAGTCCCAGAGGACGCCTTGCCGCAGAAGGGTCAGGGACCCCCTAGATCGTGCCACCTAGACCCGGGTATAGGCTAGTTTAACCGAATAGTGAATTTATCTTCACACACCGTTCTCGGGATCGGGTCCTTTGTTCGGACTCTATTATGCCCATGGTTCTGATACGTAGATCTCGGAAAGCTCCGAGTCTGCAAGTGTTTTGGGACTCATTAACGAAGCGGCTTCTAGATTGTATCTGAATCCCTTTGAAGCCAAGTGCTTCGGATCTCTAGGTTCGTGGATCTGAACCCTTTCGAGTCCGCGCTCGAGTAAGTCTTTAAGTTCGTGGATCCGAACCCTTTCGAGACTTAAAGCGATTTGGCCCGTTTGATGGCGATAAATCTGGGGCCATGAATCTTGGACTTGCGATAAATTCAGGCCCACCAACGTTGGACTATTGGGCCTAATTAATTTAGTTGGGTCAAATTAGCTCCTCTTATATTTGCCCTTTGCGTGTATGAGAAATTTTAGTTTCTCGGACATGCATAGTTTCACCTTTTCAGTCTTGCTTCGCATTACGTTTTCGGGAATATTTTGTCTTGATAGAGTTTAAGAATAAAGCTCATGTCTCATCGTAATTTACGAATAAAAGTAACAAATAAGATTTTTTTTTTTTTCTTTTTATTTTTTTTTTGAAAGATAAAAGCCACACACACATATTTTTTATTTTTATCTTTTTTTAATCAAACTTGACTTTACTGTTCCTTCAATTAACTTACATAATTTCAATTTGACAGATTCCCCAGAATATTCAAAGGCCATTTCAGCACCATTAAGAGCATCTCCAACGGTGAATTTCTTTTTTCACCAAATCTGAGTAAAAAATGGCCCATTTCACCAAATCTAATACCACTCGCTCCAACGGTGCATCAAATCCTGTGGGTCAACCGGTTGGTCGACCGGTGGGTCAACCGGTTGGTCGACCAGTAAGCGTAAATATTTTTCATGATGTAAACAACTGCAGCTTTCATAGATTCATCAATAGATTCATCAATTATTTCTATAAAGATGTTTGGTGGTTTCAGTAAAGATGTATTGTGCATATCTCAGCAATCAGATGAATCTATGATTAAACAATTGTTTCTTTAATTTGATAACAGACTAATCATATTTGTAGCTTTCATTCTCATTTCAGATGTTTGGGGCGACCGGTTGGTTGACCGGCCGGCCGGTCAACTAACCGGCCGGTCAACCGGTAAGGCAAAATAATTTATTTTTTATTTTTTTTTTTACCTGTTTGAACTTTTTTTGACCGGTTTGAACCCACCAATTGTAAAGGAAATCGGTCGACCGGTTAGTCAACCGGCCGGGCAACCGGTTGGTCGACCGGGTCCTCCTTCCAACGGTCACAAACAGTGTTTTGGTGAAATCAGTATCTTGTCCTCAGTTTGATGAATTGTTTGATAAAATCTCAATTTGATATCGATTTGGTGCAACCGTTGGAGCACCAAACAGTAACTTTTTTTATCAAATTTGAATTTGATGTCAACTTTGATAAACCGTTGGAGATTGTCTAATATCACACTTTTTTGCTCAAGGAAAAGGACAAACCTAATCCTTAACTTTCTTCACCTTTTTTTTTTCTTTGGAAAACCCATTGCGGCTGACTCTCTCTCCAAGACAAACCCAGATTTCAACATTTTCAAAGAGGCTCTGTTTCAGCAATAACGGAGGACGACACCAGCTGCTTGCATTTACTTCTTTTGTTTTTTTTGTTCTGTGCTTCATCTCTATTGCTTTGAAAAAGCCTTTTATTTATTATTATTATTATTATTATTTTTTGATTGGGATACCAGATTCGAAGGACCCAAAAGCTTTCAATTTCTTCTTCCATACAACGTCAGTCAACTTACTCTTTGACGGAGGTACCCATTATTGGTGCGTTGTTGTCCCTTGCCAGAGCTCTGTTGGGGCACCGGCCTTCTTAGCATTATATAATACTCCGTCGTCCAAAATATTAACTGCAGATCTACCCATTCTATGCGAGAACCAGACGTGGAGCTGTCCTGTGCGCGCAACCAGTCAATCTTGCAGCTTGTGTGCTTTTCGTCCGTCACTGGCAACCTCGCCACCACTTCCAGTCACGCTTGGCTAGTGCCGACCACGCTGCCCACTCAACGCGGTGTGGTCTGCCTAGCTGGTTTCTTGTCCACTGCTCGTGCCACCGCCGATCTATTCTGGCTATCTCCAGCACTGGTTGTACCGATTTGTGGCCCGTCTTCTACTTCCTGCTTTGACTCTAGCTTAAACATGCTTTACCCATGCTGGTCTTGGCTCTTTCTGGTATTTGCCTTAGGCTCATTTCTTGCTTCAACAGTGTTGTCTCTATCCATTTTGTCAACCTTTTTTCCTTTCTTCTATACTGCTTTTGTAAGTCTGTGGGTAAGCACTTTAAATCTTTTCTTGATTTAGAGATCTATTGGTGAACTTGCTGGGGAAAAAAAATAAAGCTCTGGTTGAGTCTTGACTTGTAACAGAGATGTAGTCTTGAAATTCATGTTTTGAAATTTGGCCCAGTGTCGATAAATCTGCCAGAAATTGAGTATTAATCTTGATTGTTATTTTGTTGATCTTGTGGATGCTTGGGAAATTTTGTTTGAACATTGCTGCTTTACGTTAGCTTGAGAGGAACTAGCCCGAGGAGACAACACCTTGATTGTTGTATTTTCATAAACTTGCTCGAAGGAGTAGAATTGTTGTTGCTTAAATAGATCATTATTATTTGTTGATGTTGCCCCATTCTGATAATGCTTGAATCATGGTCTGAAATTGATATTGCTCGTCTTGTTTGTCGGTTTTGTTATTTGAGGAGAATGAATTCTTGTAACAACTCCACGACCCCAGTGCTCTCAGAACCCGCACTAATGAAAGCAAGGGTTGTTCCTTGGAAGTCCGAATGGAAGCAAAACTGTCCCTCAAGAGTCTGAAAGTAGCCCACACCCTACTTCGGCAAGAAGGATCCCTCTAGAAGGCAACTGAGTCTACCAAGCTTGCACCAACAGAAGTAAAGATCGTCTCTCGAAAGTTCGAGCGGAAGCAAGGTTGTCCATTAGAAGACCGAGGCTGTCCCCCAGGAGTTCGAATAGTAGCACACACCCTACTTCAGCAAGCAAGATCCTTGTCTACCAAGCTTGCGCCACAGAAGTAAAGATTGTCTCTCAGAAGCCTGAGTGGAAGCAAAGCCATCCCTCAGAAGTCTGAGTGGAAGCAAGGCTGTCCATTGGAAGTTCGAGTGGATGCACACTTCTAATTCGGCAACTAATGGAAACAAAGGCCACGACCTCAGGGCCCTTAGAACCCGCACTAATGATAGTAAGGGCTATCCCTCAGAAGTCCAAACAGAAACAAGGCTATCCTTCAGGAGTCCGACTAGTAGCATACACCCTACTTCGGCAAGAGAGCACTAATGAGAGCAAGGGTTGTCCTTTGAAAGTCTGAACGAAACCAAAACTGTCCCTCAGGAGTCCGAATGGAAGCAAGAGCTATCCCTCGAAAGTCC
This sequence comes from Camellia sinensis, assembly GCF_055761805.1. Lineage (NCBI taxonomy): Eukaryota > Viridiplantae > Streptophyta > Magnoliopsida > Ericales > Theaceae > Camellia > Camellia sinensis. The sequence goes on from NC_138969.1 coordinate 76,329,736, forward strand.
GGGGCCTTCAGAACCCACACTAATGAACGTAAGAGTTGTTCCTCAGAAGTCTGAACGGAAGCAAGGCTGTTCCTCAGGAGTCCGAAAGTAGCACACACTCTACTTTGACAAGAAAGATCCCTTATGGCAGACAACCAAGTCTCGAGGAACTGATGAAAGCAAGGTTTGTTCTTTGAAAGTCTAAGTGGGAGCACACACTCTACTTCAGTAAGAAAGATCCTCGAAGCTCGTACTGATGGAAGCAAGGTCTTCTTTGAACCTGCACTAATGAAAACAAGGGCTGTCTCTCGGAAGTCCGAACAGAAACAAGGCTGTCCTTTAGGAGTTCGAATAGTAGCACACACCTACTTAGGAAAAAAAGATCTCTTCTGACAAGCAACTGAGTCTCGAGGGCTGTTCTTCGGAAGTTTAAGTAGGAGTACACACTCTTTTTCAAGAAAGATCCTTGAAGCTTGCACTGATGGAAACGAGGTCTGTTCTTCGAAAGTCTGAGTGGGAGTACACACTCTGCTTCAACAAGAAAGATCCTCGAAGGTCACACTGATAGAAACAAGGGCTATTCTTCGGAAGTTTGAGTGAGAGCACACACTCTACTTTAGCAAGAAAGACCCTCGAAACTTGCATTGAAAGAAGCAATGTCTGCTCTTCAGAGGTCCGAGTGGGAGCACACACTATTTCGGCAACTAATGGAAGCAAAGGTTGTCCCTCTCTGAGTGGGTGTACACTTCTACCGCGTCAAGAAAAGTCCCTTCGGGTTGGAAACAGAGTCTACTATTCCTCTTTCTTCTTCGAGGGGCAACAAAAATTGAAAACTGTCTCAAGCAACATAACACAATGAAGATATACAATGTAGAGAAAATAACTTCTAATGGAGTTACACAATATGAAGGAAATAACTTTCTTCATAACATAAGAAAAAGAGATAGAAAATTCTTGGACAATGCAGTAAATATAAATTATAAATGTCATAGATAAACTTCTTCTACGGAATGTCGACATTTGCCCCTAGAGTTGCAAGGTCATTTGGAAAGCTTTCACCAGTTGCTCGGGTTGTGGCCATCATACACCATCATAGCCACGTCTTCTAAGATATCGTGGGACCCTTGTTCTTTGAACTCTAGCTCATCTACTTCAACTTTCTTTCTAAACATCTTCTTAAGTGTCCGGCATTTTTCTGTAGGATGTCCTAGTGATTGGTGGAAAACACAATAATTAGGGCCCTCGCGATCCTTTTTTGGGAAAAGCACTTCGATACGAGGCAACTTAGTTCCCCATCTGCTACCCATTCTTTAACTAAGGCCTTCACTTCCTCAACACTACACAGAAAAAGAGTATCATCTTCGCAGTTTTTCCTCTTCTGACCGCTGAATTCCTCCCCTTGCGACTTTCGGGTAGAAGACGCGGAAACCGCAATGACAGAAGGTCCTCGGGATGACTTGAAGCTGGTTTTATAACTAGTCTCAAACCCGATCTCCTGAGACTGAGGTATGTTGACATTCTAAGATGCTTCAATTAGGGCCGAAAATGTGGATAGCTTGTAATTAACAAGAAGCATCTTGTACCCGTTCAATGTCCCTTCAACGCAGATTTGGACCAAATAGCTTTCCTCCACTGCTTCAGGGCAATCCACAACTTTGTCCTGAAACCTTTTGACGTAGTCAAGGATGTCCTCACGTTCTCGTTGCTTCTCCTTACATAATGTAAGTGTGGTCACCTTCTCAGCCACTTGAAAGAACTTGGCATGGAATTTGTTGATCATCTCCTCCCAATTTCGGATAGAGTTTGGGCCCAAGTTAACATACCAACTATATGCTCGGTCCGTGAGAGACTTAGAAAATCCTCTCAGGCGAAGGACATGGTTTGAAACATGAATCCCCAAAGTCTCGATGAACCGAACAACATGTTCTTGAGCATTTCCTTGTTTGCCATCGAATTTGATAAACTTCGGCACTATGTACCCCTCCGGGTATAGATAACTCAACATCTCGATAGGGTATGGTGGCTTGACATCTGGATCGGGCAAAGAGGGTAAAGTCCTCTTGCCCCGTTCGAAATCGAACATGGCTTGCACATCGGCGAGAGTGAGAAATTGTTGAGGGAGAGAACTTGATAGTGGTATTCCTGGAACTTGGCTTGTAGACCTAAAAACTGAACTTGGTGCGACTTGGCCATTTGGGTGTTGAGAATTCATCATCAATGAAGACACATGACGATATTGGCCATCGGCACCTATGGACATGCCATTTGGTGATGAGACGTTGCATTGGGTCCCATAAAGTTCATTGCACGCCACAACTATACTGGGTTGGACTTGCAAATTTGTTGTCGGCACCAAAGGAGGCCCGGTCGTTACATGAGTAACATTTACTGGTGGTGGAACAAGATTAGGTACAGGCAGAGCTCCTTTTTGCACCATCATGCCCCTTATATTTTCCTAGACACCAACAGTCGTCGGAGCGCCATTCATCTCGCCAGAACCTCCCCTAGTCACCATTGGATCTTGGCTTGGCACGCCATGGAGCTCGGGCGTGGCTAAACTGCTACCGCCTACTGTGGTTTGAGGATGTGCTACTGCGGTTGTGTTGCCATGAGCCACAGGCTGAGTGGGGCCTACTTCTCCTTGGATTTGATTTTGCATTTCGGTGAGGATAACTCCACTGCCAATTTGATTTCCGTTTGGTGCCGGTGCAAAATTAGAACTCATCACCAACATTGTGTGAGTGAGATTCTGAAGAGCGGTAAAAATCTTCTGCTAAGTATTTTGAAGTCCTTGAATGGCTTTGCGTAAAAGTGGTTGATCTGGAGCCATGGTCCTGTCATCGCCGCCATTAGAGGATCCTTGTTGGTGAACTTCTTTTTCTCCCGCCATCTTCACCGGAGTTGTGTAGATTTAGATCTTGTTGAGACCATTAACTAATCCGCCTCCCAACAGAGTCGCCAAATGTATGAGAGGGTTCAAGAACGTTGTTGAAAAATTCGAAGATCTTCAAAGATCTTTGAAGAAAAATTCGAATTCTCTAGGAAATGATGAGAGCCTTAGATTCTTCAATAGTCACAACTAAGAATACAAAGCAAAGAGATGATGGAGATGATGGAGATGATGGAGATAAGAGATTGGATGAAGAAGAAGGAAAAATAGTTAGAGAGAGAATAATGGCAAGGCTCTCCCATGGATCTCCCACTTTCACTCTCAAGGTTGATACTGGAGAAGGGAAATTAATTCTTTCCCAAGAGTTATCTCTCTAAAATCCATCCCTTGTAAAGCTATGGGTAGGTGCTATTTATAGGCACCTCATGATGTAGGATGGAGCCCAAGGCACATGGGGAATATTCTCTCTAACCACCTTGTCCGAGGAGGTGACCTCTTCGAGGATGAGGAAAATCTAGAAGATGAGATCAACCTCTCGGCAAATCCTTCTTCTTAGCCACACCTAACCAATGATCCCTGATTATCCCAAAAGGGTCAGGGGTAGTCCCAGAGGGCGCCCAACCGTAGAAGGGTCAGGGGTAGTTCAAGAGAATGCCCTGTCGCAAATATTACCGAGTCTCAAGGACCCCCTAGATCGTGCCACATCGACCTAGGTATAGGTTAGTTTAACCGAAGAGTGAATTTATCTCCACTCACCGTTCTTGGGATCGGGTCTTTTGTTCAGACTCCATTACGCCCATGGTTCTGGTACGTAGATCCCGAAAAGCTCCAAGTCCGCAAGTGTTCTAGGACTCATTAATGGAGCGGCTTCTAGATTGCGTCTGTATCCGTTCGAAGCCAAGTGCTTCGGATCTCTAGGTTCGTGGATCTGAACCCTTTCTAGTCCGCGCCTGAGTAAGTCTCTAAGTTCGTGGATTCGAACTCTTTCGAGGCTTAAAGCGATTCGGCCCGTTTGATGGCGATAAATCCGGGCCTACCAATCTTGGACTTGCAATAAATTCAGATCCACTAACGTTGGACTATTGGGCCTAATTAATTTAGCGGGCTCAAATTAGCTCCTCTTACAGTTGCTGAGTAGTATTTGGTAAATGATCTTTGAAATAACTTTTTGATGTGTAAATGTCATTTTTACCCCTATTAATTGTAAATTAAATCAACCTTTATTTTTTGTTATTCACTACTAGTCCATATTTTTCAAAAAATATACATATAAAAAATAAAAGATTAATTGACGATCCATTTTTGTCTTTTTCTATTTTCAAATAATAATTATAATAAAATAAATCTAAGGATACAATCATAAACTAATATGTCCACAGCAGAAATTGATAATAAAAAATAGTGGGTGGACAACTTCTTAGAATCAATTTTTTTAAGTTAAAATAAGTTGTTAGAATCAGAAACTGTTTGAAATAAATTTAATCAAACAATTCAAAGGGTGAACAACTTCTTATAATCAATTTTTTTGAGTTAAAATAAGTTGTTAGAATCATAAAGTATTTAAAATAAGTTTAACAAAACAGTCCAAAATAATTTTTTCAAAACTAAAATTTATGAGTTGGCCAAAATAATCCACACCAAACACCCTTTATGACCAGTTAAAAGCAAAACTAAACTTTCTTTTTTCTCTCAAACATTGGTAATCAATTATATGATTTTTTTTTATTTTTTTTCGTCAACATTTAGGGATGTAAATCTAGCTCATAAGCCTATGGCCCACCCAAAGCCCATCTGCGGCCCAAGTAGGCTCGGCTCGACCTGACTCGGGTCCAACTAAGACCTTGGGCCTGGGTCTGGCCCGTACGTTCTAGAGTCCTACTGTAATACCCCGAATAACGCCATTATCAATAATTAATATTAGGCACCATCTTAAATCAAAATTAAGCTATTCAATTATGCAAAATAATTAAAAATATAGTGAATAAGTTGGGTGCACGTAAATTCTTTTGTGAAATAATCATTAATATATATAAAAATATTTGATTGAATTTAATTACCTCAAATTATCAAGGAATAGAAATGTAAATTAGTTAATAGAAACTAATTGGAAATTAATACAATTGGTTAGGAATGTTAAGAGAAATACATATGTCAAAAATTATAAGACTCGGGAAAATTAGATCAATTTAAAAGCCTTTGTATAGATTTTGATGGATCAAATTAAGCTAAAGAATAACTTTGGACTTGAAATTGAAAAGTTTATACTCCTTAGAAATATTAATTGAGAAGCTTAATAACATTAATTTGATTTGTAGAGTATTTTGGGCATTTTAAAATCAATCAAAATTAACGAAATTATGTAAAATTAAATTTGCTTAATTGAGATTAATTTAATAATTGGAATCAAGAGTTAATTCTAATTGATTGGAGCTAAACATTGTTACTTAATTAGAATTCATGTATATATTGAACTGTTTAATAGGAGATTTTGTTTTAAATTAGAAACTGAAAGTCTAGATGATTCAAAAAACCAGAAGTGACCAGCTTAATTGATTCTGTTTAAGGTATAGAATCATATGAGAGTATCATTAAAAATTTGATTCAGATTAATAAAATTTGAAATAATTAAATTAAGCATTAATTGAAATTAATTAGATTAATTGAATTAAATACTAAACTTGATTAATTAGGTTCAAGAAATTATTAATTAAGTTAATGTGTAATTAGTAAGTTAAACTAATCAATTAATTATAAAAAGATGAAAGTTGGAGAAAGTTCTAGAATTTTGGAATGAAATCAAAAAAGGGATGTAATGAGCCTACTCATTTTCTTGGTGTTGGCTGGAGGAACCCGTAGGAGAGAGAGAGAGAGAGAATTCAACTTACTTGTGCTTGCTGGAAATTCACTCTAAGGAGAAAATTCACTCTAACACATGTTTGGGAATTTAAGAGAGAAAAAAAAAGAAATGATTACTTAAATTATAAGAGAAAAGAAAAGATAAGAAATAATTGTAATTTCTCTCATTTTTGTTTGGATAAACAAGAAATAAAAGAAAAAAATGATTGTGATTTCTTTCTTTCTTGTTTGGTTAGATTTCATAAGAGGAAAGAAAAGAAATTGCTTTATGTTATATTACCAAAATAACCTTTTTATATTTTGTCAATCATTTTATTTCTTTTATTTTTACAGGAACAAAATTGATATTATGAAAATATAAGAATTTGTTAGTTTTTTTTCTCTCCCCGTCTCTCCATTTTGGGAAGATTAAAAATGAGGATCATAAGAGAAATGAGTGTCTTTCCATTTCTCTCTATTTCTCTTCATTTCTCTCCACTTAAATTATCCAAACAAATAAGAGAAATACATATCTCTCCATTTCTTTTCTTTTCTTTTCTTTACTTTTCTCTCCAAATCACTCTATCCAAACATAGTGTAAAGAGAAGAAGAAAAAAAAGCTTAGGGAAAAAAATAAAAATTGGGAGGAAACTCAAGAATTCAACAAGTTGAGGTAAATTTCTTGTTTAATTCTTCTATATAATTCACCTAACACTTGAAATCAAAAAGGATTTAGGTTCAATTTCATGTAATTAAAAGAAATTAGCAAGAAGATGAAGAAAATTGAGTTAGATTTAAAATTATAGAAATAAATTTGGTAATTAATTATTTTGGATTTGATTTTTGTAGTCTTGTATGAAATTGATTTTTATTTTTACATGTATGAGTAAATCCTACAAATTGAGCTTTAATTAGACATGCATCGTGGATTTCTAAAAGATTTGAAAGATTGATTTCATGTTTTGGAAATAAGAAGAGAGCAAAGTTTTGAAAAATTATGAGCTTATGAACATTTTGAGCTTAATCTTGAAATTAAAAGAATTTTGATGTAAATGGTTTAAAATTGACCATGTTTTCTTGATTATTAAAGAGTTTTTTTAAACAAGCCATGTATGAACCCAAGTTTTGAAATCATATTTTGAAAGTTTAATTCACATTTCAGAATTTATAAGTTTGAAATTAGGTTTGATATGAACAAAATAAAATAAATCCAAATTTGGATAAATTAAGAAATAAATTATGATTTAAATTTGACTATCAAGAATTGGCTTAATTTTGATTTGAATTTCATACATGCAAATGTTTTCTAAGGATTATACAATTTCAATTATTAGTTTTGACATGCAAATATTTTTCTAAGAGCTTCTAGCTTTAATTTCATGTTTTGTAAGAAAATAAAGAAAAGTATTAAAATCATTATATTCATGAAATTTTGGTTTTAATCTTGACAAAATAAAGATGTTTTTGTATTAGACTTTGAAAATTAGTCATGCATGTTTAAATTGAGTCATGGGTTCATGTTTATTAATAAAATTGCATGTTTAAATTGAGTCATGCATGAGCCTAAGTTTTGAAAATGTGTTTGGAAACTATTTTTACTGATTTTTGAAATCCAAAAATTTGCAAATCGCTCAAGCGATCAAGTTACCGCTCAAACGAACATTGAGGCCATCCAGAATGTGTTTTTGTAGACCAAAGTATTGAGAACCCATGATCACCACTCGAGAGACCAAAGGTTCACTCGGTGAACTACATTGTTTCAGGGATATTTTGGAAAATTGTTTTAAGTTCATATTTTCGTTCTCATCTCTTCGTGAGCATCTTTTAGTATGAGTTAGGCCTCATTAAGGAGTATTAAGTTAGAAATTCACACGAGCCAATTTGTTAAGAAAGAAATGCAAGAACTTAATTAAGAGTTAATTACAATAAAAACCCAACATAAGGAATTAGATTAGATCAAAGGTGCTTGTTCGAATTATGTGCTTCAATGTGTATTTGTTATGTGCTTTGTGTTGGACACCTGAGGTCTAGCATTCGTTCAAGTCCACTGTGAATAATATTCTTATAAAGATATGTTCGAAATATGTTTTGAAAATTGTTACATCATGATGATTTTGAAATATTATTTTATATGAATAAATGAATGTCCCTTTTTCAAAAGTATTCGTGGCAACTTTAGTGAAGCCCTCGACTATGGGAAACATGGCCCTTTGAATAATGGAATAGGCCCTCCACTAGGGAAAACAATACCATGACCCTTTGATTAATGGAATAGGCCCTAATCTAGGGGAGACAATACCATGGCCCTTTGTTTATGGAATTACAGAGATCTCTGATGTTGACCCAAGTGGTCCCTTCGTTAGACCTTTATGGTTCCTTTGATTTAGGCATTCGGGCCCCTTCGTTTCTCTATTGGATGTACCACGTATAATGTTTCAATACGGAATTGTGATTTGGAAAGTGCACTATTTGATTTCGATATATATGTCAATTGAAAATGTATGAATTTTGATATGGCAAATGTTCGATTTGAATTCGTTACATGATATTTGGAAATGTGAAATATGAAAAATGCTTTGAAATGAAAATGATTTAAGATTCATTTTGAAATTGAAAGACATGTTTCATATTGTGATAGATTTCATTCAATAACCTCTTTATTTTTGTATCACTCATTGGGCTCTAGCTCACCCATCTCCCTTATATATATGTAGGTGAGCAGTTGGAAGTTCAACATTAGAGTTTGCTTTGGAGTCACCTTTGCGTCAAGCCACCCAAGTGTGCTTCTGTGTTGAGGCCTTAGCTTTTATTTTTGTCAAAGCTTTGTATTTTGTTAAAGTCTTTTATGTAGTATGTGAGATATGTATAAGATATGTCTTTGTATATGTATATATAAAAGTGTGTTGAATGTTTTAAGTATTTCAGTTTATTATGTATGCGTAGCTTAATAGACAATGTTATTTTTATTTTGCTTCCACCTCAGGTCCCGATATTATTTAAATATTTTTGAAATTTTGTCTTTGAGGCCGGAGTAGAAGCTGATTGTGGCCTAAACCTTTAGAGGCAGGTTTGGGTCGTGATACCGGCACTGTGATGACCCCAACACGCATATCATAATTATATTTATTTAATTATGTGTTAATTTTTAATGGTGATATGTGCCTTGTGATTAATTTATGTATATCTGTCCAATTTGAAAACTATTTGTTATGATTTCTACTCAGAATTCGAAATTTATGGCTTAAATGATTTTAGAAACCGAAATTGGTTACATGAATAGATTAATTGGAAACTTTTAGAACCATCTGGGAAGTTTGATTAAAAATGGATTTAGCTTGGTGAATTAAGTTGTGTTTAATTAGCCTTTGATTAACGTATTAAGCCAATCCTAGCTATGTATGTGTTATAAGCTCATCCTTGAGCTCATTCTCCTCCTTTTGAGTACAAAAATCTGAGAATACATTTTAGATAAGACAATTCTAAAGAGAGAGTGAGAATTTAAAGGAGAAATTAAAGAACTTTGCTAGAGAAGCCAAGATTGTGCAAGAATTAATGTAATTGAAGACTCTAGGTGAGTTTTGTAACCTCAATTCTTGTAGATAATTCATTTTAGAGTTGAGTTGATGGAATAGATATGATCATTTGCATGTATTTTGTTATCGAAGATCAAAAAGATGATGAAGCTTTACATGCATGCATGAATATGTTGAGTTTTTGCATTTTGAGTTTGGTTTTGGTCATTTTTGTTAAGTTTAAGAGTTAATTTATACATGCATCTTTGATTCATCATGTTTTAATTCTTAATTTCATGTTTTGGAAAGGAGTTTTATACATGCATATAGCTTTTGAGCTCAATTGTGTTAAAGTTATGAGTTATGAGTTTTGAGAAAAGAGTTTGGAAAATCTTGCATGTATGAGCTGTTGAGTTCAATTTTGGTGAATTTAAAGAAATTTTGAGCAAATGATTTTAAAAGGTTATGTATATTTTGGAAAGGAGTTTTATACATGCATAGAGCTTTTGAGCTCAATTATGTTAAAGTTATGAGTTTTGAGAAAAGAGTTTGGAAAATCTTGCATGAACGAGTTGTTGAGTTCAATTTTGGTGAATGTAAAGAAATTTTGAGCAAATGATTTTAAAAGGTTATGTATATATGTTTTCTAAAGTGATTCTATATTTTGAACAAGCCATGCATGACCCAAGGCTTTGAATTTGCGTTTGGAAGCTCATACTTTCAGTTTTGACACCCAAAATTTTGCCAGACCGCTCGAGCGACCAAATGGTGGATCACACGCACTTTGCGAGCTTCTAGTACTTTTGCAGTCTTTATAGACCGCACAAGCGACCAACAAGTGGCTCGAGAGAACTCAGTGTATGTTTTGCATCCGTTCGAGTGACAAAGAGTTGGCTTGAGCATACATCAGACCCATCCAGTACTTTTGCAAGCCTCTGTGACCGCTCAAGTGACTAAAGGTTGGCTCGAGCAAATAACCTATTTCAACATATTTTGAAAAGATGTTCGGTGTACGTATTTCCATCCACATGTCTTTCCGAGTGTTCTTAGGCTTGAAATATAAATTATTGATGATTAATAAGTAAGAAACCAACAGGAGGAATTGAATTAGAAAAGATAAGAAAGAGTTATTCGATTTGAATATGTGTCGCAATGTGTATGGTTATGCATAATGTGTAGGTTCGAACGTTGAGAAAGAACATTGAACTAGTCAAGGTGAGTATTGACTTTGTAAAGGTATTTTGTATAAATTACTTGAAATGGATTTTGCTATACGATGAATTATGAAATCTATACTTTGTTACAAGTTATGAGATATAACAAGTTTCCGAATAAGTTCTTTCAAGACGCTAAGTTAGGCTTTGAAACTCCGATTTGTGTACCATGAGATAAGTTTTTTGAAAATGAGAATTTGCTAAAGAATGAATAAGTTTCCTTTTGAATAACGACTATGATAAATTGAGAAATGTACTTTGATCTCCTGTGACTAATGTTTGGTCTATGATCCGTCTTGGACGTGTTGTAAACATTTTGTATGATGTCAGTCTTTGATGATCATTTTGTATGATTTCGATAGTTTTTACGCCCAATAGGAAATAAACTTAACAACATATATGTATGTTCATTATGATTATGCTCATACAATACCATGCCATGCATATGACTTAACTTTGTTTTGAAACTCAAATGTGAAATGCATAATTTGAATCCATGTTTGACCCAACTCATTAGCCATTGTCATAATCAAAGAACCTTCATTTTGTAATAAAACCCACATACACATCTCAAACACTTCTCACATTTACTGGCCATCAAGCACGGTAGGACAAGTCGACACCTCTTACTTTTTGAAAACCTTCACATTTACTAGCCACCAAGCATGAATGGGCAATTGGACATCCATTACATTTTAAAAACATATCCACATTTTTCGACCACCGAGCACGAAGGGGCAATAGACACCCATCATTCATTTCAACCATCCCCTCACATTTACTGGCATTTAGCACGGAAGGGCAATTGGGCACCTTTACCAAAATACCAATAACATCCCTACATTTTCCGGCCTCCAAGCTTGAAAGGGTAATTGGGCACCTTGATAAACACAACATTTCCAAAACCGCACACACATTTTTAAATTACTCAACTCTTAATCCAAAAATCAAGTAAATGCAATGCATGAGTTTCCAAATATTCTAATTTACCCAAAACATAATTTAGTTATACAAGAAATTAACAATTGAAAACTAGTGAAACATTCCTTATTTTCAAGAATTCAAGTCTTCCTTGAAAAATCTAGAAATCCGCTAGATATTGATTTGTGATTATGTATCAATTCAAAGCAATAAAACAATTCCAATCAAACAATCAAGATAAATCGACACAACGATTTTAACGTGAAAAAGCCACAATTGAAGCACCTCCAACTGTGATAAAAAAAAACCACGAGCAACAGTCACAAAACAATCCACTAAGAAGATATAAAGGAATTACACAGGTATACTCTCAATTACCTAGCAAATCCACGCCCGAATTGAACCAACCTCTATGTGCCTCTTCCAGCCCCGTCTTCACCTCGGAATTGTCTTGACAATGAGCCACTCCAGAATCCACCAAAGCTTCAAGCTCGAATTCTTCAGAATCCACTGAAGAACAACTCTCTCGTTTGTATAGCATGAACAAACAATCCTTTGATGTATCCTTTTTAAGCCATGAGTTGAATACTCAATTAAACATCAAAGAAAACTAACAAAATAGCTCCAGATATAAACCCTAGAACCCAAAAAGAAGATCTAGAGAAGTCATCCTAGATTTGGAGCAACTTGCGAATTTATAGAATCTGAAATCGCGAGGTCCGCTCGAGCGTGGGAATTGACGCTCAAGCGGGGACTCTATATGACATGCTCCAAACAGGATGTACGCTCGAGCGGGGAAATGGACGCTCGAGCGTGAAAACACGGATTACAGTATATTTGCAGACTCATCAAACTTCTGGAACTCAGCATTATCCGCTCGAGCGGAGAGGCGACTTTGAATGCATTTTTTGCATTTTACTTTGGGGGCACTGCCCCTCGACCCCGCCTGGGCACTGCCCCGGACCAGCCAAGGGGCGCTGCCCCCTCAACCCCTGCGAGCTGACCGGGCAGCTCGATCACCGTCATAGTAAGGGAAGTGGCAATCTTGAAAGAACTAAACACCACAAACTTCTCTGCAAGGCACGATTCGGGTTGGATTCGCATCTAATAAACTCATAGCCTCACTGAAATAAAAGTGTAAAAACAAGTACAACTGAAAGGAGTTTTGTCGAACGGGATTGCCAAGAATAAAACCTAACAATCTCCCTCTTTGGCAATGCCGTGACAAAACACACCTAAACAAATAAAATCCTAAGCACCCCAACCCATTACAGCCAACAAAAGCCAACTTTCTCAACGTCATGATCTGCAAAACAGTTATTAGTGTCACAATTTCCAAAACAACTATTAGTGCCACAAGAGTATATAAAAAAACAATAAACATATGACTAGATTATCTTGAAGCATGAGATAAAAAAATGAATAGATGGAAATTGGAGATTTTAAGAGCGTGTAGCATGAAAACATGAAAACTTGGACACATGCACCCGACACATGAATGGATGAAATCACACTACGACACATGTGCATGAAAACATGAACAACTTTCTCTCCCTTTTTGTCATGAATTGACAAAGGAAGCTCAATCAACTAAAGCAAGATCAAAAACCACACAAACAGGGACAAGATGATGGAAAAATTAATAACCTGCGAGATGTAAGCAATAAACAAGTAGTGGATAGCAACACACAAACCAACTAATGCCAAACTCCCTTACCAAACCAATCCAAAATAACCAAACTCCCTCTCACTACTAGCAACCACAATTTGAAAAAAAATGAACAAGAAGAAAACGACAAAAATAATATGGTGGAGCAAGCAGAGAATTTCATATTTGTACCTTAAAACACACAAGACTATCCAAGAAGCACAATTACTTGAAAACACAATGTGCACAGCCTCTAGAAAATTCCTGATAAAAGAAAGTGATTCATTATGTGAAAAGCATAGATCCCATGAGAAAAGTGTGTGTGTGTGACTCTTGGAGTTCAACAAACACGAGATTCAAATCCTAGTAGTGATCTGATAGCTGGACCTCCGGTATGAGAATCTAAGCACAACAAAGGAAAGTCAAACCACTAAGAATCAAGGGGTATTTGGTGAGTAAAAGCGGAGGCTCCCCCCCAATCAATGAATTCCTTTTTTTCTTCCTTTTTCACATTTTTTTCTTTCTTTTTCACATTTTTTTTTCTTTTTCACACTCATTGGCAACTGACACGCTCAAGAGTATGGAAACCGAACTAGAGAAACATGGATATAATAAGGATAGCCTAGTTGGTGACTCTGAGGTAGCATTTTCCTCATGGCCGGACTCCAAAGAACAGAGGGGAAAGCCGTGGAGATGCAAAAAGATGGAAGGTGGTTAAGAAACTCAACATCCCCCATGATGTGCTAGTATACGTCAATTCCTCTAGAAAAGCAAAAGATATAATGCCAGAAGTCCATAGAGAAAAATGATCACTAAGGCGGAAGATTCCAAAATTTGCTAATCTAAGAGTGTGTACAGAATGAGATATACTAATCAAAGAACACACACTCCGAAATGAGTAATGACCACAGAAAGCACACACATATTAACAGGTAATGGATATTCTCATCAATTCCAATATGCACCAAGGACTACTCAAAAATTTCAAGCTTGCAAAACCATACAAGAAAATCATTTTGGATTTTTTTTTTTCTTTTTCTAAACAAAGCAAGACAAAAAAACGAACAAGCACACATTTAGAAAAAAAAAAATGAACAAGGACACACTAAATGATACCACACATTAAATTACCCAAAAAACAATAGAAACTAAAAAAAAAAAAAAAAAAACTTAAAACGAATAAACAAATTAACACAAGTCAAGTTTTCTCACCCAAACTACTTTAGTATGAACAAAGTTGTGAGAATGGTGGTTCTTGGGTGGTGTCTTGACATTGTGGTTCCCTTCCCCTTCAATGAGAACCCGTCTTGACATGGTTTCCAACTTCCTATTCCTGGGACTAGGAAAACACAACCTCTGCTCATGTTTGGTCTCAAACATATCAAAATAACAAGGTCTAATATGACCTTTAACCTCATTACCACCAAAGAAGTGTCTCCTACCCCACGAGATATTGGAATTTCTTCCATCTCTATGAGACACTCTCCCATGCAACTCATAATAATAAGGGCGAATATAACCATGCTTACCACAATGATGACAAATAAAAATAGAGGGTACCTTCTTTTCTTTGGCCTTACCAACTTTAGGAAGTTTGAGAAGTCTATCCTCATGTTGAAATTTTCGTTCTCCCTTTCCTTGAGTTCTTATATCATGAGATGTGGAAGCACTCGATTTTTGCTCTTTCTTACCACCAAAGTCAATGCCACTCTTGTCAGAACAAATATGTTGAGACCCAATAATATTGTCCAAAGTCTTTGATCCTCTGTTCCAAAGACCAATGGTAGCCATAGCACACTTGAGTTCTTCCTCTTTCTTGATCATTAGTTCTTCCAAAGCAACTTGAGACATCTCGAGAGTATCAATCTTTTCTTCATATGTTGCATAGATTTGTTGTAGCTCATTCCTCTCTATCTCACAATTCAAGAGTTTTGCACAAAGAGCTTGCCGATCATTAGAAATCTTAAGGGCATCATTCCTAGCCTCGGAAATCTCTTTCTTTAATTTGACATTCTCACTTTCACATGCTTTGAGTTTCATAGTGAGTTTGTCATTCAATTTGGATAAGTTAAGAGATTCCTTGTACAACTTTTGATATGCTTGAAGAAGTTCTTCATCTTCACTTCCCGAGGATTCATCATCAGTGGCATTCTCAATCGGGCTCTTTGAATACTCTATTGGTCCATCAGTTTCAGAAGCTGTCATGAAGGCAAGGAATTGTTTGTGTCCCTCTTCGCCTTGATCTTCGTTGTCACTTTCATCTTATCAGATTCTGATTCAGCATCCCAAGTGATAGCGAGGGCTTTCTTCTTCCTCAAATGAATGGGGCATTCTTGAGCAAAGTGGCCAAATCCTTGGCATTCATAGCATTGGACTCTTTCAGAGTTTCCTTGTATCTTTTATTTCTCCTTCTTGGCTATAGAATTAATTTTGAGTTTATCTTTGCCTTTGGATTTATGAGTATGAGTAGAGTCCAAAAAATTAGGATTCTTTTTCAAAAAAGATTTTTTAAACTGTTTTACAAAAGCATCCGTAATCTTGGAATCTATCTCACAATCCTCATCAAAATCCTCTCCAACTCTATGAACACTACTAAAAGTAATAGTATCTTTTTGTTTCTTTTTGAAATTCCAATGTGCCTTATAAGTTTGGAGATTTCCAACCAGATGATCCAACTTGAGGTTGTCAACATCTTGAGCCTCCTCAATAGCTGTAACTTTTGGTTGGAACTGATCGGGCAAGGACCTCAAAATTTTTCCTACAATCTTGGATTCCGATATTTTTTCACCTAAATTGAAGCTGGAATTTACAATGTCACTCAACTTCGCGTAAAATTCATCAAAGGTCTCACTATCTTTCATTGAAAGATTTTCGAAACTAGACGTGAGCCTTTGAAGTTTTAAGTGTTTAACAGAAGGAGTGCCCTCATGAATAGTTTGTAAGATATCCCAAACTTTTTTTACGACTTCACAATTGCAAATTTGACTAAATTCTTCAAGTGTGACAGCGCAAAAGAGAGAATTGATAGCTTTACTATTCCAGCTACTATTTTGGTAATCAATTGTGTCCCACTTATCAATTGGTTTGGGGAAAGTTACTCCATCAACAGTAATCGTTGGTTCAGTCCACCCATACATGACAGATTGCCAAACTTTTTCATCAATAGATTTTAAAAACGATCTCATCCGAGCTTTTCAAAACGAATAATTGGATCTGTCAAGTAGGGGCGGTCGAACCATAGAATTTCCCTCACGAATTGATTCCATTGTCACAAATCAAACAAGATCTCGTTCTAAAAAATAGAATGACCTGCTCTAATACCAATTGAAAAATCTAGAAATCCGCTAGATGTTGATTTGTGATTATGTATCAATTCAAAGCAATAAAACAATCCCAATCAAACAATCAAGACAAATCGACACAACGATTTTAACGTGGAAAAATCACAATTGGAGCACCTCCAACTGTGATAAAAAAATCACTGGCAACAGCCACAAAACAATCCACTAAAAAGATATAAAAGAATTACGCAAGTATACTCTCTGTTTGGTAACGTTTATGTTTTTAGTTTATATTTACAAAAATTTTATAAACTGGTTTTTGTTTATTTTTAGAAAAAATATAAACTACAAACGCGTTTGGTAATTGACAAAATGTTTAAAAAAAATTTAAAATATAAAAAAGAGTGAGAAATGGCAAGTGGCGGCAGAAGACGGTGGTGGAAAGTGGTGACGGTGGGTGGTGGGTAGCGGGTGGTGGTGGGTGGATGGGTGACGGTGGTAGGTGGCGGGTTATAGCGATCCCAGGTTTACCCTTGTTGTACAGTGATCCGGACATGTGTCCGTGAATGTTGGTAGTTGATTATTATCTTGTTTACATCATTTTTACTTCGTATTTGATTTATGGGATGTGTTGGGCAGGTTTGTTATAGGTTGGTTGAGTTTAGGAACTAAAACTAGTTGCCCAGATTTTGGCCTGTCCACTCGAGCGGGTCTTCTTGCGCTCGAGCGGGGATTACACTTCTCCAGTATTTTGGGTTTCTGCAAAACTTCTGCAGATGTGATTTCTGCGCTCGAGCGGGTTTATTTACGCTCGAGCGGTGGCGCTCGAGCGGGTCTGTTGGCGCTTGAGCGGGCAGCACTTCCTGGGTGTAAGTTCTGGGAGGTAGAAATCTACGCTCGAGCGGACTGGTTTTGGCGCTCGAGCGGAAGTGCTTTATTCTTGTGTCTTGGCGCTTGAGCGGGTATTATTGCGCTCGAGCGTGTCCAGAGTTTTGTTCTTGGCGCTCGAGCGTCGTGTTCTCCGCTCGAGCGGGTCATACGTATATGAGTTATCCGCTGGGTGATTTCAAATCACTTTTTGCTTTTCTTTCTCTCTCCTACTTTTCTAAAAACCCTTTTTGAGAGCCTCTCTCTCTAGATACTCCCTTCTCTCTAGGGTTTGATCTAGTTAGAGTGCCCTCCTTCTCTTCGGTCTTTGTTAAAGTTGTGTTGATCGCCGAGGGCGTCATTTTGATCTAAAAATCTCGGTCTTTGGAGCACGTTGGGCTTTGTCATCTTCTCTTTTGGGGCTCCAGATTTGAGGTAGGGATATCCTACTCCTTTCTATGAGTTTTGTCTTTAAATTTTAGTATTTTGAGATGTTGGGGTTGGTTTGGTAATTTTGTGAGAGTTTGGGGGTTTTAGTTAAATAAAACCTAGATGCATGTTTGGCATGAAGAAGAAAAATTAATGTTGAGACATCAATGAAAATGGGACCTAAGGGTTGTAGTGTTAATTATGGAAAATGCCCTAATTACATTGTTTGATTAATTGGGATAATTAATTGTGAGAAATGAGGAAATGAAATGGAATATGATGATTTGAAAGGAAAGGGGTTAAAGGGTGTAGTTGGATTATTTATCACTCACCTAGTTGAAATGTTGATTTTATATCCATTGTTGCATTTATTTCATGCATAGAAATAACTGTTTTGGGCTATCGGTGGAGGATAGTCTTGATTGTTGTAGACAATGCATGATGATTAGGCAAACTGTAACTAATCACTGGAATGTGTCATTGAGATTGACGATTGAAAGAATACATTAAATTTATGTATTGTGTGATGATGTGTATAATTGTTATTTATATGCATTGTGTTGTGTTGGAGGAGATAAGGGATGTACTCCACGGTTTAGGGGAAGATAGGGGATGGACCTCTAAACCGGATGTGTTGGGAGGAGATAGGGGATGGACTCCATAGATAGAGCTCATATGCTTATCTATAAATATGTTGACAGAGCTCATATGCTTGTCATTGGAAGTGTGATAGTGCTTGTATGCATATCTGTTGTTGTGTGATATAGCTAGTACGCTTATCTAATATGAAATGGAAAGGGTTTGATATGAGTTACTGTCTCATACGGGTTGTTTGGCCAGGTTCTGAGCCATGGTTGTAATTTGGGAATTGAAAGGAATTGGAAAATGAGTTGTAACATGGACTTGTATGTCATGAAAATGTAAAGTGTGATAAGGGAAGGTACCAGTGTTGACCATCTATCAACTGCTAATCTTTTAGTCATTGTTCATATTTGGTTTAGTGTGTTTCTACTGGGCTGTGGCTCACCCTATATGAGAATATCATTTTCAGGTACAGGTAGCATGCCACCTCCAAGGACGTAGCTTGGGAGGCTAGAGGCAAGCGGACTTTAGTTGTTTTATTTTTGATGTATTACGTGTATATTCAAGCCAAGGGCTTAATGTGTAAATTGAGTTAGTACTCTTTTGTTGTAACCAAGTGTTAACTTGGAAAGCTGTAAGCCTTTAGGGCATTTGCTTTTGTTGTTAACATGTAATACTTTTAGTAATGAAACTCTGATAAATGGAAGAATGTAGGACTTTTTATATCAATGTATGTCTATATTAATGGGTTTAATGTTACTTTTTTTGAGGGCGTTACACGGGTGGTGGGTAGCGGGTGGTGGTGGGTGGATGGGTGACGGTGGTAGGTGGCGGGTGGTGGGTGATAGCGAGTGGGTGGTGGTGGCGATGGTGGTGGCGGGTGGGTGGTGGTGGCGGGTAATGGTGGTGGGTGGGTGGGTGGGTGACGGTGGCGAGTAGTGGGTGGTAGCGAGTGGGTGGTGGTGGTGGTGGTGGTGGTTGTGGCGGCGGGTGGTGGATGGTGGTGGCAAGTGGGTGGGTGGTGGTGGGTGGTGGCGGGTAGGTGGCGGGTGGTAATAATGGGTGGGTGGGTGGGTGACGGTGGTGGGTGGTAGCGAGTGGGTAGTGGTGGTGGCAGGTGGGTAGCGGATGACGAGTGGTGGCGGGTAGGTGGCGGGTGGTGGTGGTGGTGGGTGGGTAGGTGACGATGGCGGGTGGTAGCGAGTGGGTAGTGGTGGTGGTGGTGGTGGTGGTGGTGGTGGTGGTGGTGGTGGGTGGTAGGTGGTGGTGACAAGTGGGTGGTGGGTGGGTGGCAGGTGGTGGATGGTGGTGGCATGTTAGTGGTGACTAGTGGTGGCGGTTAGGTGGTGGGTGGTGGTGGCGGGCGGTGGATGGTAGTGGTAGGTGGTGGGTGGTAACGAGTGGATGGCAGGTGGGTGGTGGTAGTGGTAGTGGTGGCGGCGGTGGCGAGGGGTGAGTGGTGGTGGCGAGTGGGTGGTGGTGGCGGGTGGTGGGTGATGGTGGCAGGTGGGTGGTGAGTGGTGAGTGGTGGTGGCAAGTGGTGGTGGGGGTGGGTGATGGGTGGTGGTGGCAGAAGACGGTGGTAGAAAATGGTGGCGGGTGGTGGCTAGTGTTGGGTGGTAAAAAAAAAAACTCAAAACTCAAAAAGGAAACACATTTTTTGAGTTTAAATTTTTGGCCAAATTTATAAACTGTGACCACTGATTTATAAATCAAAAATTTACCAAACAAATTTTTATTTGAGTTTTTAAAATTTTTGTAAATATAAACAGAAAACTAAAAACGTAAGTGTTACCAAACGGCACCTTAGCGAATCCACGCCCGAATTAAACCAACCTCTATGTGCTTCTTCCAGTCCCGTCTTCACCTCGGAATTGTCTTGACGATGAGCCACTCCAGAATCCACCAAAGCTTCAGGCTCGAATTCTTTAGAATCCACTAAAGAACAACTCTCTCGTTTGTATAGCATGAATAAACAATCCTTTGATATATCCTCTTTAAGCCATGAGTTGAATACTCAATAAAACATCAAAAAAAAACTAACAAAATAGCTCCGGATATAAACCCTAGAACCCAAAAAGAAGATCTAGAGAAGTCATCCTAGATTTGGAGCAACTTGCGAATTTATAGAATCTGAAATCGTGAGGTCCGCTCGAGCGTGGGAATTGACGCTCGAGCGGGGACTCTATATGACGTGCTCCAACAGGATGTACGCTCGAGCGGGGAAATGGACGTTCGAGCTTGAAAACACGGATCACAGTATATTTGCAGGCTCACCAAACTTCTGAAACTCGACATTATCCGCTCAAGCGGAGAGGCGACTTTGAATGCATTTTTGCATTTTGCTTCGGGGGCGCTGCCCCTTGGACCCTCACGAGCTAATCGGGCAGCTCGATCCCCGTCATAGTCAGTGAAGTGGCAATCTTGAAAGAATTAAATACCACAAACTTCTCTGCAAGACACGATTCGAGTTGAATTTGCATCTAATAAACTCATAGCCTCACTGAAATAAAAGTGCGAAAACAAGTACAACTGAAATGAGCTTTGTCGAACGGGATTGCTAAGAATAAAACCTAACATTCCTCACTAGCAACAACAATCTCATGCGAGACATTACATTACATCCTTTCAACATTCCAAAGTCTCCATACGATTCACTTCCATGAATCCTTAATAATATCATCATAATTCATAATTCATCCCCCCCTCCCCCCACACCTGCACACACGCGCGCGCGCGCGCACACACACACACACACACACATATATATATATATATATATTCAAGGAATATCAAGTGAAATTTCAACAAAAGGCACTAATTAGCTCAAACCTTCTTTTAATTTAAAATCCCAAATTTAGGGTTTCAAAAAAATTGAGGGTTTTCCTCATTTCTTTATTAAATCATCAAATCATCAAATATTATTCATCAATATACCAAAACAATCAACACATTTCAAAAATTTGAGTGAAGCCCACATTTTTGTACACAAATAACTTACCATTAAAGTTTTCTAACTCACCCCAAAATCCCAAAATGTCACAAAATCACACTAAATCATAAATATATATGGTTAAGAGAACCCCGTACCTTAAGAATGTGAGCAAACCATGAAGACCCAATCAAGAACTTTGAGGAAATCGCAATATTACTTGTTTATATCACGCTCTACACTTCTCCTTCACTCTTCTTGCAAGATCTATGGTGAATACTTTGTAAAATGAGATGAAATCAAAGGTTTGAGGGCCAAGATTTTCAGACATGGAGGAGTGAAAGCGAGAAAAGAGAGAAAATGAGCAAAAAGTGGGCTCCATACTGGTTGAACCCCGAAAAGACCGCTTGAGTGACAGAACATGCGTTTGAGCGTCAAAGACAGAAGACAGCTCGAGCGATAAAACCTTGACTTGAGTGAGAAGTGAAGATTGCTAAAAAAATACTGAATTGCCCAAAAGACCGCTTGAGTGAACACTTCTTCACTCGAGCGATGAGAAAAAATTTCAAACTGTTACAATCTTCCATTCTTATAAAATTTCATCCCCGAAATTTTCTATGACACCAATTAAAAATGACAAAAACTACACAATCCACATGCTAAAGGGTATCATGCTCCCTAGAATTTAAACAACTTGAATTTTCAAGACCAAGGTTAAAAGAAATAGCCATAGGAATTAAAACTCGTCGAGCAATCACGAATGGTTTATACTCGACAACGTCTTCAAGGGAAGTTTCCAAACACAAGAATTTCACACAATCAAAAGAAATGATTCTTCAAAAACAAAAAACAAAAAGCCATATTTATAAGGAGAGAAACTGAAACAAAAAACCAATCTGAGCACTTAAAAACTAACCGATTAGCAAAATGACAAAAACAAAATAAACTATCACATGATTGAATTAGCCTATTAGATTGACACATGCATACCTTCTCACAAACAAAACTAGTCGTATAATTTGAGAACCACATTGTTTATCCTGTTGCCCTGTGAAAAACTTGCAATATTGTTTCTCATAAATTACATCAAACAGAAACATCATGATCATCATTATAAATTAAATTAAAAACTCCCACCAATAAAAACAGATCTACTTCATGTCCCAAAAAAAAAAGAACCGAACTATTAAATTTTATAAACCCTGCCAAACATGTGATGCAGGACATTAAGGTAAATTTCTACATTTCTTGTACAATTCATTCCAATAATACATAAATTCGAATGTAAGTCAATTCACAAACGAAATAAAATATTGGTGAGAACATCCGTCACTCACACGAAAACAATAGAAGAACAGATTATATAGCGATCGATTAAGTCAAAGTATACCTGCTTGAGTTCTGGTCGAGATAGATTCGACATCGCGAAGAACTTTGTGGCGTCATTTCCAGTGATTCGACCATCGCCATCTAGAGAGAGAGAGAGAGAGGGAAAAAATTCGTAAACACATATACGAAGAGCAGAGAATTGATCTGATGGTTTGAGATGAAGAAGAAGAATAAAGATGGATTTGTTGAAGAGCAGTCCGATTGAGAGAAGAAATGGAAAAAGAACCTGAATCGGCGAAGTTGAACCAGTCCTGATAGATTTTCTGGTGTTCTTTCGAACATGAACTGATCGGACTTGATGTGATCTCCATTTCAAATCTAAGAGAGAGATGATGAGCATGGTGGTGGTGGTGGTGATTTTTGGGAGCGTTTTAGAGTTTGAAAATGCTCCAAGAGGGAAATTTTGCGTAGAGAGAGTTTGGTTTTTGCCTTTCTATATCAGTGTTGGCGCGTGATAAAATTCTCTTTTGGTTTAGCTTTGAAAATCAATTTTATAATATAGTTTTTTTTTAAAAGTTTGTAAAGTTTTAATTTTTGTTTAGTTGTATATTTTAAAAATAATTTTGAGATGATTTGTAATTTTTTGTGTAGTTGAATAGATTAGTATTAAAAAAAAAAAAAATTAATTGATTGATGTGTAAAATATGAGAAACAACAGAGAAGAGACAGATAGATAAAAAGATGAATTACATGCAAGTGGAAGTTGGAAAAAAAAATTACAAACACATAACACATGAATATGTAAATATGTTCGTAGTGTGATATAAATGAAAAGCCGTGGGAGTGTAACGTGCACCCCTCTATATGTTAGCAATTTTTGTTTTTCTAATTCCCACCTCTGTATAGTTTCTCCTAGCAAAAAATTGATTGATTAATATATAAAATGTGAAAGGAAAAGAAAAAAAGTTTCAAAAACAATTTTTCAAAATTGATAAACCAAATAAGTTTTGTGAAATTTTCATTTTAAAAATTAATTTGAAAATGTAACCAAACACAATCTCATTTTTGCAAGCGCAACATCACGAAACAACGCAATGAGTGGAAATGGCATCGTTGTTAGTGGGTATTATTAACAAATGATTAATAAAATCACTTTAGGTGGATTCAATTTCAACTCGCAAATCTAAAAATTCAAAATTAAATGCTGCCCGTTATCTATAAAAATGAAAAAATATAAAAAAGAGAATATGTGTTTCATTTTGTATTTTTATATCTATGTACATAACATTGATAAATTCGACTTAGGTTTTGTTACAAATCATTTTGTTACACTTTAGATTGATTGAGTTCAAAGTTTCTTGCATTATTAATTTTTCTTTTTTATATATTTTTTTCATATTACTTCTAGAAATATCTAAACAGTGTTTTAAATTTTTGGGATATCACTAAATTGGTGGCAGAGTAGAGTCACACTGGACCGAGGGTATGAGTAATTAATATGTCATTTGTTCCAATTTTAATAAGGCCAAGTACAACCTAAAACTACATATGACATAGTAATTTTTTGGGAAATTGGTTAGAAATTAGTTTTTAATTTAAATATTTTTTTTTTTTTGACTATTTCATCTTTTTATAGATAAAAAAATATGAAAAGTGATGTGAGTCAAAATATATTAAAAGTTAAAAGTTAGATTTTAACTGGGTTGCCCAAACAACCCATACAAATCATTTCTTTCATCAATTTTTCAAAATTTGAAATTAAAGCTCTTTAACAAAATGGAAGCCAGGCCCAATTCTTAAGTGGAGGGGACACCAAAAGCCTTTGTGTTCTATCACTGGGATGGATAGAAAAGTGTGTTAGAGATTTTGGGCCATATTGGGATGGGATTAGAGTGCTAATGATGTAGATCTCACATTAGCTTGTTTGATAGTTTTATTATTGAGCGGGATTGCTATTCCATTTGAACTATTATTCCCACATCACAAATGGATTAACTTTCCCTCAAATGAGATGGTATTGAAAAATCAATTCCCTGACTTAAAGGTCGAATACGCTTTTGTCCAATTTTGATTTTTTTTTTTCCTTCAAAAGTTGTATTAGTTAGTTATTAAATAAGATGGATTAAAATATTTTTAATATTATTTATTTTTCAAATAATTTATTTGTGAAAGAAATATTTAATTTTTTTAATAAATTTTTAAATGATTTTTACACAACTTATATTTACACAAAAATAAAAAAATATTAATTTTATATATTAATACTATCTATAATATTAATAATCTAGTGGGGTTCAAACAAACACTCTTTATTCTACATCTCCAATCTATTACCACTATATTAATTGTCTATTTACTTAATCCCACTATAATTTTAATAGGGGTGTAATTTTGGCCTGGCCCGGCCCATGTCGGGCCTTGCGGGCTCCCGCCAAAAAAATCGGGCGGGGCCACGGGCCAAAAACTAGGCCCAGGCCCAAGCCCAGGGGTATTCGGGCTTTGGGCGGGCCAGGGCTCAAGCTTGGCCCCTGGGCTTGGCTTGGGCCTGGGCTCGGGCTTGGGCTTGGGCCTGGGCTCGGGGCTTTGGGCGGGCCTAAATAAATTTTTTTTTCCCACCAAATTTTATTATTTTCCATTAAAAATAACACTGGGCCTCAGGTCGGGCTTTTGGGCAGGCATTGAGCGGGCCCATGGGCCAAACCGGGTTTCAAAATGATGGCCCAGGCCCAAGGCCTTGGGCTGGGCTTGGGCTCGGACCTAAATGGGATCTTAACGGGCTAGGCCCACCTCGGGCCGCGGGCAGGCTTTGAGCGGCCTACGGGCCGCGAGCCAAAATTACACCCCTAAACAAGCCTTGGTTTTTCATGTTATCAAAAAAATGAACAATGATTTTTTCTTGTTAAAGAGTTGATCAATGAAAATAGATGGCAAGTGCTTGATTAATTAATGGGTCCCGAAAAAATTAATGATATTTCTTTATCTTTTGAATTATTATGTTGGATCATCGCTCAGAATCTTTGGTCTTTATCTGAACATTTTGGTTCGTTTGTGCTAGTGAATATTGTGTGTGTATATATGTATATATTGTATGCTATAATTAGGTTTTACCCTATTAAAATATTTTCATAACTTTCTTGTTGCCCACTTTTACCTTGCCTATATATAATCCTCTTCAATGTATTGTAAAATACACAATATTAAATATACACGTAATATAATATTATCTTTATCTCTCTATTAGATATTGTAGCATGGTATTAGAATTAGGTTAAGTACTTGATAATTTCGCTTCACTGGCAGGTGACAACCTTGCCTTGGCCGCCTGCCGAACCTTAACTCATTATGTTGTCATATTTTCCTTTCAATATCGCTTCGTGATGATCTCTTTCTCTATCCGTTGGTTTATTCCTACCTCAGCTATCTCTATCATATATATATATATATATATATATATATTTAACTCACAATCTAATGTTGTTCAGGGGAAAGAGAAGGTCTTCAGACATTTTATCCAATTCAGGGGGAGGACTTTCTTGGTCGCCTTTGTACATGAATATGTAGAGCTTAGCATGTCTGGAAGCAGGGGAAAACATTCTTTTGCTGATATTATTACCTGTATTCGATATTGGGTCATTCATAACAAACACCTTCCCTATTTACTCGACAAATTAAAGGAGTTGGTTATTCGTTAGCACGGGTTTATCTTCCTCTTCTAGTATAGGTTTGGTAGCGATTCGGTAAGCTTGATTCTATGAAAGGAATAGACACTTGATCTCTTTCCCTAGGGGGAGGAGTTTGCGTCTGAGTGATTGTTTCCACTACGGGTGGTAGTTGTATGCTCCTTGTTATGGTGAAATTAAAGCTTTTAAGTCTCCACCCAGGAAGGACCGATAGCAGAAGGTACTAGAGGAGTTGCACCAAGCTATGCTCAAGCAGGATAGGAACAATCTAACTCCATGGCAATTCCATCAGGCTGTGGCCAAAAAGGGACGAAGGACACTTCTCTCTTTATTTTACCCACAAGCTAAGGCATGTGCTTCTCATTGTCCAGGCTTATGGCTCACCTCATGCTTCTCGACTATTTAGTGCAAGAATTCTTCCTTTCTCTCATCGGATTGGGAGTGGCATGGGAATGCTAAGCCAACAAAACTAGATTCTAGGAACCTTTCTTTGTGACCCTCAGAAAAACCCCTTCCCCTTACTGGATCAAATAGGGCTTATTACTTAATAACCGAGAAAGAAATGCAACTACGGGATAAAAGCTGGGTAGAGTAGAGCCTTTTTTTCTTTTCTTTTTTTGTGTGTGTGCATGTAAATCAATAAGAGATTATTTATAAATATGAAAAAAATTATATCAAATTCGATAATCATAATCCATTTTATTTTATTCTTTTATCGGCAAAAGAAAGCTTTATTGATGAACCACATATAAATTACATATGAGAGGCAGAAACATCAATAAAGAGAAGCTTGGGGCTAAAGAAAGCTCCAACCTCCTAGTTGTTGAGAAACCAACAAAACAAACAAAACAAAAATACCAAAAGACAGCAACACCTAAATGACAGCAGCAGCAGATCCAATCCACATTTCATAATTGATTTCCAAAATCAGCAGGAGCAAAGTAAATCTCACCCTAGCAACACAAAGCCTCATGAGGAAATGAATACAGCAACACACCAACACTGCAGAGCAAACCTTCACCCCTTCAAGACAATCTGCATTGTCTGTGTTCATCAATTGCCAAAGATGGTTTTCCAAAATACTTAAAAACAACATAAGACAATAGAAATATATTGAGAGAAGCAGGATTGGCCTTTCCATCACAAAGCCTCATGTGGTGTTGAAGATAGCATAAGACATTGCAGACCTACAAAACTGTGCTCCCATCAGAACTACAAAACAGGGATGCTCTAACTGAAGGACATCACTAACTAGAAGAGAGCATGCAGCAGAAGTGACAAAAAACCCAAACCAATTCCATCCATCCCTCACAATCAGATCATAACACACCAGATCAATTTACATCCTTCCATCACCAATAGCAAGGCAAAACAAATGTAACGCCCTCAAAATTAACCCATTATATATCATTGACATGCATCATTTAAAGAAGACATTTTATTAATTCATTCATCAGAGTACTACTAAATAATCGAATAAAATGCCCTACAGGCTTACATCTTTCCAAGCCAACACTTGGATACAAAAATACGAGTTCTAACTCAATACAAGAAAAGCCCTAGGCTTGAGTGTTTACATGTACTAACAAATAAAAGCAAACAACAGAAAAATAGTCTTCAGAATCCAAGTCCTTCCAAGCTAAGTCCTTGGAGGTAGCTTATCCCCTGAACCTGAAAATGATGTTCCCATAAAGGGTGAGCCACAGCCCAGTAGAAATATACTAAACCACATATAAGCAATGAATAAAGCAATAGCATTCAACAGATGGTTAACCAGGATATTCAATTACTTCATTTTACAGTCTCATGACACTATTGTCTAAGATACGTTTTACTTCCCAGTTTTATTAACATGGCTCAGAACCTGGCCAAACTTACAACAGTGAATTAAATATATCGTATTCACATCCTTCCAATATCAACAAACAAATGAGACTCAAGCTCAAATAAATCAAAACACTTCATACTTCCAGATTGATACACATTTTAGTGTTGTATCAATAAAACACTTCTATATAAATAAGCACACATAAAAGTGATGCTAATGGAGTCCATCCCCTATCTCCTCCCAAACAAAATCCGGTTTAGAGGTCCATCCCCTATCTTCCCCTAAACCGTGGAGTACATCCCCTATCTCCTCCCACACACAAAACAATGTATGCAAATGCAATGCTCAATCAATACACGTAATTTCTATCAATGCAATAGTCAAAATTTATGACTTAACCAATGTGATTAGTTTCAGTTAATCCTAATCCACATGCATTGTCTACAACAATCACGACTATCCTCCACCGATAGCCCAAAACAGTTATTTCTAAACTGAAAATAACTATGTCCACAATTCAATAGACAAATAATTTCAAATTATCCAATTACGCCATTTAATCAATGAATTCCCCAATTCCATGAATTTAACCATCTTTTCCCAATTCCATGAATTACTTATACAAATCAATTCAATAATTCAACTAGGGTTTTTCCCAAAATTTACCAAAGTATTCCCAACATATTAAAATACCAAAACTTAGAACATAACCTATAAATTGGAGTAGGAAATCCCTACCTCAGAGAAAACAACCCAAATGGTGAAGACAGAGATGAGTGCCCAAAGACCAAAATGCTCCAAATTGCCAAATGTTCAGATTAAATGAAAGCTCTTGACTCCCTCTATCTTTTTAATAAAGCAACTAGGGTTGAAACATTCTCTAAACAGATCAAACCTAAGAGAGAAGGTGAGTAGGGAGAGAGAGAGGTCGAACCTAGGGTTTGGAATCAAAAGAATATGAAAAAGACTGATCAAATCCCGCTGCTGTGTATTTAAACTGGACAGGCTCGCTCGAGCGAATACTTTGTCGCTCGAGCGACCAGACACAGAGAATCTACGCTCGAGCCAAGGAAGCCTTGCTCGAGCCAACAACCCAAAAGCTCGCTCGAGCGAAAGAAAGCTCGATCGAGCGAAGAACTCAAACCCTCAGGTCTGAAACCAAACTCACGCTCGAGCGAAGGAACTATTGCTCGAGCGAAGAACAAACTAACTCGCTCGAGCGAAGAAAAGCTCGCTCGAGCCAAGAATGCAAAGCTTCAGGTCCAACCCAGACGCAAACTCTCGCTCGAGCTACCAAACCCCGGCTCGAGCGAAGAACCAAAACAACATCTCGCTCGAGCGACAAACTCCTCGCTCGAGCGAATAACCAAAATTCTGGACAACAACACTTGGTTTCTAAACCCAACCAACCTGAACAAAGCTGCCCAACACATCCTATAATTCCAAATGAGAAAATAAGAAACAACAACAACAACAATTATACAATGACAGAATCTACGGAACAGTCCGGATACAATAATCAAATGGGAAAAGACCTGGGTCGCTATAACCTCCCCCCCTTCAAAGAATTTCGTCCCCGAAATTAGGCACAAATTTGAAAACAGGTTTTTCTCAATACCCAAAGATAGTATATAACAATAATAAACAACTTGACCCAATACTGGTCACTTCATCTCTTTATCAAGAGGCATCCCACAATATATATAAAACAACATATATTTCAACCTGCACCACTATTATGCATTATTCCTTTCAATGTTAACAATTTCCATATCATATTCAATTGCATGATATATATAACACATCCAACAATGTAATCAACATATACAATGTTACACTAATCTTCTATAATGAAACAAGTTTCAAGATACACCCATTTACCAAAACATACTCAATGTTTTACAACTTAAGACATATGTAAAGCTCTTAAGTTCAACAATATAACAGAATCTAATTATAAGATTACAAATCAACAAACATGTCCGGATATTTCTCGCGGACTTCCAATTCACGTTCCCAAGTGGCTTCCTCCACTCCGTGGTGTTTCCACAAAACTTTGACCAAAGGGATGGTCTTGCCTCGCAAAACTTGATCCCGCCTATCCAAGACTCGAATCGGTCTCTCCTCATATGAAACATCCTCATCAACTACTAAATCGGTCCAATCCAACACATGTGATGGATCCGGCTCATACTTCCGAAGCATACTCACATGAAACACGTCATGTACTCCGGACAACTGCGGCGGCAAAGCTAAACGATAAGCAGCCTCACCAATCCTCTCAAGGATCTCAAACGGACCAATGAATCGAGGGGACAACTTCCCACTCTTCCCAAACCTCATCAAACCCCGTCTAGGTGATATCTTCAGAAAGACATGATCACCCACCTCAAACACCAAAGGTCTCCTCCTACGGTCGGCATACGATTTCTGACGACTCTGTGCTGTAACAAGCCTCTTACGGATAAGCTCAACTTTCTCCGTCGTTTCCCTCACCAACTCTAGACCCAATAGAGGTGCATCACCCACCTCAGCCCAACACACAAGAGATCTACACGGTCGGCCATACAAGGCCTCAAATGGTGCCATACCGATACTAGACTGGAAACTGTTGTTGTAGGCAAACTCCACCAACGGCAAGTGCCTCTCCCACGACCCACTAAAGTCTAGAACACAACCCTGAAGCATATCCTCAAGTATCTGAATAGTACGCTCGGACTGTCCGTCAGTCTGAGGATGATAAGCCGTGCTAAAGGTCAACTTAGTGCCTAAGGCACTCTGCAAACTCTGCCACAACCTCGCAGTAAAACGAGGATCTCTATCTGAGACGATCGTCACTGGGACCCCGTGCAATCTCACTATGTCCCGAATATACAAGTCGGCAAGATGATCTACCGAATCACTCACGCGCATAGAAATAAAGTGCGCCGACTTAGTCAACCGGTCTACAACCACCCAAATAGCATCACTACCCCGCTGAGTCCTCGGAAGACCTACAACAAAGTCCATAGTGACATGCTCCCACTTCCACTCGGCAATAGGCAAGGGTTGCAATAAACCCGCTGGCCTCTGATGCTCGGCCTTCACTTGCTGGCAAGTAAGGCACTTAGATACGAAAGCTGCCACATCTCTCTTCATACCCTGCCACCAAAACTGGCGACCCAAATCCCGATACATCTTAGTGCCTCCCGGATGCACCGCAAGGCGTGAATGATGAAACTCTCGGAGTACCTCCTCTCGGCAAGACTCCGGCACAAACAGACGGTCTCGGTATCTCACACTCAGGTCGGAATACACCGTCAAACCCTTCTCAACCTTCCCACCGAAAATCTTCTCACGGAGAGATTCTACCTCAAAGTCACCTCTCTGAGCCTCTAACACTCGAATCACAAGTGAAGGTTGTGCAATAACAGAAAACAAGGCCGCAGCCTCAACGGATTCGCCCAGAAGTAAATCAAACTCCCCAAGTGCACCCAACATCTCCCATTCTCGGATGGCAATACTAGCTATGTCACCAACAGGTTTCCTGCTAAGGGCATCGGCCACCACATTGGCCTTTCCCGGATGATAATGCAACTCAAAGTCATAATCCTCTATAAATTCCATCCACCTCCTCTGCCTCAAGTTCAAGTCTTTCTGTGTAAACAAATACTTCAGACTCTTATGATCCGAGAACACCTCGAACCTCTCACCATAAAGATAATGCCTCCAAATCTTCAAGGCAAATATCACAGCTACTAACTCTAGATCATGCGTAGGGTAATTCTGCTCGTGAATTTTCAACTGACGTGAGCCATAGGCAACTACTTTCCCCTCTTGCATTAACACACAACCCAGACCCTCTCGTGAGGCGTCACAATAGACTGCATAACCCAACCCTCTCTCTGGAATAATCAATACTGGAGCGGTAGTCAGTCTAACTTTCAACTCCTGAAACGACTTTTCACAAGTCTCACTCCATACAAATTTGACTCCCTTCCGAGTCAGCCTAGTCAACGGTGATGCTAACCTGGAGAAATCTTTCACAAACCGACGGTAATACCCAGTTAATCCCAGAAAACTGCGGATCTTAAATACACTCTTAGGCTGTGCCCAATCCTGCACTGCCTCTACCTTGGATGTATCAACAGACACTCCTTCACCGGATACCACATGGCCTAAGAATTTGACTTCTCTCAGCCAGAACTCACACTTCCCAAACTTGGCATACAGCCTATGGGCTCTAAGTAACTCAAGCACCACCCTCAAGTGTGCCTCGTGCTCCTCCTCAGAAGGCGAATAGATAAGGATGTCGTCCACAAAAACGACTACAAACCGATCCAAGAATTTCTGGAAAATCCGGTTCATCAAGTCCATAAAGACTGCCGGTGCATTGGTGAGTCCGAATGGCATCACCAGAAACTCATAATGGCCATACCGCGTACGGAATGCCGTCTTCGAAATATCCTCTTCCCTGACCCTCAACTGGTGGTAACCCGATCTCAAGTCTATCTTAGAGAAACAACAGGAACCCTTCAACTGGTCAAACAGGTCATCTATACGGGGCATAGGGTACTTATTCTTGACCGTAGCCCGATTCAACTTCCGGTAATCTATACAAAGTCTCAAAGCACCTCCTTTCTTTTTAACAAAGAGGGCCGGTGCTCCCCACGGCGAAACACTAGGACGTATAAAACCCTTGTCTAATAACTCCTGGAGCTGAATCTTCAACTCAACTAACTCAGCTGGGGCAAAACGATAAGGTGCCATAGAAATCGGTGCTGTGCCTGGCACTAGGTCAATGGAGAACTCAATCTCCCGATGCGGTGGCAAACCAACAAGATCCTCAGGAAAGACGTCCGAGTACTCACAAACCACCCTTGGCAACACAATCTGTGTCTCCTCATCCTCACTAATCGAAAGGTTAGCAAGTAAACTACTAAGCTCACTCCGTCTTCGTGGAACATACCCTGGTGGCAACACATCACCAACCCAGTCCCCCAGAAAATGAAAATACTCTCCGCTCAAGGTACAACAAGTGACCCTCTTGCGGTAGCAATCAATAACTGCCCGGTATGACGATAACCAGTCCATACCCAAAATAACATCGAAACCCCTCATAGGCATAACGACAAAGGAAAATGGGATTCTATGATAATCAACCTCTATATCACAACCCCTAACACCTTGTTTCAAAATCAATTCACCCCCAAGAGGTGACACTACACATATAGGAGATGCTAACTGTGCTAACTCCAATTCCAAAACAGATGCAAATGCAGCAGACACAAAGGAATGAGATGCACCCGTATCAATCAAAACATTAGCAACCGAATTGCAAAACAAGAAGGTACCTCTCACAACTGATGGAGTCGGTACAAGATCCTACGCGGTAACAGCGTAGACGCGCCCAGACGACCTCTGATCAACCTGCTCACCCCTAGGAGCATAAGATTGCTGCACTGTCTGGGACGATGAAGCCCCCTGATTAGCCCTCGAGGCCTGATCCGACTGAGCTGGCTGCTGACCCTGAATCGGCCTCAAACCAGATGCACCAGGTGTGCCACCCAACTGTGGGCAATACCTCTTCATGTGCCCTGGCTGACCACACTGATAACACGAGAGTGGTTGACCTCTACCCTGACTCTGGCTCTAAGATCGAGCCGAAGATGATGCTGCTCTCTGCACTCCTCCCCTCTGAGGACAAACTGGAGACTTGTGGCCCAGCTGGCCACACTTGAAACAAGTAATGTCTCCCTGACTGCCTTTCCCCGAACTAGCACTCGGTACAGGAAAAGTCGATCTAGAAAAGCTACCCTGAGACTGCTGGGGATTAAAACCCTTCTGTCTCCTACCATCACTCTGACTATCCTGACTCCTCTTGGAGCCCTTCTGCCCTTCCTCCTCCTCCTGCATCATGATCTCCATATGGGCTGCAGCATCAACCATACGCCCATAATCCCGAATCATAGTTCCCCCAACTCTCAGCTTGAGGCCACGCCTCAACTTCTTCTCAAACTCAATACAACGGCGTTCCTCAGACGCCACCAACTCAGGTGCAAACCTGGACAAACTAGTAAATGCAGCCTCAAACTCGGCCACTGAAGAACTCGCCTGCTTAAGCTGACAAAACTGGTCTCGCAGCTTCTCCCTAACTGCCGGAGATAAAAACTTCTCCTGGAATGCATTCACAAAAGCCTCCCACGTACCTCCTATACGCCCCTTAGTAAACTTCCACCACTGACCCGCATCCCCCTTCAACTGGAAAGATGCCAAGGTCACTTTCAACCCCTCGTCTTCGATGCCAAGCATCTCAAACGTCTTCGTTGTCTGTTCGAGCCATTCATCTGCCTTAAGTGGCTCTTTAGGATCACCCACAAATTCATCCGGATTAGACCGGAAGAACTCCCTCTTCAGAAAGGAAGGTCCTGCATCCGCAATAACAGCCTGAGCTTGATTCTCAGCTCTGAGAATGCCTACTGACTCCCTGAATGCCCCTGCTATCTCTCGGGCTAGAGCGCCCATAGCCTGCTGGCCTACTGGCTCGGCCACATTGGCCTGGCCAATTCCCTCTTGAACTGCCGGAATCTCTTCTGGCACAGGCAACTCCTGCCTACCCGGCCTACCACGCCTACCGCGTCCTCGTCCTCGTCCTGACATCCTAATAAAGGAAACAAAGACATTAGCACATTAATAAATGTGCCGAAGCTAAACACTCGCGTCCTAATACAATGGACAACAATAATTCATTCCACGTAAGCACATAATCACATAAGCACCTACGAATTTCATTCCCGGATAATGATAGTCCCAATGCGTTACTATAGTTCCGGTTGGAAGCAGCAGTGATCAAGTGCCTTTCCAACAAGACTACTAGAAACTCAAGGGTCCAATCAACATCCTAGAAACTACATTCCATACTCACATAATCACATAAACATGTTATCACGTAAGCATATAACATTACACTAAGTCTCTATCAAACGAGACGAACCCAATGTGATACTAATCACTTCCCACGTACCCAAAGTATTCAAACCCGGTACGCTCTGATACCAAGTTGTAACGCCCTCAAAATTAACCCATTATATATCATTGACATGCATCATTTAAAGAAGACATTTTATTAATTCATTCATCAGAGTACTACTAAATAATCGAATAAAATGCCCTACAGGCTTACATCTTTCCAAGCCAACACTTGGATACAAAAATACGAGTTCTAACTCAATACAAGAAAAGCCCTAGGCTTGAGTGTTTACATGTACTAACAAATAAAAGCAAACAACAGAAAAATAGTCTTCAGAATCCAAGTCCTTCCAAGCTAAGTCCTTGGAGGTAGCTTATCCCCTGAACCTGAAAATGATGTTCCCATAAAGGGTGAGCCACAGCCCAGTAGAAATATACTAAACCACATATAAGCAATGAATAAAGCAATAGCATTCAACAGATGGTTAACCAGGATATTCAATTACTTCATTTTACAGTCTCATGACACTATTGTCTAAGATACGTTTTACTTCCCAGTTTTATTAACATGGCTCAGAACCTGGCCAAACTTACAACAGTGAATTAAATATATCGTATTCACATCCTTCCAATATCAACAAACAAATGAGACTCAAGCTCAAATAAATCAAAACACTTCATACTTCCAGATTGATACACATTTTAGTGCTGTATCAATAAAACACTTCTATATAAATAAGCACACATAAAAGTGATGCTAATGGAGTCCATCCCCTATCTCCTCCCAAACAAAATCCGGTTTAGAGGTCCATCCCCTATCTTCCCCTAAACCGTGGAGTACATCCCCTATCTCCTCCCACACACAAAACAATGTATGCAAATGCAATGCTCAATCAATACACGTAATTTCTATCAATGCAATAGTCAAAATTTATGACTTAACCAATGTGATTAGTTTCAGTTAATCCTAATCCACATGCATTGTCTACAACAATCACGACTATCCTCCACCGATAGCCCAAAACAGTTATTTCTAAACTGAAAATAACTATGTCCACAATTCAATAGACAAATGATTTCAAATTATCCAATTACGCCATTTAATCAATGAATTCCCCAATTCCATGAATTTAACCATCTTTTCCCAATTCCATGAATTACTTATACAAATCAATTCAATAATTCAACTAGGGTTTTTCCCAAAATTTACCAAAGTATTCCCAACATATTAAAATACCAAAACTTAGAACATAACCTATAAATTGGAGTAGGAAATCCCTACCTCAGAGAAAACAACCCAAATGGTGAAGACAGAGATGAGTGCCCAAAGACCAAAATGCTCCAAATTGCCAAATGTTCAGATTAAATGAAAGCTCTTGACTCCCTCTATCTTTTTAATAAAGCAACTAGGGTTGAAACATTCTCTAAAAAGATCAAACCTAAGAGAGAAGGTGAGTAGGGAGAGAGAGAGGTCGAACCTAGGGTTTGGAATCAAAAGAATATGAAAAAGACTGATCAAATCCCGCTGCTGTGTATTTAAACTGGACAGGCTCGCTCGAGCGAATACTTTGTCGCTCGAGCGACCAGACACAGAGAATCTACGCTCGAGCCAAGGAAGCCTTGCTCGAGCCAACAACCCAAAAGCTCGCTCGAGCGAAAGAAAGCTCGATCGAGCGAAGAACTCAAACCCTCAGGTCTGAAACCAGACTCACGCTCGAGCGAAGGAACTATTGCTCGAGCGAAGAACAAACTAACTCGCTCGAGCGAAGAAAAGCTCGCTCGAGCCAAGAATGCAAAGCTTCAGGTCCAACCCAGACGCAAACTCTCGCTCGAGCTACCAAACCCCGGCTCAAGCGAAGAACCAAAACAACATCTCGCTCGAGCGACAAACTCCTCGCTCGAGCGAATAACCAAAATTCTGGACAACAACACTTGGTTTCTAAACCCAACCAACCTGAACAAAGCTGCCCAACACATCCTATAATTCCAAATGAGAAAATAAGAAACAACAACAACAACAATTATACAATGACAGAATCTACGGAACAGTCCGGATACAATAATCAAATGGGAAAAGACCTGGGTCGCTATAACAAAGCACCACAAAACAGCTGTTCATAGGAGGCTGCAGATCAATTCAACACCCTTCCAGCACAAAAACAACCATTTGACAGCAGCCCAACCATTTGACGGCAGCTCCAGATCAGTGATCTGTTGTTTTGAACTCCAAACAGTAGCCCAGCAAATACATGAGGCCAAAAAACACCAAACTTGAGCTAAAACCTTCAACCTCCATTCCTCGTAATAAGAAAAAAAGCACGACAATATAATGTACTCCAGGCCTCCTCAAAAAATATTCTACTAGACATAGTAAGCAGCAAATAGATACCAAAGATACACCATAAACTGGACTGCAGCCAGGGCTAGGGCAGAGATAAACCAAAGAGAAACAGATGGCAGAGAAGAACCATAAGCCCAGTTCCTGCACTTCTGCACTGAGTGGACACAACTACAGCAAAACTCCACCAATTTCAGTACAGCTCAGCACCTCCAAAACACATTCTAATCTGCCCTAAATTACAGATGAGATCATTGGTTGAGAAATGGAACTCTTTCAGATATGGAATCAACCACAGAGCAATCCTAGTTTTAACCAATTCACACAACTCCATCAAATTTGGGTTAGCAGCACTGCCAGAAGAATAGCACTCCAAATCTTTCTTTCCAGCCTCTTCATCCTTCCCTCAGCCCACCATAGCAGCAGCTGGTCCATCGAGCCTGGTAATGGCCCTTGAGTCCCCCACCAATTCAACGTAATAGCCCAGACCCTCCACACAAATGGGCAACAGATGGAAACACGGTTCACTGACTCACCCTCAATCTTGCAAAACACACACAGATCAGCCGCATTCCCAGACAGAACACCAATTCTCTGCAAAAACTCCACAGTCTTCACTCTATTTTTCCAAGCTAACCACCCAAATACTTGAACTTTAGGTGGGATAAAATTAAGCCACACCAACTTAGTAATTGGGAGAGTTGGGCTACTATTGCAGGCATCAAGACTATACAAAGAGGCAACAGAAAACTGACCTGAAGATGATGTTGTCCAGAAAGGTCTATCCACTTGATCAACCCTCACTGCAGGTCCTGCTCCCAAATTATTCAGAAGATTACACATTTGACTGATTATTCCCAGGCATAGCAGGAGGCAGCCAGCTTGCATTCTTTAACTTATACCTGCTGCATAAAACTCTCTTCCACAAAGCCTCACTCTCACACCCAAACCTCCACCACCACTTTATTAATAAGCAAAGGTTAACCCTCCTTGTTTCACACCTTTGCACAACTCCCCCTATCTAACCATATGGATTTCTTCTTAATTTCTGATCCTCCCCATAGAAATGTTGCTTGGAGCCTCTCAACTTCTTTAGCAACCCCTTCAGGCATTCTAAAAAGTGACAAGTAGTACACTGGTAGTGAAGATAGGACAGCTTTAACAAGTGTTAGTCTTCCAGCAAAAGACAGCAACTTCCTTTTCCACCCAGCCAGCCTGCATCTAATCATAATCCATTAACATATATATATATATATATATATATAGTATGGTTTCGCAATTTTTTTTAAGTTGTTTTTTTGCTTATTTAGATTGTGTTTAGTTCATGAATTTAGGAAGGTGTTTGATATATTAAAAAAAAGGAAAAAAAAAAGATGAAATGTAAATCAAATACATTTATATTTCACCTAATTTCGTATATCTTTTCCGTTTTCATATCCAAATGTCTTCCTAAATTTATGAACCAAACACAAATCTTTTGATTTGACATAGATAAGATTTTCAAGGAATAAATTCCCCAATCTTCTGGCCATTTTCATTCTTTCAATCCCCTGAGCATTTCTACCATCTTTTCCTTTGGTAGGCACCTGGACCTGCTAGGGTTAAATGGGGTTGGTAGTAGATCCGGAGTTGAATTCCTACGCTTGGTTCACTAGGTTCTACGACAGCGAGGCCCAATAATAAAGTCTACTAAGGAGCATTTAATGAGAGTTCTTGGAATCCAAAGAAGTTGATTTGTTTAGTAATTGTTATTCCAATTAATAAAAGAACCACAAGAACATTTAAAATGTGTGTAATTCAAGGGGTACACAGCCATACTGTTGACCTACATAATAATTTGTAGTACACTGAATGTATTTTGTAAGCATTGTTGTAGCAATCAACACTAGCAAGGACAAAACGAAAGGGAAAAAAAATTAAAAAAAAAAGGCATTCAAAAACATTTCAAGTTAATTCTTTCTAGATAATAGGTACTAAGGTTCCTCATTACACCTGATCCAAAAAAAACAAAAACAGTTCCTCATTATATGAATGAGGAGCTAACAACAGGATTAAAATTGAAGCAACATAAGAACACACATAGGTGACGAAAGTAATCATAGAACAATCTTTTCGCAAACTTTTACCTCTTCCACTAAATCTTTTGCCTCTTCGGTGTGTTGGTTGTAGCTGTGTTATCATCCTCGCCAGATGGACAACTTTCAATAGAAATTGATAAGAAAATATGAGTTTAGGTCAAAAAATCTAAAAGAGTGAGTGCAGATGATTATGGAGTACATGAATAACCTTATATTACTCCCAATGTGCATTTTGAAACATAAAAAAATAAAAAATAAAAAATAAAGGACAGAAGAAGAAGAAAGAAAAAGATATTACCATTTTTAGACACTTCAAGGCCACATCCCCAAGCAAGTCACAATGATAGTAAACTAGCAATATCACAAATTCTTATAATCAAAAAGTATATAAAAAAAAAAAACACCTCTCCCAACTTCACAATAATACGTTTTTCAACTTATTTAAACCATTTTTTTGCCTCGTAACTATAAACATAATTAACACCAAACTACACATTCTCAAAATAAACATACACAAGCAATGTCTCTCTCTCTCTATGCTTATATACATTCATTCTAGTTTTATCAATCTGTTCATCTTTGTGACTCGATTGAAAGAAAGTTTAGAAACACAGAAATCCGATTATTATGTTCGGTTTTATGATCGATTTTGTATTCTTATAAGAACGGGATTCAATTTTCTCTGTTTCAACGTTTCATAACATTCTGCTTGGTTGTCAAGAAAATGAAATGGGAAAAAAAAAATTAGAGATCTCAATCGATTTTTCTGATAGCGGTTAGTTTTTTCTATCCCTGCTGCAATTGTACAAATTCAACATCGGAATACATATTTTTTTCTCACCACTTTTCCAACATGTTATCAGCAACCAAATAGTACAGCTTTAATTAACATAGCCCTAACTTCAAGTCATTTACCAAAATTAAACCCGAAGTTTCATTGGTTAACATATGAAGTTTTGTGGTTAGTTTGATCATGCAGTAGTACTTGTCCAAATTATTATTGTTTTTGTTATATTAAAGGGGCTAAAAATCTGTTGAACAAATAGAGATTGTTTTTCTCTTTCTTGCAATGGCTTCTTCATCTTCACTTTCTACATGTACATTACACGGCTCCGTGACGAGCCCTAAATCAATCAAGTGTCACTACAGAAAAATTCACTTTTAGCAGCGGCCCAAAATGCCGCTAAAAGCAGGAAAAAGCATCGCTAAAAACTAGAAAACCTTTACCCGCGGTTGTAATAGCGACGGCCAAACCACCGCAATAGCCCTGTCGGCATATCCTTATAGTGACGTTTTCCTCAAACACTGGTATAGTTATTTTTATTGCGACGGCCGATGTAGTGACAGTTATAAATGTCACTATATCTTAAATTTACCCATTACTTGCTAACTTTATAGTGACGTGTCGACCGCTGCTATATCCTTCACTTTTGTGACATTTTCTGAACCGTTGCTGTATTTTAACTCTATTCCATCAATTTTACACCGTCGCTATAACCATAAAATTCTTTTTGAATTTTATTTGCAGTGACGGTTATTAACCGCGGTTATATGCTATGTTTACAAATCAATTACCAATAATATATAGCTTAAAATTTTCAATGATTTGCTAACCATTAATGGTTGTCTCTCACTTATCCCTGCTCACATTATATATCTATAAAAACACTATTTTATTCTAATGGCTTAATACTCAATAATTGTAAAAGGTAAAAGAAGCTGCATTTTTATAATCCCAAAATTTCCAAAACACCTTAATTAAAAGGTTCATTACATAAGCCTGTAATACAAAAAAGATCCAATAATTCTAACAAACTAATAGCCCACACCATAATGTAAAAGGTATATATAAACTTGTCACAGGACAATAGTACTCAAAAGTATTACTCATGACGCCATTTTATAATGACCTCCATAAAAAATGTTCAAATCAAGAAATGACGTCCATTGATTGATGCTTTCATACTGTGTTATTTCCTGCAATAAAAATGATTGAATGAGTATAAGTATCATTTTCCATTTCAAAATCTATAAAGAAAATTTAGATTACAAATAATTCTCGACAAGTCTTATCTTTTTGGTAAGTATATGGTTTACATATCAAAAAATATCACCATACTCAAGTTGAAGATCATATTTACATATTAAGATAGATCATCCATTAAGAGAGAAAATAGCAGCAAATGGAAAGAAAAAATACAGTAATGCAGAAGTGTAAGGCGGCTAAAGATTTAAGAAACAAATTGTTCTCAATTTGTGCAGTTAGTTCTTCTTGTTGTTCTTTAAGCACTGCAAGTTGATTTCTAAGATTAGATATGGGTGAAGACATGTAAAGGGCTTAGAATATGTAAGCAAGCAACTAACAATCATTAATGTCTAGGAAATTATATCTAAATACGTGCCCACCTCACCCCTGCTATTACTCCTAAGTATAGAACTCTGATGAGGAACACCTTCCACAAGGTTTTTTAAGTTTGGATGTTGCTTTCAGCTTCTGTTTTCCCAAGTGGTCTCTTGCCTATAGGTAATCACTATAGCCTCATTACCTCACCCTACTCCCAATCTCTCATAGTCAGTGTATCACTCAAGAAGAGGATTATATTATGAAAGAACAACAGTTTTGAAAATGGACTTTTATTCATATACCATAAACATAAACATTATAATTGAAAGATGCTTACAGACAAGTGTTCTTTCTTTCGTAGATGAAAAGAAGTTATTACTCATGCTATCTGTAATACTCTCTATTTTTTCATTGTGCCCTTGAATATAAGACTCTCTTTCCTTATATATCCTGAGGGCAGACTCCAAAGCTAGGATGTTAAAACATATCCAAATAAAAGATAAGATGCCAACAGGTTGGCATTTGGACTAAATCAACCAATAAAGCCAAACATTAGTAACAACCACTAAATCAAGCAACCAATAGCAACATCCAAGGGTCTATTTTTTAATTGTATATTACAATTTGATCCATTGTTGATATTCAAATTTGTTCGATTGCCCAATTCTTTATTTCACTGGTTTGTTTGGTATTTTTACGGATGCCAGTAAAGGAAACAAAGTAGAAAGTCATCCTATCAAATCCCAATTTTTTCCAAACCAACTAACAATTTATTGGTAGA
This sequence comes from Camellia sinensis, assembly GCF_055761805.1. Lineage (NCBI taxonomy): Eukaryota > Viridiplantae > Streptophyta > Magnoliopsida > Ericales > Theaceae > Camellia > Camellia sinensis. The sequence continues at coordinate 76,372,152 of NC_138969.1, forward strand.
GAAGTCATTAACATTGGTTCTAAATTTGTGTCAATGTATGTGTATTGTAATGATGACTTACCCCGATTAAAAGGTTGCATTTCATGATTCCCAAAAGAGGATCTCTAATGTGTTTGTGGAGAAGCCTGGTCTGGAATGCCACTAGAGCCATCTGTCGCCTAATTTATACAATAAAGTTTACATGAGTATGCATAAATTTAGAGAAGCATAACACATGATAAATATATCATTTAAATAAATATGTTTACTTGTAGTTATACCTGCAAACCACTAGAACACTGTCTCTGTCTCATCAAAAATGCTACTTGCTCTTTTAAAGAGTTTATTACAGCATCTTGAGCTTGCAACTGAATACCTTGAGTTTGCAGCTGATCACCTTGAGTTTTTACTTGTTCCTTCAACTCAATTATGGCCTCTTTGTCTCTCGTTCTCTCCTCATCTGAAACCATTCTTAAGTCACTATTACACATGAAGCCATGCTTGGAAGGAGTGGGCCCAAATCCTAAACCTCGAACACGACCATGACGCTCTTTACCCATCACTTGAGAATAAATATCATTTGGTGACCAACATATCCGTCCAATAACATTTCCTTCAGAGCTACTTGGTTGTGACCTCATCAAATCTTCTAGTTTTTCCTATAGCACAAATGGGGAAAAAAAATAAGAACACAAAGAGCGAGAGTGATTGTTTGCCACAAACACATTAGAATTTTGAAAATGTAACTTATTAAGTGGACATACAATTTTTGCAGCTGCTGCTTCATTTACCGATACCCCATCCTTCCTTTTGTGAAGCGGTACATATAATTTTGCTCGATCTAGTGCAATCTTATCTTTTTGCTCCTATATAACAATCATATCGTTCGAGAATAAAATCATAATACAATGTGCCAACCAAATTCAAAATATAAAACAAGAAATGAAGTTTGAAATACCATATCATATGCATGTTGTGCATAAGTTTTAGATCCTCCTGTATGTGCACTTGTTTGCTCTTGCCGGCTTCCTTTATTGGTCATACTAAGCTCCTTCACTCATAAATGCATAACAGTATGTTAAAAAAGAAAATGATATAATGACATTGTATTATTTGATAGAAAACATACATCTATGCATACCTATCCTTCTTTCGAAAACCAATACGCGACAAGGTCAGCATAGTGCTCACGGTTAACTGTTAAAGGCGCAGTAGCTACTATCTGTGCTGCTGTCTTTGTCTCATCATAGTATTTTGCTTTTAAACTACATTTCCAATTTCTCCATTTTTCTCCCATTGACTTCAATGTTTGATGCCTAATCATATCCCTTCTCTCATCTTGAGGAATGGAAAACTTGGACTACAATTGTATGTTTTTTCATGTTATGAACATTGTTAAAATTATCAATACAATAATATAAACTGCATTTGTGAATTTTTTTGCCTTAATTCTCAAATTATGCTTTTTACTTCAACTATAATAGCATGAAAGATTGTCTTTTTCACATGCATATACCCATCTCTCTTATAGTAGAATAATCACAAAATACTTGTAGTTAGAAAATTACCTCGATGATATTCCAACAATCTTCTTTATACTGATCTGGCATGTCATGCCAATTCTTGTACTTAATTGGGCATAAGTGTGGCTTCCTAGCAATGGTGCCTATGAAGCGACTGAATATACCACCCTCTGTAGAAACAGCCTGCAAATCCTTGTTGAAGGTGAGCACAATGCGTTCTTCTGGAGTCAAATTCCACACTTCCACCATACGTGTAATTCCCCGCGTGTTTCGCTTGGTCAATTCATCTATTACATTACAACAATGAAATATAACATGGAAATGAAGATTGACTTGTAATTTGTATCTCAACTAAAAACATAATAATACCTGTACGTTGCATTTCTTCTTCCCTTAACCAGTCCTCATCTAAATCATCTTCAAACTGAGGGTTAACCTCTGATTCTTGAGGTTGAGGATGTGGAACATGTGACGGAGCATGTGAGGAGGGATGTGACCAACTAGAGTGTGAAGAGCCATTTGATCGACTAGGTTGTGAAGTTCCATTTGGCGGATTAAGTTGTAAAGAATCATTTGAACGACTAGAATGTGAAGTTCCATTTGGCAAGTTCAGCTGTGGAGACCCAGTTGAGTGACTAGGTTGTGAAATTCCACTTGGTGCGTTAAGTTATGAAGGGTTATTTGGCTGGCTAGGCTGTGAAAAGGCATTTGATCGCTTGCGCTGTGACTCATTCTCAATATTACAAGTTCTAAATCGTTTCTTTGCCATATCTGCTAGACAAATAATAGATGTAATTAATCAGAAACAAAGATATTAATCAAATTAAATGAGCATTTATCATAGTATACTAAAAGATATTAAAGAACATAAGCCATAGGAAAAGCTCATACACACCTCACAAGATTATTTTCTTTCTCTGGTTGACTATGTACATGATAAAGGCCTCAAGCTTGGAATTTATTCTGATGCTGGGCAAAATTAATTTCCTAATATTGTGTTGAAGGATTATAAATTAGATCACAATTAAATTATTATCTTGTTTTTATTTCTGAAGTGTTCTATACTACTGTCACAATCTGATTTCTGTCTTCTGACTTATTCAACTCGATTTGTAGGATGTATACATGTCGAGTTCAACCTGGATCAATTTACCATGAAAATGATGAAGCAGAGCTTTTTGCCTCTTGGGTTAGTTTGTGAGATATCTTATCAAATATAAGAAGAAGAAAAAGTCAAGTGTTTTCCTTAGCCCCTGTGGATTAAGGATGCCTTATAATTAAATATCATGGGTTTGGAATGGTCAAGGGTTTGGAAATTGGATTGAGGATTTGAGCATAGATAGTGGTCAGAATGATTGAACTTTGATGCTGTTTTGAATTGGAAATTTAAGGAGATAAGTTGCCGGATTTTCTGGGCTGTAGGGTGAATCTGGAATTTTCTGGACAACAGAGAAATTTTAGAGTTAGAATATAAAGGTTAGGGTTTGGATCAAGGTCTAAGGGTTTTACGGACTCAGTTAAGGTGACTAAAAAGATAGATGTGGTTGTTATTTATGCAGAGGCTTTCTGGAATTTAAATATATAAGAAGAACCTTTGAATCTCATTGAGATTTTCTAGGAATCTCATCTAGAAGGATTCAATGAAGTCTCACCACCACTAAAAATGTAAGAGAAATTTCCAGAAATTTCTTTATCTAAACTTGTATCGTTGTCTCTGCAAGCTAACTTTATATAGAAGTATAAGACTATCTTGCTAGACTAAGAATTTCCAGAAATTCCAACAAGTATTTCAAAGACAAACGAGAACTTGAAGGTATTCCAAATAAGGGAAGGGCGCAATAATTCTCATAAACAACCACCTAAATAGTTCGTTCTCTAAATTAAAAAGAAAGTTACCAAATTACCTCCAAATCTGAAAAAAAATAACAATAATAATAAATAAATAAATACCAAGATAAATGTGCCTTAAAATTAATCAGGAATTCATGAATTTAGATGAAATTTCTGCCACTTTACCACATTATCTATCCATGAGCTTCATTAATTGATATTTTGTGATGTGTTATTCAGGGTGTGGATTTTTTGAAGTATGGCAACTGTTACAATCTAGGAATCAAACCACAGGTGTGGACATACATGACTATACTCACCTCTCTTAGACGGGTGCGGACTTCTTTCTTCTTGAGATATGATATACCTACATTCGCAAACTAAAAGTTAAAACCAGAGAGAGCATAAAAATAAGAATGTCAAGATGCTGATTTTCTAGTCCAAGTTTTTAATAGCTATATTTAACAATAAACATTAAAAAAAAATCAGTTATCTATTAGAAGAAATATAGATGTCCTCATTAATAACCCATACAATATACCTCAATGGCAACTAGACAAGTGTCCTAACAAACCCACACAAATTTCAAATCGGATACAAAGTAGAAAATTGATGCAAACACAATGATAAAGAAGAAAATAGATAATTTACATGGTTTGGCTTAGGCCGTCAACTCTTACAAAATTTATGCAACTCTTATTCACACACAGAATTCTATAACAAGAAAGACAAGCGGTATCTACAATGCATAGGAGATCAAAATAACACTATCAACATGGAGAAAATGAAGCCAAATCATTGAAAATGCATGTTCAACTCATTCACACACGAGACAGAGAAGAATTATAAAGACGAGTGGAATATAAGATCTCTAAACAGGGTTACTGCAAATAGGAATCGGTGTGATTCATAAGATAGTAACACTTTTTTCAGCAACTCCTAAATGGTTGAGTTTAAACAGAGTTTAATTTCAGATTTTCATTCAAATGCCTATTTAAGAGTTCATATGCCTATTTAATTTTAGATTTTCATTCAAGACACCCATATGGTTAGCTCTCTTTCTAGGGACAACCTTTTTTATTGTCTAATTGATGAAAGCCGATTGATAATTCAAAGCCCTGGTCTCTATTGGATATTGCATTTACAGCTAATGCTAATCCATGAAAATCTCACTTCTTAGTGCTTTTATATACTTGTCCCCCAATAGCCAGGTTGATAGCTCATAAGACCACAAAAACCTTCTAAAACACCAACTATTTTCTAGCTGTTAATTTGATTTGATCAGGACATATTTTGGCAGCAGAGTCTCAAATGCTGGGAGGGTTTTGCTCAATCCCCGCACTGAAGTATATGAATCCTGCTAATAAGATTTTTAAGTGAATTTTCTACACTTGAACAGTTAAGATCATGCCAGAGGGTCCTCCACAAAATAACAACTGAACCCTAGTATAATGTTTATTACTTCTTTTTTGCATATGTTTGACTTCACTTTGGTAATTGTACAATACTTTCCGTCTTTATCACACACTATACATATTGCCTGATTTTGTTTGGGTTTAATGCACTCATAGAACCTATGTTATGTTGCTCTTGATTATGATGTTGAACTATCTAAAGATACAGAAGGGTCATTTGAAGTTGTTGCAGAAGGTTGGTTTACTCTTTCGAAAGAACGATTTCAGACGGGGGAGATTCTATTTCAGCCACGCATTGCAGGAATATAAGTCTAAGTTTTCTTACATCTTGTTATAATATGTGATGATTTGATCAATGGCAAATATTGTTTGCCTATACTTTACTGTGTTATAATATGTGATGATTTGATCAATGTGAAGTAAATTTCGAAAACAGATAAATTTTGTAATTGGAATGATTCCCAGGAAGTCAACCAAAAAAAAAAAAAAAAAAAAAAAAAAAACAGAACAACAAAACAAACAAATAAACTAAAAGGTAAGCACTATTACTCCATTGTGGCATTTCATCAAATATCTAGCATACATAATGATTCCTCAGGCATGAACTTTTACTGTGTATCATCAACAACAATCCATTCACTTCATTAATTATATTGGTTAAAATATGATGCTCATAGATGATCAAATATGTGTGTGTGTGTGAATATCATAATCAAAATACATATTATGTTAATCAATCTATTTTCCAAATTATTTTCCCAAATCAAAATCATTCAAGATGTTCCTAAAATCCTTCAAAGTAGAGAAGTTTTGGAGATATTAGAAGCCATGCATGGAATGGCAAGTATCTCATCTTAACAATGAATTCCATGGACCCAATCTTGTTCGAAAACAGTAGAAGAAACAGAGAGGGGTAGAGACAGAAATTGAGAGACTAGAAGAAAGAGGGGATAAAGAAGGAGAAACAGAGAGAGGAAGCTAACCTTGAAATCACAGTGGTTCTGTAGCTTGATGTCGTCAACGTACGCTGCGATGGAGGATGAACGAAGACTCTGATACTTGCAGGAGAGAAGTGTTGATAGACTAGGGCACAAATTGTAATCAAGGATGGTTGAACGGTTTTTGTTTTTGTTTTGTTTTTTTTTTTTATTGAAATTCTGATATGTTATTTTCGAAAAAAAAAATCTGATTTGGCGCGAAATTTTCGATTTATTTGGCGGCTTCATTTTGCTTGGTTTTCGTAGCGCTTGAGGTCAAATCGTTGCTAAAAAAATATATATAGCAACGTTTTAAGAAAAAAATGCTACTAAAATTTTTATATTTAGTTGTGGTCAATAACAGCTACAATAGCTCATCTATAGCAGCATTTTTTAGACCGCTACAATAAAAAACACTGCTAAAAGTGAATTTTTTGTAGTGTGTTGGAGAGAGTTCATTTTCAATTGGTCAAGTCTCTGTCTTTTGGGGCTCTCTTGTTTTGGAAAAGATTGGTAAGCGATTGAAGGAATGGAAGAAGGCTTCATACCACTTATTTTCTGCCACTGGACCTGATCCCATCACGTATATCTTTCCATTCGAGGCTATAGAATAAGACGACTCTCTCGGTTGTAGCATACCACTTATTTTCTGCCAACCTTGTTCAGGACAAAGAGTTTCCAAGTAATAAACATGGTTGAACTGTGTTGGGATTGGGGTGTAATCCTCAGGATTCCATTTGGAACCCTCTATAACATATATCCTAGAACCCACAGCTACTGTACAAGAATGAAAAAGATTGTTTGGCAGACAGAAAATTGGAGACATAATTTGGTTCTTTTCGTCGCTCGCGCTCTCGCTTCTGATTTCGTACCAGTCGTCGCCGCGACTTGTCCTTGCCCGGAAGTATATCGGCATCTCCAATCCCCACACAGACCTCGACGATAGATAGGGCTTTTATATTCTAGGGCAAATTACAGTGAAAGCCTTATATACATATAAACACTATGGTTGGTTGATCCACACAATACGTGTATAAATTAAATATATAAAAATAAAATAAAATATTTAACATATATTGGTTATAATCTCACTTGATAAGAGTATGTTTTGTTAATTTTGTGGTCTTTAGTTCAAGTCTTGTCTCATCATGTTATATTTTTTTATTTTTTATTAGATAATTAGCACTCGTTTGGCATAATAAGTTGGAGTGAGTTGGGGTTAAAATAGTTACAAAAAAATAAAATAGATTTTTTAACTCAATAAAACAAAATATCGCATCCAAATTATAATTATTTTATTTTTTCTCTCATAAAAATCAAAAAAATCAAAAAAACTCATCTCAAACGAAACTTTTTTAACCTAAGCTAAAATAGTTGCAAAGTCCAAAAACGAACTCACATTCCAAACGAACCCTTAGGCACTTGGCATAAAACAGAGACAAAGCTTCAAGACACCAATCTAGTTGCTCACATATATAATAACTAGTGGTTGCCATACGCGATGCGTGTGCAATTTAAATAAATAAAAATAAAATAAAACATTTATCATATATTGTGTGCTAATTAAGTGGTAAGAGTCTTATTCATTTGACATAAGTCTAAGGTTCAAATCCCCTCCTCTCATCTATTTTTTTTTTTTCAAACAAAAAAGTAAACACGTGGCAGCATAAGAAACAAAGGGTTCAAGACACCAAAAGGAGTGTTCACTTTATAATAGTATAGATAGATAGATAGATATAGAACCTACCAAAACTAAAAATAAATGAATATTTTTGGCGAATGCTTCGAAAGAAAGGGTCCTTATAGTTTGAGATTTATATCACTTTGGTCTTGTCTTTTTAATTGTGATATATTTGATCTTAAATTTTGAATCTCGTTTTAAATAAATACAATTGAAGATACTATTACATCATTTTAAAATAAAGTCATCAATTTAATTAAAGTAAACCTCAAGAGAAATAAGTGTAATTTAAAGTAATGCAGAACGACTAGAAATCGCTTACTCTCATATCGATCTTCAATCCTAATGGTGGGTCTTTGGAGATTCAGATCGTGGATTTCGACATTCTGACCAACAAATGAAAAACAAAAAAAAGAGAGGAGTATTCAAAATTTAAAATAAAGTGGACACATTTTTACCTATGAATTTAGCATTTCAGCATAAGAACAAGCTTTCCTTGATTTTGTTTTTGGGAAGACGACATATCTACGAGACTCAATTACGAGTATTTTATTTATTTATTTTTTAGAGAGACACACATGGAGAAGACCGTGAGAAGGCGCGAGATGGATTCGGAATTCCGCCTCTTAATTCTCTCCACTCCTTAGCGTTAATGGGAATTACATTGTGACCCCTACTTTGAAACAAATATGTGAGACTAGTATTTTGTATAGCAAATTCCATTTTAATCTCTAGCAGTTTGTCTTGAAAACTACATAACCAATCCTCGTAGATTAAAAATGAACAAATAACTCCTACACCATATGATTTAAATGATAGCATTTTGTGGAGTAAATTACCATAAGTAAAGTAAATGAATATTTTTGGTGAATGCTTCGAAAGAAAGGGTCTTTATAGTTTGAGATTTTTATCACATTGGTCCTGTCTTTTTAATTGTGATATATTTGATCTTAAATTTTGAATCTCGTTCCAAATAAAGACAATTGAAGATATTATTACATCATTTTAAAGTAAAGTCGTCAATTTAATTAAAGTAAACCTCAAGAGAAATAAGTGTGATTTAAAGTAATACAGAATGACCAGAAATCGCTTACTCTCGTATCGATCTTCAATCCTAATGGTCGATCTTCGGAGATCCAGATCGTGAATTTCGACATTCTGACTAACAAATGAAAAAAAGAGAAAAAAAGAGGAGTATTCAAAATTTAAAATAAAGTGGACACATTTTTACCTATGAATTTAGCATTTCAGCATAAGAACAAGCTTTCCTTGGTTTTGTTTTTGGGAAGACAACATATCTACAAGACTCTCAATTACAAGTATTGTGTATGTCAATTTCCGACCACACTACCAATCAAGCACTTAGTTGGAAAACACTGGCAGAATAGATTAAGCCCGAACGACCTGTCACAAAAAGAAGAGATTTTGACGGTGGTTCGTCCACCCGGGGTCACTCTGACGATCAAGTCAGTTATCTCTCAAAGATAGCAAAAGTGTTTAACTCACTATTCAGAATACAAAAAGCATACCTTAGACCCATAAGGGTGCCTCTCTTTTATAGCCAATACAAACCTAGTCCTAGTAGAAGCCTAGCTTCAATGGACTTAAGATTACTGCTAATTTTGGACTCCCAGTAGGATTGGAATAAACTCTCTAAGAATCTTATCTTTACCCAAACTGAAGTCCTCTCTCATTCTAGGACTCTTGTTTCTTATCCGCTTATTTCGGATTCTGGTTTCTTTATAGATAACCTCGGCCTAGCCGAGATCATCTCGGCGTCAGGACTAGGACACGTGGCACCTCGGCCGGCACTTCGGTGACACCTCGGCCGGCACTTCGGTGACACTTCGGCCACGTGTTGTCATTCAAAAATTATGTCCCTACAGCTGCCCCCTAGGTTCTATTACCTCGGCATCCTGAGGTGATGGAACCTATATCATTCCTTCCATTAATCATGACCATGGTTTAACTTCAACCTGTAAATTTTTCTTAAAATTTCAAAAAGTGTTAAACATGACCTCAGTTTAACTTCAACTTGTAAATTTAAATTTCAACAAGTGTTAAACATGACCTCAGTTTAACTTCAACTTTTAAATTTAAATTTCAACAAGTGTTAAACACATCCTCGGTATAACTTTAACTTGTACATTTAAATTTCAACAAGTGTTAAACATGACATCGGTTTAACTTCAACTTGTAAATTTAAATTTCAACAAGTGTTAAACACATCCTTGGTTTAACTTCAACTTGGAAATTTATATTTCAACAAGTGTTAAACATGACCTCAGTTTAACTTCAACTTGTAAATTTAAATTTCAACAAGTGTTAAACTAATCTTAGCTTGTAAATTCCAACTCTCAAGCATCATTCTCCAGCCCTCTGCATGGCTTCCACTATAGCGATCCCGGGTTTACCCTTGTTGTACAATGATCCGGACATGTGTCCGTGAATGTTGGTAGTTGTTTATTTTCTAGTTTGCATCCTCTTTACTTTGTATATTGAGTTATGGGATGTGTTGGGCAGGTTTGTTACAGGTTGGTTGTGCTTGGGAGCCTAGTGTTGTTGCCCAGATTTTTGGCCTGTACGCTCGAGCGGAGGTGTTGGCGCTCGAGCGTAGATTACATCCATCCAGTATCTTGTTGTGCAGTGTTGTGAGCTCGAGCGTAGGGTTGGGAGCTCGAGCGGAGGCCTGGTTCTGCAAAAGTGCTGGGCGAGTGCATTCTGCGCTCGAGCGGGAGGTTGGCCGCTCGAGCGTAAGTCTGTGAGTGGCCGCTCGAGCGGGGTGTTTTACGCTCGAGCGGAGACCTGGGTTAAAGTCCCGAAGTTGTGACTTTCCAAATCACTTTTTCACTTTCTCTTCTCTCTCTTACTTTTCCAAAATCACCATTGTTGAGCCTCTCACTCTAGACTCTACCTTCTCTCTAGGTTTTGATCTAGTAGGAGTGATTTACTCACCTTTGGCCTTTACAAAAAGGTTGTTGATCGTCGAGGGCTTCATTTTAATCTGAAAAAGTTTGGATTTGGAGCAAGTTGATCTTGGAGTCTTCATCTCCTTTTGGGCTAAAACTTCGAGGTAGGGATAACCTACTCCTCTCTATGGGTTTTGTCTTTAAATTTTGGTATTTTGAGATGTTGGGCTTGGTTTGGTAATTTTGTGAAAGTTTGGGGCTTTTGTGCAATTATACAAAAGTTGGGGTTTTATTCATAATAAACCTAGATGCATGTTTAGCATGAAAAAAAATGGAATGATTGCTGAATCATTGAAGAAAATGGGACCTAAGGGTTGAAATGGTAATTATGGAAAATGGCCTAATTACATTGTTTAATTAATTGGGATAATTAATTGGTGAGAAATGAGGAAATGAAATGTTGATTGAATATCCATTTGCGCATTTATTTTCTGTTTTAGAAATAACTGCTTGGGGCTATCGGTGGAGGATAGTCGTGATTGTTGTAGACAATGTATGTTGATTAGGCAAACTGAAACTAATCAATGGAATGTGTTATGGAACTTGACAGTTGCTAGAATACATTAATTGTTTGTATTGTGTGATTGTATATAGAACCAATGTGTTTATATACGTTATGTGTAGAGGAGGAGATAGGGGATGTACTCCGCGGTTTAGGGGAAGATAGGGGATGGACCTCTAAACCGGATAGGTATTTGGAGGAGATAGGGGATGTACTCCGTAGACAGAGCTCATATGCTTGTCTAGAGAAGTGAAGATAGAGCTCATATGCTTATCTTTGTGAAGTGAAGTGTGGATACAGCTTGTATGCTTATCTGTGGATATTGTTGATATACATATCTGTTGTAGAGTGTGGATACAGCTTGTATGCTTATCTGTGGATATTGTTGATATACATATCTGTTGAGAATGTGGATATAGCTTTTATGCTTATCTGAATGTGAGATATAGTTTTTATACATATCTGTGGAAATGATGATAGAGCTAGCATGCTTATCTGTTGAAAAAGGGAAAATGAAAAGTAATTGGGACTTGTAAGTCGTCGACATAAATATGTAATTTATGTGATTGAATCAGTGTTGACCAACTATCAATTGCTAATGTTTTAGTCATTGTTCATGGTTGGTTTAGTGTATTTCTACTGGGCTGTGGCTCACCCTATATGGGAATATCATTTTCAGGTACAGGAAGCATGCCACCTCCAAGGACATAGCTGGGAGGCTAGTGGCGGACATAGTTTTGTCGTTTTACTGTTGATGTATTACATGTAATTTCAAGCCAAGGGCTTAATGTGTAAACGAGTTAGAACTCTTTGTTGTAACCAAGTGTTAACTTGGAAAGCTGTAAGCCCGTAGGGCATTTTGTTATGAGGTTAACATGTAATACTTATGTCTTGGAATTCTAATGAATGAAAGGAATGCAGTTAGTTTAAATGTAAATGCATGTCTTACCTGATGGGTTTATTATTATTATTTTGAGGGCGTTACAACTTGGTATCAGAGCGTACCGGGTTTGAATACTTTGGGTACGTGGGAAGTGATTAGTATCACAATGGGTTTGTCTCGCTTGATAGAGACTTAGATGTAGTATCATATGCTATGTGCTTAAATGCTGACATGCTTATGTGACTATGTGGGTATGGGATTTAATTTCTAGGATGTTGATTGGATCCTTGAGTTTCTGGGAGTCTTGTTGGAAAAGCACTTGATCAATGCTGTTTCTAACCGGAACTCTAGTAACGTCTTGGGACTATCATTATCCGGAAATGAAATTCGTAAGTGCTTATGTGTTTATGTGCTTATGTGGAGTGAATTACAGTTGTCCATGCATTAGGACGTGAGTGATTAGTTTCGGCACACCTATGAATGTGCTAACGTTCTGTGTTACCTTTATTAGGATGTCAGGACGAGGAAGAGGTGCTAGGCGTGGTAGACCTGCAAGGCAGGAAGTACCGTCACAGGGTGAGATTCCGGCAGTGCAGGAGGGAGTTGGGCAGGCCAATGTGGCCGAGCCAGTGGGTCAGCAGGCTATGGGTGCCTTGGCCAGAGAGATAGCAGGAGCTTTGGGTATTCTTAGAGCTGGGAATCAGGCAGCTGAGGCAGGGCCTTCTTTCTTGAAGAGGGAGTTCTTCCGGTGTAATCCGGACGAGTTTATTGGGGATCCTAAAGAGCCGCTTAAGGCAGATGAATGGCTCGAACAGACAATGAAGACGTTTGAGATGCTTGGCATCGAGGACGGAGCACTGAAAGTGACCTTGGCATCCTTTCAACTGAAGGGAGATGCGGGTCAATGGTGGAAGTACGAGAAAGCTCGTGTTGGTGGTACTTGGGAGGCGTTTATAAATGCTTTTCAGGAGAGGTTTTTGTCTGCAGTAGCAAGGGAGAAGCTGAGGGATCAGTTTAGCCGGCTTAATCAGCAGGGCTTGTCAGTGGCCGAGTTTGAGGCTACTTTTACCAGTCTGTCTAGGTTTGCACCTGAACTGGTGGCGTCTGAGGAACGCCGTTGCTATGAGTTTGAGCGGAAGTTGAGGCGGGGCCTCAAGTTGAGAATTGGTGGGTCTTATATTCGAGAGTATAGACACCTAGTGGATGCTGCAGCTCATATGGAGCTTATGATGCAGGAGGAGGATGAGGGTCAGAGAGGCTCCAAGAGGAGCCAGGATAGTCAGAGTGATGGCAGGAGACAGAAGGGTAATAACCCTCAGCAGTCTCAGGGTGCAGTCTCTAGATCGACCTTTCCAGTGCCTAGTGTAGGCTCGGGGAGAGGCAGTCAGGGAGAATTCACTTGTTACAAGTGTGGCCAGCTGGGTCACAAGGTTTCTGTTTGCCCGCAGAAGGGTGGGGGTCAGAAAGCTGCTTCTTCTTCAGCTAGACCGCCGAGTCAGAGTTTGGGCAGGGGACAGCTCTTGACTTGTTATCAGTGTGGACAACCTGGGCACATGAAGAGGTTTTGCCCACAGTTGGGTGCCACTTCGGGAGCGTCTGGTTCTAGGCAGACGCAGGGTTTTCAGCCAGCTCAGTCTGTGCAGGCCTCGAGGGCCAATCCGGGAGCTTCGTCATCCCAGTCTGTGCAGCAGTCTTTTGCTCCGAGAGGTGAGCAGGTAGACCAGGGGCCTACGGGGCGCGTGTATGCTGTTACCGCGCAGGATTTAGTACCAGCTCCATCAGTAGTGAGAGGTACTTTTCTGTTTTGCAACTCGGTTGCTAATGTGTTGATAGACACGGGTGCATCTCATTCTTTTGTATCTGCTGCATTTGCATCTGTTTTGGAATTGGAGTTAGCACAGTTAGCATCTCCTATTTGTGTGGTATCGCCTTTGGGTGGTGAGTTGATCCTGAAACAGGGTGTTAGAGGATGTGATATTGAGGTCGCCGATTATAGGCTTCCTTTTCCGTTTGTTGTCATGCCCATGAAGGGTTTTGATGTTATTTTGGGTATGGACTGGTTATCGTCATACCGGGCTGTTATTGATTGCTACCGCCAGAGGGTTACATTGTGTACCTTGAGCGGGGAGTGGTTCCATTTCTTGGGAGACCGGGTTGGTAGTGTTTTGCCACCGGGGTATGATTCGCGAGGGCGAAGTGAGCTTAGTAGTCTACTTGCTAGCTTTGAGAGTGGTGAGACCCAGCATGTATTGCCGAGGGTGGTTTGTGAGTATTCGGATGTCTTTCCCGAAGATCTTGTTAGTTTGCCACCTCACCGAGAGATAGAGTTCTCTATTGATTTAGTGCCTGGTACGGCGCCGATTTCTATGGCACCTTACCGTTTTGCTCCAGCAGAGTTGGTTGAGTTGAAAGTTCAGCTCCAGGAATTGCTCGATAAGGGCTTTGTTCGCCCTAGTGTTTCACCGTGGGGAGCACCGGCCCTCTTTGTTAAAAAGAAAGATGGTGCTTTGAGATTGTGTATAGACTACCGGAAGTTGAATCGGGCTACGGTTAAGAATAAGTATCCTATGCCCCGTATAGATGATCTGTTTGACCAGTTGAAGGGTTCCCGTTGTTTCTCTAAGATAGACTTGAGATCGGGTTACCATCAGTTGAGGGTCAGGGAGGAAGATATTCCTAAGACGGCATTCCGTACGCGGTATGGCCATTACGAGTTTCTGGTGATGCCATTCGGGCTTACCAATGCACCGGCAGTCTTTATGGACTCGATGAACCAGATTTTCCGGGAGTTCTTAGACCGATATGTGGTCGTCTTCGTGGACGACATTCTTATCTATTCGCCTTCTGAGGAGGAGCACGAGGCACACTTGAGAGTGGTGCTTGAATTGCTTAGAGCCCATAGGCTGTATGCCAAGTTTGGGAAGTGTGAGTTCTGGCTGAGGGAAGTCAAATTCTTAGGCCACGTGGTATCCGGGGAAGGGGTGTCTGTTGATACATCCAAGGTTGAGGCAGTGCAAGATTGGGCACAGCCTAAGAGTGTGTTTGAGATCCGCAGTTTTCTGGGATTAGCTGGGTATTACTGTCGGTTTGTGAAGGATTTCTCCAGGTTAGCGTCACCGTTGACTAGACTGACTCGGAAGGGAGTCAAGTTTGTGTGGAGTGAGACTTGTGAAAAGTCGTTCCAAGAGTTGAAAGTTAGATTGACCACCGCTCCGGTGTTGATTATTCCGGAGAGAGGGTTGGGTTATGCGGTTTATTGTGATGCTTCACGAGAGGGTTTGGGTTGTGTGTTGATGCAAGAGGGGAAAGTGGTAGCTTACGGCTCACGTCAGTTGAAAATACACGAGAAGAATTACCCCACACACGACCTAGAGTTAGCAGCTGTGATCTTTGCCTTGAAAATCTGGAGGCACTACCTTTATGGTGAAAGGTTCGAGGTATTCTCGGATCATAAGAGTTTGAAGTATCTGTTTACACAGAGAGACTTGAATCTGAGGCAGAGGAGATGGATGGAGTTCATCGAGGATTATGATTTTGAGTTACATTATCATCCGGGAAAGGCCAATGTTGTGGCCGATGCCCTTAGTAGGAAAACCATTAGTGATGTAGCTTGTATAGCCATCCGGGAATGGGAGATGTTGGGAGCACTTGGCGAGTTTGATTTGCTACTGGGCGAATCTGTTGAGGCTGCGGCCTTGTTTTCTGTTGTTGCGCAGCCTACACTTGTGATTAGAGTGTTAGAGGCACAGAGAGGTGACCTTGAGGTAGAATCCCTCCGAGAGAAGATCTCCAGTGGGAAAGTTGAGAAGGGTTTGGCGGTGTATCCCGACCTGAGTGTGAGATACCGAAACCGTTTGTTTGTACCGGAGTCTTGCCGAGAGGAAGTACTCCGAGAGTTTCACCATTCGCGCCTTGCGGTGCATCCGGGAGGTACTAAGATGTATCAGGATTTGGGTCGCCAGTTTTGGTGGCGGGGTATGAAGAGAGATGTGGCTGTTTTCGTATCGAAATGCCTTACTTGCCAGCAAGTGAAGGCCGAGCATCAGAGGCCAGCGGGTTTGTTGCAACCCTTGCCTATTGCCGAGTGGAAGTGGGAGCATGTCACTATGGACTTCGTTGTGGGTCTTCCGAGGACTCAGCGGGGTAGTGATGCTATTTGGGTGGTTGTAGACCGGTTGACTAAGTCGGCGCACTTTATTCCTATGCGCGTGAGAGATTCGGTAGATCATCTTGCCGATTTGTACATTCGGGATGTAGTGAGATTGCACGGGGTCCCAGTGACGATCGTCTCAGATAGAGATCCTCGTTTTACTGCTAGGTTGTGGCAGAGTTTGCAGAGTGCCTTGGGCACTAAGTTGACCTTTAGTACGGCTTATCATCCTCAGACGGACGGGCAGTCCGAGCGTACTATTCAGATCCTCGAGGATATGCTTCGGGGTTGTGTCCTGGATTTCAGTGGGACGTGGGAGAGACACTTGTCATTGGTAGAGTTTGCCTACAACAACAGTTTTCAGTCTAGCGTCGGTATGGCACCGTTTGAGGCCTTGTATGGCCGACCGTGTAGGTCTCCAGTTTGTTGGGCCGAGGTGGGTGATGCACCTTTGTTGGGTCCGGAGTTGGTTAGGGAGACGACGGAGAAAGTTGAGCTTATCCGTAGGAGGCTTGTTACAGCCCAGAGTCGACAAAAGAGTTATGCCGACCGTAGGAGGAGGCCTTTGGCGTTTGAGGTAGGTGATCATGTCTTTCTGAAGATATCACCTAGACGAGGCCTGATGAGGTTTGGGAAGAGTGGGAAGTTATCCCCTCGGTTTATTGGTCCTTTTGAGATCCTTGAGAGGATAGGTGAGGTTGCTTATCGGTTAGCCTTACCGCCGCAGTTGTCCGGAGTACATGACGTGTTTCATGTGAGTATGCTTCGGAAGTATGAGCCAGATCCATCACATGTGCTGGATTGGACTGATTTAGAGGTAGATGAGGATGCCTCGTATGAGGAGAGACCGGTTCGGGTCTTGGATAGGCGGGATCAGGTCCTGCGTGGTAAGACCATTCCTTTGGTGAAAGTCTTGTGGAAACATCACGGAGTGGAAGAAGCCACTTGGGAACGTGAGTTGGAAGTCCGAGAGAAATATCCGGACTTGTTTGTTGATATGTAATCTTGTATTTAAATTTTACATTTTGTTGAACTTAAGAGCTTTTATATATGTCTTAAGTTGTGAAACATTGAAAATGTTTTGATTATTGGAAGTATGTTTGGAACTTGCCTCATATGGAAGTTGAATGTGACACTATATGTGTTGAATATATTGTTAAAATTGGAAAGATAGTGCATAATGTTAATGCATGTTGAAAGTACATATGTTGTTTACATATTGTGGAATGTCTCTTGTTAAAAAGGGATGGGATGACCGGTAATGGGTCGAATTGTTGAATGTTAAATTGTAACATTGTTTAAAATGGAGGAAAACCTGTTTTTGAAAACTTGTGCTTAATTTCGGGGGCGAAATTCTTTAAGGGGGGGAGGTTATAGCGATCCCGGGTTTACCCTTGTTGTACAATGATCCGGACATGTGTCCGTGAATGTTGGTAGTTGTTTATTTTCTAGTTTGCATCCTCTTTACTTTGTATATTGAGTTATGGGATGTGTTGGGCAGGTTTGTTACAGGTTGGTTGTGCTTGGGAGCCTAGTGTTGTTGCCCAGATTTTTGGCCTGTACGCTCGAGCGGAGGTGTTGGCGCTCGAGCGTAGATTACATCCATCCAGTATCTTGTTGTGCAGTGTTGTGAGCTCGAGCGTAGGGTTGGGAGCTCGAGCGGAGGCCTGGTTCTGCAAAAGTGCTGGGCGAGTGCATTCTGCGCTCGAGCGGGAGGTTGGCCGCTCGAGCGTAAGTCTGTGAGTGGCCGCTCGAGCGGGGTGTTTTACGCTCGAGCGGAGACCTGGGTTAAAGTCCCGAAGTTGTGACTTTCCAAATCACTTTTTCACTTTCTCTTCTCTCTCTTACTTTTCCAAAATCACCATTGTTGAGCCTCTCACTCTAGACTCTACCTTCTCTCTAGGTTTTGATCTAGTAGGAGTGATTTACTCACCTTTGGCCTTTACAAAAAGGTTGTTGATCGTCGAGGGCTTCATTTTAATCTGAAAAAGTTTGGATTTGGAGCAAGTTGATCTTGGAGTCTTCATCTCCTTTTGGGCTAAAACTTCGAGGTAGGGATAACCTACTCCTCTCTATGGGTTTTGTCTTTAAATTTTGGTATTTTGAGATGTTGGGCTTGGTTTGGTAATTTTGTGAAAGTTTGGGGCTTTTGTGCAATTATACAAAAGTTGGGGTTTTATTCATAATAAACCTAGATGCATGTTTAGCATGAAAAAAAATGGAATGATTGCTGAATCATTGAAGAAAATGGGACCTAAGGGTTGAAATGGTAATTATGGAAAATGGCCTAATTACATTGTTTAATTAATTGGGATAATTAATTGGTGAGAAATGAGGAAATGAAATGTTGATTGAATATCCATTTGCGCATTTATTTTCTGTTTTAGAAATAACTGCTTGGGGCTATCGGTGGAGGATAGTCGTGATTGTTGTAGACAATGTATGTTGATTAGGCAAACTGAAACTAATCAATGGAATGTGTTATGGAACTTGACAGTTGCTAGAATACATTAATTGTTTGTATTGTGTGATTGTATATAGAACCAATGTGTTTATATACGTTATGTGTAGAGGAGGAGATAGGGGATGTACTCCGCGGTTTAGGGGAAGATAGGGGATGGACCTCTAAACCAGATAGGTATTTGGAGGAGATAGGGGATGTACTCCGTAGACAGAGCTCATATGCTTGTCTAGAGAAGTGAAGATAGAGCTCATATGCTTATCTTTGTGAAGTGAAGTGTGGATACAGCTTGTATGCTTATCTGTGGATATTGTTGATATACATATCTGTTGTAGAGTGTGGATACAGCTTGTATGCTTATCTGTGGATATTGTTGATATACATATCTGTTGAGAATGTGGATATAGCTTTTATGCTTATCTGAATGTGAGATATAGTTTTTATACATATCTGTGGAAATGATGATAGAGCTAGCATGCTTATCTGTTGAAAAAGGGAAAATGAAAAGTAATTGGGACTTGTAAGTCGTCGACATAAATATGTAATTTATGTGATTGAATCAGTGTTGACCAACTATCAATTGCTAATGTTTTAGTCATTGTTCATGGTTGGTTTAGTGTATTTCTACTGGGCTGTGGCTCACCCTATATGGGAATATCATTTTCAGGTACAGGAAGCATGCCACCTCCAAGGACATAGCTGGGAGGCTAGTGGCGGACATAGTTTTGTCGTTTTACTGTTGATGTATTACATGTAATTTCAAGCCAAGGGCTTAATGTGTAAACGAGTTAGAACTCTTTGTTGTAACCAAGTGTTAACTTGGAAAGCTGTAAGCCCGTAGGGCATTTTGTTATGAGGTTAACATGTAATACTTATGTCTTGGAATTCTAATGAATGAAAGGAATGCAGTTAGTTTAAATGTAAATGCATGTCTTACCTGATGGGTTTATTATTATTATTTTGAGGGCGTTACATCTACCTACTCTTTGGTGGATCTTATATAAAAAGTCTTTAACTTACGCTGAGTTTTTCTCTTCTCAGACTTAATCATCTAGGCCGAGATCTTGTCTTTTGGAATCTAGGATCTGCTCATTTTAGGCTGAGCTCTTCTCTTCTCGGACCTAATCATCTAGGCCGAGATCGTGCTTTCTGGGATTCTCCATGCCCGACCTCCCGCGAAGGCCATTGAGAATGTCCTTTGGTCCCGTCATGCTGAGGGACTGCAGGAACCGTTTTTTGCCCCCCTTTCTGGGCACCTTTCTTGGCCGCTGGAATCGGCATATCTTGTAGCGGGAATGGTGGCTGCATGACATTGTTCTGTATCATGAAATTGATGACCGTTTACAGGTCCGCCAATTTATCTACCATTCCTTTCATCTCGTCGTCCTTTTGCAGGCATCTATCTTTCCATACCTATAGGTTGTCCTCGTTATAATACCCGCTCCGGTCCGATTTCTTTGGTACGTCGCCCTCCTAGCCGACGTCCTTTCCTCCGTGATTCTTATCACGAGTCTCTTCATTGCAGTTGTCTTCTTCGATGTCAAGGTCAATATGTTTCCCACTCTCAGTAGGGGTGTCGTCCCCAACCTTCTCTTTCTGTCCTTCGTTGGCCATCTATTCTCCTTTCGTTCCCATAGACGGCGCCAAATTGTGTGTGTCAATTTCCGACCACACTGCCAATCAAACACTCAGCTGGAGAACACTGGCAAAATAGATTAAGCCCGAATGACCTGTCACAAAAAGAAGAGACGCCGGCGGTGGTTCGTCCAGCCAAGGTCACTTCGACGATCATGTCAGTTATCTCTCAAAGATAGCAAAAGTGCTTAACTCACTATTCAGAATACAACAAGCATACCTTAGACTCATAAAGGTGCCTCTGTTTTATAGCCAACACAAACCTAGTCCCAATAGAAACCTAGCTTCAATGGACTTAGGATTGCTGCTAATTTTGGACTCCCAGTAGGATTGGAATAAACTCTCTAAGAATCTTATCTTTACCCAAACTGAAGTCCTCTCTCATTCTAGGACTCTTGTCCCTTATCCGCTTATCCTGGATTTTGGTTTCTTTGCAGATAACCTCGGCCTAGCCGAGATCATCTCGGCGTCATGACTAGGACACGTGGCACCTCGGCTAGCACTTCGGTGACACCTCGGGCACGTGTTGTCATTCAAAAATTATGTCCCCACAAGTATTTTATTTATTTATTTTTGAGAGAGACACACATGGAGACCGTGAGGAAGGCGCGAGATGGATTCGGAATTCCTATTCTGCCTCTTAATTCTCTCAACTTCTTAACGTTAATGGGAATTACGTTGTGACCCCTACATTGAAATAAATATGTGAGACTAGTATTTTGTATAGTAAATTCCATTTTAATCTCTGGCAGTTTGTCCTGAAAACTACATAACCAATCCTTGTAGATTAAAAATGAACAAATAACTCCTTCACCACATGATTTAAATGATAGTATTTTGTGGAGTAAATTACCATTTTAATCTCCCAGTTTGTCTTCAAAATATATAAACAATCTTGATCAATTAAAAATCACTACATCACTCCTTATGATTTAAATTTAGAACTGACTTACATATTAGACATAAACGGTTTCATTAATTAATGGGCTTCCAGAGCTCGTCACTCCTATATATTTCTAATTGGAATGTTACATTATCACCAATCCTTACTCAAGATAAAAAAAATTATTATTCGTCGGTTATTACAAAAGCTCTTTATTTATTGGGTTTATTTATTTATTTATTTTCTTTTTATATTATCGATTTTTGTTGAACTCACCTTGTTTGGATTGGTTTAGAATTTTCCCGTAGCTTTATACAAATAGACCTCTCAAGTGAACAAAACACCACTCGAGTGTCAAACATAACAAATCTCTTGAGCAATCAAAACTTGGCTCGACCGAAGAATGACCCACTCCCTGTAGACACCTCATTTTTTACGGCCCTTACGAGTTGGACGTCATCGCTTGCACATACAATAATGAGTGCATATGCTTGTCAAGTGCTCAAAGTCCTCAGCGGAATACCACAACTTTGAGCCTTTCATACCCTACACCTTTGTTGCCTTTGTTTTGGACCCAAACCTTGGATTTTTCAAGCCTTCAACCCTTGGTGGACCCAACCCTTGGTAAGGAAGAACATTAGCACATTCACAAATGTGCACTCGCGCCCTAAGACATGGACAACAATAATTCATTCCACGTAAGCACATAATCACATAAGCACTTACGAATTTAATTTTCGGATAATGATAGTCCTGAGGCGTTGCTAGAGTTCTAGTTAGAAACGATAGTGATCAAGTGCCTTTCCAATAGGACTCCCAGAAATCCAAGGATCCAATCAACATCCCAGAAACTAAATCCTATACCCAAGTAGTCACATAAGCATGTTATCAGATAAACATGTAATATCACACATAAGTCTCTAGCAAGCGAGACAAACCCATTGTGGTACTAACCACTTCCTACGTACCCAAAGTATTCAAACCCGGTACGCTCTGATACCAAGTTGTAACGCCCTCAAAATAAACCCATAAATCATGCATTCATTACATCCATAAACTTAAAAGAGTGGAATGTAATGCCATTCAACAGAGTATTCTTACAAAAGATATTACATGTTGACAACAAAGTAAATGCCCTATAGGCTTACAACTTTCCAAGTCAACACTTGGCTTCAACAAAAGTAGAGTTCTAACTCTTTACACAAAATAAGCCCGTGGCTTCATATACACGTAATATACAAAAGAGAACAACAAAAAGAGCTATCAGCCTCAAGCCTCTCAAGCTACGTCCTTGGAGGGGCATATCACCTGAACCTGAAAATGATGTCCCATATAGGGTGAGCCAATGCCCAGTAGAGATATGCCAAACATAATATGAGCAACAACTACAACATTAGCATTTGATAAATGTTTAACTAATATAAACCAACATATAGCACAACCCAATTCCATAACAGATATGTCCATATTTCATTCCATTTTCCTTTACTTAGCAATTTCGATTTACAAACATGACTCAGAACCTGGCCAAACAATTCCCATGAGACTACAGCTCATGTCAGAAACCTTTCCAATATCAACAATTTAAATGAGATTATAACTCATAATAAAACACTTCCATACTTCACAATTCACATGAGATAGCAACTCATAATAAAACACTTACATACTTCACAAATGATACACAGATTCGTTGTATAGCGTCGAATGAAATGGCTGTTTTCGAGAAAAGTTCATACTTATGTATATTTTGTATAAACTGCCACATTACTATTCTAGTATGAGAATGAACATTCATGATCATAGCTATCTGTAAGTTGTTATTGTTGGAGATCATGTTGAGATCCCTACTGGACTATATGTTCATCCCACGTTGTTAAATCTTTTTCAGGTGATAGCCAGGATGTTCTACAAGGTTGGATCTTCTTATTTGTTGGCCACAGGGCCTCTTTTGTGTTAGCGGAATGCCATTTATGTAAAAAGGGTTATACCCTTCTTCTTGACTTTTAATGATGTAAGCCCAAGGGCAATTTATTTAGTGTACTCATGTTGTATTTACTTGCATACGAATGAGAGCAATGTTATTCACTTCTACAAGTTGAATATACGAGTTTATTTTCGCATGTTATCTTTGAAATGGAATTAAGTAAATGAAATTGGTAATACTTTGAGTAATAAAAAGTGAGGTGTGACACGTTGTATCAATGGAGTCCATCCCCTATCTCCTCATAAACCGTGGAGTACATCCCTTATCTCCTCCCACACAAAACAATGTATATAAACAATTATCATATATACGATCAATCAATACACAAACTCGATGTATTATTCCAACCGTCATATTCGATGACATATTCAACCGATTAGTTTTAATTCACCTAATCATCATGCAGTGTCTACAACAATCAAGACCATCCTTCACCAAAAGCCCAAAGAAATTATTTCTAAACAGATAATAAATGCATCAATAGATAATTTATCAACAATTCTCAAAGATGAGTGGTTAAGCAATCCAACTCCACCATTTATTCCCATAATTACCCAATTTCATTAGTTCCAACTCAATTTCATGATTTCATAACCTTCCAAATTAATTATACAAATTAATTCATAACAACAAATTAGGGCTTTTCTCTCCCTTTCCTCAACATTGACCCAAAGGCACAAATATCAACAACAAACATCAATAACCACATTTTAAGACCCATAATACACAAATATGGGTCAAAAGAACAAAACCCCTCTTTATATATTTTGAAACCCTAATACCCAAAATTACCTAACTCAAACATTAAATTAAAATGACTATAGTTCATCTCAAAGATCATAAAAATGAGTAGTTATCCCTACCTCAAAAGATGAGACCAAATGGAGATGATGAAGAATTTCTGAAGTGCTCCAAACTTTAAGATTTTCGGATCAAAATGAAGAGCAAGCCAAACCCCACGCTTTTTACAAAGGGACAAGGGTGGAAGATCACTCAAACTAGATCAAACCTTAGAGAGAAGTTGAAAACTAGAGAGAGGAGCTCTCTAATGGAGATTTTGAAAAGTTAGAGAGAGAAAAGGCACCGAAAAAGTGATCCAAGGGTCAAAATTTAGACTGATATACAAACAGGTCCGCTCGAGCGTGGGATTCCCCGCTCGAGTGCCGGATGCACACTTCCAGAAGTTTTACAGTCGATGGTCCCCGCTCGAGCGTGAAAGTGGATGCTCAAGCGTCCAACGACCTGCAGAACAAAATACTGAGAGATGGAAAATCACGCTCGAGCGTCAAAATGCCCGCTCGAGCGAAGAAGCAACAACAAGGGCCCGCTCGAGCGTGAAGGCCAAAATCTGGGCATCAACTTTTGGTTTCTAAACACAACCAACCTGTTCCAAACCTGCCCAACACAACCCAAGACTCAAATATAAAGAGTAAAGGATAGAAACGAGAATAAGACAACGACCAACATCCACAGAACCGAGTCCGGAATACAATAAACAAAGAAGGGAAAACCGGGATCGCTATAACCTCCCCCCCTTAAAGAATTTCGTCCCCGAAATTAGTTAAGTTTCAAAAACATGCTTTCTCAACTCTCAACAATATTACAATTCAATATTTATCAATCTGACCCATCACCGGTCATACCATCCCTTCGCAAGGGGAAATTTACAACATATTCTACAACATGCATTATCAACATGCATTCCTTGAATTTCAACAAATTCTAATACCAAGTTCCACAATTCTATAACATATTCAATGCCAACAGCATATTTGCATTTTCGAACATAATTAACATATGCAATGTTAAAGTAAACTTCCATTTTTCAAGGCATATTCAACAATTTCCATAAACCAAAACATATACAATGTTTTATAACTTAAGACATATTCAATGCTCTTAAAGTTCATCATTACAACAAAATTCCAAATACATAATTAAACATTAACAAACAAGTCCGGATATTTCTCACAGGCCTCCAACTCACGTTCCCAAGTGGCTTCCTCCACTCCGTGATGTTTCCACAAAACCTTCACCAAAGGTATCGTCTTGCCTCGCAAGACTTGTTCTCGTCTATCCAAGACCCGTACTGGTCTCTCTTCATACGAGGCATCCTCATCTACCCCTAAGTCGGTCCAATCCAACACATGTGATGGATCCGGCTCGTACTTCCGAAGCATGCTAACATGAAACACGTCATGCACTCCGGACAGCTGCGGCGGTAAAGCTAAACGGTATGCAACCTCCCCAATCCTCTCAAGGATCTCAAAGGGACCAATAAACCGAGGGGACAACTTCCCACTCTTCCCAAACCTCATCAAACCCCGCCTAGGTGATATTTTCAAAAAGACATGATCACCTACCTCAAATACCAAAGGCCTCCTCCTACGGTCGGCATAACACTTTTGGCGACTCTGGGCTGTAACGAGTCTCTTACGGATAAGCTCAACCTTCTCCGTCGTCTCCCGACCCAACTCCGGGCCCAACAACGGTGCATCACCCACCTCTGCCCAACAAACTAGAGACCTACACGGTCGGCCATACAAGGCCTCAAGCGGTGCCATACCGATACTCGACTGGAAACTGTTGTTATAGGCAAACTCCACTAACGGAAAATGCCTCTCCCACGACTCACTAAAGTCAAGAACATAACCTCGTAGCATATCCTCAAGGATCTGAATAGTACGTTCGGACTGCCCGTCAGTCCGAAGAAGATAAGCTGTGCTAAAGGTCAATCTAGTGCCCAAGGCACTCTGCAAACTTTGCCACAACCTAGCAGTAAAACGTGAATCTCTATCTGAGACGATCGACACTGGGACCCCGTGCAACCTCACTATGTCCCGAACATACAAGTCGGCAAGGTGATTTACCGAATCTCTCACGCTAATAGGAATAAAGTGCGCTGACTTAGTCAACCGGTCTACAACCACCCAAATAGCATCACTACCCCACTGAGTCCTCGGAAGACCTACAACGAAGTCCATAGTGACATGCTCCCATTTCCACTCGGCAATAGGCAAGGGTTGCAACAAACCCACTGGCCTCTGATGCTCAGCCTTCACTTGCTGGCAAGTAAGGCATCTCGATACAAAAACTACTGCATCCTTCTTCATACCCCGCCACCAAAACTGGCGACCCAAGTCACGATACATCTTAGTGCCTCCCGGATGCACCGCAAGGCGTGAATGGTGAAACTCTCGGAGTACCTCCTCTCGGCAAGACTCCGGCACGAACAAACGGTCTCGGTATCTTACACTCAGGTCGGGATACACAATCAAACCCTTCTCAACCTTCCCACTGGAGATCTTTTCTCAGAGGGATTCTACCTCAAGGTCACTTCTCTATGCCTCTAACACTCGGGTCACAAGTGTAGGCTGCGCAATAACAGAAAACAAGGCCGCAGCCTCAACGGATTTGCCTACAAGCAAATCAAGCTCGCCAAGTGCACCCAACATTTCCCACTCCCGAATGGCTATACAAGCTACATCACTAATGGATTTCCTACTAAGGGCATCGGCCACAACATTGGCCTTTCCCGGGTGATAGTGCAACTCGAAATCGTAATCCTCAATGAACTCCATCCACCTTCTCTACCTTAAATTCAAGTCTCTCTGTGTATATAGGTACTTCAGACTCTTATGATTCGAGAACACCTCGAATCTCTCACCATAAAGGTAATGCCTCTAAATTTTCAAGGTAAAAATCACTGCTGCTAACTCCAGGTCATGGGTAGGGTAATTCCTCTTGTGTATTTTCAACTGCCGTGAGCCATAGGCTACCACTTTTCCATCTTGCATCAACACACAACCCAAACCCTCTCGTGAGGCATCACAATAAACCGCATAACTCAAACCTCTCTCCGGAATAATCAAAACCGGAGCGGTGGTAAGTCTAACTTTCAGCTCTTGGAATGACTTTTCACAAGTCTCACTCCATACAAATTTAACCCCTTTCCGCGTCAATCTAGTCAACGGCGAAGCTAGCCTGGAGAAATCCTTCACAAACCGGCGGTAATACCCAGCTAATCCCAGAAAATTGCAAATCTCAAAAACACTATTAAGCTGTGCCCAATCCTACACTGCCTCTGCCTTGGATGTATCAACAGGCACCCCTTCCTCGGAAACAATATGGCCTAAAAACTTAACCTCTCTTAGCCAGAACTCACACTTCCCAAACTTAGCATACAACTTATGGGCTTTAAGCAACTCAAGCACCACTCTCAAGTGTACCTCGTGCTCTTCCTTAGAAGGTGAATAAATCAGGATGTTCTCCACGAAAATGACCATGAAATGATCCAAAAATTCCCAAAAGATCTGGTTCATCAAGTCCATAAAGATTGTCGGTGCATTGATAAGCCCAAAAGGCATCACCAGAAACTCATAATGGCCATACCGCGTACGGAATGCCATCTTCAGGATATTTTCCTCCCTGACCCTCAACTGATGGTAACCCGATCTCAAGTCTATCTTAGAGAAACAACGGGACCCTTTTAACTGGTCAAACAGATCATCTATACGGGGCATAGGGTACTTGTTCTTAACCGTAGCCCGATTCAATTTTTGGTAAACAATACAAAATCTCAAGGCCCCATCTTTCTTTTTAGCAAAGAGGGCTGTGCTCCCCACGGCAAAGTACTAGGGCGAATGAAGCCCTTATCTAGTAACTCCTAGAGCTAAATCTTCAACTCACTCAACTCGGCTGGGGCAAAACGATAAGGTGCCTTGGAAATCGGCGCTATGCCGGGCACTAAGTCAATAAAGAACTCAATTTCTCGATGAGGTGGCAAACTAATAAGGTCCTCGGAAAAAACGTCTGAGTACTCACAAACCACTCTCGGTAATACAGTCTGGGTCTCATCACACTCACTACTCATAAAGCTAGCGAGAAGACCACTGAGCTCACTCCGCCCTCGCAGATCATACACTGGTGGCAACACTCTACCAACCCGATCCCCTAAGAAATGGAAACAATCCCCACTCAAGGTACATAGAGTGACCTCTGGCGGTAAAAATCAATAACAGCCCGGTATGACAATAACCAATCCATACCCAAAATCACATCAAAACCCGACATAGCCATAATTACAAAAGAAAATAGAAGTCGGCAGTCGGCGACCTCTATATCACAGCCCCGACACCCTTGTTTCAAAATCAACTCGCCCCCAACAGGTGATACAACACAAATAGGAGAAGCTAACTCTGCCAACTCCAACCCCAAAACAGATGCAAATGCAGCAAATATAAGGGAATGGGATGCACCCATATCAATCAACACGTTGGCAACCGAGTTGCAAAACAAAAAGATACCTCTCACAATAGATGGAGCCGGTACAAGATCCTACGCGGTAATAGCATACACGCGCCCTGAAGGTCTCTGATCTACCTGCTCACCTCTAGGAGCGAAAGACTACTGCATAGACTGAGATGATGAGGCCCCTTGATTGGCCCTCAAGGCCTGAACTTACTGTGCGGGCTGAAAACTCTGCGTCTGCCTCACACCAGATGCACCAGATGTGCCACTCAACTGCGGGCAATACCTTTTCAGGTGCCCTGCCTAACCACACTAGTAATAAGAGAGCAGCTGGCCTCTACCCTGACTCTGGCTCTGAGGTCGAGCCGAAGATGAAGCTGCTCTCTGCCCTCTTCCCCTCTGCAGGCAAGCTGGAGACTTGTGGCCCAGCTGACCACACTTGTAACAAGTAACGTCTCCCTGATTGCATCTCCCCGAGCCTGTACTGAGCACTGGAAAGGTAGATCTAGCAAAAGCACCCTAGGACTGCTGAGGGTTAGAACCCCTCTACCTCCTGCCATCCCCCTGGCCATCCTGACTCCTCTTGAAGCCCTTCATCCTCTCCTCCTCCTCCTGCATAATGATCTCAAGATGCGCTGCAGCATCCACGAGGCATCCATACTCCCAAGTCATGGACCCTGCAACCCTAGTCTTGAGTCCGTGCCTCAGCTTCTTCTCGAACTCAAGACAACGGCGTTCCTTGGACGCCACAAGCTCAAGAGCAAATTTAGATAAACTGGTAAATGCAACCTCAAACTCAGGCACTGGCATACTCAGCTGTTTGAGCTGACAGAACTGATCCCTCAACTTCTCCCTGAAAATTAGAGACAAAAACTTCTCCTGAAAAGCATCTACAAAGGCCTCCCATGTGCCACCAATACATCCTCGGACAAATTTCCACCATTGACCCGCGTCTCCCTTTAGCTGGAAAGATGCCAAGGTCACCTTCAAAGCCCCATCTTCGATGCCAAGCATCTTAAACGTTCGTCATCTGCTCAAGCCACTCATCAGCCTTCAGTGGCTCCTTAGGATCCCTCGCAAACTCATCCAGATTCGACCGGAAGAACTCCCTTTTCAGAAAAGAAGGCCATGCCTCAGTAACATGGGCCTGGACTTGATTATCAACCTTGAGAATGTCCATGGATTCCCTCAATGCTCCTGCCATCTCGCGGGCTAAGGTGCCCATGACCTGCTGACCAACTGGCTCGACTACATTGGCCTGACCAACACCCTCCTGCTATGCCGGAATCTCATCCGATATAGGCATCTCCTGCCTCCTAGGCCTACCTCACCTACCACCACATCCTCGTCCTGACATCCTAATAAAGGTAACGAAGAACATTAGCATATTCACAAATGTGTTGAAGCTATAACACTCGCGCCCTAAGACATGGACAACAGTAATTCATTCCACGTAAACACATAATCACATAAGCACTTACGAATTTCATTGCCGGATAATGATAGTCCCAAGGCGTTACTAGAGTTATAGTTAGAAATGGCAGTGATCAAGTGCCTTTCCAATAGGACTCCCAAAAACCCAAGGATCCAATCAACATCCTAGAAACTAAATCCCATACCCAAGTAGTCACATAAGCATGTTATCAGATAAACATGTAATATCACACATAAGTCTCTAGCAAGCGAGACAAACCCATTGTGGTACTAACCACTTCCTACGTACCCAAAGTATTCAAACCTGGTACGCTCTGATACCAAGTTGTAACGCCCTCAAAATAAACCCATAAATCATGCATTCATTACATCCATAAACTTAAGAGAGTAGAACGTAATGCCATTCAACAGAGTATTCTTACAAAAGATATTACATGTTGACAACAAAAGTAAATGCCTTATAGACTTACAACTTTCCAAGTCAACACTTGGGTTCAACAAAAGTAGAGTTCTAACTCTTTACACAAAATAAGCATATGGCTTGATATACGTGTAATATACAAAAGAGAACAACAAAAAGAGCTATCAGCCTCAACCTCCCAAGCTACGTCCTTGGAGGTGGCATATCACTTGAACCTGAAAATGATGTCCCATATAGGGTGAGCCAACGCCCAGTAGAGATATGCTAAACATAATATGAGCAATAACTAAAACATTAGCATTTGATAAATGTTTAACTAATATAAACCAACATACAACACAACCCAATTCCATAACACATATGTCCATGTTTCATTCCATTGTCCTTTACTTAGCAATTTCGATTTACAAACATGGCTCAGAACCTGGCCAAACAATTCCCATGATACTACAGCTCATTTCAGAAACCTTTCCAATATCAACAATTTAAATGAGATTATAACTCATAATAAAACACTTCCATAGTTTACAATTCACATGAGATAACAACTCATGATAAAACACTTCCATACTTCACAAATGATACACAGATTCGCTGTATCAATGGAGTCCATCCCCTATCTCCTCCCAAATAATATCCGGTTTAAGAGTCCATCCCCTATCTCCTCATAAACTGTGGAGTACATCCCCTATCTCCTCTCACACAAAACAATGTATATAAATAATTATCATATACGCGATCAATCAATACACAAACTCGATGTATTATTCCAACCGTCATATTCGATGACATATTCAACCGATTAGTTTTAATTCACCGAATCATCATGCAGTATCTGCAACAATCAAGACCATCCTCCACCGATAGCCCAAAGCAATTATTTCTAAACAGATAATAAATGCATCAACAGATAATTTATCAACAACTCTCAAAGATGAGTGGTTAAGCAATCCAACTCCACCATTTATTCCCATAATTACCCAATTTCATTAGTTCCAACTCAATTTCATGATTTCATAACCTTCCAAATTAATTATACAAATTAATTCATAACAACAAATTAGGGCTTTTCTCTCCCTTTCCTCAACATTGACCCAAAGGCTCAAATATCAACAACAAACATCAAGAACCATATTTTAAGACCCATAATACACAAATATGGGTCAAAAGAACAAAACCCCTCTTTATACATTTTGAAACCCTAATACCCAAAATTACCTAACTCAAACATTAAATTAAAATGACTATAGTTCATCTCAAAGATCATAAAAATGAGTAGTTATCCCTACCTCAAAAGATGAGACCAAATGGAGATGATGAAGAATTTCCAAAGTACTCCAAACTTTAAGATTTTCAGATCAAAATGAAGAGCAAGCCAAACCCCGCACTTTTTACAAAGGGACAAGGGTGGAAAATCACTCAAACTAGATCAAACCTTAGAGAGAAGTCGAAAACTAGAGAGAGGAGCTCTCTAATGGAGGTTTTGAAAAGTTAGAGAGAGAAAAGGCACCGAAAAAGTGATCCAAAATTCAAAATTCGGATTGATATACAAACAGGTCCGCTCGAGCGGGGGATTCCCCGCTTGAGCGTCAGACACAGACTCACGCTCGAGCGTCAAAAACGCTACTCGAGCACCGGATGCACACTTCCGGAAGTTTTACAATCGATGGTCCCCACTTGAGCGTGAAAGTGGATGCTCGAGCGTCCAACGACCTGCAGAACAAAACACTGAGAGATGGAAAATCATGCTTGAGCATCAAAACGCCCGCTCGAGCGGAGAAGTAACAACAAGGGCCCGCTCGAGCATCATAAGCGTCGCTCGAGCGTGAAGGCCAAAATCTGGGCATCAACTTTTAGTTTCTAAACGCAACCAACCTGTTCCAAACCTGCCCAACACAACCCAAGACAACAACCAACATCCACGGAACCGAGTCCGGAATACAATAAACAAAGAAGGGAAAATTGAGATCGCTATACATTCATTGAATTTGCACACTTGGTTCATAAGCCATCATGCAATGAAATTACGTCCATTGGTGGTTTATGAATCAAACTTACTACTCCTTCGAGCTGTTCAAATGATAAGGAGGGGTAAAGTGTGCAAACAAACCTTTAAGCATACATTGTCTCTACTCTATTTGCTCTCTGTTGCAGCAGGAAAGCTGAAACAGTAGTGGCCGGCAGGCCATCATCAGTGGACAGCAGGCCCTCTGTAGGCCACCAATGCAAAATTCATCAATGTTCTTCTGAAGCAGAATAGAGTTGGTCTGGAGTTGGCATTCAAGGCAAGTGTTCTATTGTGCAATAGAAGCATTCAATAGTAGAAATTGTGACTTTTTTTTGTGGAGACCGCATACATGCATGAGCCCTCTATCGATCCTTGGGATCCATGTTGTGCATATTCGTATTGTGATAAACATAGTGGCTTTGTACTTAATTAGTTAGAACAGCTAATTCGTCTCATATTGTAATTATTTCTTAGCTAGATTAATTAATTAATTCAGTTTGTAATAATTAGTTAAGTAGCTTAGCTAATTTAATTTGTTTTGTAATAATTAGCTTAGCATTAATTAGTTAGCCAGTTAGCTAGTTGGTTCATTCGGACTCTCCTTCGTGAGAGCGTAATGTTGTAATAATGTGTATGTCTTCCAACCTCACGTCTTTCTCCCTTTTATTTAGTAGCTTATGATGGTTAGTTTAGGAACATCAAGTTTTGTTTAGCATATCTCATGTTTGCATCCACTTGTATTGCATACACTGAGACTCGGTTCATCATTCTAACTTGCATTGTTAGTTAAATACATTCTTTGAATACGTTCTTAGACCGCATGCTATCAAATTGATTTATTTGCCATATTAGTAGCCGAGCCTATTAATTGCATATCGCATGTGTTGCATTACTCATATCGTATAGTTAGAAATCATGCATTTTTTTAACTAGTTTCTCTTTTGGCTTGGAGTACTAGGTGAGCCTTTACTCGTTTTAGCATATCACATGAATGTGATTGTTGTCATGTCTAGCATGCTTGCCATGAGGCTAATTGCTTAATTGATAAAATGCTTCAATGCCTGCGGATGAAGGCTAATTGCTTCAATTGGAATAATTTGAGTAAATGTTCGTATACGATCACTTTTTCAAGTGGTATATATTTCAAAACAATTTTCAAAACAAACATGAATCAAATGTTCCAATTCCTGCAAGTTAGTCTATACTTTTGTGCGTGCGCATCACATAGTAATGCTAGCCTAATAAACCAGAACAAGAGCATATAATGTTAATAAGATTCATATCATGATTAGTAAAGGCCGATCTTTGATCGAGCGAGCGGGGGTGCTCAATTGATCACCTTCCCCTCTCGTACCTAAGTTCTCGAGCTGAGACAATCTTGGTGATATCGGACACGTGGCCTTTGGCACGAGTCATGGGTTTCCTAAATTTCCCAAAATATTTAGGCGGCGAATCTATATCTGGCAAATCTGTCCATTTTTGGCAATTTTTTTTCAAAATCGATTTTTCAAAAAATTTGCCACATTAGGACTTTTTGGTGTTTATCTATTTCACATTGCACTTGTGAGATCAGATTCAGAACCGCAGGAGTCCGATACCATAGGTCTTATTCATCTTCTGAAAGGTGGCGCGAAAAAGTCGAGCTATAGTTTTTGGCGACTCCGCTGGGGGAAATTAGAGAACTTGACTCGAACTTCATGATGTGAAATTTTATCTACACTTATATGTTTCTTTGCATTGCTTTTGCATTGGTACATTTAAATCACTGTGTTTGTCATCTGCTATTCCTAGACGGTTTGTTGGAGGCTTGCCTAAAAGTTTGCCAAAAAGCTGATCGGTCATGGGCTTTGCTATGATGGGAACACAACCCTTGGATCAGGACTATGGCTGTATCGTCTGATCCTCCTTTCACTTCTCAGTGTTAGGTGCGAGAGGTATATTAGGTAGTCTTGCTGAGGTACCCTTTTGACCATTTGGCCTAGTGGCATATCGAAAGGCCATAGAGACTGTCCAAACTAGGACATGATTCTCACTCGAATACAGGATTGTGTGAAACCACTTTGTTTGAATAGTAAACCCTAGTTCTTGACGAAACTAGGATAGGGTAACCTTATTCCCTCATAGGGGTATTTTGGCTCTCACTTAACTGGTATGTGCTTTACAGTGAAATTATACATGAATGTGCGTATCAGTTATAAGTATTGGTATCAGTTTTGGGGCAAAATTTAGTGTTGAGTGCAGTTCTGCAGCTTTGATTACATCTGTGTTGGTAACATCATTAGCTGAGGTGCTGTGTTGTTTCTGATTGCTGCTTTCTTTTTGCTTTCTTTCTTTTTGCTAGGCAGTTTAACACCATAGCTTCAGAAAGTTCGGATATCCCCTAAGTGCTTTGGACCCAAGTCAGAAGGCTTTGCAAAGCCGAAGATCTTGTTAGGGGACAACACGTGTTTACTTCACTCCCATCGGTTATGAGACGGGGAGAGTTAGACAGAGTTCACCAGTCCAGTTTTTACAGCAGTCACCCCTCAATTCACATGCATCCAGTTAGGCTCAGGGATAGTCTTCTACTTCTAGTCCAGCACGCGATCACTCGCCTATTTCGATGACACACTATCCCCCAATTAGTATAGAGGAATTAATCCATCACTTTCAGCAAATAGTTGAAACCCTGCAGCAAGATGTTGTTCGTCAAGCCGAGGTCACAGCCCGTCAGGTTGAGGTAATAAACAGGCTGCAATAACCACAACCGCAGCTGAAAGCGGCTTTTGCATCTTATGCACCTCCTACGGGTATCCCAGTACCCGGAGCCACTACCCATACTCCTAATGCCCATGCTGAAAATCAAGGCAATCCGATAGAGCCGATCCCACCACAAGCCTCCAAGGCACCTGTGTATCAAGCTGAGGCTCCTTTTAAGGTCAACAAGCTGGAGAAGCTATTCAAGAGAGTACAGGGTGTTAATTCCATCCCTGACATAGAAGATGGGTATACAAGCTTGAGATTGCTTTGAAACCAACTTTGAAGCTTCAAGAACAAGCTTGCTTCTTGGAAAGTATAAGCTTGCTCTCTTTTTTTTTGCTTTCATTTCAATCCTTTACTTCATCATCCTTGCTGTTTGGGTTGTTTTTGAGTTTGTTTGAAGTGTTGGAGTTAGGTTTGAAGGGTTACCAAAAGGGTAAAGAGAGCTTGCTCTCTCGACCCCTTTATTCATAACTCAAACTATTCTGTTTTTCACTCTTTTTCTTTGGTATTCATACTGATTTCCAAAGGTTTAAAAGGGATGAAAACCATGCTTTGAAACTCCAAAAATGGAGGGGTTAGCCACCCCTCCTTATTCTTGTTTGTTAGCTTCAATTCTCATATTTATTGCCTAGCTTTTCACCCTCTTTTTCATGCATGTCTCACCTCTGGTTTGCATGTATTTGGGATTGTTTTGAGGTTGTCTAAGCTTTTCCAATTGGTTCATGCCTTGGTAGATACACTTGAGGTGTCATAGTTGGCATACTTGGTTGTCTAATATGTTTTCTTGGTTCATTTTACATGCTTTGGGACTTAAATTTGCTAATCAACCGATCAATCCATATCTTTCATTCATGAGAATGGTTTCAACCAATTGAGGTTGCTCAATGCATGTAAAGGAGACCTACACTTAATGGCTTAATCTCTTCGGAGATTCATCGTTAACGGTGTAGTCTCCTTCTCATGTCTTGGAAGAACCTCTTGTTTGACATCGCTTCTCGTTTAGAGGACTTTAACATCACATTTGGACAAATGGATTAATGAAGGGCAAGGCCTAAAACGATTGGTTAAAAATTTAGATGAACACACTTAAAGAAAATGGCTAGAAAAGCTTGAACTTGGCCATATATCATGCCCAGTTCCTTGTGTCAAGGGTTATCAAGCACCAATCCATGGTGTTCTTGACGTCCTTGAAGTGTCTCAACTTCTCTTTTTTGAGTTCATTCCATGACAAAAAGAGAATGGTGGTCTTTTGCATTACATTCATTGATTTTTGGTCCAAAATGACATCCGAGATCATCAAGCGATCATATCGCTCATTGATGGTTTTAGAGTCAATCCCAACCTTATTTTGAGGCTTCCCCATGATAGAGAAGGAAGAGGGGACAAACAGAGCTTGAAAATGCTCCATCTACACTGATTTCACCTCAGAGCACAGAAACAGAGTTTGCACCAAATCAATGCACAGTCGGCCCTTTGTAGGCCCGGTCGGCCATCAGTGATGCACAGCTGGCCCTTGGTCTGTGGCCAGTAGTGCAATTTTGCAGAAA
Source organism: Camellia sinensis (assembly GCF_055761805.1). NCBI lineage: Eukaryota > Viridiplantae > Streptophyta > Magnoliopsida > Ericales > Theaceae > Camellia > Camellia sinensis. Next base: position 76,408,429 of record NC_138969.1, read on the forward strand.
CAGAGGCAGTGGTTGCTAGTGAAACAGAGGCGACAAAGCAGACAGAGCAATTTTCAGGCGATGCGCATACAACCTTCATCCATCTTCCTTGGTGCTCATATTGAATGCATTTGGTTATTTAAATTGTTTCATTAGTATAATGAATTGTGTTGTAATATTTAATTAATCTAATTTATTTTAATTAGCTTAGATAGTTAGTATTCATTTCAAGTGTTGTAATAAATTAGTTAATTAGTTTAGCTATTTATTCAAGTTTTGTAATAATTAGTTAGCTTAATTAGCGTAGCTAGTTAGCCCTTACTTATTCGGACCCTCCTTCATGAGGGCGTGATATTGTAATAAGTGTGCGTGCGTGTGTATGTCTTCCAACCCCACGTCTTTTTCTCTTTTATTTAATCACTTTTGATGGTTAGATTAGGGACATGTTTTAATTAGCATATCGCATGCTTGTATCCATTCATCTTGTCTTGCATGCACCGAGGCTCAGTGCATCATTCAAACTGCATTTCATTTCAATACTTATTTAAATACATGTTTAATTACATGTTGGGCAAATCGAATCATATGCCATATTAGTAACCGAGCCTATTAATTGCATATTGCATGTGCTGCATTAGGCACTTGTATAGTTAAGAATCATGCATTATTTTCTAACTCATATTTTCCTAGCTTGGAATACTAGGTGAGTTTTTACGCTTTAGCATACTTGCATGAATGTGAATATTGCCATGATTAGCATTCTTGCCATGAGGCTATGTGCTTAAATGCTAAACTACATGAATGCCTATGGATGTAGGCTTGTTGTTTGAATTGGAACAATTCAACAAATGTGTGTTTTAAGCCCACTGTGTTTGGTGGCAAATCTGCAACTTTAAGCCCACTTGAGGTGGCAAATTCAAACTATTTTCGCAAACAAACATGAGTTGAATTGTTTCAAATTGAGCAAGCTAATCTATACTTGCTTGTGAGCATCACGTAGTAAAGCTAGTTTAAAAACCGAATAAGAACACATAATGTTTATAAAAGATCATATCATGATTAGTAGATGCCGATCTTTTGATCGGTCGAGCAAGGGTGCTCAAATCATGACCTTCCCCCCTCGTACCCAAGTTCTCGAGCCGAGACAATTTTGGTGATGACGGACGCGTGGCCTTTGGCACGAGTTAGGGTTTCCTAAATTTTTCCAAATAAAAAATATTTAGGTAGCGACTCTGTATCTGGAAAAGCAATTCAATTTTGGCATTATTTGATTTAAAATTGATTTTCCAAAAGATTTTCTGGATTTGGACTCTTTAGTGATTTTTAGTTTCATATTGCATTTGTGAGATTAGATTCAGAATCGTGGGAGTCTGAACTGTGAGGCCTTCATTTCAAACCTTCTGAAATGAGGTGCAAAAAAGGCCAGCCACACCTCAAGATTAACTAAGGCTCTAGGGTGGTAAGACAAGGTTTTTTATGGTGTGTCATGGTGGTGTAAACAAGTTTGGTTAGCTTCAAGGCGACTTGCAATGGAAGAAGGAGGAGTGAAGGGGCTTCAAAGTGTATATATATCTTCTTGATATTTTTTCAACCCTCAAAACAATCCCAGAGCTTCGATTTTATAGAATTCGAGCTGAAAATGTGACAAATATCTTCAAAAATAGACAGGTGGCGGCCTCCTACCCAGAACAATGTTTATCGCCATTGAAGGCCGGCTGGCCATTCATAGCTACAGCCGTCCATCACTGCTGCACGGCCGGGCCTTGATGGCCTCCCCGATTTTTTTGGTTCAAACTCATCTCAGGGTGAGAAATGGTCTAGAAATGAAACCTAAGGGTTCAAACAAGGTGAATGTGGAAGACATGAGGTTATTCTAGAAGACTGATTGATCCCGAATCGCTGCAGATTCACAATTCAACTTTCATCATTAAGTGCGTTGAACCAAGCATCTGAGTCTTGCGGGCAGTTAAAAGTGGGGTCTCTACAACCGACTTTTCAGTGACATTGCCAGGTCGGTTCAAAATGCTACACATTGATAGATTCGACAGCTCTGGAGATCCCATGATTCATCTACGACTATTTTCAGACATCCTGCGGCCGATAGGCCTGACCAGATTGCAGAAACTATCTCTCTTTGGCCGAACCATGTCATGAATAACAACCATATGGTATGCAAAGTTAGAGGATTCTGTTAAGTAGAATTGGGAGGAAATGGCCGAGGCCTTTATTGCCCAGTACTCGTACAACACATAAATCGAGGTCACAACTCGTGATCTTGAGGCAACGCGCCAAGAGCTGAAGGAGGGCTTTTCAGAATTTGTGACGAGGTAGAGGGCTAAGGCCATAAGGCCTTCCGAGAAAGATTAGATATGGATGGTAGTTCGTAATCTGCACGGGAAGTTATTGCAGAAAATGATCATTTTACCTTTGTTCACATTCATTGAGCTCCATGAAATAGGGGTTCAAATTGAAGACGCCATGAAACAAGGGCTGATTACTGATGAGAAAGAGCAGGAAAAGAGGCCTTTTGTGCGTAGTTCCAATACTACTACTAGTGGTAGCACAGCTGCTAGGCCATCGGATGTGAGCGTCGTCACCACCACAACCAAGACCGCCAATCCCTTTGCCAATACAGCTCCACAAACTTCAACTAACCTTGCCCGATCCCAGAGGACCTTTACCCAACTCTACATGACCCTATCTCAAGCCATGAAGGTGTTGGTCAAAAAGAGGCACCTCAAACCATTAGATCCTTGCCCATTCCCTGATCCTCTTCCACCCAAACACAACCTAGCCAAATACTACGTGTTTTACCAGCAGCATGGTCACAATACCGACCAATGCCTCAGACTGCGTCATGAGATTCAAGACCTCATTGATAACAAAGTGATCACACCATCCCAGAAACTGAATGTAACTACAAACCCTCTCCCAGCCCACAATCAAGGTCCTCCACCTCAAAATCTAAACCTAATCCATACACTAGCCATTCCCAATGACCCCAGCGTATATATTACCCCTTTCCACTTACCAAGACCGACGGTGTTCATTCCTAAAAGCACATATTTGTGCATGATGGACACGTGTGCACTCAACCTAAGCTTGTGGTGGTGACAGTTGCAGTAGAGGAGAGGCTGGCCTTAGAGGAAAGTATGAGTTTGTTGGCTGAACGGTTTGAGGACTTGTCTAAGGGGGTATGCGATCCAAGCTGATACATTCTGCCGATTGATCAAGTCAAGTCGGAATTGGTATTGCCAACTGTAGTGGAGGTCAATGTGGTTAAGGAGGATAGCCCGAGCCAAGGACTGGATGATTTGGCATAACTCAAGGAGGATCTAGACAACCTGCAGTTCTTTGACGAATAAGATCAAGGGGATGTGCAGATTGGCTAGTTCAATTTGAATAGGTCAACCGACAACTCTGGGTGGCTAAGCGATGAGCCAGACATAGAGGAAGGAACTGAAATAAAATCTGAGAAAAATGAAGCAGGAATTGCTGTAGTGGTCGGAAGGGCTGATGAAAAAGGAAAACTGTCGGAGAACACTGGCGTAGAAAAATCAGCTCAGGAATTGGGTGCTGTGAGCACTGTGGACATAGAACAGGAAGCTGCGCTAAAGTAGTTTGTAGAAAAGGGGGTTGAAGATGACCAGGAAGCTGTAATGGCCCGATACCCTTCGGGGGATACTTGTGATGTGAAAGTGATCTGAATGAAGTTGGACAACTGTTTGTCAGTTGCCAGAGGTGTATGATGGGAGGATGATGATCTATATCTGGCTCACACCGACGAAGATTGGGGTGAGTGTCTTCCAGACAACACATGGTACGTGGAAGAGATAGATCGTATGACAAGAAGTGGGCGGTATTTTAAGCCACCGCACTTAGATCAAGCTGAGGCATCTGGGAAAGATAGAGAGGTTGAGAAATAGAAAGAGAAGTAGTTGGAAGAAGAGGCAACATTTAAGCAGCTTAAGAAAATCCAGGTTGGCATCTCAATTTGGGGTCTTCTCATGGCCTCTCTAGTCATCGACAGGTAGTACTATTAGCAATGGACAAAGCTAAATTGTCCATTGACACTACCCCAAAATAGCTTGTGGAATTGGTCTTCCCAGGTGATGCCAGGCCAACCCTAACCTTTTCTGACAAAGAACTATCTTTGGAAGGCTCAGCTCACAACAAACCCTTGTACATATCTGTTGAGTGTAGGAAAAAATAGAAACCGATAATGTTGATAGACATCGGTTCAGCCATTAACGTCTGTCCTTCCTGCACAGCTTATGCAATCAGCCTTAGACCGGCAGATTTTTTGCCCACGGCCCAAGTAATTCAGGCATATGATAATACAAGCAGAGAGGTTATGGGCAAGGTGCAAATCAGAGTCTAGGTGGGCCCAGCTCAGCAAGATGTTGAGTTCCATGTCTTGGATGTACCGGCCACCTTTAACTTACTGCTAGGGAGGCCCTGGTTGCATCTTGTGAAAGCTGTCTCCTCCACCTTGCACCAAATGTTGAAGTACCCTCACAAAAAAGGAGTGGCGGTCGTCTTCGGGAATTCATCCATCCATCCCCCATCAGAGGTAACTACACCGGTGCTGGAAATCACTCATGGCGAAGAGGATGTATTCCTCTTAGGGTTCACTTTGGCCGAGGCTTGGGTAGTGTAGACCATTCTAGCTGTTAATGAGGGCATGTATGTCAGTGCCCAATCTATTTATGTCATGAACAAACTACAGCATATGCTAGGAATGAGACTTGGAAGAAGTAGTCAGAAAGGTGTCACAACATTGGCCGATGTGCCGCACAATCCACATTCCTTTGGTTTGGGATATGTACACATCAAAGAGGATTGGATCAGGACAGGAGAAGAAATCAGAGGCAGAGGAAGAGCCAAGCAAGCCGGGAAGCACTATGAGTTCATTTACAAGCCAATCCAGGGAACGCTAAATGGCTGCTTTATGCATAAGGGAGAAGATTTTCCCTTTTGCGGTTTTTTCGAGCCCTAGATGAATTCCATGAGACAGCCTGTTCCTGGGTTCGAAATTTCTTTGACCTGTAGCTGCAAGATAGTGATGCTGAGGAAAAGGCTGAACCAAATACTAAAGCTGAACAGAGCATGGAAAGTGACTTGGACAACAACAAATTTGGAGTAGGGGTAGCACTAGCTTGTCTCCTTATAGAACCTACAGCTGACTCAAAGAACTTGGGGGATATCCTTACCATCTCTATGATTGAGGAACAACCGGGTGTAAACCCATCTAGCAGCATTTTGGATGTATCAAAGTCACCATCTCTTATTTGACAGCTAGAGAAAGGCTACCTGTCTAGTTCTGAGTCGGGTGATGAGCTAGAATTTGATTCCACCAAGTCTGTGGAGTCAGAATCAGATTCTGGTTCTTCTGAGTCTGAGTCCGAGTTCGGTATTCCCAAGGCTGAAAACTCGGATGCCAAGGTCTTGTCCAGGTCCTTTTTTTCTTTTTCTTTTGAGTCGGTTATAATTGAAGATCTAGATCTTATTAATGAGAACGCTGCTGATTCTGAGTATTTTTCTATGTCGCTTATTTATTATATTGACCAAGATTTTCAAAATTTTAATGAAAACGAAGAGAAAGGAATTCCTCTGGTTTTGAAAAACTTGATTAATCAAGAGGAGGATAGGTTTGCAAAACCCTGTTCTGAGGAAATCATTGCTATTAATGTGGGTACTGAGAAGGATCCGCGTTTGGTCCAGATCGGGTCTATGTTGTCTTCAGAGGGGCGCGAGCGCTTAGTCACTTTATTGAAAGATTTCAAAGATGTTTTCGCATGCTCCTACGAAGACATGCCTAGAATTGATCTTGAGATTGTACAACATCGGATCCCTCTTGACCCCGAGGCCCCACCCATCAAACAGAAGCTTCGTAGAGTCCGTCCAGATTAGACGTTGAAAATCAAAGAAGAGGTCACCAAGCAGATCAAGGTAGGTTTCTTGTTAGTATCTGAGTATCTGACTTGGTTGGCCAACATCGTCCCAGTGCTAAAAAAGGATGGCAGAATCCGGGTGTGTGTGGACTTTTGGGATTTGAATAGAGCCAGTCCGAAGGACGACTTTCCTCTACCGCACATTGATGAGTTAATGAACTTCACTGCGGGCCATGCATTGCTATCCTTTATGGATGGGTTTTTCGGGTACAACCAGATTCTGATGGCGCCCGAGAACAGAGAGAAAACCGTATTCAATACGCCGTGGAGTACCTATTGCTACGGGGTTATGCTGTTTGGGCTGAAGACTGCCGGGGCTACCTATCAGAGGGCTGCAACTACCATTCTGTACGATATGATCCACAAAGAGGTCAAGGTGTACATGGACGACATGATTGTCAAGTCCAAAGAAAGAGAGGGCCACTATACCGTTTTGGAGAAATTCTTTCAACGGATCAGAGAATACAGGTTGAGGTTGAACCCGCAGAAGTGCACCTTTGGCATAACAGCAGGGAAAATGCCGGGCTTTTTGATCACACAGAAGGGCATCAAAGTAAATCCTTTCAAAATTAAGGCCATTCTAGAAATGCCACTACCAAGGATTGAAAATGAAGTGTGAGGCTTTCTAGGCAAAGTGCAATTCATAAGATGGTTTATTTCCAAATTAACCTTGACTTGTGAACCACTATTTGGTCTCTTGAAGAAAGGGAAGAAATTTTGATGGGATGATCTATGACAAGTTGCCTTTGAGAAAATTAAACAGCACCTCTAGAATTCATCTGTGCTGTTGCCGCCAGAGTCGAGGAAGCCTTTGATTTTGTATATGTCAGTAAGAAACATGACTATGGGATGCATGCTTGTTTAGGAATCTGAAGATAGGGTGGAGAAAGCCATCGACTATTTGAGCAAGAAAATGCAAGATTATGAGACCCGCTATACTTCGTTGGAGAAAGCTTGCCTAGTTTTGGTATGGGCTACTAGGAAGTTGAGGCATTACTTGTTAGATCACTTTGTAATTTCGGTTTTGAGATTAAATCCCATCAAATATCTCTTTGAGAAACCAGCGCTTACGGGTAGGCTAGCCTGTTGGTTGCTTCTCTTCTCTGAATTTGATCTTAAGTATGTCACCCACAAGTCGGTCAAGGGAAGAGCTATTGCGGAGTTCCTGGCAGATCACTCAGTAGAAGGGGATGAAGTGGTGAAATACCTGTTCCCAGATAAAGCCATTCTTCAAGTTGAGGAGGAGACTTGGATGATGTACTTTCATGGAGCGTCCAATCAGTACAGTTATGGGATAGGTGTGTTACTGATAGCACCCGACGAATCCCATATACCTTTAGCCTTCAAACTCCAGTTTAATGTGTTCAATAATGAAGTAGAATATGAAGCGTGTATCGTTAGTTTAGAAGCCGCCCTAGAACTAGGGGAAAAAAGATTGGATGTTATCAGGGACTTGAACTTAGTTGTTTCTCAAGCAAATGGAGACCAGAAAGTCAAAGAAGAAAAAATGAAGGTTTATCACCAGACCCTGGACGTTCTAATTCCTAGGTTTGAAAAATTGACTTTTATACATCTACTGAGAGAGAACAATAGGTTCATTGATGCTTTAGCAACTATATCTTCTATGGTAGACATCCCACATGGAGTCCGAATACGTCTGATTATCATTGAGCATAAATACACGATGGCTTATGAAACTATCACCGCAATAGATGAAGTGCAAGACAAAAACCCTTGGTACTATGATATTTGGAACTTCTTGGAAAAGGAGATTTATCCACCAGGGGAAAATGCCAAGGAGCCATCCAATTTATCATCTGTGGAGATAAACTGTATAAGATAGGTTATTTGGGAATGCACAAGTTGTGTGTCAAAGAAGGAACCAAAGCGCCTGATGGAGGCTATCCGTGGAAGAGTGTGCGAATTGCACATGAACGGAGTGATGTTAGCCCGGAAGATTCTCAGGCAAGGTTGCTATTGGTCCACCATGGAGAAGGATTGTATTGGTTTTGTTTGGCAATGCTACAAATGCCATATTCATGCTAATCGCATGAACATCCCGTTGTCAAAATTGTACAACATGACTTCGCTATGGCCTTTCTCGGTTTGGGAAATCGACGTCATTGGTATCGTCACACCAAAAAGGTTGAATGGGCATGAATATATCTTGGTAGCCATTGATTACTTTACAAAGTGGGTGGAAGCTTAGTCCAATGCAGTGTTGAAAGCATCGTATGTGGCTAAGTTCATCAGAAACAATATCATTTGTCGATACGGAGTCCCAAATGAGATCATATCAGATAATGGCTCTTACTTCAAGAAAGAGGTAATAGACTTGTTGGACAAGTACAATGTGGCTTTCCATAAGTCATCTACATATAGGCCACAAAGCAATGGAGCTGTTGAAGCCGCCAACAAGAACATCAAGAATATCTTGTAGAAGATGGTTGAGACCTACAGGGACTGGCTAGATAAATTGCCATTCGCACTCTGGGGTTATAGAACTTCAATCCAGACGTCTACATGGGCAACTCCTTATTCTCTTGCCTACGGGATGGAAGCTGTTTTGCCAATTGAAATAGAAGTCCCGTCGTTGTGAGTTATGGCTGATTGTCAGATAGCAGAGGCGGACTGGCAACATAGTAGATTTGAGGAGTTGATGCTATTTGATGAGAGAAGGCTGAAAGCATTGTATCATGTCCAGGGCTACCAGTGCAGAATTTCCAGGGCTTTTAACAAGAAAGTTAAGTCCCAGAATCTCAAAGAGGGGCATGTGGTGCTGAAAGACAACTGAGCTCCCATTTATGACCTTAGGGACAAGTTCAAACCCAATTGGACTGGTCCTTACATCATCAGAGCTATCTGGTCAGGTGGAGCTGTTATTCTCCTGGACTTAGATGGCCTGGAATTTTCACAACCAATCAACATGGACAGGTTAAAGAAAAACTATCCCTAAGAGGCTTGCTAGGCCAAAAACCGGGAAGGGTGACCTAGGCAAAAGTTAGAGCATGAAAAATTAGAAATAAAGAAAAACTGAGCTCACAAGGTTGAAAACCCTAAAGGGCGACTTTGGCAAAAGTTAAGTTAGAGTGCAAAAAGAGAGAGCTAATACCCGAGTGAACTTGAACCAAACTACGTAAGGCCTGATTCCCATCTTCGGGATACGTAGGTAACTTCATCCTGAAGTTCGGCCGTAATCACCTCTAACTCAATTGTCATGTCCATGTGTCTGATCAGGTCATCTCTGTCTGTCCATTATCTGAGAGTTCGGTTGTGATCTTTATTTTGAGAGAAGAGCTAGCTATAATGCAGAGTAATGGTGTTCAATCGAGGGCATTTCTAATCTTTTGGTTCGGGTTGTACATCTTGAGGATTGATTTCATGCGTGTCAAATGGTGATCCTTTTTGAAAATGGTTTTGAAAAGTTTTGATAAAAGTTGATTTTGTTCAAAATTTTACCTTTTCAACTTAGACCATTTTTGGATCAATAGAAAAAAATCTAGTGCTCACAACTTTAATTTCATTGATTTCAACATAAAAGTTCTCCAACTCTTTGATACAAATCAAAGTTGTTTTTATTACATCGAAAAAATTTGAAAAGAAAGGTCAAAGCAATAAACTAGGGGCATAGGTGAGTCAGGTGCTCCTGCGTCCCCTGCTCGTGCTTGTGGAAGCTTTTGAAGCCAAAGTGGGTCCAGTTTGTGCCTCATCCTCGAGCCAAGCCAAACACTCACTAGAAAGGGTATAATTGAAACTAAGGACAGGGGCCAAAAGCTCTCTCATCCTCCAGGCAGTGAGGTACCTAGCCAAGTGTGAACCATGAACAGGGATGAAATCGGGTATTCTACCCTTCCACTGGGCGGGTCTGATCATGCCCAAATTGATGTTTGAACCAGAAAGGAAAATAGAACACACAGTGTGTGAGGCCGATCTACTATATGCCAGGTTGCCGAGCCATGCTGTAACTCATCTCAATCAGATTAAGCCAGGGGCAACACCAAGCTATGTCAACAGCAAACCTGTTGTACATCCAGTCGCACCACCACCTCTCGTTGGAAAAATCTACTAGTCGGTGGCGGAAGAAATAACCTCGAGCTGAGTACTCAGAGCAAGAGTCCACTACCTTCAGCTTATCCATAAGCCACACCTGGGAAGGGATTAAAAAAAAATTAAAGAATAGAGAGATGTATGTTGAGAGAAAAGCAAGAAAAGGGCATTTGGAGAAAAATAGAGCATGAGTGCCGAGTGATGTGAGAAACACAAATGAGAAAGGGTGGGAAATAATACCTGAAGAAGTAGTGGACTTCCAGCGAATTTGGTAGTCTCTCACCAATAAAAGGCATCTAAGCCCATCAAAGTCTCGACTAGTGCCAAACCAATGCAACTTTTCCTTTCTTTCAGACCCTGGGTCACTTTGATCAGCCAAATGCTAGATTCGCCAAAACTAAGGTCAAGAAGGAAATGTGCAAGCATACATAAGCAGAGAGCATGTTGCCGAAAACCTCTCTAGAAAAGGTCGCCTCTATCACCAATGTCGGAGAATCGATTAATCAAGCTGGGAATGTCTAGCTCTTCATTGTGGGCCAAAGATCGAGGCTCGTGCAGAGTAAGCCCACACATCTGTCCCAAAGCTTGGGCGTGGCCAAAACGAGACGGAGCATGATTATATCATCGTGCTGGAATTTCATTAGCACCTGAAATTCTTCAATTTTTGGGCATATTTCTTATTTCCCGAAGCGAAAAATATGTGTAATCAAGTCTTAGCATCGGGCCGCGGCATGGAGGAACGGAAAACAAAGTGGAGTGCGACTCAACGGAAAAAGTGCATTGTAACAAGCTCGCGGGGGACCTCGCTACAGCTCGGACTCGATTTGTAGTCATGGTTCTAAGTCTGAACCAAAGAGTCCAAATTCGGCAAATCGTTTTGAGAAAACAGATTTTTGAAAGAAGTGCCAAACATGGACTGCTTTGCCAGATACAGAGTCGCCACCTAAATATTTTATTTTGGGAAATTTAGGAAACCCTGACTCGTTGCCAAAGGCCACGTGTCCGTCATCACCAAAGTTGCCTTGGCTCGGGAACTTGGGTACGATTGGTGAAGGTCACTTCGTGAGCACCCCCGCTCGCCCGGTCATAGACCGGCCTCTACTAACCATGATATCTATTTTTGAAAACATTGTATGTTCTTATTCCGGTTATTAGCCTAGGTTACTATGTGATGCGCACAGCATACAAGTATAGACTGAGTCGCCTGAATTGGAACAAAACATTTCATGTTTGTTTGTTTGAAAGATGGTTTGCTACTCGCAGGTAGGCTTAAAACATTTGATGATTTATTCCAATTTAAGTAACCCAACCTTCACCCACAGGCATTCAGGCAGTTATATCACATAAGCATATTGCCTCATGGTAAGCATGCTATCATGGCATTCACTCACACGCATGCAAGGATGCTAAAGCATAAAGCTCACCGGGTACTCCAAGCCAAAACAAAAACTACATTAGAAATCATGTATGATCCTAAGTATACAGAAATGCCTAATGCAACACATGCAAAAATGCAACTATAGCAGGCTCGGCTATTCTAAACATGGAATATGGAATGCGGCAACTAACATGTATTCAATTTAGAATTGAAAAATACAATGCAGTTAGTATGATGCGCCGAGCCCGGTGCATGCAATTCAGATGAATGATGCAAACATTCTGTCATACTGTATGCTAATTGAAACATGCCCTAATCTAACCATCATAAGCGGGTAAATAAAAGGGAAGAAAGACGTGGGGTTGGAAGACATACATCATACTCACGCACACTTATTACAGTTATGCCCTCGCGCAGAGGGTCCAAATAAATATACAGTCCCGAATAAAAGAATAATACAGTCCAAATATTACAGTCCAAATAAATGTACAAATTCCAAATTAATTAACAAATTAACTAAGAAAACTGTAAAATTGGCATGCAAGCCAGGGACTGCCTTGCTTCTGATGGACGATGCATGTCCGGGTTGTCTTGCGCGGAAATCCACCGGGATGCCCCAATTAGCCTCTGTTTAACAGTTACTCTTGGAAAGCGTGCCAAGTCCCGAAAAGTCGCTGATTCTTCATTTTGCTGCAACAGAGAGCAGGAAAGGGGCATAGCAATATATTTTCACAAATATATGCATGCCTCGATCCTCGTGCCACCAATCACGCGTACCAAGGCATGATGGCCGAGGAGTCAAATTGCATAACTCAATATAGAATGAATGCACATGAAAACTCAACAAAACCTAACTCCATCATGGATAATCCGGAGTGTCGGTGACTGGGGAATTGAGACACGTTTCGTCACTCGGAGTACGAAATGCACCTCGTTTCCCGTGCCCGGGCTAGCTCCTATCCCGAACACGATGCAATATGCATGACATGCATGAAATGCGACTAAGATACAATCCTAACATACACAATGCTATGGAATGACATGCCTCGAAATGCGTGCACACGGGCACGCAAACCGAGGAAATGCATGAATGCGATCTAAGATACAACCTAGTACGTACAATGCTATGAAAATGAGATGCCTCGAAATGCGTGCACACGGGCACGCAAACCGAGAAAATGACAGAATGCGATCTAAGATATAACCTAGCATGCACTATGCTGTAAAAATGAGATGCCTCGAAATGCGTGCACACGGGCATGCAAACTGAGAAAATGACAGAATGCGATCTAAGATATAACCTAGCATGCACTATGCTGTAAAAATGAGATGCCTCGAAATGCGTGCACACGGGCACGCAAACCGAGGCGATGGCATACGTAATGCAATATGGCTAAAAGGGCATGGAAGATGCAACATGGACTTATACTAACATGAGAGAGCCTCAGCCACACTCACATAAGAAGCCGATAGATGAAAATGAAGTGCCTCGAAATGCGTGCACACGGGCACGCAAACCGAGGCGATGACATACGCAATGCAATGGCATAGAAATGGCATATAGAATGCAACATGGACTTATACTAACATGAGAGAGCCTCAGCCACACTCACATAAGAGGCCAATGGATGAAAATGGAGTGCCTCGAAATGCGTGCACACGGGCACGCAAACCGAGGCAATGGCATACGCAATGCAATATGACATGGAAATGTGATATGGGCTTACACTAACATGAGAGAGCCTCAGCCACACTCACATAGGATGCCGGCAGATGAAAATGAAGTGCCTCGAAATGCGTGCACACGGGTACGCAAACCGAGGCAATGGCATACACAATGCAAATGACATGGAAATGTGATATGGGCTTACACTAACATGAGAGAGCCTCAGCCACACTCACATAGGATGCCGGTAGATGAAAATGAAGTGCCTCGAAATGCATGCACACGGGCACGCAAACCGAGGCAATGGCATACGCAATGCAAATGACATGAAAATATGATATGGGCTTATACCAACATGAGAGAGCCTCAGCCACACTCGCATAAGATGCCGATGAATGAAAATGAAGTGCCTCGAAGTGCGTGCACACGGGCACGCAAACCGAGGCAATGGCATACGCAATGCAAATGACATGAAAATATGATATGCAAACATGCTAATGGAATTTTAGCACTGAAATGTGTGGAAAACAGCCTCGAAATGAGGCGAAAGTACACCCGATGCATGGAATCTTTCCCGAAATGCAAAATTAGGCACATAGAATGAACTACAGCTATACAAAGCATGCATAATTGGTACATGGAATGAAAAGACAGAAGAAAGACAGCCCCAAAATAAGCATTTTTTTAGTTCAAAGCATGGCCAATCAGCAAATACAGATAGGGCAACAATGGCATGCAAAAATGGCCCTAAACATGAGGTAAAGAAGCAACTCACAGCTGCTAACTCCAAATAGGTTAGGGCCCTTCAACAACATTGAAGAGGGACCAAAAATATGATGTTTCCCAGAACTATAAAAACCCCAAAAACAAACACAGGTATGGCTGCACTCCTATGCAAGAAAAAGGGCCAAAGGGTAGCCAAAGAGGCAAGTGATATATGCAATGCCCAAACTGAAAAATTCCCTTCTACAACACTGAAGAGGGACCAAAAATATGACTATTTTCAGAACTGTAAAAACTCCAAAACAGTATACAAACATGCTAGAAATGCAATGCAAAATGAAGCTCAAAAGAGGCTATAACATGAGGTATGCAAAATATTCACCAAACGGTCAAAGACCCTTAATGAAACATGAAGAATGGGCCAAAATAAGACTATTTTCAGAACTGTAAAATGGCCAAAAACAAAAGCATGATAGGCTAACAAAACATGCAAGAATGGGGACCAAAAGAGAGATACAACATGAAGTGGCATATGGAGGTCCCAAACCATGAAAGGACCTAAATGAAACATGAATAATGGACCAAAATAATCACTTTTATAGCTCTGTAAAATGACCAAAAACCGAAGCACAATAGGCTGCCATAGCATGCAAAAATGGGACCAAAAAGGGAGTATAAAGGCAAGTACAACATGGAGGTCCCAAACAGTGTTGAGCCCTTCTTCAATGTTGAAGAGGGGCTCAAAATAAGCCTATTATCAGTTTACAACATGCTCCAAAATAAATCACACACAAGCTAAAAATATCATGCAAGAAAATGACATTTTAGAGGGCTCAAACAGGGTTGAGCCCTTAATGAGACATGAAAATGAGCTCAAAAGAAGGCCACTTTAAGTTATGGCCGGAGCTCAAAGCAAAAAGCATAGATGGCTAAGAAACATTGCAAAGAAAAGCTCAAAAAGAGGGAAATGGTAACTCACCCTTGGAGACAAGTCTTTTGTTGCTTCTTGGACCAATTTGCAGCACCTTTAGCCTTTGAGAAGCTCTCCTTGTTGCTGGAAATGAAGTGGTGGTGGTAGAGCTTGGTGGTGATGAACAAAACAAGGTGTAAGACTTAAGGATTTTTAGGAAAATGAGGAAGATGGAGGGAGATATGTGTATTGAGGCTTGAAGACAATTTTTTCCAACCCCAAAATGTGATGTTGGCTGCTGGTTATAAGGACCAAAAAGGGGGTGTAAAGGTGGGGGAAAAGGAGGCCAACTTTCCCCCACAAAATATCCCCCGGATATTGATATTTTCTGGGGGATAAAGCTATACAGCTGTAAAGTGAACAGTGTGGGGATCTCGGCCGGCCAGTTATTTTGGTTGCAGGTGGCCGGCCGGCCACACCCCCTAGCCGGCCGGCTAGGGGTCAAAAGGGTCAAGCTAATTTAGTGGCCGGCCACCACATGATGGTGTCCTCCCATGTGTGTACATCACAACCCTGTGGTTAAAAGTCCAAGAAAGTGGCTCAAGAGTGTTCAACATTAGCTCGGAAAGAGGGGTTCAAAAGGGTCAGGTGGAATTACTGGTCGGCCACCATTTTTTAGGGTCCTCTCAAGTGTGTACATCACAAATATGTGGTTCAAAGTTCAAGAATGTGGCCCCAAGGTGTTCAACATTAGCCCGGAAGGAGGGGTTCAAAAGGGTCAGGTGGAATTACTGGCCGGCCACCAACTTTTAGGATCCTCCCAAGTGTGTACATCACAAATATGTGGTTCAAAGTTCAAGAATGTGGCCCAAAGGTGTTCAACATTAGCCCGGAAGTGTGAAAAACGGGCGTCGGAGGGCGTCGGAGGATATATAACTGGTTGCTGCAACAATTACTGGCCTTCCACCCTTCAGTGACCTTCCTAGTGATAAAACAGAGGTACCTGCCAAAAATGAACGAAAACCGTTGCAAAACGAATGTTCGGGGGCCAAAACGCGCAGTTCGAGGTCCCGAAAATGGGCTGTTAAGCACCGAAAGTGGCATTCGGCCACGAAGTGGGTTTCTCAGACCCCAGTGTCCCTCAAAAGGGAGAAAATAGGAAGTATGCCAAAAATCAGAACAAACGGAGATGGTTAGACGGTCCCGAACCGAGGCACACGGCCAACGATCCCGAAAAATCGGAAACCGGACTCCGAAATGGGCAAAATGGCCTGCGGCCACAAAATGTAGCCCACGGCCACTGAGAGATGGTCTACGAGACCTCTCCCTCCCCTCAGGAAAAGAAACAAAGAAGACCGAGCTTGGTTCGCACACCGAGGCAAAGCACAAAAGAGGGTTCGGAAGTCCGGAGGCAGGGCTCACGGCCGCGACTCTGAAACTTCTGAATGAGCACAATATGCAACATCACCAAGCGCTCAATCAGTGACGTCTGAGTCTTAAGGTCGGTCAAAAATGGGGTGTCTACAGTTGCCCCTCTTTGACCGAACTCGGAAGTCAAAAGCGACGGGAGTGAATGTCAAAGCCCAGAGACGACCCATTTTTGACAAGGCCGAAGACTTAGACAAACGTACAAAGTAAACAGAGATGTGCCCGCAGGCAGGCCCGCAGGCAGGGGGGGCAAAATGCAAAGCGACATGCAAGAAGCCAGACATAACTCAATGATCATGCAAATGCAGCAAGCTGTAATGAAGCAAGTATTCGCAAATAGATGCAACAGTTTTAAGCAAGAATGCAAAGCAACAACTACATTTCATGCAGTTTAGAATGCGGAGGATTATTCAATCCCCGCCACGTCTCACACGGAGAAGATACGATACCTGCGCGATTCGTCTGGTCGCACCAGCCTCAATTGAACCGTACATACAATATCGTGCCTGTAAAAGAGAGAAATTGCAACAAGTACAATATGCTACCAAGATATATTTAATGTGATTCTGAAAGTTTGACACACGTAGCGCCGGTGAGTGAATGCATCGCAATGCAAGAGTGGGACATGCGTGACAACGCATGCTCAAGCATTGAGGTATGCCAATATCAAGAAATGTGCATAAAAATGTGAGTATGCTCATGAGAATGCAAGTTATGTGCATGATAGTGCAAAACGGGCATGAATCAGGGTGCCCGTTTGTCATGAAGTAACGAGCACGGAAATGCGTGTTTTGGCGAAGGCACCTCGATCACGGCCTCCGATCCGCTTCCCGGAAAGGCTACAACTCATTCAAAAAGGATACACTTTGATTTTCATGAATGATGATGAGACACATGTCAGAACTTGAAGCTGAAGTTCCAGCGGAGCAATTTTGCGACCGGAAGTGTACTTTTCTTAAACTTTTTCAGGTCCCGGGAACTCCGATCTTCCTCAAAATTTGCAGGGAGCTAGGTGAGCCTGTGAGGGACATGGCCGGACGGTTATATGGGAAGGGGGAGGTGGCCGGCTGGTTTTACAAAAAGTAGATGGCTGGCCGGCTGGTTTTCCAAAAAGGAAATGGCTGGCCGGCTAGAAAAGGTGGCCGGCCGGCCATATGCCCAAATCCGAGGGCAGTTTGGTCTTTTCACCTCCTTTTCCATGCTCCTTCATCCCAAGACTTGGATCCTATATAATGCAGCCGAGATTTCTTCCTCTCTTGCCTCCTACAACACTTTCTTCTCCAGATCTGAGTTCCATACGCGTTTTCCAACGCCCCACGCAAGTTGTTTCCGCAAAAACATTCAGTTTCAAGCACTTTGAAACGATTAAATTTCGGTTTCGGAGCTTCTTTTCTCATTTTCGCCACTTGAGGTAAGTTTGTCTCAATATTTGGAAGATTTTCTCGGGAGTTGACTTTTGTTGACTTTTTCATTTCCCGAGAGTTGACTTTTGTTGACTTTTTCCAATTTTGGCTCATTTTCGCTCATTTTTGCTCCTTTTGCAGATTCTTTGAAAATGGCGGGTAATTCTCCCCACGGTGGAGGCTTTCCAGGTGCCGGAGACGATTTTGATCCTATGACTTTGCCTCCGAGGGTCCGGCCTTTTATTCCCGGGAGGTACAATCCGCCAGCACATGTCCTTCCGCGTGCCGTCTTCCGTCACTTCACTAGCTTTGACGAGCGAGCACCTGGTGATCTGCTTCTCCGAGAGCCAGAGCATCACCTCTCTCATGAGGCCCGAGAGGTATTTACTTCATTTTCTGCATTTTTCGTACATTTCGCACCTTTGCCACACTTGAACACGAAGTTTAGCTTATGACATAGTACTTTGCTTGCATCCTAAACACGTAGTTTAAACACTCGAATTTCTGAACACTTGGCTCATTAATTAATTGCGAACGCACAGTACACATTAGTTAAGAGGTGATCACACGGCTCAAACACTGATTTGTCGAACACACAGCCCGAATTCGAAAGTGAACACACAGCCCACACTTTAAATTTTCGGAACACACAGCCCAGATTAGAATAGTGAACACACAGCCCACACTGATTGGAAGTTGAACACGCAGCCCAAACTTTAAATTTTCTGAACACACAGCCCAGATTAGAATAGTGAACACGCAGCCCACACTGATTGGAAGTTGGACACGCAGCCCAAATTTTAAATTTTCTGAACACACAGCCCAGATTAAATAGTGAACACGCAGCCCACACTGATAGAAATTTGAACACGCAGCCCAAACTTTAGATTTTCTGAACACGCAGCCCAGATTAAATAGTGAACATGCAGCCCACACTGATAGAAAGTTGAACACGTAGCCCAAACTTTAAATTTTCTGAACACGCAGCCCAGATTAGAATAGTGAACACGCAGCCCACACTGATAGAAATTTGAACACGCAGCCCAAACTTAAAATTTTCTGAACACGCAGCCCCGATTAGAATAGTGAACACGCAGCCCACACTGATAGAAATTTGAACACGCAGCCCAAACTTAAAATTTTCTGAACACGCAACCCAGATTAAATAGTGAACACGCAGCCCACACTGATAGAAAGTTGAACACGCAGCCCAAACTTTAAAATTTTCTAAACACGCAGCCCAGATTAAATAGTGAACACGCAGCCCACACTGATAGAAATTTGAACACGCAGCCCAAACTTTAAATTTTCTGAACACGCAGCCCAGATTAGAATAGTGAACACGCAGCCCACACTGATAGAAATTTGAACACGCAGTCCAAACTTAAAATTTTCTGAACACGCAACCCAGATTAAATAGTGAACACGCAGCCCACACTGATAGAAAGTTGAACACGCAGCCCAAACTTTAAATTTTCTGAACACGCAGCCCAGATTAGAATAGTGAACACGCAGCCCACACTGATAGAAATTTGAACACGCAGCCCAAACTTAAAATTTTCTGAACACGCAGCCCACACTGATAGAAATTTGAACACGCAGCCCAAAATTTAAATTTTCTGAACACGCAGCCCAGATTAGAATAGTGAACACGCAGCCCACACTTATAGAAATTTGCTTATACTGAACACACAGTTCGTGCACTTCACTTCTGAGCACACGACTTCTTCATTTTATTTGTATGCAGCTTATTTCACTTCATCGGCACATAGCCCATTCCATTCCATTGGCACGCAGCCCAGTTCATTTCATCGGCACGCAGCCTATTTCATTTCGTCGGCACACAGCCTATTTCATTTCATCGGCACACAGCCCATTTTATTTCATCGGCACACAGCCCAAACTTTCCATTATTGACACATGTATTCATTCTGAATGCAGGTTGGTTCCCGCAGTGTACGGGGGTATGGTTCCACCGCCGCGCGGGACTGGTACGCTGAGCTCCCGGAGGGTGTCCGAGACTTAGTAGACTTGGCAGGGTTCGGGGCCTTCTGCGTTGGGTTGTCCCGTTGCTCTGCCAAGAGGACTCTGATGGCGGCATTGGTAGAGAGATGGTGGGACACCACCAACTCCTTTCATTTCTCTGCCACCGGAGACATGACCATGACGCCTCTAGACTTCGCTGTATTGACTGGCTTGGACATAGGAGGTTGGCCTATCCCCTATGATGAGGATATGGGAGAGTGGGAGGCCGCTTGGATGTATTTATTGGGGGCTCGCCCGCCTGTTGACAGGGTTTCTGGGAGAGTCCGATACACTTGGTTCTCTTCCCACTTCCGGCGGGCGGAGATGGTGCCCGAGACTCCTGAGGAGACGGAGCAGTACGCCCGTGGTTTCCTTATGTTCCTCTTCGGGACTACTCTATTCGCCGATAGAGGGAACACAGTCGGGCTATACCTGCTGAGCGCTTTGGTTGACCTATCACAGGTCCGTCGATATGACTGGGGTGGCGCCAGCCTGGCTACCCTTTACTTTTATATCAGCGCGACCTCCCGCGGGCGGGGAGATTTACTTGGCGGCTACTGGAGAGCCTGGGAGGTACTTTTCTGTCCCCTTGATTTACATTTCTACTCTTCATTATTTGTACATTGCACACACACAGCGCACTTTTACAGTCTGTATTCTGTTCTCAGCATTTCGTACTTACATTCTGCACTGCTTTTCTCAGCTATGGGTCTATGTATACTTCCCAGCATTAGCCCCAGAGTTGGAGGTGGCAGGGCTTCCCATGACCCCATACTCACTAGTGTTCGAGGGCCCGCACCGGCCGAGACCCCGAGAGACCCTCATTTACTTACGACAGTATTTTGACACTGTGCGGCATTCGGAGGTACTTCAGAACTTTCAGTTCCTTTCATTTTCATCTTTGATTTGCTCTGTATATTCCCGATTTCTGATTGGTTTATGCATTTACCATCCGCAGATCTCATGGCAGCCTTGGGCGCCCCTGGGTGATGGCCTCCGACTTCAGTATACCGGAGGGTCGGACACCTCCCAGTATAGGGTCCTGCTTGAAGGGCCGGTTGGCAGGGCATGGTTTCTAGGGGAACGCTTTCTGCGTCAGGTATGGGGGTATCTTTCTCAGGATCCTCCCGCAGTACCCCCAGTCAGTATGCGGACTGCTGACAGGCTCTCTTTCTCGGAGGTAGTCGGCGACATGCTGGGTAGTGATGCTTTACTATATCTTGAGGAGGGGGACTATGCCACTTACCGTCACATATATTTGATGCCTCCATTGACGGGAGCCCGTACCCCGATGACGAGGCCTGCTGGTATGTCATCACCGGGCCAGGCCCGGGCTCGGGCTGCAGATGCCCCTTCTACTAGCAGGGCTGGTGCATCTAGAGGTGGGGGTAGACCGGTTCCTCCGGTTCCGTCGACTTATCCTCATCCTGGATGGCCAGATATGCCGACTGAGTTGATGGCGTGGCAGTATGGGGCTATCTCTCCGACCCCGATCCCGCTAGAGCCTCCGATGCCCAGTGATCGATACGCCATTGATCCTGACTCACCGCTGGTATGCTCCACTGTTTTTCATTCATCATTCAGATGTTTAGACATTCTTTTGTTCACTGATGATTATGAGCTCATATTTGCAGCCACCGCGAGGGTACATGGAGGAGGTAGTTGGACTGGTGGCCACACTCGAGGGCATGGTCCTGCGTAGGGAGGCACAGTTATCTGTCGCGGGTATTCAGGTACCTTTCAGTTTTCTGGCATTTATCATACTTCTGATGACATGCTGATTTCTACTGCATCGATAGACTACTTGTGTAGAGCACATCTGACACACACCCCACTTGTACACTGTATTTACATGCACCCACTTCACGTAGCCTTTGCTTGTATCTGCATTTGATGTATATATTTGGACTGATGTATTTGAATTGAACTCTTTGTTTTCAGATGCCTTCATGGTCCGGTCAGCCGCAGGCCAGGCCACCTGGGCCTCCATGGGGAGTTGGGCCATCTGGACCTTTTCAGGGAGTTGGGTCACCCGGGCCTTTTCAGGGGGCTGGGCCATCCCGGGCTTTCCGAGGAGCCGGGCCATCTAGGCCTTTTCGAGGAGCTCGAGGAGGGCCTGTCCGCAGACGCAGGGCTCACGTTGTGGAGGCGGAGCCTGATGAGGAGGAGGAGGATGTTGAGGAGGAGGAGGAGGCTACCGATCGTCAGTCAGAGACATCTGCTGAGGAGGGGGGCTCCGGTCTTGGTTCGGGGAACAGAGGCGAGGCTGAGGGGGATCCTGAGGATGACAGCTCTGACTCAGATGATGATGATGGTGCAGAGGTTGTCCCGCAGAAGAGGATGAGGAGTGCTTCTCGTTCCCGCTCCCGAGGACATTGATGTTGCTATTTCCTGCTTTATTTTTCTTTTTGCTAGTAGTTTGTAGCACTTTGCACATTGTTAGGTAGTTTTATTTTTTGTAAAACTTGTACCTTTGTTTGTTGTAAAGCATGATGGAATGAAACAGCTTTTGAAAAGGTGTTTGTATTTTAAACTTTTAGCATCGTATCGCATCATTTTGTTTTGCACAAAAATGAAATTGAATGGGAATGCGCATTGTGTAATCACCAAGTCAGGTAGTGAACCGACGCAACAAACTAAGCAACTCAACTTACTAAGATATAACAGAACCTTTAGCAAGTTTACAACTCAATAAACAAAATGCAATAATGTTGACAATGCAAGTAAACAAGACTTAAACAAAGATTGCTTAAACAGAGCGCAATGACTCAAAAACACGAAACACGTCCGCTCGACAAACAACTCGATAAGCAAAACAACAACTCGATAAACAAAACTACAACTCGATAAACAAAACTCAGCAACAACAGAGCGTACTTCGGATGATCTGGGCACCGGAACGCATCCGAAACAGAGGGAAATGAAGGCCTTTGACTCTCCCGTTGCATGGAAATGCTTGGAACTTTCCCTCGAAGGGTAAAACAGGGCCAAGGGGATACACTGCAGCATTGCCGGCCATCTTTGGGAGCCGGCCGGCCAATTTTGTGGAGAGAGGGAGCCGGCCGGCCAGTTTTGTAAAAAGTAAATGGCCGGCCAGCCAGAAAAGGTGGCCGGCCGGCCACTTATTCCTGCAGCCACCTGGTTTTTGACACGTGTCCCCATGAATAGTGTTTTTCCCTCTATAAAAGCCTCAACTTCGGGAACATTCATTTCATCTTAGTTTTACACAAAGATGGAGGCGTTTCTCGCAAAAAATCTCACATCTTGGATCTCTTCTCTAGATGGCTCGGAAAAGCTGAACTTCCGAGGTTTCGGCTTGAATGCACTATTCACGCTGAGCCGTACCCCGCTACAGCTCCCTTTTCTCCATGTCGCGGCAAGGTTCTGGAACCCAGTGACGCACGTTTTTAGCTTTGGCGGCCAAGAGATGTGTCCCACTTTCGAAGATTTTCAGGTTTTGATGGAGTCTGAATGCTCTGAAGTGATCTTGCCCCAGCTCCGTTTTGGCCATGCTCAGGCTTTAGGGCGGATGTGTGGGCTCACGGCGCATGACGCTCGATCTCTGATCTGCAGTGGGGAACTGGACATCCTCGGCTTGATCCACCGTTTTTCCGACGCCGGTGACCGCAGCAACCATTATTGGCAGGGTTTCCGGCAACACGCCCTCTGCTTGTGTTTGTTGTCTCACTTTCTGCTTTCCTCGGGCTTTGGCGGGGCTAGCATTCGCCTGATTGAAGTTGCCCAAGGCTTGAGAGGAGGAAAGAGCTGTATTGCCATGACCTTGGCCGACACGCTGATGGGTTTAGATTCTGTCTATCGCCGGGAGGCGACTAGGTTTGCTGGGAGTCCACTGCTGCTGCAGGTAATGTTTCCCACCCGACCTTACATATGTATTTACTCACATCACTCGGCCCTCAGGCTCGGTTTTTCTCACAAAACCCTTGTCTTACTTTTCTCTCATCCTACATCTCTCTGTTCTTTATTCTCTCATTTTCCATCCCTCCCCCAGGTATGGTTAATGGACAAGTTGCAGGTTGTGGACTCTTGCCCGGCCTATTCAGCTTGAGGCTACTTCTTTCGGCAGCGCCTAGTCAGTGCTCTTGACGAAAGGTGGTGGTTTGATTGGATGTGCAATTTGTCCACAGACGGTATTGCTTGGCGTTGTCCTTGGCTCAACCTCCCGGCAATGAGCTATAGTATGTCCCGGCTGATTGGGATCCAATTAATTGGTCTAACCCACTGCGTATTCTATTTTCCGTTCCGGTTCATGCGTCAGTTTGGTCATGATCAGACCTGCCCACCGGAGGGGATTGAGTACCCAGCTGCTTTCCCGGTCCGAGGTGCACAGCTTGCCCGATATGCCACAGCATGGAGGACTAGAGAGACCCTGGCCCCTGCTTCCACTTTCAGTTGCACTTTGTCCGATGAGTGCTTGGATTGGCTCAACAAGGAGGCACAGGTTGGGCCTAGCTTGGCATCAGATGCTTCGTCCAGCTCTGGGAGGGGACGCAGAGATACTTGATTCAACTATGCCCCAAATTTATTGCTTATTTAGCATTTCCAAGTTTTCTTTATGAATGTACTAAAAAAGCAACCTCGATTGTAATGCAAGAGCAGGAGAACTCAGTTTTGAAATCAATGAAATTGAAGGTTATGGTACTGAAAATTTTCCGCTTTGGTCTAAAAATGGTCTTAGTCGTAAAAAGATTAATTTGAACAAAGTCGACTTTTATTAAAACTTTTCAAAACTATTTTCGATGCGGATCAAAACTGGACACGCCGAAGATCTGTCACTGAGACGCACAACCCCAGATCCCTGCAACTGGAAAGTTGCCCCTAGTCTGAAGAACAATGCGGCACTTCATGGCAACGGAAAGTTGCCCCTTGTCTGAGTAACTTTGCACCGTCGCGGCAACGGAAAGTTGCCCCTAGTCTGAACAGCACTGTACCGGAGATTGCGATAAATGCTGATGGACAAAGATGACTGAGATGATCAGAATGGACAGAGTTGATCGGGGAAAAGTTTATGGCTGAACCTCAGGGTGAAGTTGCCTACGTATCCCAAAGATGGGAATCAAGCCTTACGTAGTTCAGGCCGAGGTTCACTCGAGTATTTTCACTCTCCTTTTGCACTCTAACTTTTGCCAAGGCCACCCTTTGCGGGTTTTCGACCTTGCGAGCTCAGTTTTCATATTTTCTAATTGTTTTGTGCTCTGACTTTTGCCTAGGTCGCCCTTTTGGGTTTTCGGCCTAGCGAGCCTCTCAAGGGTAATATTTCTTCAACTTGTCCATATTGATCGGTTGTGAGAACTCCAAGCCATCTAGATCCATCAGAACCACAGCTCCACCTGACCAGATAGTATTGATGATGTAAGGACCTGTCCAATTGGGTTTGAACTTGCCCCTTGGGTCGTGGATGGGAGCTCGGTTGTCTTTGAGCACCAAATCTCCTTCTTTCAGATTCCTGGACTTAACCTTCTTGTTGAAAGCCCGGGCAATTCTGCGTTGATAGCCTTGGATGTGGTACAGTGCTTTCAGTCTTCTTTCATCAAAGAGCATGAGTTCTTCGAATCTGCTTTGCTGCCAATCTGCTTCGGCTATCTGGCATTCAGCCAATACTCGTAACGACGGAACCTCAATCTCGATGGGTAGAACAGCCTCCATTCCATAGACCAATGAATATGGAGTCGCTCCAGTAGAAGTTCTGATTGAAGTCCTGTAGCCCCACAGAGCAAATGGCAGCTTGTCTGGCCAATCCCGGTAGGTTCCCACCATCTTCTGCAGTATATGCTTGATATTCTTGTTGGCGGCCTCAACCGCTCCGTTGGTCTGCGGCCAGTATGTAGATGACTTATGGAAAGCCACATTGTATTTTTCCAACAAGTCTATCACTTCTTTCTTGAAGTGGGGACCATTATCTGAAATTATCTCGTTTGGCACCCCGTAGCGACAGATGATGTTGTTTCTGATGAATTTTGCGACGTGCGACGCCTTCAACACCGCGTATGATTGGGCCTCGACCCACTTTGTGAAATAATCTATCGCTACTAGGATAAACTCATGCCCGTTTGACCCCTTCGGGGTAACAGCTCCGATCACATCAATTCCCCAGACCGAAAAAGGCCATGGTGAAGTCATGTTGTACAGCTTTGACGGCGGGATGTTCATGCGGTTTGCATGAATTTGACACTTGTGGCATCGCCGAACAAAACTAATACAATCCTCCTCCATGGTTGACCAGTAGTAGCCCTGTCTGAGGATCTTTCTGGCCAGCATTACTCCATTCATGTGTGCACCGCACTCCCCCCCATGGATGGCCTCCATCAGGCGCTTCGACTCTTCAGCTTCTACACAGAGCTTATGCATTCCCAGATGACCCCTTTTGTACAGCTTTCCCCCGCAGATAATGAACTAAGCAGCCATTCTTCTGATGGCCCTCTTATCCTTGGCATTTGCCCCTAGTGGATATGTCTCCTTTTCCAAGAAGTTCCAGATGTCGTAATACCAGGGGTTGCCGTCTTGAACCTCATCTATGGCGGAAATCGACTCGTATGCTGGCGCAAACTTTTGGTCAATAATGACTGGACGCATCCGGACTCTGGACGGGATGTCTATCATGGAAGATAGAGTTGCTAGTGAATCTGCAAACCTGTTGTTCTCTCTTACGAGGTGGGTGAAATTTAGCTTCTCAAATCGAGGAATTAACAAATCCAAGGTTTGGTGGTAAATTATCATCCTTTCCTCCTTGACTTTCCAATCTCCTTTTGCTTGAGACACAACAAGGTTCGAGTCCCCAATGACGTCCAACCGTCTTGCCCCTAGTTCTAGGGCTGCTTCCAGGCCAGCAATACATGCCTCATACTCTGCCTCATTGTTCGAGACTTTGAACTGGAGCTTGAATGCTAAAGGGATACGGGAATCGTCAGGCGCTATCAGCAACACCCCTATCCCATACCCATACTGGTTTGACGCTCCGTCAAAGTACATCGTCCAAGTTTCATCTTCGACGTGCAGAATGGCTTCATCTAGGAATAGGTACTCAACCGCTTCATCCCCCTCAACCGGGTGGTCGGCAAGGAACTCTGCTACTGCTCTTCCTTTTACTGACTTGCGCGTTACATACTTCAAATCAAATTCGGAGAGCAACAGCAGCCAACGAGCTAGCCTACCCGTAAGTGCTGGTTTCTCGAAAAGATATTTGATGGGATCCAAACGCGAAACCAACATTACAGAGTGAGCTAACAGGTAGTGCCGCAGCTTCCTGGTAGCCCATACCAAGGCCAAACAAGCCTTCTCCAGCGGTGTATAGCGGGTCTCGTAATCCAGCATCTTTTTGCTCAGATAGTAAATGGCTCTTTCCACTTTGTCTTCTGACTCCTGCGTGAGCATGCAGCCCATGGTAGTCTCAGTTACCGAAAGGTACAATATCAACGGTCTCCCCGGCTCTGGTGGTGACAACACGGGCGGGTTCTGTAGATACTCTTTGATCTTCTCAAAAGCTGCTTGACATCGGCCGTCCCATTGGAATTTCTTTCCTTTCTTCAGGAGACCAAAAAGTGGTTCACAAGTCAAGGTTAATTTAGAAATAAACCGTCTTATGAATTGCACTTTACCCAGAAAGCCTCGCACCTCCTTTTCAGTCCTTGGTGGTGGCATTTCTAAGATGGCCTTGATTTTGGAAGGGTCGAACTCGATGCCCCTTTGTGTAATCAGAAACCCTAGCATCTTCCCTGCTGTAACACCAAACGTGCATTTCTGGGGATTCAGTCGCAGTCGAAACTCTCTGATCCTTTGAAAGAATTTTTGTAAGGCGGTGTAGTGGCCCTCTCTTTCTTTGGACTAGACAATCATGTCGTCCACATACACCTCGACCTCTTTATGGATCATATCATGCAATATTGTAGTTACTGCCCGTTGATACGTAGCTCCAGCATTTTTCAACCCGAATGGCATCACTCTATAACAATATGTCCCCTACGGGGTAGTGAACGCAGTCTTCTCCCGGTCTTCGGGTGCCATTACTATCTGATTATAGCCTGAGAAACCATCCATAAATGAAAGCAAGGCGTGTCCTGCCGTGAAATCCACCAATTCATCAATGTGTGGCAAGGGAAAGTCGTCCTTCGGACTGGCCCTGTTCAAATCTCTGAAGTCTACACAGACCCGAATTCTGTCATCCTTCTTTGGCACCGGAACAATGTTGGCCAACCAAGTTGGGTATTCAGATACCAGCAGGAACCCTGCGTCAATTTGCTTGGTGACCTCTTCCTTAATTTTGAGAGCCCAGTCCGGGCGGATCCTTCTGAGTTTCTGTTTGACAGGGCGGGCCTCGGGATCAAGAGGGATCCGGTGCTGTACAATCTCAGGATCGATTCCAGGCATGTCTTCGTAGGACCACGCGAAAACATCTTTGAAATCTTTTAATAAAGCGACTAAGCGCTCGCGCTCCTCCGAAGACAACGTGGACCCGATATGGACCAGCCGCGGGTCCTTCTCAGTACCAACATTCACAGTAGTGATTTCATCCATTAAAGGTTTAACAAATCTTTCCTGCTCTTGATCAATTAACCATTGTAAAACCGGAGGAATTTCTTCCTCGTCGTTTTTATCAAAATTTTGAAAATCCTGATTTAAGCAATAAATCAAAGGCACAGAAAAATACTCAGAAATCACATCCACATCATTCTCATTAAATATTTCCAAGCCGTCAGGTTCCTCTGTTACAACAGACTCAAAAGAAAATGAAAATGACGACCTAGACAGGACTGTGGCATCCGGGTTATCACCCCCAGGAATACCGGACTCAGACTCAGTCGAGCTGGAATCTGATTCCGACGCACAAGATTCGGTGGAATCAGATTCCGGCTCACTACCTGACCCGGAGCTGCTAGATAAAAAGCCTTCTTCATATTGCCAGATGAGAGAAGGTGCGATAGATGCATCCAAGATCGGCGCTGGAAAGCCCGCAGCTATTTCATCTCCAATCATAGAAACCGAAGAGTTATCCCCCAAGCACTCTTGGCCGATCGGAGGATCTGATAGTAGACTCGCCAGTGCTACCCCCATTTCAAGCTCTGTGTTCTCAGGATCCACTGTTCTACACTGCTCCACCTCAGTTGGTGGGTCTGTCTGCGCTTCGGCAACGTCATCCCCAGATAATTGTATGTCGAAGAAGATTTCAAAACCAGGCACGCGCTTCTTCTCCGCGTTCAGCCATGGCTCTGGGAAGCCGCAGAATGGAAAATCTTCCCCCTCCCGGACGAAGTGTCCGTTTAGGGTACCCCAGATGGGCCTATGCATTAACTCAAATGGCTTTCCAGCCTTCTTTGCTCTGGCCCTTCCGGCCATTTCTTTTCCTTTCCTCACCCAATCCTCTTTGGTGGGCAGATAACCCAGTCCAAAGGTGTGAGGGTTCTGTGGCACTTCGGCCAACACTGAGACGCCCTTCCGGCCGCTTCTCCCTAATCCCATCCCGGGGGTATGTTTTACCTTGTTCATGAGGTAGATAGATTGAGCACTAACGTACATACCCTCATTCACAGCCATGACATTCTGCACTACTTGAGCCTCGGCCAAAGTGAACCCCGACAAAAACACATCCTCCGTGCCGTGCTCGATCTCCAAGACAGGTGTGGACACTTCCGGCGGCGGATGGATTGATGAATTCCCAAAAACGATTGCTACCCCTTTCCCGTAAGGGTACTTTAGCATCTGATGTAGAGTGGAAGAGACTGCTTTGACCTGGTGCAACCACGGTCGCCCCAAAAGTAGGTTAAAGGTTGTGGGAACGTCCAAGATATGAAATTCAATGCTGTGTTGTCCTGGACCAACCTTGGTTTGAATTTTAACAGTCCCATCACTTCTCTGCTGGTATTGTCGTATGCTCTGATCACTTGGATGGTTGGGACGAAGTCCACGGGCTTCAACCCGATTGCATATGCCGTTCTGGTCGGGCAGACATTAATCGTAGACCCGGTATCAACAAGTACCACCGGTATCCACTTATCTCTACATTCCACAGAAATATAGAGAGGTTTGTTATGATTTGTGCCCTCAGGCGGTAGCTCCTTGTCCGAAAAGGTTAATGCTGGGAAACCTCCTCCCGGAAAAACCAGCCCAACCAGCTGTTCAGGCGTGGTGTCTATGGAGAGTTTGGACTTGTCCATAGCAGATAGGACAGCTTTCCTATGTACTCGTGATGCCATTAGCAGTCCCCAGATGGAGATGTCTGCTTGTATCTTTTTTAACTGTTTCAGTACAGCTTCATCTTCAATCTGCTTCTCCTTCTGTTTCTGCGCTTCTCTATCCTTCCCGGATGCCTCGGGTTGGTCCAGGTGTGGGGGTTTGAAGTACCGCCCACTTCTCGTCATGTAGTCAACCTCATCGAGGTACCAAGTGTCATCCGGTTGATTATTCCCCCAGTCTTCATCCGTGTGGGCAAGACATAAGTCATCGTCTTCCCACCACATTTCGTCGGCAGCCAACAGACACCTGTCTGGCTCCGGTTTAGTTGTACTCACAGTACTTCCTGTCCACATGCTCGCAGCATTCTTCATCTTCGTGCACACAGCACTTTCAGTCCCCTCAGGGCCTTTAGCTTTCCTAATTCTCTCAGCCTCCTCAAACTTTTCTCGTTCCAGCTGCATCAGTACAGCTGTTTGTTCAACAATTTCCGTATCCATAATGCCCATGTCCTGAGCGGAATTCTTAGCACCGGCGCTCTCCGGCGATACAACTTGACTTTCGGCCATTCCGGCCACAACTGATACTTCTGCCTCTGCCGGGCTCTGTTCTGGTTGGGCTTCCCCCACTGCATCTGGTTGATCCTCGAGCCATCCAGTGGCCTCCGCTGATCCCTCATAATCGTACCAGTTGATTGACGCATCCCCCAGTTCCTGGTCATCGAAAAATTACAAGTTGGCAAAGTCCTCCTCTACGGCTGTCAGATCATCTGCCCATAGCCCAGATCCATCCCCCCGGATCATGCATAGCTCTCCTGTCTCTGGCAATTCTATACCTAGCCCAATTCGGCTCGTTGATAGGATATACTCGCTTGGATCATAGGCTCCCCCAGCAAAACTCTGTCCAGTCCCAGATTCAACAATCTCATTCTCTCCCAAAATCTGCCCTGCCCCGTCTTCGACGGTCACCACCATCGGTTCTGGTTGGGTTTTGGAGATGTCCACCATGCACAAGAAGTCAGTGCAATCGGGGAGGAGCACCTCCGGCTTGGGTAGGTGGGTGGGTGTAATATAGATGCTAGGATCGTAAGACGCGACCCCAGTCTGGATAAAATTGATTCTATTAGGAGGAGGAGCTTGGTTATGTGGTGGGAGAGGGTTGGTTGTGACATTGGGTTTATCAGGAGGCGCGATCACCTGTTTGTCAATAAGATCCTGGATCTCATGACGCAATCTATAACACCGGTCGGTGTCGTGACCGTGTTGTTGGTGATATGCGCAGTACTTTGCTGGGTCATAAGAGGGGGGGAGTGGACTCGGTAGTGGCTTGGGTTCCAGGGGTTTCAAATGCTTTTTCCTAATCAATATTCCCAGAACTTTGGTCAGGGGCATATATAGTGGGGTAAAGGTTCTTTGGCCTCGCGGCTGGAATCTGTTGGTTTGTGTGTTGCTTCCGGATGCGCCGGAGAAGGGTGTGGCAGCCATGGGCCTTGGAGGGGGAGGGGGAGTGGTGGTGACCATACTAACTTCCGAGGCTCTCGTATTTGCAGCGCCACTCGGGCCCGCATTGTTGTTACGGTTGAAAGTCCTCCTCGGTTGTTCTCTGTCATGGTCAAACAGACCTTGTTTCATTGCGTCTTCGATTTGCACCCCCATCTCATGTAAATCTGCGAAAGTAGGGAAGGGGACTACAATCATTCTCTGCATCAACTTTGGGTGGAGATTGCGCACAATCATCCGGATTTGATCTTTGTCAGTGGGCCTTAAAGTCATCATTGACGCCTTTGCCCTCCATCGGATTACAAAGTCCGAGAAAGTTTCCTTGGGCTCTTGCCTTGTCGTTTCGAGATCACGGGTTGTGATCTCGATCTGAGTGTTGTATGAATATTGCGCGACAAAGGCCTCATCCATTTCATCCCAATTCCTTTTCACTTCATCTTGTAACTTTGCATACCAGTGGGCGGCCACACCCGACAGGGTTCGGCCGAATAGTGAAAGCTTCTGTGGTCGTGTTAGGCCCATCGGCCGCAAGATGTCTGCAAACAGTCGGAGATGGACCATGGGGTCGCCGGACCCGTCAAAGCGGTCGATTTGTGGCATTTTGAACCTATCGGGGAGTGTTACGGCCTCCTCGGTATATCCATCTTCGATATCCGGCATAGCCTTGACCCCTTGGGATTTCTTGAAGAGCTTCTCCAGTTTGCTCAATTTCAGAGCTGTATGATCAACCTTGACCTCGAAGGGAGAGTCCGGGTGATTGGGTGTATGGACCTTGGACAATTGTGGCGGAAGCGGGGGCGGAGCTGGCCCCGTTGGAAGATTCGTGTCCTCTTGCAGGTTCTGGATAGTCGGCACAGTATTCTGGGTGTTTGGAGGAGCGTTCTGAACAGCAGGTGTCTGCTCAGGTAATGGAGCCCTTGCCGGAGGAGGAATTTGTTGGGAAGCAGATGCTGTATTCTGTTGTTGCAGTCTGGTAATCAGCTCAGCCTGCTGGGTCATAATTTCAGCCTGTTGCTTAGCGAGTTCATCTCGGCGAATGGCATCCTGCTGCATGGCCCGCATGGTTTCCTGCATTTGGCGCATCATTTCCTCAACTCCTGTTGGTGCCGCCATACTGTTTTGATCTATCTGAACTACTGGCAGATTTGTCTCAATGGGGATCTCAATCCGACTGTCCACTGATGGGGGAAACCACTGTTCTGGTGATCTTTGTTCAGATACACTACGCCTTTTCTGCTTTCTTCTGGTAACAGGGGGTAGAGAATGGAACACTGGCTGTCCGTCGATTAGATCCTCAGATCGATTGAGTCGACGACCTCGTGTCCAAAGTGCTTGGGGAATGCCTGCTGGGTTGGAAGCAATTGTGCTAGAACTGACCTAGCAAAAGATAAATAAAGCGAAAAGAAAATAAATAAATAGATAAACGGACAGCATAACAGCTTAAAATAAAATGCATGACACACAGCCGGGCATAACAACACACAGTTGATAAGCTGAATACACACTGTCCTCAAACACTGATTATTATCCCTGTATCACTGTCCCCTAAAGCAGAATCTGATATCTGCAGATAACTAATTCTCAAATACTGGCTGATGCCCGCAGGCCTGATACTGACAATACTGAATTGATGCCCGCAGGCCTGATGTCCAAACTTATGTACTGAACTGATGCCCGCAGGCCTGATACTGACAATACTGAACTGATGCCCGAACTCATATACTGATACATGCATTCCTGCAGAGACGCACTCTAAAGCACATAACAGATAAGTGAGAGCCAAAACACCCCTATGTTGGGGTATGGTTTCCCTGTCCTATTTTGTCAGGAACTAGGGTTTCACTACGCACAGAGCGGTTTCAAACAACCTATAAACGGGTAAGCAACCTGTCCTAATTTGGAATGGTCACTAAGGATCCGAATATGCACTAGGTCGAAAGGTCAAAGAGGGTGCACCAGTAAAACCAGGGTTTGTGTTCCCATACTGGCAGAGCCCACAACCGGTCAGCCTTATGGTCATGCCTTGACAAGACAAGCCTCCGGCAAACCGTTCAGGAATAGCAGATGGCAAACACGGTGTCCTAGGCGCACCAATGCAAATGTAATGCAAAGAAACACACAAGTGTAGTAAAAAACAGATATCATGAGTTCGAGTCAAGTTCTCTAAATCCCCAGTGGAGTCGCCAGAAACTGTAACAAGCCCGCGGGGGACCTCGCTACAACTCGGACTCGATTTGTAGTCACGGTTCTAAGTCTGAACCAAAGAGTCCAAATCCGGCAAATCGTTTTGAGAAAACAGATTTTTGAAAGAAGTGCCAAACATGGACTGCTTTCCCAGATACAGAGTCGCCACCTAAATATTTTATTTTGGGAAATTTAGGAAACCCTGACTCGTTTCCAAAGGCCACGTGTCCGTCATCACCAAAGTTGCCTCGGCTCGGGAACTTGGGTACAATTGGGGAAGGTCACTTCGTGAGCACCCCCGCTCGCCCGGTCATAGACCGGCCTCTACTAACCATGATATCTATTTTTGAAAACATTGTATGTTCTTATTCCGGTTATTAGCCTAGGTTACTATGTGATGCGCACAGCATACAAGTATAGACTGAGTCGCCTGAATTGGAACAAAACATTTCATTTTGTTTGTTTGAAAGATGGTTTGCTACTCGCAGGTAGGCTTAAAACATTTGATGGTTTATTCCAATTTAAGTAACCCAACCTTTACCCACAGGCATTCAGGCAGTTATTTCACATAAGCATATTGCCTCATGGTAAGCATGCTATCATGGCATTCACTCACACGCATGCAAGGATGCTAAAGCATAAAGCTCACCAGGTACTCCAAGCCAAAACAAAAACTACATTAGAAATCATGTATGATCCTAAGTATACAGAAATGCCTAATGCAACACATGCAAAAATGCAACTATAGCAGGCTCGGCTATTCTAAACATGGCATATGGAATGCGGCAACTAACATGTATTCAATTTAGAATTGAAAAATACAATGCAGTTAGTATGATGCGCCGAGCCCGGTGCATGCAATACAGATGAATGATGCAAACATGCTGTCATACTGTATGCTAATTGAAACATGCCCTAATCTAACCATCATAAGCGGGTAAATAAAAGGGAAGAAAGACGTGGGGTTGGAAAACATACATCACACTCACGCACACTTATTACAGTTATGCCCTCGCGCAGAGGGTCCAAATAAATATACAGTCCCGAATAAAAGAATAATACAGTCCAAATATTACAGTCCAAATAAATGTACAAATTCCTAATTAATTATAAATTAACTAAGAAAACTGTAAAATTGGCATGCAAGCCAGGGACTACCTTGCTTCTGATGGATGATGCATGTCCGGGTTGTCTTGCGCGGAAATCCACCGGGATGCCCCAATTAGCCTCTGTTTAACAGTTACTCTTGGAAAGCGTGCCAAGTCCCGAAAAGTCGCTGATTCTTCATTTTGCTGCAACAGAGAGCAGGAAAAGGGCATAGCAATGTATTTTCACAAATATATGCATGCCTCGATCCTCGTGCCACCAATCACGCGTACCGAGGCATGATGGCCGAGGAGTCGAATTGCATAACTCAATATAGAATGAATGCACATGAAAACTCAACAAAACCTAACTCCATCATGGATAATCCGGAGTGTCGGTGACTGGGGAATTGAGACACGTTTCGTCACTCGGAGTACGAAATGCACCTCGTTTACCGTGCCCGGGCTAGCTCCTATCCCGAACACGATGCAATATACACAATCCTAACATACACAATCCTATGGAATGACATGCCTCGAAATGCGTGCACACGGGCACGCAAACCGAGGAAATGCATGAATGCGATCTAAGATACAACCTAGTACGTACAATGCTATGAAAATGAGATGCCTCGAAATGCGTGCACACGGGCACGCAAACCGAGAAAATGACAGAATGCGATCTAAAATATAACCTAGCATGCACTATGCTGTAAAAATGAGATGCCTCGAAATGCGTGCACACGGGCACGCAAACTGAGAAAATGACAGAATGCGATCTAAGATATAACCTAGCATGCACTATGCTGTGAAAATGAGATGCCTCGAAATGCGTGCACACGGGCACGCAAACTAAGGCGATGGCATACGTAATGCAATATGGCTAAGAGGGCATGGAAGATGCAACATGGACTTATACTAACATGAGAGAGCCTCAGCCACACTCACATAAAAAGCCGATAGATGAAAATGAAGTGCCTCGAAATGCGTGCACACGGGCACGCAAACCGAGGCGATGACATACGCAATGCAATGGCATAGAAATGGCATATAGAATGCAACATGGACTTATACTAACATGAGAGAGCCTCAGCCACACTCACATAAGAGGCCAATGGATGAAAATGGAGTGCCTCGAAATGCGTGCACACGGGCACGCAAACCGAGGCAATGGCATACGCAATGCAATATGACATGGAAATGTGATATGGGCTTACACTAACATGAGAGAGCCTCAGCCACACTCACATAGGATGCCGGGAGATGAAAATGAAGTGCCTCGAAATGCGTGCACATGGGCACGCAAACCGAGGCAATGGCATACGCAATGCAAATGACATGGAAATGTGATATGGGCTTACACTAACATGAGAGAGCCTCAGCCACACTCACATAGGATGCCGGTAGATGAAAATGAAGTGCCTCGAAATGCATGCACACGGGCACGCAAACCGAGGCAATGGCATACGCAATGCAAATGACATGAAAATATGATATGGGCTTATACCAACATGAGAGAGCCTCAGCCACACTCGCATAAGATGCCGATGGATGAAAATGAAGTGCCTCGAAGTGCGTGCACACGGGCACGCAAACCGAGGCAATGGCATACGCAATGCAAATGACATGAAAATATGATATGCAAACATGCTAATGGAATTTCAGCACTGAAATGTGGGGAAAACAGCCCCGAAATGAGGCGAAAGTACACCCGATGCATGGAATCTTTCCCGAAATGCAAAATTAGGCACATAGAATGAACTACAGCTATACAAAGCATGCATAATTGGTACATGGAATGAAAATACAGAAGCAAGACAGCCCCAAAATAAGAATTTTTTTAGTTCAAAGCATGGCCAATCAGCAAATACAGATAGGGCAACAATGGCATGCAAAAATGGCCCTAAACATGAGGTAAAGAAGCAACTCACAGCTGCTAACTCCAAATAGGTTAGGGCCCTTCAACAACATTGAAGAGGGACCAAAAATATGATGTTTCCCAGAACTATAAAAACCCCAAAAACAAACACAGGTATGGCTGCACTCCTATGCAAGAAAAAGGGCCAAAGGGTAGCCAAAGAGGCAAGTGATATATGCAATGCCCAAACTGAAAAATTCCCTTCTACAACACTGAAGAGGGACCAAAAATATGACTATTTTCAGAACTGTAAAAACTCCAAAACAGTATACAAACATGCTAGAAATGCAATGCAAAATGAAGCTCAAAAGAGGCTATAACATGAGGTATGCAAAATATTCACCAAACGGTCAAAGACCCTTAATGAAACATGAAGAATGGGCCAAAATAAGACTATTTTCAGAACTGTAAAATGGCCAAAAACAAAAGCATGATAGGCTAACAAAACATGCAAGAATGGGGACCAAAAGAGAGATACAACATGAAGTGGCATATGGAGGTCCCAAACCATGAAAGGACCTAAATGAAACATGAATAATGGACCAAAATAAGAACTTTTCTAGCTCCGTAAAATGACCAAAAACCGAAGCACAATAGGCTGCCATAGCATGCAAAAATGGGACCAAAAATGGAGTATAAAGGCAAGTACAACATGGAGGTCCCAAACAGTGTTGAGCCCTTCTTCAATGTTGACGAGGGGCTCAAAATAAGCCTATTATCAGTTTACAATTTGCTCCAAAATAAATCACACACAAGCTAAAAATATCATGCAAGAAAATGACATTTTAGAGGGATAATGAAGCAAGTGCAATATGGAGGGCTCAAACAGGGTTGAGCCCTTAATGAGACATGAAAATGAGCTCAAAATAAGGCCACTTTCAGTTATGGCCGGAGCTCAAAGAAAAAATCATAGATGGCTAAGAAACATTGCAAAGAAAAGCTCAAAAAGAGGGAAATGGTAACTCACCCTTGGAGACAAGTCTTTTGTTGCTTCTTGGACCAATTTGCAGCACCTTTAGCCTTTGAGAAGCTCTCCTTGTTGCTGGAAATGAAGTGGTGGTGGTAGAGTTTGGTGGTGATGAAGAAAACAAGGTGTAGGACTTAAGGATTTTTAGGAAAATGAGGAAGATGGAGGGAGATATGTGTATTGAGGCTTGAAGACAATTTTTTCCAACCCCAAAATGTGATGTTGGCTGCTGGTTATAAGGACCAAAAAGGGGTTGTAAAGGTGGGGGAAAAGGAGGCCAACTTTCCCCCACAAAATATCCCCCGGATATTGATATTTTCTGGGGGATAAAACTATACAGCTGTAAAGTGAACAGTGTGGGGATCTCGGCCGGCCAGTTATTTTGGTTGCAGGTGGCCGGCCAGCCACACCCCCTAGCCGGCCGGCTAGGGGTCAAAAGGGTCAAGCTGATTTACTGGCCGGCCACCACATGATGCTATCCTCCCATGTGTGTACATCACAACCCTGTGGTTAAAAGTCCAAGAAAGTGGCTCAAGGGTGTTCAACATTAGCTCGGAAAGAGGGGTTCAAAAGGGTCAGGTGGAATTACAGACCGGCCACCATTTTTTAGGGTCCTCCCAAGTGTGTACATCACAAATATGTGGTTCAAAGTTCAAGAATGTGGCCCCAAGGTATTCAACATTAGCCCGGAAGGAGGGGTTCAAAAGGGTCAGGTGGAATTACTGGCCAGCCACCAGCTTTTAGGATCCTCCCAAGTGTGTACATCACAAATATGTGGTTCAAAGTTCAAGAATGTGGCCCCAAGGTGTTCAACATTAGCCCGGAAGTGTGAAAAACGGGCGTCGGAGGGCGTCGGAGCATATATAACTGGTTGCTGCAACAATTACTGGCCTCCCACCCTTCAGTGACCTTCCTAGTGATAAAACAGAGGTACCTGCCAAAAATGAACGAAAATCGTTGCAAAACGAATGTTCGGGGGCCAAAACGCGCAGTTCGAGGTCCCGAAAATGGGCTGTTAAGCACCGAAAGTGGCATTCGGCCACGAAGTGGGTTTCTCAGACCCCAGTGTCCCTCAAAAGGGAGAAAATAGGAAGTATGCCAAAAATCAGAACAAACGGAGATGGTTAGACGGTCCCGAACCGAGGCACACGGCCAACGATCCCGAAAAACCGGAAACCGGACTCCGAAATGGGCAAAATGGCCTGCGGCCACAAAATGTAGCCCACGGCCACTGAGAGATGGTCTACGAGACCTCTCCCTCCCCTCAGGAAAAGAAACAAAGAAGACCGAGCTTGGTTCGCAAACCGAGGCAAAGCACAAAAGAGGGTTCGGAAGTCCGGAGGCAGGGCTCACGGCCGCGACTCTGAAACTTCTGAACGAGCACAATATGCAACATCACCAAGCGCTCAATCAACGACGTCTGAGTCTTAAGGTCGGTCACAAATGGGGTGTCTACAGTTGCCCCTCTTTGACAGAACTCGGAAGTCACAAGTGACGGGAGTGAATGTCAAAGCCCAGAGACGACCCATTTTTGACAAGGCCGAAGACTTAGACAAACGTACAAGTAAACAGAGATGTGCCCGCAGGCAAGGGGGGGCAAAATGCAAAGTGACATGCAAGAAGCCAGACATAACTCAATGATCATGCAAATGCAGCAAGCTGTAATGAAGCAAGTATTCGCAAATAGATGCAACAGTTTTAAGCAAGAATGCAAAGCAACAACTACATTTCATGCAGTTTAGAATGCGGAGGATTATTCAATCCCCGCCACGTCTCACACGGAGAAGATACGATACCTGCACGATTCGTCTGGTCGCACCAGCCTCAATTGAACTGTACATACAATATCGTGCCTGTAAAAGAGAGAAATTGCAACAAGTACAATATGCTACCAAGATATATTTAATGTGATTCTGAAAGTTTGACACACGTAGTGCCAGTGAGTGAATGCATCGCAATGCAAGAGTGGGACATGCGTGACAACGCATGCTCAAGCATAGAGGTATGCCAATATCAAGAAATGTGCATAAAAATGTGAGTATGCTCATCAGAATGCAAGTTATGTGCATGATAGTGCAAAACGGGCATGAATCAGGGTGCCCGTTTGTCATGAAGTAACGAGCACGGAAATGCGTATTTTCGCGAAGGCACCTCGATCACGGCCTCCGATCCGCTTCCCGGAAAGGCTACAACTCATTCAAAAAGGATACACTTTGATTTTCATGAATGATGATGAGACACATGTCAGAACTTGAAGCTGAAGTTCCGGCGGAGCAATTTTGCGACCGGAAGTGTACTTTTCTTAAA
Organism: Camellia sinensis; assembly: GCF_055761805.1. Lineage (NCBI taxonomy): Eukaryota > Viridiplantae > Streptophyta > Magnoliopsida > Ericales > Theaceae > Camellia > Camellia sinensis. Next base: position 76,448,084 of record NC_138969.1, read on the forward strand.
CTTTTTCAGGTCCCGGGAACTCCGATCTTCCTCAAAATTTGCAGGGAGCTAGGTGAGCCTATGAGGGACATGGCCGGCCGGTTATATGGGAAGGGGGAGGTGGCCGGCTGGTTTTACAAAAAGTAGATGGCTGGCCGGCCGGTTTTCCAAAAAGGAAATGGCTGGCCGGCTAGAAAAGGTGGCCTGCCGGCCATATGCCCAAATCCGAGGGCAGTTTGGTCTTTTCACCTCCTTTTCCATGCTCCTTCATCCCAAGACTTGGAGCCTATATAATGCTGCCGAGATTTCTTCCTCTCTTGCCTCCTACAACACTTTCTTCTCCAGATCTAAGTTCCATACGCGTTTTCCAACGCCCCACGCAAGTTGTTTTCGCAAAAACATTCAGTTTCAAGCACTTTGAAGCGATTAAATTTCGGTTTCGGAGCTTCTTTTCTCATTTTCGCTACTTGAGGTAAGTTTGTCTCAATATTTGGAAGATTTTCTCGGGAGTTGACTTTTGTTGACTTTTTTATTTCCCGAGAGTTGACTTTTGTTGACTTTTTCCAATTTTGGCTCATTTTCGCTCATTTTTGCTCCTTTTGCAGATTCTTTGAAAATGGCGGGTAATTCTCCCCACAGCGGAGGCTTTCCAGGTGCCGGAGATGATTTTGATCCTATGACTTTGCCTCCGAGGGTCCGGCCTTTTATTCCCGGGAGGTACAATCCGCCAGCACATGTCCTTCCGCGTGCCGTCTTCCGTCACTTCACTAGCTTTGACGAGCGAGCACCTGGGGATCTGCTTCTCCGAGAGCCAGAGCATCACCTCTCTTATGAGGCCCAAGAGGTATTTACTTCATTTTCTGCATTTTTTCGTACATTTCGCACCTTTGCCATGCTTGAACACGCAGTTTAGCTTATGACATAGTACTTTGCTTGCATCTTGAACACGTAGTTTAAACACTCGAATTTCTGAACACTTGGCTCATTAATTAATTGCGAACGCACAGTACACATTAGTTAAGAGGTGATCACACGGCTCAAACACTGATTTGTCGAACACACAGCCCGAATTCGAAAGTGAACACACAGCCCACACTTTAAATTTTCTGAACACACAGCCCAGATTAGAATAGTGAACACGCAGCCCACACTGATTGAAGTTGAACACGCAGCCTAAACTTTAAATTTTCTGAACACGCAGCCCAGATTAGAATAGTGAACACGCAGCCCACACTGATTGGAAGTTGGACACGCAGCCCAAACTTTAAATTTTCTGAACACACAGCCCAGATTAAATAGTGAACACGCAGCCCACACTGATAGAAATTTGAACACGCAGCCCAAACTTTAGATTTTCTGAACACGCAGCCCAGATTAAATAGTGAACACGCAGCCCACACTGATAGAAAGTTGAACACGCAGCCCAAACTTTAAATTTTCTGAACACGCAGCCCAGATTAGAATAGTGAACACGCAGCCCACACTGATAGAAATTTGAACACGCAGCCCAAACTTAAAATTTTCTGAACACGCAGCCTAGATTAGAATAGTGAACACGCAGCCCACACTGATAGAAATTTGAACACGCAGCCCAAACTTAAAATTTTCTGAACACGCGGCCCAGATTAAATAGTGAACACGCAGCCCACACTGATAGAAAGTTGAACACGTAGCCCAAACTTTAAAATTTTCTGAACACGCAGCCCAGATTAAATAGTTAACACGCAGCCCACACTGATAGAAATTTGAACACGCAGCCCAAACTTTAAATTTTCTGAACACGCAGCCCAGATTAGAATAGTGAACACGCAGCCCACACTGATAGAAATTTGAACACGCAGCCCAAACTTAAAATTTTCTGAACACGCAGCCCAGATTAAATAGTGAACACGCAGCCCACACTGATAGAAAGTTGAACACGCAGCCCAAACTTTAAATTTTCTGAACACGCAGCCCAGATTAGAATAGTGAACACGCAGCCCACACTGATAGAAATTTGAACACGCAGCCCAAACTTTAAATTTTCTGAACACGCAGCCCAGATTAGAATAGTGAACACGCAGCCCACACTGATAGAAATTTGCTTATACTGAACACACAGTTCGTGCACTTCACTTCTGAACACACGGCTACTTCATTTTATTTGTATGCAGCTTATTTCACTTCATCGGCACATAGCCCATTCCATTCCATTGGCACGCAGCCCAGTTCATTTCATCGGCACGCAGCCTATTTCATTTCGTCGGCACACAGCCTATTTCATTTCATCGGCACACAGCCCATTTCATTTCATCGGCACACAGCCCAAACTTTCCATTATTGACACATGTATTCATTCTGAATGCAGGTTGGTTCCCGCAGTGTACGGGGGTATGGTTCCACCGCCGCGCGGGACTGGTACGCTGAGCTCCCGGAGGGTGTGCGAGACTTAGTAGACTTGGCAGGGTTCGGGGCCTTCTGTGTTGGGTTGTCCCGTTGCTCTGCCAGGAGGACTCTGATGGCGGCATTGGTAGAGAGATGGTGGGACACCACCAACTCCTTTCATTTCTCTGCCACCGGAGACATGACCATGACGCCTCTAGACTTCGCTGTATTGACTGGCTTGGACATAGGAGGTTGGCTTATCCCCTATGATGAGGATATGGGAGAGTGAGAGGCCGCTTGGATGTATTTATTGGGGGCTCGCCCGCCTGTTGACAGGGTTTCTGGGAGAGTCCGATACACTTGGTTCTCTTCCCACTTCCGGTGGGCGGAGATGGTGCCCGAGACTCCTGAGGAGACGGAGTAGTACGCCCGTGGTTTCCTTATGTTCCTCTTCGGGACTACTCTGTTCGCCGATAGAGGGAACACAGTCGGGCTATACCTGCTGAGCGCTCTGGTTGACCTATCGCAGGTCCGTCGATATGACTGGGGTGGCGCCGGCCTGGCTACCCTTTACTTTTATATGAGCGCGACCTCCCGCGGGCGGGGAGATTTACTTGGCGGCTACTGGAGAGCCTGGGAGGTACTTTTCTGTCCCCTTGATTTACATTTCTGCTCTTCATTATTTGTACATTGCACACACACAGCGCACTTTTACAGTCTGTATTCTGTTCTCAGCATTTCGTACTTACATTCTGCACTGCTTTTCTTAGCTATGGGTCTATGTATACTTCCCAGCATTAGCCCCAAAGTTGGAGGTGGCAGGGCTTCCCATGACCCCATACTCACTAGTGTTCAAGGGCCCACACCGGCCGAGACCCCGAGAGACCCTCATTTACTTGCGACAGTATTTTGACACTGTGCGGCATTCGGAGGTACTTCAGAACTTTCAGTTCCTTTCATTTTCATCTTTGATTTGCTCTGTTTATTCCCGATTTCTGATTGGTTTATGCATTTATCATCCGCAGATCTCATGGCAGCCTTGGGCGCCCCTAGGTGATGGCCTCCGACTTCAGTATACCGGAGGGTCGGACACCTCCCAGTATAGGGTCCTGCTTGAAGGGCCGGTTGGCAGGGCATGGTTTCTGGGGGAACGCTTTCTGCGTCAGGTATGGGGGTATCTTTCTCAGGATCCTCCTGCAGTACCCCCAGTCAGTATGCGGACTGCTGACAGGCTCTCTTTCTCGGAGGTAGTCGGCGCCATGCTGGGTAGTGATGCTTTACTATATCTTGAGGAGGGGGACTACGCCACTTACCGTCACATATATTTGATGCCTCCATTGACGGGAGCCCGTACCCCGATGACGAGGCCTGCTGGTATGTCATCCCCGGGCCAGGCCCGGGCTCGGGCTGCAGACGCCCCTTCTACTAGTAGGGCTGGTGCATCTAGAGGTGGGGGTAGACCGGTTCCTCCGGTTCCGTCGACTTATCCTCATCCTGGATGGCCAGATATGCCGACTGAGTTGATGGCGTGGCAGTATGGGGCTATCTCTCCGACCCCGATCCCGCTAGAGCCTTCGATGCCCAGTGATCGATACGCCATTGATCCTGACTCACCGCTGGTATGCTCCACTGTTTTTCATTCATCATTCAGATGTTTAGACATTCTTTTGTTCACTGATGATTATGAGCTCATATTTGCAGCCACCGCGAGGGTACATGGAGGAGGTAGTTGGACTGGTGGCCACACTCGAGGGCATGGTTCTGCGTAGGGAGGCACAGTTATCTGTCAAGGGTATTCAGGTACCTTTCAGTTTTCTGGCATTTATCATACTTCTGATGACATGCTGATTTCTACTGCATCGATAGACTACTTGTGTAGAGCACATCTGACACACACCCCACTTGTACAATGTATTTACATGCACCCACTTCACGTAGCCTTTGCTTGTATCTGCATTTGATGTATATATTTGGACTGATGTATTTGAATTGAACTCTTTGTTTTCAGATGCCTTCATGGTCCGGCCAGCCGCAGGCCAGGCCACCTGGGCCTCCATGGGGAGTTGGGCCATCTGGACCTTTTCAGGGAGTTGGGTCACCCGGGCCTTTTCAGGGGGCTGGGCCATCCCGGCCTTTCTGAGGAGCCGGGCCATCTAGGCCTTTTCGAGGAGCTCGAGGAGGGCCTGTCCGCAGACGCAGGGCTCACGTTGTGGAGGCGGAGCCTAATGAGGAGGAGGAGGATGTTGAGGAGGAGGAGGAGGCTACCGATCGTCAGTCAGAGACATCTGTTGAGGAGGGGGGCTCCGGTCTTGGTTCGGGGAACAGAGGCGAGGCTGAGGGGGATCCTGAGGATGACAGCTCCGACTCAGATGATGATGATGGTGCAGAGGTTGTCCCGCAGAAGAGGATGAGGAGTGCTTCTCGTTCCCGCTCCCGAGGACATTGATGTTGCTATTTCCTGCTTTATTTTTCTTTTTGCTAGTAGTTTGTAGCACTTTGCACATTGTTAGGTAGTTTTATTTTTTGTAAAACTTGTACCTTTGTTTGTTGTAAAGCATGATGGAATGAAACAGCTTTTGAAAAGGTGTTTGTATTTTAAACTTTTAGCATCGTATCGCATCATTTTGTTTTGCACAAAAATGAAATTGAATGGGAATGCGCATTGTGTAATCACCAAGTCAGGTAGTGAACCGACGCAACAAACTAAGCAACTCAACTTACTAAGATATAACAGAACCTTTAGCAAGTTTACAACTCGATAAACAAAATGCAATAATGTTGACAACGCAAGTAAACAAGACTTAAACAAAGATTGCTTAAACAGAGCGCAATGACTCAAAAACACGAAACACGTCCGCTCGACAAACAACTCGATAAGCAAAACAACAACTCGATAAACAAAACTACAACTCGATAAACAAAACTCAGCAACAACAGAGCGTACTTCGGACGATGTGGGCACCGGAACGCATCCGAAACAGAGGGAAATAAAGGCCTTTGACTCTCCCGTTGCATGGAAATGCTTGGAACTTTCCCTCGAAGGGTAAAACAGGGCCAAGGGGATACACTGCAGCATTGCCGGCCATCTTTGGGAGCCGGCCGGCCAATTTTGTGGAGAGAGGGAGCCGGCCGGCCAGTTTTGTAAAAAGTAAATGGCCGGCCAGCCAGAAAAGGTGGCCGGCCGGCCACTTATTCCTGCAGCCACCTGGTTTTTGACACGTGTCCCCGTGAATAGTGTTTTTCCCTCTATAAAAGCCTCAACTTCGGGAACATTCATTTCATCTTAGTTTTACACAAAGATGGAGGCGTTTCTCGCGAAAAATCTCACATCTTGGATCTCTTCTCTAGATGGCTCGGAAAAGCTGAACTTCCGAGGTTTCGGCTTGAATGCACTATTCACGCTGAGCCGTACCCCGCTACAGCTCCCTTTTCTCCATGTCGCGGCACGGTTCTGGAACCCAGTGACGCACGTTTTTAGCTTTGGCGGCCAAGAGATGTGTCCCACTTTCGAAGATTTTCAGGTTTTGATGGAGTCTGAATGCTCTGAAGTGATCTTGCCCCAGCTCCGTTTTGGCCATGCTCAGGCTTTAGGGCAGATGTGTGGGCTCACGGCGCATGACGCTCGATCTCTGATCTGCAGTGGGGAACTGGACATCCTCGGCTTGATCCACCGTTTTTCCGACGCCGGTGACCGCAGCAACCATTATTGGTAGGGTTTCCGGCAACACGCCCTTTGCTTGTGTTTGTTGTCTCACTTTCTGCTTTCCTCGGGCTTTGGCGGAGCTAGCATTCGCCTGATTGAAGTTGCCCAAGGCTTGAGAGGAGGAAAGAGCTGTATTGCCATGACCTTGGCCGACACGCTGATGGGTTTAGATTCTGTCTATCGCCGGGAGGCGACTAGGTTTGCTGGGAGTCCACTGCTGCTGCAGGTAATGTTTCCCACCCGACCTTACATATGTATTTACTCACATCACTCGGCCCTCAGGCTCGGTTTTTCTCACAAAACCCTTGTCTTACTTTTCTCTCATCGTACATCTCTCTGTTCTTTATTCTCTCATTTTCCATCCCTCCCCCAGGTATGGTTAATGGACAAGTTGCAGGTTGTGGACTCTTGCCCGGCCTATTCAGCTTGAGGCTACTTCTTTCGGCAGCGCCTAGTCAGTGCTCTTGACGAAAGGTGGTGGTTTGATTGGATGTGCAATTTGTCCACAGACGGCATTGCTTGGCGTTGTCCTTGGCTCAACCTCCCGGCAATGAGCTATAGTATGTCCCGGCTGATTGGGATCCAATTAATTGGTCTAACCCACTGCGTATTCTATTTTCCGTTCCGGTTCCTGCATCAGTTTGGTCATGATCAGACCTGCCCACCGGAGGGGATTGAGTACCCAGCTGCTTTCCCGGTCCGGGGTGCACAGCTTGCCCGATATGCCACAGCATGGAGGACTAGAGAGACCCTGGCCCCTGCTTCCACTTTCAGTTGCACTTTGTCCGATGAGTGCTTGGATTGGCTCAACGAGGAGGCACAGGTTGGGCCTAGCTTGGCATCAGATGCTTCGTCCAGCTCTGGGAGGGGACGCAGAGATACTTGATTCAACTATGCCCCAAATTTATTGCTTATTTAGCATTTCCAAGTTTTCTTTATGAATGTACTAAAAAAGCAACCTCGATTGTAATGCAAGAGCAGGAGAACTCAGTTTTGAAATCAATGAAATTGAAGGTTATGGTACTGAAAATTTTCCGCTTTGGTCCAAAAATGGTCTTAGTCGTAAAAAGATTAATTTGAACAAAGTCGACTTTTATTAAAACTTTTCAAAACTATTTTCGATGCGGATCAAAACTGGACACGCCGAAGATCTGTCACTGAGACGCACAACCCCAGATCCCTGCAACTGGAAAGTTGCCCCTAGTCTGAAGAACAATGCGGCACTTCATGGCAACGGAAAGTTGCCCTTTGTCTGAGTAACTTTGCACCGTCGTGGCAACGGAAAGTTGCCCCTAGTCTGAACAGCACTGTACCGGAGATTGCGATAAATGCTGATGGACAAAGATGACTGAGATGATCAGAATGGACAGAGTTGATCGAGGAAAAGTTTATGGCTGAACTTCAGGGTGAAGTTGCCTACGTATCCCAAAGATGGGAATCAAGCCTTACGTAGTTTAGGCCGAGGTTCACTCGAGTATTTTCACTCTCCCTTTGCGCTCTAACTTTTGCCAAGGCCGCCCTTTGCGGGTTTTCGACCTTGCGAGCTCAGTTTTCATATTTTCTAATTTTTTTTGTGCTCTGACTTTTGCCTAGGTCGCCCTTTCGGGTTTTCGGCCTAGCGAGCCTCTCAAGGGTAATATTTCTTCAACTTGTCCATATTGATCGGTTGTGAGAACTCCAAGCCATCTAGATCCATCAGAACCACAGCTCCACCTGACCAGATAGCTTTGATGATGTAAGGACCAGTCCAATTGGGTTTGAACTTGCCCCTTGGGTCGTGGATGGGAGCTCGGTTGTCTTTGAGCACCAAATCTCCTTCTTTCAGATTCCTGGACTTAACCTTCTTGTTGAAAGCCCGGGCAATTCTGCGTTGATAGCCTTGGATGTGGTACAGTGCTTTCAGTCTTCTTTCATCAAAGAGCATGAGTTCTTCGAATCTGCTTTGCTGTCAATCTGCTTCGGCTATCTGGCATTCAGCCAATACTCGTAACGACGGAACCTCAATCTCGATGGGTAGAACAGCCTCTATTCCATAGACCAATGAATATGGAGTCGCTCCAGTAGAAGTTCTGATTGAAGTCCTGTAGCCCCACAGAGCAAATGGCAGCTTGTCTGGCCAATCCCGGTAGGTTCCCACCATCTTCTGCAGTATATGCTTGATATTCTTGTTGGCGGCCTCAACCGCTCCGTTGGTCTGCGGCCGGTATGTAGATGACTTATGGAAAGCCACATTGTATTTTTCCAACAAGTCTATCACTTCTTTCTTGAAGTGGGGATCATTATCTGAAATTATCTCGTTTGGCACCCCGTAGCGACAGATGATGTTGTTTCTGATGAATTTTGCGACGTGCGACGCCTTCAACACCGCGTATGATTGGGCCTCGACCCACTTTGTGAAATAATCTATCGCTACTAGGATAAACTCATGCCCGTTTGACCCCTTCGGGGTAACAGCTCCGATCACATCAATTCCCCAGACCGAAAAAGGCCATGGTGAAGTCATGTTGTACAGCTTTGACAGCGGGATGTTCATGCGGTTTGCATGAATTTGACACTTGTGGCATCGCCGAACAAAACTAATACAGTCCTCCTCCAAGGTTGACCAGTAGTAGCCCTGTCTGAGGATCTTTCTGGCCAGTATTACTCCATTCATGTGTGCACCGCACTCCCCCCCATGGATGGCCTCCATCAGGCGCTTCGACTCTTCATCTTCTACATAGAGCTTATGCATTCCCAGATGACCCCTTTTGTACAGCTTTCCCCCGCAGATAATGAACTGAGCAGCCATTCTTCTGATGGCCCTCTTATCCTTGGCATTTGCCCCTAGTGGATATGTCTCCTTTTCCAAGAAGTTCCAGATGTCGTAATACCAGGGGTTGCCATCTTGAACCTCATCTATGGCGGAAATCGACTCGTATGCTGGCGCAAACTTTTGATCAATAATGACTGGACGCATCCGGACTCCGGACGGGATGTCTATCATGGAAGATAGAGTTGCTAGTGAATCTACAAACCTGTTGTTCTCTCTTACGAGGTGGGTGAAATTTAGCTTCTCAAATCGAGGAATTAACAAATCCAAGGTTTGGTGGTAAATTATCATCCTTTCCTCCTTGACTTTCCAATCTCCTTTTGCTTGAGACACAACAAGGTTCGAGTCCCCAATGACATCCAACCGTCTTGCCCCTAGTTCTAGGGCTGCTTCCAGGCCAGCAATACATGCCTCATACTCTGCCTCATTGTTCGAGACTTTGAACTGGAGCTTGAATGCTAAAGGGATACGGGAATCGTCAAGCGCTATCAGCAACACCTCTATCCCATACCCATACTGGTTTGACGCTCCGTCAAAGTACATCGTCCAAGTTTCATCTTCGACGTGCAGAATGGCTTCATCTGGGAATAGGTACTCAACCGCTTCATCCCCCTCAACCGGGTGGTCGGCAAGGAACTCTGCTACCGCTCTTCCTTTTACTGACTTGCGCGTTACATACTTCAAATCAAATTCGGAGAGCAACAGCAGCCAACGAGCTAGCCTACCCGTAAGTGCTGGTTTCTCGAAAAGATATTTGATGGGATCCAAACGCAAAACCAACATTACAGAGTGAGCTAATAGGTAGTGTCGCAGCTTCCTGGTAGCCCATACCAAGGCCAAACAAGCCTTCTCCAGCGGTGTATAGCGGGTCTCGTAATCCAGCATCTTTTTGCTCAGATAGTAAATGGCTCTTTCCACTTTGTCTTCTGACTCCTGCGCGAGCATGCAGCCCATGGTAGTCTCAGTTACCGAAAGGTACAATATCAACGGTCTCCCCGGCTCTGGTGGTGACAACACGGGCGGGTTCTGTAGATACTCTTTGATCTTCTCAAAAGCTGCTTGACATCGGCCGTCCCATTGGAATTTCTTTCCTTTCTTCAGGAGACCAAAAAGTGGTTCACAAGTCAAGGTTAATTTAGAAATAAACCGTCTTATGAATTGCACTTTACCCAGAAAGCCTCGCACCTCCTTTTCAGTCCTTGGTGGTGGCGTTTCTAAGATGGCCTTGATTTTGGAAGGGTCGACCTCGATGCCCCTTTGTGTAATCAGAAACCCTAGCATCTTCCCTGCTGTAACACCAAACGTGCATTTCTGGGGATTCAGTCGCAGTCGAAACTCTCTGATCCTTTGAAAGAATTTTTGTAAGGCGGTGTAGTGGCCCTCTCTTTCTTTGGACTTGACAATCATGTCGTCCACATACACCTCGACCTCTTTATGGATCATATCATGCAATATTGTAGTTGCTGCCCGTTGATACGTAGCTCCAGCATTTTTCAACCCGAATGGCATCACTCTATAACAATATGTCCCCCACGGGGTAGTGAACGCAGTCTTCTCCCGGTCTTCGGGTGCCATTACTATCTGATTATAGCCTGAGAAACCATCCATAAACGAAAGCAAGGCGTGTCCTGCCGTGAAATCCACCAATTCATCAATGTGTGGCAAGGGAAAGTCGTCCTTCGGACTGGCCCTGTTCAAATCTCTGAAGTCTACACAGACCCGAATTCTGCCGTCCTTCTTTGGCACCGGAACAATGTTGGCCAACCAAGTTGGGTATTCAGATACCAGCAGGAACCCTGCGTCAATTTGCTTGGTGACCTCTTCCTTAATTTTGAGAGCCCAGTCCGGGCGGATCCTTCTGAGTTTCTGTTTGACAAGGCGGGCCTCGGGATCAAGAGGGATCCGGTGCTGTACAATCTCAGGATCGATTCCAGGCATGTCTTCGTAGGACCACACGAAAACATCTTTGAAATCTTTTAATAAAGCGACTAAGCGCTCGCGCTCCTCCGAAGACAACGTGGACCCGATCTGGACCAGCCGCGGGTCCTTCTCAGTACCAACATTCACAATAGTGATTTCATCCATTAAAGGTTTAACAAATCTTTCCTGCTCTTGATCAATTAACCGTTGTAAAACCGGAGGAATTTCTTCCTCGTCGTTTTTATCAAAATTTTGAAAATCCTGATTTAAGCAATAAATCAAAGGCACAGAAAAATACTCAGAAATCACATCCACATCATTCTCATTAAATATTTCCAAGCCGTCAGATTCCTCTGTTACAACAGACTCAAAAGAAAATGAAAATGACGACCTAGACAGGACTGTGGCATCCGGGTTATCACCCCCAGGAATACCGGACTCAGACTTAGTCGAGCTGGAATCTGATTCCGACGCACAAGATTCGGTGGAATCAGATTCCGGCTCACTACCTGACCCGGAGCTGCTAGATAAAAAGCCTTCTTCATATTGCCAGATGAGAGAAGGTGCGATAGATGCATCCAAGATCGGCGCTGGAAAGCCCGCAGCTATTTCATCTCCAATCATAGAAACCGAAGAGTTATCCCCCAAGCACTCTTGGCCGATCGGAGGATCTGATAGTAGACTCGCCAGTGCTACCCCCATTTCAAGCTCTGTGTTCTCAGGATCCACTGTTCTACACTGCTCAACCTCAATTGGTGGGTCTGTCTGCGCTTTGGCAACGTCATCCCCAGATAATTGTATGTCGAAGAAGATTTCAAAACCAGGCACGCGCTTCTTCTCCGCATTCAGCCATGGCTCTGGGAAGCCGCAGAATGGAAAATCTTCCCCCTCCCGGATGAAGTGTCCGTTTAGGGTACCCCAGATGGGCCTATGCATTAACTCAAATGGCTTCCCAGCCTTCTTTGCTCTGGCCCTTCCGGCCATTTCTTTTCCTTTCCTCACCCAATCCTCTTTGGTGGGCAGATAACCCAGTCCAAAGGTGTGAGGGTTGTGTGGCACTTCGGCCAACACTGAGACGCCCTTCCGGCCGCTTCTCCCTAATCCCATCCTGGGGGTATGTTTTAGCTTGTTCATGAGGTAGATAGATTGAGCACTAACGTACATACCCTCATTCACAGCCATGACATTCTGCACTACTTGAGCCTCGGCAAAAGTGAACCCCGACAAAAACACATCCTCCGTGCCGTGCTCAATCTCCAAGACAGGTGTGGACACTTCCGGCGGCGGATGGATTGATGAATTCCCAAAAATGATTGCTACCCATTTCCCGTAAGGGTACTTTAGCTTCTGATGTAGAGTGGAAGAGACTGCTTTGACCTGGTGCAACCACGGTCGCCCCAAAAGTAGGTTAAAGGTTGCGGGAACGTCCAAGATATGAAATTCAATGCTGTGTTGTCCTGGACCAACCTTGGTTTGAATTTTAACAGTCCCCATCACTTCTCTGCTGGTATTGTCGTATGCTCTGATCACTTGGGTGGTTGGGACGAAGTCCACGGGCTTCAACCCGATTGCATATGCCGTTCTGGTCGGGCAGACATTAATTGCAGACCCGGTATCAAGTACCACCGGTATCCACTTATCTCTACATTCCACAGAAATATAGAGAGGTTTGTTATGATTTGTGCCCTCAGGCGGTAGCTCCTTGTCCGAAAAGGTTAATGCCGGGGAACCTCCTCCCGAAAAAACCAGCCCAACCAGCTGTTCAGGCGTGGTGTCTATGGAGAGTTTGGACTTGTCCATAGCAGATAGGACAGCTTCCCTATGTACTCGTGATGCCATTAGCAGTCCCCAGATGGAGATGTCTGCTTGTATCTTTTTTAACTGTTTCAGTACAGCTTCATCTTCAATCTGCTTCTCCTTCTGTTTCTGCGCTTCTCTATCCTTCCCGGATGCCTCGGGTTGGTCCAGGTGTGGGGGTTTGAAGTACCGCCCACTTCTCGTCATGTGGTCAACCTCATCGAGGTACCAAGTGTCATCCGGTTGATTATTCCCCCAGTCTTCATCCGTGTGGGCAAGACATAAGTCATCGTCTTCCCACCACATTCCGTTGGCAGCCAACAGACACCTGTCTGGCTCCGGTTTAGTTGTACTCACAGTACTTCCTGTCCACATGCTCGCGGCATTCTCCATCTTCGTGCACACAGCACTTTCAGTCCCCTCAGGGCCTTTAGCTTTCCTAATTCTCTCAGCCTCCTCAAACTTTTCTCGTTCCAGCTGCATCAGTACAGCTGTTTGTTCAACAATTCCCGTATCCATAATGCCCATGTCCTGAGCGGAATTCTTAGCACCGGCGCTCTCCGGCGATACAACTTGACTTTCGGCCATTCCGGCCACAACTGATACTTCTGCCCCTGCCGGGCTCTGTTCTGGTTGGGCTTCCCCCACTGCATCTGGTTGATCCTCGAGCCATCCAGTGGCCTCCACTGATCCCTCATAATCGTACCAGTTGATTGACGCATCCCCCAGTTCCTGGTCATCGAAAAATTGCAAGTTGGCAAAGTCCTCCTCTACGGCTGTCAGATTATCTGCCCATAGCCCAGATCCATCCCCCCGGATCATGCATAGCTCTCCTGTCTCTGGCAATTCTATACCAATCTCAATTCGGCTCGTTGATAGGATATACTCGCTTGGATCATAGGCTCCCCCAGCAAAACTCTGTCCAGTCCCAGATTCAACAATCTCATTCTCTCCCAAAATCTACCCTGCCCCGTCTTCGACGGTCACCACCATCGGTTCTGGTTGGGTTTTGGAGATGTCCACCATGCACAAGAAGTCAGTGCAATCGGGGAGGAGCACCTCCGGCTTGGGTAGGTGGGTGGGTGTAATATAGATGCTAGGATCGTAAGACGCGACCCCAGTCTGGATAAAATTGATTCTATTGGGAAGATGAGCTTGGTTATGTGGTGGGAGAGGGTTGGTTGTGACATTGGGTTTATCAGGAGGCGCGATCACCTGTTTGTCAATAAGATCCTGGATCTCATGACGCAATCTATAACACCGGTCGGTGTCGTGACCGTGTTGTTGGTGATATGCGCAGTACTTTGCTGGGTCATAAGAGGGGGGGAGTGGACTCGGTAGTGGCTTGGGTTCCAGGGGTTTCAAATGCTTTTTCCTAATCAATATTCCCAGAACTTTGGTCAGGGGCATATATAGTGGGGTAAAGGTTCTTTGGCCTCGCGGCTGGAATCTGTTGGTTTGTGTGTTGCTTTCGGATGCGCCGGAGAAGGGTGTGGCAGCCATGGGCCTTGGAGGGGGAGGGGGAGTGGTGGTGACCATACTAACTTCCGAGGCTCTCGTATTTGCAACGCCACTCGGGCCCGCATTATTGTTACAGTTGAAAGTCCTCCTCGGTTGTTCTCTGTCATGGTCAAACAGACCTTGTTTCATTGCGTCTTCGATTTGCACCCCCATCTCATGTAAATCTGCGAAAGTAGGGAAGGGGACTACAATCATTCTCTGCATCAACTTTGGGTGGAGATTGCGCACAATCATCCGGATTTGATCTTTGTCAGTGGGCCTTAAAGTCATCATTGACGCCTTTGCCCTCCATCGGATTACAAAGTCCGAGAAAGTTTCCTTGGGCTCTTGCCTTGTCGTTTCGAGATCACGGGTTGTGATCTCGATCTGAGTGTTGTATGAATATTGCGCGACAAAGGCCTCAGTCATTTCATCCCAATTCCTTTTCACTTCATCTTGTAACTTTGCATACCAGTGGGCGGCCACACCCGACAGGGTTCGGCCGAATAGTGAAAGCTTCTGTGGTCGTGTTAGGCCCATCGGCCGCAAGATGTCTGCAAACAGTCGGAGATGTGGCATTTTGAACCTATCGGGGAGTGTTACGGCCTCCTCGGTATATCCATTTTCGATATCCGGCATAGCCTTGACCCCTTGGAATTTCTTGAAGAGCTTCTCCAGTTTGCTCAATTTCAGAGCTGTATGATCAACCTCGACCTCGAAGGGAGAGTCCGGGTGATTGGGTGTATGGACCTTGGACAATTGTGGCGGAAGCGGGGGCAGAGCTGGCCCCGTTGGAAGATTCGTGTCCTCTTGCAGGTTCTGGATAGTCGGCACAGTATTCTGGGTGTTTGGAGGAGCGTTCTGAACAGCAGGTGTCTGCTCAGGTAATGGAGCCCTTGCCGGAGGAGGAATTTGTTGGGAAGCAGATGCTGTATTCTGTTGTTGCAGTCTGGTAATCAGCTCAACCTGCTGGGTCATAATTTCGGCCTGTTGCTTAGCGAGTTCATCTCGGCAAACGGCATCCTGCTGCATGGCCCGCATGGTTTCCTGCATTTGGCGCATCATTTCCTCAACTCCTGTTGGTGCCGCCATACTGTTTTGATCTATCTGAACTACTGGCAGATTTGTCTCAATGGGGATCTCAATCCGACTGTCCACTGATGGGGGAAACCACTGTTCTGGTGATCTTTCTTCAGATACACTGCGCTTTTTCTGCTTTCTTCTGGTAACAGGGGGTAGAGAATGGAACACTGGCTGTCCGTCGATTAGATCCTCAGATCGATTGAGTTGACGACCTCGTGTCCAAAGTGCTTGGGGAATGCCTGCTGGGTTGGAAGCAATTGTGCTAGAACTGACCTAGCAAAAGATAAATAAAGCGAAAAGGAAATAAATAAACAGATAAACGGACAGCATAACAGCTTAAAATAAAATGCATGACACACAGCCGGGCATAACAACACACAGTTGATAAGCTGAATGCACACTGTCCTCAAACACTGATTATTATCCCTGTATCACTGTCCCCTAAAGCAGAATCTGATATCTGCAGATAACTAATTCTCAAATACTGGCTGATGCCCGCAGGCCTGATACTGACAATACTGAACTGATGCCCGCAGGCCTGATGTCCAAACTTATGTACTGAACTGATGCCCGCAGGCCTGATACTGACAATACTGAACTGATGCCCGCAGGCCTGATGCCCGAACTCATATACTGATACATGCATTCCTATAGAGACGCACTCTAAAGCACATAACAGATAAGTGAGAGCCAAAACACCCCTATGTTGGGGTATGGTTTCCCTGACCTATTTTGTCAAGAACTAGGGTTTCACTACGCACAGAGCGGTTTCAAACAACCTATAAACGGGTAAGCAACCTGTCCTAATTTGGAATGGTCACTAAGGATCCGAATATGCACTAGGTCGAAAGGTCAAAGAGGGTGCACCGGTAAAACCGGGGTTTGTGTTCCCATACTGGCAGAGCCCACAACCGGTCAGCCTTATGGTCATGCCTTGACAAGACAAGCCTCCAGCAAACCGTTCAGGAATAGCAGATGGCAAACACGGTGTCCTAAGCGCACCAATGCAAATGTAATGCAAAGAAACACACAAGTGTAGTAAAAAACAGATATCATGAGTTCGAGTCAAGTTCTCTAAATCCCCAGCGGAGTCGCCAGAAACTGTAACAAGCCCGCGGGGGACCTCGCTACAGCTCGGACTCGATTTGTAGTCACGGTTCTAAGTCTGAACCAAAGAGTCCAAATCCGGCAAATCGTTTTGAGAAAACAGATTTTTGAAAGAACTGCCAAACATGGACTGCTTTGCCAGATACAGAGTCGCCACCTAAATATTTTATTTTGGGAAATTTAGGAAACCCTGACTCGTTGCCAAAGGCCACGTGTCCGTCATCACCAAAGTTGCCTCGGCTCGGGAACTTGGGTACGATTGGGGAAGGTCACTTCGTGAGCACCCCCGCTCGCCCGGTCATAGACCGGCCTCTACTAACCATGATATCTATTTTTGAAAACATTGTATGTTCTTATTCCGGTTATTAGCCTAGGTTACTATGTGATGCGCACAGCATACAAGTATAAACTGAGTCGCTTGAATTGGAACAAAACATTTCATGTTTGTTTGTTTGAAAGATGGTTTGCTACTCGCAGGTAGGCTTAAAACATTTGATGATTTATTCCAATTTAAGTAACCCAACCTTCACCCACAGGCATTCAGGCAGTTATATCACATAAGCATATTGCCTCATGGTAAGCATGCTATCATGGCATTCACTCACACGCATGCAAGGATGCTAAAGCATAAAGCTCACCGGGTACTCCAAGCCAAAACAAAAACTACATTAGAAATCATGTATGATCCTAAGTATACAGAAATGCCTAATGCAACACATGCAAAAATGCAACTATAGCAGGCTCGGCTATTCTAAACATGGCATATGGAATGCGGCAACTAACATGTATTCAATTTAGAATTGAAAAATACAATGCAGTTAGTATGATGCGCCGAGCCCGGTGCATGCAATACAGATGAATGATGCAAACATGCTGTCATACTGTATGCTAATTGAAACATGCCCTAATCTAACCATCATAAGCGGGTAAATAAAAGGGAAGAAAGACGTGGGGTTGGAAAACATACATCACACTCACGCACACTTATTATAGTTATGCCCTCGCGCAGAGGATCCAAATAAATATACAGTCCCGAATAAAAGAATAATACAGTCCAAATATTACAGTCCAAATAAATGTACAAATTCCTAATTAATTAACAAATTAACTAAGAAAACTGTAAAATTGGCATGCAAGCCAGGGACTGCCTTGCTTCTGATGGATGATGCATGTCCGGGTTGTCTTGCGCGGAAATCCACCGGGATGCCCCAATTAGCCTCTGTTTAACAGTTACTCTTGGAAAGCGTGCCAAATCCCGAAAAGTCGCTGATTCTTCATTTTGCTGCAACAGAGAGCAGGAAAGAGGCATAGCAATGTATTTTCACAAATATATGCATGCCTCGATCCTCGTGCCACCAATCACGCGTACTGAGGCATGATGGCCAAGGAGTCGAATTGCATAACTCAATATAGAATGAATGCACATGAAAACTCAACAAAACCTAACTCCATCATGGATAATCCGGAGTGTCGGTGACTGGGGAATTGAGACATGTTTCGTCACTCGGAGTACGAAATGCACCTCGTTTCCCGTGCCCGGGCTAACTCCTATCCCGAACACGATGCAATATGCATGACATGCATGAAATACGACTAAGATACAATCCTAACATACATAATGCTATGGAATGAGATGCCTCGAAATGCGTGCACACGGGCACGCAAATCGAGGAAATATATGAATGCGATCTAAGATACAACCTAGTACGTACAATGCTATGAAAATGAGATGCCTCGAAATGCGTGCACACGGGCACGCAAACCGAGAAAATGACAGAATGCGATCTAAGATATAACCTAGCATGCAATATGCTGTAAAAATGAGATGCCTCGAAATGCGTGCACACGGGTACGCAAACCGAGAAAATGACAGAATGCGATCTAAGATATAACCTAGCATGCACTATGCTGTAAAAATGAGATGCCTCGAAATGCGTGCACACGGGCACGCAAACTGAGGCGATGGCATACGTAATGCAATATGGCTAAGAGGGCACGGAAGATGCAACATGGACTTATACTAACATGAGAGAGCCTCAGCCACACTCACATAAGAAGCCGATAGATGAAAATGAAGTGCCTCGAAATGCGTGCACACGGGCACGCAAACCGAGGCGATGACATACGCAATGCAATGGCATGGAAATGGCATATAGAATGCAACATGGACTTATACTAACATGAGAGAGCCTCAGCCACACTCACATAAGAGGCCAATGGATGAAAATGGAGTGCCTCGAAATGCGTGCACACGGGCACGCAAACCGAGGCAATGGCATACGCAATGCAATATGACATGGAAATGTGATGTGGGCTTACACTAACATGAGAGAGCCTCAGCCACACTCACATAGGATGCCGGTAGATGAAAATGAAGTGCCTCGAAATGCGTGCACACGGGCACGCAAACCGAGGCAATGGCATACGCAATGCAAATGACATGAAAATATGATATGGGCTTATACCAACATGAGAGAGCCTCAGCCATACTCACATAAGATGCCGATGGATGAAAATGAAGTGTCTCGAAGTGCGTGCACACGGGCACACAAACCGAGGCAATGGCATACGCAATGCAAATGACATGAAAATATGATTTGCAAACATGCTAATGGAATTTCAGCACTGAAATGTGGGGAAAACAGCCCCGAAATGAGGCAAAAGTACACCCGATGCATGGAATCTTTCCCGAAATGCAAAATTAGGCACATAGAATGAACTACAGCTATACAAAGCATGCATAATTGGTACATGGAATGAAAAGACAGAAGCAAGACAGCCCCAAAATCAGCATTTTTTAGTTCAAAGCATGGCCAATCAGCAAATACAGATAGGGCAACAATGGCATGCAAAAATGGCCCTAAACATGAGGCAAAGAAGCAACTCACAGCTGCTAACTCCAAATAGGTTAGGGCCCTTCAACAACATTGAAGAGGGACCAAAAATATGATGTTTCCCAGAACTGTAAAAACCCCAAAAACAAACACAGGTATGGCTGCACTCCTATGCAAGAAAAAGGGCCAAAGGGTAGCCAAAGAGGCAAGTGATATATGCAATGCCCAAACTGAAAAATTCCTTTCTACAACATTGAATAGGGACAAAAAATATGACTATTTTCAGAACTGTAAAAACTCCAAAACAGTATACAAACATGCTAGAAATGCAATGCAAAATGAAGCTCAAAAGAGGCTATAACATGAGGTATGCAAAATATTCACCAAACGGTCAAAGACCCTTAATAAAACATGAAGAATGGGCCAAAATAAGACTGTTTTCAGAACTGTAAAATGGCCAAAAACAAAAGCATGATAGGCTAACAAAACATGCAAGAATGGGGACCAAAAGAGAGATACAACATGAAGTGGCATATGGAGGTCCCAAACCATGAAAGGACCTAAATGAAACATGAATAATAGACCAAAATAAGCACCTTTCTAGCTCTGTAAAATGACCAAAAACCGAAGCACAATAGGCTGCCATAGCATGCAAAAATGGGACCAAAAAGGGAGTATAAAGGCAAGTACAACATGGAGGTCCCAAACAGTGTTGAGCCCTTCTTCAATGTTGAAGAGGGGCTTAAAATAAGCCTATTATCAGTTTACAACATGCTCCAAAATAAATCACACACAAGCTAAAAATATCATGCAAGAAAATGACATTTTAGAGGGATAATGAAGCAAGTGCAAGATGGAGGGCTCAAACAGGGTTGAGCCCTTAATGAGACATGAAAATGAGCTCAAAAGAAGGCCACTTTCAGTTATGGCCGGAGCTCAAAGCAGAAAGCATAGATGGCTAAGAAACATTGCAAAGAAAAGCTCAAAAAGAGGGAAATGGTAACTCACCCTTGGAGACAAGTCTTTTGTTGCTTCTTGGACCAATTTGCAGCACCTTTAGCCTTTGAGAAGCTCTCCTTGTTGCTGGAAATGAAGTGGTGGTGGTAGAGCTTGGTGGTGATGAAGAAAACAAGGTGTAGGACTTAAGGATTTTTAGGAAAATGAGGAAGATGAAGGGAGATATGTGTATTGAGGCTTGAAGACAATTTTTTCCAACCCCAAAATGTGATGTTGGCTGCTGGTTATAAGGACCAAAAAGGGGGTGTAAAGGTGGGGGAAAAGGAGGCCAACTTTCCCCCACAAAATATCCCCCGGATGTTGATATTTTCTGGGGGATAAAGCTATACAGCTGTAAAGTGAACAGTGTGGGGATCTCGGCCGGCCAGTTATTTTGGTTGCAGGTGGCCGGCCGGCCACACCCCCTAGCCGGCCGGCTAGGGGTCAAAAGGGTCAAGCTGATTTAGTGGCCGGCCACCACATGATGGTGTCCTCCCATGTGTGTACATCACAACCCTGTGGTTAAAAGTCCAAGAAAGTGGCTCAAGGGTGTTCAACATTAGCTCGGAAAGAGGGGTTCAAAAGGGTCAGGTGGAATTACAGGCCGGCCACCATTTTTTAGGGTCCTCCCAAGTGTGTACATCACAAATATGTGGTTCAAAGTTCAAGAATGTGGCCCCAAGGTGTTCAACATTAGCCCGGAAGGAGGGGTTCAAAAGGGTCAGGTGGAATTACTGGCCAGCCACCAACTTTTAGGATCCTCCCAAGTGTGTACATCACAAATATGTGGTTCAAAGTTCAAGAATGTGGCCCCAAGGTGTTCAACATTAGCCCGGAAGTGTGAAAAACGGGCGTCGGAGGGCGTCGGAGGATATATAACTGGTTGCTACAACAATTACTGGCCTCCCACCCTTCAGTGACCTTCCTAGTGATAAAACAGAGGTACCTGCCAAAAATGAACGAAAACCGTTGCAAAACGAATGTTCGGGGGCCAAAACGCGCAGTTCGAGGTCCCGAAAATGGGCTGTTAAGCACCGAAAGTGGCATTCGGCCACGAAGTGGGTTTCTCAGACCCCAGTGTCCCTCAAAAGGGAGAAAATAGGAAGTATACCAAAAATCAGAACAAACGGGGATGGTTAGACGGTCCCGAACCGAGGCACACGGCCAACGATCCCGAAAAATCGGAAACCGGACTCCGAAATGGGCAAAATGGCCTGCGGCCACAAAATGTAGCCCACGGCCACTGAGAGATGGTCTACGGGACCTCTCCTTCCCCTCAGGAAAAGAAACAAAGAAAACCGAGCCTGGTTCGCAAACCGAGGCAAAGCACAAAAGAGGGTTCGGAAGTCCAGAGGCAGGGCTCACGGCCGCGACTCTGAAACTTCTGAACGAGCACAATATGCAACATCACCAAGTGCTCAATCAGTGACGTCTGAGTCTTAAGGTCGGTCAAAAATGGGGTGTCTACATGCATTTATGCCGAAACCCCAGAAATTTACCTTTTTTATGCCGTCTAAAGCAGCTATCGAATTCGAGAGTTTTTCGGCAAAAAATGGCTCCATTTGTGGAAGAAATTGCAGTTGAAATGAAGTTTTGAAGAGAAATCACGAAGCTGAACCTTTTATAAAAGATAAGGTTGTGAGTGGAAGCCAGATGTCAACAATCTGGAGGTTATTTACACTCTGACGGCCACCTCTTATGGCCGACAACCTCCATCTCTGGCCGGCAGCCTTCTTTTCTGGCTTGCTGTCCCCTTGTGTACTGGGAAGTGCTGGAGGCTTGTGTTTTGTCTGGATCTATGTGTTTTAAGGTCTTGTTTTGAGTCTTTTTGGTTTTAGCAAATTTGTTTATTTGTATTTGAGTAGTTTTTGCTTTGTTTATTGAGTTATATTTTGTATTTTGGTTGTTAGTTAGTTCATTACCCCGATTAATAACATCATGCCAATACAAGTGTTTAGTTTTTCTTTCGCAAATTTGATTCCATGTTCATTTCATGCAAATATGGTGCTCATGATGCAAAAATAACAACACATTTCATAAAAACTGCGAGGTTTTTATTCCGATCATGGTTTTTTTACAAAAGAGGAGTACAAGTTTCAAAAGCAAATAAAACCTATCTAAAGCTATACATGTGCTAATTCTACTAAACCAAAAGAAACTAGGCAAAAGTACAAAAAAATTAGTGCCAGTCGCCTCAAGCCCGAGAGGCCCTTTTCGTCCTCTTCCTCGAAAGGGAGGACTCGGGGGCACTATCTTTATCGGTACCGCTGTCAGAATCAGACTCTGAACTAGAGTCGATGTCATCTTCACTCTCTGCCTTAGAGTCCTTCTCGGCATCGTCTCCGCTCTTTGTCTTAGAGTCCGCTTCGGCATCAGCTCTGCTCTCAGATCCCAAGCCAGCATCATCATCTCCACTGTCGGATGACTCAGAATGTTGACTCACTGTCTCCTCGGAGTCACTAGTCTCGGCATCATCATCACTCAAGATGGGCTCTGAGGGGCTGCTCTGGCCTCGAGTGCCCCTATTTCTGCCTTGATTGTGTCTCGCATCTTGGCCACGAGTTGAGGCCTGTCTCTCTCTCATTCCTGTCGCTGGAGGAGGTGCTGCTGATGCTGTCGCTGCTGCTGCAAATGAAATCTGGAGAAATAGTTGTCAACATATCAACTACAGTGTGTGTATCGGATATAGGCATAGTATGCAGAATAAGTGGTATGCAGAAATCAGATACAGTATGAATGCAATGTGTGAATGTGGTGTGTGAGTATAGTGTGTCAATGCAGTGTATCAGTGCAGTTTGGGAAAGACTACGGTTCAAATGCAGTGTATTAGTGAAAATACGATAGCATGAAGCGCAAGCTGAAGAAAATTACCTGGATACCGTGGAGACCAAGCAGCGTCTCCCTCCCCTACACCATGCCCATCAAGGAAGCCACCAGCTCGAGATAACTCCTCGTGTACTCTATAGATGCCTGTAAATGCATTTAGATGATCAATGTCTGGAATAAATATATCTGAAATGAAATGTGAAGTGCAAATGGTAAAGTGTGGTCCATACTTGGGATGAGCCTCGAACTCCGACAAGCTCATGTCCAACCTCTACTAGCTCAATCGGGATCTGATAAGCAGTCCCAGTAGCCCTCCAGCATGTGACCGTAGTGGGAAGCTCTGGCCAATGAATAGCGTGTTCAATAGGGGGAGCCCTTCTAGCACGGGCCTTAGTCGCCTGAGTCGCCATGCGTAGCCTCTGCCCCCTCGCCACGTTAGAGGAAAGGTCACGTAGTCGCCCTTGTCTCTGAAGAAATCAACATCCAAGCCTACCATAAACTGTGTAACTGCATCAACAGATAAGCTGTTCGCTGACCTCATAGACTCCGGAGATGGCATCGGAACGATTGGATCTAGCAAGCCCACAGTCTGGCGAACGAATCTCTCACTCAAGAACCATGCCTGGCAGACTGGACCGTCCAACAGGATCCAGAAGCACGACGTACCCCACGCTCCCGTGTACTGGTCCCACACCCTCCCTGACATCATGGCCCAAGGCTGCCACGCAATCTGCAAACAGGGAATGTATAGATAGTTAGTTGTCGTCAGTTTCCAAAATGTGAATCAGAACAGTTGTAAAGAAAAAATGACTGTGTTTCAGGTTACCTCGTAGGCGGCCACAGTGTCAAAGTAATAGTGGAAGAAAGCAAAGGACTCGCGACTTCGATGCTGACATCGACCATCATACCGCCTTGAGTAGGGAACCATCGGGGAAAGCTCCTCCATAGGCTCTGGAGCAAAGGCTAGAAAATATGCATAAACCCATAGCTGCAAGGAAAGTGCAGTGATATGTGATCAACAATGTATGAACAGATATAGAAAGTGCAAAGTAGAAAGCACAGGGCATGAACAGATGCAGAAAGTGCAAAGTAGAAAGCACAGGTGTTGAACATATATAAAGCAAGAAATGTGAAGTAGAAAGTATAAAGGGCAAAGAGGAAACCGAAATACATACCTCCCAGGCTCACCAGTAGCCTCTAATCTTCTCTCTCCTCAGGCGAGAGGTAAAGCTCATGTAACCGTATAAGGTGGCGAGGCCAGCTTCACCCCAGTCATAGAAGCGTACCCGAGGAAGGGTCACTAGGGCGCTCAACAGATATAAGCCCACAATGTTCCATCTGTTTGAAAACAAGGTGGTACCGAGGACAAACATCAAGAAGCCCCGGGCATACTGCTCCATCTCCTCCAGCATCTCGGGCTCGCTCCCTCAGAATTGCTTAGCGAACCAATTGTATCTCACCATAGCTGGTCGGTATAGAGGTGGGGGCACTCCCAATAACTCAATCCAGGCAGCCTCTCACTCCCCCATGTCGGTGTCACAAGAGATCGGATCACTCCCTACTCCTAAGCCTGTGATCATGGCAAAGTCGTAGGGAGTCATCATTATCTCCCCGACAATAGAGAAGTGGAAGGAGTTGGTGGTGTCCCACCACCTCTCCACTAATGCTCCTAGAAGTGGATGACTTGCAATGGCACGTGTTAGGCCAGAGCAGAAAAGGCCGAAGCCAGTCTCATCGATAATGTCACGGACTCCAGCAGGGAGCTCATCGTACCAATCTCTTGTTGTCGTCGCTCCGTACCCCCTATAGGCAAGGGACTCTCCCTGTGGCAGAGAAAAAGAGTGAATCAGACAGTGATGAAAAAGTACAGTCAGATGAAAGGCAGTGAAAAAAATACAGTTAAAAGAAAGCAGGAATGCATGAAAACAAAGTTCATACCTCAGTAGCGCTCAATGAAAGGTGGGAGGCTAGCTAGGAGGTCCTTTGGTACACCGTGAGCAAAGTTGTTGACACGCCTAATGTCTCCAGGCGGTAAGATGTGCATGTGGGAATGATATCTCGCCGGATCAAAAGGCCGCACTCTCAAGGGTAACGACTCAGGCTCAAACTCCGCCTTGAGGTCGGCCTCAATAATCTGAATCGCCTCGCCAGCCTCGGCAACTACTGGCTTCTCTGCCTCGACAACAGGTGAAAATACAGAAGGAACCTCTGGAGGAGCTCCGTCATGTGGAATATCATCTGCCATCTGAAAAATGGGTGAAAAGTAGGTGAAAAGTGAAGAAAATAGAAAAAAGAGGGTAAACTTGAAAAAAATCAACCCTAGGAGAGAGAAAATAGGAGAAAAAATCAAAGCCCGGGAAAGTTTATGAAACCTGAGAGAAACTCGAAGGGAACAAGCATAAAGTGGTGAAAATCCAAGAAAAAAAAGATAAAATCAAAATCTAATCGGTTCAAAAGGAAGAGAACTAAAAGGGTTTTATGAAAAAAGTTTGCATAGGGTGTTAGAAAACGCATAAAAAGTGCAAATCTAAAGAGAAGAAGCACCTAGAGAGAGAGGGAGAGCAATTTTGGAAGTGTGGGTGTGTGTAAATGAAGAGTCTTGGTCTATACTTAAAGACTTGGAGCAAAAGGACCAAAATGCCCCAAATTTGCCATCGGTGGTCGGCACTCTCCCCTTGTGGTCGGCGAGTGGCTGGTGGCCTTCCTCTGTGTTTTGATGATGTTTTGTGTCTTTGTTTCCCAAAAAGTATAGGGAAGGTTTACTGTTAGGTCCAGATTGTTTCTAAGGGAGCTCAAAACTTTGTTTTGGCTCACGATTTTCTATCCTTTGTGAACATGTTACAACATCTCCGAGAGGTAAATCGAGGGTCGCCACCAAATATTGGTTTTAGTTGTTTTGTTGAATTACATATTTATGCTCTTCTGTCGCATAGAATGTGCATTTCACATATATGTATGCTTCATGCGTGTCTTGCATCATTTATGATTCGTGCATAGAACAAGCTGTCTATTTTGCATAGAATGTGCTTTTATTTCATGCATAGAATATGTTTTTCTATCTTGCAAAGAACATGCTTTCAATTAACATCATACGTCTGCTGTCAATTTTGCATGGGACATGTGTTGTCACTGTCTTAATTTGTAATCCCCATTCACTTCGTGTATCTATCGCACACGTTCACTTTGTGCATCTATTACACACCTCTCTGTTTTATCTCGGGACGCGTGAAGCGTGAGCCCGAGTGGTTTTCTTATATCTTAGGACGCGTAATGTGCAACTCTAGGTGTGTTTTATCTCAGCACGCTTGAAGCGCGAGCCCGGGCAGTTTTCTTGTATCTCAAGACGCGTGACGTACAGCTTTGGGTGTGTTTTTATCTCGGGACACGTGAAGTGCAAGCCCAAGCAGTTTGTTTGTATCTTAGGACTCGTGATGCATGGCTCTGGGCATGTCTTATCTCGGGACGCATGAAGCGCGAGCACGAGCAGTTTTCATATATCTTAGTACGCGTAATGCGTGACTCTGGACATGTTTTATCTCGGGACGCGTGAAGCGAGAGCCTGAGCGATTTTTTGATTTCTCAGGATACATGACGCGTGACCATGGGCGCGTTGTATCTCGGGATGCGTGAAGCATGAGCTCGAGCTATTTCTCTTTTATCTTAGGACGCGTGACACGTAGCCCTGAGAGTGTTGTATCTCGGGACGTGTGAAGCATGAGCTCGAGCAATTTCTCTTTTATCTCAGAACGCGTAAAGTGCGACCTTGAGTGGTTTTTATCTCGAGACGCGTAAAGCGCGAGCCCGAGTAGTTTTTCTTATTTCTCAAGACGCGTGAAGCACGAGCCCGGGCAGTTTTCGTTCCTCTATTTCTTAGGACATGTGAAACGCGACCTTGAGCAGTTTTTTTTTTATCTCAGGATCCCCAAGCGATTTTCGTTTGTCAGTTCCTCAGGACGTGCGAAACGCAACCCTAGGCTGTGTTTTTTTTCCTCGTCTTGTGTTTTGGCATGGTTAGAGTGTGTTTCAGATCTTTTTGCATAAAACTGTGTTGGTTTTAAGCCTGAAGCTGCTCATTCTTATGTTCACATATGTTATTGTTTATTGCATCATCTTGCATGATCATGAGTTTTCAAATAGCCGGCTTCACGAAGCGTGTGAGTCCAGCTTTCAAAGTCATTGTGCATATCATTTGCATATTCCTCCAAAACTACGCTAGTTTGATTCTTTGGAAAAGGATACGTAGGCAGTTTGCGGGCACAACCATTTATTTCTATCTTGATTGTTTGTCCAAGTCTTATGGCCTTGTCAAAATGGGTCATCTTCGGGCTTTGACATTCACTCACATCATTTCATGACTCTGAGTTCTGTCAGAGAGGGGCAACTGTAGACACCCCATTTTTTACGGCCCCTACGACTTGGACGTCATCGCTTGCACACCCAATGATGAGTGTATATGCTTGTCAAGTGCTTGAAGTCCTCAGCGGAATGCCATAGCTTTGATCCTTTTAAACCCTACGCCCTTGTTGCCTTTGTTTTGGACCCAAACCTTGGATTTTTCAAGCTTGCAACCCCTGGTGGCCTACCGGCCACTGATTTGGGCTGCCGGCCAACATTCTTGGTTGCTGGCCACTGATGTGGACTTAAGCAACAAAGCAACACTTGGTTTGAGCCCTCTTTCCATTAAAGGACTTAAATTCACCTTTTGAACTCAATTCATTAAAGAATTGATGGTTATCTAAAATTGAGTAATAAAATTGAGGCTAAAATGATGCAAGATAATAACTTGTTTGGGGTCAATCGAACGTTAATTGAACCCTTGAGTCTTGAGTCGTTTCATACTCATTAGTGATGAAAACGGTCCAAGATTCATTATCAACTACTTCCCTTGATCTTTCATGATAGGGAGGTGGTTTTGAGAGTCTTGTTTTATTGTATTCATTGAATTTGCACACTTGGTTCATAAGCCATCATGCAATAAAATTACATCCATTGGTGGTTTATGAATCAAACTTACTACTCCTTTGAGCTGTTCAAATGATAAGGGGGGATAAAGTGTGCAAACAAACCCTTGAGAATGCACTATCTTTGCTCAATTTGCTCTCTGTTGTAGCAAGGAAGCCCAATCAGCAGCCACTATTGATGGCCGGCTGGTCACCATCAGTGGACGGCAAGCCCTCTGCCGACCACCAGTGTAAAATTCAGTAGTGTTCTTCTAAAGTAGAACAAAGTTGGTCTGGAGTTGGAATTCAAGGCAAGTGTTCTACTGTGCAACAAAGGCATTCAACACTAGAAACTGTGATTTTTTCGAGTGGAGACCGCATACATGCATGAACCCTTTATCGATCCTCAGGATCCATGTTGCGTAATTCGTACTATGATAAACATAGTGGCTTTGTACTTAATTAGTTTAAATAGCTAATTCGTCTCATATTGTAATTATTTCTTAGCTAGACTAGTTAATTAATTAGGTTTGTAATAATTAGTTAAGTAATTTAGCTAATTTAATTTGTTTTGTAATAATTAATTTAGCTTTAATTAGTTAGCTAGTTAGCTAGTTGGTTCATTCGGAATCTCCTTCATGAGAGCGTAATGTTGTAATAATGTGTATGCCTTCCAACCCCACGTATTTCTTCCTTTTATTTAGTAGTTTATGATGGTTAGTTTAGGAGCATCCCGTTTTGTTTAGCATATCTCATGTTTGCATCCACTTGTATTGCATACACCAAGGCTCAGTTCATCATTCTAACTTGCATTGTCAGTCAAATATATTCTTTGAATACGTGTTTAGACCGTATGCTATCAAATTGATTCATTTGCCATATTAGTAACCGAGCCTATTAATTGCATATCGCATGTGTTGCATTAGTCATATCGCATAGTAGGAATCATGTATTTTTTTAACTAGTTTCTTTTTTGGCTTGGAGTATTAGGTGAGCCTTTACTTGTTTTAGCATATCTCATGAATGTGATTGTTGCCATGTCTAGCATGCTTTCTATGAGGCTAATTGCTTAATTGATAAAATGCTTCAATGCCTGCGGATGAAGGCTAATTGCTTCAATTGGAATAATTTGAGTAAATGTTCATATGCGATCGCTTTTTCAAGTGGTACATATTTCTTAACAATTTTCAAAACAAACATGAATCAAGTGTTTCAATTCCTACAAGTTAGTCTGTACTTTTGTGCGTGCACATCACATAATAATGCTAGCCTAATAAACTGGAACAAAAGTATATAATGTAAATAAGGTTCATATCATGATTAGTAGAGGCTGATCTTTGATCAGGCAAGCGGGGGTGCTCAATTCATGACCTTTTCCTCTCGTTCCTAAGTTCCCGAGCCGAGACAATCTTAGTGAAAATGGACACGTGGCTTTTGGCACGAGTCATGGGTTTCCTAAATTTTTCAAAATATTTAGGTGGCGACTCTGTATCTGGCAAAGCAGTCCATTTTTGGCATTTTGATTCAAAATTGATTTTCCAAAAGATTTGCCGGATTGGGACTCTTTGGTATTTATCTATTTCACATTGCACTTGTGAGATCAGATTTAGAACTGCGGGAGTCCGATACTGTAAGTCTTACTCGTCTTGTGAAAAGGCGTGCGAAAAAAGTCGAGCTACACTCCCAAAAGTTTAGACTGCAAAAAAATTGCTCAAGCGGTCAAAAACACCGCACTGCTCGAGCAAAGAATGACTTGCTCCCAAAAGTTCAGACAATAAACACACATTTTGAGAAAAATGACAAACCGCTCAAGCGACTAACTCACCACTCGAGCGAGCCCAAGAATAAACATACAGAATTTCCCTAGAAATACTAAGGCCCAACTTGTGCAAAACATAACCTAACAATCCAAATTTCCACTCCCGATCAACAACAAAGACGAGAACAAATATAAACAACAACAATAGGTACCAAACTCCAAACCAAAGAGTAAAAAATGATCGAGTCTTAACCTGGGCCACTATATGTTATTTAAAACTTTGAATCTTTTTATATAAGAAGTTAATAAAGAAATTTTAGAATTTTAAATATAGCTATAGAAAATCACGTCCTTTTAAATATAGCTATATTTGTCACATCCCAGATTTTTGAGGTCTGACCCACGTGAATAAACTATTCTCCAATATATAAGAGATAACAATAAGCTAAAAGCAAGTAATAAATCTCATACAAATGGATATAGTTATATCATACATTACATGGGTTTCTCCAGTTATATACATCCTACATTCAACGTCTAAATGGAATGAATATTCTTTACATCAAGATATACAGTGATATCAAATAAAATTAAAATGCCCATAGGCTTACAACATATACAAATGGTACAACCCTTATAGAAATGGCACTCGGCCTACAAAACAAATGGCCTAAGGCCTACAAATAGTGGAGTAATTTCACCTAGCTCACAATACATCCAATGCCATATCTCCACGTCTGGGCATGCCATTACACTAGAAAAATATTTCAGCCACGTAGGGCGAGCATAAAATCAAATAGAGTACATTTCAAAGATGAAATATAACTCCACTAGCATAAATGATCATGATGCTACGCTTATATAATATGTCCAATGCGCTTTTCAAACATATGCTTTTGCTCAAATAAACCATTTTCCAATCATCAATACTTTCATTTATTCAAAACATTTTTGATCATCAACATCCTTTGTTTGGTTAAACCACTTTCCAAAAACACTTTCTTGAAACATAAAACCAGATAACAAATACATTATTGTACATTTCTAGATTTCTGAATCATAATTCAATATTCTTTCCCTTAAAACAGAAAACATGGCAGTAAATACAAACACTGGGAATCTCTAAACAAGTGTAGAAAATGTAGGCTATAAAATCACTACCAAGATTTCCATTTCATTGGAATTTTGCCAGCGGGAACGACAACCATGTAAATGTATGCTATAAAAGCACTACGGTTTGCCATTTTACTGGTACTATCCGGAAGGATCAGCACCTAATTGCATGAATTTCTAAACATTTACCATGGACACACAGACCAACTTAATTAACCACAATCCACCCCTACCCAGATTCCACACAGTATTCACCAATTTTTCTAAAAACGATATAATTGTTTTCAAAACAACTTTTCCAAAATATAAAATTTTAAGTTTTCAAATTCATGACATGCATAATGAGATATGTAATTTTATAAATAATTCAATTGCCTAATCACATGCAATTTCTAACACACGACAATGCTATCCTTCATCAATAGCCAAAACAATTATCTCTAATGCAATTATTTAAAAGACAACAATATGGATATACAATTCAACTTACAACCACATTTTGAAATCCTCTATGACTTCCCAACATTTGAATAAACAACATTTCAAAATCAAATTTCTAAAAACTAATATAGTTTTCCAACCAACCCAACACTTCAAAAGAGAAATCAATACTCGTTATTTTCAAAAGTTTCATAAGTATTTCCAACCAAATGCTCTATTTAAAAACAAAACTAATCCTTTTCCAATAATCCAATAACTCCTAAGACATTACCATTTAGGAGTTTTTTTTTTTCACAATTTGGGATTTTTTCACTTTTAGATATCCACATGCAATTTTATATACAGAAAATAGGTTTAATAGCAAGATTATAGAAAATCAAACCCAAATTTAACCCACAAAACATAACTTCCAAAATCACCATGACAACAACTATCACATGACTCTTTATACTAAAAAAAATACCACAACTACATTACCAAACTCATATTAAGTGAAATAAATGTAACCCTACTTCTTGAAAAGAAGAGAAGGTAGAAGCAATATCCAATACTCGAATTGAGATTTCGTTGAGATTAAATCGAAGCTCTTCCCAAGCTCTACAACACTTACGAACGAGTTGGAGATCAAAACCAAAGCTAAAGTCCTCAAAACTAAGATTTATGCCCAAGAAATTAGGGAAAAAATCACCAGAGGAGAGAAAGAAGAAAAAAAGGATCGAAAATAGATATTTCCGTGCTCAACATAGTCTTATATAGATGGCAGACTGTGGGCATGAGCTTTAGATCACGAGTGAGACTTAGACGATAAGGTAGGTCACGGCCACGACCAAGAACACTGTGGTCGCGACTCAGATAACCATAAGACTGCGGGCGTGGCCGTGAAGGTCGTAAGCCATCATCGCAGGCCATGTACCTCTTTTCCCAGGCAAAAGACCTGAAGGCCAAAATGGCTACAGCCTAGTCACAGCCCCTCACAGGCGTGACCCACATCTCAACACATCACAAGCGGCGTAAGCCATCATCACAAGCCATGCACCTTTTTTCCCAAGCAACAAACTTGAAGGCCAAAATGGTCGTAGCTTAGTCACAGCCCCTCGCGGGCGTGACCCGCACCTCAACACATCACGAGCACGACCAAGCAAAGGCAGAATTTCTAGGTTGCTGTTCTGGAGCCAACCCAAGGCATTCAAAAGGTCCAAACCCAGGTATTGACAAAGTCACTCGGGATGACCACATGTCCCAACCAAAAATAAAATAGGTAGGGTTTTCGAACCCGGACAACTAAAACATTTATAATTAACTTTAATCTATCCATTACCTATCTATATTTATATTATTATATAGATAAAAATGTTGCAAGATAATTGAAGTTGAAAGTCCTAATTTTTTTTTTTTCAAAATTTAAAATTGTTAAAATGAATCATGCATGTTACAATATCATTAATTTATTCCCGTTGTAAATTTTATTTTAAGTCTTATAAGATTTCTTAAATGACTAATATTCAATTTTTAAAAAAATTCCAATATATTCCTTCCAAAAGTTTATATGATGTTAATTTTAATTGTAATCACATCTTCAAAAAAGTTTACAAAAAAAATTAAATAATTGTGAGGCATTTAATACTCAAAGTCCACTTCACTTATCAACTTTTTTTTGTTTTTGTTTTTTTTGTTTTTGTTTTTTTTTTTTTAAGATTTTGACTCACATGTTATGATGGTTCTTTCTACTCATTAAGTTTTAATTTTTTTTTAATTATGTTTCTTATATGACACTTTTTTAAAATTCATATATTTTTATTCTAAATAGTGAAGTATTAGAACTATGCCTTTTATTTATATATTTATTTATTTTTTATAACCAAGCATAATTTTAATAATTAATTGTCAAGATAATATATTATAGTAAAGTGACATTTCAAGTAAAACTCTTAAACTTATATATAATTTTATTTATGAGTGGAAAAATACAAATATATATATATAATTATTATATATTTTTTTATATAAATAATATATTATTTTACACTGGTGACATGCTAGCATAATTTAAAAACAAAAGAAGAAAAAATTATACCAATAAATTATGAGCGACAAAAAATGAGATAAATGACACATAAAGCTTCTGTTTTATTTTTTACTTGTTCCATATTTCACATGAAAATACCATATCTAAATCAAGAATATGGTATATGAAGATGAACAAATTTGTGTTTCTACATATCGCCATCCCGAGAGAGAGAGAGAGAGGGAGAGAGAGAGAGAGAGAGCGAGAGAGGGAGAGAGAGAGGGAACAAATGCAATAGAAAAATAGAGAGATATAGATGGGGAAAAAGTGTTGGAGGAGGATAGAGTGTTTGTTTATAATAGAGAATTAGCATATCACTCGTATTATGTACATGATGAAATAATGATTGATAAATTTATTTTTAAATTAATTAAAAATAATTTTAAAAAATAAATAAACAATTGAAGTAAGTTTTAACCTTTTTTTTATAACATAAAGAGTGTTTGAAATTGGTTTTTTAAGTGGCTTTTTAATTTTCTAAGAGATAAAAAAAAAAGTTAATGTATTTAGGAATGTGTTTTTTTAATTGTATGGGAACATACAAATATTTTTGTTTGTTACTTAAGTTTTCCATTTTATCCTTCCAAATGTGTAAACACCTATGCACTCACTTACAAGAATTGTTTAGTCTTTTCAAATTGGTACAAAGATTTTTGAACCTTTTTTTTTTTTTTTGTACATACCAAACACATTTTAGAACTCTTTAGTTTCATGACTTCTTAATCAAAAAGATAACATTCCATACATGGAGGGTTTTTTCTTTTTTCTTTTTTTGAATATTCTAAAAAAAAAAAAACAATTTAGAGAATTGACCCACTTTTCAAGTTATTTGAAAAACTAACTTGCTTTTTAAATTGCATTTTGAACATGCAATTTCAAGTCGACATGGACCTTTGTGGGCCCATCACGAAGCTGGCATTGATAATCCGAATTGTTCAATATGTAGGGCTTGTCGAGTATTTCATTTCTGCAAAAAATACCCTGATTGGATATCGATAGACATTTGATCAGATCACATTTGTGTCATAGAGAGAAGCATCTCCCACCTCTCCCATTTAGAAATGATGTTTCAAAATGTTTTAGGAACATTTATTCATAAATCTTTATTGATCTACTTGCCGTATAATCAAAATGTTTCGAAATGTCTTAAGCATTTTTTTTTGGTATAATTTAACGTTAACAAATAAAGAAACAATTTTAGTTTTTTTTTTTTTTTTGGGGGGGGGGGGGTGGGGGCGGGGGGTGTGGTTTAAAACTGGAAGGAGAGTAATGTAGGTATATATATATATCTATATGTGTGTGTGTTTTTTTCAATCAAGCCACATAATAATAGAATAATGACTAATAACTATATAAATATTAAAATGGAAACACAATAAAACTGGAAGTTATATTGAATAATTTTGTAATAAAACTTTATAACCATTGAGATAAAAATTTGATATTGTATTACTTGCAACAATAAATGTCTTACACTATGCGAAGGAACAAAACCGAATTTTTATGTGAATGAACAAAACCGAACTCCATACACTATGAGAAGGAAATTAAGCATGGTCAAAATTATCTTTGGTATGTAGGTTACACCTGATGTGAATTTTTTTATGTACTTTCCAAGCTAAACTTTCATAACTCAGATAGAGTTGGGATTCATATATATACATTTATAATCTTAATTACAGCTTGTTAAGTGATATGATATTTTCTAATAATTTTCTAATTAGCAATGCTACATGTACAGAAAATATGTGCACATAATATATACAAACTTGCATATGAATGTGGGATCTACACATGTGAGACACATATGGGACATACACAGTAGCACCCCGCTGTGACGCCCCTGATTGTGGTTCGTTTCGATTTGGTTTTGATGATTCAAGTCATTCAAATTATAGATTTTTTCGAGTATATTATTCATACAAAAAATAAGGTTAATCGGATTGAACCATAATTGTTTTTTAAAAAATTATCAAAACTATGTAAACAATTTATTTTTTTTAAACATAAATCTAATTTTGTTATGGGTTATAGAAGTCTAATTGCCTTGATTTTTTTCGTGGATGATCTACTCAATGAACTCTGTTAGGTCCTTTAGTTTTGTCAATCCCACGAACAAACATTATTAATCGAGTTGTAAGTTTCTTGGTTGTTTTGCGTTGCTCGCTTGAGCGAAGGAGTCCTGGCTCAAGCGAAGAAGTCCTGCTTCCAGAATTTGTTTATGTCTGCAAATATTCTAGGAAGGAAGAATGTGCGCTCGAGCGAAGGAAGCTTGGCTCGAACGACGCCACTTAAGGAAAAAACGCGTATTTGAGGAGGACAACCGTAATTCTGAAAAGCGGGCTGGTAAGCATCTAATGGAGTCCAAGGCAAATGTGGTGGAACATGCTCCAAAAGCGAAGAAACAGAAGTTTTCTGGAGAAAGTTCATCACAAGGCTCTAAAGGGAGGGAAACTAAGAAGTACAAGTTTAATGGCAAGTGTTACATCTATGACAAAGAGGGACATCAGGCAAAAGATTGTCGTAGCTAGCGCAAAGGCAAAGGAAGAACAAGCAAGAAGCCTGCTCAAGCCCATATGACCGAAACGAATAAAATTTCCAATGGTGTAGATGTTATAAATCTTTCGACAGTTGTTTCAGAGGCAAATCTTGTCGAAAATCCTAAAGAATGGTGGGTGGAAACTGGTGCTACTCGCCATATCTGTGCCGACAAAAAGATGTTCACATCTTATTTTACAGGGGACAATGGTGAACAACTTTTTTTGGGCAACTCCTTAACTTCCAAAGTTGAAGGACAATGGAAGATTGTTCTGAAGATGACATCTGGAAAGGAACTCACTCTCAACAATGTGTTGCATGTACCGGACATTCGCAAGAATCTTATTTCCGGATCTTTGTTGAGTAAGAATGGGTTTAGGCTAGTGTTTGAGAGTGAGAAATTTGTACTTACTAAGAATGTGATGTATGTAGGAAAAAGTTACATGTCTGATGGCCTTTTTAAGATGAATGTAATGGCCGTTGTACCATTAGTTATTAATAAAAATACATCTTCTTCTTACTTGCTTGAATCTTCAAATTTATGGCATAGTAGACTAGGACATGTTAATTATGAATCTTTGTGAAGATTAATTAATATGGAATGTTTACCTAAATTTGAAATTGATTCAAATCATAAATGTGAAATTTGCGTTGAGGCAAAATTATCCAAAAATCCTTTTCATTCAATTGAAAGAAGTACGGAGCCACTTGTATTAATTCATAGTGACATTTGTAATTTTAAATCAATTCAAACTAGAGGTGGGAAAAAAATATTTTATCACTTTTATGGATGACTATACTAGATATAGTTATGTTTATTTAATTCGAACCAATGATGAAGTTTTGGAAACTTTCATTCAATATAAGAATGAATTTGAAAATCAACTTGGTAAGAAAATCAAAAAACTAAGAAGTGATAGAGGTTGTGAATATGAATCACCTTTTGGTGAGTTTTGTAAAGAACATGAAATAATTCATCAAACCACCGCTCCTTACTCACCTCAGCAAAATGTAATTGCTTAAAGGAAAAATAGGACTTTAAAAGAAATGATGAATGCTATGTTAATAAGTTCTAGAATACCTCAGAACTTGTGGGGGGAAGCAATACTTTCTGCTAATTATATTTTAAATAAAATATCTCGAAAGAAAATGAATCAAACACCTTATGAATTGTGGCATGGGAGAGTACCATCCTACAAATACTTAAAAGTGTGGAGGTGTCTGGCGAAATTGGCTATTCCTAATCCTAAAAAGACTAAGATAGGTCCTAAAATCGTTGATTGTATTTTTATTGGTTATGCCAAGAATAGTAGTGCATATCGATTTTTGATTCATAAATCAGAACATTTTGAAATGCATGTATACACTATTATTGAATCTCGAAATGCATCTTTCTTTGAACATGTATTTCCAAATAAGACTGGACAAGAGACTAATAACAATAAAAGATCTCATGATGTTATTACTAGTCAGGATCAAGAATATGATCAAGAACAAGAGCAAGAGTTAGATCAAAATGAGGAAGAGGAATCTAGGCGTAGTAAACGTATTAGAACCTTAAAATCTTTTGGTCTAGATTTTTTAACATTTTTGTTAGAAAATGAACCTTTAACTTTTAAAGAGGCTATGTCCAATCCTGAGGCTATGTCCATCTTGTAAAATCACACTTGGAAATTGGTGGATTTGCTACCAGGTTGTAAACCTCTCGGGTACAAGTGGATTTTCTAAAGAAAATTGAAAGTGGATGGATCAACTGACAAATACAAGGCAAGACTTGTGGTCAAAGGATTTAGACAAAAATAAAGTCTTGATTACTTTGACACATACTCACCAGTTACTAGAACAACATCCATTAGAATGCTAATTGCTATTGCCTCATTGTACAATCTAGAAATTCATCAAATGGATGTGAAAATCGCTTTCTTAAATGGTGAGTTAGATAAAGAAATTTACATGAAACAACCATAAGGTTTTTCTGTTCCAGGAAAAGAAAAGAAAGTGTGTAAATTGGTTAAATCATTATATGGTTTTAAAACAAGCGCCAAAGCAATGACATGAAAAATTTGACAAAGCAATGATGTCAAATGGATTCAAAATTAATGAGTGTGACAAATGTGTTTATATTAAAAATACAGACAAATATTATGTCGTTGTATGTCTTTATATGGATGATATGCTCATCACAGATAGTAATAATGATATGATCAAAACTACTAAGAAAATGTTGAATAAACATTTTGACATGAAAGACATGGGCATTGTTGATATAATTCTTGGTATGAAAATTACCAAAACATTAGAAGATATGCTTTGTCACAATCTTATTAAATTGAGAAAATACTTGACAAATGATCATCTTGCTAGAACACTTGTGGATGTTAATTTGTTTCTTTCTAAGAATGTACAGGAAAGTATTTATCAATTAGAGTATGCCCAAATTATTGGAAGCTTAATGTACTTGATGAACTGCACTTGCCCGGATATAGCTTATGCAGTAAGTAAATTAAGTAGATATACGAGTAATCCGGGAGTAGAACACTGGAAAGCAATTATAAGGGTTCTAAGATATTTCTGATTTACTCGTAATATTGGGCTAAATTATACTAGATATCCAGCAGTACTTAAAGGTCACTGTGATGCAATCTGGATATCGGATACTAGAGACTCAAAATCCATCAGTGGGTATGTCTTTACTCTTTGTGGGGCGGCTATATCTTGGAAATCTTCCAAACAAACTTGCATTACTAGGTCTACTATGGAATCAGAATTCATTACTTTAGACAAAGCTGGGGAAGAAGCAGAATGGCTTCACCACTTCCTTGAAGATATTCCAATGTGGCCAAAATCGGTGCCTGCTATTTGCATATATTGCGATAGTCAATCCGCAACAGGTAGAGCACAGAGTCATATGTATAACGGTAAGTCACGACACATTCATCGTCGACATAACACCATGAGACAACTACTCTCTAATGGAATTATTTCTATTGAATATGTGAAGTCTAAAGACAACATAGCAGATCCACTAACCAAAGGGTTAGAAAGAGAGCTAGTTAAGAATTCATCGAGGGGAATAAGACTAAAGCCTATTAAATAAGAGTTACCACAACGACAACCCAACCTAGTTGACTGGAGATCCCAAGATCTAGGTTCAAATGAACAACCGAGTTGTGTATGACTCAGAAGGATCACTGGGGAGTCAAACTCCTACCCATTTCTATGATGAAATAGTGATGTCTGTAGAGTTTTAGGTTAAGTAAAAATTTTAATTATTCTTATATCTAGATAAACCTAGTGGAGTTTGGCAGGATACTCTTCATAAGAATCACCTATATGAGTGTGAACTGGGCCGGTTCTATGAGATTTGTGTAGGGCTACAATTCTCTAGAGTACTCATGAAAGACAAGATTGTTCAGGGTCAAAATGAACACAATAGTGAGAACTAAATTGTGTCTGGTAATATTCTGTATGAGTTCTATTGTCTGGGTTTACACAAACGACTGAACAGTTCAAGACATCATGTTTACTGGTTAGCTAGTAAATCCGATAGTATCTCACAAGGGAAGGTTCAAAGCCAAAAGGTACCTATCATTTGCAGAATATTTCTAATTTATGTACTCTCTGTTAGATCATGTTGTTGCATTTTCTCTCCGTCAAATTATATTCATGTGGGGGATTGTTTAAAAATTTGGTTTTATAAGGCTTATTTTTTAGCCAACTTTGAGCCCAAAATTGAGTGGGCCCCAAACGTCTTTTGGGGTGGGTCCGAAGAGGTGACGTGTTCCTTGCCGCATGGCAAGTCACATAGTGAAGATGGTTCGTGAAAACCATTTATGAGTGAATGGGAAGTTGATGTCGTTTTCGGGTTCGTGGAATAGACAATTAAAGAAATAAATGTGGGTTTCCTTGAAATGGGTTGTCCCACATTGAAACTTTAAGAGAACTTGTGTATGTATATAAGCTCTAGACTACAATACTTGGGTTGGGTCCCAAGGGGCACCCAAAGTTTGTAGAAGGGAGGAGTTATGGACAAAGTGAACCTTAACCCAAACCACCACACACGCTCGCGTGCGCCGCCGCTGCCCTTCGTCTGGCCAAGCCAAGCCGTGCTGTGCCGGGTGCGGGTGTGAATGTGAGTGTGGGTCGGTTCTTATATTAATTTTTTGGACAAAATTTATTTGAATTTTTAATGAAATAAAATTCAAATTTTGTGCCAAAAATTGAATTTATTTTCTGCCCATTTCCAGTCCGAAATTCAAATAGATTAAATAGTCCAAAACTGTTTGAACCCCGAACATATTCAGTTTCTGCCCAGACAGATTCAAATCTGTTGCAATTTTTCCAACAGATATAAACTGCCCAACAGTTATCTGTTTAAACTATTATGCACCTGTTGGATTCAAATTCCACCTGTTCAGTTTGAATAATTGAACCTGTTCAGGTCTATAAATAGCAGGCCATTTTCCAGTAGTTACTCATTCCGAAAATTCATTTTTCTTGCCTTCATTTTGCTCTCTTGCATCCTTTATTCTTCATATTATTTTAGAGAAAATTTAGAGGGTTATAGAACACAAGATTCAAGTTCCCCGGACAAATTTGTTTGGAGTGCTACTATAAATTTGTGAAGATCATTGTATCCTGGAAGATAGACGCCACTTAACCGTAAGCACCGTAGCGGGGCGAATCTGTCTTAAGGACAGAGTGTCATACACTCGACTTGATCTTGAAAATTTTTCATTCGGCCCGATAAAATAAATTATGTAAGTTATTTATTTTATTTATTTGATTTTGTTTCAATTTATTTATTGTATATAGAAGATTGTTCCTACAATCACACATATATATATATATTAATAGAAGGCACACCTTTCAGCTTCACGAGACTAAGCTGAAGAACCTCGCTCCAAGCTAACAATTTATATTGAACTTTCCAAACCCAATTTCGTTTACCTAAGGAAGTTGCTAATTTCCAAGAAGAAACCATGCTTTGCATTTCTTTAATCCATTTAACCATTTGAATTCCCAAGCCAAGCAGAGTCAGGGACTACAATTTCATCACCCATCTCATTGTTGGCAGCTCTAGCATTGCTTACATTGTTAGCATAAATAAACAACTAGCACAACACCAAAAAATGTGACCACCAATTGGTTAAATATTTTTTTCCTATGGACAGAAAAAGTCAACAAAATCCTCCTTAACAATAATTCAAATGAGGAGGTCCAACTCTAATACCATAAAATCGTATCCACAGTTGATCAAATAAAGACAAGTGGGGGTCTGGTTTAGGCTTGGACCATCATACATCCATCCACTTATTTGTTTATGTGTCATCACTTTGATTGTTCATGCATCACATATATGTTCACCTAATCTACAAATCTGTCTATATAGCGATCCCGGGTTTACCCTTGTTGTACAGTGATCCGGACATGTGTCCGTGGATGTTGGTTGTTGTTTATTATCGTGTTTGCATCCTTTGTACTTTGTATATTGAGTTATGGGATGTGTTGGGCAGGTTTGCTACAGGTTGGTTGCGTTTGGGAGCCTAGTGTTGCTGCCCAGATTTTTGGTCCTTCGCTCGAGCGAGGAGTTTGTCGCTCGAGCGAGAGTTGTGTTGCACCGGTTCTGGACCTGAGAGCTGTCTTTCTTGGCTCGAGCGAGCTTTTCGTGGCTCGAGCGGTCTGGGTTTTTCTTCGCTCGATCGAGAACTTCTTGGCTCGAGCGAGAGTTTTCTGTGTCTGGTCGCTCGAGCGACCAATCCTTCGCTCGAGCGAGCGTGTTTTATATCAGCGCACAGCAGCGTCTAAAACATCACTTTTTCACTTCTTTTCTTTGATTAAACCCTAAATCCGACACCCTCTCTCCCTAAACTTGCACTCTCTCTAAGATTTGATCTCCCTAGGATGTGAATCTAGCCTAGGGCCTTTGTTAAAAAGATAGAGGGCGTTGAGAGCTTCGATTTAATCTGAAAAAGTTTGGATTTGGAGCACGTTGATCTTCGAGTCTTCATCTCCTTTGTGGCTTAAACTTCAAGGTAGGGATATCCTACTCCTCTCTATGGGTTTGTCTTTAAATTTTGGTATTTTGAGATGTTGGGCTTGGTTTGGTAATTTTGTGAAAGTTTGGGGCTTTTGTGTAATTTTACAAAAGTTGGGGTTTTATTCATAATAAACCTAGATGCATGTTTGGCATAGAAAAATGGAATGATTGTTGAATCATTGATGAAAATGGAACCTAAGGGTTGAAATAGTAATTATGGAAAATGGCCTAATTACATTGTTTAATTAATTGGGATAATTAATTGGTGAGAAATGAGGAAATGAAATGTTGATTTAATATCCATTTGTGCATTTATTTTCTGTTTTAGAAATAACTGCTTTGGGCTATCGGTGGAGGATAGTCGAGATTGTTGTAGACAATGCATGCTGATTAGGTAAACGGAAACTAATCAATGGAATGTGTCATGGAACTTGACGGTTGATAGAATACATTAATTGTGTGTAATGTGTGATTGTATATAGAACCAATGTGTTTATATACGTTATGTGTAGAGGAGGAGATAGGGGATGCACTCCGCGGTTTAGGGGAAGATAGGGGATGTACCTCTAAACCGGATAGTATTGGGAGGAGATAGGGGATGAACTCCGTAGACACAGCTCATATGCTTGTCTAGAGAAGTGAAGATAGAGCTCATATGCTTATCTTTGTGAAGTGTGGATACAGCTTGTATGCTTATCTGTGGATATTGTTGATATACATATCTGTTGTAGAATGTGGATACTGCTTATATGCTTATCTGTGGATATTGTTGTTATACATATCTGTTGAGAATGTGGATATAGTTTTTATGCTTATCTGAATGTGAGATATAGTTTTTATACATATCTGTGGAAATGATGATAGAGCTAGTATGCTTATCTGTTGTTAAAGGGAAAATGAAAAGTAATTGGGACTTGTAAGTCGTTGACATAAATATGTTATTTATGTGATTGTATCAGTGTTGACCAACTATCAATTGCTAATGTTTTAGTCATTGTCCATGGTTGGTTTAGTGCATTTCTACTGGGCTGTGGCTCACCCTATATGGGAATATCATTTTCAGGTGCAGGAAGCATGCCACCTCCAAGGACATAGCTTGGGAGGCTAGAGGCGGACATAGTGTAGTTGTTTTACTTTTGATGTATTACATGTAACTTCAAGCCAAGGGCTTAATGTGTAAACGAGTTAGTACTCTTTTGTTGTAACCAAGTGTTCACTTGGAAAGCTGTAAGCCCGTAGGGCATTTTGTTTTGATGTTAACATGTAATACTTATGTAATGAAACTCAATGAAATAAAGGAATGTGGTTAGTTTATATGTAAATGCATGTCGTATCTGACGGGTTTAATGTTATTATTTTGAGGGTGTTACAACTTGGTATCAGAGCGTACCGGGTTCGAATACTTTGGGTACGTGGGAAGTGATTAGGATCACAATGGGTTTGTCTCGCTTGATAGAGACTTAGATGTAGTATCATATGCTTTGTGCTTAATTGATAACATGCTTATGTGACTATGTGGGTATGGGATTTAATTTCTAGGATGTTGATTGGATCCTTGAGTTTCTGGGAGTCTTGTTGGAAAAGCACTTGATCAATGCTATTTCTAACCGGAACTCTAGTAACGCCTTGGGACTATCATTATCCGGAAATGAAATTCGTAAGTGCTTATGTGTTTATGTGCTTATGTGGAGTGAATTATTGTTGTCCATTGCATTAGGACACGAGTGTTTAGCTTCGGCACTTTTATTAATGTGCTAATGGCTTTGTTTCTTTTATTAGGATGTCAGGACGAGGACGAGGACGCGGTAGGCGTGGTAGGCCGGGTAGGCAGGAGGTGCCTGTGCCAGAAGAGATTCCGGTAGTTCAGGAGGGAGTTGGGCAGGCCAATGTGGCCGAGCCAGTGGGTCAGCAGGCTATGGGTGCCTTGGCCAGAGAGATAGCAGGAGCTTTGGGTATTCTTAGAGCTGGGAATCAGGCAGCTGAGACAGGGCCTTCCTTCTTGAAGAGGGAGTTCTTCCGGTGTAATCCGGACGAGTTTATCGGGGATCCTAAAGAGCCGCTTAAGGCAGATGAATGGCTCGAACAGACAACGAAGACGTTTGAGATGCTTAGCATCGAGGACGGAGCACTGAAAGTGACCTTGGCATCCTTCCAACTGAAGGGAGATGCGGGTCAATGGTGGAAGTACGAGAAAGCTCGTGTTGGTGGTACTTGGGAGGCGTTTGTGAA
Organism: Camellia sinensis; assembly: GCF_055761805.1. Classification (NCBI taxonomy): domain Eukaryota; kingdom Viridiplantae; phylum Streptophyta; class Magnoliopsida; order Ericales; family Theaceae; genus Camellia; species Camellia sinensis. The sequence goes on from NC_138969.1 coordinate 76,492,127, forward strand.
TGCTTTTCAGGAGAGGTTTTTATCAGCAGCAGCTAGGGAGAAGCTGAGGGATCAGTTTAGCCGGCTTAATCAGCAGGGCTTGTCAGTGGCCGAGTTTGAGGCTACTTTTACCAGTCTGTCTAGGTTTGCACCTGAACTGGTGGCGTCTGAGGAACGCCGTTGCTATGAGTTTGAGCGGAAGTTGAGGCGGGGCCTCAAGTTGAGAATTGGTGGGTCTTATATTCGAGAGTATAGACACCTAGTGGACGCTGCAGCTCATATGGAGCTTATGATGCAGGAGGAGGATGAGGGTCAGAGAGGCTCCAAGAGGAGCCAGGATAGTCAGGGTGATGGCAGGAGGCAGAGGGGTTCTAACCCTCAGCAGTTGCAGGGTGGTGTTGCTAGATCGACCTTCCCAGTGCCGAGTGCAGGCTCCGGGAGAGGTGGTCAGGGGGATTTCACCTGTTACAAGTGTGGCCAGTTGGGTCACAAGGTTTCGGTTTGCCCGCAGAAGGGTGGGGGTCAGAAAGCTGCTTCTTCTTCAGCTAGACCGCAGAGTCAGAGTTTGGGCAGGGGGCAGCTCTTGACTTGTTATCAGTGTGGACAACCTAGGCACCTGAAGAGGTTTTGCCCGCAGTTGAGTGCCACTTCGGGAGCGTCTGGTTCTAGGCAGACGCAGGGTTTTCAGCCAGCTCAGTCTGTGCAGGCCTCGAGGGCCAATCCGGGAGCTTCGTCATCCCAGTCTGTGCAGCAGTCTTTTGCTCCGAGAGGTGAGCAGGTAGACCAGGGGCCTACAGGGCGCGTGTATGCTGTTACCGCGCAGGATTTAGTACTGGCTCCATCAGTAGTGAGAGGTACTTTTCTGTTTTGCAACTCAGTTGCTAGTGTGTTGATAGACACGGGTGCATCTCATTCTTTTGTATCTGCTGCATTTGCATCTGTTTTGGAATTGGAGTTAGCACAGTTAGCATCTCCTATTTGTGTGGTATCGCCTTTGGGTGGTGAGTTGATTCTGAAACAGGGTGTTAGAGGATGTGATATAGAGGTCGCCGATTATAGGCTTCCTTTTCCGTTTGTTGTCATGCCCATGAAGGGTTTTGATGTTATTTTGGGTATGGACTGGTTATCGTCATACCGGGCTGTTATTGATTGCTACCGCCAAAGGGTTACATTATGTACCTTGAGCGGGGAGTGGTTCCATTTCTTGGGAGACCGGGTTGGTAGTGTTTTGCCACCGGGGTATGATTCGCGAGGGCGAAGTGAGCTTAGTAGTCTACTTGCTAGCTTTGAGAGTGGTGAGAGTGGTGAGACCCAGCATGTATTGTCGAGGGTGGTTTGTGAGTATTCTGATGTTTTTCCCGAAGATCTTGTTAGTTTGCCACCTCACCGAGAGATAGAGTTCTCTATTGATTTAGTGCCTGGTACGGCGCCGATTTCTATGGCACCTTACCGTTTTGCTCCAGCAGAGTTGGTTGAGTTGAAAGTTCAGCTCCAGGAATTGCTAGATAAGGGTTTTGTTCGCCCTAGTGTTTCACCGTGGGGAGCACCGGCACTCTTTGTTAAAAAGAAAGATGGTGCCTTGAGATTGTGTATAGACTACCGGAAGTTGAATCGGGCTATGGTTAAGAATAAGTATCCTATGCCCCGTATAGATGATTTGTTTGACCAGTTGAAGGGTTCCCGTTGTTTCTCTAAGATAGACTTGAGATCGGGTTACCATCAGTTGAGGGTCAGGGAGGAAGATATTCTTAAGACGGCATTCCGTACGCGGTATGGCCATTACGAGTTTCTGGTGATGCCATTCGGGCTTACCAATGCACCGGCAGTCTTCATGGACTTGATGAACCGGATTTTCCGGGAGTTCTTAGACCGATTTGTGGTTGTCTTCGTGGACGACATCCTTATCTATTCGTCTTCTGAGGAGGAGCATGAGGCACACTTGAGAGTGGTACTTGAGTTACTTAGAGCCCATAGGTTGTATGCCAAGTTTGGGAAGTGTGAGTTCTGGCTGGGGGAAGTCAAATTCTTAGGCCACGTGGTATCCGGGGAAGGGGTGTCTGTTGATACATCCAAGGTTGAGGCAGTGCAAGATTGGGCACAGCCTAAGAGTGTGTTTGAGATCCGCAGTTTTCTGGGATTAGCTGGGTATTACCGTCGGTTTGTGAAAGATTTCTCCAGGTTAGCGTCACCGTTGACTAGGCTGACTCGGAAGGGAGTCAAGTTTGTGTGGAGTGAGACTTGTGAAAAGTCGTTCCAAGAGCTGAAAGTTAGATTGACCACCGCTCCGGTGTTGATTATTCCGGAGAGAGGGTTGGGTTATGCGGTTTATTGTGATGCCTCACGAGAGGGTTTGGGTTGTGTGTTGATGCAAGAGGGGAAAGTGGTAGCTTATGGCTCACGTCAGTTGAAAATACACGAGAAGAATTACCCTACTCACGACCTAGAGTTAGCAGCAGTGATCTTTGCCTTGAAAGTCTGGAGGCACTACCTTTATGCTGAGAAGTTCGAGGTATTCTCGGATCATAAGAGTTTGAAGTATCTGTTTACACAGAGAGACTTGAATTTGAGGCAGAGGAGATGGATGGAGTTCATCGAGGATTATGATTTTGAGTTGCATTATCATCCGGGAAAGGCCAATGTTGTGGCCGATGCCCTTAGTAGGAAAACCATTAGTGATGTAGCTTGTATAGCCATCCGGGAATGGGAGATGTTGGGAGCACTGGGCGAGTTTGATTTGCTACTGGGCGAATCTGTCGAGGCTGCGGCCTTGTTTTCTGTTGTTGCGCAGCCTACACTTATGATTAGAGTGTTAAAGGCACAGAGAGGTGACCTTGAGGTAGAATCCCTCCGAGAGAAGATCTCCAGTGGGAAAGTTGAGAAGGGTTTGACGGTGTATCCCGACCTGAGTGTGAGATACCGAGACCGTTTGTTTGTACCGGAGTCTTGCCGAGAGGAAGTACTCCGAGAGTTTCATCATTCGCGCCTTGCGGTGCATCCGGGAGGTACTAAGATGTATCAGGATTTGGGTCGCCAGTTTTGGTGGCGGGGTATGAAGCGAGATGTGGCTGTTTTCGTATCGAAGTGCCTTACTTGCCAACAAGTGAAGGCCGAGCATCAGAGGCCAGCGGGTTTGTTGCAACCCTTGCCTATTGCCGAGTGGAAGTGGGAGCATGTCACTATGGACTTCGTTGTAGGTCTTCCGAGGACTCAGCGGGGTAGTGATGCTATTTGGGTGGTTGTAGACCGGTTGACTAAGTCGGCGCACTTTATTTCTATGCGCGTGAGAGATTCGGTAGATCATCTTGCCGATTTGTATATTCGGGACGTAGTGAGATTGCACGGGGTCCCAGTGACGATCGTCTCAGATAGAGATCCTCGTTTTACTGCTAGGTTGTGGCAGAGTTTGCAGAGTGCCTTGGGCACTAAGTTGACCTTTAGTACGGCTTATCATCCTCAGACTGACGGGCAGTCCGAGCGTACTATTCAGATCCTCGAGGATATGCTTCGGGGTTGTGTCCTGGATTTCAGTGGGACGTGGGAAAGGCACTTGCCATTGGCAGAGTTTGCCTACAACAACAGTTTTCAGTCTAGCATCGGTATGGCACCGTTTGAGGCCTTGTATGGCCGACCGTGTAGGTCTCCAGTTTGTTGGGCCGAGGTGGGTGATGCACCTTTGTTGGGTCCGGAGTTGGTTAAGGAGACGACGGAGAAAGTTGAGCTTATCCGTAGGAGGCTTGTTACAGCCCAGAGTCGACAAAAGAGTTATGCCGACCGTAGGAGGAGGCCTTTAGCGTTTGAGGTAGGTGATCATGTCTTTCTGAAAATATCACCTAGGCGAGGCCTGATGAGGTTTGGGAAGAGTGGGAAGTTATCCCCTCGGTTTATTGGTCCTTTTGAGATCCTTGAGAGGATAGGCGAGGTTGCTTATCGGTTAGCCTTACCGCCGCAGTTGTCTGGAGTGCATGACGTGTTTCATGTGAGTATGCTTCGGAAGTATGAGCCAGATCCATCACATGTGCTGGATTGGACCGATTTAGAGGTAGATGAGGATGCCTCGTATGAGGAGAGACCGGTTCGGGTCTTGGATAGGCGGGATCAGGTCCTGCATGGCAAGACCATTCCTTTGGTGAAAATCTTGTGGAAACATCACGGAGTGGAGGAAGCCACTTGGGAACGTGAGTTGGAAGTCCGAGAGAAATATCCGGACTTGTTTGTTGATATGTAATCTTGTATTTAAATCTTACATTTTGTTGAACTTAAGAGCTTTTATATATGTCTTAAGTTGTGAAACATTGCAAATGTTTTGATTATCGAGAGTATGTTTTGGGACTTGCCTCATATGGAAGTTGAATGTGACACTATATGTGTTGAATATATTGTTGAAATTGGAAAGTTAGTGCATAATGTTGATGCATGTTGAAAATACATATGTTGTTTACATATTGTGATATGTCTCTTGTTACAGGGATGGGATGACCGGTAATGGGTCGAATTGTTGAATGTTCAAGTGTAACATTGTTTAAAATGGAGGAAAACTTGTTTTGAAAACTTGTGCTTAATTTCGAGGGCGAAATTCTTTAAGGGGGGAGGTTATAGCGATCCCGGGTTTACCCTTGTTGTACAGTGATCCGGGCATGTGTCCGTGGATGTTGGTTGTTGTTTATTATCGTGTTTGCATCCTTTGTACTTTGTATATTGAGTTATGGGATGTGTTGGGCAGGTTTGCTACAGGTTGGTTGCGTTTGGGAGCCTAGTGTTGCTGCCCAGATTTTTGGTCCTTCGCTCGAGCGAGGAGTTTGTCGCTCGAGCGAGAGTTGTGTTGCACCGGTTCTGGACCTGAGAGCTGTCTTTCATGGCTTGAGCGAGCTTTTCGTGGCTCGAGCGGTCTGGGTTTTTCTTCGCTCGATCGAGAACTTCTTGGCTCGAGCGAGAGTTTTCTGTGTCTGGTCGCTCGAGCGACCAATCCTTCGCTCGAGCGAGCGTGTTTTATATCAGCGCACAGCAGCGTCTAAAACATCACTTTTTCACTTCTTTTCTTTGATTAAACCCTAAATCCGACACCCTCTCTCCCTAAACTTGCACTCTCTCTAAGATTTGATCTCCCTAGGATGTGAATCTAGCCTAGGGCCTTTGTTAAAAAGATAGAGGGCGTTGAGAGCTTCGATTTAATCTGAAAAAGTTTGGATTTGGAGCACGTTGATCTTCGAGTCTTCATCTCCTTTGTGGCTTAAACTTCAAGGTAGGGATATCCTACTCCTCTCTATGGGTTTGTCTTTAAATTTTGGTATTTTGAGATGTTGGGCTTGGTTTGGTAATTTTGTGAAAGTTTGGGGCTTTTGTGTAATTTTACAAAAGTTGGGGTTTTATTCATAATAAACCTAGATGCATGTTTGGCATAGAAAAATGGAATGATTGTTGAATCATTGATGAAAATGGAACCTAAGGGTTGAAATAGTAATTATGGAAAATGGCCTAATTACATTGTTTAATTAATTGGGATAATTAATTGGTGAGAAATGAGGAAATGAAATGTTGATTGAATATCCATTTGTGCATTTATTTTCTGTTTTAGAAATAACTACTTTGGGCTATCGGTGGAGGATAGTCGAGATTGTTGTAGACAATGCATGCTGATTAGGTAAACGGAAACTAATCAATGGAATGTGTCATGGAACTTGACGGTTGATAGAATACATTAATTGTGTGTAATGTGTGATTGTATATAGAACCAATGTGTTTATATACGTTATGTGTAGAGGAGGAGATAGGGGATGCACTCCGCGGTTTAGGGGAAGATAGGGGATGTACCTCTAAACCGGATAGGTATTGGGAGGAGATAGGGGATGAACTCCGTAGACACAGCTCATATGCTTGTCTAGAGAAGTGAAGATAGAGCTCATATGCTTATCTTTGTGAAGTGTGGATACAGCTTGTATACTTATCTGTGGATATTGTTGATATACATATCTGTTGTAGAATGTGGATACTGCTTATATGCTTATCTGTGGATATTGTTGTTATACATATCTGTTGAGAATGTGGATATAGTTTTTATGCTTATCTGAATGTGAGATATAGTTTTTATACATATCTGTGGAAATGATGATAGAGCTAGTATGCTTATCTGTTGTTAAAGGGAAAATGAAAAGTAATTGGGACTTGTAAGTCGTTGACATAAATATGTTATTTATGTGATTGTATCAGTGTTGACCAACTATCAATTGCTAATGTTTTAGTCATTGTCCATGGTTGGTTTAGTGCATTTCTACTGGGCTGTGACTCACCCTATATGGGAATATCATTTTCAGGTGCAGGAAGCATGCCACCTCCAAGGACATAGCTTGGGAGGCTAGAGGCGGACATAGTGTAGTTGTTTTACTTTTGATGTATTACATGTAACTTCAAGCCAAGGGCTTAATGTGTAAACGAGTTAGTACTCTTTTGTTGTAACCAAGTGTTAACTTGGAAAGCTGTAAGCCCGTAGGGCATTTTGTTTTGATGTTAACATGTAATACTTATGTAATGAAACTCAATGAAATAAAGGAATGTGGTTAGTTTATATGTAAATGCATGTCGTATCTGACGGGTTTAATGTTATTATTTTGAGGGTGTTACAGTCTATATCACCACCACCACCACCACTGATGTTGCTGGTGGTGGTGAAATTTTTGACGAACTTTTCGGCATCACCAAACTGTTCGGCAATGGTCTGACAGTGGTTTGACGATGGGGAAAATTGGAAAAAATTCATTCAAAATAATAATTTGTCTTTCTCAGCAAACAATTTCATTAAACATGTCATTTTGATCAAAATAAATATTAAAACTTGGACCAAATAAATCTTGTCGTGTTACATTTAGAAAGTTACATTAAAGTGTTATGTTTGGGAAAGTATAGTAAGGAGTTTTTTAGTGTTAGGGTGTTACATTGTAGTATTACGTTTGAAAAAAAGTATATTAAGAAATTTTTTTAGTGTTGAAGTGTTACATTTGAAAAAAAATACACAAAAGAGTTTTTTAGTATATTACGTCATACACTAAGGATTTTTTTAGTATTTACATCGGAATGTAATGTTAGGAAAAAAATATACTAATGAGTTTTTTTTAGAGTGTTACGTTGAAGTGACGGAAACGTGATGTAAAAATTGAATCCAACTTTCCTATGATAACGTCCCCCAATGAGGAAGGGTATAAATGTTTATCAAATCATACCAAAATTTAAAATAAGATCTCACAGTAAGGTTGCCAAAACAAACAGAACCCATCAATGTATTAGAAAATTCATGGGACTGATTGGAGTAATTGATTCTTATATGGGACCTTTTGATAATTTTTTCTAAATTAAATTAAGAAAATATAAAAAAAACTAGAACACAAAATTGATACAATTCATATTACAATGATCAAATTGATGCAAGAAGAAAACTATAAGAACTATAAGTATAATTTAGAGTAAAGTTAGATACCCCTAAAATCTTATCCCTAAATTTACCCAAACTGATGTGGTAGGAGGTTTTTTTTTTGGCTAGCGAAGTGGTAGGAGGTTAGGTTTTAATTGATTGATTTCTAAACAAATCAACAAATAACATATAATACTTCATGTCATTGAGGTAAATTTAGAAGGGTTTGACTTCTCTCAAGTTGTCATCTTAACTTGAGAGAGTGTTTGAGTTTGGTAGATCCATTTTGGAATAGATTTCAATAATCCAAACCGTTTAATTTTTGTCACTCACTAAGTAAAATATTCATACAAAAAAATTAAGATGATTCGATATCAGTAACTATATGTTTAAATCATATTTGTTTGAAAAAAAATAGACGATAAATTTAATTTCAAGAATAACAATTCATTTTTTATAATACATATTTGATTCTAACATATAGGTGCCGATATTCGATCATCTTATTTTTTATACGAATATTATACTCTGTGAATTCTTAAAAGTGAATTGTTTGGATAATTGAAATGGGACGTGTGTTGGGCTCGACACCCCTTAAGTTCTCTCATGTTGATATGTGAACAAAAAAGAAGCTTAGCCCAATTTAGAAATGATGTTTCAAAATATTTTAAGAATATTTATTCATAAATCTCTTTCCATTTACTTACCATTTAATCGAAATGTTTCGAGATGTTATAAGCATTTTCGATATAATTTACTGTTAACAAATAAAGAAAGAAATTTAGTGGTTTTTTTTTTTTTTTGTTTGAATACAACGGAAAGTAATTTTAGTAGTTCAAAACTGGAAAGTGAGTAATGTAGGTATATATATGTGTCCTTGAATCAAGCCACATAATAATAGAATAAGAGTAATGCTATATGTACCCATTAATATATCAATTGATGATGTGACATAATTTAAGATATTTTTGTTATTTGTAATTTGTATAATGAGTGGAGGGTCAATAATAAGGTTATAACTAGTGTTGGTACACTAGATAGCACCACTCGTAGAATAATGACTAACAATTATATAAATATTAAAATGGAAACACAATAAACTGGTAATTATATTGAATAATTTTGTAATAAAAGTTTATAACCGTTGAGATAAAATATTTGATATTGTATTAATTGCAACAATTAATGTCTTAAAGTAGTTTTCCTTAAAAATATTTCAAAGAGAATAATATTTTCCCATTTTTTATTTGAGTGAAAATTATCTTCGGTACAGCATGGGTTACACCTGATGTGAATTTTTTTGTATGTACTTTTCATGCTAAACTTTCACAACTCTGATAGATTTAGGGATTCATTTATATGCATTTATACGCTTAATTACAACTCATTAAGTGGTATAACATTTTTTAGCATTTCTGTAATTAGCAATCTTACATTGAAAATTTGTGCATAGAATATATAGAAATTTTCACATGAAGGTAGGATTCACATGTGAGACTCATGTGGTACAGGCATAGGGCGGGTATTGTCGCCTCCGCTGTAAAGCCCGCAATTGAGGTTCGTTTCGATTTTATTGTGATGATCCGAATTGTTCATAATATAGGATTTGTTGAGTATGTTATTCATATAAAAAATGAGATTAATCGGACTTGCATATCCCTATAATCGGACCATAACTGCTTTTAAAAAAAATTATCAAAATTATGTTAATCATTTATTTTTTCTAACATAAATTTAGTGTTTTTTTTTTTAAATGGGTTTTAGATGTCTAATTGCCTTAATTACTTTTTCAAGGATGCTCTACTTGATAAACTTTTTTTGAATAATTCTTCTTGATAAACCCTATAATATGAATGGTACGGATTATCAAAATAGATTGACAAAATACCTCCACGAACTCACAACACGATATTGTGCATATATGCAAAGGTTTCATGTGGGAACCCATCCTCACGTGTGAGCTTTTGTGCATTCTGTGTATAGATTTTCTGTGTAAATAGTATTTCTATTTTGTAATTTGTGTGTTGGTAACATTTATATATTCTTAATTAGCATTCAATGCTATCATTTAATTATTTTTGTTAATTAGCTCAAATGAGTGGCAGTTATACCAACAAATTAATTGGTCATTGCATTAAATCAAATTCATTACTTTCATTCCAAAAATGTGAACTTGATTGATATTATGCGTTCACACTGATTAGAAAAACCACCACCTAAATGCATTATAAATAGGGTGTGTTCCTCAACATTGTAGTCCCAAGAACCATATCAAAACCAAGTTTTGTTCTGAAAGCTTTAAAATTATTGAGTAAAATATTTATGTAAAAAATTAAGATGATAGTTTTACGTTTGAATCACATTTGACTTAAAAAAATATAGATAACAAATATAATTTGAGGAATAGCCATCCATTTTGGGTAATACAAATATGATTCAATTATATAGTTTCTGATATTCGATTATTTTAATTTTTTCATAAATATCCTACTCAAAAATTTCTTAAAAGTGAACAATTTAAATTATCAAATTAACTCCAAAATATCCTATCAAGTCCAAACTATACTCACAAGTTGAAGAGAATCCAAACAAAAAAAAAGTATGCATACATGATGAATGGACTGCATGGTAATGCTCGGTCGAAAAAGGAATGCATGTTCAAAAATCATGACAAATAAATACTAAAGTGGTGGAGGAGATCATGGGATCCATTCACCAACCCCTTCCACAATTATCTACAAATAGAATAAAAATACATACACGAAATGTGAAATTTCGTCTAATTTTTTAATAGATATTGTCAATTAAATTAAAAGATGATTGATTAATAATTTCTATATTTTGGATTTGTGATCCATATAATCTTGTATTTTTTTTTTTTTTTGTAATCCATTTAATCCTTTTAGATGTGGAATGACTCATTTGCCCGCTAGAATGTAGTGTTACATTTGGAAAGTTTCATTGAAGCGTTATGCTTGAGAAAAGTATACTAAGCTGTTTCGTTGGACTATTATCTTGGAGTGTTATATTTTAGTGTTCGAGTGTTCATGTGTTACGTTTGGGAAAGTACACTAACGAGTTTTTAGTGTTCGAGTATTACGTTTGGAAAAAGTACACGAATGAGTTTTTTAGTGTATTATGTCGTACACTAAGGAGTTTTTTAATATGTTACATCGGAATGTTACGTTAGGAAAAAAGTATACTAAGGAGTTTTTTTTAGAGTGTTACGTTGAAGTGACGGAAATGTAGTCTAAAAATTGGATCAAACTTTCCGAAGATAATGTCCCTCAATGAGGAAGGGTATAAATGTCTAGCAAATCATACCAAAATTTAAAATAAGATCTCACGGTAAATTTGTCAAAACAAACAAAACCTATCAATATATTAGAAAATTCATGGAACTGATTGAAATAATTGATTCCTATATAGGCCTTTCTGATAATTTTTCCTAAAAAAAAAAAAAAAAAAAACTAGAACACAAAATTGATATAATTCATATTACAATGACCAAATTGATGCAAGAAGAAAACTATAAGAACCATAAGTATAATTTGAAGTTAGATACCTTAAAATCTTATCCCTACATTTACCCAAACTGATGTGGTATGAGGGTTTTTTTTTGGGCTAGCAATGTGGTGGGTGGTAGGAGCTTAGGTTTTAATTGATTGATTTCTAAACAAATCAACAAATAACATATAATACTTCATGTCGTTGAGGCAAATTTAGAAGTATTTGGCTTCTCTCAAGTTGTCATCTTAACTCGAGAAAGTGTTTGAGTTTGGTAGACTCATTTTGGAACAGATTTTAGCAATCCAAATCGTTCAATTTTTTTGACTCGTTAAGTAGAATATTCATACAAAAAAGTTAAGATAATTGGATATCAATAACTATATGTTTAAATCATATTTGTTTTAAAAAAATGGACGACAAATATAATTTCAAGAATAATAATTTATTTTTTTTGTAATACAAATTTGATTCAAACATATAGGTGCTGATATCCGATCATCTTATTTTTTATACGAATATTATACTCTGTGAATTCTCAAAAGTGAATTGTTTGGGTTATTGAAATGGGAAATGTGTTGGCTTAACAACATATCCTATTTTCCATTTTTGTTGGCAACCTTCCATATGATATGGATCCTAAAGGCTTGTTTATTATGTTCTCTAAGTTTGGAGTGGTGAAGCATGTCTTCATATCATTTAAGAGAAGCAAAGTGGGAACAAGATTTGGGTTTGTTCGGTATGAGTGTGTAGTGGCAGCAAAGATGGCGATCCAGAAGGCAAATGGGGTCTGGTGCGGCAAGAAACAACTGATGGTAAAGTTTGCAGATTATGATAATGGGAAGAAGTATCACCGATCGGTGTCTGGAGTAGTACTCGAGAATAGTCTAAGAGTGGAGTGTGAAGCAGGGGATGGCAGAGAACCAAATGCATCCAATGTGCCTGTTCGTAAAGGCATTGGGATGAGTCCATGTAGAGGAACAAAATCGTACGCAGACATTGTGAAGGAAGGGGGGGGCGAGGAGAATAAGCTGTTCAAAGTGGCAGTTTCAGACGAAGGCAGGGACTGGTTACAGAGATGTATGGTGGTGCGCATCAAGAGTATGTCGATGCTGGGGGAGTTGCAGAGCTTGATCTGGAAGTCCAACCTACATGAAATTCACTTTCGATTTGGGGGTGGGAACTTAATTCTACTACAGTTTCCAGCAGAAGAGTTATTACATCACAAGTTTGGTTTGGTGGCAGACCTCATTCAAGATCTCTGTGACGATATAAGAGTATGGGGTGAAGATCTGCCTATGATGACTTCTAGGCTTGTTTGGTTGCACTGTTATGGTATCCCTTTCCATGCATGGAACACTAGCACATTTCAAAGTATCGGATCTTTATGGGGGGACATCATCAGATTGGAAGATAACCTTGTGGAATCAAAATCTCTGAACTGTGGCAAAGTATTGGTTCACACTAGGTCCATGGAAGCAATTAACACATTGGTAGAGGTTGAGTGCAACAAGAGAATTTACAAGGTTTCGGTGGGGGAAGGAAGTAACAGTGTGGATCTTGACTATGAGATGAGCCAGAAATGGGGGCTGACCATCTCTTCACCTTCCCGGTCGGAGAGTTCAGTTGTCGGAGTTAACCCTCAACAAGATGTCAGAAGCGAAGAGGTGGATCACACTGACCAAAAGCAGCATGGGAACTCGGCTTTGGTGGAGTCAGACCATGGGAACTCGACTTCGGTGGTTAAAGACACTTTTGCAGACTGTGGCTTCGTGAAGGCTGTTGAGGATAGCATGCTAAAGAAGTTACAAAGAGTAGTAATTGATGACAGCAGGGTGGTTTCTGGTGGGCCCCCTTTACTCACTCCAGGATTTGTTAAGAGTCTGAGTGGGTCGGAGGGTAGTAGGCCCAGTATTAATATTGAGGTAGTGCTAGAAGGGGCCAAAGGAGGAGGTCCAGTTGAGGGGCTTAGCTGTGCGCTAATTAACAAAGTGGTTCCCCAAACTCAAAATGGACTGGCCCAGTCTCGAGAGCAAACTCTGTGCCCATCACAAGCCCAAGAGCTCGTCAGGTTCAATACAACTACTGTGGGTAGAGAACCAGAGGTAACAGCTAACACCCAACGTCTTCAAGCAGGTAAGGAAGGAGGTTCGAGAGGAAGGGGAAGGAGAGGAGCTCACAGAAATGTTGCCTCATTTTCAGGCGGTTTTCAGCGGGGTGCGTTGCTCAGGGCTGTGGCTGCAGTCCTCTCACATTCTCAGTCCCAAAACAGCCGATCGAGTAGGAGAAGGAAGCTGGCGGTTGAGGAAGCTCACGCCACTTTGCAGCTTGGCAAACAGCTGGGTATGAACTGTGAAGGGAAGGAGATAGAAGTGGTACAAAAAATTGTTGAGCTAGAGCTACAAGATGCAGAGCGGTTTGATAAAATTGCAAAAGGGGGTCAGGTGAGTCAGACCTGATTGGCCGTGAATTGGGGGTGTGCAGCGGGGTTAAAGCTAGTTTCCAATGAAGATCATGTCTTGGAATGTTAGAGGCCTGGGTAGGCGGGAAAAACGACGTAGACTGAAGCAGATGATTAAAGAAAAAAGAGTAGATGTTTTGCTCCTTCAAGAAACCAAGAGCAGAAATATGGATGTTACTTTTGTTCGATCTATTTGGCCCTGGGAGAAGCTGGATTTTATGGCTGCAGATTCGGATGGGAGTGCTGGAGGGCTTTTGAGTATTTGGAATCCTGAAGTCTTCTCCTTATCAGAGTGTTGCAGTAACAGAAATTTTTTGCTTCTATCAGGTACTCTTTCTGGTTCATTTGAGTGTGTCTTCTTAAATATTTATGCGCCTAATGATGTGGGTCAAAGAGCTAAGTTGTGGGATTCTATACTCAATGTAAGACCCTCTTTCCAAAAGCCTTGGTGCATGGGTGGTGATTTTAATGAGATTAGAGTTCCTAACGAAAGAAGAGGATGTACTAGAAGGTCCAAAGGGATGCAGGATTTTTACAAATTTGTAGATCATCTGGAAATGTTGGATTTACCTATGTTGGGTAGGAATTTTACATGGTGTAATTCTTTGGAAGGTGAAAGGTGGAGTAGAATTGATAGGTTTCTGTTGGATCCCACCTGGGTAGAAAATTTTAGTTTGAAGTTATGGGGATTACCTAGACTGGTGTCAGACCACTGTCCTCTGTTGCTTATGGAAGATGAGAAAAACTGGGGCCCTAAGCCGTTTAGGTTTCTGAATGCTTGGACCCTGCATCCTAGCTTCTTGTCTGTTGTGCAAAAGTCCTGGGTGGATTCGCAGGTTCAGGGGTGGGCTGGGTACAGAGCTAAGGCCAAATTGTGTAGTCTCAAAGCTGAGTTGAAAAGGTGGAATTCTGAAGTGTTCGGTTGTGTGGAGGACCAACTCAAAAAGGCTGAAGTTGAGTTGCATGAGCTTGATCTGTTGGCAGAAATAAGGACTTTAGATCCTCATGAAGTTGTTAGAAGAAGGGAGGTCAAAAACTTGGTGTGGTCATATAGAAAGAAATTGGATTGGATATGGTTCCAAAAATCTAGACTAAATTGGGCTCATAATGGTGATCGGAACACCAGGTTTTTTCACATTATGGCTAGCCAAAGGCAGAATAGGAACTTAGTGGACTCAGTGGTTGTGGACGGGGTTCGCATTGAAGATCCAGCATTGGTAAAACAAGAAGTGCTGAGGTTCTTTACAAAGGCATTCTCGGAAGATTGGCCATCTCGCCCAAAATTGTCTGGTAGTTTTGTGCGGATTAATAGTGCTAAGGCGGTGGAGTCTCTTGATCCTGAGTTCACTCTGGAAGAAGTTTGGGAGGCTGTAAAAGACTGTAATGGGAATAAAGCGGCGGGTCCGGATGGTTTCAACATGATGTGCATCCAGAAATGCTGGAAGGTTATGAAAAGTGACTTATTCCAGTTTATGCAGGAGTTTTACAAGAACAGTAAGCTGGTTTCTGGGTTAAATAGTTCCTTTATCACCTTAGTTCCTAAGCTTACTAGTCCCTCGGGTTCGTTAGATTTTAGACCAATTAGTTTGGTGGGTGTATTGTATAAAATCTTGGCTAAGGTACTCTCCAAAAGATTGAAAAGGGTGCTTCCAGATGCGATTGGAATAGTGCAGACTGCCTTCTTGGGGGGGAGGAATATCTTCGATGGGGTAATGATTGCTAATGAGGTGGTGGATTGGTGGAAGAAGTCTAAAGAGAAGGGTGTCATTTTCAAACTTGACTTTCAAAAAGCTTATGATTCGGTCAACTGGGATTTCCTGTTTTCCATGATGGCCAATCTCGGGTTTGGGGAGAGATGGCTGGGCTGGATGAAAACTTGTGTCACCACGGCTAGAATTTCAATTCTTGTTAATGGCTCACCAACAGAAGAGTTCAGTCCACAGAAGGGGCTAAGGCAAGGTGATCCTCTCTCCCCCTTTTTGTTCAATATTGCAGCTGAGGGCCTCAATGTTTTGTTGGAAAGGGCCAAAGGTTTGGGCTTAATTAAGGAAGCTTCTATCGGGTCAGGAAATTTGAATCTGTCTCATCTCCAATTTGCCGATGACACTATTCTTTTTTGCGATGCTGAGTGGGAGGAGATAGTAAATGTTAAGAGGATTCTTAGATGCTTTGAGATTATGTCGGGCCTTAAAATAAATTTCCACAAAAGTGTGGTGTGCGACGTTGGGATTAGTGGAGATATTGCTCAAGCGTTTGCATCTAAGCTTTATTGTCTCAGTAAGAAGCTTCCTCTTTTGTACCTGGGCTTACCTCTAGGTGCTAACCCAAGAAGAAAGAAGACTTGGCAACCCGTGGTGGAGAAGGTAAAAGCTAAATTAGCCTTATGGAAGAGAAGGACGCTCTCATTTGCTGGTCGTCTAACTCTGATCAAATCTGTCCTTGATAGTCTGCCTGGCTACTACCTTTCTCTCTTCAAATTACCTAAAGGGGTAGCTAAGGAAATTGATAAGTTGAGGGCAACATTTTTATGGGGTAGTTCAGAAGTCCGGAGGAAGATTCATTTGGTAAACTGGAAGTTAGTAACTCTTAGTAAAGAGCATGGAGGGTTAGGTATTAGAAGGGTGAGGGACTTTAATGATTTCTTGTTAACTAAGTGGTGGTGGAGATATGGGGTGGAAGATGAATCTCTGTGGAAGAAAGTAATTTTGAACAAGTATGGGGGAGTGGGTGGTAGATGGTTACCAGTGTTGGAAGGGACTGGCAAAGAATCTTTTGTTTGGAGTGATATTCTGAGTGTGTTAAGGGCTAATGCTGAGCTGTTTGAATTTTTTACGTCTAATTGCAAGCTTGTGATAGGAAATGGGTGTAGGATTCACTTCTGGCATGATAAGTGGCTGCTGAATGTTCAATTGAAGGTAGAGTTCCCAAGGCTGTTTAGATTATCTGTGGATAAAGACGGGAATCTGAGCTCTTTCATGCAGAGGAGGGATACCTCAGGAAATTGGAGGTTTCTATTTTCAAGATCACTTCTTGCTTGGGAGGAAGAGGAGGTTCTAAGGCTGCAAGACTTGACTGGAGATGCTCCCAGGATTAATGAGGAGCTGCCAGACTCTATCAGGTGGACTGCATCTCCTTCAGGTCAATTCACTGTGGCATCATTGGGGAAATGGTATGAGGTGATTCAAGGCCCAAAATTGCAGGTTCCTTATCTGTTATGGAGAGGTGTGGCCCCTCCAAAAGCTCAATTTTTGAGCTGGTTGGCTTGGAGGGGCAGGGTTAAAACCATTAGTCTTTTACAGAGGGTTAGGGCCTTAAGTAGTAATGTGGAGAATCTGTGCCTTTTTTGCAAAATGGAACCAGAGTCCGTGGATCATTTGTTCCTGCAGTGCTCGGAGATTTGGAAGGTTTGGTCATCTTTGCTTCAATGGTGGGGAGTATCTTGGGTCATTCCTGCTACAGTTGATGGTGTGCTGTCATGGTGGTTGGGAACAAAATTTAAGAAGTCAGTTGGGAGGATTTGGAGGCTTGTGCCAATTGCAATGTTATGGTCAGTATGGAGGTTAAGGAATGAGTGTATTTTTAAAGGAAATCAGCCCAATATGAAAGTGAGGGTTGGGTTGTGGGCCAAATCTGGGCTGCCAGAGTTTCACTACTCAGTGCATGATGTAGTGGCTAATCTGAATCAGGTGACGTGTTGTTTATAGGGGTCTGCTGCTGGGTTGTATGTGCTTCTGGGGTGTGTGTGCCTAGTATGTTGCCCTATGTGTAGTCTGCCAATCAGAATTAGGATAGTCTGCCAATCTGGGAAGTCTGCTAATCTGTGCCTGCTGGTCTGCCAATCTGCGTCTGCTGGTCTGCTCAGGAATGCCAATCTGTGTCTGTGCGTTGCCTTGTTGTGAAGTTTGCTGGCAGATCTGCTGCTGGTATGTTGCTGGCAGACCTGTTGCTGGGATGACTCAAGGAGGTCTGCTCCTGGGTTGTTGCTTGTTGCTGGCAGATCTGGTTGAATCAGGTTTCATCATAGGAAGTCTGCCTCTTGCTATGTGCAGCCAGGTTTGAATCTAGGAAGTTTGCTGCTGGGGTGCTGCTGGTTGTTGCCCCTATGCTGCTGTTGGTCTGGCTGTAGGTTTCTTTGGGTGTGTTAAGCTGTTGTAGTGTATCTCTGTTCTGTGTTCTTCTCTTTCCTTTTCTATTTGCTTCCTTTATTGGTTTCTCACCAATTTAGGGTCTTGTGCGATCGGCTCTTCTCTCTTTGTTGATGTAAGTTATGTTGTTTTTCTCTCTTCATCAATAAAGTTTTCTTTGGTTGATCAAAAAAAAAAAAAAAAAAAAAAAAAAACAAAAAAGAAGCTTAACCCAATTTACAAATGATGTTTCAAAATATTTTAAGAATAATTATTCATAAATCTCTTTCCATTTACTAATCATAAAATCAAAATGTTTCGAAATGTTATAAGCATTTTCGGTATAATATACTGTTAACAAATAAACAAAAAATTTTAGTGGTTTTTTTTTTTTTTTTTGGCTACAATGGAAAGTAATTTTAGTACTTCAAAACTGGGAAGTGAGTAATGAAGCTTCATAAGAGTAATAATAGAATATATACGTGTCCTTAAGGTATATATATGTGTCCTTGAATCAAGCCACATAATAATAGAATAAGGGTAACGCTATATTTACCAATTAGTGTACTAATTAGTGTACCAATTGATGATGTGATATAATTTAAGATATTTTTGGTATTTGTAATTTGTATAATGAGTGGAGGTCAATAATAAAGTCATAACTAGTGTTGGTACACTAATTAATACACTAATTGGTGTATGTAGCACCACTCATAGAATAATGACTAACAATTATATAAATATTAAAATGGAAACACGATAAATTGGAAATTATATTGAATAATTTTGTAATAAAAGTTTGTAACCGTTGGGATAAAATATTTGATATTGTATTAATTGCAACAATTAATGTCTTAAAGTAATTTTCCTTTAAAATATTTCAAAGAGAATAATATTTTCCCATTTTTTATTTGAGTGAAAATTATCTTCGGTACAGCATGAGCTACACCCGATGTGAATTTTTTTTTTATGTACTTTCCATGCTAAACTTTCACAACTCTAATAGAGTTAGGGATTCATTTATATACATTCATACGCTTAATTACAACTGGTTAAGTGGTATAATATTTTTTAGCATTTCTGTAATTAGCAATCTTACATTGAAAATTTGTACATAGAATATACAAAAATTTTCACATGAAGGTAGGATTCACATATGTGAGACTCATGTGGGACAGGCACAGAGTGGGTATTGTCACCTCCACTGTAATGCCCTCAATTGAGGTTCATTTTGATTTTATTTTGATAATTCGAACTGTTCATATTATATGATTTGTCGAGTATATTATTCATATAAAAAATGAGATTAATCGAACATGCATGTCCCTATAATCGGACCATAATTGCTTTTAAAAAAATTATCAAAATTATGTTAATCATTTATTTTTTTTTAACATAAATTTAGTGTTTTTTTATTTTTTTTTACGGGTTTTAGATGTCTAATTGCCTTGATTTTTTTTCAAGAATGCTCTACTCGATAAACCTTTTTTGAGTATTTCTTCTCGATAAACCCTATAATATGAATAGTCGGATTATCGAAATAGATTGACAAAATACCTCCATAAACTCACAACACGATATTGTGCCTATAAAGAGAGGGAACTTGCAAAGGTTTGATGTGGGAACCCACCATCCTGTGCGAGCATTTGTGCGCATTTTCTGTGTAAATAGTATTTCTATTTCGTAATTTGTGTTCCTAACATTTATATATTCTTAATTAGCATTTAATGCTAGCATTTAATTATTTTTGTTAATTAGGTCAAATGAGTGGCAGTTTTACCAACAAATTAATGGGTCATTGCATTAAATCAAATTCATTACTTTCGTTCCGAAAATATGAACTTGATTGATATTATGCGTTCACACTGATTAGAAAAACCACCACCCAAATGCATTATAAATAGGGTGTGTTCCCCAACATTGTAGTCCCAAGAAACATATCAAAACCAAGTCTTGTTGTTAAAGCTTTAGAAAAAAGAAACGATATGGTGATGAAGAAGACGATGGGTGGGTCAGTGTGTGCGTTAGAGTGGGTGATTGTAATTTTGGCATTGATTGCAAGCTCTGTGACTGTGAATGCAACAATCACCTGCGAAGATGCGATACTGAAAATACTTCCATGCGAACCATACCTGTCGGGCATCGGTGACGTCTCTGTGCCTTGCTGTCAGGGAGCTCAAAACTTGAACCAGATGGCTAATTCTACAGCAGATCGCCGGGCTGTTTGTGCGTGTTTTAAGCAAGTTGGACCTTCTTTAGGGGTTAACGTTGATAGAGCTAAGAAACTTCCCGATCTTTGCAAAATTGATCTTCGCGGAATAACCATTGACTTTACTATTGATTGCAACACAATTCCGTACGTAACACATCTTACTCACTCTTTGTTAGCTATTTGTTTATCAAAGTCACTAGACTATCTTGATTTCAACAAATTAATAACGACATCAACAGAGTGGTAGCCAGCATCTTACTTTTTGTCCCATATAACCATTTAATTTTTTTTTATCTTTTTGGGTCAATTTGAATTTGAATACTTTTTCACATATCAATTGAAACTCTAAAAGGGGACTAATCTTCTGTAGATGATTGTTCTTCCTCATGAGTTGTGAAAGATGTGTTGAAAGATTACTTTTCGTCCCATACAACCAAATTTACTTTTGTTTTTTTTGTCAATTTGAATTTGAATACATTTTTATATGTCACTTGAAACTTTCAATAGCGGTTAATACTGTGTAGATATTTGTTTGTCCTCCTGAGTTGTGAAAGATGTGTAGAAAGATTTACACGATATTAGTCCTTTTCTGCTTTGTTCCCTTTTCTCATATTACTTACTGTGGAAAGATACCAAGATTTTGTCTCATGTTAAAGATTTTTCTTGTTCCTATGCAGAGTTTAATGGATGGGTGAGGAAGGATGCATATGACACGGACAAACCTTGGCCAGCGACAACAAAGATAACGCTTAGTTGTTATGCTTTAATTAGGCCAATTTGAAATTTCTTTGTATGGACAATTATAATATGAATAAATTTGTTATCTTTTCTGGAGATTTCCTTCCCTTCATTTTTCCTTTTTCCTTGCCAACATTTGCGCCAAAGAAATTGTGATACCATTGTGTAGAGGAAAAACTTCTCCACAGATTAGTTGATACAACATACCTTTCAATGTTGGATTCGGAAAATTCTGGTATACATATTGGAATGCTTGCAGTTCGGATACACGCCAATTTACCAATGGGATACATATCATTGGACTAAACCTGATTATGAAGGAAATATTGTTTAGCGTTTAATCTAAAACTGTATTTGAATTTTATTTTTTTATTTTTTATTTTTTTTTGTGTGCTTTTTTTTTTGTGTTTTTGAAAATTTCTAGTTCGGATACAAGCCAATTTATTACATATCATCAAACCAAACTAGACGCGTTACTAGTTTTTTGAAGAATATATTGTTTTGATTTCAAACCCGTGTTTTTCTATTTTTCATTTTCATGTTTTTCTTTTTTTAGTGAAAATTTTCATATTTAAATCAAATTTATTTATTTTTTACATTTTAAATAGGGTACTCGAACCATAGGTCTAATTTCAAAACTTTTGGGGCAATAGCCCCAAACTCTATTTTTTGGGGACCAAAAAGATGAAAATAATTTGAAAAACTATATTACTCCTACCCATCTGTCTATTTGTTTACTATCCATTTATCGGTTCATGTCACCTATCTATTGTCATGCCCTATATTTGCAAAATCCAAACCCATGAAAAAAGATATGAACACAACCAGAAAGAGGGTACAAAATAATTAAAAGAGGATCTGAACGAGAATGGTATACTCAATAAGTGATATTACTATAAAGAAAAGAATTACAAGTCCTCTCCAATATGTATATGGCAATCAGTACATACTCATCTACTAAATGGCATGAATATACAACATGAATTCTCATCAAGGCAAAATAAAATTTGTACTTCAGAAATGCTCATGAATTCTAATCCTTTCACTGGATGTGATACGATGTGTATTTTTCACTTTAAAGCAAGGGTTTTATTAACTTGTTAAGAGTGCATTAAATGTGATTATCAACCTCAACTATTATACAAAGTTGAAAAAACAATAAATGTATTGAACTAAAGAATTTTTGTTTTTCTGATGGAGGCCAAACCCTCTATTTATTATTTATTTTTTATTTTTGCAATTCCTTCTTATCTACCTTTTTTATTTTACTTTTTATAATGCACAAACAAAAATTGTAGGATAATAATTTACAAATAGAATATATTTAAATAAAGTATCTAAAATTATAAATAATATTTAAAGAAAAATTATATTATACCATAATTTTTTTTACAGCAGTTGTACTTTTGTAAATAAAATGCATCATTATGAATTTTAAGTTTTAAAATGATAGGTTCATAATTTATAACACATTATTATATATATATATATATATATATATATATATATATATATATATATATATATATATTTAATTGTATATCATTACTTATATTTAAATATTAAAAGTCTTAGTCATGATTACATAAGTATATATGATTTTTTTTTTTTTTTGTACAAAAAAATTATTTATTTAACATTTTAACCTTTTATTACAGCTCGTCATTATGTGCCATTTTGTTATGTGGAAATTTTGATTAGTGTACCTTTGTCAAATACTAGGAAAATCTTTTAGGGGGTGCATATCATTGGTTTCCTATCACAAAAATGTGCAATTTTATCATAAAATTTGTTAAGAAAAAATAAATAATTTTCTACAAGCAAATCAATCAATGGAAATAAAAACTAATGCGAAAAAATTAAATCAACGACGACATAATAATTTTTGCGTGATTCGAAATTCGATTCCACTATCGACCAAAGGTTTTTAAATGATTACAAACGACACACAAATGGTCTCACAAAATCACTCTTAGGTGAATTCTAAATGATCACAAATAAAAAGAGGAAATATTTTACCAAATAAATTAACAAAAGTTTTCTAAACAAATTGTAAAAGACCCAAAATAATAACCCAAATCAACCGTACAATGACGGCCGAAATAAACCCATGGAATTGAATTCCACCAAGCACTATATCAATTTGTCGTTGCCACACAAAATCAAAACCCACCGAAGCTGACTCACTAACCCCAAAAAAAGGATTGATTAGCCGTTGTACCTCATACAAACTAAACAATACTTTTTGGGCTTTTTTTTTTATGATAGCCCTAGATGTTACCAAACAGATTATTAAATATCTATTGGGCTTCCAAAAGTTAGATGTAATATATAAAAAAAAATATTATAACCAATACCAAACTAAATTAAATTCTTTTAATAAATCAATTGGGTCCCATATAGTCCAATAAGGAGGTATGCCTAACAATTCTCCCCCTACTGACTTAGGTGGAGACATCAACCATATCTACCAAAGTTCGACACTTGAAATGTTTGTCCATCGACAAAGTCTTAGTGAACATATCCGAAATATTATCATCCGTGTGAACCTTTTCCAGTTGTAACAATTTTGAATCTAACATATCAAGAATCCAATGGTATCTCACATTAATGTGCTTTGATCTCGAATGAAAAGTTAAATTTTTACTCAAATGAATATCACTTTGACTATCACAATAAAGCACATACTTTTCTTGCTTCAAACCCAATTCTTGCAAAAATTTCTTCAACCATAACTCTTCTTTGCAAGCTTTTGTAATGACAATAAATTCAGCTTCCGTAGTTGAGAGAGCAACAAATTTTTGTAATTTAAATTTCCATTCCACAGCTCTCCTTACAAAAATCATCAAGTACCGAAGTAGATTTCCTAAAATCAACATTACCGGCCATGTCAGAATCCGTGAACCTATCAAGTATCGGCTTACCATCCCCAAAACACAAACACACCTTCGAAGTCCCTGAAAGATACATACCTTAGAATCTATTTCACCACTACCCAATGTTCTTTACTCTGATTAGAGAGAAACCGACTCACCATACCAACGGTGTGAGCAATATCCGGCCTTGTACAAACCAAGGTGTATATCAAAGAACCAACCACTAAAAGTCAAAAAGTCATTAAAAATGCTAAAAAGCCAACAAACTAACTATAAAAAAAAAAAAAAAAAAAAAAAAAAAAAAAAGAGTCAAAGATTCATTTTTCTCCCTACTTTTTGCACATTTTTTCGCAAAAAATTAAAAAATCATTACAAACATACTAATTTTTTTTACCTCATATTTTAGCCACAAAACAAAAAAGTTACTAAAATAGTATGTTTCCAAACGAGGCCTATTGATGGTTTACCCTATTTATTTTAGCACTACACATTATGATTTTGAAATTTGGAGCTCTCTCAATTTAAAACATATGGCCAAGATACATATTTAGAAAAGAGAAAATTCATTTTTATCTCTATACTTTTCTTCGATTTTCAATTACATTACCAGACTTTGAATAATTTTAATTTTATCCTCATACTTTTTTAAATCGTATCAATTTAGCCCTTGTTGTCACATTTAAAATGAAAAAACTTTTTAAAGAGAATACATTTTGACCCCAAATTTTAAAAGAAAGACATAAACACACCCTCTCCTACCCAAACTCACCATCTCTTCTCTTCTGTTAATTCTTTACTCTCTCCTCCGCCCTACAAGTGCTGCCTTAGACTCTTTCTCTGTACAAAGTTTTAGAAAATGGTGACAACGGAGACAATCTCAGTAGCTTTGAGTCTCGTCGATTTGAAGAAAGAGAATCTATGAAAAGCCTCTGAAGATCTTCAATCCCACTCATCTTCTCTCTCCTCTTCATCCTCTCATGGTCCAACCTCGACTCCCACTTCTTTTCCCTCTAATCCTCTCTCCAAACCTTGTTCACTCTTCTCAAATTCTAACAAAACCTCCAATCCTAACCCACCCAAACAACCCCCAAAATCAAACCCAACAACTAGATCCACTTGTTTTGGTTGGTTAGAGCTGAAATCCTTCTGCAAGAACATGGATAGGTTAGGCTTGAGGAACTACATAGTCGAGCAGCACAATAAGTGAGCCATGATCAAAACTGAGCTTCCTGACGCGCTTCGGCTCACTCTGGACTCGGCTGTGATGGTTTTGGATGCGATGAAAGGTTTGTATGTAAAGAAATTAAAGCTGTATGATTCAAGGTGGAGCTGTGTGGTTTGTTGAAGAAGTTGATAGGTGTGAAGCCAGATATTTGGAGTGAAGTAAAGGAGAGAGCGAGGAATTTGGCTAATGAGTGGAAGGGAAAAATGGTTCTGATGGTAAGAATCTATTAGAGGCTGGGTTTCTTTTTTGTAACGATTTGGGTTGAAACCTGACCCTTATTCCCTTTTGTATAATAGAGGTTGTATTAAAAAGGTTTGATGTTGAAAATTTGACGTGACATGAAATTTTTCTAAGTGTGAAAATAAGGTTGATCTACTAAGAATGTCTTAGAGTCTGTGCATGTGTGGCAATTTGTGTGCAGAATGACTGCTTGAGCGATAGGTTTACCGCTCTAGCAGTGAAAAGGTTACATCCAGTATCTTGTTTTGCAAACTGAAATACTAAGAGGTCGATTTAACCCACTTGAGCGGTGAAAAGACTGGTGGAGCGGTCTGCGCGAATTAGAAAACTTTTCTTTCACTTTTCATCTCCTCTCTATGTCTCTAACACCCAGTTTTGAAACTCTAGTCCCCAAAACACTTAATTTCTCTCATTTCTACCAAGAATCTACCTTAGATCCTTCAAGAGAGTTAAAGAACAAGCTTTGATCAAAATTTCTACCGATTGATTCATGCTTTTATTGAAGCGTCAAGTTAGGTTTTCATCTTGTCATCTTTCCATCATCACCATTGAGGTAGGAATACTTTTAACCTTGTATAGCTACATTTTGATTTGATTGTGTGGTAGATTTTATAATATATGTATGGTATGAGATGGACGACTTGACTTATTGAGTATTTATGAAAAATGGAGGTTTGCCTCAATATTTTTTGAAATGTTTGAATATTCTTGAATAAAACCAACTTTGATTCCATGATTCTTGAATCGATAACGAGTATGAGGAAAGCCCTAAATTTTACAAAACCCTAGCTATAGATTTTGGTGTTTAAAAGATAATTGGAAATAAATTGATGTTGTGTGGATGTGTTGAGACACTTTGTGATGAGGTAAATTTGGGGGTTTGTTGAATAGAAATGTTATGTGATGTGTTTGGTACTCGTGTGGGAAAATTGAGGTGCCCATTTGCTCGGTCATATGAGGACGACAAATGTGAAAATGTTTTGAGGTGTCCACTTGCCCAATCGTGTGAGGATGACAATTGTGCAAGAGTTTAGGTGCCCACTGGCCATCCGTGTGAGAACGAAAAAATGTGGAATTGGACAATAAATGTAAAAAGTGTGAGGTGCCCACTGGTCATCCGTGTGAGGACAAAAAAAATGCGGAGTTGGTTAATAAATGTGGGGTTGTTTGGAAAGGTTTTATATTCTCGTATATATATATATCCTCATGTGGATTGGTTTTAAATAAATGTCTTGGGGCAATGTACTTTGGTTACACATATTTATATCAAATGTGTACATACGTTGTTAAATGTATTCTCTACTAGGAATTAGCTCATTCCTATCATAACACACTGATGGAAATTTGATTTTTAGAGGCGTTTAAAAAACGCCACTATAGATATCAAAAATGCCGCTAATTCTTTTTGTGACATTTAGTATTAAACGTCGAAGATGCGACCGTCCCTGTATCTTTATGGCGCTTTAAAAGCGCCATTATATTAGTATAGGCGGCGTTTTTAAACGCCGCTAAATGTGTTACATAATCATAAAATGACATCACGCCAATATTTTGTGACGTTTTAAAAACGTCGTGATAGCTTTTTTCTATTTTAAAAATATAACCGTTGGCACTATCTATAGTGGCATTTTGAAAAACGCCGTTATAGCTTCTTTTTTTTTTCTTTTTTGAAACTGTACTAATTCTGTGAGTTTTAACTAAAAAAAATACTTGTAATAAAGTTGAAAAATAGCAATAATATGCATTTTTTCTTCTTATTTTAATGTTTTTCAAAATACAACATAAGGATACTAATTGATTGAATACAAGAGCTTTATGCTAATGCTTAAATTCAGTAAATTAGAGGTAGAAACAACAAAGAGAAAACAATCCACAAAAGATGGGTCAAAAATAAACACCACATCTACATCACCAGTAGTTTACTATTTCTGATTCAACATTCAAGATACATGATACGTGATACTCTTTCCAAACTGAAGACAATGTAATCAACATACATAATACTCTATCAGATTCCAGACTTATACAAACTAATAAGGTACCGAATTGGTGAAGTTCTAGATTATTCTTCATTGTATCACAGCACCACATGGTTCAACCTTCAATTAATATACACTTTGGATAACAACAAACAAACAAACATTAATATACTATTTGGTTAACAACAAACAAACAAATAACTACAATACATTACGTCCACAATCCACATAGCATTTATCCTCAGGATGTGAAGAACTTACATACTTCCTCCCCATTACATAATTTATATATGTATATATAAGCAAATACCTTTGGTGCCAGATGATTTATTTAGTGACTGAAGGACAAAAATCCATAATTTTGTGCTTGCATTGCCATAGGGAAGAATCATACCTATTTGTGTCCTCCTTAACAGTTAAATCCCCTGCAAAGTCTACCAAATCAAATACAAATTTCTGGGAATCATTTGTTCCACCAAATGACTGACCCTACACACATAATTAGGCATATATGTATGTAAATAAAAAGCAAGAGAATAAAGAGTAAGCATAAACAGCAGGTTGAGAAAAAAGGTGATATTTTGACATTTATATTGTGCTACCAGTACTCATGTATGAAGTCATATGATACACTAGAAAGGTGAAACACTTTACCAGTTTAGTTGTTGCAACTTCCACCATCTTGTTCAACAAATCCAATGTTCAATAGGTATACCTATATAGAGAGAGAGACAGACAAGGGGACAGAGAGAAAACCATGTCAGAATATGAGAGGAGTACATTGTGTGCATTCTCTGTATGCATTCCAATTCCATCCATAAAAGATGTGCATCACGTAAGCCTAGCTGAGAGAGAAGTGTAACATTAATCTATGTAAAATAAGGTATACCTTTTATGAAGGAATAGCTTATCTCAAGTTGCCTAAATTTTACATGAAGAAACAAATTCTGCAAAAAATAGGAGTAGCTTTAAAGCAAGTTGCGAAACATATCACTACCACACAGAATCTATTAAGTTCGTGACATTCCATCTAATGTAAACATAAAGAACCTTCAGTATCCAAATTATTGTGCTAATGTTCAACACTAGAATGGAATGAGAAAATAAAATAAATAACAAAAACACAGAATCAATTAGGACAATCACAATAGAGTCTTAATTAATGGACAAGAAATGTAAACCCGAGAGTAAAAGAACAGCAGACCTGCAAGAGAATTGACAACGACATTTTCAACATGGATTTGTTGACTAATAATTTTCCAAAGTAATGAAGATAGTAAATGACTACCTTGACCACATCGGAACTAGTGAAGATAATTTTCCAAAGTGACAATTGTTCAAAGTTAAATTGACATTTTCAGCATATAAAAATAGATTACCGATGTTGGACAAGTGTGATGAACACTCTCTTACAGGCACCAGCAACAAAGAGGGCTTTTTAGGGATGAATATTGTTAGTCCTTTCGTAAATCATGGAGTTTTCTACATTCATAAATGGAAAAGGAAACTAAGAGTTTGGGGTCAAAAAACACATCATGTGTACTTTACCTCCTCTGTGGTGGGCATATCGATACCCTACAAAGGCAAAAGCACACAATGCATTGGTCGTGGACCTGGATACTTGATGTAATATTAAAGTATAATGAAAGACAACGTATCCACTCCAGTTGCAGAAAAATCACATTTACGCATGTGTTGTTACAATGAAA
This sequence comes from Camellia sinensis, assembly GCF_055761805.1. Lineage (NCBI taxonomy): Eukaryota > Viridiplantae > Streptophyta > Magnoliopsida > Ericales > Theaceae > Camellia > Camellia sinensis. The sequence continues at coordinate 76,520,576 of NC_138969.1, forward strand.
TAAAAATCGACAACTACGGAATGTTAGACAACAGCTAAAGTGAAATCTAAAATCCTTATCATCTACGAAGATAAAATGAAAAAAAGCACCTTGACCTAATCACCTAGATGAACAGATGATGGTACACAGCTTTAAGCATCAACTATAACAAAATGGCAGAAAATTCAATGCGACACTGTAGAACTTCAAATTCCATTTGTCAGAGTGAAAAACTGAGAATTCAAACTTACTTATAGAAGACAAATTTCAATTGATTGCCTGGCTATTGGTTTCAAATTAAATAATAGTATAAATAAGAAATATTCATAGTTTGAAAAAAGTATCAAATTTACCACACAACCAGTAAGTACAGAGAATACACATGCAGTTGCCTAAACAATCACAGTAGTTATCAACAAGAAGTTAATAATCTAAAACGAGATCAAGACACTAACCTTAACAAGAAGGCTACGGAACTGTGACTTAACCCAACCCACCCATTTTCCTAACTAATCTTGATCAGAAGCTGCAAGACATATTTTGACAAATCGTGTGTACTTTTTTGTATATGGAAAAGGCTCAAATAGGCATGCCCAACCAAAATTTGGTCTTAGGATATCCTGCAATGCCAAGAAAAAAGATAGCTTAAGCAAATACATATATGACTAATGATAAAAATAATAAAACTACACTCTCAGATTCCAAAAATACATCACAAACAACCATTGAAAGTAGTTATTAGTAAAAGGTACAAGAGATATTATAATAATGATATCCATTTAAAAAATGAAAGGTACCTTTGTCAAAGCATGGCCTCGGTGAAACTCTGTCCTGATTCGGTAGAAGGTGCACTTGGTGATATTAGAATGGCAATATTCATGTGGTCAGCATGGAAGTCTAATGGGCATCAAGGACCGTATTTCATTGGCACTTATAGTCATGGGCACCATTCCATCTTGCAGAATTACTGGAGTTCGCCAATCCCAAAAGGCAAACGTCTTAAAGAAATTTGAAATCAAACCATTCAAGCTCACATTTGGGTGCCTTTGACAAATAAATGCCGCAAGAATAGCTAAATGGACTCCTCCAAAAAACACAAGTAACTGCACATACGAGTATAATTAATAGGATTCCTTTACCCTTGACAAAGGCTAGGGGAGAACATATAAAGACAAATCTCAAATGTGACCCTATACCAAGCTTATATGCCCTTACATTACCATACACTCCTTGCCTATTCGCCCATAATTTAACACATCGCAGCAGTGATTTGAATACCTGGAATAGAACAATTCGAGAATATATGAGATCTACAAGAACTCTGAATGCACCACCTAGCACACAAAAAATGAGAGCTGAAAGAGAATGATTATCATGTATATATTAATATCGAGGTGGCAGCAGTTTTGAAAACAAAACCCCACAGGAATTCAAGGTTTGATGCCACAGAGAGCATGCTAATAAGAATTAGCTAAATTATTTCCTAATACAGGTGCAGAATTCAAGAAATAGAGACAAATTCTGCTCTGGCATTCAACCATGAAAACCAGCAAAACTACTTTGCACCTAGAACAAAAATAATTACTGTAGGAACCCATAGATAGCATGCTTGATACCTCCATGTTCGGGAGAAGCCGAAGAATGCATTTGTTAGCATGAACTCCAGACAAACTTCTCCAGCTGGTTTCGTCAATGTTTCTTAGAAAGAAAGGGTTGAGTATGTCCACATTCTGCTGATTATAACATGGCAAGTCAAATCTCCAACAGGAAAAAAAAAAACACAAAAGAAGAACAAATAATGCACAGAGTTTATATAACGAGATTGTTGAAATACTAATTTCCAACATGCTGATGAAAAGAATGGGGGAATTTATTAAAATCAGCACCCAAAAAATAAAAGTAAAAAGATCTCTTGACAGGTATAGTTTTAGATAGAGAAATCTACATACATGAGATCCTTGTGTATATACAAAAATGACTGTAGGAACTGACTGTTTTGAAAGGTTTGGCTCTACATGCATCACACTCAGCTCAGGAACAAACATTACTTTAAGTTGAGCATATGGAAGATCAATTGAAATCCCATCAAGTTTAAACCGCATTAGAGGCACTTTTGCATCCTTGACGCAGTGGACCACTAATTACATACTGAAGAAGCAACTAGTACCTGCATTTTGTTAAGGATTACAAATATTAAGGAAATTACATACTGAAGGTTCAAATCAATGTATAACTACATTCACTTAAGATTGAAAGAACAATAAGCTATCAGTATACTTTCTTCTTGTGGGCGACCATAAATCAATCCTCGTGTAATTGCTTTAAAAAAACCTTAGTGAAAATTGCAAATTATCTGAATAAAGAGCAGTACTAAATAATAGTAAAAACAATGAATATTATTACCTCTCAAGAACATTGGGTTTTGCAAGCTCTTGTTGTATCTTCTTGGTGCCTGCTAAATGATAAGAAATTGAAGGGCACTTGACAGCAGAGGACTACTCCATTAATAGCCTAGCCTTCCACTCCTATAAAAGGGATGACGGTTGATAAAGGAAAAAGAATTGTAAGGTTCACCATTGGGACAATGTGAGAGGATGTGAAACCAAATTTTGAAACTATCCTGAATAATCCAACATTGTGATCACCATTGAGCAGAGGATGAGAATTTAATTATGGTATTAAAAAGACATTAAAAAGACCCAAAAAAAAAAGAAAAGAAAAAGGTGAGAGCAAACATTCAATGCAAAGTTCGAAAGTAATTTGGCCGGTAGCTTCAGAAGAATGCAGTACCAATTCTGTTTGTAGATTAAACTTTTGTTATGCTGATGCTTTAGTTTTATGACAAAAAACTTGATTCTGCAAAAGTGAATCTACTCATTGATTCTGAGGGATAATCAGTTGGTGCATACCCAACTCTGAAATAGATGACTGCAATTGCTTGACCACCACTACAGGAGCAAAGGCTTTCAACTGGTTAAAGTAATAACTTACAAATAAAAACATCACATTGTAATCCAACAAATTTAGAACCTAAAACAAAAAAAATAAAAAAATGAAATATTTTAAGCCACAAAGCTACGTACACGAGAAGGGTTCCATTGGGTAGAAGCTCCGCTTGCTCATCAATTTCTGCCAATGTTTTCCGAATAGTTGTAACTGCATGTGTGTTACAAAGTTAAGGTAAAATAAATAAAATAAAACAAAACACTAAAAATATGTGAAGAAAAAACTCCGAAGCTAAAAGTTTCCATCAAGATGGTATATCTGATAAATAAATCGCTGATAATAGTTATGGAAATTATTATTGTTTGACCTATAGTTATAAAAGGAGTTCAATTCTTGGCTTGACTTTTGCCACCCTTATCTGCCTTAGTGGCAGCCTTTCTCTTCCCGACCTTTCTGAAAAGAAGAGATATATATGATCTGTCATTATAATATTCCCGTTACCACTATATCCACCATTAAATATAATGGTTATATGCATATAGAACTCATTTGACTCGACCTTGAAACTTCTGGTCAAGATCATAACATTAAACAGAGCCATTCACATTAATGTAAACACCAAAAACAAAACAAACAAACAAAAACCCCACAAAGATGCAACTACAACCACCAAAATGTTACACAAACTTAGCAAACCTGTCGTCAACTGGCTTCAACGCCTCCTTTAGGACCCTGATTGCTGCCCCCTTACCCTTGGCAGCCTTCATTGTTGCAATTGAATGCCTTAAAAAGTAAAACAACCTTAGATTAGAACCCAAAATCTACACAGTAATTTGTTTTAAGACCAATTTAGATCCCAAAAAAGTTAAACAAGACAAATATTCATGATAAAGCCATACAGGTCAACACAACACACACACACAAACATAGAGATTAATATTAACCTTAAAAAGACAAAATCAAGCATTTCTTAAAAAAAATGAAATAGAAAAACTAACAAACAAACAAACAAAATAAGGAATTGAATCGATCAAAATAATCACAGAGAAATAGAACAGATCAAAAATGAATAATTAAAATGATTTATTCTAGAAAAATTATTCCAGCAAACTGTTTTTCAGTAATTAAACAGACAGAATCACAGATTTGAAGCTCAAATAACAAACAATCAACAATTAAATTAAACTTCATAAACACAATCATATACATACACACACACACACACACATATATATATATATATATATGCAATTTGTATAGATCAAAAAGAAAAACAAACCTCTGATCGAAGAAGACGAAGAGTTCCAAATCCACGGAGATGAATCATGGAGTTGTGCTCAAAATCGAACTTCGAAATCGCAATCTTGAGATGAATCACCGACCTGTAGAAAAATCGAAGAAGAATCACTAAGAGAGTGAAGAAGAATTAAGAGCCCTAAGGGCTTAAGACCTATATAGAGCCCTAAACAAGAGTATTCACTAAGCAAAACATTGATTCAAAACAGAGATAAATCACAAACAAAACAACTAACCTCTGATCGAAGATATAAATCACGGAGCTGTGCTCAAAATCAAACTTCAAAATCGCAATCCCGAGATGAATCACCGAACTGAAGAAGATTGGAAGAAGAATCATTGAGTAAGAGACTGAGAAGAATCGATCCTCTGAGAGAAAGAGATTTGGAGAAATAGATTCGATTCTCTGAGAGAGAGAGAGAGAGAGAGAGAGAGAGAGAGAGAGAGAGAGAGAGAGACACGTCTTCATGGTAGTGCTCAAAATAGGGTTTTCAAAATAAAGGTTTGGAGAGACAAAAGAGGGTGGGAAGAGAAACTGGATTTGGAGGGGCTTTTTAAACGTCTTCCATTCACAAAATGGTACCATTTTAATTTATAACAAATGCAACGTTTAAAAAATATCGTTAATTATTAAAAAAAGTGACGTTTACTAAAACGTCATTAATTAAACGCCGTTAAATCCCTAATTTCCTGTAGTGACACATTTTAGGTTTATGATGTTATGCCTTCACTCAGTTAATAATTTATGGAGATATTGATGGCGCACGAAAGCTTATTTGAATGTATTATGTGATCACAGCCATGGGCCTTATGTATTTGGGATGAAAGTTCTATTTATGTGCGTAATCAAGGCCCTAGTCTTGAAGGTTCTATGCCCTCTTTGGGCATTTTATTGTATCTCTTTTATTTCTTGAACTATAGTGTATAATTATTGAGATTGTTAATGTTGTGAAATGAAATGTAACTTTTATGAGAGATAAGCACTGGACGTGTCTAATGGATGTACTTTGAGCTAATTTCTATAATCCGTCTTTATATTTTGAAATTTGAGATTGTTAAAGGTTCGATAATTATAAAATGGATTTAAAAGAGTAGGGCGTTACATTCTTCTTGTGGGGACTTATGGTTTGGAAGATGGGTTCAGTGTAGAGGAGCTTTTGATTTTGTTGCCATTGCTGCAAGATATCAGCAAGCTACTGAATTATGTCGAGTGCTCGATTTCGGCAATAGGATTTTTGGTGAGGTTTTCAATTTTTCTTTCAATTTCTACCTATACATATGCATATTATTTTGAGTTGTATGATATGAATTTTGATGTTTATAGATAGGAAGTTCAATGGTTATTTATCATTATTATTACTCTGTTGCTAATGATAAGTTATTATCGAATTTTAATTGAAAGTGAGGATGCTAATCTCTTCACAAGTGATTGCGTGGTGGCGGTGATGGGGCTGTCGGTTTCGTCGGAGGTTTGGGATCATTTTCCTCCATGTATTGATCTTATTATGAAGATATATAATTTATTAGATTGTTAGTTACATTTGACATGTGAGATTCACTCTCCATGTGTTTCTTTATTATTGGTTGATGTTATGACATGTCAATGATAATGTGGTATTGCCATTATATTTAATTTTTACTCAAATTTTATATAAAAAAATTACTTTATCATTATATAATTTATTTTAAGACTTATATCTATAACTTTTTTGTATTGTCCATGATACATTAATTACAAATAACTGTTTTTTTTTTATTTATTTATCTTTCTCAAAGTCAATCATAAAATTTTGTGTGAAATATTTTTGTAAAAAACTTCAATATTATAATTAATAAGTGCCCTATCTGATTTAATTTTCTGGCTCTATCACTATCCATTGTTGAAAGCTAATAAAAATAACATAAAATGAAGAGAAACAACACCATAAATTATGTGGTTTGGGCTGCACCCTATATCAAGTAGGGTGCTCATGGGTTGGTTTGGGGTGATTTTATTTGTATCCAAATAACAATCCAGTATATTCAATTAAAATTTTAAAATTTTAATTCTTATTATATTCTAATAGAAATTTACTAATATGAATAATGCATATTAAACTCTAAAATAATTTTTTTTTTCTCATGATATACCTCAAACCACTTATATTTCATATTAAACTCTCTTCATCTTCGTCCCTACTTATCATTCTTGCTATGTTTTGGTTTAAGGATGTTGACAACAACAATTTAAAACCAGAGTTAAGTTGGGTAGCTTTTTTTTTTTTTTTTTTTTTAACTGAAAAGGATGTTGTTTCTTTCCCCTAAAAATAAACCATTCAAATTTCTTTGTAAATCTTTTGCTATTATTATGAAGATTTAATTTTATGAGATTTATTCATTTTTCAATCTTTATAGTGTTGAACTACTGTTGCTGCCGAAAATTGACATACTACAATATATACATAATATTGATGGGTTTTGATCAAGAATTGTTCATTGAATTTAATACTAGTCAAGAAGAAGAGAAAAGGATAAGAAGGAGATTAAAAAGAAGTTTGCCAAAATCTACGGTGTTGTTGGAATCTATGGTGTTGTCGGAATCTATGGAGTCATTGAAATCCATGATGGGCTGCTGCACAGGATAAAAAAAATAAAATAAAATAAAATTGACGAGTGTTTTGGTGAGCTTTTGGGATTAAAGAGGGCCTGGTTAAAAAGGGTGGTGGTGGTGGTCTTTGTGGATGTTGGGTTTTGGAGGAGGTAAGTTGCAGAGCAGAGGAAATGAGAGAAAGAGAGAGCGGATGAAAGAAAAATGAGGGTTGGAATTAAGGGCTTAAATTAAGGATATTTTTAAGCGATGTAATTTAGAATTTTTGATTGTTTATTATTTAAGTGTAACTTAAAGGGTAATTTGGAAAAAAAAAAATATATAGCGTTTGCTGAGAGTAAATTATAACCCTAAATAATTTAATAGTGTATTGACAAATTAAGTGTACTTAATGATTTTTTGGGTGTAAACAGAATTACCCGTCGGTTTGATACTAAATTTAGAATCAATCCAATTATGATTGGTTTCAAGGTTTTGGACTCAGAACCAAATCAATAATGCACTAGAACTAACCCAACCAAATTTAGTTCGGATTGGTTCGAGTTAGAACCAAAGTTTCACACTATATTAAAAATAAGGGCTTTTTAGTTTAGGATCCTTAATATTAAGATTTATAATATAAAAGACATGCAATATTTTCGTAGTAATTGGGGTCATTCAACATTTTCATAGAGAAATTCCGGCAAAAAAAAAAAATTCTAGTACAGAGAAATTTTGGCATATAGAGAAATTTGTCTTCATAGAGAAATTTCAACTCTTCAAGAGAATTTTCTCTGTGACGAGTTGAAATTTCTCTAATAATATTATTAAGAGACCTTAACTAATAAGAAAAAACATATTAGACCTCTCATACTACTAAAAGTTGGAGAAAGGCGTTTCATTACTTTTCCTAAAAATAACTAAATCAATAAATACTAAATAATTACAATAAACAAGTCTTTAAAATTTAAATATAACATAAGCTGGGAGAAAAATATTGTTTAATGCGAGCTAATAACAATTAAATCTAACTCAAACTTAAACATTAGCAATATAAATTAAATCCATTAATACAGCTAATACAAATTAAATCAACTACTACAAAATCTAACTCAAGCTTCTAATATTTCATTCGTCCACCTCACCTAATAATTCTTATATGTGGGCAATCAAATCTATTGTAATTGACCTATTAAGTGAAAACATGTCAATAGAAATAAAATTTAAATATATATACGTCTATATATATACACGTTCGGTTCTCGCGGTGATTCAATTTAGGCAAGGTTTAAATCAATAACTAAACCAATCCTACCAGTTTGATGATTTGAAGACCGAGAATCAAATCAATGCACTTGAAAATCAACTCAAACCAAACCCAAAATGATTAGTTTGGTTTGATTCTTCAATTTACTGACTAATTTGAACACCTCTAATATCAACGGCATATGGTAAATGAACTACATGAATGAAAAAAAAAAAAAAAAAAAAGGTCCTAGATTATTGAGAGAACAGTTGGGTTCAGTGGACCTATTTTGGGGCTGACTTTGGTGCTATGAAATGTTCATGTTTTAGAATTTGTTGAGTAGAATATTCATATAAAAAATTAAGATGATTAGACTTCTGTAACTATATATTTGAATCACATTTGACTTTAAAAAAAATGGATAACAAATATAATTTTAAAAATAACCATCTTTTTTGTGTGATACAAATATGATTTAAATATATGGTTTCCGTTATTCAATCATCTTAATTTTTTACATGAATATCATACTCAAATTTTTTTTTTAATTATCAAAATTGACTTCAAAATAGCCTTATCAATACCAAACTATTCTCACAAGTTGAAGAGAATCCAAACAAAAAAAAAACAAAGAATGCATACATGATGAATGGACTGCATGGTAATACTCGTCGAAAAAAGAATGCATGTGCAAAAATCATGACAAATGAATACTAAAGTGGTGGAGGACATCATGGGATCCATTCACCAACCACTTCTACAATTATCAATATTAGAATAAAAATACATACACAAAATGTCGAATTTTATCTAATTTTTTAATGGATATTATTAATTAAATTAAAGAAGAAAAAAAAATAGAACCCAGAATTGATACAATTGAAATTACAATGACCAAATTGATGCACGAAGAAAACTATAAGAATCATAAGTATGATTTAGGGTAATGTTAGATACCCCTAAAATCTTATCCCTAAATTTACCCAAACTGATGTACTTGGAGTTTTTTTTTTTTTTTTGGTAAGTTATAAATACACTCCTCTGAAATTTGCTTAAAGTACAGATTGCCCACTATAGTTTGAAAAATTATAAATACCCTTTTGTTAAAAAAATTTATTTAACAGAATTAACTTTAAAAAAAAAAATTCATAATTGTTCTCCTATATAATAATAAAATTATCTAAATTATTAATTGAAACATATTTCTAACATCATTAAAAACTATTAATTGACTTGATGATTTATTAATAAAAGGGGCGATTTGTTATGAAATTAGAAATCTCATGGGGTAGAATATAATTTCCAGAATCACAAGGAGTGATTCATATTTTAATCAAACCCTAGGAGGTGTATTTGTAATTTACTCTTTTTTTTTTCTTTTTTTTTGTTTTTTTGGCTAGCAATATGGTAGGAGGTTGGGTTTTAGTTGATTGATTTCTAAACAAATTAGCAAATAATAACATACAACACTTCACGCTATTAGGGTAAATTTAGAAGGGTTTGGCTTCTCTCAAGTTGTCATCTCAACTTGAGAAAGTGTTTGAGTTTGGTAGGCCAATCTGGGAACAGATTTTGGTGATTTAAATTGTTCAATTTTTTAGACTTGTTAAGTAGAATATTTATGCAAAAAATTAAGATGATTGGATATTACTAGTTATATATTTAAATTATATTTATTTAAAAAAATAGACAACAAATATAATTTCAAAAATAACCAATCATTTTTTGTAATACAAATTTGATTAAAACATGTAACGCCCCCAAAATAATACATTAAATCCCACTCAAACACAGAAGAATAATAGAAGCAAAATACTTTCATTCATCAGAGTTCGTATATAAAAGATATATAACACATGTGATATACATTCACCACTATTCATCCTGAATCCACAGCAAGCGTTGTAATGATAAAAGAACTGAAAACTAAACAGATATTCATATGCCCTAAAATTCCAAGTCATAGGTTGGTTACAACAAAAGTGAGCTTAGCATAATACAATTAAAGCCCTCAGCTATAAAATAATACAACAAAAGAAAGAAACTCTTAGTCCAAAAGTCCCTCCAAGCTATTGCCTTGGCAGAAGTATATCACCAACATCTGAAAATGGTTTTTTCCAAATAGGGTGAGTCAAAGCCCAATAGAAACAATCTAACGCAATATATGAGTCTTAACAGATATATAAGTGAAGTGCGCATATACAATGCTTGTGACAAAACATGCATATTCAATATGATCCTAAACTACCACATTTCATATCTTAATCCATTTTCCTTCAATTCCTTTCAAATTAATTCATTTCATTCCAATTCATCAGTCAATCTCATTATCTTCCCAGACAACCCAACTGAGACTACAACCTAGTGGTTCCCAAATCACACAACAATCAGACAAACACTTCAATTTGCCATTTCACGAAAATTTCGTCTGCGAAAATCGACACCCATGTATACGTGCAATTTCAGGGCTTTTATCCTAGTCACACATGCCAACTTAATTCAACGGAGTCCATCCCCTATCTTCTCCCAAACATCGAGTACATCCCCTTTCTTTTCCCAAACATCATACATATACAATATATTTAAAACATGGTCATATTCAATGACAATCGACAAGAGGTTAGTTTCAATTCACCTAATCCTCATGCAATTTCTATAGCAATCATAGCTATCCTCCACCGATAGCCCAATACAGATATTTCTAAACAGATATTCAATCTCAGGACAGATAATTTATTCAAATTCCATAGGTGTGAGGTAATACATATCCAATTCCACAATTTATATCAATATCCATCCAATTTCACATTTACAATACCAATTTTTATTTATTTATACAAAATAAATATTTGAACATTTTAGGACAAACTCCCTTCTTTCCCAAACATCAACCCAAATGCCAAGGCCAACTATTTTGTCGTAATACAATCTTATTTTCAAACCCCATAACCTTTATATCACATTCACTTAGAAACCTCTCTTTGATTTTGAACCCAAACCCTAGGTTTGCTCTACATACTCCCAAATCCCACCATTGTTACACAACCACCAATAACTACGTTCAAAATCATTAGAAAGTATAGAAAATCCCTACCTCAAAGAGAGAAGACAAGCCAAGCAAGGATGCAACTTCAAAGATGTTCAAACCCAACTCTATTCGGATCAAAATGGAGATCTTAAGATGTTCTAACTTTTTATTAAAGGGATTAGGGTAGAGAAATCACTAGATCTAGGTGAAAATATAGAGAGAATGTGAGTTTTAGAAAGAAATGCTCTAGATCTAGGGTTTTGAGAAGAAAATAAATGAAAAAGTGTTACTGCGAACTGATATACGCACAGTCCGCTCAAGCGCAAGAAGTGATGCTCGAGTGCAGAATACACACATACAATAGTTTTGCAGAAAACATGCCATCGCTCGAGCGCAAGCAAGATTGCTTGAGCGCCCAACCACTCGAGCATAGGAAACACTGCTCGAGCGTAGAATACACTCTCCAAGTTTTGAAGGCCTGTAAAAGTACTGAGAGTTTGCAAAGCCCGCTCGAGCACAAGAAATGCCGCTTGAGTGAAGGACCAAAAACCTAGGCAACATAAGGTTTAAAAACCAAGTGACCAACCTGTTCCAAACACAACCATAGCAACCTAAAAGACAAACCCATGGGACAATAAGGGGAATAAGAGATAAACAACAACATTAAACCCTGAAACCCTGAGTCTGAAATATAACAAAAGATTGAGTCAAAACCGGAATCGCTATAATCTTCCCCCTTAAGGAATTTCGTCCTCGAAATTACAAATCAAGTTCAACATCATTACTTATCCTCTGGTCATTCATTCTTACTAACCCAATACACAAGTTCTGACACTGAAGTACAATTCATATATTCCCAAAACATTTACAATGTTTATGATAAACCCAAGTTCCCAAAATTTTCACAACATATACAATGTTTCCAAAAGTGGAACAACACATACAATATTCCATATTCCCAAAACATATACAATGCTTATATTGGATCCATGTTCCCAAAACATCCATAACATGTACAATGTCCTCGTATTTTTAAAACATATACAATGCTTTTACATTTCATTTGCGTAATCAAAATCTCAATATATGTTCAAACATCAACAAATAAGTCCAAATATTTCTCTCAGACTTCTAATTCATGCTTCCAAGTCGCTTCCTCAATCCCGTGATGTTTCCACAATATCTTAACCAAGGAAATTGTTTTGCCTTGCAAGACTTGGTCCCGAGTATTCAAGACTCTCACCGGTCTTTTCTCATACGAGGCATCCTCATCTACCTCTAAGTCGGTCTAATCCAACACGTGCAATGGATCCAGGCTATACTTCCGAAGCATGCCAATATGAAAACACGTCATGAACCCTAGAAAGTTGTGGCTGTAACGCTAGTCGGTAAGCTACCTCCCTGATCCACTCAAGGATCTCAAAAGGGCCAATAAATCGAGGGGACAACTTCCCACTTTCCCGAAATCTCATCAAACCTCGCCTAGGTGATATCTTTAGAAAGACATGATCTCCCACCTCAAAAGACAAGAGTCTTCTCCTATGGTCGGCATAACTTTTCTGATGACACTGAGCCGTAACCAACCTCTTACGAATAAGTGCCACTTTTTCCGTCGTTTTCCAAACCAACTCTGGACCCAACAAAGGTGCATCACCCACCTCAGCCCAACACACAAGAGACCTACACAGTCGGCCATACAAGGCCTCAAATGGTGCCATACCAATACTCGATTGAAAACTGTTGTTATAGGCAAACTCCACTAAGGGCAAGTGCCTCTCCCATGAACCCTTAAAGTCAAGGACACAACCCCGAAGTAGATCCTCTAAAATCTGAATGGTACGCTCTGACTGCCAGTCAGTCTGAGGATGATAGGCCGTATTAAAAGTCAGTCTAGTGCCCAAGGCGCTCTGTTACCACAACCGGGCCGTAAAACGCGAATCTCTATCTGAGACAATCATGACTGGGACCCTGTGTAACCTTACTATGTCCCTAATGTAAAGTCGGCAAGGTAATCTATCAAATTACTCACGCACATAGGTATAAAGTGCGCCGACTTGGTTAACTGGTCAACTACCACCCAAATGGCATGACTACCCCGTTGAGTCCTCGGAAGGCCCACAACAAAATCCATCGTGGCATGCTTCCACTTCTACTTAGCTATAGGCAAGGGTTGCAACAAACCCGCTGGCCTCTGATGCTCGACCTTCACTTATTGACAAGTAAGGCACCTTGACACAAATGCGGTCACATTTTTCTTCATACCTCTCCACCAAAGCTGGCGACTCAGGTCGTGATACATCTCTATGCCTCCCGAATGCACTGCAATGCGTGAATAGTGAAACACTCGGAGTACTTCCTCCTGGCAAGACTCCGGCACAAAGAGATGGTCAAGGTATCTAACACTCAAGTCAGAATACATGTTCAAGCCCTTTTCTACATTTCCATTGGAAATCTTCTCTAGGAGGGTTTCTACCTCAAGATCACTCTTCTGTGCTTCTAACACTCGATTCATAAGTGTAGGTTGTGTAATTACCGTAAACATGGCTACGGGCTCTACAGACTGGCCAAGATGCAAGTCAAACTCACCCAGCGTACCCAACATCTGCCATTTTCGGATGGCAATACAAGCTACATTATTAATTGATTTCCTACTCAAGGCGTCAGCCACAACGTTGGCCTTCCCCGGGTGATAATGCAACTTAAAGTCATAATCCTCTATGAACTCCAACTACCTCATCTGCCTCAAATTCAAGTCTTTTTGTGTAAACAGATACTTCAGACTCTTGTGATCAGAAAACACCTCAAATTTCTTGCCATACAGATAGTGCCTCCAAATTTTCAAGGTGAATATCACCGCCGTGAACTCTAGATCATGAGTAGGGTAGTTCCTCTCATGTACTTTCAACTGTCGTGAGCCATAGGCTACTACCTTCCCTTCTTGCATTAAGACATAACCCAAACCTTCCCGTGAGGCATCACAATACATCGAATAACCCAAACCCCTCTCTGGAATAATCAGGATTGGAGCAGTGGTAAGTTTAACTTTAAGCTCTTGAAATGACTTCTTACAAGTCTCACTCCACACAAATTTGATCCCTTTCCTTGTCAATCTAGTTAATGGTGAGGCTAGTCTGGAGAAATTCTTCACAAACAGATGGTAATACCCAGCCAGTTCTAAGAAGCTATGATTCTCAAAAGCATTCTTAAGTTGTACCCAATCTTGCACTGCCTCTATCTTGGATGAATCTACAGTCACTCCTTCCCCAGATACCATATGGCCTAGGAACTTAACCTCTTTCAACCAAAATTCACATTTCCCAAAGTTAGCATATAACTTGTGGGTTCTAAGCAACTCAAGTACTACCCATAAGTTTTCCTTGTGCTCTTCCTTAGAGGGTGAGTAATTCAAGATGTCGTCCACAAAGACAACAACAAAACGGTCTAGGAATTCACAGAAGATTTGGTTTATCAAATCCATAAATACAGCCGATGCATTGGTCAGCTCAAAAGGCATCACTAAGAACTCGTAATGGCCATACTGCATATGAAATGCCGTTTTCTAGATATCCTCCTCTCTTACTCTCAACTGGTAATAACTCGATCTCAGGTCTATCTTAGAGAAGCAACAAGACCCCTTCAACTGATCAAACAAATCATCTATACAAGGCATTGGGTACTTGTTCTCAATAGTTACCCGGTTCAACTTCTGGTAACTAATACAAAGTCGCAACGCTCCATCTTTCTTTTTAGTAAAGAGAGTTGGTTCTCCCTAAGGTGAAGCACTAGGGCGGATAAAACCCTTATCTAACAATTCCTAGAGTTGAATTTTTAACTCACTCAATTCAGCAGGTGCAAATCTATACGGTGCCATAGAAACTGGTGTCGTGTCAGGCACTAAATCAATAGAGAACTTAATCTCTCGGTGAGGTGGTAAACTAGTAAGATCCTTGAGAAAAACATCGAGGTATTCACAAACCACCTTTGGCAACTCAACCCGGACTTCATTACACTCACCACTCAAGAAACTTGCCAGAAGACAACTAAGTTCACTCCACCCACACAGATCATATACCGGTGATAAGACTTTATCCACCTGGTTCCCCAAGAAATAGAAACATTCTCAGCTCAGGGTACATACAGTAATCCTCTGACGGTAGCAATCTATAACATCCTGGTATGACGATAACCAGTCTATAGCCAAAATGACATCAAATTACTAGACAAGTCAAGCAACACAAATGTAAAAGGAAGTCAGCAACCGGCAACCTCTATGTCACAACCATGACACCCCTACTTCAAGAAAACCTCACCACCAATAGGTGACTCTACACAAATAGGAGATGCTAAATGAGCCAACTCTAACCCCAAAACTGATGCAAATGCAGACGAAATAAATGAATGGGATGCACTTGTATCAATTAACACATTAGCAACTGAATTGTAAAACAAGAAAGTACCTCTCACAACAGAAGGCGCTGGTACTAGATCTAACGTAGTAATAGTATACACACACCCCATACATCTCTGCTCAACCTCCTCATCCCACGGATCATAAGCCTGATGTACTAACAAAGCCGAAGAGGCTTCTTGATTGGCCCTTGAGGCTTGTGCTGACTGTGCAGGCTGGTGGCTCTGTGCTTGTCTCGAACCAGATGCTTCGGGTGTGCCACCCAATTGTGGGCAAAATCTCTTCAAATGCCCTACCTGCCCACACTGATAACAAGTGAGTTGCTGCCCTCTTTCCTGACTATGACCCTGTGAATGAGCTGAAGATGACGTAGATCGTTGCCTTCCTCCTTTCTGTGGCATGCTGGGGACTTGTGGCCCAGCTAACTACATTTGAAACAAGTAACATCTCCCTGACCACCCCTCCCAGAACCGGAACTTGCTCGACTGAGCTCCCTGGGACGACTGGGGGTTAGAACCCCTCTGTCTCTTACTGTCTCCCTGATTGTCCTGACTCCTCTTGGAGTCCCTCATTCTTTCCTCATCCATCTACATAATGGTCTCAAGATAGGCCGCCGCCTCCACAAGGCGCCCATAATCTCTAATCACGGATCTGGCCACTCTAAACATGAGCCTGGTCTTTAATCTCTTCTCAAACTCCAAGCAACGGCGCTCCCTAGTCACCACAAGTTTAGGTGCAAACCTAGACAAACTAGTGAAGGTGGCATCAAACTCGGCCACTGGTGTGTTCAACTACACCAACTTAGAGAACTGGTCTCTCGACTTCTCCCTAACTGTAGGAGGCAAAAACTTGTCCTGGAAGGTGTTAACGAATGCCTCCCAAGTCACCCCAATGCGCCCATGCGGATACTTCCACCACTGATTTGCATCTCCCTTTAGCTGGAAAGAAGCTGGTTGTCCTTGGTGCCAAGCATTTCGAACGTCTTTACTATCTGCTGTAGTCACTCATCTACCTTCAGTAGCTCTTTGGGATCACCCAAAAACTCGTCGGGATTTGAACGGAAAAACTCTCTCTTCAAGAAAAACGGCCCTGTTTCAGCTACTTAGGCCTGGACTTGATTTTCAGCCCTGAGAATGTCCATAGATTCCCTCAATGCTCCGGCTATTTCGCGGGCTAAGGCATCCATGGCCTGTTGACAAACTAGTTCAGCCATATTGGCCTAACCAACACCCTCCTACTGTGCCAAAATATCATCCGGTATCGGCATCTCCTACCGTCTAGGCCTACCACGCCTACCACCACGTCCATGTCCTGACATCTTAATAGAGGTAACAAAAGAGATTAGCATATTTACAAATGTGTCAAAGGTAACTCACTCACGTCCTAATATGATGGATAACAGTAATTCACTCCACATAAGCAAATCGTCACCTAAACACATACGAATTGCATTCTCTGATCATGACCGTCTTGCGGCGTTGCCAAAATTCCAATTAGAAACAGCAGTGATCAAGTGCTTTTCTAATAGGACCTCTAGAAACCCGTAGACTCAGCCAACATCCTAGAAACTCAATTCCATACCCACATAATCACATAAGTATGTTATCATGTAAGCACATCATACATACTAAAGTCTCTATCAAGCGAGACAAACCCCCATTGTGATAATAACCACTTCCCACATACCCTAGTATTCAAACCTGGTACGCTCTGATACCAAGTTGTAACGCCTCCAAGATAATACATTAAATCCCACTCAAACGCTGAAGAATAATAGAAACAAAATACTTTCATTCATCAGAGTTCTATACATTCACAACTGTTCATCTTGAATCTACAACATGTGTTGCAATGATAAAAGAACTAAAAACTAAACAGATATTCATATGCCCTAAAGGTTTACATCTTTCCAAGTCATTTGTTGGTTACAACAAAAGTGAGCTTAGCTTAATAGAATTAAAGCCCTTGGCTATATAGAACAAAAGAAAGAAGCTCTTGCTCCAAAAGTCCTTTCAAGCTATTGCCTTGTCGGAGGCATATCACCAACACCTGAAAATGGTTTTTCCCAAATAGGGTGAGCCAAAGCCTAGTAGAAATAATCTAACGCAATATATGAGTCTTAACAGAGATATAAATGAAGTGTGCATATACAATGCCTGTGACAAAACATTTATATTCAATATGATCCTAAAGTACCACATTTCATATCTTAATCTATTTTCCATCAATTCATTTCATCCCAATTCATGAGCCAATCTCATTACCCTCCCAAATAACCCAACTGAGACTACAACTATCATGACCCGAACCCGTCCCTATGGGTTAAGGTCATAATCGGCCAACACTCAAGGGATTACCTATGGTCTCAAACCTGATCAAACATATCTACAATAGAATAAGGGGCCAAAACAGAAGCAGACTTAAAAGTTTTGTCCAACGAGCTGTGCTTACATGGTAAAACAAACATTCCATAATAACTTACACATATGGACAAAATTAACATTTCATGTGTCCAAGACCTTTCATGTGTCCAAGACCTTTCAAACATATAGTCAGCCTAATAAAAAGCTTATGTACATGATGATCCAACATATTCACAAAAATAACAAAAGGGAAATCAAAAGTAAAAGAAACAAAACAAAGTCTCATACGTGAGACGTTCGCGCTAGCTCTACAAAAATTTGACTCCTCTCATGTCTTTCACTGGGGCTGGGTTTAAACATCTCTTTGCTCACCTACACACACATAAATGAGAGTGAGCGATAGCCCAGTGAATAATATCAAAATAAAATAAGTACATGAATGAAATTTGTAACAGTTATATCAATGGTTATAGGCCCATCCTTGTTTCTATCTAATACCTCAAACAGCCTCAGGCCCTATGTGTTCTTATCAAACAGCCTTGGGCCCAATTTATTCGCGTCAAATGGCTTTTGGCCCAATCATTCATGTCAAACAACCTTTGGCCTAATCATTTATGTCAAACGGCCTTTGGCCCAATCATTCATGTCAAACGGCCTTTGGCCCAATCATTTATGTCAAACGGCCTTTGGCCTAATCATTCATGTTGTACGGCCTTTGGCCCAATCGTTTATGTCAAGCGGCCTTTGGCCCAATCATTTATGTCAAACAGCCTTTGGCCCAATCATTCATGTCAAACGGCCTTTGGCCTAACTCATTTCATATCCTCATTTATGTGTGTCCCATATCCGTGATCATGATCATATTAGTGTTCACTCATTGTCATCCACAATTCAAAACACAAATCCATGAGGCTCATACAAAAGTAACGTTTGGAAAATAACATACTTGAACATTTCTTTACTAAGATATTACTCATAGTGTTCTACCGAAGGTTTTGCCCTTGCACTTGACCCTACACATTACATAACATATTGGGTTACAAACAATTCAATCCGTTTTTAATTTATTTATTTCTCGTAGGTCTCTTTTCCATCATTTTAGGTCCTTTACAATACCCAATGCATGCCTAAGAGTGCTTAGAAATAAAAGAGAACGGAAAACGAAGCACAAAGCAACTTTTCAAAATTTCTAAAACAAGGCTCCCTACTCGAGCGGACCCCTTGGTCTACAAAAGTACTGGCTACCTCATTTTTGTGCTCGAACGTGACTTCGGACGCTTGAGCTGAGAGTCAAACATGTGACTGGGCGCTCGAGCGTAACTCTTTCCGCTCGAGCGGACATCAACGTCTGCAAAAGTTCTGGGAGCTAGTATTTTATGCTCGAGCGGTGCTTTTCTCGCTCGAGTGGACATGCTGAATTCTAAAATTTCCAGAACTACATTTGAAGTTCAAACTTAGCATTTAAAGGCTCAAAGCTTGGAATTTTGGTACAAAAACATGGAAAATCATTATATGACATGGAAACATAAGTGATATGAGACCAATTGTTCAATATTATGGTCCATTTCCCAAAATCATTCCCAATTTCCCCTCATCAATTTCAAAACTCATGCATTTGTCCTCATACAAACTTTATATCTTCATCAATCATGCATGCATGTTAATTTTTTACTCTAATTCTATTTCAAATGGCACAAATGATGCTTATAATCATGAAGCTCATGAAAATCATGTATGCATGTATGACTTGATGCTATATTTTTCATGTTTCAACAATCATCTACTAAATACAAACATGAGTCTTTAGAATTAAGCTTCATACCGTGACAATCCTTACACGCATGTGTAATTTGATTTCAAATTCATCATGTATAGCTTCATTCTTGTTCTTTATTGCTAATTCTCTTTTGAATTCATCTAATTACAACTCAATACTCATGAATTCATGTCTAGCTACACACCTAGAGGCTCCAATCGTCCAATTCTAGCTAAGTCTTGGGCCTAGCTTTCAAATCTTGAATTCTCTTGCAAAAATCTACAAGGATAACTTCTCTCTCTCTATAAACCAGCCCTCTCTCTCTCTCTCTAGAATATGGTTTCAGCCAAGATGAGTTCCAAAGAAAGAATTGAGTGTATATAGGCCTAATTATAGACTTGGCTAATCAAATTGATTAAGGCTAAGTAATAATGCTCTAATTTAATCATTCTGAATCTAATTATTTTGAATTGAATCAATTTTCAATTAAATTTCACCATAGGCTCTAAAAATTACGCTAATCACAATGGCGTAGTCAATTTCGATTTCTGTGGCTGATAAGGCCTTTAATTTTCAGTTTACAATAGCAAGTTGAACAGATTTTCCTACGGTAAACAGATATAAGGCCAAAATCACACTTAATCATGCAATCAACACCCAAATTCAAATTAATCACATAATCACAACATAATTATGATTAACTAACTTAACACAAGACAGGGTTATCACAACAACCAAGTGGTTCTCAAATCACACAACAATCACACAAACACTACAATTTGCCATTTTACGAAAATTTCGTCTGCAGGAATCGGTACCCATGTATACGTGTGGTTTCGGGACTTTCACCCTGGACACACAGGCCAACTTAATTCAACGGAATCCATCCCCTATCTCCTACCAAACATGGAGTACATCCCCTTTCTCCTCCCAAACATCATTCATACAATGTATTTAAAACATAGTCATATTCAATGACAATTGACAAGATGTTAGTTTCAATTTACCTAATCCTCATGCAATTTCTACAACAATCATAGTTATTCTTCACCGATAGCCCAATACAGATATTTCTAAACAGATATTCAATCTCAGGACAGATAATTTATTCAAATTCTGTAGGTGTGAGGTAATACATATCCAATTCCACTATTTATATCAATATCCATCTAATTTCAAATTTACAATACCAATTTTCATTTATTTATACAAAATAAATATCTGAACATTTTAGGGCAAACTCCCCTCTTTCCCAAACATCAACCCAAATGCCAAGGCCAACTATTTTGTCGCAATACAACCTCATTTTCAAACCCCATAATCCTTTACATCACATTCACTTAGAAACCTCTCTTTGATTTTGAACCCAAACCTTAGGTTTACTCTACATATGCCCAATTCCCACCATTGTTACACAACCACCAATAGCTAAGTTAAAAACCATAAGAAAGTGTAGAAAATCCCTACCTTAAATAGAAAAGACAAGCCATGCAAGGATAAAACTCCAAAGATGTTCAAACCCAACTCTATTCAGATAAAAATGGAGATCTTGAGATGTTCGACCTTTTTATCAAAGGGATTAGGGTAGAGAAACCACTAGATCTAAGTGAAAATATAGAGAAAATATGAGTTTTAGAGAGAAAGGCTCTAGATCTAGGGTTTCAGGAGGAAAAGAAATGAAAAAGTGTGCTGCTGCAAACTGATATACGCACAGCCCGCTCGAGCGCAAGAAGTGACACTCAAGCGTCAAAAAAAATAAGTTGTTCCGCTCGAGCACAGAAGTGACGCTCGAGCACAGAATACACACATCCAGTAGTTTTGCAGAGAATAGGCCATCGCTCGAGGGCAAGAAAGGCCGCTCGAGCATAGGAAACACCGCTCGAGCGTAGAACACACTGTCCCAGTAGTTTTGTAGGCCTGCAAAAGTATTGAGAGTTTGCAATGCCTGCTCGAGCCAAAAAGTGCCACTCGAGCAGAGGACCAAAAACCTGTGCAACATAAGGTTTGAAAACCAAGCGACCAACTTGTTCCAAACACAACCATAACAACCCAAAAGACAAACCCAAGGGACAACAAAGGGAATAACAGATGAACAACAACATTAAACCATGAAACCCGAGTCCGGAATACAACAAAAGGTCGGGTCAAAACCGGAATCGCTATAAAACGTATAGGTGTCGATATCCGTTCATCTTATTTTTTACATGAATATTATACTCCGCGAATTCTCAAATATGAACTATTCGAATCATTGAAACGGGACATGTCATTACAAGATATAAGAGTGTTAGAGACCAAATTTGGTCTCTAAAAGTGAAAATTTTGTTGCAAAAAATATTTAGGAACTAATTTTGATCCTCGTGAGGATAGTCGATAAAATGTCGTCCCAAAAAGTCAAAAATAAAGCTTTTAGCGACAAAATTTTGAAAATGTCACTAAAATAAATAGAATTTTAAGGACAAAATAATTTAGTCTCAAAATAGTTTATTTTTTGAGACAAAAAATTTGGTCCCAAAACGATAATAATTCATCACTAATGTCTAATTTTTATTGCTAAAAATATAATAACAACGCTTTTTGCAACAAAAATATTTGGCCCCTAAAAAATAATTTTGTCCCTAAATTTTGGCATCTAAAACTTTAATTTTTTGTAGTGTGTGTCGAGCTCAACAACCCCTCAAGTTCTCTCATGTTAATATGTGAACATAAAAGAAACTTAACCCTATTTAAAAATGTTGTTTCAAAATATTATAGGAATGTTTATTCATAAATCTCTTTCCATTTACTTACCATATAATCAAAATGTTTTGCAATGTTATAAGCATTTTCGGTATAATTTACTATTAACAAATAAAGAAAGAATTTAGTGGGTTTTTTTTTTTTTTTTTTGTGGATACAACGGAAAGTAATTTTAGTGGTTCAAAACTGGAAAGAGAGTAATGTAGGTATATATGTGTCCTTGAATCAAGCCACAAAATAATAGAATAATGACTAACAATTATATAAACATTAAAATGGAAACACAATAAAATTGGAAACTATATTGAATAATTTTGTAATAAAAGTTTATAACCGTCTTTACAAATAATAAGTTTATTTATATGCTTCTAGCAGTCTCTGAATTAATTTGTATTTTCACTTTTCAGGTCAAATTGTTTGGACAGATACAAAATATGATTAAAGAATTCAAGAACTTTGTACTTCAAGTTTTTTTATTTTTTAATACATGTAATCACAGTTAAAAACTTTTTATTAATTCCTTCGTACATACTTTTGAACATTCAACTTTCATTTATGAAATATATGACGTTATTCCATTTAATATGTGATTGTGATTCAAATGATAGTATATAGGGTGTATTACATTCTTCAAATGCACATACAAAAATAATATTGATTATTCTTCAAATATGTCGAACCATTTTTTTATCACACACATTAACCGTGATAGAAATGCATATAACGTATGATTTTACCTCATTATTAATCACAAGTTTTATTAGATATTAATCACACTTAAAATATGTAATCTAAATGTTTATTATCACATGTTTTATTAGTTATTAATCACACTTAAAATATGTAATCTAAATGTTATTAATCACACTTAAAAGATGTGATCTAAATATTTATTATCACACGCAAAAAGTGTGATGAAATCATCTTTTAATGACATTCAAAATGTGTGATTAAAAATGACAATTTTTTATCACACTCCCAAAGATCACACTTTGGCAAAACTTAAAACGTGCGATTAAATAACCTACATTACACATAAAAAGTGTGATCTATTTATAATTTTGTAGTAGTGAATTTACTGTTAACAAATAAAGAAAGAATTTTAGTGGGTTTTTCATTTTTTTGGGTACAATGGAAATTAATTTTAGTGGTTCAAAACTGATAAGAGGGTAATGTAGGTATATATATGTGTCCATAAATCAAGCCACATAATAATAGAATAATGACTAACAATTATATAAACATTAAAATGGAAACACAATAAAACTGGAAATTATATTGAATAATTTTGTAATAAAATTTTATAACTATCTCTACAAATAATAAGTTTATTTATATGCTTCTAACAATTTGCCATCTTACTTTTTATCAATTTTTAAAATACCAGCGGGCTTGGCTAAGCAGATTGAGAAGATTCGGGTAGCCTTTCTGTGGGCAATTATGAACTCAAGAGGAAAGTCCATATGGTGAAATGGGTGTGAGTAATTTTCTGACCACACTGCCCGTTTAGTAATCAGCTAGAGAGCACTGGCAGAATAGATGGCTTCAGTAACCTGTAATAGAAAGAAAAGGCTCCGGCGGTGGTTCTTCCACCCGGGGGCACTCCGACGATCAAGTCAGTATATCTCTCAAAGATAAATCAAGTGCTAAACTTACTACTCAAAGCATAAATTGCGTACCTTAGACCCACATGGGTGCCTCTCTTTTATAGTTAACTCAATCCTAGGCCCACTAGAAGCCTGACTTCTATGGATTCCAATTCAGTACTTACTTTGGACTCCTCAAGAGATAAAGATTAACTCTCTAAGAGCTTTATCCTTATCTTGGCTAAATCTCTTCTTCATTCTAAGACTCTTGTCCCTTATCCGTTTATCTCGGATTCCGATATCTTCAGAGATAACCTCGGCAACGCCGAGATAACCTCGGTATAATGACCAGGACACGTGGCACCTCGGTTGACACATCGGCGTCACCTTGCCACGTGTTCGTACTCAAAAATATATCCCCACAACTACCCCCTAGGTTCTATTTCCTCGGCATTCTGAAGTGATGGAACCTATATCGGTACTTCCTCCTGTATATCGGCTTAAGAACTCCTCAGCCAAGATCATTCATTTTAGGCCGACGTGTTCTCTTCAGAGAACAAGAATTCCAGTGAACTCCTTCACGTGTATGAGCTGTCACGCATCATTTACTTAACCGTTTCATTCACGCGTCTTTACCTCATTGGACCGTGTTCATGACGCGCTTGCAAGCCGTCTCTCCCTCACGTGCGCCGTCTGACGCATACGTTCTTCTAGGCGTATTGATTACTTTTTGCCACTGTTTTCATTTTTGACAAAAACTTTTCCCCCTTTCTTCATTTTTCACTTTTGCATTCGGTCTCTCTTCGCTTTTTCTCTCTCTAGCTCCTGAATATGCCATTGTTCCAGTATTCAAGCTTTGCAACTGTCTTCCGTTTTCCCTTCCTGTGAAGCTTTCGTCGTCCTCGTTACATCTGTAACTGTCGTCTGACTTCAGCAATCTTCATACTGGCTTCATATTTTCTGGTAAGCAACTGTTTTCTTCTTATTCCAGTTCTTGATCTTTTCTGGAATTTCTTGTTTACTACTGCCTTGCTCAAATAATCAATTTGTGAATCATACATCTGAATGCGTTGATTTCGCTTTTTGCTTATGCTTTGAATACATGTATTGTTCATAGTTCCTCTTGCACGCCTTGCCACTGTTCTTGGCCTTCAACCCTTTGTATTCTTCATGTTCTTGATAGTCCATCTCTATTCTTGATTCTGAAACTTCGTATTTGTTTTCTGTCTTTTGTGTCTTTTCCAAATCTGTGTCTTTGATCTTCATCTCCATAGATTTAGGTTTGGGATTTGTTTGTAGAACCCACAT
The DNA here is from genome assembly GCF_055761805.1 of Camellia sinensis. Taxonomy (NCBI): domain Eukaryota; kingdom Viridiplantae; phylum Streptophyta; class Magnoliopsida; order Ericales; family Theaceae; genus Camellia; species Camellia sinensis. Next base: position 76,545,797 of record NC_138969.1, read on the forward strand.
TTTAGGGCAAAACTGAAACATCCCTTTCAAATTTATTCATCAACTAAAACCTAGGTTTTTTGCCGAGGTCCCAATAACCCTATTTGAACCATCTTCTTATTGAAACCCAATACCTTTAGTTATCCCGACATCATGGGTATGTGGGAACATCGGGTGAACACTCCCTCTAAGCTGGAATTTTTTAGGCAAGAGTTTGAAATCCCAGCCGATGTCAATCTGAGGTTGGCTAGGGATGATGACTCCATCACGCCTACAGAAAACTCCATGCCCTTCCCTGTGGTTGCTTTTATCGTGTATGGACTCCGGTTTCCACTTAACATCCTTTTTCGCGAGATTCTTCATTACTACAAGTTGAACCCCATGCAACTGGCCATTAACTCTTATCGAGTGATCCACGGCATTATTGCCTTAGCTAAACAGGGAAACGTTAGGATCACCCTAGCCGATATCCAGTACTGCTATACCATGTGTGCCCTTAATTTGAAAGAAAAAGGCTACATTTATTACCTTAAGCCGAGGTCTACAAAATTCAAAATCGTAGCCGATCTCCCAGACTCCAACAAGGGGGCTGGAGATGACTATCTTATTACCTCGGGAAATTGGGAGTTTGCTCCAGATGAGGACATCTATCTCTACCCTCTTCCCTGATCAGTTTTAGAGGGCAAGGGTAAGAGCCCAGTATTCAGCTTTGCCCGTATTCTTTCGAAGTCTTAAATACTTTGTCTGTTTCTGACGTCTGTTCTTCTTGTAACTGTTCGTCAGCCACCGAAAAATTTTCGCCAATCCTTTGTCCCTAGCAAGGATTTGAAGAAACTTCTGGACTTGCCAGTCCATAAGAGAAAAGCGCCTGTGCTTCTCAATTTTATTCCATCATACAAGTCGACTTTGCCTGACGTTCCCAAAAGGAAGAAGAAAAGCTTTTCTCCACCCTCTGCTACAACTCCATTAACTGCATCTACATCACGAACAGATCAAGGATCAACATCTGATCCAATTGATCATCCATCCACTTCAGCTCCATACCTGGTCCCAATATCAGAGCAAAAACATCGGCGATGACTTGTCCTTACTGCCGAGATGGGTCGCCCTAAACCAGTTGCAAAAGATCTTCTGGCTAGCATTCCATCATCGGTTGGCGATTAACCAGCACAATCCCTTCCTCCACCTAAGCCAAAAAGAATTAAGAAGGCCCAACCAAAGGCTAAAGTTACTCAGACTGAGTCTGAGGATACTTTGCCTATATCAAGGTTGGCTGAGAGTGACAAACCTCAACCCTCTGCTGGGAAGAGGCGCTCGGAAACCCAGCCATCAAAGTCCCCAAAATCCAAAAAGTCGAGGTCTTCTTCCGCTACGACTTCGGGATCCAAGAAGAACGATGCCCCCTGGTCCCCAAAAATTACTCTGGAGGACAAGCCAGTCTTGGCTACTGATAGTGCCGACGACATCAATGTTGGCGTAGCCCTAAACACAGCTCTGCTCCTTCCCGGCGACCTTGACTGCAACGCCGAGTTGAGGGAGTACGAGAATTATGTGTTGATGCTTCAACGCTCCGTTCAAGTAAGTGTCTTCTTCTTGGTAATTTTCTTCTTTGTGTTTTGTATTTAGAAATTTTTGTGCTAATTTTTGCCTTGTGTTCTTTCAGGCAATCGAGCATACCCACTCATTTTCTGTTCAATCCTTTGAAAATCGGCAAAAGTTGGCCGACATGAAGAAGGAGTTCTCTTCTCTCCAAAACATCAATAAGGGCCTTGAATAAAAAATGAAGAAGCTGGAGGATCAAGCCGAGGCTGCAATTAAAGCTCAGAATAATGCAGAAGAGAAGGCAGAGGCTGCTGAGGCTATCAGAAAAGTGGCTGAATCCCAAAGAAAGGAGGCCGAGGAGAATATGGCCCAAGCCGAGAAGGAGTGTAGACATCCCATTTTTGACCGACCTTAAGACTCAGACGTCACCAACTGAACGCTCGGTGATGTTGCATATTGTGCTCGTTCTGAGGTTGCGGAGTCTCGGCTGCGAGCCTTGCCTCCAGACTTCGGAGCTCTTTTGTGCTTTGCCTCGGTTTGCGAATCAGGTCCTGTTTTCTCTGTTTTCTCTTCCCGAAGGGAGGGAGAGGTCTCGTAGACCATCTCTCAGTGGCCGTAGGCTACGTTTCGTGGTCGTAGGCTATTTTTTCCGTTTGGAGCCCAGTTTCCGATTTTCAGAGCTGTCAGCCGTGTGCCTCGGTTCGGGACCGCTTAACTACCTCCGTTTGCTCCGGTTTTTGGCACACACCTTGCTTCCTCCCTTTTGAGGGACACTGTGGCCCGGGAGACCACCTTCGTGGTCATACGCCACTTCCGGTGCCTAACAGCCTACTTTCGGGGCCCCGAACCGCGCGTTTTGGCCCCCGAACCTTCGTTTTGTATCCGTTTTGGTCCATTTTTGGTAGAGACCCTATTTTCATTGTTAGGAAGATGGTAGGATGGTGGGAGGCCACCTTTTCTCCTGAAAAACCAGTTTTCTCATTTTCTCTCTCCAAAAGTCAATTTTTCTGACAGAAAGTTGGTTTTTCTCACTTTTGAGCCATAATTTCTGGTTTTTCACACCATCATTGTGTTGTGCTCATCTGGGAGGCCACCAATATGGGTCGGCCGACCCGTAATTCTTCTTGACCCTTTTGAACCCCTCTAAAATGCTGGCTTTTCTGTCTCCTGGGTAACATTTTCTGGTTTTTCACCACACAGCTATATTCTACTCATCTAGAAGGCCACCTTTCTGGGGAGGCCGACTAGCTTTTTTGCTTGACCCTTTTGACCCCTGGTCGGCCGACCAGGGGGAGTGGCCGACCGGCCACCTTAGCTGGTCGGCCAGCTTTCTGCTTTTTACTCTTCTCAAGTGTGTTCCAGCTGTGCCGGCTGTTTTACACTTGACCCACTGTCCGAGGATTTTGTTCCTGTTTTGGTCCTTAAAAGGGGGTTTTGACCCCTTTGCTTGGTTGGTAGGAGGAGTTTGACCCTTTTGGTCAAGGAAGCTTGACCCTTTTGGTCTAGCTTCCTCAAGAAGCTTGACCCCTTTGGTCAAGCTTCTTTTAGAAGCTTTGAACCTCTCTCTTGGCTTCTCCAAGGAGCCTTACTTCTCTCCCTCTATATAACCAACCCTCTATCTCATTTTGCAAGGGTTAGACATTTGGTTAAGGCATACACACTCCATCCTCCATAGCCTTCTTCTCCAAGCTCCAAACCCTAATATTCTTGGCCATTTTACCCTACACCTCATAGCCTACCACCCCCACCATCCACTCCAGCATCTTGGAGGTCATTTTCAGAGCTTGAGGAGTCACATTCTTGGTCTAGAAGTTGCTGAGGGTCGGCTCTACAAGGGTAAGTCTTCATTTACCCCTTTTTTGCACTATTTTTCTCTATACTTTAGCTCCATTTGCAAGAATTTTCGAGCCTTGGTGTAAAATGATAATAGTCTTATTTTGAGCTCCTCTTCATGTTTGATTAAGGATACTTTTCTGTTTGAGGTCTCTTACATTCTTGTATGCTTTATCTCTCTTTTAGGGCTTATTTTGCATGATATATTATCCTTATTTGTGAGCATTTTTGGACCTCAGCCTAAACTGAAGAAAGTCTTGTTTTGACCTCCTCTTTAAGTTTGATTGAGGTCACTTTTCTATTTGGAGTCATCTTCTTCCTTGCATGCTTCACTTCCTCATGCTTTGAGCCATGCATTTAAGCATTTGCATTGGTCTTGTTTTGGCATCTTGGCCACTGAAATCCAGTAGATTTTCAGTGGCCTTGATGTGTCTTTGAGCTCCAAAATCATAGAGGAGTGACCTTCTCACCCCTCATTCTCTTTACTAGCATAGTTGGCCTTCCAAAGGGACCCTATTTTGCATGCATTGAAGTCATGTTTCAAGCCTTATTCTGAGGGTTTTAAGGTCTTCCTAAGCTCTGTCAAAAGCCCATTTTTTCATATTTTATGTCTATGATGCATGTATAGAGCAATCCCATTCAAGGCCTTTCAAAGGGGCCTTTCTTTGCATGTTTCCGAGACTAATTTCAGGGCCTATTTGGTGGGTTTTAGGGCTTTTATAACTCATTTCCAGAGGTGGTTTTGCCATGTTACATGTCTACCTTGTATGTGCTTAATAACCCCTTGTATGGCCCTCTAAAGGAACTCACCATTTTTGCATGAATTGGTTGCATTTCAGTGGTTATTTGGGCATATTTTGACATGTTTTATTCACTGTTTTTGGCTGGTTTGATGAGTTCTCATACACTTCATATACATGCAATGTAAACCATGCTTGCTAGCCAAATTTGCATGCTATTTTAGTCCATCATGTTAGCACTTTTTGGCTATGCTTTAAACTAGAAATGTGCATGTTTTGGGACTTCCTTGGCTCTGTCTTTGTACCTCATGGCCAAATAATGGTTGCTTTGCATAGTTATAATTCAATACATATGCCTAGCTTTGAGTTTTGGGGCTTATTTCATGCATCGGGTGCCTTATTTCCATGTTTCGGGATCATTTAGCATCATGTTTCAGTGCTGGAGATTACATGTTTGTATGCCATCTTTTATCCATTGCCATGCTTTGGTAGAGCGGCATTTTATGCCTTAGGTTCGGTCCTCGGTATGCATGCACGTGTACACGCATTTCGGTTGTCTCTTTTCCATCTAATGGCCACTGATGTGAGTGTGGCTGAGGTCCATTCATGTTGGTGTAAGTCCATCGTGCATTGTGTATGTCATTTCGGTCCATAGCATTGCGTATGCTAGATTGCATGTTAGAGCATCGTGTATGCCATGTCACATCGAGCATTGTATATGCCATTCCATAGCATTGCGCATGCTAGGTTGTATGTTAGTCGCATTGTGTATGCCATCTCATTTGCATTGTGTTTGGGATAGGAGTTAGCCCAAGCACGGGAAACGAGGGACGTTTCGTACTCCGAGTGACGGAATGTGTCTCAATTCCCGGTCGCCGACACTCCGGATTACCCATGATGGAGTTTAGGTCTTGTTGTGTTTTCATGTGCATTCATTTCACATCGAGTCGTGCAATTCGACTCCTCGGCCATCATGCATCGATATGCGTGATTGGTGGCATGAGGATCGAGGACTACACTCCCTGAAGGGTAGTCATGCACACATATGTGAAAATACTTTGCCATGCCCCTTTGTTGCTCTCTGTTGCTGTAAATCAGAAATCAGCGGCCTTCTAGAGCATTGCGCAATATTCCAAAAACAATTGCAAACAAAGGCAAACTGGGGCATCGTAATGGATTTCTGTGCAAGGCAACTTAAGCATGCATCATTCATCATTTGGAACAGAGCTGAGGCGGTCTATGGATTTGCATGCTAATTTACCTACTTTCCTAGATTAATTTGTTAATTAATTAGGATTTTATATTTATTCGGACTGTACTATTTATTCGGACTGTATATTATTTATTCGGACCCTCCGAGCGAGGGCACAACTGTAATAAGTGTGCGTGCGTGTGATGTATGTCTTCCAACCCTACATCTTTCTCCCTTTTTATTTACCAGCTTATGATGGTTAGATTAGGGCATGTTTCAATTAACATACAGCATGATAGCATGTTTGCATTCATTCATCTATTTTGCATGCACCGGGCTCGGCGCATCATACTAACTGCATTTGTATTTCAATTCCGAGTTGAATACTTGTTAGTTGTAGCATTTCACATGCCATCTTTAGAATAGCCGAGCCTATCTTAGTCGCATTTTGCATGTGTTGCATTAGGCATTTCTGTATAGTTAGGACCATGCATGGATTTCTAATTAGCTTCTGTTTTGGCTTGGAGTACTCGGTAAGTGGTTATGCTTTAGCATTCTTGCACGCGTGTAAGTGACTACCATGATAGCATGCTTTACCATGAGGCTATTTGCTTATATGATATAATTGCCTGAATTCCTGTGGGTGAAGGTTGGATTATCTGAATTGGAATAATGCATTGACTGTGAGTTTTAACCCCACTAGATAGTGGCAAAACCATGTTTTCTAAGCCCACCTGAGGGTGGCAAATCCACATTTTAGCCTACTTGCGAGTAGCAAACCGTTTTCAAAAACAAACATGAAACGTTTTGTTCCAATTCAGGCAATCCAGTCTATACTTGTATGCTGTGCACATCATATAGTAAATTTAGGCTAATAACCGGAATAAGAACGCATAATGTTTTCAAAACTAGATATCATGGTTAGTAGAGGCTGATCTTTGATCAGGCGAGCGGGGGTGCTCACGAAGTGACCTTCCCCAATTGTACCCAAGTTCCCGAGCCAAGGCAACTTTGGTGATGACGGACACGTGGCCTTAGCCAACGAGTCAGGGTTTCCTAAATTTCCCAAAATAAAATATTTAGGTGGCGACTCTATATCTGGCAAAGTAGTCCATGTTTGGCACTTGTTTTAAAAAAATCTATTTTCAAAAATGATTTACCGGATTTGGACTCTTTGATGATTCATTGGTCTTGCATTGCACTCTGCGAGATTAGATACTGGACCGTGACTTTGAGTCCTGAACTGTAGTGAGCCCAAATGAACAAAACGGGAGATTTCCTCCCGAGACATTCGGGGATGTCTACAAGGAGCTTCAAGAAGCCTTGGCCACCAAAGAGGCTGAAATAAAGATGTTGATGAAAAGGCATATACCCAAGGCATGGCTGACGTCACAGATGCTTACGAACAGCAAGTGAAGGAGGCATGCAACAAGGGTTTTACCCTTGGTTGGATGTCCCTTCTGAAGAAACTTAACGTCCCAGAGGATTTGCCATTAAGAAAACCTGATGCCATTCCTCTGCCATTCCCTCCATTTCAACCTCCAAATCAAGATGTCGGCGAATCCGAATCCGAAGAAAATGATGGGGATGGGGATCAGGCCTTGGTGAGAAAATCCAAGGATGCCGATGGGGCCAAGTCCCCTTCCCAGAATGAGCAAGTCCTAGACTTGACTCAGGATGAGGAAGGTGATGAGGTTCCCATAGAATCTGTTCCCGAGAATGCACTAGCCGACATCTCCTCTGCGGACAAGAGTGTTGAAGAAACTCTGCAAGAAATTGATGCCGAGTCAGTGGCGGATAAGCCTGCTGGGACGTCTTCTCAACCAGCATCTGATCTTCAAATTCAACCAACTGATGGAGAGGAGTCTTAGCTTCATGTTTTTCTTTTGCGTACTTGTATTTTGTTGCTTCTTTATCTTTTGGAACAATATATGCTTTTTGTATGGCCGATGTGCCCTTTTCTTGGTGAATGAATATAATTTTTCTTTTCTTGTCTTTTCTTTATTGCTTTGTGCATCATTCTATACTTAGAACAGTTTGCATGTCTTATGTACTCTTCATTCTTTGTGCAATCTCCTCGGGGTGACACACCTCGGTTATGTCACCTGACGATTTACCTCGGCAAGTTCTTGTCTTGTAAATTGCTTATAAATTTTAACAAGGATAAACATATACTGGTTTAATCTCAACTTCAACTTGTAAATTGCTACAAATTTCAACAAGTGAAGATAAACAATTATCTCGGCTTAACTTCAACTTGTAAATTGCTACAAATTTCAACAAGCGTTAAGCATTACTTCGGTTTAACTTCAACTTGTAAATTGCTACAAATTTTAATAAGTGAAGATAAACAATTATCTCGGCTTAACTTCAACTTGTAAATTGTTACAAATTTCAACAAGCGTTAAGCATTTTTGTCTTCTCTCTGCCCCTAATGTGAACCTGAGTTCCACTTGGGTTCTCATTATTCAGAAACAACATTATGCATCTTTTATCAATTCACAAGTCTTTGGAGAACTCTGCTAAAATTTTATTGATGACGTCGGTAAAAAATAACAAGGAATATCTAATGATAGAAATTTTTCAAATTACAAGTGTTCCAGGGTCTTGGCAATGCTTTGCCCTCATTGTCTTCAAGCCGGTATGCTCCATTGCCCAATACCGAAGTGATTCTGTAGGGTCCTTCCCAATTTGGGCCAAGCTTGCCCTCTCTAGGGTCCTTCTTGTTGCCAACAACGTTTCTAAGGACTAGGTTGCCGACCTGAAAATCCCTTGGATTGACCTTCTTATTGTAAGCTCTAGCAAGCTGCTGCTGGTACGCTGCGAGCTGAATTGCAGCTTTCTCCCTTTTTTCTTCTAAGAGATCCAGATCTCGGGCTAGAAGTATGTCATTAGTCCTATTCTCTACTCCCTGGGTTCTGATCCCTGGGATGCCGATCTCCAGTGGGATGACTGCTTCTGTGCCGTAGGCCATGGCAAAGGGGGTTTCCCCTATTGATCTTCTCGGCGTAGTCCGATATGCCCAGAGTACATTGGGCAACTCGTCTACCCACTTTCCTTTTGCTGCCTGCAGTCTCTTCTTTATCCCATCCAAAATTACTTTGTTGGATGCTTCTGCTTGCCCATTGCTTTGGGGAAAACTTGGTGTTGAAAAGTAATTCTTTATCTTGAATTTCGCACAGAAGTTCTTGATGAGTTTGCTGTGAAACTGCGTTCCGTTGTCGGCAACTATTACTCTTGGAATGCCAAATCTGGTGATGATGTTTCTCCATATGAAGTTCTTGACGTCCACATCTCAGATTTTGGCTAGAGGTTCTGCTTCTATCCACTTCGTGAAGTAATCTGTTGCTACCAGCAAGTACTTCCTTTGCCCAGTTGTTTGGGGCAACTGCCCAATGAGATCCATGCCCCATTGGGCAAATGTCCATGGACTAGATACAGGGTTCAGGTCAGCAGCTGGCTGGTGTATCAAATTTGCGAATCTTTGGCATTGCTCACATTTCTTCACGTAGGCTTCTGCATCTTTTTGCATGTAAGGCCACCAATACCCCTGGGTAATGGCCCATGAGCTAGTGATCTGCCCCCAGCGTGGCTTCCACAAATCCCTTCATGAATTTCATATAGAAAATCTTCCACCTACAAAGGGTGTACGCACCTTAAAAAGGGGCCAGTGAAGGACCTTCTGTAAAGATGTCCGTCCGCTGTTAGATTGAATCTTGCCGACTTCAATCTGACCTTGTGTGCTTTCTTATGGTCTTCTGGCAGCTTTTCCTCTTTTAGGAATGCAACAATTGCATCCATCCAGCTTGGTCCCAAGTCCACACACATTGCTTCTTGTTCTGTGATCAGTTGTTCTATGCTCGGGCTTGACAGATAGTCAATCATTATTGTCCTTGTTTTTCCAGTTTGCATTGAGCTTGCCAAGTTGGCTAATGCGTCGGCGTGGCTGTTATCATCTCGGCTAACTTGAAAAAGTCGGCAGTTGCGAAATAAGGCTGCCAGCCTGATGACTTCCTTTGCGTATGCCGACATTCTCTTATCTCGGGTTGCGAACTCTCTTGTTGTCTGATTTACTATAAGTTGTGAATCACAAAAAATTATTACCTCATCTGCTTCTACTGCCACTGCCAGCTTTAGTCCTGCAATCAATTCTTCGTATTCTGCCTCATTGTTCGAGGCCTTGAACCCTAATCGAATAGACTGTTCCAATATCTCTCCATCAGGAGATATTAACACTACTCCTGCCCCTGCTCCTTGCCGCTTGAGCTCTTATCGACAAACAGGTGAAAGGAGTCGCCGATGTAAATGCTGCAGGATCTGAGTTTTTCCTTTCCTTGTTCTTTTACCTTTGGCTAGGCTTCTCCTTGTTTGCTTGGACATCGTTCATCTTGGCTCAACAGAGCCCGATGTTAGATGGATTCTGGCGTGAATTCGGCCATGAAGTCGGCCAAAACTTGGCCCTTAATTGCTGTTCTCGGCCTGAACTCCAGGTCGTACTGGCCCAAGGTCATTGCCCATCTTGCTATCCTTCCTGTTAAGTCTCCTTGTTGTAACAAGGACTTCAGTGGGTGCTCTGTTAGCACTATAATCTTGTGCGCTTGAAAGTAATGGTTCAGCTTCTTTGAAGCCATTATTAAGGACAACATTAATTTCTCTAGTGGTAGGTACCTTGTTTCTGCATCGGCCAAGGTTTTGCTTACATAATAAACAGCCTTTTGGTCCCCATTTTCCTCTCGGATTAGTACTACACTTACTGCGTGTTCTGAAACTGCTAAATACAAAAATAGTTCTTCCCCGGGTTCAGGTGTTGAGAGGACTGGAGCCGTGGTCAGATATTTCTTTAGGTTGGACAAAGCGGCCTCACATTCCTCAGTCCATAGGAAGTCTGTGGCCTTTTTCACCAGATTGAAGAAGGGTTTACATTTGTCTGAGCTTCTACTGATGAACTTGTTTAGGGTTACGGCCCTTCCAGTTAGCATCTGCACCTGTTTTGCCGATGTCGGCCTCTTCAACTCTAGGATGGCCTTGATTTGATCTGGGCTGGCCTCAATGCCGTTTCTTGTTACCAGGTACCCCAGAAACTTACCTTATCCAACTCCAAACGCACATTTCGATGCATTGAGTCGGAGCCAGTATGTTTTGAGTATATCAAAGACCTTTTTTAGGTCGGCAAGATGACCCTTAGGTTCCTTGGTCTTCACGACCATGTCATCGATGTAGACTTCTACCGTTCGGCCAATCAGGTGTTTGAACATTTTGGTTACTAGCCTTTGGTAAGTTACTCCTGCATTTTTCAACCCGAAAGGCATTACCCTGTAACAGTACAGGCCTTTTGGGGTGATGAATGCGATTTTTTCTTCGTCTAAGGGGTACATGACGATCTGGTGGTACCCCCTGTAGGCGTCTAGAAAACTCATTCTTCCATGCCCTGAAGTGGCACCTACTAGCTGGTCAATTTTGGGCAGGGAAAAGCTGTCTTTGGGACAGGCTTTGTTGAGGCTGGTAAAGTCTACATAGACCCTCCATTTACCATTCTTCTTCTTTACCACCACTGTATTGGATAGCTATGTTGGGTAGTGTACTTCTCTAATGGCCCTGGCCTCCAGAAGTTTGTCTATTTCTTCTTCTACTGCTTCGACGTGTATCAACGTCGGTCTTCTGGCTCACTGAATTACAGGTTTGGCCGACCTGTCAACATTCAGTTTGTGGCAAGTGACCTCGGGGTCAATGCCAGGCATTTCATAAGGTGTCCAAGCAAACACCTCAATATTTGCTCTTAAAAAAGTCTCTAACTCTTTTTCCTCTTCTTCAGCTAAGCCTGAGCCGAGAAGAAAAAAGCGTTCTTCATCCCCATCCTGGACGAGGATTTTCTTTAGCACCTCTTCGCTCTTCTTGGCTGGTTCTTTGGCGACGTCTTCTAGGACTTCCAAGTCCTCATCTTCAATTTCTGCCTTCTCTGGCTCTCGCACGCAATTAGATTTCATTGCTGCCATGGAGCAACTCTTCGCCTATAGCTGATCGCCTCTAACTTCCTCTGTCCCATGCTCTGTTGGGAATCACAGTAGTTGATGCAATGTTGAGGGAATTGCCCCCATTGCATGCAACCATGGCCTTCCCAAGATGATGTTGTATAGCGAAGGCATGTCAACCACTATGAATTCTGTCCTGACCTTTTTAGTGCCGGCTTGTACTTCCAAGCTTGTTGCGCCCAGTGGCCACGTCGGCGTTCCATTGATGCCGACCATCGGGCCATTAGATTGCTCCAAGTCATCAGGATGAAGGCCCAACTCCTTGTAACATCTAACATACATGATGTCGCAAGAGCTGCCTTGATCAATTAGGATGCGTTTCACTTGGCACTCCCCAACCTAGAGGGATACTACCAAGGCATCATTATGTGGATGCTGGACCATCTCTAGGTCGTCTTCGGTAAAGGCTATCGTCGATCCCTGGCATTCTTCAGGCCGAGGTCTTTTATGTCCGACCTGGTTTATGTGCTGTAGGTGTTTTACCTTCTGGGTCTCCCCTCGTATGTCGTTTTCGTTCACTTTTGAGTGAATTACATTAACCACCCGTGGTCCTCCTGCCTGTGGTTGCTGTGCTGGGGGAGGCGGAGCTGCTAGTGCTTGAGGCAATCTTGCCTGTTCTTCCCTTGTCCTGGCCTCATCGACAAGGTCCCTCAGATGGCCTTGCCTCACCAAGTCTTCTAGGTGTGCTTTTAGGGCTCTACAACCCTGAGTTGGGTGCCCTTCTTCATTGTGGTAAGCACAATGCCTACCGACGTTTCTTCCCATAAATTTCCCTGGTGTTCTTGTCGGTCCTCAGAAATAGGGTTGGTTTCGTATTTGATCCAGGACTTTGTGGACCGGGATTCGGAACACAGTCGTCACTACCTGTTTAGCCCTTAATTCCGTTTCTTGTTTAGTTAATCCATTGTTACCTCGGCCTCCCTTCGGCGAGCCGTTTCCTTTCTCCTGCTTTGTCTCTTTGTTTCCCGACGTATCCTCATCGGCTCTGGCGTACTTTTCGATTCTCGCCATGAGTTCTTCCATGCTTTTTGGCAATGTCTTTGCCAAAGACTTCCGTAGTGGGCAGTCATCTTTCAGGCCGTTCTTGAAAGACACGACCGCCACCTCTTGGTTGTATTCGGGTATTCGATTGAACACCTCGTAGTACCTTTTTGCGTAGGCCCTAAGGCCTTCATCCTTGGTGATCCTTAAAGCCATCAGAGCATCGACCCTCAAGGGCTGTAGTTTGTTCGTTACAAACTTGGCCACAAACATCTCGACCAGGCCTTCCCAAGTCTTTATGCTTCCCTTCGGCAGTTTATGGAACCAATCTGATGCAATCTCCCCAAAGGATGAGGGGAATACTTTGCAGAGCAACGGCTCGTTCCCACTATATAATGCCATTGAATTCAGGTATAATCCAACGTGAAAGTTGGGATCTGACTTACCGTCATATATTTAGAACCTCGGCATACTGAATCTCTTTGGTGTTTCAAATTTGTCCAGTTCCACCGAGAATGGTGTCCTCGGCTTAACCGAGGAAGTTACCTCGGCTTCAGCATTCTGTTGCTAGCAACGGCTCGTTCCCACTATATAATGCCATTGAATTCAGGTATAATCCAACGTGAAAGTTGGGATCTGACTTACCGTCATATATTTGGAACCTCGGCATACTGAATCTCTTTGGTGTTTCAAATTTGTCCAATTCCACCGAGAATGGTGTCCTCGGCTTAACCGATGAAGTTACCTCGACTTCAGCATTCTGTTGCTTCCTCTTGAGATAATCTCTCAAGTCTTCTTTACTCCTCCCTGGAGCTCGGCTATCTTTGGACTTCAATCTTTTCGGCACACTACTTTCGGCCTCGTGGTGGGCCCGTTTTGATCTTTCTCCATGGGTTGTGTCAAAGCAGAGCGCCTGCCCTTGAACATGTCGATGTTCTTTGGGCTCTGGGTCCTTTGTGTGATACGTCCTTCGGGACTCCTCTCGTCTCGGCTCCTCTCGTCCGACTTCCCTAGAAGGTCGGAGAGAGTGCCTTCTGCTCCTGGTGTGCTGAGGAGCTTCGGGGATTGTTTTCCTTCCTCCCATCTGGGTGTTAGTTGCTGGAATCGGCATGTCGTGCAGCGGGTACGGTGGCTGCATGACATTGTTTTGCATCATGAAGTTGACGACCGACTGCAGGTCTGCCAACTTGTTTGCCAATTCTTTTACTTCTTCATCCCTCCGTAGGCACCTATCCCTCCATACTTGGAGGTTATCTTCGTTATAGTACCTGCTTTGGTCTGTCTTCTTCGAAGTTTCGCCCTCCTGGCCGACGTCTTTCTCTCCGTGGCCCTAGTCACGAGTTTCTGAATTGTGGTTGTCTCCTTCGATATCAAGGTCTATAGGTCTGCCACTCCCAGCAGGAGTGTCGTCCCCTATCTTTTCATTCTATGCGTTACTGGCCATCTATTCTTCCTTCTTCCCACAGACGGCGCCAAATTGTATGAGTAATTTTCTGACCACACTGCCCGTTTAGTAATCAGCTAAAGACCACTGGCAGAATAGATGGCTTCAGTAACCTGTAACAGAAAGAAAAGGCTCCGGCGGTGGTTCTTCCACCTGGGGGCACTCCAACGATCAAGTCAGTATATCTCTCAAAGATAAATCAAGTGCTAAACTTACTACTCAAAGCATAAATTGCGTACCTTAGACCCACGGGGGTGCCTCTCTTTTATAGTTAACTCAATCCTAGTCCCACTAGAAGCCTGACTTCTATGGATTCCAATTCAGTACTTACTTTGGACTCCTCAAGAGATAAAGATAAACTCTCTAGGAGCTTTATCCTTATCTTGGCTAAATCTCCTCTTCATTCTAGGACTCTTGTCCCTTATCCATTTATCTCAAATTCTGATATCTTCGGAGATAACCTCGGCAACGCCGAGATAACCTCGGCATAATAACCAGGACACGTGGCACCTCGGCTGACACATCGGCGTCACCTTGCCACGTGTTGGTACTCAAAAATATATCCCCACAGGAGGACATAGCAGTAGATAGATCACAAGGGAGTCTGGGGGTTAGAAAGCTAAGAGAAGTCAATAATTGTCTTTTACTTAAATGGTGGTGGAGGTTTGGAGTGGAGGACAAAGCCCTTTGGAAGCAAATGTTGAGGTGTAAATATGGCGTCGGTGGGGGAAACTGGATACCTACTGCACCAGAGTCTAGTTCAGTGTCCAGAGTGTGGGCTGATGTTCTCCACATTGATGCACATTGTCCTTGTTTGGTTGATTATTATTTATCAAATTTTAAGTAAGTTGCAGGCAATGGGCAAAGACTCCAATTCTGGGAGGATAAGTGTTTAAATAACTTGTGTTTGAAGGAGAAATTCCCTAGGTTGTATAGCTTATTTGTGGAGAAAGGTTGCACAATTCTGCAGATGTATCAAAGGAGAGGATCAATTCAGGATTGGAATTTCCTTTTCAGAAGACCTCTGCTAGCTTGGGAGGAGGAGGAGGTTATAAGGCTACAAGAGTTACTTAGGGATGCACCTTCACTCACAACAGATTCTGAGGACTCTTGCTTGTGGCTGGTCAATTCATCAGGTTCATACTCTATAGCTTCAGCATGGAAGTGGTGGGTGTCTATGAAAAGTTCTGCTGTTGGTGTTACTGACATGATGTGGAAGAATATTGCCCCACCCAAGGTGCAATTTTGTGGTTGGTTAGCATGGAAAGGTAGACTTAAAACTTCAACATTTCTTAAGAGGATTGGTGTGTTGAACATGGAAGCTAGTTCGCTGTGTTTGCTGTGCAAAGTAGAGGGGGAGATAGTTAATCATGTGCTACTGTTCTATCCTTTGGTTAGGAAAGTGTGGATTAATATATTGAAATGGTTGGATTTGGTTTGGGTACTACCGGGGTCAGTTGAGGTTTTGTTGAATTGGTGGGCAAGTTTCAAGTTCAAAAAGGTGGTCCAAACAATGTGGAAAACTGTTCCCTTGGCTGTTATGTGGTCAATTTGGAAAGGAAGGAATGAGTGCCTTTCTCATGGTAAGATTGTTGATGGGCTAGAATTATCTAAACTGGTGAAAGTAAGGGTAGCACTTTGGTCTAAGCAAAGCACTAGAGGTTTGCAGTTTTTAGTGGAGGATATAGTCAATAATCTTGATAGGATCAAAGCCTAATAGTGGTGTTTGGTGTTCTGGTGCTTTTGGTTTTTGTATTAGTGGGGTGTGGGTGGTGTTTATCTTCTATTTTGTTCTTCGTTTTCCTTGGGTTGGTCTCTCATCAACCTGGGGTTTGCTTGCATCTGTTTGTGCTTCTTAAGTGGTGCCAACCTTGTTGGGATCATTTTTTGTAGCTATGATGTATGCAGCCTTCCCCTTACTTTATTGCTGATTGTATGAGTTCTCCTCTTTTCATCAATAAAGCTTCTCTTTGCTTATTCAAAAAAAAAAAAAAAAACAAAACAAAACAAAAAGAAAAGAAAGTCAAATTGTTTGGAGAGATGCAAAATATGGTTAAAGAATTCAAGAACATTGCGCTTCAAGTTTTTTTTTTTTTTTTTTAATATATGTAATCATAGTTAATAACTTTTTATTAATTCCTTTGTACATACTTTTGAACATTCAACTTTCATTTATGAAATATATGATGTTATTCGATTCAATATGTGATTGTGATTCAAATGATAGTATATAGTGTGTATTACATTCTTCAAATGCACATACAAAAATAATATTGATTATCCTTCAAATATGTCGAACCATTTTTTTATCACACGCATTAACTGTGATGAGAAATGCATATAACGTGTGATCTTATCTCATTATTAATCACACATTTTATTAGATATTAATCACACTTAAAATAGGTGATTTAAATTTTTATTATCAGAGGTTTTATTAGTTATTAATCACACTTAAAATATATGATCTAAATGTTATTAATCACATTTAAAAGATAATGAAATCCTTTTTTAATGACATTCAAAACGCGTGATTAAAAATAACCATTTTTTTTTATCACACTTCCAAATATCAAACTTTAACAAAGCTTAAAACGTGTGATTAAATAACATACATTACACATAAAATTTGGAGGACTGATATTGAATCTGCAAACCATGTCTTAGTCTGCTGTCCCTTTGTGTGGAGTGTATGGGCTGATATGCTGAATTGGTGAGGGATGCAAGGGGCACTACCAGGCTTTGTGGACCAGTTGCTATTATGGTGGGCTGGAGGGAAGATGACGGAGCTAGAAAGGAAAATTTTGAGTGTTATTCCACTGGCTTTTTTGTAGTCAATTTGGAAACTGAGAAATGACTGCATCTTCAACTCTTCTATTATAAATAGGGATGAGTTGTGTGAGTTGATCAAGACCGGGATAGGCATATGGTTGAGTCCACTGTTAGGGAAAATATGTGATTCCCCACAAGTAAATCAATCAATGGGAATAAAAACTAATGCGGAAAAATTAAATCAAAGGCAACACAAGAATTTTTACGTGGTTCCCTCAATGTGAGGTATGTCCACGGGATCGAAATCCGATTCCACTATCAACCAAATAAGTTCCAAACGATTACAAACGAGACACTAATGGTCTCACAAAACCACCCTTAGGTGAATTCTAAATAATCACAAATAAACAAGAGGAAAGACCTCACCAAATAGATGAACCAAAATCTTCAGAACCAGAGTTGAAGAAAATCCAAAATAACAGCCCAAATCAACTTCACCAAATCACCCAAACAAAGATGCACCAACTTGTTGTTGTTCCACAAAGCAAATCCCACCAACAATTGATCAAAACTGTGCTGCAACTTCCCAAGCAAAAAACAACGGCTGCACTTTTTTTTTTGGGAAAAATAATACCAATCATAATATTGTGGATCTAGGGTTTATTATCAAACCTTAGTTGTTTCCAAATTGGATTGGGTCTCCACAAATATAATATATAAAAATATATTATACCTAAACCAAGTCAAATTAAAATTCTTTAACAAACTAATTGGGTCCCATACTCCAATAAGGAGGTATACCCAACAATTCTCCCCCTACCGACTTAGGTGGAGATATCAACCATACCCGCTAAAGTTCGACACTTCAAATGTTTGTCCCTCGACAAAGTCTTTGTCAACATATCTGAAATATTATCATCTGTGTGAACCTTTTCGAGTTGTAACAATTTTGAATCCAACACATCATGAATCTAATGGTATCTCACATCAATGTGTTTCGATCTCGAATGAAAAGTAGAATTTTTACTCAAGTGAATAGCACTTTGACTATCACAATAAAGCACATACTTTTCTTGCTTCAAACCCAACTCTTGCAAAAATTTCTTCAACCATAACTCTTCTTTGCAAGCTTCCGTAATAGCAATAAATTCAGCTTCGGTAGTTGAGAGAGCAACACATTTTTGTAATTTAGATTGCCATGCCACAACTCCCCCTGCAAAAGTCATCAAATACCCCGAAGTAGATTTCCTAGAATCAACATCACCAGCCATGTCAGAATCTGTGAACCTATCAAACATCGGCTTACCATCCCCAAAACACAAACACACCTTCGAAGTCCCTCGAAGATATCTTAAAATCCATTTTACCGCTGCCCAATGTTCTTTACCCGGATTAGAGAGAAACCGACTCACCACGCCAACGGTGTGAGCAACATCCGGCCTTGTACAAACCATGGCTACATCAAAGAACCAACTGCTGAAGCATAAGGAACTTTTAGCATCTCTTCCTTGTCTTTCTCACTTGTAGGACATTGATTCGAACTAAGCTTGAAGTGACCTGCAAGTGGACAACCAACCGGCTTTACTTTATTCATGTTGAACCTCTCAAGAACTTTCTCAATGTAGCTTTCTTGAGACAACCAAATCAGTCCCTTTTTGCGATCACAAACAATTTTCATACCAAGAATTTGCTTTGCCGGTCCCAAATCTTTCATAGCAAAAGACTTGCTCAACTCTAATTTCAACCTGTTTATCATGGTAGAATCTTGACCCACAATTAACATGTCATCAACATAAAGCAAAAGAATAATAAATTTACCATCTGGAAAATTTTTCACAAACACACAATGATCCGAAGTGGTTTTAGAAAAACCATTATTCATCATGAAAGAGTCAAATTTTTTGTACCATTGCCGCGGGGCTTGCTTGAGACCATACAAACTTTTCTTCAATTTGCAAACAAATTTCTCTTTCCCTTTCTCTACAAAACCTTCTGGTTGCTCCATGTAGATTTCTTCTTCAAGGTCACCATGAAGAAATGCGGTCTTCACATCAAGTTGTTTAACTTCAAGGTTCATACTTGCAGCCATGCCAAGTACAACCTGAATAGAAGACATCTTTACAACAGGTGAGAAAATCTCGTCAAAGTCAATGCCTTTCTTTTGCCCAAAGCCTTTCACAACAAGACATGCCTTGTACCTCAGATTCTTGTCATCATTCTTCAATTTGAAGACCCACTTATTTCTCAAAATTTTCCTCCCTTTAGGCAACTTCACTAAATCATAAGTCTGGTTTTCAAGCAAGGAATTCATCTCCTCGTCCATGGCCTTTTCCCAATCGTCTTTTTTTGCATGCTCGATTGCTTCTTGGTAGCTCTCAGGCTCCCCTTGATCGGAAATCAACACAAATTCATTGGGAGGATACTTTCTTGAAGGTTGTCGGTCCCTTGTAGATTTCCTCAACTCAAGTTGTGGTGGCGGTTCTTGAGTTGGATGCTCTTACTCAATTTCTGCTCAACTTCATTAGGATTAGCATCATCCTCTACATCTTCAATAGGTGGCTGCACATCTCCCCCGTTTTCATCATCAACTGAAGATGAAGGAGATAAATCCATGTCAATGAGATCATTAGCTTTTGGCTCCGGTTGATCACCTTTGCCAAAGTCTTCAATTGTTTGGTCTTCAAGAAACACAACATCACGGCTTCAAATGACTTTCTTATCGACCGGATCCCACAATCTATACCCATATTCATCACGCCCATAGCCAAGAAAAATACATTATCTTGACTTGCTATCAAGCTTGGACCTCTCATCTTTTGGAATGTGAACAAAAGCTCGGCAACCAAACACTCTCAAGTGCTCATAAGATACATTTTTACCAGCCCAAACTCTTTCTGGAACATCACCATTCAAAGGATAGGAAGGAGACAAATTGATCACGCCAACCGCCGTCTTCAATGCCTCACCCCAAAAGGATCTTGGCAATTTAGCTTGTGAAAGCAAACACCTTGTTCTTTCCACAATGGTGCGGTTCATCCTCTCGGCAACGCCATTTTGTTGAGAAGTCTTCCTAACTGTCTTTTGGTGCCGAATACCTTGGCTGCGACAATACTCATCAAATGGCCCAATGTATTCACCACCATTGTCTGATCGGATGCACTTCAATTTCTGCCCTGTTTCTCTTTCAACCATGGCCTGAATATACTTAAATACTTCTAGAACTTGATCTTTAGTTTTTAGTAGAAAAGCCCAAACTTTCCTTGAATAATCATCAATGAAAGTAACAAAATAAAGTGCACCACTATGTGTTCTAACTTTTAAAGGACCACAAACATCTGAATGAATCAACTCCAAAACATTTTCTTTTCTAGAAGCAACATTTTTATAAAAAGAAACTCTATGTTGTTTACCCGCCAAACAATGAACACAAGTTTTGAGATGTGTACCTTTCAAACCGGGTAGAAGGTCTTTCTTGAACAAAACTTGTAGCCCCTTTTCACTCATGTGCCCAAGTCGCCTATGCCACAATTCAGTAGAAGTATCATCTTCAAGTGCATTGACAACACCTTTACAAATTTTTCCTTGCATCAAATAAAGTGTATGAGTCTTCTTGCACTTAGCCACCACCAAAGAACCCTTTGTGAGCTTCCATATTCCATCACCAAATTTGTTGTTGAAGCCTTCATCATCTAGCTTCCCAGTAGAGATCAAATTAAGGCGAATGTCGGGAACATGCCTCACATCTTTAAGCAACAACTTGCAGCCCAAATTTGTTTCCAAGCAAACATCACCCATGCCGATAATTTTGGACAAACCTTCATTACCCATTCGAACAGAACCATAATCTCTTGCAGTGTAGGTAGTGAAGAAATCAACTCGAGAAGTCACATGAAAAGAAGCACCGGAATCAATCATCCAATTGCTCTCTTGGCCCACAAAATTGATACTATCATCTTCACAAACAACCATGAGATCATCAGTAGTAACTGCCGTTGTGTCTTCTTGTTTCTTATCCACACTTTTGTTACGCCTTTTCTCCTTGTTCTTGAGCTTTCGGCATTCTCGCTTCATATGCCCTTTCTCATGGCAATAATAGCACTCAATGTCTTTCTTTAAAAAAGAACCATCTTTTGATTTGTCACGGCTTTGATCACAACCATGAGGAGTCTTACTCCTCCCCCTTGTTTTGCTTCGACCTCTCACAACAAATGCTTCTGAATGAGAGGAACCCACTGATTTTCTTCTCAAAGCCTGCAACTCATCACCAAAAACAATTTTCATAGAGGCAAGTTAGTTAACAATACTCTTTATTTCATTCAGATGTTCCGGAATAGGGCTGCCCTCTTTATATTTTAAATTAACCAACTTACGAAACAGAAAAGCTTTATTTGTGGCTGATTTTCTATCATAAAGGCTCTCTAATTTTTTCCATAAATCATGTGCTGAAGTTTCAGTAGCAACATGATGAAACACACTGTCATCAATCCATTGACGGATAACACCAACGGCTTTTCGATTAAGCCTATTCCATTCATCATCTTTCATACCCTCGGGTTTGCCACTAGCACCCTCAATGGGTCCATACAAATCTTTACAAAATAATAGGTCCTTCATTTTAGTTTTCCAAGTTACCCAATTACTTCCATTGAAGCTACACATACGACCCACATTCCCCTCCATTGATTTACACAAATAAATAAACTCAAATAAACTGTAAGCTCTGATACCAGTTGTTAGGGAAAATATGTGATTCCCCACAAGTAAATCAATCAATGGGAATAAAAACTAATGCGGAAAAATTAAATCAAAGGCAACACAAGAATTTTTACGTGGTTCCCTCAATGTGAGGTACGTCCACGGGATCGAAATCCAATTCCACTATCAACCAAATAAGTTCCAAACGATTACAAATGAGACACTAATGGTCTCACAAAACCACCCTTAGGTGAATTCTAAATAATCACAAATAAACAAGATGAAAGACCTCACCAAATAGATGAACCAAAATCTTCAGAACCAGAGTTGAAGAAAATCCAAAATAACAACCCAAATCAGCTTCACCAAATCACCCAAACAAAGATGCACCAACTTGTTGTTGTTCCACAAAGCAAATCCCACCAACAATTGATCAAAACTGTGCTGCAACTTCCCAAGCAAAAAACAACGGCTGCACTTTTTTTTTTGGGAAAAATAATACCAATCATAATATTGTGGATCTAGGGTTTATTATCAAACCTTAGTTGTTTCTAAATTGGATTGGGTCTCCACAAATATAATATATAAAAATATATTATACCTAAACCAAGTCAAATTAAAATTCTTTAACAAACCAATTGGGTCCCACACTCCAATAAGGAGGTATACCCAACATCCACACTTGAAGAGCTTTAATTTTTCAATTAATGATTTTCTTTGTAATCTGAGTCAGATTAGGCTGTGCCTGGGAGGAGCTTTGGTGCTCTGAGTCAGGTGAAGCTTGGTTATAGGCTGCTTGGGGTTGGGAGCTCCAATCTGTTGGGGTTTTTCTAAGGAGATCATGACAGTATAATGAGCTCAAGGACTTCAAAAGGACCTACTCTCATCCTATGAACTTTGAGGGGCTTCAGGTTGCTGCATGAGGTGGGCTGTGTTTCAATTCTGCATTATGTTCTGCTGTGGAGTCTGTCTTGGAGTCTGTCTAGTGTGTCCTGCATATCTTGTGTTGTGTGATGTTATGATGAAGTCTGCATAGTTGGTGTTGCTGCTGCTCTTGGTCCAGATTATGTATGGAAGCAGCTAGCTGCAAGTTTTGGTGGTTGATAAACAGGATTGGTCAGCTGTGGATAGCTCTTGTTGTGTTGTTGTGCTCAAATTTTGCCTCAGGTCTGGTGGTTCAGTGTGCATTAGCATCAGGTTGATAATGCTGATCTCTGCTAATTCAATGGTCTTGTCGAGTGGGTGTGCTGCAGTTGGGTTGGTGTGTTAATCTGAGTTGGAGCAGCTTTCAATAGATGGTTTGTATTGTTTGTCTGTAGTGTGTATTAGTATCAGGTCAAAGGTTGCTTTGGTTGAAGTTTTTCTAGTTGCAATCTGAGGATTAGTAGTTATTCAAGCTCCAAGTTTGCATTGGTGGAAGTTATTCAAGTTCCAAGCTTACTATCTCTGCTGTTTGTGCATTAGGAGTTACTCAGCTGTTAGAGGTAGTATAGCGACCCCGGTCTTTTCCCATTTGATTATTGTATCCGGACTTAGGTTCTGTAGATTCTGTCATTGTATAATTGTTGTTGCTGTCCCTTATTTTTTTTTTCTCATTTGGAATTATAGGATGTGTTGGGCAGGTTTGTTTCAGGTTGGTTGGGTTTAGAAACCAAGAGTTGCTGTCCAGGTTTTTGGTTCTTCGCTCGAGCGAGGAGTTGTTCGCTCGAGCGAGAGGTAGTGTTTGGTTTGGACCTGTAGCTGTGCATTCTTGGCTCGAGCGAGCTTTTCTTCGCTCGAGCGAGTTAGTTCATCCTTCGCTCGAGCTATAGTTCCTTCGCTCGAGCGTGTGTCTGGGTTCAGACCTGAGGGTTTGAGTTCTTCGCTCGACCGAGCTTTCTTTCGCTCGAGCGAGCATTTGAGTTGTTGGCTCGAGCAAGGCTTCCTTGGCTCGAGCGTAGTTTCTCTGTGTCTGGTCGCTCGAGCGACCAAGTCTTCGCTCGAGCGAGCCTATCCAGTTTATATACACAGCAGCGGGATTTGATCAGTCTTTTTCATTTTCTTTTGATTCCAAACCCTAGGTCCGACTTTTCTCTCTCCCTACTCACCTTCTTTCTTAGATTTGATCCACTTAGGGTGTGTGTCTACCCTAGATCCTTCATTAAAAAGATAGAGTGAGGCAAGGGCTACCATTTAATCTGAGCATTTGGCGATTTGGAGCACTTTGGTATTTGGG
Source organism: Camellia sinensis (assembly GCF_055761805.1). Classification (NCBI taxonomy): domain Eukaryota; kingdom Viridiplantae; phylum Streptophyta; class Magnoliopsida; order Ericales; family Theaceae; genus Camellia; species Camellia sinensis. Next base: position 76,569,219 of record NC_138969.1, read on the forward strand.
CACTCATCTCTTTCTTCACCTTTTGGGTTGTTTTCTTTGAGGTAGGGATTTCCTACTCCATTTTATAGGTTTTGTTCTAAGTTTTGGTATTTTAACATGTTGGGGATACTTTGGTAAATTTTGGGAAAAACCCTAGTTGTATTATTGAATTAATTTGTATAAGTAATTCATGGAATTAGGAAAAGAGGGTTAAATTCATGGAATTCATTGATTAAATGGCGTAATTGGGTAATTGGTATCATTTGTCTATTGAATTGTTGACATAGTTATTTTCAGTTTAGAAATAACTGTTTTGGGCTATCGGTGGAGGATAGTCATGATTGTTGTAGACATTGCATGTGGATTAGGAATAACTGAAACTAATCACATTGGTTAAGTCATTAATTTTGACTATGGCATTGATACAGAAAATACGTGTATTGATTGAGCATTGCATTTGCATACATTGTTTTGTGTGTGGGAGGAGATAGGGGATGTACTCCACGGTTTAGGGGAAGATAGGGGATGGACCTCTAAACCGGATTTTGTTTGGGAGGAGATAGGGGATGGACTCCATTAGCATCACATTTATGTGTGCTTATTTATATAGAAGTGTTTTATTGATACAGCACTAAAATGTGTATCAATCTGGAAGTATGAAGTGTTTGATTTGAGCTTGAGTCTCACTTGTTGTTAATATTGGAAGGATGTGAATATGATATATGTGATTTCACTGTTATAAGTTTGGCCAGGTTCTGAGCCATGTTGATAAAACTGGAAAGTAAAACGTATCTTTGGCAATAATGTCATGAGTCTGTAAAATGAAGTAATTGATTATTTTGGTTAACCATCTGTTGAATGCTATTGCTTTATTCATTGCTTATATGTGGTTTAGTATATTTCTACTGGGCTGTGGCTCACCCTTTATGGGAACATCATTTTCAGGTTCAGGTGATAAACTACCTCCAAGGACTTAGCTTGGGAGGGTTTGGCTTCTGGATTGGAGAAGACTACCTTTAGTTAATTGTCTTTAATTATTATTACATGTAAACATTCAAGCCTAGGGCTTTTCTTGTATTGAGTTAGAACTCATATTTTTGGTATCCAAGTGTTGGCTTGGAAAGATGTAAGCCTGTAGGGCGTTTTATTCGATATTACATGTAATGCTTTATTTAGTATTACTCTGATGAATGAATTCATAAATTGTCTTCTTTAAATAATGCATGTCAATGATATATATTGGGTTAATTTTGAGGGCGTGACAGGTAGTGGTCTGCTGGTCTGTTTTTGTTGGGTTTTGGTCCTTTCTTTTTCTTTTTTCTTTTTTGTTTTCTCACCAACTCTGGGGGTGCTAGCAAATGATAGGATGGGCTTTTTGGTGCCAACCTGCTTGGGATGATTTAGCTCATTGTGATGCTTTTGCACTTCTCTTTTCTTTATTGATGTATTTCGTTTGTTCTGTGTACTTGTTTCTTACATCAATAAAGCTTCCTTTTTGCCGATCAAAAAAATACATTACACATAAAAAATGTGATATATTTATAGTTTTGTAGTAGTGAATTTACTGTTGACAAATAAAGAAAGAGTTTTAGTGATTTTTTTTTTTTTTTTTTTTTTTTTTTGCATACAACGGAAAGTAATTTTAGTGGTTCAAAACTAGAAATAGAGTAATGTAGGTATATATATGTGTCCTTGAATCAAGCCACATAATAATAGAATAATGACCATCAATTATATAGACATTAAAATGGAAACACAATAAAACTGGAAATTATATTGAATAATTTTGTAATAAAAGTTTATAACCGTAGAGATAAAATATTTGATATTGTATTAATTGCAACAATTAATGTCTTAAAGTAGTTTTCATTAAAAATATTTAGAAGAGGATAATATTTTCCCATTTTTTATTTGAGTGAAAATTATCTTTGGTACAACAGGGATTACACCTGATGTGAAAATATTTTTTATGTACTTTCCATGCTAAACTTTCACAACTAGGATAGAGTTAGGGATTCATTTATATACATCTATACTCTTAATTACAACTCATTAAGTGGTATAACATTTTTTAGCATTTTTGTAATTAGCAATCCTACATTGAAAATTTGTTCATAGAATATACAGAAATTTTCACATGAAAGTAGGACTCACATATGTGAGACTCATTCTGTCACGACCCAAACCCGCCCCTATAGGTTTAATGTCGTAACCGGCCAGTAATCTAAGATTACCAAAGGCCTTCCTGTACAATGAAAAAAAATAATCGAGGCTAGCGAAAGCAATATTCAAAAACACCAATAGTCCAATGAACTATGCATCTATATGAATAAATATTTACATGCCAAAAAAAAAACGTTAATTTACCCACATTCAGTACATAATTTATAACTTAACATCTTATACATAGCATATGCACATAACAAAAGTGTACTTCACGATCAAAAGCCCGACAACGGCCTTCCAGGCCTAGCCCCAACTCAGAGGCATAGAAGACAACTCGGTAGGTTTCAAAACGGTGGCTCAGCTAAAGATCCCTTCTAGGCCTGCCCTTCAAAACACTCACCTATGCATATATATAAAAATAGTTAGCTAAAACCCAGTGCATAACATTAAAGTAAAGGGGTTAGTGAGCGAATTCCAAATCATATCATATATAAAAAACCGATCATACATATCAATCATATCATTCTCATAACAAAACATAATAATGGTACATCCAAAGGAACATATCACATATCGTTTTCCGACAAGGGTAATCAGTTCCGGATACTGATTAAACACATAACACCACAATGACATGGCTAACGAGATCTCGTAATCACATATATGTCATGGACCCGCATTAACATGTCGTCCCCATGACTTGGGACTACCTATGGATGCCATAATAGATTTCAAACATAGGACATTCGTTCACGTAAACAAATATCATTTCAGAAATTATAACTTATCAAATCACATTTGGAACATAATTCATATGAACATATCTTTACAGTAACGTTACTCACAGTGGGCTTCCAGAACGGTTGGTCAAGCAGTCCTTGACTCGTTACCTACAATCACAAATATGCATAGCACGATACACAATCATCTTAAACATATTTAGTTCACTTAAACTTTTAAATATAGATGACTAGAATTATGGATTAATTAGATTATTAATTTTCTTTAATATCTAATTAAAACATGTTTAGCCCTGTATTAACCGAACTAATTATATATAAACAATCTAATTATAAACCAATCCTTATTAAGTTCACTAATCACACAATCAAGCCTAAATTAGGCTCATACACATTAAATTATAATTATTCAGTCATGTTTAAATTACTGAATCAGAAACTCATAAATATGCACATTTTGCAATTTGAACTCCATTTTCAAGCAAATTAAGGCCCAAATAATTAATCTTCACATTTATTTCCATAATCTTAAACCTAACTCAATTTTAATTGAATTTAATTAATTCTCAATTAAGGCTTAATTTGACTACATCTAATTTTATGAACCTAAATTAGATGCTTAATTGAATTCTTATAAGGCTCTAAATATCAAATTAAACCCATTTTTCCATTTTTGAAACTCAATTTCATGAAACATCCATTTTGTTGAACCCAAGCTCTAATTCATGCTTGATTTCTCCTTAAACTCCATGAATCATGTAAGAGAACAAGTATAGAATCAAAAATATACCATGCATGTAAGGATTAGGAGTTGATTTGAACAATTCTTCAATGTTTTCACATGCATGCCCTAAGCTCTCAATCACATGAGCAAATCTCCTATTTAAGGACAAATTCAATTAATTTAAACTTATATCTTGGAAGATGATGTGTAATAGAGCTTCAATATCAAGAATTTGGAATAATTTCTTACCTTAATTGATGCTTCAAGACCAAAAGTTCAGCTTTCTTATGGTTCCTCTTCTTCTTCTTCCTATCCAAATTCTCTTCTATGAGCTCAACTCACTCTTCCTCTCATTCTCTCTCTCTCTACGTGGGTATGTGGGTATGTGAAAAAAAAAGATGACTAAGGCAACCAAGCACTCTCTCTCTGAGTCTATATTTAATTTATGGCAACACACTAGTTCTTTTGATTATACATATTTTAGGCTTTAATATTATATTACCTAATTGGGATTAAATTCACTCAAATTAAATTCATCTCATCATCTTATAATCTTAATTACACTAAATTAAATTATACTAATGTGTATTAAGTTCTATTTCCTATTCAATTATTTAATTCAAACCTATTAAAATTAGCGAATCAGACTAAATCAGTTTTTAATTAAACGTCCAAAATGGCTTTAAAAATTCTCATTAGCATATCCATGTACCCAATTTCGATTTCTGGCCCCATTATGGTCGTCAATTTCAATTCCAAAGTTATATTCTCAACAAATAATTGCCCAATTTAGTCCAATATACACTAATTAAATCATAAAATCCGCAATTAACACATGAATAATTCAGATAATTATAATTTGCATTTTTTAGGGGTGTTACAATGTGGCATAGGCACATGGAGGGTATTGTCCCAGCACCTCCACTGTGAAGCTCCCAATGAGGTTCGTTTCGATTTTATTTTGATCTGAACTGTTTTTATTTTAAGATTTGTTGAATAAATTATTTATATAAAAATGAGATTAATCGGACATGCATATCCCCATAATCGGACCATAATTGCTTTCAAAAAAATTATCAAAATTATGTTAATCATTTATTTATTTATTTATTTTTAACATAATTTTAGTTTTTTTTTTTTTAATGTGTTTTAGATGTCTAATTGCCTTGATTTTTTTTCAAGGATACTCTGCTCGATAAACCTTTTTTGGATAATTCTTCTCGATGAATCTTATAATATGAACGATTCGGATTATCGAAACAAATTGACAAAATACCTCTACGAACTCACAACATGATATTGTGACTATAAAGGTACGTACCATGCAAAGGTTTCATGTCGGACATACCCTCATATGCGAGCTTTTTTGCATTATGTGCATAGATTTTTTGTGTAAATTGTATTTTTTTTTTTTTTTTGTAATTTGTTGGTTCCTAACATTTATATATTCTTAATTAGCATTTTATTATTTTTGTTAATTAGCTCAAATGAGTGGCAGTTACACCAACAAATTAATGGGTCATTGCATTAAATCAAATTTATTACTTTCTTTCCAAAAATGTGAACTTGATTGATATTATGCGTTTACACTGATTAGAAAAAACCACCACCCAAATGCATTATAAATAGGGTGTGTTCCTCAACATTGTAGTCCCAAGAAACTGTGTGGGTGATTTTCCGACCACACTGCCCGCTTAGTAACCAGCTGGAGAGCACTGGCAGAATAGATGGCACCTGACTGACCTGCAATAGAAATATAAGAATCCCGCGGTGGTTTCAACCACTCGGGGGCACTCCGACGATCAAGTCAGTATATCTCTCAAAGATAAATCAAGTACTAAACTCACAAGCTTGAGTATCAAAAAACATACCTTAGACCCATGGGGGTGCCCCTCTTTTATAGCCAATACAATCCTAGTCCCAATAGGAGCCTGGCCCTAATGGACTTATGATTACTACTAATCTGGGACTCCTAGTGGGATTAGGATAAACTCTCTAAGAGTCTTATCTTTACCCAAACTGAAGTCTTCTCCCAATCTAGGACTCTTATCCATATCCAAGTTGAGTTCCCTCTTCATTCTAGGACTCTTGTCCCTTATCCGCTTATCTCGGATTCCGATATCTTCGGAGGCAACCTCGGCCTAGCCGAGATGACCTCGGCGTCACTACCAGGACACGTGGCACCTCGGCTGACACGTCGGCGTCACCTTGCCACGTGTTGGTACTCAGAAAATATATCCCCACAACTGCCCCCTAGGTTCTATTACCTCGGCATTCTGAGGTGATGGAACCTACACTGCTCGTTCATCTGTGCTCCTCTGTCCGAGATCAAACTTGCCGACCTCAAAGTTCCCTGGACTTTACTGTTCACTGGTGTCAAGAATCAAGTTTTATGCTTTCCAAGCTGCTTGAAATCACACCTCCTAGCCGAGATTCTGGTTCCATTAATTCGTAAACTCCAAGAGTTTTGCAACTGCTCCACTCACACTCTCTGGTGAGTTCCCGATTTCCAGTCACCTATTTGACTCCGGCGATTTTCATATCAGCGTTCATTTCACTTTGTAGGTTCATAAACTCTTACTTTTTTATGAAGCTCAATCTTTCATAACTCTTTTGATTTACTTTGAATCTGTTTACTTGCCATCTGTTGCCTTCTATTTTCGTTTGTCTTCAAGTTTTGAATTGTTTGAATGCCTGGAACTATTCTTTGTCATATCCTCTTTCTGTTGCTAGCATCATGTCTGGGTCATTACTTTCTTGTTCTACACATACTTAGTGCATGTGCACTTGACTTTATTCTTGAACTTTGTCGTCTTCTTGACTATTTTTCTCTTTTTTCATTCAATCCTCTAGTTTCTTCTTTTTCTAGCTCTTTTGCTTAAATTCGTCATTTGTTCCAAGCTTTCATGCTTCTGCAACTGTCTTCGTTTCTCTCCTCCGGTGAAGCTTTACGTCATTCTGTCATTGTCGTCAGACTTCAGCGATTCTCATTCCAGCTTCCCTCTTTCTAGTAAGCCACTGTTCCTCCTGGTTTTATTTCTTGTTGCTTTCCAAGAAGCTCTGCTTCATTGTTAATCACCATTGCTTGTTTCACCCGTTATTTCCAAATCATCTTCTTGAATACACACTGTTCACACATCTGTTGATTTCTACCATTGTTCTTGGCTTGACACACTTGTGCAATCTTTTTGTCTTGATTTCTTGATAGCTTCATCACCATTCTTGATTACGAATTACATTCTTGTTTCTGTTTTCTGTGTCTTTTTCCAGATTCTTGCTTTCAATCTTTGCCTTCAAACTCCGAGGTGCCGATCGCCGAGAAGAGCCTTGATCAAACTCTTCAGGAGATCAAGGCTGAGCTCGAGGCCGAGAAGGCCGCTGAGAAGTCTTCCCAACTGTCTTCTATATCCTGCCATTGATGCCGAGTAGTTTTGTTTTCAATTCTCTTTCTTCTTCTTCGGCTAAGCCTGAGCCGAGAAGAAAGAAGCGCTCTTCGTCGCCCTCCTGGACGAGGATTTTCTTCAGTGTCTCTTCACTCTTTTCGGCTGGCTCCTTGCCGACATCATCTAGGACCTCCATGTCCTCGTCTTCAATCTCTGCCTTCCCTGGTTCCCGAATGTTGCAGGTAGTTTTCATTGCTGCCATGGAGCAATTCTTTGCCTGCAGTTGGTCTTCTCTGACTTCTTCAATCCCATGTTCTGTGGGGAACCGCAATAGTTGATGCAACGTTGAGGGAACTGCCCCCATTGCATGCAACTATGGCCTTCCCAAGATGATGTTGAAAGGTGAAGGTGCGTCAATCACGACGAATTCTGTTTTGATCTTCTTCTAACTGCTCTTGCATGATTCTATACTTAGAATATTTTATATGCCTTTCATACTTTGCCTCCTTTGTGCAATCTTCTCGAGGTTACATACCTCGGGTATAATAGCTACAAAACTTTTACTTCGGCAAGATACTGACCTGCAAACTTTTCATAAATTCTAACAAGTGTGAAACCTATACTACTCAATGTTAACTTTGCAAACTTTTTCTCAAGTTTCAACAAGTGTTTAAACGGTGATCTCGGTCTAATCCTACTTGTAAATTGCTACAAATTTCAACAAGGATTAACATATACTGTAACAGGGATCAACAAGGATTAACATAACAAGTGTTAAACAATAATCTATTTGTAAATTGCTACGAATTTCAACAAGTGTTTAAACAACATACTTAGCTTTTTCCTCAACTTGTAAATTGCTGCAAATTTCAACAGATGGTCATATGTCGGCTTAACGTTATCTTGTAAATTGCTACAAATTTCAACAAGTGTTAAGCATCTTCTTTGGTTTAACCAACCTGTAGATTGCTACAAGTGTTTTGCAATAACCTCGGCTTTGCTTCAACTCGTAAATTGCTATGAATTTAAACAAGCAAAGAGAAACAGTAATCTTGGCTTGACTTCAACTTGTAAATTGCTACAAATTTCAACAAGTGAAGTTAAGGAACCATCTCAGCTTAACTTCAATTTGTAAATTGCTATAAATTTCAACAAGTGAAGGTAAGGAACCATCTCAGCTTAACTTCAACTTGTAAATTGCTACAAATTTCAACAAGTGAAGCTAAGGAACCATCTCAGCTTTACTTCAACTTGTAAATTGCTACAAATTTCAACAAGTGAAGGTAAGGAACCATCTCAGCTTAACTTCAACTTGTAAATTGCTACAAATTTCAACAAGTGAAGCTAAGGAACCATCTCAGCTTAACTTCAACTTGTAAATTGCTACAAATTTCAACAAGTGAAGTAAGGAACCATCTCAGCTTAACTTCAACTTGTAAATTGCTACAAATTTCAACAAGTGAAGTTAAGGAACCATCTCAACTTAACTTCAACTTGTAAATTGCTACAAATTTCAACAAGTGAAGGTAAGGAACCATCTCAGCTTGACTTCAACTTGTAAATTGCTACAAATTTTAACAATTGAAGGTAAGGAACCATCTCAGCTTGACTTCAACTTGTAAATTGCTACAAATTTCAACAAGTGAAGCTAAAAAACCATCTCGGCTTCACTTCAACTTGTAAATTGCTACAAATTTCAACAAGTGAAGGTAAGGAACCATCTCAGCTTAACTTCAACTTGTAAATTGCTACAAGTGAAGCTAAAGAACCATCTCAGCTTAACTTCAACTTGTAAATTGCTACAAATTTCAACAAGTGAAGGTAGGGAACCATCTCAGCTTAACTTCAACTTGTAAATTGCTACAAATTTCAACAAGTGAAGGTAAGGAACCATCTCAGCTTAACTTCAACTTGTAAATTGCTACAAATTTCAACAAGTGAAGGTAAGGAACCATCTCAGCTTAATTTCAACTAAGCATCATCTCGGCTTAACTTCGGTTAAGCATCATCTTCGGCTTAACTTCGGTTAAGCATTATCTCGGCTTAATTTAACTTGTAAATTGTCCACAAATTTCAACAAGCGGTAAACATCATATTGGTTTAACCAACTTGTAAATTGCTACAAATTTCAACAAGTGGTAAACGCATTCTTCTTTTCTACGCCCCCAGTGTGAACTTAAAATCCACTTGGGTTCTCATCATACATGAAGTTTCGACCTTGTCGCCGAGGTTGAATTCAAGCCGAGGTTGTCGGCCTTGGTTTCTCTATTGATCTTACTTGGCTCCAACCTGAGTTTGATTTTCGGCCTCGCATCGGCGAGCCGTTTCTCTTTTCTTGTTCCGACGCCTTTGCTCCCGGCATGTCTTCCTCGGCCTTAGCATACTTCTCAATTTTGGCCAACTTTAGTCAGATCTTGTGTGTTTCTTTTTTATCTTCTGGGATCTGAGATCTGCTCATTGTGCTCTTCTCTTCTCGGACTCAGGTGCCGAGATCTTATCTTCTGGAATCTTGGATTTGCTCACTTAGGTTGAGCTCTCGTTTTCTCGGGCCTACTTGTCTAGGCTGAGATCATGTCTTCTCGGATCCGGGATCCAGGATCTGGAATTCGGGATCTGCTCACTCAGGATGAGTTCTTCTATACTTGAATGTTATCTCCTTGGGAGCGCTCATGCCCCCTGTCTTTGCATCCCTTCTGAAAGGGTCTTCGTTCCTCCGCAGGTATCTATCCTTCCATACCTGGAGGTCATCTCCGTTGCTTCGATCTGTCGTCTTTGGTGCGTCACCTTCCTGACCGGCTTCTTTCACTCCGTGACTCTGGTCACGAGTTTCTGTGTTGCTATTGTCCCCTTCAACGTCGAGGTTGATAAATCTCCTATTCCCAGCAAGAGCGTTGTCTCCAGCCTGATCCTTCTGTCCGTCATTGGCCATCTATTCTTCTTTCTTTCCCACAAACGACGCCAAATTGTGTGGGTGATTTTCCGACCACACTGCCCGTTTAGTGACCAGCTGGAGAGCACTGGCAGAATAGATGGCACCTGACTGACCTGCAATAGAAATATAAGAATCCCGCGGTGGTTTCGACCACTCGGGGGCACTCCGACGATCAAGTCAGTATATCTCTCAAAGATAAATCAAGTACTAAACTCACAAGCTTGAGTATCAAAAAACATACCTTAGACCCATGGGGGTGCCCCTCTTTTATAGCCAATACAATCCTAGTCCCAATAGGAGCCTGGCCCTAATGGACTTAGGATTACTGCTAATCTGGGACTCCCAGTGGGATTAGGATAAACTCTCTAAGAGTCTTATCTTTACCCAAACTGAAGTCTTCTCCCAATCTAGGACTCTTGTCCATATCCAAGTTGAGTTCTCTCTTCATTCTAGGACTCTTGTCCCTTATCCGCTTATCTCGAATTCCGATATCTTCGGAGGCAACCTCGGCCTAGCCGAGATGACCTCGGCATCACGACCAGGACACGTGGCACCTCGGCTGGCACCTCGGCGTCACCTTGCCACGTGTTGGTACTCAGAAAATATATCCCCACAGAAACATATCAAAACCAAGTCTTGTTCCTAAGACTTTAAAAAAACAGACAAGATATGGTGATGATGAAGACGATGGGTGGGTCAGTGTGTGCTATAGAGTAGGTGATGGTAATTTTGGCATTGATTGCAAGCCCTGTGACTGTGAATGCAACAATTACTTGCCAAGATGCCATACTGAAAATACTTCCATGTGAACAATACCTGTTGGGAAATGGCGGCATCACTGTGCCGTGCTGTCAAGGAGCTCAAAACTTGAACCAGATGGCTAATTCTACAGCAGATCGCTAGGCTATTTGTGCGTGTTTTAAGCAAGTTGGACCCTCTTTAGGGGTTAACGTTGATAGAGCTAAGCAACTTCCCAATCTTTGCAAAATTGATCTTCACGGAGTAACCATTGACTTTACTATTGATTGCAGCACAATTACGTAGGTAACACATCACTCTATGTCTCTGTCACCAAACTACTGTGATTTCAACAAATTAATAGCGGCATCAACAGTGTGAAAGCCATAGCAGCTTACTTTTTATCCCATGTAACCATTTTTTTTGGTCAATTTGAATTTGAATACATTTACACATGTCAGTTGAAACTCTCAAAATGGGCTAATATTGTGTAGATGTTTGTTTGTCCTAATGAGTTGTGAAAGATGTGTTGCTTGTAGACGGAAATAGAAGATAAGAAATAAATTGATCAAATTTTAAAAAGTTTTTTAAGGGTTAAATTAAAATAATGTAAAATCTGGGTGTCAAATTGATTTTTGCACAATAGTATAAGGGACAAAATGATATTTCCTCTATAATTTAAAGTAAAGTTAGCGACCCCTAAAATCTCATCACTAAATTTACCCAAACTGATGTAGTAGGAGTTTGTTTGTTTGTTTGTTTGTTTGTTTTTTTGTTTTTTTGGGACTAGGGATGCGGTAGGAGGTTAGGTTTTAGTTGATTGATTTCCAAACAAATCAACAAATAACATGCAATACTTCACGTCATTGGGGTAAATTTGGAATGGGTTAAGGTTCTCTCCAGTTGGGTTTCTCAATTAGAGGGTATTGTTGGACCTCCCTGGGCCCATCATAAAACTTGCATTGGTAATCCGAACCGTTGAACATGTAAGGCTTGTTGAGTATTTCATTTTTGCGAAAAATTACCTTGATTGCATATCGATAGACACTTGATCAGATCATATTTGTGTTCTAAAGAGAAGCCTCTCCCATTTAGAAATGATGTTTCAAAATATTTTAGGGACATTTATTCATAAATCTTTGTTGATCTACTTACCATATAATCAAAATGTTTTGAAATGTTTTAAGCATTTTCTGTATAATTTACCATTAACAAACAAATGTACAATTTTAGGGGGGTTTCAAAACTGGAAGGAGAGTAATGTAGGTATATATCTAAAATCTAATATGAATGATTCTAATGCCTCTAAAATCTCAAGCTAATTTTTCTGAATTTTTATAAGTATAAATTTACTATATTTCGTATGTAGCATATTCCTCCCACGCTATCCTTGTTTGTTTTGACTTTTCAAATTTTTTTTTAAAAAAAATCCAAACATAGGCACAACCCTTTAAACTCTCTCAAATCACCCTCTTTCCTCCCCTCTTTCATTTATGTTTATTTTACTTTTCCTTTCCTCTTCTTCAATTCCTCTCTCCAAGTTTCCATAAGTTCTGTAGTCATTGTGAGCACACAACCCACCAAAGTTGAGAACTATAATGAGGAGCACCCATTACGAATAAATGGCTTGGAGTTTGTGTGCAAAGGTCATTGATATGTGTCAGTTAATCCAATTATTTTTTTGGGTATTCATTCACCAAATTGTAAGTATTCTCTCCCTCTTTCCCTCTTCTTATGCTACATCCATTTTGATTATTTCTTTGTTTATTCTTATATATATATATATATATATATATATATATATATATATATATATATATATATTTATTTATTTATTATCGAAACCTATGCACCAAAGAAAGTAAACTCGAGGTTGCAAGGCGGTCAAGATTATAAGGCTACCAGTAAATCATGCAAGTAGTAAATCTATGTATGTTTTTCTTCTGTTTAATCTATTTGGATTAGAAATTAAATTTAAATTATTCTTTTTTTATTGTTGACTTTGTTTTGCTTTGTATATATTCTCATGCTATTATTGATTTGAACTGATTCTTATAACATTGCATTGTTGTGGGGTAGAAAACCATATAGTTTGTTTGGTTCCAGTTTTTAGAAAATTTTACTTTTTTATTTTTCATATTTTAATGTTTTTAATGAATTTTTTAATATTTTAAACAATTTTGTTTTTAATTTTTAGACACACCTAACATAAATAAACTTAAAAAGTATAATATTTGTGAAAAATATCTTCAAAAAATACAACAAAAAAAAAACGAAAATTCTATACATTTTTCGTATTTTTGTGTCTTTATTAATTCTTTAAAATAAATTTTCACAAATATTTTATTATTTAGATACATCTAAGGTGCATCTAAAAAATTAAAATAAGGGGAATTTTTTTTAAGGTCCCTAATAATAACAATTTAGAGGATAAAGGACACCCAAAAGATAGTGATGCATCAGGTCCCTGAAACAACTTGGCGCGCATTTTTAATTATTTTGTGGACCAAAATACCCTTGCCAAAATCAACACTGAAACAAACTCATTCCGACGTCTGAGTTACATTCCAAACATCCAGCATCTTCACGAACAGCAGAATTAGGGTTTCAACATCATCTGCACCATCGACATTAGAGCTTCGTTATCTTCTCCAAAAATCATTCACATTCCTTCCTCACAAATTTCTCTGACCTAGGTTAAAGCTTCGTTTTCACTGCTCATCATCATCTCAGTCCATCTTCGTCACGTCGCATCTTCATCTCGGGCCGTATCAGCTCGTCATTCAAGTTTCATCCTAACTCTGGTCAGTTTTTCTACAATACAACTAGATTTTCTCTGGAAACACAGTTAATAGCATTTTATAATAACCTTCCATAAATTAGGGTTTCAATTTCGTAATAAAAAGCTACCTGAATTTGGAAAAAGTTATTTCTGTGTGTTTTGAACTTATTCTTCAACATGTTTGTGTGATTTTATCTGTAAATTTCTCTGGCATTTGAATTTCTCTGATTTTTTATTAATGTACGTTTCTTCTTTCAATTTTCTCTGGCATGTTTATTTTCACAAATACAATTTTCTGTGTTTTTATCATATTCTTGAACATGTTTCTGTAATTTTGTCTATAAATTTTCCTGCTCTGTAAATTTCTCTGTAATATGTATTTTTAATTGGAATGTCAATCTTTCTCTGGAATGTCTATTGCTTTCTTGCCTCTGTCTTAAGTTTCTCTGGTATTTATAATTTTCTCTGACCACATCACATCACTTTCCTCCCTTGTGTGTCTTTGTCATTTTTAATTTTCTCTGGAATTTTAATATTATGGACTGGAATGAATGTTTCTTCTTTGAATTTTCTCTGCCATGTGTATTTTGAGAAAAAGTTATTTCTCTGAATTTTGATCTTATTCTTGAACATGTTTCTGTGATTTTGTCTATGAATTTCTCTGCTTTGTAAATTTCTCTGGAATATGTATTTTTCTCTGCAATGTCTATTACACTCTTGCCCCTGTCTAAGTTTCTCTGGTATTTATAATTTTCTCTGACCACATCGCACCACTTTTCTCCCTTGAGTGTCTCTATCATGGTTAATTTTCTCTGGTTGTGTATATAAATTTCTCTTGCATTTTAATATTATGAATTGAAATTTTCTCTGGAATGGAAATTTCCTCAAGAATGTGTAATTTTCTCCAGAATGTGCATTTTTCTCTGGTATGTTTATTTTGTTCAATTCTTGATTTCAATATGATGTAATTCTCAGTGGCATGTTTACATTACTTTGTTTATTTTATCTTTGCTAATTGTGGAATGGAAATTTTCTTTCGCTCGCCATGTTTACTTTTTTCTATCATTCATTTTCTCTGGTATGTTTACTTCTATATGTAATTTAAACAATTATTGAAAATTTCTCTCTCATTTTTATGATGCTGTGTTGATTTTCTCTGACATTTAATTTTTAATGTCCAATTTTCTCTGGCATGTCAAATTTTCTCTGGCATGTCCAATTTTCTGTAATTTTCCCTTTTCTGTAATTTTCTCCCTTATCTGTAATTTTCTCTGACATGTCCATTTTTCTCTGGGATTTAATGTTGACATCTTTATGTTTTAATCATTGTCTAGAAACGGCAAAACGTAAAAGCAGTGAAACACCGGAAACACCAAGCAAAAAACAAAAACTCTCTCAGTCTTCTTATGGACTAGGATCAAAAACCAGCAGTAAAACACTAGAAACACCAAGCAAGAAATAACAACTCTCTCAGTCTTCTTATCATCTAAGATCAAAAACCAGCAGTAAAACACTAGAAACACCAAGCAAGAAATAACAACTCTCTCAGTCTTCTTATCATCTAAGATCAAAAACCAGCACCAAAACACCACAAACTCCTCCCCAAAACACACAAGTCCAAGCTGATGAAGCAACTAGCATCCAGATGAGTACCCCAACTTCAAAAGACTCAAGCTCAAGGGGGAAAAAACCTGTTAAACTCCACAGAAAGAGAGCTCACTACAGCATTCAATTCCAATCCAACCTCTCATCTGTCGTCTCATTCTTTTAAACACTTAAATTCAATTCAAGACATCTTGTAGAGCTTCAAAAGACCCCATTCTGGTATTTGATCCAAGCTCTAACCACTGGAAGGATGGATCCAAAGAAATCTAGGAAATCTGATAATGATGTAGTTGCCATAATCCAATGTTACAATGAAAAAACAAAAGCATTCACAGTTGGGAAGAAGAACCTGACCTTTACAACAAATGACATGACCTTAATTTTTGGTTTGGAAGGAGGTAAAGGAGCCATGTCATTAAGATACTCTAAAAAGCCAAAATCTGCATTCCTCAGGAGAAGATTCCAAAAGGACACAAGGCTCACTGGTCCTGTTCTTAAAAATGCCTTGGTCAAAGCAATGAAAGGCAAGTAACCAACTGACTTCAAAGATGTAGCAATCATTGTTACATTGTACTTGTGTCTCACCCTATTTTTTGCAACAAGTGGGAATTCAATAGGTTGGGTTTTTATAAGGTATGTGGAACCTCTAGAATCAATGAAACAGTATGATTGGCCGGAAGCAATCACATCAACATTGATTCATTCTATCATGGCATTGCAAAAACTCCAGAAAAAGTTACGGGGTGTGTCATTGCATTGCTGGTAAGTATAATATCCATTCAAATTTGCAGTTATCATACTTACAAATTTGTGCGTTTACAAAATTTTATTTACTTTCATTTTCATCACAGTATTGGCTATGTGAACATGCAACTATCATTGACTCGGAAGACAGTAACACAACTGACTTCCCAAGATGTGCCAAGTGGAACTTGCAAACCTTGACAAAACAGCTGCAGAAGACACCAGTCCACTCTCTTGCACCTCGACAGGTTAGATTCCTATTGCTACTGAAATCTCAGTGAAATTCCAAAATTTCTCTGACCACTGCTTTGTTTCCCTCCTTGTGCATTGATTGATTAAGATCAATTTTCTCTAAACTATCAATTTATGTTTTCTTCTTTGCTTACCACTGGTCTATTTCTGCCATTGTAATCAATTTTCTCTGCCATCCAAATTTCTCTGACCACAATTGTAACACATTAACTTATATGCCCTGATTGATTTTCTCTAATATCTGAATTATGTTGGTTGTTTCATAATTTTGTCTGGCCCATCTAATGTTATCTCCTTGTGTGTAATTTTCTCTGCCCATAACTTATGTGCCTTGCATCTTTGATAAACACTGTTTATTTCTACCCTTCTAATGAATTTTCACTGGAATTCATATTTCTCTGACACAATTATAGTAAAACATTAACTTATATGCCTTGATTGATTTTCTCTGATATCTAAATTATGTTGCTTGTTTCATAATTTTCTCTGCCTCATAAAATTAACTCCATGTCTCTAATTTTGTCTGGCCCATACAATTTTCTCTGAAGTTTGTTTCCCATTAGTATCATTTAGATGAATTTTATTTTCCTTATTTGAATTTTTTCTCTCAGTGAATTTTGTAACATTTCTGTAATAAAAGAGTCTCCTGTTACAGATTGATAACAAGCAGCTAGTCAAAAACCCATCAGAGGAGTTCTGTCTTGGCAAAAAGACGAAGAAAGAATTAAAAAAGGCAATTGTCAAATTCAAGGAGACATTACATGATCCATCTGAAGATGGAGGGAATGAACAAGCAGAAGAAAACACAGAAGAATACGAAGCCAGCAGTGGACAAGAACATAAAGCAAGCAGCACAGAAGAAGAAACCAGCGAAGAAAGTGAAGAAATAGAACCAGAAGACAAAGAACAAAATGAACAGAAAGAAGAAGACAGTGAACAAGAAGATGAAGAAAAAGATGAACAGCAAGAAGAAAACAAGGATGAAAGTGATGAAGAAGAAAATAATGAGCCGATGGACCAACAACATGATGGCATTTGTGGCTCAACAATGCATCAGCCTGAAGAATTTGAGGAATCAAAGGATGCCCAAATTGCTGATCTACGTCAAAGACTGAAGGCACTTTCTCAATCTAAAAAAGAAGAGGACAGAAATTGGATTGAATTACTTGCTGAAAAGGATATTTCAATAAGAATCCTGACATCACATAACTCAAAACTTCAAGAAAAAGAAAGCACAATCCGAATAAAACTAAGGATGTTGGAGGTTGAAAAAGCAGACGATACAAAAACAATTCAACAGTTGAGGTGTTCAAATTCGGAGCTTGAAACTGAAAATGCTAAATTGCATGAACAAGTTCAAGAACTATCCGTCCAACTAGCAACACAACCATACCGAACACCAACACAACTTCAATCACAAGGTCAGTGAAAATCTTGAGCCACAAAAAGTTATGTCCTTGTGTCAACATAACTCAGAGAAATTTCTATTTATTATAATTTTCTCTGTCATTGGTAATTTTCTCTGGAAGTTATATCTCTCTGAACACATTAGTTATATTTCTACTGCTCATTTAATTTCTCTGTATATTTTCTTATTCCATTTTTGGGGCTTGTTTGATTTTCACTGTGTATAGTTGGAATGCAAGTGGAACAACAACCAACAACCCAACAAGAACAAATGGCACACAAAGGACAACCGAAACAAAAGACAAAACTCTATGGTAACTGCAAAATATTGAATTAAATAAATTTACATATTGAAATATCATCTGTTGCTTCAGAGAAATTTCACTTTTCCTAATATTTTCACTGTCTACAGTCAAAAAAGATTCGACGTCAATGATAAAAAATTTAAAGGCAAAAGAAAGGAAGGAAAAGCAGCATGATCCAGAATTCCAATATCCCAAAGTTGCGAAAGTGACTAGAGCTTCAAAACAAGCTGCAAAGCAAGTTGAGCAAAGCACGAAGGACAAAGAAGTGCTTGATGCTGATGCGTACGTCTTGCCTCAACCTATAAACATCAGAAAATTTTGGGTCTTTCCACAAACTCTTCCAATTTCAAGATTGATAAAAGATCATATAAAAGACATCTTGCAGCACATATCAAATGTGTCTAGGCTTGAGTAAGTACAACAAACAAAACATAACATAACAAATAACAAATTACAAACTTATGTTGCATTAACAACAATTCAATCCCTTCTTTGTCATCTTGTAGAGCTTTAATTTGGACAAGTGAGTTGAATCTCATTACCTTTGAAGACATTGGAAACCTAATAAAGCAAAAAGAAATTGCCAACAATGTAAGTCTTTCCCTTTCATCAAAATTTCTCTACAATGTTCCATCAGCCTTTATAAAACAATATTACAATTATAAATCATATTTTTCAGGTCATTGATGGCTATGAAGAGATCCTTTTGGCTGACCAAATGAGAGAGAGACAACAACCAACCTCATTTTTTTTCACATCCATGTGCTTAGTATGTTACTACTATTTTATTTGATTTTCTCTGGAATTTACTTACTACTTTCTCTTTTTAATATACTTCTTGAAGCCAGTTGTGTCACTAGTCATAACAAAACCATTTTTTGATTTTCTCTGAACACAGAATTTCATCAAGATGACAGAAAATCAAACTTTTCGAGTGTCCTTATTTGACAAGCATATTGAAACAGCATGGAGGAACTACAGGTTCCTCCATTTCCCAATAAATACTGGAGGTAATGAGAAGTCCACACATGGAAATCACTGGACCTTGCTTGTCCTAGACAAACAAGACAATTTGTGGAGGTTCTACAACTCACTGAGGCCAAGGAGGGATGATGCAGAAGACAAATATGTCAAAGATGCAAAATAATTGGTAACGAGTGCAAATTTCTCTGATCCATCATCATCTTTATGTGATGATAATTTTCATAGAATCCCATTGACTTGTCCGTAAATTTCTCTGTTATTTAAAAATTATTTTTTTGCAGCAAGATTACGTGGAGAATTTTTTGAAAGCTTGCCTTGAAAGAGACGCTCAATCACAACCCTCTTTCAAATTAATAAACTCACAAAACACAAGTTACGACTTTGAGTATGTCAACAATGCTCCACAACAAGAAAGCGATTCGTAAGTTTCATACATCTATAAATAAGATAATTTGATTTGCATGTTTCTTAAAACTAACCATACCTATAATTTGTATGCAGTCTGGATTGTGGCCTCTTTGTCTGCTATATAATGAAACAATATAGCAAGCATGAACCTATCAGCTCCAAATTGTCCACACAAGAGATAAGGTTGATGAGGGCAGAACTCATAGAGAGATTTGTGACCGAAGTTGGCCGGTCATGGACTGAACCAATTGAAATACCTCCAGAAGAACCACAAATGTAATAGTGAAACTAGTGAAAGGAAGACAATGTACATATCCACACAGAGAAAATTGTCTCACATATATGTATATATCCTTTCTTGCTGATACATTGAAGGAATGATGATCCTTGACATATATGTATATATCCTTTCTTGACTAATCTAAATTTCATTTTTTTTTTATTTCGACTAATGTAAATTTCATACCTATCGATGGTTAAATATATATATATATTTTTTTTATTGTCATTCACAGAGAAAATTGTCTGCCAGAGAAAATTGTCTGCAGAAATTTCTCTGGTATGAACTACCAGAAATTCACAGAGAAATTTAACTTGTATCGTCCCAAGGGGATGCCTATATGATCATGTAATCTGTAATACTTTGTGTTGGTACAAAACAATCATCAAACTCAACAAAACACAAAGCACACAGTAATTTTATCTGCCACTAGAAAATTTCATTGCATGAATTTCAAATTTCAAAACACGATGCTCAGATAGTTTTCTCTGATGGTGGAAAATTTCTCTAGATGAATTTCACAGAAAATGGAATTTCTGAGTTATGAATTTCTCTGGGTTAAATTTATCTGAGTTGAAGTGAGTCCAGAGAAATTCTTCCCTGGTCCAGAGAAATTCTCAACTCAGAGAAATTCCAAAAGAGATTAATTTTGTTTCTTGGTTGTACAATAATTTTTTGTATGCTCTGTCTGGTGTGCACATTTCTTGAAATGACTGATATGAAGCTACCAAAAATTTACAGATAAATTTAACTCATATCTCGCCAAAGAAGGTGCCTATATGATCATTCAATCTCTAATGCACTGTGTTAGTACAAAACAATTATCAAATTCAAAAAACACAATCCACACAGTACTTTCGTCTGCCATTGTCAAATTTATGTGGATGAATATGAAGCTTCAAAACATAACACACAGAATTTTCTCTACCATAGGAAAATTTCTCTAAATGAATTTGACAGGTATTACAAACCCACTGCCTATAGTATATATCAACAAACACATTTTAACTGATATTGGAAAATTTCTCTGGATGAATTTGATTGATATTATTATATACACTGTCTAAAAAATACATTTCACAAAACAAAATACACAAAGTAATCATCAAATGTATTATTCAATCAATAAAATGTATAATCCTCAACTATTTAACAAAGGTTCCTTGCATGTCCTCTTATTATGGTGACCAATGCTCTCACAACGACTACACTTAATCACCCTTTTAAACTCTCCAGTAGAAGCAATTCTGTTCTTCTTCGGCCTCCCAGCAGGTCTCTTGCTCAATGGAGGTAAAATCATAGCATCTTCAATGCTACACACAGGTTTTTCAATAGTTGGAACTGGGCCAATCGAAAACGAGTATGCTTGACGATACATATCAGCATGAAAAAATGGTTCAGCAAATGAATTCAAATTCTTTCCACTCCTAAAAATTGCAGCAACAGCATGTTGACATGGATACCCATTTATTTCCCATTTTCGACATGAACAAGTTCTCAACCCAAGATCAACCATAACCAAAGGAAAACAATGCACTTCA
This sequence comes from Camellia sinensis, assembly GCF_055761805.1. Taxonomy (NCBI): domain Eukaryota; kingdom Viridiplantae; phylum Streptophyta; class Magnoliopsida; order Ericales; family Theaceae; genus Camellia; species Camellia sinensis. The sequence goes on from NC_138969.1 coordinate 76,590,189, forward strand.
AAGACATTATCAAATGATAAACTCACATTCCATGTCCTCCCATCCAAAAAAGACTTCTCCAACACATTATCCATACGAGGACACAAAATTTTATTCCATTTACTAGAGAGCAGCCTCCTATCAGACCTCATATTCATGATTTGTAACCATATCATGTCCACCAAATTTGTTATTAGCAAGTGCCGAGCTTCTCGTATCCATGAATTGAATGACTCAGCAACATTTGATTACATCTCACCATAACGTTTCCCCGCAAAATATGCATCACTCCAATTTTCATATGGTAAACTTCTCAAGAAAACACTCACAATGTCTCCTCCCTCAATTTTTAATTCATTTAACTTGAAATGAAATGATGTCTTTATTGGAGCATATGCACATTCTGAAAACTTGGACACAATCGTCTCCCTAACCAAATTTGTGTTTCCACATGACAACTTATCCCTCAAATTTCTCTTTAGATGTTCCAGACAAAATCCATGAAAGCAGTTAGGGAAAAACCTAGCAATTCTCTCCACAATTCCACAATGTCGATCTGATATGAAACTTATCACCCTTTTTTATCCTAATACTCCACATAAATGTTCAAGAAACCAACACCAATTGTCTTTATTCTCATCATCAACAACAGCAAAAGCTACAAGAAAAAAACCTACAAAACAAATAGGAACAAGCATATTAGATATACACATGCAGAGAAAAATAGAACAATAAACAACCAGAGAAGTTTGACACTGCCAAGATCTAGAGAAAATTCACTTAGTGCCCAACTCCAGAGAAAATTCACACATTGGCAACATCCAGAGAAAATTGACTTAGTGACCAGCTACAGAGAAAATTCACACAATCATAATATACAGAGAAAATTCACTTAGTGACCACCTACAGATACAATTCACACAATGACAACATCTAGAGAAAATTCAAACACTGACCAAAATCCAGTGAAAATTCTCACAGTGGCCACAACAATAGAAAATCCACACAGTGGCCAAAACCAGAGAAAATTCACATTCACCCAATTCCTACATGTATAGAAAATTCGCATACTTAGATAAAATTAGATATATTTACAATTACCTTCATTCCCATCTTTCCCTGTTGCAGCAAGCATAACTCCTTTGTATCGTCCTTTCAAAAATGTTCCATCAAGAAAAAGCAATGACCGACAATATTTGAAACCAGCAATGCATGCATGAAAAGCCACAAACACTCTTTTGAAGCGCTTGTTATCTTCAAAATCTAACTCAAAACGACTACCTGGATTGTTCTTCAATGCCTCATCAAAATACCATCGTAATTGATCAAATGACAAACAAGAATCCCCATATGTACTACATTTTGCTTTTTCAACACCCAACTAACCACAGTTATAATTGATTGAGACCCCATACTTGTCTTTCATTTCTTTCACAACATCCACTGGACGAGTTAAAGGTTTTGCACTTACCTCTTCAAGTATCAGCCCAGAAACTAAACTGGAAGTCATCCTCGAATGTTTACTCGTACGAACCGCCACACCACACGTATGTTCATTGTTCAAAGTCCTTATGTAGAAGAACCCATTTCTTTTTTCAACAGAAGCATGTACATGCCACATACATCCCCTTGATTCCTTATATGCACATTCTGTCGTAACCCTCAGCTTGTCATTTTTAACATACGTAAACTGAAAACCAACCTCAATAGCATACTTGCATAAAAAAGTACGGAACTCAACCACACCACCCTCAAACTTTTTTCCAACACTCGTAATATTATTCCGCCAACTAGCCGACAATAACACCTTTTCTTGGTGAGAACAAAACTTAGAGAGTGAATTCCTTTCAACATCCACCAGCCTATCACACTCACCATCCACAACATCTACCCAATTAGACCCCACTTCATCCTCTTCATCATAAGTACTACATCTACTAACTGAAACATCAACTATATCAACACCGCGTGCACAAACAACCCTCAACATATTCACAAAATCAATATTATTTCGAACCATACAATTCGGATGGCCCAAAATAGAATATGAAATACACATAGTCTCAGGTTTCAAATTCTCCCATATTTTACACAAAATGCCAACCAATTCCTCAAAATTCAATTCGCATGAAACATTAATGACAATAGTATCATTCCCATATTTGTACAGCAACAACACTGCACTGTCCATTGAAACTGAAACAAAAAACAACAAAAATAATTTGTTTAACATAGAAACACTTCACAAGAACAACATAAAAAGTCCAGAGAAATTTCTAAAAATTATAATTTTCTCTGAACTTAAAATAAAAGTCCAAATACATCTACAAACTGATATTCACCTTCAAGATGATAAAAAACAAAATCACAGAAACTTAATGAATCACAGAGAAATTTACTGCTAACTATTAAACACAATTATAGAAAAGAAATCACATAGAATATCTTTTATGAAATTATAGGCTTACAATTTTCTCTGAACTACAAATACAAGTCCAGAGAAATTTATGAACTTACATTCACTTTCTCATATTCTATCTGCATTAGAAACTTCTAATAATATGCCCATATGCACTTATAATTTCCACTGGACTACACAAATAAAAGTGCAGAAAATGAAATTTCTCTGGTTTGAAAAAACATAGAACAAAACTTATCATTGATCAGCATGTTGATAAAAAACAGAGCACCAAAAATGAACTCTAAACATCAAAATCACCTACACTGTCAACACTATTTGAAATTGATCAAAAAACAAAGAATGAAAAATTAATTCCAAAAATAAAAATCAACTCTATCAAGCTGACCTCTCTCTAAACAAAAATTCAAAACAAAAATCAAAATCCATGTGGAATCTAAATCGAAAACAAACCTAATTCAACTCCACTCAAAAACCTACGCGATCAACACACTGTCAACACTCTTTGAAATTGATTAAAAAACAAATAATAAAAAATTAATTCCAAAAATAAAAATCAACTCTATCAAGCTGGCCTCTCTCTAAACAAAAATTCAAAACAAAAATCAAAATGCATGTGGTATCTCCATCGAAAACAAACCTGATTCAACTTCACTGAAAATCTACGCGATCAACACACTGTAACACCACTGAAATCTCTGACGAAATCTCCAACGAAATCTACACGATCGTAGCAATCTTTCTCGTCAACTCCACTGAAATCTCCGACGAAATCTCCACCCTGAACTCTCCACTGAAATCTCCGACGAAAACTCCGACAAAATCTCCACTTCAAATTCGGTTTCTAAAATCTATCAGTTAAGTCAACAATATAATATTCAAACAAATTTATGTTATAAAGGAAGGGTAATTTAGGTACTTTATAACCTAAAATAAATTTGAGGGACCTTAGCCATCAAAACATATTATAAAGGACCTCTCCTCCTATCAAAAGTAGAGGAGGGACCTTAGGCCAATTTTCCCTTAAAATAATTACTTAAAATTTAAAAAATATTCACTAAAAATAAAAAAAAATACGAAAAATAAAAAACTCAAATTTTTAGAAAACAAAATTCAAAAAACTGAAACCAAACACATTGATAAGGATTTTTTTATCTAAAATTCTCTATTAGCTCTAAAACATTAACCTAAATTTTTAATTTTTAGTAAATCAGACAATATCTGTAATTTTGAAAATTAAAAATCTTAAAATAAAATGTCAAAAATAAAATTTAGCCATCTAGTTTGAAAGTTAAAAACATTTAAAGGAAATTCCAAACATAACTGTAGTCTAATATATTTTCAAATTTTAAAAAAATTTACTTCAAAAAAATAAAAAAATGGAAAGGCATAATTTTATGTTTTCCTATTCTATATTTGAGTAATTCTCTCCTTTTAAAACCCAAAATTATGGGATAGTTTTCATAATTTTGAATTTTAAAATTTATTTCTTGACAGGTTAACCAATTAGATTTTTTTTTTCAATTTTTTGAATCATAAAATTAGAAAAATTAGTTTGAGAGATTATAGTGCTCAAAAATTAGTTTGAGGAGATTTTATTTATTTATTTGTTTAATAAGGATATTATGTAAGACACATTAATAATTATTATTTTTTAAAATTAAAAAATTGACTTTAGGCAATGATCAATTTGAATTGATCTTTTTTTATCTTATTTTATTTTAGGTAAAGATGTTAGAAGATTTTGAAGAAATTTTTTATGTTTAATTTTTTAATTCAAAAATTATATGAACATATTTGAATTGATCTTTTTTATTTATTTATTTTAGGGAAGAAAGGATTTTAGGTAAACATTTTATAGGATGGGCAAATAAATATTTAATTCATGTTTTTAAATTGGAAGTTCAACAAACTGTGATTATGTAGTTGATTTTTTGGAAAATACGAATTTTAGACAATGATATTGGGAGATGGGTCTGAAAATATTATATTTATTTGTTTGTTTAATTCGAAAATTATGTGAGACAAATGAATAGTTATTATTTTTTTAAATTGGAAAATTGATTTTAGGCAATGATAAATGGAGATGGGTTTGAAGAGATTTTATTTATTTAATTTAGAAATGATTATAGTGTAATTCTAATGAAAATGATTAAAGTTTAATTGATTCTAAATTATTTTTCATATATATTTTAGACAAATTTTATGTTATTATTTAATTTAAAATATTAAATTTTAATTATTTATCAGTACCCGTGCATGACACGGATATTATGCTAGTGGTATATATATATGTGTGTGTGTATTGTTTTGAATCAAGCCACATAATAATAGAATACTGACTAATAATTATATAACTATTAAAATGGAAATAAAACTGAAAATTATATTGAATAATTTTGTAATAAAACTTTATAACCGTTGAGATAAAAATTTGATATTGTATTACTTGCAACAATAAATGTCTTACACTATGCGAAGGAACAAAACCGAACTCTATACACCAGTCCCGATTTAAAGCACTAAATTGAAAGTTCTAAAGGCACTACTAATGAGGTGGCAGTGTAAAGAAAAATAAAAAATAAAAAAAACAAAAGTTAAACTACCACATCAATGGTGGAGTCCACATGATGCCACGTCATTAGTGGTGTTAAATTAGTGATATGAAACATTTTTCCTCCACACACTATGCGACGGAAAGAATAATGTTTGGGACCCCTTTTTGGGGGTCACCCCCTCACCCCCCCTTGCCACGTGGCAGGGGGTGATTGGTGGAGCAGGAAAAAAAAGAAAAAAAAAAGAAAAGGTAACCAATGAGAGAGAGAGGGGGTCAAAGGGGGTGGGGGAAAAAGGGGGGATGAATCATTACTCGCGACGGAAATATAGCATGGTCAAAATTATCTTTGGTTTAGTATAAGTTACACCTGGTGTGAATTTTTTTATGTACTTTCCAAGTTAAACGTTCACAACTCAGATAGAGTTGGGATTCATATAAATACATTTATAATCATTATTACAGCTTGTTAAGTGATATAATATTTTCTATCATTTGTCCAATTAGTAATGCTACATGTACAAAAAATATGTGCACATAATACATACAAACTCTCGGATGAAGGTGGGACCTACACATGTGGGACGACACAGGGAGGGTGCTGCCATAGCACCATGTTGTAATGCCCCCCCGATTGAGGTTCATTTCAATTTGATTTTGATGATTTGAATTGTTCAAATTATAGGTTTTGTGGAGTATATTATTCATACAATGTTAATCGGACTTGCATAGTCCCATTATTGGACCATAATTGTTTTTAAAAAATAAAAATATAAAATATGTTAACAATTTATTTTTTTTAAACGTAAATGTAATTTTTTTTACGGGTTATAGAAGTCTCATTGCCTTGATTTTTTTTAATTTTTTATGGATGAACTACTCGAACTCTATAATATAAACAGTCGGATTATCAAAATAGATTCAGAAAATGCCTCCATAGACTCACAACATGGTGTTGTGCCTATAAAGACACAATACCATCCTCAGATTCCATGTGAGACCCACCTTCATGTGCAAGCTTCTATGTATTCTATATATAGATTTTCTATGTGAAAAGTATTTCTCTTTTGTAAATTCGTGTTTGCCTAATATTGATATATTCTTAATTAGCATTTAATGCTAGCATTTAATTATTATTATTTTTTTTTTTTGCTAATCAGCTCAAATGAGGGGCAGTTATACCAACCAATTAATGGGTCATTGCATTAAATCAAATTCATTAACGAATGGCAGTGATACCAACAAATTCATTACTTTCGTTCCAAAAATGTGAACTTGATTGATATTATGCGTTCACAGTGATTAGAAAAACCATCACCCAAATGCATTATAAATAGGGTGTGTTCCTCAAAATTGTAGTGCCAAGAAACATTTCAAAGCCAAGTCTTGTTCTTAAAGCTTTGAAAAAAGAAAAGATATGGTGATGAAGAAGACGATGGGTGGGTCAGTGTGTGCAGTCGAGGTGGTGGTGATAATTTTGGCATTGATTGCAAGCTCTGTGACTGTGAATGCAACAATTACGTGTCAAGATGCGTTAATGAAAATACTTCCATGCGAAGAATACCTGTTGGGCAGCGGCGACATCACTGTGCCGTGCTGTCAGGGAGCTCAAAACTTGAACCAGATGGCTAATACTACAGCAGATCGCCAGGCTGTTTGTGCGTGTTTTAAGCGAGTTGGACCCCCTTTAGGGGTTAACGTTGATAGAGCTAAACAACTTCCCAATCTTTGCAAAATTGATCTTCGCGGAATAACCATTGACTTTACTATTGATTGCAGTACAATTTCGTAGGTAACACATCTTACTCACTCGATGTCTCTGTCACTAAACTACTATGGTTTCAACAAATTCATAACGGCATCAACACAGTGATATCCATACCATAGCAGCTTACTTTTTATCCTATATAACCTTTTTTTTTTTTGGTCAATTTGAATTTGAATACATTTACACATGTCAATTGGAACTCTCAAAAGGGCTAATATTGTGTAGATGTTTGTTTGTCCTCATGAGTTGTGAAAGATGTGTTGAAACATTACTTTTTGTCTCATATGACCCTTTTTTTTTTTTTTTTTTGTCAATTTGAATTTGAATATATTTTTATATATCACTAGATGTTTGTTTGTCCTCATGAGTCATGAAAGAAGTGCTCAAAGATTTACACAATATTAGTTCTTTTATGCTTCGTTCCTTTTCTCATATTACTTATTGTGGAAAGATCCCTAAATTTTGTTTTATGCTAATGATATATTTCCTTTTATTTATTTTCCTGTTCCGATGCAGAGCTTAATGAATGGATATTTCAAATTTGAGAGGAAGGATGCATATGACGAAGACAAACCTTCGCCACCGACAACAAAGATATTGCTCAGTTGTTATGTTTTAATTGAAGGCAATTTAAAATTTCTATGTATGGACAATTATAATATGAATAAATTGTCATCTTTTCTGGAGATTTCCTTCCTTTTCCCTTGCAACATTTCACCTATGCATATCCACACCAAATCGTTCATGTAAATGAAAAATAAAAAATAAAAAATAAAACCCTTTTCCGATGAAGACTAAAGATATTGTGGTACCCTTGTCAGGACCAGCCTTGGCCTGAGGTCTGTGCCTTAGGCACCAAAAAAGTGGCCTAAATTTAGTAAAGTGTTATAGGTCCAATTTTTTTGTTGTTGTTGTTGTTGTTGTTGTTTTAGGACCAATTTAAAGGGTCTCAAAATATTCTATTGGACCCATATTTATTTATAAGTGTGATTTAACCCATATTTATATGTAAGTCTAGTTTGGCCCATATTTCTTAAAATGAAAATATATACAAAAAAATGTTTGGGCCCAAGAACAATAGATACAATACATCTGTTGCTTGCTCTCTCTCTCTCTCTCTCACGAAGTGATGAAGGAAAGCATACATACCAAGCAAGCATAAAGGAGGGTAGCAGAGAGCACCGATCAAGTCGGTGACTCACCCTCTCTCTCTCATACACTCCTCCGGCGACTCACTCTCTCTCACTCACTATCAGATTTTATTAAATAAAGTTGCCCTAATTTTTTTTCTGCATTCTTTTTTTATCAGTTAGTGGAATAATAAATTTGCCCTAATTTTTTTTTTACCTTCTTCATTTATTAGATTTTAGTGGAATAAATAATTTTGTCCTAATTTTTTTACCTAGGTCTTTATTAGTTTTAATTGAATAATTTTTTCCTAATTTTTTTACCCTAATTTTTTTTAATTAAATTTTTTTTTATTATAATTTCTTTGCTATCAGATATGAGATAATCAGCGGATTTTGATTTGTGGATTGAAGTGCGATTATAGTCATGTTTCCTAGAAAGTATAGCTCTGAAAATGAAAAGAGAAAGAAAAAGATGAAAGTGGAGCAATTAATTTAATCTCAATCGGAAGCACTTGATAAATATTTTGGTACCAAGAAACAAGTAGATATTTCGAGTTCAAATGACAATGATGATGAAGATTTGGTAATCGAAGAACCTACTCAATGTGTGAATAATTGTATGTGCAAGTAAACTTAAATAAAAAATTTGTTGATCCTTATCATTTTATGTAGGAGTGTACAAATAGCTTGCAGCACGTGGGCAACCCGAAGCTCGCCTGCGGCCCGGGGTGGGCCCGGGCCCGAGCCCAGCCCGAGACCCTAGACCAGGGCCTGGGCCATCATTTTTGAATCCCGACTCGGCTCGTGGGCCCAGCCCATCGACCCATTTAAAAGCCCACTCAAGGCCCGGCCCGCCCGATGCCTAATGTTTTTTTTTTGTGAAAAATAATAAAATTTTGGTAGAAAAAATAAAAAGGCAAAAAAATTTGTTCAAGCCCGCCTCAAACCCGGGCCCAGGCCCACCGGCCCGTCCCTCTAAAGCCCGAATACCCCCTAAGCCTGGGCCTAATTTTTGGGCCTGTGGGCAGGCCCGACCGGAATTTTGGCGGGAGCCCGCGAGGCTCGACATGGGCTAGGTCGGGCCAAATTTACACCCCTAATTTTATGCATAATTTTTTTATTAAAAATATATATTAGAGGGGGCCTATTTTCATAGTTCGCCTTAGGTCTCACAAATCTCAAGGCCGGCCCGAACCCTTGTGTAGAGGAAAAACTTGCCCATAGATTAGTTGATACAATATACTTTCCATGTCGAATTTGAAAAATTTTGGTTCGGATGCACAGACTGGAATGCTTGTAGTTTGGATACACATCGATTTATTAAGGGCACTTACCAATAAGTCCCATACACAAAGTTCAAAATTCATCTAATCCCAAAACAAAATACTTGTACCAATTAGTCCTACATATTTTTAATTGTTGCCAATTTTTTTTTTTTTTATCACTATAAAAATGCTGCTACATCCAAAGACTTCCGTCAAACTCACCGAAGACTCACCAGAATATTCAATATCACCAGAAAGCCGTCGGAGTATCACTGGAAGTTCGCCGGAGTATTTTGAACGTCATCGAAAAATGTCAAGAACATCATCGGAGAGTCACCGGAATATTTAGAATATTACCAGAAAAAAAGAATAAATGGAGAAATTATAGTTAAAAAACATAATAACAACAAACAACTAAGCAAATAATCTGTAATATTAATCAAACTGAAAAGTAAGTTTTGAAACTATAAAATGTTACAGTTTCAGGCATTACTCTATTAAGTTGGAAAACATGTTATGAAACTGCAAAATTTTACAGTTCTAAAGAATGTTATGAAATTACAAAATTTTGCAGTTTTAAAGCATGATTCATTTTAACACCAAAAAAGATGAAACTGTAAAATTTTACAGTTTTCACCGCCTATAACTAAAACTTAAAAACAACTTATTCAGAACTTGAAATTTTTCTTCATTAAAATAGAAAAATAGACATGTATAACAAAGAAAATGTAGAAGAATTAAGAAATCAAATGAAAGAATAGATATAGAAAGAACATTATACTTTGGCAGCTATTTTTGGTTTAAATCTAATTGGATCTCATGTAGATCTGAGTAGATCTGCATCAGTTTTGAGTAGATCTATTCATTTTCTTCGCCGTCGGTGAGGATGAAGTAACGAGTTGATGTCGGTGGTTGGTGATTGCCGATGAACCGCAATCAATAGTGGTCGTCGGTCACTAGTGACTGTATATTAGAAAGAGAAAGAGAAAGAAATGTGTGATCACTGGTCGTTAGACATGACAAAGAGAAGGAGATAAAAATACTAGAAAAAAAAGAGAGGAAAACGTAAAGAATGAGATAAAACACACACAGAGAGATAGAGAGAGGAAAAGTGTAAGACTTTTGGGTCTATTCAAAAAGTTATTGGATTAAATAGTGTACACATATTTCAAACAGGACCTGCGAGTAATTTTTCCATTTATTAATCAGATACATATCATTGGACCAAACTTGATTTCGAAGGAAATATTGTTTAGCTTTTAAACTAAAACTATATTTGACAGCATTAACTTTCCACAAGCTCAACAAGCTTGCAAGCATCAAGCTCTTTAAGTATGAAGAAGTTTTCCCTCTACACAAGTGAACCACGTTTACTTCAAATGTTTTGAATGCATTATTATTATTTAATCTCTGTAACCAAATTGGTGTTGATATGCCCATGGGTGCAAATATTGCAAGTAGCAATGGCAACGGGGCGGGGCAGGGCCAGGGATCACACTCCCCGTCCCCGATCCCCGATGGTCAAATTTCCCCCAGCCCCGATCCCCAACGGGGAAGCTATCACCGTCCCCACCCCCGCCCCCTAACGGGGATCGGGTTTCCCCGACCCCGAACATTCCCTGGCCAAAAATAAAAAATAAAAAAAACTTTCAGAAAATACATCAACATCATCATCATCTGAAACAAATGTAGTAAAATTAAGAAAATTTGTGTATAATTAACCAATGCAAAAATTGTGTATAATGATCTGAAATTTGTGTGTAAATCATCTGAAACAAATGAGACAGATCTGAAACAGAAATTTGTGTATAATGAGACAGATCTGAGACAGATCTGAACCAGATCTGAAAAAAAAAAAAAAAAAAATCTGATGGGCGGTGCGAGACGCGGTGGTGGTGAGAGAGGGAGTAGATGACGACAGATCTCAGATCTGGTTTGGTGATTGACGAACGACGAAAGAGATCGGTGACTGACGAACGCGAGAGTGAAGCGGCGATGCGAGCTATACGGCGACTCCGGCGTCTTGGACAGTGGCGGTGGCGCCGCTAAAGAGGAGGAGATGTGCGTCTTGGACAGTGACCGTGACTGAGTAGAAAGTGAGTGTGTGTGTGAGCAGAGCAACACAGGAAGTGATATAAGTCTAATACATTGGTTTAGTATATTATAAATATAATATACGGACCGATTTGGTTTATTATTATTATTATTATTATATATAAAGGGTATAAAAGTAATTTCACTTCGGGGAAATTCGGGGACGGGGATCGGGCCGGGCCGGGGATTAAACACTGATCACCGTCCCCGACTCGTGACAGATCGGGGATTGATTTTCAAATACCGTCTTCTCCCCGTCGGGGGTATTTTTCGGGAAAAAACCGCTCAAATCGGGGTCGGGGTCGGGATCGGGGATCCCCGTCGGGTCGGTTTCAAATTTCCATCCCTAATTGCAAGGGAAAATGTAAGAAGGGAATCTCTCCAATGGGAAATTCTATGTTGTGTACTCCTTGACTGGTGCATATTATGACCAGTCATGGAAAGTCATTCACTTTTAACGACATGCTTTGTACGCCATTAAAAACTATTTAACGGCAAATTTTGTGTGTCATTATTTTTTCTACGACATGCTATAGTACATCGTTAAAAACTATTTAACGGCAGATTTTGTGCTTCGTTGATACTTTTTCTACAACTACTTCTGCACGCCGTTAATTGGTGAGACAAATAACGACGCTGATTGCGCGCTGTAAAATATATAATACGACTTATTATGCCTGTCGTAGAATATGCAGTTTTTTTTTTTTTTTAATTCAGCGGGTTTCATTTGACCAATTTTGTACAATCTAACAAATATTACAAACAAGCATCACAAAGCATCAATCAACCACCAAAATATTGTTTGAAACATCAAAAAGAAACTATATCCATAAATTATAAACATTCAACAATTATTTATACATTCCAAACATTCGAAAACTATATCCTTAAGTTTTAAATTGTATAAAAAGTTTAAACTATCCAAAACTATGCATATCTAACTTTCTAAACATATCAACAACTATTAAGCGATTATCTAAAACTACCGACAACAATTCCTATAGCAATTGCAACTGCAGCTATAGCAAATCCACTTGCTCCTATCATAGGGACGGGGGTGCCCAATGTATGTGTTAAGGCACATAAACCCACGGCAATAGCTGGAGCAACTAACCCTGTTGCATTTCTTGTCTGCATAACAAAGAAAACTTCACACACTACTATAAAATCATAAATAGATAACACTTTTTTTGTGTGATGTATGTTATTTAATCACACTTTTTAAGTTTTGTCAAAGTTTGATAATAAATATTTAGATCATATCTTTTAAGTGGAATTAATAACATTTAGATCACATCTTTTCAGTGTGATTAATAACTAATAAAATATGTGATGATAAACACTTAGATCACATCTTTTAAGTGTGAATCATAACTAATAAAACCTGTGATGATAAACATTTAGATCATAGATTTTAAGTGTAATTAATATCTAATAAAACCTGTGATTAAAGACTAAAGACTACAAATTTTTTGGCTGCTAGCTCATGCTCAAAAGCAAAAGGATAAAGTCCTGAAATACCAAGTCTTTCTGGTTACTAGCGAGTGATTCTACTTACACCACTACTTTACCTCTTTACACCTTTCATATGAGTTTTTTTTTTTTTTTTTTTCCCTTCCCAATTTTATCCATTTGTGATATCACCTTTAAAGACAAAACACTAAATTTGAATATATTTTGTTATCTCTTTACACCATTGGTCTTCAATCCCTACCCCTCTTTTTCCTTTCTGAATTTTTCTTTTCTCTTACACATCTCTTTTCAAAAAGTGAAAATCATAGTATTTTGATCATTAAAGAAAGCAATTGATGAAGAAACTGTGGTGAAGAACCATCAAAAAAGTGAAATTTTGAGTTTTTTTTATTTATTTAGTATGTTTTTGTTTCATTTTTTTGGACTGGTGTTCGATTTTCGTTCGGTGGTTCGAAATCGAACAAAATAAAATAATCTGACATCACATTGCCGAACACAAAATATAAGTCTGGTGACCAACTACCGAATAAAAGATACATTTCCGGTAACTCCAAACTGAATTTTTTTTAATTTGTTTAGCTTCTCATTACCATGTATTTTCAATTTCATTTTTTTTATATTTTTTATTTTTTTTCCTGGACGGATTATACTTATACTTATACTTATTGCAACAACGCAAGTACTGCAATATTAGTGGATTCTGGTCATGAATTCATTACAAACGAGGCTTGTTAAGTTTTTTTTTTTTTTTTATGAATACGATTTTTTCTTATTTTTAATTTGTATTGAGTTTTATTAATAATTTGGCATATAAATGTATTTATTATCTTTAGATTTTTAGTAGTCGTGAAGCATTAATTGCATGGATTTCTAACGTTGGGAAGAAGACTGGATTTGTCATTGTTATAAAGACATCAGATGCTAGAGGCAATGGCAAAAAATCAAGACTTACACTTGCTTGTAAAATAAGTGGTTACTATAAGGAAGAATGATTGAGGTTGACGGGTTCTAAAAAGTGTGGATGTCTATTTCTATTAAGGGGAGAAAAACTACCAACAAATCACCAAGATGAATTGTGATAACATATTCGATTGATGGATGCAAACAATGACAGATTTTATGAATACTTTATGGATATTTGTACACTTGATGTTTTTATGGTTACTTTTTATAGATACTTTTTATGTATAATTTATGGATGCATGTTTAATTTATGAATTTTTTTATGGTTGCTTGAAGAAAAAAATAAATCTTTCAATGTACATCGACGGGGGCCTACACAACTCTATTGTAGTTTGGCAACATGATACTAGAATAATATCATTTGTATAACAATGTATCATTGAACATGCACTGCACAAGTGGTCCAAATTAATTTCTTGTTATCATCTAATTGGAAGGCAACATAATGCTGAGAAAAAAAATATTGTCCAGTAACATGGCATTAGAGTAATTCAAATTAATTAACGTTATATTACTGAAGAGGCCCACCACAAATTAAAAAATTATTGTTTGGAAGAAGTGTATAAATGTATAGCAACAAAATGCTGAAGAAATCTATTTTTTCTGACAGCATAACACTGGAATAATGTAAATTGTTTAGCACTCTGTTATCAAAATTAGTGGTATAAAGAGATGAAAAAGTTAATTTAGGGTTAGTTTTGGTAATATATTGAGGGCGTAATGAGAATTATATTTTTTTTTAGTGTTGTAATGAGATGGAGGGTGTAAAGAGATTAAATAGTGGTGTAAATAGAATCACCCCTACTAGCTCATGCTCAAAAGCAAAAGGATAAATTGCTAGTCCTGAAATACCAGGTCCCAAATTTGAGAACCACTTTCCAAACACACAACCTGTTGACTTGGATTTCACATCATTGACTGAAACTTGGGAGGGATGTTTTACAAAGACAAGCAAAAAAGAAGCAGCAGTATTTTTATTTAACATCTTAATTGAAAAAGAAAAATGTAAAAATTAAGTAACATCAACAACACCAAACAAATAAGACATACCAAGAGTTTTGATGCACTATCGAGGCCTACAGATTTTTAGAACCAGCACCTATCAATTGCTTTCTTGCACATGTATACAAATTGCAAACAAAGAATGGGTCTGATTTTTAAAATATTAAAAGCACAAAAGCAAAGAAAATTCAAGAACGAGAATGAGGAAGAAAGGCGCACTTAAAGTAACAAGAGTAAAGTATTAAAATATCAAGTTCATGAATGATTTGCGACGTTATCGTAATATATACTAAGAATGCCTAGACTCAGTTAATTTCAGTTAGGAAATAATATTCACCTTCTTTAGGTATTTTCTTTTCTTTTTGAGTAAGGGTATCAACATAAAAAACTCTTGGTCTCATCAACATAAAAGGCTATATGAACCATTCACTTCTCAATAAGACAATATGAACACATTCACAGGAAAGATTTGTTCAAACACCACATACCAAAGCCTATGGGGGGTTGAACAAAACAGGTGCAAACATGAACAATTTCTCAGTCAAACAGAGACAGCAGCAGGAACATAGCACCAGCAAAACAAACAGGCAGAGAACAACAGACTTGTACAATTCCAAAAAAGCTCAACCTTCAAACAACTCTCAACACTCCAATCAGCATGCACAGTCAATAGGCCCAGTAAGAGTACCTTACTGGGTGTTGGTTCGTCTATTCGATATACTCTTTTTTTTTACTGCTCATCTAGTTGACTGGGAGTACGAGAATTGCTACATAAAACACATAATAATTGTACTCTCCTGTGGTTCAATATGATAATCAATATCCAAAAAGGAAATTACAGTGGGACATTCTCACAGATGTTGGATTAGGATGCATTATATTGCCTGTTTTCTTTCTTTCATCAACAATTCAAATCATTCCAATTGCTATTGCATTAAGGTGGCATAGCTGTATTTTTTTTTTGGGCCCATCGGTATGTCTGTACCCTAGGTATAACTTTGAATTTTGCATATACAAGTTTGTTATTCCTCTCATATGTGAATGCCTAAGTTAATTAAGTGGTTAATAGTTGAGAATGTTTTGTACTTGCTATAAATGTGACATCAGATTCTAAAGTGATACGGGTCATATAATGTATTCTAGAACAGTGATGCTCAATGAAACTATGAACAAGTCACCACAAGAATTTACTCCTTAGCTTAGTCACAGAAGTCTGCCCCCATCCACTTTCTTCAGTACCATTAACTGGATTATCCTCTTTCTTTCCGGAACTTTGTGCACAGGGATCATTAGCAACAACAGGAGGTGATTCAGCTCCCCCTTGTTCTTCAGTTTGTTCCTCATTCCATTCCAATAACTGGTTGGAAAGGATAATGTGGAAATTGATAGTAGGAAACAACAATCAACATGTTAGTATTTTGTAAAACTCAAGTTCAAAAGCTAGTGCTATAGTTTTTTCAGAAATACAAACAAGAGATAGCAGGAGTGATATGGATCCAACCATCTAGCAAAACCCAAAAAATAAATAGCAAGGTATATAGAGAATCAATGTTTTTCTTCACAGACATGAGAAACAAAAATAAAGAACAAAGTGTCATCAGAAATAGTTTTGGGGAGGAGGGCCCTTGCTCTTTTGTGGATCATTTCATGAGAGCGGAATAGAACCTTTAAAGGTGTGGAGGTGTTGTTTAAGCTCTAGTGATAGTATTTGTCTACTTAATACAGTTGGAACTCAAATGTATTGAGCCATACTTGGATCAATTTTTGGATTCTGTAGGGTCTTTTGAGTAGTTGGGTTGTAAAGTTTGCTATTTTTCTTTCCTAAGGTTTTCGGGATCCTCCTTTTTTAATTTTGTGCTTGGGTGGCACCATTTGGTACCATTTTGCTTAATGAAATACACACTTGTCAACAAAAACAAAACAAAATAAAATAAAATATTTTCCGATAGCAATGTGAGACCAGCGAGATTATAATTCCTAAATATTATATTTATCTGGTGGTCTATGAAATCGTATAGATGACTGACTGTCATCTATACAATTATAGAAAGGCATATGTACAACATTATCAAAATTAGGCCAAGAAACACCACTAGATCAACTTTTTTGCCGGTAAGTGTGTTTTATGTGCCTAACCTCTGGGGTTGTGAGAAGTTCCATAATTGTGCCTACTTTGTGTGTTTCTTTGTACCTTGTGAGTTTTGGCATACCTCTCGGGTTGTGAGAAGATTTCTTTTTGTAGGTTAGGTAACTTGTGTTGTCTCTCCATGAAGAGCTTTTTTTTTTTTTTTTTTTTCCTTCTTTCTTTCTTTCTTTTTGGCTTATGTCGTGTGTAAGGTAATGTCTTGAGCTTCATTGTATACCCACCTTTTTTGGTAATGAAATCGCTTTACCAAAAAAATAAAAATTTGCAGCACAGAAGGAAAAACAAGCATATTAATTCATATGTGACTATTTGACAAAGATTACTTTAAAAAAAAATAGACAGTTTGAATTAGGTTACATTCAGGTTGAGTTATACCCAGAGACTTACAAGGAACTCTAACTAAAAATGAGCCAATAATTCAGTACATCATGCTGAGAATATTGAAATCTAAAGTAGATCGACTTTAACATGATTGAAACCAAAGTAAGCCAGTTTTGTAGTCACAAAAAAAGAAAGGAGAAAAAAATCGTAACACCCACATATTTTGATAAGTAAATGTATTATCACAAGAATATTTCAGGAAGGGATGAAAATATAAACAGTGAATACCAAAGGCAAAATAAAACAAAACCAAAACCACCTATATCTCTCAACTCTTACTCGTTAGCTCCACAAAAAAATCATTGTGTCATTTGCAAAAAGAAAATGGGAAACAAACACCATTGCTCCATCCTTTACTCCCACCCCAAAGCCACTAAGTATCCACCACAAGATGCCCTATCTATCATCTGACTCAAAGCTTCCATAATCAACAAAAGTAAAATGCCTTTGCCATCTAGAGCTCTCGAAAAAGCCTCTTACCAACCCATTCACTACCTTAGAGATGCAAAATCAAATCCACCTCCACCTCTCACCAAAGTCCATCCTCAGCAAAATATAACATAAGAAATCCCAAAGTCAATTCATACTAGATTGAATCACCAACATCAAAAATAAATAAAATTCATCCACTTTGAGCCAAAGTCAATTCATACTAGACCTTGAAATATCGAAAAAATGGAGTTGTGACAAGCTCTTGGAGCAAAGGATGTAAAACTTCTCCATTAAAACTATCTATTGTCTCGTAATCACAACAACAGTCCTCCACTATGCCCGTATATTTCCTTGAATCCTGCACCAAAAACAGAAGTCAAAACCAATCGTTAGTGTATAACTTCCAGATTCCTATGGGTTCGTTTGGTTTGTATTTCTGAAAAATTTTTGGGAAATTTTCTCTACAAATAAGTTTTTAAAAGTAATCAAACCAAACAAATTTTCCCAAAAAAATTTCTCAAAACTTGTAAACCAAACAAGTTTTCCAAACAAATCTCTCTCTCACACACATCAAATCAATCACTTTTTCCAAAACTCTCTCTCAAAATAATTTTCCAAAACATCTTTTGAAAAAAACCAAACCAAACAACTTTTCGTACTTTTTATCTCTAAAACACATCTCTCAAACACAAACCAAACATTATAGAGTCATTCATATGTTTTGGGTGAATAAGTCATAAATAAAGAGACAAAAATATACAAGATACAAGAGGCATGCCCTAGGAACTAACCAACTATACAAAGACACAGCCACCAACAACAAAAAACCGCAAACAAAACATAAAAAAAAAAAAAAAATCCTGTTCAAGCACCACAGAAGCATAGAAGCAGATGAAGGGTAGGAACAAGGACAACACAGGGCTACAAAGCAATACAGACCTGCTACTGGACCAAAAAACCAAATAAAACTCAAAAAGAAGAACTACTATCATAATTAAGGCTATGTATAGTCCACATAGAAAGCCAAAATTAGGTCCTATAAATATAAATAAACCACTAGAGACTATTACAACTATAACATAAAAAAGTTTACAGACTAAAAAGAAAAAAAACAACCACCACAGCAAAACAAAGGGAAATCAGATTTTTTGACAAGCATAATAATAAACTTTCGTTGTTCAGTAAAGAGCAACTGAAAAACAAAAAATAAATAAAAAAATCACACAGGCGATGGACCACCAGCGTAAGCTGCAGGGCAATTACTAAGACACCAGTTCGGTAAATAGGAACTAAAATATGCAACTATATACAGTACTTCTCTAATATAAAATACAATCAGCACTTCTTCTCTAATAAGCTCGGTAATAAAATACAATAAAATAAAAAATAAAAATTACCATTATAAGCAATTACCCCATGCACCAGCGTCGTTCATGTAGGGCAAAAGTCTAATGTGGGTCATCACAATCAAACATGAAATTAGATTCACATAATAGAGGCCATTACACAGTAGTTGTCCAAATTTTGGGGACTATGAGATGATCTCGCAGGTGCAAGCAACCGCCAAATTTAAATAATACCCCTACCATGCCTTGTAACTTGTTTCTATACCATATTTTCAATGCCAGGTCCCTGATACATTATTTTGTGGCATGGGTCAAAGATGGCGGATCAACTTGGACAAGCGAATCAGCGTGTTAACTCCAAATCAGTATCCGCACAAAAATTCTAGACCCCCAACAACTAACCTTGGCCTGATTTCATAATAGAGCTAGGAAGTGACCACTTCAACAAGAACCAGGCATTTCTCACATCCTCTTTGAAGCTTGAGATAGACATTATCCTAATTCTCACAAGGTAAAAACAACAATTCAACTCTGGTCCTGAATAATAATAATAATAATAAATTCAACAAATTAATTCAATAAAGTATATTTTTATACTAATGGAGTTCCTGTAGGATTCTCTAGTTTTAGATTCCATAAATTAATTTTTTTTTATAGAATCACAACTATAGGACCCTAATTTTTGTGATAGAACCCAATTTCTTTAGATTCAAAAAATTAAATAAAAACAAACAAACAAACAAACAAACAAACAAACAATTTTTGTGTTCAACCCAAGAACCTAATTTCACATTCAGGTTTTAATTTTTCCAATTCAGATTCAGATATTTTCCCCAACTCACATTCAAGAAATTTAAAATAAAATAAAAAATTTCATAGCCTAAAACTCAATTCTAATTTTTGATTTGCTCAATCAAAACCCTAATTTTTCAATGAAAATCCCCAAATCAAAACCCTAGTTTGAATTTCCAAACCTGAATGATAGGTCGAAGATTTTTTCTTCGCCGAGTGGCATGCATTTATCTCTTCCGTCCCCTTCAAGCGTTCTCCTTCCGACAGTTTTCTCTATCTTCATCGTTACTTCTCTCTCTCTCTCTCTCTCTCTCTCTCTCTCTCTCTCTCTCTCTCTCTCTTCATTCTTCTATTCTCAAAGTTCTCTCTTTGCATCTTTTCTTCATTCATTATTCTCCTTCTCACTAGTTGTTATGGCTACTCCTAGAATAGATGAATCAGAATCGAACATCAGGTCTGAGTCAATAGATTCACACCATTGTGTTCAACTTGAAGAGGCTTTTGCTTCTTGGAGCTCTTGATGTCGATTTGGGTTTGGGTTTGGGGTTTCATGTATATATATATATATATATATATAGAGAGAGAGAGAGAGAGGGATTTGGAGAGTATTTTCCATGGTAATGTTCTTGCAAGGAGATGATGAAAGCACATAGAGATGGCGAGATCGTGTGGCAGAGAGAGATAGTGAGGGCTAAGGGCTTTTGATTGTTTTTTTTTTATAATTTTTTTTGTTCTGGCGCTCAAAATTTTTATTTTGACACCTATTTTTATTGTAGTCATTCATGATAGAAATTGTGTGTCGTGAAAAGTAAAATACTTTTAACGACTAGCATATATGCATGGTGAAAAGTGTACTTTTTAATGGTTGATTTGTTGTGCGCCATAAAAAGTGTAATATTTTTAACGGTTGGTTTTTTGTGCGTTGTAAAATGTTCAATATTTTTAACGGTTGGTGACGCATGTCGTGTATAGTTGACGTATTAACAGCATGCTATATGTACGTCGTAGAAAGTTTTATTATTTACAGCTAACATTGCAAGCTGTAAAAAAATTATCATTATTAGCATTCATGGCTTACGCAATAGACACGTCATGGATGGAAAAGTATTTACGATGTGCAAAAAAAGTAAGTCGTAAAAGTGAGAAACTATAGCTTGCATTTATTGTATGTCGTTGAAGCGGTGCCGTAAAAAGTCAGTTTTGTTGTAGTGCCAGCACTTTATACATTGTTTGTGGATAATCTTCCACAAAAGATGGAACCTAAAGGCTTGTCCAATTTATTCATGAAGTTTGGTGTTGTTAAAGATGTTTTCATACCACACAAGAGGAGACAAGTAACACAATCAAGATTTGGATTTGTGAGGTTTAGTTGTGAAGTCGTAGCAAAAGTCGCACTGCAAAAAGCTAATGGGTTATGGATGGATGGCAAGGTACTATTGGTGAAGAATACTGATTTTGGAAGGGAAAGAAAGGTGGATGGCCTAATGCAATCTCAACCAAGGAATCAAATTGTGCAAAGATCTCATCAAGCAAAAGACAGGAAGGCTGAGAACCAATTCATGGGGCAGAGAACTTTTGTGGATACAGTAAAAGGGAGCAATACTGTAGGAGAAGTTGCAACAATAAAGGTTGCAGAAATAGGCAATGAATAGCTATATGAGAGTGTGATTCTTCGTATGAAAGTGGAATACATAGATGTTGATTTGAATATGGAGCTTGAGTGTAGAGGAATGAAAGAAATAGTGGCAAGAAAGGGTGTGGTCATGGGAGGATTATGTCCTTTAAGTCGAAGGAGGAGTTGAAATCTAAGGTGAAGGCAGTAAGGAAATGGTTGGGGATTGATGTGAGGATATAGTTATTTGGGAACAAGGGTTGGTGATGGAACAAGATAGATGTGTGTGGATTTGTTGTTATGGACTACCTTTGAATCTGTGGAATAGAACCAACCTGAGTAGGATCGGAAGTCTATGGGGTGAAATTATTTGTATTAGGGGTGATTTGGATCAAACAACCTCGTTTACTTGTGGAAAGATAAAGCTTGTTACAAAATGCGTGGAGCCCATTAAGAAGGTAATAAACTTGGAGTGGAAGGGGATATTGTTCCCAATAAGAGTATGTGAAGAACATAACATAGTAGTACAAACAAGTTCAAAAGCGTATATCCATAAGCACCATATGCATTTGGAGGAGGAGTTCAATTCAAATGATCAGTCTAATCAGGCCATGGAGGAAAGAGTCAGAGAAGAGAAGGAAGATGATGACAATGTTGATGAGTCAACTGATGTGTTGGAGCAATGTGATGCATTGGCTAGAGGGGCTCTGACATATGGACAAATGAACAACATGAAGGTGGGCAAAGAGGTGGTTGGGTTAAGTGAGACGGTAGTTACAAAGTCATCTGGTGCAATGATGAAGGAGCTCGAGATTGAAGCATGCCAAGAAAAGAAGATGGTGGGAATTTCAAAATCCAGTTCTGCAGACAAGTGTCAACAGTGTGATGATCAAGTATACACGCCTGGATATATGAGGAGTTTAAGTGGGTCTAGCCTGTTTAAGCTTGGACTGAATTTAGAAGTGGCTTTAGGCTGCAATTTGGTAACTAATGCGCTGGGGGGGTTACCTCCTCTAACGATTAGGCCTACTGATCATGTACTCCATCCAGATGAATGGATTGAGGCAGATGGTCCAAACATTAGATAGGTAATGGGCTCAACAGTTCTATTGAATAAGAGTCATAGTAAGACAATAAATACAAGGAAAAAAGGTAAAAAAAAAAAATGGACCCGAAAGGAAAAAAGGTAAGATTCAACCTCAGAAAAGGGCTTTTATTGATCTTGTGAGTAGGTATGGCCATAAGGAAGCCTTAACAAGTAAACCAACCTTGAAGCAGTCAGTCATCAGGGGCTCTGTTGTAGAAGCTTCATTATCAGCATCTATTGACAGTAGGAATGCTGAAGGTAGAAGGATTCTTAGTGAGGCTCAAGCAACAGTACATATAGGAGCATTATTAGGTTTGCAGTATCATAGAAAAGAAGTTTAAATTCTTAGCAAAATTGTGGATCTTGAGATAAAGGATAAGGAAAAAATTTGAGAAGTAAGGGGACCAGTTGCATAGATTGCAATAAAAAAGGGGCCTGTAAGGTGTGTTAGTTGTTTTTTGATGAAGATATTAGTATGGAATATTAGAGGTATTGGGAGGAGTGAGAAGAAAGGAAAGATTAGGAAGTTGCTGAAGGAGAGGAGTGTAGATATTATTTTGTTTCAAGAAACTAAGAAGGCAGATATCACAGATAAAGAAGTCAGAGCAATTTGGGGAAGAGATAAAATGGAGTATATGGCAGTGGGCTCAGAAGGATCTGTTGGTGAGCTTCTTTGCATTTGGGATCCTTAGGTATTCCAATTGGTAGATTGTTGCAATAGTAGGAGATTTATTCTGTTATCTGGTATGTTGTTTAACTCTTTTGAATGTGTGATTTGGAATTTGTATGCACCTAATGAAGTGGGAACTAAAGGGAAATTTTGGGATAGCCTGTTTAAACTAAAAGATGATTTTCCTAAACCATGGTTCTTATGTGGGGATTTTAATGAGATCAGATATATAAGTGAAATGAAAGGCTGCTCTAGGAGGGATAGGGGTATAGCAAATTTGAATGAGTTCATTGAGAAGTGTGAAGTGAATGATTTACCATTATTGGGAAGAAAGTTTACCTGGTGTAACTCAGCAGATGAGGAGAGTTGGAGTAGAATAGACGTGGTATTGGTGGACCCACGATGGTTGGAGGTGTTTAAGATTAAATTGTGGGGCTTGCCTAGGCTCATTTCAGATCATAGCCCTTTATTAGTGATGGAAGATGAAAGGGACTGGGTCCTAAGCCATTTAGGTTTGTAAATGCATGGTGTTTGCACCCTTCCTTTGCTTCACTTGTAGATAAATCTTGGAAGGAGACTATGGTACATAGTTGGGCTGGCTATGAATTACTCAGCAAATTGAAAGCTCTGAAGCAGATACTCAAAATATGGAATAAGGAGGTGTATGGAAATATGTCATTTAAATTGAAGGTAGCAGAGGATGAGGTGCATAACCTGGACCTAAAGGTTGAAACCAGAGAGCTTAATTAGATTGAGAATTTAGAAGAAGGGTAGTTAGAGAGGAGGTTTGGAGGTTGAATATGATGGTTGAATGGATGTGGTTACAAAACTCAAGGTTGAACTGGGCATTGAAGGGTGATAGGAATACAAGATTCTTCCATGTGATGGCCAGGAGAAAACAAAGCAGGAATGAGTGAGCATCCATTATAGGAGGGGATTCAGTGATTGAGGAACCTTATCATGTGAGGAGGGAAGTATATGATCACTTTAGGAAGCATTATGCAGAAGAGTGAGTGGTTAGGCCTAAGTTAGGTGGCATATTCAAATTAGTTCAAAACAGTCCTCAGTTTGAAAAGCTTGAGGTAGAGCTTTTAGAGTAAGAAATTAAGGCAGCTGTGAAGGATTGTGATGGTAAAAAGGCTCCTGGACCTGATGGGTTCAATATTCTGTGTTTTCAAAAATTTTGGAAGGTGATAAAAGGGAATGTGATCAATTTTATGAAGGATTTCCATAAGAATGGTAGATTGGTGAAGGGATTAAATAACTCTTTTATCACTCTTATTCCTAAAAAGGAGAACCCTGTGGGACTTTCTAATTTTAGGCCTATTAGCCTTGTTAGTTCAGTGTATAAAATTTTAACCAAGATATTGTCAAAAAGGCTAAAAGTAGTGCTTCCTTGTGTTATCGGTGAAACTCAAATCAACTTTTCTTGGGGGGAGAAATATCCTTGATAGTGTACTTATTGCGAATGAAGTGGTGGATGGGTGGAAGAAGTCTAAGAAAAATGGAGTGATAATTAAAGTTGACTTTGAGAAAGCCTATGATTCAATAAATTGGGGATTTCTACACTCAATGCTTCTGAATTTTGGTTTTGGTTTAAGATGGACAAAATGGATCGTGGAGTGTGTTACATCAGCTTGTATTTTAGTCCTTGTTAATGGTTCTCCTACTAACGAGTTTTGTCCACAAAGGGGTCTTAGACAAGGAGATCCATTGTCCCCATTCTTATTTGACTTGGTGGCTGAGGGATTAAATGTGTTATTAACTAGGGCATACCAGTTGGGTATTATTAAATGGGTGAAAATAGGTGTTGGGGTGTGGTGTTGTCTCATTTGCAATTTGTGGATGATTCCTTACTTTTGTGTGAAGCTGAAGATAAGGAGGTTAGAAACCTGAAGAGGATCTTAAGGTGTTTTGAGGTTATGTTTGGGTTGAAGATTAACTACCATAAAAGTCAAGTTTGTGGAGTGGGTGTTCCTGATGGTCCTTTGGACAGATTTGTTGCTATATTGAATTACAAGACCAATAAGCTACCTCTGTAATATTTAGGGCTGCCCTTAGGAGTTAATCCCAGTTGTAAAACAACCTGGAAACCAGTGGTAGATAAAGTGAGAAGCAGACTAGCTAGCTGGAAGAGGAAACTTTTATTCCATGGTGGTAGGCTTACTCTCATTAAATCTATTCTTGCATCATTGCATGTGTATTATCTATCTTTATTTAAAATGCCTGATGGGGTAGCTAAAGTGTTAGAGAGATTGCAATCTTCATTTCTTTGGGGAGGATCAGAAGTAAGAAGAAAGGTACATATGGTTAAATGGGAGGAACTGACTAAAAGCTTGGAGCAAGGGGGTCTGGGGCTGAGAAGAGTGAAGGTAGTAAATTCTTGTTTACTAATCAAATGGTAGTGGAGATTTGGGTATGAAAAGGAAGCATTGTGGAGAAGAGTTATTTGTAGTAAGTATAAAGTGGACTTCATGGATTGGGTTCTTTTTACTTCTACCACTAGTACCATGTCTAGTATTTGGAAAGGCGTAATTACCATCGCAGAGTCAAATAACACCCTTTTGGAGTATTATATGAACAACTTTTAGTTAAAGATTGGGGATGGGAATAATGTTAGATTTTGGGTGGACAAATGGTGGAATAGTACATGTCTTAGAGAGGAATTTCCTGGTTTGTATGACTTGGTGGTGGATAAGGAGGAATCACTTAAAAGGTTGCTGAAGGAAATTAGGTGTGTCAGTTCAAGAGAAGGCTATATGATTGGGAGGTTAGCGAGGTTTTAAGGCTTAGAAACTGTGACACCTCTGTTCCGTAATATGTTAATTGGTCCTTAACATGATGTGATTATGTATTTTGATATGATTTTGTGTTCCACTATGTGAAAATATGTGGTTTGAAATTTTATCTGTTCATCGTAGGAATATCTGTTTGAGTAGTCTGTTTTGGAAATTTAATTGAGGGCCTTATCGGCCACGGAACCCGAAATTGATTACGCCATTGTGGTTGGCATAATTTTAGGGCCTACGGTGAAATTTAATTGAAATTTGATTCTGGTCAATTTAAACTGATTAAATTGAGAAATTAAGTACCCCATTATTTTATATTAAAATATTTGTTAGTGGGGCTTGTTGTATAGTTGTATTGCACTCTCCTTTAGCTCTCTTAAAACTCAAAATCTGAGTTAGACAATTGAGAGTGAGAGAGAGGCCGGCCATGGAGAGAAAAAGGGAGAGATTTGTGTAATTTGAGCTCAAGACTTGGGAATTTGAAGATCTAGCTCAAGATTTGGCTAGAGCTTGAGTGTTGAAGCTCTTAGGTAAGTGATTTCATGAACTCTTACTTGTAATTTGTAAGTTCAAGGGTTGTTTGTGATCAAGAACATGTAATGAGTTGATTTTTGTTGAGATTGAAGTCTTAGAACTCATGCATGTAAGAAATTACTTTGAATTTGCATGTTTGAGCTTGAAACACATGATTCATGTGGAGTTTTGGGTAAAGCTCACATTGTAGTCACCATTTGTACCATCTAAGTTGAGAATGATGAGCATCTCCCACATGCATGTACAAATCATGGGAGTATAAGTCTTGAATGTTGAATTTGAGCATGTTGATGATGGGTTTGAGACAATTTGGGACATGCATGTAGATAATTCATGTAATTGAGCTTCCTAATGTTGTAATCTGCATTAGTAGCATGTTAGCATGTGTAAATGTGTAATTTGAACCATTGCATGCAAGAAATGTAGATGGAAAACTGATTTGGAGCTCAAGAACACGATCTGGGAAACCCAGATTTTTGAGGTCCGCTCGAGCGGGGTAATGGCCGCTCGAGCGGGAAAATCGTGCTCCCAGCATTTTTGCAGAGTTGGATGCCCGCTCGAGCGGGACATTTCACGCTCGAGCGTGGATTTTTGTAGACGGACCTTCAGCTCGAGCGCATCTTTTGTGCAACCAGTACCTTGCAGGCCTTAAGGGTCCGCTCGAGCGGAGAATCTTACGCTCGAGCGGGGACCCTGTTTCCTGGAATTTTGTTCATGCATTCTGTGATTCGTTTTCCGTTCTCTTTCACTTGTAAGCACTCTTAGGCATGTGTTAAGCATTGTAAATGAGTTAATGAGATAAGAACAAAGCCTAAAGAGGAATATGTGAATTAAAGAACGGATTGAACTGTTAGTGACCCTTTTGTATTCATGAAATGTGTAGGGTCAAGCTCCAGGGCGCATCCACAAGCCGATCACTGTGAGTAATATCAATATTTGAAAACTTGTCAATGTCCAATTGTTATTCCCCTATAAATATTATGAGTTGTTAATTGGGATTGTGGACAAAAGTCTGACAAGAATAAATGAATGAATGGGCCAAAGGCCGTTTGACATGAATGAATGGGCCAAAGGCCGTTTGACATGAACGAATGGGCCAAAGGCCGTTTGACATGAATGAATGGGCCAAAGGCCGTTTGACATGAATAAATGGGCCAAAGGCCGTTTGACATGAACGAACGGGCCAAAGGCCATTTGACATGAATAAATGGGCCAAAGGCCGTTTGACATGAACGAACGGGCCAAAGGCCGTTTGACATGAACGAATGGGCCAAAGGCCGTTTGACATGAATGAATGGGCCAAAGGCCGTTTGACATGAACGAATGGGCCAAAGGCCGTTTGACATGAATGAATGGGCCAAAGGCCGTTTGACATGAACGAATGGGCCAAAGGCCGTTTGACATGAATGAATGGGCCAAAGGCCGTTTGACATGAATAAATGGGCCAAAGGCCGTTTGACATGAATGAATGGGCCAAAGGCCGTTTGACATGAATGAATGGGCCGAAGGCCGTTTTGCCATGAATGGAAACCCGGATGGGCCAAAGGCCAGAATATTTGGAACTACAGTTACTTGACTTGCATTTCGTATAGTTTTATATATTTTGCTGTTAAATAGAAGTATGAATTGGGCCCAAGGCCGTTTGGAGCATGTTGATCTACATATTGTTATGTAACTGTTATATTTGATATTATTCACTGGGCTATCGCTCACGCTCATTCATGTATTTGTAGGTGAGCCAAGGGAAGTCCAAACCCAGCCCCAGTGAAGTCTGCTAGGAACAACAGGAGTTTTGGGAGAGTCAGCCTTGTGCCTCGCGCATGAGACCATCCTTGCCCTTTTACTATGTACCTATGTTTTGTCTTGTTGGCAAGGACCCAGTGCATGTCTGTACATAGTCTGTTATAGGTTGACTCGTTTTGGACGATCCTGTCTGTAATGAATTTTGTGAAGCTGTACTTTTGATGTGAGTTATTAACGTATCTGAGTATGGGTTGTTTGATGTGCATGTAAGCACGACTCTATGGACAAATTTTTAATTTTGCTTCCGTTTGGCCCCCATTAACTCTGTTAAAATACGTTTAGAACAGTTTGAGGCCGTAGGTAATCTCATGATTACTGGCCGGTTACGTCCTTAACCCACGGGGGCGGGTTCGGGTCGTGACAGAGTGGTATCAGAGCACGAGTTAATAACTCACACACTTGTCCAAAAAGAGCAATAAGCGTCTAGATAAGATCTAGGATGCATTCATGTGATAAATACGAGTTTGGAAGCATTGATTATATACTTAAATGTTTTGTTATGAATAATTATATGTGTAAGTTGTGAACTACTTGCATTACGAATTATCTGGAAATATGTGCTCCTTAGTGTATGTGTACTTGTGTACCTTTGGTATGGAATATAATGCAAGTTTAATCAGATGGTGAGAACCAGAGGTGATGAGTTAGAGGAATCCTCTGCTGCCAGACTGGACAGAATGGAAAGATTGATTCAGGAAATGGCAGAAGCTTTGAGACAGCAACAGGAGTGGCAACAACAGTGGCAACAACCACATCCGCCACCTCCACCTCCGGCACCACCTGTGCCAGATAATCAAAATGATGATCGGATAATCGCTCTCACCAAGGAATTCAAGAAGATGAAACCACCACAGTTCCATGGTGGACTAGATCCCTTAAAAGCCGAAGCTTGGGTACTTGGGATTGAAAAACTGTTTGAGGTGTTTCCGTGCTCGGATACACAGAAAGTGCTTCTAGCCACCTTTATGCTAGAAGATGAAGCGAGAAGATGGTGGATGTTGATGAGGGAAAACCACAGAGATATTGATTGGGCGAAATTTTTGGAAATCTTCTATGACAAGTACTTCCCGCAGTGTGTCCGGGACAGGAAAGTGGCGGAGTTCATGGAACTCAAACAAGACAGTATGACTGTAGCTGAGTATGAGGCCAAATTTACTGAGTTGGCCAGGTTTGCACCACACGTAATTGACACTGATTATAAGAAGGCAAGGCATTTTGAAGGTGGGCTCCGAAGTGACATCCTAGAGCGGGTGAATGTCCTGAAATTGGAGACCTACATTGGGGTGCTTGACCGGGCCATCATATCAGAGGCTAATATAGCTAGACAAGCTAAGCCGACAACCGAATGGAGAGGCAACAAAAGACAAGGCTTCTTTTTGAAGAAGAAATTTCTGAAAAAGCAAAACACGGGCTCCTCAACTACCTCAAGTTCTTCCCGAGACACGACTCCCATGTGCAACACTTGTAGCAAAAGGCACCGTGGAGTTTGTTACCGTGCATCGGGAGCCTGTTTTAAGTGTGGGAAACAAGGGCATATAGCCCGAGATTGTAATCAGAATAGTGGGAAGGTAGCTGCTAGCTCCACTGCATCGATCCCGAAGCCGGGAAACACTTTGAGATCTGCTACTACTGGGGATACAGTGAGACAAGGGAGAGTCTTTGCACTCGTCCCGGGTGATACACGGAATGCCAATGCCGTTGTCTCAGGTACTATCTCGATATGTAATCAGGATGCTTTTGTGTTAATTGATTCTGGATCAACGCATTCATTTGTGACATATGCATTTGCATCTAGACTGAAAAGACCCCTAGAATTGTTGCCATATTTGTTATGTGTGTCTGCTCCATCGGGGGAATCTGTGTTATGTGACTATATATATCGGTTTTGTGACATGCATATTGAGGATGCTACCCTGTATGTAGATTTGTTGCCCTTAAACTTTAGACACTTTGATGTAATTTTGGGCATGGATTGGTTGACCAAATACTGTGCCACTATAGATTGTGTGACAAAGAGGGTTGTATTTAAACCACCAGAACAGAAAGAAATTGTGTTTGTGGGAAATGGGGTAGTACCTCCACCATATTTGATATCTGCAATGAAAGCATGTAAATTGATCAGGAAGGGATGCCAGGGTTATTTGTGTTATGTATTGACTGAACAATCCGTGAATGTTGAATTGAATGATATTCCCATCGTTAGAGAATTCCCAGATGTGTTTCCAAATGAATTACCAGGGGAATTGGTAGACAGGGAGATAGAGTTTACTATTGAAACTGTGCCAGGCACCCAACCTATTTCTAAAACTCCCTACAGGATGGCTACAGCCGAAATGAAAGAATTAAAAGAACAGTTGCAAGACCTTCTTGATAAAGGGTTTATCCGGCCCAGTACTTCGCCTTGGGGCGCACCGGTGTTATTTGTAAAGAAAAAGGATGGTACCTTACGCCTATGTATTGATTACCGGGAATTGAACAAGGTAACGATAAAGAATAAATATCCCTTACCCCGTATTGATGACTTATTTGACCAGTTGCAGGGATCACAGGTGTTTTCTAAGATTGATTTGAGATCCGGGTATCATCAGTTGAAGGTTAAGGCAGAAGATGTTGAGAAAACCGCATTCAGAACGAGGTATGGTCATTTTGAGTTTCTTGTTATGCCATTTGGAGTGACTAATGCTCCGGCAACATTTATGGACTTAATGAATAGAATTTTTAAAACCTACCTTGATGAGTTTGTTGTTGTCTTCATCGATGATATTTTAATATACTCTAAAGATAGACTTGAACACGAACATCATTTGAGGACTGTTTTACAAATACTTCGGGAAAGAAAACTATTTGCTAAGTTAAAGAAATGTGAGTTTTGGTTGGATGAGGTTATTTTCTTAGGGCACGTGGTCAACAAGGAAGGAATTTCAGTGGACCCGCAGAAAATAGAAGCAATTGTGAATTGGCCTACACCAACTAATGTGACAGAAGTTCGCAGTTTCATGGGCTTAGCTGGGTACTACAGAAGGTTTGTAAAGGACTTTTCGAAATTAGCTGTGCCTCTTACCCAATTGACACGTAAAGGACAACCATTTGAGTGGAATAGTGAAAGAGAATCAGCCTTTCATGAATTGAAGACAAGATTGACCACTGCACCAATTTTGACACTACCTTCAGGTACGGAAAATTTTGTGATTTTCAGTGACGCATCTTATAAGGGTTTGGGTTGTGTGTTAATGCAGAACGGGAAGGTTATTGCTTACGCCTCCCGACAGTTGAGGCCACATGAGAAGAATTATCCAACACATGACCTAGAATTGGCCGCAGTTGTTTTTGCTTTGAAAATCTGGCGGCATTATTTGTATGGGGCAAAGTGTGAAGTCTACACAGACCATAAAAGCCTAAAATACTTCTTCACGCAGAAAGAGTTGAAAATGCGTCAGAGAAGATGGCTGGAATTGATAAAAGATTACGACCTAGAAATTCAGTATCACCCCGGAAAAGCTAATACAGTGGCTGATGCCTTGAGCAGGAAATCAACAGGGAGTATGGCCTGCTTGCTTACTGAACAAAGGGAGATTTTGCAAGACTTTGAAAAGTCTGAAATTGAAGTGGTAGTGTGTGAACAGGGCGGATTGATAGCCGCTATTACAGCCGAGCCGGCAATTGTTGATGAAATCAAGCAAAAACAGAAAGAGGATGAGTTCCTCAGAAAGGTAATTGATGAATTTGAAGTCAGCCCAAAAGC
This sequence comes from Camellia sinensis, assembly GCF_055761805.1. NCBI lineage: Eukaryota > Viridiplantae > Streptophyta > Magnoliopsida > Ericales > Theaceae > Camellia > Camellia sinensis. The sequence continues at coordinate 76,622,170 of NC_138969.1, forward strand.
AGAGTTCAGTATCGAGAATGGAATGTTGAAATTTCGAAACCGAATATGTGTTCCAGTTATTCCGGAGCTAAAGAAGAGGGTCTTAGATGAAGCCCACAGATCCGTATTTGCTATGCATCCGGGTAACAATAAAATGTATCGGGATTTGAAACAAACCTATTGGTGGCCTAAAATGAAGAAAGAGATTGCAGAACATGTGTCCAAGTGCCTTCAGTGTCAGCAAGTTAAGGCTGAACATCAGAAACCAGGCGGTCTACTTCAACCTCTCCCCATTCCTGAGTGGAAGTGGGAACATGTGACCATGGATTTCGTTGTTGGCCTACCTCGGACTTCCCGCGGTATGGATTCTGTTTGGGTTGTAGTTGATAGACTGACTAAATCTGCACATTTTCTGCCTGTCAAAACTACATTTACTGCTTACAGGTTGGCTACTATTTATGTTGATGAAATTGTCCGCTTACATGGAGTTCCAGTATCCATTGTGTCGGATAGAGATCCGAAGTTTGTATCTAGATTGTGGAAGAGTTTGCAGGAAGCTATGGGAACAGAACTAAGGTTCAGCACTGCATTCCACCCACAGACAGATGGGCAGTCAGAACGAACAATACAGACTTTGGAAGATATGCTTCGCATGTGTGCTTTGGATTTTCAGGGGAGTTGGGAAGATTACCTGCCACTTGCAGAATTTGCCTATAATAATAGCTTCCACTCCAGCATCGGTATGGCACCATACGAGGCTTTGTATGGTAGGAGGTGTAGATCACCTATTTGTTGGGCAGAGGTCGGGGACAGAGCTTTGCTCGGGCCTGAAATTGTACAAGACACCTCTGAAAAGATCAAAACTATTCGGCAAAGGCTCAAAACAGCTCAAGACCGACAGAAGAGTTATGCAGATGTCCGGAGAAGACCTCTTGAGTATGAGGTCGGCGACCATGTGTTCATCCGTGTTTCTCCAATGAAAGGCCAAGTCAGGTTTGGGAAAAAGGGCAAGTTGACGCCCCGTTATATTGGGCCGTTTCAAATTTTGGAGAAACTTGGTCCAGTTGCTTATAGAGTTGCTTTGCCACCGGGATTTGAGCAAATCCACAATGTGTTTCATGTGTCAATGTTGAGGGGTTACCTCCGAGACCCGTTGCATGTGATCGATTATCACCGGATTGCTATTGATGAAAATATGGAATATGCTGAATGGCCGGAAAGAATTGTTGACCGACAAGTGAAAGAATTGAGAAACAAATCCATTCCAATGGTGAAAGTGGAATGGAAGGAACACTATGGGACAGATGCTACATGGGAAAAAGAGGAGGAAATGCGTCTACGCTATCCACATTTGTTTCCCGACGAAGGTAAGTTAAGTTTGGAGGACCAAACTTCCTAAAGGGGGGAAGACTGTGACACCCCTGTTCCGTAATATGTTAATTGGTCCTTAACATGATGTGATTATGTATTTTGATATGATTTTGTGTTCCACTATGTGAAAATATGTGGTTTGAAATTTTATCTGTTCATCGTAGGAATATCTGTTTGAGTAGTCTGTTTTGGAAATTTAATTGAGGGCCTTATCGGCCACGGAACCCGAAATTGATTACGCCATTGTGGTTGGCATAATTTTAGGGCCTACGGTGAAATTTAATTGAAATTTGATTCTGGTCAATTTAAACTGATTAAATTGAGAAATTAAGTACCCCATTATTTTATATTAAAATATTTGTTAGTGGGGCTTGTTGTATAGTTGTATTGCACTCTCCTTTAGCTCTCTTAAAACTCAAAATCTGAGTTAGACAATTGAGAGTGAGAGAGAGGCCGGCCATGGAGAGAAAAAGGGAGAGATTTGTGTAATTTGAGCTCAAGACTTGGGAATTTGAAGATCTAGCTCAAGATTTGGCTAGAGCTTGAGTGTTGAAGCTCTTAGGTAAGTGATTTCATGAACTCTTACTTGTAATTTGTAAGTTCAAGGGTTGTTTGTGATCAAGAACATGTAATGAGTTGATTTTTGTTGAGATTGAAGTCTTAGAACTCATGCATGTAAGAAATTACTTTGAATTTGCATGTTTGAGCTTGAAACACATGATTCATGTGGAGTTTTGGGTAAAGCTCACATTGTAGTCACCATTTGTACCATCTAAGTTGAGAATGATGAGCATCTCCCACATGCATGTACAAATCATGGGAGTATAAGTCTTGAATGTTGAATTTGAGCATGTTGATGATGGGTTTGAGACAATTTGGGACATGCATGTAGATAATTCATGTAATTGAGCTTCCTAATGTTGTAATCTGCATTAGTAGCATGTTAGCATGTGTAAATGTGTAATTTGAACCATTGCATGCAAGAAATGTAGATGGAAAACTGATTTGGAGCTCAAGAACACGATCTGGGAAACCCAGATTTTTGAGGTCCGCTCGAGCGGGGTAATGGCCGCTCGAGCGGGAAAATCGTGCTCCCAGCATTTTTGCAGAGTTGGATGCCCGCTCGAGCGGGACATTTCACGCTCGAGCGTGGATTTTTGTAGACGGACCTTCAGCTCGAGCGCATCTTTTGTGCAACCAGTACCTTGCAGGCCTTAAGGGTCCGCTCGAGCGGAGAATCTTACGCTCGAGCGGGGACCCTGTTTCCTGGAATTTTGTTCATGCATTCTGTGATTCGTTTTCCGTTCTCTTTCACTTGTAAGCACTCTTAGGCATGTGTTAAGCATTGTAAATGAGTTAATGAGATAAGAACAAAGCCTAAAGAGGAATATGTGAATTAAAGAACGGATTGAACTGTTAGTGACCCTTTTGTATTCATGAAATGTGTAGGGTCAAGCTCCAGGGCGCATCCACAAGCCGATCACTGTGAGTAATATCAATATTTGAAAACTTGTCAATGTCCAATTGTTATTCCCCTATAAATATTATGAGTTGTTAATTGGGATTGTGGACAAAAGTCTGACAAGAATAAATGAATGAATGGGCCAAAGGCCGTTTGACATGAACGAATGGGCCAAAGGCCGTTTGACATGAATGAATGGGCCAAAGGCCGTTTGACATGAATAAATGGGCCAAAGGCCGTTTGACATGAATAAATGGGCCAAAGGCCGTTTGACATGAACGAACGGGCCAAAGGCCATTTGACATGAATAAATGGGCCAAAGGCCGTTTGACATGAACGAACGGGCCAAAGGCCGTTTGACATGAACGAATGGGCCAAAGGCCGTTTGACATGAATAAATGGGCCAAAGGCCGTTTGACATGAATGAATGGGCCAAAGGCCGTTTGACATGAATGAATGGGCCGAAGGCCGTTTTGCCATGAATGGAAACCCGGATGGGCCAAAGGCCAGAATGTTTGGAACTACAGTTACTTGACTTGCATTTCGTATAGTTATATATATTTTGCTGTTAAACAGAAGTATGAATTGGGCCCAAGGCCGTTTGGAGCATGTTGATCTACATATTGTTATGTAACTGTTATATTTGATATTATTCACTGGGCTATCGCTCACGCTCATTCATGTATTTGTAGGTGAGCCAAGGGAAGTCCAAACCCAGCCCCAGTGAAGTCTGCTAGGAACAACAGGAGTTTTGGGAGAGTCAGCCTTGTGCCTCGCGCATGAGACCATCCTTGCCCTTTTACTATGTACCTATGTTTTGTCTTGTTGGCAAGGACCCAGTGCATGTCTGTACATAGTCTGTTATAGGTTGACTCGTTTTGGACGATCCTGTCTGTAATGAATTTTGTGAAGCTGTACTTTTGATGTGAGTTATTAACGTATCTGAGTATGGGTTGTTTGATGTGCATGTAAGCACGACTCTATGGACAAAGTTTTTAATTTTGCTTCCGTTTGGCCCCCATTAACTCTGTTAAAATACGTTTAGAACAGTTTGAGGCCGTAGGTAATCTCATGATTACTGGCCGGTTACGTCCTTAACCCACGGGGGCGGGTTCGGGTCGTGACAGAAACTTTCTTGTATCAGCACCAAGTCTTGTAGCAAATCAAACAGATTGTCTAGTGTGGAATGCAACATCCTTAGGGGTGTTCTCAATGTGTTTTGTTTATAAAGGTTTGTTAGTTCCAGCAGGCCCTCTGTTAAGATCAACTAAATTGGTGTGGGTTCCTTACATGCCTCCAAAAGTCCAATTCTTTACTTGGCTAGCTTGGAGAAATAGAATTAAGACTTTAGTATTCTTACAAAGAATTGGTGTCCTTCATAGTTCTGTCTCAACATTGTGTGTTTTCTATAAAGCTGAGTTGGAAACAGTGAATCATATGTTGGTTTCATGCACATTTGCTTGGAAGGTATGGTTTTCAATGCTGAATTGGTGGGATGTTGTGGAGGCTTTACCTGAATCTGTTAAAGGAATTCTATTATAGTGGGAAGGACAATGTTTTAGGAGCCAAGAGAGGAAGATTTGTAGAGGATTGCCGTTGGTTGTGTTATGGTCTCTCTGGAAACATAGGAATGATACAGTGTTTAATGCTTCTATTCCAAACTTGGTGCAGCTGTGTGAAGTGATAAAGGTGAGAATTGCATTGTGGTTGAAACCAAAGTATGTTAAGCACCATTTTTCAGTGCACGATTTTCAGGTAAATCTTAGGTAGGTGAGATGCTGTCTTAGAGGAAGGGGTGTGTAACTCTCTTAGTCTGGTTGTTGTGTTTGTTTTTTTTTTCCTATTTCCTTTTGGTTGGACTCTCTCCAACTTTTGGTGGTGCTAGTAGATGATTGGGCTTTTTAGCTGGTGCTAACCTAGTTGGGATTGGCTATTGTAGTTGTTGATGCTTTTTGCACCATCAATCTTTGTTGATGTTCACCTCTGTATTTATACTGTGTGTTGTTCATCAATAAAGGTTTCTTTTTTGGCTGTTTAAAAAAAAAAAAACTATGCAATATTAATTTGTTAAAATCACAACAGTAAATAGTTAGCATAGAATGAGATGTATTAATTTATGTACTTAATGATGCTACAATCAATAGTATAGTTAATGGGTATTTCGTGAATATCAATGTTGCAAAGATTGGGAAGTTGTTGGGCTCTACTGACATTAACCCCCCTAATGTTGTGTTTGATTGAGAGATTTGAGAAGGAATTTGAAAAAGGAAAGAGAAAATGTGTGTGGAACTATGTGAAAATGTGTATATTTTAATTATATTTCACCTACCTTTTCTCTTTCTATTTTCAAATTCCTTCTCAAATCTCCCAACTAAACACAACATAAAGAGGGTCCAATTTGCTTAAAATAAATACACACAACCTTGAGCTCCTTGATAGCATGACTGTAAGGATTTTTTTTAATCATTACAAAATTTTTGATATTTAAAAAGTTTCTTAAAATATTATGTGGTGCATTTTCATTGAGTTATAATTTCTTCTGAGAGAAAATTTGTTGAGAGTTTGAGTAAAAATATAAAAGGATTTTCTATCCCTTAACACTTTTCTTGTAAAAGAGAGTTATATTTTTTTGAGTATTTTTTGATAAAATCACTTGGATTAGGTGTGATTAGCACTGGATTCACAGTTGATTGACAAATAGTGAAGAAATCTCAAGAAGAATCTTGAGGAGTGGACGTAGGCTTGGTTTGAGCCGAACCACTATAAATTATGTGTTTGCTTTATCTTCCCATCCCTTTGCTTAATTTGTTTTTATTAGTCTTATTTATATTGCTTCATATTTTTTTTATTTATTTTTCATTTGAATTAAATTTTTATTACTCTCATCTTTATTGCTTCATATTTTTATTTGTTTATTATTTGAGTTTTTTTTTTAATTTAATAATTTATTTAGAAACCTAATTCAATACCTCTTGAGTTATCTTCTGGGTAACACAAACAATTAGCATCCCCATTGTTGAAAACTAATAAAAATAACATAAAATGAAGAGAAACAACACCATAAATTATGTGGTTTGGACTACACCCAATATCAAGTAGGTGTTTATGGGTCGGTTTGATACTAAATTTAGAATCAATCCAATCATGATTGGTTGTAAGGTTTTGGACTCAGAACCAAACCAATAATGCACTAGAACTAACACAATCCAATGTAGCTCGAATTGGTTCGAGTTAGAACAAGGGTTTCACACTATATTAAAAATAAGGAACTTTTAGTTTAAGTTTCCTGACATTAAGATTTTATAAAATAAAGGATATACAACATTTTTATAGTAGTTGGGTCCCTCAACATTTTCACTGAAAAATTCTAACACAAAAATTTTAGTATAGAGAAATTTGTCTTCATAGAAAAATTTCAACTTTTCAAAGAGAAATTTCTCTATGACAAGTTAAAATTTCTCTACTAACATTATTGAGATATATTAACTGATAAAAAAAAATATATTGGATCTCTCATACTACCAAAAGTTGGAAAGGGACGTTTTACTAATTTTTCCTAAAAATAACTGAATCAATAAATACTAAATAATTAAAATAAACATGTCTTTAAAATTTAAATATAACACAAACAAAGAGCAAAATATCGTTTAATGTAATCCAATACATATTAAATTTAACTCAAGCTTAAACATTAAAAATACAAATTAAATCCATTAATATAGCCAATACAAATTAAATCAACTATAAAATCTAACTCAAGCTTCTAATATTTCAGTCGTTCACCTCACATAATAATTCTTGTATGTGGGATTTATTAGATGTAATCAAGTCTATTGTAATAAACCGATTAAGTGAAAACATGTCAATAAAAATAAAATTTTAAATATATATAGGTTCGGTTCTCGGGGTGATTCAATCAAGAATCAATCCAATCCTATCAGTTTAATAATTGAGTAATGTTAGGAATCATAAAAAAATAAAATAAAATAAAATAAAAATAATAATCATGAAATGCGTCATGAAGATTTTTCAACTGTTCATTAGTGTGTGGTGTTTTATTGTATGTGTAATTCAAAGGTGGAGAATATTTCATGATCATTTTCATGATTTTTTTTTTCATGATTCCTAACATTACTCTTAATAATTTGAAGATCGAGAATCAAACCAATGCACTCGAAAACCAACTCAACCCAAACCCAAAGTGGTTGGTTTGGTTCTTCTTCAATTTACCACGTAATTTGAACGCCTCTAATATCAACAGCATATGATAAATGAACTAAATAGTAAAGAAAAAAAAAGAAGGGTCTAGATTATTAAGAGAGCAGTTGGGTTCAATGGGCCTATTTTGGGCTGACTTTGGTACTATGAGATGTTCACGTTTTAGAATTAGTTGGGTAGAATATTTATATAAAAAATTAAGTTGATCAGACTTCTATAGTTATATGTTTGAATCATATTTGATTTAAAAAAAAAATAAATAACAAATATAATTTGAGGAATAGCCATTCATTCTGTGTAATACAAATATGATTCAAATATATAATTCTCAATATTCGATCATCTTAATTTTTTTTTATATAAATATCCTATTAAAAAATTATAAGAAATAAACAATTTAAATTATCAAAATTGACTCCAAAATAGCCCTATCAAGTCGAAACTATTCTCACAAGTTGACGAGAATCCAAACCAAAAAAAGAATGCATACATGAATGGACTGCAGGGTAATACTCGATCGAAAAAGGAATGCATGTGCAAAAATCGTGGAAAATAAATACTAAACTGGCGGAGGATATCATGGGATCCATTCTCTCTCTCTCTCTCTCTCTTTTAAGAATAAAAATACATATACAAAATGTCAAATTTCATCTAATTTTTTGACAGATGTCATCAATTAAATTAAATTAAAAAATATAAAAAATTAGAATACAAAATTAATACAATTCAAATTACAAGGATCAAATTGAAGTAAGAAGAAAACTATGAAAACCATAAGTATAATTTAGAGTAAAGTTAGATACCCCTAAAATCTTATCTCTAAGTTTACCCAAATGTGGTAAGAGGTTTTTTTTTTTTTTTTTGGTAGGAGGCTAGGTTTTAGTTGATTGATTTCTAAATAAATCAACAAATAACATGCAATACTTTTTTTTTGATCGGCAAAAAAAAAACTTTATTGATGGAATAAACAAGTACATAGTACAAAGCTAATTACATCAATAAAGTAAAAGGGAGGTGCAAAAGCATCACAATGGGCTAGATCATCCCAACGAGGTTGGCACCAACTAGCTCATCCTATCATTTGCTAGCACCCCCAGAGTTGGTGAGAGACCAATGAAAAAAAGACCACCCAACATGACAACAGATAAGACAGACAAACAACACAAACAGCAAACAGACCATCCAGCACAACATCCCCAAAACAGCAACCAGGGGCACAGTCAATTCTACAGAATCCGGCTTTTCCTCTTCAACATACCACTCAATCCTGAGTTCACAAACACCTGAGTGAGGCAGACCAGCAAGGATATAGCCTAAGTAGAGTAGACCAACAAAGATATAGCCTGAGTAGCCAAAAACAACTAAGGAGCAAAACACCCTACCAGCAGCAGTGCAAACTCTGAAGCAACAACAACTTGAATCTAGCTTCAGCTCAACCATTGAAGGCAGACAACAGATGGCAGGGCTGGAGTCAAACAAACAAAGAAATCACTGCAAACATCCAAGACCAGCAGGGCTGGAATCAACTCCCCTACCTAAACAGTGACCATGGTAGTCACCATATCAGTTCAGCATTTCACCAATTAGCAGAGCAGTCACAAACATATAGCCTCATGAATTATTGAGCATATCAGCCAAACAGCAAGACTTAAATACTCATGCATGCAGTTGAGTATATCAATCCAACAAACCAAGCCCTTATGGAAACCACTAAGACTTAACACACATCCAGAAGGCCCAGTATACAGAACATACATCATCACTAACTCATATACCAGATCCACCACAGCATACAGATCACACAACTCTAGCACACACACCAGCAACCCACAGCAACAGGCCAGAAGGCACAGCATACAGAAACACATCACTAACTTATACACCAGATCCGCCCCAACATACAAATCACACAACACTAACACACCCACTAGCAACCCACAGCAGCAGAACTGCTACTACTACACAGTTCCACCCAAGCACATCGGAATCTGAGTGAAGTTAAAAATAAAATCATTGATTGAGAAATTAAAGTCCTTCAGATGTGGCCTCAACCGCAGAGCTACTCTAGTCTTAATCAGCTCACACAATTCAGCCATGCTTGGAGTAGATGATCTGAAGATGCATTCATTTCTAAGCTTCCAGACTAACCGCAATACAGCTAAAGGGATAGCACTCCAGATTTTCCTTTCCCTCTTCTTCACCTTCCCAGCTGCCCACCACAACAATAACTGATCCACAGCCCCTGGTAATGCCCCTTGGGTTCCCCACCAATTCAACATATGAGACTAGATACTCCACACAAAAGGGCAGCAGACTAAAACATGATTCACAGATTCCAATTCAATCTTACATAACACACACAGATTACACAGATTAGACCCATTCACATTTAGGATTCCTAGCCTTTGTAGAAACTCCTTTGTCTTGATTCTCTTTTTCCAAGCCATCCACCCAAATACTTGCACCTTAGGAGGAATAAACTTTAATCACACCAGCTTACTAACACTGAGGGTTGGACCAAGGTTATCAACCACAACCTTATACAATGATTCTACAGAAAACTCACCAGAATTAGAAGCTAACCAAACAGGCTTATCCACCTGATCAGGCCGTAGCACAGGACCTGCTGCTAATTGGTTAAGAAGATTCTGCAACTAAGCCTTCTCCCAATCATACAACTCTCTTCTGAAAGCTAGGTTCCACACACCTAATTCATCTTTCCTGTCAAAAATATCTTTCAATGTAGCACTTTTCTTTGAGGATAACCTATAAAGGCCAGGAAACTCATCTTTAAAGGAAAGGTGATTACACCATTTATCAGTCCAAAAAATAATTCTTCTTCCATGACCAACCTTCAACTGGTAATTATTTAAGTAGATCTCTTGAAAGGTGGTGGACTGATCATCAATTGCTATGATTCCTCTCCATATAGCTGAATAATTATTACTAGCAACAAGGGATGGCAGCCAGCTACCATCCTCCAATTTATATTTGCTGCAGATAATCTTCCTCTACAGAGCTCCAGATTCACAACCAAACCTCCACCACCATTTTAGCAATAAGCACTTATTAATATCACGCACCTTCCTAATGCCTAGCCCTCCTTGCTCCACATTTTTACATAGTTCCTCCCAACGAACCATGTGAATCTTTTTCCTTAGAGTTGAACCACCCCATAGAAATGAAGCTTGAAGCCTCTCAAATTCTTTAGCAACCCCTTCAGGTAATCTAAACAGGGACAGATAATACACTGGTGATGAGGATGTCACAGCTTTGACAAGTGTCAACCTCCCAACAAAGGATAACAACTTTTTTTTCCACCCAGCCAGCCTACATCTGACTTTATCCAACACAGGTTTCCATGTGGATTTCTTCTTAGGATTAGCCCCAAGGGGTAGCCCAAGGTAAGTGAGTGGCAGGGATTTTATCTTACAATTCAGCACTAAAGCACAACTGAGCATTGTTTCATCTGAGACCCCCACCCCACACACAACACTTTTGTGGTAATTAATTCTTAACCCTGACATTAATTCAAAGCATCTCAGCACTCTTTTTACATGACTCACCTCTTCTACAGCTGCTTCACAGAATAAAATTGCATCATCTGCAAATTGAATGTGGGATAGGACTACCCCATTTGAGCCCACTTTCACTCCCTTGATCATTCCTAAATCCTGGGCTCTGGATAATAAAATATGCAAACCTTCAGCAACTATGTTAAACAAGAAATGAGACAAGGGATCACCTTGCCTTAACCCCCTTTGAGGGCTAAACTCTTTAGTTTGAGACCCATTGACAAGCACAAAAACCCTAGCAGAGGTTACACACTCCTTCACCCAACTAGACCATTTAGCACCAAACCCAAACTTAGAGATCATAGAGAACAAAAAGCCCTAATTGATGGAGTCGTATGCCTTCTCAAAATCCAACTTTATAATTATCCCCTTCTTCTTAGCTTTTTTCCACCCCTCTAACGACCTCATTAGCAATTAACACCCCATCCAAAATATTCCTTCCAGATAAAAAAGCTGACTATGTTTCACTAATTATGTGAGGCATCACTAATTTTAACCTATGAGCCAATAGCTTCGCTATGATCTTATAGATTGACCCCACCAAGCTTATGGGCCTATAGTCTGCTAGCCCTTGGGGATTCTTCTTTTTGGATACCAGGGTTATAAAGGAACTGTTTATACCCTTTACCAGCCTTCCATTCTTATGGAATTCATTCACAAAATTAATGACTTCACTCTTCATCACATTCTAGAATTTCTGAAAACACCCTATATTAAAACCATCTGGTCCTAGTGCTTTGTTACCATCATAATCCATCACTGCAGATTTAATTTCAGCTTCTAAGAACACTGCCTCCAGCCTTTCAGAACCATAGCATCCTTGCACTGATTTGAATGAGCCTCCTAATTCAGGTCTCCTCACCTAGTCCTCAGAAAAATGAGTTTTGAAGAACTCAAACACTCTTTTCTTCACTTGACAAGGGTCCTCATACATCACCTTCCCCTCTGTAATTGAATTGATTTCATTCCTTATTTGTCTACATATAGTCATAACATGAAAAAATCTTATATTCTTGTCTCCCTTCAAAGCCCAATTTAATCTTGACTTTTGAAACCATAATCTCTCCACCATCTTGCTCAACCTCCACACTTCTCCTCTAACCTCCCCTCTTCTTGTTTTTTCAGGTTCATCAAGATCTCTATTCTCAGCAACAAGATCAAAGTTGTGCAGTTCACTCTCAACTGCTTTTAGATTATTGATTACATCACCAAAAACCTCCACATTCCATTTTTTTAGACTTGCCTTCAAAGTCTTCAATTTATTTAACAAAACAAACCCAGCCCAGCCTTCTATTCTGGCCTCTTTCCAACTATTTTCCCAAAAAGAGTGAAGGTTTTTGTGTAGGAACCATGCATTCTGGACCCTGAAGGGTTTAGGGCCCCAGTCCCTTTCATCCTCCATTAGTAGAAGAGGACTGTGATCAGACAGCAACCTTGGCAATCCCCATAATTTTAACTTGAAAGACTTTAACCATTTCGGGTCTACTAAAACTCTGTCAATTCGACTCCACTTTTCACCTTCACATGAATTGCACCAGGTATACTTCCTTCCTAGCAAAGGTAGATCATATACTTCACATTTATCAATGTACTCATTCAATTCCCTCATGCCCTTATCCCTTCTTGGACACCCTTTTCTTTCACCAATGTTTCTTATCTCATTGAAGTCCCCACCCATGAACCAAGGCTTAGGGAATTCCTCCTTCAGCTTTATTAAACATTCCCATAGCTGTCCTCTTAAGCTTACAGCATTAGGTGCATATATGTTTAAAATAACACACTCAAAAGAATGAAAAAATGTACCTGACAGAAAGAGAAATCTCCTGTTGCTGCAGCTTTCTGAAATTTGAAAAACATCTGGATCCCAGACACAGAGTAAACCACCAGCTGAACCTTCAAAATCCACAGCCAAAAACTCTACTTTGTCTCTCACCCACATGGATTTTATATCTGCTTCAGCTCCTGGGCTTCAGATACACATGATTCTCCTTCACCCAGCCCAAGAGCACCATAACGTTCAATAGTGGTAGCAACCTAGCCTGTAGGCCCAGATTGGACTTGGTTCTCTTGGTTCAGCCTATGTCCTTTATATAACCTCTGATTATGGCCCAAAACCACATCAATTCTACCCCAAGCCTTTTGAGACTTGGCCCACTTAAGCTTCTAGCAAAGCCTGTTTGAGGACATGGTCAACAATGTTCTGACATTTGCTAGCGCCTGCAGCAAAGCCATTATTTTGGTTCCCAAAACCCATCATGACCTTGCATGCCTCACCACTAGTCTCCACCCTCATGCCACCGCTAGACTCTACCACTGCTGTATCACTCTTCCCGCCCCACACCTGCTCCACCTCCTCGCTCATACCCTCTCTGCGTGCCTTACAACCTATAACCACTTCATCTCTAGGAACTAACGCATAGTTTGAGTCATCCTCCATGTCATCATTCTCTTCCTCCTCATTTGTAACAACCCTCGTCACTGTTTACCGATTAACTACCGATTACTGCTAAACTGAGACTGATTATGATTGGTAATCGAACTGATTGAAATACTGAACTAACTGACTGAAATTTGGAACTGAATTGATTAAGTATATCTGTTTAATTGTATGACTATCTGTTGACTGTTTGATTATCTGTTCATGCCTTTGTGTTTAAATTGCGAATTGAAGGCCTTATCGGCGGCCGAATCTGAAATTGATTGACGATTTGTGTTCAGTAGAATTTATGTGATTTTATGGTATATTTATTTGAAAACTGATTTGGTATGATTAAATTAGATTAAAATGGGTTAAATTGCATTGTTGACTTAATTACTATTTTGCCATTGTGAGTGGCCACTATCTAAGACCACCTTTGAGCCTCATTACACCTAGATCAAACATTTGCTCAGCTCATTTCCCTTGTTATTGCCGACTAGAGAGTGACAATAGGGAGATTGGGTGATTTCATCTAGAATTGCTTGGAAATTGGAGGAATTGAAAGGAGTTCTTACTAGATTGAACCTCAAGACTAGTAATTAAGGAACCTAGGCATGAATTTCATCCTCTTGATTGTGTCTTTAAGTTGATTCATGCATGGCTCATGTCTAATTGAGGAGCTAAGTCATAATTTAGTTCTAACATGTTGAAATATAACTTAATTCATGCATGCATGTTTGGATTGTTGAGTTTTGAGTTGTTTTCATGGCAAAATGTTACATGCATGCTTATAATATGTTAAGTCCATGATTTCATCTTGTTTTGAAAAGAATTGGCTCATTGGAGCATGTTTTGGAAGCTTGGAAGCTAGCTAAACTCATGCATGTCATGCTTGGATTATGTTCTTGAAATTTGGCTTGAAAATGAGTTTAATTGATCTTCCTTTGGGCTTTGATTTTACAAATTGAGCTTTGAATCATGTTAAACTATGAGTTTTGAAGTGTTTTCCGGAAAATGAGCCCATGAGGATCGAATTTGGTGTTTGAAACTTGATTTTGAGCTTGAAGTTCAAATCTAGAAATTCCAGATTTTGAACTCACGCTCGAGCGGGATGACTGGCGCTCGAGCGTGGAAATCTTGCTCCCAGCATTTTGTTCTGTTTTTAAGTTAGCTCGAGCGGGGTAATTTACGCTCGAGCGGGACCTTGTGTCTTACGCTCGAGCGGGTGTCGAGCGCCCAATCGAGCGTGGATTTCACCTATCCAGCACTTTTGACTGTTTTGCAGTACGCTCGAGCGGTTGAGTATGCACTCGAGCGGAAACCTTTGTCTGCATGTCCGCTCGAGCGGAGTAACCTACGCTCGAGCGTGACCCCTATTTTCTGAAAATTCTGAAAATGCTTTTAAAGTGCATCTTTGCATCCTCATCTCATCCTAGGCATTCTTAGGCCTAGTTTAAGGCATCTTAATGAGGATATAGATGTAGAACACACCGAGGCAAATTAGGGATTAAGTTTTTATCTTTCCCAACTGTTTAGCTTAGTGTGTGTTCAATCTGTAAACTGTGTAGGGTTGGCGACTGGGGACGCGCTCTAGCTTTACTGTAGCCCAGAACTCTGTGAGTAACAACTGTGTAAAGATATGTTTAAAATGATTATCTTCTGAACAATTGAACTGTACTGCTTTCTAAACTGATACTGTTAATTGAATGAATGTATGTCCTGTATTCTGAACTGTATTGTGGCATCCTTAGCAACTACTGTTTACTGTTACTGTTACAGAGATCTCTGTCGGTTCCCTTGTTGGAACCACTACTGTTTACTGATTGATGGCCATCATTTACTGTTCGGTCTTTTAAGACCTACTGTTTACTGTACTGTTATGCTAATGGATGTACCACATATGACTGATATGCTGAATTAACGAACTGTTTTCATTACTGTAAGGGCATTCATTCTTAACCTCTTTACGCATTATGTTATTCACTGGGCTTTAGCTCACTGCTCATATATATATGTAGGTGTACAGGCACCAGACCGTGGTTAGAAGCGTCGGGGTAAGCTCCAGTTTTGTCAAGCCAACCACTATGCCTCACTACGAGGTTCCGAGCTTGTCAAGTTATGGCTTAGGGGTGTTTTAGTTCCCTCTCCTGTCTCTGTAACTGTTTTGTTTACTATACTGTACTGTTTAATAGGGATTAAGTCCTTGTTCTGATTGACTGTATATATTGTACATACTGTTTTGTCTGACTGTATATATTTGAATGAAAGTCTTTTTGCATACAGACTGTCACAGCTCATTGGACATTGTTTATTTACTGTATTGGCTTCCACCAGGCCCCTGCACTCTGTTTTACTGTATTACTGTTAAGCAAGCCTTCGGTAATCTTGGATTACTGGGCGGTTACGGTGCTAAACCCATAGGGGCGGGTTTGGGTCGTGCCAGAGTGGTATCAGAGCGATACTTACCACAAGTTATACTGCACACACGTGTCTCAATGAGCTATAGGATGTCCTAGAAAAGCGATTAGGGCATTACATGAGCATGATAAGTGTGTGGCTATGACATGACTGAATGTATGCTAATGTGTTAATCTGTTTAAACAAATGACTGCCTATGTTGAAAACTGCTATAACTGCCTATAGTGAAATGGATAATGCGAGAACTGCAAATGAATTTGAATCCTCATCCTCTGAGGCAAGAATGGCAAGACTGGAAAGAATGATGGAACTAATAACTAAGAGACTAGATCAACAACAGAATCAACAGCCCCTACCTCCTCCTCCGGTACAGCCGGAGCAGAATGTGAATGTTAATGATGGGGACATAATTGCTCTCACCCATAAGTTCAGGAAAATGAAACCGCCATCCTTCCAGGGAGGCCTTGAACCGTTAAAAGCTGAAGCGTGGGTTCTCGAGACAGAAAAATTGTTTGAGATTTTTCCGTGCTTCGAAGCACATAAAGTGCTATTGGCCACCTTTACTCTGCAAGAAGAAGGTAGAAGGTGATGGATGCTTATCCGTGATGACAATACAGTTATGACTTGGGCTCAATTCAAAAGAGCCTTCTTTGAAAAGTACTTCCCTCAATGTGTTAGGGACAGAAAAGTAACTGAATTCGAACAGTTGAGACAGGGCACAATGTCCGTTGCTGAATATGAGACAAAATTTACTGAACTTGCCCGTTATGCACCACATATGGTTGACACTGACTACAAGAAGGCCAGAAAGTTTGAAGGCGGCCTTAATGTTGCAATACTGGACAGAATAAATGTTCTGAAATTACCGAATTATGTAAATGTTCTTGACCGAGCCTTGATGGCTGAATTGAACATCGAAGCACTGAAAACTGAAACATCAGCGTCTGAATGGTGTGGTAAAAGGCAGGGTTATAAATTCAAGAAAGGCAAGCATAACCTATTGAACAAGAAACAGAATACGGGGTTAACAACTAGCCCCAGCCAAGGGAGTGGTTTCATACCACCCTGTTCTGAGTGTGGCAAGAAGCACAAAGGGGTCTGTTACAAAATATCTGGAGCCTGTTACAGGTGTGGCAAGGTGGGCCACATGGTTAAAGACTGCCCCTCTGCTCCACAAGCATGTAGTAAAGCTGCACCAAGCGTAGCTGCATCAACTGTCGCACCAAAATCGAACCCAAAAGCTACCGGGAAAGAGCCCATGAGGTAGGGCCGAGTGTTCGCCCTAGTACCGGGAGACGTGCAGAATACCGAGACCGTTGTGCCAGGTATTCTCTCTATTTGTACTCAAAATGCTTATGTACTGATTGATTTAGGGTCTACGCATTCATATGTATCGCATGCTTTTTCGCGAAAATTGAATAGACCATTAGGACCCATGAATTATCTGTTAGCTGTATCATCACCCATTGGGGGATCTATGACCTGTGCATATATGTACCCTGCTTGTGAAATTATTGTTGGAGATGCACATTTGTTTATTGACTTACTGCCTCTGAACATTGATCATTTTGATGTAATATTAGGAATGAACTGGTTAACGAAATACCATGTCACCATAGACTGTGTAACAAAACAAGTAGTTTTCTGTCCACCGGGTTTACCCGAATTTGTGTTTGATGGGGTTGGAGTAGTACCTCATCCGTATTTGATTTCATCTGTAAAAGCTGTTAAATTGATTAGAAAGGGGTGTAAGGGATATCTGTGTTCTGTATTGACTGTATCTACTGATGATAATGCTAACGTGAACAGTATTCCTATAGTTAGAGAATTCCCAGATGTTTTTCCAGATAATCTGCCAGGGGATTTGACTGACAGGGAGATTGAATTTACCGTTGATGTGATTCCGAAAACACAGCCAGTATTTAAAGCTCCTTACCGAATGGCTCCAACTGAACTGAAGGAATTGAAAGTGCAACTGCAAGAACTGCTAGATAAGAAGTTCATCAGGCCTAGCACTTCGCCATGGGGCGCTCCTGTTTTATTTGTGAAGAAGAAAGACGGCTTGCTGAGACTGTGTATTGACTACCGTGAACTGAATAAGGTAATTGTGAAAAATAAATACCCATTGTCACGTATTGATGACTTATTTGATCAGTTATAGGGTGCTCAAGTGTTCTCTAAGATCGACCTCAGATCAGGATACCATCAGTTGAAAGTTAAACCAGAGGACATTGACAAAACTGTTTTTCGAACGAGGTATGAACATTACGAATTTTTAGTTATGCCTTTCAGAGTTACTAATGCACCTGCTGCATTTATGGACCTCATGAACAGAATCTTTAAACCATACCTTGATGACTTTATTGTAGTATTCATTGATGACATATTGATTTACTCCAAAAGTATAGAAGAACATGAACATCATCTGAGACTTGCCCTACAGACCCTAAGAGAACAGAAACTTTATGCTAAACTGTCTAAATGTGAATTTTGGCTTAATCATGTTATGTTTTTGGAGCATGTTGTTAGCAAGGATGGAATTTCTGTTGATCCGCAGAAAATTGAAGCTGTAGTAAACTGGCCTAGACCAACAAATGTGACAGAAGTCCGAAGCTTTTTGGGACTAGCCGGGTATTACAGAAGATTTGTCAAAGATTTCTCTAAAATTTCCTTACCGTTGACCCAGTTAACTTAAAAGGGGATATCATTTGATTGGACTGACCAAAGGGAATCAGCATTCCAAGAATTGAAAACTCGACTTGTGACTGCACCGGTTCTTACCCTACCTTCAGGTACGGATGGTTATACTGTATTTAGTGATGCTTCTCATAAGGGTTTGGGATGTGTTTTAATGCAGAATGGGAGAGTTATTGCTTATGCTTCTCGACAATTGAGACCGCATGAAAAGAACTACCCGACCCATGATCTGGAACTTGCTGCAGTAGTATTTGCACTGAAAATCTGGCGTCACTATCTGTATGGGGTGACATGTGAAGTATATACCGACCACAAGAGTCTGAAATATGTCTTCACACAGAAAGAACTGAACATGAGACAACGGAGATGGCTAGAACTGATTAAAGACTATGACCTACAGATTTTGTACCATCCAGGAAAAGCCAACACCGTTGCCGATGCACTGAGCCGTAAATCAATTGGAAATTTAGCCTGTTTGCTTACCGGGCAAAATGAATTGCTTTGTGACCTTGAAAACTCTGAAATTGAAATCGTTTTGCGAGAACAAGGTGGAACCTTAGCTGCTATTTCTGCTCAACCAGCACTGATTGAAGAGATTAAAGAGAAACAGCAACTAGATGACTTCTTGAAGAAGATCATCGAAGAAAGGGAAACTAAACCAAGACCGGGTTTCAAATTTGAAAAGAAAGATTGTGTGTGCCAAATGATTCTGAATTGAAAAGAAGAGTTCTGCAAGAGGGACACAATTCAAAATTTTCTATCCATCCAGGGAATACGAAAATGTACCAAGACCTGAAACTGAATTTCTGGTGGCTGGGAATGAAGAAAGAAATTGTTGATTTTGTATCGAAATGTCTTCATTACCAACAAGTCAAAGCCGAACATCAACGACCCGCAGGCTTATTGCAGCCCTTACCCATACTAGAGTGGAAATGGGAACATATCACCATGGATTTTATTGTGGGATTGCCTCGCTCCAATAAAGGTACGGACTCAATTTGGGTTATCATTGATAGATTGACTAAATCTACTCACTTTTTACCTGTTAAGACAATTTATAATGCGAACAAATTGGCTATACTCTATATTGATGAAATTGTTAGACTGCATGGAGTGCCTGTGTCCATTGTTTCTGACAGGGATTCGAAGTTTACATCGAGATTTTGGCAAAGCTTACAGACTGCATTGGGTACTGAATTGAGACTGAGTAGTGCTTATCATCCTCAGACCGATGGCCAGTCAGAAAGGACCATCCAGACTCTGAAGGATTTACTGAGAATGTGTGCCCTTGATTTTCAGGAAAACTGGGAAAGTCATTTGCCCTTAGCTGAATTCGCCTACAACAATAGCTATCATTCAAGTATTGGTATGGCGCCTTTCGAGGCATTGTATGGCTGAAAATGTAGATCTCTGATTTGCTGGGCAGAAGTTGGAGATGGGCCTTTGCTTGGGCCCGAGATTGTATACGAAACGACTGAGAAAGTGAAACTGATACAACAGAGACTGAAAACCGCACAGAGCAGACATAAAAGTTATGCTGATGTCAAAAGACGGGATAGAGAATACGAAGTGGGTGATCACGTATTTGTGAAAGTGACACCGATGAAAGGCCAGACTCGTTTTGGAGTCAAAGGCAAGTTAGCACCGGGATACGTCGGACCATATGTGATTATTGAGAAAATCAATCCGGTGGCGTATCAGGTTGCGCTTCCTCCTGAAATGGAGCATATGCACAATGTCTTCCACATTTCTATGTTGAGGGACTACCTCCGGGATCCTTTCCACGTAATAGAGCCTACTCATGTAGTGCTGAGTGATAACTACACTTACGAGGAACGGCCTATTCAGATTGTAAACAGACGGATCATGAAGTTGAGAAACAAAGAGATCCTGTTAGTGAAAGTTGACTGGCAAAACCATGGTGGCGTGTATGCCACTTGGGAGAGAGAAGATGACATGGTCAAAAGATATCCGGAACTGTGTTCCACTGAATCCTATTTTCTTCCAAAACGAAGGTAACTCGAGTTTAGAGGACTAAACTCTTTTTAAGGAGGGGAGACTGTAACAACCCTCGTCACTGTTTACCAATTAACTACCGATTACTGCTAAACTGAGACTGATTATGATTGGTAATCGAACTGATTGAAATACTGATCTGACTGACTGAAATTTGGAACTGAATTGATTAAGTATATCTGTTTAATTGTATGTCTATCTGTTGACTGTTTGATTATCTATTCATGCCTTTGTGTTTAAATTGCGAATTGAAGGCCTTATCGGCGGCCGAATCTGAAATTGATTGTCGATTTGTGTTCAGTAGAATTTATGTGATTTTATGGTATATTTATTTGAAAACTGATTTGGTATGATTAAATTAGATTAAAATGGGTTAAATTGCATTGTTGACTTAATTACTATTTTGCCATTGTGAGTGGCCACTATCTAAGACCACCTTTGAGCCTCATTACACCTAGATCAAACATTTGCTCAGCTCATTTCCCTTGTTATTGCCGACTAGAGAGTGATAATAGGGAGATTGGGTGATTTCATCTAGAATTGCTTGGAAATTGGAGGAATTGAAAGGAGTTCTTGCTAGATTGAACCTCAAGACTAGTAATTAAGGAACCTAGGCATGAATTTCATCCTCTTGATTGTGTCTTTAAGTTGATTCATGCATGGCTCATGTCTAATTGAGGAGCTAAGTCATAATTTAGTTCTAACATGTTGAAATATAACTTAATTCATGCATGCATGTTTGGATTGTTGAGTTTTGAGTTGTTTTCATGGCAAAATGTTACATGCATGCTCATAATATGTTAAGTCCATGATATCATCTTGTTTTGAAAAGAATTGGCTCATTGGAGCATGTTTTGGAAGCTTGGAAGCTAGCTAAACTCATGCATGTCATGCTTGGATTATGTTCTTGAAATTTGGCTTGAAAATGAGTTTAATTGATCTTCCTTTGGGCTTTGATTTTACAAATTGAGCTTTGAATCACGTTAAACTATGAGTTTTGAAGTATTTTTCAGAAAATGAGCCCATGAGGATCGAATTTGGTGTTTGAAACTTGATTTTGAGCTTGAAGTTCAAATCTAGAAATTCTAGATTTTGAACTCACGCTCGAGCGGGATGACTGGCGCTCGAGCGTGGAAATCGTGCTCCCAGCATTTTGTTCTGTTTTTAAGTTAGCTCGAGCGGGGTAATTTACGCTCGAGTGGGACCTTGTGTCTTACGCTCGAGCCGGTGTCGAGCGCCCAATCGAGCGTGGATTTCACATATCCAGCACTTTTGACTGTTTTGCAGTACGCTCGAGCGGTTGAGTATGCGCTCGAGCGGAAACCTTTGTCTGCATGTCCGCTCGAGCGGAGTAACCTGCGCTCGAGCGTGACCTCTGTTTTCTGAAAATTCTGAAACTGCTTTTAAAGTGCATCTTTGCATCCTCATCTCATCCTAGGCATTCTTAGGCCTAGTTTAAGGCATCTTAATGAGGATATAGATGTAGAACACACCGAGGCAAATTAGGGATTAAGTTTTTATCTTTCCCAACTGTTTAGCTTAGTGTGTGTTCAATCTGTAAACTGTGTAGGGTTGGCGACTGGGGACGCGCTCTAGCTTTACTGTAGCCCAGAACTCTGTGAGTAACAACTGTGTAAAGATATGTTTAAAATGATTATCTTCTGAACAATTGAACTGTACTGCTTTCTAAACTGATACTGTTAATTGAATGAATGTATGTCCTGTATTCTGAACTGTATTGTGGCATCCTTAGCAACTACTGTTTACTGTTACTGTTACAGAGATCTCTGTTGGTTCCCTTGTTGGAACCACTACTGTTTACTGATTGATGGCCATCATTTACTGTTCGGTCTTTTAAGACCTACTGTTTACTGTACTGTTATGCTAATGGATGTACCACATATGACTGATATGCTGAATTAACGAACTGTTTTCATTACTGTAAGGGCATTCATTCTTAACCTCTTTACGCATTATGTTATTCACTGGGCTTTAGCTCACTGCTCATATATATATGTAGGTGTACAGGCACCAGACCGTGGTTAGAAGCGTCGGGGTAAGCTCCAGTTTTGTCAAGCCAACCACTGTGCCTTACTGCGAGGTTCTGAGCCTGTCAAGTTATGGCTTAAGGGTGTTTTAGTTCCCCCTCCTGTCTCTGTAATTATTTTGTTTACTGTACTGTACTGTTTAATAGGGATTAAGTCCCTGTTCTGATTGACTGTATAGATTGTACATACTGTTTTGTCTAACTGTATATATTTGAATGAAAGTCTTTTTGCATACAGACTGTCACAGCTCATTGGACATTGTTTATTTACTGTATTGGCTTCCGCGAGGCCCCTGCACTATGTTTTACTGTATTACTGTTAAGCAGGCCTTCGGTAATCTTGGATTACTGGCCGGTTACAGTGCTAAACCCATAGGGGCGTGTTTGGGTCGTGACATCATTGTTGCTCCTACCCAGGCCCTGTATCATTGGTTCATTTGAGCTACACTTATTTTCCTGCATTTGAGCCCTCTGGCACTTGCACACCATATTCATGGTTTTTATCATCACCAATTGTTCTTTACACACTCTTACTGGATACAGAAGACCTTTGCACTCCAATTTGATAACCTTATTGATTGGTTCCATGCATTTGGTGGAGATCTTAAGCTTGGTACACGCAAAGGACTTAGGGTGATCACTATCACCATCAAAGCACAGAAAATTTCCCCATAGCCCACCAATTTTCCTCAGATTTGTACTATTCCATAAGTTTAATGGAATACCATAGCAGCTGATCCACACACAACTTTCCTGTTCCAGAACCAGCCCATCTTTTCCTTCCAAAATAGCCTCGTACCACTCCAAAATCAACTCTTTAATAGGCTGTATTTTTAATACCTTCTCCTGCTTTGTCTTGAATGTTAGCACCACATCGCGGCGTCCACTCTCTCGGATCAGAACATTTTCCATTCCCATTCCTTCAAGTTCCTTCTTCAGATTGACATTTGCGTGCTCATCCTTCAAGCGAACCACTACACTTTCGTACAGCCACCTATTCCCCATTTCCTCAGCCTTCAGAGTAAAGCTATCTTTCTGAGCATTACTTTGTCCTACCACTGCTTCTGCATATGACTTTTGGACTGTAGATACTCCTACCTTGCTTCTTCCTTCCTTTTGGTAGCCATTGTATCTTGTTGCTTGAAGACGCAAAGGGCCTTTTACACCTTGACCCTCTACCTTTTCCTTGCCAAAAGTTGCATGCTTCACCTCTATTGCCGTATCGTCCACCCATAATCCATTTGCTTTTTGAACAGCTACTGTTGCAGCTACAGAGCAATCAAACCTTAACAACCCAAATCTTGTGTTAGTGAGCTTCCTTCTCTTTTGCGGAATAAAAACATCCTTCATCACCCCAAACTTAGAGAAGATGTTATACAACCCCTTTGGATTCACTGATCTTCGTATATTATCCACAAATACAGTGAAGAAGCTTGTGCGTCCCTCAATCACTCCTCTTATTTGTCCTTTTCGATGTTGTCCCCTTTGTCTCACAGCAGGAATCCTGCCCCTTGCTTAGCTCCTTCCATGTTGATATAGCTAAATAACATGCAATACTTCACGTCATTAGGGTAATTTAGAAGGGTTTGGCTTCTTTGAAGTTGTCATAATTTGAGAGAGCATTTGAGTTTAGTAGGCTCATTTTGGAATCGATTCTGATGATTCGAGCCATTCAATTTTTTGGACTTGTTAAATAGAATATTCATGCAAAAAATTAAGATGATTGAATATTAGTAGCTATATGTTTAAATCATATTTGTTTTAGAAAGATAGATGACAAATATAATTTCAAGAATAACTATTCATTTTTTGTAATACAAATTTAATTCAAATATATAGGTGTCAATATTCGATCATTTTGATTTTTTGTATGAATATTATACTCAACAAATTCTAAAAAGTGAACTATTCGAATTATTAAAACAGACATGTGGTGGGCTCAACAACTCTTTAAATTCTCTCATATTGAGATGTGAGCATGTAAGAAATTCAACCCAATTTTAAAATGATGTTTCAAAATATTTTAAGAATATTTACTCATAAATCTCTTTTCATCTACTTATAATATAATCAAAATGCTTCGAGATGTTTTAAGCATTTTCTGTATAATTTACCGTTAACAAATAAAGAAAGAATTTTAGTGGTTCAAAACTGGAAAGAGAGTAATGTAGGTATATATATGTGTCTTTGAATCAAGCCACATAATAATAGAATAATGACTACCAATTATATAAATATTAAAATGGAAACACAATAAAATTGGAAATTGTATTGAATAATTTTGTAATAAAAGTTTATAACCGCTGAGATAAAAAAAAATTGATATTGTATTAATCACAACAATTAGGCTGTGTTTGGTTGTGCTTTTGAAACGTGATTCTACACCTGTGTTTCAGTATGATGTTTGTTTAGGATTTTGTAATCACGTTTCAAAAGCTCTGCTGAGAGCTCTGTACCAAATCTGTCTCAGCCGCTCTTTTGCTCTGTTTTTTTTTTCAAAATTTTTGCTAAGGGGACGTCCGGCCGGTCGTCCAGCCGGCTGTCCAGAACAGTAATTTTTTTTTTTTTTTTCAATTGATTTATATAATCGGAAAAAATATTTTCTGAAATTTTTTTAATTTTTTATGTGCTTTAAAATAATTTTGAATTGTATGTTTAGTTATGAGTTGTAAATTTTTGTATCACATATCAAATGTCACATCAATAATTCCCCACTCAAATCAAACCTCTTTTCCAAAACTATTTTCAAAACTCTTTACCAAACAAATTTTCTACACTCAAATCATAACTCCACAACACACAAACTCAAAATACAACTCATACTCTCAAATCACATTTACAAAACTCTACCAAACGCTACCTTAATGTCTTAAAGTAGTTTTCATTAAAAATATTTCGAAGACGATAATATTTTCCTCTTTTTTTGTGTGAGTGAAAATTATCTTTGGTACAGTATGGATTACACTTGATGTGAATTTTTTTACATACTTTCCACGCTAAACTTTCACAACTCGGATAGAATTGGGATTCATTTATTTACATTTATACTCTTAATTACAGCTCGTTAAGTGGTATAACATTTTCTAGCATTTTTGTAATTAGCAATGCTATATTGAAAATTTATGCACAGAATTTACAAAAGTTCTCACATGAAGGTGGGACTCACACATGTGAGATCCATGTGGAATGGACACAGGAAGAGTGCTGTCACAGCACCCCACTTGATGCCCCTCGATTGAAATTCATTTTGATTTTATTTTGATGATCCGAATCGTCAGTGATATGGGATTTGTTGAGTATATTACTCATAAAAAGTGAGGTTAATTGGACATTCATATCCCCATGATTGGACCATAATTGTTTTTGAAAAAATTATCAAAATTATGTTAACCATTTATTTTTTTTAAACATAAACATAGTTTTGTTATAGATTATAGAAGTCTAATTGCCTTTATTTTATTTTATTTTTTGTGAATAATTTACTCAATGAACCCCATAATATGAACTAAACAAATTCAAAAAGTAAAGACACAGTACCTTCCAAAAGTTACATGTAGGACCGACCCTCATGGGCGAGCTTCTGTACATTCTATCCATAGATTTTATGTGTAATTAGTACTTTTTTTTTTTTTTTTTTTTTTGTAATTTGTGTGTTCCTAAGATTGATATATTGTTAATTAGCATTTAATGCTAACATTTAATTATTCGGTTAACTGTGGTGCTGCATGCACTAATTAGCGTACCAACATATATTATGATGTTATAATTGACCTTACCCATTATACAAATTATAAAAATTCAAAACCTCTAAAATTATGTTACATCATCTGTTAGTACAACAATTAACATATCATATGGTATATATAAGCATTATTCTTTTGTTAATCAGCTCAAATGAGTGGCATTGCTATACCAACAAATTAATTGGTCATTGCATTAAATGAAGAGCATTACTTTTTGACAATAAATAATGAATGTCTATGGGGTGAGGTTTGGATGAGATATTAGTCATAAAAGGGGAGGTAGAAATGCAGTCTTAACCTTCAATTCAATACAAGCTATGAAGCAGGGGTATGATCAACTGAAGGGGTGGATCTATTTTTTTTTTTTTTTGATCAGCAAAGAGAAATTTCATTAATAGCATGAAATTAAAGGTACAGGAAGATGACATGCATCGAGAGAGATTCAGAAAGTACAAATTACCCCTACTACTGCTACTCGCATCCATACAACCAACCCCTTGACCTCACGATTTTTTTTTTTTAAACAAAAAAAGTTAAGAAGGACTTAACTAGAAAATAAAATACATGAATCCCCATAAAAACAACCCACAAAAAAACCCAAACTCCTGCACACCTCTAATCAACCCAAATATTTTAAAACCTAAGCTGCTGCACTCCCCAAGACGCATGCACTCCTTCCACTAGCCTTCTCCCACACCAGACAACTCCATCGGGCTTCACCCAGCCTTCTCCCACCCCAGGCATCTCCATCAGCCTTCTCCCATGGCCGGAACTCCATCGGAACCAACCACTGACCAACCACCCATTTGAACACAACTTAATCATCACGCCAAGACCCACACATAAACCGAGAAAACTCCAAAACCAACACTGGAAAACTCCACATCCGAGGAAAACACCTGACCACAACTTATTCATCCGAACACGCACCACCACTGCCAAGACGCAAGCACTCCTTGCTGGTCTGCACCTGACCCTTCCACCAACCTTCTCCCACGCCAGACACTCACACCCAAGGTCGAAAATACCTCCTCCACAAGCTGAAACACCATCTCCAACAACCCACACCACCACTGCCAAGACGCATGCACTCCTTGTTGTTCTACTCCTGACCCTTCCACCAGCCTTCTCCCATGCCAGACATCTCGATTGGGCTTCACCCAACCTTCTCCCACGCCAGACATCTTCATCAGCCTTCTCCCACGGCCAGAGCTCCATCGGACTTCACCTACGCCTAACATTTCTGCCGAACTTTGTGGGACTTCACCCACTCCTTGCTCGAAGCTTGTTTCCAATATCGAAACACCCACCGCAAAAACACCTTTTGGCCAACAACTCACACCCGAGGTCGAAAATACCTCCTCCACAAGCCGAGACACCGACTCCCACCAAAGAAAACCCATGGCTGAAAGACCCAAGATCCAACTCCATCGGACTCCCCCAAGAGCAACAACTCTCTCTAGAGATTGCCGAACACCAAGACTGAGCCCACCCCAAGGCTGAACCCACCCCGAACACCCAATAGAATAGAAAAAGATAAGGAAAAACTATGGGGATTCAAGTTTATTAAAAATGAAACAGTGATCACGCACAAAAGAGGCGAGGCCAGCCGACCACCATTGCCAAAGGCGGCGGCCAGCTGGCCAACAATGAGGCCCGGGGTGGGGGTTTTTAGAGAGAGAGGTTTTTGAGAGAGAGATTATTACTCACGCATGTATCTATTGGGTGGATCTATTATTGGTGTGATTCAACAACATAATGGGGAAAAGAGAAGAATCTTGAACACGAGATATGTGTTTGGCTGTGCTGATATGGAGTTTCATTTAATTTATGGAATGTTAACACATTCAAAACTATTGGTAGCTTATGGAGTGAGATAATCTAGTTCGATGAAGTTATCAATGTAGATTCTCTTAAATACAATAAGGTCAAATTGATAACGAATAGCATGAAGCCTATAAATAGGATGATAAGTTTGGAGTACAAAGGAAACATATATCCTGTTAGGATATATGAATCCTTTGATTTTCATGAAGATGTAGCATTCAATTATAGTGCAGGGGAAGATCAAATCTCTATCAATGGGGGAATCAATACAAGGGGGGCCTAGATTAGGTATGAGTAGTCTGCATAATGCTGAAAAAAGAGTTTGCAGAACAAAAAAGGGTGCTTTCTTCAAATTCAAACAAATTAAATGAGTCATCATCATCTAGCAATCAGTATTTGAAGAGAAATGGATTTTATAGAGGATCTACGCTAAATTGGGTGCAAATGAAACCTCTTAAATCAAGGGGTGGTTTGGCCCACAACAAAAATATGGGCGCGTTTATTCATTATTTTGGAGGCCTAAATCCACTACTGTAGATCAAGGAATTCCTGTTGAAGAATATAAGACTGTGCTAGTATCTCATGGGCCCAGTTCACTTGGAAGGAATTGACGTAGTTGAAAAGTTTTCTATTCCGGCACAGAATGGCAATTCGGTCAAGAAAAAGGAATTATCTAGGAGTCATAAGGCTGGTGGTGTTCATAAGGTCTCAAACCCCAACAATGCTAGTCAAAGAAATAAAAAAGGAAGAATAAGTTACTGAAAGTATTAATGGTATTTCCAAAATTGAAGAGATGGGATATTGGTTTGAGGTGATTATTTGATATGAGGGTTCGAATTTGGAAGGTGTAGATGGACTGTTATGATCGGTGTTTTGGGTGTTGAGGGTGGTTTTATTTCCTTTGTTTTCTTGTTTGTTCGGTTGGTTTCCCTCCAGTCATAGTGTAATGCTAGTAGATGATTGGCTTCCTTTTCGATCCCGACCTAGTTGGAATCATCTAGTTTGCTTTGATACTTAGGCACTCGTCTCCATTTATTAATGTTCATCTCTGTATTCTGTACATCTGATTTTCGTCAATAAAGTTTCTTTTGCTGATAAAAAAAATAAAATAAATAAATAATACATGTCTAACTTGGCCAGTACATTATAAATAGAAAAATCACTTTTGTTTGGTTTTAGAAAATTAAGCCCACTTTTTAGAAAATTATTATTATTATTATTATTTTTTGTGTTTTTTTGTTTTAGTTAAAAATTTTAATATTTTATGATTTATTTATTTATTTATTTTAGTTTTTGGATGCACTTCACCTAGATACACTTAAAAAGTATAATATTTACATAAAAAAATCTTCAAAAAATTCATCAAACACAAAAAAATATATAAAAATCCAGTACATTTTCGTATTCTTATATATTTATTGAATTGTTTAAATATAAATTCACAAATATTTTACTTTTTAATTACATTTAAGTTATTTGCATTTAGAAAGTAAAAAATTTACTTAAAAAATTAAAAAAATTCACTAAAAAAAATATCAATTTTCAAAAAATAAATCAAAACCAAACAATTAGCATCCCCATTGTTGAAAACTAATAAAAATTACATAAAATGAAGGGAAACAATACCATAAATTATGTGGTTTTGGCTACACCCTATATCAAGTAGGGTGTTCATGGGTTGGTTTGATACTACATTTAGAATCAATCTAATTATGACCAGTTCCAAGGTTTTGGACTTAGAATCAAACCAATAATGCACTAGAACTAATCCAACCCAATGTTAACCCAACCCAATGTTGCTCTGATTGGTTTGAGTTAGAACCGAGATTTCACACTATATTAAAAATAAGGGGTTTAGTTTAAGATCCATCATATTAATGTTTTATAAGATAAATGACATGCAATATTTTCATTGTAGTTGGGGTCCCTCAACATTTTCACAGAGAAATTTCGACAAACAGAAATTCTAGCATATAGAAATTTTAGTACAGAAAAATTTTAACACTTCAAAGAGAAATTTTTTTGTGACGAGTTGAAATTTTTCTAATAATATTATTGAGAGATCTTAACTAATAAGAAAAAATATATTAGACCTCTTCTATTACCAAAAGTTGAAGAGGAATGTTTCACTAATTTTTCTTAAAAATAACTAAATCAATAAATACTAAAGGGCAAACTTCACTTTACCTCCATATGGTTTGGACCGGGTGCGGTTTACCCCCTGATATTCGGATATCACCACATAACCCCCATATAGTTGATAGACTAAAATGCACACTAACTTCTATTAACATAAGTTATAAATTGACAATTATAACCTCATATATATATATATATATATATTATTTCAGGAGAAGCGTAGTTCTTTATCTCTCCATCTTCATCTTCTTCTTCTCTTTCTCTCCATTTGTGGGTTAAGATCCAAAAAATAATGTGCACTTTATCTTTTACTCTCGTGCCGTTTGGTAACACTTACGTTTTCAATTTTTTGTTTATATTTACAAAAATTTTAAAAACTCAAATAAAAACTTGTTTGGTAAAATTTTGATTTATAAATCAGTGGTCTCAGTTTATAAACTTGGCCAAAAAATGAAAACACAAAAAATGTGTTTCTGTTTTGAGTTTTTAGTTTTTTTTTTTTTTTTTTTTACCACCCAACACTAGCCACCACTTGCCACCATTTTCCACCACCACCCACCACCCACCTGCCACCCACTCGCCACCCCCCACCACCACCACCCACCACCTACCTGCCATCCACTCGCCACTACCATCCACCGCCCGCCACCACTCACCACCCACCTGCCACCACCAGCCACCCACCACCACCAGCCACCTACCGTCCACTCGCCACCACCACCACCACTATCACCCACCCGCCACCCACCTGCCACCACCACCCACCACCACCACCACCACCCACTCGCTACCACCTACCACCTGCCACTATCACCCACCCACTCACCACCACCACCACCACCACCACCACCCGCCACCACCCACCATCACCCGCCATCCGCCACCCACCTGCCACCACCACCACCCACTCGCTACCACCCACCACCCACCACCCGCCACCGTCACCTACCCACCCACCATCACCACCCACCCGCCACCACCCACCACCACCCACCCACCTACTACCAGCACCCACCATCCACCCGCCACCACCCACCACCACCCGCCATCCGCCACCCACCTGCTACCAGCACCCACCACCCGCCACCGCCACCACCACCACCACCACTACCACCACCACCCACTCGCTACCACCCACCACCGGCCACCGGCCACCGTCACCCATCCACCCACCACCACCACTCACCCGCCACCACCCACCACCACTAGCTACCCACCACCCACCGTCACCACTTTTCACCACTGTCTTCCACCGCCACTTGCTATTTCTCACTCTTTTTTATATTTTTTAAACATTTTGATCTTTTGCTGTGTTCAACTTGGTCTCATAAATAATGTGCACTGCAGCCACTTTTAAGGATTTTTGAGCCAATTTTGAAGAATGCCAGTAAGGAACTTCTTCAAGGAAGTCATACAAGATCTATCTCCATCTCAACTCCTTCAAACAGTAGGATGATGAAATTTCCATCGCTCTCTCTCTCCACACTAATCCAAACCCCAAAACCCATCTTCTCTCAGCTAGATTTTTCTCTCTTCTTTTCATAATTTCCATCTTTTCTTTGCTTCGCAATCAACTATGGTTCTCCACGAGCAGAAGCAGAAGCAGAACCAGGCCATCAAGGGTGATAACCGCCTCTTGGTCATCATTACCGTCCTCGGCAGCGCCGGTCGGATCCGATTCATAGTCCATGAGGGCGAGCTCGTCGCCGCAGTCATGGAAACTGCGATCAAGTCCTATGCCCGCCAGGGCCGACTATTGGTGCTTGGCTCCAATCTCAATGATTTCTTCCTCTGCTCCCCCATTGCTGGACCTGAAGGTATATTATTGCCAATTCAATGAATTTCTTCAATACCCATAACTAGTTTTTAAATTTTCAATCTTTAATTTGAGATTTTTGTTTGATAAATTTTGAAGCTTTGAATCCATGGGAGGCAATTGGGGCAATTGGAGTTAGGAATTTCATGCTCTGCAAGAAGCCCTAGTCGGAGAAAGCTGTCATTGATGAGTAAAAGCAGAGGCATAATGACATTATCTGTAGCTCTATATATCTGCGGGTACTTTGAATATATACATATATATATATATATATATAGCTACAGATTATATATATACATTAATTTTTGATAGAAATTATGTTATTTAAATTAATTTAAGTTTTTGTTTTGGGTTGTAATTTTAGAGAGAGGAGGAAGACTCATGGCAAGCTTTTGCAAATTTAAAGATGTTCTAGGAGTATTTTGGTCTTAAAATGTAACTTACTCTCTGTATGACGTTTGAAATACACGGCCCATCAACTTGGATGAAAAAGTAAACGGTACGTTTTAGTCCACCAAGCACAAGTGAGTTATGTGATGATATTCGAATGTCAGGAGTAATATGCACATGGCCCAAACTATAGAGAGTAAAGTGAAGTTTATCTAATACTAAATTATTAAAATAAACAAGTCTTTAAAATTTAAATATAACATAAATAAAGAGCAAAATATCATTTAATGATAATAAGTACAAATTAAATCTAACTTAAGCTTAAACATTAGCAATACAAATTAAATCCATTAGTACAACCCATACAAATTAAATCAACTACAAAATCTAACGCAAGCTTCTAATATTTCATTCGTTCACGTCACCTAATAATTCTCATGTGTGGGATTTATGCAATCATGTCCATTGTAATAGACCTATTAAGTGAAAACATGTCAATATAAATAAAATTTGAAAATATATATATAGGTTCGGTTCTCGGGATGATTCGGTTTAGGTAAGGTTTAAATCAAAAAGCAATCCAATCATATCAGTTTGATGATTTTAAGACCGAGAATCAAACCAATGCACTCAAAAACCAACTCAACCCAAAGCCAAAGTGGCCGGTTTGGTTCAATTCTTCGATTTGCTGACTAATTTGAATGCCTCTAATATCAACGGCATATGATAAATGAACTGCATGGTAAAGAAAAAAGAAGGGTCTAGATTATTGAGAGAACAGTTGGGTTTAGTGGGCGTATTATGGGGTTGATTCTGGTGCTATGAGACATTCACGTTTTAGAATTTATTGAGTAAAATATTTATGTAAAAATTAAGATGACAGTTATACGTTTGAATTACATTTGACTTAAAAAATATAGATGACAAATATAATTTAAGGAATAGCCATCCATTTTGGATAATACAAATATGATTCAAATATATAGTTTTTGATATTCGATTATTTTAATTTTTTTCATAAATATCCTACTCAAAAAATTCTTAGAAGTGAACAATTTAAATTATCAAATTAACTCCAAAATATCCTATCAAGTCCAAACTATCACTACAGGAAATTAGAGATTTTACGGCGTTTAATTAACGACGTTTTATGAAACGTCACTTTTTTGAATAATTAACGGCGTTTTTAAAACGTCGCTTTTGTTGTTAATCAAAACGGCCCCGTTTTATGAATAGAAGACGCTTGGAAGCGCCTCCAAATGACGAACCCTATTTTGTCTCTGTAACGCCCTCAAAATAATAACATTAAACCCATCAGATAAGACAAGCATTTACATATAAACTAACCACATTCCTTTATTTCATTGAGTTTCATTACATAAGTATTACATGTTAACATCAAAACAAAATGCCCTACGGGCTTACAGCTTTCCAAGTTAACACTTGGTTTCAACAAAAGAGTACTAACTCGTTTACACATTAAGCCCTTGGCTTGAAGTTACATGTAATACATCAAAAGTAAAACAACTACACTATGTCCGCCTCTAGCCTCCCAAGCTATGTCCTTGGAGATGGCATGCTTCCTGCACCTGAAAATGATATTCCCATAAAGGGTGAGCCACAGCCCAGCAGAAATGCACTAAACCAACCATGGACAATGACTAAAACATTAGCAAATGATAGTTGGTCAAAACTGATACAATCACATAAATAACATATTTATGTCAACGACTTACAAGTCCCAATTACTTTTCATTTTCCCTTTAACAACAGATAAGCATACTAGCTCTATCATCGTTTCCACAGATATGTATAAAAACTATATCTCACATTCAGATAAACATAAAAACTATATCCACATTCTCAACAGATATGTATAACAACAATATCCTCAGATAAGCATATAAGCTGTATCCACACTTCACAAAGATAAGCATATGAGCTCTATCTTCACTTCTCTAGACAAGCATATGAGCTCTGTCTACGGAGTTCATCCCCTATCTCCTCCCAATACCTATCCGGTTTAGAGGTACATCCCCTATCTTCCCCTAAACCGCGGAGTACATCCCCTATCTCCTCCTCTACACATAACGTATATAAACACATTGGTTCTATATACAATCACACAATACACACAATTAATGTATTCTATCAACCGTCAAGTTCCATGACACATTCCATTGATTAGTTTCCGTTTACCTAATCATCATGCATTGTCTACAACAATCTCGACTATCCTCCACCGATAGCCCAAAGCAGTTATTTCTAAAACAGAAAATAAATGCACAAATGGATATTCAATCAACATTTCATTTCCTCATTTCTCACCAATTAATTATCCCAATTAATTAAACAATGTAATTAGGCCATTTTCCATAATTACTATTTCAACCCTTAGGTTCCATTTTCATCAATGATTCAACAATCATTCCATTTTTCTATGCCAAACATGCATCTAGGTTTATTATGAATAAAACCCCAACTTTTGTAAAATTACACAAAAGCCCCAAACTTTCACAAAATTACCAAACCAAGCCCAACATCTCAAAATACCAAAATTTAAAGACAAAACCCATAGAGAGGAGTAGGTTATCCCTACCTCAAATTCGGAGTCCCAAAGGAGAAGACGACAAAACCCAACGTGCTCCAAAACCCGAGATTTTCAGATTAAAATGAAGCCCTCGACGATCAACAACTTTTTTGTAAAGGCCAAAGGTGAGTAAATCACTCCTACTAGATCAAAACCTAGAGAGAAGGTAGAGTCTAGAGTGAGAGGCTCAACAATGGTGATTTTGGAAAAGTAAGAGAGAGAAGAGAAAGTGAAAAAGTGATTTAAAGAGTCACAAATTCGGGACTTTAACCCAGGTCTCCGCTCGAGCGTAAAACACCCCGCTCGAGCGGCCACTCACAGACTTCCGCTCGAGCGGCCAACCTCCCGCTCGAGCGCAAAATGCACTCGCCCAGCACTTTTGCAGAACCAGGCCTCCGCTCGAGCTCCCAACCCTACGCTCGAGCGGCACTCAGACAACCCCGCTCGAGCGGCCAATACCACGCTCGAGCGTACAACGCTGCACAGGAAAATACTGAATGGGTGTAATCTACGCTCGAGCGCCAACACCTCCGCTCGAGCGTACAGGCCAAAAATCTGGGCAACTAGTTTTGGTTTCTAAACTCAACCAACCTGTAACAAACCCGCTCAACACATCCTATAACTCAAATACAAAGTAAGAAAGGATGTAAACAAGATAATAAACAACTATTAACATCCACGGACACATGTCCGGATCACTATACAACAAGGGTAAACCTGGGATCGCTATAACCTCCCCCCCTTAAAGAATTTCATCCCCGAAATTAAACACAAGTTTTCAAAAACAAGTTTTCCTCCATTTTAAACAATGTTACATTTTAACATTCAACAATTCGACCCATTACCGGTCATCCCATCCCTTTAACAAGAGACATATCACAATATGTAAACAACATATGTATTATTAACATGCACCAACATTATGCACTAACTTTCCAATGTCAACAATATATTCAACATATATAGTGTTACATCCAACTACCATATGAGGCAAGTTCCAAAACATGCTTCCAATATTCAAAACATTCTCAATATTTCACAACTTAAGACATATATAAAAGCTCTTAAGTTCAACAAATTGTAAAATTTAAATACAAGATTACACATCAACAAACAAGTCCGGATACTTCTCACGGACTCCTAACTCACGTTCCCAAGTGGCTTCCTCCACTCCGTGATGTTTCCACAAGACTTTACCAAAGGAATGGTCTTACCACGCAGGACCTGATCCCGCCTATCCAAGACCCGAACCGGTCTCTCCTCATACGAGGCATCCTCATCTACCTCTAAATCGCTCCAATCCAGCACATGTGATGGATCTGGCTCATACTTCCGAAGCATACTCACATGAAACACGTCATGCACTCCAGACAACTGCGGCGGTAAGGCTAACCGATAAGCAACCTCGCCTATCCTCTCAAGGATCTCAAAAGGACCAATAAACCGAGGGGATAACTTCCCACTCTTCCCAAACCTCATCAGGCCTCGCCTAGGTGATATTTTCAGAAAGACATGATCACCTACCTCAAACGCTAAAGGCCTCCTCCTACGGTCGGCATAACTCTTTTGTCGACTCTGGGCTGTAACAAGCCTCCTACGGATAAGCTCAACTTTCTCCGTCGTCTCCCTAACCAACTCCGGACCCAACAAAGGTGCATCACCCACCTCGGCCCAACAAACTGGAGACCTACACGGTCGGCCATACAAGGCCTCAAACGGTGCCATACCGATGCTAGACTGAAAACTATTGTTGTAGGCAAACTCTACCAATGGCAAGTGCCTCTCCCACGTCCCACTGAAGTCCAGGACACAACCCCGAAGCATATCCTCGAGGATCTGAATAGTACGCTCGGACTGTCCGTCAGTCTGAGGATGATAAGCCGTACTAAAGGTCAACTTAGTGCCCAGTGCACTCTGCAAACTCTGCCACAACCTAGCAGTAAAACGAGGATCTCTATCTGAGACGATCGTCACTGGGACCTCGTGCAATCTCACTACATCCCGAATATACAAATCGACAAGATGATCTACCGAATCTCTCACGCGCATAGGAATAAAGTGCGCCGACTTAGTCAACCGGTCTACAACCACCCAAATAGCATCACTACCCCGCTGAGTCCTCGGAAGACCTACAACGAAGTCCATAGTGACATGCTCCCACTTCCACTCGGCAATAGGCAAGGGTTGCAACAAACCCGCTAGCCTCTGATGCTCGGCCTTCACTTGCTGGCAAGTAAGGCATTTCGATACGAAAACAGCCACATCTCTCTTCATACCCCGCCACCAAAACTGGCGACCCAAATCCTGATACATCTTAGTACCTCCCGGATGCACCGCAAGGCGCGAATGGTGAAACTCTCGGAGTACTTCCTCACGGCAAGCCTCCGGTACAAACAAACGGTCTCGGTATCTCACACTCAGGTCGGGATACACCGTCAAACCCTTCTCAACTTTCCCACTGGAGATCTTCTCTCGGAGGGATTCTACCTCAAGGTCACCTCACTGTGCCTCTAACACTCTAGTCACAAGTGTAGGCTGCGCAACAACAGAAAACAAGGCCGCAGCCTCAACAGATTCGCCCAGTAGCAAATCAAACTCGCCAAGTGCTCCCAACATCACCCATTCCCGGATGGCTATACAAGCTACATCACTAATGGTTTTCCTACTAAGGGCATCGGCCACAACATTGGCCTTTCCCGGATGATAATGCAACTCAAAATCATAATCCTCGATGAACTCCATCCATCTCCTCTGCCTCAGATTCAAGTCTCTCTGTGTAAACAGATACTTCAAACTCTTGTGATCCGAGAATACCTCGAACCTCTCACCATAAAGGTAGTGCCTCCAGATTTTCAAGGCAAAGATCACAGCTGCTAACTCTAGGTCGTGTGTGGGGTAATTCTTCTCGTGTATTTTCAACTGACGTGAGCCATAAGCTACCACTTTTCCCTCTTGCATCAACACACAACCCAAACCCTCTCGTGAAGCATCACAATAAACCGCATAACCCAACCCTCTCTCCGGAATAATCAACACCGGAGCGGTGGTCAATCTAATTTTCAACTCTTGGAATGACTTTTCACAAGTCTCACTCCACACAAACTTGACTCCCTTCTGAGTCAGTCTAGTCAACGGTGACGCTAACCTGGAGAAATCTTTCACAAACTGACGGTAATACCCAGCCAATCCCAGAAAACTGCGGATCTCAAACACACTCTTAGGCTGTGCCCAATCTTGCACTGCCTCAACCTTGGATGTATCAACAGACACCCCTTCCCTGGATACCACGTGGCCTAAGAATTTGACTTCCCCCAGCCAGAACTCACACTTTCCAAACTTGGCATACAGCCTATGGGCTCTAAGTAACTCAAGTACCACTCTCAAGTGTGCCTCATGCTCCTCCTCAGAAGACGAATAGATAAGGATGTCGTCCACGAAGACAACCACAAATCGGTCTAAGAACTCCCGGAAAATCCGGTTCATCAAGTCCATAAAGACTGCCGGTGCATTGGTAAGCCCGAATGGCATCACCAAAAACTCGTAATGGCCATACCGCGTACGGAATGCCGTCTTAGGAATGTCTTCCTCCCTGACCCTCAACTGATGGTAACCCGATCTCAAGTCTATCTTAGAGAAACAACGGGAACCCTTCAACTGGTCAAACAAATCATCTATACGGGGCATAGGATACTTATTCTTAACCGTAGCCCGATTCAACTTCCGGTAGTCTATACACAATCTCAAGGCACCATATTTCTTTTTAACAAAGAGTGCCGGTGCTCCCCACGGTGAAACACTAGGGCGAACAAAACCCTTATCTAGCAATTCCTGGAGCTGAACTTTCAACTCAACCAACTCTGCTGGAGCAAAACGGTAAGGTGCCATAGCAATCGGCGCCGTACCAGGCACTAAATCAATAGAGAACTCTATCTCTCGGTGAGGTGGCAAACTAACAAGATCTTCGGGAAAAACATCCGAATACTCACAAACCACCCTCGGCAATACATGCTGGGTCTCACCACTCTCACCACTCTCAAAGCTAGCAAGTAGACTACTAAGCTCACTTCGCCCTCGCGAATCATACCCCGGTGGCAAAACACTACCAACCCGGTCTCCCAAGAAATGGAACCACTCCCCGCTCAAGGTACACAATGTAACCCTCTGGCGGTAGCAATCAATAACAGCCTGGTATGACGATAACCAGTCCATACCCAAAATAACATCAAAACCCTTCATGGGCATGACAACAAACGGAAAAGGAAGCCTATAGTCAGCGACCTCTATATCACATCCTCTAACACCCTGTTTCAGAATCAACTCACCACCCAAAGGCGATACCACACAAATAGGAGATGCTAACTGTGCTAACTCCAATTCCAAAACAGATGCAAATGCAGCAGATACAAAAGAATGAGATGCACCCGTGTCTATCAACACACTAGCAACTGAGTTGCAAAACAGAAAAGTACCTCTCACTACTGATGGAGCCGGTACTAAATCCTGCGCGGTAACAGCATACACGCGCCCTGTAGGCCCCTGGTCTACCTGCTCACCTCTCGGAGCAAAAGACTGCTGCACAGACTGGGATGACGAAGCTCCCGGATTGGCCCTCGAGGCCTGCACAGACTGAGCTGGCTGAAAACCCTGCGTCTGCCTAGAACCAGACGCTCCCGAAGTGGCACTCAACTGCGGGCAAAACCTCTTCATGTGCCCAGGTTGTCCACACTGATAACAAGTCAAGAGCTGCCCCCTGCCCAAACTCTGACTCTGCGGTCTAGCTGAAGAAGAAGCAGCTTTCTGACCCCCACCCTTCTGCGGGCAAACCGAAACCTTGTGACCCAACTGGCCACACTTGTAACAGGTGAAATCCCCCTGACCACCTCTCCCGGAGCCTGCACTCGGCACTGGGAAGGTCGATCTAGCAACACCACCCTGCGACTGCTGAGGGTTAGAACCCCTCTGCCTCCTGCCATCACCCTGACTATCCTGGCTCCTCTTGCAGCCTCTCTGGCCCTCATCCTCCTCCTGCATCATAAGCTCCATATGAGCTGCAGCGTCCACTAGGTGTCTATACTCTCGAATATAAGACCCACCAATTCTCAACTTGAGGCCTCGCCTCAACTTCCGCTCAAACTCATAGCAACGGCGTTCCTCAGACGCCACCAGTTCAGGTGCAAACCTAGACAGACTGGTAAAAGTAGCCTCAAACTCGGCCACTGACAAGCCCTGCTGATTAAGCCGGCTAAACTGATCCCTCAGCTTCTCCCTAGCTGCTGCTGATAAAAACCTCTCCTGAAAAGCATTCACAAACGCCTCCCAAGTACCACCAACACGAGCTTTCTCGTACTTCCACCATTGACCCGTATCTCTCTTCAGTTGGAAGGATGCCAAGGTCACTTTCAGTGCTCCATCCTCGATGCCAAGCATCTCAAACGTCTTCGTTGTCTGTTCGAGCCATTCATCTGCCTTAAGCGGCTCTTTAGGATCCCCGATAAACTCGTCCGGATTACACCGGAAGAACTCCCTCTTCAAGAAGGAAGGCCCTGTCTCAGCTGCCTGATTTCCAGCTCTAAGAATACCCAAAGCTCCTGCTATCTCTCTGGCCAAGGCACCCATAGCCTGCTGACCCACTGGCTCGGCCACATTGGCCTGCCCAACTTCCTCCTACATTGCCGGAATCTCACCCTGTAACGGTACTTCCTGCCTCGCAGGTCTACCACGCCTAGCACCTCTTCCTCGTCCTGACATCCTAATAAAGGCAACACAGAACGTTAGCACATTCATAAGTGTGCCAAAACTAAACACTCACGTCCTAATGCATGGACAACTGTAATTCACTCCACATAAGCACATAAACACATAAGCACTTACGAATTTCATTTCCGGATAATAATAGTCCCGAGACGTTACTAGAGTTCCGGTTAGAAATAGCATCGATCAAGTGCTTTTCCAACAAGACTCCCAGAAACTCAAGGATCCAATCAACATCCTAGAAATTAAATCCCATACCCACATAGTCACATAAGCATGTTATCAAATAAGCACATAGCATATGGTACTACATCTAAGTCTCTATCAAGCGAGACAAACCCATTGTGATACTAATCACTTCCCACGTACCCAAAGTATTCGAACCCGGTACGCTCTGATACCAAGTTGTAACGCCCTCAAAATAATAACATTAAACCCATCAGATAAGACAAGCATTTACATATAAACTAACCACATTCCTTTATTTCATTGAGTTTCATTACATAAGTATTACATGTTAACATCAAAACAAAATGCCCTACGGGCTTACAGCTTTCCAAGTTAACACTTGGTTTCAACAAAAGAGTACTAACTCGTTTACACATTAAGCCCTTGGCTTGAAGTTACATGTAATACATCAAAAGTAAAACAACTACACTATATCCGCCTCTAGCCTCCCAAGCTATGTCCTTGGAGGTGGCATGCTTCCTGCACCTGAAAATGATATTCCCATAAAGGGTGAGCCACAGCCCAGTAGAAATGCACTAAACCAACCATGGACAATGACTAAAACATTAGCAAATGATAGTTGGTCAAAACTGATACAATCACATAAATAACATATTTATGTCAACGACTTACAAGTCCCAATTACTTTTCATTTTCTCTTTAACAACAAATAAGCATACTAGCTCTATCATCGTTTCCACAGATA
The DNA here is from genome assembly GCF_055761805.1 of Camellia sinensis. Lineage (NCBI taxonomy): Eukaryota > Viridiplantae > Streptophyta > Magnoliopsida > Ericales > Theaceae > Camellia > Camellia sinensis. Next base: position 76,663,562 of record NC_138969.1, read on the forward strand.
TGTATAAAAACTATATCTCACATTCAGATAAGCATAAAAACTATATCCACATTCTCAACAGATATGTATAACAACAATATCCTCAGATAAGCATATAAGCTGTATCCACACTTCACAAAGATAAGCATATGAGCTCTATCTTCACTTCTCTAGACAAGCATATGAGCTCTGTCTACGGAGTTCATCCCCTATCTCCTCCCAATACCTATCCGGTTTAGAGGTACATCCCCTATCTTCCCCTAAACCGCGGAGTACATCCCCTATCTCCTCCTCTACACATAACGTATATAAACACATTGGTTCTATATACAATCACACAATACACACAATTAATGTATTCTATCAACCGTCAAGTTTCATGACACATTCCATTGATTAGTTTCCGTTTACCTAATCATCATGCATTGTCTACAACAATCTCGACTATCCTCCACCGATAGCCCAAAGCAGTTATTTCTAAAACAGAAAATAAATGCACAAATGGATATTCAATCAACATTTCATTTCCTCATTTCTCACCAATTAATTATCCCAATTAATTAAACAATGTAATTAGGCCATTTTCCATAATTACTATTTCAACCCTTAGGTTCCATTTTCATCAATGATTCAACAATCATTCCATTTTTCTATGCCAAACATGCATCTAGGTTTATTATGAATAAAACCCCAACTTTTGTAAAATTACACAAAAGCCCCAAACTTTCACAAAATTACCAAACCAAGCCCAACATCTCAAAATACCAAAATTTAAAGACAAAACCCATAGAGAGGAGTAGGTTATCCCTACCTCAAATTCGGAGTCCCAAAGGAGAAGACGACAAAACCCAACGTGCTCCAAAACCCGAGATTTTCAGATTAAAATGAAGCCCTCGACGATCAACAACTTTTTTGTAAAGGCCAAAGGTGAGTAAATCACTCCTACTAGATCAAAACCTAGAGAGAAGGTAGAGTCTAGAGTGAGAGGCTCAACAATGGTGATTTTGGAAAAGTAAGAGAGAGAAGAGAAAGTGAAAAAGTGATTTAAAGAGTCACAAATTCGGGACTTTAACCCAGGTCTCCGCTCGAGCGTAAAACACCCCGCTCGAGCGGCCACTCACAGACTTCCGCTCGAGCGGCCAACCTCCCGCTCGAGCGCAGAATGCACTCGCCCAGCACTTTTGCAGAACCAGGCCTCCGCTCGAGCTCCCAACCCTACGCTCGAGCGGCACTCAGACAACCCCGCTCGAGCGGCCAATACCACGCTCGAGCGTACAACGCTGCACAGGAAAATACTGAATGGGTGTAATCTACGCTCGAGCGCCAACACCTCCGCTCGAGCGTACAGGCCAAAAATCTGGGCAACTAGTTTTGGTTTCTAAACTCAACCAACCTGTAACAAACCCGCTCAACACATCCTATAACTCAAATACAAAGTAAGAAAGGATGTAAACAAGATAATAAACAACTATTAACATCCACGGACACATGTCCGGATCACTATACAACAAGGGTAAACCCGGGATCGCTATAGTCTCTCCACCCCTTTGTTTTGAAAACCCACCGCCGTCAAGTTCGAAGTTATCACTCACTCAAATCTCTCACTCTCTTGCTCTCTCTCGATTCTTCTTCAGAGCGATTGCGATTTCTAAGTTTCTCAGACCCAACCTATCTGCAACCGTATGGCTTCAATCTCGTAGTTTCTCAGAGCGATTGCAATTTCGAAGTTCGATTTTGAGCACCGCCGTCTACAATCTCAGAAAAACCAATCGAATCCTTCAAAATCTGCTTCAGCTCTGTGATTTCGAAGTTCGATTTGGAACTCTTCATCTCTTCAATCAGAGTTTAGTGCTTTCGGTCCTTTGTTTTACAATCTCAGAGCTCTACAATCTCAGAACTCTAGATTGTGCTTTCGATCCTTTGTTTGGTTGCTGAGAAAACTTCTCATTACCTCTGAAATAACATCATATATTTGAAAAAAATCTTAGTTGTTCTCTGCTTTTGACTTCTCACTTTCTTCCCATGCTTTGATTAGGGATAACCTTTTTTACCAGTTATGGACGAGTAAATTATTCATTTTCTAAGTTTATTCAGCTCTAAACAGTGCAATTCTCATAGGCATTATGTAGTTCATAGGCATTCGTAAACAGTGCAATGCTTTGATCCAGGTATTCGTGAGTCTGTATTCTTTTGATTCGATTATGTCCTCTCTACATTTTCTCAATTCATCGCTCTTCTTTCTTCTCCTTTCTCGTGTTCATAATTTTACTACTTTTTCACTCTTTTTTTTTTCTTTTTTGAGTTTCGGTTGAGAGTTTCTAGTTTTAATCTCGGTTCTCGAGAAAGAAGTGAAACTTTAATTGATTTTAATTGTATAGATCGATCGCAGAAAAACACTACACTTTCGGTGCAGAGTTGAGTCGAAAAAATGAAATACCTGCTTCAAGGTCAGGTGCTCATTCACTTCCTAAATCCAATAAGAATAATGTGCTCAGTACAAGCCACTCAAAGCATAATCAGATTGGTCAAACAGGTATACGTCAATTTTTGCTGGTCATACTAGACCGTTTGTTGAATCAAATTTGTTGCCCGCATCAGAAAAAAATGGATTTGTTTAAAGAATAATTAGATTGGCTAACCAGGTTATTATTGTAACAGTATTAATTTTTAAAGGCATTGAATCTGTAATAATTTGTTTAATGTTTATCTGTAATAAATGAAATTGATGTGTCTCTCTGTGATCTGTAACTTATTTTTTCTGCAGATATATATTGTTCAAAAGAGTGCAAGAATACAAGACCCCTTTAAAAATACTAAAAGTTCTTCAAATAAAGCAAAGGCTGGTTGTGATTCCTCATCTTTGTCTGCAAAATCACCACTTCAGCATCCTAGAAGGAATATGGTAAGACTCCAAAAGATCTTTTGACTATTGGCTTAGTGAAACATCGTCATAGAATTTATGGGTTTATGTGTGGCTAACCTTTATGCTATATAAGTTTCTTGCTTTAGTGTTTTGCTGTCATTTTGATTTTGGAAACAATCATCACACATTGGTCTTTGCTTTGAGCTTTTCTCAAGATGTTTAGTATATGAAACAAAGATCATATTGCTTTAGAAATGAAGCTTTCTGAACAAGGGATTGCCACTTTGTTGCCAATATCCCTAAAGTGAACAAGCAAAAATCAAATGATTTCACCTTTTTTTTTTTCTTTTTTTCTTGCCTTTTCTTGAGAATCAAACATAACTTAGTAGCAACAACCTTCTTTCACACCCCTCACAAAGAGAAAACCAAGTCACCTACCTTAATCATAAGTCATCATTGTCCCATTTCCTTTTGGCTACCACTAATAATCTTATGTACTAAGGACAGTGAAACCAGAGCTTGAAGACCCTAACATTGTTCTGTCATAATCCATATAAGCAAAAATCCTAATTTTCTGGGTTTCAAAAATAAACCTTAATTAAGTCAACTTTGTTCATAATTTGGTAAGGCAATCTGATGCTTTTATTTGTTGTATGATGATTATGATTTTTTGAGTATATATTAGTTACCATGTAATGGAAAGAAGTATGGGTAATAAAGAAAGTTCATGGTGATTTTTTGGTGTTTGTACTAAGGACAGTGAAACCAGAACTTGAAGACCCTAACATTGTGCTGTTTTGAACTGCTTTACCTGATCAAATTTGATTGGAAGATATACTGTTGAAGTTGTATTAACAACTTTATAATTTGAGGATAAAAAAGTTAACTTCTCGAACAAATATGTGGCATTTTTTCTTTGCATCTTTTTTATTATCTCTATGTATGTATGTTGCTATGTACATATATGTATGCAGTTAGATATTGAGATTCCTTCTGAGAATTTACTTTCTTGCCCGTATGAATATGTATAAATGTTTATAATTTCAACTTTTTTTTTTTTTTTTTTTTTTTTTTTTTTTTTTTTTTTTTTTTTTTTTTGCTTTTCTAAAGGTACTCTTTGATTCTGAAACTGTGCGGTGGTTGAACCATGTGGTTGAAAAGATTTGGCCTGTTTGTATGGAGCCCATTGTTTCACAGAAAATTCTCCTCCCTAGCATACCTTGGTTCTTGGAGAAGTACAAACCATGGACTTTGGTACGAGTCTACCCTCCTAAATACGATTAATTGCTGTCCTTGTTCCATTTTTCTGGTTCAGCATCTATATATGGGACGATCACCTCCTGTGTTCACAGAAATGAGGGTTCTTCATCAAACCACTGATGACGACCACTTGGTATGTAATACTGTCTTAGTCATGGTGGATTTATGTCAATAATGTATTACTTCTAGTCATAATTTGTTTCGTAGCCAGAATAATAGTTGAAATTCATTAAACGCAGGTTTTGGAGTTGGGAATGAATTTTCGTAGCCAGAATAAAATTAGCTTAGCTTTTTGTCACTCTTCCCTTGGAGCTTCTCAAAACTCATGTTTGAATATCAACAAAATTTCAACGAATTGATTTTCCAATAAAAAAAATTTTAAAAAAAAGAAGCTACATGTTTTATAGAAACTGAGATTTTTATTTGGAATATGGAATTGCAGCCATCAATGAAGGTGTTTAATGACATGCTTCATGAGTTGGACATTGGGAGAAATAACCCAGATGGCGCAGACCAGGGTTTTATTGGAAGTTACTTTCCAGACTTGCTTGACCAGCCAATGTTCCACCCACCACTTAACGGGTACCAAGCTTGTTGGAACATACAGACTTCCTTTGGGATATCAAATGGATGCCTCCTACTATTGTGAGTAACACAATTTTCTTTCATTATTTCTGCTTTTGTATCTTCTCAACTCTTGTATAGGAAATCTAACTTCAAAGCTCTTCAACCTCTTTTTCCTTACTTTAGTAATTAGGCGGTGTGCCCTCACGTTATTGATGTTGTTTGTTTCTTTTACAGGTTGCTTTTTTAAATATGTTTACCCTAATTACTTTGTATTCACCAATTATCCCCATTTCTCTTTATGTTTCAATTGAGGTAGGGATCACACTGTTACAGTATTTGACCTGCTCAAGGGTGGATCACAAATAGTTCCTTTATATTTGAAAAATCTAGAAATCCCCTATATGTTGATTTGTGATTATGTATCAATTTTAAGCAGAATATAACAATCCCAATCAAACAATCAAGACAAAGAGACACAACGATTTAACGTGGAAAAAACCACAATTGGACACCTCCAACTGTGATTAAAAAAACCACGGGCAACAGCCACAAGAACAATCCACTAAGAAGATTTAAAGGAATTACACAGGTATACTCTCAATTACCTAGCGAATCCACAACGCCTAATTGAACCAACCTCTATGTGCCTCTTCCAACCCCATCTTCACCACGGAATTGTCTTTCTGATGAGCCACTCTGGATTCCACCACAGCTTCAGGCTCGAATTCTTCAGAATCCACAACTGAAGAACAACACTCTCTTTTGTAGAACAAAACACAACCTTTGATGTACTCTCTTTAGAACATGAGTTGAAGACTCAATCAAAACATCAAAGAAAACTATCAAAATCTCTCCAGATATAAACCTTAAGATCCAAAAATAAGATCTGGAGAAGTCCTATCAATTACTTAGTTTTGGCAGAAAACCAAGTATTTATAGAGAACCAAAAGTAATCCTAGATTCAGAAGAAAACCAACTCTTTAATCAAATCTGGAAATCTGGGATCGCGCGGTCCGCTCGAGCTCAACACAGCCCGTTCGAGCGGACTGACCAAAAACTGCGTGCGAACAAACTGAGATGCGCTCGAGCGTAGGAGAATCCGCTCGAGCGTAAAATCACACCCACCAGTATTTTTTGCTTGCCCTGACAAAATACTGAGACCTGCTAATCTACGCTCGAGCTCACAAGGCTCCGCTCGAGCGGACAGAACAAAAACACAAAAAATTACAATTGAATCAACACAATGTTTTGTCTCCGGATTTGACAACATAGGTAGTACCTTCTCTGAAAAGCACAATTCGGGTTGGATTCGCATCTAAACACTCATAGCCTTACTGAAATAAAAGTGCGAAAAAAATATAACTGAAAGGAGTTTTGTCAAACGGGGTTGCCAAGAATAAAACCTAACAATCTCCCCCTTTGGCAATGCCGTGACAAAACACACCTAACAAATAAAATCCTAAACACCCCAACCCATTACAGCCAAAAAAAACCAACTTCTTGCTCAAGGTCATGATCTGCAAAACAGTTATTAGTGCCATAATCTCCAAAACAACTATTAGTCCCACAAGAGTATATGAAAAAACAATAGACATATGACACAATTATCTTGAAACATGAGATGGAAAACATGAATAGATGAAAACTAAGACTCATGAAAAACAACTCTCAAACAAAAAAAGCAAGATCAAAGACCACCCCAAGCAATGATATGACGAAGTAAATATCAGGGGCATGCAAGAAGGGCAAATAGGGCATAGCAACATGCAAAATAAATAGCCAATCTCCCTTACCAAAACATATCAAAATGAACCAAACTCCCCCTCACTAAAAGCAACCACAAACACTTAAAACAGTGAACAAGAAGAGAATGATAAAAATAATATGGTGGGGCAAGCAAGGAATTTCAGATTAGTACCTTAAAACACATAAGATTATCCAAGAAGCACCATTACAAGAAAACACAATGTGCACAGTCTGTAGAAGATTCCTCATGCAAGAAAGTGATGCATTATGTGAAAAGCATAGATCCCATGATAAAAAGTGTGTGTGTGACTCTTGGAGTTCGACAAACACTAGATTCAATCCTAGTAGTGATATGAAAGTTGGACCTCCGACAAGAGAATCTTAAGCACGCCAAAGGAAAGTCAAACCACTAGGAATCAAGGGGTATTTGGTGAGTAAAGGCGGAGGCTCCCCCTCAATCAATAAATCTTTTTCCTTTTTTTTCACACACTTTTTCTTTTCTTTATTTTTCACATTTTTTCTTTTCTTTCTTGTGCATATTTTTCCTTTTTCTTTTCTTTTTTCTTTTTCTTTTTCTTTTTTCTTTTTCTTTTGCACAATCATTGGTGGCTGACACGCTCAAGAGTATGGAAACCGAACCAGAGAAGCATGGATATAATAAGGATGGCCTGGTTGGTGACTCTGAGGTAGCCTTTTCCTCATGGCTAGACTGCAAAGAATAGAGGGGAAAGCCATGGAGGTGCAAAAAGATGGTAGGTGGTTAAGAGACTCAACATCACCCAAGATATGCTAGTATAGGTCAATTCCTCTAGAAAAGCAAAAGATACAATGCCAGAAGTCAAAAAAAAATAATCACTAAGGCGGAAGACTCCAAAATTTGCTAATCCAAGAGTGTGTACAGAATGAGACATACTAATCAAAAACACACACTCCAAAACGAGTAATGACCACAGAAACCACACATATATTAACATGTAATGGATATTCTCATCAAATCCAATATGCACCAAGGACCACTCAAAAATTTCAAGCTTGCAAAACCATACTAAGAAAATCTTTTTGGGATTTTTTTTTTTTTTTTTTTTTTTTAAATAAAGCAAGACAAAACCGACCATGCACACATTTTTTTATTATTATTAAAAACAACACACAAAAACCCAAAAGCTAAAACAAATAAACAAGTTAACACAAGTCAAGTTTTCTCACCCAAATCTTTTTGATCTTAACAAAATTAGGTCTAGCGGTCTTGGTAAATGTCGCGTTGTTGTGAACACCCTCATGAATCTCGGTATTCCGCTTAGACATGTAAGGCTGTCTCCTAACCCAAAAAGTATTTGAATTTCTACCCTTTTGAGACACTTTCCCATGCAACTTATAACAATAAGGGCGATTATGACCATGCATACCACAATGATGACAAATAAAAACAGGGTGTACCTTCTTTTCTTTTACCTTACCAACTCTAGGGAGTTTGAGAAGTCTTTCCTCTTGTTGAATCTTTTGTCCTCCCTTTCCTTGAGTTCTTGTATCATAAGATGTGGAGGCACTCTGTTTTTGCTCTTTCTTATCTCTAAAGCCGATGCCACTCTTGTCTAAACAGATTTGTTGAGACCCAATGATATCCTCCAAAGTCTTTGATCCTTTGTTCCAAAGACCAATGGTAGCCATAGCACACTTGAGCTCTTCCTCTTTCTTGATCATTAGTTCTTCCAAAGCAACTTGTGACATCTCGAGAGATTCAATCTTTTCTTCATACATGGCATGGGTTTGCAGTAGCTCATTCCTCTCCGTCTCACAAGTCAACAGTTTTGCACAAAGAACTTGTCGATCATCAGCTACCTTGATGGCATTAATCCTGGCTTTGGAAATCTCCTCCTTAAGTTTGACATTCTCACATTCACATGCTTTGAGTTTCTTTGTGAGTTTGTCATTCAATTTGAATAACTTAAGAGACTCCTTATACAACTTCTCATAAGCTTGCGCAAGCTCTTCATTATCACTCTCCGAGGATTCATCATTAACCGATCTCGTTGAATCCATTATCACAAATCAAACAAGATCTCGTTCTAAAAGAATTTTTTTTAAAAAAAAAATAGAACGACTTGCTCTGATACCAATTGAAAAATCTAGAAATCCCCTAGATGTTGATTTGTGATTATGTATCAATTTTAAGCAGAATATAACAATCACAATCAAACAATCAAGACAAAGAGACACAACGATTTAACGTGGAAAAAATCACAATTGGACACCTCCAACTGTGATTAAAAAAACCACGGGCAACAGCCACAAGAACAATCCACTAAGAAGATTTAAAGGAATTACACAGGTATACTCTCAATTACCTAGCGAATCCACAACGCCTAATTGAACCAACCTCTATGTTCCTCTTCCAACCCCATCTTCACCACGGAATTGTCTTTCTGATGAGCCACTCTGGATTCCACCACAGCTTCAGGCTCGAATTCTTCAGAATCCACAACTGAAGAACAACACTCTCTTTTGTAGAACAAAACACAACCTTTGATGTACTCTCTTTAGAACATGAGTTGAAGACTCAATCAAAACATCAAAGAAAACTATCAAAATCTCTCCAGATATAAACCTTAAGATCCAAAAATAAGATCTGGAGAAGTCCTATCAATTACTTAGTTTTGAGAGAAAACCAAGTATTTATAGAGAACCAAAAGCAATCCTAGATTCAGAAGAAAACCAACTCTTTAATCAAATCTGGAAATCTGGGATTGCGCGGTCCGCTCGAGCTCAACACAGCTCGCTCGAGCGGACTGACCAAAAACTGCGTGCGAACAAACTGAGATGCGCTCGAGCGTAGGAGAATCCGCTCGAGCGTAAAATCACACCCACTAGTATTTTTTGCTTGCCCTGACAAAATACTGAGACTTGCTAATCTACGCTCGAGCTCACAAGGCTCCGCTCGAGCGGACAGAACAAAAACACAAAAAATTACAATTGAATCAACACAATGTTTTGTCTCCGGATTTGACAACATAGGCAGTACCTTCTCTGAAAAGCACAATTCGGGTTGGATTCGCATCTAAACACTCATAGCCTTACTGAAATAAAAGTGCGAAAAAAATACAACTGAAAGGAGTTTTGTCAAACGGGGTTGCCAAGAATAAAACCTAACGATATTAATAGTTCCGTGAGAAAAAATTGGATGAGGTATGCATCGGTTTTGAACAAATAATTTTTTATTTCTGGAATCAGATTTGGGTTCTTACAGGGGACAAGGTGGAAACAGCCATTAATATAGCTTATGGTTAGTATTTAAAAGAGTTTTGGCCTCATTTATAAAAAAAAAAATTCTTACTATAGATATGTTGTTTCCTTATTTATTTATTTATTAGTAACAACTTAAAATCATATTTCTCTGTTTTTCTTTGACTCAGCATGCAAGTTGATTGATAATGACATGAAACAGTTTATTATCAGTTCAGAAACTGATGAAATTAGAGAAGTAGAAAGCAGAGTAAGGAGCTTTCTTGTCTGGTTTGATTTTTCATGTAAATACATCAAATTCATTTTTCAGAGCGTTCAATTCAATATGTTAAAGAGAAATTTAGGGAACACAATTCCAACCACATCCCCCACATGCCCTACATGCAGGTATGTGTAAGGGTCGTGGTTGGAGTTGTGTCTCTAGAATTATTGTAATTTAAAAGTTGCTTTAAATTCTATGGCCAGGGTGACCAAGTGGAGATCGCACGCTTTATGAGAGATGTAGTGAAAAGTCAGCCAAAAAATATATTTGTTTAGCAAAGTAGCATATTGAAATCAAGGTTGGGAATTTAATCGGGTGGCAGGTTATACTCTTAGAAGCCCAACTGCTATAATTTATTTATTTATTTTTCAATTGATGATTATTATTTTTTCTTTCAAAACCAATTACTGCTCCGTTTGATAACATTTTCTGGAAGGACTTCTTGTATTGATCACAAAGTTTTGAAAATTTTAAGAGGGTGTTAGTCATAAACAATTTTGCGATCACTTCCAGTTCTAACAGTGTTGATTCGAATGGCAAGATGTTTGGCCTTTGGGATGTCAGCACAACGGTCTTCAATTGTCTTGTAATAACTATTAATTTGCGGCTTCTTCTAATGTGCAACACGATCCTAATGTGAGTCATCTTCTTGTTTTAACCACTTACTGAATTAAATACTCTATGGTAGCAGAGCTAAAAAGCTTTTTTTTTTTCAATTACCTAGAGCTAATATACAACTTCAGCTTCTTATTGAATTATAGGTTGTGGATTCACTTAGTAGTCATCCCACTATTCGGCCAATGTCACATCCCAAGAGGTGAGTAATCATTTAATCAACTTTTTTGACAAATATCATATCTTATTAATTACAATACTTGCTCTTATTAAATATAGGTTCACCTTTCAAAGAAAGAGAAGAAGAAGAATAAGGAGAAGAAGAAGAAGAACTAACAAAGTAATAGTACTAACATAAAGCATTAGTTTTTATAAGCACCTTTAATCTTTTAGCTCTGATTGCTAAAGCACCTTTAATCTTATAGCTTAGTATCTCTGTTAGGGTGAATAATAGTGATCTGTATTTTTATATGAATGAATTATTTTTTTATCCCTATGTAACACAACTGTCACCAACCTTCGTCCCCGTGGACCTAGGGTTAGGGTTTAAATATCTACATACATTCCCCAATTTCATATCACATGCTCTCTCCCCACCTGACTCTCTTATCTCTATATCCATCTTCGCATCGAAACTATAAATCAATTTTTATTTGTGTACGATTTTATCGATTCACTTTCCCCACCAAACAGTTCACCCTATAAATTGTTCAAATTTTTAAGGTTTTGAGGATGAGAAGGAGATCTCAATACCTTGATCTAGGGTTTTAGGGTTTCAATCCCCAAACCCAAGTTGAGATCATCAGGGTTGTGAATTGAGCTAGGGTTTAGATTTTCATAACCAATATAATTCACTCTATAAATAGTTGAATTTTGGGGGTTTTCAGGATGAGAGCAATGCCTATGAAGACCCTGATCTAAGCTTGGAGTTTCCACTTCCAATCACAGTTTCCAGATCATCAACATTGTAAACCATACTGGGTTTATAGTAATTTCTCTTAATGACCAACTATTTGCTATGTATATTTTTGGTAGGGTTTGGACTTTGGAGCTGGAAATTGGCTTACAAGTTTGGGATTAAAGTTTTAATTTCTTTTCTTTTTTTTGGGGATATGTTTTTCAATCCCAATTTTAGGGAATCAATACTGTAAATGATACTGGGTTTATAGAAATTTACTTCACAAGATAGGGCTTTTAGCTTTTGATCGATTCTTCACAATCTGTATGCTCCATTCAGCTATTACTCTAATCTATGGTGCTCTGATAATGTTTTATCTCAAAGAAATCTGTGTTTTCGGCCATGGTACCGAAACAACTCAAAAGCTTATGGGATCAACACCACACGACCAGTTGTTGATACAAATATCTGATTCGTTTGCCGGGTTGCTTCTATTTGTGATTGGGTTACTGCTGTTCATGGTAGCTTTTGTTGAGGACAGGGCGTTTCAGAGTTTCTTTGCCAAAGGTTGTGTTCTTCTTCATGTCTCAATGGCCCTCTGGAGGGTGTATTTTGAGAGGAGACTCGACAATTTGGCTTGAGATTGGCCAAGGCAGTTAGTTGGTGATTTTGTGTTAGCACTTTCATGGGTTTTCTTTCTGATTTACTCCTGGAGGGAGTATGATTAGCAGGAAGAAGAAGAGCAATTGACCATTGTGGTTGAATGCCTTTTTTTATTTGATATGAAGTCTAGGGTTGTAAATTTGTTGCTTAATTGCGCTAAATGGGAAATTATGTGGATAAAATGGAATTAAAATGATCAACAATTTGGGTTAATGAGCTGGGTGTTATTTATATTTGGAATGATTTGTATTTTTTTAGTTTAATCAAATAAAATTAGCATAATTTTTTTTTTAAAAAAAAAGAGGAGGATATGACGGCGTTTCTACAAACGCCTCTTAAATCCCACATATTAACGGTTATTTTTTGAAAAATATATGACGGCGTTTTTTCAAAACGTCGCTAAATATTGTAAGTGACGTCATCATGTATTTAGTAGGACATTTGGCGGCGTTTTTAATATCACGACGTTTTTGAAACGCCATAAAGCTATAGCGACGGCCGCGTCCTCGGCGTTTGGTAATAAGCGTCACAAAAAGAATTGGCGGCGTTTTTGACACTTATAGAGGCGTTTTTTAAACGCCACTAAAAGTTAAATTTCCTGCAGTGTATACTCACAGGTTGAAGAGAATCCAAACCAAAGAAAGTATGCATACATGATGAATGGACCGCATGGTAATGCTCGGTCGAAAAAGGAATGCATGTTCAAAAATCATGACAAATAAATACTAAAGTGGTGGAGGAGATCATGGGATCCATTCACCAACCCCTTCCACAATTATCTACAAATAGAATAAAAATATATACACGAAATGTGGAATTTTGTCTAATTTTTTAATATGTATTATCAATTAAATTAAAAGATAATTGATTAATAATTTCTATATTTTGGATTTGTGATCCATATAATCTTGTATTTTTATTTTTATTTTTTTGTAATCTATTTAATCCTTTTAGATGTGGAATGACTCATTTGCCCGCCAGATTGTAGTGTTACATTTGGAAAGTTTCATTGAAGTGTTATGTTTGAGAAAAGTACACTAAGGTGTTTCGTTGGACTGTTATCTTGGAGTGTTATATTTTAGTGTTCGAGTGTTCATGTGTTACGTTTGGGAAAGTATACTAACGAGTTTTTAGTATTGGAGTGTTACATTGGAGTATTACGTTTGGAAAAAGTACATGAAGGAGTTTTTAGTGTATTATGTCGTACACTAAGGAGTTTTTTAGTATGTTACATCGGAATGTTACGTTAGGAAAAAAGTATACTAATGAGTTTTTTTTTAGAGTGTTACGTTGAAGTGACGGAAATGTAGTCTAAAAATTGGATCAAACTTTCTGAAGATAAAGTCCCTCAATGAGGAAGGGTATAAATGTCTAGCAAATCATACCAGAATTTAAAATAAGATCTCACGGTAAAGTTGTCAAAACAAACAAAACCTATCAATATATTAGAAAATTCATGGGACTAATTGAAGTAATTGATTCCTATATAGGCCTTTCTAATAATTTTTCCAAAAAAAAAAAAAAAACTAGAACACAAAATTAATACAATTCATATTACAATAACCAAATTGATGCAAGAAGAAAACTATAAGAACCATAAGTATAATTTAAAGTTAGATACCCTAAAATTTTATCCCTACATTTGCCCAAACTGATGTGGTATGAGGTTTTTTTTTTTTTGGCTAGCAATGTGGTAGGTGGTAGGAGGTTAGGTTTTAATTGATTGATTTCTAAACAAATCAACAAATAACATATAATACTTCATGTCGTTGAGGCAAATTTAGAAGGATTTGACTTCTCTCAAGTTGTCATCTTAACTCGAGAAAGTCTTTGAGTTTGGTAGACCCATTTTGGAACAGATTTTAGCAATCCAAATCGTTCAATTTTTTTAACTCGTTAAGTAGAATATTCATACAAAAAATTAAGATAATTGGATATCAATAACTATATGTTTAAATCATATTTGTTTTAAAAAAATGAACGACAAATATAATTTCAAGAATAACAATTTATTTTTTTTGTAATACAAATTTGATTCAAACATATATGTGTTAATATCCGATCATCTTATTTTTTATACGAATATTATATGGTGTGAATTCTCAAAAGTGAATTGTTTGGGTTATTGAAATGGGAAATGTGTTGGATTAACAACATATTCTCTCACGTTGATACGTGAACAAAAAAGAAGCTTAACCCAATTTACAAATGATGTTTCAAAATATTTTAAGCATAATTATTCATAAATCTCTTTCCATTTACTTACCATATAATCAAAATGTTTCGAGATGTTATAAGCATTTTCGGTATAATATACTGTTAACAAATAAAGAAAGAGTCAAGCGTGAGTTTCCTGTTTGCATTTTGTTCTTTAACTCCCTCTTCATTGATCAGCTTAAGGGTGCTTTGTGAAACTGAGACATTTTAGCTTGGTTGGAGAACGAGAAAGAGTGTTAGACGGGCTAATATGGAAGAGAGAGAAGGTGGATGGAACCCAGTACTACGAAGGAGAAAGAGCACGATTTGGCAGCGAGGATATCGATCGGAGCAAGGGTTAATCACCATTTTCGTGGATCATATCCCAGAGTCAATGGATCCCAAAGGATTGTTCAACCTTTTCAGTAAGTTTGGAATCGTTAAAGATGTGTTCATCCCAAGGAAAAGGAGACAAGCAACAAGATCTAGATTTGGCTTTGTGAGATATGATTGCGAGGTGGCTGCAGAGGTAGCAATACAGAAGACAGATGGTTTGTGGTGTGATAATAGGGCTTTGCAGGTGAAAAAAGCAGAGTTTCAAAAGACCCAAAGTTTTGATCCGAGGGAGCGGAGGAGGATAGGTATGAAAGAAGGCGGGCAGAGGATACAAAATCAACTGCAAGGGCAGCAGATTCAATTTCAGGGAGGAAGGAAATCATATGCCGAAGTATTGGTTAATGGTGGAGCTAGTGAAAGGGAGGAGGTGGTGATCAAGACATTTGAGGAAGGTAATGGGTGGGGTTATGAAAGCTTAGTGGTGACATTGCGCAATTTTTTCGCTTTCAAGGAGTTCAGAGCAGAGTTGTATAAAAGGGGGATGAAGGATGTGATTGCAAGGGAGTGTGGAGGCAGATTAGTAGTGTTAACCTTTAGCTCAGAACAACAAATGAAGGAAGGGAAGGTCAAGCTGAGTGTGTGGGGACAGGAGTGGTGTGATTCAGTTAAAGAATGGGGGGAAGGGCACTACGTGGAGCAGGAGAGGTGCGTTTGGTTGTGTTGTTTCGGCATTCCAATTAATCTTTGGAGTGTCACTACCTTTCGCAGCATAGCTAATCATTGGGGGACGATGATCCAACTTGAGGAGGATGTTAATAACCCTCAATCTTTTCAGCAAGGCCGAGTCCGAGTAGTAACGAGGTGTATGACGATGATTAATACGGTGGTTCATTTGGAATGTAAAGGAACTCTGTATCCAGTAAGGGTCTGCGAGGAACTACCTCGCTGTTTATGTCCGAATTTAAGTTCTAGTCGGGGTAATGTTACTGGTTTCCCTCCATCCCCAGTTAATGAGGAGGTGGACCAACTATCCGGAAATGGAGATTGTAGGAGGTGTGTCCAGAAAGTTCCTGTACCAAGGGAGGAGGTAATGGGGGGAAGGTTCGCGGAGGAGAGCAGGGTGCTGGAGACAGAAATAGAGGGACCAGATATGGTGAATAAGGATGATGAAGGTCAACATGCAGAAGCAGAAGGTGTGCTACAGGGAGGCAAGGGGCATGCTAACGTAGGTGCATGTTCCAATGAGGAAGGTATGTTTCAAGTTGTCAACTCACAACAGGTTATGATGAAAAACTTTCAAATTTCAAACGGGGTTCTTGGCTCTTCTGGGCCTTGTACAGAGAGGGGTGGGCTTGAGGAAGGCACATCAAAAATTAATCTTGAAGTAGTGCTTGAGGGATTGCATGTTGGGCCTTTGCCCAGTGGTTTAGACAACAGGGAGAGGCTGACAGTGGAAGAGTGTGTGGCCCAGCCCAGGTTTAAGCCCAATGTGTTTCAGTCCATACAGAATAATTTAGATAGATCTGGTGTTGAAAGCAGTAAAGTCCAGGAGGTTGCAGAGAAGGCAACATTCAACAATCGTAAAAAAGGCTTTGTCAACAAACAAAGGAGAGCACTAGGCAGTTTTGGGTTCCAAAGAGGTGCCATTTTCAGAGCCACGGCTGCAGCTGTAGCTTCCTCTTTGTCATCATCCCAAAATCAATCGAGGTGTAGTAGAAGGAATTTAATTGAAGAGGCAAAGTCAACTTTGAAGGTGGGAGCAATTCTGGGGCTGCAGTACCAGGGCAGAGAGCAAGACGTTGTGAACAAAATAGTGGAGCTTGAGGAAAATGATGTGGAAAGACTTGCCGGTGAGGCAAATAGAAGATAGCAGAATGTATTCTGGGGAAAAAAAGGGTGATAATTCAGTTTATCCATGCATATTTTATCTTGGAATGTTAGAGGGCTGAGTAGATTAGAAAAAAGGGGGAGAATAAAGCAGCTGGTGAGGGAGCGGAATGTGGATGTTTTATTATTGCAAGAATCTAAGAGAAGTTCGGTGGATGCTAGTTTTGTGAAGTCTTTATGGCCTTATGAAGAGATGGAGTTTATGGGAGTGGATTCGGAAGGTTATGCCGGTGGTCTTTTGAGCATCTGGAGGCCAGAGGTTTTTAAGCTTACTGACTGCTGTTGCAGTAAGAATTTCGTTCTCTTATCAGGTATATCTAGCCCTTCTTTTATGTGTACCATAGTCAATGTTTATGCCCCAAATGAAGGTGTAGCTAGGAGAAAGTTTTGGGAGGTCTTGATTGATGTTTTTCCCCACTATCCAAACCCTTGGTGTGTGGGGGGGGATTTCAATGAAATCAGATTCATTAGTGAGAGGAGAGGGTGCTCCAGGCGGGAGAGGGGGATGAAGGATTTTAATGAGTTTATTAACAAATTGGAACTATCAGATTTACCTATGTTAGGTAGGCAGTTCACATGGTGCAATGCAGTGGAAGGGGAGAGATGGAGTAGGATTGATAGATTTCTACTGGATTCTAGGTGGTTAGAAATATTCTCCTTTAAGCAATGGGGTTTACCTAGATCAGTATCAGATCATTGCCCTATTCTATTGAAGGAAGATGAAAGGGATTGGGGACCCAAACCATTCAAGTTCTTAAATCCATGGTTAGCTCACCCTTCATTTATGCCTGCAGTCAAACAGATTTGGGAAAATAATCAGGTGTCAGGTTGGGCTGGGTTTAGACTCATGAGGAAACTAAGGGATTTAAGATCCCATCTAAGGATATGGAATAAGGAGGTGTTTGGAAATATTGACTCTCTATTAAAGTCTGCTGAGGAGGAGTTACATGAGTGGGATTTGCAGGCAGAGTCTGGGTCTCTGGATGATGCAGGTATTAGTAGTAGAAGAGAAGTTAGAAGTCTGGTATGGAAATTATGCAGAGATAAGGCAAGGTTGTGGCATCAAAAGTCCAGGGTGCTCTGGGCCCAAAATGGAGATAAGAACACTAGGTTTTTCCACATAATGGCTAGCAGTAGACAAAGAAAGAACTTGTTGGACTCAGTGTGCGTGGAAGGGGAGTGCTTGGAGGAACCTGCTCAGATTAAACAGGCTGTGGTGAGGCACTTTAGCAAGCAGTTTAAGGAGAGTTGGGCTGCGAGGCCAAAGCTTGCGGGCCCTTTTAATGTTATTAACTCAGAGGCAGCAGCTAAATTGGAGGCAGAATTCACGGAAGCTGAGATTTGGGTAGCTATTCAAGATTGTGATGGGAACAAGGCCCCCGGTCCTGATGGTTTTAATCTGGCTTGCATTAAAAAATGTTGGTCCATTATGAAAAGTGAGATTGTTCAACTGTTCCATGAATTTCACACTAATGCCAAGCTATCATATGGGATTAATAGCTCCTTCATGGTTCTTATCCCTAAAAGGGATAGCCCTTCAGGGTTAGGTGATTATAGACCTATTAGCTTGGTCAGTTCCATATACAAGATTTTGGCCAAGGTGTTGTCTAAAAGAATAAAGCTGGTTCTCCCAATGGTGATTAGTGAGGTGCAGTCAGCGTTTGTTAGTGGTAGACATATATTGGATGGAGTGTTGATCGCCAATGAAGTTGTAGATGGGTGGCACAGAGGTAGGAGGAAGGGAATTATCTTGAAGTTGGATTTCGAAAAAGCTTATGATTCGTTAAGTTGGGATTTTTTGTTATCTATGTTGGGGAATTTTGGTTTTGGGGCGAGGTGGATTAGGTGGATGAAAATTTGTGTTACAACAACCATGGTGTCTGTATTAGTTAATGGTTCACCATCGGTGGAGTTTCAACCACAGAAGGGATTAAGGCAAGGTGACCCTCTATCTCCCTTTTTGTTCATTATAGCGGCTGAAGCCCTTAATCTTTTGTTGGGTAGGGCTATTGAGAAGGGCTTATTTAGGGGAACATCAGTAGGGTCTAATCCGATGGGCATCTCTCATCTTCAATTTGCTGACGACACCATCATTTTTTGTGAAGGAGGCATGGAAGATGTCATTAATATTAAAAGAGTTTTGAGGTGTTTTGAGGTGATTTCTGGATTAAGGATTAATTTCCACAAAAGTGTGGTTTGTGGGGTGGGTTTTACTGAAGATCAGACCAAGGAGTTCGCAAAGGTGCTCAACTGTCTACCTAATAAATTGCCAATTAATTTTTTAGGCTTGCCTCTCGGAGCAAATCCTAGAAGGAAGAGCACTTGGGATCCTGTGGTGGCGAAAATTCAGAAGAAACTATCTTCTTGGAAAAGGAGATTGTTGTCGTTTGCAGGTAGATTGACTTTGATCAAATCGGCCTTGTCTAATTTACCTCTATACTTCTTGTCAATCTTTAAAATGCCTAAGGGGATAGTAAAAGCTATATCTAAGATTCAAGCAAACTTTCTCTGGGGTAGTTCCGCAACCAGCAGGAAGGTGCACATGGTTAAATGGAGGGAGGTTACGAAAGGAAAGAATCAAGGTGGCTTGGGCATAAGGGACTTAGGTGTGGTCAACGAATGCTTGTTACTAAAGTGGTGGTGGAGGTATGGAAGTGAGGATACAGCTATGTGGAAAGACGTAATTTGCTCTAGGTATGGTAAAAGTGGTGGGGGATGGTCTCCTGCATTGAATCATCCAGCAGGGATCTCACGGGTTTGGAAAGATATTTCCCAACTTTCGTCGGTTAATCAGCAATTGGGAGAATTTTTTGGAGAACAGGTTCAAATAGTTGTTGGCAATGGGAGGAGGATAAAGTTTTGGTATGATCCATGGTTAGAGGGCAGAGGGCTGAAGGCTGAATTTTCTAGGCTGTTTAGTTTATCCATAGAGAAGGAGGATACCCTACAGCAGATGTGTGCAAAGAGTGGTGCCTCAGGTAGGTGGCAGCTTCAATTCAGAAGGCCCCTACTAGCTTGGGAGGAAGAGGAGCTGCAGAGGCTGGTAGGTATGCTGTTATTCACTCCTAGGCTTAGAGATGGGGTTGAGGACTCATGTTCATGGTTAGCAGAGAAGTCGGGTCAGTTCACTGTTGCCTCTGTATGGAGATGGAGGGCTGCAGCTAGTGGGAATAATCTAGTAGTCCCAGCAGGAGTTTGGGAGAGTTTGGCCCCTCCAAAGATGCAATTTTTTTGTTGGTTGGCTTGGCGTGGCAGAGTTAAAACTTCATCATTCCTTCAAAGAATAGGGGCTGCTCATTTGGGTGCCAGCAACTTGTGTGTTTTTTGCCAAGCGGAAGTGGAAACTGTTGAACATGTGCTTCTGATGTGTCCTTTCGTATGGAAGTGCTGGTCTCACATGGTTGAGTGGTGGGATCAGTCATGGGCAATTCCAGGTTCTATACAAGGCCTGGTGCAGTGGTGGAATGGGGACAGACATAATCTCAAGTCCTGGGTACTCAAAGTTTGGAAGATTGTTCCCTCTGTAGTATTATGGTCAGTTTGGAGGTTGAGAAACCAATGCTTATTTAAGGATGCCATTCCTAATATACAAGCTCTTTGCGAACAAGTGAAGGTGCAGGTAGCTTTGTGGTCCAAATGGCACTTGAAGGTGGAGTATTCAGTCCATGATTTAGTGTCCAACCTCTACCAGATCAGATGGCAGTAAGGTTCAAAGCAGTAGTAGGTTGAGGTCAAAGCAGTAATAGGTTGAGGCCAGTAAGGTTCAGATCAGTAGAAAGAAATTAAATAATCCTCAACCTGCAGTTAGTAGGTATGCATTAAGGTCGGATGGCTTGGGCAGAGGAATTGGCTTGTTCTATTTGGTCTGCTGGGTATACTTCTGGATGGTTGTAGTGCCCAAAAACAGGAGTCATGCTGCTGGTGTGATCTGTGATGGCTTGGGCTGCATTGGTCTACTTCTGGCCTGCATTGGTCTACTGATCTGCTGGGTATACTTCTGGATTGCTGTAGTGCCCAAAAAACAGGAGTTAGGCTGCTGGTGTGCCCTGTGCTGGCTTTGGGTAGTGGGCTGCATTGGTCTACTGGTTTGCTTGCTATTTGGTCTACTGGTCTGCATTGGTCTACTGGTTTACTTCTATTTGGTCTGCTGGATGCCCTGCTGGTATGCAACAAGATTTTAACTCTGCTGTGCCGGTGCTACTGGTTTGCTTGCTTCTGGACGGCTGGATAGAACAGATTCTGATCTGTAAGGGTGGTGCATTCTGATCTGTTTGACCTGCTGTGTTGAATCTGGTTTGGGCTGCAGATCTGTGTTGTTTTGGATTTTGGTTTGTTGCTTTGGTGCATAGGATTGCCTCATACCAGCTGTGTATAGCAGTTGGCTCTTTGCTCCTTTAGTTTAGTCTATCTGTTACTTGCTTCTTTTCTTGTTCTCTCTTGTTGGTTCCTCACCAACTGGCGCTTGGTGCTTTTTTAGCACCAAGCTCCTCTTTATTGATGTAATATTGCTCTTTGTATGTTCATCAATAAAGATTTATCTTTTGCCGATCAAAAAAAAAAACAAATAAAGAAAGAATTTTAGTGGTTTTTGTTTTTTTGGCTACAATGGAAAGTAATTTTAGTACTTCAAAACTGGGAAGTGAGTTATGAAGGTATATGTATGTGTCCTTGAATCAAGCCACATAATAATAGAATAAGAGTAATGTTATATTTACCAATTAGTGTACTAATTAGTATATCAATTGATGATGTGATATAATTTAAAATGTTTTTGATATTTGTAATTTGTATAATGAGTGGAAGTCAATAATAAAGTCATAACTAGTGTTGGCACACTAGTTGATACACTAATTGGTGTATGTAGCACCACTCATAAAATAATGACTAACGATTATATAAATATTAAAATGGAAACACAATAAATTGGAAATTATATTGAATAATTTTGTAATAAAAATTTGTAACAGTTGGGATAAAATATTTGATATTTTATTAAAATGGAAACACAATAAATTGGAAATTATATTGAATAATTTTGTAATAAAAGTTTGTAACCGTTGGGATAAAATATTTGATATTTTATTAAAATGGAAACACAATAAATTGGAAATTATATTGAATAATTTTGTAATAAAAGTTTGTAACCGTTGGGATAAAATATTTGATATTTTATTAATTGCAACAATTAATGTCTTAAAGTAATTTTCCTTAAAAATATTTCAAAGAGAATAATATTTTCATATTTTTTATTTGAGTGAAAATTATCTTCGGTACAGCATGGGCTACACCGGATGTGAATTTTTTTTTTATGTACTTTCCATACTAAACTTTCACAACTCTGATAGAGTTAGGGATTCATTTATATACATTCATACGCTTAATTACAACTCGTTAAGTGGTATAATATTTTTTAGCATTTCTATAATTAGCAATCTTACATTGAAAATTTGTGC
Source organism: Camellia sinensis (assembly GCF_055761805.1). Taxonomy (NCBI): domain Eukaryota; kingdom Viridiplantae; phylum Streptophyta; class Magnoliopsida; order Ericales; family Theaceae; genus Camellia; species Camellia sinensis. The sequence continues at coordinate 76,685,527 of NC_138969.1, forward strand.
ATAGAATATACAGAAATTTTCACATGAAGGTAGGATTCACATATGTGAGACTCATGTGGGATAGGCACAGAGCGGGTATTGTCACCTCCACTGTAATGCCCCCAATTGAGGTTCATTTCGATTTTATTTTGATAATCCGAACTGTTCATATTATATGATTTGTTAAGTATATTATTCAAATAAAAAATGAGATTAATCGAACATGCATATCCCTATAATCGGACCATAATTGCTTTTAAAAAAAATATCAAAATTATGTTAATCATTTATTTTTTTTAACATAAATTTAGTATTTTTTTTTGTTTTTATTTTACGGGTTTTAGATGTCTAATTGCCTTGATTTTTTTTTAAGGATGCTCTACTCGATAAACTTTTTTTGAGTACTTCTTCTCGATAAATCCTATAATATGAATAGTCGGATTATCGAAACAGATTAACAAAATACCTCCATAAACTCACAACAAGATATTGTGCCTATAAAGAGAGGTAACTTGCAAAGGTTTCATGTGGGAACCCACCCTCCTGTGCGAGCATTTGTGCGTTCTGCGCAAAGATTTTCTGTGTAAATAGTATTTCTATTTCGTAATTTGTGTTCCTAACATTTATATATTCTTAATTAGCATTTAATGCTAGCATTTAATTATTTTTGTTAATTAGGTCAAATGAGTGGCAGTTATACCAACAAATTAATGGGTCATTGCATTAAATCAAATTCATTACTTTCGTTCCGAAAATATGAACTTGATTGATATTATGCGTTCACACTGATTAGAAAAACCACCACCCAAATGCATTATAAATAGGGTGTGTTCCCCAACATTGTAGTCCCAAGAAACATATCAAAACCAAGTCTTGTTGTTAAAGCTTTAGAAAAAAGAAACGATATGGTGATGAAGAAGACGATGGGTGGGTCAGTGTGTGCGTTAGAGTGGGTGATTGTAATTTTGGCATTGATTGCAAGCTCTGTGACTGTGAATGCAACAATCACCTGCGAAGATGCGATACTGAAAATACTTCCATGCGAACCATACCTGTCGGGCATCGGTGACGTCTCTGTGCCTTGCTGTCAGGGAGCTCAAAACTTGAACCAGATGGCTAATTCTACAGCAGATCGCCGGGCTGTTTGTGCGTGTTTTAAGCAAGTTGGACCTTCTTTAGGGGTTAACGTTGATAGAGCTAAGAAACTTCCCGATCTTTGCAAAATTGATCTTCGCGGAATAACCATTGACTTTACTATTGATTGCAACACAATTCCGTACGTAACACATCTTACTCACTCTTTGTTAGCTATTTGTTTATCAAAGTCACTAGACTATCTTGATTTCAACAAATTAATAACGACATCAACAGAGTGGTAGCCAGCATCTTACTTTTTGTCCCATATAACCATTTTATTTTTTTATCTTTTTGGGTCAATTTGAATTTGAATACTTTTTTACATATCAATTGAAACTCTGAAAGGGGACTAATCTTGTGTAGATGTTTGTTCTTTTTCATGAGTTGTGAAAGATGGGTTGAAAGATTACTTTTCGTCCCATACAACCAAATTTATTTTTATTTTTTTTGTCAATTTGAATTTGAATACATTTTTATATTCATTTGAAACTTTCAATGGCGGTTAATACTGTGTAGATATTTGTTTGTCCTCCTGAGTTGTGAAAGATGTGTAGAAAGATTTACACAATATTAGTCCTTTTCTGCTTTGTTCCTTTTTCTTATATTACTTACTGTGGAAAGATACCAAGATTTTGTCTCATGTTAAAGATTTTTCTTGTTCCTATGCAGAGTTTAATGGATGGGTGAGGAAGGATGCATCTGACAAGGACAAACCTTGGCCAGCGACAACAAAGATAATGCTTAGTTGTTATGTTTTAATTAGGCCAATTTGAAATTTCTTTGTATGGACAGTTACAATATGAATAAATTTGTTATCCTTTCTGGAGATTTCCTTCCCTTCATTTTTCCTTTTTCCTTACCAACATTTGCACTAAAGAAATTGTGGTACCCTTGTGTAGAGGAAAAACTTCTCTACAGATTAGTTGATACAACATACCTTTCAATGTCGGATTCGGAAAATTCTGGTTCAGATACATAGTTTCTTGGAATGCTTGCGGTTCGGATACACACCAATTTACCAATGAGATACATATCATTGGACTAAACCTGATGCCGAAGGAAATATAGTTTAGCTTTTAATCTAAAACTGTATTTGAATTTTATTTTTATTTATTTATTTTTTTGTGGTTTTTTGTGTTTTTTGAAAACATCTAGTTCGGATACAAGCCAATTTATTACATATCATCAGACCGAAGTGGACGAGTTACTAGTGTTTTGAAGGATATATAGTTTTGATTTCAAACCCGTGTTTTTCTATTTTTCATTTTCATGTTTTTCTTTTTTTAGTGAAAATTTTCATATTTAAATCATTTAAAAAAAAAAAAAAATAGGGTACTCGAACCATATGTCTAATTTCAAAACTTTTGGGATGATAGCCTCAAACTCTATTTTTTTGGGACCAAACGGACGATAATAATTTGAAAGACTATATTACTTTTACCCATCTATCTATTTGTCTACTATGTACTTATCTGTTCATGTCACCTATCTGTTGTCATGGTCTTTATTTGCAAAATCCAAACCCATGAAAAAAGATATGAACACAACCAGAAAGAGGGTACAAAATAATTAAAAGAGTATACTCAATAAGTGATATTGCTATAAAATTAGTATAACCAATACAAATTAAATCAACTATAAAATGTAACGCAAGCTTCTAATATTTCATTCGTTCACGTAACCTAATAATTCTTGTATGTGGGATTTATTAGATGCAATCATGTCCATTGTAATAGTCCTATTAAGTGAAAAAATGTCAATATAAATAAAATTTTAAAATATATATATAGGTTCGGTTCTAGGGGTGATTCGGTTTAGGCAAGGTTTAAATCAATAAGCAATCCAATCATATCAGTTTGATGATTTGAAGACTGAGAATCAAACCAATGCACTCGAAAACCAACTCAACCCAAACCCAAAGTGGTCAGTTTGGTTCGATTCTTCGATTTACTGACTAATTTGAATGCCTCTAATATCAACAACATATGATAAATGAACTGCATGGTAAAGAAAAAAAGAAGTGTCTAGATTATTGATAGAACAATTGGGTTCATTGGGCCTATTATGGGGTTGATTTTGGTGCTATGAGACGTTCACGTTTTAGAATTTATTGAGTAAAGTATTTATGTAAAAAAATAAGATGATAGTTATCTGTTTGAATCATATTTCACTTAAAAAAATAGATAACAAATACAATTTGAGGAATGGCCATCCATTTTGTGTAATACAAATATGATTCAAATATATAGTTTCTAATATTCGATTATTTTAATTTTTTCATAAATAACTTACTCAAAAAATTCTTAAAAGCGAATAATTTAAATTATCAAATTAACTCCAAAATAGTCCTATCAAGTCCAAACTATACTCACAGGTTGAAGAGAATCCAAACCAAAAAAAGTATGCATACATGATGAATGGACTGCATGGTAATTCTCGGTCGAAAAAGAATGCATGTTCAAAAATCATGACAAATAAATACTAAAGCGGTGGAGGAGATCATGGGATCCATTCACCAACCACTTCTACAATTATCTACAAATAGAATAAAAATACATACACAAAATGTGGAATTTCGTCTAATTTTTTAATAGATATTATCAATTAAATTAAAAGGTGATTGATTAATAATTTCCATATTTTAGATTTGTGATCCATATATTGTTATATATATATATATATATATATATTTGTAATCCATTTAATCCTTTTAGATGTGAAATGACTCATTTGCCCATCAGATTGTAGTATTACATTTAAAAAGTTACATTAAAGTGTTACGTTTGGGAAAGTACACTAAGGAATTTTTTAGTGTTAGAGTGTTACATTGCAGTATTACGTTTGAAAAAAGTATACTAAAGAAATTTTTTAGTGTTAAAGTGTTACGTTTGGAAAAAGTACACAAAAGAGTTTTTTAGTGTATTACGTCGTACATAATTTTTTAGTATGTTACATCGGAATGTTACGTTAGGAGAAAAGTATACTAAGGAAGTTTCTTTAGAGTTTTACGTTGAAGTGACGGAAACGTGATCTAAAATATTGGATCCAACTTTCCGAAGATAACGTCCCCCAACGAGGAAGGGTATAAATATCTATCAAATCATACTAAAATTTAAAATAAGATTTAACGGTAAGGTTGTCAAAACAAACAAAACCTATCAATGTATTAGAAAATTCATGGAGCTGATTAGGGTAACTGATTCTTATATAGGACTTTTTGATAATTTTTCCTAAATTAAATTAAGAAAATATAAAAAGCTAGAACACAAAATTGATACAATTCAAATTACAATGATCAAATTGATGCAAGAAGAAAACTATAAGAACTATAAGTTTAATTTAGAGTAAAGTTAGATACCCCTAAAATCTAATCCCTAAATTTACCCAAACTGATGTGGTAGGAGTTTTTTTTTTTTTTTTTTTTTTTTGGGGGGGGGGGGGGCTAGCGATGTGGTAGGAGGTTAGGCTTTAATTGATTGATTTCTAAACAAATCAACAAATAACATATGATACTTCATGTCATTGAAGGGTTTGATTTCTCTCAAATTGTCATCTTAACTTGAGAGAGTGTTTGAGTTTGGTAGACCTATTTTGGAACAAATTTCAGTAATCCAAACCATGTAATTTTTTTGACTCATTAAGTAAAATATTCATATAAAAAAATTAAGATGATTGGATATCAGTAACTATATGTTTAAATCATATTTGTTTTAAAAAAAATTGACAACAGATATAATTTCAAGAATAACAGTTCATTTTTTATAATACAAATTTGATTCAAACATATAGGTGCCGATATTTGATCATCTTATTTTTTATATGAATATTATACTTTGCGAATTCTCAAAAGTGAATTGTTTGAATAATTGAAATGGAACATGTGTTGGGCTCAACACCCCTTAAATTCTCTCATGTTGATATCTGAACAAAAAAAAGAAGCTTAACCCAATTTAGAAATGATATTTCAAAATATTTTAAGAATATTTATTCATAAATCTCTTTCCATTTACTTACCATATAATCAAAATGTTTCGGGATATTATAAGCATTTTCAGTATAATTTACTGTTGACAAATAAAGAAAAAATTTTAGTGGGTTTTTTTTTTTTTTTTGATACAATGGAAAGTAATTTTAATAGTTCAAAGTTGGAAAGAGAGTAATGTAGGTATATATATGTGTCCTTGAATCAAGCCACAGAATAATAGAATAATGACTAACAATTATATAAATATTAAAATGGAAACACAATAAACTGGAAATTATATTGAATAATTTTGTAATAAAAGTTTATAACCGTTGAGATAAAATATTTGATATTGTATTAATTGCAACAATTAATGTCTTAAATTAGTTTTCATTATAAATATTTTGGAAGAGAATAATATTTTCCCATTTTTTATTTGAGTGGAAATTATCTTTGGTACAGCATGGGTTACACCTGATGTGAAATTTTTTATGTACTTTCCATGCTAAACTTTCACAGCTCTGATAGAGTTAGGGGTTCATTTATATATATTTATACGCTTAATTATAGCGCGTTAAGTGGTATAACATTTTTTAGCATTTTTGTAATTAGCAATCTTACATTGAAAATTTGTGCATAGAATATACATAAATTTTCATGAAGGTAGGATTCACCTATGTGAGACTCATGTGGGACAGGCACTGGGCGGGTATTGTCACAGCACCTCTGCTGTAAAGCCCCCGATTGAGGTTCGTTTCGGTTTTACTTTGATGATCCGACCCGTTCATATTATATGATTTGTTGAGTATATTATTCATATAAAAAATGAGATTAATCGGGCATGCATGTTCCTATAATCGGACCATAATTGCTTTTAAAAAAATTATCAAAATTATGTTAATCATTTATTTTTTTAACATAAATTTAGTTATTTATTTATTTATGGGTTTTAGATGTCTAATTGCCTTTATTTTTTTTTCAAGGATGCTCTACTCGATAAACTTTTTTTGGGTATTTCTTCTCGATAAACCCTATAATATGAACAGTCAGATTATCGAAATAGATTGACAAAATACCTCCATGAACTCATAACTTGATATTGTGCCTATAAAGACAGGTACCTTACAAACGTTTCTTGTGGGAATCCGCCCTTATGTGCGGGCTTTTGTGCATTATATGCATAGATTTTTTGTGTAAATAGTATTTCAATTTTGTAATTTGTGTGTTCCTAACATTTATATATTCTCAATTAGTGATGGAAGGGACTGGTAAAGAATCTAATGTTTAGAGTGATATTCTGAGTGTGTCAAGGACTAATGCTGAGCTATTTGATTTCTTCAAGTCTAATTGCAAGCTTGTGATAGGAAATGGGTGTAGGTTTGACTTTTGGCATGATAAGTGGCTGTTGAATGTACAATTATAGGTAGAGTTCCCAAGGTTGTTTAGACTATCTGTGGAAAAAGAGGGGAATCTAAGCTCTTTCATGCAGAGGAGGGATATCTCACGAAATTGGAGGCTATTGTTTACAAGACCACTTTTTGCTTGGGAGGAAGAGGAGGTTCAAAGGCTGCAAGTCTTGACTAGAGATGCTCCCAGTCTTAATGAGGAGCTGCCAGACTCAGTCAGGTGGACTGCGTCTCCTGCAGGTCAGTTCACTGTGGCTTCATTAAGAAAATGGTATGAGTTGGTTCAAGGCCCAGAATTGCAGGTTCCTAAACTGATATGGAGAGGTGTGGCTCCTCCAAAAGCTAAATTTTTGAGCTGGTTGGCATGGAGGTGGAGGGTTAAAACAATTAGTCTTTTACAGAGGTTTCGGGCCTTAAGTAGCAATGTGGAGAATCTGTGCCTTTTCTGCAAGATGGAAAACTGAGTCAGTGGATCATATTCTATTGCAGTGCTCAGAGATTTGGAAGGTTTGGTCATCTATGCTACAATGGTGGGGAGTATCTCGGGTCATTCCTGCTACAGTTGAGGGTGTGCTGTTATGGTGGCTGGGAACAAAATTTAAGAAGTCAGTTATGAGGATTTTGAGGCTTGTTCCAATTGCAATGCTGTGGTCATTATGGAGGCTAAGAAATGGTTGTGTCTTTAAAGGGAGCCAGCCTAATATGGAAGAGTTTGGTGAAATTGTGAAAGTAAGGGTTGGGCTGTCGGCCAAGTCTGGGCTGCCAGATTTTCATTATACAGTGCATGATGTTGTGGCTAATCTGAATCAGGTGAGATGTTGTTTATAGGTAGAGGAGTTGCTGGGGTGTGCTTCTGCTCTCTGTTTCTGTTCTGTTTGCAGACTAGAGTTGGTTTGCAATTATGTGGGTCTGTGGGATTGCAGCTCTGTGGGTTTGCAGCTCTGTATCTGTTCTATCTTATTAATGTTAGTGTGTGCTTCTGCTCTGCTGCTGTCATAGGTAGAGGAGTTGCTGGGGTGTGCTTCTGCTCTCTGTATCTGTTCTGTTTGCAGATTAGAGTTGGTTTGCAATTATGTGGGTCTGTGGGATTGCAGCTCTGTGAATTTGGTATCGGGTCTATCTGTAGCTTTGTGCTCTTGTTTTGTTGTTTTGGTTTGCAGTGTTGTGGGCATCTAGACTTTTTGCAAATTTTGGCTTGAGGATTTGGTCATGTAGGACTGCTATTTTGGGCATGTGCTGTATTGCTGTGTTGTGTTTTTGTCTTCAAGTTGGTTGTGTCTCAAGTAGTGGTCTGGCTTTTGAGCTTGGCTGGTTGGTTGAGCCTGTATTATGTCTGAGGGTGCCCTGAGAATGGTTATTGCTGGCGTTGTATTTTGACTGAGGGTGCCCGTAGAATGGCTGTTGGCTGTTTTGTTCGGTTTTGATATGTGATAGGCTGCTGCTGGTGACCTGTTCTAATTTGATGGTTCCTGCTGGGTTGTTTTGATCTGAGTATGCATGCTTATTAGTATGGAGCAATTTTGGTTTGGTGTCTAGCAGTTCTGGTTTGGTGTTTGGTCTGTTCCTTTCGTTGGTTCCTCACCAACTTCGCGATACTAGCAAATGTTAGGATGTCTTTTCTTTTCTTTTTTGGTCTATTTTGTTTTGTACCTTGTTCTAGATCTTTTCTTCAATTAAGTCTCTTTTTTTGCCGATCAAGAAAAAAATATATGTATTCTTAATTAGCATTTAATGCTAGCGTTTAATTATTTTTGTTAATTAGCTCAAATGATTGGCAGTTATACCAACAAATTAATGGGTCATTGCATTAAATCAAATTCATTACTTTCGTTCCAAAAAAGTGAACTTGATTGATATTATGTGTTCACACTGATTAGAAAAACCACCACCCAAATGTATTATAAATAGGGTGTGTAACGCCCTCAAAATAAACCCATTAAATACATATAACATCAACATGCATTGTTTAAAAGGAAACAATTCATTATAATATTCATCAGAGTCTTACAAAATAAAAGCATTACATGTAACGTCAAATTATATGCCCTACAGGCTTATATCTTTCCAAGCCAACACTTGGACACAAAAGTATGAGTTCTAACTCAATTACAAATAAAGCCCTAGGCTTGTATGTTACATGTACTAACAATGAAAAACAAATAACTGAAAATAGTCTTCAAAATCCAAGTCCTGCCAAGCTAAGTTCTTGGAGGTAGCTTATCACCTGAACCTGAAAATGATGTTCCCATATAGAGTGAGCCACAGCCCAATAGAAATATACTAAACCAAATATAAGCAATGAATAAAGCAATAGCATTCAATAGATGGTTAACCAAGATAATCAATTACAACATTATCCAGTCTCATGACACTATTGTCAATGACACGTTCCACTTTCCAACATTATCAATATGGCTCAGAACCTGGCCAAACTTACAACAATGAATCATATATATCATATTCACATTCTTCCAATGTCAACAAACAAATGAGACTCAAGCTCAAATCAAAACACTTCATACTTCCAGATTGATACACATTTTAGTGCTGTATCAATAAAAACACTTCTATATAAATAAGCACACATAAAAGTGATGCTAATGGAGTCCATCCCCTATCTCCTCCCAAACAAAATCCGGTTTAGAGGTCCATCCGCTATCTTCCCCTAAACCGTGGAGTACATCCCCTATCTCCTCCCAAACATTATGCATATGCAATGCTCAATCAATACATGCAATTTCTGTATTAATTCAATAGTCTAAATTTATGACTTAAACATTTTGATTAGTTTCGATTTTCCCTAATCCATATGCAATGTTTACAACAAACACGACTATCCTCCACCGATAGCCCAAAACAGTTATTTCTAGACTGAAAATAAATATATCAACAATTCAATACGCGAGTGATTTTAATTATCCAACTACACCATGTAATCAATGAATTCCTCAATTTCATGCTTTTAACCATTTTCCCCAATTTCCTTAAATTAATTATACAAATTAACTTATCAATACAACTAGGGTTTTTCCCAAAATTACCAAAGTACTCCCAACATATCAAAATACCAAAACTTAGAACAAAACTTATAGGATGGAGTAGGAAATCCCTACCTTGAAGTGGGAACTCAAATGGAGATGATGACCAAAGACCAACGTGCTCCAAATCCCAAGTTTCTCAGATTAAAACAAAGCCCTCAACCCACTCTAACTTTTTAATAAAGGACCAAGGTTAGATACTCACCCTAGGTAGATCAATTCTTAGAGAGAAGACAAGTTTAGAGAGAGAGAGAGAGAGAGAGACTCTCAAGGGGCGGTTTATAAAAGTTAACAAAGGAAAAGTAGGTCAAAAAGTGATCCAAAAAGTGAAATCACGGACTGATGTAGTCGACTCCCCGCTCGAGCGTGAAACACCCCGCTCGAGCGTCAGACACAGACTCGCGCTCGAGCGTGAAAAGAGCCACTCGAGCGTCGATTGCACACTTCTAGAAGTTTTGCAGGCGATGGTAACCGCTCGAGCGTAAAACTCTCCGCTCGAGCGTAGGGACAAAATCAAGGGATCACGCTCGAGCGTAAAAATATACCGCTCGAGCGGACGAACTGCAGAGTAAAGTACTGGGAGATGGAAAACCACGCTCGAGCGTCAAAACTCCCGCTCGAGCGGAGAAGCAACAACGAAGAGCCCACTCGAGCGTTAAAAGTTACGCTCGAGCGTGAAGGCCAAAATCTGGGCATCACCCTTTTGGTTTCAAAGTGCAACCAACCTGTTTTAAACCTGCCCATCACAACCCAAGACTCAAACACAAGGAGTAAAGACTAGAAGTGATAATGATACAAAAACAAGTCCACGGAACTAAGTCCAGAATACAGTATACAAAGGAAGGAAAAGCCGGGATCGCTATAACCTCCCCCTCTTAAAGAATTTCGTCCCCGAAATTAGGTACAAGATTTTTTTAAAAAAAAAAAAAAAAAAGTTTTCTCTATTTCTCACAATATGCCAACATTCTATTAAACAACCTGACCCATTACCGGTCAATCCCATCTCTTTTCAAAAGGCATTTCACATTATACATAACAACTTGCATTATCAACATGCATTTTCCTTTCAAATTCAACAGTTTTTAATATCTATAATTTCCATTTCCATATCATAATCAATATCATGATATAACTCCAATTCTACAACACATTCAACATATGCAGTGTTGCACTAACTTCCATTATGAGGCAAGTTTCAAAATACAATCATTAATCAAAACATAAACTATGTTTCACAACTTAAGTTATATTCAATACACTTAAGGTGCAATGTTACAATAAAATAAGCAACATATGCTCAAGCATCTACAAATAGATCCGGATATTTCTCTCGGACCTCCAACTCGCGTTCCCAAGTGGCTTCCTCCACCCCGTGATGTTTCCACAAAACCTTTACCAAAGGGATGGTCTTGCCTCGCAAAACTTGATCCCGTCTATCCAAGACCCGAACTGGTCTCTCCTCATACGAGACATCCTCATCCACCTCTAAGTCGGTCCAATCCAACACATGCGATGGATCCGGCTCATACTTCCGGAGCATACTCACATGAAACACGTTATGTACTCCGGATAACTGCGGCGGCAAAGCTAAACGATAAGCAGCCTCGCCAATCCTCTCAAGGATCTCAAAAGGGCCTATAAATCGAGGGGATAACTTCCCGCTCTTCCCGAACCTCATCACTCCCCGCCTAGGTGATACCTTCAGAAAGACATGATCACCCACCTCAAACACCAAAGGTCTCCTCCTACGGTTGGCATAGGATTTCTGACGACTCTGGGCTGTAACAAGCCTCTTACGGATAAGCTCAACTTTCTCCGTCATTTCCCTTACCAATTCCGGACCCAACAAAGGTGCATCGCCCACCTCGGCCCAGCAAACTGGAGACCTACACGGTCGGCCGTACAAGGCCTCAAACGGTGCCATACCGATACTAGATTGGAAACTATTGTTGTAGGCAAACTCCACCAAAGGCAAGTGTCTCTCCCACAACCCACTAAAGTCAAGAACACAACCCCGAAGCATATCTTCAAGGATTTGAATAGTACGCTCGGACTGCCCGTCAGTCTGAGGATGATAAGCCGTGCTAAAGGTCAATTTAGTGCCTAAGGCACTCTGCAAACTCTGCCACAACCTGGCAGTGAAACGAGGATCTCTATCTGAGACGATCGTCACTGGGACCCCGTGCAACCTCACTATGTCCCGAATATATAAACCGGCAAGATGGTCTACCGAATCTCTCACGCGCATAGGAATGAAGTGCGCCAACTTAGTCAACCGGTCTACAACCACCCAAATAGTATCACTACCCCGCTGAGTCCTCGGAAGACCTACAACGAAGTCCATAGTGACATGCTCCCACTTCCACTCGGCAATAGGCAAGGGTTGCAACAAACCCGCTGGCCTCTGATGTTCGGCCTTCACTTGCTGACAAGTAAGGCACTTAGACACGAAAACTGCCACATCTCTCTTCATACCCCGCCACCAAAACTGGCAACCCAAATCCTGATACATCTTAGTACCTCCCGGATGCACCGCAAGGCGTGAATGATGGAACTCTCGGAGTACCTCCTCTCGGCAAGTTTCCGGCACAAATAGACGGTCTCGGTATCTCACGCTCAGGTCGGGATACACTGCCAAACCCTTTTCAATCTTCCCACTGGAAATCTTCTCACGGAGGGATTCTACCTCAAGGTCACCCCTCTGAGCCTCTAACACTCGAGTCACAAGTGTAGGCTGAGCAACAATGGAAAACAAGGCCGCAACCTTAACGGATTTGCCCAGAAGCAAATCAAACTCCCCAAGTGCACCCAACATCTCCCATTCCCGGATGGCTATACTAGCTATGTCACCAACAGATTTTCTGCTAAGGGCATCGGCCACCACATTGGCCTTCCCCGGATGATAATGCAACTCAAAGTCATAATCCTCAATAAACTCCATCCACCTCCTCTGCCTCAAGTTCAAGTCTTTCTGTGTAAACAGATATTTCAGACTCTTATGATCCGAGAATACTTCGAACTTCTCACCGTAAAGATAATGCCTCCAAATCTTCAAGGCAAAGATCACAGCTGCTAACTCTAGATCATGCGTAGGGTAATTCTGCTCGTGAGTTTTCAACTGACGTGAGCCATAGGCAACCACTTTCCCTTCTTGCATCAACATACAACCTAGATCCTCTCGTGAGGCGTCACAATAGACTGCATAACCCAATCCCCTCTCTGGAATAATCAATACTGGTGCGGTGGTCAGTTTAACTTTCAACTCCTGGAACGACTTTTCACAAGTCTCACTCCATACAAATTTGACTCCCTTCCGAGTCAATCTAGTCAAAGGCGAAGCTAATCTGGAGAAATCTTTCACAAACCGACGATAATACCCAGCTAACCCCAGAAAACTGCGGATCTCAAATACACTCTTAGGCTGTGCCCAATCTTGCACTGCCTCAGTCTTGGATGTATCAACAGACACTCCTTCCCCAGAAACTACATGGCCTAAGAACTTTACCTTTTCTAGCCAGAACTCACACTTCCCAAACTTAGCATAAAGCTTATGGGCTCTAAGTAATTCAAGCACCACTCTCAAGTGTTCCTTGTGCTTCTCCTCAGAAGGTGAATAGATAAGGATGTCGTCCACAAAGACGACTACAAATCGATCTAAAAATTCTCGAAAAATTCGGTTCATCAAATCCATAAACATTGCTGGTGCATTGGTGAGCCCAAATGGCATCACCAGAAACTCATAGTGGCCATACCGCGTACGGAATGCCGTCTTCGGAATATCCTCCTCCCTGACTCTTAATTGATGATAACCTGATCTCAAGTCTATTTTCGAGAAACAACGGGAACCCTTCAACTGATCGAACAGATCATCGATACGAGGCATAGGGTATTTATTCTTAACCGTAGCCCGATTCAATTTCCGGTAATCTATACAAAGTCTCAAAGCACCACCTTTCTTTTTAACAAAGAGGGCCGGTGCTCCCCACGGTGAAACACTAGGACGTATATAACCCTTGTCTAGTAACTCCTAGAGCTGAATCTTCAACTCAACTAACTCGGCTGGGGCAAAACGATAAGGTGCCATAGAAATCGGCGCCGTGCCGGGCACTAGGTCAATAGAGAATTCAATCTCCCGATGCGGTGGCAAACCAACAAGATCCTCGGGAAAGACGTCCGAGTACTCACAAACCACCCTTGGCAACACAATCTGAGTCTCATCATCCTCACTAATCGAAAGGTTAGCAAGTAGACCACTAAGCTCACTCCGTCCTCGCGGAACATACCCCGGTGGCAACACATTACCAACCCGGTCCCCCAGAAAATGAAAATACTCTCCGCTCACGGTACAACAAGTGACCCTCTGGCGGTAGTAATCAATAACAGCCCGGTATGATGATAACCAGTCCATACCCAAAATAACATCGAAACCCCTCATAGGCATAACTACAAAGGAAAATGGGATTCTATGATAATCAACCTCTATATCACAACCCCTAACACCTTGTTTCAAAATCAATTCACCCCCAAGAGGTGACACTACACAAATAGGAGATGCTAACTGTGCTAACTCCAACTCCAAAACAGATGCAAATGCAGCAGACACAAAGGAATGAGATGCACCCGTATCAATCAAAACACTAGCAACCGAGTTGCAAAACAAGAAGGTACCTCTCACAACTGATGGTGCCGGCACAAGATCCTGTGCGGTAACAGCATACACGCGCCCAGACGACCTCTGATCAACCTGCTCACCCCTAGGAGCATAAGATTGCTGCACCGATTGGGATGATGAAGCCCCCTGATTGGCCCTCGAGGCCTGACCTGACTGAACTGGCTGCTGACCCTGAATCTGCCTCAAACCAGATGCACCAGGTGTGCCACCCAACTGCGGGCAATACCTCTTCATATGCCCTGGCTGACCACACTGATAACACGAGAGTGGCTGGCCTCTACCCTGACTCTGGCTCTGAGATCGAGCCGAAGATGATGCTGCTCTCTGCACTCCTCCCCTCTGAGGACAAACTGGAGACTTGTGGCCCAGCTGGCCACACTTGAAGCAAGTGATGTCTCCCTGACTGCCTTTCCCCGAACTAGCACTCGGCACAGGAAAAGTCGATGTAGAAAAGCTACCCTGAGACTGCTGAGGATTAAAACCCTTCTGTCTCCTACCATCACTCTGACCATCTTGACTCCTCTTGGAGCCCTTCTGTCCTTCCTCCTCCTCCTGCATCATGATTTCCATGTGGGCTGCAGCATCAACCATACGCCCATAATCCCGAATCATAGTTCCCCCAACTCTCAGCTTGAGGCCACGCCTCAACTTCTTCTCGAACTCGATACAACGGCGTTCCTCAGACGCCACCAACTCAGGTGCAAACCTGGACAAGCTAGTAAATGCAGCCTCAAACTCGGCCACTGAAGAACTCGACTGCTTAAGCTGACAAAACTGGTCTCTCAGCTTCTCCCTGACTGCTGGAGATAAGAACTTCTCCTGGAAAGCATTCACAAAAGCCTCCCATGTACCTCCTATACGACCCTTATTAAACTTCCACCACTGACCCGCATCCCCCTTCAGCTGGAAAGATGCCAAGGTCACTTTCAACCCCTCGTCTTCAATGCCAAGCATCTCAAACATCTTCGTTGTCTGTTTGAGCCATTCATCTGCCTTAAGCGGCTCTTTAGGATCACCCACAAATTCATCCGGATTAGACCAGAAGAACTCCCTCTTCAGAAAGGAAGGTCCTGCATCTGCAGCAACATCCCGAGCTTGATTCTCAGCTCTGAGAATGCCTACTGACTCCCTGAATGCCCCTGCTATCTCTCGGGCTAGAGCGCCCATAGCCTGCTGGCCTACTGGCTCGGCCACATTGGCCTGGCCAATTCCCTCCTGAACTGCCGGAATCTCCTCTGGCATAGGCACCTCCTGCCTACCCGACCTACCACGCCAACCGCGTCCTCGTTCTCGTCCTGACATCCTAATAAAGGAAACAAAGACGTTAGCACATTAATAAATGTGCCGAAACTAAACACTCGCGTCCTAATGCATTGGACAACAATAATTCATTCCACATAAGCACATAATCACATAAGCACCTACGAATTTCATTCCCGGATAATGATAGTCCCAATACATTACTATAGTTCCGGTTGGAAGCAGCAGTGATCAAGTGCCTTTCCAACAAGACTACTAGAAACTCAAGGGTCCAATCAACATCCTAGAAACTACATTCCATACCCACATAATCACATAAACATGTTATCACATAAGCATATAACATTACACTAAGTCTCTATCAAACGAGACGAACCCAATGTGATACTAATCACTTCCCACGTACCCAAAGTATTCAAACCCGGTACGCTCTGATACCAAGTTGTAACGCCCTCAAAATAAACCCATTAAATACATATAACATCAACATGCAATGTTTAAAAGGAAACAATTCATTATAATATTCATCAGAGTCTTACAAAATAAAAGCATTACATGTAACGTCAAATTATATGCCCTACAGGCTTACATCTTTCCAAGCCAACACTTGGACACAAAAGTATGAGTTCTAACTCAATTACAAATAAAGCCCTAGGCTTGTATGTTACATGTACTAACAATGAAAAACAAATAACTGAAAATAGTCTTCAAAATCCAAGTCCTGCCAAGCCAAGTTCTTGGAGGTAGCTTATCACCTGAACCTGAAAATGATGTTCCCATATAGAGTGAGCCACAGCCCAGTAGAAATATACTAAACCAAATATAAGCAATGAATAAAGCAATAGCATTCAATAGATGGTTAACCAAGATAATCAATTACAACATTATCCAGTCTCATGACACTATTGCCAATGACACGTTCCACTTTCCAACATTATCAATATGGCTCAGAACCTGGCCAAACTTACAACAATGAATCATATATATCATATTCACATTCTTCCAATGTCAACAAACAAATGAGACTCAAGCTCAAATCAAAACACTTCATACTTCCAGATTGATACACATTTTAGTGCTGTATCAATAAAAACACTTCTATATAAATAAGCACACATAAAAGTGATGCTAATGGAGTCCATCCCCTATCTCCTCCCAAACAAAATCCGGTTTAGAGGTCCATCCGCTATCTTCCCCTAAACCGTGGAGTACATCCCCTATCTCCTCCCAAACATTATGCATATGCAATGCTCAATCAATACATGCAATTTCTGTATTAATTCAATAGTCTAAATTTATGACTTAAACATTTTGATTAGTTTCGATTTTCCCTAATCCATATGCAATGTTTACAACAAACACGACTATCCTCCACCGATAGCCCAAAACAGTTATTTCTAGACTGAAAATAAATATATCAACAATTCAATACGCGAGTGATTTTAATTATCCAACTACACCATTTAATCAATGAATTCCTCAATTTCATGCTTTTAACCATTTTCCCCAATTTCCTTAAATTAATTATACAAATTAACTTATCAATACAACTAGGGTTTTTCCCAAAATTACCAAAGTACTCCCAACATATCAAAATACCAAAACTTAGAACAAAACTTATAGGATGGAGTAGGAAATCCCTACCTTGAAGTGGGAACTCAAATGGAGATGATGACCAAAGACCAACGTGCTCCAAATCCCAAGTTTCTCAGATTAAAACGAAGCCCTCAACCCACTCTAACTTTTTAATAAAGGACCAAGGTTAGATACTCACCCTAGGTAGATCAATTCTTAGAGAGAAGACAAGTTTAGAGAGAGAGAGAGAGAGAGAGACTCTCAAGGGGCGGTTTATAAAAGTTAAGAAAGGAAAAGTAGGTCAAAACGTGATCTAAAAAGTGAAATCACGGACTGATGTAGTCGACTCCCCGCTCGAGCGTGAAACACCCCGCTCGAGCGTCAGACACAGACTCGCGCTCGAGCGTGAAAAGAGCCGCTCGAGCGTCGATTGCACACTTCCAGAAGTTTTGCAGGCGATGGTAACCGCTCGAGCGTAAAACTCTCCGCTCGAGCGTAGGGACAAAATCAAGGGATCACGCTCGAGCGTAAAAATATACCGCTCGAGCAGACGAACTGCAGAGTAAAGTACTGGGAGATGGAAAACCACGCTCGAGCCTCAAAACTCCCGCTCGAGCGGAGAAGCAACAACGAAGAGCCCGCTCGAGCGTTAAAAGTTACGCTCGAGCGTGAAGGCCAAAATCTGGGCATCACCCTTTTGGTTTCAAAGTGCAACCAACCTGTTTTAAACCTGCCCATCACAACCCAAGACTCAAACACAAGGAGTAAAGACTAGAAGTGATAATGATACAAAAACAAGTCCACGGAACTAAGTCCAGAATACAGTATACAAAGGAAGGAAAAGCCGGGATCGCTATAGGGTGTGTTCCTCAACATTGTAGTCCCAAGAAATATATCAAAACCAGGTCTTTGTTAGGGAAAATATGTGATTCCCCACAAGTAAATCAATCAATGGGAATAAAAACTAATGTGGAAAAATTAAATCAAAGGCAACACAAGAATTTTTACGTGGTTCCCTCAATGTGAGGTACGTCCACGGGATCGAAATCCGATTCCACTATCAACCAAATAAGTTCCAAACGATTACAAAAGAGACACTAATAGTCTCCCAAAACCACCCTTAGGTGAATTCCAAATAATCACAAATAAACAAGAGGAAAGACCTCACCAAATAGAAGAATCAAAATCTTCAGAACCAGAATTGAAGAAGACCCAAAATAACGAACCAAATCAACTTCCACACAAAGGAAACAAAAGCTTGAACAAATCAAGCACTGTTGACCAATCTTCCCCAGTTGTCCATTCACCGGCACTATTCCCGATGCAGTGTATCAGCTGCCGTCCACCTTGTTTTAGTGTGTTGAACAAAAATAATATATATTGAATCTTAGGTTTGTTTTATCAAAACTCTAGTTGTAACCAAATTGAATTGGGTCTCCACAAATATAATATATAAAAATATATTATACTAAACTAAGTTAAATTAAAACTCTTTTTCCAAAACCAATTGGGTCCCACACTCCAATAAGGAGGTATACCCAACAATTCTCCCCCTACCGACTTAGGTGGAGACATCAACCATACCCGCCAAAGTTCGACACTTTAAATGTTTGTCCCTCGACAAAGTCTTTGTCAACATATCTGAAATATTGTCATCTGTGTGAACCTTTTCGAGTTGCAACAATTTCGAATCTAACACATCACGAATCCAATGATATCTCACATCAATGTGTTTCGATCTCGAATGAAAAGTAGAATTTTTACTCAAGTGAATAGCACTTTGACTATCATAATAAAGCACATATTTTTCTTGCTTCAAACCCAATTCTTGCAAAAATTTCTTCAACCATAACTCTTCTTTGCAAGCTTCTGTAATAGCAATAAATTCAGCTTCGGTAGTTGAGAGAGCAACATATTTTTGTAATTTAGATTGCCATGCCACAGCTCCCCCTGCAAAAGTCATCAAATACCCCGAAGTAGATTTGCTAGAATCAACATCACCAGCCATGTCAGAATCAGTGAACCCATCAAGCATCGGCTTACCATCCCCAAAACACAAACACACCTTCGAAGTCCCTCGAAGATACCTTAGAATCCATTTTACCGCTGCCCAATGTTCTTACCCGGATTAGAGAGAAAACGACTCACCACACCAACGACGTGAGCAATATCCGGCATTGTACAAACCATGGCGTACATCAAAGAACAAACTGCTGAAGTATAAGGAATTTTCAACATCTCTTTCTTGTCTTTCTCACTTGTAGGACATTGATTCGAACTAAGCTTGAAGTGACCTACAAGTGGACAACCAACCGGCTTTGCTTTATTCATGTTGAACCTTTCAAGAACTTTCTCAATGTAGCTTTCTTGAGATAACCAAATCAATCCCTCTTTGCGATCACGAACAATTTTCATACCAAGTATTTGCTTTGCCGGTCCCAAATCTTTCATAGCAAAAGACTTGCTCAACTCCAATTTTAACCTGTTTATCATGGTAGAATCTTGACCCACAATTAACATGTCATCAACATAAAGCAAAAGAATAATAAATTTGCCATCCGAAATTTTTTTCACAAACACACAATGGTCCGAAATGGTTTTAGAAAAACCATTATTCATCATGAAAGAGTCAAATTTTTTGTACCATTGCTGCGGGGCTTGCTTGAGACCATACAAACTTTTCTTCAATTTGCAAACAAATTTCTCTTTCCCTTTCTCTACAAAACCTTCCGGTTGCTCCATGTAAATTTCTTCTTCAAGGTCACCATGAAGAAATGCGGTCTTCACATCAAGTTGCTCAACTTCAAGGTTCATACTTGCAGCCATGCCAAGTACAACCCGAATAGAAGACATCTTCACAACCGGCGAGAAAATTTCGTCAAAATCAATACCTTTCTTTTGCCCAAAGCCTTTCACAACAAGACGTGCCTTGTACCTCAGATTCTTGCCATCATTCTTCAATTTGAAGACCCACTTATTTTTCAGAATTTTCTTCCCTTTAGGCAACTTCACTAAATCATAAGTCTGGTTTTCAAGCAAGGAATTCATCTCCTCGTCCATGGCCTTTTTCCAATCACCTTTCTTTGCATGCTCAATTGTTTCTTGGTAGCTCTCAGGCTCCCCTTGATCAGAAATCAACACAAATTCGTTGGGAAGATACTTTCTTGAAGGTTGCCAGTCCCTTGTAGATTTCCTCAACTCAAGTTGTGGTGGCGGTTCTTGAGCTGGATGTTTTTTCTCAATTTCTAGCTCAAGTTCATTAGGATTAGCATCATCCTCCACTTCTTCAATAGGTGGCTGCACATCTCTCCCATTTTCATCATCAACTGAAGATGACGGAGATGGATCCATGTCAATGAGATCACTAGTTTTTGGCTCCGGTTGGTCACCTTTGCCAAAGTCTTCAATTGTTTGGTCTTCAAGAAACACAACATCACGGCTTCGAATGACTTTCTTGTCGACCGGATCCCACAATCTATATCCAAATTCATCACGCCCATAGCTAAGAAAAATACATTGCCTTGACTTACTATCAAGCTTGGACCTCTCATCCTTTGGAATGTGAACAAAAGCTCGGCAACCAAACACTCTCAAGTGCTCATAAGACACATCTTTTCTGGTCCAAACTCTTTTTGGAACATCACCATTCAAAGGATAGGAAGGTGACAAATTGATCACGTCAACCGCTGTCTTCAATGCCTCACCCCAAAAGGATCTTGGCAATTTAGCCTGTGAAAGCAAACACCTTGTTCTTTCCACAATGGTGCAGTTCATCCTCTCGGCAACTCCATTTTGTTGAGGAGTCTTCTTAACTGTCTTTTGATGCCGAATACCTTGGCTGCGACAATACTCATCAAATGACCCAATGTATTCACCACCATTGTCTGATCGGATGCACTTCAATTTCTGCCCTGTTTCTCTTTCAACCATGGCCTGAAAATGCTTAAATACTTCTAGAACTTGATCTTTAGTTTTTAGTAGAAAAGCCCAAACTTTCCTTGAATAATCATCAATGAAAGTAACAAAATAAAGTGCACCACCATGTGTTCTAACTTTTAAAGGACCACAAACATCTGAATGGATCAACTCCAAAACATTTTCTTTTCTAGAAGCAACATTTTTATGAAAAGAAACTCTATGTTGTTTACCCGCCAAACAATGAACACAAGTTTTAAGATGTGTACCTTTCAAACTGGGTAGAAGCTCTTTCTTGAACAAAACTTGTAGCCCCTTTTCACTCATGTGGCCAAGCCGCTTGTGCCACAATTCGGTAGAAGTATCATCTTGAAGTGCATTGACAACACCTTTACAAATTTTTCCTTGCATCGAATAAAATGTATGAGTCTTCTTGCACTTAGCCACCACCAAAGAACCCTTTGTGAGCTTCCATATTCCATCACCAAATTTTTTGTTGAAGCCTTCATCATCTAGCTTCCCAGTAGAGATCAAATTGAGGCGAATGTCGGGAACATGCCTCATATCTTTAAGCAACAACTTGCAGCCCAAATTTGTTTCCAAGCAAACATCACCCATACCAATAATCTTGGACAAACCTTCATTACCCATTCGAACAGAACCATAATCTCCTTCGGTGTAGGTAGTGAAGAAATCAACTTGAGAAGTCACATGAAAAGAAGCACCGAAATCAATCACCCAATTGCTCTCTTGGCCCACAAAATTGATACAATCATCTTCACAAACGACCATGAGATCACCATTGGTAGTAACTGCCATTGTGTCTTCTTGGTTCTTGTCCACACTTTTGTCACGCCTTTTCTCCTTATTCTTGAGCTTTCGGCATTCCCGCTTCATGTGCCCTTTCTCATGGCAATAATGGCACTCAATGTTTTTCTTTGAAAAAAAACCATCTTTTGATTTGTCACGGCTTTGATCACGACCATGAGGAGTCTTACTCCTCCCCCTTGTTTTGCTTCGGCCTCTCACAACGAATGTTTCTGAATGAGAGGAACCCGCTGATTTTCTTCTAGTTTCTTCATTCAACAGGCTACTAGTGACTTGGTCCATTGTGACAACTCCATCAGGTGCCGAATTACTAACCGTCACAACCAAAGTCTCCCAACTTTCAGGCAAAGAACTCAGTAGCATCAAAGCCTGCAACTCATCATCAAAAACAATTTTCATAGAAGCAAGTTGGTTAACAATACTCTTTATTTCATTCAGATGTTCCGGAATAGGGCTGCCCTCTTTATATTTTAAATTAACCAACTTACGAAACAGAAAGGCTTTATTTGTGGCTGATTTCCTATCATAAAGGCTCTCTAATTTTTTCCATAAATCATGTGTTGAAGTTTCAGTAGCAACATGATGAAACAAACTGTCATCAATCCATTGACGGATAACACCAACGGCTTTTTGATTAAGCCTATTCCATTCATCATCTTTCATACCCTCGGGTTTGCCAGAATCACCCTCAATGGGTCCATACAAATCTTTACAAAATAATAGGTCCTCCATTTTAGTTTTCCAAGTTACCCAATTGCTTCCATTGAAGCTAGACATGCAACCCACATTCCCCTCCATAGATTTACACAAATAATAAAACTCAAATAAACCGTATGCTCTGATACCAGTTGTTAGGGAAAATATGTGATTCCCCACAAGTAAATCAATCAATTGGAATAAAAACTAATGCGGAAAAATTAAATCAAAGGCAACACAAGAATTTTTACGTGGTTCCCTCAATGTGAGGTACGTCCACGGGATCGAAATCTGATTCCACTATCAACCAAATAAGTTCCAAACGATTACAAAAGAGACACTAATAGTCTCACAAAACCATCCTTAGGTGAATTCCAAATAATCACAAATAAACAAGAGGAAAGACCTCACCAAATAGAAGAATCAAAATCTTCAGAACCAGAATTGAAGAAGACCCAAAATAACGAACCAAATCAACTTCCACACAAAGGAAACAAAAGCTTGAACAAATCAAGCACTGTTGACCAATCATCCCCAATTGTCCATTCACCGGCACTATTCCCGATGCAGTGTATCAGCTGCCGTCCACCTTGTTTTAGTGTGTTGAACAAAAATAATATATATTGAATCTTAGGTTTGTTTTATCAAAACTCTAGTTGTAACCAAATTGAATTGGGTCTCCATAAATATAATATATAAAAATATATTATACTAAACTAAGTTAAATTAAAACTCTTTTTCCAAAACCAATTGGGTCCCACACTCCAATAAGGAGGTATACCCAACAGTCTTGTTGTTAAAGCTTTTGAAAAAAGAAACGATATGGTGATGAAGAAGACGATGGGTGGGTCATTGTGTGCGTTAGAGTGGGTGATGGTAATTTTGGCATTGATTGCAAGCTCTGTGACTGTGAATGCAACAATCACCTGCTAAGATGCGATACTGAAAATACTTCTATAGCGATCTCGGGTTTACCCTCGTTATACCGTGATCCGGACATGTGTCCGTGGATGTTGGTAGTTGTCTATCATCTTGTTTGTATCCTTTTTACTTAGTATTTGAGTTATGGGATGTGTTGGGCAGGTTTGTTTCAGGTTGGTTGAGTCTAGAAACCAAAACTAGTTGCCCAGATTTTTGGCCTGTCCGCTCGAGCGGAGGTGTTGGCGCTCGAGCGGGGAATACATCCATCCAGTATCTTGTTGTGCAGTGTTGTGAGCTCGAGCGTAGGGTTGGGAGGTCGAGCGGAGGCCTGGTTCTGCAAAAGTGCTGAGCGAGTGCATTCTGCGCTCGAGCGGGAGGTTGGCCGCTCGAGCGGAAGTCTGTGAGTGGCCGCTCGAGCGGGGTGTTTTACGCTCGAGCGGAGACCTGGGTTAAAGTCCCGAATTTGTGACTCTTTAAATCACTTTTTCACTTTCTCTTCTCTCTCTTACTTTTCCAAAATCACCATTGTTGAGCCTCTCACTCTAGACTCTACCTTCTCTCTAGGTTTTGATCTAGTAGGAGTGATTTACTCACCTTTGGCCTTTACAAAAAAGTTGTTGATCGTCGAGGGCTTCATTTTAATCTGAAAATCTCGGGTTTTGGAGCACGTTGGGTTTAGTCGTCTTCTCCTTTGGGACTCTGAATTTGAGGTAGGGATAACCTACTCCTCTCTATGGGTTTTGTCTTTAAATTTTGGTATTTTGAGATGTTGGGCTTGGTTTGGTAATTTTGTGAAAGTTTGGGGCTTTTGTGTAATTTTTACAAAATTTGGGGTTTTATTCATAATAAACCTAGATGCATGTTTGGCATAGAAAAGTGGAATGATTGTTGAATCATTGATGAAAATGGGACCTAAGGGTTGAAATGGTAATTATGGAAAATGGCCTAATTACATTGTTTAATTAATTGGGATAATTAATTGGTGAGAAATGAGGAAATGAAATGTTGATTGAATATCCATTTGTGCATTTATTTTCTGTTTTAGAAATAACTGCTTTGGGCTATCGGTGGAGGATAGTCGAGATTGTTGTAGACAATGCATGATGATTAGGTAAACGGAAACTAATCAATGGAATGTGTCATGGAACTTGACGGTTGATAGAATACATTAATTGTGTGTATTGTGTGATTGTATATAGAACCAATGTGTTTATATACGTTATGTGTAGAGGAGGAGATTGGGGATGTACTCCGCGGTTTAGGGGAAGATAGGGGATGTACCTCTAAACCGGATAGGTATTGGGAGGAGATAGGGGATGAACTCCGTAGACAGAGCTCATATGCTTGTCTAGAGAAGTGAAGATAGAGCTCATATGCTTATCTTTGTGAAGTGTGGATACAGCTTGTATGCTTATCTGTGGATATTTTTGATATACATATCTGTTATAGAGTGTGGATACAGCTTGTATGCTTATCTGTGGATATTGTTGATATACATATCTGTTGAGAATGTGGATATAGCTTTTATGCTTATCTGAATGTGAGATATAGTTTTTATACATATCTGTGGAAATGATGATAGAGCTAGCATGCTTATCGGTTGAAAAAGGGAAAATGAAAAGTAATTGGGACTTGTAAGTCGTTGACATAAATATGTAATTTATGTGATTGTATCAGTGTTGACCAACTATCAATTGCTAATGTTTTAGTCATTGTCCATGGTTGGTTTAGTGTATTTCTACTGGGCTGTGGCTCACCCTATATGGGAATATCATTTTCAGGTACAGGAAGTATGCCACCTCCAAGGACATAGCTTGGGAGGCTAGAGGCGGACATAGCGTAGTTGTTTTACTTTTGATGTATTACATGTAACTTCAAGCCAATGGCTTAATGTGTAAACGAGTTAGAACTCTTTTGTTGAAACCAAGTGTTAACTTGGAAAGCTGTAAGCCCGTAGGGCATTTTGTTTTGATGTTAACATGTAATACTTATGTAATGAAACTCAATGAAATAAAGGAATGTGGTTAGTTTATATGTAAATGCTTGTCTTATCTGATGGGTTTAATGTTATTTTTTTTGGGGCGTTACAACTTGGTATCAGAGCGTACCGGGTTCGAATACTTTGGGTACGTGGGAAGTGATTAGGATCACAATGGGTTTGTCTCGCTTGATAGAGACTTAGATGTAGTATCGTATGCTATGTGCTTAATTGATAACATGCTTATGTGACTATGTGGGTATGGGATTTAATTTCTAGGATGTTGATTGGATCCTTGAGTTTCTGGGAGTCTTGTTGGAAAAGCACTTGATCAACGCTGTTTCTAACCGGAACTCTAGTAACGCCTCGGGACTATCATTATCCGGAAATGAAATTCGTAAGTGCTTATGTGTTTATGTGCTTATGTGGAGTGAATTACAGTTGTCCATGCATTAGGACGTGAGTGTTTAGTTTCGGCACATTTATGAATGTGCTAACGTTCTGTGTTGCCTTTATTAGGATGTCAAGACGAGGAAGAGGTGCTAGGCGTGGTAGACCTGCGAGGCAGGAAGTACCGTTACCGGGTGAGATTCCGGCAGTGCAGGAGGGAGTTGGGCAGGCCAATGTGGCCGAGCCAGTGGGTCAGCAGGCTATGGGTGCCTTGGCCAGAGAGATAGCAGGAGCTTTGGGTATTCTTAGAGCTGGGAATCAGGCAGCTGAGACAGGGCCTTCCTTCTTGAAGAGGGAGTTCTTCCGGTGTAATCCGGACGAGTTTATCGGGGATCCTAAAGAGCCGCTTAAGGCAGATGAATGGCTCGAACAGACAACGAAGACGTTTGAGATGCTTGGCATCGAGGACGGAGCACTGAAAGTGACCTTGGCATCCTTCCAACTGAAGGGAGATGCGGGTCAATGGTGGAAGTACGAGAAAGCTCGTGTTGGTGGTACTTGGGAGGCGTTTGTGAATGCTTTTCAGGAGAGGTTTTTATCAGCAGCAGCTAGGGAAAAGCTGAGGGATCAGTTTAGCCGGCTTAATCAGCAGGGCTTGTCAGTGGCCGAGTTTGAGGCTACTTTTACCAGTCTGTCTAGGTTTGCACCTGAACTGGTGGTGTCTGAGGAACGCCGTTGCTATGAGTTTGAGCGGAAGTTGAGGCGGGGCCTCAAGTTGAGAATTGGTGGGTCTTACATTCGAGAGTATAGACACCTAGTGGACACTGCAGCTCATATGGAGCTTATGATGCAGGAGGAGGATGAGGGCCAGAGAGGCTCCAAGAGGAGCCAGGATAGTCAGGGTGATGGCAGGAGGCAGAGGGGTCCTAACCCTCAGCAGTCGCAGGGTGGTGTTGCTAGATCGACCTTCCCAGTGCCGAGTGCAGGCTCCGGGAGAGGTGGTCAGGGGGATTTCACCTGTTACAAGTGTGGCCAGCTGGGTCACAAGGTATCTGTTTGCCCGCAGAAGGGTGGGGGTCAGAAAGCTGCTTCTTCTTCAGCTAGACCGCAGAGTCAGAGTTTGGGCAGGGGGCAGCTTTTGACTTGTTATCAGTGTGGACAACCTGGGCACATGAAGAGGTTTTGCCACAGTTGAGTGCCACTTCGGGAGCGTCTGGTTCTAGGCAGACGCAGGGTTTTCAGCCAGCTCAGTCTGTGCAGGCCTCGAGGGCCAATCCGGGAGCTTCGTCATCCCAGTCTGTGCAGCAGTCTTTTGCTCCGAGAGGTGAGCAGGTAGACCAGGGGCCTACGGGGCGCGTGTATGCTGTTACCGCGCAGGATTTAGTACCGGCTCCATCAGTAGTGAGAGGTACTTTTCTGTTTTGTAACTCAGTTGCTAATGTGTTGATAGACACGAGTGCATCTCATTCTTTTATATCTGCTGCATTTGTATCTGTTTTGGAATTGGAGTTAGCACAGTTAGCATCTCCTATTTGTGTGGTATCGCCTTTGGGTGGTGAGTTGATTCTGAAACAGGGTGTTAGAGGATGTGATATAGAGGTCGCCGACTATAGGCTTCCTTTTCCGTTTGTTGTCATGCCCATGAAGGGTTTTGATGTTATTTTGGGTATGGACTGGCTATCGTCATACCGGGCTGTTATTGATTGCTACCGCCAGAGGGTCACGTTATGTACCTTGAGCGGGGAGTGGTTCCATTTCTTGGGAGACCGGGTTGGTAGTGTTTTGCCACCGGGGTATGATTCGCGAGGGCGAAGTGAGCTTAGTGGTTTGCTTGCTAGCTCTGAGAGTAGTGAGTGTGATGAGACACAGATTGTGTTGCCGAGGGTGGTTTGTGAGTATTCGGATGTCTTTCCCGAAGATCTTGTTAGTTTGCCACCTCACCGAGAGATAGAGTTCTCTATTGATTTAGTGCCTGGTACGGCGCCGATTTCTATGGCACCTTACCGTTTTGCTCCAGCAGAGTTAGTTGAGTTGAAAGTTCAGCTCCAGGAATTGCTCGATAAGGGCTTTGTTCGCCCTAGTGTTTCACCGTGGGGAGCACCGGCACTCTTTGTTAAAAAGAAAGATGGTGCCTTGAGATTGTGTATAGACTACCGGAAGTTGAATCGGGCTACGGTTAAGAATAAGTACCCTATGCCCCGTATAGATGATTTGTTTGACCAGTTGAAGGGTTCCCGTTGTTTCTCTAAGATAGACTTGAGATCGGGTTACCATCAGTTGAGGGTCAGGGAGGAAGATATTCCTAAGACGGCATTCCGTACGCGGTATGGCCATTATGAGTTTTTGGTGATGCCATTCGGACTTACCAATGCACCGGCAGTCTTTATGGACTTGATGAACCGGATTTTCCGGGAGTTCTTAGACCGATTTGTGGTTATTTTCGTGGACGATATCCTTATCTATTCGTCTTCTGAGGAGGAGCACGAGGCACACTTGAGAGTGGTGCTTGAGTTACTTAGAGCCCATAGGCTGTATGCCAAGTTTGGGAAGTGTGAGTTCTGGCTGAGGGAAGTCAAATTCTTAGGCCACGTGGTATCCGGGGAAGGGGTGTCTGTTGATACATCCAAGGTTGAGGCAGTGCAAGATTGGGCACAGCCTAAGAGTGTGTTTGAGATCCGCAGTTTTCTGGGATTGGCTGGGTATTACCGTCGGTTTGTGAAAGATTTCTCCAGGTTAGCGTCACCGTTGACTAGACTGACTCGGAAGGGAGTCAAGTTTGTGTGGAGTGAGACTTGTGAAAAGTCGTTCCAAGAGCTGAAAGTTAGATTGACCACCGCTCCGGTATTGATTATTCCGGAGAGAGGGTTGGGTTATGCAGTTTATTGTGATGCCTCACGAGAGGGTTTTGGTTGTGTGTTGATGCAAGAGGGAAAAGTGATAGCTTATGGCTCACGTCAGTTGAAAATACACGAGAAGAATTACCCCACACACGACCTAGAGTTAGCAGCTGTGATCTTTGCCTTGAAAATCTAGAGGCACTACCTTTATGGTGAGAGGTTCGAGGTATTCTCGGATCATAAGAGTTTGAAGTATCTGTTTACACAGAGAGACTTGAATCTGAGGCAGAGGAGATGGATGGAGTTCATCGAGGATTATGATTTTGAGTTGCACTATCATCCGGGAAAGGCCAATGTTGTGGCCGATGCCCTTAGTAGGAAATCCATTAGTGATGTAGCTTGTATAGCCATCCGGGAATGGGAGATATTGGGAGCATTTGGCGAGTTTGATTTGCTACTGGGCAAATCTGTTGAGGCTGCGGCCTTGTTTTCTGTTGTTGCGCAGCCTACACTTGTGGTTAGAGTGTTAGAGGCACAGAGAGGTGACCTTGAGGTAGAATCCCTCCGAGAGAAGATCTCCAGTGGGAAGGTTGAGAAGGGTTTGACGGTGTATCCCGACCTGAGTGTGAGATACCGAGACCGTCTGTTTGTACCGGAGTCTTGCCGAGAGGAAGTACTCTGAGAGTTTCACCATTCGCGCCTTGCGGTGCATCCGGGAGGTACTAAGATGTATCAGGATTTGGGTCGCCAGTTTTGGTGGCGGGGTATGAAGAGAGATGTGGCTGTTTTCGTATCAAAGTGCCTTACTTGCCTGCAAGTGAAGGCCGAGCATCAGAGGCCAGCGGGTTTGTTGCAACCCTTGCCTATTGCCGAGTGGAAGTGGGAGCATGTCACTATGGACTTCGTTGTAGGTCTTCCGAGGACTCAGCGGGGTAGTGATGCTATTTGGGTGGTTGTAGACC
This sequence comes from Camellia sinensis, assembly GCF_055761805.1. Classification (NCBI taxonomy): domain Eukaryota; kingdom Viridiplantae; phylum Streptophyta; class Magnoliopsida; order Ericales; family Theaceae; genus Camellia; species Camellia sinensis. Next base: position 76,715,085 of record NC_138969.1, read on the forward strand.
GGTTGACTAAGTCGGCGCACTTCATTCCTATGCGCGTGAGAGATTCGGTAGATCATCTTGCCGATTTGTATATTCGGGACGTAGTGAGATTGCACGGGGTCCCAGTGACGATCATCTCAGATAGAGATCCTCGTTTTACTGCTAGGTTGTGGCAGAGTTTGCAGAGTGCCTTGGGCACTAAGTTGACCTTTAGTACGGCTTATCATCCTCAGACTGACGGGCAGTCCGAGTGTACTATTCAGATCCTCGAGGATATGCTTCGGGGTTGTGTCCTGGACTTCAGTGGGACGTGGGAGAGGCACTTGCCATTGGTAGAGTTTGCCTACAACAACAGTTTTCAGTCTAGCATCGGTATGGCACCGTTTGAGGCCTTGTATGGCCGACCGTGTAGGTCTCCAGTGTGTTGGGCCGAGGTGGGTGATGCACCTTTGTTGGGTCCGGAGTTGGTTAGGGAGACGACGGAGAAAGTTGAGCTTATCCGTAGGAGGCTTGTTACAGCCCAGAGTCGGCAGAAATCTTATGCTGACCGTAGGAGGAGGCCTTTGGCGTTTGAGGTAGGTCATCATGTCTTTCTGAAGATATCACCTAGACGAGGCCTGATGAGGTTTGGGAAGAGTGGGAAGTTATCCCCTCGGTTTATTGGTCCTTTTGAGATCCTTGAGAGGATTGGCGAAGTTGCTTATCGGTTAGCCTTACCGCCGCAGTTATCCGGAGTGCATGACGTGTTTCATGTGAGTATGCTTCGGAAGTATGAGCCAGATCCATCACATGTGCTGGATTGGACCGATTTAGAGGTAGATGAGGATGCCTCGTATGAGGAGAGACCGGTTCGGGTCTTGGATAGGCGGGATCTGGTCCTGCGTGGCAAGACCATTTCTTTGGTGAAAGTCTTGTGGAAACATCACAGAGTGGAGGAAGCCACTTGGGAACGTGAGTTGGGAGTCCGTGAGAAATATCCTGACTTCTTTGTTGATGTGTGATCTTGTATTTAAATTTTTTTTTTTTTTCATTTTGATGAACTTAAGAGCTTTTATATATGTCTTAAGTTGTGAAACATTGAAAATGTTTTGATTATTGGAAGTATGTTTTGGAACTTGCCTCATATGGAAGTTGAATGTAACATTATATGTGTTAAGTATATTGTTGACATTGGAAAGTTAGTGCATAATGTTGGTGCATGTTAAAAATACATATGTTGTTTACATATTGTGATATGTCTCTTGTTAAAGGGATGGGATGACCGGTAATGGGTCGAATTGTTGAATGTTCAAGTATAACATTGTTTAAAATGGAGGAAAGCTTGTTTTGAAAACTTGTGCTTAATTTCGGGGGCGAAATTCTTTAAGGGGGGGAGGTTATAGCGATCCCGGGTTTACCCTTGTTGTACAGTGATCCGTACATGTGTCCGTGGATGTTGGTAGTTGTTTATTATCTTGTTTGCATCCTTTTTACTTTGTTTATTGAGTTATTGGATGTGTTGGGCAGGTTTGTTACAGGTTGGTTGTGTTTGGGAGCCTAGTGTTGCTGCCCAGAATTTTGGACCTTCGCTCGAGCGAGGAGTTGGTCGCTCGAGCGAGAGTGGGGTTCGTGTTTGGTGGGTCGAGCCAGAGTGGCTCGCTCGAGCGAGCGGTTGCACCTGGTTCTGGACCTGAGAGCTGTCTTTCTTGGCTCGAGCGAGCTTCCTTCGCTCGAGCGGTTTGGGTTTTTATTCGCTCGATCGAGAACTTCTTGGCTCGAGCGAGAGTTTTCTGTGTCTGGTCGCTCGAGCGACCAAGTCTTCGCTCGAGCGAGCGTGTTTTATATCAGCGGACAGCAGCGTCTTAAACATCACTTTTTCATTTCCTTTCTTTGATCAAACCCTAAATCCGAGCCTCTCTCTCCCTACACTTACACTCTCTCTAAGATTTGATCTCCCTAGAGTGTGAATCTAGCCTAGGGCCTTTGTTAAAAAGATAGAGGGTGTTGAGAGCTTCGATTTAATCTGAAAAAGTTTGGATTTGGAGCAAGTTGATCTTCGAGTCTTCATCTCCTTTTTGGCTAAAACTTCAAGATAGGGATATCCTACTCCTCTCTATGGGTTTTGTCTTTAAATTTTGGTATTTTGAGATGTTGGGCTTGGTTTGGTAATTTTGTGAAAGTTTAGGGCTTTTGTGTAATTTTACAAAAGTTGGGGTTTTATTCATAATAAACCTAGATGCATGTTTGGCATAGAAAAATGGAATGATTGTTGAATCATTGATGAAAATGGGACCTAAGGGTTGAAATGTTAATTATGGGAATTAACCTAATTACATTGTTTAATTAATTGGGATAATTAATTGAGAAGAATGAAGAAATGAAATGTTGATTGAATATCCATTGTGCATTTATTTTCTGTTTAGAAATAACTGCTTTGGGCTATCGGTGGAGGATAGTCGTGATTGTTGTAGACAATGCATGATGATTAGGCAAACTGAAACTAATCAATGAAATGTGTCATGGAACTTGACGGTTGATAGAATACATTAACTGTATGTATTGGGTGATTGTATATAGAACCAATGTGTTTGTATACGTTATGTGTAGAGGAGGAGATGGGGGATGTACTCCGCGGTTTAGGGGAAGATAGGGGATGTACCTCTAAACCGGTTAGTGTTGGGAGAAGATAGGGGATGAACTCCGTAGATACAGCTCATATGCTTGTCTAGAAGTGAAGATAGAGCTTATATGCTTATCTTTGTGATGTGTGGATATAGCTCATATGCTTATTTGTGGATATTGTGGTTGTACATATCTGTTGTAGAATGTGGATATAGCTTATTTGCTTATCTGAGAATGTGGATATTGTTGATATACATATCTGTTGAGAATGTGGTTAGTGTTTATATGCCTATCCGTTGAAAAAGGGAAAATGAAAGGAAACTTGGACTCATAAGTCGTATGACATAAATATGTGATTTATGTGATTGTATCAGTGTTGGCCATCTATCAATTGCTAATATTTTAGTCATTGTTCATGGTTGGTTTAGTGTATTTCTGCTGGGCTGTGGCTCACCCTATATGGGAATATCATTTTCAGGTGCAGGAAGCATGCCACCTCCAAGGACATAGCTTGGGAGGCTAGAGGCGGACATGTTTTGTCGTTTTACTTTTGATGTATTACATGTAACTTCAAGCCAAGGGCTTAATGTGTAAATGAGTTAGTACTCTTTTGTTGTAACCAAGTGTTAACTTGGAAAGCTGTAAGCCCGTAGGGCATTTTGTTATGATGTTAACATGTAATACTTATGTAATGGAACTCTAATGAATAAAGGAATGTGGTTAGCTTATATGTAAATGCATGTCTTATCTAATGGGTTTAATGTTGTTTTTTTTTTAGGGCGTTACATAAATATTTATCAACTAGAAGTTTCATGATTGGAAGATAAAAATTAAAATTCGAGAATAATATATGGTCGAGAAAAGATAAAATAATAATTTTTTTACATATGAATAAATAAGTAATGCAAATTTCTGGAAAAAATAAATCCATTTATTTCAAAAAAAAAATCGAATAATAAATGTATTATTTAAAATGATAAATTTTACATTATTTATGTAGTGTGGAATAAGCCTCATATTAAGTTAGGGAAAATCGGTCTAGGGTCCCTCTTCCACTTTTCGTAATGGAAGAGATCCACAAAATTATTTTTTGATGTCTAAGGTCCCTAAACATATATCAGATGAAAGTTTCACTGGCTCATCTCTTTCCACTCACTGAAAGACCTCTCGATCGTCTTCAACACTGGACAATTCGATTTACACAAACTCAATTTGACCGATTCAATGATCGGAAACTCCGAAACCAAACTTCAATTAGAAACCCTAGGTTTGTCCGGGATTCAACACCGCGATTACGGCCTCAGTTGGCTCTGGAGGAGTTGTAAACAGCTCAAGAAACTCCAATTGCGAAGCTGCTATGCAATCGGCGATGAGTCATCACTCTCATCGTTCGTCGAATGCTTAATTGGTCTCCAAGAAGTGGAGTTGTGGACATGTAGGGCGATAATCAACGAGGTTCCTCTTCCTCCTCCTCTTTCATACACTTTCTCATTCTAGGGTTTCAAGTTCTTGAACCCCTTCAATTTCATTTTAATTCATCATCCCCTGTTTTCCCTACTATTCCGTCAAGCTTTTACAGTCTATTTCATACACTTTCCCTACTCTTCTGTCCCTAATGCTTTAGATTTGCACCTTACAATGAACAAGTGTGATGATCAATCTGGGAAGCAAGATGCAAAAGAACAAGAAATGGAATGTCTGGTTGTAGGAGATGCAGCTGTTTCAGAGCCTGGGGAGACTAAGAGTTTTGGGGAGGAAAAAATTTCAACTTCTTCTATGTTTGAAACAGATGCTTTAGTTCCTGAAATTGAAAAGACTGAGAAGCAAGATGTAGAAGCACAAGCGAGCAATGATCTTATTTTGCAGGATGCTCTTTTGAAGCACTGGTGGACAGACATGGATGAAAGATTATGCATGGATGGAAGACTCTGGATGCTCTTTTGTATGTTTTATGGACAGAGAAAAAGTTCCTTTATCACATCATACATGGATGGAAGATTCTGCTTCTAGTGGACAGCCATCTACTTGTTGTGAACCAGAATTTCTCTGTGAAGTCCAGAAAAATTCGACCAGAGAAATTCTCTGTGAAATGTGAAGTTCAGAGAAAATTGGACCAGAGAAAATCTCTGTAAACTAGAATTTCTCTGTGAAGTCCAGAGAAAATTCGTCTAGAGTCTCTAGATCGAATTTTCTCTGACTAGTTGAGTCTAACTGATTCAATTTCCCCTTCTACAGCTTGTATTATATCTGTCAACTACACAAATGATGTGTTCTTGTACATGTGTGCTTTTGGTATTGTTGTTGTTTCTTGGTAATAAAGTTTGTGCAGCATTTGTGCTGTTTAGTTACTGATATAGAGGTTGATGAAGATGTCGAACAAGAAGATAAACCTGGAGTTCAAAACCTCAGCATCTTTGTGTTCTACAAGAGGCAAAGTAGTCAAGTAAAAGTCCTTTTCATCTCATTATTGCTCCGAGCCTTCACTTCTAACTCGGCCGAATCCAGTGACCGTGACGATAATTCGGGCATAAGCATTAGCGATTGTATGGAAAAGTGCTGGAACAATTGCAGTTGTGTTGGGTTCACCACAAGCAATAGCAATGCTAGTCCAGAGAAATTCTCTGGGTTTCAAATTAAGCATTCCAGGTTCCAAATTGTGAATTGAATTTTTTTTTTTTCATTTGAAGTTGAAACCAGAGAAATTTTCTGGTTTTTTAATTGAATTTTCTCTAGGTTGAAACCAGAGAAATTCTCTGATTTTGGAACTAAATTTTATCAGGGTTGGTCCAGAGAAATTCTTCCCAGAATTTCTCTGGACCAATTTTCTCTGTGACGTGAGATGATGACAATGGTCATGATTCGGCGCTGAAGAAGTTGTAGAACTCTCCCATTAATGGAAGACTGAAGCGGAAATATAAAGGCCACGAATTGTATACGAAACACAATGGTAGAAAGAATTTTGAATTTACAGCCAATACATTGTTTTTTCTTAGGAATTGGGAAGAACTTGCATCAAGTGATAAAAGGGAAGGGGAAAAAAAAAATCATTCGTAAACTTCTTCAAGATAAAAAAGACATTTCTTGATTATCAGTGCACAAACATTCACCAAAAATATGATGGTGTATGTGTGGCTCCCTCTGCATAAAATTTTGAGAATAATTAGATTTTCCAGAGAAATTTGGACTGAAATTTCTCTGGACCAATTTTCTCTGGACTGAAATTTCTCTGGATCAAGGTTGAGGGACCTTAGACATTATGAAAATATTGTTGATGGACCTTAGACATCATAAAAATATTTGATGTCCTTTATGCTATAAAATCATAAGATCAAGGACCTTAAAAATAAAACCCCCATTAAGTTATTAGGACGTTATCTAACATTAATTTTAGAGAAATTGTTTATTTTTAAGTATTTTACCAATGAAAATTAAGTTTTTTCCATTAAATTTTTAATAATGTCTTAACAATTTAAGAATTTTATTTAATATTACTTGAAATTTAAAAAAATTATTAAATAATACTAAAGTATATATAAGTCATTGATAATATACATGCAAAACCTCAGGGGAGATAAGTGTAATTTACACATATCGATAATGAATGAGGTTTCTTGGTTTATGAGTATTTTCATCTTTTCACGTGCAAAGCAAAGGGTAATATGGTCATTTTCACACCTAAGTATTGTCGTTTGTACTAACTTAATAAACTGGAAGAATCTTGATAATAGTTTTAAAAGTAAAGCAGGTTAGTTTAATTATTGAAACCATAGAGGAGGTCCTTATAATTGTCAAAAACCTCAGGGGAGGTAAATGTAATTTACCCAATTTATATTGAAAAATTTAGGAGTTGATGTCATTGTTGTGCGGCTCATGAGACACCTTTTGTTTCTTATTTTGATGATATGAACCATTCAAATTTTAGAAAACATCGAGAAGAATATACCTGTAAAAATCAAGTTGATTGATATCAATAATCCTTTCATCAAATCATATTTGTATACATACTTATTCATACAGATGTGATTTGATGAAGTTATCGATATCCGATCAACTTAATTTTTTACAGAAATATTCTTGTTGTTGTTATCTAAAATTTAAACGGTTCAAATTATCAAAATAAGACCTGAAATGAGTCTTACGAACCGTACAATAGTCATATTTGTGCGTCATGCATAACAATGACACTAATTCCAATTTTTGTTTGTGGACAATGGATGGGCACAACTTAATATATACATGAATAACTCAAAGACGAAAATGGCAAAAGCAGGAGGAGAATGGAAACCGGTGCTGTATGGCAGGGGTAGGTACTCTCAAAGTTATGATGGAGGTCGATCTAGTGTTCGTACAATCTTTGTGGACAATATTTCTTCATCCATGAGCTCGAAGGGGCTCCATACTCTGTTCATGAAGTTTGGAATTGTTCAAGATGTATTCATTCCACATAAGTTAAGGAAAACTATGCGGTCAAGGTTTTGATTTGTTAGGTATGATTGTCCTATAGCTGCTGATGTGGCAATCCAAAAAAGCTAATGGGTTGTGGTGTGATGAGAAAGCCTTGAAAATTAAGAGAACAGAGTTCCAAAAGGAAGCATTAGGTGTCAAGGGAGTTGGTCAAGATGCGCAAACTGGGAAAAGACTTGGAAGAGAGGACGAAGGATCTAGGTGGCGATTGGGCCAAAAAGTTCAACCAAATATAGGCTATCGGTCATATGCAGAAGCAGTGCAGTTGGGAGCTAGTAAGGAAAGTGTGGGTCTCACGGTCGTAGCACATGAGGTAGGAAATGTATGGCTCTATGATAGCTTTATTGTAAAGTTGAAAAGCTATTACTTTTCAGACTTTCAGAAAGCAGTCATAGAGAAGGGAATGGCAGAAATTATGGTAAGGAGGAGAGGAGGAAAAATGGCAGTAGTGTCATTTAAATCTGTGCTAACAAAAGTGTGAGTCACTCAACTTTGAGGTTTATTTTCTCTTCTGTATAAGATGGTGAATTTAAATTCTAGTTGCTTAAAATGCACTTTCTATAGTGTCAAACGACTTGTATTGGCTCATTGCCTGTCAAACGACTACATAAGTAACATTACATTTCATCCCCTATACTTCAATTAATATACAAAAAGTCTCGGTGTGAATTTGACTTTTTAACACTATGCTCTATTTTATTAAAAAATTCATCCAAACTAACGAAAAGTGATTTAATATACACTTTCTAACAAAGTCAAAAGTACACTTTCAAAACAAAAACACAAAAATACAATTTCTTCATTTTTTTTCCCGATCTAAAATCCCACACATTATTATAAATAATTAAAATCAAGTCAATTATACACATGCAATACAATGTTAGTCAATGCATACACTGGACAAAAGTGGTTGAAGATAACCAAAGATTATTTGTCCTTGAATTTCTCTTTTCCCTTGTTTCAATACATTTTTAAGTATTGAATTATGTAAAAGTTTAAAAACATGATTCTATATTTAATTATATACATGACAACTTTTATTTCTTATTTTTGTTAATAGTTTTCTTGTATAAACCCTTTTAATGGTTCATTATAATGCATCAATTTGTGATCAATTCAATCAATATAATCAATCCAAATACTTTTGATACAAGTTCCCATTCTTCCTTAAGGTGCACATGAAATGTGTAACTAGAACATAGTCAAAATTCCTGCAACAACAAAAGTAGCAATAGTCCAAAACAGAGCACTCTGTTTTTTTTTTTTTGTGTGTGTGTGTGTGTGTGTGTGTGTGTGTGTGTGGTAGATATGGGTACCAATATAATTTTACCCGTCAATACGTGCAGAAAAATTATCAACCCCTTACCCACAATTATCTAAGAAAGAACTACCAGCAATTGCTTTCTTCAGTGTCATTGTGGCCTATCCTGAAACACAGTATTTACAGAAACCCTTTAAGATAAATTATCAATAGGTCCTAATAGTTGAACTTAATTCACAAGTTCTATTGAAAATAAGTCCTAATAAAATCATCGCTCAAAATAATCTTTTTTGATGAATTTTTGCATATGTCGCTAAAAATTGACAATCAGGGACTCTTTGTCACAGTTTTTTATAAATTGTTGCTAAAACTTATAAGTAGTGACGTTTTTTGTGACAAATTTTTAAACTGTCATTGAAAGTTAAAAATTAGTGACTTTTTTGTGACATTTTTTAAATTGTCACTAAAACTTATAATTAGTGACATTTTTTTGTAACAATTTTTAAACGGTCATTGAAAATTAAAAATTATTGATATTTTTTAATAGTGTTTGGTGAAAAATGCCATGAATTCTCACAGGACCTATTGGACAATAAGTCCACCTATTAGGACCTAAATAGAATTCTTTAAACTTTAATTTAAGGTACTAATTACATTACCAAATCATCCAAACTTTAATTTAAGGTACTAATTACATTACCAAATCATCCAAAGTCTTCATCATCTGGGTTGAGGGTTATAATTGATATTTTGATGGTTTTTATTTCTGATGTTATCCAGAACTGCCAGGTCTCCTAATGGGGATTAACATAAGGGGAAAAAATTGTAATGGAAATTGAAATCTTAGGGTGTAGCGTAATTTCTTAAATGTCAAAGGAAAATCTATAGGTGTCGGTATAATTTATTTTTTAAAATATTAGGGGTCCAACTATTTTTTATTATTTCATGGCTAATATTTGGACAAATTTTCTCGGTAGTGTCTATATTTTGTCTTGTGTCATCTTAGTATTTGTCATTTCAATTAGTTTAATTTTGATTCTTAATTTCAGATTTTATATCAATTTGGTACAATTATAACGCTAATTAGGGTTTTTGAGAAAAAAAATCACTGAATTGATTGATGTAACTTACTAAATTACACAAGTTTTTAATTTTATCTATAAAAGCATGACCAATGTCGCTTATATGCACATTGTTCATAAATATATATATATATATATATATATATATGAGAAATTGTAATCAATTGGATTAAATTGAGACAAAATCATAAATTAAATTAAAAAATAAACTAATGAAATTATAGGAGTTAAAATGATACAAAGGTCGAAGTATAAGAATTACTGGTATTATTTACTCTTAATATTTTTATACAAATGTAAGATTTCATGCGAGCGAGGAAATCAAATTTCTTAATTGTTTGTGAAAATAATAAATACTTTATATAGTCCATGAAAGATTTTTTTTCTTCCCTCCTCGGATTTTACAAATATGAGTCATGTCATGACTATCCAAAATAACAGGAGGGAAACAAAAAATATATAAAAGCAAATAATAATTATTATAACTGTTTTTAATAAATCCACTTTACTTTTGCATTCAAACATGTTTGACCTTATAAAATGAAAAAACGGTTTCGAAAAAAAAAATACTATAGATTTCAAAAGATGCACTAAAATTTTTACCAAATATGTGACATTGGTGTGGGACCACATCAAAAGAGAAAGAAAATCTTAGAGACCTCAAAAGATGTACTAAAATTTCAACCAAATGTATCATGGGCAAATTTGGTAGAAATTTTGGTACACCTTTTCGGTGTCCCACATCCATGTGACACATTTGGTAAAAATTTTAATACAGTTTTTGGAATCTCAACATGTGAGTCCCACACCCATTTGTGGCATTGGATAAAAATTTTAATAAATTTTTTGGGATCTTTTGCATTATTCAAAAAGAATGAAAATTGGTAGAAATTCCAAAAGATGTATCAAAATTTTAGATGTTCTATTTTTAATATTTATTATCCATTAAGTACTATTAATAAAAGAGACTGATACTTAATGGGTATAAATCCCAAAAATAGGACCTATTAAGAATCTTACTAAATATCTCACACAATTAATGGGAATAAATCCCAAAAATAGGACCTATTAAGAATCTTACTAAATATCTCACACAATGGATCACGTCAAAAACAATTACATTCCTTGTAAGGATAAGAGATTTTGACCATCAGAACTACTTTCTAGCAAAAATAGGCTACTAAGATTTCCAAATCCTATCCATCTCAGAATCCCAAAATCAATGGGAATTCATTGTTATAAAAGCATCCAATTACCCTTCTTTATCTCATTCTGTCTTCTCTCTTCTGTGAGATTTTTTTCATTCTGTCTTCTCTCTCCCGTGAGATTTCTTGTTTGAAGAAGATTAATAATTTTGAGTGTGTGTTTTTCAATTTGGAGAAGCAAAGATGGCTAATGCAGAAGTATTCAAATCGAAAATCACTGTATATGTGGTTGCTTGTTGGATTGTCGCAGCTTTTGGAGGCCTACTGTTTGGTTATGATATTGGAATTTCAAGTAATGCCCTCAACTATATTGATGTAAGTCTTTGATTAGAAAATCATAGAGATATATATTTTTATTTTATTATATGCTTTAAAATAGTAAGTCTAAAAGTTATACACTAAATAATTGAAACAATTATTATTAAGTAATGATTCATAAAGGTTTATTGATGTTTATTGCAAAATTATTATTTGTATGTGAGTGTCAATGATCATTTTTCGTTTATGTGTTTGGTTTCTAATTCATTCGAGTAAATAGTCAAATCTTATTATTTTGACTAACTTTATAGGTGGTGTGACTGCGATGGATGATTTCTTAATGAAGTTCTTTCCAAAAGTTCACGAGAGGAAACTTCATGCAAAGGAAGACAATTACTGCAAATATGATGATTAGTTGCTTCAGCTATTCACATCATCACTGTACCTTGCAGCTTTGGTTGCAAGCTTTGGTGCATCAAAGGCATCTCGTATATTTGGTCGCAAGCCCACAATTCTAGTAGCATCCCTATTTTTCATTGGAGGAGCTGGGTTCAGTGCTCTTGCTGAGCACAAATGGATGCTCATTCTTGGCAGGATTCTTTTTGGCATTGGAGTTGGATTTGGCAATGAGGTATATTATTTTGTGCCTAGAATAAATTTTATATTTTAATAATAGAGTGTCTCGATGAGTTTGTCAGCCCTCGACTAATCACAAGGCTGAAGTTAACTGACAAAATTTTAGATTTTATCCTCAAATTTTTAATGTTCAATCAACCCTTTGAGTTATATTATTTTTTACATAAAGTTTATGATAAATAAGGAAATTTTATTTTATTTTTCCCCTAACTATGATCTACGATTCGAGGCTGTTCCAGTGTTCTTATCAGAGACAGCACCAGTCCAACACAGAGGGGCAGTCAACATTCTCTTCCAACTATTTGTCACAATTGGATTTCTCATAGCTGGCATTGTCAACTATTTCACTTCCACCCTCCACCCAATTGGATGGAGGGTCTCCTTAGCCATAGCCGGCATTCCCGGCCTTGTCCTTTTCTTCGGCTCGATGATTCTCACCGAAACACCAGCTAGCCTTATCGAACGAGGCAAGGACACTAAAGGCAAAGCAGCACTCAAGAAAATCCGAGGCGTGGACAATGTGGAAGATGAGTATGAAGAAGTGAAAAAGGCATGTGAGATAGCCAAGGAAGTGAAGCAACCTTTCAAGAAACTGATGAAGCGCTCGAGCGTGCCACCACTAGTCATAGGAATTATGTTGCAGATATTTCAGCAGATGACTGGGATTAATGCGATTATGTTCTATGCACCGGTCCTGTTTCAGACCATGGGGTTCAAGAACGATGCTTCGCTGTTGTCTGCGGTGATTACTGGGACAGTGAATGTGGCAAGTACTTTCGTTTCAATCTATCTTGTTGATAAGATTGGAAGAAGAAAGTTGCTTCTCCAAGCCTGTGTCCAAATGTTCATTTGCCAGGTACTAAATTAATTTCACTTCTTTGTAATTACATTTAAATTCTTCTCACTTAGTGCTTGTATAAATTAAATGAATCCAATTTCAGGTATCAATTGGTGCAATTCTACTGACTCACTTGAATACTACTGGGACAATGGACAAAGGACTCGCTGTGGTTGTGGTGGTGCTGGTGTGCTTGTATGTTATGTGCTTTGCATGGTCTTGGGGACCTCTTGGTTGGCTAATTCCTAGCGAAACTTTCCCTCTCGAGACTAGAACCTCAGGCTTTGCTTTCGCTGTCAGCTCCAACATGTTGATGACTTTCCTTGTGGCTCAAGCTTTCTTATCGATGCTCTGTCACATGCGAGCCTTCATATTCTTTTTCTTCTCGGCTTGGATTTTGGTCATGGGATTGTTTGTGGTGTTCCTGGTGCCGGAAACAAAGGGCGTTCCAATCGATTCCATTGTGGAAAGGGTGTGGAAGCAACATCCGGTGTGGAAGAAGTTCATGGATGATGACGGTCCAAAGAACAAGGAGATGGTGTGATCGTGACAAACCTATTAAAACCGATTGTTGATGCGAACATGATTTTCTTTCCCTTTTTTTGGGAATTGTTTTTAGTGTTTTCATGGAGTTTGTTAACTGTTTTGGAAGATATGTCGTTCATAGTTTTTTTTTAATATGGACAGAAAAACTCAACAAAATCCTCCTAACAATGACCACAACAACAATAATTCAAATGAGGAGATCCAACTCTAAAACCATAAAATCGTATCCCCAATTGATCAAATAAAGACAAGTGGGTTAGGTTTAGGCTTGGACCATCATACATCTATCCACTTATTTGTTTATGTGTCATCCCTTTAATTGTTCATGCATCACATTTATGTCTACTTAATCTACAAATCTGTCTATATCACCGCCATCACCACCACCATTGATGCTACTGGTGATGGTGAATTTTTTGATGAACTTTTCGGCATCGCCAAATTGTTTGGCAATGGTCCGACAGTGGTTCAACGGTGAGGAAAATTGGAAAAAAATCATTCAAACTAATAATTTGTCTTTCTCAGCAAACAATTTCATTAAACATGTCATTTTGATCAAAATAAATATTAAATCTTGGACCAAATAAAATATGGTCCCATAAGTGTGGACTTTTCACCAATTATCCCTTTTAAATATACCTAATTTGGATCACCTAAAAAGTAAATTATTTGTAAACAAATCTACAAAAAAAAAAAAAAAAATTACTAAAGACAAAATTTAAAAAAAAAATCACATTTCATGTTATTTTTTGTGACTTCAATTTTTTTCTCTAGTTAAGTTTTTCCAGATTACCTCACAAATAATTACATTTTTTAGAATACTCTTTGGGCCGATTTGATTGGGCAAATTATAGCATATGACTGAGATTATTAATCCTCAGGACTCACATTTCATTATTTGGTTACAATTTTTGTTATCTAAATTAAATTTCGATGGACATTCTATCTAATAAAATATGTATATTTTTTAATTTTGGAGATTATGATGGGACTTCAAAGAAAATGAAATGGAGATTAATTTTGATGGGTATGGGTTTAAAAACGTGAAGAGTCCGAAGTACAAAAAAGAGTGAGGTTATTAGCAACGCTCCACAATAAATATAAGTCGTCGTCGGATCGGGGCCGGTGCTGTGAGGTGTTGTCATAGCAAGACCACAGGGTTTAGTTTGTTTTAGAAAAAGAAGCCTTCTTTGTATTCAAATTGCACCACTTTGCAGTTAAAAATAATAATAATAATAAAAAAAAAACAAAGCTAAATGAGTTTAATTGAAAAAAAAATCATAATTAAAAAAATGAATAAATTACAATTATACTCCCTAAGATTTGCTTATAATACGAGTTGCCCTTTGTGATTCTGAAAATTACACCCTCGTCTTGAAGTTTCTAATTTCATAACAAATAACCCTTTTTTACAACAAATCATTAAGTCAATTAATAGTTGTTGATGATATTATAAAAATGTTTCAATTAATAATTTAAACAATGTTATTTCTATATAGAGTAGTTAGAAATTTTATTTTTCAGTTAATTCAGTTAAATAAAAAATTATGACAAGAAAATATTTGCAATTTTTCAAACCACATGGGGCAACCCATATTTTAAACAAATCTCAGGGGTGTATTTGTAATTTATCCTTAAAAAATTGGTTGAGTTCACTACAAGAAATTGCATTTTTCACAACGCAACAAAATATGTTGCTAAAAGGGAAAACTCGTTGGCAAAAAGTTTTGCCGACATACGGAGTTACGTCGCCAACTAGTAGGTAAAAGTGAGTCGGCAAAACCTTTTGCCCACGAAATTATCATTGCGTTGGTAGTACAATATTTTTATTTGTCTCAATATAACATCTCTATACCAATAAATTTTAAAAGCACAATAATATTTAAACAGAAGTACTTAAAATAAATGGCACTTGATCCAAATATTTTCAAAGAATTTCAGTTGATATAACAACTCAGATTCTCATGGAGGCATCATCATGTGTGGGGATGGAGAATCTAAGTTATTGGATCTATTGAAAATTCCTGAAAATATTTGGATAAAGTGTAATTTTTTTTAAGTACTTCTACTTAAATATTAATTTGCTTTTGAATTTATTTGTACAAAGATGTGATATTGAGATAAATAAAAATATTGTACAACTCAACCTCCCTAGAAAGTAGTTCTTTTTTTTTTTTCAACTAATGAAACTCATTCAATTTTTTAGTTATGAACCTTTTTTTTCCCCAATTAAACTCATTTAGCTTTCTTTCTTATTTATTTATTTTTTTAACTACAAAGTGATTCAATTTGAATATAAGAAAGGCTTCTTTTACAAAAACAAACTGAATGATGCTTGCCACCTTGTTGTCACAGCACCGGCCCGAATCCCAAAGAACAAAAACGTTTTACAAACTATTTCTATGATCACATTGCAACAACCTCATGCATACCGTTAAAATGGTGCATACCATATACAAGTTATGACATTAGTGGTCTTGATTAACACAAATGTCATAACTAATGAATTATAAAAGTCAATCATGTACTTCTCTGGTGCCCTGTTATTTGCTAGGTGTGGTTGTGCCTGATGAATTGGTGGGGGGGTGCATTGGCTGATACCTGATAATGTTAATGGGCTGCTACAATGGTGGACGGGTTATAAATGGAGAAAATTTGAAAATCAAATTTGGAAGGCAATCCCAATGTCCTGTATGTGGTCAATATGGAAAATCAGAAATAATGTGGTCTTTAATGGGAAACTATTCCAGTTGAATGAACGTTGTGAATTAATCAAGGTGAGAATTGCTTTTTGGGTTAAAGCTCAGTTCAAGGAGTCTCTGTATTCAGTACAGGATATTATTAATAATTTGCAACAGATCAGAGCTATTGGTTGCTGAATTGTTTGATGCTGCTGCAGCTAGATGTTGCTGCTGTTTTCTAGTTGGGCCAGTTGCTGCTCCTGTTGTTCTTCTCTGTTTTGGGCCTTTTTGCTGCTGCTAGTTGATACCAGATATATGTAGCTTAGGGGATTGGTGTGGGTAGTTCAGGGGATTGCTGAGGCTGTGTTGTTTTGGGCCCTTTTCCATACTATTTTGTTTTCTTTCTTCTTTGTTTGATTGGTCTCTCTCCAATCTTGGGTTTAGTGCTGGCATGTGATTGCGTTAGCCCCCTCAGTGCCAACCTAGTTGGGATTATTGTTGTTAGCTATGATGCTCGATGCACTTCTCCCCTTTATTGATGTTTGATTTTCACTTTTGTATAGCTTTTCATCAATAAAATTTCATTTATTGCTGATAAAAAAAATGAATTATAACCAAACACAAGTGTAACTAAGAATATTTTGGATCATAAGGACAATGTGGTGATAAGCATATTATGAATATGAATATTTTCAGAATATAAAATTTAGAGGACTTCTTGAGTTAAAAAAATATTATTTAGGACATAATGGTACACAATTTTATATATAGAACTTGCGGCAAAATCACTCTATAATATTTACAAAATATGTCACATTTACAACCACATGTAAGTAGTTTGAGGGTACTATATGTGACGTAATCTACATGGTATAAACCAATCATTTAATGAAAGTTTTTGTAGGGTGAACATGTTAAACTCATTTCTATCAGGTAGTTAGGAGACAATGAAGGACTCACATAATGTCTTGCAATTTTATATTATTTGAAAGTACTACATAGACAATGTCACATGATGCGACATTGTGAAAATATTTAATACTTTTTCTACAACCATTAATGCAATCGATTCTATGCAAATTTTATTAATATTTAATGAATGTAGATATACACCCCAAAAAAAAAAAATCAATAGAATAGTAAAACATTGGGCCAACTCCTTAACGTGGGATTATAGCTTCGTCCAAAGTGCTGCAAAATCAATTACACAAAAACATTTGGAGGAATATAGCTCCGCCCAAAGTGCAATTCCTGAGTTGGCTAGCTTGGAGAGATAGGATTAAATCCTCAGCTTTTTTGCTTAGAATCGGAGTGTTGAATCCCAATGCCAACCCACTATGTGTGTTTTGCAAATCTGAAGTGGAGACCATGAATCATGTGCTTCTACATTGTCATTCGATATGGGTAGTCTGGTCTGATATTGTTAACTGGTGGAATCTGAGCTGGATCATCCCTGGTTCAGTGGAGGAACTCCTACAATGGTGGTCAGGTATAAGACATAAGATTCAGGTAAAGGAAATTTGGAAGGTAGTCCCTTTAGCAATGTTGTGGTCTGTGTGGAAACTAAAGAATAAGTGTTTGTTTACAGAGGCAAATCCAGATTTTGCAGAATTAACTGAGTCGGTGAAGGTTAGAGTTGCTTTATGGGAAAAATCAAATTTGAAAGAGTGGCAGTACTCAGTGCATGACATAGTATTGAATTTGAAGCAGGTATGCTATTATGTATAGATGGGAGTTATCCTAGCAGCTGCTGCAAATACGGAATGTAAAGCTTGCTGCTTCTAGCCAGAATTTACTGTTCTGTTCTGTGTTTGCTGCTCTGCCTCTTTGATTGTTTCTGCTTCTGGAATGATGGTTGAGTTTGTGGCTGCATAGTCTTGGTGATTGTTGAAGAGTGTGATGGTTGAATAGATTTGTGAGTCTGCTATGCCCAACTGGCTGCTATGCTGCTTTGCTATGTTCAAATCAATTCAAGACTTGTATAGATAGTCTAGGCTGCATAGTTTTGTGGCTGCATAGTCTTGGTGCTTTGTTGCTATGTTCAAATATAGTCTTGTGGTTGATATGCTGTTGTACTGCTATGTTGTAGAGAAAGTAGGTGATTGTTATCTGTCTTAATAGATCTATGGGTATGTTATTGTGTATAGTTGGGAGTCATCCTAGCAGCTGCTGTAGATATGGAGTGTAATCAGGTTTACTTTCGAGAGTGAGGCATTGTTGATCTTCTGCTTCTCGAATAATGGTTGAGTTTGTGGTTGCATAGTCTTAGTGATTGTTGAAGGGTGTGATGGTCGAACATATCTGTGGCTCTGTGTTGCACTATATTGGATTTGGAATGGTGGTTTCTCCAACCTATTCTGGAATGATGTTTTGGTGTTGTGAGACGGCTATTGTTGGAATGATGTTTTAGTGTTGTGAGACTGCTGTTTTGGAGAGTAGGCCATCTGGTTAAGTGCTCAGTCCAGCAGGTGAAGTTCTGCCTTATGCACTGATGGGCCTGCTATTGTGCCTTTGTTATGATTCTGGTTTCTTTTTGCTGATCAAAAATCACTCATCAGTGGGGTTTGCAAGGGGTATCACATTGGAAAGCCATTACTGTGGCTGTGGTATGGTTCATCTGGAAACAGAGGTGAGAAGGTCTGGTAACCAGCAGCAGCATTTTGGTGGCAATATTTGCTGTGTTCTCAGTATTGCCCTTGTTCTGCTGTTGCCTAGACCAGTTCTCCATTTCTACTTTCAAATAAAGTTTTCTGGTGGGTTATATTTGGGGGATTTTATTGGCTGTTGTAAATCTATCATGCATAGCTCATATGAGTGCAGGTCTGATGTTGTATGCTGCTAATGTATGATGCTGTGTAGCCTTCTATGATGCCTGCTAATGTTGGCTACTGATTGAATTGCTGTTGGTCTGCTGGTGGACTAGTAGGGGAGAATGATGAATGTTGCTGTGTGGTGCAGGGGTAGGGGTGAGAGAAGATTTGTTGGTGGTGTAGCTCATATGAGTGCAGCTCTGATGTTTCATGATGCTAATGTATAATGCTGTGTGGCCTGCTGATGTTGGCTACTGGTTGCATTGCTGTTGATCTGTGGGATTGTGATCTACCTATTGCTGTGTTCTGTGATGGCTACTGATGCTATGGATTGATGGTGTTCTGCTCCTGTTTTGCTGCTATGGATTGTTGTTTGTTTTGCTCTGGCCTGCTATAGCTGTTTTTCTTTATTGATTGTCTCATTTTTCTATCAGTTTATTAGTTAAGGGTTACATTTTTTGGTTTAGTTTTGGTTATCTTCTGCTTGGGTGAGATTGGTTTCGGTGTTTGTGGTTGGTTACTCACCAACTCTTGATGGTGTGCTAGCATATGATTGGGTGGTCTTATCGATGCCAATCTAGTTGGGATTGATTTGATTCGCCATGATGCTTTTTGCACCCATCCTTCTCTTTTCTTTTATTGATGTAATTGTCTTCTAATGCATCAATAAAGTTCCTTTTTTTTTGCTGATAAAAAAAAAAAAAAAAAAAAAACTCCTTAACGTGGGCAAATTCCAAATCACACCTTACAAATAACAATAACAAACAGCAAAGCAAAAACAGAACCACAGGCAAATGTGGAAGAAATAGGTTACAATACAAGTAATCAACCATACACACTTTACATTTCTAATTATAACAAATTAGCAATTAATACTAGCATTTAATTATTTTGGTACTACACACTCAATTAAGTGGTTTATTGTTACACCAACTTCTTCATACGTCACTGCAGTAAAACAAATCCATTAATTTCCTTTCAAAAGCAAAACCTTGATGGATACCATACCATGTGCTCACTACATGCGCACACGGATTACAAAACCCACCGCCCAAATATGTTACTTTGTTATGCATTATAAATAGAGTATGAGTATGTGTTGCTTAACACTGTAGTCCCAAGAAATATTTCTAAACGAACTCCTATTCAACTTAAAAGAAAGAAAAGATATGGCGATGAAGAAGATGATGGGTGAGTCTGTATGTGTGCTAGGCTTGGTTATGGTGGTTTTGGCAGCGATTGCAAGCTCTATGACTATAAATGCAGCAATTACATGCCAAGAAGCTATCACAAAGATGCTTCCATGCCAACAATACTTGGTGGGCAATAGTGGGATAACTGTACCGTGCTGTCAAGGGGTTCAAGCCTTGAACCAGATGGTTGCTTCTATAACAGATCGCCAAACTGTGTGTAGATGTTTTAAGCAAGTTGGACCCTCTTTAGGGGTTAAGGTTGATAAAGCTAAGCAACTTCCTAGTCTTTGCGAAATTGATATTCACGGAATACCTATTGACTATACTGTTGATTGCAGTAAAATTAAGTACGTAACACATCTCACTCATATTAAATATTTACTACTTTGATTTTCACAAATTAATATTGGCATCTACCTGGTTATAGAAGTAGATATTCATTTTTTTAGGTTATCAACTCAACTCTCTTTTAATACTTTTTTTGTTGTTGCTGCAATTACCATGTAATGGTTGTTTAAAGTTTTGTTTGTTTCTTTTTCTCATCTTGCAAAGTATTTATTTTTATGTAGTTATTTATTTTCTTGTTCCTATGCAGAGTTTGATGGATGGCTTATTGGAATTTGTGAGCAAGGGTGCACCATGCGTTAGCAGGACAAACCTTGGCCAGTGACAACAAAGAGTGTTGTTTATCTTTCAATTAGGCCAATTTAAAATTTATAGTATGGGCAGTAATAATATGAATAAATTGTCATGTTCCCTTCTCACATTTTTCCTTCCGATATTTGCACCCATACATATGTCTACATCAATTCGTTCATGGAGATGAAAACAAAAACAATGCGATCAAGATTCTAAAGAATTCGTGGTTCACTTGTGTAGAGGGAAAAATTCTTCACATAACTTATTTTATCAGCAAAATAGGGTAATATTATTGATAATTCCCAAAATGATATTACAAGGTAAGCAGACAAATAAACCACCCCATCCCCACCAGGTTGGCATAGTAAGGTAACTCAATCATATGCAAACACCAGCCTAGAACCAGAATTATGAAGAGGTTCCAACGTAGAACCAAAACTCCTAACTAAACATATTGAAAGAAAAGAAAATCGTGAAATGAAAACTATAGCAACAACATGATCAGCAATGAATGAAACTGAAGCAACAACAAGATCAACAACGAAACATGAATGACTAGCATCACCCTAACTTAAGAGATAATGCAATGCAAGTCTTACTTTCCATGTTCATCCTAGGATCAATAAGAGATTCCCCTAAGAAAAATGGATGCCATCGGAATTCCCAAAATTCCTCATAGCGCAATAATTGTTAAGCATCCATAATGTTCCTTGTCATTGTGGGTCTTCTATATATCCGATCAACAGTAGAGCCAAGGCTCGGTCATTGGGAGAGGGGGTAGAAATGAGGCATCGAGGTAGGTTCAATTGGGTAGGTTAGACTGAGTTCAAATAGCTCAAAGAATTATTAAAATCAATTAAGCACTATTAAAGACAAGCATGTAAATAATTAGAACGCACTCAAATTGTCCGATGGAGATGTTTTAATCTTTCATTAAGCTAGCTAAACCTAACAAATTTAATAAAGTCATGTTTGAAATTATATTTTCTTTTGATTTTCAAAATATATAGCTTATTATTTGATTATTCATTCAACATAGTTTTTGTCATTTTATAGATGGAGAAACTAGTGAATGGTTCACTACAATTTACGATTTATTTTATTTTATTTTATATTTTTTTGTCTTAAAATTTTGTTATATCTTGAAATCTAGGTTCTTAGTTTTTTTATCTTCAAAACCAATAATGTTAGGATTATCATTTGTTTCTTACCAAAATTTATTTAGTACCTTACATGTCAAACCCTTTAAAATTCAAAAGATACTAACAAAGTATATAATATAAATTGTAATTCCACAATAAAAAGTAAACCTAAACAAGACAAAACAGAGCAACACACACAACAGAAACTAAAAGGCACCAGACAAAAAGTAAACCTAAAACAAAAGAAAAACAAAGAAGAGAAGAATACACAGCCGGAGGAAGAGAGCCAAACAATGATGTCATTTACTAATAAGATCGACTAAATTTTTTTGATCGGCTAAAGAAAATACTTTATTGATGATAAACACATATAGGCCATGTTTGTTTGGGTAGACATGAGCTTGGGATTAGACTAATAGTCCAATAAAATTATTAATCCAATGTTTGGTTAAGCAATTGAAATACCGACTAACAATCTATCCGAATATGATATCACACATATGATGGAGTATTCAATCCCACAGAGAGGGGTGGGATATAAATTGAAAGACAAAGTTAAAGTCTAGACTATTAGGCCTTGTTTGGTTTGTGTTTCTCAAAATTTTTTGGGAAAAATTCTCTACAAATAAGTTTTCAAAAGTAATTAAACCAAACAAATTTTCCCAAAAAAATTTCCCAAAACTTGTTTGGTTTATAAGTTTTCCAAACAAATCTCTCTTTCATACACATCAAATCAATCACTTTTTCCAAAACTCTCTCTCAAAATAATTTTCCAAAACATCTTTTGAAAAAAACCAAACCAAATATTTTTTCGTACCTTTTATTTCTAAAACTCATCTCCCAAACTCAAACCAAACATACCCTTAGTCTTCCTTTTAATCCAAACATAAGATAGGATACACAATCCAAAAGATTCGTAATCCTAGGACTATTAGTCATGGGAATGCTAATCCAACCTAGTCCAGTTCGCCCAAACAAACATGGCCATAGAGTATGATAAATTACATCAATAAAGAGAAGCTATAGCAATCCCGGGTTTACCCTTGTTGTACAGTGATCCGGACATGTGTCCGTGGATGTTGGTAGTTGGTTATTATCGTGTTTACATTCCTTTTTCTTCATATTTGAGTTATAGGATGTGTTAGGCAGGTTTGTTACAGGTTGGTTGTGTTCGGGAGCCTAGTGTTGCTTCCCAGAATTTTGGACCTTCGCTCGAGCGAGGAGTTGGTCACTCGAGCGAGAGTGGGGTTCGTGTTTGGTGGGTCGAGCCAGAGTGGCTCGCTCGAGCGAGCGATTGCACCTGGTTCTGGACCTGAGAGCTGTCTTTCTTCGCTCGAGCGAGCTTCCTTCGCTCGAGCGGTCTGGATTTTTCTTCGCTCGATCGAGAACTTCTTGGCTCGAGCGAGAGTTTTCTGTGTCTGGTCGCTCGAGCGACCAAGGCTTCGCTCGAGCGAGCGTGTTTTATATTAGCGGACAGCAACGTCTTAAACATCACTTTTTCACTTCCTTTCTTTGATTAAACCCTAAATCCGAGCCTCTCTCTCTCTAAACTTACATTCTCTCTAAGATTTGATCTCCCTAGAGTGTGAATCTAGCCTAGGGCCTTTGTTAAAAAGATAGAGGGTGTTGAGAGCTTCGATTTAATCTGAAAAATTTTGGATTCGGAGCACGCTGATCTTCGAGTCTTCATCTCCTTTTTGGCTAAAACTTCAAGGTAGGGATATCCTACTCCTCTCTATGGGTTTTGTCTTTAAATTTTGGTATTTTGAGATGTTGGGCTTGGTTTGGTAATTTTGTGAAAGTTTGGGGCTTTTGTGTAATTTTACAGAAGTTGGGGTTTTATTCATAATAAACCTAGATGCATGTTTGGCATAGAAAAATGGAATGATTGTTGAATCATTGATGAAAATGGGACCTAAGGGTTGAAATGTTAATTATGGGAATTGACCTAATTACATTGTTTAATTAATTGGGATAATTAATTGAGAAGAATGAAGAAATGAAATGTTGATTGAATATCCATTTGTGCATTTATTTTCTGTTTAGAAATAACTGCTTTGGGCTATCGGTGGAGGATAGTCGTGATTGTTGTAGACAATGCATGATGATTAGGCAAACTGAAACTAATCAATGAAATGTGTCATGGAACTTGACGATTGATAGAATACATTAACTGTATGTATTGGGTGATTGTATATAGAACCAATGTGTTTATATACGTTGTGTGTAGAGGAGGAGATAGGGGATGTACTCCGCGGTTTAGGGGAAGATAGGGGATGTACCTCTAAACCGGATAGTGTTGGGAGAAGATAGGGGATGAACTCCGTAGATACAGCTCATATGCTTGTCTAGAAGTGAAGATAGAGCTTATATGGTTGTCTTTGTGATGTGTGGATATAGCTCATATGCTTATCTGTGGATATTGTGGTTATACATATCTGTTGTAGAATGTGGATATAGCTTATTTGCTTATCTGAGAATGTGGATATTGTTGTTATACATATCTGTTGAGCATGTGGGTAGTGCTTATATGCCTATATGTTGAAAAAGGGAAAATGAAAAGTAATTGGGACTTGTAAGTCGTTTGACATAAATATATGATTTATGTGATTGTATCAGTGTTGGCCATCTATCAATTGCTAATATTTTAGTCATTGTTCATGGTTGGTTTAGTGTATTTCTACTGGGCTGTGGCTCACCCTATATGGGAATATCATTTTCAGGTGCAGGTAGCATGCCACCTCCAAGGACATAGCTGGGAGGCTAGTGGCGGGCATACTTTTGTTGCTTAACTTTTGATGTATTACATGTAACTTCAAGCCAAGGGCTTTTTGTGTAAACGAGTTAGTACTCTTTGTTTGTAACCAAGTGTTAACTTGGAAAGCTGTAAGCCCGTAGGGCATTTTGTTTTGATGTTAACATGTAATACTTATGTAATGGAACTCTAATGAATAAAGGAATGTGGTTAGTTTATATGTAAATGCATGTCTTATCTGATGGGTTTAATGTTGTTATTCTGAGGGCGTTACAGAAGCTTGGAGCTAAATTAAGCTCCAACCTCCTAGTTGGTGAGAGACCAACAAAGAAAAACAAAAAACCAGAGCAAGACATCAACAACTCATGAGTAGCAAAACATCAGCAACACAAGAGCAGCAGAAAAAACCAGAGCTAGACATCAACACCTCACAATAAAGCATAGCAGAACAACAGCAACTCATGAGCAACAGCAAACCAGAGAAAGACATCAACAAGTAGTCAAAAACCAGATCTAAGATCGACTAAATTGTGGTGGAGAACGATTTTTTTTCTCCCACTTAACCGACCTAGTACTCCTACCAACCTCGTGAGATACGGGATCAATGTTTCATTGGTGAAGAACAAATCTAATGGTTTACTAATGGAAATTTTGTCAGTGAATGGTACTTTTGCCACAAAAAATATGGTCTATAAATTTTTTACATTTTGCAACTAAGATATTCAACAATAAAAATAGTTTGTTGAACCATTAGTTGGCGAACCAATAGCGACAAATGTTTGTTGCTAAAAAGTAACTTTTGCCAACAAATGGATATACTAATTGCCAATGGTCTTCCCCCGACCACCTCAAGGCAACAAAAATAGTGAACAAACTATGTGGTCACAAGATACCTTAGGCGACAAAAATATAAGATACATGGCAATTAAAATTATAGTGTTATTTTTTCTGTAGTGTCATTTAGTTTGCAACAAATATCTACTAGTACCATAGAGTTTCGCATGAGCCACTATTATTTAAACAAGCTGAACTCCTCTTCAGTTGGAAGAGAAAACAGGACTGTTCAATTTGGGTTCTGTGGCTCCACCACAAGACCCACATAAATGATTCGATCTCTTTATTTTTAATTCTTTATGTAAATTAAAAAAAAAATTAAAAATTTAAAAATGCATGTGCAAAACTATGAAATAAATACTAAAGTGGTAGAGAATATCATGGCATCTATCCGCGAACCACTTCTACCATTTGAATAAAAATGTACACAATGTGAAATTAAAAGACAAAATTGATACAATTGAATATACATTGACCAAATCAAAAACAATAATAAAATTACAAGAACCACAACTATAATTTAGAATAATGATGGAGATCCCTAAAATATCATTCTTAAATGCACAACATTGATTTGGCAAGTGATTGGATCTTAGTTGATTTGATTCCTAAATAATCAACACATCTAACTCTTCATGTCATTAGGGCTAAATTTAAGAATGATGTCTTAATAAGGATTTTAAGTAGGGACGAAATCAGGAATCTTCCGTCAAGGGGGCAAGAGGAAAGGCATTGGACAGATTTTTTACAAGTGAACAGTGGGTTGGGTCGAGTTTAAAAAGATTAAATGATTATTAAAATATAAATTAATATAGGATAATTAATCAAATCAAAAAATTATACAAGATTAGTCTAAATTTACACAAGCTATCCACTTTGTACAAGTCTTTGGTCCAATTTGGTGTAATTTATTAAAGTTATTTATATATTTTTTATTTTTTAACTTGTTCAATTGCTTGAGTGTTTGGTATAGTTTTTTTTATACAATTTACAAGATAAAAATACCTTAAATAAGTTTTTTAAAACATAATTATTGAAAACCAATGGAAGATTGTTTAGGTTTTTTTTATTTATTATTATTATCAATTTTTAACTTGTAGGAAGTAACACCAAACATGTATTATATAATTATTTAGAAAGAAATGTTAGAGACTCACAATTTAAATCTTCAAATTCACCAACAATGATGTGGCATAGGCTATGGAGTTGAAGTGTGCAACAAATCAAAAAATTAACACCTAACATATTATATCATTATGGATCAAATTATGACAGTGTTTTTTATAATCTCAAATATTTTATTTATTTAAATATTATTCAATTTGTTTAGATCCACAAAGCTTCATAAGCGGCCTAACTAAAAAATTATACGAATCCATGTAAAAAAATAATTTACTATCTTATAGGAATCCATAAGATAGTAATTACAAATTTAAAAAATATTACATTAAATATATCACGAGCCCAATAATAGCTAGAAGCTACCACTAAAGACATGCAACCCCATAATGGTGGGAAAAAGAAAACACGACAAAGAATTCAAACTACTCTCTATAAAAATTAAATTTAAGTTTTACAACTTAATACCACAAAGTAATGTTACATAATCATTACACCAAAGATTTTAATATTTTTAATATGATTTAACACTGGTCAAATTGGCTATAGTCTCAAATTTAATTTTTGAAGTGTCATTTATTCCGTGAGACATTTTGACAAACAAATAGAGAGAGAGAGAGAGAGAATAACTTGAGGTTATGTAGACATCCTATTTTGACCGGCCTTAAGATTTGAGCACTTTCTTTTGAACACCTAATAATGAAAATTGGAATATGGTATATTACGAATTTTCCAGCAGAAAAGTCAAATTTAAGCTTTAAAATCCCAGCAGTCACCCGTTTTGACCAAATTATTTTAGATCTATTCAAAAATATTTTTCTAAATTTTTCTTATTCAAAAAATTTAGCAGTTTTGAAAAATTGGTTTTCATACCACATACATGGTTAAAAATGCCACATGTCAAGCCATGTGTTTTTAAAAAATACCCCATGGGTAGCTAGGTGTTTTGGGTGTTTTGTAAGTTTATAAACACCACCTCATTTTGTTGTTTGAAAAAAGAGAAGAAAAAAAATTTGAAAAAGAAAATTTTGTTTCAAAAAGAGGGAGAAAATTTTGGCTAAGGAAATTTTTATTTCAAAAATCTTGATGGAGAGAAATTGATTTTGAAAAACCTTAAGTTATTTTGAGAGCAAGAGAACCTTTTCAACCCTTCAAAATTCCATTAAAGGTAAAACTTGAGACATCTCACTGAAATTTCAAAGCATACATCATAAACTTGAGGGTGTAAAGAATAAAGTCTGTTAATCAAAAAATTCACCCTTTCCTCCAAAGGTAAATTTTTGCAATCTTCTCATTTATTTTCTTGTATTTTCTTTATTTTTTTAAATATGTGATATTTAGGTTGTAGCAGTGGAAGTGGAAGGCTGAGCTTTCGTTCTTTAGATTTCTTCTTATTTATTTTTTTTGTATTTCTTTTTTGTTTTAAATATATGATATTTGGGTTGTGGAAGTTGTTTCTTAGATTTCTTCTCATTATTTTCTTGCATTTTCTTTATAAACTATGTGATATTTAATTTATGTGATATAAATATGTAATTGAAAATATAAAGACTTCCACATTAAAGTGTTAAAAATTCTCTTCTCGACCAATTTTGAATATGGAAATGGATTTTACATACATATTTCATGAGTAAGAAGATGAGTCTTTAACAACTTTCGATGAGTTATGTGTTTTTTTTCCCCTTTCTTCCGTATTTTCTTAGAAGTCTTATAGAGCTTTCACAAACTTTGTAAGACTTCCCTTTTAAAATGGTGACAATCTACTCTCTTTAATTAAAAGCATGGAATTAAGTATTAATTTACTCTTATTCACAAAGAGATGAATGTAGATTTCTATCTATTTCTTTGGTTTGGTGTTTCCTAGCTTCAATTCTCATACTTGTTAGATTTTTCATTTGATAGCTTTTTTGTGCATATGCATCTCTTGGAAAGGTTTTATTTGTTTTGTCTTGGTTTGGCTGCATGAAAAATGGAAATTCCCAAAAACATAGTATTTCCCAAGCAATAAATAAGGCAATTTTCGGTGGATGATTGTAATTTTTAGTTAAATCTCTTCTGTATATTCTTATCATTTTGCAATAATAATTTCCAATCCCACGTCTTTTATTTTCTTTTATTCGGTTTTATAATTATTCGATATTGCAATAATTCCCAACCCCTGCTTCTTTCTATCACTTTCTATGTGTGTCTTCCAACCCCATTTCTTTCTATTCCTTTTATTTACTTGCTTTCCTTATTTGTACATAAGCATCATATTTTTCTTTTCAGCATATCCATAATTTGCATCCATGTCTCATGCATCTTGACTCAGCTAAGTTTGCATCTATATGGGTTTAATCAATTTCTATATGATTATGTACGCTACCTCATGTTTTTGAGATGATTCATATGTCATAGTTTAGTAGCCAAATCTCTAGTCGCATTTTGTGTATGTGTTGCATTAGAATTTTGTAGATAAGATCATGCATGTTTTATAACTTTATTTTGTAGTTGTTCCGCGAGACGTCGGTAAATATGTAAGTTTTTATGCTTTAGCATCCCGCTAGTGTGTTTTTCTTACTATGTTTAAGCATCTTACCATGTGGCTACTTGTTTACTTGATATAACTATATGAATGTCGGTGTGTTAGGTTTTATTCTTGGCAATCCCGTTTGACAAAACTCCTTTTAGTTGTATTTATTTTCACACTTTTATTTCAGTGAGGCTATGAGTGTTTAGATGCGAATCCAACCCGAATTGTGCCTTTTAGAGAAGTTTGTGATGCTAATGCTTTCAAGATTGCCACTTCGCTGATTATGACGGGGATCGAGCTGCCCGGTCAGCTCGCGGGGGTCGAGGGGGCAGCGCCCCTTGGCGGGTCCGGGGCAGCGCCACGGCGGGGTCGAGGGGCAGCGGCCCCGAAGCAAAATGCAAAAATGCATTCCAAGTTGCCTGTCCGCTCGAGCGGACATTACCCCGCTCGAGCGGAGAATCCCTGGTTCCAAAAGTTTTGGTCGCCTGTAAAAGTACTGAGCTGTGTGATTTCGCGCTCGAGCGGGTTCTCTAGCACTCGAGCGGACCTCTGTTATATCACGCGCATATTTTGCTGAAGCCGCTCGAGCGGGCTGTTGGGCGCTCGAGCGGAGATCGCGGGACAGATTCTATAAATTCGCGTGTTGGGTCAGATTTTAGGATTACTACTCCAGATCTTCTTTTTGGGTTCTAGGGTTTATATCTGGGGATACTTTGTAAACTTTCTTTGATGTTTTGATTAAGTATTCTGTTAGGTCCCTATGTTGTCAAATCCGGAGACAAAAGATTGTGTTGATTCAAATGTAATTTTTTGTGTTTTTGTTCTGTCCGCTCGAGCGGATCCTTGTGAGCTCAAGCGTAGATTAGCAGGTCTCAGTATTTTGTCAGGGCAAGCAAAAAATACTGGTGGGTGTGATTTTACGCTCGAGCGGATTCTCCTACGCTCGAGCGTATCTCAGTTTGTTCGCACGCAGTTTTTGGTCAGTCCGCTCGAGCGGGCTGTGTTGAGCTCGAGCAGAGATCGCGGATCCAGATTCCTATTTAAAGCTGTTAAGGGTGTTTTTTTGAAGTAGTTTTTCCTAGATCTGATCTACAAGCACTAGGGTTGTGTTTAAAGTTTTCTTTGGAGATTTTTTATAGTTTTCCTTGATGTTCTTGAGAGAGTTCTGAACTTATGTATTGAGATTCATACATCAAGGAGGTTGCTTCTTAAGTTTCAAGTAAGTTCTCTTCGGTGGATTCCGAAGATTAAAGCGTAGAATCCAAAAGGCGTTTGATTCTACGCAGTCGTTAATTCGACAAGTGAAGTTGTGGTGTGGAATCAACTTCAGGATCAATTCCGTGACGAAGGTGTGGTGAAAGAGTTACAGAAGATTCAGAGACAAATTGACTGGGTTGGGTAATTTGTATGGTATCTTTGTAATCTTTTCGTTCTTCAGTAGTGGATTGATAGTGGCGGTTCGCCCGTGGTTTTTGATTACAATTGAAGGTTCTTCAATTGTGGTTTTTTCCACGTAAAAAATCGTTTGTGTCGATTTATTGTTTATTCTCAAAAACAAACAAACTAAAATCACTCTCGTAAGTGTTTGATGATTTTAGGTTGAGTGTTTTGAATTAATTGGGATTTGGAATAAGTTAATCTTGATCTAATCACAAATCACGTAAGATTTTCAATTGGTATCAGAGCAGGTCACTCTTTATTTTTTCAAAACTATAGGAGTGTGATTTTGTGTGATTAGTATCATGGATTCTATTCGTGAAGGTAACTCGACTCATAGACCCCCATTACTTGACGGTACAAACTATTCTTATTGGAAAGCTCGTATGAGAGCATTTTTAAAATCCATCGATGAGAAAGTTTGGCACTCCGTAATCTTTGGGTGGAGTGAACCTACAATCACCATTGATGGGATTGATATTCCTAAACCCCTTGATAAATGGGACACAACCGATTACCAGAATTCGAGTTGGAACAGCAAAGCTCTCAACTCCCTCTTCTGCTCTGTCACACCTGAAGAATTCCGTCGAATTTGCACGTGTGAAATAGCAAAAGAGGCGTGGGATATTCTTGAAACGATTCACGAAGGTACTACCTCTGTTAAAAGGTCAAAACTTCAACGTCTCACGTCTGTCTTTGAAACCCTTTTTATGCGCGACGATGAGACGTTCGATGAATTTTATGCAAAACTCAGTGATATCGTGAATTCCTGTTTCACTCTCGGTGAAAAAATCCCGGAAGCAAAAGTTGTTGGAAAAATTTTGAGGTCCCTTCCCGAGAGGTTTCAACCAAAGGTGACAGCCATTGAGGAGGCTCAAAATGTTGATACCCTCAAGCTCGATCAATTGGTTGGAAATTTGCAGACTTATGAAGCCCACCAAATTTCTAAGAAAAAGCAAAAAGAAAATATGGCTTTCACGAGTGCCCATGAGACTGCAAAACCTCCGGAGACTGAATTTGATTTAGAGTCTGAGATGACAGCTATGCTTACAAAACAGTTTAAAAAAATTTTGAAAAAGAAGCCGAATTTCAGAGCCCCTATTTCAAAAGATAAGAGTAATGACAAACCCAAAACTGTTCCATCAAAATTTGCTCAAACTACTGAAAAAAAGATTGTAAGGGGACCAGGGGTCAAGTGTTATGAATGTCAAGGGTTTGGCCATATGTCTCTTGAATGCCCTTCGAAAAAGAATTGGAAGAAAGTCTACACCGTAACTTGGGATGATGAAAGCGGGTCGGAGCACGAACCCGAAGAACCTGAATCCGGTGAAGATGGGGATAGTGCATTCATGGCATTTTGGGCCACGGTTTCTCAACCTCTTCCAAAGCCTTTGGAATCAGCTCGTGGACAGAACCTGCATCATGCTCCCACCTTTGATGGGGCTAACTATCTGTATTGGAAAATCAGAATGAGGGCGTTTCTCAGAGCTTTTGAACCAGAAGGTTGGCAAGCCATTGAAGAAGATACAGAAAGTGCAGATAATCCGGGCAATCTGAGAGCCCTGATCATTATTCGTGGAGCAATCTCTAATGAAGAACAACAACGGGTTGTTCACTGCACAAAGGCTAAAGATGCATGGGAAATTCTGAGCCAATTCCATGAAAGAAGAGATTCACCTCCACCTCCATCCAGCAACTTGTCTGCCTTGGTTGCTAAATTGGATGAGGTCAAGGAGAATGAGGAGCAAAGAGAGGATGATGAAACATCTAAAGACATGGATGAGATCAATGGCGAAGAACTACAACAAGCTTACGAGAAGCTGTACGAGGAATCTCTGAATTTGTCTAAAACCAATGACAAACTCTCTCTCAAGCTCAAAATATGTGAAAGTGAGAATGTCCGGCTCAAAGGAGAACTCTTGACAGCAAAACAGAATGTCATCAAGATCTCGAGTGACAGGCAAGACTTATGTGAAAAACTTCTATCCTGTGAAACTAAAAGGAAAGAACTTCTGAAGGTGTATTCCACATATGAAGAAAAGCTTGAAAGTCTTGAGTTGTCACAAGCTGCATTGGAAGAGAAAGTCAGTCAGAAAGATGAAGAACTCCGTATTGCTAGAGCAACAATTGCCATGTGGAACAAAGGTTCCAGATCTCTAGAAGACATACTCGGGTCTCAACAAATGGGTTCTGACAAAAGAGGGCTAGGCTATGGTGCGGCGGCTCACAAAGGACAGGCCTCTACCTCTCAGAACTTGAAGACTCAAGCAAAAGGAAAACTGAAGATAGACCAGGTTGATCCTTCACTTCATCAAGCAAAAGTAGGTAAGATCAACAAAAAGGAGGTAAAACCTGTTTTTATTTGTCATCACTGTGGTAGGTATGGCCACATTCGTCCTTACTGTTTTGAACTGTTTGGTAAGGTGTCTCAAAAGGGTAGAAATTCTAATACTTTTTGGGTTAGGAGACAACCTTACATGTCTAGGCAGAACACCAAGACTAAAAAGATTTGGATTAGAAAAGAGGATTTGACTTGTTTTGTTGCTCACACTGCTCTAAAAGCACGTGACTCACACATGTGGTATCTTGATAGTGGGTGCTCTCGTCATATGTCCGGTAACAAATCCTACTTCACCTCTCTTGAAAAATATGAAGGAGGAATTGTCACCTTTGGAGATGGCGTCACTTCTAGAGTCATTGGTAAGGGTTCTATAAGTGTTGCTGGTCTCCCCAAGCTAGATAATGCCTTACTTGTTGATGGCCTTAAAGCTAATCTTTTGAGCATTAGTCAAATGTGTGATTCCCATCATGAAGTATTGTTTTCAAAAGATAAATGTGAAATTTTGGATAAAAAGAGAAATACTGTTTTACATGGGGTTCGCACATCTGATAACTGCTATGGGATTCTTACGACTAATGATCTTACTTGTCATTTTGCCACCATAAGTAACATTGATCTGTGGCATCAAAGATTAGGTCACATGAATTTCAAAGACCTAACTAAGATAGCCAACAAAGAGCTTGTGAGAGGAGTTCCTAAACTAGGTAAGAATTTGAGCCATGTGTGTGGACCATGTCAGCTTGGCAAGCAAACCCGTGCTCCTCATAAAAAGGTGAACAGCTTTACAACCAAACGTCCTCTTGAATTGGTTCACATGGATTTAATGGGTCCTACTCGCACTGAAAGCATTGGAGGTAAAAGATATATTTTTTTAACTGTTGATGATTTTACTCGATTCTCATGGGTAAAATTTTTAAGGGAAAAATCTGATACGTTTAATGCTTTCCAGGCTTTAGTCCTTAAAATCCAAAATGAACAGGGTGTTTCCATTGGGCGTATCATAAGAATCCGAACTGATCATGGTCGTGAATTTGAAAATAGTTCGTTTTCGGATTTTTGTGATATGCATGGAATTAAGCATGAGTTTTCTGCACCTATTACTCCACAACAAAATGGAGTGGTTGAGAGGAAGAACAGAGTTGTTCAAGAAATGGCTAGGGTCATGCTCCTTAGTAAGAGTCTTCCTCCAAAGTTTTGGGCCGAAGCCCTAAATACTGCTGTTTATGTCGTAAATCGTGTGTATTTAAGGCCCGGCACTTTACAAACTCCTTATGAATTGTGGAAGGGTTTGAAACCTAATGTAAAATACTTCAAAACTTTTGGGAGTAAGTGTTACATCTTCAAAGATACAGAGCCCTTGGGCAAATTTGACTCCCGAAGTGATGAAGGTATTTTTCTAGGGTATTCAACCAACAGTAGGGCTTTTCGTGTCTATAACCTGCGAACTTCATCAATAATGGAATCTATCAATGTGGTTATAGATGATACAGGTTCTCCTACTCCAGTAACAAATGAGGATGACAATGGTGAGTTTCCAATCTTGGACACTCAACCACAAAATCTAGGAGAAGCTGAGGTTCAATCACAAGAAAAAGTTACAGTACCATCCTCACAGGTAAGTTCAAGTCCCAAGAGTGCTCAAAGGAACATCACTCCTGATGCTTCTATCACCGCAGTCCTGAACTAAAACCATCAGCAAGGGTGAAACTGAATCATCCAGTTCAACAGGTGATTGGAAGTGTCTTGGATCGAATGAAAACTCGAAGACAGATTCGGAATGAGGTATCACATATGTGTTATGTTTCATTAATTGAACCTAAGAATTTTAAAGAGGCCTTGCTAGATGATAATTGGGTCAATGCTATGCATGAAGAATTAGGTCAATTTGAACGTAACAAAGTTTGGACTCTAGTTCCCAGACCTAGAGACATGAATGTGATAGGTACCAAGTGGATCTTTAAAAATAAATCTAATGAGAATGGTATTGTAGTGAGAAATAAAGCCAGGTTGGTTGCTCAAGGCTACACACATGTAGAGGGTATTGACTATGATGAGACGTTTGCCCCAGTTGCACGTCTCGAATCCATTCGTATTTTGCTTGGTGTTGCTTGTTTTCTTGGCTTTAAATTGTTTCAAATGGATGTGAAAAGTGCTTTTCTGAATGGGTACTTAAAAGAAGAGGCATATGTTGAGCAACCAAAAGGGTTTGAGGATCCTAAATGCCCTAATCATGTCTACAAATTAGACAAGGCTTTGTATGGGTTGAAACAAGCCCCTCGGGCTTGGTATGATAGGCTAACTACCTTTCTTCTTGATAATGATTTTCACAGAGGTAGTGTGGATAAGACCTTATTTGTGAAACATACGAAGTCACATATTCTTGTTGCCCAGATATATGTTGATGATATTGTGTTTGGATCTACTGCTGAGCATCTTGTGAAATATTTTTCTGATTGCATGACACAGGAGTTTGAGATGAGCATGATGGGAGAATTGTCTTATTTTTTGGGTCTCCAAATTAAACAGTCTCCTTCGGGCATATTTGTTTCTCAGTCTAAGTATGCTAAAAATCTTGTGTCCAAGTTTGGTCTTGAGTCTTCCAAGCATGCACGCACTCCAATGAGCACCAGTCTTCACCTCTCCAAAGATTCCTCTGGTATTGATGTTGATCCTACCCTTTATAGGAGTATGATAGGGAGTCTTTTGTATCTCACAGCCAGTCGTCCTGATATTTCTTTCAGTGTCGGTGTTTGTGCTCGTTACCAAGCCAGTCCTAAAGAGTCTCACCTTCTTGCGGTAAAACGCATCATCAAGTATGTTAATGGGACCTTGGGGTATGGGGTTTGGTTTTCCACTGATACTACAACCGAAATTACTGGTTTTTCTGATGCCGACTGGGCAGGGTGTGCTGATGATAGGAAAAGTACCTCCGGGGGGTGTTTTTACCTTGGGAATAATTTGGTTTCTTGGCATAGTAAAAAGCAGAATGCCATCTCTCTTTCCACTGCTGAGGCTGAGTACATTGCTGCAGGGAGTTGTTGTGCACAAATGTTGTGGATGAAGCAAATGCTTCATGATTATGGAATAGAACAGAATACCCTCACTCTTTTTTGTGATAACACAAGTGCCATAAACATTTCAAAAAATCCAGTCCAACACTCTCGCACCAAACATATTGACATCCGTCATCATTTTATTCGAGAGTTAGTGGATGAAGGCCTTGTTGTTTTGGAACATATCCCTACTGAGCATCAAAAAGCTGATATTTTTACAAAACCCCTTGATCTTCTTCGATTTGAGTTTCTTAGAAAGACCTTGGGTGTAATGCTCAGTAACTAGGCTGTTTCCTGTGTTCGTGAGGTGAGTGTGAGTGGCTGACTTACTGTTCTTAGATGTGTTAATCTCATTGTGATTGAGTCCTGGTATCTTTTGCATCAAAATATTAAATGAACACTGCTCATGTTTCTTACAAGATTTGTTTTACATCTTTGTTCATAGCTCATTCTGAATGCCCATACTCATTTACTTCGTGATCTCATTCTGTACACATTCTTGAGCTAAACTGTTGCAGGGGTTTCCGCATAAGTGATCAAAGTTCTCTATGGACCACTGACAGTGTTTCTTGTACTTTTGCGGAGAAATTGACCTATACTAGTATATCATGGGTGATGTTAAGTCTCTTAACCATCTATCGCCTTAGTTCACTTCCATGGTTTCTCCCTCAGTACATGATCTCCGGGCATTAGGAAAAGGCTACCTCAGAGGCACTAACCAAGCCATCATTTTGAATTCATTCTTCTCTGGTTGGAATCCATACTCTTGAGCGTGCATGCCACCACTGAGTGCCCACAAGAAAAAAAAAAAAAAAAAAAAACAGTGTCTGAGGGGGAGCTTCCGCATTTACTTAACAATACCCCGTGATTCCTAGTGGTTTGACTTTTCTCTGTGATAAGTCAGTTACTCGTGTCGGAGGTCCAGCCATCCGATCACTACTAGGATTAACTCTAGCTTTGTGGCTCTCAAGGATTGCACACACACACATTTTTTACATGAGCTCTCATGTGTGTTTTTGAGTTATGCATTCTCATGATGCGTGTGGCTTTGATTTAATACTATCTGTGTTGTTCATGAGCTGGTGTTTCATCTCTTTTCTCAAAATTTGCAGGACTCATAATTTGATGGATTTTCTTGTCTTTGTGGTTTAGTCTCCACTTGCTCTTCTTGCTTGTTACAGGACTTTCTAGGTGTGTTTTGTTTTTTTTTTTTTTTTTAAAAAAAAAAAAAAGGGTTTTTCCGCTCGAGCGGAATGTTTTACGCTCGGGCGCGTTTTTCACTCTTGCAGCAGTTTGTTCGTGTTTTGGCAGTTCTGAGAGATGGGTTTTTGAGCTCGAGCGGCCCTATGCACGCTCGAGCGGGAGTCTGCTTGCATTGTTTTACGCTCGAGCGGTAACACGTACGCTCGAGCGGACCATTTTCATACTTAACTCCCTCTCTCAACTCTTTGAGTCATTTTTTTTTCCTTTTTCATTCTCTCGATCTAGGGGTTTGTTTTGTGGCTGCATTGTGGTCGATTTTCCCTCTCATCCTCCATCCTGTCTGTCGATTTGCTCTTTGGTAAGTTTTACCCTCTTTTATTTTTGTTGTTTTTTGTTCTATTTGGTTATAGTGGGTGTTGGGTTTGTGATTTTGTGGGTTTTGTGTGTCGTTTTTGTGATTCTCTCTCTCTCACACCTTTTCCTCGTCCTATTGTCTGATTTTTCTGTGTGTTTTCTTTATTGTGTCTGTGGTATTCGGGTTTATCTGTGTTCCTGCTTTCATGTCTTTATGGGCTGTTGAGGTCACTGTGCCTGAGTATGGGTCTGGTCTTGAATACATTGCTTTGATTTTCTCATGATTCATACTTATACTTTGCAATTTCTCTCATATTGGATGTATTAGTTATGAGTTCTTCCATACCATGCTCCTCTTTGTTCCTGCTGGATCTTTTGCATTGCACATTGAGGATTTCATGCCCTGTTTTTTTTTTTTAATTTGGTTATTGACCTAATGATTTGCTTTGGTTTTGTTTTGGTGTGGTTTGGGTTTTGGGTTTGTTGGTTTGTTGGGTGTTATAGTGTCTTTTTCGTCATGTCTGCTCCTGCTCCTAAACGTCGAAAGGCCACCGTCTCTCGCCCTCCCTATAACCCTGTTAGGTTTCAGTCGGCCACACAATCCAAGTCCTTCCACAAATCTTTTGTGAATCGCACAGTTCATTTAGAACGGAATGTTCAACCTGATATATTTGAGTCCATCCACATTCGTTCTTTGTTCGACCCTCTAGGATTCGTTCTTTGTTCCCCCTCCGGATCTTCCTGCTCTGTTTCAGCAGTTCGCGAAGGCCATGATCAGACGCTTGGATTTTTTGGATGCTCGCTTCGATGCTTTTGATGGTCGTCTTGGTCAGATTGAGGAGACTCTCACCCATCTCGCCCGTCTCATTCAGTCTCCACGGCCACCCGATGCTTGATTTCTGATCCCCGGCCAAAAAGGGGGAGTGATGTTGCTTGTGTGGGTACAGTTGGGTACACTTTTTTGGTACAGTTGTTCTCTGGTTATCCTTCCTTGGTACAGTTGGATTTTATATAGTTTTTTCTTTTTGGTTATATTTTGGATATATGTTTATGGATGGATGGATACTGGTTTGCTTATGATTGGCTTAATGGTTTATTATTTAATCCAGTTCCACCTGTTTTTGGTTGGCTTGTGTTTGGGTGTTCTTTTTCAGGCTCATGGAACACGCGCATAAGTGGATGAAGTTGAATGAATGAATTCTTTCCCAAGTTGTGTGTTTTCGGGTTTTAAAAGCATGTTTTGTTTATTTGTTTTGAAACTTTTATAGTGCGTGTGTGTAAGGAACAATGGTTAGAAAGGTTTTGTCCGGGAATTGACAAAGGGGGAGATTGTTAGGTCCCTATGTTGTCAAATCCGGAGACAAAACATTGTGTTGATTCAAATGTAATTTTTTGTGTTTTTGTTCTGTCCGCTCGAGCGGATCCTTGTGAGCTCGAGCGTAGATTAGCAGGTCTCAGTATTTTGTCAGGGCAAGCAAAAAATACTGGTGGGTGTGATTTTACGCTCGAGCGGATTCTCCTACGCTCGAGCGCATCTCAGTTTGTTCGCACGCAGTTTTTGGTCAGTCCGCTCGAGCGGGCTATGTTAAGCTCGAGCGGAGATCGCGGATCCAGATTCCTATTTAAAGCTGTTAAGGGTGTTTTTTTGAAGTAGTTTTTCCTAGATCTGATCTACAAGCACTAGGCTTGTGTTTAAAGTTTTCTTTGGAGATTTTTTATAGTTTTCCTTGATGTTCTTGAGAGAGTTCTGAACTTATGCATTGAGATTCATACATCAAGGAGGTTGCTTCTTAAGTTTTAAGTAAGTTCTCTTCGGTGGATTCCGAAGATTAAAGCGTAGAATCCAAAAGGCGTTTGATTCTACGCAGTCGTTAATTCGACAAGTGAAGTTGTGGTGTGGAATCAACTTCAGGATCAATTCCGTGACGAAGGTGTGGTGAAAGAGTTACAGAAGATTCAGAGATAAATTGACTGGGTTGGGTAATTTGTATGGTATCTTTGTAATCTTTTCGTTCTTCAGTAGTGGATTGATAGTGGCGGTTCGCCCGTGGTTTTTGATTACAATTGAAGGTTCTTCAATTGTGGTTTTTTCCACGTAAAAAATCGTTTGTGTCGATTTATTGTTTATTCTCAAAAACAAACAAACTAAAATCACTCTCGTAAGTGTTTGATGATTTTAGGTTGAGTGTTTTGAATTAATTGGGATTTGGAATAAGTTAATCTTGATCTAATCACAAATCACGTAGGATTTTCATATTCAACTCATGTTTTAAAGAGTATACATCAAAGGCTTTGTTTGTTCTACAAAAGAGAGAGTTGTTCTTCGGTGGATTCTGAAGAATTCGAGCCTGAAACTTTGGTGGATTCCGGGGTGGCTCATCGTAAAGACAATTCCGAGGTGAAGACGGGTTGGAAGAGGCACATAGAGGTTGGTTCAATTAGGCGTGGATTCGCTAGGTAATTGAGAGTATACCTGTGTAATTCCTTTAAATCTTTTTAGTGGATTGTTTTGTGGCTGTTGCCCGTGGTTTTTTAATCACAGTTGGAGGTGTCCAATTGTGGCTTTTTCCACGTTAAAATCGTTGTGTTGATTTGTCTTGATTGTTTGATTGGGATTGTTATATACTGCTTAAAATTGTTACATAATCACAAATCAATATCTAGGGGATTTCTAGATTTTTCACGGTGGATGGAGGTTGTGTTGCTTAGTTTAAAATGTTTGTGAACTCAATTTCTTTTGAGTTATACATTATTCAAAAATCTTTCAAAAAAATACATGAAATCAAATTATTTCAAAATGAACAACATAGTCTATACATGTATACTTCACATAGTAAATTGTATGATCTATTTAATAACCGGAATATGAACATATAAAGTTAATAAAACTAATATTATGGTTTAGTAGATGCCAATTTTTTGCTTAGGTGAGCAGGGGTGCTCAATTAATGACCTTCCCCTCTCATACCTAATGTTCCGAACCAATTATCCTCGGTTACGACGAACAATGGCCTTGGCACAAGTCATGGGTTTCCTAATTTTCTCAAAATATTAGGTGGCGACTCTAAGATCTGGTGATTTAGTCCATTTTTGGAAAAGATTTTGTAATAAAACAGATTTTTTTTATAGCGATCCTGGCTTTTCCTTCCTTTGTATACTGTATTCTGGACTTAGTTCCATGGACTTGTTTTTGTATCATTATCACTTCTAGTCTTTACTCCTTGTGTTTGAGTCTTGGGTTGTGATGGGCAGGTTTAAAACAGGTTGGTTGCACTTTGAAACCAAAAGGGTGATGCCCAGATTTTGGCCTTCACGCTCGAGCGTAACTTTTAACGCTCGAGCGGGCTCTTCGTTGTTGCTTCTCCGCTCGAGCGGGAGTTTTGACGCTCGAGCGTGGTTTTCCATCTCCTAGTACTTTACTCTGCAGTTCGTCCGCTCGAGCGGTATATTTTTACGCTCGAGCGTGATCCCTTGATTTTGTCCCTACGCTCGAGCGGAGAGTTTTACGCTTGAGCGGTTACCATCGCCTGCAAAACTTCTGGAAGTGTGCAATCGACGCTCGAGCGGTTCTTTTCACGCTCGAGCGCGAGTCTGTGTCTGACGCTCGAGCGGGGTGTTTCACGCTCGAGTGGAGAGTCGACTACATCAGTCCGTGATTTCACTTTTTGGATCACTTTTTGACCTACTTTTCCTTTCTTAACTTTTATGAACCGCCCCTTGAGAGTCTCTCTCTCTCTCTCTCTCTCTCTCTAAACTTGTCTTCTCTCTAAGAATTTATCTACCTAGGGTGAGTATCTAACCTTGGTCCTTTATTAAAAAGTTAGAGTGGGTTGAGGGCTTCGTTTTAATCTGAGAAACTTGGGATTTGGAGCACGTTGGTCTTTGGTCATCATCTCCATTTGAGTTCCCACTTCAAGGTAGGGATTTCCTACTCCATCCTATAAGTTTTGTTCTAAGTTTTGGTATTTTGATATGTTGGGAGTACTTTGGTAATTTTGGGAAAAACCCTAGTTGTATTGATAAGTTAATTTGTATAATTAATTTAAGGAAATTGGGGAAAATGGTTAAAAGCATGAAATTGAGGAATTCATTGATTAAATGGTGTAGTTGGATAATTAAAATCACTCGCCTATTGAATTGTTGATATATTTATTTTCAGTCTAGAAATAACTGTTTTGGGCTATCGGTGGAGGATAGTCGTGTTTGTTGTAGACATTGCATATGGATTAGGGAAAATCGAAACTAATCAAAATGTTTAAGTCATAAATTTAGACTATTGAATTAATACAGAAATTGCATGTATTGATTGAGCATTGCATATGCATAATGTTTGGGAGGAGATAGGGGATGTACTCCACGGTTTAGGGGAAGATAGGGGATGGACCTCTAAACCGGATTTTGTTTGGGAGGAGATAGGGGATGGACTCCATTAGCATCACTTTTATGTGTGCTTATTTATATAGAAGTGTTTTTATTGATACAACACTAAAATGTGTATCAATCTGGAAGTATGAAGTGTTTTGATTTGAGCTTGAGTCTCATTTGTTTGTTAACATTGGAAGAATGTGAATATGATATATATGATTCATTGTTGTAAGTTTGGCCAGGTTCTGAGCCATATTGATAATGTTGGAAAGTGGAACGTGTCATTGACAATAGTGTCATGAGACTGGATAATGTTGTAATTGATTATCTTGGTTAACCATCTATTGAATGCTATTGCTTTATTCATTGCTTATATTTGGTTTAGTATATTTCTACTGGGCTGTGGCTCACCCTATATGGGAACATCATTTTCAGGTTCAGGTGATAAGCTACCTCCAAGAACTTAGCTTGGCAGGACTTGGATTTTGAAGACTATTTTCAGTTATTTGTTTTTCATTGTTAGTACATGTAACATACAAGCCTAGGGCTTTATTTGTAATTGAGTTAGAACTCATACTTTTGTGTCCAAGTGTTGGCTTGGAAAGATGTAAGCCTGTAGGGCATATAATTTGACGTTACATGTAATGCTTTTATTTTGTAAGACTCTGATGAATATTATAATGAATTGTTTCCTTTTAAACATTGCATGTTGATGTTATATGTATTTAATGGGTTTATTTTGAGGGCGTTACATTTTTTATAAAAGTTGTCAAATCTAGACTCTCATTTATGTTTCACATAGCACTTATGAGACTAAATCAAAGAAGTCGAGGGTCCGAACTATTTTACGTACACAGGTATCCCCGGGCAATGTTATAGGTTTGTTTGTTGATTCAAAAGCCAAAAGAGAGTATGGTATGTATGTGTGTATTTTAGCCAAGACACATCATATATAATAATGAAATTTATTTGGGTAAATTACATCTCTTGAGATTTTTGACAATTATATGGACTTTTCTATGGTTTTAATAATTACACTAACATCTCTTACTTTTGAAACTATTATCAAGATTCTCCCATTAGTACCCTCTGTTAATCTATTTGACAGAATTTGTTGATATCATGCTGATGCCATAGGTTATGATACCAAAAATGACGAAATTGCCCATTAGTTACCTTATCTATTCAAATGAGAAATTTTTTTCACTTTTGCATATATATTATCAAAAACTCATACATATTTTAGCATTATTTAACAAAATTCTTAAATTTCATACAATATTAAATAAAACCCTTAAATTGTTAAGATATTATTAAATCATTTAATGAAAAAAAAAATTTAATTTTCAACGACAAAATGCTTAAAAATAAATAATCTTTCTAAAATTAATATTAGATAACATCCTAATAATTTAATATAAGACTTAATTTATACTATATAAATAACGTAAAATTTATCATTTTAACCAACGGATTTTTTTTTTTAAGTTGACAAAAATGGATTTATTTTTTTCCGGAAATTTTCATGACTTATTTATTCATATATAAAAAAATGTTTTTTTTTTTATCTTTTCTCAATCATATAGCATTCTCAAATTTTAATTTTTATCTTTGAATCATTAAATTTTTAATCGATGTGTATTTTTAAAAAAATGCAGGATAATATTTATTATATGATTAAAAAAATTAAAAATATATATAGAAGTAAAAAAAAAAATCTAATTGCCTCACAATAAATTAAAATTAGTTGATAGGAAATGAAGAATCAAGAAATCATTTGAGAATAATAAACAATTCAAATAATTTGTCATTTATTACACCTAAAATTAAAATTAATCTTTACTTGAATGAAAAAATTATTCGAGAATAATAAAATATTCAATTAATTTGTTATGTATGATACTTGAAATCTATTTTTCCATCTTTATTTATCTCATTTAAACTATTTTATTAAATTAAAATTTAAAATTAATATCTCGCCTTCATTAAAAAAAAATTATTTATAAAAGTTCAAAATCTTAATGTGGAAAAAAATAGAGCCAAGAAATTACATTTATATTTTGAAAAAGTTATGAAAAATAAATAATAATTTCATATATATTTAATATGATAAATTAAATTTAGTGCATTTAAGATTAAGATTAAGGTTGATAATGAATGAGTTTGCTTTAATTGTTAGAAACCACGGGGAATGTAAGATTTTTTTTTACTTTTATATTTATTTTTTAATTTTTTTTAATTGTGTAAGAATTATTAACCTGCGTGTTTTTAAATATTTATCGACTAGAAGTTTAATGATTGGAAGATAAAAATTAAAATTCGAGAATAATTTATGGTTGAGAAAAGGTAAAATAATAATTTTTTTACATATGAATAAATAAGTAATGCAAATTAAAAAATAAAAATAAATCCATTTATTTCAAAATAAAATTTAAAAAAATCAAATAATAAATGTATTATTTAAAATGATAAATTTTACATTATTTATGTAGTGTGGAATAACCCTCATATTAAGTTATTAGGATGTTATCTAACTTTAATTTTAGAGAAATTGTTTATTTTTAAGTATTTTATCAATGAAAATTAAGTTTTTTCCATTAAATTTTTAATAATGTCTTAACAATTTTAGGATTTTATTTAACATTACTTGAAATTTAAGAATTTTATTAAATAATACTAATGTATATATAAGTCTTTGATAATATATATGCAAAATCTCAAGGGAGATAAGTGTAATTTACCTATATCGATAATGAATGAGGTTTCTTGGTTTATGAGTATTTTCGTCTTTTCACGTGCAAACCAAAGGGTAATATGGCCATTTTCACACCTAAGTAATGTCGTTTGTACTAACTTAATAAACTGGACGAATCTTGATAATAGTTTTAAAAGTAAAGGAGATTAGTGTAATTATTGAAACCATAGAGGAGGTCCTTATAATTGTTAGAAACCTCAGGGGAGGTAAATGTAATTTACCCAATTTATATTGAAAAATTTAGGAGTTGATGTCACTGTTGTGTGGCTCATGAGACACATTTTGTTTCTTATTTTGATGATATGAACCATTCAAATTTCAGAAAACATCGAGAAGAATATACCTGTAAAAATCAAGTTGATCGATATCAATAATCCCTTCATCAAATCAGATTTGTATTTAGTTTGATACATACATATTCGTACGGATGTGATTTGATGAAGTTATCGATATCCGATCAACTTAAATTTTTATAGAACTATTATTGTTGTTGTTATCTAAAATTTAAA
The DNA here is from genome assembly GCF_055761805.1 of Camellia sinensis. Taxonomy (NCBI): domain Eukaryota; kingdom Viridiplantae; phylum Streptophyta; class Magnoliopsida; order Ericales; family Theaceae; genus Camellia; species Camellia sinensis. The sequence goes on from NC_138969.1 coordinate 76,759,657, forward strand.
CGGTTCAAATTATCAAAATAAGATCTGAAATGAGTCTTACGAACCGTACAATAGTCATCTTTGTGCGTCATGCATAACAATGACACTAATTCCATTTTTTGTTTTGTGGACAATGGATGGGCACAACTTAATATATACATGAATAACTCAAAGATGAAAATGGCAAAAGCGGGAGGAGGATGGAAACCGGTGCTGTATGGTAGGGGTAGGTAATTGGCGACTAAACTTTTTGGTCGCAGAATTAGTAGCCGAAGAGTAGTCGGGAAAGCTAATTGGCGACTAAACTTATTTAAGTCGCCAAATGTATTCATTTGCCGACTAAATATTTAGTCGCCAAAAGGTTGGAAAAAAAATTAAACAACACATTTTCGGCTACTAAAGTTTTAGTCACCTAAAGTGTTATGTTTTTAGCTACTAAAATTTTAGTCGGCAAATAGTTTGTGTTTTGGCTACTAATATTTTAGTCGCCTAAAGTGTTATGTTTTTGGCTACTAAAATTTTAGTCGGCAAATAATTTGTGTTTTGGCTACTAATATTTTAGTCAGCAAAAATGTTATGTTTTTGGCTACTAAATTTTTAGTAGGCAAAAGTTTTTTTATTCTTCAGCTTTTGTTTTTAGCTACGAAATATTTTAGTCACCAAATGTCTGACTTTTTTTTGCTACAAAACTTTTAATTGCCAAATGTTTGACTTTTTTTTGCTACAAAACTTTTAGTTGCCGAATGTTTGATTTTTTTTTGCTACAAAACTTTTGGTCGCCAAATGTTTAATTGTTCTTTTGGCTACAAAGCTTTTAGTCGCCAAATGTTTGATTTTTTTTTTTTTTTTGCTACAAAACTTTTAGTCGGCGAAACTATTTTTCCAATTTCTTTTTAGCTACAAATTATTTAGTCACCAAAAACATGATCTTATGTTTTATCACAAAATTATAATTTCTCCACAACCTGTCTATATTCCATACAACCTGTAATACATATGTAAACAAAATAATACGAATACTATCAATCATTCCACAATTTGCATCCGTATACAAAAAAATGAATAATTTTAAATGTCAAAGTCCATACAAACCAACTATTGTCCAAACTAAAATAATAATTCCATACAAAATATAGAATCATACAAAAATCAAAGCCCTCCGTATACAAAAAATACTTCCACAAAAGTAGAGGAAGACATAGTTAGCAGGATTATACAAAAGTGTCAAGTGTCCTCCATAAACAAAAATGTTGACTATCCACAAGTCCACGCCAAAAGCCATCTACAAAAAATAAAAAAAATAATTGCATCCATTACAAAATATCAATTCAAAAAAACATAGGAAAAAGGTTGTAATAACATGCATTTAAGGTAGAACAATCTATAAAAACATTTTTTCGAAATACAATCGTATGTGTGTATCATGAAAGATTTATTTCAAACTTGATTTCAATTTACAAATAATACAATTTTTAGGAGCATACCTTTCCATAAAATAAATTTTTTTGAGTAGAAGGTTTTGGTGGTAAATTTATTTTAACTCTTCTTCATTCTCATCTTCCTAATCAAAGTAAAATGATTGAGTAATCTACGGGGTTATCACCATAACCATATCATGCTTTCTTAATACGTTTACCACCCAAATGACCACTGTGTACGATGAAACAATGGCATCATTTACAATGAAAATGTTGAACATTTATTGGATGTCAAACTCTCCCTTTTTCAAATAAGTTTAAGTCGTTTCCGGCTCTAACTCCCAAACTACGCGTTCTAATGACATTCTGTCTATTGTCACAAGTCCTATATGTCACGGGGAAGCTGGCCATGACATCCCTATGGTGGTTCCGGGGCTGTTTCGATTTTTCGCTCCCTTAACGCCCTTTTTCGGTTAAGCTTAAGGCGTTTTTGGCTCTAACTCCTAACCTACACGTGCTAATTACATTCCGTTTGTTGTCACAGGTTCTATTTGTCACGGCAAAGGTGGCCGTGACATCTGTACGGTGGTTCGGGGGCTGATTCGCATTTTTGCCCCTTTAACGCCCCTTTTCAGTTAAGTTTATGGCGTTTTCGGCTCTAACTCCCAACCTAAACGTGCTAATTACATTTCGTCTACTGTTACAGGTCCTATTTTCCACGGGGAAGGTGGCCATGACATCTATATGCTAGTTCGGAAGCTGTTTTGCATTTTCGCCCCCTTAATACCCTTTTTCGGTTAAGTTTAAGGTGTTTTTGGCTCTAACTCCCAACCTACACGTGCTAATTACATTCCATCTGCTGTCACAGGTCCTATTTGTCATGGGGAAGGTGGCCGTGATATCCGTACGGTGGTTCGGGGCTGATTCGCATTTTCGCTCCCTTAACGCCCTTTTTCGGTTAAGTTTAAGGCGTTTTCGGCTCTAACGCCCAACCTAAACGTGCTAATTACATTCCGTCTATTGTCACAAGTCCTATTTGCCACGGGGAAGGTGGTCATGACTTCCCTACGGTGGTTCGGGAGCTAATTCGTATTTTCACCTCCTTAACGCCCTTTTTTGGTTAAGCTTAAAGCGTTTTTGGCTCTAACTCCCAACCTACATGTGCTAATTACATTCCGTCTGTTGTCATAGGTCCTATTTGTCACAGGGAAGGTGGCCGTGACATCCGTACGGTGGATCGGGGCAGATTCGTATTTTCGCCCCCTTAACGCCCTTTCTCGGTTAACTTTAAGGAGTTTTCGGCTCTAACTCCCAACCTAAACGTGCTAATTACATGCCGTCTGCTGTCACAGGTCCTATTTGCCACGGGGAAGGTGGTCATGACATCTATATGTTGGTTAGGAAGTTGTTTCGCATTTTCGCCTCCTTAACGCCCTTTTTCGGTTAAGTTTAGGGCGTTTTTGGCTCTAACTCCCAACCAAAACGTGCTAATTACATTCCGTCTGCTGTCACAAGTCCTATTTGCCACGGGGAAGGTGGCCGTGACATTTCTATGCTGGTTCGGAAGTTGTTTTGCATTTTCGCCCCCTTAACGCCCCTTTTCGGTCAAGTTCAAGGCGTTTTCGGCTCTAACTCCCAACCAACATGTGCTAATTACATTCCGTCTGTTGTCACAGGTTCTATTTGTCACGAGGAAGGTGGCTGTGACATCCGTACGGTGGATCGGGGCTGATTCGCATTTTCGCCCCCTTAACGGACTTTTTCGATTAAGTTTAATGCGTTTTCGGCTACAACTCCCAAACTACGTGTGCTAATTACATTCCGTCTATTGTTACATGTTCTATTTGTGACAGGGAAGGTGGCCGTGACATCCGTACGGTGGTTCGGGGGTTGTTTTGCATTTTCGCCCTCTTAACGCCCTTTTTTGATTAAGTTAAGGCGTTTTCAGCTCTAACTCCCAACCTACACATGCTAATTACATTTCGTCTATTGTCACAGGTCCTATTCATCACAGGGAAGGTGTCCATGAGAGTCACACAGTGGTTCAGAGGCTGTTTTCAATTTTCGCCCCCAAAATGCCCTTTTTCGACTAAGTTTAAGGCATATTGGGCTCTAACTCCCAACCTACGGGTCCGAATTATATTCCGTCAGTTCTCACAAGTCCTATTTGTCATGGGAAAACTGTCTGTGTGAGCCACACGGTGGTTCAAGGGCTGTTTTCAATTTTCACCCCTTAAACGCCCTTTTTTGACTAAGTTTAAGGCATATTCGGCTCTAACTTCCAACCTACAGGTCCGAATTACATTCCGTCAGTTGTCACAAGTCCTATTTGTCATGGGGAAGCTGTCCGTGAGAGCCACGGTGGTTTGGGGGCTGTTTTGAATTTTAGCCCCCGGAACGCTCTTTTTCAACTAAGTTTAAGGCGTTTTCGGGCCTAACTCCCAACCTACGGGTCCGAATTACATTCCGTCAATTGTCACAGGTCCTATTTGTCAAGGGGAAGCTATCCGTGAGAGCCACATGGTGGTTCGGGGGCTACTTTGAATTTTCACCTCCGGAACTCCTTCTTATAGCAGTGATATGTCTGAGTAATGCATAAAACTATGATCGATTGAAGCAAAATGTAAATAAAACGAAAAAGGGTGTGGGAAAATGGAAAGAAAAGAAAAATAGCAGCCCCATCCAATAATCTTTGAGAATGAGGATTGACCTGGGTATCCACAACATTGTTAAACTTGATGCCAAATTGATAATACAATGCCTGCTAAATAAAATAGGTTCAACGATGTCAAATATACGTTTATATATATATAAAGAAAAGAAAAACACGCATGAGCAAAGAAAGTCATTCACAGAGGACTTGTTTAATACTGGACCTCAAAAAGGTCATGTATCTAACAATTCACATAATGTATAGCTAAGGAATCAAAGAGCATTTATTCATTCAAGCTTACTAAAAATTTAGTTGCATTACAACATATGTACATAGAGGGAAAGATAGGCCTAGAACCATCATTAGAATGCTAAAGCCTAATCGCCAGAAATTAGATCCCATGCCAATTTTAGCAGAAGTAGAATGCAATAAAAAAGATTCAAGGATTCTGACTTAAAAAGATTACTACAAAAAATTAACAGTGAGCTAAGTGGTTACCCATCTAATCTCCTCTGGCTTGTATTCCAATCTTCATTTCAAGGTCTCTTTCATCATTTTAGTTGCCTTCTTGACATTCCAGGTCCGTGCCCTTAAATATCTAGAGATTGATGCATCGGAACAATAAATAGATGACTTATCAGGCAATGGCCCAAGCAAACTCCTCAACTCATTAATCTGCAAACATTGGAAGAATTTTGAGCCTGAAAAATCTTTGTTTTTTTTCTTTGATAGCAACATTTGCATGGACGAACATCAAGCTAAACACAAAATATAAATAATTACAGATACACTTACACATTAGGGAAGAATACATAAAATATGTTTTATACCTTTTCTTGCTTCTCATCAAATATCAAGACACATCCATTTGAAGGGGATTTATTTGAATCTGCACTTATAGCTTTCAAAGAAGTCTTCCGGGGGGTTGACAATTAAAACTTTGAAGAAACAAGTAGTAGCCAACAAAATCAATGACAAGCAATAGACATTTAGTAAGTAACCATAATACTTGTACTCCCCACCCTTGTTGCATGATATTGTTTTTATTTTTTCATTTGTTTGGAGGGGGGGAGGGGATAGGTGACACACAAAAAACAAAAAACAATGCAAATGAAATTTCATTATGTGAAGAACAACTTTTGCTAGTCTACATTGGAATGGAAAAACAAAAACTAAATTCTTCATAAACTAAATACAAATCATAAATTGCAAAGATGGGTGTATTATACTCATGACATTTCTAACTCTATTAACCAATCATCAAATTTTCAATGTAAGTAGAAGAAAGTCATTGGTTCTTATTCTCATGGTATCAATGAATTCTAAGTAGTCATTACTCTTGGACTATGATAGACTAATCTTAATTATTGATTTGACAGCGGTAATGTTCTTAAACATTGCAAAAAAATAAAAATTTACCCGTTTACCAAAAGTACAAGTTATGCTAATCAAGAAAGTACAAAATTATGAAGTTTTTGTTAACATAAATAGGTCAAGAAGTGTCTAATCTATTGCTGTGAAATAAATAGAGAAAAGGGTGAGTGGGGTGAACCATGTAGATCACATAAATTCTACTACAAATTCAAGATAACCTCATTTTAGTGAATTTTAGTACATGATATTCAATGCTTCTTGTTTACATGTGTTTTTGAACTATCATTTGTTTCCCTCTCAACATCATTGAAGATAATTTGCTAGAGGAAAATCAAAAAAAATTGACAAGGTTGAGCTACTTTATGCGCAAAGGAAGTATACTAAACTAATAATATTACTTGGTATATGTAAGACAATAACTACAAGTATTTAGTAACTTGAGAGATTAGTTGGGAAAAGTAACCAATGAGATTAGTAGAGGTGAAGGTATGGACATCCTTGTGGGGTAAAAAGAAAGTACGCTAAACTAAGATTAGAGGATGATGATATATAGTCAATAAGAACCAGCTAGTTAGTCCAACCATATGTAGTGAAGGTTGAAACCATCATTAATATTCCAAGTACCCTATGTAATTCCTACCCTGAATCTTGCTTTTTATCTTGTAATTTAAGTGCTACATATTTTTAAACACTACGTATAGACTTAAAAGTATATTTATTTTATACTTCAGAATTTTGTTTAATAGCTATTAAAACCCATTATTTAGAGATATATCATAAACATTGATGAACAATAATATCCTTAGTTTTGATTCTCAAATTCAAGTCTTTTGTTCTCATTCTCCATTTCAACCCTCCATCTCATTCTCGTAATGTTGTTATGTCTTCACAATTTGAATTCCAAATTAACTCTATCACTTAAGATTGTTAAAATTAAAACAATTTAATATTTTTTTTAAAAAAAATTAAATAACCTCCATTTGACTTAAATTACAACTCAACCACAACATTAGAAGAGCGAGACAGATAGAACAGAAAATTGGTTGAAATCTGCTTGGTCTATGATTTTGCTCCTATTTTCTTTACATTGGTTGAAATCTTCTTGGTCCATAATTTGTTTTAAACATGATTTTGGTGTTTTTGTATTGATGCATTCTATGTGTTTGTTGAAAGTCCACATAGAAAGATTTTGTTTGTTAAGACAATTGTTATGTGTATGGTACCTTTATTTCATTGTTGAGAAATGGTGAAGTTTATCACAGAAACCAAACTGTAATGAAGAAATTAATGTAAGCTGGATTCAATTTAGGGATGGAAACAAAACAGAAACAGTTTCTTCACAAAGACAAAGTAGAAGTAGAAGTAGAAGCTAAGAACAGAGAACTTACCTTGTCTACAATGAAAATCTCTTATCCATTGAACAAAAATTAAATTGTTTTTATCCATTGAACAAAAATTAAATTGTTTGAACATTAAACAAAAACTAATGATGGACTACCAGATTGAACATTCATTAAGTATTTTTAATTTGGTTCAAGTGTAGTGGCCATCTAGAAAATTAAAACCAAAGAAATAAGAGTTTGATTAAACATAACTTTTATTGAGGCAAAATGTAAGTCTAGAGACAATAATTTGGCCATTCACAAAGCATTTCATTGAGGCAAAATGTAAGTCTAGAGACAATAATTTGGTCATTCACTAAGAATTTCATTGAGGCATTTTATCATATACTTGCAATGCAAAATGTAAGTGTAGGGAGAATTACACATGCTTCCAATTATCACACAGGCCTTCAATTTACCATTTGAACAAGATGATTTTTCTTTCAAAATCACAACAGAACTCGGCAAGTCTATTTTCATAACATTCTTCTTGACAGGACTTTTGTTCTGTTTTTCAAAAATCCTTTCCATTTATTCTTACACTTACAAAATTCCTCTCCATATGCATCATGAAAGGAGTTGTTCTGTTTTTGTAAAATCACACAGCTTTTCATCATGGAGATTAAATGGAGAGGATTTCAAAATAAAACGAAAAAAAAAAACAGATTAATCACTAACCTTTTCATCATGGCGATTAAATGGCAATGATTTATAAATATATATATATATATATATATAAATCTAACCTTTTCTCGGTTGTCAATGGAAGGGATTTGGGGATCTAGGGCTTGGGTAACTTTGCAACGTGTCAATGTACAGAAGGGAAGCCGGAAAACGCCGGAAGCCTTCCATCGCCGCCGATGGGTTGCCTGTTTTTGCTCTTGTTTGCTGGATCGAAACAGTTTTTGGGTTTCAACAGAGTAGAGACAGAGAGAGGGAGAGAGAGGGCATCCCAGATTTGGGTTTGAATAGAGTAGAGTGAGATTTGTTTTTGGGTTTCAATAAGAGAGAGAGACAGATGAGAGGAGAGAGAGAGAGGCATTTTTCATATAATTAATAACAATTTTGTCGCTAATTATTTTTTAATCCCTCCATAATTTAAAATCTCCCCCCAAATATTTTAGTTTTTGGCGACTAAATTATTCTTTTGTTGCTGAAAATATACTTTTGGTGACCAAATTTTTGGTTGCCAAAGATAAAAATATATTTTTTCTTTTTATTTGGCTACTAAATAAATTTGACTATACGGCTGCAAAAATTATTTTTTGTTGCTGAAAATAAACCTTTGGCGACCAAAATTATGGTCCCCAAAAGGTAAAAAATAATTTTTTATTTTCCATTTAGCGACTAAATAGTTTTAGTAGCCAAAAATTAATATAGGGCGACTAAAAATTTTTTTTGTCGCCAAATATGACATTTTTGGAGACTAAATTATTTTTTAGTCGCCAATAACCAATATACAGCTACTAAAAAAAATTAGTAACTAAATATTTTACTTTTGCTGACTAAAAAAATATTTAGTCGCCAATTCCACAACTTTTGGCGGCTAAATTTTTTTTAGTCGCCAATTTTGGTTGCCGAAGGTGCATTTTGTTGTAGTGATTATTCATATAAAAAATGAGATTAATCGGACATGCATGTCCCTATAATCGGACCATAATTGCTTTTAAAAAAATTATCAAAATTATGTTAATCATTTATTTTTTTAAAAATAAATTTAGTTTTTTTTTTTTATTGGGTTTTAGATGTCTATTTGCCTTGATTTTTTTTCAAGGATGCTCTACTCGATAAACTTTTTTTGGGTATTTCTTTTCGATAAACCCTATAATATGAACGGTCAGATTATTGAAACAGATTGACAAAATACCTCCAAGAACTCATAACTCGATATTGTCCCTATAAAGACAGGTACCTTGCAAACGTTTCATGTGGTGATGAGATCAGTGTGGGCGGTAGAGTGGGTGATGGTAATTTTGGCATTGATTGCAAGCTCTGTGACTGTGAATGCAACAATCACCTGCCAAGATGCGATACTGAAAATACTTCCATGAGAACAATACCTGTTGGGCAACGGCGACATCACTGTGCCGTGCTGTCAGGGAGCTCAAAACCTGAACCAGATGGCTAATTCTACAGCAGATCGCCAGGCTGTTTGTGCGTGTTTTAAGCAAGTTGGACCATCTTTAGGGGTTAACATTGATAGAGCTAAGAAACTTCCCGATCTTTGCAAAATTGATCTTCGCGGAATAACCATTGACTTTACTATTGATTGCAGCACAATTCCGTACGTAACACATCTTACTCACTCTATGTTAACTATTTGCTTATCTATGTCACTAGACTTTCGTGATTTCAGCAAATTAACCTGAGTTGTGAAAGATGTGTTGAAAGATTTACACAATATTAGTCCTTTTCTGCTTTGTTCCTTTTTCTGATATTACTTATTGTGGAAAGATCTTTAGATTTTGTTTTGTGTTAAAAATTTTTCATGTTCCCATGCAGAGTTTAATGGATGGGTGAGGAAGGATGCACATGACAAGGACAAACCTTGGCCAGCGACAACAAAGATAATGCTTAGTTGTTATGTTCTAATTAGGACAATTTGAAATTTCTTTGTATGGACAATTATAATATGAATAAATTTGTTATCTTTTCTGGAGATTTCCTTCCCTTCCTTTTTCCTTTTTCCTTACCAACATTTGCAGTAAAGAAATTGTGGTACCCCTGTGTAGAGGAAAAACTTCTCCACAGATTAGTTGATACAACATACCTTTCAATATCGGATTCAGAAAATTCTGGTTCGGATGCATGGTTTGGAATGCTTGCAGTTTGGATACACACCAATTTACCAATGAGATACATATCATTGGACCAAACCTGATTTTGAAGGAAATATTGTTTAGCTTTTAAACTAGAACTGTATTTAATTTTATTTTTTTTTGTGTGTGTTTTTTTTTGAAAACTTCTAGTTCGGATACAAGGAATTTATTGCATATCATCTGACCAAACTAGACAAGTTACTAGTTTTTTGAGGGATATATCACTACAAAAAAAGGGGGCATAGAACACGAAAGTATTTGCGACGGCACCACTTAAAGTCGCAAAAAGTGAGTTTTTGCGATGGCACCACTCGTTGTCTCCAATAAATCGGGTTTCAACGACGGTACCACTCCCCGTCACAAAAAAGCAAGTTTTTGTGGCGGCAACAACGACAGTCGGAAATAATGTGCGTTTTTTGCGACGGCAACCTCTGTTGTCACAAATAAAGCCATTGTTTGCGACCACAATCCCCCCGTCGCAAATACAAAATTAGTTAAACAACGTCGTTTTATTCTTTAAATTTTCATTTGCGATGGTGAAACTTGACGTCGCAAAAAAAAAAAAAAAAACCGAAAATCTGAAAACTCAGCTTTTTTTTGCCCTTCACGCTTGTTTTTCCCCCCTTCAACCAAAAATCCCCAACCTAAAAAATCCCTAACCTTTTGAACCAAAAACCCTATCTCTGTCTCTCTCTGTCTCTCTCTTCTCACGACTCTCTCGACTATGAGTAGTGGCAGACGACGGCGAGCATCGAACCGACGGTGTCGAGCGACGGCAGCGAGCAGCATGCAACGGCGGATTTCTTGGGTTCCCAGTCGCAGCATCATCCAAGCCGTCCATTCGACCTACATCCCTTGTCATCAGTACTAATCGGACGTTCTGGATTCGTTGCCAAGACCAAGCCATTGCGCCCTTGGAACAGCGGTGGATGTTTGATGAATCTATTGCCAAAGGGCCAGTAAACTCTCTCTCTCTCTGAGTGTGGTCTATTTTATGCTTTGTTTGGTTACTGGGAAAATGCTGGAACAAAAAAGAAACTAATTATGTCATTGTTTTCTAATATGCTCGTTTGGTTACTGAGAAAGTGTAGGAAACGAGAAGAAAATTAATAAATTCGAAATTTAGATATTTCATTGGTTGAGAATCTTGGGGGGGGAAAAAAAAAAAAATCTCACTGAGCTTGTTGAACTCAATTCCTCAATTCTTGAAAGCCAGGTATCTAGAACTTCAAGTCCCAAAATTCCCCCATCCCGAAAGAAACCTTCAGAACCATCCATTGCAGGCCAAGTTAGTGATAATTATGATTTTAATTCGTTGGGCTTCATGATAATATCAAATATGAATCGAAAAAATAAAAAATAAAACTTCTGAAGAAGAAGCAGAAGAAAAAGAAGACTCAAATAACTGGTTTAAGCTTACTGTGCTAAGCTTAACTCTGTGGAATTATTGGAGTCACATTGTGGTGCCGAAATGGTGGTTCCAAATTGGGTTAAACAGCAGCATTGCAAAGGTTGAAATGAGGTCTTTTGTTGCTGGAAAAGCATTGATTTGATGGTCATTGGTACAATCCTTTGTTTGGGCAGTGTTGATGAGTTACATAAAGTGGGCTTGACAGCTGCATCATATTTCATGCTGTTGCCCAGGTAACTCTTATTATCTTCTTTTTTTTTTTTTTTTTTTTTGAGTGTGCATGTGTTTTTTAAAACTGCTGGGGACTTGGGCTTATGCACGCTTTCTGTGGTGCAAGGAAGATGTGAACTATGAACTACTATTTTACTATTATCAATCTGCTGGTGTGCACACCCTCTCTTTAGAAAATGGATGGAAAGAAGGGTTAAGTTTTGGAGAAAATGGATGGAACCAATAGTTAAGTTTTGATACTTTACCCTTGCTGTGGTATATGGTCACGGTAGCCAACAGTGCTACATATTTGCTATTTTTTTTTTCCCTTTTCCCATGTGTTCCCCTCCATGACCACCATATTATTTTTTGTTCTTCACAGTGGCAATTCTTGTAAACTGCAATTTCTGGGCTCTAATATTTGTTTGGACTTCTTGAAAAAGATGGCTTATATTTTTCATGTTGTTGATTCAATCGTGGAATATATTGCTATATTGTGTTACACACACAGTCAACTCTACTAGACTTGGTGGCCAAAATATAAAGAATCGAACCTGGATTTTGTTTATTTATTTATTTTGGGTTAATGGAACCTGGATATAATGTACGTGTTTATTTTGGGTTGATGGAACCTGAATGTCCTGTTTACTGTTAGTTGTAATTTGCTTTAGGATGTATATGTTAATTTGTCAATGTAACCCTTTTCTAAGTTTTTTAATCTTCAGTTCCCTCAAATTGGCAGGAAAAATTGAAGTGTATTCAAATGGATCAGCGTGAATACACAATGGATGATGAGGACAGGAAGGTGCAGGATGTGATCCTCAGACCAGATCCCTCAAATAATGACACCATGGTCTTGAAGAAAACTCTATCTTGTTCCTACCCAAACTTGCCTTTTAATGAGGCACTTTAAAAAGAAAATGAAAAGCTTCAGTTAGAACTACAACCTCACAAGCCAATTTGGATGTGGGCCAATGCGAAGTAATTCAGCATCTGATTGACGTCACAAAGGTTGTTGCTGCAAATTCTCAGTCTGAGAAGAGTTCGCCCAGGAGAAATTCCAAAAAAGGTGGAGCTGAATTATTCTGATGTTAATAATGATAAGGAACATTCATATGATGAAAGCTGTGCTAACAAAAGTGCGAGTCACTCAACTTTGAGGTTTATTTTCTCTTCTGTATAAGATGGTGAATTTAAATTCTAATTGCTTAAAATGCACCTTCTATAGTGTCAAACGACTTGTATTGGCTCATTGCCTGTCAAACGACTACATAAGTAACATTACATTTCATCCCCTTCACTTCAATTAATATACAAAAAGTCTCAATGTGATTTTGACTTTTTAACTCTATGGTCTATTTTATTAAAAAATTCATCCAAACTAACGAAAAGTGATTTAATATACACTTTCTAACAAAGTCAAAAGTACACTTTCAAAACAAAAACACAAAAATTCAGTTTCTTTATTTTTTCCCCATCTAAATCCCACACATTATTATAAATAATTAAAAATCAAGTCAATTATACACACTACAAGAAAATACAGTTTTGGTGACCACTTTTACCGACTAAAAATATTTTGGTTGCCAAAAGTTGTGGAATCGGCGACCAAAAATTATGTTAGTCGGTAAAAGTACAATATTTAGCTACGAATTTTTTTTAGTTGGGGTTTATTAATTTTTGGCGACTAAAAAAAATTTAGTCGCTAAAAATCTCACAATTGGTGACTAAAAACAATTTAGTCGCTAAATTTGCCACAATTGGCGATTAAAAAAATATTTTTGTCGCTGTATAGATAGTTTTGGCAACTAAAATAATTTAGTCGCTGAAAGAAAAATAAAAATTTACTTTTTATCTTTGGCGACAAAAATTTTGGTAGGCAAAAATGTAATTTCAGCGACTAAAAAATATTTTAGTCGCCGTATAGATAGTTTTGGCAACTAAAATAATTTAGTCGCTGAATGAAAAATAAAAAATTATTGTTTATCTATGGCGACCAAAAGTTTGGTCGGCAAAAATTTAATTTCAGCGACAAAAAAATATTTTAGTCGCTGTATAGATAGTTTTGGCAACTAAAATAATTTAATCGCTGAATGAAAAATAAAAAATTATTGTTTATCTTTGGCGACCAAAAGTTTGGTTGGCAAAAATTTAATTTCAGCCACTAAAAAATATTTTAGTCGCTGTATAGATAGTTTTGGCAACTAAAATAATTTAGTCGCTGAATGAAAAATAAAATTTTATTTTTTATCTTTGGCGACCAAAAGTTTGGTCGGGAAAAATTTAATTTTAGCGACTAAAATATTTTTTAGTCGCTGTATAGATAGTTTTGCCAACTAAAATAATATAGTCGCGGAATCAAAAATAAAAATTTACTTTTATCTTTGGCGACCAAAAGTTTGGTCTGTATAGATAGTTTTGCCAACTAAAATAATATAGTCGTGGAATCAAAAATAAAAATTTACTTTTTATCTTTGGCAACCAAAAGTTTGGTCGGCAAAAATTTAATTTTAGCGACTAAAAAATATTTTAGTCGCTGTATAGATAGTTTTGCCAACTAAAATAATATAGTCGCAGAATAAAAAATAAAAATTTACTTTTTATCTTTGGCGACCAAAAGTTTGGTCGGCAAAAATTTAATTTTAGCGACTAAAAAATATTTTACTCGTTGTATAGATAGTTTTACCAACTAAAATAATATAGTCGCGGAATCAAAAATAAAAATTTACTTTTTATCTTTGGCGACCAAAAGTTTGGTCGGCAAAAATTAAATTTCAACGACTAAAGTATATTTTAGTTGCTGTATAGATAGTTTTGGCAACTAAAATTATTTAGTCGCCGAATGAAAAATAAAAATTTACTTTTTATCTTTGGCGACCAAAATTTTGGTCAGCAAAGATTTAATTTCAGCGACTAAAAAATATTTTAGTCACGGTGTAGATAGTTTTGGCAACTAAAATAATTTAGTCGCTGATTGAAAAATAAAAATTTACTTTTTATCTTTGGCGACCAGAAGTTTGGTCACCAAAAATTTATTTTCAGCGACTAATAAGTATTTTAGTCATTGTATAGTTACTTTTGGCTACTAAATTTATTTAGTCGCTGAATGGAAAACAAAAATTTACTTTTATTTTTGGCGACTAAAAGTTTGTTCGGTAAAAATTTATTTTTGGCAACTAAATAAATTTTAGTCGTCATATACCAACTGTTGCCGACTAAAAGAAATTTAGTCGCCAAATATCTAGTATAATTTTATTTTTAATCTTTGGTAACTACCTCATTTGGTCGGCAAATATACATTTTTGGTGACTAAAACACATTTAGTCGGCAATAAAACTCAATGTTTTTTGTGGGAACACATACTGCCCAATTTGAGTTCATGTTTAATTTTTTTTTGTCTCTTACTCTCTATCGCTTTCTCTCTTTGTCTCTCTCTCTCTCTCTCTCTTCTCTTTCTATCTCTTACTCATCACTCTTTTCTGTCTGTCTATCTGTCTTTGTCTCTGTCTCTGTCTCTTTCTCTATTTGTCTCTTGCTCATCTCTCTTCTCTCTATCTCTCTCTCTATCTCTCTTGCTCATCTCTCTATCTCTGTCTCTGTCTCTGTCTCTCTCGCTCATCTTTCTTCTCTCTCTCTCTCTCTCTTTTTCTCTGTCTTTCTCTCGATTATCTCTTTTTGCTCTCTTTCTCTCTCTCTCTCTCTCTTTGTCTATCTCTCGCTCATCTTTTGTTTCTCTCTCTTTTTCTATCTGTCTGTCTCTCTATCTCTCTCTCTCTATATATATACCTCTTTCTCTCTCTGTCACTCTCTCACTCGTCACTCTTCTCTCTCTCTCTCTCTCTTTCTCTCTCTGTGTCTATCTGTCTGTCTCTCACTCATCACTCTTCTCTCTTTCTTTCTCTCTCTGTGTCTGTCTATCTCTCTCCCCCATTATGTTCATCTTGCTCATTCTCTCTCTCCACTCTTCTCTATTTATCGAGCTCTCCACTACAAGAAAATGCACTTTTAGCGACCATTTTATGTCTCTCTCTCTCTCGTTCATCACTCTATCTCTTTATCTCTCTTCTCTATCTGTCTCTCACTCCTCTCTCTCTCACCACCCATCTCCTCTACCACCTTCACCACTACTGCAAATGCCATTTCACTACCACCATTATTATCACTGTTGCCACTCCATCTCTACGACTACCATTACTACCACCATCGCTACCACTCCACTACCACCACTGCTACCACCACTACTACTACTACTATTACCTTTCCTTCACCACCGCTACTCTATCTCCTCAATCATGACCACAACTTCACCACTAATCTCCTTCGCCATCACCACCACCACCACCACCACCTCACCTCTTATCCACCACCTTCACCACTACTGCTGCTCCCTCTCCTCTACTACAAAAAATTAGCTCTTGATTTTTAGTAACAAAAAAAAAAAAGGGTCACAATAAATAATTTTCATCGACCATAAAAAATTAACTTTATTTTAATGAAAAATATTTTTCATTAAAATATTACCCCTACTTCTATCAAATAAAAATAATAATAAAAATAAAAATAAAACTATTTCCCCCCCCCCAAAAAAAAATGGGTCACAAAAAATATTATTCATCGACCATAAAAAATTAACTTTATTTTAACGAAAAATATTTTTCATTAAAATATTATCCCTACTTCTATCAAATAAAAAAAATAATAAAAATAAAAATAAAACTATTCCCCCCCCCCCCCAAAAAAAAAATGGATCACAAAAAATATTATTCATCGACCATAAAAAATTAACTTTATTTTAACGAAAAATATTTTTCATTAAAATATTATCCCTACTTCTATCAAATAAAAAAATTAATTAAAATAAAAATAAAACTATTTCCCCCTTCTCTTTTTCCGCCCGCCCAAACTTAATTTCCCCCTTTTTTTTTCCCTCTGCCTTTTCCCCCATTTTTTTTCATTTCCTTTCAGGTTTGTAGAGCCCTTAATTTCACAATGTTTCAAAACAGTGAGCAAACCTTAATATGAGAGAGAGAAGATAGAGGGTTTGAAGAGAGACTGGGGTTGAAGGGGAAGGGTTTCAGTCAGCGGCGAGACTAGTTCGGCGGCGAGACGGTACGCTTCTTTTGAGTCTTCTTTCGACTCTCTCATTCCAGTCGGTTCCTCTAATGACTGGGTTGAAATGGTTCCTCTATATCTCTATGTGACTGTGTATCCTTGGAACAACAATGATGTAGTTTTATAATCCGAACAGATCTTAAACCCTATCAAGCTTTTGACTTGATACATTGTTCAAGATGTAGAATTAATTGGACTCGTGATGGTATGCTATTCTCTCTCATAATTTAATTTATTATCTTTGTTGGGTAGAAAATGATTTAGTGAACAACTAATTAGGCATTAGAGTATATATTGGAAGTGTTGCACCTCCTATTGCTTCCTTGCAGAATTTCTCTCAAAGGTTAAATACAATTTTCATGCCAAATATGTTTCTTATTAACTTCTTGTATTGTTGATATGGGTAATGGAACCACCACCTGCATAAAGATTGATGACTTTGTCAGTCTCAAACTGGCAAGTGAATGTCTGATATGAGATCCCAATTCTCTATGTTCCATCAGTTCTTTCCTGAAGTGGATCATTGATCACCGTGGGATTTCCATACCTTCAAACTTTTAGTTGAAAAAATTATAACCATCGAATAGGTTTTTATGCTAAGAAATGTAGTTTATGACAATTTTTCATTTATTGTCGACACTCTGATTCCGTGTATTTGTTAGTTGTTGACTGTAATGAAAGTTCCACCAGGTTTTGTTTTGACATGTGAAGAGCTTTGCCTCGACAATCACTTAGTATATGTATGTGTGTATATGTATTGTGTTGTAGCCTAATTCCTCATTTCACACTTCCAATTGATAAGAGATAAAGTAGTTTAAAAGGCAATTAAGCATTTTTATTTACCATATGATTCATATCTACAAGTTTATGACGCCAATGTGTAATCATTCTTGTTTATGCATTATAATTTATAACCTAGTTGTTCCATGTCGTCTATCCTCACTATTTTCCATGTGGCATATCATTATCATTGTGGAAATCTGTTATCTGGAAAGAGTAGTAGATATTATATGGGAAAATTGTTGATGTTCATTTGTGGGACATATTCTTATCATGCCTTTGCTTGTTTCTTTCATTGTGGCAAAGATGGAATTTTGCTGCTCGAGGTCAACAGGATGCTACGTGCAGGAGGATACTTTGCTTGGGCAGCACAGCCTGTTTATAAGCATGAATTAGCCCTTGAAGAGCAGTGAGAAGGCATGACTAAGCAGAATTTGTTTATAAAATAAGATGAACAGTTATTTTCACTTTAGTGAGTCGATAAGCATTTTTGAGTTTGAGTTTCGAATGTTTGCACAGCTTTCTGTTATAGCCTTATATGAAAAATTGTGCACCTTAGTTTGCATTTGATCTCCCTGTTGAATCCCAATTGCTTACAGAGTGACTTCTGCAATTGTTTATAACTTAGAAAAAAATTAAGGAATCTGAATTTGGTAACTACCCCAGCTTGGAGAACAAAAAATTTGCAAACTGGTTATGGTACTTAGATAAAATGGCAGGGAAAGGTCCTAAAGCATGTAATATGTTAGTTCATCTGGGTGCCCCATAATTTGTTTAATGAAGGTCAATCTTCCAGTGCACCCAAATGAAGTGTTTCCATTGCATTTTATTGGTGGTCTAAATAGGAGTAACATGTGCAGCACATCAGACAAGAAGTTCAGTTTACTGATCGTTTGTCTTCCTTCATCTTCAGAGATGATTAATCTTACAACCCACGTTTGTTGGAATCTTGTGAAGGAGGGGTATATTGCAATTTGGCAGAAGCCCTTGAACAACAGTTGCTACTTAAGTCGTGAGGCAGGAACGCGACCTCCGCTGTGTGATTCAGATGATGATCCAGACAGTGTTTGGTATATTAACTGTCCTCTTTCTGGTATATTTTGGTGATGCAAATAGTACATTAAACTGCCTTGAATGGTTAAAGTTTTAGATCTCTATTTGACAACTGCTATGTCCGTAAGGCTTCTGAAGCATATTCAGTAGTATGACATGTTAACTTCATGCATTGTAGGCCTACAGCTACTGTAATTTATGTGTAACCATTGACATGAAATATTGACAAGCTTTATGTTTAGACCATCAGCAGTAAAAAATGGAACTGTAAACCCTATTGACTTTAAGCACTTGGCCTAGTAATGACATGTACCCTAGTAATGACTATAAAGCCTAGTAATGACATGGTTCCCTGTGACTTTTTCTCATCCTGCCTTATCATGTCTTTTGGTGTTGTGGTCTTATCATGTGATGCATCAACCACTTTATCTCCCTGGTCAAGAATTTGAAAAGTAAAAAATGGTTTCTTTTTTTTTAATACTATACTTTATATATACCCTTACAAGTTATATAGACGATTTGGCTTCTAAGAATTGATTTCATGTGATTGTGTGCTTATTGATCCACAAAAAATATATATGTTGATTCGATTTTGTTTATGCAGATATTTGATTTGTTTGATGTGAAATGCAATGGGGTTAGGAGAATTTGTTAATTCATTAGGCATTTGGAAATTCATTAGGCATTTTTCATCCAAATGCACCTGTAGCAGACATAAATGAAGGACTCTATATAGCCCTAAATAGATAAGAATAACTGTTTTAATCTCAAGTTGAATCAGTTTTGCAGTCATTCAGCCTTGTGCAAGATTGTTCCCAATATTCAATGAGAAAAATAAGGAAATTTAGGACAAGTGTCCTCTCTAATTCAATGATCAAAGAAAATAATGGAACTAGTCCTGCAGAATTTTCATTTTCAGTATTGCATCACATAATTGATTTGATGCATATCCACCTGAACGCTGCTTTTCTGAAATTATAGCTCCCTACCAGAACTGTCCCTTTTGAAGGAAACTTCAATTAGGGGTCTCTCATTATCTACTCCAAAGCTAAATTCAGTTTCTGAGAATGCAGTATGCTGTTTGTGGGACGGAGAACTTATAATTGTATGAGAGTGTATCTTAAATAAGTATATTTCTTGTTTAGATTTCTGCTTCGAATATTTAGATGAACTTCTAGTTGTTGCTCTTTTCATCATAAAATATATTTCTTGTCTAGTAAATGGCAATAATTAAAATTGAATATGCATTTCAAAAGTTTACGCTTTACAAAAAGGTGATGTTATTGATATGCAGGGATCATTCAAATTTTGTCAGTTGTGTACAGTTTTGTATAGATGGTAGCAAGTTCATTACGGTAAGCTCTGATAAGAAGGGTAAAATATATGATGCGAAAACTGGAGAGAAAATTGGAGAGCTGTCCTTAGAGGATGGTCATAAAGGCAGCATTTACGCTGTTAGCTGGAGCCCTGATGGTAAACAGGTAATTAGTGTTGTGTGGATTCTCTCTCGAGCTGCTTCTAGTTGATTTTCTGTTCAAAATTTGGTTATTAAATTTTCAGATTTGATTTTTTGGATTTTTTTTTCTGAAACGTTCAAACACAGTGGACATTTATGTATTAAATATGGAAGTGATTGATACCCCCTCTCCCCACCACCCCCCCACACATGTGGGGGTTGGTGATTGGAGAAGGAAAAAAAAAAAAAAAAACTGGCCAATTTCAGGCCAGTGGGGGTCATGGGGGTCCAAATCATTTTTCTAATAAATAATTGTTTTTCCCAGAAATTTTGCTAGTTTTAGACTGAGAAAGGAAATATTGCATCTGCAGAGGATCTGTTGAATTGTATAAGAACATTTTAGTGTAACACGGAACATCATTTGTTGGCTAAATTTTGTAATTGGGTTCTTTGCATGTTAGTAATATTATAACCGACAAACTTAGGGAGTGGGAAGGTGTGGGGAACTACAGGATTGATTTTTTTCTTCTTTTTCCCCTTAATAGCACAAAATCAACTAGGTTGGACATAAATAATGATTATCTTTCTTATTCACTGAGCAGTGAACCATTATTTCATGGTTTATTTTGTGTCTGCTTTTAGAAATGTATAATACATGCTCCTCCTCTCTCTGATATGGATCAGATTGGTAAAGTTGGTAAAGTTCAAAAAAAAAATTAAAATTTTAATTTATTTTATTAAAATAGCATACTTAATAAATTTGATAAAATTAAATATTTGATATAAAATAAATATTAAGTATTTAAAAATATGATATATAATAAATATATAGAATTATATGTTTTGAACATGTCCCCAACATGTCGTGCCCTGCATCTTTTAAAAATTTGTGTCCGTATGTCTGTGTCGTGTCACATATTCATGTGCGTACTTCTTAACTAATAAGTGATAAATAATAGGGTAAATTATGTAGACCTCCCTCAAGTAATTAGAAATATAGATAGCTTCATAGTTTTGGCATGATTACACTGTACATACCTCAAAATTTAAATTCATTTAACACTTTAACACGTACAGTTTGTTAATCTCATGGATGGAAAATAGTGGCCATCACGTTTATACTAAAATATCTATCATACCCTTAAACGTAGATAATTACTTATATCCAAGCACCAGTATTCCTTAATTGAATCACATTTTTCTAAAAGAAATTGTTAGGTTTTATTTCTTGGCAAACCCATTTGACAAAACTCCTTTGAGTTGTAATTTTATTCGCATTTTTATTTCAGTGAGACTTTGAGTGTTTAGATGCGAATCCAACCCGAATCAAGCCTTTCAGAGAAGTTTGTGTTGACAATGCTTTCAAGATTGCCACTTCGCTGATTATGACGGGGATCGAGCTGCCTGGTCAGCTCGCGGGGGTCCAGGGGGCAGCGCCCCTTGGCGGGTCCGGGGCAGCGCCACGGCGGGGTCGAGGGGCAGCGCCCCCGAAGCAAAATGCAAAAATGCATTCAAAGTTGCCTGTCCAAGCATGTTATATTTTTCTAGTTTTTCCAGTTTTGGCCTTCCCGCTCGAGCGGGGAAAGTGACGCTCGAGCGGGGATTGGAAGCTCTCAGCATCTCTGCAGTCGCCTGTAAAAATACTGGAATGTGTGATTTTACGCTCGAGCGGATGCTCCTACGCTCGAGCGCATCTCAGTTTGTTCGCACGCAGTTTTTGGTCAGTCCGCTCGAGCGGGCTGTGTTGAGCTCGAGCGGAGATTGCGGGACAGATTCTATAAATTCGCGTGTTGGGTCAGATTTTAGGAGAACTTCTCTAGATCTTCTTTTTGGTTTCTAGGGTTTATATCTGGGGATACTTTGGGAGTTTTCTTTGATGTTTTTATTGAGTATTCAACTCATGATCTAAAGAGAGTACATCAAAGGTTTGTTTGTTATACACAAAAGAGAGAGTTATTCTTCAGTTGTGGATTCTGAAGAATTCGAGCCTGAAGCTTTGGTGGAATCCGGAGTGGCTCATCAGAAAGACAATTCCGTGGTGAAGATGGGGTTGGAAGAGGCACATAGAGGTTGGTTCAATTAGGCGTTGTGGATTCGCTAGGTAATTGAGAGTATACCTGTGTAATTCCTTTAATTCTTCTTAGTGGATTGTTCTTGTGGCTGTTGCCCGTGGTTTTTTTATCACAGTTGGAGGTGTCCAATTGTGGTTTTTTCCACGTTAAATCACTGTGTCTCTTTGTCTTGATTGTTTGATTGGGATTGTTATATTCTGCTTAAAATTGATACATAATCACAAATCAACATCTAGGGGATTTCTAGATTTTTCAGAAATCACACTCCATCTTCTCACTCTCTCTCTCTCCCCCTGCTCCCTTGCAACCCCATCTATCTCAGCCACCCCACAACCTAACTCTCCCTCATCACTGAAGGTAGATTACCTTCAGCATGACTACGTCTGCTAATGTTTGCTAAGGTCCCCCAAGTAACTCTCCCTCATAACTGCTAATAGTTAGGTTGACAACGTCTTCAGCATCTGCTCAAACGTAGATTACCTTCAGTACTACAAGTAATTCTATTTAGATGAACTGACCCTTGGAATATTTCGAGTGTATCTTAAACTTTAATAACTTTTTGAAATGCATATTCAATTTTAATTACTGCCATTTACTAGACAAGAAATATTTAGATGAACTTGCTACTATTTGATTTCTTGTAGTACTGCCATTTACTTTTTGATTAGTTACATTGTCTATCACACTGTTGGGCTATTGGTGTTTGCTACTGTTCGTTAATTTTATGAACTTATTGTTTGAATAGGTTTTGATGCGTTATATTAGGACACTTAGCACCTGTAGTTTGGATACTCTGAAGGACTTCAATTATGAAACGGTTGAACCGAGTGCATAAATGGTCTTAGGGGAGAGTTGAGCAGAATACTCACATTAGCACAACAAGACATTTCTGTAGTTGACAGGGAGAGTTGAAGAGAAAAGGAGATGGTCTGAGGGGATTCATCAAGCTGTAGGAGCCAAAGAAGGTGTTAAAATTGAGATATCTCTTGAGGTTTCAATCTTTACGGAGTTTTTCTTTTACATAAAAACTTTCTTTCTTATTGTACTCAAAGCCATATTATCCTTACACTTGTTAGGCTCAATTCCTTTAACCCAGCAAAAACCATGATTGATGAATTGATTACAAAGATTCAGTGCTTTTATATTTAATCTAATCATAACAAACTAATCTAACCATGGTTTAATTCTAACAGCCTAACTACTTGAAACAGTTATGCTAGTTCTCTTTATAACACGTGAGCATGACTGAAGCTACAGCCCTTTCTGTTCTGACTTTAGTTGCTCTGGCTGCGGCTGGTACTGCAGTCTTGCTGTGTTGACCTGGCCTGGTCTTGCTGCAGCTGGGGTTGCAGTGGCTAGCTCTGGCTTATGCTCTATTTTGATATAATGTGTACTTGTCACATTTACATGTAGTGAGATTTGTTATTATACTTATAAAAATTTAATTACGGAGAAATATATCATGCATCCATAATCATGTCATATCATCATTGTACAATTTTTTCCCTACTCAGCACAGCAAGTTAATATATATATAATTTAGGTAAAAATAAAGTGGGTGGTGGATTCTTATCATTCATTGTGTTCATGCCAACAGCTACAAAATTATAATGGATGATTCATGTTTTTCTACTTCAAAATCTTCATTGACAATGTGCCACAGTGTAATTTTGTTTCCTTTTCCTGCCCCCTTAGCAGCTCAATGCTATTATAACTTTAATAGTCGGATCCATCATGATTTTTCTTGATTTTTTATGCTATTATAATTTTATGTCTATAGTTGTTAGTTGGGTATTTTAGTTGTGGTTTCACTAATAGATAGCTTTTGCTAGAAAATTGAGTATCTTATCTTATCAGTTTCACTAATTGATTTGTGTGTCTTTCTCTTTGCAGCTAGCAGAAGCAGCAAAAGCACAATTTTCACGTGATTACAGTGATAACCTTGCTCTTGTTCGGGCTTATGAGGCCTGGAAAGTGAAGAGAGTTCTACTCTTCACTTAAGGAATATGTTTTAAATTTTAATGCTAAGTGGATGTGAATTGGATGATTATATAGATTACAAGCGGATTTTTAATTGAACGAATATGTAGTTTGGAATTACTTGTGGATGAAAACTTATAATAGTTGCTGACTTTAATTAAACAGGTTTAGAGTTTGATGATTTATATAGTTTGTTGAATGTTTATGATTCAGGTGAATTGTTGGTTTGATTGATTATTGTAAATTACAGATTGTATTGAATAGATTGGATATATTATTATGAATTATAAGTTTATTTTATTGTATGTTGGCGCAAACATTCCTTTTGGCGACCAAAACTTTTTGGTCTTAGAATGTCACAATTGGCGACCAAATTTTTTGGTCGTGGAATGCCACAATTGGCGACCAAACTTTTTAGTCGTGGAATGTGATAATTGGCGACCAAATTTTTTGGTCGTGGATTGTGCCAATTGGCGACTAACATGTTTGGTCGGGAATATGTCACTTTTCGCAGCTAAAGTGTTTTAGCGACTAAATGGATTAGTCGCAGTAATGATATATTTAGCGATCAAAAACTTAGTCGGCAAATTTAACTTTTTCCCGACTAACAAAAGTTTTAGTCGCTAATTACTTTTGCCGACCCTCAATTGGCGACCAAGGTGGCGACCAAAAAAATTGGTCGCGAATAGCTTTTGTCGACTAAAAATTGACTTTTGTCGACCAAATTTTTAATCGCCAAAAATGCGATTTTCTTGTAGTGAATATTGTCGACCAATATTTTTGGTCGTGGAATGTATTGCCCACCAATTGTTTTGGTCGCGGAATGTGACAATTGGTGACCAAATTAGTTGGTCGTGGAAATGGGCGACAATTGCCGACCAAACTATTTGGTCGTTGAATGTGCGAATTGGCGACTAACATGTTTGGTCGAAAAAATATGACTTTTCGCGACTAAAGTGTTTTAGCTACTAAATGGATTAGTCGCAATAATTATATATTTCACGACTAAAAATTTAGTTGGCAAATATAATTTTTTCGCGACTAAAATATTTTTTAGTCGCTAATTACTTTCCACGACCCTCAATTGGCGACTAAAGTGGCGACCAAAAAAATTAGTCGCGGATAACTTTTGCGGACTAAAAATAGACTTTTGCCGACCAAATTTTTAGTCGGCAAAAGTGCGAATTCTTGTAGTGACACATGCAATATAATGTTAGTCAATGCCTACACTGGACAAAAGTGGTTGAAGATAACCAAAGATTATTTGTCCTTGAATTTCTCTTTTCCCTTGTTTCATTACATTTTTAAGTATTGAATTATATAAAAGTTTCAAAACATGATTCTATAATTAATTATATACATGACCACTTTTATTTCTTATTTCTGTGAATTGTGTTCTTGTATAAACCCTTTTAATGACTCATTCTAATGCATCAATTTGTGATCAATTCAATCAATATAATCAATCCAAATACTTTTGATACAAGTTCCCATTCTTCCTTTCAAGGTGCACATGAAATGTGTAACTAGAACTTAGTCAAAATTCCTGCAACAACAAAAGTAGCAGTAGTCCAAAACAGAGCACTCTGGATTTTTTTTTTTTTTTTTTTTTTTTTTTGTGTGTGGGGTAGATATGGGTACCAATATAATTTTACCTATCAATACGTTCAGAAAAATTATCAAACCCTTTACCCACAATTATCTAAGAAAAAACTACCAGCAATTGTTTTCTTCAGTGTCATTGTGGCCCATCTTGAAACACAATATTTACAAAAACCCTTTAAGATAAATTATCAATAAGTCCTAATAGTTAGACTTAATTCGCAAGTCCTATTGAAAATAAGTCTTAATAAAATCATTGCTCAAAGTAATCTTTTTTGACGAATTTTTGCATATGTCGCTAAAAATTGACAATCAGGGACTTTTTGTCACAGTTTTTATAAATTGTCGCTAAAACTTATAATTAGTAACTTTTTTTGTGACAAAATTTTTTAAACTGTCGTTGAAATTTAAAAATTAGTGACTTTTTTGTGACTATTTTTTTAAACTGTCACTAAAACTTATAATTAGTGACATTTTTTTAACAATTTTTAAATTGTCGCTAAAAATTAAAAACTAGTGATATTTTTTAATAGTGTTTGGTAAAAAATGCCATGAATTCTCACAGGACCTATTGGTCAATAAGTTCACCTATTAGGACCTAAATAGAAGTCCCCAAACTTTAATTTAAGGTACTAATTACATTACCAAATCATCCAAAGTCTTCATCATTTGGGTTGAGGGTTATAATTGATATTTTGATAGTTTTTATTTCTGATGTTATCCAGAATTGCCAAGTCTCCTAATGGGGATTGACAGAAGGGGAAAAAATTGTAATGGAAACTGAAATCTTAGGGTGTAGCGTAATTTCTTAAGTGTCAAAGGAAAATCTATAGGTGTCGGTGTAATTTATTTTTTAAAATATTAGGGGTTCAACTATTTTTTATTATTTCATGGATAATATTTGGACAAATTTTCTCGGTAGTGTCTACATTTTGTCTTGTGTCATCTCAGTATTTCTCATTTCAATTAGTTTAATTTTGATTCTTAATTTTAGATTTTATATCAATTTGGTATAATTATAACGCTGATTAGGGTTTTTGAAAAAAAAAAATCACTGAGTGGATGGATGTAACTTACTAAATTACACAAGTTTTTAATTTTATCTATAAAAGCATGACCAATGTCGCTTATATGCACATTGTTCATAAGAAAAATACTAGAAATTGTAATCAATTGAATTAAATTGAGACAAAATCATAAATTAAATTAAAAAATAAGCTAATTGAAATTATAGGAGTTAAAATGATAGTATAAGAACTACTGGTATTATTTACTCTTAATATTTTTATACGAATGTAAGATTTCATGCGAGTGAGGAAATCAAATTTCTTAATTGTTTGTGAAAATAATAAATACTTTATATAGTGAATCTTTTACCATGAAAGATTTGTTTTCTTCCCTCCTCGGATTTTACAAATATGAGTCATGTCATGACTATCCAAAATAACAGAAGGGAAACTAAAAAATATATAAAAGCAAATAATAATTATTATAACTATTTTTAATAAATCCACTTTACTTCTGCATTCAAACATGTTTGACCTTATTAAATGAAAAAACGGTTTCTAAAAAAAAAATAAAAAATACAAAAGATTTCAAAAGATGCACTAAAATTTTTACCAAATATGTGACATCAGTGTGGGACCCACATCAAAAGATAAAGAAATCTTAGAGACCTCAAAAGATGTACTAAAATTTCAACCAAATCTGTCATGGGCAAATTTGGTAGAAATTCTGGTACAACTTTTCGGTGTCTCACACCCATGTGACACATTTGTTAAAAATTTTAATACAGTTTTTGAAATCTCAACATGTGAGTCCCACACCCATTTGAGACATTTGATAAAAAATTTAATAATTTTTTTGGGATCTTTAGCATTACTCAAAAAGAATGAAAAATGGTAGAGATTCCAAAAGATGTATCAAAATTTTAGATGTTTTATTTTTAAGATTTATTATCCATTAAGTACTATTAATAAAAGAGACTGATCCTTAACCCAAAAATAGGACCTATTAAGAAGTTTACTAAATATCTCACACGATGGATCACATGAAAAACAATTACATTCCTTGTCAGAAAGGATAAGAGATTTGACCATTGGAACTACTTTCCAGCAAAAATAGGCTACTAAGGTTTCCCAAATTAATGGGAATTCATTGTTATTCCTTGTCAGAAAGGATAAGAGATTTGACCATTGGAACTATTTTCCAGCAAAAATAAGCTACTAAGATTTCCCAAATCCTATCCATCTCAAA
The DNA here is from genome assembly GCF_055761805.1 of Camellia sinensis. Taxonomy (NCBI): domain Eukaryota; kingdom Viridiplantae; phylum Streptophyta; class Magnoliopsida; order Ericales; family Theaceae; genus Camellia; species Camellia sinensis. Next base: position 76,787,214 of record NC_138969.1, read on the forward strand.
ATCCCAAAATTAATGGGAATTCATTGTTATAAAAGCATCCAATTACCCTTCTTTATCTCATTCTATCTTCTCTCTTCTGTGAGGTTTTTTTCATTCTGTCTTCTCTCTCCCGTGAGATTTCTTGTTTGAAGAAGATTAATAATTTTGAGTGTGTGTTTTTCAATTTGGAGAAGCAAAGATGGCTAATGCAGAAGTATTCAAATCGAAAATCACTGTATATGTGGTTGCTTGTTGGATTGTCGCAGCTTTTGGAGGCCTAATGTTTGGTTATGATATTGGAATTTCAGGTAATGCCCTCAACTATATTGATATAGTTCTTTGATTAGAAAATCATATATATATATATATATATATTATTATATGCTTTAAAATAGGAAGTCTAAAAGTTATACACTAAATAATTGAAACAATTATTATTAAGTAATGATTCATAAAGGTTTATTGATGTTTGTTGCAAAATTATTATTTATATGTGAGTGTCAATGATCATTTTTCGTTTATGTGTTTGGTTTCTAATTCATTCGAGTAAACAATCGAATCTTATTATTTTGACTTTGACTTTATAGGTGGTGTGACTGCAATGGATGATTTCTTAATAAAATTCTTTCCAAAAGTTCACGAGAGGAAACTTCATGCAAAGGAAGACAATTACTGCAAATATGATGATCAGTTGCTTCAGCTATTCACATCATCACTGTACCTTGCTGCTTTGGTTGCAAGCTTTGGTGCATCAAAGGCATGTCGTATATTTGGTCGCAAGCCCACAATTCTAGTAGCATCCCTATTTTTCATTGGAGGAGCTGGGTTCAGTGCTCTTGCTGAGCACAAATGGATGCTCATTCTTGGCAGGATTCTTTTTGGCATTGGAGTTGGATTTGGCAATGAGGTATATTATTTTGTGCCTAAAATAAATTTTATATTTTAAGAATAGAGTGTCTAGGTGAGTTTGTCCACCCTCGACTAATCACAGAGCTGAAGTTAACTGACAAAATTTTAGATTTTGTCCTCAAATTTTTAATGTTCAATCAACCCTTTGAGGTATATTTATTTTACATAAAGTTTATGATAAATAAGGAAATTTTTTTTCCCCCTAACTATAATCTATGATTCTAGGCTGTTCCAGTGTTCTTATCGGAGATAGCACCGGTCCAACACAGAGGGGCAGTCAACATTCTCTTCCAACTATTTGTCACAATTGGAATTCTCATAGCTGGCGTTGTCAACTATTTCACTTCCACCCTCCACCCAATTGGATGGAGGGTCTCCTTAGCCATAGCCGGCATTCCCGGCCTTGTCCTTTTCTTCGGCTCCATGATTCTCACCGAAACACCGGCTAGCCTTATCGAACGAGGCAAGGACACTAAAGGCAAAGCAGCACTCAAGAAAATCCGAGGCGTGGACAACGTGGATGACGAGTATGAAGAAGTGAAAAGGGCATGTGAGATAGCCAAGGAAGTGAAGCAACCTTTCAAGAAACTGATGAAGCGCTCGAGCGTGCCACCACTAGTCATAGGAATTATGTTGCAGATATTTCAGCAGATGACTGGGATTAATGCGATTATGTTCTATGCACCGGTTCTGTTTCAGACCATGGGGTTCAAGAACGATGCTTCGTTGTTGTCTGCGGTGATTACTGGGACAGTGAATGTGGCAAGTACTTTTGTTTCAATCTATCTTGTTGATAAGATTGGAAGAAGAAAGTTGCTTCTCCAAGCCTGTGTCCAAATGTTCATTTGCCAGGTACTAAATTAATTTCACTTCTTTGTAATTACATTTAAATTCTTCTCACTTAGTGCTTGTACTAATTAATTGAATCCAATTTCAGGTATCAATTGGTGCAATTCTACTGACTCACTTGAATACTACTGGGACAATGGACAAAGGACTCGCTGTGGTTGTGGTGGTGCTGGTGTGCTTGTATGTTATGTGCTTTGCATGGTCATGGGGACCTCTTGGTTGGCTGATTCCTAGCGAAACCTTCCCTCTCGAGACTAGAACTTCAGGCTTTGCTTTCGCTGTCAGCTCCAACATGTTGATGACTTTCCTTGTGGCTCAAGCTTTCTTATCGATGCTCTGTCACATGCGAGCCTTCATATTCTTTTTCTTCTCGGCTTGGATTTTGGTCATGGGATTGTTTGTGGTGTTCCTGGTGCCGGAAACGAAGGGCGTTCCGATCGATTCCATTGTGGAAAGGGTGTGGAAGCAGCATCCGGTGTGGAAGAAGTTCATGGATGATGACGGTCTAAAGAGCCAGGAGATGGTCTGATCATGACACACCTATTAAAACCGATTGTTGATGAGAACATCATTTTCTTCCCCTTTTTTGGGGAATTGTTTTTAGTGTTTTTATGGAGTTTGTTAACTGTTTTGGAAGATATGTCGTTCATAATTTTTTTTTTCTATGGACAGAAAAACTCAACAAAATCCTCCTAACAATGACCACAACAACAATAATTCAAATGAGGAGATCCAACTCTAAAACCATAAAATCATATCCACAATCGATCAAACAAAGACAAGTGGGTCAGGTTTAGGCTTGGACCATCATACATCTATCCACTTATTTGTTTATGTGTCATCCCTTTAATTGTTCATGCATCACATTTATGTCCACCTAATCTACAAATCTGTCTATATTACCACTACCACCACCACCACTGATGCTGCTGGTGATGGTGAATTTTTTGATGAACTTTCGGATTGCTGAAAATGGTCCGACAGTGGTTCGACGGTGGAGAAAATTGGAAAAAATTCATTCAAAATAATAATTTGTCTTTCTCAGCAAACAATTCCATTAAACATGTCATTTTGATCAAAATAAATATTAAATATTGGACCAAATAAAATATGGTCCCATAAGTGTGGACTTTTCACCAATTATCCCTTTTAAATATACCTAATTCAGATCACCTAAAAAGTAAATTATTTGTAAACAAATCTATAAAAAAAAAAAAAAAAATCACATTTCATGTTATTTTTTGTGACTATTATTTTATTTTTTCTCTAGTTAAGTTTTTTCAGATTACCTCTCAAATAATTACATTTTTTAGATTACTCTTTGGGCCGATTTGATTGGGCAAATTATAGCATATGACTGAGAATATTAATCCTCAGGACTCACATTTCATTATTTGGTTACAATTTTTGTTATCTAAATTAGATTTCGATGGATATTCTATCTAATAAAATCTGTATATTTTTTAATTTTGGAGATTATGATAGGACTTCAAAGAAGCCTTCCTTGTATTCAAATTGCACCACTTTGCAGTTAAAAATAAAAATAAAAATAATAATAATAATAATAATAATAATAATAATAATAATAATAATAATAATAATAATAATAATAATAATAATAATAAAACAAAGCTAAATGAGTTTAATTGAAATAAAAATCATAATTAAAAAAAGGAATAAATTACAATTATACTCCCTGAGATTTGCTTATAATACGAATTGCCCTTTGTGATTCTGAAAATTACACCCTCGCTTTGAAGTTTCTAATTTCATAACAAATAACCCTTTTTAATAACAAATCATCAAGTCAATTAATAGTTTTTGATGATATTATAAATATATTTCAATTAATAATTCAAATAATTAATTTTTATGTAGAGTAGTTGGAATTTTTTTTTCAGTTAATTTTGTTAAATAAAAAATTATGACAAGAAAATATTTGTAATTTTTCAAACCGCATGGGGAAATCCGTATTTTAAACAAATTTTAGAGGTGTATTTGTAATTTATCCTTAAAAAAATTGACCGAGTTTGATTAGTTGAAAAAAATTAAATTTGTATGGAGATTGAGTAGTACAATATTTTTAATTATCTCAATATAACATCTCTATACAAATAAATTTTAAAAGCACATTAATATTTAAATAGAAGTACTTAAAATAAATGGCACTTGATCCAAGTATTTCAGAGAATTTCAGTTGATAAAACAACTCAGATTCTCATGGAGGCTTCATCATGTGCGGGGATGGAGAATCTAAGTTATTGGATCCATTGAAATTTCCTGAAAATATTTGGATAAAGTGTAATTTGTTTTAAGTACTTCTACTTAAATGTTAATTTGCTTTTGAATTTATTTGTACAAAGATGTGATATTGAGATAAATAAAAATATTGTACAACTAAATCTCCCTACAAAGTTATTCTTTTTTTTTTTTCAACTAATGAAACTCATTCAATTTTTTAGTTATGAACCTTTTTTCCCCCAATTAAACTCATTTAGCTTTCTTTCTTATTTATTTATTTTTTTAAATACAAAGTGATTCAATTTGAATAGAAGAAAGGCTTCTTTTACAATAACAAACTGAATGGTGCTTGCTACCTTGTTGTCACAGCACCGACCTCGAATCCCAAAGAACAAAAACATTTTACAAACTATTTCTATGATCACATTGCAACAACCTCATGCATACCGTTAAAATGGTGTATAGCATATACAAGTTATGACATTAGTGGTCTTGATTAACACAAATGTCATAACTAATGAATTATAAAAGTCAATCATGTACTTCTCTGGTGCCCTGTTATTTGGTAGGTGTGGTTGTGCCTGATGAATTGGTGGGGGGTGCATTGGGTGATACCTGATAATGTTAATGGGCTGCTACAATGGTGGAGGGGTTATAAATGGAGCAAATTTGAAAATCAAATTTGGAAGGCAATCCCAATGTCCTGTATATGGTCAATATGGAGAATCAGAAACGATGTGGTCTTTCATGGGAAACTATTCCAGTTGAATGAACTTTGTGAATTAATCAAGGTGAGAATTGCTTTTAGGGTTAAAGCTCAGTTAAAGGTGTCTCTGTATTCAGTACATGATATTATTAATTGTGGGGATATATTTTATGAGTACCAACACATGGCCAAGGTGATGCCGACGTGTCAGCCGAGGTGCCACGTGTCCTGGTCATGACGCCGAGATTATCTCGACTAGGCCGAGGTTACCTCCGAAGATATCAGAATCTGGGATAAGCGGATAAGGCACAAGAGTCCTAGAATGAGGAAGGACTTCAGCATGGATAAGGATAACACTCTTAGGGAGTTTATCTTTATCTCTTGGAGAGTCCAGGATAAGCACTGAGCAGAAGTCCATTGAAGCTAGGCTTCTATGGGGACTAGGATTGAATTAACTATAAAAGAGAGGCACCCCCGATGGGTCTAAGGTACGCAATTTATATTCTGAATAGTGAGATTAGCACTATTGATTATCTTCGAGAGATATACTGACTTGATCGTTGGAGTGCTCCCGGGTGGACGAACCACCGCCAGAATCTTCTATTTCTGTTGCAGGTCAGTCAAGTGCCATCTGTTTTGCCAGTGCTCTCCAGCTGAATACTGAGTATGGCAGTGTGGTCAGAAATTCACTCACACAATTTGGCGCCGTCTGTGGGAAAGAAAAGACAATAGATGGCCAGTGATAGACAGAAGGATAAGGTTGAGGACGAAATCCCTGCTGGGAGTGGTAAGCACGTTGACCCAAATGTGGAGGAAGATGGTCGCAATGAGGAGACTCAGAACCAGAATCACGGCAAGAAAGACGTCGGCCAGGATGGTGACGTGCCAAAGAAACTAGATCGAAGCAGATACTACAACGAGGATGACCTCCAGGTATGGATGGGTAGATGCCTGCGGAGGGACGAAGAGGTGAAAGAGATGGCAAACAAGTTGGCAGACCTGCAATCGGTCGTCAATTTTATGATGCAAAATAACGTCATGCAGCCACCATTCCCACTGCAGGACACGCCGATTCCAGCGGCCAATGCCCAGAAGGGAGGGCAGAAACCAATCCCAATAACCCCTCAGCACACCAGAAGCAAAAAACACTCTCACCAGCCTTCCAGGGAGGTCGGGTGAGGAGAGTCAAGTAGCGAAGAGTTACGAAGGACATATCGCACTAAAGAATTAGACCCTAGAGAACATCGGCATGTTCAAAGGCAGGATCTGTGCTTCAACACAACTCCTGGAGAAAGGTCGAAAAGGGCCCACAATGAAGCTGAGAGTAGTATGTCGAAAAGACTGAAGTCAGGAGATAGTCAAGCTCCTGGGCGGAGCAAGGAAGACTTGAGAGATTACCTCAAGAGGAAACAACAGAATGCCGATTCCGAGGTAACTTCACCTACTAAGCCGAGAACACCATTCTCGGTGGAATTGGAAAAATTTGAGGCTCCAAAGAGATTCAGTATGCCGAGGTTCCAAATATACGATGGCAAGTTGGACCCCAACTTCCACGTTGGATTATACCTGAACTCAATGGCATTGTACAGTGGGAACGAGCTGTTGCTCTGCAAAGTGTTCCCCTCATGTTTTGGGGAGATTGCATCAGATTAGTTTCAGAAACTGCCAAAGAGAAGTGTGAAGACCTGGAAAGGCCTGGCCGAGATGTTTGTGGCCAGGTTCGTGACAAACAAGCTACAGCCATTAAGGGTGGACACATTGATGGCTCTGAGAATCAGTAAGGATGAAGGCCTTAGGGTCTACGCAAAAAGGTACTACGAGGTGTTCAACCGAATACCCGAGTGCAACCAAGAGGTGGCGGTCGTATCTTTCAAGAACGGCCTAAAAGACGACTGTCCACTACGAAAGTCTTTGGCAAAGACATTGCCAAAAAGCATGGAAGAGCTCATGGCCAGAATCGAGAAGTATGCCAGAGCCGAAGAAGACATGTCAGGAACTAAGGAGACAAAGCAAGAGAAAGGTAACGGCTCGCCGAAGCGAGGCCGAGGTAACAACGGATCCAACAAAGAGATAGGACTGAGGGCTACACAGGTAGTCATAACTATGTTCCGAATCCCAATCCACAAAGTCCTGGACAAAATCCGATCCCAGTCCTATTTCAGAGCACCAGCTAGGGTGCCAGGAGAATTTATGGGAAGAAGCCTTGGTAAGCATTGTGCTTACCATAACGAAGATGGGCATATAACTCAGGGTTGCAGAGCCCTAAAAGCGCACCTAGAAGACCTGGTTAGGCAAGGCCATTTAAGGGACCTTGTAGACAAGGCCAGGACAAGGGAAGAACAAGTAAGATTGCCTCAGGCACCAGCAGCTCCACCCCCCAGCACAACAACCGCAGGCAGGCGGACTTCGGGTAATTAACGTGATTCACTCGAAGGTCAACAAAAATGAAATATGGGGGGCGACCTAGAGGGTAAAACACTTGCAGCACGTGTACCAGGTCGGGGAAAAACGACATTGGGCCAAGGTGTACCAAGGACCAGCAGTGTCTTTTACTGAAGACAACCTTGAGATGGTCCAACATCCCCACAATGATGCCTTGGTAATATCCCTCCATGTTGGGGAGTGCCAAGTGAAGCGCATCCTAATCGACCAAGGCAGCTCTTGTGACATCATGTACGTCATGTGTTACAAGGAGCTTAGCCTTCACCCAGATGATTTGGAGCAATCCAATGGCCCAATGGTTGGGTTCAATGGAACGCCGACGTGGCCACTGGAAACAACGAGCTTGAAGGTGCAGGCTGGCACTAGAAAGATACAGATAGAGTTCACCGTAATAGACATACCCTCCCCTTATAATGCAATTCTAGGGAGGCCATGGCTGCATGCAATGAGGGCTGCTCCCTCAACATTGCACCAACTATTGCGGTTCCCAACAGAACATGGGATAGAAGAAGTCAGAGGAGATCAGCTGCAGGCAAAGAATTGCTCCATGGCAGCAATGAAATTTACCAGCAGCAGCTTGCCAGAGCTTATAATAAGAAGGTCAACCCAGAGGAGTTTCAAGTCAGCGACCTCGTCTTGAGAAAGGTCGTCGGCAACAAAAAGGATCCCAGAGAGGGCAAGCTTGGCCCAAATTGGGAGGGACCCTACGAGATCATCTTGGTACTCGGCAGTAGGGCATATCAGCTTGAAGATAATGAGGGCAAAGAATTGCCAAGACCCTGGAATACTTGTAATCTGAAATTTTTTTATCATTAGATTTTCCTTGTTTTTTTTGAAGTAACAAATAAAATTTTAGCAGAATTCTTCTACATTTATGATTGATAAGATACTTGCCGACGTTTCTGGAATACATGCATAATGAGAACCCAAGTGGAACTTAAGTTCACATTAGGGGGCAGAGAGTTGGAAAATAGATACGTCTAACACTTGGTGAAATTTGTGAAAAATTTACAAGTTGAAGTTAGCTGAGATAATGTTTAACACTTGTTGAAATTTGTGAAAAATTTACAAGTTGAAGTTAAACCGAGATTATGTTTAACACTTGTTGAAATTTGTGAAAAATTTACAAGTTGAAGTTAAACTATGGATACATCTAACACTTGTTGAAATTTGTGAAAAATTTACAAGTTGAAGTTAGCCGAGATAATGTTTAACACTTGTTGAAATTTGTGAAAAATTTACAAGTTGAAGTTAAACTATGGATGCGTCTAACACTTGTTGAAATTTGTTAGCCGAGATAATGTTTAACACTTGTTGAAATTTGAGAAAAATTTACAAGTTGAAGTTAAACCGAGATTATGTTTAACACTTGTTGAAATTTGTGAAAAATTTACAAGTTGAAGTTAAACTATGGATACGTCTAACACTTGTTGAAATTTGTGAAAAATTTACAAGTTGAAGTTAGCCGAGATAATGTTTAACACTTGTTGAAATTTGAGAAAAATTTACAAGTTGAAGTTAAACCGAGATTATGTTTAACACTTGTTGAAATTTGTGAAAAATTTACAAGTTGAAGTTAAACTATGGATACGTCTAACACTTGTTGAAGAATTATTAAAATCAATCAAGTACTATTAAACATAAGCATGTAAATAATTAGAACACAGGCAAATTGATTGATGGAGATGTTTTAATCGTTCATTAAGCTAGCTGAACTTAACAAATTTAATAAAGTCACGTTTGAAATTATATTTTCTTTTGATTTTCAGAATATATAGCTTATTATTTGATTATTCATTCAACATAGTTTTTGTCATTTTATAGATGGAGAAACTAGTGAATGGTTCACTACACTTTACGATTTATTTTATTTTATTTGTTAGTTTTTGTCTTCAAATTTTGTTATATCTTGAAACCTAGGTTCTTAGTTTTTTTATCTTCAAAACCAATAATGTTAGGATTATCATTTGTTTCTTACCAAAATTTATTTAGTACCTTACATGTGAAGCCTTTTAAAATTCAAAAGATATTAACAAAGTATATGATATAAATTGTAATTCCCCAATAAAAAGTAAACCTAAACAAGACAACACAGAGCAACGCACACAACAGAAACTAAAAGGCACCAGACAAAAAGTAAACCTAAAACAAAAGAAAAACAAAGAAGTGAAGAATACCCAGCCCAAGGAAGAGAGCCAAACAATGATGCCATCTACTAATAAGATCGACTAAATGGTGGTTGAGAACGATTTTTTTCTCCCACTTAACCGACCAAGTACTCCCACCAACCTCATGAGATACAGGATCAATATTTCATTGGTGAAGCACACTCTTGGTGAGAAAGTTTGGTTGAAGAACAGATCTAATGGTTACTAATGGAAATTATGTCAGTGAATGGTACTTTTGCCACAAAAATTATGGTCCGTAAATTTTTACATTTCACAACTAAGATATTCAACAATAAAAATAGTTTGTTGAACCATTAGTTGGCAAACCAATAGTTTTTTTTTTTTTTGATCAACAAACAAAACTCTTTATTGATGATAACAAAACAAAATAACATCTTGGTATACATCAACAAAGAGGAAAGACAAAAGCAAAAAGCATCATCACATACCTCCCTAATCCCAACTAGGTTGGCACCAAAAGACTGCACAATCATCTGCTAGCTCAAGCCAGGAGGTTGGAGAGAAACCAACAAAAGAAGGAACAAGCACAACAAAGACAACAACCCAGTGCAAGAACAGATGCTGCTACAAAATCAACAACATGCACTGATGAAAAAACAACAGCAAAACCAACCACTGCATCACCCACACAGCAAACCAGTGCAAAGAACAACACCAAGTCATTGAGACTCCAACAGCAGCATTTAAACACAGCAAATAGACACAACAGATGATCCCAAAAACACAGACAGGTAGACACTCCAGCAGAATTAACCAGAAGACTAAGACTTAAGAAGTGCATCTTTATCCAACTCAGCACAGAAAACTGCTACAAAATCAACTCCCAATCCTAATACAATACCGGACCAGTAGTGTAGCAGAACAACAAAACCAGACTCTTGCAGCAATGCCTCACTCCATTTTGTAATCCAAATAATCACAGAAACAGATAACAGATCACTCAACAAAGAGATAGCATGAAAGAGACAGAGCAGAACAAAACAGATCAACAATGATGCACAAAACAGATCAGCACAGGCTGTAGTACAGATCAGCAATAACAAGCTCTAGTATAAGTAGAAGAATAGCACAGCAAAAGCAAGGCCAATTTGTCACCATTCAAGAATCAAAAAATTAGCAATACCTCAATCCATTGTTTAGCCCAAATAAGGACAGAAACAGAACCTATAGAAACAGAACAAGACTCAACCACATAAACACTAAAACCAGGTACACACTCAACCACCAGTCCTGAGGCAAAACTTGACCTGCTGCAAATTGTAAACCAGATCAGTTACAGAAGCTGCCACATGTAATGGTGATGCCTTAATCCACAAAGCTACTCTCACTTTCACTATTTTGCATAGAGCTTCAAAGTCTAGTTGAATTCCATTAAAAACACACTCGTTTCTATGCCTCCAGATAGACCAAAGAGTTGCCAAAGGGATGACCATCCAGATTTTCTTCTCCAATTTTGACATTCTTCAACCATACCACCACTGCAGCAGCCCATCGACAAAACCTGGCATGACCCACTTAAAACCCCACCTTCTTACAATGTTTGACCAGAGCCTCCAAACAAAATGACAGACAAGAAGAATATGCTCCACTGTTTCAACATCATTATGGCAGAAAACACATTCAAGATTAACACTCCCATCAAGTATACCAATTCGATAAAGAAAATAGGAAGTTTTAACCTTACCAAGCCATGCCAACCACCCAAAAAATTACACTTTGAGAGGAGCAAAATTATTCCATATAGAGCCTACCATTGCCAGAACATGACCAAGAAGGGATTCGCGCCACTTATAAACTGATGCTACACTAAACAGTCTAGATGAATCTGCTGACCATTTCAATACATCTGGTTTATTAATGCAAAGAGCTGGTGCACCCCTAAGCAAACATACTAATCTATGGACCTCCTCCTCCTCCCAAGCCAATAGATTCTTCTAAACTCTAGGTTTCAATCATCAGTAGCACCCCTATTCTCAAAAAACACCCTTACCACCCCTTGCTTATCCATGGATAGAAAGAATAGTCTAGGGAATTCCTCCTTTAAACATACATTACCAATCCACTTGTCCAACCAAAAGTGAGCTCTGCTCCCATCCTCCAAAGCAATTTGAGAGTTATGAATATAGAAATTATGCAAGTCTTGATTCAACAGAGCTACATTAAGTATATCAATCCAGATCTTCGATCCCCTGCCTTCCAATGTTGGGAACCATTTTCCATCTTCAACATTATATTTTGCGCAAATCACTTCTTTCCAAAGTGTTTGATTCTCAGCTCCAAACCTCCACCACCATTTTAGCAATAGGCATTCATTGAATGTTCTAATCCCACTTAGATTCTTATTCTTTGCAATTACCTCCCAACAGACCAAACGTACTTTTCTTTTGAGATCGGATCCTCCCCACAAGAAAGTTGATTGTATTTGCTCAATCTCCTTAGCGACCCCAACAAGAATCTTGAACAATGATAGATAGTAAACAGGCGGATTGGACATAACAAACTTGATTAGAGTTAATCTCCTCACAAAACAAAGTAGTCTTCTCTTCGAAGTGGGCCAAGTTCACTTATCTCTGTTGAGCCTAAGGAAGTAGTGGAAGGAATTGAGGTTGTTGAAAAGTCTTCTATTCCGGTAGAGAATGGCAATTCGGTCAAGAAAGAGGAATTATCTAAGAGTCATAAGGGTGGTGGTGTTCATAAGGTCTCAAACCCCAACAATGCTAGTCAAAGAAATAAAAAAAAGGAAGAACAAGTTACTGAAAGTATTAATGGTATTTCCAAAATTGAAGAGATTAAGTATTGGCTTGAGGTGATTGTTTGATATGAGGGTTCAAATTTGGAAGGTGTAGATGGACTATTATGATCGGTGTTTTGGGTGTTGGGGGTGGTTTTATTTCCTTTGTTTTCTTGTTTGTTCGGTTGATTTCCCTCTAGTCATGGTGTAATGCTAGTAGATGATTGGCTTGCTTTTCGATCTAGACCTAGTTGGAATCGTCTAGTTTGCTTTGATACTTAAGCACTCATCTCCCTTTATTAATGTTCATCTCTATATTCTGTACATCTGATTTTCATCACTAAAGTTTCTTTTGCTGATAAAAATAAAAATAATAATAAATAATACATGTCTAACTTGGCCAGTACATTATAAATAGAAAAATCACTTTTGTTTGGTTTTAGAAAATTAAGCGCACTTTTTAGAAAATTAATTTTTTTATTTTTTTGTGTTTTTTTTTGTTTTTAGTTAAAATTTTTAATATTTTAATATTTTATGATTTGTTTATTTATTTATTTATTTTAGTTTTTGGATGCACTTCACCTAAATACACTTAAAAAGTATAATATTTATAGAAAAAATCTTCAAAAAATTCATCACACAAAAAATATATAACAATTCAGTACATTTTCGTATTCTTATATATTTATAGAATTGTTTAAATATAAATTCACAAATATTTTACTTTTTAATTACATCTAAGTTATTTGCATTTAGAAAGTAAAAAATTTACTTAAAAAATTAAAAAATTCACTGAAAAAATTATCAATTTTCAAAAAATAAATCAAAACCAAATAGTTTTTTTTTTTTCAGCAAAAGAAAATTTTTATTAATGAAGAACCAAAAACAAGAGAAAACATACAACAATAAAACAAGGCTGTGCAAAACGAGCATCATAGCTAAACCTCTACAATCCCATCTAGGATGGCACCGGAGAGACAGCACAATCATATGCTACCACAAGCCCGAGATTGGTGAGAGGACAATCAACAACAACCCAAAAAACACAAAGAAACAAGAAGAGCAAAACACCCCAAGCCTAAGTACACCCAACAACTATAACTGCACACCCAATTCAAAATACAAAGAATATGCAACAACCATAATAAAACCAGCAGCAATCGACGCCTTAATCAAATCACCCAAGATCAATGAGCCAAAATTGTCTGCCATACCAGATTACTTCCCACCAGCAGTAGATTACCAATTAGCAGCAAAGCAAAATTAGCAATCCAGCATCAGCAGATTAATAATTAGCAAAACTAGCATCACAGTAGCAGCAAACAGCAGCACCCAGCAATCACCATAACAGCAACAATCAGCAACCAATTCACCCAACAAGCAACAACAACGAACAGATTGCCCATCAAGCAGCAACACCGACAACAATATATAGCAAAACTAGTATCTAGACACTACAAAACCAGTAATAATCAGCCATCAAAACATCCAGCAAGCATCCATTACCAAGAAGCTAAGAGTGACCTTTGAACTGCTGAACGTTATTAACAATTTCCTGCACAGAGTAAAAACCATCACTAGAATGAGCCTTTACCCAAACGGCAATTCTAAATTTGATCAGATCGTACACTTCCTCCAGATGTGCTTGCTTACTTTGGAACACAACCTCATTCCTGAGCTTCCATAATGACCACAATACAGCCAATGGTATAGCCTGCCAAATCAAATTTGCAAACTTACCCCACCTAAAACTACTCCACCAGCCAAGAAGATCCTCCACATTTCGAGGTATAACCCAATGTAGCCCCCACCATTGCAGTAGACAAGACCGCACCCCCCAAGCAAAAGGACACCACAACAAGATATGGGACACTGACTCCACCTCCCTCTTGCAAAATATGCATAGGACAGAAGCCTCAAGACCTAAAACCCCGATTCTTTGCAAAAATGAAAAAGACTTAAGTCTCCCCTTCCACGCCAACCATCCAAGAAACTACACTTTTGGGGGGTGAATATTGTTCCATAGTAATTTAGAAACCAAAAGAGGAGTGAAAGACATCAACAAGGAATACAAGGAAGAGACCGAAAACTGCCCAAAAGAATTAGCCATCCACTGTAGACAGTCAGCACTATCAGAAAAACCAGTCCCAACAGAGATCAAAAAAGCCTCCAATCTAATCAACTCATCTGATTCCCAACTCAGCAAGGTTCTTCTAAACCTGAGAAAGCCATTTGAATGGGCATCCCTCCTATCCATCACCACTCTCAGAGTGATCTCCTCTGATGATAGACTAAATAACCTAGGAAACAAAGACTTAATAAAAAGATTACCCACCCAACTATCAGACCAAAAGTGGACTCTGTTTCCATTACCCACAAATAATTGAGAATTAACCATAAAAATATTGAAAAGATGAGAATTTGATTTACTAACCTTGAGAGAATATCACCCCAAATTTTTGAATAAGACCCAAAAACTTCTAGAAAAGGGTACCACCTCCCACCATTCGAAGAATACCTACAACAAATTACACGTTTCCACAATGGTGAATCCTCTGCACCATATGACCACCACCATTTAGCCAATAGGCAATCATTCACCTGTTGAACCCTTCTAATACCTAGACCCCCATTGTCTTTGCTTTTAGTTACTTCATCCCAACTAACAAGATGAACGTTCCCCTTCATGTCAGATCTCTCCCCCCCCACAGAAAGTTTTCTCGGATTCTATCAAATGCCTTAGCCAGAGAAGAGGGAATCTTAAAAAGAGATAAATAATATGAAGGCAGACTAGATAACACTGACTTAATGAGTGTTAACCTTCCTCCAAAAGATAGAAGCTTCCTCTTCCAAGAAGCAAGTCTAGCTTTGCATTTATCAAGAATAGGCTTCCAAGTCTTCTTAAGCCTAGGGCTTGCCCCTAATGGTAACCCAAGATAGGGCATTGGTAATTTCTGAACCCTACAATATAATCTAGATGCAAACATGTCATGACCCGAACCCGCCCCCATGGGTTAAGGACATAACTGGCCAGTAATCACGAGATTACCTACGGCCTTAAACCAAATAAGACATAACTCATCAGAGTAAAAGGGCCAAACGGAAGCAAATTTAAACTTTGTCCTTAGAGCCGTGCTTATATGGCACGTCATAACAAACCATACATATACATGTTAATAACTCACATCAAAATATGTACTAACACAAAGCTCTGTACATACAGGATCATTCAAGTATAGGTCAGCCAATCAAAACTATATACAATTGCAATCCAAAGTCCTCGCCAACATGAAAAAATATAACAAGGTAGCAAAAGGGTGAAGACGAGTCTCATGCGTGAGACGTAAGGGCTGACTTTTCAAAACTTTGGTTGTTCCACACAAACTTCACTGAGGCTGGGTTTGAACCTCTCTTGGCTCACCTACAAACACATGAATGAGCGTGAGCGAAAGCCCAGTGAATAATATCAAATAAAGAAGATACATTAGAAGAACATACATCAGACGGCCTTGGGCCCAATTCATATTTCTATCTAGCATATATATATATATATAGATCAAGTGACTGCGGTTCCAAACACATCGAACGGCCTCGGGCCCAATCCATTTATGTCAAACTGGCCTTTGGCCCATTTATCTTTCACTCATGTCAAACGGCCTTTGACCCATCCATTTTTTCATTTATGTCAGACTGGCCTTTGGCCCAACCATTCTTTCATTCATGTCGAACTGGCCTTTGGCCCAACCATTCTTTCAGTCATGTCGAATTGGCCTTTGGCCCAACCATTCTTTCATTCATGTCAAACTAGCCTTTGGCCCAACCATTCATATTTCTGACTATCATCCGTATCAGACTATCATTCATTTATGTCATACGGCCTCTGGCCCATTCATTCGTGTCATACAAATATTTGTCCCCAATTCAATGTAACAAACTTGTAAGACTTATATGGAAATAAGCAATTGGACAAATAACATACTCCAGACATCTTTATTAAGATATTACTCACAGTGATCAGCAGGATGATTTGCCCTGGAGCTCGGCCCTACACATTCCATGAACACAATGGGTCACAAACAATTCAATCCGTTCTTAATTCATATATTCATCTTTGGGCTTCATTCTTATCCTTTTAACTCATTTACAATGTTTAATGCATGCCTAAGAGTACTTAGAAGTGAAAGAGAATGGAAAATGGAACACAGAACACATTTACAAAATTTCAGAAACAGGGGTCCCCGCTCGAGCGTGGACTTTCCCGCTCAAACGGACCCATTAAGTCTGCAAAAGTACTGGTTGCCTCATTATTACGCTCGATCGTGAACTCGGATGCTCGAGCTGGAAGTCCCACTACATGGCTCCTCGCTCGAGCGTGAATGTCCCCGCTCGAGTGGACACCCATGTCTGCAAAACTTCTGGGAGCTCGTATTTCCCACTTGAGCGGCGCTTTCCCCACTCGAGCGGACAACCCAAATTCTGGAAAATCCAGAATTGTTCTTGAGCTTCAAACTTGCATTCAACTCAACATATCTTGCATATTATGGCTCAAACTTCACATATACATGTATCCACATGATCCAACACCAAATTTATTACATTATGAGGCTCAATTTCACAAATTAATCACATGCATGTCCCAATTTACACCAAACTTATTTCCAACATAACAAATTCATGCATTCAAAACTCATACTCTTATGAATTGTACATTCATGTGAGATATAACCCTCATTCTCAACTTAGCTGATGAAGAGATGGTTAAGAACATGAACTTCAATCAAAGATTCAACACGGATCATGTATTTCAAGCTCTAACATACAAATTCATGGCAATTTCCTACATGCATGTGTATATTGAGTTCTAATTTATCAAAACTAACTCATTTTCATCACAATCAATTCAATTCATGTTCCTTATCATCATTCAACTTTGAATTCCCAAAGTTACAAGCTAATATCCATGAATTTACTCACCTAGGAGCTTTAAACACCCAAATTCTAGCTAATTCTTTGAGTTCAACCTCCAATTCTCAAGCCTTAAGCCAAAATTGCCCAATTCTTTCTCTTTCCCTCTCTAGCCGACCCTCTCTCTCTTTCCTTAGAGTGATTTCAACCAAAATGAATAAAAGAGAGGAGTTAAGTGTATAGTGCCCCTTTTTATATAAGTCCCATTAATCATAATTATCAATATTAAATAATTTGAGCACTACACCATCAATTTAATCTAATTAATCTGATCCGAATCAATTTTCAATTAAATTTCACAGTAGGCTCTAAAAATTACGCCAATCACAATGGTGTAGTTAATTTCAGTTTCTATGGCCGATAAGGCCTTCAATTTTCAGTTTATAACAGTAAGTTGAATAGATATTCCTACGGTGAACAGATAGAAATTCAAAATCACATATAAATGGCACTCAAAATCATATCAAACACATAATCACATACTCAATTAAGATTAATTAGCATAATACGGGGAAGGGTTATCACAAAACACCTCCATCTCATTCTCAGGAACACCTATACCACATATAGAGCTTTTATGAAAATTAATTTTCAAGCCAGAGAACAGTTCGAAGCACCTCAAAATCCTTTTAACTACCATTACCACTTCCAACTCAACCTCACAGAAAATAATCATATCGTCCACGAAGTGAAGATGTGATATTGTAACATCATGACCCACCATAGCCCCTGAAAGTAGACCCAAAGACCTGGCCTTAAGCATCAACGTATTAAGCCATTCCCCCACTATGTTAAACAGGAAGGGAGATAAAGGGTCACCTTGTCGAAGACCTTTACTAGGCTTAAATTCATCTGTTGGAGATCTATTGACAAGAACAGAACATCTGGAAGATTAGAGGCACTCCCGAATCCAACCCCTCCACCTAACCCCAAAGCCAAACTCATTCATCATAGATAAGAGACAACCCCAATTAACTGAATCGTACGCCTTTTGGAAATCAAGCTTGAGAATCACTCACTTCTTTCTATTAACCTCCCACCAATCAACAATCTCATTAGCTATTAAAACCCCGTCAAGTATATTCCTGCCGCCCAAAAATGCTAATTGTGCCTCGCCAATAACCCTTGGCACCACCTTCTTCTACCTATTAGCTAACACTTTGGCTAGAATCTTATATATAGACCCAATTAGACTTATTGGCCTGTAATCAAAAATACTAATTGGACAATCAACCTTGGGTATAAGAGTAATAAAAGAGTTGTTTAACCCCGAAGCCAACTTCCCATTGTCATAAAACTCCTTGAAAAATTGCATAACCTCTGGCTTAAACACCCTCCAACATTTTTGGAAGCACGCCAAGTTAAATCCATCCGGCCTCGGAGCTCTATTCCCATCACTACTTTTAATAGTAGCCCAAACTTCATCTTCCGAAAAAATAGCATCCAAGCCATCCACAAGTTGATCTTGACCAATAAATCTAAATTGCCCTCTCAGCTGTGGACTACTCCCCCAATCTTCAGTAAACACTTGTTTAAAGTGCCTGAACACCTCTCCTTTCACCAGGTTTGGCTCCTCAAGACACTCACCATAAGGAAATTCCTGCACTGCCTACTCGAAGCTATAGTATGAAAAAACCTTGCATTTTTGTCATCTTTCAAGGTCCAATCTAATCTGGATTTCTAAAGCCACATCCATTCCTTCCTTTTAGACAAAGACCATACTAGCTTCCTAACCTCTCTTTGCCTAGCTACTTCATCATCACCCAATTCTCTGGATTCAGCCACCAAATCCAATTCGTGCAACTCCTCTTGTGCATTTTTTAATGAACAAGATACATTCCCAAACACCTCTCTATTCCACTTCTTCAGAACCAATCTCAGATGTCTAAGCTTCATGACAATCACAAACCCCGCCCACCCACAAACTGTTGATTCCCCCCAAGACTTCTTAATAAATGACATAAAATCTGGATGTAAGAGCCAGGCATTGATAAACCTGAACGGTTTTGGTCCCCAATCCCTCTCATCCTCCATCAAAAGCAAAGGGCAGTGATCCGACACACCCCTAGGCAAGCCCACAATTTCAGCTTGAACTTCTCTATCCATTCAGAGAACAGCAATACTCTGTCAATCCGACTCCACCTGCCCCCATCTTCTGAATTACTCCAAGTAAATTGTCATCCATGCATTGGCACATCAAACAGTTCTAATTCTTCAATAAAGTTGTTAAACTCTAACATGCCTCTATCCCTTCTTATACAACGTTTCCTTTCCCCTAAACTCCTAATCTCATTAAAGTCACCCCCCAAACACCATGGGCCAGGAAATTATGACCTTAAATTCTTAATGACATTCCATAAAAGGCCCCTCCGTGAAGCATCATTTGGTGCATAAATATTTATAAAGACACAATGAAAATCAGGGAAGACAGTACCTGACAACAAAATGAAACACCTAGAGCTATAGTAATGGGACATTACAAAAGCCTTCAGTCTCCATACACACAACAGCCCACCAGCCGAACCACCAGCATCCACACTCAAAAATTCAAAATTATCATCAGGCCAAACCGAGTGTACCAACTCTCTAGACAAGCCACCCTTCTTAGTTTCTTGAAAAAACGCTAGATCAACTCTACGCTCCTTAAGTAACTCCCTAATTTTCCTTCTTTTCCCTGGTTTCCCAAAACCCCTGATATTCCAAAACAGTAGCTTCATCTGAACACAAATCAAGACACAAAGGCCACCTGATAATGTTATTCAGTGGTGAATAACACCATCCTTCTATGCCACCCTCCTCGCATCATCCTCCTCTAACCCCACGATTCTCTGCAAGACCTCATGTTCATTGTTGCCGAAGTCAATCTCTAAGGATTTACCCACCTTCAAAGTCTCCTTTGCTTCCTTCGTAACCCGAGCCCTTCCCCGATTAGACTGACCACCCGAACTTGATCTTGACAGCACAGCCGCTGCCACTTGAAAAATAGGTTCTTTGTGCCAACTTCCCCTTGAAGATGAACCACAACAACGAACAGCTCCCTTTTCCCCTTTCGGATCTTTTCTTCCCCAACTTGATACCTTTTCATAAGCTAAATCTTTTTTTTTCCCAATTAATTTGCAAATCTGTTTGTGTGGCACCCCAAATCCTCCCGCAGCCCTACCCAAAATAGATATGGGCTGTGAAGAAGGTAAATGAGAACTTTCACTAGCATAGGCTTGAATCACATCCTTGCCATTAGAGCATAGGCCCACACCCGTATTAACTTCACTGGGCTTAACCACACCCTTTGCTCTAATAGCCTCATCCAATACAATTTGAATCTTAATGCCTGGCCTATCAGGCCCATTACCACTAAGGCTTCTTAGATAACCAGCTGTAACCAACCATTCCTCCTTACCACTCCTCTCAATAATATTCCTCTGACAAACAGTTATACTATCATTGGAAATACCTCTATTACATACTACTAATTCCTTCTGACTCCCCATGCATGTATTAAATGAGTCTCCCACTACAGAAAGAGAAAAAACGTCCAGCTTCTCCACACCTCAACTACCATCCCTAATTGCCCCGCCCTTCCTACAAAGAGAGGCCACCTCATCATGAATGGCCACCTCATTCTGCATTGTGGCTTCCACTTTAGCCACTACTTCCAGTTCTAGTCTCCCATGGCTGCCTTGCTTAACCTCTGAATCGTTGGAACTACAGCAATCCATAGCAGAGCATTTATGAACACCATTCCTTGGCACCAGGACATGTTCCTCACAAACTCTTACTGGATAGCTTTTACCTTTACATCATGTCATTGAGGTAAATTTAGAAGGGTTTGATTTCTCTCAAGTTGTCATCTTAACTTTTAAGAGTGTTTGAGTTTGGTAAACCCATTTTGGAACAAATTTCAGTAATCCAAGCTGTTTAATTTTTTTGACTCATTAAGTAAAATATTCATACAAAAAAATTAAGATGATTGGATATCAATAATTATATTTTTAAATCATATTTGTTTTAAAAAAAATGGACGACAAATATAATTTCAAGAATAACAATTCATTTTTTGTAATAAAAATTTGATTCAAACATATAGGTGCCGATATCCGATTATCTTATTTTTTATAAGAATATTATACTGCATGAATTCTCAAAAGTGAATTGTTTGGATAATTGAAATGGGACATGTGTTGGGCTCAACACCCTTTAAGTTCTCTCGTGTTGTTTTGTGAACAAAAAAGAAGCTAAACCCAATTTAGAAATGATGTTTCAAAATATTTAAGAATATTTATTCATAAATCTCTTTCTATTTACTTACCATATAATCAAAATGTTTCGGGATATTATAAGCATTTTCGGTATAACTTACTGTTGACAAATAAAGAAAGAATTTTAGTGGGTTTTTTTTTTTTGTGTGGATACAATGGAAAGTAATTTTAATAGTTCAAAGCTGGAAAGAGAGTAATGTAGGTATATATATATGTGTCCTTGAATCAAGCCACATAATAATAGAATAATGACTAACAGTTATATAAAAATTAAAATGGAAACACAATAAACTATAAATTATATTGAATAATTTTGTAATAAAAGTTTATAACCGTTGAGATAAAATATTTGATATTGTATTAATTGCAACAATTAATGTCTCAAATTAGTTTTCATTATAAATATTTCGAAGAGAATAATATTTTCCCATTTTTTATTTGAGTGAAAATTATCTTCAGTGCAGCAGGGGTTACACCTGATGTGAAATTTTTTTATGTACTTTCCATGCTAAACTTTCACAACTCTGATAGAGTTAGGGGTCCATTTATATATATTTATACGCTTAATTACAACTCATTAAGTGGTATAACATATTTTTAGCATTTTTGTAATTAGCAATGTTACATTGAAAATTTGTGCACAGAATATACAGAAATTTTCACATGAAGGTAGGATTCACCTATGTTAGGCTCATGTGGGACAGGCACAGTGCGGGTATTGTCATAGCACCTCCGTTGTAAAGCCCCCGATTGAGGTTCATTTCGATTTTATTTTGATGATCCGAACCGTTCATATTATATGATTTGTTGAGTATATTATTCATATAAAAAATGAGATTAATCGGACATGCATGTCCCTATAATCGGACCATAATTGCTTTTAAAAAAATTATAAAATTTATGTTAATCATTTATTTTTTTAACACAAATTTATTGTTTTTTTAATTTTTTTTAATTTTTAATTTTTATTTTTATGGGTTTTAGATGTTTAACTGCCTTGATTTTTTTTCAAGGACGCTCAACTCGATAAACTTTTTTTGGGTATTTCTTCCCGATAAATCCTATAATATGAACGGGTCGGATTATTAACAGATTAACAAAATACCTCCATGAACTCATAACACGATATTGTGCCTATAAAGATAGGTACCTTGCAAAGGTTTCATGTGGGAACCCACCCTCATGTGCGAGCTTTTGTGTATTATATGCATAGATTTTCTGTGTAAATAGTATTTCAATTTTGTAATTTGTGTGTTCCTAGCATTTATATATTCTTAATTAGCATTTAATGCTAGCATTTAATTATTTTTGTTAATTAGCTCAAATGATTGGTAGTTATACCAACAAATTAACGGGTCATTGCATTAAATCAAATTCATTACTTTCGTTCCAAAAATGTGAACTTCATTGATATTATGCGTTCACACTGATTAGAAAAACCACCACCCAAATGTATTATAAATAGGGTGTGTTCCTCAACATTGTAGTCCCAAGAAACATATCAAAACCAAGCCTTGTTCTTAAAGCTTTTGAAAAAGGAAACGATATGGGCGGGTCAATGTGTGCAACAATCACCTGCCAAGATGCGATAGTGAAAATACTTCCATGCGAACAATACCTGTTGGGCAACAGCGACATCACTGTGACGTGCTGTCAGGGAGCTCAAAACCTGAACCAGATGGCTAATTCTATAGCAGATCGCTGGGCTGTTTGTGCGTGTTTTAAACAAGTTGGACCATCTTTAGGGGTTAACGTTGATAGAGCTAAGAAACTTCCCGATCTTTGCAAAATTGATCTTCGCGGAATAACCATTGGCTTTACTATTGATTGCAGCACAATTCCTTAGGTTTTTTTTTTTTTTTTTTGATCTGCGAAAAAGAAGAAGCTTTATTGATGGAAAAATATACAGAGTATGAAAACATATATCAATAAGGAGGAGGGTGCAAAAAGCATCATAGTAAAACATTCAGATCCCAACTAGGTTGGCACCTGGATGCACACCAAATCATCTACTAGCACAAACTCCAAGTTCCAAGTTAGTGAGTAACCAACATAAGGAGCAAAGACGAAAACAAAACAAACAAATCATTAATTCATAATCAAACAAACAGCATCCCGGCCTAACATAACCATAACACACCCCTTGAAGACCAACAGATCATAAAGCTGCTATTTCAGCAAAGCACAGAAACAGATTCATGAAACTGGCTGGCATTAGTAGCAGAACAGATTAGCAAAACAAATAGATCATTCATTCATAAACAAACAATCACAGCAGCCCTTGAAGACCATTCCTCCATAACACAGATCGGCCTAACAAACAGATCATCCTAACATAACACACCCAGCAAAACAAACAGATCAGCCAAACAGAACACACCCCTTGAAGACCATTTCTCCATAAACCCCTCTGCTGGTGCATTAGTTCAGCATATAACAGTCCTCAGCTAAACAGAACAGATCAAAACAGATTCATGAAGCTGGCATTAGTAGTAGTCTGCAGCAGCAAAAGCAGCATCTCACCAAGCATCATTTATCACCAATGCATTAGCAACAACAAAACTAAGTATATCAAAACTATGTATATTAAAACGACACCAATAGCAGCAACAATGAAGATCCCATTCTGATATGTTCCTCTCAAATGCCACAGCACATATTGCTGATTGAATTCAACTCCGCAGCAGCAAACCATTCTCAACCACCAATAGCTTCTGATGATGGACACCAAACTAGGCTATAGCATTCAACCACAATAACTAATACAATACTTCACCTTCTCAATTTCATACAGAACTAAATATAGCACCAGACTTAAACCATAGCATTCATTCACCATTACTGATACAATACTTCACCTAGAATATGCCTTCTTCCCCTGCACCAAACAGCAGCATAAAGGATAAAAAACAGAACACCTACTGAATTGGGCACTCAACCAATTTGCCAATTCCCCAAGCACTTCCTGATTTGTCTTAGATTGAAAATAAAATCTTGTATTGAAAAGTTGAAATCCTTCAATACTGGTTTCATCCACAAAGCAATCCTAATCTTAATCAACTCACAAAGCTCACTCATATTTGGATTAGCAGCTCTGAACACACATTCATTTCGATGCTTCTAGACAGACCAAAGTACAACTAACGGAACAGCACTCCAGATCTTCCACTCCATCTTCTTCATCATCCCTCCAGCCCACCAAACCAATAGTTGATCCACCGAACTTGGTATAGCACCCTGAACATCCCACAAATTCATCATATTAGCCTAAATCTGCCAAACAAAAGGGCAGTAAATTAGCACATGATCCACAGATTCAATGGCTCTATTACAGAACACACATACAGTGGAGATATTCCTATTGAGTACCCCTACTTTATGAAGGAACTCTTTTGTCTTGACTTTCTTTTTCCAAGCTAACCACCCAAATACTTGTACCTTGGGAGGAATGTAATTTAGCCAAACCAATTTGCTGATTTTCAGAGATGGTCCAAGGCTATTCACAACAGATTTATACACTGATGATATAGAAAGCTCACCAGAGGGAGATGCTGACCAGACAATCTTATCGGTATGCCCTAATCTCACTTCAGGGCCTAATATAAGATGATTTAACAGTCTTGCAAGATCCACCTCCTCCCAATCATATAACCTTCTTCTAAATGCAAGATTCCATTCTCCAGACAAAGCTTTCCTATCATAGATTGTTCTTAAAGATACACTCTTTTCTAAGGACAACCTATAAAGACTTGGGAATAGGTCCTTGAAACTTGCTGCCTGACACCAAATATCAGTCCAGAAATTGATCCTTCTACAATCCCCAACCTTTAAATGACAATTCATCATATAGAACTCTTTTAAGGAGATGTTATGCTCAGCAATAGATAGGATTCCTTTCCATACAGTAGAGTGTCTACCAGAAAAGGCAAAAGATGGGAACCAGCTTCTAACCTCTAACTTGTAATTGCTACAGATCACTCTCTTCCACAAAGCTTCATCCTCATAACCAAACCTCCACCACCATTTAATTAACAAGCAATTATTCACTTCCTTAACTTTCCTAATGCCTAGCCTCCTTGATCCACCCTTTTGGATAGTTCCTCCCATTTGATCATATGAATCTTCCTCTTAAGTTCTGACCCACCCCACAAAAAATGAAGCTTGAAGTTTATCAAATTCTTTGGCTACCCCCTTAAGCATCTTGAATAGAGACAAGTAGTACACTGGTAGTGTAGATGTTACTGCTTTTACAAGTGTTAACCTTCCTGCAAAAGACTACAACTTCCTTTTCCAGCTAGCCAACCTACTTCTAACTTTATCCAAAACAAGTTTCCATGTAGCTTTCCTCCTTGGGTTAGCCCCTAAAGGCAGCCCAAGATAAGTGAAGGGCAAGGATTTGATTTTGCAATTGAGTAATGAAGCAAAACCTTTCAAAACATCTTCTGATACACCCACCCCACATACAACACTTTTATGATAATTTATTTTCAGACCAAACATGATCTCAAAGCATCTTAGCACTGTTTTCAAGTTTCTTACCTCTGCCTCCTTGGCTTCACAAAATAACAATGAGTCATCTGCAAACTGGAGATGGGAAAGCACAACACCATTTGAACCTACCTTCACTCCATTAATCAGTCCAAGATCTTGGGCTCTGGTTAAAAGAATATGGCGTCCTTCAATTGCTAAATTGAACAAGAAGGTGGACAAAGGGTCCCCTTGCCTTAGCCCCCTTTGAGGACTGAATTCTTCTGTTGGTGATTCATTGACAAGCATTGATATCCTTGCAGTTGAAACACACTCTTTAATCCAGCTGGTCCATTTAGAACCAAACCCAAACTTTGATAACATAGAGAATAAGTTGCCCCAGTTAATGGAATCAAAAGCCTTTTCAAAATCTAGTTTTAAAACCACCCCTTTCTTCTTAGTTAACTTCCACCCATCAACAACCTCATTAGCAATTAATACACCATCTAGTATGCTCCTTCCACTCATAAATGCTGACTGAGTTTCACTGATTATGTGGGGCAATACTGCTTTCAATTTATTTGCCAATAATTTGGCTATGATCTTATAAATTGATCCCGCCAAACTTATAGGCCTATAATCAGATAGCTCTATTGGGTTGTCCTTCTTAGGTATAAGAGTTATGAAGGAGCTATTGATCCCTTTTACCAATTTCCCATTCTTATGAAATTCATTTAAAGTTTATCACCTCATTCTTCATAATTTTCCAGAACTTTGAAAGCAAAACATATTGAAGCCATCTGGCCCAGGTGCTTTATTTCCATCACATTTCTTTACTACTGCTCTTATTTCAACTTCTGTGAACTCTTTTTCTAGAAAAGCATACTCCACGGCTCCTTCCACCGATTTGAAAGACCCTCGTAATTGAGGTCTTGATGCCCGATGTTCTGAATACTGGTTTGTAAAATGCTCTGATAACAGATGACAAAACTTGTGTATATTGATTAATCAAAAGAATTACAAAATATATAAGCAATAGAATGAAAACGAAACCCTAATAATCCCTAATAATCTAAAGCACTAAACTATCCTTAATGAATAATATAAACTACATAATTCACACCCCCCTCAAACTGAGGATGCGAGCTTAGAAAGCATCGAAAGTTTGCCAAGAAGAAAACGAAAATGAGCAACAGTATGAGTCTTCGTAAAAAAATCGGCCAACTGAAGAGATGAGGGAACAAAAGGGAGAGTAATAGTGCCAGCCTGAAGATGCTGTCTGACAAAGTGACAATCTATTTCAACATGCTTTGTCGGCTCATGAAAGACTGAATTATGGGCAATCTGGACAGCACTCTGATTATCACAATACAACTGAGTCGGATCAGAAAGAGAGACACCCATATCAGAAAGAAGCCAGCGAAGCCAAACGATCTCGGAAGTAGCATAAGCCATGGCACGATACTCAGCCTCAGCGGTGAAACGAGCAACAACAGATTGTTTCTTACTCTTCCAGGATATGAGGGAATCGCCAAGGAAAACACAAAGACCAGAAGTGGATTTGCGATCAGAGATGTCACCTGCCCAATCAGCGTCAGCATAGGCACGGAGAGTCAAGTCCGAAGAAGCAGATAACAGCAAACATTGCAACAAAGTGCCACGAAGGTAGTGCAAAGTACGAAGTAAGGCAGCCCAGTGTGTGGAACGAGGAGCAGAAACAAACTGACTGAGAATGTGCACAGCATAGGAGATATCCGGACGAGTAACGGTGAGAAAAACAAGGCACCCAACCAACTCGCGATACAAAGTGGGATCCTTAAGAGGAATGCCATCAGAAGCAGAAAACTTAGCATACAACTCAAGAGGAGTGTCAACAATTTTCTCATCAGTGAGATTGGCACGAGAAAGAATATCACAGGCATATTTAGTCTGAGAGAGAAGATAACCAGTAGGAGAAGTAGCAACCTCAATACTAAGAAAATACTGAAGAAACCCCAAATCCTTCATCTCGAACTCCTGATAGAACTGATGCTTAACCTCCTCAATAGTACTATAATCAGAGCCAGTGATGATCATATCATCCACATATAAGAGAAGGAGAACAAGCCCAACAGAAGTGCCTCGAACAAAGAGAGCGCAATCATGATGACTAGGGCGAAAACCAAGCTGAAGGGCAACAGAGTGAAATCGCTCATACCAAGCACGAGGAGACTGCTTGAGACCATATAGAGCACGGCGAAGACGACAAACAACACCAGGAGGGTGAGAGAGATCCGGTGGAGGGCGCATATACACTTCTTCAGCAAGATGCCCATTCAGAAAAGTATTTTTGACATCTAGTTGAAACAGGAGCCAATGATGGGCAGCAGCAACAGAGATAAGAGTACGAACAGTAGTCATCTTGGCAACGGGGGCAAAAGTCTCATCGTAATCAATTCCATACTCCTGAGAAAAGCCTTGGGCAACTAGACGAGCTTTGTACCGTTCCAAAGACCCATCAGAAAGGGTTTTGACCTTATAGACCCATTTACAGCCTACAACATTCTTGTCAGCAGGTAATGGAACCAAATCCCAAGTCTGAGTGTTAGCCAAAGCAGTTAACTCATCATTCATGGAAGCAATCCAATTGGGATCATGACAAGCTTCCTTGTAAGACCTGGGCTCAAAATATGTATGAAGACAAGAAAGAAAAGACTGATAGGAAAGGGAAAAACATGTATTACCAAAACCATACCAGTTCGGAGGATGACGATTTCGCTTTGGGAAGCGATGTGCAGAAGGAGCAGGATCCAAAGAAACAACTGGAGGGACAGTAGAGCTAGAGACAGGTAAGCTCGGAAGTGCTTTGCAGCGTTGATAAACAATAAGAGGAGCAGGAGAAGTGGAAGCAGGAGAAGCGGGAGCTGGAGATGAGGTAGCTGGAGAGGTATTAGAAGTGCTAGTAAGAGGCAAAGTAGAGACCTCAAGGTCAGAAACAAACTCATCAGGAGAGACATTAGGAGGAAATGGGTCAACATGAACCAATTCATCCTTAGTAATAGGAACAGGGGTGGAAGGTATAGTATAGTAGGGTAGTTTTTCTAAAAAAGTGACATGCCTAGACATATATAGCTTTTTGGTGGCAGGATCATAGCACCGATAACCTTTTTGATTAATGCCATACCCGAAAAAGACACGTAGGACACAACGAGAACTAAGCTTGGAGCGCGCCCGTTTAGGAAGGAGCACAAAGCATGCAGAACCAAAAATACGAAGAAGAGAATAATTGGGAGTAACACCAAAAAGGCGCTCATACGGAGATGAGCCTGAGAGAAGAGGAGTAGGCATCCGATTGAGAAGATATGCAGCAGTGAGCACAGCTTCTCTCTAGAAAACAGAAGGGACAAAAGATGAGAGCAACAAAGAGCGAGCTGTATCAAGGAGATGGCGATGTTTGCGCTTAGCTCGACCATTTTGTGCAGGAGTGTCAGAACACGAAGACTGATGAATAGTTCCATGAGTAGCTAAATACTCCTCAAACTCAGACAAGTAATACTCACCCCCCAAATCAGAACGAAGAATTTAATGGTGGTAGAAAATTGAGTGCGAATCATGGAGTGAAAATTAGAATATATTTTGTAAAAATCAGATTTTTGAGTCATCAAATAAACCCAAGTAAACCGACTGTAATCATCCACAAAAGCTACATAATATTGCGAACCACCTTTGGTAACTATAGGGGAAGGACCCCAAACATCAGTATGGACCAATTGAAAAGGAGAAGATGAAATAGAACTACTTTTATTAAAAGGAAGAGCAGACATTTTAGCCAGTTTACAACCACGACACTCAGAAATATCACTAATGGGAAAATTGCCTAAATGTCCAGACCTAACTAACATCCTCAACCGATCACTCGACAGATGACCTAACCTAGAATGCCAAATATAAAACAAAGATGACTTATTGTTTAAACAAAAAGAAGACAATGCAGTAGAAGACACTTCTAGAGGAACATGCAAGCTCTCCAAGATATATAGTTCTCCAACTCTACGCCCAATCCCAATCTGCCTCTTGGATACTCGATCCTGTACAACACAATGAGAAGAAGAGAAAACAACATCAAAACCGGAACCAGATAATTGACTAATAGAAATAAGACTGAGTGAGAGGTGAGGCACATAAAATACAGGAGAAAGAGACAAATGGGAACAGGAAATAGAACCAATAGAGTGTACAGGCATAGAAGAACCATTAGCAGTAGCAATAGTGATAGAAGAAGAAGGAGAGACACAATTACTGAGGAGAGATGCAACAGGGGCCATATGATGTGAACAACTAGAATCAAAGATCCACGAAGTATGGATATTACCTGAAGAGGATGAACCAGACAAACCGAACTGAGTGGTAGTCATAGCGGAGGCTTGGGACGAAAGATTTGGATTGGCCACCATGAAAGACTTGAACTGCTCAAACATAGACTGCATATTGGAAGATGGATCATTCTTAGAAACTGGTGCAGAAAAGGGGGCAGATGAGCGAGATCCTGAAAATGTCGGCTTAGCGAATGGTGAACCAGATGAACGACCCTTGGGCTGCAAAAGTTTAGGACATGCATGTTTCCAATGGCCTTTCTGATGACAGAAGCTGCACTCATCCATGGAAACCCGAGGCTTGGGCTTACCAGTAACTTGAAATAAATGAGAAGATGGGGTGGGCAAAAGCGGAGGAGTGGCAAAAACTGACTGGGAAGCAGGAGTACCATGAGCCACCTTAAACCGAGTTTCTTCCGCAATAAGCTCACGGATAGCACCATCCACAGAAGGCAAGGGAGACCGATGAAGAATAGCTCCTCGAAGTGGCTCAAACTGATCACGAAGGGCTATGAGAAATTGAACAAGATGTTGTTTCTCCCGATACTTGATATAACTGTCAAGTAACTGCAAATCGGACGGTTCCATCAAAGCAAGCTGATCCCAAT
This sequence comes from Camellia sinensis, assembly GCF_055761805.1. Classification (NCBI taxonomy): domain Eukaryota; kingdom Viridiplantae; phylum Streptophyta; class Magnoliopsida; order Ericales; family Theaceae; genus Camellia; species Camellia sinensis. Next base: position 76,817,908 of record NC_138969.1, read on the forward strand.
AAGTAGTCATCTCATTGTAGAACTCCTGAATGGACTTATCTTTCTGACTAGCACTGCGAATAGACATCTCAAGTTCATACTGCTTTGCAAAGTTAGACTCAAGGTACATAGTGTTCAAATAGTCCCAAACTTGTTTAGAAGTAGAATACTTGGAAAAATTCATACCAATGGTAGTTTGAACTGAATTATGAAACCAAGTAAGAATTTGTGCATTTTCCTTATCCCATTTAGCAACATCGGCCTCAGTTTCTTGAGATTCCACAGGTCTAATAGTCATACCAATAACATAATTCCACATACCTTTACCTATTATAAAATTTTTCATCACATGAGACCAATAAGAATAATTGGTACCATCTAATTTAGTAGTAATAGCTTGCAATTTATCATCAGCCATATTGTATACCCAAACTACAGTGCATTCAAAACAGAGTGAAAGGCAGCAGAGAAGAGAGAGAGAGAGATGAATGACCTATCAAGAGTAGCAATGCACTCTTCTCATAACCACGGCAACCTATAAACCAGAGAGCAGTGATGGAGGTTCACCGTTTACGAGAGCTAGGTCAAAATAGAGAGAAGATCAGCGAGATACCCAACCTAGGTCTCCGAATGAACCAGAACCAAAACCAGCAAGTGAGACGAGCTGTTTCGATGATGACCTTGCGAAGAGAGAGTTAGAGCTGCGAGAAGAGCTGTTTCGATGACCTTGCGAAGAGAGAGACAGAGCTGCGATGGCCTTGCGATTGAAGGAGAGAGAGCTGCGATGTGCGATGAGAGACAGAGCTGCGATGGTCGATGATGACCTGCGAGGTATGCTACTGTTTGTAACCTTGCTCTGATACCATGATAACAGATGACAAAACTTGTGTATATTGATTAATCAAAAGAATTACAAAATATATAAGCAATAGAATGAAAACGAAACCCTAATAATCCCTAATAATCTAAAGTACTAAACTATCCTTAATGAATAATATAAACTACATAATTCACATGCTCAAGTACCTTAGCCTTCACATGACTAGGATCTTCAATCACCACCTCCCCCACTGTAATAGAGCTAATCTCATTTCTTACTTGCCTACATTTTGTCATTACATGAAAAAGTCTTGTATTTCTATCACCTTTCATTGTCCAATTAAGTCTTGATTTTTGAAGCCACATCCATTCCATCATTCTAGCCAATCTTCACACCTCTTCTCGAACTTCTCTCCTTGTTGCTTTTTCTGAGTCAGTAAGGTCTCTAGTCTCAGCCAAGAGATCAAAATTATGCAAATCTGACTCTACGGTCTTCAATTTGTTAGTCACATTCCCAAATATCTCCACATTCCATTTTTTTAGTCATAATTTCAGAGTCTTTAACTTATTTAGCAATACATACCCAGCCCAACCCACTACATTAGCCTCTTTCCACCTACTTTCCACAAAAGCTTGAAAGTCTCTATGTAAAAACCATGCATTTAGCACCCGAAATGGTCTAGGGCCCCAGTCCCTCTCATCCTCCATTAATAATAAAGGGCAATGATCTGAGATCACTCTAGGTAACCCCCACAGTTTCAAATTAAGCATCTCAAACCATTTTGGATCAACTAAGACCCTATCTATTCTACTCCACGTTTCCCCATCTCCTGAATTGCCCCATGCAAACTTTCTGCCCAATAGAGGTAGATCAAATGCCTCACATTTGTCTATGAACTCATTCAACTCTTGCATACCCCTATCTCTTCTAGTGCACCCCTTTCTTTCACTCATACTTCTAATCTCATTAAAATCCCTAGCTAGGCACCAAGGCTTAGGGATCTTCTCTTTCAAATTTACCTATCTCTCCCATAATTCTCCTCTTGCACCCAATTCGTTAGGTGCATAAATATTCAACAAGGTACATTCAAAGGACTTGAAAGAGGTACCTGAGATAATGATAAACCTTCTATTACTGCAACAATCTGACATCTGGAAAATATCTGAATCCCAAATGCATAACAATCCTCCTGCTGAACCTTCAGCAGGAGGATTGTTACTCACTCTATGTTAACTATTTGTTTATCTATGTCACTAGACTATCATGATTTCAACAAATTAACCAGAGTTGTGAAAGATGTGTTGCAAGATTTACACGATATTAGTCCTTTTCTGCTTTGTTCCGTTTTCTGATATTACTTATTGTAGAAAGATCTCTAGATTTTGTTTTGTGTTAAAGATTTTTCATGTTCCCATGCAGAGTTTAATGGATGGGTGAGGAAGGATGCATATGACAAGGACAAACCTTGGCCAACGACAACAAACATAATGCTTAGTTGTTATGTTTTAATTAGGCCAATTTGAAATTTCTTTGTATGGACAATTATAATATGAAAATTAGTTATCTTTTCACGATATTTCCTTCCCTTCATTTTTCCTTTTTCCTTACCAACATTTGCAGTAAAGAAATTGTTGTACCCTTGTGTAGAGGAAAAACTTCTCCGCAGATTAGTTGATACAACATACCTTTCAATGTCGGATTTGGAAAAATCTGGTTCGGATACATAGTTTGGAATGCTTGCAGTTCGGATACACACCAATTTACCAATGGGATACATATCATTGGACCAAACCTGATTTCGAAGGAAATATTGTTTAGCTTTTAAACTAAAACTGCATTTAATTTTTTTTTTTGTGTGTGTGTGTGTGTGTTTTGAAAAATTCTAGTTCGGATACAAGGAATTTATTGCATATAATCTGACCAAACTAGACAAGTTACTAGTTTTTTGAAGGATATATCACTACAAGAAACGGGGGCATATAACACGAAAGTATTTGTGACGGCACCACTTACAGTCGCAAAAAGTGAGTTTTTGCAACCGCACCACTTGCCATCTCCAATAAATCAAGTTTCAACGATGGTACCACTCCCTGTTACAAAAAAGCAAGTTTTTGTGACAACAACAACAACAATCGGAAATAATGCACGTTTTTGGCGACGACAACCCCCACTGTCACAAATAAAGCCATTGTTTGTGACCACAATCCCCCCGTCGCAAATACAAAATTAGTTAAATGACGTCGTTTTATTCTTTAAATTTTAATTTGTGACGGTGAAATTTGACGTCGCAAAAAAAAAAAAAAATCTGAACTCAACTTTTTTTGCCCTTCACGCTTGTTTTTCCACCCTTCAACCAAAAATCCCCAGTCTCAAAAATCCCTAACCTTTTGAACCAAAAACCCTATCTCTCTCTCTCTCTCCCTGTCTCTCTCTTCTCACGACTCTCTCTCTCTCTCTCTCTCTCTCTCTCTCGACTGTGAGTAGCAGCAAATGACGGCGAGCATCGAATCGACGGTGTCGAGCGACGGCAGCGAGCAGCGTGCGACGGCGGCGAACAATGTGCAACGGTGGATTTCTTGGGTTCCCAGTCGCAGCATCATCCAAGCCATCCATTCGACCTACATCCCTCATCATTAGTACTAATCAGACATTTCAGATTCATTGCCAAGACCAAGCCATTGTGCCCTTGGAACAACGGTGGATGTTTGACGAATCTATTGCCAAAGGCCCAGTAAACTCTCTCTCTCTCTCTCTCTCTGAGTGTGGTCTATTAAATGCTTTGTTTGGTTGCTGGAAAAATGCAGGAACAAAAAAGAAACTAACTTTACAGTGTGACTATGTCATTGTTTTCTAATATGCTTGTTTGGTTACTGAGAAAGTGTAGGAAACGAGAAGAACATTAATAAATTCGAAATTTAGATATTTCATTGGTAGAGAATCTTGAGGAAAAAAAAAAAACGAAAAGAAAGAAATCTCACTGAGCTTGTTGAACTCAATTCCCCAATTCTTGAAAACCAGGTATCTAGAACTTCAAGTCCCAAAATTCCCCCATCCCCGAAAGAAACCTTCAGAACCATCCATTGCAGGCCAAGTTAGTGATAATTATGATTTTAATTCGTTGGGCTTCATGATAATATCATATATGAATTAAAAAAATAAAAAATAAAACTTATGAAGAAGAAGAAGAAGAAAAAGAAGACTCAAATAACTTGTTTAAGCTTACTGTGCTAAGCTTAACTCTGTGGAATTATTGGAGTCACATTGTGGTGCCAAAATGGTGGTTCCAAATTGGGTTAAACAGCAGCATTGCAAAGCTTGAAATGAGGTCTTTTGTTGCTGGAAAAGCATTGATTTGATGGTCATTGGTACAATCCTTTGTTTGGGCAGTGTTGATGAGTTACATAAAGTGGGCTTGACAGCTGCATCACATTTCATGCTGTTGCCCAGATAACTCTTATTATCTTCTTTTCTTTTTTTTTGAGTGTGCATGTGTTTTTTAAAACTGCTGGGGACTGGGCTTATGCACGCTTTCTGTGGTGCAAGGAAGATGTGAACTATGAACTACTATTTTACTATTATCTATCTGCTGGTGTGCACACCCTCTCTTTAGAAAATGGATGGAAAGAAGGGTTAAGTTTTGGAGAAAATGGATGGAACCAATAGTTAAGTTTTGATACTTTACCCTTGCTGTGGTATATGGTCACGGTAGCCAACAGTGCTACGTATTTGCTATTTTTTTTTTCCCCTTTTCCCATGTGTTCCCCTCCATGACCACCATATTATTTTTTGTTCTTCATAGTGGCAATTCTTGTAAACTGCAATTTCTGGGTTCTAATATTTGTTTGGACTTCTTGAAAAAGATGGTTTATATTTTTCATGTTGTTGATTCAATCGTGGAATATATTGCTATATTGTGTTACACACACAGTCAACTCTACTAGACTTGGTGGCCAAAATATTCAGAATCGAACCTGGATTTTGTTTATTTATTTATTTTGGGTTAATGGAACCTGGATATAATGTACGTGTTTATTTTGGGTTGATGGAACCTGAATGTCCTGTTTACTGTTAGTTGTAATTTGCTTTAGGATGTATATGTTAATTTGTCAATGTAACCCTTTTCTAAGTTTTTTAATCTTCAGTTCCCTCAAATTGGCAGGAAAAATTGAAGTATATTCAAATGGATCAGCGTGAATACACAATGGATGATGAGGACAGGAAGGTGCAGGATGTGATCCTCAGACCAGATCCCTCAAATAATGACACCATGGTCTTGAAGAAAACTCTATCTTGTTCCTACCCAAACTTGCCTTTTAATGAGGCACTTTAAAAAGAAAATGAAAAGCTTCAGTTAGAACTACAACCTCACAAGCCAATTTGGATGTGGGCCAATGCGAAGCATTCAGCATCTGATTGACGTCACAAAGGTTGTTGCTGCAAATTCTCAGTCTGAGAAGAGTTCGCGCAGGAGAAATTCCAAAAAAAGGTGGAGCTGAATTATTCTGATGTTAATAATGATAAGGAACATTCATATGATGAAAGCTGTGCTAACAAAAGTGCGAGTCACTCAACTTTGAGGTTTATTTTCTCTTCTGTATAAGATGGTGAATTTAAATTCTAATTGATTAAAATGCACCTTCTATAGTGTCAAACGACTTGTATTGGCTCATTACCTGTCAAACGACTACATAAGTAACATTACATTTCATCCCCTTCACTTCAATTAATATACAAAAAGTCTCAGTGTGATTTTGACTTTTTAACTCTATGGTTTATTTTATTAAAAAATTCATCCAAACTATCGAAAAGTGATTTAATATACACTTTCTAACAAAGTCAAAAGTACACTTTCAAAACAAAAACACAAAAATTCAGTTTCTTTATTTTTTCCCCATCTAAATCCCACACATTATTATAAATAATTAAAAATCAAGTCAATTATACACACTACAAGAAAATACAGTTTTGGTGACCACTTTTGCCGACTAAAAATATTTTGGTTGCCAAAAGTTGTGGAATTGGCGACCAAAAATTATGTTAGTCGGTAAAAGTACAATATTTAGCTACGAAATTTTTTTAGTTGGGGTTTATTAATTTTTGGCGGCTAAAAAAAATTTAGTCGCTAAATTTGCCACAATTGGCAATTAAAAAAGTATTTTTGTCGCTGTATAGATAGTTTTGGCAACTAAAATAATTTAGTCGCTGAAAGAAAAATAAAAATTTACTTTTTATCTTTGGCGACAAAAATTTTGGTCGGCAAAAATGTAATTTCAGCGACTAAAAAATATTTTAGTCGCCATATAGATAGTTTTGGCAACTAAAATAATTTAGTCGCTGAATGAAAAATAAAAAATTATTGTTTATCTATGGCGACCAAAAGTTTGGTCGGCAAAAATTTAATTTCAGCGACAAAAAAATATTTTAGTCGCTGTATAGATAGTTTTGGCAACTAAAATAATTTAATCGCTGAATGAAAAATAAAAAATTATTGTTTATCTTTGGCGACCAAAAGTTTGGTCGGCAAAAATTTAATTTCAGCCACAAAAAAAGATTTTAGTCGCTGTATAGATAGTTTTGGCAACCAAAATAATTTAGTCGCTGAATGAAAAATAAAATTTTATTTTTTATCTTTGGCGACCAAAAGTTTGGTCGGCAAAAATTTAATTTTAGCGACTAAAATATTTTTTAGTCGCTGTATAGATAGTTTTGCCAACTAAAATAATATAGTCGCAGAATCAAAACTAAAAATTTACTTTTTATCTTTGGCGACCAAAAGTTTGGTCTGTATAGATAGTTTTGCCAACTAAAATAATATAGTCGCGGAATCAAAAATAAAAATTTACTTTTTATCTTTGGCAATCAAAAGTTTGGTCGGCAAAAATTTAATTTTAGCGACTAAAAAATATTTTAGTCGCTGTATAGATAGTTTTGCCAACTAAAATAATATAGTCGCAGAATAAAAAATAAAAATTTACTTTTTATCTTTGGCGACCAAAAGTTTGGTCGGCAAAAATTTAATTTTAGCGACTAAAAAATATTTTAGTCGTTGTATAGATAGTTTTGCCAACTAAAATAATATAGTCGCGGAATCAAAAATAAAAATTTACTTTTTATCTTTGGCGACCAAAAGTTTGGTCGGCAAAAATTAAATTTCAACGACTAAAATATATTTTAGTCGCTGTATAGATAGTTTTGGCAACTAAAATTATTTAGTCGCCGAATGAAAAATAAAAATTTTCCTTTTATCTTTAGCGACCAAAATTTTGGTCAGCAAAGATTTAATTTCAGTGATTAAAAATTATTTTAGTCACTGTGTAGATAGTTTTGGCAACTAAAATAATTTAGTCGCTGATTGAAAAATAAAATTTACTTTTTATCTTTGGCGACCAAAAGTTTGGTCACCAAAAATTTATTTTCAGCGACTAGTAAGTATTTTAGTCATTGTATAGTTACTTTTTGCCACTAAATTTATTTAAGTCGCTGAATGGAAAACAAAAAATTACTTTTATTTGTGGCGACTAAAAGTTTGGTCGGTAAAAATTTATTTTCGGCAACTAAATAAATTTTAGTCGTCATATACCAACTTTTGCCGACTAAAAGAAATTTAGTCGCCAAATATCTAGTATAATTTTATTTTTAATCTTTGGTAACTACCTCATTTGGTCGGCAAATATACATTTTTAGTGACTAAAACACATTTAGTCGGCAATAAAACTCAATGTTTTTTGTGGGAACACATATTGCCCAATTTGAGTTCATGTTTAATTTTTTTTTGTCTCTCACTCTCTATCTCTTTCTCTCTTTGTCTCTCTCTCTCTCTCTTCTCTTTCTCTCTCTTACTCATCACTCTTTTCTGTCTGTCTATCTGTCTTTGTCTCTGTCTCTGTCTCTTTCTTTATTTGTCTCTTGCTCATCTCTCTTCTCTCTATCTCTCTCTTTCTCTCTTCTTTCTCTATCTCTATCTCTTTTGCTCATCTCTCTATCTGTGTCTCTGTCTCTCTCGCTCATCTTTCTTCTCTCTCTCTCTCTCTTTTTCTATGTCTTTCTCTCGATTATCTCTTTTTGCTCTCTTTCTCTCTCTCTCTCTCTCTTTGTCTATCTCTCGCTCATCTTTTGTTTCTCTCTCTTTTTCTATCTGTCTGTCTCACTATCTCTCCCTTTCTATATATATATATACCTCTTTCTCTCTCTGTCACTCTCTCACTCATCACTCTTCTCTCTCTCTTTCTCTCTCTGTGTCTGTCTGTCTGTCTCTCACTCATCACTCTTCTTTCTTTCTTTCTCTCTCTGTGTCTGTCTGCCTCTCTCCCCCATTATGTTCATCTTGCTCATTCTCTCTCTCCACTCTTCTCTATTTATCGAGCTCTCCACTATAAGAAAATGCACTTTTAGCGACCATTTTGTGTCTCTCTCTCTCGTTCATCACTCTATCTCTTTATCTCTCTTCTCTATCTGTCTCCCACTCATCTCTCTCTCACCACCCATCTCCTCTACCACCTTCACCACTACTGCAAATGTCATTTCACTACCACCATTATTACCACTGTTGCCACTCCATCTCTACAACTACCATTACTACCACCATCGCTACCACTCCACTACCACCACTGCTACCACCACTACTACTACTACTATTACCTTTCCTTCACCACCGCTACTTTATCTCCTCAATCATGACCACAACTTCACCACTAATCTCCTTCGCCATCACCACCACCACCACCTCACCTCTTATCCACCACCTTCACCACTACTGCCGCTCCCTCTCTTCTACCACAAAAAATTAGCTCTTGATTTTTAGTAACAAAAAAAAAGGGTCACAATAAATATTTTTCATCGACCATAAAAAGTTAACTTCATTTTAATGAAAAATATTTTTCATTAAAATATTACCCCTACTTCTATCAAATAAAAAAATAATAAAAATAAAAATAAAACTATTCCCCCCCCCCAAAAAAATGGGTCAAAAAAAATATTATTCATCGACCATAAAAAATTAACTTTATTTTAACGAAAAATATTTTTCATTAAAATATTATCCCTACTTCTATCAAATAAAAAAAATTAATTAAAATAAAAATAAAACTATTTCCCCCTTCTCTTTTTCCGCCCGCCCAAACTTAGGGTATGTTTGGTTTGAGTTTGGGAGATGAGTTTTAGAGATAAAAAGTACGAAAAATTGTTTGGTTTGGTTTTTTTCAAAAGATGTTTTGAAAAATTATTTTGAGAGAGAGTTTTGGAAAAAGTGATTGATTTGATGTGTATGAGAGAGAGATTTGTTTGGAAAAATTGTAAACCAAACAGATTTTGAGAAATTTTTTTGAGAAAATTTGTTTGGTTTGATTACTTTTGAAAACTTATTTGTAGAGAATTTTTTCCAAAAATTTTTGGGAAACACAAACCAAACAAGGCCTTAATTTCCCCCTTTTTTTTCCCTCTGCCTTTCCCCCCCATTTTTTTTCATTTCCTTTCAGGTTGTTAAAACTACTCCACTTCACCAACTCCACTACACAACTCCACCTACTCCTACTCCACTTCACCTACTCCACTACACAACTCCACCTACTCCACTACACCTACTCTCCACCCACATCTCCTATATAAAGGAGACCAACCATGTACATAATATCAATCAATAATACAATCAATATCTATACAATTCTCTATTTCTCTTTATACATTAAATTTTACATGGTATCAGAGCAGGTTTAGAACCTAGCATTTTTTGCTTCACCGGCGGGCGGCAACCTCACCTTAGCCGTCCGCCGGACCTCAATCTATTCCGCTTGTTTTCTACACATACCTTCCCATCATTGCCCAAATCCTCTCTCTCTCGGAGGCAACCCAGCAACACCCACTCGAGCTTGCTCTCGGAATGACTGAACCAACCTCTCTCTCATAGCACAGCACAGCACATAGCAAAGGGTTACCAAAGCAACAAAAAAAGCTTCAACGACAGCAATGGCTACCTCTTCCAAGATCTTGACACTATGCTTCATCACCACTCTGATCTTCTTCTCATCATATGGCGTCGTTGCGAGTGTGGATCACGAGCACCAGTTGGTGGTCGGGTGGGGGGTTCTACCCACCACTAGATCCGGATGCAGGGGGACCATCGCCGAGTGCCTCGCCGACGACGAGGAGTTCGGGCTCGATTCTGAGGTCAGCAGGCGCATCCTAGCCTCAACACGCTACATCAGCTACGGTGCGCTTCAGAGGAACACTGTACCCTGCTCCAGACGTGGCGCCTCCTACTACAATTGCCGATCTGGTGCCCAGGCCAATCCCTACTCCCCGCTGGTGTTGGAACGGAAAATGACAGAGGAAGCATGCAACGGCGGCCTGTGCTCTCTCGGGCTCGGATGGGCTCTCTCTTTAGTTGAAAGAGAAGAACAACCAAAACAGGGGGCTGCTCTTTTTTTTATCTTTGTTGGGTAGAAAATGATTTAGTGAACAACTAATTAGGCATTAGAGTATATATTGGAAGTGTTGCACCTCCTATTGCTTCCTTGCAGAATTTCTCTCAAAGGTTAAATAAAATTTTCATGCCAAATATGTTTCTCATTAACTTCTTGTATTGTTGATATGGGTAATGGAGCCACCACCTGCATAAAGATTGATGACTTTGTCAGTCTCAAACTGGCAAGCGAATGTCTGATATGAGATCCCAATTCTCTATGTTCCATCAGTTCTTTCCTGAAGTGGATCATTGATCACCGTGGGATTTCCATACCTTCAAACTTTTAGTTGAAAAAATTATAACCATCGAATAGGTTTTTATGCTAAGAAATGTAGTTTATGACAATTTTTCATTTATTGTCGACACTCTGATTCCGTGTATTTGTTAGTTGTTGACTGTAATGAAAGTTCCACCAGGTTTTGTTTTGACATGTGAAGAGCTTTGCCTCGACAATCACTTAGTATATGTATGTGTGTATATGTATTGTGTTGTAGCCTAATTCCTCATTTCACACTTCCAATTGATAAGAGATAAAGTAGTTTAAAAGGCAATTAAGCATTTTTATTTACCATATGATTCATATCTACAAGTTTATGAGGCCAATGTGTAATCATTCTTGTTTATGCATTGTAATTTATAACCTAGTTGTTCCATGTCGTCTATCCTCACTATTTTCCATGTGGCATATCATTATCATTGTGGAAATCTATTATCTGGAAAGAGTAGTAGATATTATATGGGAAAATTGTTGATGTTCATTTGTGGGACATATTCTTATCATGCCTTTGTTTGTTTCTTTCATTGTGGCAAAGATGGAATTTTGCTGCTCGAGGTCAACAGGATGCTACGTGCAGGAGGATACTTTGCTTGGGCAGCACAGCCTGTTTATAAGCATGAATTAGCCCTTGAAGAGCAGTGGGAAGGCATGACTAAGCAGAATTTGTTTATAAAATAAGATGAACAGTTATTTTCACTTTAGTGAGTCGGTAAGCATTTTTGAGTTTGAGTTTCGAATGTTTGCACAGCTTTCTGTTATACCCTTATATGAAAAATTGTGCACCTTAGTTTGCATTTGATCTCACTGTTGAATCCCAATTGCTTACAGAGTGACTTCTGCAATTGTTTATAACTTAGAAAAAAATTAAGGAATCTGAATTTGGTAACTACCCCAGCTTGGAGAACAAAAAATTTGCAAACTGGTTATGGTACTTAGATAAAATGGCAGGGAAAGGTCCTAAAGCATGTAATATGTTAGTTCATCTGGGTGCCCCATAATTTGTTTAATGAAGGTCAATCTTCCAGTGCATCCAAATGATGTGTTTCCATTGCATTTTATTGGTGGTCTAAATAGGAGTAACATGTGCAGCACATCAAACAAGAAGTTCAGTTTACTGATCGTTTGTCTTCCTTCATCTTCAGAGATGATTAATCTTACAACCCACGTTTGTTGGAATCTTGTGAAGGAGGGGTATATTGCAATTTGGCAGAAGCCCTTGAACAACAGTTGCTACTTAAGTCGTGAGGCAGGAACGCGACCTCCGCTGTGTGATTCAGATGATGATCCACTCTTTCCGGTATATTTTGGTGATGCAAATAGTACATTAAACTGCCTTGAATGGTTAAAGTTTTAGATCTCTATTTGACAACTGCTATGTCCGTAAGGCTTCTGAAGCATATTCAGTAGTATGACATGTTAACTTCATACATTGTAGGCCTACAACTACTGTAATTTATGTGTAACCATTGACATGAAATATTGACAAGCTTTATGTTTAGACCATCAGCAGTAAAAAATGGGACTGTAAACCCTATTGACTTTAAGCACTTGGCCTAGTAATGACATGTACCCTTGGAATGACTATAAAGTCTAGTAATGACATGGTTCCCTGTGACTTTTTCTCATCCTGCCTTATCATGTCTTTTGGTGTTGTGGTCTTATCATGTGATGCATCAACCACTTTATCTCCCTGGTCAAGAATTTGAAAAGTAAAAAATGGTTTCTTTTTTTTTAATACTATACTTTATATATACCCTTACAAGTTACAAGTTATATAGACGATTTGGCTTCTAAGAATTGATTTCATGTGATTGTGTGCTTATTGATCCACAAAAAATATATATGTTGATTCGATTTTGTTTATGCAAATATTTGATTTGTTTGATGTGAAATGCAATGGGGTTAGGAGAATTTGTTAATTCATTAGGCATTTTTCATCCAAATGCACCTGTAGCAGACATAAATGAAGGACTCTGTATAGCCCTAAATAGATAAGAATAACTGTTTTAATCTCAAGTTGAATCAGTTTTGCAGTCTTCAGCCTTGTGCAAGATTGTTCCCAATATTCAATGAGAAAAATAAGGAAATTTAGGACAAGTGTCCTCCCTAATTCAATGATCAAAGAAAATAATGGAACTAGTCCTGCAGAATTTTCATTTTCAGTATTGCATCACATAATTGATTTGGTGCATATCCACCTGAACGCTGCTTTTCTGAAATTATAGCTCCCTACCAGAACTGTCCCTTTTGAAGGAAACTTCAATTAGGGGTCTCTCATTATCTACTCCAAAGCTGAATTCAGTTTCTGAGAATGCAGTATGCTGTTTGTGGGACGGAGAACTTATAATTGTCTAAGAGTGTATCTTAAATAAGTATATTTCTTGTTTAGATTTCTGCTTGGAATATTTAGATGAACTTCTAGTTGTTGTCCTTTTCATCGTATAATATATTTCTTGTCTAGTAAATGGCAATAATTAAAATTGAATATGCATTTCAAAAGTTTATGCTTTACAAAAAGGTGATGTTATTGATATGCAGGGATCATTCAAATTTTGTCAGTTGTGTACAGTTTTGTACAGATGGTAGCAAGTTCGTTACGGTAAGCTCTGATAAGAAGGGTATAATATATGATGCGAAAACTGGAGAGAAAATTGGAGAGCTGTCCTTAGAGGATGGTCATAAAGGCAGCATTTACGCTGTTAGCTGGAGCCCTGATGGTAAACAGGTAATCAGTGTTGTGTAGATTCTCTCTTGAGCTGCTTCTAGTTGATTTTCTGTTCAAAATTTGGTTATTAAATTTTCAGATTTGATTTTTTGGATTTTTTTTTCTGAAACGTTCAAACACAGTGGACATTTATGTATTAAATATGGAAGTGATTGATACCCCCTCTCCCCACCACCCCCGCACACACATGGGGGTTGGTGATTGGAGAAGGAAAAAAAAAAAAAAAACTGGCCAATTTCAGGCCAGTGGGGGTCGTGGGGGTCCAAATCATTTTTCTAATAAATAATTGTTTTTCCCAGAAATTTTGCTAGTTTTAGACTGAGAAAGGAAATATTGCATCTGCAGAGGATCTGTTGAATTGTGTAAGAACATTTTAGTGTAACACGGAACATCATTTGCTGGCTAAATTTTGTAATTGGGTTCTTTGCATGTTAGTAATATTATAACCGACAAACTTAGGGAGTGGGAAGGTGTGGGGAACTACAGGATTGATTTTTTTCTTCTTTTTCCCCTTAATAGCACAAAATCAACTAGGTTGGACATAAATAATGATTATCTTTCTTATTCACTGAGCAGTGAAACATTATTTCATGGTTTATTTTGTGTCTGCTTTTAGAAATGTATAATACATGCTCCTCCTCTCTCTGATATGGATCAGATTGGTAAAGTTCAAAAAAAAAATTAAAATTAAAATTTATTTTATTAAAATAGCATACTTAATAAATTTGATAAAATTAAATATTTGATATAAAATAAATATTAAGTATTTAAAAATATGATATATAATAAATATATAAAATTATATGTTTTGAACATGTCCCCAACATGTCGTGCGCTGCATCTTTTAAAAATTTGTGTGTCCGTATGTCTGTGTCGTGTCACATATTCATGTGCGTACTTCTTAACTAATAAGAGATAAATAATAGGGTAAATTATGTAGACCTCCCTCAAGTAATTAGAAATATAGATAGCTTCATAGTCTTGGCATGATTACACTGTACATACCTCAAAATTTAAATTCATTTAACACTTTAACACGTACAGTTTGTTAATCTCATGGATGGAAAATAGTGGCCATCACGTTTATACTAAAATATCTATCATACCCTTAAACGTAGATAATTACTTATATCCAAGCACCAGTATTCTTTAATTGAATCACATTTTTCTAAAAGGAATCACACTCCATCTTCTCACTCTCTTTCTCTCCCCCTGCTCCCTTGCAACCCCATCTATCTCAGCCACCCCACAACTTAACTCTCCCTCATCACTGAAGGTAGATTACCTTCAGCATGACTACGTCTGCTAATGTTTGCTAAGGTCCCCTAAGTAACTCTCCCTCATAACTGCTAATAGTTAGGTTGACAACGTCTTCAACATCTGCTCAAACGTAGATTACCTTCAGTACTACAAGTAATTCTATTTAGATGAACTGTCCCTTGGAATATTTCGAGTGTATCTTAAACTTTAATAACTTTTTGAAATGCATATTCAATTTTAATTACTGCCATTTACTAGACAAGAAATATTTAGATGAACTTGCTACTATTTGATTTCTTGTAGTACTGCCATTTACTTTTTGATTAGTTACATTGTCTATCACACTGTTGGGCTATTGGTGTTTGCTACTGTTCGTTAATTTTAGGAACTTATTGTTTGAATAGGTTTTGATGCGTTATATTAGGACACTTAGCACCTGTAGTTTGGATACTCTGAAGGACTTCAATTATGAAACGGTTGAACCGAGTACATAAATGGTCTTAGGGGAGAGTTGAGCAGAATACTCACATTAGCACAACAAGACATTTCTGTAGTTGACAGGGAGAGTTGAAGAGAAAAGGAGATGGTTTGAGGGGATTCATCAAGCTGTAGGAGCCAAAGAAGGTGTCAAAATTGAGATATCTCTTGAGGTTTCAATCTTTACGGAGTTTTTCTTTTCCATAAAAACTTTCTTTCTTATTGTACTCAAAGCCATATTATCCTTACACTTGTTAGGCTCAATTCCTTTAACCCAGCAAAAACCATGATTGATGAATTGATTACAAAGATTCAGTGCTTTTATATTTAATCTAATCATAACAAACTAATCTAACCATGGTTTAATTCTAACATCCTAACTACTTGAAATAGTTATGCTAGTTCTCTTTATAACACGTGAGCATGACTGAAGCTACATCCCTTTCTGTTCTGACTTTAGCTGCTCTGGCTGCGGCTGGTACTGTAACCTCGCTGTGTTGACCTGGCCTGGTCTTGCTGCAGCTGGGGTTGCAGTGGCTAGCTCTGGCTTATGCTCTATTTTGATATAATGTGTACCTGTCACATTTACATGTAGTGAGATTTGTTATTATACTTATAAAAATTTAATTACTGAGAAATATATCATGCATCCATAATCATGTCATATCATCATTGTAAATTTTTTTCCCTACTCAGCACAGCAAGTTAATATATATATAATTTAGGTAAAAATAAAGTGGGTGGTGGATTCTTATCATTCATTGTGTTCATGCCAACAGCTACAAAATTATAATGGATGATTCATGTTTTTCTACTTCAAAATCTTCATTGACAATGTGCCACAGTGTAATTTTGTTTCCTTTTCCTGCCCCCTTAGCAGCTCAATGCTATTATAACTTTAATAGTCGGATCCATCATGATTTTTCTTGATTTTTTATGCTATTATAATTTTATGTCTATAGTTGTTAATTGGGTATTTTAGTTGTGGTTTCACTAATAGATCGCTTTTGCTAGAAAATTGAGTATCTTATCTTATCAGTTTCACTAATTGATTTGTGTGTCTTTCTCTTTGCAGCTAGCAGAAGCAGCAAAAACACAATTTTCACGTGATTACAGTGATAACCTTGCTCTTGTTCGGGCTTATGAGGCCTGGAAAGAAGTTGAAAGAGACGTAGTTGGATATGAATACTATTGGAAGAATTTTCTTTCTGCTCAATCAATGAAAGCTATTGATGCTCTGTGAAGGGAGTTCTACTCTTGTTCGGGCTTATGAGGCCTGGAAAGAAGTTGAAAGAGACGTAGCTGGATATGAATACTATTGGAAGAATTTTCTTTCTGCTCAATCAATGAAAGCTATTGATGCTCTGTGAAGGGAGTTCTACTCTTCACTTAAGGAATATGTTTTAAATTTTAATGCTAAGTGGATGTGAATTGGATGATTATATAGATTACAAGCGGATTTTTAATTGAACGAATATGTAGTTTGGAATTAGTTGTGGATGAAAACTTATAATAGTTGCTGACTTTAATTAAACAGGTTTAGAGTTTGATGATTTATATAGTTTGTTGAATGTTTATGATTCAGGTGAATTGTTGGTTTGATTGATTATTGTAAATTACAGATTGTATTGAATAGATTGGATATATTATTATGAATTATAAGTTTATTTTATTGCATGTTGGCGCAAACATTCCTTTTGGCGACCAAAACGTTTTGGTCCTAGAATGTCACAATTGGCGACCAAAATTTTTGGTCGTGGAATGCCACAATTGGCGACTAAACTTTTTAGTCGTGGAATGTGATAATTGGGGACCAAATTTTTTGGTCGTGGAATGTGTCAATTGGCGACTAACATGTTTGGTCGGGAATATGTCACTTTTCGCAACTAAAGTGTTTTAGCGACTAAATGGATTAGTCGCAGTAATGATATATTTAGCGATCAAAAATTTAGTCGGCAAATTTAACTTTTTCCCGACTAACAAAAGTTTTAGTCGCTAATTACTTTTGCCGACCCTCAATTGGCGACGAAGGTGGCGACCAAAAAAATTGGTCGCGAATAGCTTTTGCCGACTAAAAATTAACTTTTGTCGACCAAATTTTTAGTCGCGAAAAATGCGATTTTCTTGTAGTGAATATTGCCGACCAATATTTTTGGTCGTGGAATGTATTGCCCACCAATTGTTTTGATCGCGGAATGTGACAATTGGTGACCAAATTAGTTGGTCGTGGAAATGGGCGACAATTGCCGACCAAACTATTTGGTCGTTGAATGTGCGAATTGGCGACTAACATGTTTGGTCGGAAAAATATGACTTTTCGCGACTAAAGTGTTTTAGCTACTAAATGGATTACTCGCAATAATTATATATTTCATGACTAAAAATTTAGTTGGCAAATATAATTTTTTCGCGACTAAAATATTTTTTAGTCGCTAATTACTTTCTACGACCCTCAATTGGCGACCAAAGTGGCGACCAAAAAAATTAGTTGCGGATAACTTTTGCCGACTAAAAATGGACTTTTGCCGACCAAATTTTTAGTCGGCAAAAGTGCGAATTCTTGTAGTGACACATGCAATATAATGTTAGTCAATGCATACACTGGACAAAAGTGGTTGAAGATAACCAAAGATTGTTTGTCCTTGAATTTCTCTTTTCCCTTGTTTCAATACATTTTTAAGAATTGAATTATATAAAAGTTTCAAAACATGATTCTATAATTAATTATATACATGACCACTTTTATTTCTTATTTCTGTGAATTGTGTTCTTGTATAAACCCTTTTAATGACTCATTCTAATGCATCAATTTGTGATCAATTCAATCAATATAATCAATCCAAATACTTTTGATACAAGTTCCCATTCTTCCTTTCAAGGTGCACATGAAATGTGTAACTAGAACATAGTCAAAATTCCTGCAACAACAAAAGTAGCAGTAGTGACAATCAGGGACTTTTTGTCACAGTTTTTTATAAATTGTCGCTAAAACTTATAATTAGTAACTTTTTTTGTGACAAATTTTTTAAACTGTCGTTGAAAGTTAAAAATTAGTGACTTTTTTGTGACTATTTTTTTAAACTGTCACTAAAACTTATAATTAGTGACATTTTTTTAACAATTTTTAAATTGTCGCTAAAAATTAAAAACTAGTGATATTTTTTAATAGTGTTTGGTAAAAAATGCCATGAATTCTCACAGGACCTATTGGTCAATAAGTTCACCTATTAGGACCTAAATAGAAGTCCCCAAACTTCAATTTAAGGTACTAATTACATTACCAAATCATCCAAAGTCTTCATCATTTGGGTTGAGGCTTATAATTGATATTTTGATAGTTTTTATTTATGATGTTATCCAGAATTGCCAAGTCTCCTAATGGGGATTGACAGAAGGGGAAAAAATTGTAATGGAAATTGAAATCTTAGGGTGCAGCGTAATTTCTTAAGTGTCAAAGGAAAATTTATAGGTGTCGGTGTAATTTATTTTTTAAAATATTAGGGGTTCAACTATTTTTTATTATTTCATGGATAATATTTGGACAAATTTTCTCGGTAGTGTCTACATTTTGTCTTGTGTCATCTCAGTCTTTCTCATTTCAATTAGTTTAATTTTGATTCTTAATTTTAGATTTTATATCAATTTGGTATAATTATAACGCTGATTAGGGTTTTTGAAAAAAAAAAGCATTGAGTGGATGGATGCAACTTACTAAATTACACAAGTTTTTAATTTTATCTATAAAAGCATGGCCAATGTCGCTTATATGCACATTGTTCATAAGAAAAATACTAGAAATTGTAATCAATTGAATTAAATTGAGACAAAATCATAAATTAAATTAAAAAATAAGCTAATTGAAATTATAGGAGTTAAAATGATAGTATAAGAACTACTGGTATTATTTACTCTTAATATTTTTATACGAATGTAAGATTTCATGCGAGTGAGGAAATCAAATTTCTTAATTGTTTGTGAAAATAATAAATACTTTATATAGTGAATCTTTTACCATGAAAGATTTGTTTTCTTCCCTCCTCGGATTTTACAAATATGAGTCATGTCATGACAATCCAAAATAACATAAGGGAAACTAAAAAATATATAAAAGCAAATAATAATTATTATAACTGTTTTTAATAAATCCACTTTACTTCTGCTTTCAAACATGTTTGACCTTATTAAATGAAAAAACGGTTTCTAAAAAAAAAAATAAAAAATACAAAAGATTTCAAAAGATGCACTAAAATTTTTACCAAATATGTGACATCAGTGTGGGACCCACATCAAAAGAGAAAGAAAATCTTAGAGACCTCAAAAGATGTACTAAAATTTCAACCAAATCTGTCATGGGCAAATTTGGTAGAAATTCTGGTACACCTTTTCGGTGTCTCAATCCATGTGACACATTTGTTAAAAATTTTAATACAGTTTTTGAAATCTCAACATGTGAGTCCCACACCCATTTGAGGCATTTGATAAAAAATTTAATAATTTTTTTGGGATCTTTAGCATTACTAAAAAAGAATGAAAAATGGTAGAGATTCCAAAAGATGTATCAAAATTTTAGATGTTTTATTTTTAAGATTTATTATCCATTAAGTACTATTAATAAAAGAGACTGATCCTTAACCCAAAAATAGGACCTATTAAGAAGTTTACTAAATATCTCACACGATGGATCACATGAAAAACAATTACATTCCTTGTCAGAAAGGATAAGAGATTTGACCATTGGAACTACTTTCCAGCAAAAATAGGCTACTAAGGTTTCCCAAATCCTATCCATCTCAAAATCCCAAAATTAATGGGAATTCATTGTTATTCCTTGTCAGAAAGGATAAGAGATTTGACCATTGGAACTATTTTCCAGCAAAAATAAGCTACTAAGATTTCCCAAATCCTATCCATCTCAAAATCCCAAAATTAATGGGAATTCATTGTTATAAAAGCATCCAATTACCCTTCTTTATCTCATTCTATCTTCTCTCTTCTGTGAGGTTTTTTTCATTCTGTCTTCTCTCTCCCGTGAGATTTCTTGTTTGAAGAAGATTAATAATTTTGAGTGTGTGTTTTTCAATTTGGAGAAGCAAAGATGGCTAATGCAGAAGTATTCAAATCGAAAATCACTGTATATGTGGTTGCTTGTTGGATTGTCGCAGCTTTTGGAGGCCTAATGTTTGGTTATGATATTGGAATTTCAGGTAATGCCCTCAACTATATTGATATAATTCTTTGATTAGAAAATCATATATATATATATATATATATATATATATATATATATTTTATTATATGCTTTAAAATAGGAAGTCTAAAAGTTATACACTAAATAATTGAAACAATTATTATTAAGTAATGATTCATAAAGGTTTATTGATGTTTGTTGCAAAATTATTATTTATATGTGAGTGTCAATGATCATTTTTCGTTTATGTGTTTGGTTTCTAATTCATTCGAGTAAACAATCGAATCTTATTATTTTGACTTTGACTTTATAGGTGGTGTGACTGCGATGGATGATTTCTTAATAAAATTCTTTCCAAAAGTTCACGAGAGGAAACTTCATGCAAAGGAAGACAATTACTGCAAATATGATGATCAGTTGCTTCAGCTATTCACATCATCATTGTACCTTGCTGCTTTGGTTGCAAGCTTTGGTGCATCAAAGGCATGTCGTATATTTGGTCGCAAGCCCACAATTCTAGTAGCATCCCTATTTTTCATTGGAGGAGCTGGGTTCAGTGCTCTTGCTGAGCACAAATGGATGCTCATTCTTGGCAGGATTCTTTTTGGCATTGGAGTTGGATTTGGCAATGAGGTATATTATTTTGTGCCTAAAATAAATTTTATATTTTAAGAATAGAGTGTCTAGGTGAGTTTGTCCACCCTCGACTAATCACAGAGCTGAAGTTAACTGACAAAATTTTAGATTTTGTCCTCAAATTTTTAATGTTTAATCAACCCTTTGAGTTATATTTATTTTACATAAAGTTTATGATAAATAAGGAAATTTTTTTTTTCCCTAACTATTATCTATGATTCTAGGCTGTTCCAGTGTTCTTATCGGAGATAGCACCAGTCCAACACAGAGGGGCAGTCAACATTCTCTTCCAACTATTTGTCACAATTGGAATTCTCATAGCTGGCGTTGTCAACTATTTCACTTCCACCCTCCACCCAATTGGATGGAGGGTCTCCTTAGCCATAGCTGGCATTCCCGGCCTTGTCCTTTTCTTCGGTTCCATGATTCTCACCGAAACACCGGCTAGCCTTATCGAACGAGGCAAGGACACTAAAGGCAAAGCAGCACTCAAGAAAATCCGAGGCGTGGACAACGTGGATGATGAGTATGAAGAAGTGAAAAGGGCATGTGAGATAGCCAAGGAAGTGAAGCAACCTTTCAAGAAACTGATGAAGCGCTCGAGCGTGCCACCACTAGTCATAGGAATTATGTTGCAGATATTTCAGCAGATGACTGGGATTAATGCGATTATGTTCTATGCACCGGTTCTGTTTCAGACCATGGGGTTCAAGAACGATGCTTCGTTGTTGTCTGCGGTGATTACTGGGACAGTGAATGTGGCAAGTACTTTTGTTTCAATCTATCTTGTTGATAAGATTGGAAGAAGAAAGTTGCTTCTCCAAGCCTGTGTCCAAATGTTCATTTGCCAGGTACTAAATTAATTTCACTTCTTTGTAATTACATTTAAATTCTTCTCACTTAGTGCTTGTACTAATTAATTGAATCCAATTTCAGGTATCAATTGGTGCAATTCTACTCACTCACTTGAATACTACTGGGACAATGGACAAAGGACTCGCTGTGGTTGTGGTGGTGCTGGTGTGCTTGTATGTTATGTGCTTTGCATGGTCATGGGGACCTCTTGGTTGGCTGATTCCTAGCGAAACCTTCCCTCTCGAGACTAGAACTTCAGGTTTTGCTTTCGCTGTCAGCTCCAACATGTTGATGACTTTCCTTGTGGCTCAAGCTTTCTTATCGATGCTCTGTCACATGCGAGCCTTCATATTCTTTTTCTTCTCGGCTTGGATTTTGGTCATGGGATTGTTTGTGGTGTTCCTGGTGCCGGAAACGAAGGGCGTTCCGATCGATTCCATTGTGGAAAGGGTGTGGAAGCAGCATCCGGTGTGGAAGAAGTTCATGGATGATGACGGTCCAAAGAGCCAGGAGATGGTCTGATCATGACACACCTATTAAAACCGATTGTTGATGAGAACATCATTTTCTTCCCCTTTTTTGGGGAATTGTTTTTAGTGTTTTTATGGAGTTTGTTAACTGTTTTGGAAGATATGTCGTTCATAATTTTTTTTTTCTATGGACAGAAAAACTCAACAAAATCCTCCTAACAATGACCACAACAACAATAATTCAAATGAGGAGATCCAACTCTAAAACCATAAAATCGTATCCACAATCGATCAAACAAAGACAAGTGGGTCAGGTTTAGGCTTGGACCATCATACATCTATCCACTTATTTGTTTATGTGTCATCCCTTTAATTGTTCATGCATCACATTTATGTCCACCTAATCTACAAATCTGTCTATATTACCACTACCACCACCACTGATGCTGCTAGTGATGGTGAATTTTTTGATGAACTTTCGGATTGCTGAAAATGGTCCGACAGTGGTTCGACGGTGGAGAAAATTGGAAAAAATTCATTCAAAATAATAATTTGTCTTTCTCAGCAAACAATTCCATTAAACATGTCATTTTGATCAAAATAAATATTAAATATTGGACCAAATAAAATATGGTCCCATAAGTGTGGACTTTTCACCAATTATCCCTTTTAAATATACCTAATTCGGATCACCTAAAAAGTAAATTATTTGTAAACAAATCTATAAAAAAAAAAAAAAATCACATTTCATGTTATTTTTTGTGACTATTATTTTATTTTTTCTCTAGTTAAGTTTTTTCAGATTACCTCTCAAATAATTACATTTTTTAGATTACTCTTTGGGCCGATTTGATTGGGCAAATTATAGCATATGACTGAGAATATTAATCCTCAGGACTCACATTTCATTATTTGGTTACAATTTTTGTTATCTAAATTAGATTTCGATGGACATTCTATCTAATAAAATCTGTATATTTTTTTAATTTTGGAGATTATGATAGGACTTCAAAGAAGCCTTCCTTGTATTCAAATTGCACCACTTTGCAGTTAAAAATAATAATAATAATAATAATAATAATAATAATAATAATAATAATAATAATAATAATAATAATAATAATAATAATAATAATAATAATAAAACAAAGCTAAATGAGTTTAATTGAAATAAAAATCATAATTAAAAAAAGGAATAAATTACAATTATACTCCCTGAGATTTGCTTATAATACGAATTGTCCTTTGTGATTCTGAAAATTACGCCCTCGCTTTGAAGTTTCTAATTTCATAACAAATAACCCTTTTTAATAACAAATCATCATGTCAATTAATAGTTTTTGATGATATTATAAATATATTTCAATTAATAATTCAAAAAATTAATTTTTATGTAGAGTAGTTGGAATTTTTTTTCAGTTAATATTGTTAAATAAAAAATTATGACAAGAAAATATTTGTAATTTTTCAAACCGCATGGGGAATCCGTATTTTAAACAAATTTTAGAGGTGTATTTGTAATTTATCCTTAAAAAAACTGACTGAGTTTGATTAGTTGAAAAAAATTAAATTTGTATGGAGATTGAGTAGTACAATATTTTTAATTATCTCAATATAACATCTCTATACAAATAAATTTTAAAAGCGCATTAATATTTAAATAGAAGTACTTAAAATAAATGGCACTTGATCCAAGTATTTCAGAGAATTTCAGTTGATATAACAACTCAGATTCTCATGGAGGCTTCATCATGTGCGGGGATGGAGAATCTAAGTTATTGGATCCATTGAAATTTCCTGAAAATATTTGGATAAAGTGTAATTTGTTTTAAGTACTTCTACTTAAATGTTAATTTGCTTTTGAATTTATTTGTACAAAGATGTGATATTGAGATAAATAAAAATATTGTACAACTAAATCTCCCTACAAAGTTATTTTTTTTTCAACTAATGAAACTCATTCAATTTTTTAGTTATGAACCTTTTTTCCCCCCAATTAAACTCATTTAGCTTTCTTTCTTATTTATTTATTTTTTTAAATACAAAGTGATTCAATTTGAAAAGAAGAAAGGCTTCTTTTACAATAACAAACTGAATGGTGCTTGCTACCTTGTTGTCACAGCACCGACCTCGAATCCCAAAGAACAAAAACATTTTACAAACTATTTCTATGATCACATTGCAACAACCTCATGCATACCGTTAAAATGGTGTATAGCATATACAAGTTATGACATTAGTGGTCTTGATTAACACAAATGTCATAACTAATGAATTATAAAAGTCAATCATGTACTTCTCTGGTGCCCTGTTATTTGGTAGGTGTGGTTGTGCCTGATGAATTGGTGGGGGGTGCATTGGGTGATACCTAATAATGTTAATGGGCTGCTACAATGGTGGAGGGGTTATAAATGGAGCAAATTTGAAAATCAAATTTGGAAGGCAATCCCAATGTCCTGTATATGGTCAATATGGAGAATCAGAAACGATATGGTCTTTCATGGGAAACTATTCTAGTTGAATGAACTTTGTGAATTAATCAAGGTGAGAATTGCTTTTAGGGTTAAAGCTCAGTTAAAGGTGTCTCTGTATTCAGTATAGGATATTATTAATTGTGGGGATATATTTTATGAGTACCAACACGTGGCCAAGGTGATGCCGACGTGTCAGCCGAGGTGCCACGTGTCCTGGTCATGACGTCGAGATTATCTCGGCTAGGCCGAGGTTACCTCCGAAGATATCAGAATCCGGGATAAGCGGATAAGGCACAAGAGTCCTAGAATGAGGAAGGACTTCAGCATGGATAAGGATAACACTCTTAGGGAGTTTATCTTTATCTCTTGGAGAGTCCAGGATAAGCACTGAGCAGAAGTCCATTGAAGCTAGGCTTTTATGGGGACTAGGATTGAATTAACTATAAAAGAGAGGCACCCTCGATGCGTCTAAGGTACGCAATTTATATTTTGAATAGTGAGATTAGCACTATTGATTATCTTCGAGAGATATACTGACTTGATTGTCGGAGTGCTCCCGAGTGGACGAACCACCGCCAGAATCTTCTATTTCTGTTGCAGGTCAGTCAAGTGCCATCTGTTCTGCCAGTGCTCTCCAGCTGAATACTGAGTATGGCAGTGTGGTCAAAAATTCACTCACACAATTTGGCACCATCTGTGGAAAGAAAAGAGAATAGATGGCCAGTGACGGACAGAAGGATAAGGTTGAGGATGAAATCCCTGCTGGGAGTGGTAAGCACGTTGACCCAAACGTGGAGGAAGATGGTCGCAATAGGAGACTCAGAACCAGAATCACGGCAAGAAAGACGTCGGCCAGGATGGCGACGTGCCAAAGAAACTAGATCGAAGCAGATACTACAATGAGGACGACCTCCAGGTATGGAAGGATAGATGCCTGCGGAGGGACGAAGAGGTGAAAGAGATGGCAAACATGTTGGCAGACCTGCAATTGGTTGTCAATTTTATGATGCAAAATAACGTCATGCAGCCACCATTCCCACTGCAGGACACGCCGATTCCAGCGGCCAATGCCCAGAAGGGAGGGCAGAATCCAATCCCAATAACCCCTCAGCACACCAGAAGCAAAAAACACTCTCACCAGCCTTCCAGGGAGGTTGGGTGAGGAGAGTCGAGTAGCGAAGAGTTACGAAGGACATATCGCACTAAAGAAGTAGACCTTAGAGAACATCGGCATGTTCAAAGGTAGGTTCTGTGCTTCAACACAACTCCTGGAGAAAGGTCGAAAAGGGCCCACAACGAAGCTGAGAGTAGTATGTCGAAAAGACTAAAGTCAGGAGATAGTCAAGCTCCTGGGCGGAGCAAGGAAGACTTGAGAGATTACCTCAAGAGGAAACAACAGAATGCCGATTCTGAGGTAACTTCACCTATTAAGCCGAGAACACCATTCTCGGTGGAATTGGACAAATTTGAGGCTCCAAAGAGATTCAGTATGCCGAGGTTCCAAATATACGATGGTAAGTCGGACCTCAACTTTCACGTTGGATTATACCTGAACTTAATGGCATTGTACAGTGGGAACGAGCCGTTGCTCTGCAAAGTGTTCCCCTCATACTTCGGGGAGATTGCATCAGATTGGTTTCACAAACTGCCAAAGAGAAGTGTGAAGACCTGGGAAGGCCTGGCCGACATGTTTGTGGCCAGGTTCATGACAAACAAGCTACAACCATTAAGGGTGGACACATTGATGGCTCTGAGAATCAGTAAGGATGAAGGCCTTAGGGCCTACGCAAAAAGGTACTACGAGGTGTTCAACCGAATACTCGAGTGCAACCAAGAGGTGGCGGTCGTATCTTTCAAGAATGGCCTAAAAGACGATTGTCCACTACGAAAGTCTTTGGCAAGGACATTGCCGAAAAGCATGGAAGAGCTCATGGCCAGAATCGAGAAGTATGCCAGAGCCGAAGAAGACATGTCAGGAACTACGGAGACAAAGCAAGAGAAAGGTAACGGCTCGCCGAAGCGAGGCTGAGGTAACAACGGATCCAACAAAGAGATAGGACTGAGGCTACACAGGTAGTCATAACTATGTTCCGAATCCCAATCCACAAAGTCCTGGACTATAGCGACCCCGGTCTTTTCCCATTTGATTATTGTATCCGGACTTAGGTTCCGTAGATTCTGTCATTGAATAATTGTAGTTGTTATCCTTTATTGTCTCATTTGGAATTATAGGATGTGTTGGGCAGGTTTGTTTCAGGTTGGTTGGGTTTAGAAACCAAGTGTTGCTGTCCAGGTTTTTGGTTTTTCGCTCGAGCGAGGAGTTGGTCGCTCGAGCGAGATGTCGTTTTGGTTCTTCGCTCGAGCTGGGGTTTGGTCGCTCGAGCGAGAGATGGCGTCCAGTATGGACCTGTAGCTTTGCATTCTTGGCTCGAGCGAACTTTTCTTCGCTCGAGCGAGTTAGTTCATCCTTCGTTCGAGCTATAGTTCCTTCGCTCGAGCGTGTGTCTTGTTGCAGACCTGAGGGTTTGAGTTCTTCGCTCGATCGAGCTTTCTTTTGCTCGAGCGAGCTTTTGAGTTGTTGGCTCGAGCAAGGTTTCCTTGGCTCGAGCGTAGTTTCTCTGTGTCTGGTCGCTCGAGCGACCAAGTCTTCGCTCGAGCGAGCCTGTCCAGTTTATATACGCAGCAGCGGGTTTTGATCAGTCTTTTCTTATTCTTTTTGGTTCTAAACCCTAGGTCCGACTTCTCTCCCTCAAAACTCATCTTCTCTTTAGGTGTTCATCTACTTCTAGTGTGAATTCATCTTGAGTTCTTTGTAAGAAAGATAGAGGGCGGCTTGGGCTTCATTCTAATCTGAACATTTGGTGATTTGGAGCACATTGGAATTTGGGCATACATCTCTATCTTCTCCATTCGGGTTATTTTCTTCAAGGTAGGGATTTCCTACTCCATTTTATAGGTTTTGTTCTAAGTTTTGGTATTTTGATATGTTGGGGTTACTTTGGTAAATTTTGGGAAAAACCCTAGATGTATTATTGAATTAATTTGTATAAGTAATTCATGGAATTGGGAAAAGATGGTTAAATTCATGGAATTGGGGAATTCATTGGTGAAATAGCGTAATTGGGTAATTGGAATCATTTGTCTATTGAATTGTTGACATAGTTATTTTCAGTTTAGAAATAACTGTTTTGGGCTATCGGTGGAGGATAGTCGTGATTGTTGTAGACATTGCATGTGGATTAGGAATAACTAAAACTAATCACATTGGTTAAGTCATTAATTTTGACTATTACATTGATACAGAAAATATATGTATTGATTGAGCATAGCATTTGCATACATTGTTTTGTGTGTGGGAGGAGATAGGGGATGTACTCCACGGTTTAGGGGAAGATAGGGGATGGACCTCTAAACCGGATTTTGTTTGGGAGGAGATAGGGGATGGACTCCATTAGCATCACTTTTATGTGTGCTTATTTATATAGAAGTGTTTTATTGATACAGCACTAAAATGTGTATCAATCTGGAAGTTTGAAGTGTTTGATTTGAGCTTGAGTCTCATTTGTTTGTTGATATTGGAAGGATGTGAATATGATATATGTGATTCACTGTTATAAGTTTGGCCAGGTTCTGAGCCATGTTGATAAAATGGAGAGTAAAACGTATCTTAGACAATAGTGTCATCAGACTGTAAAATGAAGTAATTGATTATCTTGGTTAACCATCTGTTGAATGCTATTGCTTTATTCATTGCTTATATATGGTTTAGTATATTTTTACTGGGCTGTGGCTCACCCTTTATGGGAACATCATTTTCAGGTTCAGGTGATAAATTACCTCCAAGGACTTAGCTTGGGAGGGTTTGGCTTCTGGATTGGAGACGACTACTTTTAGTTAATTGTCTTTAATTATTAGTACATGTAAACATTCAAGCCTAGGGCTTTTCTTGCAATGAGTTAGAACTCATATTTTTGTATCCAAGTGTTGGCTTGGAAAGATGTAAGCCTGTAGGGCATTTTATTCGATGTTACATGTAATGCTTTATTTAGTAATACTCTGATGAATGAATTAATATATTGTCTACTTTAAATAATGCCTGTCAATGATATTTAATGGGTTAATTTTGAGGGTGTGACAACTTGGTATCAGAGCGTACCGGGTTTGAATACTTTGGGTACGTGGGACGTGATTAGCAGCACATTGGGTTCGTCTCGTTTGATAGAGACTTAGTCTAATGTTATATGCTTATGTGATAACATGTTTATGTGATTATATGGGTATGGAATGTAGTTTCTGGGATGTTGACTGGACCCTTAAGTTTCTTGTAGTCTTGTTGGAAAGGCACTTGATCACTGCTGCTTCCAACCGGAACTATAGTAACACTTTGGGACTATCATTATCCGGGAATGAAATTCGTAGGTGCTTATGTGATTATGTGCTTACGTGGAATGTATTATTATTGTCCATTGCATTAGGACGCGAGTGTTTAGCTTCGGCACATTTATTAATGTGCTAATGTCTCTGTTTCCTTTATTAGGATGTCAGGATGAGGACGAGGACGCGGTAGGCGTGGTAGGCCGGGTAGGCAGGAGGTGCCTGTGCCAGAGGAGATTCCGGCAGTTCATGAGGGAATTGGCCAGGCTAATGTGGCTGAGCCAGTAGGCCAGCGGGCTATGGGCGCTTTAGCTCGAGAGATAGCAGGAGCATTCAGGGAGTCAGTAGGCATTCTCAGAGCTGAGAATCAAGCTCAGGTTGTTACTGCTGATGCAGGACCTTCCTTTCTGAAGAGGGAGTTTTTTCGGTCTAATCCGGATGAATTTGTGGGTGATCCAAAAGAGCCGCTTAAGGCAGATGAATGGCTCGAACAGACAACGAAGACGTTTGAGATGCTTGGCATCGAAGACGAGGGGTTGAGAGTGACCTTGGCATCTTTCCAGTTGAAGGGGGATGCAGGTCAGTGGTGGAAATTTACTAAGGGGCGTATAGGAGGTACGTGGGAGGCTTTTTTGAATGCTTTCCAGGAGAAGTTCTTATCTCCAGCTGTTAGGGAGAAGCTGCGAGACCAGTTTTGTCAGCTTAAGCAGTCGAGTTCTTCAGTGGTTGAGTTTGAGGCTACATTTACTAGTTTGTCCAGGTTTGCACCTGAGTTGGTGGCGTCTGAGGAACGCCGTTGTATTGAGTTTGAGAAGAAGTTGAGGCGTGGCCTTAAGCTGAGAGTTGGGGGAACTATGATTCGGGATTATGGGCGTATGGTTGATGCTGCAGCCCACATGGAAATTATGATGCAGGAGGAGGAGGAAGGACAGAAGGGCTCCAAGAGGAGTCAGGATGGTCAGAGTGATGGTAGGAGACAGAAGGGTTTTAATCCCCAGCAGTCTCAGGGTAGCTTTTCGAGATCGACTTTCCCTATACCGAGTGCTAGTTCGGGGAAAGGCAGTCAGGGAGACATTACCTGTTTCAAGTGTGGCCAGGTAGGCCACAAGTCTCCAGTTTGTCCTCAGAGGGGAGGAGTTCAGAGAGCAGCATCTTCTTCGGCTCGATCTCAGAGCTAGAGTCAGGGTAGAGGCCAGCCACTCTCGTGTTATCAGTGTGGTCAGCCAGGGCATATGAAGAGGTATTGCCCGCAGTTGGGTGGCACATCTGGTGCATCTGGTTTGAGGCCGATTCAAGGTCAACAGCCAGCTTAGTCGGGTCAGGCCTCGAGGGCCAATCAGGGGGGGCTTCATCGTCTCAGTCGGTGCAGCAATCTTATGCTCCTAGGGTTGAGCAAGTTGATCAGAGGTCGTCTGGGCGCGTGTATGCTGTTACCGCGCAGGATCTTGTGCCAGCACCATCAGTTGTGAGAGGTACCTTCTTGTTTTGCAACTCGGTTGCTAATGTTTTGATTGATACGGGTGCATCTCATTCTTTTGTGTCTGCTGCATTTGCATCTGTTTTGGAGTTGGAGTTAGCACAGCTAGCATCTCCTATTTGTGTAGTGTCACCTCTTGGGGGTGAATTGATTTTGAAACAAGGCGTTAGGGGTTGTGATATAGAGGTTGATTATCATAGAATCCCATTTTCCTTTGTAGTTATGCCTATGAGGGGTTTCGATGTTATTTTGGGTATGGACTGGTTATCGTCATACCGGGCAGTTATTGATTGCTACCGCCAAAGGGTCACTTGTTGTACCGTGAGCGGAGAGTATTTTCATTTTCTGGGGGACCGGGTTGGTGATGTGTTGCCACCGGGGTATGTTCCACGAGGACGGAGTGAGCTTAGTGGTCTACTTGCTAACCTTTCGATTAGTGAGGATGAGGAAACACAGATTGTGTTGCCAAGGGTGGTTTGTGAGTACTCAGACGTCTTTCTCGAGGATCTTGTTGGTTTGCCACCGCATCGGGAGATTGAGTTCTCCATTGACCTAGTGCCCGGCACAGCGCCGATTTCGATGGCACCTTATCGTTTTGCCCCAGCTGAGTTGGTTGAGTTGAAAATCCAACTCCAGGAGTTGCTAGATAAGGGCTTTATACGTCCTAGTGTTTCGCCGTGGGGAGCACCAGCTCTCTTTGTTAAAAAGAAAGGAGGCGCTTTGAGACTGTGTATAGATTACCGAAAATTGAATCGGGCTACGGTTAAGAATAAATACCCTATGCCTCGTATAGATGATCTGTTTGACCAGTTGAAGGGTTCCCGTTGTTTCTCTAAGATAGACTTGAGATCAGGTTACCACCAGTTGAGGGTCAGAGAGGAGGATATTCCGAAGACGGCATTCCGTACACGGTATGGCCATTATGAGTTTCTGGTGATGCCATTTGGACTCACCAATGCACCGGCAGTCTTTATGGACTTGATGAACCGGATCTTCCGGGAATTCTTGGATCGGTTTGTAGTCGTTTTTGTGGACGACATTCTTATCTATTCACCTTCTGAGGAGGAGCACGAGGCACACTTGAGAGTGGTGCTTGAGTTACTTAAAGCCCATAGGCTGTATGCCAAGTTTGGGAAGTGTGAGTTCTGGCTGAGGGAAGTCAAATTCTTAGGCCATGTGGTATCCGGTGAAGGAGTGTCTGTTGATACATCCAAGGTAGAGGCAGTGCAGGATTGGGCACAGCCTAAGAGTGTATTTGAGATCCACAGTTTTCTGGGATTAGCTGGGTATTACCGTCGGTTTGTGAAAGATTTCTCCAGGTTAGCATCACCGTTGACTAGACTGACTCGGAAGGGAGTCAAATTTGTATGGAGTGAGACTTGTGAAAAGTCATTTCAGGAGTTGAAAGTTAGACTGACCACCGCTCCGATTTTGATTATTCCAGAGAGAGGGTTGGGTTATGCAGTCTATTGTGACGCCTCACGAGAGGGTCTGGGTTGTGTGTTAATGCAAGAAGGGAAAGTAGTTGCCTATGGCTCACGTCAGTTGAAAATTCACGAGCAGAATTACCCTACACATGATCTAGAGTTAGCAGCTGTGATATTTGCCTTGAAGATTTGGAGGCATTATCTTTATGGTGAGAGGTTCGAGGTGTTCTCGGATCATAAGAGTTTGAAGTATTTGTTTACACAGAAAGACTTGAACTTGAGGCAGAGGAGGTGGATGGAGTTCATAGAGGATTATGACTTTGAGTTGCATTATCATCCGGGAAAGGCCAATGTGGTGGCTGATGCCCTTAGCAGGAAACCTGTTGGTGACTTAGCTTGTATAGCCATCCGAGAATGGGTGATGTTGGGTGCACTTGGGGAGTTTGATTTATTTCTGGGTGAATCCGTTGAGGCTGAGGCCTTGTTTTCTGTTGTTGTTCAGCCTACGCTTGTGACTCGAGTGTTAGAGGCTCAGAGAGGTGACCTTGAGGTAGAATCTCTCCGTGAGAAGATTTCCGGTGGAAAGGTTGAGAAAGGTTTGACGGTGTATCCCGACCTCAGTGTGAGATACCGAGACCGTCTGTTTGTGCCGGAGTCTTGCCGAGAGGAAGTACTCCGAGAGTTCCACCATTCACGCCTTGCGGTGCATCCAGGAGGCACGAAGATGTATCGGGATTTGGGTCGCCAGTTCTGGTGGCGGGGTATGAAGAGAGATGTGGCAGCTTTCGTATCTACGTGCCTTACTTGTCAGCAAGTGAAGGCCGAGCACCAGAGGCCAGCGGGTTTGTTGCAACCCTTGCCTATAGCTGAGTGGAAGTGGGAGCATGTCACTATGGACTTCGTTGTAGGTCTTCCGAGGACTCAGCGGGGTAGTGATGCTATTTGGGTGGTTGTAGACCGGTTGACTAAGTCGGCGCACTTTATTCCTATGCGCGTGAGAGATTCAGTAGATCATCTTGCCGACTTGTATATTCGGGACATAGTGAGATTGCACGGGGTCCCAGTGACGATCGTTTCAGATAGAGATCCTCGTTTTACTGCCAGGTTGTGGCAGAGTTTGCAGAGTGCCTTAGGCACTAAGTTGACCTTTAGCACGGCTTATCATCCTCAGACTGACGGACAGTCCGAGCGTACTATTCAGATACTTGAGGATATGCTTCGGGGTTGTGTTCTAGACTTTAGTGGATCGTGGGAGAGGCACTTGCCGTTGGTGGAGTTTGCCTACAACAACAGTTTCCAGTCTAGTATCGGTATGGCACCATTTGAGGCCTTGTATGGCCGACCATGTAGATCTCCTGTTTGTTAGGCTGAGGTGGGTGATGCACCTCTGTTGGGTCCGGAGTTGGTGAGGGAAACGACAGAGAAAGTTGAGCTTATCCGTAAGAGGCTTATTACAGCACAGAGTCGTCAGAAATCGTATGCCGACCGTAGGAGGAGACCTTTGGTGTTTGAGGCAGGTGATCATGTCTTTCTGAAGATATCACCTAGACGGGGTTTGATGAGGTTTGGGAAGAGTGGGAAGTTGTCCCCTCGGTTCATTGGTCCGTTTGAGATCCTTGAGAGGATTGGCGAGGCTGCTTATCGTTTAGCTTTGCCGCCGCAGTTGTTCGGAGTACATGACGTGTTTCATGTGAGTATGCTTCGGAAGTATGAGCCGGATCCATCACATGTGTTGGATTGGACCGATTTAGTGGTTGATGAGGATGTTTCGTATGAGGAGAGACCGGTTCGGATCTTGGATAGGCGGGATCAAGTTTTGCGAGGCAAGACCATCCCTTTGGTAAAAGTTTTGTGGAAACATCATGGAGTGGAGGAAGCCACTTGGGAGCGTGAATTGGAAGTCCGCGAAAAATACCCGGACATGTTTATTCATTTGTAATCTTGTATTTAGATTTTGTAATGTTGTTGAACTTAAGAGCTTTACATATGTCTTAAGTTGTAAAACGTTGAGTATGTTTTGGTAAATGGGTGTATTTTGAAACTTGCTTCATTATAGAAGTTTAGTATAGCATTGCATTTGTTAAGTACATTGTGAATGGGTTGTATATATCATGCGATTGAATATGATATGAGAATTGTTAACATTGAAAGGAATAATGCATAATAGATGATACAGGTTGAAATATATCTTGTTTTATATGTATATTGTGAGATGCCTCTTGATAAAGAGATGAGATGACCAGTTTTGGGTCAAGATGTTTACTAATGTACTGTCTAAAAAAAAAAAAAAAAAAAAAACTGTTTTCAAAAATTTAAGCTTAATTTCGGGGACGAAATTCTTTGAAGGGGGGGAGGTTATAGCGACCCCGGTCTTTTCCCATTTGATTATTGTATCCGGACTTAGGTTCCGTAGATTCTGTCATTGAATAATTGTAGTTGTTATCCTTTATTGTCTCATTTGGAATTATAGGATGTGTTGGGCAGGTTTGTTTCAGGTTGGTTGGGTTTAGAAACCAAGTGTTGCTGTCCAGGTTTTTGGTTTTTCGCTCGAGCGAGGAGTTGGTCGCTCGAGCGAGATGTCGTTTTGGTTCTTCGCTCGAGCTGGGGTTTGGTCGCTCGAGCGAGAGATGGCGTCCAGTATGGACCTGTAGCTTTGCATTCTTGGCTCGAGCGAACTTTTCTTCACTCGAGCGAGTTAGTTCATCCTTCGCTCGAGCTATAGTTCCTTCGCTCGAGCGTGTGTCTTGTTGCAGACCTGAGGGTTTGAGTTCTTCGCTCGATCGAGCTTTCTTTCGCTCGAGCGAGCTTTTGAGTTGTTGGCTCGAGCAAGGTTTCCTTGGCTCGAGCGTAGTTTCTCTGTGTCTGGTCGCTCGAGCGACCAAGTCTTCGCTCGAGCGAGCCTGTCCAGTTTATATACGCAGCAGCGGGTTTTGATCAGTCTTTTCTTATTCTTTTTGGTTCTAAACCCTAGGTCTGACTTCTCTCCCTCAAAACTCATCTTCTCTTTAGGTGTTCATCTACTTCTAGTGTGAATTCATCTTGAGTTCTTTTTAAGAAAGATAGAGGGCGGCTTGGGCTTCATTCTAATCTGAACATTTGGTGATTTGCAGCACATTGGAATTTGGGCATACATCTCTATCTTCTCCATTCGGGTTATTTTCTTCAAGGTAGGGATTTCCTACTCCATTTTATAGGTTTTGTTCTAAGTTTTGGTATTTTGATATGTTGGGGTTACTTTGGTAAATTTTGGGAAAAACCCTAGATGTATTATTGAATTAATTTGTATAAGTAATTCATGGAATTGGGAAAAGATGGTTAAATTCATGGAATTGGGGAATTCATTGGTGAAATAGCGTAATTGGGTAATTGGAATCATTTGTCTATTGAATTGTTGACATAGTTATTTTCAGTTTAGAAATAACTGTTTTGGGCTATCGGTGGAGGATAGTCGTGATTGTTGTAGACATTGCATGTGGATTAGGAATAACTAAAACTAATCACATTGGTTAAGTCATTAATTTTGACTATTACATTGATACAGAAAATATATGTATTGATTGAGCATAGCATTTGCATACATTGTTTTGTGTGTGGGAGGAGATAGGGGATGTACTCCACGGTTTAGGGGAAGATAGGGGATGGACCTCTAAACCGGATTTTGTTTGGGAGGAGATAGGGGATGGACTCCATTAGCATCACTTTTATGTGTGCTTATTTATATAGAAGTGTTTTATTGATACAGCACTAAAATGTGTATCAATCTGGAAGTTTGAAGTGTTTGATTTGAGCTTGAGTCTCATTTGTTTGTTGATATTGGAAGGATGTGAATATGATATATGTGATTCACTGTTATAAGTTTGGCCAGGTTCTGAGCCATGTTGATAAAATGGAGAGTAAAACGTATCTTAGACAATAGTGTCATCAGACTGTAAAATGAAGTAATTGATTATCTTGGTTAACCATCTGTTGAATGCTATTGCTTTATTCATTGCTTATATATGGTTTAGTATATTTTTACTGGGCTGTGGCTCACCCTTTATGGGAACATCATTTTCAGGTTCAGGTGATAAATTACCTCCAAGGACTTAGCTTGGGAGGGTTTGGCTTCTGGATTGGAGACGACTACTTTTAGTTAATTGTCTTTAATTATTAGTACATGTAAACATTCAAGCCTAGGGCTTTTCTTGCAATGAGTTAGAACTCATATTTTTGTATCCAAGTGTTGGCTTGGAAAGATGTAAGCCTGTAGGGCATTTTATTCGATGTTACATGTAATGCTTTATTTAGTAATACTCTGATGAATGAATTAATATATTGTCTACTTTAAATAATGCCTGTCAATGATATTTAATGGGTTAATTTTGAGGGTGTGACATGGACAAAATCCGATCCCAGCCCTATTTCAGAGCACCAGCTAGGGTGCCAGGAGAATTTATGGGAAGAAGCCTTGGTAAGCATTGTGCTTACCATAACGAAGATGGGCATATAACTCAGGGTTGCAGAGCCCTAAAAGCGCACCTGGAAGACCTGGTTAGGCAAGGCCATTTAAGGGACCTTGTAGACAAGGGCAGGACAAGAGAAGAACAAGTAAGATTGCCTCAGGCACCAGTAGCTCCACCCCCCCAGCACAACAACCGCAGGCAGGCGGACTTCGGGTAATTAACGTGATTCACTCAAAGGTCAACAAAAATGAAATATGAGGGGAGACCTAGAGGGTAAAACACTTGCAGCACGTGTACCAGGTCGGGGAAAAACGACATTGGGCCAAGGTGTACCAAGGACCAGCAGTGTCTTTTACTGAAGACAACCTTGAGATGGTCCAACATCCCCACAATGATGCCATGGTAATATCCCTCCAGGTTGGGGAGTGCTAAGTGAAGCGCATCCTAATCGACCAAGGCAGCTCTTGTGACATCATGGACGTCATGTGTTACAAGGAGCTTAGCCTTCACCCAGACGATTTGGAGCAATCCAATGGCCCAATGATCGGGTTCAATGGAACACCGACGTGGCCACTGGAAACAACGAGCTTGAAGGTGCAGGCTGGCACTAGGATGATACAGACAGAGTTCACCGTAATAGACATACCCTCTCCTTATAATGCAATTCTAGGGAGGCCATGGCTGCATACAATGAGGGCTGTTCCCTCAACATTGCACCAACTATTGCAGTTCCCAACAGAACATAGGATAGAAGAAGTCAGAGGAGATCAGCTGCAGGCAAAGAATTGCTCCATGGCAGCAATGAAATTTACCAGCAGCAGCTTGCCAGAGCTTATAATAAGAAGGTCAACCCAGGGGAGTTTCAAGTCGGCGACCTCGTCTTGAGAAAGGTCGTCGGCAACAAAAAGGATCCCAGAGAGGGCAAGCTTGGCCCAAATTGGGAGGGACCCTACGAGATCATCTCGGTACTCGGCAGTGGGGCATATCAGCTTGAAGATAATGAGGGCAAAGAATTGCCAAGACCTTGGAATACTTGTAATCTGAAATTTTTTTATCATTAAATTTTTCTTGTTTTTTCCGAAGTAACGAATAAATTTTAGCAGAATTCTTCTACATTTATGATTGATAAGATACTTGCCGACGTTTCTGGAATACATGCATAATGAGAACCCAAGCGGAACTTAAGTTCACATTAGGGGGCAGAGAGTTGGAAAATAGATACGTCTAACACTTGGTGAAATTTGTGAAAAATTTACAAGTTGAAGTTAGCTGAGATAATGTTTAACACTTGTTGAAATTTGTGAAAAATTTACAAGTTGAAGTTAAACCGAGATTATGTTGAACACTTGTTGAAATTTGTGAAAAATTTACAAGTTGAAGTTAAACTATGGATACATCTAACACTTCTTGAAATTTGTGAAAAATTTACAAGTTGAAGTTAAACTATGGATACATCTAACACTTCTTGAAATTTGTGAAAAATTTACAAGTTGAAGTTAGCCGAGATAATGTTTAACACTTGTTGAAATTTGTGAAAAATTTACAAGTTGAAGTTAAACTATGGATGCGTCTAACACTTATTGAAATTTGTTAGCCGAGATAATGTTTAACACTTGTTAAAATTTGAGAAAAATTTACAAGTTGAAGTTAAACCGAGATTATGTTTAACACTTGTTGAAATTTGAGAAAAATTTACAAGTTGAAGTTAAACTATGGATACGTCTAACACTTGTTGAAATTTGTGAAAAATTTACAAGTTGAAGTTAGCCGAGATAATGTTTAACACTTGTTGAAATTTGAGAAAAATTTACAAGTTGAAGTTAAACCGAGATTATGTTGAACACTTGCTGAAATTTGTGAAAAATTTACAAGTTGAAGTTAAATTATGGATACGTCTAACACTTGTTGAAGAATTATTAAAATCAATCAAGTACTATTAAACATAAGCATGTAAATAATTAGAACACAGGCAAATTGTCTGATGGAGATGTTTTAATCGTTCATTAAGCTAGCTGAACTTAACAAATTTAATAAAGTCACGTTTGAAATTATATTTTCTTTTGATTTTCAGAATATATAGCTTATTATTTGATTATTCATTCAGCATAGTTTTTGTCATTTTATAGATGGAGAAACTAGTGAATGGTTCACTACACTTTACGATTTATTTTATTTTATTTGTTATTTTTTGTCTTCAAATTTTGTTATATCTTGAAACCTAGGTTCTTAGTTTTTTCATCTTCAAAACCAATAATGTTAGGATTATCATTTGTTTCTTACCAAAATTTATTTAGTACCTTACATGTGAAGCCTTTTAAAATTCAAAAGATATTAACAAAGTATATGATATAAATTGTAATTCCACAATAAAAAGTAAACCTAAACAAGACAACACAGAGCAACGCACACAACAGAAACTAAAAGGCACCAGACAAAAAGTAAACCTAAAACAAAAGAAAAACAAAGAAGTGAAGAATACCCAGCCCAAGGAAGAGAGCCAAACAATGATGCCATCTACTAATAAGATCGACTAGATGGTGGTTGAGAACGATTTTTTTCTCCCACTTAACCGACCAAGTACTCCCACCAACCTCATGAGATACAGGATCAATATTTCATTGGTGAAGCACACTCTTGGTGAGAAAGTTTGGTTGAAGAACATATCTAATGGTTACTAATGGAAATTTTGTCAGTGAATGGTACTTTTGCCACAAAAATTATGGTCCGTAAATTTTTACATTTCACAACTAAGATATTCAACAATAAAAATAGTTTGTTGAACCATTAGTTGGCAAACCAATAGTTTTTTATTTTTATTTTTTTTGATCAACAAACAAAACTCTTTATTGATGATAACAAAACAAAATAACATCTTGGTATACATCAACAAAGAGGAAAGACAAAAGCAAAAAGTATCATCACATACCTCCCTAATCCCAACTAGGTTGGCACCAAAAGACTGCACAATCATCTGCTAGCTCAAGCCAGGAGATTGGAGAGAAACCAACCAAAGAAGGAACAAGCACAACAAAGACAACAACCCAGTGCAAGAACAGATGCTGCTACAAAATCAACAACATGCACTGATGAAAAAACAACAGCAAAACCAACCACTGCATCACCCACACAGCAAACCAGTGCAAAGAACAACACCAAGTCATTGAGACTCCAACAGCAGCATTTAAACACAGCAAATAGACACAACAGATGATCCCAAAAACACAGACAGGTAGACACTCCAGCAGAATTAACCAGAAGAATAAGACTTAAGAAGTGCATCTTTATCCAACTCAGCACAGAAAATTGCTGCAAAATCAACTCCCAATCCTAATACAATACTGGACCAGTAGTGTAGCAGAACAACAAAACCAGACTCTTGCAGCAATGCCTCACTCCATTTTGTAATCCAAATAATCATAGAAACAGATAACAGATCACTCAACAAAGAGACAGCATGAAAGAGACAGAGCAGAACAAAACAGATCTGCAATGATGCACAAAACAGATCAGCACAGGCTGTAGTACAGATCAGCAATAACAAGCTCTAGTATAAGTAGAAGAACAGCACAGCAAAAGCAAGGCCAATTTGTCACCATTCAAGAATCAAAAAATCAGCAATACCTCAATCCATTGTTTAGCCCAAATAAGGACAGAAACAGAACCTATAGAAACAGAACAAGACTCAACCACATAAACACTCAAACCAGGTACACACTCAACCACCAGTCCTGAGGCAAAACTTGACCTGCTGCAAATTGTAAACCAGATCAGTTACAGAAGCTGCCACATGTAATGGTGATGCCTTAATCCACAAAGCTACTCTCACTTTCACTATTTTGCATAGAGCTTCAAAGTCTAGTTGAATTCCATTAAAAACACACTCGTTTCTATGCCTCCAGATAGACCAAAGAGTTGCCAAAGGGATGACCATCCAGATTTTCTTCTCCAATTTTGACATTCTGTAACCATACCACCACTGTAGCAGCCCATCAACAGAACCTGGCATGACCCACTTAAAACCCCACCTTCTTACAATGTTTGACCAGAGCCTCCAAACAAAATGACAGACAAGAAGAATATGCTCCACAGTTTCAACATCATTATGGCAGAAAACACATTCAAGATTAACACTCCCATCAAGTATACCAATTCTATAAAGAAAATTGGAAGTTTTAACCTTAGCAAGCCATGCCAACCACCCAAAAAATTACACTTTGGGAGGAGCAAAATTATTCCATATAGAGCCTACCATTGCCAGAACATGACCAAGAAGGGATTCGCGCCACTTATAAACTGATGCTACACTAAACAGTCTAGATGAATCTGCTGACCATTTCAATACATCTGGTTTATTAATGCAAAGAGCTGGTGCACCCGTAAGCAAACATACTAATCTATGGACCTCCTCCTCCTCCCAAGCTAATAGATTCTTCTAAACTCTAGGTTTCAATCATCAGTAGCACCCCTATTCTCAAAAAACAACCTTACCACGCCTTGCTTATCCATGGATAGAAAGAATAGTCTAGGGAATTCCTCCTTTAAACATACATTGCCAATCCACTTGTCCAACCAAAAGTGAGCTCTACTCCCATCCTCCAAAGCAATTTGAGAGTTATGAATATAGAAATTATGCAAGTCTTGATTCAACAGAGCTACATTAAGTATATCAATCTAGATCTTCGATCCCCTGCCTTCTAATGTTGGGAACCATTTTCCATCTTCAACATTATATTTTGCGCAAATCACTTCTTTCCAAAGTGTTTGATTCTCAGCTCCAAACCTCCACCACCGTTTTAGCAATGGGCATTCATTGAATGTTCTAATCCCACTTAGATTCTTATTCTTTGCAATTACCTCCCAACAGACCAAATGTACTTTTCTTTTGAGATCGGATCCTCCCCACAAGAAAGCTGATTGTATTTGCTCAATCTCCTTAGCGACCCCAACAAGAATCTTGAACAATGATAGATAGTAAACAGGCGGATTGGACATAACAAACTTGATTAGAGTTAATCTCCTCGCAAAACAAAGTAGTCTTCTCTTCGAAGTGGGCCAAGTTCACTTATCTCTGTTGAGCCTAAGGAAGTAGTGAAATGAATTGAGGTTGTTGAAAAGTCTTCTATTCCGGTAGAGAATGGCAATTCGGTCAAGAAAGAGGAATTATCTAAGAGTCATAAGGGTGGTGGTGTTCATAAGGTCTCAAACCCCAACAATGCTAGTCAAAGAAATAAAAAAAAGGAAGAACAAGTTACTGAAAGTATTAATGGTATTTCCAAAATTGAAGAGATTAAGTATTGGCTTGAGGTGATTGTTTGATATGAGGGTTCAAATTTGGAAGGTGTAGATGGACTATTATGATCGGTGTTTTGGGTGTTGGGGGTGGTTTTATTTCCTTTGTTTTCTTGTTTGTTCAGTTGATTTCCCTCCAGTCATGGTGTAATGCTAGTAGATGATTGGCTTGCTTTTCGATCTAGACCTAGTTGGAATCGTCTAGTTTGCTTTGATACTTAAGCACTCATCTCCCTTTATTAATGTTCATCTCTATATTCTGTACATCTGGTTTTCATCACTAAAGTTTCTTTTGTTGATAAAAAAAATAATAATAATAAATAATACATGTCTAACTTGGCCAGTACATTATAAATAGAAAAATCACTTTTGTTTGGTTTTAGAAAATTAAGCGCACTTTTTAGAAAATTAATTTTTTTATTTTTTTGTGTTTTTTTTTTGTTTTTAGTTAAAATTTTTAATATTTTAATATTTTATGATTTGTTTATTTATTTATTTATTTTAGTTTTTGGATGCACTTCACCTAAATACACTTAAAAAGTATAATATTTATAGAAAAAATCTTCAAAAAATTCATCACACACAAAAAATATATAACAATTCAGTACATTTTCGTATTCTTATATATTTATAGAATTGTTTAAATATAAATTCACAAATATTTTACTTTTTAATTACATCTAAGTTATTTGCATTTAGAAAGTAAAAAATTTACTTAAAAAATTAAAAATTTCACTAAAAAAATTATCAATTTTCAAAAAATAAATCAAAACCAAACAGTTTTTTTTTTTTTTTTTTTTTTTTTTTTTTTTTTTTTATCAGCAAAAGAAAATTTTTATTAATGAAGAACCAAAAACAAGAGAAAACATACAACAATAAAACAAGGCTGTGCAAAACGAGCATCATAGCTAAACCTCTACAATCCCATCTAGGATGGCACCGGAGAGACAACACAATCATATGCTAGCACAAGCCCGAGATTGGTGAGAGGACAATCAACAACAACCCAAAAAACACAAAGAAACAAGAAGAACAAAACACCCCAAGCCTAAGTACACCCAACAACTATAACTGCACACCCAATTCAAAATACAAAAAATATGCAACAACCATAATAAAACCAGCAGCAGCTATCAACGCCTTAATCAAATCACCCAAGATCAATGAGCCAAAATTGCCTGCCATACCAGATTACTTCCCACCAGCAGTAGATTACCAATTAGCAGCAAAGCAAAATTAGCAATCCAGCATCAGCAGATTAATAATTAGCAAAACTAGCATCACAGTAGCAGCAGACAGCAGCACCCAGTAATCACCATAACAGCAACAATCAGCAACCAATTCACCCAACAAGCAACAACAATGAACAGATTGCCCATCAAGCAGCAACACCGACAACAATATATAGCAGAACTAGTATCTAGACACTACAAAACCAGTAATAATCAGCCATCAAAACATCCAGCAAGCATCCATTACCAAGAAGCTAAGAGTGACCTTTGAACTGCTGAACGTTATTAACAATTTCCTGCACAGAGTAAAAACCATCACTAGAATGAGCCTTTACCCAAATGGCAATTCTGAATTTGATCAGATCGCACACTTCCTCCAGATGTGCTTGCTTACATTGGAACACAACCTCATTCCTGAGCTTCCATAATGACCACAATACAGCCAATGGTATAGCCTGCCAAATCAAATTTGCAAACTTACCCCACCTAAAACTACTCCACCAGCCAAGAAGATCCTCCACATTTCGAGGTATAACCCAATGCAGCCCCCACCATTGCAGTAGACAAGACCACACCCCCCAAGCAAAAGGACACCACAACAAGATATGGGACACTGACTCCACCTCCCTCTTGCAAAATATGCATAGGACAGAAGCCTCAAGACCTAAAACCCCGATTCTTTGCAAAAATGAAAAAGACTTAAGTCTCCCCTTCCACGCCAACCATCCAAGAAACTACACTTTTGGGGGGTAAATATTGTTCCATAGTAATTTAGAAACCAAAAGAGGAGTGAAAGACATCAACAAGGAATACAAGGAAGAGACCGAAAACTGCCCAAAAGAATTAGCCATCCACTGTAGACAGTCAGCACCATCAGAAAAACCAGTCCCAACAGAGATCAAAAAAGCCTCCAATCTAATCAACTCATCTGATTCCCAACTCAGCAAGGTTCTTCTAAACCTGAGAAAGCCATTTGAATGGGCATCCCTCCTATCCATCACCACTCTCAGAGTGATCTCCTTCTCTGATGATAGACTAAATAACCTAGGAAACAAAGACTTAATAAAAAGATTACAATCCCAACTATCATACCAAAAGTGGACTCTGTTTCCATTACCCACAAATAATTGAGAATTAACCATAAAAATATTGAAAAGATGAGAATTTGATTTACTAACCTTGAGAATATCACCCCAAATTTTTGAATAAGACCCAAAAACTTCTAGAAAAGGGTACCACCTCCCACCATTCGAAGAATACCTACAACAAATTACACGTTTCCATAATGGTGAATCCTCCGCACCATACGACCACCACCATTT
Organism: Camellia sinensis; assembly: GCF_055761805.1. NCBI lineage: Eukaryota > Viridiplantae > Streptophyta > Magnoliopsida > Ericales > Theaceae > Camellia > Camellia sinensis. The sequence goes on from NC_138969.1 coordinate 76,862,092, forward strand.
AGCCAATAGGCAATCATTCACCTGTTGAACCCTCCTAATACCCAGACCCCCATTGTCTTTGCTTTTAGTTACTTCATCCCAACTAACAAGATGAACCTTCCTCTTCATGTCAGATCTCTCCCCTCCCCCACAGAAAGTTTTCTCGGATTCTATCAAATGCCTTAGCCACAGAAGAGGGAATCTTGAAAAGAGATAAATAATATGAAGGCAGACTAGACAACACTGACTTAATGAGTGTTAACCTCCCTCCAAAAGATAGAAGCTTCCTCTTCCAAGAAGCAAGTCTAGCTTTGCATTTATCAAGAATAGGCTTCCAAGTCTTCTTAAGCCTAGGGCTTGCCCCTAATGGTAACCCAAGATAAGACATTGGTAATTTCTGAACCCTACAATATAATCTAGATGCAAACATGTCATGACCCGAACCCGCCCCCATGGGTTAAGGACATAACTGGCCAGTAATCACGAGATTACCTATGGCCTCAAACCAAATAAGACATAACTCATCAGAGTAAAAGGGCCAAACGGAAGCAAATTTAAACTTTGTCCTTAGAGCCGTGGTTATATGGCACGTCATAACAAACCATACATATACATGTTAATAACTCACATCAAAATATGTACTAACACAAAGCTCTGTACATACAGGATCATTCAAGTATAGGTCAGCCAATCAAAACTATATACAATTGCAATCCAAAGTCCTCGCCAACATGACAAAATATAACAAGGTAGAAAAAGGGTGAAGACGAGTCTCATGCGTGAGACGTAAGGGCTGACTCTTCAAAACTTTGGTTGTTCCACACAAACTTCACTGAGGCTGGGTTTGAACCTCTCTTGGCTCACCTACAAACACATGAATGAGCGTGAGCAAAAGCCCAGTGAATAATATCAAATAAAGAAGATACATTAGAAGAACATACATCAGACGGCCTTGGGCCCAATTCATATTTCTATCTAGCATATATATATATAGATCAAGTGACTGCGGTTCCAAACACATCGAACGGCCTCGGGCCCAATCCATTTATGTCAAACCGGCCTTTGGCCCATTTATCTTTCACTCATGTCAAACGGCCTTTGACCCATCCATTTTTTCATTTATGTCAGACTGGCCTTTGGCCCAACCATTCTTTCATTCATGTCGAACTGGCCTTTGGCCCAACCATTCTTTCATTCATGTCAAACTGGCCTTTGGTCCAACCATTCTTTCAGTCATGTCGAATTGGCCTTTGGCCCAACCATTCTTTTATTCATGTCAAACTAGCCTTTGGCCCAACCATTCATATTTCTTACTATCATTCGTATCAGACTATCATTCATTTATGTCATACGGCCTCTGGCCCATTCATTCGTGTCATACAAATATTTGTCCCCAATTCAATGTAACAAACTTGTAAGACTTATATGGAAATAAGAAATTGGACAAATAACATACTCCAGACATCTTTATTAAGATATTACTCACAGTGATCGGCAGGATGATTTGCCCTGGAGCTCGGCCCTACACATTCCATGAACACAATGGGTCACAAACAATTCAATCCGTTCTTAATTCACATATTCATCTTTGGGCTTCATTCTTATCCTTTTAACTCATTTACAATGTTTAATGCATGCCTAAGAGTACTTAGAAGTGAAAGAGAACGGAAAATGGAACACAGAACACATTTACAAAATTTCAGAAACAGGGGTGCCCACTCGAGCGTGGACTTTCCCGCTCAAACGGACCCATTAAGTCTGCAAAAGTACTGGTTGCCTCATTATTACGCTCGATCGTGAACTCGGACGCTCGAGCTGGAAGTCCCACTACATGGCTCCTCGCTCGAGCGTGAATGTCCCCGCTCGAGCGGACACCCATGTCTACAAAACTTCTGGGAGCTCGTATTTCCCGCTCGAGCGGCGCTTTCCCCACTCGAGCGGACATCCCAAATTCTGGAAAATCCAGAATTGTTCTTGAGCTTCAAACTTGCATTCAACTTAACATATCTTGCATATTATGGCTCAAACTTCACATATACATGTATCCACATGATCCAACACCAAATTTATTACATTATGAGGCTCAATTTCACAAATTAATCACATGCATGTCCCAATTTACACCAAACTTATTTCCAACATAACAAATTCATGCATTCAAAACTCATACTCTTATGAATTGTACATTCATGTGAGATATAACCCTCATTCTCAACTTAGCTGATGAAGAGATGGTTAAGAACATGAACTTCAATCAAAGATTCAACACGGATCATGTATTTCAAGCTCTAACATACAAATTCACGGCAATTTCCTACATGCATGTGTATATTGAGTTCTAATTTATCAAAACTAACTCATTTTCATCATAATCAATTCAATTCATGTTCCTTATCATCATTCAACTTTGAATTCCCAAAGTTACAAGCTAATATCCATGAATTTACTCACCTAGGAGCTTTAAACACCCAAATTCTAGCTAATTCTTTGAGTTCAACCTCCAATTCTCAAGACTTAAGCCAAAATTGCCCAATTCTTTCTCTTTCCCTCTCTAGCCGACCCTCTCTCTCTTTCCTTAGAGTGATTTCAGCCAAAATGAATAAAAGAGAGGAGTTGAGTGTATAGTGCCCCTTTTTATATAAGTCCCATTAATCATAATTATCAATATTAAATAATTTGAGCACTACACCATCAATTTAATCTAATTAATCTGATCCGAATCAATTTTCAATTAAATTTCACAGTAGGCTCTAAAAATTACGCCAATCACAATGGTGTAGTTAATTTCAGTTTCTATGGCCGATAAGGCCTTCAATTTTCAGTTTATAACAGTAAGTTGAATAGATATTCCTACGGTGAACATATAGAAATTCAAAACCACATATAAATGGCACTCAAAATCATATCAAACACATAATCACATACGCAATTAAGATTAATTAGCATAATACGGAGCAGGGTTATCACAAAACACCTCCATCTCGTTCTCAGGCACACCTATACCACATATAGAGCTTTTATGAAAATTAATTTTCAAGCCAGAGACCAGTTCGAAGCACCTCAAAATCCTTTTAACTACCATTACCACTTCCAACTCAACCTCACAGAAAATAATCATATCGTCCACGAAGTAAAGATGTGATATCGTAACATCATGACCCACCATAGCCCCTGAAAGTAGACCCAAAGACTTGGCCTTAAGCATCAACGTATTAAGCCATTCCCCCACTATGTTAAACAGGAAGGGAGATAAAGGGTCACCTTGTCGAAGACCTTTACTAGGCTTAAATTCATCTGTTGGAGATCTATTGACAAGAACAGAACATCTGGAAGATTGGAGGCACTCCTGAATCCAACCCCTCCACCTAACCCCAAAGCCAAACTCATTCACCATAGATAAGAGACAACCCCAATTAACTGAATCGTACGCCTTTTGGAAATCAAGCTTGAGAATCACTCACTTCTTTCTATTAACCTCCCACCAATCAACAATCTCATTAGCTATTAAAACCCCGTCAAGTATATTCCTGCCGCCCAAAAATGCTAATTGTGCCTCGCCAATAACCCTTGGCACCACCTTCTTCTACCTATTAGCTAACACTTTGGCTAGAATCTTATATATAGACCCAATTAGACTTATTGGCCTGTAATCAAAAATACTAATTGGACAATCAACCTTGGGTATAAGAGTAATAAAAGAGTTGTTTAACCCCGAAGCCAACTTCCCATTGTCATAAAACTCCTTGAAAAATTGCATAACCTCTGGCTTAAACACCCTCCAACATTTTTGGAAGCACGCCAAGTTAAATCCATCCGGTCTCGGAGCTCTATTCCCATCACTACTTTTAATAGTAGCCCAAACTTCATCTTCCGAAAAAAAGCATCCAAGCCATCCACAAGTTGATCTTGACCAATAAATCTAAATTGCCCTCTCAGTTGTGGACTACTCCCCCAATCTTCAGTAAACACTTGTTTAAAGTGCCTTAACACCTCTCCTTTCACCAGGTTTGGCTCCTCAAGACACTCACCATAAGGAAATTCCTGCACTGCCTACTCGAAGCTATAGTATGAAAAAACCTTGCATTTTTGTCACCTTTCAAGGTCCAATCTAATTTGGATTTCTAAAGCCACATCCATTCCTCCCTTTTAGACAAAGACCATACTAGCTTCCTAACCTCTCTTTGCCTAGCTACTTCATCATCACCCAATTCTCCGGATTCAGCCACCAAATCCAATTCGTGCAACTCCTCTTGTGCATTTTTTAATGAACAAGATACATTCCCAAACACCTCTCTATTCCACTTATTCAGAACCAATCTCAGATGTCTAAGCTTCATGACAATCACAAACCCCGCCCACCCACAAACTATTGATTCCCCCCAAGACTTCTTAATAAATGACATAAAATCTGGATGTAAGAGCCAGGCATTGATAAACCTGAACAGTTTTGGTCCCCAATCCCTCTCATCCTCCATCAAAAGCAAAGGGCAGTGATCCGACACACCCCTAGGCAAGCCCACAATTTCAGCTTGAACTTCTCTATCCATTCAGAGAACAGCAATACTCTGTCAATCCGACTCCACCTGCCCCCATCTTCTGAATTACTCCAAGTAAATTGTCATCCATGCATTGGCACGTCAAACAGTTCTAATTCTTCAATAAAGTTGTTAAACTCTAACATGCCTCTATCCCTTATTATACAACGTTTCCTTTCCCCTAAACTCCTAATCTCATTAAAGTCACCCCCCAAACACCATGGGCCAGGAAATTATGACCTTAAATTCTTAATGACATTCCATAAAAGGCCCCTCCGTGAAGCATCATTTGGTGCATAAATATTTATAAAGACACAATGAAAATCAGGGAAGACAGTACCAGACAACAAAACGAAACACCTAGAGCTGTAGTAATGGGACATTACAAAAGCCTTCAGTCTCCATACACACAACAGCCCACCAGCCGAACCACCAGCATCCACACTCAAAAATTCAAAATTATCATCAGGCCAAACCGAGTGTACCAACTCTCTAGACAGCCACCCTTCTTAGTTTCTTAAAAAAACGCTAGATCAACTCTGCACTCCTTAAGTAACTCCCTAATTTTCCTTCTTTTCCCTGGTTTCCCAAAACCCCTGATATTCAAAAACAGTAGCTTCATCTGAACACAAATCAAGACACAAAGGCCACCTGATAATGTTATTCAGTGGTGAATAACACCATCCTTCTATGCCACCCTCCTCGCATCATCCTCCTCTAACTCCACGATTCTCTGTAATACTTCATGTTCATTGCTGCCGAAGTCAATCTCTAAGGATTTACCCACCTTCAAAGTCTCCTTTGCTTCCTTCGTAACCCGAGCCCTTCCCCGATTAGACTGACCACCCAAACTTGATCTTGACAGCACAGCCGCTGCCACTTGAAAAACAGGTCCTTTGTGCCAACTTCCCCTTGAAGATGAACCACAACAACGAACAGCTCCCTTTCCTCCTTTCGGATCTTTTCTTCCCCAACTTGATACCTTTTCATAAGCTAAATCTTTTTTTTTCCCAATTAATTTGCAAATCTGTTTGTGCGGCACCCCAAATCCTCCCGCAGCCCTACCCAAAATAGATATGGGCTGTGAAGAAGGTAAATGAGAACTTTCACTAGCATAGGCCTGAATCACATCCTTGCCATTAGAGCATAGGCCCACACCCGTATTAACTTCACTGGGCTTAACCACACCCTTTGCTCTAATAGCCTCATCCAATACAATTTGAATCTTAATGCCTGGCCTATCAGGCCCATTACCACTAAGGCTTCTTAGATAACCAGCTGTAACCAACCATTCCTCCTTACCACTCCTCTCAATAATATTCCTCTGACAAACAGTTATACTATCATTGGAAATACCTCTATTACATACTATTAATTCCTTCTGACTCCCCATGCATGTATTAAATGAGTCTCCCACTACAGAAAGAGAAAAAACGTCCAGCTTCTCCACACCTCAACTACCATCCCTAATTGCCCCACCCTTCCTACAAAGAGAGGCCACCTCATCATGAATGGCCACCTCATTCTGCATTGTGGCTTCCACTTCAGCCACTACTTCCAGTTCTAGTCTCCCATGGCTGCCTTGCTTAACCTCTGAATTGTTGGAACTACAGCAATCCATAGCAGAGCATTTATGAACACCATTCCTTGGCACCAGGACATGTTCCTCACAAACTCTTACTGGATAGCTTTTACCTTTACATCATGTCATTGAGGTAAATTTAGAAGGGTTTGATTTCTCTCAAGTTGTCATCTTAACTTTTAAGAGTGTTTGAGTTTGGTAAACCCATTTTGGAACAAATTTCAGTAATCCAAGCTGTTTAATTTTTTTGACTCATTAAGTAAAATATTCATACAAAAAAATTAAGATGATTGGATATTAGTAATTATATTTTTAAATCATATTTGTTTTAAAAAAAATGGACGACAAATATAATTTCAAGAATAACAATTCATTTTTTGTAATACAAATTTGATTCAAACATATAGGTGCCGATATCCGATCATCTTATTTTTTATAAGAATATTATACTGCATGAATTCTCAAAAGTGAATTGTTTGGATAATTGAAATGGGACATGTGTTGGGCTCAACACCCTTTAAGTTCTCTCGTGTTGTTTTGTGAACAAAAAAGAAGCTAAACCCAATTTAGAAATGATGTTTCAAAATATTTAAGAATATTTATTCATAAATCTCTTTCTATTTACTTACCATATAATCAAAATGTTTCGGGATATTATAAGCATTTTCGGTATAACTTACTGTTGACAAATAAAGAAAGAATTTTAGTGGGTTTTTTTTTTGTGTGTGGATACAATGGAAAGTAATTTTAATAGTTCAAAGCTGGAAAGAGAGTAATGTAGGTATATATATATGTGTGTCCTTGAATCAAGCCACATAATAATAGAATAATGACTAACAGTTATATAAAAATTAAAATGGAAACACAATAAACTATAAATTATATTGAATAATTTTGTAATAAAAGTTTATAACCGTTGAGATAAAATATTTGATATTGTATTAATTGCAACAATTAATGTCTTAAATTAGTTTTCATTATAAATATTTCGAAGAGAATAATATTTTCCCATTTTTTATTTGAGTGAAAATTATCTTCGGTGTAGCATGGGTTACACCTGATGTGAAATTTTTTTATGTACTTTCCATGCTAAACTTTCACAACTCTGATAGAGTTAGGGGTTCATTTATATATATTTATACGCTTAATTACAACTCATTAAGTGGTATAACATTTTTTAGCATTTTTGTAATTAGCAATGTTACATTGAAAATTTGTGCATAGAATATACAGAAATTTTCACATGAAGGTAGGATTCACCTATGTTAGGCTCATGTGGGACAGGCACAGTGCGGGTATTGTCATAGCACCTCCGTTGTAAAGCCCCTGATTGAGGTTCATTTTGATTTTATTTTGATGATCCGAACTGTTCATATTATATGATTTGTTGAGTATATTATTCATATAAAAAATGAGATTAATCGGACATGCATGTCCCTATAATCGGACCATAATTGCTTTTAAAAAAATTATAAAATTTATGTTAATCATTTATTTTTTTTAACACAAATTTATTGTTTTTTTAATTTTTTTTAATTTTTAATTTTTATTTTTATGGGTTTTAGATGTTTAACTGCCTTGATTTTTTTTCAAGGACGCTCAACTCGATAAACTTTTTTTGGGTATTTCTTCCCGATAAATCCTATAATATGAACGGTCGGATTATTAACAGATTGAGAAAATACCTCCATGAACTCATAACACGATATTGTGCCTATAAAGATAGGTACCTTGCAAAGGTTTCATGTGGGAACCCACCCTCATGTGCGAGCTTTTGTGTATTATATGCATAGATTTTCTGTGTAAATAGTATTTCAATTTTGTAATTTGTGTGTTCCTAACATTTATATATTCTTAATTAGCATTTAATGCTAGCATTTAATTATTTTTGTTAATTACCTCAAATGATTGGCAGTTATACCAACAAATTAACGGGTCATTGCATTAAATCAAATTCATTACTTTCGTTCAAAAAATGTGAACTTCATTGATATTATGCGTTCACACTGATTAGAAAAACCACCACCCAAATGTATTATAAATAGGGTGTGTTCCTCAACATTGTAGTCCCAAGAAACATATCAAAACCAAGCCTTGTTCTTAAAGCTTTTGAAAAAGGAAACGATATGGGCGGGTTAGTGTGTGCAACAATCACTTGCCAAGATGCGATAGTGAAAATACTTCCATGCGAACAATACCTGTTGGGCAACAGCGACATCACTGTGACGTGCTGTCAGGGAGCTCAAAACCTGAACCAGATGGCTAATTCTACAGCAGATCGCTGGGCTGTTTGTGCGTGTTTTAAACAAGTTGGACCATCTTTAGGGTTAACGTTGGTAGAGCTAAGAAATTTCCCGATCTTTGTAAAATTGATCTTCGCGGAATAACCATTGGCTTTACTATTGATTGCAGCACAATTCCGTACGTTTTTTTTTTTTTTGATCAGCGAAAAAGAAGAAGCTTTATTGATGGAAAAATATACTGAGTATGAAAACATATATCAATAAGGAGGAGGGTGCAAAAAGCATCATAGTAAAACATTCAGATCCCAACTAGGTTGGCACCTGGATGCACACCAAATCATCTACTAGCACAAACTCCAAGTTCCAAGTTAGTGAGTAACCAACATGAGGAGCAAAGACGAAAACAAAACAAACAAATCATTAATTCATAATCAAACAAACAGCATCCCGGCCTAACATAACCATAACACACCCCTTGAAGACCAACAGATCATAAAGCTGCTATTTCAGCAAAGCACAGAAACAGATTCATGAAGCTGGCTGGCATTAGTAGCAGAACAGATTAGCAAAACAAACAAATCATTCATTTATAAACAAACAATCACAGCAGCCCTTGAAGACCATTCCTCCATAACACAGATCGACCTAACAAACAGATCATCCTAACATAACACACCCAGCAAAACAAACAGATCAGCCAAACAGAACACACCCCTTGAAGACCATTTCTCCATAAACCCCTCTGCTGGTGCATTAGTTCAGCATATAACAGTCCCCAGCTAAACAGAACAGATCAGAACAGATTCATGAAGCTGGCATTAGTAGTAGTCTGCAGCAGCAAAAGCAGCATCTCACCAAGCATCATTTATCACCAATGCATTAGCAACAACAAAACTAAGTATATCAAAACTATGTATATTAAAACGACACCAATAGCAGCAACAATGAGGATCCCATTCTGATATGTTCCTCTCAAATACCACAGCACATATTGCTGATTGAATTCAACTCCGCAGCAGCAAACCATTCTCAATCACCAATAGCTTCTGATGATGGACACCAAACTAGGCTATAACATTCAACCACAATAACTAATACAATACTTCACCTTCTCAATTTCATACATAACTAAATAAAGCACCAGACTTAAACCATAGCATTCATTCACCATTACTGATACAATACTTCACCTAGAATATGCCTTCTTCCCCTGCACCAAACAGCAGCATAAAGGATAAAAAACAGAACACCTACTGAATTGGGCACTCAACCAATTTGCCAATTCCCCAAGCACTTCCTGATTTGTCTTAGATTGAAAATAAAATCTTGTATTGAAAAGTTGAAATCCTTCAATACTGGTTTCATCCACAAAGCAATCCTAATCTTAATCAACTCACAAAGCTCACTCATATTTGGATTAGCAGCTCTGAACACATATTCATTTCGATGCTTCTAGACAGACCAAAGTACAACTAACGGAACAGCACTCCAGATCTTCCACTCCAACTTCTTCATTATCCCTCCAGCCCACCAAACCAATAGTTGATCCACCGAACTTGGTATAGCACCCTGAACATCCCACAAATTCATCATATTAGCCCAAATCTGCCAAACAAAAGGGCAGTAAATTAGCACATGATCCACAGATTCACTAGCTCTATTACAGAACACACATACAGTGGAGATATTCCTATTGAGTACCCCTACTTTATGAAGGAACTCTTTTGTCTTGACTTTCTTTTTCCAAGCTAACCACCCAAATACTTGTACCTTGGGAGGAATGTAATTTAGCCAAACCAATTTGCTGATTTTCAGAGATGGTCCAAGGCTATTCACAACAGATTTATACACTGATGATACAGAAAGCTCACCAGAGGGAGATGCTGACCAGACAATCTTATCGGTATGCCCTAATCTCACTTCAGGGCCTAATATAAGATGATTTAACAGTCTTGCAAGATCCACCTCCTCCCAATCATATAACCTTCTTCTAAATGCAAGATTCCATTCTCCAGACAAAGCTTTCCTATCATAGATTGTTCTTAAAGATACACTCTTTTCTAAGGACAACCTATAAAGACTTGGGAACAGATCCTTGAAACTTGCTGCCTGACACCAAATATCAGTCCAAAAATTGATCATTCTACCATCCCCAACCTTTAAATGACAATTCATCATATAGAACTCTTTTAAGGAGATGTTATGCTCAACAATAGATAGGATTCCTTTCCATACAGCAGAGTGTCTACCAGAAAAGGCAAAAGATGGGAACCAGCTTCTAACCTCTAACTTGTAATTGCTACAGATCACTCTCTTCCACAAAGCTTCATCCTCATAACCAAACCTCCACCACCATTTAATTAACAAGCAATTATTCACTTCCTTAACTTTCCTAATGCCTAGCCTCCTTGATCCACCCTTTTGGATAGTTCCTCCCATTTGATCATATGAATATTCCTCTTAAGTTCTGACCCACCCCACAAAAATGAAGCTTGAAGTTTATCAAATTCTTTGGCTACCCCCTTAAGCATCTTGAATAGAGACAAGTAGTACACTGGTAGTGCAGATGTTACTGCTTTTACAAGTGTTAACCTTCCTGCAAAAGACTACAACTTCCTTTTTCCAGCCAGCCAACCTACTTCTAACTTTATCCAAAACAAGTTTCCATGTAGCTTTCCTCCTTCGGTTAGCCCCTAAAGGCAGCCCAAGATAAGTGAAGGGCAAGGATTTGATTTTGCAATTGAGTAATGAAGCAAAACCTTTCAAAACATCTTCTGATACACCTACCCCACATACAACACTTTTATGATAATTTATTTTCAGACCAAACATGATCTCAAAGCATCTTAGCACTCTTTTCAAGTTTCTTACCTCTGCCTCCTTGGCTTCACAAAATAACAATGAGTCATCTGCAAACTGGAGATGGGAAAGCATAACACCATTTGAACCTACCTTCACTCCATTAATCAGTCCAAGATCTTGGGCTCTGGTTAAAAGAATATGGAGTCCTTCAATTGCTAAATTGAACAAGAAGGTGGACAAAGGGTCCCCTTGCCTTAGCCCCCTTTGAGGACTAAATTCTTCAGTTGGTGATCCATTGACAAGCATTGATATCCTTGCAGTTGAAACACACTCTTTAATCCAGCTGGTCCATTTAGAACCAAACCCAAACTTTGATAACATAGAGAATAAGTTGCCCTAGTTAATGGAATCAAAAGCCTTTTCAAAATCTAGTTTTAAAACCACCCCTTTCTTCTTAGTTAACTTCCACCCATCAACAACCTCATTAGCAATTAATACACCATCTAGTATGCTCCTTCCACTCATAAATGCTGACTGAGTTTCACTGATTATGTGGGGCAATACTGCTTTCAATCTATTTGCCAATAATTTGGCTATGATCTTATAAATTGATCCCGCCAAACTTATAGGCCTATAATCAGATAGCTCTATTGGGTTGTCCTTCTTAGGTATAAGAGTTATGAAGGAGCTATTGATCCCTTTTACCAATTTCCCATTCTTATGAAATTCATTTAAAGTTTATCACCTCCTTCATAATTTTCCAGAACTTTGAAAGCAAAACATATTGAAGCCATCTGGCCCAGGTGCTTTATTTCCATCACATTTCTTTACTATTGCTCTTATTTCAACTTCTGTGAACTCTTTTTCTAGAAAAACATACTCCATGGTTCCTTCCACCGATTTGAAAGACCCTCGTAATTGAGGTCTTGATGCCCGATGTTCTGAATACTGGTTTGTAAAATGCTCTGATAACAGATGACAAAACTTGTGTATATTGATTAATCAAAAGAATTACAAAATATATAACCAATAGAATGAAAACGAAACCCTAATAATCCCTAATAATCTAAAGTACTAAACTATCCTTAATGAATAATATAAACTACATAATTCACACCCCCCCTCAAACTGAGGATGTGAGCGTAGAAAGCATCGAAAGTTTGCCAAGAAGAAAACGAAAATGAGCAACAGTATGAGTCTTCGTAAAAAAATCGGCCAACTGAAGAGATGAGGGAACAAAAGGGAGAGTAATAGTGCCAGCCTAAAGATGCTGTCTGAGAAAGTGACAATCTATTTCAACATGCTTTGTCCGCTCATGAAAGACTGAATTATGGGCAATCTGGACAGCACTCTGATTATCACAATACAACTGAGTCGGATCAGAAAGAGAGACACCCATATCAGAAAGAAGCCAGCGAAGCCAAACGATCTCGGAAGTAGCATAAGCCATGGCACGATACTCAGCCTCAGCGGTGAAACGAGCAACAATAGATTGTTTCTTACTCTTCCAAGATATGAGGGAATCGCCAAGGAAAACACAAAGACCAGAAGTGGATTTGCGATCAGAGATGTCACCTGCCCAATCAGCGTCAGCATAGGCACGGAGAGTCAAGTCCGAAGAGGCAGATAGCAGCAAATATTGCAACAAAGTACCACGAAGGTAGTGCAAAGTACGAAGTAAGGCAGCCCAGTGTGTGGAACGAGGAGCAGAAACCAACTGACTGAGAATGTGCACAACATAGGAGATATCCGGACGAGTAACGGTGAGATAAACAAGGCACCCAACCAACTCGCGATACAAAGTGGGATCCTTAAGAGGAATGCCATCAGAAGCAAAAAACTTAGCATGCAACTCAAGAGGAGTGTCAACAATTTTCTCATCAGTGAGATTGGCACGAGAAAGAATATCACGGGCATATTTAGTCTTAGAGAGAAGATAACCAGTAGGAGAAGTAGCAACCTCAATACCAAGAAAATACCGAAGAAACCCCAAATCCTTCATCTCGAACTCCTGAAACAACTGATGCTTAACCTCCTCAATAGTAATATAATCAGAGCCAGTGATGATCATATCATCCACATATAAGAGAAGGAGAACAAGCCCAACAGAAGTGCGTCGAGCAAAGAGAGCGCAATCATGATGACTAGGGCGAAAACCAAGCTGAAGGGCAACAAAGTGAAATCGTTCATACCAAGCACGAGGAGACTGCTTGAGACCATATAGAGCACGGCGAAGACGACAAACAACACCAGGAGGGTGAGAGAGACCCGGTGGAGGGCGCATATACACTTCTTCAACAAGATGCCCATTCAGAAAAGCATTTTTGACATCTAGTTGAAACAGGAGCCAATGATGGGCAGCAGCAACAGAGATAAGAGTACGAACAGTAGTCATCTTGGCAACGGGGGCAAAAGTCTCATCGTAATCAATTCCATACTCCTGAGAAAAGCCTTGGGCAACTAGACGAGCTTTGTACCGTTCTAAAGACCCATCAGAAAGGGTTTTGACCTTATAGACCCATTTACAGCCTACAACATTCTTGTCAGCAGGTAGTGGAACCAAATCCCAAGTCTGAGTGTTAGCCAAAGCAGTTAACTCATCATTCATGGAAGCAATCCAATTGGGATCATGGCAAGCTTCCTTGTAAGACCTGGGCTCAAAATATGTATGAAGACAAGAAAGAAAAGACTGATAGGAAAGGGAAAAACGTGTATTACCAAAACCATACCAGTTCGGAGGATGACGATTTCGCTTTGGGAAGCGATGTGCAGAAGGAGCAGGATCCAAAGAAACAACTGGAGGGACAGTAGAGCTAGAGACAGGTGAGCTCGGAAGTGCTTTGCAGCGTTGATAAACAATAAGAGGAGCAGGAGAAGCGGGAGCTGGAGATGAGGTAGCTGGAGAGGTATTAGAAGTGCTAGTAAGAGGCAAAGTAGAGACCTCAAGGTCAGAAACAAACTCATCAGGAGAGACATTAGGAGGAAATGGGTCAACATGAACCAATTCATCCTTAGTAATAGGAATAGGGGTGGAAGGTATAGTATAGTAGGGTAGTTTTTCTAAAAAAGTGACATGCCTAGACATATATAGCTTTTTGGTAGCAGGATCATAGCACCGATAACCTTTCTGATTAATGCCATACCCTAAAAAGACACATAGGACACAACGAGAACTAAGCTTGGAGCGCGCCCGTTTAGGAAGGAGCACAAAGTATGCAGAACCAAAAATACTTTGAAGAGAATAATTGGGAGTAACACCAAAAAGACGCTCATACGGAGATGAGCCTAAGAGAAGAGGAGTAGGCATCCGATTGAGAAGATATGCAGCAGTGAGCACAGCTTCTCTCCAGAAAACAGAAGGGACAAAAGATGAGAGCAACAAAGAGTGAGCTGTATCAAGGAGATGGCGACGTTTGCGCTCAGCTCAACCATTTTGTGCAGGAGTGTCAGAACACGAAGACTGATGAATAGTTCCATGAGTAGCTAAATACTCCTCAAACTCAGACAAGTAATACTCACCCCCCAAATCAGAACGAAGAATTTTAATGGTGGTAGAAAATTGAGTGCGAATCATGGAGTGAAAATTAGAATATATTTTGTAAAAATCAGATTTTCGAGTCATCAAATAAACCCAAGTAAACCGACTGTAATCATCCACAAAAGCTACATAATATTGCGAACCACCTTTGGTAACTATAGGGAAAGGACCCCAAACATCAGTATGGACCAATTGAAAAGGAGAAGATGAAATAGAACTACTTTTATTAAAAAGAAGAGCAGACATTTTAGCCAGTTTACAACCACGACACTCAGAAATATCACTAATGGGAAAATTGCCTAAATGTCCAGACCTAACTAACATCCTCAACCGATCACTCGACAGATGACCTAACCTAGAATGCCAAATATAAAACAAAGATGACTTATTGTTTAAACAAAAAGAAGACAATGCAGTAGAAGACACTTCTAGAGGAACATGCAAGCTCTCCAAGATATATAGTTCTCCAACTCTACGCCCGATCCCAATCTGCCTCTTGGATACTCGGTCTTGTACAACACAATGAGAAGAAGAGAAAACAACATCAAAACCGGAATCAGATAATTGACTAATAGAAATAAGACTGAGTGAGAGGTGAGGCACACAAAATACAGGAGAAAGAGACAAATGGGAACAGGAAATAGAACCAATAGAGTGTACAGGCATAGAAGAACCATTAGCAGTAGCAATAGTGATAGAAGAATGAGAGACACAATTACTGAAGAGAGATGCAACAGGGGTCATATGATGTGAACAACTAGAATCAAAGATCCACGAAGTATGGATATTACCTGAAGAGGATGAACCAGACAAACCGAACTGAGTGGTAGTCATAGCGGAGGCTTGGGACGAAAGATTTGGATTGGCCACCATGAAAGACTTGAACTGCTCAAACATAGACTGCATATTGGAAGATGGATCATTCTCAGAAACTGGTGCAGAAAAGGGGGCAGATGAGCGAGATCCTGAAAATGTCGGCTTAGCGAATGGTGAACCAGATGAACGACCCTTGGGCTGCAAAAGTTTAGGACATGCATGTTTCCAATGGCCTTTCTGATGACAGAAGCTGCACTCATCCATGGAAACCCGAGGCTTGGGATTACCAGTAACTTGAAATAAATGAGAAGATGGGGTGGGAAAAAGCGGAGGAGTGGCAAAAACTGACTGGGAAGCAGGAGTACCATGAGCCACCTTAAACCGAGTTTCTTCCGCAATAAGCTCACGGACAGCACCATCCACAGAAGGCAAGGGAGACCGATGAAGAATAGCTCGCCGAAGTGGCTCAAACTGATCACGAAGGGCCATGAGAAATTGAACAAGATGTTGTTTCTCCCGATACTTGATATAACTGTCAAGTAACTGCAAATCGGACGATTCCATCAAAGCAAGCTGATCCCAATAAGTAGTCATCTCATTGTAGAACTCCTGAATGGACTTATCTTTCTGACTAGCACTGCGAATAGACATCTCAAGTTCATACTGCTTTGCAAAGTTAGACTCAAGGTACATAGTCTTCAAATAGTCCCAAACTTGTTTAGAAGTAGAATACTTGGAAAAATTCATACCAATGGTAGTTTGAACTGAATTATGAAACCAAGTAAGAATTTGTGCATTTTCCTTATCCCATTTAGCAACATCGGCCTCAGTTTCTTGAGATTCCACAGGTCTAATAGCCATACCAATAACATAATTCCACATACCTTTACCTATTATAAAATTTTTCATCACATGAGACCAATAAGAATAATTGGTACCATCTAATTTAGTAGTAATAGCTTGCAATTTATCATCAGCCATATTGTATACCCAAACTACAGTGCATTCAAAACAGAGTGAAAGGCAGCAGAGAAGAGAGAGAGAGAGAGAGAGATGAATGACCTGTCAAGAGTAGCAATGCACTCTTCTCATAACCACGGCAACCTATAAACCAGAGAGCAGTGATGGAGGTTCACCGTTTACGAGAGCTAGGTCAAAATAGAGAGAAGATCAGCGAGATACCCAACCTAGGTCTCCGAATGAACCAGAACCAAAACCAGCAAGTGAGACGAGCTGTTTCGATGATGACCTTGCGAAGAGAGAGGCAGAGCTGCGAGAAGAGCTGCTTCGATGACCTTGCGAAGAGAGAGACAGAGCTGCGATGGCCTTGCGATTGAAGGAGAGAGAGCTGCGATGTGCGATGAGAGACAGAGCTGCGATGGTCGATGATGACCTGCGAGGTATGCTACTGTTTGTAACCTTGCTCTCATACCATGATAACAGATGACAAAACTTGTGTATATTGATTAATCAAAAGAATTACAAAATATATAAGCAATAGAATGAAAACGAAACCCTAATAATCCCTAATAATCTAAAGTACTAAACTATCCTTAATGAATAATATAAACTACATAATTCACATGCTCAAGTACCTTAGCCTTCACATGACTAGGATCTTCAATCACCACCTCCCTCACTGTAATAGAGCTAATCTCATTTCTTACTTGCCTACATTTTGTCATTACATGAAAAAGTCTTGTATTTCTATCACCTTTCATTGTCCAATTAAGTCTTGATTTTTGAAGCCACATCCATTCCACCATTCTAGTCAATCTTCACACCTTTTCTCGAACTTCTCTCCTTGTTGCTTTTTCTGAGTCAGTAAGGTCTCTAGTCTCAGCCAAGAGATCAAAATTATGCAAATCTGACTCTGCAGTCTTCAATTTGTTAGTCACATTCCCAAATATCTCCACATTCCATTTTTTTAGTCATAATTTCAGAGTCTTTAACTTATTTAGCAATACATACCCAGCCCAACCCACTACATTAGCCTCTTTCCACCTACTTTCCACAAAAGCTTGAAAGTCTCTATGTAAAAACCATGCATTTAGCACCCGAAATGGTCTAGGGCCCCAGTCCCTCTCATCCTCCATTAATAATAAAGGGCAATGATCTGAGATCACTCTAGGTAACCCCCACAGTTTCAAATTAAACATCTCAAACCATTTTGGATCAACTAAGACCCTATCTATTCTACTCCACGTTTCCCCATCTCTTGATTGCACCATGCAAACTTTCTGCCCAATAGAGGTAGATCAGATGCCTCACATTTGTCTATGAACTCATTCAACTCTTGCATACCCCTATCTCTTCTAGTGCACCCCTTTCTTTCACTCATACTTCTAATCTCATTAAAATCCCTAGCTAGGCACCAAGGCTTAGGGATCTTCTCTTTCAAATTTACCTATCTCTCCCATAATTCTCCCCTTGCACCCAATTCGTTAGGTGCATAAATATTCAACAAGGTACATTCAAAGGACTTGAAAGAGGTACCTGAGATAATGATAAACCTTCTATTACTGCAACAATCTAACATCTGGAAAATATCTGAATCCCAAATGCATAACAATCCTCCTGCTGAACCTTCAGCAGGAGGATTGTTACTCACTTTATGTTAACTATTTGTTTATCTATGTCACTAGACTATCGTGATTTCAACAAATTAACCTGAGTTGTGAAAGATGTGTTGAAAGATTTACACGATATTAGTCCTTTTCTGCTTTGTTCCGTTTTCTGATATTACTTATTGTAGAAAGATCTCTAGATTTTGTTTTGTGTTAAAGATTTTTCATGTTCCCATGCAAAGTTTAATGGATGGGTGAGGAAGGATGCATATGACAAGGACAAACCTTGGCCAACGACAACAAACATAATGCTTAGTTGTTATGTTTTAATTAGGCCAATTTGAAATTTCTTTGTATGGACAATTATAATATGAAAATTAGTTATCTTTTCACGATATTTCCTTCCCTTCATTTTTCCTTTTTCCTTACCAACATTTGCAGTAAAGAAATTGTTGTACCCTTGTGTAGAGGAAAAACTTCTCCGCAGATTAGTTGATACAACATACCTTTCAATGTCGGATTTGGAAAAATCTGGTTCGGATACATAGTTTGGAATGCTTGCAGTTCGGATACACACCAATTTACCAATGAGATACATATCATTGGACCAAACCTGATTTCGAAGGAAATATTGTTTAGCTTTTAAACTAAAATTGCATTTAATTTTTTTTTTTGTGTGTGTGTGTGTGTGTGTGTGTGTGTTTTGAAAAATTCTAGTTCGGATACAAGGAATTTATTGCATATAATCTGACCAAACTAGACAAGTTACTTGTTTTTTTGAAGGATATATCACTACAAGAAACGGGGGCATATAACACGAAAGTATTTGTGACGGCACAACTTACAGTCGCAAAAAGTGAGTTTTTGCAACCGCACCACTTGCCATCTCCAATAAATCAAGTTTCAACGATGGTACCACTCCCTGTTACAAAAAAGCAAGTTTTTGTGACAACAACAACAACAATCGGAAATAATGCACGTTTTTGGCGACGACAACCCCTACTGTCACAAATAAAGCCATTGTTTGTGACCACAATCCCCCTGTCACAAATACAAAATTAGTTAAATGACGTCGTTTTATTCTTTAAATTTTAATTTGTGACGGTGAAATTTGACGTCGCAAAAAAAAATATATATATATCTGAACTCAGCTTTTTTTGCCCTTCGCGCTTGTTTTTCTACCCTTCAACCAAAAATCCCCAGTCTCAAAAATCCCTAACCTTTTGAACCAAAAACTGTATCTCTCTCTCTCCCTGTCTCTCTCTTCTCACGACTCTCTCTCTCTCTCTCTCTCTCTCTCTCTCGACTGTGAGTAGCAGCAAATGACGGCGAGCATCGAATCGACGGTGTCGAGCGACGGCAGCGAGCAGCGTGCGACGGCGGCGAACAATGTGCAACGGTGGATTTCTTGGGTTCCCAGTCGCAGCATCATCCAAGCCGTCCATTCGACCTACATCCCTCATCATTAGTACTAATCAGACATTTCAGATTCATTGCCAAGACCAAGCCATTG